>NC_058515.1:0-2587210 GCF_020382885.2 Scatophagus argus | reverse complement strand
CAGGAGCGGGTAACCAAGGACAGAGTTTTCTGGTCAGTTAAGCTTTATTTTCCTGTTATTTGAGCGATAAGGACTCAAAGTTCAGAATGACTCCTATATTGATGCATAGGCATGTACAAAGCAGTAGATAGCAGCATCCACTGCTATCAAGGCTTTCAAGGAGGATTCTTGTTGCAGATACAACGTAGAGACCTTGTTATCTGGAAGAATAAGACATAAAAAAAATGAACAATGACAAAGAATGTGCAAGGGCTTCTTGTGAATGAAGTGAAATACTGCTATGGCGTAGTAAAGCCCCATCATATTCAGTGAGTCTATTATCCAAAAGGCTTTCTCAATCTCAGTCCTTTATATTAAGTATCAACCTGAAGTCAAGGCTAACCAAGAAACAGCTAACTCGTCCATTGCACAAAATTTTTAAAGCTCATTATTAAAACCATATATCTTCCTGTACAGATATATAAATGTTGAAGTGACAATATCTGACTCTGGAGGCATCAACCCTGCGAACTGTTTCTTGGCGAACAACAGCCAGACGCATTTTGTCCGCATTTTCAAAGAGTCTTGTTGTCCTGCTCAGGTTTGCCTGGTTAGTTATCACAGGAGGTTAGGTTGTGGCTCGTTTCAAATATTATCTGACCAGTGGATGAGCACACAATCAAATATTAGACTATGAATAATTTCATTATGTTGAGAATTTTACACAGCTGTTAGTCGAACATGTAGCTAAGTATTATTAGGTCATATTAAGGATGCAGGATGTAATTAGAGTGGAATTAAGCAATACAGATGAATAACCACAAGTAGTTTGTGTGTTCAATGATCTCTAGTGCTGCGCAAATGACACAACATCCAAACCATCCAATCTGAGGAAACGTTGCAGTGCAGACAGAAAACATGAAAGTCAGAACGAAGGTTGTGGCACACAGGTTTGATGAACTACTGTAATCTGATATAAACCCTCAGATCAGAGTTTTAACCATAATCAGTCAGATGTGTTGGTGTGATTATTTTCTGGAGCATTCTGGTGTCATTGGCAGGTGATTTAATGAAAGTAAACACAATGGGCAATAACGTGCACCTCTCCAATCAGAGGCCAATTGCATATGTGCCCTGCTGTCTTCAGATGGCTACAAGAAGTTTTTATACAGTATGAACTGACTGTGGAAAAACAGATACTGGAAGAACCACACTTATTAATTTATAGATAACTGCAATGTATTCAAAGCCAATGTCAGGTCAGGAATGTACCAAACAGAGTTTGATAGGTTGCTGCTGGCGTTGCTCATTGTCTTCTTTTACACTTCCAACCATATATGGGTTCAAGAATAAAGATACACTGTGTGAATGAATAAGATAACTGTTGTTGGTAGGTGTATTTTGGAAAAAAAAAATGCTGAATGCACAGACAGAATAGTGGTATCAAGAAAGAGAACAAAATAAATCTATTTACAAAAGCGCTGAACTAAATTTCAGTATAAATCACCTTTAATGTGATTTAGACCTAAAAGAGTAATCTAACAATAACAAATAGAGTCAAAGACATTTGGAGAGAGAGTTTCTCTTTCTCTTGAAATAAATACATATATATTATATGTCAGTGGCAGACTCAGGCTTTTAAAAAAAATAAATAAATAAAGGCACTAGCTGTATGTGATAGATCAGCAGCATGCAGAACGTCATGATGCATTTATGCTGAAACAGTTACAGTTGTGATTCAGATGTTATAACCACCACACCTCTGTAACAAATACCCAGAGGACTATTAACTGTTTAGCATTTAGCATTTAGAGGATGGAGGCCAATTCATTTAAAATATATGGCATTGCATCACATTTTCTCCGCTGAAAGGGCATCGTAGAGGGAACATTTTCTGTGTTTTTTTGCACATGGTGACAGCGGGGGCACCAGTCCAGCGATGCATATATTTGATTGAGCTTTGTCAGTTATAATCTTGATCTCCTGCAGAGCTAACAGGTTCATATTTTAACTGTATCCTGATCCCACTTTGCTATAATTTACATAATATTGCACAAGCAATAAAATTGTATCTACAGCAGTTACATCCCAGATACCAATAAATCACTTTTATGTTTACCATATTGCAGAAAACTTCAGCTCCAGTTTTGCTAAAATTAAGCTCCAACATTTATGCAGCAGAACCTTTGGGACTTCTCCTGATAGTGTAGTGGTTCCAGTGGCAGAAAAAAAAGCACATAGAGCTATTTGACACTTCAGAGCTCATGATATATTTCACAGCTATCTCTTCCAGTGGTCCCCCTCCACATCCATGCCTTCATCTTACTTTGTATCATGTATCTCTTGCTGTTTATTTCCCTTCCTCCATCCACTGATTTCTCCTCAACCTTTTTCCCTTTTCCTCCATTCTTCTTGATGATGATGCACAATTGACTACACTCTTTCTCATCTTCTGAAAGTCAGAAAGGTATAACAAGCTCATTTTGTGTTGTTTCCTCTTACCACTGATAGCAAATGAGCTGGTTCACACACTCAGACACTTCTGATGTATACCAGCGACTCCAACAGACGAATCATCTAGACTCTGTGCTGTAAAGAAATGAGAAGACAAAGGGGGAGGGCAAGAGAGGGTGAGATACAGCCCAAAGTGCTTCCTACTCCAGATGTAAGTTACATAAAACTTGAAAACATAAGATTTGGGATGTAAATTTGCATCAAGATCTTGACCCCTGTAATGAAGAGAGCTGTGTTGTGCACAGGTAGGAGCAGATTTGGTCATAGCAGAGTATTAATGATAATCAAAGATAATCATTAATAGTGTTAGGTAAATTACTGAGTGCCACCCTGTTACCAGAGACCAATAACTAAACTGGAAAAACAGTATCAATCTGATGTTCACTGAAAAGTGTGACTATCTGAGGGATATTAATGCCAGAGTGAAGGGTTGAATCCGAGCACTTGCTGTCAGAATCCAGCAACTGTCACACCAATATGCAAATAACTACAAACGACAACCAGTTAAAATATAACAGAATTTTTTTACAGTATCAATGTACAATCAACACTTCTTCCAATTAACAAAAATCGGTTGCTACAACTAATCAACAAACACAAGCAACTATATTACAGCGAAGCAAAAGTGGACGGGTTGTGTGTGTGTGTCTATGTTTGTGTGTGTGAGATCCATGTGATCCAATAATTGTCAGCATCAAGGTGTGTGTAGGTGGGTTAGTAAAAGAAGAAAAAGAGAAGAAGCAGATAGATCAGGGAGGATCCTAATTACCACCTACTAGCAATAAAATGTTTTTTTTTAACCACACAGTAACAAGAGAGGCAAAGAGAGGTGACACCGGTCCTTCAACTGGTAAAATATTACTTTAATGGCTGGGGGACAATAGGCTCAACAAGGAAACTCTCTTGCTGAGTGTAAACAAAACAACAAGCAAATCAAATGTTAATCAAAAGGACATAGCAGTCCTACAATAAACAAAGGGTGGTTGGTTGGTGATTAGAGTGCGTGTGGAGTCCGCTCTTTTATGCTCAGCGATCCTTGATTAAAGCTGCGCTCGTTCGGCATTTGTGGTTCACTGATTTCCTCAAAGGGCAGTGGGAAAACAGTGCAGTCGACTCAATCGGGAAGACGGCGTAACCTGGTATGTCTTGACAAAATTTGTTTGTCCTTCCAAGATCAGCTGATTTGGCCCAGCTATCTCTTCAGACCCAGGTAAACAAAAAGAAAGAGAAAAACAGCCAGTGTTGTCGCTCGACCAGTGAATTAAAGAATTGTGGCCTAAAATTTAAAATCAAAGAGAATAAAATAATCAACTTTTTTGGGTGCTCCATTTTGGCGACCGGGACACCAAAGGAAAACCTCAAGCAGCTCTCACTGTTGTAACAACACATGGGAAAAAAGCTTGGAAGTGCGCAGTAGGGATGCTTTTGTTACCTATATGACCCCGGTCGCTCTCGTTCAGTGAGAGGCCAGAGGTTGAATTTGAACCAAACTTCACACTTAATTACGACTAGCAAGATTTTGGCCCTTGTTTAAACAAAGGGTTGTAAAGCCTTAACTTCGGGCTTCCGGGACAACATACAGGCCTCTATATTGTTTCAGTCTCAGCACGTGGCATGAGATCCCAACAGTTAACTTGATCTGACTTAAAATCATGCTACAAAGACAGTGAAACAGATTGCCACAGCTGCTTTGTCTTGAGTAATGTTACACGTTTCTGAAACAACTCCTACTAAATGCTACTGCTCCCTCTCTGCAGAATGTGTACATAGACAACTCTAACAAAAGGTTAGATTATTATTAGATTATACGATTTAGATGATAAGAGGCTTATGTTAAATAGAGTCAAACTAATTTTACTCAAATTTAATGCACAGATATAAGGTTGATATCAAACATCTCAACTTATTCTTGAAAAGAAATCAAATATGCATATTTCCCCACAATGTTAAAGTATTCTCTTCGAGGTATATTTGAACATGTTACATTTCATAACTGGATATTGTGGCCTGTACATACTCTAAGGTTGTCATATCCTCCTCCTGCAAAGAAGTGCATATGTGTGGACATGCCTGTGTATACATGTGCTGTAAATGGGAGGGGTCAGAGTAGAGACTTAACTGGTTGCTGACTTTAGCCCTGTGGCCTAACAGTCGTAAAAGCAGCAAGAGAACAGGGGAACAGTCAGCTCTCATAAATCACATTAAAAGCATCACCTTAAAACTATTTTGCTGGCAAAAATGTGGTCTTGTGAATATTGCTTTTGTTACCCTGGGCAACAAAGTTTGTTATCCTGAATGAAAGGAAAAAGCAGTTTTTGAAACTGAACTGGCATGTCACAGGATGACAACTGATGACAAAAGCAAACATTTGAAGATGAGCTATAAAAATGAAATACTGTGAAAGGCATGCGGATGATCGCATGGCACTGAAACCAGAGCTGTGATGAAATAGAATTCCACCCCAGAGAGGATGTTTTTTGCAGCATGTTGCACTTCCTCCTTTTCTTCTAAATCAATTCTCTCTCTCTCTCTCTCTCTCTCTCTCTCTCTCTGTCTCTTTTTGTCTATCAACTGTTTTGATTTGCAAGGTGGTCCCACATGCAGGCATGGACTCAGGAGTAAATATATTAAGAGGCTGAAGTGGCTGAGGCAGAGAGATTTATATGTTAAACATTTTGTAGTGCTCCACATAATGAAATAAAAGTAAATATGTGCAAACATCATACTTAATCGTCTTCATTTTAAAATGGTGGCTCAGAAGCATGGGTTTCTCATTTTGTTAAATGCGTTTTACCTCGGCTGTCCTCATTCTTTGTTTACTCTGCTGGCATCTCATGAGAAAAGGGGACAAGGGAACAGTTTGCATGACAAAACTAAAGTCACAGCTGTGACATCAGCCTCCATCTTTCTGTCATTCATTTCATTTTCTCTCCTTCCATTTCAGCCCTCTTTGTCTGTTTTTTAATTTCTGACCAAAATTCAATTCAGTTCAATATATTTATAAAATGCCAAATCGCAACAAAAGCTGTCTCATGACACTTTCCAACTCAAGCAGATCTGGACCAAACTCTTTAATTTTTTTTTGCAAGAGAGAGACCCAACAAACTTCCTGTGAGCAAGCACTTGGCGACAGTGGCAAGGGAAACCTTTCTTTTAGAACAATAATACAACAATATTAACAGTAATAATAATGATAGTAATAGTAGTAGTATTAGTAGGAGTAATAATAATGCAGAAATATGACAAGTGGTAATAACAGCAGTCAGTGTCAAGCAGGACCACAGCAGGAGATCCAAACACGGTCCATGTCAACCTGTGAGACGAGAAAGCACAAAGACTCCGGGAAGAATTCAAGAATTCAAGTTAGTGACATGCATTAAGGGGACATGAATGTGTACAGAAGGAAAATCAGAGGAGGAGAAAGAAGCTCAGTGCATAATGGGAAACCCCACCCCCCCCAGCAGTCTAACCCTTAGCAGCATAAGTAGGGGCCAGCCTAGGCCAGCCCTAACTATAAGCTTTATCAAACAGGAAAGTTTTAAGTCTACTCTTGAACATAGAGAAGGGTGTGTGCCTCCCTAACCAAAACCAGAAAATGTTTCCGTAGGAAAGGAGATTGATAGCCAAAGGCTCAGGGTTTGCATTCTACTTTTGGCGACTCTAGGAACCACCCAACCCTATATCCTTGAAGCATAGAGTTGTAGTTATGTAATCAAAATAGGGAATCACACACATTTAGTTTGTGAGGAAGGTCTAACTGGACCAGTAACTAAGTAATGCATATAGAACAGTTATGAAGTACTGGTACTTTTCTTGACTACTTCTTTTTCTTGAATACTTTGCACTTTGTCTCAGCTATGACAATATATTTTGTGCTTTAAACCTCATTACCATTGACTGATAGCATTGGGCATTAGTCACATTTTGTCACACTAGTTTGATATTTATGACTTTTGTTGTTATCCTTGTGTTGGCACTGAGCATTGACAAAATGGGCTTATTTCCCAAGAATGCTTGATTACCCCCATTTTGTGCTTTGGGTCTACAACTAAAATGTTTTGACATGGTAAAGAAAGGTTTTGTTGGGGAATTGCCAGATCCTTGGTGTTTTTCTCTGTCACTGAGAATAAGAGTTTTAAAATGCTAATATAAAGTAGATCAGCTACATTTAAAGGTACCAGTGAAGACTATAAGATTGAGAAAAGCTGACTCTCTGTTGGTTTTATGAAGAATTTAACAAGTAAACAGTATACTATTAATATGTTCATTAACTAATTGGTTCAGTATCAAAAAATAATAAGCAGCTATTTTGCTAATTCATGAATTGTTTCATTGTTCAAGGAAAAAATACCAAACATTTTCTTGTTCTATCCTAGAGAACAAACACAAAGACAGTTGCCAGGTTCCATAATATAGCCTTCTTATACATTTATTACAGTTTAATCCTTTGTGGTATTACTGCTTTTATTGCTTTGCAATAAAAGGTGCTTTTTCATCCCTGATGACTCCACATCTGAAATCTTTCAAGAACGCAACCAGTAAAATGGTTTCGTTGGCCAATAGCAAGAAATATCTGTTTCGTGTTGGTTTTCGCAGATACTAGTGGAACTAGACACTCACAACACTCACGAAAGTCATCTAGATTCAACTTTACATGATCAGCTGCTAGAACAATGAGAGCTGCAAAATGCAAAAAAAATTCAGTAGATCAGTAGTACATCAGTTCAATCGTATCATGATCTGTGAAGCTCGTAAGGTAGTTTGACTTGAACAGACTGACACTGTATATAAAGATTGCTTGAAGGGAGACCTGGACCATCATCCGTGAGCAGCAGCTCCTGTAGCACTTCCTGTGATCCGTCTTTGCTCCTTCCTTCCTCCCTCCATGGCCTGCTAATTGCTCGTAAACTCTTTTTATAGGCTGAGGAAATTTCACAGACTGCACTAAGCAGTCCTAATCAGATGAACTGCTTACTTTACTGCTCACTGAAAGGCACACAGAGCGAGTGCATCATAGCGTAATCAGTGTGCTTCGAGGAACATGTTAGGCAAGACTGAATACATCTGAGCATGCTTTCCAGGAAGAGCTGAGCTGTGCATATTTATTAAAGTAGCTGTGTAATCAAAGGGGATCGAAAGATATGTGCAGTGTGTATACTTGTATGTGATGATGCGTTTGACTAACATTCAGTTTTAAATATTTTATGTATCAGTTAAATCGCTGCACTGATCATGTGAATGGAAATACCTGTCCACACTCTCATACCACTTTTAATTTGAAATTAAACCAGTCCACTGGAACAGAGCCTTTCACTTAAGTAAGACTAAATTTGGAACTGTAAGAACTTTAACACTGGATGATTCTGCAAAGCCCCAAATTTTCATTGACAAATGTACAAATGCTGCTTTTGGTAACTACATAAAGTGAAAGTAAAGGAAAAACAGTGCTCGTGACGATCTGTAGTTAAGAATATGTTAGGTTTAGGTTGGTAAGAAAATGGTTAAAATTAGGTTTGGAAAAGATTATGGTTCACTCTGTAATGGGACATTCCAGTCTCCCACTTGAACGTCACTACGTTTTTATCCATGACCTCGGCCATCCTTTTATTTTTTTTCTTTCTTTGCTCTGCAACATAAAAGGCAAACTACCTACTGCTTGGGCGCTGAACTTTGTAAGTGGACATAAATTCTGAGACGCATATTTATCTGATGAGAATAAATTCCCTAGGAATATTGGACTGAAAAATTAAAATTGATATTCAGCATTAATTTTGTATTTTTGACTGTATGTATGTATCTTGTATAAAATGTAAAGACTTATTTCTGATTAAATGTCCAGTCCCTGGTTGGAAAATGAAATGATTCATGTAAAAATAATTAATGTTATTCTCTTTTGTATTCCAGGTCAGTGTCTGGTGTAGATGTGGACCCTGATATGGTGCACATGGAAATGCAAGATACAAGTGGAGGTACAGTCATGTTCCATCTGTTCATTTGTCATTGATATATTTATTTATGACACTAATACATTTCAGACAGAAATGTATTAATAGCATTGCCATGATTTGTGGATTTGCTCACAGAGTAGATGTAGAGCAAAGTAAATGTATGGAACTTTCTCCCAGAGTCCAACTTTGGTTAATTTTGTCCCATAAATTCCTATCATTGACCAATTACAAACCAGCCAGGCAAAGCAAGAGAGCAAAAGTAATAATAATCGTAGTGCATTTTATTTAAGTAGTCACTTTGTCACTGTGTTTCAAGCACTAACTTTTTTTTGCAAGAAAACAACTTAATTTCGCTTTGCCTCTGACCTATCAATTAAAGGTCCCCCCGTTGATTACTTTTATGCCTCTGCACCGGCAACAGGTAATATATATCAGGAACTGAAGGAAATTCTTCAAATTTGGCACAAATGTCCACCTAGGCTCAAGGATGAGCTGAAGGACTGTGGGTCTCGCAACACATAATCCCCTCAGCCTAATAAACCTGAGCAGATAAAGTCAGAAAGTAATGACAAATAGGAAGGAAGGACAAAGTAAAGGACATGTTTTTTGTATCTGCAGTGCCACATTTCCCCATACACCTCCCCTGTAGGAAAATACAAGCATCTCTAAAATCCCTTGAGGAGACATGCAGTCTTTTAACCCACACACACACACACACACACACACACACACACACACACACACACACACACACACAAAGATGCTGCCTGCAATGTGAAAGCTGTCAGCCTGAACAAGGCTGCCTGTGTTTGTGGAGGGTGAACAGGAGAGGCTGTCTGTCTGGGCCAGCTGCCCAGGCACAAGTGGTCTTCCTGGCGCTAGGCAGTACCACACGGTACTCCTTCTCCTCCTTCTCCTCCTTGTCCTCATTCTCCTCCCTGTTCCTCTCCTTCCTTCCATGCCCGGATAGATAGATAGTCGAGGGTGGCTGGAGCAATCAGGCATGTCAAAGCAAGCTGTTCGATCTGTGCCCCCTCTGTCACATGTGACATCACCAAGGTTAAATGGTGGCATGGAGGAGTGGTGTCTCTGCAGAGGCAAGGAACTGCGCCTGGGCCATACTGTGGTGTGGGGTGGGGGTGTGGGGTGGGGGGGGGGGTTGATGAGAAGGACAGGACTCCTGAGAAATGGAGGTGGTCCGTTGATGGATGAGCAGTGTATGCTTGGAGGCTGGCAGGGAGTGTGTTTGTGTGTGTGTCATTTAGTGGGCACTGATGTGCAGGAGAGCGTGAGTGCACCTTGTTCATGCGCCAATACACACAGGCATGCATGTTAGGTGTGTTGAGAGACAGACAGGGACTTACATGTGTAAACAAACTCTCACAGTACACATCTCCAGTATATTCCCAATTGTACAGAAAATCAAATTAAGGGCGCCATACAGTGCATACATCCTTATTTATTTGTAAGTCACGAGAAGGTTATGAGAATTGTCATAATGTCACAGCTGCACAGGTGCAGTAAATATATGTGTGTGCTTGGTGAGAACAGCAAGTATCATGAAGAAGTGTATGCGCCACAAGCTGCAATTGAACACTTGAACACCCAATCTAATGATTTTTTTTTCATGAGTTCTTCACCATATGCTGCTTTGATTAAACATCCAGACTTTTCAATAAATTAGCCAGTATATTTGTTAGACTGGGCACTTCTTGAAGAAAGACAAAGCAGAGACAGAGAGAGAGAGAGATTATATCCAGCTGTACTAAGACAAGTGTGAAAGAAGTTTAAGGAAGTCGAGCTTTCAAACGCGGTTCATGGAATGGCTGGGCAAAAGAAGAGAACAAAAAATGTAGATGTTCAGAAATACTGTAGCCAAAGGTTAGAAGTTGCACCTATAATTATGAATATCATCAAATAAAAACACGAGGCTCCGTAGTCAGTGTCCATCAGTGTTTCTACATTTCACAATAAAATCCTAAATAAATAATATAAAAATCCATGACATAGTCATCAATATTGGAACATTTCACTCAGAGCATTTTATTAATAGGCCACTCGATAATACCTTATAATATCAATATTTATATACAAAGTATTAGTATATAGTACTAAAGTATATTTTTAGCAGTTAGATTACAGCAATTCATACTTTATCCTCCTTATTTCATAGTTGTCGTGGGTGTTGGGTGCTTTTTTTTTTTATTTGCGATAAATCAAGTGATATTCCTCTTGCTCTTTCCTTTGCTTCTCAGATTTGAGCCTCCCTCAGTTGGTCCATAACCAGACCAAAGTTTCCCACTTTCACACAGTCAGACTTTCCCAGCACCACCTGTCTGTGGGAAGAAATGTGGACTTTAAATATGATATCTTATAATCTAATGATTAGATTTCCATGAAAGTTGCTGAGCTCATTCGTGCCCAGAAGAAGCTAAATGCCTCTGTGGCTTTCAGTTCTGTGTTGGATGACAATGTTTAGACCACAGCCACATCTGCATGTAGTTACAATAACTTAAATGTATGATCCGAATGTATGACATCAGCTGAAGGTCAAAATAAGTGCAGCCATACAAGTGAGTGTGTTTGTAAAGTACATGTCTGCCAAAGCAACTCTGAACAACCTTACAAGTGTGCAAGTGTACAGGGGCAGACTTGTGTGCGTGTTTCTGTGCATAAGCATTTTCTTTACCGCCAACTCGTTACCTCTGAGAGGAGAAATACGGCTGAGTTTCAGCAGCAGCCAGTGTTACTGATACAGCTGCTGTTTGAAATTCAGTACTGAGTAAGCTCCACAATAGGCGCTAACCTCTCTGTGTGTGTCTCTCTGAGGATAATCCCTCCTGGTCATTTGGATGCTAGATCCACTGTATGTCTACTGGGAATCTGTCATATCTTAGAGACTCTGGAAAATGATGTCCTAATTTTTCTGCTTGCTTGGTTTTCTCCCATATTTTTTCTTCCATGTCCCACCTCTTCTGCTTTTCTGTTTTTGTCTGTTGGTCTATAGACACATTTATATGTGTATATATAATTGAAAATACGTTGAAGATATACTATGCAGTATTTGCAGACACATTGATAAGCAATTCTGGAGAAAGACACAGCAAAAGGCTAAGACTTTAAGACTAAGACTAACTTCCTTTCTCTCTCATTGTCTCACATGGCCGTGTGAGGTCATCTACAGCTCAGGGTCTGTTTTTTAAACAACTTTTATATATATATATAGATATATATATTTTACCAACAGTATACATTTTTTTCTGCTCCTGTCTGTCACTGCAGGTTACTTGTATGTTACCTGTCTCATCCAGAACTGCTCAGACAAAATGGTGACAGCTCAGTTTCTCGGCAAGATCGACCACAACTCGTTGCTGGTTCAGGATGACTACATATTTGTCAAGGTAAGATGAAAAGTTTTTTTTTTTCATTAAGTGATTTCTTTTATTGAATGAAGAGATATGTGTGTTGATGCAGCAGCTGCTAAGGTATGCCAACAGGTCCAGAAAAGTTGTAAATTATGGCTTTACTTCATGTAAATGTAAATGACACAAAACAGGTACACTGTAGATACAGTATATACAGATCCCAATTGCTGTACTATGCAAAAGTAAGCTGGTCATATTAAGCTTTGTATTTGTGAAACAGGTTTAAGATATAAGACTAATGCTACCATAGGTAACATCCTGCAACTCTGAAGGATAAGCAGTATAGAAAATGGATGGATGGATGGAGATAACATTAAAATAAGATGCATAACATGTCAAATTAAGATGGCACCTCAAATTTGTAACACAGGTAATGCTCATGTTTCACAAAATTAGGAAAACATTTCCCATTAATGTCTTGCTAAGTGATATAAAAGGAATTTTTTGCCTTTTCATTTGAGGCTTTTCTGTTTGGCCTTATTGGAAAGGACAAAGCAACAGTTTCTCATACACAGATACATGTACATGCATACACTATATATAAAATAGGCCAAGTTGTTTGAAAGATGTATTGATACATTTACCAGGGTCTGACAAAAGAAGCTTTATTACTGGAAATTGGAAAACTTCTGTCTGGGGAGTATGACCTTAACATGTTAGCAAACAGATGACAGTAGCAGTTTTTAGCTCTGTTTTGGTCTCCACCACAAGCTTTACATTGAAAACAACTGCGTGTAACCATAATGTTTAATTTGGTCACTTAATGGAGCTTTGGATTCTACTACTATTTTGCATCTTGACAGTACAGTACAATTAGTGATTGATTTAGGTCTATGGCGCACCATTTCATAATTTCAGTTTTGGTTGATAAGTTGACTGGGACAGAACCAAAACAGTAAATCTCTGGGCAAAATACCCAAAACACTGAGCTGAAAGATTTTTTAAAGCCCCACAGACGTCACATTCTGGTGATAATTCTCTTTGGGTTTGTCACGAGCACCACCATCATCTGCAGTGGTTGTTGTTAATAAGGAGGACAACTCCCATAATCCCATGCTTCTTACACCTTTTGTTTTGTTTTTACTGAGAGACCCCCAGTGGCAGAAGCTTCAAACCATGCATTTAAAGCAGCTGAGTGTATTTTTCCCCACATCTGATCTCATTGTGACATACAGGGTCTAGCAGACAAAAGCAGTGCCCAATCTTCTCAACAGTTCTCAGATTTTTTTGAATTACACTAATGTCTCGAAAGGAATACGGCCATTATCATATTAATACTATAGTGTTTGCCTCTCTGAAAGGCGCTTCTCCCTTGTTATTTATTAGCATTCAGCATTTTTCTGAATATGTTGTATTTGTCAGTCTATCTATTTAGCTGTGGTGGTGTTTAGACACACAAGCAAGGCTGCAGTCCTTTTTGCTGTTAAACTTTGTTGCTCGGATAACATACTGTGCTGTCAACCTGAGATGGAAAAGAATTGCTATTGAGGACACTGTGCAGAATTAATCTTGCCTTGTCTATAATTTACTTGCCATGCAGTACAGTGCTGTATGCTCTGTTGAGGCTGAGAGCTGAATACCATTTGCATGCGATAAGGGCAGAATATACATGAGCTTGTAGAGTAAGGCAAAATCCCTTATAGCAGGATAGAATATCTTGTGGATGTGTCTGGTCATGGTTATGAATGTGTATAAATGCATCTATATGTTTATGTGAGGAATGAAATCCTCATTAGCTGCACACTTCCTCTTGCGAGAAAATCTTTAACCCGTTAATGATTAACGACTATTTTTATGATATTGTTTTTCTGTCAGGCGAACACAGAATTTGCTATTGGAAGCTTTAAGACATGCAGCATATGGGAAAGTCCGAATTTTTGATTTCATATTTTTATCATACCTAAATTGGTAGACAAAGTTAGTTTTCTTTTAAAAACACACAAAATAAGCTTAACATGCAGAAAAAATTGCTCTATAGCCTCATACTTTGACTGATTTGAAAAATAAATTCAACGAATTGGTTCTGAATTATAAAATTCCACTCTAAACATTAATGCATGAAGTGGTGTTAGTGTATTAATAATTCCACAGTTTGCATGCATTTTTAAATTAATTTAGAAAGCCCATTAAGCAATTACAGTATAATGTGTTACCAAACCAATCCTACACCCTTGACAGAGAATACTTGGAGTACTGTTAAGGCAGTACAGAAATGTGTCGAGTCAGAGGTAGGAGCGCAGTGTTAGCACTGGCACCTCCACACACACACTTTTTCCTCCCACTTTGCCAGACATACTTTGGAAAGCAGTTCTTTTTAAAATCATAGTCGCTGGCGCTTCCTTCAGGGGGTCCTTTATTTTTACATTTAAAACCAGCTTTCATTGTCTCATTACTTTTTCATCAGTGTTCAGCATTTAAAAAAATAAATAATAAAAAGCCATGCTAGTCTGCTCTTTTCAATGACATCCTATGGTTGTAATCATAGCTCAATCTGAACATCGACAATAGAGGCTCAGATATCCAAGAGCCGGAGAGAAAGAAACAAAAGCTCTTCCCACAGAGCCCAAAATAGAAGCGCTGAATACAAAGTTCTCTCCATCACATTTTGAAAGCGGCGGCTCTAAACATGGAAGCGCTGCTCACTGTGTGTCTGAAAGCACTCCGCGGGCACCTGAACCCATCACACGGGATATGACATGTTCAAGTCCTGTTTAAGTCGTTAAGTCAGGCACCGGCGCTGTCGTCTCCTTCAGTGAGCTTCCTCTGCTAAAATGTATCCTCATCTGTTTGGATTTTCTGGTTCAGTGCCTCATGAACTTTCTGATCAGCTCTCGCAGCAGGAAGTGCAACATGATTCAGCCCCCCCATAGGTCCAGGTCACGTGAGGAAGATTCAAGGTCTGTGCAGCACAGAGGAGGGTTTTGTTTGTTTGTTTTGTTTTGCGTTTTTTTGTATTTATCTTTCAGCACAGTGTAAGTCACTAACAGCAAATAGTGAACTCTGAGAACAAGGACATAAAAAGTCTTAATAAATATGATTAATAGAGTGCGCATACATCCTGTTTTCTTCTACAGTCTGCTTTTTTGCTTTATTCTCAGTGAATTTATCAGTTCTTATCTCCTCCCCTCTTCCCTCCACCTTTGTGTTTGAAAGATTGAGAGAAAAAAAAAATCCATACAAAAATAGACATAAGACACGAGTTTGTACTGAAATACAGATTTTTTTTAATTTTATCTTTTTGATTCTCGTGAGGAAAAGATTGCATGTTGAGACCTACTGTTGTTGTTTTTTGTTTTTGCTCCATTTTGCAGGTCACCACAGGAAATCGCACCAAGCACTATGTGTCCTATCGGCGCAATGAGTTTGTACAAATGAGGTTCCCCAAGTACTCCTTGCCAAAGGTAAAGCACAACGAAGCACGAACACAAAGCTTCACATGCTGGTATTGAAAGCCACTCAAAGAGACACGTCAAAGAGATCCAGACGTGACCTGACCAACTTCACTTGCCTTTACATGTATTTCTCAAGGACGAAATAACTTTTCCTTATCTCTGCCACATTTCAGCCATCTCACTACTTTGTCCTCAATTATTCGCTAATGTAAGATGTTGGTACAGTACCTGTACCCGAATTAGCCCTGGTACGGGCCTGATAGACAATAGCTCTCATAAAATATTCACCACTAAACATCCATCCAGTCACATCCCATGTCACTGACGTAGACAAAGACGATAAATGAGCTTCACTCCAATACAAGACAAGGAACCTTTGCTGTCAGCGTAGGCGGCACATGGGGCCGTTTTAAAGCGACACCAGCCTGAGTGCTATTGAACGGCGCTGATTGAATGCAGAGCCCAGGGAGACATCTCATGTGTTTTTCATCCTTAAACTAAGAAAAGGAAAACCTTTAAGACAATCACTGCCATTGACTCTGTCAGAGAAGGACTGTGTGGAGTGTGTTTTCCACCAACACACACTCCCACACACACACACACACACACAAACACATTTGCTCTGTTTCCAACAAGTAGAGGCGATAGGGTTCAATTTGATTAGGTGTGGCAGGAAGGCGGTGGATAAATCAGTTTGTGTGTGCACATGTGTGTGTCTGTGTGTGATTCAAAGTGAATGTTTTGTTATAGTATGCCCGAGTTGCTTTCTCTCTCTCTCTGTCTCTCTGTCTCTCTCTCTCTCTCTCTCTCTCTTACATCCCTCTCTCTCTACATGTGTCCTCTTACTTGGGTGAGCAGATAGGTCACACATTGAGAGGCTTTTAGGTTGAGTGACACGGGGGGGTACAGGGGACAGGACTAGAGAAGGAAGAGGGATGGAGTGAGAGATGGAAGGGAGGAAAGGAAGGTAAGATATGTGTGTGTGTGTGTTGTGTGTATGGACGAGAGGGAGTGCTGCGAGCACCATGTTTTTCCACTGTGAATTATTCAAAGGTTGGAGAATGAAAAATGCAAAGGTCATCAGAGAAAGCAGTTTGGCTGTGTCGTGCAAGACCTGACCTAGGCTATGGATTATACACACACACACACACACACACACACACAAATACATGGATACAGTTTGCTGGGCCATGAAATCACAGGTTGTTATTGTTCCTTTTTGTGCTGCTTCCATCCCATCTCTAGCTCTCTAGCTATGGTAGTTTCTACATATATATATATAAACTTTATATACTTTAATAGCAGTAACCTACAGAAGACAATCCTTAAATGTGTGCCATGATCCATAAATATTTCACTCTCCACAAACATGGATTTTTTATTGTTGTGTAAAGTCATATCCACAAAAATACAGAGCAATTTGCATATCTCTAAACACATATTTTAATTTCACATGGTTTTAGAAATGTAAATAGTTTCATGACAACCCATACAGCACATGTCAAATGATATTCATGCGTTTATGGATCCATTTGTCCGTTTGAAATGGTTTTCCCACATTTGTGGTTTGTTGGCCATGTGACATCTCTGATTTGTTTGCAGATTTTTGTCCAGTTCCTGCTGCAGCTGTAGGATGAATGACTCAGCTTTTAATAAGAACTGGTGGTATGCAGTTGAAAGATACTCAGTGGACCATGAGTTCAGATTATTTTGTCACAGATGCTTGTAACATTTACAATAACACATCCAATATCTACCAAACTCCAGAGAATGTTATCCACAAGCTACATGAAAGTATACTTCCTGTTCTTGTGCAGGTATAAGTGTGTTAAGCCCCAGAGCACATAAGGATCTCTTTGATATAACTTGGCAAAGGCATTTCTGCATTGTGAAGACAAGTAGTCCTGATAAAGCTTAAAATTCAGCAAGGCTGTCCTCCATCAAAGCAGTATGTACCAGTGCAAAACCAGTATACATCAAAGTTGAACAGCTGATTTCAGTGTTGTGAAGTCAGAGCTTTAACAAGAAGGCAATTTGAAAATATCGCTAAAATTGGAGATCTCATCTTCAAGAGGGTATGTTAAAGCCATTGAAGGCTATCAGAAAATTAAATGTGTGATCTAACTGGGCAGATCGCACACTATACAAAATGTAATGCCTAGTTACACATTATGATTTGTGACTTTCAGCTATATAAATAAAACTGACTTGAAATACTGCTGTGTTGATGAATGGATTAAAGACAGGTGTGCAGGCTGGGCAGGAGAGACGAATGATCTGCGATAAAGAGCGAGAGTGGAAGGAAGACATGCCTACGCTACATACACACACACACACAGAGAGACTAAGGAGACAGTGGAAGAGGGAAACATGGGGAAACGCAGGGGAAATAACTGGAGGCGTGGCCATAGCCATGACACTATGTGCACGCTTAAGCAAATGTTATATTGCAGCTGAGTGCCAGTCACTGTGCTCACTGTGTGTCTGAAAGCACTCCGCGGGCACCTGAACCCATCACACGGGATATGACATGTTCAAGTCCTGTTTAAGTCGTTAAGTCAGGCACCGGCGCTGTCGTCTCCTTCAGTGAGCTTCCTCTGCTAAAATGTATCCTCATCTGTTTGGATTTTCTGGTTCAGAATGCTGAGGAAGTCTGGCATCAGATGTTGTTCCTTTTTTTTTTTTTTTTTTTTTTTTTTTTTTTTTGAAGTGAGCAAGACATGAGTAAATGTACAAAGTCTCTGTAATGTTGCAAGAAAGACACCAAAGAAGTAAGACAGGAAGCCATAAAAGACCATAAGTTGTCCAAATTCTAAATGACTCAGTTTCTTGTTGTGGTTGCTATAGCTTGATAGCCATTTCACTTTCACAGTAGTTCTTGTTGTACTGACATGTTATCCACAGATGTAAACAGTAAACAGGACTTTCCCTGCCATGTGAGTTTAGCAAGATCATAAGCAGATGTAAACAACAAGAGAAAATAGATTTAACAACAAGGCAAGCAACAACACTTTAACGCAATATAAATCACTGTGAACGTCAAAGATGGATGATACACTGTGAGGATACGCAAGGGTAAGTTTATAGTCAGTCTTCCAACAGCTTTCAGAGGACATCTCATTTCACATTTCAGTACATTTGATAATGTCATCAATAACAGACAGGATGGTCGAAAACATACTACAGAATGCTGTCACATTTTTTTTCACTTTCACATGCTTTTTTGGTTCACCTTGAACCTCCACACTGCTGCAGCAGTTCCTGTTTCTCATTTAATGCTCTCTCTCGCTTTCATATTACATTATATGTTTTTTCTACTGTGTACACTTTACAGCTGACTAATCATGCCTTTTATTTTATCTCATTGTTGTGGTTTGTTTTCTCCTTATGTAAGGTACTTACGTTTTTGAGGATATGCGTAGAGCGTCTCTGCTCCCACACAGTTTCCTTGCAGGTGTAAATGAAGCATTAGCCTTCTGTGTCTCATTATTTCTTTCTGTTGCTTGCCTTTCCAGTGCTTTTCACACCATGCTGACTTTGGGTCAAAGAAAGTTTGGATGGTTTAGTGTAGGTTGTTTTTGCTTCAGTGTCTCATGGAACTTCTGGGGCCCAGGATCAGCAGTGACCCTTGTCTCTGTGGCCCTGCTGGCCCTGACAGAGATGGATGCAGGGTATTTGTTTCAGAGGACACTCGGTGATCCAGTACCAGTAAGAGAGACACTGGTAGAAGATGTTGTGCAGTTTCTGGTTAGGATTTTATCCAGAGGGTAAAGGACAGGAAAAGGTGGCTTTTTAAAAAAATACAGTTTGGCATGCCAGATGTCTATTTGCTTTCCTCTTGCCCTTATGATGCTACATTTTGCACCTTCAGCTATGGCTATCTCTTGTTGTTTACATCTGCTTATGATTTGGCTAAACTCTTTTTTTTTTTTTAACTCATACCATCTGTGCACTTACACCCTTACAAGTGGTGGCTGCTTGTAAAACACAGGCGAGTGGGACTTCGAGTACCTTGTGCAGGGTGGCAAAATTATCCCTTGATCTGTGTGTTTTGGGAGTGTATTTCACATGAAAAGGACAGTCCGTAAATTTTCTATACAAAACCTTCATGAACATGACTTCCTTCCAACATCTTCCCATTAACGTGCAGTTCTAAGAATTTAATAACAATAATAACGATAATGTAATACATTAAATTTGTAGGCATCTTTCAAAACACCCAAAGTCACCTTACAGGGCCGAGATTAAGGCACAAAAACAACACTATAAGGGAAATAAAGGGAAATACAACCAGTTAGACACTGAATTTAAGCTATGTTATGTCACTGGTTTTGAATCTATAAATAGGAAGCCCCCAGTGATTGGATGATAGGATTGACAGACATTTGTACATGGCTTCAAAAATCATCACAGACTTACAAAAGTAAATGCAGTGACTAATACATTGTGTTTCATGTGGCTGCTTCACAATAAAAGCCACCACACTTTCCACGAGTTGAATGCTCTTAATTTGAAACAATGACTATTGAAAACATGGCTATTGTGTTTATATTAGCGATGCATTAATAGCGGTCTGATTTGATATCAGTGAAATGATATTGCAGTGCATGGCACACTGCACTGTTTTCTGGTGAATTTCTAATATTTAGGTGGGCTAAATCTAAATCCAGTGAGGGAAAGTATTCTGCCACTAAAAATAAAAATACCATACAGAGGTATTTACTGAATGTAATCTAAACTGTGCCAAAAATGTATTGGCTTAATTAAAATGATTATAATTTTAAATCTTTTTTTGGTTTAGATGCAAAAGCTATGTGGTCATAATTAAGAAAGGTTAGGTTTAGGTTTACACAAAACCACAACTGGTCAGCCATCGTAAGAAACCAAAAACATTAAGAGATGGACAATAAATAGCAGTTCTTTGCCAATCCTACAACCCAAACGGTTCCCTAAAATGATTTGTGGTGCCACAAAGCAGTGCTTCATTCTTCCTATACTTCTCAATACCTTTTTGTCCTTGCTATATGCAAAGAGAAATGGCCTGCTCTAATTGTTCTTAGTTCCTGTTCCCTGCAAAATTAAGACTTGAACAGTACAGGTTTATTCCCTGTGCCACAAGGTTTTTTTTTTCCTTTTCTTCAGACTCTCTCGGCTTGGCTACTTACAGAAAATCTTTCAACCAAGAACTCTGAAACCATATATTTTGGTCTTGACTCTTGAAACGCTGATCAAATAAAGAAAATACAGCTTGTATAGTAATCAGATGTGCTATGTTTGCAACTATTCAGCCATTGTCGTTGCCATTATGTCCTCACCTTGATACATCATTTGTTACATTGGATTATGTTTTGTTGTGATGTGAAGTTTGACTTATGCTCAGACTTGTATCATTTGACAGCAGTTACACTCTTTAGTTCCTTAAGAGTGATTCCTCAGTGTAATAGCCACTTTGCCAATTTGGACAATATTTTCAAACTGCTCGAAAAAATATTATTGACAAATTTAAAGGTCAAAGAAAAAAAATGGATTAAAGAATCTGAGATTTTTCCAGTCATAGTGATGTTCTGAGTATCAAACAAAATACCACATTTTGCTTTGTAGTTGTACATGCATGGATGTATGAGGATTTGCACTGGGAGTGGTGTTTTCTTGGTGTAAAAATGTCCAATGGATTGGCTTACAGGAGAAAGAAAATGCATTTCTGAGTTCAGGAACATTTCCTGCTACTTTACTTTTATTTTTAATATTGTAATGGATTGGTAAGGTTGTTGATAGTTTGGTTTGCCTGGGTACTTTATTTTTAAATAGCTAGACTGTAGATTAGTCAGTTGACTGCAGGGTTAATCGGTTGATCAGTTAATTAATTGGTTTGTGAAATGGTTGATTTGTACAGAGACAAGAGTAGCCCAAAACTTAGCAGTACATTGTGGTTAGGGTTAAGAGGCAAGGGTCAGATTGTGGTTATAGTCAAAAGAAATAGCAGTGCTTTCAACTGGTCAGACATGCACCATGGGTCCAACACAAGTCAACACAACTACTTACCCTCCCAGCCTCCACCTTTTAGGTGAAGGCTGCTGTGGAGGTGGAGGCTGGGAAGG
Organism: Scatophagus argus; assembly: GCF_020382885.2. Taxonomy (NCBI): domain Eukaryota; kingdom Metazoa; phylum Chordata; class Actinopteri; family Scatophagidae; genus Scatophagus; species Scatophagus argus. Next base: position 2,565,854 of record NC_058515.1, on the reverse strand, counting down.
TGCCCTGTCAGGACCTTTAACTTTTAGTGTTAGTTTAAAAGAAAATATCACAGGTTTGGCACTCACTCTCTCATACACACACACATTTTTTTGTGTGTGAGAGAGGAAAGAAGACAGAGTTTATGTCTTTTTTTTCACTTTACTTGTTTACTTGTTTTGCTGCTATTCAACAATGAAGTACACCATTTGGAATGGTACGTCTGTTTATTTAGCCTAGATCTTCCCACTCCTGTGGATGGAGGCGAAGGAAAGAAGATAAAGAAGTGTGGCGCTGGAGTGGCACTTTGAAACGTTCATCTGCTCTTGTCTTTGACATTGTCTCAGTCCACAGACCCAACAATAATGTCAATATAAAGCATTAAGTTACACGTCGGGTCGGCGTCTGCACAACACACATTTTTTCCAGTCCAGTGGTGCAGATTGGCTTTCATCACATCACTCATGTCCATGGTTCTGCAATGGAGCAGAGGAGATGATAGATTAACAAAATACATCACTTAATTGGGTGTGCAGCTTGTCTCAAGAACAATTCAAATTGTGTCAAAGAAGAAGGAAAGTTGATGGTTAATCTCATTTCCAGGTTGTCAAATACAGATGTTACATCTTCCTTTTTTTTTTTTTTTTTTGTTTCTTGTGGTATACTTGCCTTCCTTCCTGGCAATATGTGAACAGCTTGCCGGGTGACACAGAAACAGTACATCTATGAATATGAAGATCAGTGCATAGCTTTCACTACTGCTATTACTCAGCCATAAATCCATGGGTAATTGAGCTTAAGTGTTTTTCTGAGTAAGATGGCAGTGTCATTGATCAGAGACACATCTTCTCAGGAACTTTCCCCAGTGCTCTGATGTCTTTATATATTAATGTGATCACTAACAAAGAGAAAGTGCTGAGTCGTTCTTTGCACCGTTGTTACCATCTTACATGAGTGATGAAGCCATTTGCACCCGAGGCTTACAAGCTTTGACAAGAGCACCTAACAAGTTTTCTAAGCTGCCAAAAAAAAAGTTTTTCAATGGATAAAGCGTTCCTTATCTCTCTGTTGTTTTGTAGCTCCTTTTATTGGATTATGTAGTCTGGTTCACAGTGAGTTACTGTCAAATATTTCTGTGAATCAGATTTTGCTGCTTTTAGTGCTTTATCTGTTCTCTCCTTTGTTTATCTCTTCACCTGTCATCACTTGTAAGTGTATATTTTATACTTTTCATATTTTTCATCGAAAATCATCCCTCCGAACTCTGTTTCTTCAATTACATTAAGCTGCTCTCTTTTATCATGCCTCCACGATTCTTCCGCTTCACTGTCAGAAAATACTCGCTGTCCCTTTTTGACCTTCATTTGTCCTCTCTCTTCCCTCCATGCCTCCATCTCTGCTCGCAGGATGTTCAGATAGTGAGTACGGACAAGGACCAGGTCTTCCTCGCCATCCAGGAGTGGTACCAGTCAGACACATATAACCTGTACCAGTCAGACCCTCAGGGTGTCTACTACTCTGTTGTCCTGGAAAATGTTCGCAGCACCAAGCAGCCAGAGGAGAATGTTCTCATTGACATACTTGAGGTGAGATGTGGTGGAAGGGTGGAGGCAGTGTTGATGGTCATATATATATAGGCCAAAACACTTTGTAAACAAACTTTTGAAATACATGTTTATTCATGTAATTACAGCTGAGCCCATTTTCAAACAGGATATACTATGTGTAAAGTATATATGTAAAAATGTTACTTAAACAGGAGGAAATCATACATTTTTTAGATTATTTTCAGTTTCTGTAAAATGAAAAATGGAGTCCAGTAAAAAGCAGGAAAGAGATGCTAACAATTCCTTGAACTGGAACTGTTGTGGAGAAAACCTACATAGTGGACATGTTATTGGTAATGTATAACTGATTACAAACTATATATACTAAATCAAGATATAGTGTTGATGAATTAATGCTACATTGCTATTGTATATGGTAAGCTAGTTATCCAGACATGCTAACCACCTTAGGCTTCACAGTGCTTTATCCTTTATGCATGCAAGTTTTCTTCTCCAGAGATATTAATATACAATATTGTTTATATATTTTATATACTTATATTTAAATATATATATGTATAATATTGATATTAAATGAATGTCTTCAGCCACTGATGTCTTATTTTACTGAAAGCAATCTTGCATTAATTATGAAGACAGTTGATGAATTGACATTTTGTGGTGGCTGAGCCTGATCTTAAAATTCATATGTTCACCTTGCCTTCCATTCATTCTGTATAGTTTAGCTATTGTTCATGTGTTTTGGTAAGGTCTCTGGATAAATGGGCATGGAGGACATGAAACATAGTGGAGGAAGGAGGACAAAGGCGGTGGACCATGGAGGCAAAGGCCTCATGGGTCGTTTCCACCCCTCTCAGTCCTTACTCTGGGCTGCACTCTCATCACATGCTGTAGAGACAGAGAGATGAACAACAAATAAGGGACAGATAAACACTTGAAGCAGAAGGAGAAGAACAATCCGGTCCAGAGAAAACACAAGCAGGCTTATGTACTTTGATTTAAACAATTACCTTGCATCACTCTATAAACACCAGTGCTACATAATAGATAGCAAAGGGAGTTGGGGGAGTCAGCGCCTGCAGACATGTCTGACATGCTGCCTGGCTCTGTTTAAATGTCTGTCTGCACAGTCTTCACCATTGTCTTACTGTTTAATGTTTCAGATTTAGAGCCTGTGGCTATCAATCTCCACAGCCGCAGAAAGCATGTAGAATGTATTGATTCCAGTGGATTAAACTTTTACAGCCCTGGAGATTCTGTGTCACTGGTTTCCTTAAAGCCTTTAAAACAACACATATTGGTTTCAACCACTGCTGACAGTTGAAGAACGCGTTCTCTTATGTTGTGGTTAATATTCCAAACATAGCCATATAGTTCAAGGCACAGATACAATCCAGCTGCAGCAATTTTATGGTACTTATAAGAATTCTGCACATATGTAACTTCGTCAAATTCTCCCATCAGCCCATATTTTGTGCCTGTGTTGGAAAAATTATAATTTTAAGATGCAGTTACTCAATTAAAGTGTTTACTCTTCAACTTGAAAGAAAAATGAATATCACATACTGCCTCTTACAAATGAAAAGTTGAATTCACAAGAACCAAAGCACACCTTTGATCATTCCAGTATACCCAGAGGTTTTATTGCTAAAGTCCTGGACTGGTACCAGCAGCTTGGTGGTTAGTAAACTTTAAATTAATCTTTAAGTGTAGGTGACATTCTTGAGTCCGTTCACTGACTTGATTCTGCCTTGCTTGTGCCACTGTTACGTTAAGTTTTCACCAAAGCAGATAACAGCTATGCTTGGAATTGTGTTCTTTTAATGATTAAGGAATAGCCGGTTGATTTCTCGAGATAATGAGATAAAAAATAACCCCAAAATTTAGCATCCACCCTAACCTAACCCCTTCCACTTGTGGCCACTGTTCAGCAAATGTGACTTACTCTGAATCAAAAGATCAGATAATTCCTAGTTAACCTTAAGTCCATCTTGTCTCCCAGATACGTGGAATCAAAGGAGTCTTCCTGGCCAATCAGAAGATCGATGGCAAAGTGACTACTCTCATCACATATAACAAAGGACGTGACTGGGAACCCTTGACCCCACCTACCACTGACATGAATGGCAAGCCCATCACCTGCAAAGCTGTAAGCACTGACACCACAAAGAAATCAGATTTTCTTTTTTTTTGTTTATTTACTCTCCTTACTCTGTTTTTAGCTTAAAGTAAATGTGTTTGCAATTAGCAGGTGTCCACATACCAGTAACAACAAATAGTCAACTTCCAATAGAGCTGAGCAACCACAAACTCAGCCAATGCAAAAAGAGCCAGAAATCTGATCAGATCATCTGTTGACAGCCAGTGAGTCGTTTCGTACTTTGTGTCCACAATCAGTCAAGACTGGGACCAGGTTGTTTAGAAAATGATCATAAAGTTACACAAGGGTGAGTGTTGTAGGAATGTGTGAGAGATTCCTGCCTAACACTCTCATGTCAAAGTTGCCACTGCAGGGTTAGATGCCAAAGGGCAATGAGCCAGTGAGTCTGATATCCATAAACAGCACCTCACAGGGAGAGCATATCTGATGCTTTATTTGAACCGTCACTCTAGTTGGCTGACAAATTTGAAGGGAGACTCTGATATCAGCTTCAGAATTGTTTACCATCAGTGACACACACACACGGCTATTCACTCTGTTATGGACCTTTCCTTCTGTGTGGCCTCATCCCTACCTCAACATAAGGATGGATTCACGTCTATGCGGTTTATGAGTCAAAGGAACTGCTTTATATCAAACACTGGCATTATACACATCACCTCAATGACCACATAAGTCACCAAGCCAGACAAAGCCAGATACTAGATGTGCTATCTAAAGTGTCACTGTATCAGACAAACACTGTCAGCTTTATCCATTAACTTCCCACCTGACAGAGACTGGATGAGAGTAATGACCTCTTGTATGCACAGAGACAGTTTATCATAACATCTGAGTGATTAATGTCTCCAGTCTGCATTGAATCCAGTGTTGGAAAGTATCACAGTGTGTTTTATAAAGCAAAAAAGGTCAAACAGGTATTTAGCTTTCTTCCTGAGGACCGTGAATACACAAAGAATGCAGGTAATATGATCTGCGAACACATATGAAAAACTCATCCTTACGATTTAAAAAACATATGAGCTGAGGCATGTCAAGAAACAAAGGGAATGTAGGAAAACTAGCAGATGGGGCAGGTTTCAAACAGAATGGGCATGCCAAGACGCACAACATTCACCACACTCTTACTGTAATGTGTTATTGCCTTGTGTGTTTTCTGTCACACTGATATCCTACATGAGGCTTCAGGTGATGCGGGAATCAGTTTGGTGAATTGTGTCGATAAGGGAGTTCAGACGGGACTGAAAATCCCACAGGTGTGGCGGTTGAGATGTAGGAGCAGTGTTCAAAATCAGGCCCGTACGATGTTGTACTCAGCAGGCGACTTGTAAAATGTTAATATTGGGCATGGTCACTGTGTTTTCTGTAATGCATGTTTGTGTTTATCAATTAATATAGCAATTCTTGGTCATATATATATATCTGTGTCAGTGACACGACATTGTCTTCCTCCCTTGGTCGCTTGTATGCTGAGTGCATCCCACTTACAGGTGACAGGGATGGCGGGCTAACAAGAGGGATAGCATACACCCTCACCACCCCTGAAATTGCTCACCGACCCTACTTACATAATTACAAAATAAATTCATATATTTCATTGTTCACAAAAACAAAAGCAGACATGGTGTTAAGAGGGCAGTCGTGGATCAGCGGTTAGGGTGTCGGACCCGTAACCGGTGGATCGCTGGTTCGATTCCCCGTCCCGGTGTCCATGGCTGAGGTACCCTTGAGCAAGGTACCTAACCCCCACTGCTCCCCGGGCGCTGCACGCGGTCGCCCACTGCCCCGGGTTTGCTGTGTGTGTGTGTGCACGTCACTTGGGTGGGTTAAATGCAGAGAACAAATTTCGTTGGAGTGAGTTCCCTCCAATGACAAAATATGTCACTTTCATCTTTCATCTTTCTTTCAAGAGTGGTTGATTGCCAAACAAGCAATTCTCTCTCTCTCTCTCTCTCTCTCTCTCTCTCTCTCTAAAATAATAAAGCACATTGAAAACACCACAGCATACTTCGGAAAATTATCAGCAGAAATGTAATAGATGATTTCTATAATTAATTAAATATAGGTTCATGGAGGCATGTGACAGGAATTAAGTTTAATGCAAAATTAATGCTCGTAATTCACTGCAAACAGGATTTTGTTAAAATTTTTTGTTTAACATAATTACAAACTGTCCTACCACAACAACTGTCATCACAATGGCTTCCCCGATGAATTGCCTTTTAAAAGGTCCCTGCTGGTACATAAAAACAATAAGCACACAGTACTGCAGAAGACTGTCTTCATCTCTGCCTTCCGAGGTTTGAAGCAGCAACATCCAGAACAGCTCTGATAAATGTTTACATTGTCTCGTTCTCTCATTTGAAACGAATTAGCTTCCATTAAAGATCTTTTGCCCCCGTGTTTAATTTGATTAACATCACTGAATTCCCACGCTGAGCTGTATTTGCAGCAGGATTATCAGGTATCTGCTCCATAAGACTCATTAAACATGACTGTGCGCGGTTGTCGTCGATTCACCTGCCGTTTTACTGAAGTGATATTTTCTTGTATTAAAAGTCAATGTTACAAATCAAGTCAAACAGCCTATTAGAGGGTGGATCAGTGATATACTGTCGGAAAGTGACACTTTCATCCTCAAATTAAATTCGCTCTACATGTTTCTGTTCTTCAGCCGGACTGTCATCTCCACCTCCATCTGCGCTGGGCAGACAACCCCTACGTGTCTGGGACCGTCCACACCAAAGACTCTGCTCCAGGTCTCATCATGGGTGCTGGTGAGTCTCCAGAGGAAAAAAAAATGACTCTTTTAATTTTTTGATTTTTAATGTCAGGTGGAGTCTTTTGCTCCACCTGACATTTGTGTAGAACTTTAAAGGTTTAAATGAAATATAATATTTTTTTCATTGATGTATAAACACAAAGAATTGTTGTGTTTTCCTTACCTTTATTTCAATCAGGAGAGACTAAAAAGAAACAAAAGTGAATGAGGTGAATCAAGTAAAATGATTTTATTGTGAAGAGCAAAATAGACTTGGGTGCTGAGACCCCAGCAGGAAGTAGATCTCCACGGGAAACCCTTTGACAAACGAGATGCTTACATATGGAGGAGACTTTCATCTGGAGCTAAGACACTGGTGGTGGTGGTGGTGGTGAGGAGGGGAAACTTGAAACTGGAGGGTTTGACTAAAGATGACCAGATGCTTCATGGGGATGAACAGACAGTTGACTGTGGAGAAAGAGAACACTTGTGATTGGAAGAATAGAATAATGACTTAGTGGAACTTCAGGCTTGAGGGAAAATGCTTGTGACTTAAAGGGCATGAGCAAAGAGATAGTCTTCATGGCTGAAACCTTACGCCAATCTAAAACTGTTGGTGGATTATTTGAAATCCATTTTCATAATACATTTTTAAATGGGGCATCGGTTAGCACATTCAGCTGATTTCTTTGTAAATTCCCTTGGCTTGTGGGTGTGGCACTCCAAACAGAAGTCACACCGAATTCAAATTCGGTTTGTTATTAAAAACAAAGTCTAATTTTGCAACTACTTTCCCCCAGAAACTGAATAGAGATGGACAAGAGTGTAGAGAATATGTAGTACTGAATATGTGTACTTCTTATACCACAAGGTGTGTATCAGACTACCAACCTCCTTACTACATGTAATACATAAAGCCGACTTCGCCGATATCGCTGCCATGTGGCATTTTAAAAATACTGTATGTTTTATCAGCCATGCTTCATTGCTAGTAATAACAGTAATGCTTAATTAACTACACTGCTTCTGGGAGTGCTCAAAAGTGCATTGACTAATTGAAGCTATGCCGATATGTGAAAATGTGGCAGTGTTGTTGTGGAAGTCAAGAAGGTGTGTTCAAACGTTTGACTGACAGTGTAAGTGAAAAATAAAGTAGAACGTATGAGAAGTCAAACTTACTTTCAGGTAGTCTGTTTTTTAGAAAATAACCCAATTTGTCTGAAATATTCAAACAAAGCAAACCCCTCTTTTCTGTCACCTAAGCTAATTTAGCTAATTTGCAGGTTTATAGAATTTTCTGAGGCCTGTTCCCATTTGATAAATCTGTTAATTATGTTTCAAAATGGAAAACCCAAATACAGACACAAATATGAGGTGTGAAACGAACAAAGGGACTTTTAATAACTGAACTGAAACAGGCAGGGCAACACAAAGAACTAAAAGCAGCTGGAAGTCCAAGTCCAAGTCCATGTCCCTGGAAACATGTAGAATAAAGACATGGAAAACAAACAGGAACCACATGGAACACAGAAGGGCTAACATGAGGGAAGACATGGCACAGCTTATATACACAAAGGTAAAAATAATCACACTGGGACAAGCAATCATAATTGCTGGAGAAACAGACAAAGACAGAGAAGACACAAACAAGACACCAAAGGAGAAAACTACAAAATAAAACAGGAAACTAACAAAATCCCAGAACCATGACATTAAAAATCATTCAAAAGAAAAGTAAATCAATAGTTTCTTCACATCTGTTTGCTGTGTTCTTCCCTCTCTCTGTTGTTGCTTGCCACATATGAGCCTACGTGATGAAATTTTGAGTCCACTTCTTTCCTCCAGGTAACCTTGGCTCCAAGCTAGTAGAGTATAAGGAAGAGATGTACATCACTTCAGACTGTGGGAAGACGTGGAGACAGGTACATCACGTCCTCGATTCTTTATCTTTTTTCAACCTCTCTGCACTCTTGTCCCTCTTTGCTCTTCTCCTCTGAACCTTCTCTACTCTTTTCTTCTACCACTCATGAGATATAAAACACATTTGTCCAGTCGTCTTTTATTCCAATTTGTACACCAGCATGTGGCTTGTACCATTTTGAATGTTACTTTTCAAGAACATCTCTAAAAATGACTATTTTTCATGATTTGGAAATTTTACCTCCAACCTTTAAACATTACTTCTTTAAAGGTTTTTGAGGAGGAGCATCACATCCTGTACCTGGACCACGGTGGGGTCATTGTTGCCATCAAGGACACCTCTATCCCCCTCAAGATACTCAAGTAAGATTACTGGTTTGTCACCAAATCAACAGTAATCCTTACCACTGTAAGACATCATTTTACAGGCCAAGATCAGATCTGAGATTATTGACTTTTTATTTCAAAAAAATTATCATCCATCTTTTATGTGTTGTATGGTATGGTTAATTAATATTATTTATTCAAGAACTGACCAATATCAGTGGGTCATCTGTTAGAGGCCTTTGGCAGTCACTCAATCAATGTACCTTTACTCGTATTACATGTTTCACACAATTCAGTGCAGTTCAAAGTACTTGAACTTGAAGGTGTCTGACAAGGTAACAAGATAAAGAAAAAATAACTATAAAACAATGGGAAATCTTGAGAATAGTATTTACATTAAATGTATCTATGTTATATTTACATTAAAATAGAAATATAGTTCTCATGGTTAAAAAAAATAGATAAGACCAATGGAGGAGATAAAAATAAACACTATGAAATGAAAAAGAAAATGTATAAATCTTATGATCTGGTTTGCAGTTTAGTTATAGACAAGTTCAAATTCACCCAAAATAAAAATCCAGAGTTCAAAAAAAAATAAATAAATACCACCCGTCAGAGATTCGACGATAAATAAAAATAAATAAATAGAAATTAGAAAGCTTATTTTCTTAAATTTGTCTCAAGTATTCTCTTTCCACAAACGTGTTTATCAAGGATATCTGAAAAAGAAAATAAAAGACACAAATATGAGGTGTGAAACGAAAAATAAAAGCAGCATCTTTGACAATGTTGTAGTCACCTCTGGTACCCGTCTCCATGCGCACAGGATTAGTGTCTAGAAGTGCAACTACAGACTACAGATCAGGTACCTGCGTGGTCACACTGTTCCTCTGATATTTTTTTTGGAGTCGTGCCGCATGTGCACAGCTTGGCAAAGAAAAAAAAAATACTAGGGGATTGCTGATTTTTCTTTCTATATTGATGATCGAAACCGAAAGTTCACCTCAGACACCCCCAACGATTGACGATGGCCTGCATTCCTTGTTGTTCTCCCTGAATTGAGGAATTTAGGGCCCTATTTTAAATTAGGGAAAAGTACATCTCACCGACTGTGTACGTCTGTCCAAGCTCACCTTCCATATACGTTCTCTCATTCAGTCACATCACCAGTCTTGTGGCTCTGAAACAGCTGAGCCAATCACAGTGGTCCATGACAGCAATAATTTCTGTCATAATTCAGAATGTAAGGTAATGCATTTCAAGAGGACAATGTCACATGGTAGCCCAAAATATCAGTGCTGTTGGTGTTCGTACAGGCTTCAAATCACTCAGTTCCCCAGTCTAGCAGTGTACCCTTCAAAATCATTTAAGATCACCCTCTCTTACCCAGCAGAACATGCAGATAATTTCAAGCTCAGCAAGATGTTATCTCATCGACCTTAATAAATAAGCATTAAAGAATGAGACCATAGATAAGGGAGTGCTCAGAAAAACATTTATCACACACCAAAATCAAATGACCTTTTAGATGGGCTGTCATCTGTCTCTTGGTGAAAGGCTACAGACTGTTCTTCACATTTTTCCCTCCTTCATGCCTCAGCTAAATCAATAATCCCAAAGGCTCCATCAGCATGGTGGAAAACATTGCATAAAGAGTCACAGCAGAGGTGTGAAAGCATGAGAGAGTTCAGAACAGTGAAATGAGCATTGCTTTTACCTTCGTTACACGAAATGACTGGAAGAGTAACACATTTCAGCTGTGAAGTCTGAAAAGCGTTGTTCTTGAGCCAAAACACTAATGATGGAACAGCTGTCCAGTATTTTTCACATGTTTTATTACGTCTTCTGTATATGTCTCTATTGCTCAAATTAGCTGGCATATTCTTCTCTGTTGTAAAACTATGACTTTATTTTCATGCTGGAATTCTGTTAGACCAGACTTTTGTGTAAGGCAATAAGTTATGTTTGTTTCGGTCCAAGCCGCTGTCCAACAGATCAGTACAAGATCATTTAGAACTCCTTTTTGACATTTATTCCTTTTACACTGTCAAGCCCCAATTTCCATACTTATGGCTTCCCTCTGTGGCAGTTCCTTTATGGCAGTTAGACTGCTTGTAGCTCTGTGTGGGAATGCAGGAATATCCACCATGAATGCATATCAACTGACATGATAGGGTCCTTAAGGTGGGTTCTGCTTTTTTATCTGATGTTTGATGTTGTGAAGGATCCTATATAAAATGTCGTTTTAAGTCTGATTGTTTGCTCTCAAGAAACATATTCTACCATCAGTTTGTGATCCAGTTACCACATGGTAAACCTGGGGCAGAGAGGGAAGGAGAACAGGGTGTTAACAATGGCCCAACAGCAAATATTTGGCGGTGATGCTCAACGTTTTTTGGACAATAGCTACGTGTTTGCATTCTGTTGTCTGTCTTGTAATCCCCAGTGGTACATTCCTATGTAATGTTTGTGTTTCACACTCTTGACTTTGTTTCGGCATATGGCATTGAAATGGAACATTTAATAGTCTTTGCACAAATTCCTCTTCTACCTGACCATTACTTCATAACTTTTGAATTTGCACTACTTGACTACATACCACTAAGAAAAACTCCTATACTAGATACCTGTCTGATAGTGCTGTGGTTAAATTTAAGGGAGTGATTGTATTGTCATTTACTTCAGCGTCATCATACTGCAGAACATTTCAGTACTAAAGAAATATACCAGTCGTAGTCCCTCTCAAATTGACCATTTTGTTGACATTGGAATACTTAACTGGCATTAAAGGAACTGCATTAAGCTTGTTTCAGTCCTGTTTGTCAGATCAATTTCAATTTGTTCATGTTAATGATGTATTGGCCATACTCACAAAAGTTAGTCACGTAGTTCCCCAAGGTTCTGTGCTCGGGTCGATATTATTCACCTTTTAGATGCTCCCGATTGGTGATATTATTCAGAAACAATCCATACATTTTCACTGTTATGGAGATGACACACAATTATTCTTGTCAATGAAACCAGATGAAACAAATCAGCTAGCCAAACTTCAGGCGTATCTTAAAGACATAAAAACCTGGATTGGAACCTTGTAATTTTCTACTTTTAAAATTCAGACAAAACTGAAGTTATTGGACTTATAAGGACTCTCCAGCTAATCCAGAACCCTGCTGCATGATTACTCACTAGAACCAGCATCAGAGATCATATTTCTCCTGTACTGGCTTCTCTATACTGGCTACCTGTAAAATCCAGGATAAGGATATCCAGGCTAGGAGAGAGATCCAGGATAAATTTAAAATTCTCCTATTATCCCACCAGAACTTTACATTCCCAAGATGCAGGGCTACTTGTGGTTCCCAGAGTCTTCAAAAGTAGATTGGGAACCAGAGCCTTTAGTTATCAAGCTCCTCTACTGTGGAACCATCTTCCGGTTTCGGTTCGGGAGGTGGACACCCTCTCTATATTTAAGAGTAGACTTAAAACTTTTCTTTTTGATAAATTTTATAGTTAGGACTGCCCAAGGCTGGCCCCTAGTTATGCTGCTATAGGCTTAGACTGCCAGGGGATCTCCCATGATGCACTGAGCTCTCTCTTCCTCTCCCTCTCCTTCTGCACACATTCATGTCCCATGAATGCATTTTGCTAACTGAACTTCTTACCCAGAGTCCTTGTGCTTTTTCATCTCTCGTCTTGCAGGTTCCTGCTTGAAACTTACTGCAATTACTACTGCCTAGTCATAATTTATTATAATTCTATCACTACTATGACTACAGCTACAACCATTATTATTATTATTATTACTACTGTTGTTATCTTTATCTGATATGTGATACCATGGTTGATATGAACAGATATAGAAAGAAGAAATTTCAAAATATTAGCATTTGACTTTAGACTTTCATTGAACATAATTGGTGATTTTCTAAATCATCCATTAATTCTTGTCTAGCAGTAGGGTTACTGAAGTCTGTGTGTGTTGCAACAGCAATAGAAACAGAATACTGGAAAGATAAAAAATGATATTAACAGAACTAATAATGATAGTAGTAGCAATAATAATAATGCAGAAATATGACGAAGTGGTGATAACAATAGTTGGTGTCAAGCAGGACCAAACACGATCCATGAAAAACAGCGAGACAAGAGGCGTTTAGAGGAAAGACAGTACTTGTCTCTGCTAAGAGCCCTTTGTGACCTAAAATGAATTCACAAAGTCAAGTCCTCATCATTTAGACACCCATAATACTAGAAAAAATATGTCCATGTCCTCAAAACAAGATGTGTTCCCCCAGTTCTGCAGTGTCTTTGAAATCATTACACCATGTTCGCATGCGGGGGTAGGATACCTACAACTGTGTGCATCAAAGCAATGCCGCTTTCACTGCCACTTGAAAAACAGCACATCTGGACTTTTAAAAGTGCTTGTGTGCACACACATTGAAATCATTTCAGACAATTCCCCAGCTCTTCTTACTGACTCACTCATACTCAATTTTTTCTTTACAATGGATAACTCAGTCAATGCATTCATATCAGTTAATTATGAAAAGCTAGCAGGCTGAGAAATGAAATGCCACCTCAAAGTGCCACCTGGACAGGATTGTGTTATGTACATTTATATCTGTGATTAGCTGCACGTAGAATAAGTCATGTTTTAGGTTTCTTCATAGTACTGGAGGAATGGAGTATAAAGGCTGGTGTGCAGCATGGCGCATAATTATAAGTTTGACTTGCTAATTTTTTGACTACAGGGCTATCACTCCATCCATTTCTAATAATTCCTCTGTATTAGCTGGAGGAAATGAGATATAATTGGATGGATGACTTAGGACGTGGGCATGTAGAAAGCTGTAGTTGTCCAGCTGATGCCTGACGGATTATTTCAAACCCTGTCTACTTTCACACTTCCATACAACTGGCTAATGGCCACCCCCTCCTGACTCTGCCTTTGGAAAGCTGTTTTCAGATGCTGTTAGAAAAGTACTTTGCTTGAAGCATACTGAGGCTTTTACCGTAGCAACCGAGTTTTTATTAGCTTTGTTTATCCATTCTGTTTCCTTGTAACTGCGCATGTTTACCTGATTATCACATTGTTGTCCTTGTTAGCACATCATTACCAAACACAGCCCGCAGTGCAAGCACCATGCTGCTCGATCCAACATTGATCCCTCTCCATCACGCAGTCACATTTACTCAGCACTGCTGCCACCGTTGTCTGCGGGAGTCATCGGCACAGTGAACGAAGCAGAGCAGATGGCTTGCTTTGTCTGTCTCAGACTCTTCAACCTCAAATACCAAATACAGGAGGATTATTTCATTTTCATCAAAGCATTTCATTTTAAATTTCAGTTATTTAGATCATCTGTAAGTTTCTATATGTGTAAATTTCCTCGTAGTTAAGCTTTGTCATATAAAAAATGTCCTCTACTGTAAATGTTTACAGCTGAGTCTTTTCATCAGTCTAAGTATATATGTTATCTTATGTATGTCTTTATGGGCATAGAAATAACACTGTAGTTACTATTGTCCATAGTAAGCTACAGATAATCAGGTTCTTTAATCCATTAATTTCACCACCCTCCGAACACTTGCAATGCCAGACAGGGGGGAAATGGTCAGTTCTTTGGGACTGTGTTATTTGTAATATAGCCATTACTTACTGCAAGGCTCCATCTGAAGAAACTTTCATCAGTGTCTCAGTTTGAATACTGATGATTGTGATTGCCTCTTTCTCCGCAGGTTTAGTATTGATGAGGGAAGGACATGGACTGTTCACAACTTCACCAGCACCTCTGTGTTTGTCGATGGACTCCTGAGTGAGCCAGGAGACGAGACCCTGGTCATGACGTGAGTTTCCATTTATTTGAGTGTAAATTACAATATTTTGAATAGAGACAGCGCTGTGGAAGGATAAATCATCACACGCTGTGTCCTACACCTCCTTCAGCTTATACCTTTTGTCCTCACTTCACACTTCCAGCTCTCTGCATGGTTCTAATGAGTTGTCTAAAAGGGTCAAGCAGGGCAGCCCTGCTTGGCCTTCCACTGCGTTCAAGGGAGCTCAAGTTTCTCTCCCATCACAACAATTTCCTCATTCCTCTCAGTCTGTTGGAGCAGGGTGCCCAATTTTGTGGCGCTAACAGCAGCTGGTCTCACTCCTGATTTCCCGCAAGGGTGCCCTCCCTCTTCACCTCCAGAGGGTTTGATTGGTGTTACACCAGAGGTTGATGGGAGATGAGGCCTGTATGTGCCCTCTGCCCTCCTCACCAGCCCCATCTCTGTATTCTCTACTCTGAAACTGTATTTCCACAGTTCTGTTCTGTATTTGTGCTGTCTGTGTTTTTGAAAGGCTCTTTGTCAGGCCCAGTAGGCTTAGATCAGTACAGCATTCTGGTACAGGTTCTGTTATTGATAATCAGCAGGTCAGCTTGATGGTTTTTTTTATATGACATGCAATTATGCGATTCTTTCAACACAGCCCCATACGAGCTTGTGCTGAAGCTGAACAGTAGGCTAAAAGGGAATGAAATTACCACTGCATATAAGATAAACCCTTGAGATTTAGGTAATAAGGCCAAAATGTTTTCCCCACGGGTTGGTAGTGTGGCTGTAGGTTTATAATGTTGTTATTGTCTTCAATTTAAATGGACATCCTGCTGTCTCTTACTCAACTTCTTGTGATAAGCAAGATTCAACCCTGTCAATTCCTTGGCATGAAAATTGAGGGTATTGAATATTAACACAAAATGTCATCCGTCAGCAGCTTCTGACCCAAACTGTCAATGTAGACTTCGAGAGTTCATATCTTTTAAGAAATATAGTCTCCCCCCCCCCCCTTCTTTCCATTAGTAAATCAGCTGGAGTGACACTTGTCACATCATCTCAGACACCAGGCCTAGGCCCAGAGATAAGGCTGGCTTCCAGCTGTAATCTGCTGAGAAGGGCAAAGAGATGGTCATACACACACACACACACACACACAGTTGTGTTTCCATCACTTTTGGGGGCATCACATAGACTTTCATTCATTTCGTGGAGGCTTAACCACCACCTAACCATAACAATAAACATTTCTTGCCTAATCCTAACCCTAACCTCAACCTAAACCAGATCCTGGAAAGAATAAAAACCTATATCCCCTCTACCTAACCTTAAAGCAAGTGTTTACCCTAATATTAAATGATTTACATTGTAGGAACTTGTGTTTTGTCCCCATAAGTAAAGTGGGTCTTCACAATGTGACTGTGATTTTTGTCTCACCACAGGAATACACGTCCACACACACACACACATCAACATGTCCTCCCTGTAACAATGGCCATTATTGACATTATTGACAGCCACAAATCTGCTAAAATATTCTACCTGTTCCATCTGTTTATGGATTTCATAAAAATGTTACCAAAGAGTAAAAATAAGAATTTTCAACTGTTGAACTTTTAAGTCCTGGTCTTCAAAAATCTCCAGATAAAAGCATAACAAATTTAACGTTCTCATGTTAGGGGACCAGAAAGCATGAACACAGCTGTTAATGATGATCAAAGTTGTCCTGCAAAAAAAGGTAAAATATAAAGTGAGACTGATAGAATTTGCCATACCAAAAATTGTCAATAAAGTCATAAACATCGTACAGCTTCTCAGTAAATCTGCAAGCCATGATGATGATGAAATAGTGAAAATCTGTACAGTGTTCTGTATACAAAACTAAAGGTATAAAGCTAGAGCTGAGAGACAAACAGACTGCAGCAGACATACCCCCAATGAACAAAAGAAACAAGTGCAATAAAGAGATGAGGATGACAGCATATGGGGGTCCACAGCTAAGGCACCTGTCACTTCCTCTTAACAGTGACAATAAAGACAACATTAGTCACGCTTGCCTTGCATTCCAGCAAGGTGAACACGGGCCGCCACCAACACAACAACATGTGCTGTCCAAAAAAAGCTCTGACTAACAGGAAAAGGCAGCTGAGTTCAGGAATGAGAAAGGTATAATAAACTGCATAATAAAGATTGTGCTACTGGGAGGTGGATTTTTTCAACCTCTGGCCTGAGCCAGGATAGCTGTATCCCCGTGTTTCCCAGCGCTAGCTTATAGACAAAAGCATTCAGACAGAAGGGAAGGGTGAAGGGAAATCTTAATTCTTCATCATACAGTGACATTTTGGACAATGCTATGCTTCCAACTTTGTGGCAACAGTTTGTTGAAGGCGTTTTTCTATTCCAGCATGACTGTGTCCCAGTGCACAAAGAAAGGTCCATAAAGACATGGTTGGATGGCTTTGGTGTGGAACAACTTGACTGGCCTGCACTAAGCTCTGACGTTAACACCATCAAACACCTTTGGGATGAACTGCCAACCCTTTTTGGCCAACATCAATGACTGACCTGAGAAATGTTCTTATGGGCATAAATTCCCACAGAAACACTCCAAAGTCTTGTCAAAAGCCTTCCCAGAGGAGTGGAAGCTCTTTCTCCATATTAATTTCTGTGTATATAGAATGCATTGTAATGGTCAGATGTCCCAATACTTTTGTCTATATCATGTATTTAGTTAGTGTGCAAACATGAGAGTGATATCAATCTCAATCAATCAATAAACATGTTTTCTACATTGTTAAATTTTCTTAAACTGAGACATTAGAAGATCTATTTGAGATACAGCTTCATGTCCGCACGTGGAAGAATAGAATTTTAAATTCTACGTTGATTGTGTGTTTGTGTGTTGTGTGTTCACAGTGTGTTTGGCCACATCAGCTACAGGTCAGACTGGGAGCTTGTCAAAGTGGACTTCAGGCAGTCTTTCCCCCGTCAGTGCACTGAGTCTGACTATGATTCCTGGCAGCTCACAGACCTGCAGGTACCACATGCACGCACACACACACACACACACACACACACACACACACACACACACACACACACACACACACACACACACACACATACACGAGCTCTCTCTCTCTCTCTCTCTCTCTCTCAGTATATTTGTGCTTATATATTAAACTGAATTTTGACCCCATGGCCACCCTCAGGGAGAGAAGTGCATTATGGGCCAAGAGCGGAGTTTCAGGAAAAGGAAAGACACAGCGTTTTGTATCAAAGGAAAAAGCTACACTTCAGCTCTCACCAGCAAATCCTGTCAGTGCACCGAGAAAGACTTCAACTGGTGAGCACAGACTCTGCAGAACACTGAGCAGGCAAATCTGTATGATCTAAAATTTATAAGACCACCATGGAAAACATTCATTTTTCATCGGCTGGTCTATTAAAATCTTTTCAGAATCTTATCACAGTCTAAATCAGTGCACAATATTTATTAAATTGAAGGCAAACATATAAACAATATAAGCTTTTGTTACTGTCAGTGCCTCCACGTTGTCTTATTTTCTTAAGGCAGCATATTTTGTTGTGTATTATGTGGTAAAAACTTACTTATAGTACATATGCACAATGTTTTATACTCACATTAAAGTTTATGTCAAAAATATGACTTAGACACATACAAATAGTCCAAATATTTTCAGGTCAGTCATTTACTCATTAATTTTATTATTGCTCTATCTCTTCTATGTCTCTGTATGTATGTCTGTGGTGTGGGTGTGTAGTGACTATGGTTTTGAGCGGTCCTACATCAAGGGCAAACACTGCTTTCCTGACTTCTGGCATGATCCAGATTCACCCCCCGAAGACTGTCACCTAGGACAGACCTACCAGTCCAGCACTGGGTCGGTGCATGTGCACAAACACACACAACTCTCTCTCTTTCTCTCTGTCTCTTAACCACCACTTAACCATAACAATAAACATTACTAACCTCAACCTAACCTTGGAGTAAGTCTTCACCCTAATATGTAATGATTTATGTTGTGGGGTTTGCATTTTGTCCCTGTAAGTAAGGCGGGTCCTCACAGTGTCACTGTGTGTAATGTAGGGGTGTAATAAAAACAGAGCCCTTGGTACCTTGGCTTGGTATACTGAACAACATTCTTTAAACGCTACACGAAGGGAACATGTCTTAACAATTGTATCTGTCATCTTCACTCTTCTTCTTTTAATTCTCTCAACCCCTCTTACAACTGTGCCTCCTAGTGGCGTAAAGCAGTAATAGGACATAACGCTGTGTAAACAGATTTTTGTTCCCACAACTACAGAAATACACACACACACACGATGGGAGACTTAAAGAAACTGTTTTGGAGAAACATGCATTTTCATTTAACTTTATAATTAATCTGTCGGTATGCTTGTGTGCTGATTATAGTGCTGAAATCAGGATGTAGGAAGAAAGGGGGACATAGTTCTATAATCTGTATAGAAGGAGGTAAAACTAGTGGTGGGGGAGTGTGTGTTTACATCAGTGACGCTTGGTGCCGAAATGCTACTGCAGTGCACAAACACTGTTCTCCGCTGGCGGAGTTTATTATCATTAAATGCTGACCCTTCTACCCTACCGAGGGAATTCACATTGATCCTGCTGGTCGCTGTTTATATCCCTCCCACCGCTAACACCAGCGATAGGAGCAAGGCACCCAATGAACTCTACCAGGCCATCAGTGAACAACAGACAGCACACCCAGATGGATTCCTCATCACAGCAGGAGACTTGAATCTCGCAGAGTTAATGATTTTATTACATACATCAACATGTGGACTTTCCTGCTGCCTTTCAGCTACAGGAAGGTGGTATCTAACCTGTGTGAAGGGGGACTAAACAAGCAACAGAACGCCAAGAAGCACAGCTGCCCTCTGCTGCCCCCTCAAGGACTGAAGGTTGGCATCAAAGGGCAGATGTTGGCTGTGGCACCTGGTGATGACATCACATTCATTGTCCACCAGGAACAGGTAGGATGAAAGCTGTTTTTTCATTGGTTCGCCCTTTCCTTCCTTTTATTCAGTCTGCTGAAAGTCCTTGTTTCTTTCTAACAGGGTGACACTAGTAGCACCAAGTATCAGGTGGACCTCGGCGATGGGGTTCGGGCCATCTACCAGAACCTGACGGTGACAGATGAGCCTATTCAGCATCGCTATGAACATCCAGGCATTTACAAGGTCACAGTGAAGGCTGAGAACATGGCGGGGCACGACGAGGCCACCATGTACATCCAGGTCACAGGTCGGCCTCCCAGACAGTCACTGAATGTTGTTTTATGAGTTAACTTTTCAATCTCTCAGTGCTTCATGTGAAAATTACAACAGCAGCCTTTAATAGAATCGGGACATTTAGTATTTACTTGTTAATAATAAAAGTAAGCATGTGTATGTGTAAAAAAGTTTACTGAGAACAGAAACGAGGAGGGCTCCTTGGTTTGATGTGAACGCATCTGATTGGTCATATCAAAACCAGGATTAGTGCTTATCCTGAACAGACTTGAAAGTGCTTTACCAAAAAAAACAAAAAACATTAGTGGAAGTTGAGCTCTATTAGCAGCACTTGTTGGTGTAAATCAGAAACTGTCTACTCTACCACGTTATCTACCAAGTTATCTGTTTTTTTTTGTAGTTTGATTCACAATGTTTAGCGTTATTAAAGAAAGAAAATTCAAGGCAGATTTAGTTTTTTTTGTCCACACAACATTTGTGGAGCTTCACAGCAAAATAATGTTGCAGCAATTCTCCTAAAAAAAACTGAAGCAGATAAGGATTTCTTTTAAAAAGGGGAAAAAACAGCAGTGTCCTGTTGTGGATAGGTACATTATAGAAATTTCAAACAGTCCTTTTTAGCAAGATTTTTACACGATAGTTTTATCACACAATAACACCTACAGTGTATCATCTTGCCTGCAATATGCTATGTGGCACAAAAAAAGATTATTTTTAGTATTTAATGCAACAAGGATCTTGTCTTTTAAGCTGCTCTACTACATACTCTATGTAAGGCAGCTGCAACTCAGGTTGTCCTGTACATTAACTTGCATGCATCCTGTTTACGACAGTTTGGCAGACTACACACAATAAATATTTTTTTCAATATACAGTACTGTGCAAAAGTTTTTGTAACCTTTTTTATTTTTTACTTCCTGGGGTAGAAATGGTTCCCTCCCACTCACCATGTCTCACATTTGAAATTTATCATATGTGACAAATCGGTGGTGTTTCAGTCAGGGAGATTGGAAGGTTTTTCCCAGCTCTGTCTTTGTGCAGCTTTAAAACACAAAGAGCTGGTCTCTTTATGTGGGAAACTCACTGACCTGTCATACCTTTATTTTGTAAAGATTATAGCATGTTTGGCCTCATATAATATAGTTGTCTTACATACTTTTTTAATGTAACTTTGACCTGCAAATACTATCAAACCCAAATTACACTCACTTCCAGTTTTCCAGTGTTTGATGTGAAGTGTGAAGTGATTGCTTTGCTCTTACAGCTCCTCTCCAGGAGGTGCACTTGGAAGTGGTTCCCATTGCTGGGAGAAATCATGAGGTCAATCTGACAGCCATAGTTCTTCCCACTGAGGCTAACCTGACTGTCTTCTATTGGTGGATAGGAGACAACCTGCAGGTACCTGCAAGACACACTACAAACTTTATCTTTTAACATTTACAGACACTAAAATATATTTTGTCACTACACTTTTTAAAAAAGGAAATTCTGGGAATGTTGGGCTCTCTGTATTACAATTTTATTAAAGAGTTTGGTCTAGACCTGCTCTAATTGGAAAGTGTCATGAGACTGACGCTATATAAATAAACTGAATTGACTCAAAGCAGCATCAGTTAGATTAGCTTAGCGTTGCTGCTAAATGCTCCACTATGTTGACCAGCAAGTTGCTAACTGTCAGCTGCTTGATGTTGAGTAGGTGGTGTACAATGAACGTAATAACCTGTTTAGGCTAAAAATGGCGGCAGGCTACTGCTGAAATTTGGGTTGAAGTAAAGTTTTTGGGGCGAGAAAACTTGAGTGCGTCAGAAACAAATTGTGAACATAACACTGGCATATCACCAAGTGTTAAGTTCATATGGCATCATTCTTATTTAGCTTTTCAAGCTACTGAAAATAAAAATATCTGGCTCTTTAAGCTGTCGAATGCTCCACTATGTTCACCAGTTAGTCACTAATTGTGTCTGTTTGCTATTGTAGGTCTTCAGGTAGTGTTTTTAGAGCTTTTTCCCTTAAAAACAGCTGCTTCCTGCATCAAAAAACAACCCTATGAGAGCGGTGAGAGTGCACCAAGGCAGTACCTGGACCAGAAACTTGTTGTGAAGCTCAGTCAACCCAAGGGGAGCTACAGATACAGCTGATAGTTCTCTCTGGGTTCATTACACTATGCAGCCCCTCTGATGTTTTGTTTTTACATTGTTTTTACATTTCCCTTGTACAATATCTGATGTAGCCACTTTAAGTGAAGATGACTGTTTAAATCATCTTCATTTTGTGACCTCAGACATTTCAGACCCTCTGTTGACTTTTCTAACAGCCATCCTGGTGTGACTTTTTCTTGTAGCCTACACTGACTCTGCAGAACAGCCTTGCGACTCGTTTCCCAGAGACAGGAGAGGTTTCGGTCACCGTCCAGGCTTCTAACAGTCGATCCATGGTGCAGGATACCAGGACAGTCCGGGTCTACGGTAACAGATTAAATTAATTATTTGGGTCAGGCTTCTTAATCATCCACCCTTCAGATGAGGTGCTAAATTACACAAATTTTAAACTACATTTACAAATATAATAAATAAATATAATAAAAAAATGAATAAGGTTCTCATCAAAGTTCAAACACTTTGCACAACGGCTTAACTAACCTCAGCAGATGGAGTTTACTCCACTGCTGCCTGAGTTTTACGCTGATGCTTTAAAACACATGATCTCTCTCTCTTTGCTTGTTTTATTTATAACAATAAAGCAGTAGGACGCTGAGGCTGATTTTTATGTCTGAATTTTGACTAGGATCCACTTCCGTCTTAGTAGGCTATTTAGTTCAGAAGTCAATAATATCCTGCTCAATTTAATCTTGTTTCCTGGACACTTTTCAGTACATCTTTGTATTTCAGCATTTCAGTTCTTATTTTAGGAGCTGGCAAGCTACTTCCATCTGTTAATGCTATCACTGCATTTCTCTTCATATGTTCTCTCCAAGGCATATCTGTTCATTCAGCACATATCTGTACATCCAGTGTGTTTCTGCCGTCGTTGTTTTGATCTGATTTCCTGTGAAGTGGATATGTAGTATCTGTGATTCATTTTGACTTTTGAACTGTGATGATCCCTAACTATTCCTCTGGTCTGTTTGATCCCAGATAACTTCCAGGTCATCTCTCTGAGCTTCAGCGCGAACCTGGACCGATTCAACCCAAACATCCCAGAGTGGAGAGAGGATATTGGTCAGGTGGTCACCAAAATAGTCGCTAAGGTAAGACTACACCAAGGTCAATGATTACAAACACTGTAAAAATGCATGAGTGAGTTCAACGCAGTCTAATGCTGATACGTGGAAATAGGAAATAGATTAAAGTTGGAAGTAGACATTTAACAAGACTATGAGTCCCCAAAGCTGTATACTTAAACACAATGGTCCTTTGAACTAAACGCTAATGCATGCATGCTAAACATGCTGTTTTTAGTAAGTATAGTGTTTACAGGTACTGTTTTTACAATCTTTTGTGTGTTAGCATGCTAACATTTCCTAATAGTGCTAAGCATAATGTACAGCTCAGTCTGATTGGAATGCTGTTAGCTTTACAGGTCATAGATCACAGTATTGCACAAGATATTGGAAAAATGAAGTGATCCCCAACCTGATTACAATACATACTGAGGGGGATATAAATATGTGAGCCAACAATTTGTGGCAGTGCAGCTAAAAACATTTTTCTCATTACCATGCCAACGAATGTCAACAGATGGGCTGCATTAACATCCCTAGAGCATTAGCAAAAAAAACAACAATTCAGAAAAGGCTAAAATATGAAATGCAGTTGTAATATGAGTGCAATGTGAAGTTATATTTTATGTTATGGCTGGTGTGGGCAAATGGTTGCCTACATGTCCAGGTGACACAGAGAAAGATTAGCAGCACCTTTTTGGAAACAGGGTTGATTAGGGCAGTTTGTGGGCCACTAAACAGAAACAATGAGCTAAAAGAGACAAAGAAGTTGGGTATGAAGTCTCTGTAGGTTCATCACAGCCTTTCACATTACACATTTGGCATTTTTGAACCCTTCTTAATAAAGATATTGATTAGTGCAACTTTAAGGTGTGACTGACGTTTAACAATCTGCCCTCAGATCACAGGTGTCCCCCAGGAGTCCCTCATTACGGTGGTGAAGCCGGGCCTCCCCACCACTGCTGACCTGTACGTGCTCCCACTGGACGACAAACCAGCCAAGAGGAGCATGTTTGTTGATAAGGTAAAAAAAAAAAAAAATCTTAAAATGCACACAAATTAGGAGAGTGCCATATTTTGTATTCAGAACTACTAAAAGTCAACAAGTGTGCAGCCATGGTTTCCTTAAGCTAATATTTTCTTATCCTCAGCATATTCCAGCCATCGTGCAGGCCTTTAATGACAACAACGTCAGCTTTGTGGTGCGAGGAGGTCTACAAGTACTGGTGATGCTAGCTGAACCAAATGCAGGTACTACATGTACAAGGAATTGCTATTTCTTTCCGGTAAAGTCTGCTTTTCAAATGTACAATTTTTGATGTTGATGATGATTGCATGTTATTGATTTATCTCCAAGGGCTAGGTGTAATTGCTAATGACTCAACAGCTACAGCAGCAGAGACTGGTGCGTTCATGAACCATAAACCTGCAGTACGGGTGCCCTTTATTTCAGTACTCTTTGACTCCTTCGCCTTTTTCCTGTCCTGGTTTCCTAACAAATCAGAATCTTATCCAGTTTAAATCTGTGTGTGCTGTGCTGTGCTTTTTTCATCCACCTGATTATCCTTCACTGAGTTTAAAATGGCTTTGGTTTAGATGAAGGGTGTTTTTTTTTTTTTAGCAGAATCCTTAGTTCAGTTGGATCTTTTGAACTTCTTTATATAACATCTGTCCCTTCACCCCTGCAGTTTTTGACTTTTACTATACTTTCCTTGATTTGCCTATGACAATGTTTTTTATGTTCTGATTGCGCAAACATGATGCATTTTTATTGGTTTATGTGTTTACATCATCACCCCAGGCTACCACAGAGCTGCTGGAGGTCCAGGTGTTTGGGCTCTAGCAGTTATTTTCCTAATCAGCATCATTGCCGCTGGCTCCTTCATCCTCTACAAGTTCAAAAGGTGAGCCAAGTTATGTTAAAGAGCTGCGACATGTCAGTCAGATAAGGAGACTAGTCTCGACAGACAAAAACAAAAAACAGCTTGTCTCACAAAAAAAAGGGAAATAGAAATTTTTTCATCTCTTGGACCTTTGATTCCAAAATATTTGGCTCCTGCTTGTGTTCATCACTGATATAACAGAGGTATGTTTTGAATAAATACAAAAGTTGCCCTGCAGGTCAGGACATTTTGGATAATGTTACCAAAAAATATAGAGACACTGCTTCAACCTGATTTTTTTAAACACTATGATATTTCATAGCTAATTAATGCACCTTAAAAGCCACACTCTCTGATTTTTGCACCTTGTCACAGGGAGCCTCTGAATTTCAAAAACTGATTATCAAAAAAGAAATTAAAAATGTTAAAATGCTCAGCCAGTTCATGACAGTAAATACATAACCTGTGGGAGTGAATGAGATGGCTAAAATGTGGAATTTGTGATATTTTGTGTAACTGCATGTTTTCCTCTCATATCAGTAACACCAACAGCACCTCCACCTTGCGTTCCTGAACACAAATGCACCCCCCCCCCCCAAAAAAAGTCACTTTAATTAAAGAATGCAGTGCAAAACTACAGCCTCATCTTACGAAAACAACAAATCCCACAGTCCTTGGCTTAGGACTGAGGATGCCTATCCCCCGCTGTTTTTCAGGAAGCTTCCGGGCAGCCGCAATGTCTACGCCCAGATGCACAACGAAAAGGAGCAGGAAATGACCAGCCCAGTAAATCACAGCGAGGACACCCAGCACATCATCCAGGGTGAGGAGTTCATCGACGACGACCTGGACTCACAGACTCTAGGTAACGCAGGAGGTAGCCCCGCCTTCCGTTCCCTTATAAGGACTACCACTAACCACTGCTACTAAAACCCAAGCCACTAACACCAGCAGCTAACACACCCCAAGGTACTGGAGGACTTCTGCTTTTTTTTTCATCCTTGAAATGAATATTCAGATCTTTATTTTCACCTCAAAAGGTTGGTCTCAAGGCACTTTATGGTCATAAGCTGCATTTGCAAGCACATTCAAGTCAAGTCATAAACACATGTTGTTATTGTGCCATAGTGTTGTGAACAAAACAGGAAAAGATGTATTTTTATGGAGTTAAATTGAGTTGTTACTCTCATGACATCAATTCCAACAGTTATGTAGAATATTTTCCAATGCCTACAAGGCATGTTATGATATATGATATGATCTGGTATGATAGCTGTGTTAATGATGGTGATGAAAGGCCTTGCGATCTGGGTTGTAGTGTATGGTTAACCAAGGTCTTTGTTGTCCTATTAATTAAAGTGATTCATCTCACCATGAATCAATAAGACTTTATAATCATATAAGAATAAACAAAATCCTATTTGCTTATTTACAATAATAATAATAGAATGACAAAACGTTAGTCTGCATATCCACTGCTGTATGTACTGTTATAAAGATACACAGTCAGAGTGATGGGGGTTTTATTAACCTATACATCACTGAACGTGACCAACATGTAGAAAACCTATATATATATATATATATATATATATATATATATATATATATATATATATATATATATATATATATATATATATATATATATATATATCAAACTGTTCATTCTGCATTGACGTCAAGCTGATATAAAGTTTAAAGGTGTCCTGTGGAGTTTTGGACAATAAGTGGCACTTTAGAGCAATGTTTCCACAAGCCGATCCTTGTTTGAAACATTATTGAATTTCCCTCGGGATCAATAAAGTATCTATCTATCTATCTATCTATTTAGACTTGTGAGTCAGTCACTTACTCGACTGACAGAAAATTATTCAGCAACACATTAACTGACAGCTGATGATGCTAACTGTCACCGTCTGTGCAGATTCTTTGGACTGACCATTGCTGTTTTGCGAAATATTGGATAATTTACCTCTCGTTAAATGAAACCATCCGAAATGTTGAACTCACACGAAACATGTGAGAATTTGTGGGCCCCATACTATGCGCTGAGGCCACTAGTTTAAACTCCAACAAACTATTGTATTCTTCTTTTTTGTAATCTAAGACTTAATCTGAAAGATAACTCACAACTACAGCTGTCAAATAAAAAGAAAAATCCCTCTAAAAATATTAGTGTAAAAGTAAAACATTCCATACAATAGAAAGTTTTCAGTAAGGTACAAGTACTTAGTTGCTAGACCAGTTACTACATCATTACGTTAATCTGAGCGTCCACAGTTGGGATTGCACTCAGAGGATGTATCCGAAAACTCCACAGGGTACCTTGAACCCCAGTGAACCCCAGTGTGTCATGATCTGATTTTATTCTCTTAGCACTGCTTTTATTTGTTTGTCCTTTTTCTTCTTCCCTCATGTTGCCAGGCAACCATTCAGGTGTGGTCCTGAGCATCAACTCCAGAGAACTACACAATTACCTGACCAGCTGATGGTTGCCGTGGTGGCAACGCTAACGAGCTAGCTTAGCCTAGCCTAGTCCGCTAACAAGCACAGGGACTCCACTCTGCCTTCCTTCCTCCCTCCCTCTCTCTCTTCTCTTTTCCCTCCTCCTCTTCCTCAGACACTTCACCTCCACTCCACGGCCTCCTCAACCCCTCCAGCTTCCGTGTAATATTTCTGTTCCTTTGGAGTGGGGTGGGGTTGGTATGAGGGCTGAGCTTGGTGGAGGGTCGTCTCCTATATCTCTGTCTCCTGTCTCCTCCTGTTATGGGATGGGTGGCGCTCTGCTTTACCTAGATATATTTTACATCATTGCAAGCCCCCTTCCCCTCCCCGCTTCCCACACCAGCCCTAGATAACTGCACTGACAGCCGGTGAGGACGAAGGTCTTGATGGCGTCACACAAAAAAAACAAACAAACAAACAAAAAAAAAAGCAAACCTGTGTGTGTATGTTGTCCGTCAGCTGTATACTCAGAATCAGACTCACTGCACTGGTGTCCAATAACATTCACAGTCACGGAGGGTGAACTGGTCGTAGGTACTGAAGGTAGTTAGTGCCCAAAGACCAGTTTCCAAGCACAAAAAGTAGAGTGCATTAAGGAAGTGAAGCCCAGTTTAAAAAAATAAAATAGATATTTTACTTTCTTCTCTTGTTGTTTCCCACAATTACTTGATACTCTCTCCTCACAGGCAATAATATTCTCTCAGTGGAATGTAGGATACACAAACCCTCGTGAATTTGTATATGACAAGTGAACAATGCAAACACAAGAGGGCAGTGTTGCACTTTCTTAAATTCCCACTCACAGGTAACCCGGAGAGCTTAGCTTCTTTAGACTGTACTGTACGTTTCACTCTGCAGTGTTCATTTTTAGAATCTCACCACATCCGTGTCCTTTTCTTCCAGTCTGTAAGTCACACATGTAGATAAGTTTGTTGGGTGGTGTTTGAAACGAGCATCACCTTCATAGGAGCTCGTCATCGGTCCCATGGTGCCTAAAAGAGCAGATGAATCTGCTCAGTGATACGTGGTTGTCCAGTTCATTTATTTCTAATGACAGTATGCCCCTTCCTTCCTCCTTCCTCCTCCTCCTTCTTCTCTTCTTCCCTACACTTTCTAGGTCAGAGGTTAAAGTAAACTCATTCCCCCTGGAGACAAAGGTCGAGATTATGGAGGGAAGGTGTAGTTGATATATTGTCTGTATCAGCCTATATTAGGCATAGCCTGAGGTGGAATAATGTCTCCTTAAAGGTTTGGTTTGTTGTATGTAAATGTGTAAATATGAACAATCTCCACTTTGTACATATCCCCTTTGACCTGTGTGTGAGTGTTTTACACTACTACCAAAATACACAGCAGTTTATTTTGTTTTTTTTTTCCTTTAGTGACCCTTCACTGAGTTTCCTGAACTTTAAATGAAAGTTGAAAGCTTCTTCAATGCCACTGCCTGCTTCACATTTTTTTTTTTTTTACCATTTTCGATATTTTCAGTGTAATCTCATGATTAAGATACTTTTATGGTCTTCATTGTTGACTGGAAATAATTTCATTGTCATAAAGATACTCACAAGTACACAGTGACAACTATGTATATGGATATTTTTGATACACCTGTCAGTTTTTGTCACTTTCTCTGTAGACACTGGTTATTGCTTCTGATGCTTTTTGTTTTTTTTTTAATCTTTTATTTGTTTGATTGCACTAATGATGTATGATGCTGTCCACACTTACCAGACAGCAAGTGAACAAGTCTATAGACTAAGAAGATCTTTGGATGAAAGGCCTTTCCAGACTAGCAATGCTACCATAAGCACCAAGATCACGCCTTGGTTCATGTTGTGTTTTATACAAACACCAGCCCACTTTCGCTCATTCTGATTTACACCCGAATTCATCTTTTGTACATATTCTGCTCATGTTCAGCTTAGTTTTCCAGTGATGTGTCATCATTGTATCACTGTCCTCTTTAACAAAGGGCAAAGTGGAATTGTGATATTCCAATATAATAGTGAAGGAGTTTCACAGCTGATGGCACCGATCAAATGATTTTAACCACACCGTCCTTCTTTTCCTCTTTCTTCCGATTTGTTTGATCTATTGATTTTGCTATTAAAAACAATTGTGTGTCCTCATCAGGGAGTGTAGTGCACTCGACCTGCAACAAGGAATAAATCACTCCCACAACTTGTATGTCTGTTGGTTTTATCTGACTGGTTTACAGACTGTCAATTTGTGGTGGGAAAACTGCAAGTAACACAGTCTGCTTTTCACATTGACTGTATATAAATATGGACGGCTTGAGAGCTCCCTCAAAGTCAAAGTATCTTGAGTGCCCCCTGATGGCTGGCTGCAGTATAGGTCACAGTGCCCTCCCTCCTGCATGTTAGCAGGTGTGACATGGGTAAACAAACAAACACAAAAGGTAGCTGTTATCATGCTGATGCATGTTCAAGTGTTCATTTTTTTTTCCCACGTTTGGTTTTAATTAGATATTTGATGCTATAATTGTATTTTGGCTTCACTTTTGTGTACAGCAGGAGACACGTTGTCCATCTTTATATCTGTCCATGGTCTTCACTCTAAGGACAAAAGGGACAGCAGCAACCTTAAAAAAAAATGGTGCCAAATCACTCAGGTGCTGTGAGAAAGTGCTTTCTTTCCAAAAGTTAGACAAGACATTTAGCACCACTCTAACTGCAAGTTGTCACTCTTACATTTCTGTTGGTGTATGAATTAAACAGAGGAGATATGATGTGGAGAGGGAGTGTCTCTGTGCCATCTGTGAGGTCACAAGCATTTTCCCCAGCCTTGCAATGAAAACTGTCCTCCTGAATGTCTCGAGAGAGGGCTTTCACCTCAGGATGGAGCAGCTCTCATGCATAGAAATATGACAGTTGTTCAGCAACGTCCAGTGATGTCACTTGCCATGCCACAATGATGTGTAAGTATGCTTCCCTTTCACCACGTTTGGGGGTCTATGTAGCTCATGTTTGGGGTATTGTTGCATTTTGGGACTTGACAGTACTAAACACAAGTAGATTAAGAAATGGAAAATGGGAGGTGATGTATTTTAACCTGACAATGTCACTGGGAATGTCACCTTACTGTTGGTCAGTTTAACGTTGTACTTATCGCTGAGCATCAAAAACGTCCTTGTCCAATCAGATGTGAGAAGGAAAAGCCTACACAATTAAGTACAGTAGCTGCTCTGACGCTTTCAGTCACATCACAAGCTTAATCAGAAGAGTTGGAAATGTGCATGCTCCAATTTGTATTTTTCAGTTTTTGACTTTCCCCACATGTCCCTCAGCTATTAATCAAAAATGGACAAGAAGTCCTTGAAAGTGACTAGAAAAATAAAAACAAATGTTTTAAGGCTCCCTCCAATCGAAGTGAATGTTTGAGCCTCACTGAGTAGAATGATGTATGTGCAGCAATTAAGCTATTTGTATATTCATATATTCTGTAACCCTTAATGAGGGCAAAGGAGTAGCTATAAAATTCAGGATTTAAATAATTGGATTTTTTATTTATTTATTTTTTTTTTACATCTCAAAGCATGTCTGGAGGGGATCTTTCATGATTATTCACGTCAACCCTGCCAATAAAGCACAAAGTCACTGAGGGTTGTTCTGATGTAAGGAGGTTTATTAATTTATGTACAGCATGTCCGTCACCGAGGCGGAGACTGTCTGAGAATACAACAGAGGAGAAAATGTATAAGGTGCAAAACAAACAAGCTATACACAGCAGGTTCACGTATACTGACACCAGACATCTTACTCAGCTATAAGCCACGCTGAGCCAATCGAAATGAACTAAATACTTGTGGGTATACAGTAACTCCCCGTGTGCCCCGTCTTCATGCTTAACATGCTGACTATTCATCTAGATTGCAGGCATGAGCAGTATCCATTTGAAAGCAGGAGGGGGAGAGAAAATATTTACACAACTGAGGAGCAGGTGGCGCCCATGTGCTGCACATAACGTTGATCTCCAAACTCTAGCTGTGGTGCATGCTAACGCTACTGCTGTCAGCAATCCCAGTAAGGAACCTTGTATACTGAGGAACATTAGCGCGGCAGAAAGGTCTAAGCAGTGGAACTATTACAATGGATGAGGGACTAACATTGGCCGTTTCCCATCAACGAGCACCAAATCTTAAGGCAGCCTCACCTCAGCCTGACCTGCTCGGCTTACCGAGCACTAACACACACCTGGCTAGAGTCCTGCTACAGCCTAATGACAGCATCCATCATCACACTGAGGGGGCTATTTAAAGAGGCACAATTATTCCATTAGTGGTCAGTTAACAGGCAGGTTCCAACAAAATATATTTTCTAAAATGGTACCACGCAGGTTCTTATTTTACGTATGGTTTTATCTGGGATTATTTCCAACGAAATAAGCCTAAAGAAAAAAAAAAAGAAAAAAAAGAAACAGTGTGTCGCAGCACAAAAGATGCTTTTTGGGGGTAAATTTTGTTTGACATTGTCAGCTCTGAAATTAATAGATATGCATTTCATTGTTATATTATATTGAAACAAATGGATCAAGAAAAACGTCTGTATCAATTTACGGCTGTTTACAGCAGGATGGTTCTTCCTTGTGAGCCGGGTCCTGCTCAAGGTTTCTTCCTGTTAAAAGAGAGTTTTTCCTTGCCACTGTCTGCTTGCTTGGGGGTTCAGGCTCTAGGTCTCTGTAAAGCATCTAGAGACAATTTTGATTGTATAAGGTGCTATATAAATAAATTGAAATTGAATAGAAATTGTTTCTTTTGTAATAACTGTACTTATGGAAATATGTTCTTGGTAAAGTAGGTCTCACATGATTTAAAATTCCAAATGTGGCCACAATGCTAAAATCACCTCATGACCCCACACTGTTCTGGAGGGGGTAAAAACCAACTGTCTCTGATCCTGGTTGCCATCTTGAAAAGATTGTCAGGCAACATCAGAAGTCAGTGGCTTCATACTGTTAAAGAGATGGTTTAGCGTTTGAGTAAATCTTTGATTTTATCCATATCAAATCCATTACCTGACTGTAATGTCGTCAATATTAGACTCTCACGCATAACAGTTTGTCAGTTTGAACAAAAAGGCTGAACATGTCATAGAGCCATCAACATCTCTTTCAGTTGTTGTGTTTCTTAGAGATCGTTTGGACTAATTGTGCTTCTGGAAATACACCTTAGAGTGGAGCTGCGTTGTTACTACTTGATTACTGTGAGCCTTAAAAGTTGCACTTTGTTTGCTGATGCCGACGCACGAATGAAACCCATTAAAGGTGAGGGGGATGGGATTGTGTGGAATGCCGCAATGCTACAAAACACTTTAAATAGATCAACATAAATAAACAAAGGGAAGCTAGTATTTCCTTTAAACATTTACAAATAAATACTTGGCTTTGACGTTTAACTTTTCTGAACCCGAGCGTTCAATCTGCTGGCACAGATTTGAATGAAAGATGAGAAAAAGAGTGTAGTTGCTTGAAAAGGGTACCGCGGACATCACAAGCTGCCCCGAGCAAGTTCAATAGCGATAAGGTTTTAAATGGTTGCTAAGTCTGCATGTTGCGCTGCTGACAGTGTGGTTCACGTGTATGCTACGCTTGTGTCCTCCTCAACACGGTCTTAGAGTGTATGAACAGTTTTAAATAAATATATACACAAATTCTTCAAAAGAAAAAAAAAAAAAAAAAAAAGACATTAAAGTGAGACCGATGCGAGCCGTTGGCTGATTTATGTGCCAGTCTTCTGTTCCCATTCCTGTGAAACAAACAGAGACATGCTTGGTAAAATACAATCATACCAGTATGTGTGTTCTCATTCTCAATCAATTAAAATAAAATAATACAAAAATAATCTAAAGGCATTATTAAAAAAAAAACCCCTTAAACCTGCCATAACAAACCAACAAAGACTAAATTTCTGTGTTGGTGAATATGAGTTGCAGGGTTATGCCTGTGAGTTATGGACTTTTATGAATAAAAGTTTTTTATTATTATTATTATTTTATCATAAAGAAAGCCTCAGTTCTATTTTCTGTTCTCCTTCAGTGTGAAAACTGCCATCTCAGGTCAGCTTCAAAGTCGAGATAATCAAGTTCTGTCAAGTCCAAGTCCTAAAGGTTGTGTTTCAGTCAGCAGGATCTTTCTGTTGACAGCTCGGACTGGGCGATCCAGCTGAATGGTTTATCATGGTAACGGTTGTGGTAAAATGACTAACTGACTTGCAATGCGTTCATGTTGTTACTGCTATCAATACAACCTGTCCCTTTTCATTAAAGATTTCCTCACTGTGTGCACCACTCCACGCTCTTCCTGTTGCTGTTGTGACACGTCGGTACAAAAGAACACCTGGGTTTAAATGATGGGCTGTTTGAGCGTCGCTTGTAGCACGCTTAATTATCAAGATATGTTAGAATAGGGGCATAGCAGATGAGGGGTGGTGACTGCTGGAAGTCAAAGACGTTGCACTTAAGTTTGTGTTCTGCTTGTTCAACAGTTTGATGAATTGCTCATCGACGCATTCGGATGGGGGTTTGAATTTCTATCTTCGTTCTCATTTCATTTAGTTTGGGCGGCAAAAATTCTTCCATACAGGAAAAACCCTTTCATCTGTCCAAAAGTAGGTCACATGATATAGTTTGTCTAGCAGTATAAAAAATATATTTTCAGTCTCCGGGCTTTGGAAGGATATCAAGTCTTTTCTAATCACAGCTGAAGTTTCAGGTATCCACATCAAAGCTGAGTTTTAATTCTAAAGTCGAGTCTGACTGACTGTTATGTGACTTTGGTCCACACACCTCTGCTACAGACACTACCGACGCACTACTGGTGTAGCAAATTTAAATAAACTGTCCCAGCGTATCAGCAAACTGTTCTAACTTGTTCTATTGCCCCGCCTGCGATGTGAGCTCTGACCTTGGCCTTCCTGAGGACATGTCCCCGGACTGGTGAGGGCTTCTGGACGGCCTGCTGCCGGCGGAGCAGCGAGGCGCTGTTGACGGGAAGGGAGCAGGACTCCGTGTCACTGGTGTCACAGCTGGAGAAGGGAGAGGACTCCTGGGTCCATCGCAACATTGCTGGTGACTACACACATGGACAGGGGAAAAGCATTAGACAGCTAAATTGGCAGGCAGTTAGCTGACTTAATTTGATTTTTTTTTTTTTTTTTTTTTAACAACTGTGAAAATGTTGAAACACAACAAGTCAATAGAAGACAGCGTCCTGACCTGGAGTCCAGAGGAGCCAGCTTTTGGTTCGATGGTGAGGCCCAGGGTGACCCCTCCGCTCAGGGCTTTCTTCAAGCTCTCCTTGACCTCTGTCAGCTCCAGTTCCAGATTGACCCGCTCCTCCTCCTTCTGTCTGCAGTCTTCCTCCACCTTCTTCAGTTGCTCCGACAAAGAGCCGTGCAAGCGTTTCCCTAGCGGAGGTAGATGGGGATTTTAATAAATTTGCACATGGCAGGATGTTAAGCACAGGGTTTAAATGTAGAGTGTCGGAGTTCCAGCACTTTACATTTAAATTAATGAAAGAAATAAAGAATTTTTTTTGTTCTCTCTCTTTTACCAGCAGCAGCTTCCACAGCAGTACGCAGGTCTCTCCTCTCCTTCTTTAGCTGGGTCAGATGGTTCCTGATCTCCTGCTTCTTCTTCGTTAGCTCTTCGTCCTTAGACTGTAGCCGCTTGGCATCGGCCTCCACGCGGTTCTTGCCATACTTACACTGCTCTGCACCTGGCAAGATCGAGACTGAGGGTGAAAAGCTGGATAGAATGAATCTGTTTCTGTTTCTATTACAAATGTGCAAATCAGATGAGGACCACTCACGCTGCTCTGGATTAGACTGAACTCCTTGTTAAATTATGAAATCCCATTCAACTGAAGTTTACAAAACTAGGACTTGTTTTCCTTAGCAAGGCAACATTAATCATAGCACTAGCTAACACAGCATGATGGATAACACGAGGGCTCCCTAACACTCCCCCAGTGATGGTGCATTGCTTGTGAAATCTGAAAATAAGAGATTTTCCAGGACAGCAAACCAACACATGTAGGAAAAGGAGAGCACAGCCTTTATTATCAAGGCACGGGTAAGACAAGAACTACCAAGAAACCCACTGAACTCACAGCCACAGCCTTAAGCTGTTATTAATTACACCAAGGACCATGCCTTCCCTTACTGGAAAATACACTTAGGCTAACCATCCACCATCTGTGTGTCTACGTGCGTGCATGTGAACTTTGATTGAGCGATTCCTCATAAGCAAACTGCTGCTGACCTTTTTGAAATTCTGATGAAATGAAATTCCGGAAATATGGCATTCTCTAAATCCAACAAGACACATATTTCCATTTCGAGGTGCGGAGGAATGACAACCCTCCTCGTTCGCACATTAGAAGCCAACAAAGAAGTTTAAATACATTCTACCCTCTCACAACAATCTGGGCTCCAATCAGGCTATTGCTTCTGTTTCAGTGTTACCTCAGTGTTGGTAGAGGTTCAAGTCCGGTCCACTTGCGTCACATGGATCGAGGCTAGGATAGGTATTACATTTTCAACTTATTTACTCTCCCCCTACTGAAATCAACTGTAATTTGGACATCCTGCATTTTCTAAATTGCTGTGGAGTGGAGTTTTGCTGGAAAGCAAATAGTGGTGGCGATGCTGGGACTGGGGGAGCCTGACACACTCTCTGATTGCTCATAAAACTGAGCAAAAGATGGAACACCATTACTACTATTACTAGAATTATTTTAATGATATTATAACTTTTGATTTCTTGAATTTCCACACAACTGTTTAAAGCATAATAAGCCTTTCTGATATCAAGACTTTAGTTCCCTACCGAAAGTAACATATAACTGGATACATACTTTATTGGACACTGGAACATGCTTTTCATAGCTACTTACTAGAGCTGTTGCGTTTGAGAGTAGCCGTCCCATTTGTCCCACTAACTCCATTTTTCTTGGATTGGTTCTTTGGCTCTGTCTTCTGCTTTGATGCCACCCCATTGGTTGCAGTTCCCTTCTTTCCCTTCAGCTGATTGGAGAAGAACAATAGATATTTTTTTCAAATAACATTTTAAGTATCTCAGAAAGGTATATACTGCACTGTGTATGAGCTACATATGTGTGCTATTTGACCAAGAATCTGTCCTAAAACAGAAATATTATGGATATGGTGCAGTTTAATTAACTTTTGTATTAGAATCTGGAAAAACACTGAGGGTATAGATGAAACTGGAATTATCCCCTTGTGGTTGTATGCCTCCACTCACCGGTCAAGTTACATCATGTCTGTCCAGACTCATTTAATTTATGTTTCATCACATGGTGTAACAACAATCACCTGAAGTTCAGTGTCATCAAAATCAATAAATGAACGGCACTATTTTTTTTTTATTACCAGTTGTTGGCAGTAGAACAAGTTGACAACACCACATTGAAAAAAAAAAAATCATCTTAGAAAAAGTTGATATAGTTAATGTATGAGCAACCTAATGAAGTCCAATATTAACTGTCCTTTACCTCCGTTTGTTCTCCACCAACTTCTGTAAAAAAATATCTGGCTCTTGAACTGCCACACAGAGCTATGTTCAACAGCTAGTTGCTAACTGTCTGCTATTTGGTGTCAAGCAGGTAGACCCTGTGGGTGTATCAGAGCTTTTTGGATGAAACAGCAAACTGTTGCTGTTGACTTGAGCGAACTAAAACAGTACAGTTGTAGGCCTTAAAACCAAAACAATGAGCTGAGGGACGCTAAAAGGCTCCAATGTGGAGCTGAGTGAAACTGAAGAGTCCTTCTGATCCAATTTTTCCAAGCAACAGAGACCTACAGTAATATCACAACATGATATGGAGTTCCTAACATCAAACCTGACACAAGGTGAACAGGCTGCTTTTAGTCTGTTGTACACCTTGATGGATGAAAATCTACTTCTTATTGTGGGGTGGTGCTTTGTGGTCTTGGAGGCAATGTTAACACGCCTTGGCCAGGCTACACACACCGCACAAATCAAAGGGGCGGAGGGCAGGAGGTGGAGCTCCATACAACACTATGCAGTGATTTATGGGGCTGTGGAGGCAGGGAGGCACTTATAGCAGGGTTGTAAAAACATAAATTACATACACAGCTGATACTCATTGTAAAGGAGAGGGAGGAAATAAACAATGTGGGACAACCACACACACAATGTCGAAACATACAGTATGCTCATGCTGAACATAGTGTATACTGTACACAAAATACTAAGAGATAAAAATTTACAACAGGAGATTTCTGGAGTATTTAAGAACGGAATCAAATTGCTGATCTGTTTCTGATATTACTGATACTCAATCAGATCACTATCAACTCTAAAAATCTTTTCTGTTTAATTGGAGGTGAAGCACACATTGACATGTTTCCAAATAATGGACAGGGGAATGATTTCAGGCCCACTCACAGTGATAACTGAATTGCTAAAAAAAAATAAAATAAAAACACACCGGAGAGGGGAACATGATTCACAGGCCTTATCTGGTCAGTAAAAGCATGCTTCCATAGGAATAATAAACAGAAATCCCTCTTTCCTGCAGCCAATCACCCTTCACTTGTTCACAGTGCATGTAAATCAGGATTTACTGTAGTAATAACCTGGGAACTCACATGTAGAAGTGTAATGTGAAAGGTGTGGCTCCAACAGAAAAATAATTATCATGTCATAGCCCCCTTTTGCCCACTGTTTTGGCAAACAAGCTCTGATAATCAGCCTCTGTACACCACCTGCTCAGCACCAAACAGCAGACAAAGTTAGAAGTTAGAAGACAAGCTGGTGAACATAGTGTAAAATTGCCAAAAAAACCCCCATTGAATGCAGCTTTTAAACAGGTGTTTTTCTTTGTTTTCCTCATGCATTTGATCCTGACTTTATTTCCTCCTTTCCAAGATGAAACACACTCACAAAGTTGTTTTCCCTGGTATGGAAATCTGCTTTATTCAAAATGAAATGATAGCTATGAAATAACCCCAATAAATAAATAAATAAATAAAATAAATAAAAGCTAAAGCTAATGTGCTAACATCTTCCATCCTATCTGCACAATGGCTTGTTTTCCCGCAATCTGGTGCAGTTTGTTTGGCCTGAAGATTACCCCCCACCACCACCATCACACACACACACACACACACACACACACACACACACACACACACACACACACACTTATGAGATAAAAGCGCCATGAAATAAATAAATGCAGCATTATGAAATGAAAGTTTTGTCAAATAATTAAATTTTATGAAAAACATCATTTCGAAAGAAATAAATGTATTTATTTTCTGGGTTTATTTCATAGCCATATTTATTTATTTCATTTTGAATGAAATGGCATTCCATATCCTGACAGTGTGCTCATCTTTTGCTTTGCTGCTCTAATTATCAGAATAATTCCCATTAAATAGAGGCTGTCTTGTGTTATTTGTGGACATATGACTGGTGGTATATCCTCTTA
Organism: Scatophagus argus; assembly: GCF_020382885.2. NCBI lineage: Eukaryota > Metazoa > Chordata > Actinopteri > Scatophagidae > Scatophagus > Scatophagus argus. The sequence continues at coordinate 2,526,924 of NC_058515.1, read as the reverse complement.
GTGATATATCTTGAAATCCTCGTTTACCCATCCTACTTTACCCATCAAATCAAGTCATAGTATTTCAGTGCTTCAATCAGAATCAAACTGTTGAAATAACTTTACTCTTAGAGAGCCCAATTCCCTGTATGACTATAAGCCCATACAAACAACCAAATTTAGATTCATGATCTGTGATTTATGAGAAATCAAAACTCCATGAAAAAGGACGAACATCTGAATTACAGACTGAAAAATTACAACAAAGTGAAGGTTAAGGAGCAGGGTGTTAGTCACCTGAACACTGCCTTTAGTTTTAGCATCATCAGTGAGGAACTTAGAAGAGATTTTAGAAACAGGGCCTTTGTTGCGACTGTTAGAGGTGGAGGAGGAGAAAGCAGAAGAAGAGGAAGGCTTGCGAGGACAGCCAGAAGCCAGTTTAGGTGAGGGCGTGTTCTCATACAGTTCAGCGTTCTCATAGTGAACTTCCTCTTTCAGCTGGCGCCCCCCAGTGTTAGGACTGGAGTACAGCGCCTCTGGGTCCTTGGGTTAGACCACGCAAGCATGCAAGCAATTAAAGAGAAGAGAAGAGAAGAAAAACATAACGAAGAAAGAGAACAGAAAGGGAGAGATAATAGCAGCATATAGTTAGTTACACTATATTGTACATATAGCAAGTGTTATTACCAATATCTCAACGATTAGAGGTGCTACATCTGGTGTTTAAACATCTAGTAAATTATGCTAAGAGTGAATAATATGGACTCAGTCCTCTACTCCAGTTTATTTCAACCTGGCATGTTTGTGGCCAATGGCACCCTAAGGATCAAACTAACTTTGCGCTCAACATCACCACTGTAAAGATTTGGAAAAAGGAGAATTCAAGCAAAGCAATGTACAATGAGCCTCTTTACAGATTTCAAAATAAATCTGATTTTTATATGTGTGATTTGAACTACTTTGAGTCTGACTTAATGGAATGGCCATTAAGGTTAACTGCAAAGAGATATACATCTGAGTCAACTTTCATGAGCCGTAGTCTCACATGGATGGTGTTTATTGGAAAAACAACTGGTGAATATATTGAATTTATCCTATATTACAAGACTGCAAGATTGCAAGGAACAATATATAATTTCAGCTAATGTGATCAGACTCATAACAGTCTTGGTATTCAGTTTGGTCGATACCTGGAGGAAATCACTAGATGTTTTGGAGAAGCAGACAGGCAGAGCTCTCTCTCAAACTCTCTCAGTTAATCTGACAATGATGCAGTCATCTATGAGCAGGTGTGTTCTTACCATTCCATTGATTGGCACATCATCGTAGTGCAGAGCCATGCCAGTAGGGCAGGCGTAGCCATTCACTGGGTTGTCCAGGTATGGGTTAGGAGAGACAGCACGCTTACTGGTGAAACTGTGAGGTGAAAACATTCAGATTCCTTAAAGAGATCTCTTTAATAAACTATTTCCATACAGTGCAGAAACAGACCCATTAGTCTAAATCCACTTGACATGGATCAATAACACTGAGAGTTTGGTTAAAATGCCATGTAAAAAAGCAAATCAGACCCAGACAGACACGCTAAGTTTGCATTTTCATCACTGGAGAAGATGTATGCGTCCCTCACCAGAAGGACTGCTTGGCCAGCTGTATGACATTGGCAGTGGTCTCGACATCGATGTAGTCGTAGTGCAGGGTGGCTGGGTCGGTGGAGGAGCCCGTCTCAGCCAATAAAACACCCAACCAGCGACCCATCACCTCAGAGGAGGAGGCCTGAAGGAAACAGGAGTTTACAAGAAGTCATTTATTATCATTTATTTTACCAATTTATTTGATATTCAAGTGTGCATTGTGCAGTTTCCTGCATCTACAGAGTGAAATGGGGACATAAAATAGCTTTCTGGTTAGAATTTTTTTTGACAACTTGAAATTATACGATGATACAATTTCTTTAAATTAAAAGCTCTTTCGGTATGCTGGCCACTTCTTGCATGTTACCATCCATCAAAGGCTCAGTAATGACATGGTTTTACAAGGAAATGAAATAGAAGTAAATGTCTAGCAGATGACAGCATGCAAACTGTGAGGAGAAAGAATCAAAACAACAAAAAAAAAATAGCAACACAGACACAAGTCAGTGTGTTTATCACATGAGAGGAAAGGAAATATAATAATAATAATAATAATAATAATGATGCATTTTATTTATAGGTGCCTTTCTAGACACTCAAGGTCACCTTACATCATTAATCATAAAAACAGACACAATATTTACAACAATAAGAAACAATAAAATACAATTTAAAATAGACAATGCAGTTGTGGTCAGAGAGAGTAGGCTAGCCTAAACAGATGGGTTTTGAGTATGGATTTCAAATGCGGGAGTGAGTCAGTGTTACAGAAGTCAGGTGGAAGTTGGGAGCAGAGAGGCTGAATGCTCATGGTAGCAAGATGGGCAGGGGGGGACAGTGAGATGGAGGGAGGAGGAGGATCTGAAGATGCGGGAGGGTGTGGCAATATGGAGGAGGTCAGAGAGATATGGAGTTGCGAGGTTGTGGATGGCTTTAAAGGTGAGGAGTATTTTATAGTTGATGCGATGAGTGATGGGGAGGCAGCTGTTGTAAAATGGGTGTGATGTGATGGATGGAGGGGGTGCGTGTGATTATACGGGAGGCTGAATTTTGGACCGGTTGTCCCTTCTATGTTACAAGAGTGTAAACGGGAGGTGACTAGGCTGTGAACAAGAATGGCAGTTTAGTGAGGAGTGAGGGAAGGATGGAGATGGAAGTAGGAGGACTGGGTGACACTATTGATGTGGGAGGTGAAGGAGAGAGTGCTGTCGAAGATGACACCCAGACTCTTTATCTAAGGGGAGGTGGAGATGGAGGAGTCTTCGATGGGAATAGAGAAGTTATGGACTTTGTTGAATGTGGAATTTGTGCCTGTCAGAAGAAGTTCTGTTTTATTGCTGTTTAATTTGCGGAAGTTTGAGGTGAACCAGGATTTTATTTCAAGGAGGCAATTGGTGAGGGAGGAAAGTGGGAGTATGGGTATGGTTGAGATGTAGAGTTGGGTGTCATCCGCGTGTTGTTGATGTTTGCGGAAAATGTGACCGAGGGGGAGAAAGTGTAAGATAAACAACAGACTTTAACATTGGAATACACATATCCTCATATACAAAACCAAACAGGTGATTTGGAGGATTCCTCAAACACAGCTCACCTCCAGCACAGCGACCTCCTGGCCATTGCGAAGCAGTCGGAAGGCGAACGGGTGTTTGTGATCAAGACCGGGGCTGACCTCGCAGCCTCGAAGGGGCAGTGAGGCAATGTGGCTCTTCAGATCATCCCGGTCTTTGTGGAGGAGCAGCTGGTTGTCTTTCAGGCGGCACCAGCGCTCCCGCCAGCGGTTATTGGACAACACGTTCAGGTAGCCTGTCAGTTAAAACAAATACAAACAGTAAAAGATCTGAACTGAAGTTTCAACTTGAATGTTTTATCATCCCAACAGACAAACAATGAGAGAGAGACTGTAAAGGATAATAATCTGATGTCTTTGTTTTACCACATGTGGGTACATCTTCTTCTGCTGATGAAGTCTGCTCATCTGTAGACGGCTTCTTCTTCCCCAGCCCGATTATTTTAGTAATTTTCTTCCCTGCTCCCTTCCCCACTGTCCCACTCTTTTGTTCTGACTTTGAGTTCTTCTTTCCTTTTCCTGAGAGGGAGACAAAGATTGTGAATAATGATCATCATAAATCATGACTTTACATGAAGAAGGAATTAGTCAAACACTGTAAGAAGGACTCCTGCAGTCTTAATGTGCTCTATCCTAATCTAAACATGGGAAAGTACTGAGAGAGAAGTTACTTGTTTTATTAATATACGTTTATTTTATTGATGAAATAAAGATTGGACACGTGTAAGAAAGAGTAGGGAAGAGAATGAGCAACCTCAGACTCTACTATAATCAACCACATGTTCAGAATCAATTGCATTGGGTTTAATCAGAACATTGCAGGTTTAAAAGTTTTCTGAGGGTGAATTAGGCTCAGTTTGCAATTCCAGTAACCCTACTGGTGTGAGTGGTCGGATTTCAGCTGGCCTAGTTTCCATCCAAGGAAGAAAGAGACAGGAATGACTATGCACATTCTGCTAAAGGGAGGGCTGAAGTCGAGTAAGCCAGATCTTAAGAGGCTATGTCTACGAGTCCCTATGTTATTCAGTCCAATTTTTTGCTTGGCCCACTTGTTTAGATACTGTGGTCTGTGGTGTGTTCAAATGAATGTGTATGAGAGAGAACCAAAGTGAAGAGACGAAAGTATTGGTCACCAGACACAATAGCATGATGTCAAACATACATTATAACTTTTAGATTTTGTCAACTGACAGGTATTGAGGCATTGAAGCAAGATTTCCCCCTCACTGATGTCATCACTGATGTGATATCATGCCAAGATGGCTAACATTGAGCATCTGAAGAGATTCTAGACACACATACAGTAATATACTGTTATCACCAAACAAGCAAAGCCCTGTCCTTGCATGAAACAGCACCTAGCTGTTGAAAGCAAATGAACATTAGTCCAAACTGATATGCGAACAGCAACTCTTTAAATGAAATTCTTTTTGTCACTCATTACCTCCTCTCTCAACATTTTTTTCCAGATTGGGTTTTCTTTCTTGATATGATGTGACAACTACCATGGCGACTGCCTTAATTAAATAGAAGCCATCTGCACACAGTTTGAGCTTTTCTCATAATATGAAAACATATACAAACATAAGTCACACACAACGCAGGCCTAGGGTGGAAAGCAGACACACAGATGTGAAAATGATCTGAGCATTTTAAAAGGAGAATTTATTATTTTTCCCTTCAGGAGACGAAGAGGAGGAAAACTGATCAGGTAAATTTGATTCCAGTAAATCAGCTCTTTTTTGCTACCAGCCATGGAAAGAATGTAGCTAATTAAGGTGGATGGTTTCAGGAAAGAGAATGAATGAAGCACAAAAAGGTGAAGTGAGACGGACAACTCAGCTGAGCCGATTACGTTATTTAATTAAATCTGTGGCATTAACTGGATGACAATAAAACGTAGCAGAGACGTCTAACTTTGAAAGACCTTCTCCAAATCCAGAGTCATGAAAATGTATAGCTATATCAGAAAATGTTCCGCTGGTGCCACAAATCTTGGGGTTGTTATCACTGGCTGTAAATTTATCGGCTAGAATAAACTGCTAACACTAAGCGTAAAGCACATGAGCCCCTGACTAATCCCAGTTGTCATAAGTTTGGTGTCATGACAGCTTGGCTGAGTCATTAGATTGGAGGATAATAGCCCTCAGCAATGGAAAGTCAAACAGTCAGTGATTCTCTCTTTAGTAAATGTCATTCGCTCGCTCACTTGCTCTGAATTTGAGGGCACCCTTCACAATAACTGAGATATGAGCAGCAATTAGACACTGATTATGAGATTGTGCAATGTAAAGCACAGCCAGGTCTAGTTCAGCTGTAATGTCAATAAAGATGTGCATCCATAATTAGCCTGATTGGAAATAAGCCTTGCTAAGTGATAAACTGACTGATAATACGGAGCAGAGAAGAGGAGTTGACGACAACTTGTAATGTTACTCTAACTGCAACATCTTCCCAGCAGGAGTAAATTATAAATGTAACTGATCTAAAAACGAAAACAGACAGACACTGACCCCAAAAGTCCCTGCAGAAACAATCATCAATTTTATATGATTGCACTGAGCTCATCTGGGAGATTGCTCATGCCATTTCTGCATTCCCCTTGGTTTCACAGAAATGACACATGGATGTGACTTACACAGCCACTTCCATGAATCACAACTCCGTGCTGACTTTAAAAACCCAAATGGATCGAAGATTTGAAATTAACAGCTGTTGGAAACCTTTTCATGCATGATGTTGGGGAAAAAAAAACAATCTTCAAGAGGAAAAGAAATAAGACTGTTAAATTTTAAGTGAGTTGACAAGTAAAATAAAATTTTACCTGCTGAGTAAACAAACTGCAAATAATGAGAGACTACTTCATCCATATCTTTTTGTTTTAACATCTAGTTCACAAAGGGAAGAACATCTCTGAATAAAACTCATGTTAAATGCTCATTCTTCATGCTTCATACATTATTACCTCAGGATGATCTTTTCAGAGCTCGCAACGACGCCATCATCAACCTGATCAACAGAGTCTAACAGAGTCTACACCCACGTGGACAAGTCGTCAAGCACTGTGAGAATCATGTTTGACTTTCGAGTGCATTTGACACCATCAGGCCAGCTCTGTTGGCTAAGAAGCTGACAGCGATGCAGGTGGATGCCCCACTGGTGTCCTGGATCTGACTGGCAGACCGCAAAACGTACGCCAACAGTGCTGCATGTCAGACAGAGTGATCAGAAACATCGGGGCTCCACAGGGGACCGTCCTCTCTCCCTTCCTCTTCACTATCTACACCACAGACTTCAAGTACTGCACAGAGACCTGCCATCTTCAGAAATTTTCTGATGACACCGCAGTGGTTGGATGTGTTACTGGAAGTGATGAGAGTGAGTACAAGACTGTAGTGGACAACTTTGTCACCTGGAGTGGCAGAAACCACCTGCAACTTAAGGTGACAAAGACTAAGGAACTGGTGGTGGACCTGAGGAGGACTATGTCTCCAGTGATCCCTACCAATAGAATCATTAAGAAGACCAGCCATGTTGTGGGAGAGGAACTGGACTCTGACAGGGGTGTCTGAGAAGAGGATGTTGTCCAAAATAAGGACTATACTGGACTTTCCCTCTCCCCCTCTCTACAATGTGCTGATCAGCTACAGCAGCTCATTCAGTAAGAGACTCTTAGTACCACGAAGCACCACAGAGTGACACAGGAAATCATTCCTGCCTGTCACCATCAAACTACTGAACTCTGTACTGTAACTCTATCTCTATTTGTTCCTATCTTTTCATTTTCGTGGTCGGGAAAATTGCAATGTCTGTAAGAAAGAGGAATTTCCCCTTGGCAATAAATAAAGGAATTCTGATTCTGAACCCAGATTCTCTGAGTGGACAGACTACCTCGCCACGCTACATATTCCATATGTACAGGGACTGGCCCCTATGGGGGCAGTTGATATGGGTACCCTTTAAGACACATCACCTGCGGTGGCCACACACTGATTGGTCCATTTGGCTATATAAGCCCCATGCATGCGTGTCCTCTTCGGTTAACCTTGACTGGAATGCGTTTCAGAACAGCCTGAAGCTGGAGGGATAGTCTCTAATCTCTCCATCCTATATATTCCATATGTATGGGGATTTTGTTTTGAGGAAACCAAGCAGACAGAGCGGCTCCCGCAGAGAACAGAATGGCAGAAGAATTTGAACGAGACTTCACTGCCACCAGAGTGAAGAAATAAAGAACCTATTTAGAAATATACACTACGTTCACACCCATGCCTGAGGCAAGATGCCCCTGAGGCATAACTGGCCCCGCCAGATGCTAGGCCAGCTGTAACTGAGCGGAAGGCCACTCTAGCACGCCACAACACAAGACTAAAAAAATGACATTGCTCTGGGGGTATAAAGGAGTGTGCTTATGTGCCATTCCATCGATGCCCAAGGGGGGAATCATCTCTCTCCCCATGGAGAAAAATGGGGGAGAGTGAGCTGTATCCTTAGAGACAAAGATATTGGCTACAGGCTTTCCGAAGCGGTCCCAGATCTCATTTACTACATCTGGATGCAGCCTCCATTCGACGCAGCACCGGACCGAGGGCATTGCCCTAAATCAATATGTCTGGCTGCTCCCACCAGCAAAGAGCTATGCACAGTCTGCGCATCAACAACGCTCTTGCTTGCAGATCTTCCTGTTGGCCAGATCCCAGGCTCAGGACACGACACTGTACCAGGCGCATGTTCAGAAGGGCCAAGGGCACTCTGTGCACCATGGCTGCCATCACCCCCAGAAGGCAGAGGCACACTTTCCAAGTTAAGTGGGCCACCAAGTGAAACTGGGTCAGGCAAGACCTGAGGGTGGCCTGTCTCACAGGAGTTAAGGAAAGAGTTTCTGCCTTGGCATCCAGCCACATGCCCACCTTACCTGAAGGCACTGAAGGCTTGGTTGACCAGGTTGGTGGAGTTGCTGGGATGCAATGTGCATGGCTCTGCCCGGAGCATCCCAGTCACCTCTGGAGAACACCGACGGGCATCTGGTGCAACATTTTATTTGCATCTGGCCCAAACATGGCTAACAGTACCACAGATTTGTCAGATTTGTTCCACATTATGATCCTTTTTGTTTATTGTTAAATAAGGGTTAATGTAGCCTTAAAGTAATGAACAATATTTCAATGGGGCTTTCCAGGATTTCCTTTGGAAGTGATATTAATACAGCAAAGCTGTATTAATATTTAAACAATATGTTATGCTTACTTAAGCAAGTAATGTTTTTTTTAAAGTTGAGCCAAACAACTCACCTACTTGATGACAGCCAAAAGCCAAAAAATAAAAGAAGTTTGGCAGTTGTAGCCCACCTTTTTTATTTGGACTAGAAATCCATAATTACAAGCAGCTTGCTAGCTTTTACCATGCCATATGAAAGCTGAAATTATTTTGTGTAACCCCCCAAACCACATTTTATGAATTATAAGTGGTATCATCCATAAGCTGTAATTAACAGTGGGAAGAATATTCATCTTCACAATATTCACACAACCTCACAAAGTGACCACCAATCAACAATGTTGGTGGTCAAAACATGACCCGAGTGAGTCTGATTACTACAATAATGTCTCTCTTGTTGCTTCTGCATGATGCATGGCCTCTATTGTTGTTCATTTTGACCACTTATTTCTTCAGCTTTCAAAATTGCTTCCAATTAAAATGAAATTTCCCTATGCATCACAGAGGGATTTTCCCAGGTAAGTCCTTCCAGATTGGGTTTACAGTAAAATGTAAGTACTTTTATGAACTGGATGTAAACGACTAACCTCTGTTAGCAAGAGACGTTCATTTCCAACAAAATGTAACAGATCATTTGTTTATTACTGCTCTGGATTCTCACCTTGGTCCTTACAGTCGCTGTGTCCGTTCTCGTGAGTCACCTCACCGTCAGAGCTCGGCCTGTCACATGAGGCTTTCTGACAGGGCAGGAAGACCATACATAAGAAGAAGAATACATGCAAAACAGGGTACATAGTAAACAAAACTGTATCTTCCTGAAAAAAGACAGGTAAACAAACACACTAATGCAAAAACAAACACAGCTGTCTAGTTACATTGTATATTGTAAAAACCCTTAAGAGCATCTGCAACACGTTATAAAAGAGTAATTAGGCTGGGCTTGCATTTGCTGTGCCAAGCTGGGAGCGGTTTGTCATTAAAGAGCCTCTGATGTAGCTCATTTTCCAGCACTAAAAACACATGCATATGTACAGGCATACACATATGTACCAGATACCGTATATTTCCAGTTTTAACTGTGATTTCTCTTGCTTTTCCCAATGAAAACCAATAGCACACTGCTTTCCCTTCAGCTCCATATGTTTTCCGTCCTGTGCCAAATGGAATTAAGTGTGGTATGCCAATAAAATATCTGCAAATATTTATTTACTGCAGCAACATCAACCCAGGAGTAAACAGAATCTTTTTTTTTGTATTTGCAATATTTTCATATTAACAATTGATTAAATGACTATGAATAATGGGCCAGGTGTTACTAATAGTGACAAATAGTTATAACAGTTCTCCTCAGATCAGTTTTATTTTCTTGCAGCACATCGTTTGGTTTCATGGTCCTCAGCGTTTTGGTTCAGTCTCACTGCTCTCATTAAGCAGCAGATCTAATACATTATTGGGCACAGATTCATATGCCATATTAACTTTAATTGTTGATAATATGTCGGTGTAATTTTTAAAGGGTGTTCTGTGCCCCCAAGTGGCCAAAAATTAATTACTGTTGCTTTACCTTAAAAGTCTAACTTTAAAAAAATCAGAAAAGGAGAAGCAGAAACAGTAAATCAAAAGGTATAAACTATTAACTATTAACTTACTTATTGTACAATATACAAAAGGTCTTGATTCATACTATTTAGCACCAAGATTAAAATATTAATTTACAATTTGGGAGAAATATTGTGTGATTCCAGCAACTAAGGTCAGTGTGTTTACCTTTTCCAGTTCGGGTTTGTGTACTGGTGATCCAGATCCAGCTCCATCCAAGTCCACACTCCCATTAACACACACCTCTCTCATCACCTGGAAAACATATGGAAATACAGACTTGGCTAATGATGTTGCTGTCTGTGTTAAACAAGTGGAAGGTCTACATGCACACACATAGCCTCATAACCGCCAAGGGTGTTCAATCTATACACTGCCATGTCTGACTGGGTCGGTGGAATGTTGGGTCCTAAATATGATCATAACACGGGTTGAACCTGTATTTAAAAATCCTAAAATACTTCCTCACCCCATTTCAACATAATTAAGCAGCTCATTCCCTCAGCCTAGAAAGCATGCCTGGGGTAATGTGGGCCACATGCACAGTGAAACTCTTCTCTCATATCCCATCATGACACTGGCAGCCAAGGGATCATAAGTCAATAAAGCCCATGCAATGGAGTGAAAATGGGACGTAGAGGGCGCACATGAAATGTGTATTAGGAGTTTCTGGAGGAATGGAGGTGTCTGCTAGCAACATTAGATGCCGCAGAGTTTTATTACATGCTTGGAATCCTTATGCAACAAGGTCCATGAAGGGTGAATGAGATCTGCAGGACTGTGCATTACCATGACCTTGTTGGACTTCAGACCTGGCAATCCATCATCAGATCTGACAATCCTAGGCATGTGGCGGTGACAAGGGTGTGTGTAGAGGAGTGGTGGGTAGTGGGAAATGAGATTTGAGTTGAACTTATGTGTCTGCAAGATGGCTAATACACTCACTGACACACACTTCCCTTGTTTTCTCCACAAGCATTGTGAACCATCTCTGGTCAACTCCTCAGCCCACTGTTTTTGGCTTGAACGGAGCATTACTGGGTATCATAGGGGAAATGACAGACTGTGGCTCCATGGGTTTGGCTCAGAAAGTGACTCAGAGGCCAGAGAATGGAACAGATAGCAACATCATGTCTATCTTCCACTGGAGGGCTACATTGCCAGAGATGGGTGTACTACAAATCAAACTTGAGGAGGTACTGGGACTATGTACAGTAGTTTTGGGTGCTCAAAAAGAGCACAAAGCATAAGAAAGAAGAAATACAGTGATGACTGTATGCTGGTGTATGCTTTAGTCATGGGGTTGATCACACATTGATCATTTTTCATAACAGGGCTTTGTATTTTAAGTCACTACCATTTAAATAGAAACGATCAAAATTCAGGCTTCAAGTTCTGTGCTGAAAACATTTGCTTCTGGCTGCACTCACCATCATCGCTGATGCATGAAAGTGGATGGTCTTTTCAAAATTATTGCAATTACAGCTTTATTTGTTCCATTCTTTATGAATTCTGGGATGATGATTATGTGGCTTGTGCTGCAGAATGCTGGAGGAGTGTAGAATAGCTGCACTTTTTTTTATTATTTTAAAATAGAACTGAAGGGGCAGGAACAATATTTTTAGTTGTTGTCTTACTTTTGGCAGCGAATGGCCATCCTTGGATTTTTATGATTCTACATAGCCAACTTTTAGAAATGGCAAATGTGTTTCCACTGCTTTATCAAAGACACTTATGCAATTGTGGAAGCACTGCCAATACAGTGCAACTTGAATCCAACAAAACAATGAAACAAACATACAAACAAAAAAAACCCTGAATAACCAGGCTGCTGTAGTACTTTTAGACATATGTCTTTTTCTGTTCAGGGAATCAATAAATGCAAGCAATTTACCCACAGAGCTTAAAGCTGGTCATACACGATAGGTATTTTTTTTCATAATTGTGAAACATCAAATTGTCAAATTTGTGCTGTGCTATGCGTATGTATGTATGTTCTTGATCTGTTTCTGTGTATTTTAAAGCCCCACCAAGGGATGGGCATTGCAAATTAGCTTATACTTGAAATGTAATATAAGTATGGTATGGTATGAGAGATTGATTAAAGCCACATACTTGACCTACACAAATAACCACGAAAAAAACAAAAACAAAACAAATACGCAGGATAGCCATGCACTGTTAAACAGTATGCATCAGAAAGCAATGATGCAGGAAGAGCGGGACTGTGAAGCTGGCTGTAAGCAGACCGTAAATATACAACTTACCTTCCCCAAACTTAGTACAGAAAAACAATGAGAAAGAAGTCAGGAGGGAAGATATGAAGAAAATTAGGTCATACTGTAGCAGGAGGAAAAGGCAGATGGAGTAAAATTAGACAGAAAGAAGAAAAGAAAGAAATTCAGATCATTTTCAAAAAAAGGACTGAGAAGGTTTAGCAGCATGAAGTCAGGACACAATATGGACATGTGTGTTCCATAAACACATCGTTAGCACTCAACGTCTGGGAGAATCATTACTGTAACTAGCTTTGGAAAACCTTGGGTACTCACCTAGCTTTCCATTCCCCCTTGCTTCTTCTCTTCCCTTTATTACTTTCTTTCTGCTTTTTGCGCTTCCTTCCTCCACCTCCATTCCTCTTCCCTCTACTTTCTCCTCATTTTAAGGAGTCATTCCTCTTTCTATCTCTTATCTCCCCTTGCTAAATGTGATTTCACATGGCTTTACTTTTATCAAGAGGACACATTGCTGGATAGCTGGTTCAACAAGGGTAGAAAGGGTAGAAAATCTTTATTTCCATTATCCAAAATAGTAATATTAAATTCAAGAATGACTGCTATTAAAGTTTTAAACCTCTGGGTAGAAGATGAGATCCAGAGAGCAAGACAAAAAAAACCAAAACAAAACAAAACAGAAAAGCTGGAGAAAAAGAGGTCAAGACTCAAAAGAAAAAGTGTGGAGACATATCTTTTGTTCATGACTGTTAAATACCCAGTAGACCAAGCAACACAGTATCAAAACCCAAACACGAAGACATCCTGATCTTTATCTGACCTCTCTCTTCTTCTTTCTCTCCTTCTGCACACATTAATGTCCTATTAATGCATGTTGCTAACTGAACTTCCCTGGAGTCCTTGTGCTTTCTTGTCTCGCAGATTCCTATTGGACCTCCTGCTGTGGTCCAGCTACTATCATTATTATTGTTACTATTGTTAGTCAAGTGCGTGCTCATAGGGGAATGTTGGGTTCTCTGTTTTACAAAATTTAGAGTTTGGTCTAGACCTGCTCTAATTGGAAAGTGTCATGAGATAACTTTTGCTGTGAATTGACACTATATAAATAAACTGAACTGAACTGAATTTATGGCAGGATGCTGCTCTCACACACCCTGAAGCTGGAGGGAGCAAAGAGCAGGCCGGGGAATCAAGGCTTCCCCCACTTGAATACACAAGATGGACTGAGAATCCAGACTCATTATGCAAAAAGGGTTTGGGTAAAGCATATCAGCAATCTGGAAGTGATGACTGCTGATTGCAGCCAGTGTTATCAGTTCAATATGTTTCCAATATCCAGGCACATGACTAAATAAGCAAAGAGAAACAGTTTCTCCAAGGAACGATTAGTGCAGTCCTTACTAAAGTTTGGGTGATACAGAGATTTGTATATTTTCGCAAGTCTAATTGGGACCACTTGCAGATACCACAGCCCCGACCAGGTTACCTGCCTCAGCCAATCAATAAACAACAGCTTATTCCCATACCGTACATGTAATTGAATCAAAAAGAGACACAAACTGTTTTGATCTTTGTTTCCTGACAGCCACAAACATGGAATAGTTTAGCTCCACACTTAACAAGACCTTCAGTGAGTAATGAAAAGAGCAAGTCAAAAAGCCGCTAGCAGGCACAGATGATTACAAAGATACTAAATGAACAAGGCGGGATCTTAAAATAGCGTAAAGTACATAGTCAAGGAAAAACAAGGAATTCCAGGAGATTCTCAGGAGAGTGAAGGAGAGCAGAGGTGAGGAGGTTTCTTTCAAATCCTGAAACCAGATGAGGCCCATCCTTCATCCTGTGATTGAAATAGAAAGAGCCCAGAGGTGCTGGCACCGCACTAACAACAAAAAAACAGGGCTCGAAAAACAGAAAGTACCGGAGCCTATTTGACATCGGCAGGGTGGGTTTTTGTTTTGCAGACTTGTCGAGCAGCCAGATGGAAAGATCAGGGGGTGAAAAGGGAGATGGAGGGGAGGACAGAAGTAGCAAAAAAATGTGTGAGAGACAGAGAGATGAGGGATCTGAAGACTACAAGCCAAACATCTTCAGATCAGAGTGAAACCACCAACCGTTCATAACAATCTGATCATACAATAGCAGGAAAAGGTCCATCCTGAAGAACAACAGCCAAGTTATTCTTATACCCTAAACAACACCCTTTATTCTTCAATACTTGCTGCAAAATGGACGTTACAGAGCATCTAATTTTTACCTCCCTGAAAAGAACTTCAGAAATTTCACCTCAGTTTGAACTGTGCTGTACTGATCCATGAACACAACTGATGCTAGTGTACAGCACTCTTTACTGTGTTTGACAGCTCTCAACTTTATGTTGCAAGCCTCATGAGACTGTGGTTTGAGTAACTTTAGAAGAGCTAACAGGGGTTTAAGGACTCCTAACTTTTCAGCGGTCATCTCTTTTGGTGACTTTTTTGCTTTAAGAAAGGCTGCTTTAGTAAAAAATGACACATGTGAAAGAAACAGTTTGGATTTGTAGACTAGATGTTCTATTTAAGTCTGAACATTACAAACTTTTAGAGGTACATTAAGTGACACACAAGTACCACTGGTTAAATTGAGTGATTCTTTAGCAATGCAAATAGACTGGAAGACTGTAGTCCAAAATTTCAAATCATTTAGTATTTTACAGCAGCGCTAAATGAGATTCAGACATTTAGACTGAGAATGTCTAACGTTACCTGAGCTATTTAGTTGTAAAAGTGTCCATGACTAACAATTTGTAAGAATGATTTATGATTTAAAGACTAAAGCTGCAACGATTAGTTGACTGATGATAAAAAATGAGTTGCCAACTATTTTGATAATTAATTAATCATTTCAGTCATTTTTCAATCAAACCTGCTGGTTCCCCCTTCTTAAATGTTAAGATTTGCCACGTTACTTTGTCATTTATAATATTAAATGAAGAGTCTTTGGGTTTTGGACTGTTGGTTAGACAAAAGAAGCAACTTGGGGTTCTGTGAAATTGTGATGAGCATTGACATTTTATGTACTAAATGATTAAATTGTAAATGTACAGCTTGTTTAGGACTTCTCATACCTATTGGCTTAAAAACCGAGCCACACAGACTGATAATTACTTGCTGAAATCAAGTGATACGGCTGAAAGCTCAAGAAGAAGAAAGGGGACCTTTGAGAGCAGACTGTTCCAAGTTCAAGAAGGACCTCTCTATTCAGCTGTTTGGGCATTGTTCTGTTTAGCAGCATGGAACCACACCTTTGCCCAGACTGCTCTTTTTCTGCACAGATGTAGCATGGTAGCAAAATATGTAACAGTGGCTTCAGGGCTCATTGTGTTACCTTGAGCCACTCCTCAGCCTGTTCTTTGCTCTGCACAGCCAGCACTAGGGCGTCTGCCCCCTGGTGGATGATCTTCAGTTCATGCCTCTTCTTCTTGCCATCTTTGGGGATGTGAGTGATGCTGCACCCTGACAGGGTCAGCTCCATCTGGGGTGTGTGGTCTTTGGAGGACTTGTAACACTGCAGGGAGAGAAAAGGGAGGAACTAAACATGATGCAGTTCTAAAGTTTTCTCAGTCATCATTAGGCCAGGAACTTTTATGTCACATATGCATACATGCATGCACAACAATGTCCCTCACCAGCAGTTTATTATCTTTGATGACACAGAGCAGTTTGGTCCACTGACCAAAGCGCTTCTTGCGCAGCAGGAATGCACAGATCCGAGCATCCTTCACCAGATCCATGGATGCCTCCTCAGATGGCCACTGGTGACGCATCTTCTGGCCCTTCCCATCCTCCTCCTCCTCATCATACGACTCATAGGAGCTGCTCATGGCGTCAGAGTCATAGTCTGAGAGGGAAAATAGCTTTTCATATACTGCCTTCTATTTTCTATTCATAGAATTATATGTAAAACTTGAGAGAGAAAAGATTTAATTCACTGTTTCTTTTCAGCTGAATATCCATTTACCACTGTCTGCATGCATAGATATACTGTAAGTACTATAAGTACACTGTATAAGTGCACTGTAAATCAAAATATTACTCACTGGAGGTGATGTATTCAGGAGCCTTTCCAGGACTTAAAGGAACCGCTTCTTCATAGTAGCCTTCTGGTACAGAGGAGCTGGGCAGAGGAGGAGGGCCGCTGTTTGGAGGCTGCAGAGACAATATATGTTTCCACTGATCAATGAAAAGTTATGTAATTAGGTATAAGGTGACTGGCAACTGAGGTCTCAACTATTTTCATCACTGAAACTTTAAATAACACCTTCACTGCTATGAATGATTACAGTATCATCATTATTATTAATATTTCAATGAATATTCTTCAAGTGACATTTCAACAACTTCATCAGCAGCTTCATCAGTTCTGGGAACTGATGAAGCTGCTTCGATTAGCAGTGAAACGTCTTCAAGTCGATCTTCACAAGTCCAGATGCCTTGCTTTAACTCTTTGAGTGAATATGACCTGGATGACTGAGAATCTCCACAGACAACAACTGTTATCATTTTCACATCAGCTGCTTGCAGTACATATATGTATGCATGGATTCACTCTGAATACACATATCCATCCATTGACATTTGACAAAACTGATTTCTGATCATGAACATTTAAACTGAGAGAGTCTCACTGTTGACGACAATCAAAAAGAGAAGATGTAATTTGCTGTAATTTCTAGCTTCAGCATAGTGCATTCTTACTGTTAAATGCAAAACATGAAAAGGGAATAGAGGAGACTGAAAAAAAACCCACTTGTGAGAGAGAGAGAGAAGATAATAATTTTAAGGCAGTGAGTGCCAGAGAAAACAAATGAGTGGCCAAAAGAAGAAACCTGACCTGAAGTCTGGCTATGGCCTTAATAAAGCCTGGAACAGAATTTAAGAGTGATTTGATAACCACAATAAAGAGGCAAAGCTGAGAAGACTGATTGATTTGTGACTAAATACGCTACAAAAGGGTGTTGCACAATAAATAATTAGGCTGTGGATGGATTTAAGATATTTCATGGTATTACACTGCAGACCTCAAGACAGGCTTCAAGAGAGAGACAAAGGGGGGAGAGGGTGGAAAGCAATGAGACCTCCTTTGTTTGGACATGTTCTCTTTGGCAGGAACAGTTCAACAAATTCAGTTGTTACAGTGGTGGATCAACTGCATAGCCTGATGTGATCCATCTTGGCCAGTACGGTGCACTGTTTCTCTGAGGCTTGATCTAAAGCTATAAAAATCAAAGCTGATAATCTGACAGCACACAGAAATGACTGTCTCACCGGTTGTCCAGTGTTTCACCACGGCAGAAAAATGCTCACTGAAGAGTCATTAATAGGTTCTAAGTCATACTTTCCTTAAAACAAGGAAATTCAAATTCAATTAATTTTTAAACCTTGCCTTACATGCACAAATTTTACAGGCTGTAGCCAGATAGCAAAATATGCTCCTTGTTAAATGTGACCTCAACACATACTCACTGAAACGTTTTTAATTTTTGACAATATGTCACATCTGTAACTTAAGATGACAGTGTCAGTTTATTGCAGCTTTTCCAATCTTTACATTCATGTTATCATATTCAGTCTGAATGCATTGACAGTGACTCTGTTTTATTCAACTATGATGGTATGCAAGCAGGAAAAACAAGGACCATGACAGCTGCAGAGAGTGCAGTGTCATAACTGTTGGTTTCTCCATTTTATTTTTCATAACTGTGCTTTACTGTGATGTTTCAAAATGTCTTCTGTGAAAATGGACTACATTTAGTTACTCTCTACACTCTCTACTCAGTCCAGCCCACCCAAGTAACACCATCATCAAATTCTCAGATGACATACACGTGGTGGGACTCATTTCAGGAGGAGACGAGTCTGCCGACAGAGACAACGTCCTGAGGCAACATGGTGTTCAAAAAAACAACCTGACACTGAACACAACAAAGAATATGGAAATCATCATCAACTTCAGGAAAAACAGAGCAGCCCTCGCCCCCTTATACATCAACAACGTCTGTGTAGATAGAGTCCACACTTTCAAATTCCTCTGCAGCCTCATATCTGCTGACCTCTCCTGGACCCCAAAAACCATGGCAGTCATCAAGAAAGCACAGCAGCGACTCCACTCACTGAGGGTCGTCAGGAAGACCCACTTGGACAAGAAGCTAGTGGTGACCTTCTACAGATCTTCCATTGAGAGCCTGCTAACACACTGCATTACATTGTGGTACTCTAGTCGCACCGAAACAGACAGGAAGAGGACCCTTAAGGTCATCAACACTGCACAGCAGATCAATGGTCAATCAATTCCTTCTGCCCTTTCCTGAAGTACATCTACAGCTATCAAAAGGCAAATCAAAAGGCAGTTAAAGAGGCCAGAGTGTTATTTTTCTCCAACTTAATTTTAAATAATCGCTCAAATCCCAGGATTTTATTTCAAGTCACTGATTTGGTCACCACTGTGTGTGTTTTATGGACGAAAATTGACACAGAATAATGCTTTTAAATCAGTACTTACAGGAGCTCAGCGGTCTATGGAATGGACCATTAAAGGCAGTATTTCTTCTGAATTCTAATAAGTACAAGTCGAGTCCATGAAATGTTGTCAAACTGTAAGGCTCTTACAAGACCACACTCCCTGAAAGTCCTTTCCACAAAGCCCATGACCAAGCTGTGATGGCTGCAGACGTTTTTCCTCTAATGGAAAACCCCTTTGGTTTCATTTTTTTATTTTATGTACTGGTGGTGACACCAATTTTCCACTGGTTATATAGGGGAGAAACTCTAACTGTTATGAAACACTATGTCCTATGGGCCACAGGTTACAGCCGACCCAATCGGGCGTCAGTGCCACAGTGATGTCAGGAGCCACTGCTGTAGCAAAGTGGAACATTCATAAAAAGGTTTGGCTGACGTGCAGCCTCAATGGCTAACTTCTTCAAAGTGCAGAAAGTATGTGTCACTGAGCTGTGACAGTGGACTGTTCAACATTATAGCCATTCTGCCAAAATTAGGGTGATCCTGTAATGAAACAGAACTGCTAAATCTGGTTTGAACGAGCATGTCACAAAAATCAAATCAAAAAGTTGCCAAGGTTAATCTATGTTGTATTAGAGGAAGATTACACTTATCATTTTTACAAAGATGACCTGTAATTTTCTTAGTGGTACATTCCTTATAGACTAAAGGCTTTGTTGAATGTTGTTATTTTATGGATGAGTGGTAGATGTAATATGAATCTAAGAGAGTTTTGGGTATGAAGTTAATGAAATAGTAATTTTTCATGTTAATTCAATATTAGCTTGAATGATTATGCGATTAAAAATGAGAGTGGAAGAGTTTCATTCTTGACATATCATATCCATGATAATGTATTTTTAACTCAAGGCTATTAGTCATTTCCAGAACTTTTCACATCACACATCCTTATTCAGCAAATGGAATTTTCTCATTGATTGATGATGATGTGATAGCAGCTGTACTCAGATCACGTGAAGAAGGCAGAAAGCTGTGTAATATGGTTGAGAGCTCCATGATAAAATATGTTTTAACAAAATATGTCTTTTGCTGAAATTAATAGAGTGCAAACCCAGTTGGACCCAGTCTCCCAAAAACGTTCCATTCATTTTCTTTCTCAATCTGAACATCATAATCTCCCTTTCTTCCCTCTTCATCTGTCCTACTCCACTGTTGCTGAAAAAAAAAAAATCCATCTTAACAAGTATCTGTAAATGCATTCCTCCCTAACCCCCACCTCAATCCCCTCTAGCAGAAACCTTATCGCATCTCCTTTGGGGAAAATGAGTTCAGTGAACTCATTTCTTGGCAATGATACACTGCCCTGCTAACCTCCAGCACTGCCAGCGTTCTCCTCCCTACTCCAGCCATGAAAAAGAAAAAGAAATTCCCCCCATGAGAAGACAGAATTAAAGAAAGGCAAAGAAGAAAAAAAGAACAAAAGAACAGTAATGGCAATATCAGGTTTGAAAAGTGGATGTGAAAGCAGACTTTTTTTGCATTGGTGGAGAAGATTGTTGAGGTCTACAGCTTCATATCACACATTACAATGACTTCCTTTCCAAGACTTTCAGGCAACAGTACCATTAATAATCTGTCGACTGTTTGCGTAAGCATTTTTCTCTGAGTAGAGAATACATTACATTACACTCAAGAGAATGTGATCCCATTGCTCTGGGATGTAGTGACTCAAAGCTTATGTTTGAGGTGAACACACTGTGTTTGCACACACACACACACACAGTTGTACAAAGAAATGCTTTTGAATCCACATTCCAAACTTTTCCTTTGCTTTCATGCCCCAAAACAACAGCTATCACACTAGGAGTCTGCAAATGAATTACAACGTAGCACACTGAAACTAACAGGAGTTCATTGCGGTAACAGTGCATACCCTCTGCTGACCATAAACACATACTGAGACATAAGAAGACAAACATCCATATTTCTGCAATCTAGATCTGATCAGCTTCAAATGCTCCACAGATCTCCAGAACATTGATTCACTAGATCAAGCTTTTATCTTAACAAAAAACATATAAATACATATATATATATAATTTGGGGTTTCTTTTGTAAGATCAATCCCAGACTAACTGCAAACAACAGATTTACAAGTTGAACAGATGGATATGGATATGGTCTTTAGGTTTTTAGCATAAATGTTAAACTAAATTAAACTCTGACTGCAAATATTCTGAACTCCTCAGAGGAGTGAATAACTTTGTCAACAAAATTATGTCATTTACAGGAGCTTGAAGTTATAGTAATCAGTTTATTGTATTTACTGTTAATTTTATGCACCTCTGAACTTCTGCAGTTATGTCATTCTACTATGCAGTCCCACCAGGTCCCAAACACAGGAGGTAAAATCGTCTTTCAGAAAGCTTATGGCAAGCTCCAACTGCCCTGACAGTATGGAAGTCAATCAGTTTTATCTGGGATTTCCCAGTAATTCTGATAGCCATGCCAACAGTTCTAACAAGCTTAGTCCTAAGGCTGTGGTTCAGGTGACCAAACCATTACATCAAATCAAGTGCCAGCACACTCTATTTTGTAACTAACTTTGTAACTACTAAGCCGTCAAGCCTTCTAAAAAGATGAGGTTATTTTGTGCACTTATTAAAAATGGTTAGCATTTTCAGGAAATTTTAAACGACAGTCCATGCCTGTGTTAATTTGGCATTCAAGTACAACCGGTCCTGCTGTGAAAGTCTACTTGCACAAAAAAAAAATAAAAAAAATGAATGGCTAACAGGATGCCAATTGCGTATCGTTACCTATTCATTTTATTACATGCAGACATGGAACCGTTTATGTATTTAAATCTACCAGCTTGTTTTTTCCTTGAGAAATGTTCTTGCCAAAGTTGTTAAATGAAACTAAAGAAAAACTTACCATCAAATGAAAAGTGTAAAAAAATTTAAGACTGCTAGTAGTGGCTCATCTTTATTATTTTCAGCCTTTATGGAACTCATTTAACGCAATTTCATTCAGAGTTTCAAGAAGGTTTTCATGTCCTGTCACGGTCTACATGCTGTTCCTCCCTGACAAGAATACATTTTAAACACTGCTACAACTATGAGAAGAGCTGCATGCACAGGTCATGAGCTTGGATGGATATCATAAATGTCAGAATCCTGCAGTCATAATGTGTAATTAGGTAGCGGTAAAGGAGTCCTGACCTTGGTTTGGATACTTTGAGTGGGAGGTTTGTCTGCTGCTCTAGCCTTGGCCTGAAACTCACATCCAAACATTTATGCCAAGCATCAATTTTTGCCAGGCGTAGGAGGACTGGATCTGAATAAATGTTTCTGAGCCAGTGCCAGTGGGACACTAGAATGGATAAACTAAGTGGACACAGGAAAGCCACTCCCTTTGGAAAGGGAAAACTGCATTTCCAGTGGTTCTTGGCAAATTACCCAGTATAGAAGCGTATGTTTCATCCAGTGCCAGTCCTAATTGATTTTTTAAATTTTACATGCTGTCGACCAATGGTGAATGAAACCAGTTTGATTTGTAACTGGTAACTTGGTCTGACTGGTGAATGACCATGTCATCAAGGGGAAATAACATTTTTAATTAATTTACAAAAATGCACCTTTTTTTAATGTGTTTCATTTGTTGTATTGATGACTAGCAAATGATTTAGTATAATGCACCTGTAAGAATACAAACACCTCATTAGGCTGCACCCTATCACCTAGTTTCTGTAGCTGTTTGAGGGTTTTAGAAATTGTCCTGGTTGAATCATTAGGACAAAAGATGAATCACTGAGTTAAAAAGTATCTGGTTCTTTGATGAAAAAGGTACAAGTAATGTATATAGCAATATAAGTGCACAAACCAATTATGACTCCCAAAGGGAATTCAGGTTTAAAACTATGTTGTGTGCTCTGCTAATGGGGAGCTGGAGCCAACATACAAACCCCAGAAATAAAAACAGCCATTTAACTCTGTTTTCTTTTGCTTCTTTTTTTTTTTTTTTTACTTGGATCCTTCTACTTTTGGATTTTGGGTCAATTTTACAATAATTTGTCAAATACAAAGTGATGTTTTGTTCCTAACTACGACACTGAAGCATTTTTAATTTGCTATAGCTCTGTTTTGTGCTTCATATTGGCATCCACTCCACATACAATAGCTGAGACTCATGGTTTATGTAATTTTTAGGGCCACACGCCACATGAAATTACTTGTTGAAACAGTTAAAACTAAAGATCGTAACATGAGCTTTTAACACACAAACCAGAAGGAAATTACTCAATGACAGAAACTGTCAGAAATTTAAAAAAACACGGTTAAAATGTATAATGTGGAAAAAAAAATAACATACTTGTTCAAATATTCTATATTACTGCAGGAAACTCCCCTCATATGTGATTCTTAAACCATGATTTTGGGCATTTGACATTAATTTGCACAATTGACCAATGATTTAAAAAAAAAAATACAAAAGCATTCAAGGATATTTTAAACTGTAAAATTACCATGTGAGGCTGCTGAGGCATAGCCTACATTTTCATCATATGACAGAGCTTATTTGCAATGCATCTTAGAGATGGCTCTTAAATGAGTAGTCGGCTGCTTTGCTGGCAGCTGGTGCTTCTGGAAAGCTCTGGCAGACAAACGCTATTTAATGCTTTAGTACGAAACTTCACCTTTCAAGAAACACAGTGTTTTGTACTGAAGCATTAAAGTAAAGACTGTTAGGGGGGATTTTTGGAAACAATGTACATTTTGGAAAAGATGTTTCTGGCAGTCAAAGACAAAATGGTTTTGAAGGACACACTGCTGTTTATGAGTTCCTCCATGGTAAAGATTATTAGTAAAGTTAGCTTAGCTTGCTTCACAGTTCAACACACTCAAATCTAGAAGCTGCATAGTGCCACCACAGCCTGCTACTGCTGGCTCCTGGTCACCACTCTACTTGTACAACTGAAGGTTAAGCGCTGTGCTCAAGGGCACCTGGGTGCTATTGAGGGTTGAGTATTCGGTTTTCATTTTTCTTGACCAGATATTTGCAGTTGTTCATAGCTGCTCCTCCACTTTCCAGCTACTGCCACCCATATTTATCTAAACACGTGTTTTTAGTCATCTCAATGCTCAGATGAACCAAGGACCAACTTTTGTAGTATCAGAACACCTCTGAGGTTTTAATGCAGCATGGAGTGAGCAGAGCATGTTATTTGTCAGACCTTTAGAAGCCTGCAAAAACGCGGAAAGGCACAGAAAGGACAAATGGGATAACATGTGGACTGATATCCATGTGCACACAGCCCCCTTCCCCCGTACATTCCTCAAAACTTAGGCATGAGGTCAAGCTAAGGCAATGAGCTATAAATTGATGCCAGACTGCAAAAGATGAAAGCGTGAAAGCAAAAGGCTGTGGTGCTAGCTACCCATCAGCCAGGGTTGACCAGCATGTCTTGTCTTTGTCTTAGGATAACCTTGGGACAGCTAGCCTGTAAAACATCAAATTGCCGCATTTTACAATTTTTACTTGATCACCAGTGGAACACTGGAAAATTCTGTAATGACAACAATTATACAGTACATCTTCCTATTAGTCGAAGTTAGTCTTCATCCTAGCTAGGATGGAGCATGTCATGTGGAAAACTAACTATGACTAGCCGTCACACAACCAATATGTTGTATGATGTCTTCTCTACAAGACAAGCCATATGAATCTGTATTAACATAGGGAGGCTTATGATAAACTACAGCAAACATTATGTCATGGTTGCACAGAGGCAGCTGTCCAGCAGTATTACTGAAAACCTAATTGTGTGGGAGGGCAACTCAGTCCAGTCAGATGATTAGTCAACATCAGTAGATTCAGAGTCCCTTTACATACTGAGAAACTATACATTCAAAAACCCTGTGCAACATACAAACCTGATTTACAAACCTTTTTGACATATAAACAGTACCTATTTATATATTTCATGTTTGACCTCATCAACTGCATTAGTTGTTGTAAATAAACAGGTAAAGTTGAGGAATGTTCAAATACACAAATTTGGAAACGTCCTCAAAACATTTAGTCACGAGACAAGGATGGGGCAAGGCTCACCACTTTTCAAACTAATGACTGTACTGTATAAAGGGTATTAGTACAGTGCATGGGCTCAGAACTCCTTTGTTAAACTGGGAAACAATTCATTTGCAAATTTGTGACTCAACTTTTTTCTAACTGGGGTGGTATAAAGTGCTAATATGGGAAGAAAAACAAATCAAAAGACGAACTAGATTGCCAAACAAATGTCTCTAACAGTCCTCTGCAGGACTCAGGCTCGCTTGTCCAAGCTTGGCCTGCCAAACTATGCAATACACATCGAAGTGTTCCACCTCTCTGGTTACACATAAATCACCCATGCTAGTGTTACCTCCGACAAAACAAAACCTCTCTCACCCCTCCCATTTTAACCTCCATTCCTCACTTCCCCTCCATTGCTTTCCGTCCTTCCTGCCTCAGGCCGGCATGTTAAGTGTGTATTCTGAGGGACAGGTTCATTCACTGGCGGATGTGTCAGATTGCTGGCTGCACTGAAAAAATAACTGGAGAGTGAGAGTCGGGTGAGGTTTTTTCCTGCATTTCTCTCCCCTCACAATGAGGTGTGAATGGAGATCAGCAGTAGTTGGTGGGAGCTGGTAGGAGCTGGTGATCTAATGTTTTGGAAGGGAGAGGTGGCTCTGCTTTCACTGAAAGGTTGTTTGACGACACTGACTGCCATCATACAGCAGAACTTAACTGATCATATACTGTTTTTACAGAACACTACACAAATGTGACAAATTGTGATTACCTAAATAACAGAACGATCCTTTAAATTTAGATATTAATTAAAGAACTGTAACTAAGATATATAAACTAGCTCTCTGGAAGTCAAACTACAATCCCAACACTGCTTCTAAATTCCCTCAAATGCATCTTTGGCACTTTTTTACGGAAATTGTTTGTGCTTATGGGCTGGCATTTACACCAATTCACCACTGTCGCTGTCACTGTAGTTGTGGTAAGGACTTGTGTGTATTTATAGGTCCTTAACTTTGTGGAAAACATAATATTTTGTACAATATTCTTACTATGGAGGCTGCACTGTGATGAGGAGAGAAATGCTTCAGGTTGCTCTCGAAGTCTGTTTAATTTATGTCAAGTCATTTTAGCTAATTTCATGTCTTCTGAAGTGTATATCTTCGTGACAATTTTAAAAATGATTGTTCCATTATTAAGATAATGAAAGAGACATCCTATATCATTGTTGGAAATAGAATAATAAGAAAAAAAAACTCCTATACAAGATATCTATCTGATAGTGCTGTCGCTAAAATTAAGAAAGTGATTCTATTGTCATTTACTTTAGCATCAGGTCCCTTTCATTCCAATACTTAAGAAAAGTCGTATGCCAGTTGTAGTACCTCCAAAATGAACCATTTTGTTGACAGTGCTGCAAGCTCACTAAGGATAACACTGGATTCTATTGCCCCACTAAAAAGGAAACTAGAAGAGACTAGCTCTATGGTATAATACTGAGATTCGCATTTTAAAGCAAAATGCGCAAAGACTTGAAGGGAAATGGCATTCCTCCAAACTCACATAATCTTGTACAATCTGGCAAGACAGTCTTAAATCGTATCGAAAGGGCCTATGGACTGCCAGAGCAGCCTATTACTCAAAATTAATCGAGGATAACAAGAATAACCCCAGGTTTTTGTTCAGCACTGCAGCCAGGCTGACAGAGAGCCATAGTGCTATCAAGCCTTGAGTCCCTGTAACCCTCAGCAGCAATGACTTTATGACCTTTTTTAATCATGAAAAACAAAATTCAACACCTCCTGACCTCAGCTGGTACTGATCTACCTTCAAACACAGGAGCCTTAGAAACAGCAGTAGAATCAGATAATTATCCTCAGTGCTTTTCTCCCATTGACCTTCATCAGCTAAATTCATTCATATTTTCATCTAAACCAACAACATGCCTCTTAGACCCCATCCCAACTAACTAACTACTGCTCAGAGAAGTTTCGCCATTAGTTCTTTAGAGTAGCTGTAGTCAAATGTCCCAGACCCAGAGGTTTAAAGCAACTATAGACTAATATCTAACCTTCTATTTCTTTCCGAGATCATTGAGAAAACAGTCGCTAATCAGCTACGTGACTTTCTATATAGTAATAGTCCATTTGAGGATTTTGAACTTGGCTTTAGAGCTCATCATAGCACAGAGATGGCATTGGTCAAAGTCACAAATGACCTTCTTCTTGCATCAGACGAGGCACTTATCTGTCTGTTAGACCTTAGTGCTGCATTTGAGACAATTGACCAGTCTATCTTATTACACAGATTGGAACACTTAACTGGCATTAAAGGAACTGCATTAAGCTGGTTTCTGTCCATACACACAAAAGTTAGCCACGGAGTTCCCCAAGGTTCTCCCTTTTATCAGGTTGCCCCAATAAGTCTCTAAAGACTCTCCAGTTCATCTAGAAAGCTGTTGCATGACTGCTCACAAGAACCAGCATTCATATTTCATCATATTTCTCCTGTACTGTCTTCTCTACACTGGCTGCCTGTAAAATCCAGGATAGAGTTTAAAATTCCTCTCATCACACATAAAGCCCTGAACAGCCAGGTACCAACATATCCAACATAAACAAACACCTAGCAGTGTTCTTACTGCTAGGTGTTTGTTTTTGTACTCGAGAGCAAAGTCTAACCGGAGTCAAATTCCTTGTTTGTACACGCAAACTTGGCCAATAAAGCTGATTCTGATTCTGATCTTAAAGAGTTGATAGTTCCCTATCATCCCACCATGAGGAAATGAGGAGAGGGCTGCAGAGATCTTTGCAGACATCTCTTTGTTTTTCAGTCTGCTGAATGAAAGATCATTGGAGATTTTAATTTTAACAGTTCAAATGGTAGTGAAAGATAACTACAGAAAGGTTTTTGTCAGTGAATGCTTGGTACAAAGTGGAAAAATTACTTAGTCACAGTTACCTGCTGATCTTAAGGGTAAAGTTTGGATTTCCTTTGGATTTAGTTTGTTTCATTTCATTACTGTCTTATTTTATTTAGTATTTAGCTGGTTACATTTTGCCTGGTTCAACAGTAAACTGTATTAGTTCTCTACAAGACTAAAGCTTAAATTTTCCCATAGTGGTTTAATAAGTCACTTTGATCACATGATTTGTAGAGAAAAAAAAATCTGGCATTGTAAAAACCCTCCAAAAGCATTTGGTTTGGGGGAGAAAAGTTGTGAAATTGGTTTTCCATTCGTGGCCCAGTTTCTCAGCTGGGACTTTTTCCAGAGTGTCAGGTGAAACAATTCTAGCCCCCAGGATTAACCATACTGAGCATGGGCATGTGTCACTTAGTAACATTCCGCTGCTCACTGCAGTTAAGACTAATCCATTTCCAATTGTCTGCTTACCTCTGTGATAAAGTGTGACGCCTTCCAATATGACCCGTTAAACTGCATAATTTCCCAAGTCAATGACACAATAGTTCTGATGTTGCTGAATGTTTTGCTGTGGTTGACCAAGCCGCAAAGTAGGGGAACCCCACTGATGAAAACAAATTCATCAGCACCAAATGGACACTAAAACATGCCATGAGATGAATTTAGGTGTTAAAAAGTATGACTAACTGAAATGAAATGTGTGACTGACAACCAGTTACTGCTTTGCCTGATACAGTAATGTGACACATTTACTTGCAACAATGTGTTTACCCTGAAAACGTCTGGCTTGGCAAAATACCACAAGCTTACATTTGTTCCAGATGCACAGCTGCTGGTCTGTTGTCACCAACATGGCAGTGATTGGCAGGCACGGGTAAGAAATGAGAAGATATGATGTTCAAAGACATATCACTCCAAAACACTAGTGATACCTAACAATCAATATAAGTGCATTTAGACTTTGAGTGTACAGTATTGGATATGTTTGAACACAAAGATTGGACTGAGACACATATTATTTGTGCTTGCAGAGCAGGGGACTGTCTCTCTCAAAATGAGAAAATGAGGAAATTAATTCCAAATGGGAGCCAGGCTGTTTTGGACATAGCAACCCGGCTAGTGTGTATATAGTATATCTATCACATAAACACACTTCTGTGTGCTGGTTAACTTGTATGGTAGGGGGAGTCTGTTTTGAGGAAGAGGAGGGAGGAGAGGAGGAAGAGGGGTGGTGGGGGTGGCACCACTCTCCAACATCAACACAGATGGAAATCATTTGTGTCTCAACAAGAGGACTGGTTCAAATTCTGCTTTAGCAAAGCTGCTGCTGCTCCCTGCACAGCCCATACAATGTAAATGACAATGAAATACTGACTCTAGCAAAAAGCATTAGCACTAAACCAAATCGCAAAAAAAATCCCAACATTTGCATTCCACATTTGCTGGTTGCAGCTTTTTAGATGTTAGGATTGGCTTCTTTTTTGGATTATTAACTAGACAAAGCAAGCAATTTGAAGACATACATAAATATAGGAGAATATTCATCAGTTGTAGTCCAAGATTGAATGTCCGCTGACAAGGCACAACCTGACAGACCTGTTGATGGATGCTATCCAAGATGTCTGTGAATATTCTCAGTTATTCAAATCATGACAAACCATTTAGAGTTGAGTAAAGGCCTTAAAGGCCATAAATGCTTTAAAAATATATGATAAAGTCCAGGTGCCTTTTACTCAACTCTACAACAGCACAGCAATTTTCACAAATCTGAATCCAAGAATTTCAGTCTGCACCTAAATTAAGGGACGGATAATAAAAGCCTGGTTCAGTCTCATTCTACGATTCAACTGCGTTAGGGCTGTGAAGAGCTTGAAACAAGCTAGTGTGTAGTACAACTACGTCATGACGCAAGTGTTTTGTGCTCTTCCACAAAGGCAGTGCAAAAAGCATGTCCTCACAGATACAAGCTTGATCCAATAACTTGTAAAAAATGGGTATTACAGTGCATATTTGGACTGTCACCTTTCTGTTATCGAAGCCATCTATTATGCTGTACTCGGCTCAAACGGACTGCAGAGATAAAGTGTGTAATTCAAATAAAAGAGCTAAAGAGAGCAGTTCAAATCTAGAATTTGTCAAACAAATTGGCAAAGACTTAATACATTCTTCAGAGGTGCCGTTTTTCTGGTGGATGTTCAGTGACGCAGCTCCGCTTTCCATCTGGAAGTGGATTTGTTTGCTTCAATGCAGCTTCGTGGAAACACACATAATTTACATTTTATTTTTCAGGACTTTTGTTCAAACTACTTGGCAGCAAGATGGAAACCATTCATGCTGCTGAAGCAGTAAGCTTGTTGATGACAGGAATGTGTTTCATGCCAAAGATGAAAGAGCAACATTCATATAGCGTAACTCATAGATATGAATAGAGACAGAAAGAAAAAGAGAGAGAATTTTCTAGTCCTGCAAGACTTCTGTGAGATTTTGTCACACTTAGTGGTCAATGTGGGGTAATTTGAGCCAGGCCTTGCTTTTTGTGTGCTTAAATACGTGTGTGTGTGGCATATAACACTTTGCACTGATGTTCTTCTTTAGATCACCCGAGTGATTTATGAGGTGAGGGGTGTGCAGAGGATCAAACCAACTAGAAAAGATCTTTGTGTTTATAGTATGTGTGTCTGAGCAAAACCATCAGTTTTACTAATTTAGACTGCAAATTCATTCCAGCATAAAAGTGTCTGTAACTTTTTTGTTGCAGAACCGGAGAAAGATAAAAAAAAAAAAAGGTAATATTTCTGTTTCTGAAACTGATCACTTAAAGAGCTTCACATGAAAATACCAGTATTTGAGTGAACAACAGAATGAAGGGTTGTCTTTTACCAGGGATTAGTTCATTAAAAATCACGTTTAAAATAAGTTAAAATAGGGTTTATCTACCTACTTTTTAAGGTGTTTTTCTCCTTACTTTGAAGTTCTTTGACTATCTTAAACAGGTATTGTAATAATAATAAGAAGAAAGAGAAGAAGAAGAAGAAGAAGAAGAAGAAGAAGAGTAGAGGTTGCTGGTACATCAACTGTTTGTTTTCAGTCAAGGCTTTTTTTCTTTTTTGATATCATGTGCACATCGGACTTCGGTTTTGTTTTGCAGTGACTTCTTAATGACCCTCTTCAAATACACATAAACACACACACTATGAAGGGGAAGGACACAGGGTGGTTCGAAGCAGACCAGTTTGAGCTTGATAAAATTAAAATAGGGCTCAGCGACTCCCAATTAGATTAGTATATCCTGCTGGGTCTCCTGATCACTAACAACATTAGTGTTTGGGTGGGTGTGGTCTGCCATTGAGAAACAAGACTCAGCTGCATAGTAGCTCATATATATCATTTCTTCGTTTGTTTTTCTGTTGTTGTTTGTTTTGTTTTGTTTTTTGGCTACTGCTGAGGCTAATAAGTGTCCCTAAGAGTAACAATAAATAAATAAATATTCATTAGCAATCATGTTACTTAAGGTACTTGAAATTGTTGAAATTAAATTGGAATTGCTTCAGTCATAATGTAAATGGTCAAAAAACATGGTAGTTAAGTGATAAAATGACACAGTTTATATATTTACTAATACAGGTTTTAATTTATAAAAACTGACCATTAGGGGAAAAAAACATTTTATAATCTGAACTCTGAATTGGAGATTACAAAACTAACAAATACTCCCATTACTGCAAGTGCTTAGGAGCACATACATGTGGTATCAGTGCATGTTAGCAGGATATACCTAATCAGTGAGCTGAACGCTGCATGTCCGCACTGCTGGTAATAACTAATATGAGCAATTCATCACTCCATTTCTTCCTTAACTTTAGAACAGCTAACAG
The DNA here is from genome assembly GCF_020382885.2 of Scatophagus argus. Lineage (NCBI taxonomy): Eukaryota > Metazoa > Chordata > Actinopteri > Scatophagidae > Scatophagus > Scatophagus argus. The sequence continues at coordinate 2,495,321 of NC_058515.1, read as the reverse complement.
CTAAAATGTTTTATTTTGCCAGGATTTTGGCTAACATCACCTTCTTGCTAATTTAAAGGCGGTGCAATAGGACAAACTGTAGTGCTGCTTTGCTAACGCAGCAGAAATAGACTATTATAACCTGTCTAGGCGGTAGCTACAAGAACTGGTAAACTACACACAGCTGGTATGAGCACAAAGCACAATAAAGACAGTACTAATGTTAGCCATTTCAGTAAAATTTCAAAGCTTGTCAGGTGGTCAAGGTCTGTGTGTGTGTCAGAATGCACTACAATTTCACAATGACAATACATCCATAATCTTGTACTTGTATTTAATACACGAGCTGCACGTTGTGTAAATGACAAAGTTGGTTCTATTCAATTTAGTTTTATGTTTGGGTAATCTACTATTAGTGCAGTACTGTCACAATATCAAACAATAACAACTGTAATTCAACAAGACTACTCAAAATAATTATTCCTTATATGACATTAATTCAAGGATTCAAGGATTCAAGGAGCTTTATTGTCATTTCACACATGTAGAAACATGAGGTGGAATGAAATTAGTTTCCCTGGTCCTGGTATAAGCCCAAAAAACCTATAATACCAATGCTATAAATAAAAAAAAAATTAAGCGATCAAAATGGCTGCCTCTGGCTTTGGGGTTAACAGAGCATTGATGTAGCTTCTAAAGCCTCAGGCTCTCGGTCTGTCAGTGTTGGTTTGGCTCAGGACTGAGCACTGGTCACAGAGAGACCGTGGCCAAGGCTGTCTCTTCCTCCTCCACACTCTTCTATGCTTCCATCAGATCGTTCTCGTCTATTTATTGCACTTACTTACTAGCTTTAACTCCCAACAGATTCTTTTAAAAATATCCTATTTGTGCATTTGACGTGTTAAATCCTGGCTAAACAGTGTCTGAACATTTCATCCGCATTAAGTCTTGCTCTTTGTTTCTTTAACTCCCTACCCTGTTTGCTTCTTTCTCTTTTGCAGTCTCCTCCCCCCTCTCTCTTCCTCTTACCCATCTATCTTTTGTCCACTCCTGGAGGCTGAAATTCATACAACTTAAAGAAATGAAGAGAGGGAGTGGTACACTTTTTTTGTTTTCTCTTTGCCTGTACAGCTTATGCAGAGGTCAGTAGGGAAATATGATAAATAGTCATTTCAGAGCAGAAAGAAAGTGACAGAGAGTTGTAAAAATTGTACTTATCTGCATATTTTTTTATGATATATATATACATGCATATTTGCTACGCGTAGATTGTTGTATAACATCCCCTATACAGTATATAACAACTGCATTTAAATGTGTGTAAGAGGGAAATATAAAGTGTGCGAATGTGAAAAATGATTTGATTGCACTTGTGACTGACTTTGTGCCAACAGTACTGAAGCTGTCACATTAACAAATCTGTTATTCAAAACAAAGCAAGACAAAAAACAAAACATTAAAGTTACTACAAATGCAGGAACAGAGGGAGGGAGACATAAAGTAGAGAGACATTACTCCTCCTCACTCCTCCTCTGGCGTCTGGTTTTCCGAGAAAAACTAGGCTGTGATTTCCAGACACACACTGGGTTCATCGGAGGAGGCCGAGGCTGTGGACTGGTTGTAATTACAAACTGCACTGTAAGGCATTGCATCTCAGTGTATGTGTGTGTGTGTGTGTGTGTGTGTGTGTGTGTATGTGTGTCTATGAGAGGATGTAGAACAAGGTGTTGTGGCTTATTGTTATGGTGAGAAGGCTCATAGCCACCTGCTTTCCATCAGAAGCATCTGCTCCAACACTAACAACATAGACACACACTCCCTGCTATTCCTCATACTGGTTTTCTTTACACATTCATGCTCTTCATGTCACTCCCACTGCATCAGTTACACACACACACACAAACAGTCATGTTTCCATTACTTTTGGGGACATTATATAGACTTACAATCTTTTCCTGGAGGCTTGATCACCACCTAACCATAAAAACAAACATTACTTGCCTAATCCACACACACAAACGCACACAACTGCCATAGTAGAGATGCTGCAGTCCTCGCTGACTGTCAGGGTGATGCAAGGCGCTGTGTGCAACAGGAAAACACACTGAAGTCATGACTAACCTTCCTGCTACTTAACAAGAGGCTGTAAAAACACCACTAAACTCCTCACACATGGCTTCAACATTCACTGTATTACTGAATATGATATTCACGTGGCTAAAAAGAAAGTGTGTGAAATGTGTTTTAATTTGACCTGTGACATAATGACAAATACCTTATACACACTACTCTTTTTCATGGTTTGATTTTGAGAATATTTCAATCATATTTTCACTTTAAGTTAGGCAGTCAATTTGGAAACACTGCACAACAAATTAACATTGGACTGGTTTATATGTTCAGCAAAGAGAGGCTGGGAAAACAAAGGCTAACATTTTATGACTGAGAAAGGAGGAATTTTCAATAACTGCAGAGCAATAAGGGAGCATGTCGGTTTCGGTTTGCGAGGAGAAAGAAGACGGAGCGACGAGCAGGTAAAATGGTTAGATGATAACCTGCAGAAAAAATTACACTGTGCTCTTGAAATATAATGTGTTGCAGTTACAACGCTCTTATGTTAACTTGAATGAGAACGATCTGGATGAGATTTATGCAGTGCAGAAACGTTAGGATTATGGCACAGGTACCATTACTGGTACTGAGTTTAAGTACCAGAATTGGCACTGGGATAGGAAAAATTCAGTCTGGTGCATCCCCGGTTTAGACAATATTTAAAATTTGAGAACTTGGGTTTCTTATGTTATAAGGAAAAGAAAACATTGTGCTGATGTAAAACTAGAAACAAATAATTTCAATCACTACCCAGCCATACTTTATTCCCTTCTGTCTTTCTTAATTTTCCACATGTGAAAATATTTAAATACAGGCAGGACCAAACCCACTCTATGTCACGCATCTCTCACGAAAAAAGCTTGCAAAATGCAGGATTTTGCCAGGGTAATCTTGACTCATGCTTCAATTTCTAGCTTTTTTTTCTGGAATCTCACCCAGAGACATGTGACCTGTAAGTCACTTGCACAGTTACATTGTTTAAATCAGAATTTGCTAAGGTTGCCACGACAACAAGTAAACTTTATGTCATTCACAGAATTCTAGCACCAAAGCTTGGCTTGAGAAACAGTTGAGAAACATAGCAAAGCTGAACGTATAATTGTCCTCGTCATAATGCAATACAATTATGAGCGATTACATCCTACAAAACAACAAACACTAGAAGGGCAGGACATTTCAAACAGAGCTTTAAGGATTATGGTTAAGATTTTTCCAGTTCTCTGCAGCACAAAATGTTGTCTGTGCTGAATGTAGCTTTTGTAAGAGGTACAGTAAAGTCTTACGAGCCAGGGGTGAGGGATCTCGGGGAGGGGCATCTGAGGCGGGGCCGGCAGACCACTGTTGATGTCTGACTTGAATGAAGGCTCTGGAAAGGAGGAACAAATGACAGAATATGAGAGAAAGAGCCTTGCTTTGCTGTCCATACACAGTTCGCACAAGTCAGAGGAACACTGAAATATTATGATGTTCCCATTTGAAAACATTGTGAAAATTCAAGTGAAAACAAAAACCCTTCTGACAAAACACCTTCACTGTAGCATAACACAAAACACTTTCACAATACAAGTAACGATGTGAATCTGAAACGTACTTTTTATTTTCATTTTCAAATTTGTAGATTATGTGCAATATATATCTGTATAATTTTAACTTATTTCTAATGAAACTATGTTTTAATTTGATTAAATTACTTCATTTCAATACTGGCGGTCACAGACTTCCATACTTCAGATTACTCAGCAGTGTTTACATAAAGACTTTTTTTGGGTATCGTAATCTCACCTTTCTCTGAAAGAACTCTGTGGAGGATGTTGGACAGGTGCATCTTCCTCTCTCGAACCCCGGCACTCAGATACTCCCTGTCCAGCAGGTCCAGGAACAGACGAAGCTCACAAACTAGCTCCTCCATCGCTGCAGGACAAACACACAAAGAATATATATATTCTGGCATGCCATTATTATTTCAGACACTGAAGACATTTATTCTTCTATCAATCAAGCAGTCAGGTTGTAAACAAACCAAGTTTATGCAAAAAACGATATGCCTTTGGCAGTTCCCCTATCTCCACAAACGAGGAGAATGTTATTACAAAACCAAGAATATTAAGTAGCTGAAACTCCTACACAATCACACAATCTACACACAGAAACAGACCACAGCACTGCTCGTTAATCAATTCTAAAGCACTGAATGTTTTAGTTAAAGCAATTTGCAGTCTTTTTGCACTGTAATCCAACATTAAACAGACACTAAACAAAGGCAAAATATAGTTATATAACAGATAAGCAGGCAGCCAGGTAGAGATGGAAAACAGAGCTTTCAGTCAGTCAATCAATCATAAAGCCAACAGTGTTCATTCCAACATACAGACCAAGCAGTTTGATATCTGCTCAGCAGGGACAGACCTGGCAACCCAACCGAGAGACAGAGTTATAGCTGCTGGTGGAATACACCACATCCTCTCAACACAGAGCAAAACAATCGGAGAAACTAAACATAACAAGTAACTGATGTATGTGTGTGAGTGTGTGAGGTGTGCTTATTCCCATATCACTCCACAGAGTCACACCTGAGAGCTTGTTTTGACACAGACGGCATGACACCAAGTTCATAAGTGTGACTGGGAGGTGCCATGCTCTGCACAGCGATGCACAGGCACTCACATAACAAGCACCTCTCTCACACTGGGGATCCTGGCCTGTTTTGTTGCAGCTCAAGTGTACTGTTAACATCTGATTGTATCGAAGGCGATGACATCATATTGGAAAACAGCGGCAGCTCAAACGGCACAACTGGAGTTAATAACGATGTGTTTATTTTGCTTTATTTACCTTCTGTGAACAGACTAAAGTCCATTTTCTTTTATAGTTAGAGCCTACATTACACTTCTTAGTATTGTTGTGGTATTTCATTACACCCCGAAATCCTCACAGAGAGTTCAGAGATAAGGGAAAAATCTAGAGCTCCAGTGTCTTGCTTAAGAACAGGGAAATGTCTGCTCAAACATAAAGCCAACAGTTTGTGTGTAACCTCAAGCATTAGCACGAAGATTATTTCTTCCAATGACAGCTGCATCAAGTGATGACAAACCTGCAGCTTTGTCATTACTCCCATGTTCTCAGATGTGGGGATTTGCTCCCTTGTCTTAAAAAACAAAACAAGCTATTTAAAGACATCACCGCAGGAAATGTTGATGCAAACAATCGGTTTCTGTGTTTGACTGAAACCGACTGTTTTTAATGTAAGCTGCTGTGTGCACTGAAGAGTCACGCCAAAAAAAATCTTCAAATCTTACTTCAGAGTCAATGAGAATCATATACTATTTACTCTTATAGTAGTGAAGACTTAATAAAAGATATTAAGTGTATTTTTGTTTGTCATACTGTCTTCACTCAGAGACTGTTTATACAGAGGAGAACAGAGGACTGATAGAGAACTTAGTCACATGGTGCAAAACAATCACCCGAAGCTAAATAGCAACAAACCCAATGAACTATTGTCGGACTACAAAGCTTCAATATGGGTGTTGCTGAAAACATCCTACTGATTTCTAAAACATGAATGCTTCACACACATCCCCAACACAGCAGCACAAAGGATCTATAAAATCAGCACAGTTTCAAGGTGGACACGAGATAAGATTAGAGTCACCAGTTCAGTATCTGACCAAATGTGAAATTTAGTCACAATCCCTCCCTTATGGTTCTGAACAGAAAACATTATGATGTCACAGTAAAGGTGGCCTTTGACATGCCATCATTTTATCCTAGTAGACATTCATGTGAAATTTGGTGAGAAAAAGTGCATGGTTAAAGAAATTCCCTCAAAACAATAATGAAAATACATTCAGTCCCAGCTGTCACCAGTATGGAGTCACAAAAAGCCAAGAAGGTTTTTTTCTTGTTGTTGTTGTTGTTTTATTTTTTATAAATCAACTGATTGTGCAACTGTAACACACAGTCTTAAGTTGAGGTTCATTCCTTACACAGAGCAAAGTTAAACAGAAGGTGATGCCCTCACTCGCTGCCGAGCCAACCGTGATACATTCATGTTCTTTACATGGTCACGTTAATTCAGTCAACATTTGACCTACAAGCACAGGACGTGTACTGAACTGACCCATGTGCTAAATGACCCAGCAGTCTAAAACAAACCAAACTAACCACTGGAACCAGTTTAGAAGATTAGAATGTATTGGTTTGTTCATTCAGCAGGGACGTTCTACAAGTTCTTGCTATTTTATGTCAGATATGATGATGCAAGAAACTTCTTATTTCTCTTTCAAAACAACATCTGATCCAAATCTGACCACCACTCAATCTGCCTTATGCTTAACCAAGAACAGGTGAGACTACTGGTAGCTGGCACATGATGAAGGAGATTCAGCCCAAAATCTTTCATGACTAGTGTTATGATAGTGAATTCTTTATAAAGGTTTCCAATGCACCTACAAATCATCTTCATAGTGGTATTTAAGGTCCTGCCCTTCTAGTATCTGTTGTTTTCTACATGGAGAATGATCTTGAAGGTGTCCACACTCTACTTTTAAGGTCAACTGTAGAGATTATTTAATGTGTACTTTTATACTATACTTTTATCCTATACTGACAACAGCCAAGCTTTCCTTCTCCATTTACTGTTTACATTTTTTAGAGCTTGCAACCTGCGCAAGACTTTACCTCTACTGGGGTGGTCAGAAAACTAACTGTGTGTGTGTGTGTGTGCACGCGTGTGTGATTAAAACCTAAAGCAGGCTCTCTAGATCACCAAAGACGACGAGGGAAAATGGAGTGGTGCAGAGTGAGGAAGACCACCCTCAAACAAGGCCCGAGGGCTAGAAGAAAAGTACCTCGTCAAGCAAACAAACCACCCACGCCTTTTCTTCAAAAACTCTTTCCTGCCTCTCTTCCTTTCTCTGTCTGTCATTCAACTACCCCCTTCATGTCCATTCTCTCCATTCTTTCTCTCACTTTGTCAATCCTTCACTCCAATTTCATTATACAGAAAAATCAACATGCATTTGTGAATTTATTACACATTTTAAATACATTTTTTCCTAAACAAACACATTTCTCTAAGTTGTGTGACATTTGCAAATGTGTAACAAGTATACTTTCACGTGACATGTATTCTTAGCAGTATAATTTGCCTCTAACCACATTTGCTGTGTCAACACAAGGCAAAAAGGCATGACAAATGATAGGAGCTCTTTCCTAAAAAAACAATTAAGCCCCCCCCAACACACCACACACACACAATACAAGCCCACCAAAAACACACAGACAAGTCAGAGTGATGTTTCCACCGTAAGGTATTCACACTTCCCAGAGCTGAGAACAAAAGGGGTTTTCCTGATCAACAGGGTCGTGTTTGGGTCTTGGAGAGGATTTGAGGCTCTGCTGTTGTTGCTGGTACAAAAATTTTTAGCCATGCTGAGGGAGGAGGGTGTTCAGCACAATGACATTTACTATCCTACTCTGTGTGTGTGTGTGTGTGTGTGTGTGTGTGTGTGTGTGTGTGTGTGTGTGCGTGCATGTTACCAACTTTCTTGTTACCAACAGTGTCTTTAACACTTTGGGGATTATGTTTAGTCTGGGCATCTGACAAGCTTGCAGGTCAGGATCTGCAGTCCCCAAAGCCCAGAGGCTTCTGAAATAACATCAATCACTACAGGCCTTGGACACATTCTGCTTTAACACAATAAGAATATAAAGTGCTACAAGGTCAGCCATGATTGGTGTCCTTTTATCATGTGAGATACACTGCTCCTTAAAGATCACACCATCTGCAGAAGGAGTCAAAGAGGTCCGGTGCAGTGTGGATCAGGCGGCAGAAAAAGGCAGAGACCTTGGCGGTCCGATCCCTGGATGGTGAAGCTAGTTGTTGGGACAAGAAATGTCACCTCACTGTTGACAGACTGAGAGATATCAGCTAGATATAGTCAGACTCAACTCTCTCACAGCTTGGGATCTGGATGCACTCTCCTTGAGAGGGGTTGGACTCTTCTCTTCTCTGGAGTTGCCTTGGGTAAGAGGCAGAGAGCAAGAGTGGACTTACTTATAGCCCCACAGCTCTCTGCTGGTATGTTGGGGTTTACCCCACTGAATGAAAGGGTTGCCTCCCTGCGCCTTCAGGGCGGGGAAAGGGTTCTGACTGTTTTTTGTGCTTATGTACCAAATGACAGTTCATAGTTTTGCCCCTTTTTGGAGTCCCTGGGACAGGTGCTGGAAGATGCCCCTACTAGGAATTCCATTGTTCTACTGGGGGGACTTCAGTTCTTCAGTTATTGGACTTCTGTGCTAGTCACAGATTGTCCATAACTAACACCATGTCTGAAAGGGTGTCCACAAGTGCACCTGCAACCAGGACACCCTAGGTCGCAGGTCGATGATCGACTTTGTAGTCTGGCTGATAATCACACACACTTTGGATAGTCAGGGTTGCTGGTTCTGCTAGATTCTTCCAGTTTTTGTGCAAAACTAATATTTAACAGACAGATATGAGAGTGCTATTAATCTTTCCTCTAATTCGGGAGGATGATCTCATTTTGGATAACAAAGCTCAAATGTAAGCGCTTGTGTTTGTGGTTGATTGACAGATGTCAGCAGCTATTACATTTGGCTGCTATAGATGTTGTTCATTCATTTCAAGTTGACATCCACCTGTGAGTGAATGAATGAATGAATTCAGGTGCTTTTCACTGCCTTTGCTATCCAACTGTACTCTGTAGCTGCAGTATGTGGCCAGTGAGAGTCAGACAGAGCATTTTGAAAAATAAAAGGACTTTTTGTAGCTGCTGGTGATGTAAAGAATCATAAAATACATTAAAGGTAATGTGCATATTCAGGTGGCTACAACAAGCTGAAGACAGTTGCTACAATTTTGAACTGCCAGTAGTTCACTATGTGCAGGACTGCAGATCCAGCAGAGATGTAGTTAAGTGAACCATGAAGGGAAATTGATATTAAAATGATTAGTTTTCTTTTCATTGAGTGGCAGATACAGTAAAGATTGATCCCTTTGATTTGATTACTACTGCATGTCTGTGGGGCTGTGTAAATTTTTCATCTTGGTGGAACTGGTGAGTGTGATTTAATACAGTGACTGAGGCGTTTCATCTCCCTCCTTTTAAACCATTCAATAAAGGTTAAAGACTTGAAGTACATCCAGTTTTATATCATGTATGTGCATGAGCCACAAAGCGAGAGCGCCGACTGTGCAACTGAAGCTGACAATCCCATGAAAATATTTAGTGCTATTTATTCCACTAGGGAGAGTGCCCGTACGTGTACACACACACACACAGACTCAAACATCTGTGGTTCTAGTCGCACACACATCCCAGTGAGATAACACATTCCCTTGAGTAAATGAGTCCTGCTGAATTACAAGCCAGCATCATTATCAGCATGAAGCCATGCCATTCATCATTGTTCAGCATGGGCTCTTTGTCAGTTTAGTTTACTTAGAGAAGTGATGGTGAACAAACATCATGATGGTCTTTAGATGTGTTGTTAAAAAATTATCAGGAAGAGACAACATTTATGACATATCACATTATAACGACATCCAAAATGTAAAACAATATCTAGTCTCATATCACTATCATACAGTATTGATATATCGCACAACACTAGTCATAGTAGACCATATTAGTACTGGTAGAATAAAATAGAATCCTGGACCAATGCTATCTTTGGGGCTAACCCCTTCACTTTACCAACAGCCAATAGCTTTAGCCTTTACCAATAGCACATGGGAGCTCTGCTTGGTCTTCAGACGTCATAGCATTTATTTACCAGCTGACTGTGACTTGCACTGGACATTTAAAGTCAACTCAAACTTATGGCTAACCCTGCGTACGCTTCTGCTTTGCTGCACACATATCTCTTGGTCTCGCTTCACCACACACTCCTCGCGCATTCAAACATGTACTGCTCTATTTCTTAAGAAGCTACTCTGGTAAAATGCTCTTCTCAACTATGGAGAATGGCTCATGAATTCCATAATTTTCCTCATACGGTCTTTTCACTGCTCATACCAAGGACAGATAGAAGAGGCTGCTGGCTTGTGTACAGCACTGAGTTCTAGCTAGCTTTAGCTGCTCTTCCTTTGCTAACTTCTTCAAAGTTATGAATTACGAGCTTTGCGTCTTCTGAACTCATGGTTAAGAACTTGCTGGCGTGCAGCTGCGACATTATTGCCGGTACCGCTGTGCGTGCAACGTGTGGCGGACCAGCTTAGAATCAGAGATACAGAACAATGACCGTCCAGTCTCAGGTTCAGGCTGAGGATGCTGAAAAGCAGCCAATCCTGTCCCTGGCCAGTTGATTGAATAAATGCCCGTGAATATCCTAACAAATCTTATTTAAATAGCACTTCTTCAAACTTCAGTTTTGCCTTACAATTGTAAGGGAATTCTTTTAACTGCTCTCTTCTCACCTTTCAGAATAAAGGCTGACCTGGGTCATGCCGTCACCTGGACAGCTGGATACCAAGGCCTTGACAATAGCAGATGATTGGACACTCACTGTGCCAATCTTGACTCTTTGCATAACACTGTCCTATTTTTGTTATTTCACCTATAGAGTAGATGCTCATTCCCTTCATTTTCATCTATTTTAGGTTTTTTCCAAGAATGGATGTAACTATCTTGAGTGTCAGCGTCTTTCAGGTTAGAATTGGGGGACATCACACGCAGCACTCTGTACTGATGACTAAGATATCTAGGTCCAGCGTCATTTCTTCACCACTGCTGTACTGAGATTTTCTCACTGAAAATAATTCATGCTATACACTTACTTCAGTATCAGTCAGTTACATAAAGCCTGATGAATGATGGGAACCCTTTTCAGCAAAAACACAAACCACATCCTATACATTCAAAACAAAACAGAACATGCTTCTTAAATCCCTGCAACATTTAGACTCAGCTCATTAAATCCAAACTGCACTACAACATGTACAGTCAAGAATCTAGCCGAGACATGAGTAAAACTCGTGCCAAGGACACAATGAAAATGGTTCAAAAACCAGAAATAAATAAAGTCAATCTGGTAGGAGCAACAAATACAGGAAATCATATTTATTTCCTTCATGCAAACACAATTCAAAATTTGACTAAATGACCTGTTCAGGTGGTTATTTTTGGAACATGATCACAGGACACAATTTGTTACAGTTAAGCTACAGGATGCCATCAACATCTGCAACAGCAGATGGTATGCCATCTCCACTGCATGCCATGCCAAATCAAAAACAAAACTTGCATTTAACCTGTTTGGGAAACTAAAATTGGAGTGATAGGGGTTGTGGTACTGGCTATGCTTTGATAGATGTCTCAACCAGGTGTGACAGACTACTGACGTAGCCAACAAATGCATGAGAATCCCTGACCACTTAATGAGCAAACCAGCCAATCATCTTCAGTGAGCACTTTCTGTGGTTCTGGGAAACTTAACTGCATTGTGGGTTGAATGTTACAGTAAGGAGGTGGTTTTAACTAATTGAGGTTGGTTTAGCGTCTGGCATAGTCATGGTTATTGCCTCCAGTGCGCCATCAAAACACAGCAGACGCATGACTACATAAGCAACTACACACACACAACTTATCAGTGAAAACAACCCAAGTGTGCAACTGACAAACATGGCAGCTCTTACATTTAGCAAAAAGAATTTGTTAAACTATAGTCCACTTGAACTATTCCAGCAAAAACAGATCTATAGCTCAAGCAATTAGTTTGTTGCTGATAATTAATCAGCAACAATCATTATCATACATAAACTGTTCCAGTTGTTTTCTGGAGCAAATATGCCAAATACTCATTAGGTCCTGTTTCTAAAATACCAGGATTTGTGGCTTTTCTTTGATTTATACAGTTATTTTAAATATATTTGCTGATGAGGATTATGTGATATGTGAAGGTCAGAAAAACTAATAAGATCTTTTTCAACTATTTCCAAGGTCAAGATTAAACTTTGAAGCTCAACTCTTAAATAAGAAGACACAAGAAGAAGTCTGCATAGGAAAAATGGGGGGAAATAACCTTTTACAATTCCAAATTCATCCTCTGATAATGTGATAAGAATGAAGGCTCCAGAACAGCTACTAAATATGGTTTTTGAAGCTGTATTCTCAACCCTACACCTTTGGTTTGGGAATATTTGATCTAAAAAAAAAAAAGACTTTGCATGATGACATAAAGGCATGTGATGGATTTTTTTCTGTCTCACAATCAACGCAATCTTTTTCTATAGTGGAAAAGGCCTCATGTAATGGTACATTTGGTCGCACCGCTGGTGAGAAAGCTGTGAAAGTTATGCAAAATTGCCAGTCATAAATGTTTCACTCAGGATTTGTAAAGCCTCAACTTGGACAAACACCAAAAGAGAGGGAGAATTATAAACAGATCAGAGGACGGGGGATGCTGCATTAGTTTATGATTAAAGACAAGCTGTCTCGCTCTCTCCTCATTTCTCAGGTCTGTAATTATGAGGTTTGCGTGTTTTCTTCGTTCCATTGGACACGCCAACTGAACATCACAGAGTGAGGCTGACTGCTATTGAACAGTACAGGTGGTTTACCGTATGAGCAGATGTTCCCCTGACCGCAAATAAACATCTGCAAAGCCCTGATCTGAAGGCAGAGGAGGAAAGAAGAAAGGGATAGAGATGGAGGGATGGAGTGTGCTGATGGAGGTTTACAGTAGTTAGAAGGAGGGACTGTCCAATAGAAAGAGAACTAGTGCTTGGGGAGAGTCATGATTCTTTCCTTGGTATCTCCTTTAAAAAGATAATTAAAAAACACAGGCCAAGGAAAGGGAGATGGAGTAAATTTATCAACACTTTGGGATTCTATCTTCCAGTGGGAATTCAGGACATGTGGTTTCCGTGACTGGGAACGGTAACTGCCTGGGTGTGAGAAACGACTTCTAAAGGTTACATGAGTCGAGGTATCAGAAGAGAAACATATAAAATGAGATCACTGCATCCCTGGTATGAATCAGCCACAGTGATTCTATGCTTTAGCTGTAATACATGTGTGTTGGTTGAGTCCCATTCAGCAGTATTTCTTCTCTGTCTTTTCTCTTTGAAACCCTCTTCAGTCAACTGAAGGCGAGTCATCAACAGAAAATAAATCTTAGAAAACTGGCTTAATTGCAAACTCTGCATCACAATTACTAATACAAACAAAAATCGAATACCAAATATGTGTCTAAACAAAATGAATAAAAGCATGGTAAACTTGTGTTTTGTTTTGTTTTGTTTTGTTGAGTTAACCTTCCACCACATCCTCTCCTTAAATCAACTCGTGCACTTGTGTTGCTGAGCATTGCATCTAACCAGAGCCTATACAAACATATGCACCATTCTGCAGACAAGTCAGTCTCACCACATAACAGAAATGGCTTAACACTGTCTTCTACAGAAGCATCTCATCTTTAGATTCTCAGAGCGTCCTGGCAGTGCCCAACAGCCCCGAGAATTTCTTTATCTATCAATTTCTGGTATACCCGCCCACAGAACAGTGCATCCCCAGTAGCAGACCCACCCATACGGACATTTGTATACGTGTAAACATGTGTGGCTAGGTGATATAGCCAAACACGAATCAGAACAACATGTAAACACATGGAAATCACACGTTACATGCTCACAAGTGTATCCATTTGTCAAAACCTATTCCTCAGTCCTTCCTTTGTTGTTGTTGTCTCTACCCAAGTTAATCTGACAGACCTCTAGTTGTGCCCCCAACATACACATCACCCCCACCACATAAGCTACACCACACCCCATCACTGCAAGCCACCAATGCAACTTTAGTCGTGTAATCCTAAAAGCTTTGTCCAAGACAGTCTAACATGTTAACAGATTCATCCTTTTACAACAATATGCCTATTAAAGACGCCTGGAAAGACTCAACAGAAATGATCGTCTCTAACTATTAGTTTTACATTTTGAGGCAGGAGTACAAATATAAATGCTTGGTTAATGATGTTCAATCAGTAGGCTGGCTGCCAGGTGGCTTTAAGCCATATGTAACTGTCCTATTTGGCATGCATCAGGGTCTTCTAAATTGTGCTCGAGCATGGCCCAGGATCCCCATCTTTCTCCCTCTGTTTTTCCAGATGGTTACTGACACAGGCCAGGGCTATGATTAGTCGGCCCTAAAGTCTCTGTTTCCGCATGCCAACTTACTGACAGGCCAGCTTTGGAGGGAAGGAGGGGAGGAGGGAGAGATTACAGACTCATTTCTCCTCATCTCTCCTCTCCACTTCTGTGATCCGTCTCCCCTCCACCAAATAGGAGGAGCTTGCACGTCCAACAGATGAAAGCTTTTAAAGTTAAATCATCATTGGGGTGAATGGGCGTCCTGAACAACGCAGAGAGGGAAAGTGACCCCCAACTCTAAAACAGAACCAAATGGGCCAGGTGGACCAGAGCGGTGACACCATGTACCCATTCTGCCCACATCACACACACACCCTGATTAATTTCTCATCACCTCAGGGTTTCTGTGAGGAAAGCTACAATATTAGATGGTGTATACATACACTTGTGTATGTTTGGCCCCCAACATGACAGCCCATAAGTGAGAGAACTCCACAGCAAGGACTTGCTGAAAGAGTCCTTTCTGTGTTTCTCCCACCAGCAAGTCAGTGGAGACAGAAACTTCTGTAAATGCACAAGTCTGCACTGCAATTAATTCATTTCACTGGAACCACCAAGAACACTGACATGTGATGGACATACTACTGATTCTCCATGCAAAAATCAAAATTTAAAATGTTTCCCAAAGCAATAATTAGGGTTGTTCTGCTACCAATACCAGTATCAGAAAATACATTTGTGAGTATGCAAGTCCATGCACCAATCCAATTCCATATAATTTATTAGTCCTGAAATGAGACCCTGCTACTTTTCAGCAGCTCCAAGGCCTCAATACCAATGTAAATCAAAAGAAAGAGTAAAGCAGCTAATGGTTTTCCCAATAAGAAGTATTCTTTTGATACTTATGAATGTATGAAAAGAAAATGTGTTAGCTAAAATATGTTAGCCATTCAGAAAACTGGGTAAACTAGCACTATTACATACCTCCATAGTGATTGTCTTGAAATCAGGTTGGTTAAACCTTCATCTAAATCCAATACCAGAACCTGATCTATTACATTCTCATGGTCCGCTGAGATGTGATTACAACCCCTCTACACAATGGATGTCTGTCAGAACCTCACCAAATGCCAGGCAGAGAAGTGCTGCTGGGCTACCTGATACCCTGCAGCTGCTAACAGAGGTCTTGTTATTGTAGGACTCCATTCACTGCTACAAGTAGGAGACATTAGAAATATGGAGCATTTGTTTTGTCATTTCTGGATCATGTTAGGAAACCTCTGGCTGCAGTGTGGAGTTACACCAGTGTTGACCTGGGCTGTGTAATAGCTAAGTGGGCAAATAAGATTGCTTCTGATAACATTTATTTATACATCTGCTGAGATGAATGTACTATGAATATATAGTTTTGTCAATTTATTTCATCCCATTAGCATTAAAGTGAGCCTAGATATCTGATCTAAAACCAAAATGGTGGTTAGACTGAATTAGACTGATTGAGATCAGTCTCCCTTTTTATTGATCAGAGGTAGCAAGTCTACAAAGTAGAGTTGGGTATCAGTGGCCTAGTACTGCAGAAGCTACAACCCAAAGTCTGTGGTGTGGGGAAGTCAAGGGTAATGTATTGGCATTTCAATGGTGTCAATGTGAATATTTCAATTCACACTATGGATACTGACTGGTGGGAGTAAAGGTTTTTGAAAGGATACCCCATCCTACTAAGTCAGGGTTTTTATCATTTCAAACCTAGACTCTTACATCCATGTTTATACCATACAGGTCACCCAAAGCTGTAGCCTACAGTAAGTGGTGTAGTTCCATCAGAAGCTAGCAGCACAGTTATTCTTAGGATTGCTGACAGTAAAAACCCTACTGAGCCCTGATTTGATGTTTCATTGAAGTACACGTATCCGACTCTGTTGTCAGGCAACCATGATGTAATGAAAACCAGATTTGTTTTAATGTCACAATGCTAGAAAGCAAGGAATGACGTTATATAACAATGGGCTATTTCACAAAGCTTGAATGATAAAACAATACATGGAAAACTAACATTAGCGCCAGCTACATGGTCTTAAAGCAAATTGCTACACGGTAAATCATAAGGGTGCATTTCGGGATATGAGATTATGACAACTTGAACACCACAAAGAGTGAAACATAAGAGTGAAAGAATGAAGGTAAAGAGGAGCCTTGCTCTATTGTACGCACCATACATTCTGTAAAAAAAAAAATGACACTATTTCTGCTGTTTTGTTTCACTGAAATTCCAAGCTGAAGTATACAACGTTGATATCTAACAAAGCATCTATTCTTCAATGTGGCGTGCAACTTTTTGTAGCTCTCCCATTAATCCTATGATCATTCCACAAAATTATACTGTGCTAGCCAGCAGCCAGGAGCACCCTGAACAAAGCTTCAAAGTTTTAATTTAATCACTGATGTAAGTGCTACATGGAATGCAGAGCTTAAGGTCTTAACCCTAAATACAGAAGTCCCACAAGTTCTTGCTTCACATTTATGTGGTGTGCATTTTTGCTTGAAGCCACATAATATTGCCAGATGACTGAATGGAGTTTGGCATTTAGTTCATACTACATAGACACTTGACAACCAACCACAACCCCAATGACACTGTCAAGAGCCAACTGTCTCTCCACAGTCTCTGGTCCCTCATTCCCTCCCTCTGACCCCCTCCCGTTCTGCTACAGAACCTAGTCTACCCTTTATAAACATTCCTCATTTGACACCTTTGTCTTCTATGTACACCGTGTCGACAAAATATCATCACGGAGTCGAGTGGATGCCCTCGACATAAATTTTCACCCTAATGCGATACTTTCAGCGCGTGTGCGCGTGCCTGTTAGTAGGTGTGCGCGAGCGCGCCTGCCTTGAGCCACTGCTATTACAGCATTTAGCTAATCAAACATTTTGTCAACTAAAATAAACGATGAATTGGTGGAATACATTGAATAAAGCAATAAACTGACTAAAACCGTTACTGGCTAACGAGGTAGAAATAACCTTATAGGCTGTTCTGAACTATGCTAACAGCTTAGGAAAAAAACATACTTTTGTGGGTTCGTTATGGCTAATGGGGAGATGCTGTGTAAAATACAAGCTTAGCGTCTTTGGGAATATTCCTCTAAATTAATAAAGGATTTTTGTGGTCAAAGAAAGCCCCAGGTTGAGCCACTCACCCCTGTTGGAAGTAAACAGAACAGGGTCGCTCCTCATCATTAAATCAAACTCATCTAATCCGCACAGCGACACTCGAGAGCAGGGGCCTGCCCAGCGGCTCCAGGGTAGCACTAAAATCCACACGCACAGATTTTACGCCGCTTGAGCCTTCAGTTTCAGTCTCCGTTTATTCCTTTCCTACCGGTCCGGTGACTGAATCGTCTCCCTTTTTCCTTTCAAAGTTTTTCT
Organism: Scatophagus argus; assembly: GCF_020382885.2. NCBI lineage: Eukaryota > Metazoa > Chordata > Actinopteri > Scatophagidae > Scatophagus > Scatophagus argus. The sequence continues at coordinate 2,477,689 of NC_058515.1, read as the reverse complement.
GCAAATCTTTCTCCTCCTCCTTCCTTTTCCTTCTTCCTCCTCCCCTCTTCTTCTTCTTCAAATGTCTCTCTATTCCACTCGCTCTCTCTCCAAACTGCCTGCATGGATACTTTTGCTACTTTGAAAACCATCGGAAATGAAACAATTCCCTGTCCGGGTTATTGATTTATAACTTTATCGCGGGTTCAGACTATCGACTTGGAAAACAATCTTGGAAATTTTCCGCGATCGAGTTATATTCCAAATATTAACCTGCTCTGTCTACTTTTATTGTGTGAAATAACGTTAATATGATAATGATTAACCAAAAACTCTGTTATCAAGAGATATAATACTTCTCATATTGTCTGGTTTGCATTACCTCCTCTTTGTCATTTTTTTCCCATACGCAATAAGAAAGTGTATGATCCACTTTGTTAGTAGCCAAATCCAGCTCAGGGCACACGAATACACTAATGTTAAAGTAAGATTTACATATGTGCCCTGAAGGCAACATTTCCCACCTCAGGAGAAAATGCTTTTCAAAATCTGGGAGAGCTGAGACTTCCTAACTCCAGAAGTCTTGCTGCTTACATTACTTTTTATTTCTCTTTTCAGTTCAGAAACAGCAGGACTCAAATTTAGAATAAAAGTGAGAAGAAAGACATGCAGCGTTTCACACTGTATCAACATCTCCGTAGGTATACCCCTCAGACCCATTCTTTATGGTTTAGTTTATAGTAAAACACTGACTTTTCAGCAGTAGGAGAGTTCTGGATATTGTACTGTACTAAGGTTATTGTATTGAACTGTACTGAGGCCGTGACTTGGTACTTCCTTACTATTAATTATTTGTAACTTGATGATCTATGCACTGAGGCTTAGTTTGCATTTGTGCCGCTTGGATGTTCTCTGAAGAAAAACATATAAATTCAGATGAATCTGGTCCGGTAAACTGCCTGCGCTGCTATCAGAGTTTGACATATCAAAATAAATTCCATATACCTAACCTAAAAACTCCATCAGATCGGTCTTAACCAGCTTTAGTTACGCTTTGAAACATACAAGAGGGAAGGACAGAAACAATGAGTAGAGTAAGAGTCCAGCTTTCCTAATTACACCCCATTAACATAAACTGCTGATTCCCCCAATCCCCAGGGGCAAGAGCCAGTCTGAGTTCAATATCCCATCTGCCACTAGGGGGGAGGAGGAGGAAGAGGGAGGAGGCAGACGGGGGCTTTTATTATTTATTTTTTTTAACTTTTGTACTGAGGGAGGGAACCATGTGGAGAGAAAGAACAATGTCCCACCTTTCAGTTCCAGCTTAGGGAGAACTACAGAATGGCAGAGGTTGTTAAAGAGTATTTCCTTAAAGGATAATCACCATAACCTTCCTGTAAGTGACCTTGTCGTGGAGGGAATGTGCATGTGCTGCTCGGTGGTGAATACTTTGTGACTTTATGTCAGTTTGTGGCGTTTAGATAAGCATGTAATGTCTTCCTTATGCATTTTCTGTGATGTGTCGCATGGTATCAAGGCCATGGCCTTTTATTTTCCCACTGCATCACTGAGGACAAGTAAGTGTATATTAAATCCGAATCCAACACCAGCTTCCTCTGATTGACCATTCCTTTGTATTCCATCATCTTGGTTCAAAAGTGCGCTCAGTATCCTGAAAATACAGACTGTGAAATTCATTCACAGGGTGTTAACCATCAGTCTTGACCACAGGCATATAAAAAGATGGATAATGAGTTTCAACTTCCTCCCACTGTACAAAAGCGAAGCCAAAATATCCCGGATACGAGCGCTGCCATCTTGAGCTGATAACATTATCTGGAACCTGAATCTGTGCAGTAGTGATCAGGTGGCTCCAGAACCCCGTAGAACCCAACTTGGTTAAAGACGTTGTTAACATGTATACACATCTGAGCTTGTACAAGGTTGTTTTGAAGATCTAGAAACATTTTGTGGATGAGCAAACTTCACCCGACTTTCAGCCATTATGGGGGTGAGTCGATAATGACTGAAAGTTCCTTTAAGGCTCGGTGCTGCCCATCCTGACATAAGGATATCTTCTACTTCTGAAGGAGATGTCAAGGGATGTTCCAAAAAAGTTGTATTTTATTGCCCTGGTGCATGAGACAGAGCTAGAATGACTCAGATTTAGATTCAGAAAAGTTTATTTGACAGAGATTTACTGTATATTTTTACTAGATTTTTCTTGAATGCGAGTGATGACTGTGGTCTTGCAGAAGCAGAGGCAAAAGCTGTGTTATGTTGTTGTAGCGCTGTGAAACCTCTTGGGTCAGATGTTGGGGTAGACTGGACAAACACATGCTCATATCCCACCTCCTACTAGTTAATACTGGTTCCGTTAAACAATGACGATCCATCAGAAACTCCAACCAAGTACTCTTAGTTCCCTAAACCTAACAAAACCTTACACCAATGACTAAATCTCCTGCATAGTTTCGAGTGTTTGATCTATTGAGATGGATTCTGGCCCTGCAATGCAGACGTTGCCGTGCGTGTTTGATTTACATTATATATATTCTATCGTTAATATAAAAAATATTGATCAGTGCAGTTTTAATTGTGCATTTTGAAATCCATCTTCAATGTAGCTCACAGAATGGAAGCCAACAGCCTCTCATTTTATTTCCTCATTAACAAAGGCAGCAGAGGGCCACTCTCACACACACACACACACACACACACACACACACACAAGAATGCATACATACAAACTGTGGTTGGAGACAACTGCTTCAGACGGGCCTGTCAAAACAAACAGAGGGCTAAGATGAACCTAAAAACCTTCCAGATTTACTCTTCATTAAAACTCACTTTGCCAACCTGAAAAGGGTAGACAAACACGCCTGATCCTGAAACGCAAGAGGCAGGTTGCGTTTGAGGTGTTTTTATAGGCAGAAGAAGGTGGCAGCCCTAACAGCTCTGTTCACCAAGGCAGTACGCAAATGACCTTAAACTCAGTGGGTTGCAGCGGAGAAATCCAGTGGGAGGACTTCTTCTTGAGTTGTGAGACTCTTAACAGGGTGAGATATGATAATGGAGAGGGAATGTGTGTGCGTTGAAATGACGGACGACGAAAGGATGGACGGATTACACTGAAATAGCATGCGTGTTGTAACAGTACATTCTTCATTCAAGTCTGCTCTCAAGCGAGTGAATGTACATCTCACTTACACACTCACACACACATACAAACGCACGCACACACAGTTTTCTGCAATATGAAATCTCATACTGCATAGATATTGGCTTGGTCTGTTGTGAAAAAACAACAGTGACATCAGTGTTTGGCCCTCTGACAGAGATTAAATCTAACAGAGTTTGAGATACTGTAATAAGTTGGACTCTCCCCTGCTCCAGTCAGCTGTCAACCTGTCATGTTATTCAGACACCCCACTGAGCAGACACACACACTCTCGGTCAAACACACACACATGCTTTAATATACTTTGAATTGTGTACATGAGAACTATTGCTATTGTTATTATTGTCATTGTACAAGTACGATGAAATTGAAATGCTATCCCTTAAAGTGCCAAAAGCACAGAAACTGTTTTTTGACCTATTTGTCCAAGCTTTTATTGTCATGTATCGTCTGCCCAAAGACAGCAGTTCAAACAGACAGTGTCCTGGGTGGGATGGCTCCTTGAGGATGCCATGAGCTTTTTTGAGGCAGCGGGAGCTGTAGAGATCTTAGGGTAGAGGACAGCTGATGATCTTTAGTGCGGTGGTGATGACTCTCTGGAGACATTTCCTATCTGTGCAGCTGGTGAAGCACACACATGCAGTATGTCAGCATGCTCTCTATAGGGGCAGCGGCAGAGGGACACAAGCAAAATTTCTTAGTTAGGTTTTTATTCCTGAGGATCCTCAGGAAGTGGACTCTGCTGCGCTTTCTTAACTCTCCAGGTCAGGTCCTCCTCTATCTGGACCACCAGAAACTGAAAGTCAGAAGCACTTTCAATGCAGTCCCTGCTGATGAATGCAGGCTGGAAGTTTGTTTATTTCCTCCTGAAGTCAATAATCAGCTCCTTAGTCTTGGTGGTGTTGAGGACCTGATTGCTGTCCGTGCACCTTACTGACAGCCGCTCCCCCTCGACCCAGTATGTGGTCTCGTCACCCAGATAGGTGAGCCCCATCACTGCTGTGTCATCAGCAGACTTGACAATGATGTTGCCACACGGCCCTGTGGGGAACCGATGCTGTGCCAGGACCTATATTGGACCTGGGAATTCAGAGGCTTCCTGTGCACAAAATATTGCAATGTAGAATAAAATATATGTGTGTTATGTAATTTGTCATATCATAAATTTGGTCACTGTAGCAGAGAGAAGGTCCCTCTGCGGCTGTGGAGGAGGACAGAGGTCTGTGTGCTTAGGAAGAGGGAGGAGAAGGAGAGCAAGTAGCAAACAATACGCCAAAAAGTCATTGTCACACAATAACTCATCGCAGTCCAATTTTAAAATAAATGCATAGTCATGAGAACGACTGCCAAAATTTCTTGGGTCTCTAAATAAGGCTAAAGCAACCTTGAGGAGGTCATGCACTGAGGCGTCAGAGATTTGTGGAGTTTAAATTTACCTGAAAGGAGTTTCATTACGCTCATATTGGGTAATATTTTTCTTCGACTAAATTTGACTAACTGAGCTGAAAATAAATGTAATATGTTAAAAATAAATGGAATTTAAGTTTTGTCCAAATACGTGACCATAATATCTGACACAAAGCCAAAATACAGTAAGATGACATTTAAAGAAAATATAGCTGAACACTTAAATTAATCAACAACATTTGGAATTTTATTGTTAAATTCACAAACTTCGACAGAATTTGTTTGCTGGCTTGTGAAAATATTTTTAGTCTGGTGGAGTTTTGCTTGGGGAATTTGGACTTGTGACCCTGGCATTTCCTAAATCCTGGCCATATTGTAACAGTCAGCCTCTCCTGTGAGACACAAATCCTGACTAAAAAAACAAGCCATCCCAGTAACCAACACAGTGTCACATAGTACGATACTGACTTGAAGGAAATCATCCCCCTTTGCAGTTTGCTTTCTTGAATTAAGACACACAGTTTGGTCTCGACACAAGGCAAACCTCGTCCCCGTTGTATGGAGAGCCACTTGTGAGGTATGGTGGTGTCAGGGTCATGTCAAATTCTAACAAATACTATGACTGGGACTGACTGAATGACTTTTTATCTAGCTGCTATTGACAAAAAGAGTGGCTAATGTGACCAAGTGTTTGCTCTTTTACACTTACATTTTCTTCAACTTTGACCAGTAACCCCGATGATTGATTGATAATTGATTGATAATTTACAAGAGACAGAAGTGTATTCTGACCAAGTGCACTCTGGATGAAAGGTTATCAATTCAATTCAGTTCAATTTATTTATATAGCACCTTATACAATCAAAATGGTCTCTAGATGCTTTACAGAGACCCAGAGCCTGAACCCCCGAGCAAACAGACAGTGGCAAGGAAAACCTCCCTTTTAACAGGAAGAAACCTTGAGCAGGACCCGGCTCGCAGAGTGTGCAGTGGCAAAGTCTTTACACAACCTTGTCAGGCCCCTGCTGTGGAGAGACTAGGTGTACTCCTGACCAGTTTGGGACTTATTCATTCATAATTATCAAATATGCCTAACACAGTCTTGTAAGGTCAAACTTTCACTCTGGACAATGTCAAGATGAAAACTACAGCAGATAATGTGGAATGTCCGCCAATGAAATGATGTCAATTGATTGTTTGACTCCGGATTAAATGCAGTCATTAACCATGGATTATTACTACAGTATCTGCCCTTCAATACTGTCTTGTATACTGAGAAACAAAGCAGAAACAAACGGAAGATTCAGACTGAACAAGAATGTGCACATATATCAAAGAGACTTAAAGAATGAAAACCTAGTCAACCACAATGGGCCAGATAGATAGCAGCCTCAGCGGCTGTCAGTGGGCTAACAGGTCGCCAAAGTGCATTAACTTACCAGCACAAAGGCCATCAGCGTGTCTGTCCAGCAACAGAGAAAGGGGTTGAAAAGCCATGACTGTTTATGCACTAGCCAGCCTGTTTTGATTTTGTGTGTTTTCCTCTTCCCAGAAAAAGGCTGGTATTTAAGGCACGCCTGTCAAAACAGCAGCCAACCTGCACACCTTTCAACACACATCAAGATGTATCCCCCCCCCTCACGCACATATTTCTCTGTCAAGCTAACAGGGTGGAGAGACTCATGAGGGATGGATGTTCTGGATTTGATTGTGTACATTCATGAGAATGTGACAGCACAAGTGTGTGTGACTTGCTGCAGTTTGATGTTATACAAACAGTGTATTCTAGGTTGTTTAGGAGGTTTTGAAGTCTTGCACAGTATGCAAAGATACACATGCTCCCCAAACCTGGCAACTTTATACTCGGTTGGCATGCACACTGCTTGCACGGCAACCCTAACTACTTTCAACTCGCAGAAAGTGAGGAGGAGAAAATGACCAGCTGTTTGAGAGTTTGCTCCTAAAAGCTACAAAGGCTGTCATTTTCACCCAACCTGGCAACCACCTGGTTCAGATTCAGTAGCTGTCATTTTTTTGAACATTGAAATCGCAGGATGCAAAGGTCATTAGAGTTAAAAGCAAAAGCGAAAAGACTTCAGTGATGTGCTCCTTTCAACTGACAGGAATGGGGAACGTTTTCCATCAGAAATGACTGTCGACAGCTCAGTTTCCTCGCACTTCAACAACACAATTGTGCAGTAGATACAATGTAAAGTGCCAGGTTTTTATCAGTAATCTGTGAGTAACGCAAAGGAATTTCAGAAAATAATTAAATCAGCTTTTTGCTCATTTGTGCCCATGTTAGCAGCCAATGAAACAGAATTTGATTTGAATTAGAAAATGTCATGATGAAGACAGAAAATGAAAAGCAAAATAAAAGTGTTGTCTTTCTATGTGCGATATACAGCCTCATATGTAGCGCTTTAGATTAGATTAGATTCAACTTTATTGTCACTGCATAAGCATGACTAGTACTGAGGCAACGAAATGTACCATGGTATCTAACAAGAAGTGCAAAAGCAGAGTGCAGTGCAAAGTATGTATACGTTATGTATAGATAAAAGAGGTGTGAGTGCACCATGGAATGGATAAGTACAGTATAGACAGTAGAAAAATATGATACAATATGATGATTTAAATATATGCAGGAGATATAGTACTTAAATAGATGAGCTGGATATTTATGATATTGGCTGTTGGTTGTATGATTGAGTAAGTAACATGGACAGCTGTACATAAAGTCTTTTTATTCTCGCTGAATGAAATATTGATTAGTGACTTGCATTATGCGTACAGTAATATCAGTGGTCTAGTTTTGTTCATAATACTGTATGGGACTCTGATTCTTCCGAATGTTTTAGTACTCTAGGAACATACACAGCAACAACTAATGTGGGCTGTGCGAGACTGTACTCCATCCTGGAAATGTTTGACGTGTAAACAAACGGGCTTAACGAGTCACCTTGGGCTTTGTTTTAGCCAGTATCTTTGTGTAGATCAATTTTGCATATTTTGTGTAAAATTAGACTCAATGACATGATCACAGCAGCAACGCATGAAATTAAACTACAGTATATACTTTACAGTGGTTTATTGTCAGTAAGATATTGCAAATGTCTTCTTATCTGCTGATGAAATCACAAAGAGGCATTCTGTGTTTGATCACGCTGCACGTTCTCCTACTTCAGAACCATTATATGTAGGTGCAGACTGGAGGAATTCTTCTGGATTCCAAACCTCCTGCTGGCTATGTTATAACAGGCTACCCTGCATCAAAAGCCCCATCAAATGCACAACATTGCTCCTCCAACAGATCCAGAAGCAAGCACCATCACTCTCATGTTTATATCCTGCTGTTTCCCTTATAGCACAGGATCGGAAAACACAATGCAGTAATACCAGTTAGCAGGATAAAGAAATAACCCCCAGCATTCTCCATTTGGGTGTAATAAACTAATGTCATGTGGTATAAATATGTGGGTTTGGCTGTGTGATTCTCCTCCCGAAGGGCAAAATATTAAAACTGACATTGAAATGTAGACTTTTCACAGCTGGTTTTGTTTGGAGAATTTGCATTTCTATCTACCCATACATATGTATCATTTTTGAGTGAGTATGCAAAGGAGTACCAATTCATATCCAGATGTTTCATATTAAGTCAATGCCATACAACCCACAGGCTACAGTGAAATACTTCTGTAAGGCTCAGAAATGCCTGGAAACAAAACAAAGCTGACAGAGATGCAGGAAAATCAGTCTCAGCTGGGTTCCAAATCACTGAAATAGCAGTGCAAACTGCTAAATGATTTCACACACACACACACTGCAGGCTCACCTTTCTTACTGGGAAGTATATGAGGGATGCTGACATCAAGCTATAATAAATCTCAAGTCACAATGCGTCACAGTTGAGAAGCAAGCCAGCTCTTATATGCAGGTCTGGAAGTCCCATCATCATCATCTTCGTCATCCTCACCAGAGTCAGTGAGCTGTGTGTGTGCAGGCTCGACTGGCTTATGACTGCAACCACGGCTATATGTTCATCTGGCATATGGCTATGTATGATTGTGTGTGCATGGCCATATATTGTATGCGTGTACATACGTTCCTGTGCACAGCAGTATAAATACTGTCAGGTCATCACAGAAAAGAAACACTAGACAGTTGCTGACATTTGACATGTGGTATAAGGATATGGATATGTGGTAAAGCTATATGCCGCTTGCTTGAATTCAAAATAACAACAAATTGAAAACAATTAGCTGTCAAAATTTGTTGGTTGTGTACAAACTCTGCCTGCAAATCATTTTACTGATAAACCAGCTCATTGCCTCAGGGTGGCTGTTGTGATACTGGACTTGATGGTGGTGCACACAGTGCTGGTATGGAACTCCAAAAAACATCCACAAGAGAGATGAACTTTGATCAGTATTGAGTCGGTGTTCATTCTGTTATCTAACGTTAAATGAACATGTTAAAATATTTCAGTGTGAGGCTTTGTTTTGACCCGATCCACTTACCCCGTTAAAGACACTGCAATACGGTGTTAATACAAACACTTCCTGTATCCATTTCAAATAATTCCCACAGACTGAGTACTCTTAATTGTTAGTAAAACTGACTATTGCAAGAGTGTATTTACTCTGAACTTTGGTGCATTTTTGGTTTTTAAAAACTCAAAGAACTTTTCCTTTCAGCTGTTCCTTTCAGGGGTCGCCACAGCCAACCATCTGCTTCCATCTGGCCATAGCCTTTGTATCCTCTTCCCTCACACCAACTACCTTCATGTCCTCCTTCAGTACATCCATAAAGCTCCTCTTTGGTCTTCCTCTAGACCTCCTGCCTGGCAGCTCTGACATCAGCATCCTTCAAATATATTCACTATCCCTCCTCTGAACATATCCAAACCATCTGAACCTGGCCTCTCTAACTTTATCTCTGAAACATCTCACAAGAGCTGTCCCTCTAAAGTACTCAAGAAACTCAAAGAACAATCCTTTTGAATAAGAAGAAAATGTAATAGGGACGTTTTGATGAGCATACCCACAGACACTCAGGAAGTGGTTTATGCTTAAGGAGGGGTTTAAAAGGTTCTACTAATGTGATGACACTTTCCTAATACTTTGAAAACTCACTGGAACAAACACAAATCCACTGACACCACTTTTGAAAATGTAGACAGATACAGGATCAAATCTTTTAAAGGCAGCATCCGTGCTTTGCTGATGTCTCTGGAGTCAGAGGAGTTTTTTTGTGTGGAAAAAGAGGGTGTGGCATAATTTGATACTTTTCTGTCAGAGTACAGCAGCATATGAAGCCATGGCCTCCATGCAAACTGAACAAAATGCAGATAGCCAACTGTCAGAAATTAGGTAAAGAATCAAACCATGTCCATTTATAGCGTGAAGGTTCACTGCAGGAGGGTCACTGCAAAGTCAATGCACAACATACATACAATACGCAGAAATCTTGGCTGTTTAATCATACTGTTAACCTTGAGATCTTCTCACCTCCACGTCTCTGTCTGACCTCTGATCTCTTATATGTGGCTGTGTGTGCATGCATTTTTGTAATGTATTCGAGGAAAAATAATTTGTTTACGCTGATCATGCTGCTCTCTCTCCCTCTCTCTCTCTCTCAAGCCTTGGGCTTGGCATAAAAATGATTACAGAACAGATGGAAGCAATGTCCACAAAGTTGTTTTGTCCATGAGGCCCAATTCCAGCTGAAAATGTTGACCTGTACCAGTAAATTGAGTAATCTGAAGTGTAGTCATTACAGCCATCAGCCAAAACAAGTTCGAGTACAATGTTATATTTTTCAAAGCTCAAAATCGAAATTTCAACTTTCAAGTTCAAATCTTATTTTTCAAATTGAGGAAACGTTTGGCCTGATTTGGCTCCATTCTGGTGAATATTTACAACAGTAAAACTAATTCATTTCAGCGGAATTGAACTTGAACTTTAAATTGAATTTCACTGAACAATAGTAAGTTTTCTTGCACATGGTTGAGGTAATGGAGGCAGGAGAGTCCAGAATGGATGGATTTATTTTAGCTTATTTTAGCTGTGATTGCATCATTAGACAGGATACAATGGTACAAATATCTCTTAAATAAACTGTGTGAGCTCATTGTCCCATTCACAAGCAACCTCTGCAATGTAATCCCAGTTTCACCAGAATGAACTTTCCCTGCATCACCATACCAGCTCTGTTTTGAACTTTTGTTTTTTTAGCATTTAGGCTATGGCACAAGCTCTTACAAAATCACAAACCTTGTCAGAACTCTTACCTAAATCAGCATGTTCAAGTTTTAAATGTCTATTCCTGCTTTGAGTACTTATTGTATCAGTCTACTGTATTTAGATATATAGACTATATTTTCTTATATAGACTATATTTTCTTTCTACACTATATCTTGTCAAGGTGTTGTTCTCAGACACCATCTCTGCAGGTTAGGCATATATTGTTGTGTGACCAAAAGTCACGCTAAATTGGCAGACTGAAGACCTGTTGAAGCTTGGAAGTGTTCTTACCAGAGACAGACACTTAGAACAACCCAAAAATTTAATAACACTGTCAGGAGTCAACTATAGTTCCACGCTGTGCCTGTCTGTCAATTAGAGAGGGCTGGTAAAAAAAAATGGTATTCCAACAACAGATCACAGGGCTGCGTATCAACCACCTGTAATGACTAGGTGGCAGTGAGGGGCCCTACATTGAAAACAATGACTAGATCAAGGGGGAATAGAGATGTGAGGATAGATGAAAGTCAACCCCTACTGCTTCGAAGTAGCAGCCTTCGTTTTAAAAGAAAAATCCTCTTTAAATAACCCTTCAGCCTCTCAAAATAGCATTAAGCCGTTAGCTCTCCCTCAAATAACCTTAACCTCCAACACACACTGTCTAATTCGGTTTAAATCTACACCTACACTGCAAAAAGAAAAAAAAAAACTTTAAATCTTCCATATCTGCCCTAAGCCTCAAAATATTTGCCAAAATTTCAACCCCCACCTAAAAAATTTCTTGGAACTGTAAACCACACCTTAAAAACACTCATGAACTAAACCATTAAAGCAGCCTTCGGCCTCTCCTCAGGACAGCTCTCTACATCCTCAGAAAAACCTTAAACAGCTATTGACTTCAAGTGACCTCAGCTCTCCCCTCGCCTGACCCTTTACCCTAAAGAGAGTAAATACTGCTGCTGTGACAAACCATGTTGTAGCTTGTTTTATTTAAGCTGAACTAATGATGAAAACAGACAGTATTAGGGTTCAGGTTGAGGAAGCAGAAGGCTGAATTTGTGTGTGGTTGTCAGTGTGTGTGTGTGTGTCTAATCTTGGGTTAAGAAAGAAGGTTGTTATCAATCAGTGCACAGGAAATGTCTTGTTGACAGTTGACTGTAAATTTCCAGTGCAAGTCACAGTCAGTCGGTAAATAAATGCTACAACTTCTCAAGCCCAAGCAGACCTCCTGTGTGCTGTTCCACCACTGTTTGTAAAGTGAGGGGTTACCCCCGAAGCACAAGTTAGCTTTTGGCCCAGGAGAAAAGTCTCCCCTGCTTCCCAACCACGGTCCAGAAACTAAGCAGAGAGAAGAGGCTTCAGAAATCTGAATTATTAAATTATTAATTAATTATTGATTATTATAATTAAACTACCTCAGCTCTGGTAAATTCATAAGCATACTGTAAAATGATATAAGTAATTGACATTTGTTTTGCTGTATAAATCTATTGCACCAGCTTTTGGTAAGTAAATTATGTCAGATAAAGTTGGCCGTACAGCTCATTTTCACTTAATTGTTATTTGTGGCTCTTTCCAGTTGCTTTATTTTCAGAAGAAATGGTAAAGTGTAATCATTTCTTTTCATTAAGAAAGCAAAACTTTGCATTGAAGAAAACTTGACTTTTGTTTGTATATGCGGTCACTTATATGTGCCACAGAGCTGACTGATGTTTTCACCTCCAGCTTCAACCCTCTCACAGGCCACGGTCCCCGCCAGTTTCAAAACTACCATCATCATCCCAGTTCACAAAAGGGCCCTTATCTGAATGACTACAGGCCAGTTGCACTCACTACAATCATAATGAAGTGTTTTGAGAGAGTGGCTCTGGCCCACATTCAGAATAATATACCATCGATGCTGAACCCTTTGCAGTGTGCCTACTGCCCCAACAGCTCCATCTCAGACACCATCTCTGCAGCTCTTCATATAGCCCTCTCCCACCTGCAAAACAAAAATGCCTACATCAGGATGCTTTTCGTAGAATACAGCTCTGTTTTTTAATAGTCATCTCCTACAAGCTCCCCAATAAACTGTTAAACCTAAGACTCAACCACACAATCTGCCATTGGCTGCTGCATAACCTCACTGAACCTCAGAATCGGAAGCATAACATCCAGCAGCATTGTGATGAACATTGGTACCCCTCAGGGATGTGTCCTCAGCCCCCATTCTCTACACAATGTTCACACATGACTGGATAGCTTCAAATTCCCGGGTGTCTACATCAGTGATGTTACCTGGACACTCAACATCGCCCAGCTGGTGAAGAAAGCACAACAGCGGCGTTATTTCCAGAGGAGGCTGAAGAAATTCGGCATGCTCCCAAAGATCCTCAGCAACTTCTTACAGCTGCGTTACTGAGAGCATCTTGACCAGCTGCATCACTGTGTGATACGGCAGCACCACCGCTGCGGACTGCAAGCGCCTGCAGAGAGTGGTAATGGCTACTGAGAGGACTGCCAGGACCCTCTCTGCAGGACATCTACCACGGCAGGGTCCACACAAAAGCCTGCTCCGTTGTTACGGACTCCACCCACCCCCAACATGGACCGCTCACACCACCGCCCTGTGTGGAACAGTGTGAAATGCAGGACAACCAGACTGAAGAACAGTTTTTACCCAACAGCCATCAGACAGCAGTTCAAACACTTTCTAGCACAGATGAGTGTGGAGTGTGTGTGAGTGTGTGGGGTGATGGTGGGGGGACCACCATCACCCCACACACTCCAATACTGCAAACAAACTACGTCCATTATGCGTCTTAGACAGACTCCACGACACCATAAACCTTTCTAGTGCTTTCTATTGCACTATTATACACCACTGTACATTGTATATATTTACCACTGGAACTGATATTACACATTTCGTATCGATATTGCACATTCTGCAATATCCTTCTACTTTAAGCTACAGCCCACTCTGTTAAGTGCAATGTAATGAGATTAGTGTGGGAGGATAGCAGCAGCTTGTAAGAAAGGTACAAGTTGTTGGTATGTTTGCTGCAAAGTTGAGCTGCACATGCACCAGCAAATAAAAATAATAATTACAATAATTTCCTATCCGGCATTCCAACCTTAACCCTTGACTTCTGTATTTGCAAAACATATTCTTTGCTTGATGTCTTTAATGTGAGTACGGTCAGAATGAGTCAGCATCTTCAGCCCCTGATGTCTTTTGTGGCATCAGGGGCCACTTGCTCATACATTTTAATAGAACTAAACCAAACACACATGCAAATACATACAATACAAACCTGATGACTGTTACAAATGGGTGCAGATGTGTTATGTTTTCTACCTACTCTCTCTCTCTGTCTCACTCTCTCTCTCTCACACACACACACACACACACACTCAACAATGATTTCTGAAAGGCCAGACGGTTCAGTGAAAGATGTCTGGAAAGAAGGATGGTTGATTTTTGCCAGCAAAGACCATTCCATGTACCACTGCATGTCTTCATCTCTTGTGTGTATAAAGAGTATATCACATACAGAAACAAACCAGAAATTCAGTTTGAATCCAGGGTGGGTCAAATGTATCCTGCGGTTGCTCGATATAATGTCAACTTCAGCTAGTGAAGAAGAAGAAGAATCAGCTTTATTGGCAGTATATATATTTTTACATACACACACTGAATTCGTCTTCTGCATTTGACCCATCCTTAGTTGGACACACACATGCAACACTCGGCAAATTACATGCAATTACATGCAGTGGGCAGCATCAAGCGCCCAGGGAGCATATTGGGGGGTTAAGTGCCTTGCTCAAGGGCACATCAGCCGGCTAATGGAGGGGGGGAGCATTTTTCGCATTAATCACTCCACTACACCCAAATTTTTCCAGTCCGTCCGGTGGGGGAATCGAACCGGTGACCACCCGATCACAAGCTGCTTCTCCAACCTCTAGGCCACGTCTGCCCCCCAGTGAAGGACTTAAGTAAAAGGGGCGAACTTAATATAAGGAAAATTCTGTGTTTCTTAAAGAACTAACACATTCTTACTGAATGTGAAGCAAATGAAAAATGTAATTCATTAGCAATAAAATGACCTCTTACTCATTGAGTACACTCAGGGATTTCACTGCTTCAACCACAACGGGTCATGTGTGACTAGAAGCTTATGGTGGCTAATTTTACCAAACATTGTGTGTGTGTCTGACATTATTGATTCAGTTCACTAATTTCTGTTAGTCTGCATGTTAACAAGTCACAGATAAACATTTCCTCACCCAGAAAATGCAACATGCCATCAAGAAAAAAGTTCCTTATTACACCATGCATAATACCTAAGACATAATGAAAAGTACATTATTTTGATGATCTCTTTTTGTTCCATGTGTATTTTTTTTTCTAGTGCATACATTACTCACAGCTTGAATGCTGACAGCAGAGTGGGAGATTGGAATGGGGTCATGGAGTCACTAGGCTGCAACAGAAATGAGGATTGGGCTACAGAGGTTACTCTCCATTTTAGTCCTTTCCTTTAAAGGTTCTTTGAGCAGAATTCAGTGGCACTTAGCAGTAAGGTTGTGAACTAGCAAACAACTGAGAGAGAACCTATGTGGCTGCAAAAAAAAAACCCACTCTGAAGCCAGTGCATGGTTTGTCCAATCTGAGAGATTGATAGATATAATAATATATGTAGATATACAAAGCTCATAAGGTAACAAAAACGTAACAGTTTTCATTTTCAGTTTATTATATATGTAAAAACACAACAAAGACTATTATATTATTTCTATCAATAGATCCTCTGGACCTGTGACATTTCATTATGGACTGTGTTTGCATGGTGTACTTCATTGGTTTGCAAATGTTTTTGGATAAAGGACCCCTAAACTAACACAAATTAGAGTACTAAATAAGCACCCACAGCTCAGGGTGATGGGCTAATCAAGGCATGACTGCCAAGCACTCATCAGATACACATGGTTACACACACACATAAGTTTTGGACTGAATCAAAATAGCCACCCAGGCAGAGGAAATGACTTTACAGCTTTTCAGTTCATTCTTGCATGCATACGGATACATTTGAGTGAGAATCAGACAGGTAACCTTGGTGTGAAGGCCAAAAAGATGCAAGCTACAGCTGTAAACAGCCACATCATCATCAAAAACTCAATTTTAACGAATGGAAGAATTGACTCTATCTTAACAAACAGAAGAAAGAAGAATCTGCCAGTGGTATAACTCACTTCTTTACAAAGCTTGTGAACTATTTTAGACAAAGAGACATATTTTTGATAGTTCTTATTCTGAGATATTCCTCAGTTCTATCCTCAGAATTCTGTCACTCCATTGGAGAGATTTTTTTTTACAGTGCAGCAAAGAGGCAATGGTATTCACCATGCACAAGTGACATCAGAGCTATATAAAAGCCATATGGTCCAACAATGCGGTGGGTGATCCCGAGGATGGAATGGAGTGAAATGACTTCATCTCTTTCCACTGAGTCCAAGAGGAAGAGGGAGGGAGGAGGAGGAGGGACAGAGAGAGCCTGGAGAGCAGAGGATGTTTCATCATCCTATGTGAGGCAACGGCTGCTTCAGCTTACTGTCAAATGGTATTTGTAGGGTAGACAGTTGCTGGAAGTGTGTCTGTGCGTTTGGAGTTTCATATGTATGTAACTCAGTTCACAAACACATTCCAAACATTGCACATACACACACATCAGTTACCCGCCATGCTGGCCGACGGTTCTGCTTGGCATGCAGGTAGGAAACTGAACACGGAGGCTTACTGTAACCACACAAAGTGTGTGTGTGTGTGTGTGAGTGCGTCTGTGTGCGTGTGTGTGTGATTGACTGGGCAATGCCACACATCATTGGCTCCTTAGCGGTAAGAGCGGGCCCCATCAGCCAAATCCCATCTGTGTTTCCTGTCTGGGAACCAGTCTCAAGAGTTCATACATTCAACAGAATATTTTCAATAATTGTTCAAGTTCAACTTAAAGCGTTAATAAACTCATTGACATTATAAAGTCCTACATTATACTGTTTGACAAAATGCTATGTGTACGTTTAGCTGTATGCATTATGATATTGTCACTATTTTATAAAATTAAGGTCCTAGTATTTTGTGTATTTTGTAGTTTTGATTCCTGACATTATCTTGAATTAAGAATAAGTTCATTAGTATGGGAGAACATAACTGAGACTGCAATGTGACCGAAATTACTTTCAAATGAATTAAGTACATGAATTATCTCAGGAAAACAACACTTTTAACATAGTATGAATTAACATAATACATTGGGGTTGCTAATCAGTGCAATCAATGCAACACTAAGCTGCACAAGCTCGCAAAAGCTTTTCGTTAGCTAGCTGGCTAATTTTCACTTTCAGTCACTGGCAAGATGTAGTATCACAATGTAGTGAAGAGATGATGAACCCTTTCCATTCTATTCCTTTCTGAGCTTAACTCCAGCTCAAAAATCACTCAGTATAAAACACAGATTGCAATGAAATGTGCTGAACACGTTCATGCCCCAGCGAAAATATACCCTTTTTAATTTAAATTAAAAACCTTTAAGTCAAAGTTCTTTAAAATACAGTTTTAGCGCCACTAGAATCTAAAAATATCAAAAATATGGTTTTCAGCCCAACTAAAGTAAAACTACATAAATAATAAACATCAGTCACTTTGAAGGCAGCATGTTGGCTCAGCAGATAGCACTGTTGCCTCCTTAAACTGCCAAATTAAACTGTCTTTGAATTGCAGCTCCCATGAACTGGTTTTAACTCACACACGTAAAGCTACACAAATGGTATTACATGAATAGACTTGCCATTAATGTGACCAATGTCATATCTTAATGGGCCCACAATGTTACTATGTTCCCACTGATCCTAGACAGGTCAAATAGAGGGGCTGACTTTGCTAATTCAATGAGACTACACTAATGTTTTCCGGGGATCTGGGTGATCCTCTTTCTGTATAAGCTTTCACTCTCCTTTTCCTAGTTATTAAGTCTACCTGTGTTTTTCCTGCTGTGACCATTCAAAATGGCCACTGGCCTAGCTTGCAAATGAAGCATGTGTCAGAAGAAAGATAAATGGCTACAGTTGAGTGTAATCTGGAGATTCGGGATCTCGCCTCTTATTTCCATGTGTTGGAACTGGTTCTGTTGAAACAAACTATATAAAGGACTAAATAAACAAAAATATTGGGACACCTGACCATCACACCAACAAGGACTTTAATGACATCACATTCTAAATATAGACTGGTTTACAGCTGTAACAGCTTGCACTCTTCTGGGAAAACTCTCCACAAGAGTTTTGGAGTGCTTCTGTGGGAATTTTTGCACACTCATACAGTAGAGTAATAGTGAGGTCAGGCACTGATATTGGACGAAAAGGCCTGCCTTGTAACAATCTCCATTCCAGTTCATCCCAAAGGGTTCAGTGGGGTTGAGGTCGGGGCTCTGTGTGGGTCACTCAAGTTTATCTCACCAACTCATCCAATCATGGGACACCATGGTGATCCATGATGATGGAACATTTTTCCGGTATGTGTAATGAATGCCTTTATTGTCAGCTATCAAAGACAAACTCCATGTAG
This sequence comes from Scatophagus argus, assembly GCF_020382885.2. Lineage (NCBI taxonomy): Eukaryota > Metazoa > Chordata > Actinopteri > Scatophagidae > Scatophagus > Scatophagus argus. Next base: position 2,459,264 of record NC_058515.1, on the reverse strand, counting down.
AAAGACAGAGCTGATGGCTGCAGCAGCAGTACTTTCTGTGTCGCTCACAAAAGCCTGTGTGGCCTGAACATTACAGTGAAGAGGGAGGTGAGCCCAAAGATGAAGCTCTCAATTTACGTTCCAACCCTCAGTTAAGCTCGTTTAGATAATGACCTAAAGAATGAGACCATGAGTGAAGTAGCTGAAAGCCTTCGCAGAGTGGCTGGGCTCACCGTTCACTGCAGATGTGACCTCAGCACTCTGTTCATTATTGTGTGATTCTGACAAATAGCAAATTCTATAAATGCTGTTATTTGGACAATATTTTTACAGACAGTGTATCTAACATCCATCCAACAGTCAAGTGGCCTAGTTATGGAAGCAAATCGTCTCTCATAGACATTTAAACATTTGTCCCTGAATTCAACTCATTTTCCTGTATTATTTGTTTATTGGACAAAGAAAATACATAACGTGTCTTGAAGGCCTAAATGAGTGTCAAATGCACCAGGTCAATGTGCACAGACTGTGACCCACTGACCTGACATAGTAATCAGGTATGTCCTACTGAGAAGAGATCCCAGGACTGGTCCAGAACACACCAGAGGTAATACATCTAGTCTGACATGGGCACACCTCTCGATTGCAAAAGGAAGAGCTAGAGCATGTGGTTAGGGAGAAGCATGTTTAGTATAGCCTGCTGCCACTGTTAACCATAAAGTATAAGCTGTAGAAAATTGATGGATGGGATTTCATTTGGATATGAACAAAGAACCGCTTTGTCTCTATAGCATATGCTCTTTCAATATGAATATCTCCACTATGTTGGAGAAACAGTACCTCTTTCACTTTTATGATTGATTCCAGTACTGTTGTGCATCCAGAATTTACAGTGCACAAGCAAATTATCATGGAGGACATAACAGCTCACAGAGTAAGTATTTATGGTCTAACAAAGAATTCCTTGTAGAATCAGAGGAGAGGAAGAGTTTAAAATAATAAGATGGCAAGTGGCATCTCTGTTCACTGTGAGACAGTCTAGCAGCTTACTTTCACTAGGTGACTTCCATTTGTGGTAATGCCATTTAAAAAGTCAGCACTAAAAAAAAAAAATAATTGAAATGATTTTATTTTCCATCCCCGGCAGGAATTCGGGGTGAAGACATGCTGCCAAGGGAAACACATATTTTCAAAATTTTCTAAATCCTAAGAGCTAGGCCCAGATTTACAGCCTAATGAGAAGCAAAAAGGGGAGTATTAGAGAGAAAATTATGAGGTAATGAGAAAATGGTGATGAGTTTCATATGTCTGCCTAATACAAGCAGCACACACAAGACAGAAGGAGAGGAACTCGGTGTATGAGAGCATGCAGCAGATTTTAAAAACCACATAATCACAAGGATGCTACATGGTAGTCTAAACCCTCTGAGGACTGGTTCAGGAACAGTCACTGAAGACCACGGTCACTCACTTATTTGAAATTAACGCATTACTTTATTCTGTTTAAGTTATTTGTGTTGGACTGTGATCATACATTCTTTGATACAACAAAAATAAACTTTTCATTTTTTTTCTACAGTTGACTGTTTAAGCTTCACAGTATAGAATGGTACATGTGCAGTGTTTGAAACTATAAGGCTTTCACATTCATTCAAATGTAAATGTTCTCTGAGTTCATTGAAGACCTCATTTTAAGATTACAAGATTGATTTGTGACATCATAAATCATTTGAAAGCCAGTTCAAGACAAGTGTAATGTGGCAACTTAAAACTCTTGAACACTGAGAACAGCCTTAGCAGTGAAGCAGGAGACATCTTGTGTCCACAAGTTAAATTTGAAATGAAATATGGGTTTCTCCCTGAGCTTCTGAAAGTGTGACACACCCCCGTGTGTGGCCACAACAAGATCTTTGACAATCACACACACAAGTTTCTTATTTACGCCCCCGGCTCAGAGGGACCAACTGCGCCTTCATCTATTTGTTTATGCACTGCAGTTAGTGAATGAATAAAAGCTGCAATGTTCACTTCATTTTATATTTAAAAAACCCATGTTTGCTTCAAGCTGCTTCAATTTTTAACCATGGGGACAACACCAATTTGAGTAAAATTCAGACTGGTATCAGCGATACCGATCTGATACCGATACTTGTGCATATACACCTAATGTGTCTGGTAAATCCAAAAAAAGTAGTGTATTTCAAATCATAACTTCATAAAGAATACATCAGAGTAATTTATTTATTTTAAACTCGGAAGGATATTGAAGTAGGCGGAACAAAATGTAGATCCCATCAACCGCGTATCATTTAGACAAGATCTCAATAGTTTAGTTACTTTCCACTGTAACAGTTTAGTTACTTTCCTTTTAATGATATACATTACATCAAATGACTGAAGTATCAAAACTATCAATATTTTGATTTGAGAATCTAAAGTTCTGGTACCAGAGGTATCGATATTTCAGTATCGATCCGCACATCGCTATTAATTAGAGCATGGATGAGCAATGGCCGAACACCAGATGGAAGCGAAGACGAGGCAAAAACATTCAAAATTATGGGAACGTTTCCTTCAGAATAAACGGAAATGGAAAATTTATGGAAAATTATGTTGCAGTTTTGAATCTTTAAATTTTACAATTTTCATGGCAAACATTTGACATTTACATACACAAAATTGAAAAATAAAGTAGTGGCTCACATACCACACCTTCGCTAAGTGAGACGGAAAAGACTGTTGCAACTGTAAGCCAGTCATCTTTCCACATCATTTGTAAATGGACTTGTTGACGGGACTGAGACTCACATTATGCTAGATACGGGTTTTCGCATTTTATCATATATCAATGAAGCAACCAGAATGTCCATCCCTGCACTGGCCCAGAGTCCTCTGCAGAAGAATTTTATGTTGTCAAAAGCAGTGACAGGCCACAGTTTAGACAGTTTAGGCACCATTGAGCTTTCTCTTAAGCTGGGTTCCCAAACACTGCCCCACAACGTACAGGTAATCAGAAATGCTGGGATAAGAGCCGAGCTTTGCGTGGGCCAGTCAAGTTCCTCCACACCAAACTCATCCAACCATGTTATTATAGACCTTGCTTTGTGCACTGGGGCACACTCATGCTGGAACAGAAAAGCGCCTTCTCAAAACTGTTGCCACAAAGTTCAAAGTGTAGCATTGTCCAAAATGTCTTGGCACGCTGAAGCATTAAGATTCCCCTTCGCTGGAAGTAAGGGGCCTAGCCCAACCCCCGAAAAACAGCCCCATCCCATTACCTTTGTTTATATGGTGTATTTTGTATGATAAATATGTTATCATTCCCTTGTTTAAAATGACCAGTATTTGTAGCCAAGCAAATACTTCGAGGCTGATATCTGTATTTGAGAGTTCGAGAAATATCGGCTGATATTGCCAAGTGAAAGCATGTTTTCATGTTGGTGCAAACCCGAACATCATTTTTAAATCTACCTAGTTTGGACCTGCCTTAGTAAGTCATAGGATGTCCTGTTCATGTCATGTTCTCTCCCAGGAACCTAAATTTCAAGAAGTTATGAGTCAGACTACTATTCAAACTCAGCAGCACTGCTATTGCATTTTAAATAACGGGCTTATATGGACACATATTTTCTGACCCTATTAGGTGACTGCTTACAGAAGGACCGTAAATTTTGCTGCACTTAAGTCAAGCTGAGGATCAAGATCCAATGAGTCATTCGGGGTGACAGAGTGGGTTAGTTTTCACAGAACCTTTGAAACAGATGCTGTTTGATTCAATATGATCATTAATAAAGAACATGAACTTAAAGGACTTGTTGCTGGGGTTCATGGCACCATCATCGTCAATAGTGGCCACAAGTAAACCACAATTTAGGCCAACTAGACAAACAGACATAGTCTCAGTAAAGGTCATAAAAGAAAAGATCTAATCCCCCCTTTTGATGGACTAAAATCTTCCATTACACTTCTGCAATGGCAGTCTTGATTGTCTTGATAGCTGGTTCTCTGATGCAGCTCCAAAGCACCCACAAAGTGAAACATCCTCTCACTAAACACTCTTTGACTTAGCCTAGCATCTGTGAATGATTTTTCAAAGTGCAGCTAGCTTTTAGCAGGAGCTCGGTGCCTCATTCAGATGAACACCGGCCTCACAACTTGCATTACACGGCTCCCTTAAGGTAAGTGAGGTCGAAACTCCGTTCGCTTCTCTTTAAATGCATCTACACTGTACCACACCCAAGCCACAACACTTTTCTCTGTTTACTTTTCCTTGGATGTGGCTTAGGCTCTAACGATACAGTCCTCTTTCATCCCTCTACCTCCATCTCCTCAGTTGCAATCGCTACCATCTGTAGGTTGCTCGGCGGTCAGCTTTGTGGTGTGTGTACATGTGTGAGCACACCAGATTGTGGATATTTCTTTTTCTTATGATCACTTATCACCTTTGTGTCTACTTTTGGGGAAATCAAAGAGCCAGAGAAATAATGCAGAGAAGAGCAAGCCTGAAGAACTGTGCTGGAAGTAGGCCTGCATCAAGCAGCCAACTTGCAAGATCACACACTATTTCTTCATGGAAATCACAAGCAAAACGCACCACACAAGAATGGTAGCCCATGTTCTTTCATCTTTTCCGTAAAGACAGCTTACAGCAGAGGCAATACACTACATAAGTGGTAGAGGAGGTCAAATGCAGAAAATGCTGTTTAATTTGAAACATGAAGTACATAAATATGCAAAACCTGCATATAATATACAATATTCAAGCCAAAGAAAAAGAAAGAAAAAAGAGGGAGAGTGAATGGAAACAATAGGAGTCTGTAGAGACGTTTGATGGACATAATGTATTTAGTTTTTGGTTTGTTTTAACATTTTTGCTATGACATAAAGCTTGACCAATAATGGACATTTCAGGTTATGAGTCTGGCAACATTAATGCAGACTGTATTTGCTTTTTTCACAAACAGATTATTTTTTTGGCCACTTACGGGGTTCATAAGACGGGGTAAAAGTCACCAGTTTCATCACAATACAACATTATATCCATTCTTTAGACAACAATGCAACAATAGTTGCCGATATCACAAAGTCTGCCACTACAAGATTTCCATTTGATTCAATTCAGTTATCCTTGAACATTTAACATAATCAGTTACGGAAGGATTTTATGAAAAATCATGGCAGCTCATGACTTGCTTTTATATAGTGCTTTTCTACTCTACCAACTCCTCAAAGCGCTTTGCAACACTTGCCACATTCACCCATACACACATTCATACACTGAGGCTGCCATGCCTCACTGAATTTCCCTCTATGGTAAGTATCTACCTACCTACCTATAAGCCACTGGGAGCAAACTGTCCATGGGCAGGATACTGAACAGCATAAGCTGGGTACTGAACCACTGACTTTCCCATTAGTAGACAACCTGCTCTACCTCCTAAGCAACAGCTGCTGCAGATATGCTGTTGAAATTTCAAAATAAAGGCATATCTTAAAGATGTAACATTATTCAGTGTGAATTGATCATATTGATAGTAACCATCATTCATAACCGAATCGATGCATCAATTCAGACTGACTGACCTTCACACTCTTGCAACATTCACTGCCATGTTGTCACCCAAAGTTTGCTAATGTATAAGCAGTTTCCTAAAACACATCCAACACAAATATCAACACTAAAATAACACTAACGCTGTGGGCTGAGAGACCAAAACAATGAGCTGAAAGATGTTATAATGTGCCTCAGAGCTGAAGGTTGGGTAATATTTCCTTGTTTACATTATACATAGACATTTGATCCATTGTTAAAAGAAAAGCTCACCAAAAAATTGCCCATTATCTTCTCATCCTCATGATGAGAAGATAAAAACAGTTCTGGACCTTCACAGAAAAAATAACGCTGCAGCATTATATATATATATATATATTATAAGCAACTGAATAAGCTGGGGGCTTATTAAAAATAAATAAAGCAATAAAATAAACTTACTCCATATATCTTATCTGGTGTAATCCAAGTATCCAGAGAGGTGCCATCTGGTGGGCTTATAATGTAACTTCAATAGTGTATTTTTTGCATTTCAGTATTCAAATAAAAAAAATAAAAATAAATAAACTTTTCACAGAGCTTAAAAGACGTGACCAAAAGTTTAGGTGAAATAGAACGATCACAGGTGAAGTGAAATGAAAAGGAAAAAAAAAAAGGAAGAGTGAAATGGGAGTCTGTAGGGATGTTTGATGGACATATTTTACAGAGTAGATGAGAAAGACAGAGGAAGACCAAGACAAAGGCTCTCCTGTGTATCAGCCTGGCTACACAAGCACACACACACAGTCGTGTTTCCATCACATTTGGGGACATTACATAGACCTCCATTAATTTCCTGAAGGCTTACGCACCACGTAACCATAACAATAAACATTACTTGCCTGATTAGCTCAGCTAAACCTTAAAGCAAATCTTCACCCTTATATTTAATGATTTATGGTGTGTGGACTTGAATTTTGTCCCTATAAGTACAGAGTTTTTGGCCCCACAACTACAGAAATATGCATACACACACACACACACACACTCAACAGACTCAACAAAGCGGCTCATCTCACACTCCTTCAGACAGTGACTCACAACACTAATGGTTCATCTGTTAAATTCCTTGACATCTTCTGCCCTGACACACACTTTTACACAGAGTGAAACCCCTCCCCTCTCTAATGCTTTTCTTGTACAGCACCTTCCCTGCAGCAAGGTCAGGATGGTACATGGTAGGAGGATAATACTCTTAAAACTTGCTTGACTCACACGCTCAATCACGACATGCAGTTTGGTTATACTTGAACCTGTGTTGATTTAAATATTCTTTTGCACCTGAAGTAAATAGCAAATCAATCCACACTCACTTTAATTTGAAACATTTTATACCTAAGATACAAAATGTAAAAAAAAGTAAAAGTAAAATATACCAATGAACCATCTGTAGATATTCTAATTTATCCAGGTCATAGCTATGTCAAGGAGATTGAAGGGTTGTTACAAATGCCCCTGATGACCTTCCTAACTACAATGTTCATCATGTGCCACACCCTGTAGCACCAAAGTATCAATGGCCTTATAACGACTCTGCTGAGGCTAAATACCTGCCTGGAACAGCTAGAATAGATAGACAGAGCTATAGGTATCCTTTATTAATCCCAGCCTGGGAAAATTCACAATTGCAGCAGCCATGTACATTCACTCCACATATATGCTACAGAAATATATATAAATATAAATTACAAATAATAAAAGGGAAATATATAACATATCTACAGAAAATAAAATTAAATATTCTAAAGGAAATACCACTAAATAAAATGTGCAAGAAACCAGTAACTGCTACTGTACAACTCCTCATCCCTGTGTGACAGAGGAGGAGTTATACAGTAGCAGTTATGTAGTAACTGTAATGTGAAACCTCTTCACTTATATGGCAATAAAGACGATTCTGATTCTGATAAAAGATTTCCAGAATCTTGTTGCACACATTGAAGGACCTCTGCTGTCGATGGTTACTCCCACGTACTTATAGTCCTCCACCACCTCCACACCCCTAATCATGGGGGGGGGAGATTTCTTCCAGCCCACTCCACAAATCTGTCCACCAGCCCTCAGTACTTCTTCTCCAGTCCACCCCTTATAGACCCCACAACTGCAGAGTGGTCAGAAAACCTCTGTAAGTGGCATGACTCAGAGTTGTACTGAAAGTCTGTGGTGTATAAGGTGAACAAGAATGGGGAAAGCACAGTGCCCTGTGGGGCTCCTACATCACTCACCACCACATCAGACAGGACACGGTCCAGCCAGACGAACTGTGGCCTGTCTGTCAGGTAGCCAGTGATCCAGGAAACAGTGGATGCACTGACATCCATCAGCCGCAGCTTCTCACCCAGTAGCACAGGCTGGATGGTGTTGAAGGCACTGGAGAAATCAAGGAATGTGATTCTCCCACCATCCAGGTGTGAGAGAGCCTGCTACAGCACATAGATGACAGCATCATCCACCCCCCAGACTCAACTGGCAGACAAACTTTAAGGGGTCAAGAATGGGTGACCCTCTTTTGCTCACTGGTAGCTGCCATGATGAATGGTACTGTCAGGGCTCCATTGATGAAGGCTTTTTACAGGCATGGTGCACGTGCTTAGCTCAGAGTCAACCAACTCAGAGTTTTGATTGAACTAACTCAGATCAGCTGTTCTGAAATCTCCCAGTAAATCAACTCAGAGTTCACGGTTCAAACAGGCCCCAGAAGACTGTGTTCCAAAGACTTACGTTGTGCTGGTCTCAATTTACTCATCCTGTTACGTGCTTTCACTCCTTCGTAGCAAGTTTTTAAGATCCCGTTCTATCATGTTTTTGTTGCCTGAGGGGTAAACAGGGGCTGGAGTGAGTGTAGGGCCTGGGGATATCTCTGTGTGTGTGTGTGTGTGTGTGTGTGTGTGTGTGTGTGTATGGGTGTAGTTGCTTTCATGTGCATGCAAGCAGCTTTGACTTGTACATGTGTTCAGGGGACAGAGAACAAGAAAATTCTGTTTCTGTGTATGTGTGTGCACATATTGCAGGTGTGCAAACACATGCATTGATGTGCATCTTTTGGACCATAAAAGGTATTTTAGAAAAATTATTAAAAAAAAAAAAAAATGCGTTCGTTTTGAGGCGACAAGTGGAGGTGCTGAAGAGTTAGCAAAAAGATTCCACAGCCGTCCTGAGTCAGAGAGCATCTTCTTTTCTCCTGTGTGCCCAGATTTCGCACAAACATCTTCAAGCAAAAAACACAATTCAATGTCCGCTATCGCCACAGTCAGTCTTAACAAAGGCGCCATGTTGTTTGCAGTGGTAGCCAACAGCTTCCCCAGATTTTTGCTGCCTTCTTTGACGGTAAACCACTCGTCGCTGTGAGAGGTTGATGACTTTGCACTGCACTTCTCAGAACCACTTGACAATCTGCAAAAGTACATGTGCTGGTAGAAAGAACTCACTAAACACATAGCAACATATTTGTTATGAGGTCAGCAGCAGCCTTGGGTCAAAAATCCAATGACAGATCTGTTTTTCTTATAGTTTCAGAACCTCAGACACAGTACTATAAAATGCAGAAATTGTATTGTTTTAACACGTGGTACTGAAAAAACAGTAATACTGCCATACTTTAGGCAACCTAAAGTCAAACCATAACCACACAGCCCAAATGCATCAGTTTAGCCAGACCTTTGAGAGCAAAATGTTAAAGGAATAGTCAAATTTCCTTTAAATGTTGGTCTGTTCACTAAGAAATAGTCAAATCAAGTAACATTATCTTAAATTACACATGATTCTAACTTTTAGCTCAGCAATGCCTTGATATTAGCTCCATGCATAACTCACAGGCACAAGGCTGAAGATGGATCTTGTCATCTCACTCTTAGATTACTGTGATATGACTTAAGAAACACATGCAGCACCACTCATTCAACTATATCAAAATGAGCTTCCAGCACTGGATAATAAGGTGAAGCATTCAAAACACAAACAGACTCTCCTCCCACTGAAAATCCAATGCATTCAATGCTGAATTAAAAATAATTTCCTGTCCTTTCAAAAGTGTCTGAGCTCGTGTGTTGTACGTGTGAAGAAAGACAATAACGGCTTGGTGAACCTGTATTGACAGAGGCTGAGCTATCCAAACACATTAGTTGTAGGCTGCAGATGCGGGCCGTGCCCCGACTTGAACCTCAGCACCTTGGCTTTGTAACGCGAGCGTTGCGATCAGGCATTTCCACTCTGTCTTATTACAAGCAGCGACAAGCAGAAAGTGAGAGGCAGGCAGGCAGAGATGTGTTCTGCTAAATCACTTCTGAACTCTCCTCAGTGCGAAAACACCCTGTTTATGAAGCCTTAACATGTGAGCATCGATCACCTCTACCCGACTTTCCTATAGGAGCCGCTATCAAGACAAGATCTGACCAGATTTCTCAGTCATGACATCCACATGGATTTATTTCTCTGGTGCCATGTTGTAGTTGGGGCTTGGGGTCACAAAGCTTGAGAATCCAAATTCAGCTCTGGACAGACACTCATAAACATACCAACTGATGCGAGTGTGTGTATGTGCCAGAGTAACTCGCACTTTTCACACACATACACCCACCCTATAGACCGGCACACACAACCAGACCAAATATTTCATCATCTTTTTTTTTTTCTTTCTTCTTAAGGACTACAGCACCTTCAGGCGAACACCTGGAGCTGAGATAACAGAGAGAGGTTTGAGACAGAGAGACACTGGAGACAGACAGTAGACTGAAAATGCTGACCTAAGGCATCCTACATTGGAGTACAGACACTGTACGAAGGAGGGAAACAACATAATTTAACAACATAATGGCTTATCTTTCACATCCCAAAGCATATGATAATTACTGATGCATATTGATGATCTCCAGTTTAATTTGTTTCCACAAATGATCCATTTGAGAGCTTCATTTATTCTTTTTAAAAAATGAGCAAACTGTGACAAGGTTTGCAAGAAGATACTGCTTTGTTTCAAGGGTTATCAAGACAAAATGTGCAGAGTCACCATAATAGCGCTTCCTGTCTGATGCTTTTTCTGCTTAAAAAAATCTGAAGTTCTTAAGGAAAATACCCAGAAATTATTCAACCGAAGTGTATTTATCCATTATTAAAACGGAGTGTATCACTATTCCCATTTTATTCCTGTTGAGGATGTGGAAAAAACCATCATGAGATACAAACCCTCCATTCAAACTTGAGTCTAAGCCGCTCTTTGTTTGCTGTGTGGCTCCCTGCTTCACTTTCCTCCGTGTCTGCAGGTTACATTGTTGGCTTTGAGCTCAAGCCAGCAATAAATACAATATAAACAATTTTCACCCCTGCTATTGTCCACTGTCACGTACAGACTGGCTGCGATGAACACTGACCTAGACTTCAAGAAACCAAGGAAATACCGAGCCTCAGGCGTGCACATTCGTACACTAACATTTACTATATGGGGTAAAAATACAAAACAAAAGGATGTACAAGCAAAAAAAAGTTCTTGGAATTTAAATTTGGGACAGAATCAAATCACATACGGTAAGAAAAGTGGACAAAATGGTGTATAAACAAACCAAAAAGTATTCTACAAAACAAATCAACACTCAGCGATGTGAATGTACATATTGTTTAACGCATCCATTATTTTTGTGACAAATTAATTAATCACTTAGTCCACAAAATGTCAAAATGCTCATCATAATTTCCTCAGAGCCCCAGAGCAGTGTCATCAGATTGCGTCTTCTGTCCAAACAACATTCCAACACCCAACAACTCCACGATAAATGGCAAAGAAAAGCAGCATGTCTTTACATTCAGGAAGCTGGATGAATGAACATGTAAACAGACGTTTAATGATGGTGGCTAATGCTTTAACAAGCGTCATTTCCAGTATCGTAATGTTTCGACGCTTTCAGCCTAATTATTCTAAAGCTTGTTCTTTGTCGGTCTCTTTGCTCCATTACTGATTAATTGGATTTGTTCCACAAAAGCTGCTGGAAACACCCCCACCCCCCCACAGTCTGTTGCATTAAATCGGGGTGGGGAGGGGCTGCCAGATCAGCTGATGCCTCTGGCTATGCTTCAAAGATTTTGCAGGCCTTTGAAAAAAAAAATGTCCTAACATGTCTGCCTTAAAATGAAGACGTCCTCTTAACTAATAAAAGTTATTTAGAAATACTGCACCTGGCCAAAAATCACTTTTCACAACCATATTTCTGCGCATAATTTTGAGTGCTGAAATAAACCTGGAATCAGAATCAGCATTCCTTTATTTATCCCCAAGAGGAAACTCTTCATTCTTACAGGAATTGCATTTTTTACCCAACCAAGAACAATGAAAATCAGTCATTGAACTGCACCTTTTTCCTCCCAATAAAGACCTGGAAGCTCTTGTCTGGAGGTCACAACATGGGGAGCTGACGGACATCCAGACTGCCAGCTGCTCTCCCCTCCTCCCTCCTCCTCCCTCCTCCTTCTGGAGGGTAGCTGATGCTGGGAGCAGCCTTCAGCATCCAGCCCGAGGCATCAGCACACCCTCAGTCCGCCAATTAATCACACTGGTCCTCTTCTTCCTGTCCTCTCCCTCTGTTACCACATGGTCCTTTGTATCCCCCCACAGCTGCATTCACAACACTGAAGCTCCTGTATTTTCTACTAACTAATACTGACTCACCTGTATACTCCAATACATTACAATGACACCATTTTAAGCAGCCTATATAAAATAATTGACATATAAGTCAGAAAGTCTGATAAACAGAACCAAGTATTATTGATTCGTGGTAGTTACTGACAAAGACAATACTAATAAAGACAAGAAGTTCACAATAAAAGTCACAATACCATAAAGACCTCATAACGACCAATAACAATACTGCAGGACTGTTACTAATAAAAACACCAAAACACACACTGACTACATGCAGTATGTGTCAATCCTGAGCAGGACAGGCCCTTTCTTTTCTTCATTTCGACATGAGATAAGAGCACACACACACACGCACACACACTCCCATCACTGCCACTCTCAGCTCAGTGGCAACAAACCGGTACGAGATGTTCTAAAGCAGCAAGCGGCTTACCTTTGTCGTTTTGCTCTTTTTCCATGTTACAAATAAATGCTCTCCTCGCACAGATGACAATAGAGGAAGGGCGGGCGCGTCCGTCAAGCCCCCCCTACCCACCCCAAGCAGTGAGCGCTGACAGCAGCGTCGGCCAATTGGAACTTGCATCACAAGAGGCGGGGCTTGTTTTACACCTCCATGTGGGTTTCCGCCGTTCACTGTCGGGAATTTAAGGACACACTCCAATCCAGCTCCAAAACATCAGGTACCATACTTTTAAGCATTGCACCTAGAATTTTAAATGTAATGAGACTGGTTTCTGATGCTGTTAATGGAAAACACTTTTGTTTTTCATAATCTTGACGGCATTATGAAAGGACTTGATGTCATCAGGATGACCTTTCTTCAATTAAATGAGGACCTTAATCTAATAGACTTACTCGCAAAGTTGCAAAATATTCATATCGCACATACAATGTATTTCATTTTCTCTATAATATCAGCTATTCGCCACTGAAAACAATGATAAAATGCTTTTTATAAATTTTATTGAGAGAACATGCTGAGACAAATAAAGATGAATAATCTTTCTTGGCACATTCACATTCATTTTCCCATCAGTATTCTAAGAGCCAATCCAATAAAGGAGCTCATCTCAGAAATTTCTAAAGCACAATAAATATCGCATAAAAGTCAACATTGAATTTACTATTTATTACAAGTTGGACATCAGATTCCCTTTCTTTGCAACATTTGGAAATAAATCAGACAACAAGATTCAGCCATACAATCCATCAGACCCCTGATGAGGCATGTGATTTGTTTAGACTTATTGATAATGCATAAGTGAGATAATGAAAATGCATTTTAAGATCAACCATAGGTCCAAAGAAGAATAAACTAACTTACATTAAGACGCATGGCATCAGTCTTACTGAAATATGGTTTAATTTCAACATGCACTCTGTTTCTATTCAGGATGCAAGGACTTTCATCAGAACACACAAAATGCAAGACAGGCTCTGAAAAATGCACGGAAGTCTGGGGTGTTTTTTCCTCTGGGTCTGTTTGTCCAAAGAGATGAAAGGTCTCTCTGGGTGGACTTTCCTCCACTCCCTGCTTTGATGTAGCATCACTTTGGGTACATTCACACGGTAGGCTTCGTGCTGAGTTTGAAATTACTGCTCATACAGACACTTGTTTGATCGATTGTTCATATCTTTCTCGGATGTGGCCCAAAGATACGTCACCCTTTCAAGTTTCATCACAACTCGAACCGTCCCCATCCCAACTCATCACATACAAAGGCTTTGTCATGCTATTGTGTTGTCACATTTCAATTTATTTATATAGCACCTTATACAATCAAAATTGTCTCTAGATGCTTTACAGAGACCCAGAGCCTGAACCCCCGAGCAAGCAGACAGTGGCAAGGAAAAACTCCCTTTTAACAGGAAGAAACCTTGAGCAGGACCCGGCTCACAAGGGAGAACCATCCTGCTGATAGTCGGCTGGGTGAAGGGGGGGGAAGAAGAGGTAGACAGGACGGAGAGGAAAGCCTGTCACAAAGCCTGAATACGCGTGTAACATGAAATGCCACTTTGATTACGTTTAGGCACAAAAACTAACTCAGCACAGAAGATCTGCGCTGTGTGTGTTCTTCTGCAGTGGACTCGAACTCGTGTTCTAGATGAAGGTTGCACGTCATCACTCAACCCAAACCTGCACCCCCACTATGTTAGCATTCAAAGTAAGTTTGACTACGTTGGGGTTTTGTTTACAACCCGTCTCATCTTTTCAGTGATGTCACCATATTCCCAGATCTCAGCAACAGACTGTGTGTGTATGTGTTCATGTGCTGGAGATGATTAAATGGGGAACTAAAATCCACAAACAGCATTTTCACATGTGAGCCAGGTTGTTCCAGGTGTGTTTACATGGCATTGAGGGCTGTGTTGATGGCATCCCTTGTGGACCTATTGGCTCTGTATGCACACTGATGCTTGTCCAAACTGTGGGGAGGTGCTTTAAAACCAGCCTTTCAAAGCACTTCATTACAGTGGAGGTTAGAGTAGATGCACAGCCCCCTTGCCCCCACCTCCTCTGCTTTTGCACAAGTCGCCGTTTCTGTCAGCCCGGTGCGCTGTGCAGCCTGCAAGCATGTTAGCCTCGTCAGGGATTCCCTGAGCGCAGCCACGTCTCTGTTATGTAATTATGCACAGATGTTTGTGCCTCGATGGTGATCGCCAGTTTGTCCATCTCGCTGCTGAACGATCTGCCGCTGGTCAGGAAGATGCTGGGCAGCGAGGGCCTACATGGGGCTGGGTCCGAATACCGACTCTGCAGCCTAAAGTTTGATTTAGTAAAAACTGAGGCTGAATTTGGCAATTTCTAATACTAGAAAGAAATCTTTATGGCACCGGCTTATGTTAATGTTTCTACAGCTGTATAAATTTGACACTGACCTTTCATGCTGACAGTTAACACAAGCCAGTGTTTCTACTCATCTTCTCTTCAGCGTTTCTTCTCTAGCTTTAGATGAACTTTCCAGGCTATTATGAAAAAACCCCAGTCTTGTTTTCTTAAAAATATCCACATATTTATGTTACACACAGTTGTCATTCCATAAGTAACAGATTTCATTTAACATACTCAAGCACTTCAATTCATAGACTCTATAGTTTGGATAAAGCACTTTAATAGCAGATGAATATTAGAATATTAGAACATGATGCTTCATGACAACAGTTAGTATTACTTACAGGAGTAAAACTGATTTAACACTCAGATAAAACTCAAAATTTGATATGTTTCTCTTCAAAAGCTCTCTTCTCTGTGATGCTGTTCAACACTACACCCTTAAGATTTCAAAGTTAAATCCCTTCCTTAATATTGCAGTTAAATAAATACCTAGCACAAGCTGATGTGGGTAGCTGACCTGGCCTTTTTATTAGACACAATTTAACCAGAAAAGAATCAATCACTCAATCAAACCACACTGATGATAAAGTTTTCATACATTTCTAATTTGAGATCAGTGGATAAACCCAATTTATTGCACCCTCATGCATGTCTGAAGAGTTATACACCGTAGCTTGTATACAGACAAATACATCTGATATATGTCCAGTATATGCTCACATACACCTTATAGTATGTTAGTTGGCGAGCTGTTCGGTTTACGGTCCAGAAACGATCAAGCAAAGCCGATGGACCTCAGCTTAAATGTGGACCATTTACTGTACGCCACAATGCTTTCAAACCACAAACATAGAAGGAGTTAAATCCCTATCTGAGAAGATATAACACAGTTAGTATTGAGTATTGAGTTTTAAACCAAGCAAGACCCCAACCCCCCGTCATTATGCTTAAGTGCTGCTGCAGGTCTCTGAAGCTCAACAAAGTCAGCATGGGAATTTTTTTTCATGTAACAAAATCATGATTTCTCTCCGCTACAACTGCGACTGGTTTATTGATCCTTACCAGAAGTCAAAAATAGCTTATAAAAATAATTTCTTTCGTTTTTTGTTTTTTTTGTTTTGTTGTTGTCGTGAGCGCATGTCACTCTGGCTATGCTGCATGTTTGACACATCTGTACACATTGAAACCTTCTGTGCCTTCTGTATTGTACATTTTCATCAGGGCCCTCCTTAGCCCCCCCCCCAACAGCTGTGATTCACTGCCATGTTGTGGCCGCTATCCAACCCTGGCTCTCCTATCTGTGCTGATTTACGAGATGCTTGTGTAAGAAATGGGACCACATTCAAACATATCAGGGCACGCATAACAAAACAGCCCTGCTTTTCACCTCCTTCTCTCCTCTGACTGAAAAGCACATAATGGAAAACTGAAAACAAAAGCATATGATAAGGTGCTTCTGAGTACAAAAACAGAGTTGTCTTTGGCCTTGACATGCTTGAACAGGGAGCGTGTACAAGTCTCTCCACTGTCCTAAAGTAACGGCAAAGGTGTGAAAATGAGCTGACTTGACAATGTAAGAAGTCTTCAAATGATGGCAGGAGAGAGAGAAAAGGCAAAGCAGCAAGCATACGATATGCCGACACGGATAAGATGATAAACCCTCGCAAGGTGAAAACAAACCAGCTGCTGATGAAATACTCGAGATGGGAAGAGGGAGATAAGTTGAGACTGACAGAGCAGAAGACGGAGCACATTAAACAGTCAAAACCACAGAAACCTGTAGGAAGGCCTGCACAAGAATTACAAAAGCCGTATTTTTGCCAGGGTGTATAAAAGTGTCGGGATGGGTGGGAGGGGGTAGTGTGCAGAAACTACACGGGCGGCGAGGAGTATCAACATAGGCCATGCAAACGCAGCTCCTCGTTCTCTTGTGTAAAGTTGTCAGTCAAACATTCGGGCTACATCGCATTGGGAAAAGCTGTAGATGCTACCCTCAGCATTGTGAACACGTTCCTGCACAGAGAGCCTCTCACAGACAGATGGCATGATGTTTTACAGGTGGAAAGCAATATATAGATGATTCAGATGGGTCGGTTTTCTTTTCTGTCTCTTCCCAGACAGGATGGATGCTTGTTGAGATGTTGCTTTTTTCTTTTCCTTGGTCTAAAAAAGCCGTGCTGCCTTCTTCATGTCGTTCCTCTTCCAGAGGGCCAGACGTTCAAACTGCTCCAGAGTCATGCCAAAGACTCGCTGGAAGTCCTCGGGAGATAGGTGTCTCTGGAGAGGCAAAACAGAACAAATATACTTACTTAAAGCAGACCGGTGAAAAAGACCAGTATTGTAAATGAAGCAGTTCATAATTTTAAGAGCCCTCACGAGGCAAACAGTTACAAAGAACCTATGTACAGGTGTCAAATTGAAGAAAATAAAAAAAACCCAACATGAATCAAACGGTGTATTTGCAAGAATCCTGCGATACGATACATATAACGACACAGGGGTTATGAAAGAGAGGAAATATACTGCGGCTTTTTAGAATCTAATTTTAGGTAAACTGCCACAGGATGAAGAAAACAACACCATGAGCAATCTTAGTCAAAAGACTAGCAATCAGAAGGGTAGGATCTGCATCACAGTCCCCGTGACATAGATAAGGAGATAGATAAAGAGAAAAAACAAGCAAGCTCAAGTACCTTTTTGGTTTAGTCCCCCAGTTTACTTGTTTGTTGAGAGATGAAAAGGTTTATTGTCAAAAGGCCAACTGTACATTGACAATGTTTCTACAGCTTTCATTAAATTAAACTTATGACTTATAAAATCTTTTCAAGACAACTATAAATACATTTTAAGATCTATTTTATGACTAGCAAAAAGAACCACACAATTGTATTTTCAAAAATATTTTCTCCATCGTACCTCTGCACTCTGAAAAAAGCTTTTTGGCTGATTATTTTTGAGCATCTCACCACACATAGGCCATAAGGGTTAGGAAATGTTCCATGGGGTTGTCTCGCCTTACGTCAAAGTGTCCCTGCTGGTTTTGCTATGGGTTTAGCTGCTGATTAGTTTGTGTAAACCAACACCACCTTAAGTTCAAGGATCAGAGGTTGTAATATTTCTCTGGCGATCCCAACCATAAGTCTGGTGATCCCAACCGTAGAGGAAGGTCTCTTGTGTCAGTGACACCTCAATATCCCGACGGCCTGATTCCTCTTAGGACAATATTCCCCAAATCCAAAGGCTCACAGGCAGTTCTCGTGTGATGGTGAAGGTTTAAACGTTTCAAAGAGGGTTCATGAAACCCGTCTGCGGAGAGGAAGCCCATTAGTGCTGCACCACAAAGAGAAACCACAATTCGAAGTTTTTAAATGGGCTTTTTATCCTATGTGGAACACTATTTGAGATTACTTTTCCAACTAAAATATTTCCTGCTTTCAGCTGAACAAACGGAATGAAGTTCTGAATCTGTAAATGGGTAGTGTAAGAATAACAGCTGGAGGAAAACAGTTATTATGGGACATTAAGTCCAATTGTGCTTAATTTTTTCTTTTTTTTCATATTAAAAGACATGCATGTGGGTTAAACTTGCCGTCACCCAGTGCAAGAGCAGGTGATGTGATACAACATCAGAACATAAAGTTCTTGACTTTATTTACATCTTGAACTCTTGCAGCAAACATGTGGCCAAAAGAAATACACCTATATGTCGCTGTTGAAAGTGTCATTTCAAAACCATGGACATTAATCTGCTGTTATAACAGCCTCCACTCAGGACTTTCCACCAGTTTTTGTAAAACTTGGCTACAGGGATTTACTCCCATTCAGCCACAGGAACATTAGTAGGCCCAGACACTCCCTGAGCCAGACTTTATCACCCAAAGGTGTTGGATAAAGTAAACCAGTCCAGGACAAATCACATGCCATCAGTGTGTGCTGTGGCATCAAAAGTTTAAATCTTCAGTATGCTACACAAGAACGCTACTGTAAACAGCTGAAATGACAATAAAAACCTCTTGACTCTTGACTTGTTGTGCAGACCTTCACACTCCTAGTTTAAATGTATTTTCATGAATGGACTCAGTTTTATTCCTTTCCTCACCCAGTTTTTATTCAAGTGATTCTGTCAGGATTGTGGAACTCATCTATCATCTACTCACCTGCGCACCTGTTCATCGTCTCCTCCAGTCAACTCAACTACCCTCTGTGGCTACAATTTAAGGCCGGATCTCCCTCTCCACCATCACTAGATTGTACCAAATGCTTTGAAGGATTCATGTCAAGCCAGTTTTTAGAGTAGTTACCTGCTAAAGCATGCTGAGGCCTTCAGGGTCCAGCTCTACTAAATATATATATATATATATATACTCTCTTAAATAGAAAAGCAAAACTGTAATTATTTATCTACCTTTACAAAAATTAGAGGTGACACTCCTCTATGTTTTCGATGATCCCTTCATCCCATCTGGCTTAGCTGCCTGACTGCTTTACTCAGACTGCATACCTTTGATTTTCAAGTCATTCTTTATACCACAGTTTGATATTTTCTCAAGCTTTTTAATGACCTGTGGATAGAGCGATGGGGGGAGGGTGGGGGAGGCTAAACGACAGAGCAGGAAGAAGAAAATTACAGCTTACCTCCAGTCTGGTGCGATCTACGTCCCTGGGAAGCCTCACTTTCACTCTATGCGTCACTGCCAGAATTTCATAAGGGTAGATCTGGCACACACAGAGTAAGCATTGTGGGAGATTTATTAGGGAATATAGTTATAAACCAATGTCCAAACACAGCTGCCAAGAATAGTATTTATAAAGCATTAACAAATGAGGGAAATCTTACCTTGTATTCTGATAGGAAGGAAAAGACAGAGAAGAAAGAAAAAGAATTAATCTGGTGGAGTTTTCATTTGAATAGCTGACCCATTATAAAAACTACCATTACAGAGCGTGAAAATAAATTACACCTTGTGGGTGCAAAGCCCTTCAAAAAATATTGGGTTTCAAAGGTGTCAGAAGCATTATGTTAGTTGCTCTGCACACACGAATCACAGAGTTATGAGCTTGGCTTCCTATCAACTCAGTCAACTCAAGATACAGCCAGGACTGTACACCCAGTTGTAAACAAACGCCAATAATTCTGCAGCTGGAAAAATGACATCATTTCTCTGTGTTGTTACCTCCAGTAACTGAGCTAAAAATTCTGTTGCGTGTTGCAAATGGCTAGAAGAAGCTAAAGCCTATGATTCGCTAAAACATTCAGCAGTTATGGTGCAGTGTTTTGTCCCCAATCTCAAAGACAAAGACTTACTTTTTGTTTGATTTTTTTTCCTACAAGGAGCTCATACAGCTTGAGCAATACTGAAAATGCTCAAGAACTGAACTCTGAGGGACTCCACAGCTCACAGTGGTGATCAAAATTGACAAAATCAACATAGCCTCTTTCGTCCAGACATGTTCTGATCCGACTGGAGATCGTACAACGGTAGAAAATGTTAGCTGCTAAATGGCCAACTTTCATCCTTATTTTTTGGGAAGTTCAACAGGCTGCAACATTTTCAACTTTTTTCATTAAAAGAAAGTTTGTGCCTTCTGAAAGGCAGTTTTTCCTCGCCACTGTCACCAAGTGCTTGCTCAAGGGGGAATGTTGGGTTCTCTGTGTTACAGTTTAATTAAAGAGTTTGGTCTAGACCTGCTCTAACTGGAAAGTGTCATGAGATAACTTGTTGTGAGTTGGCGCTATATAAATAAACTGAACTGAATTAACAATCAATCTGCATAATTCTTCTTGATTATGGATTATTCATTTGGTCTATTACGTGTCAATAAATTAAGTTAAAAATGCACACTTTCACAGAGCCCTATGTGACACACCAAAATGGCTTGCAATACTGTGCAGTCATTGAACCGCAGACATCCGGTGATGCATTGCCAGACCTGGCCTGCATCACTTCCTGCTAGTCTCAGCGTCTTTTTGACTCCAGTTTGGTCTTCAGCAGTAAAACACATCATCCCAATGTAACACCCTCAACAAATGTTCAAGCTTAAGGTCAGAACTTTAACCTCAGACATTGTTTCATTTCAAGTCAGCTTGCAAAGCACTAACAAGGGAACCTAACAAAGCAGGAGATAAACAGTGTTGATTCATTTTCGTTTTCGCTCTCACCTCTCATGCTTCCCCAGCTCTGGGAATCTGGGTCCACTTCATCCTCCATCTCACCAGCCTAGAGGCCCACACACACACACACACACACACACACACACACACACACACACACACACACACACACATGAAGCCAGGGTTCATCTGAAAGCCTTTTAGTCACAGCTTTTATCCTTGTTTTGGTCCCATTCTTTCAGTAGGAGTGAGCCTGACACATTCTCTAATGGTGAGCTTACATCACCTTGTTTGGAGAAACTATAAAACAACTACAAAGAGAGGAAAGAACTGAAGGTGGGCAGTGTTTGTTGTTTATTCAGTGATAGAGCTAATCCAGTTATAGGCCAGTGATTCCAAACAATCTAAAAAATAGAGTTAAAATTCAAATTTGCAAAGGGTTGACAACTTGTAGAGATATAAGCTAGAGAGCTAATGTGGGTTGTACAGCATCACATAGTCATTAAACCTGTCGGAATGCCATTGTAGTTTTGCGCACTCATGGATTTCCTGTGCAATGAAGGATTCTTAGCGACAATGCTTTGCATTCTGTAGCCTTTTTGTCAGACAGTTCATGCATCTTGCCCCGTTAGGTTGCCTTAAAGAATAGAGCTGATATGCAGCACTCCAAAAGAAACAGCCATGTTGTAATACACAAACAGTTTTCTTTTAAGCGATGCAATTTGCAGCATCTCAAATGTCTTTTCTCTTCTCTGATTTGTCTGCAAAACTCACTTGGTACTCATTTGAGCATATTTGTTGCCGTGTCGTTTTAATTTTATCTTCAGTTTCAAATCATTAAAAGCTAGTCAGCAGACTTGCGATCTTCAAAGATGAGGAAGTTGTGCTTATTAGCCAAAGCCTGCAGTTTCAGGTTGAAAGCTGCTGTGTAGTCCTTCAGGATGTCTACGTGGGTCTTCAGCACGCAGACGCTTGGACCTAGAGAGTCAGCCAGCTGAAGCAGCTTCCTGTTTTATTTTGTAGATTTTCTCCTTTGTGTCCTGTTTATATTTTCATTTCCTTTTGGCCGTTTTCCCCTCCTTTGCTGATTGTTTGCCCTGCCCTCACTTTTTTTTCACCTGTGCCCAGTCCCCTTTTGTCTATAAATACCTGCGCCCTCCTTGTTTGTCTTGTTGGTTCATCTGTGTATCCTCCAACAGCTGTTTCCTTGTGTCCTTGCATCAGCTGTGTTTTCTTGATACTCTTGTTTTCCCTGTTTGCTGCATATACCATGTTTTCCGAGGTCCCAGTGTGAGTAGCCTTCCCCGTGTTTGTCTTTGCGTTAACTCTGCAGTCACTTTCTTTCCTCTAAGTTTCCCATAATCCCTGTACTCAGTATTGTTCTTTGCCACTCTATGTTCCTTGTATTAGCTTGGTGTGTGTGTGTTTCTGTGTGGCTCGCCTCCTGTTTGCGTCCTCCCTTGTGTCCTCAGCATTCTGTGTTTTCAGTATCCACTACATTTAGTGAATGAGTTTTCCCAGTTTCCTTTATTCCTTGTTATTGAGAAATTTTAGGTTTAGACCCTTCAGTCCTGAATTCCCAGTTATTTCTATAGTAAATATATTATTAAAGTTCTTCAGTCTTTGTACTGATAGCAATATCTTTTTATTAGAACTACTGAGGACATTAAACTTGGAATCTTTCAAATTCTTAATTCTGTTATTTCTCATATTCCTGATGTTTTTCATTGATGTACACCCATTGGCCACTTATGAAGCCTGCCCCACACAGCTAAGGCACATTTATTCCTTAACACACTTTTAAGCCATTTTAAAGCACCAGGAAAAAGCCTCCAGCTCTGAGTAAAGCAAGCCATTGTGCAATGAGTATCTGTGCAATCTGTTGAAGTTACAGGAAACTCCATGGATTGTTTTCAGTCCTGAGATTGTTTAAACCGAGTCCGCATTTCCTGCCACATTTGTGTTCGCTCACAATCACTGCAGCTCACCTTGTAGATGCCGTTCCGTCCATATCCGGGTAAAGACGCAGATTTATTGTAGGGGAATTCTGCAGAGAGGAAAAAAATATACACATATATCTTCTCTTATTTCACTCTGTTCAAGATCCATATTGTCGTATTCATGTTACTCACGCCATGCTGACTGTGTGATTAGCTACTCACTAGGCTGGGAGGTGTCAGTGGGCAGACTGCAGGTAGATTTACGAGGATCCGGGTCTTCTGGGCCCATGTGTCCATCTGTGTCACTCTTTAAAATCATCCAACTGGTCCTCTATAGAGACAGAGACAGACAGAGAGACAAGAAAGAAGTAATGGATGATGGAAAAGTATGAGTTAGTGAATTAGTAAATGGCTGCACAGTATTTGTGAGGTTTAAGATAATGACATTAAGAGCAGAAGATATGGACAGACACATAAGGAAACACATACACACAGACCCACCTTGCTGTCCTCCTTGTCCTGCCAGGATGTTCTAGAAGCTGTAAAACAGTCAGATGTTACAGGATGTCAAAGTTAATGAACTGGATCATCTGCCTCTCAGCTCCACTGGACTGTACTATTACCCACAGTAAAACACCCCTGAACCATGACATCATCAGCTGCAGACGGCATCTACAGGGAGCTCTACATGCACTGTGTGACCACACAGTGAAACAGGATGGACAGCAACCACTAGCATTTGTCACAACGTTGTACTTAACAGGACTGCACTGAATTTTGGGAGTCTGACCCACCATTCACTAAGAAAGATATTTTAATAACTACATTTACATTATGATTAAATCTAGTAACAGTATCAATGACTGCAAAAGGCCTTGGTCATTTTGTTTTGGTAACAAATGGCTGGATTTTCATTCATCTTTTTTTGTGATCTCCTGTCCTTTATTCCAGTGCCACCATCAGCCCAAAGTTTCCCCCTGCAGTGAAGATACATCTAAATGAAATTAGTAATGAAACTGACTGCATACAGTCAAGCTCCCCACAGGATGAGCCCTTTTCATTTTGGGCACTGGCTTTTCTTTAGAAAAACACTCAGGCAGTTTTTTTTTTTTCCAACTCCAAAATTCCATGTCCAGAAAGCTAGCTTCAACAACAACAGATCGGGGTGTGTTCCAACTATAGAGGGAACACACTCCTCAGCCTCCCCGAGAAAGTCAAAGTTTCCAGGGTGCTGGAAAGGAGAGTCCATCTGTTAGTCGAAACAGCAATGCGGTTTTCACCCTGGCCATGGAACTGGAGGGGTCGTGGGAGTCAGCCCAACCAGCCCCCTAAAGGCTTATGACCATGTCTCTCTCTGTACTGTCAGAGTGAGAGCTTGGTTCATAAGTCAAACAAGTTCCAAGTCAGTGTTGGACTCCACCAGGGCTACCATTTGTCACCGGTTCTGTTCATAATCTTTATGGACAAAATTTCTATATGCAGACAAGTGGCAGAGGGTGTCAGGGTCGGTGAACTTAGGATTCCATCTCTGCTTTGTGCAGATGATGTGGTCCACTTGGTGTCACCAAACAGTGACCTCCAGCTCGCACTGGGATGGTTTGCAGCCGAGTGTGAAGCGACTGGGATGAAGATCACCACCTCCAAGGCCATTGGTCTCAGCCGGAAAAGGATTGATAGCCCACTCTGGGTTGGAGGACAGTTGCTGCCACAAGTGAAGGAGCTCAAATATCTTGGAGTCTTGAGGGAAAAATGGAACGGGAGACTCACAGGTGGATAGGGGCGGCGTCTGCTGTGATACAGGCACTACACTGGTTTATCTATGTTCCAACTCTCACCTATGGTCACAAGCTGTGGACAGTGACTAAAAGAACAAGATCTCGAATACAAGCGAAATGAGTTTCCTTCACAGGGTGGCTGGGCTCAGCTTTATAGAAAGGGTGAGAGGCTCAGAAATCCGGGAGGGGCTCAGAGTAGAGCCACTGCTCCTCCGCATCGAGAGAAGCCAGTTGAGGTGGTTCAGGCATCTGGTCAGGATGCCTCCCGGTAGTCTCCCTGCGGAGCTGTTTCGGGCATGTCCATCTGGGAGGAGCCCCCATGGCAGATGCAAGACACCATGGAGGGACTATGTCTCTTGACTGACCTGGGAATGCCTGTGCCCCCCACAGATGAGCTGGTGGAAGTAGCCGGGGAGAGGACAATCTGGGCTTCCCTGCTGAGACTGCTCCCCCCGCGTTCAGACCCGGATGAGCGGCAGAATTCGAGACGAGACTATACCAAAATTCTCAGTATGTTGTTTGTTGCATTTGGCATTCTGGGGTCTGGGGTGC
Source organism: Scatophagus argus (assembly GCF_020382885.2). NCBI lineage: Eukaryota > Metazoa > Chordata > Actinopteri > Scatophagidae > Scatophagus > Scatophagus argus. Next base: position 2,433,849 of record NC_058515.1, on the reverse strand, counting down.
AATAATCATGACAGTCTCTATGGACTAAAAGTGAGCCAAAAGACTTGGCATTGTTACTATGGAGACCAGTAGTTTTGATGGGGGGGAAAAAAAAATTCAGCTGCTTGGGTTTAAAGCAGTTTCAATGCAGTTTAGCTCAGAATATTAAAAAGAGATAGATGGCTGTAATGAACTTAGCCTGTTGCACATTACTTTTGCCATCCTTTCAACATACTGCATGTTAAAATATCATCTACGGTGAAATTGCGTGCATTAATTAATAATTCAAGAACACGTACTGAGTAATTGAACACTGTGTGCACAAATTACTAATTCCCTTTCTTTTAGGACAATTTTAAACACATATAATCATCTAGCATACTGCACGCCAAAGCATTCGAATCTACACTGGACAGAGGTATCTAGATAACTTTCATGAAGACTCACTTATCGCTTATTATTAGATATTTTGATGAATGGGTCCTTACCCACAAAAGTATGTGCAGCCATTAAAACATAATGTCGCTTTACATGGCTCCAAGGTTAAGTAGATAAAGCCCTCTTTTTGACAGAGAGCACACACCCTGTGACTTCACATCTGCTTGGATGCATACAATCAGTATGCTGACAGCATTTCATCAATCTGTAGGAATACGCCACATGCAGCTGATTTACCTGCCATTTTTAATCAAGATGAATATTTCCTTGTGTGACAGAGGTGATAAAAACTCCTTGGACTCCTATGTCAGTGTGCTGTAAGTGACTTGGTCATGTGCGCATAGGCTTTAAGGACGACTACAGTGAAAAACCTATACCATAGATAGACAGACAATGGTGAGGGGAGAGACAGTGATTGGTGCAACACTAAGGTCACTGTACAAAGTGAATCATGTACCCAATCACTCACAGTGAACACACAGGCAAAACACCATCACTAAAACCAACAAATGAGCTGATGAGATGAGTGCAGACACGCACGAACAGAGGGAGCAAATAAACAACCGAGTAGCCCAAGTTTGAACGAATACTCAATGTGTCAAGTCAGATACTGAAATATGAGGCAATGTTTTTTTTTTTATAGATAGCCTTTAAACCCTGGATATTATGAATCTGCAAAATAACTACAAACCAAAGTTAACAAATAAATGTAGTGGAGTTAAAAAGTACAAAATTTAACTCCAAAATGTAGTGCAATGAATGTATAAAGTAGTAGAAAATTGAAATAATAAAGTAAAGTACCTCAAAATATATATAGTATATCGTACTAAACTAAACTGTACTTAGTTACATTCTGTCACTGGGTAATTAAGTTTTAAATTTTTACAGTAATCATTTTGAAATATCAGTCATTGGTCTCCTTGATTACTAATAATCAACACTGCCCCTGACTTGGGTGTAAACAGCAACTTGACTGGTACACACAGGCACACAACCCCGAGGCAGTAATTGTGCTTTTTAACGTAGCCTGGTGCAGTGCAACATCATTCCACTTTATTCCAGGAAAGGACAAGTGAATTCAGGGGAGGGTCAACAGTCTCCTTTCTTGGGCTGCAAAATTCTTTTTTTTTTTATAACTTTGTCACAACATTGCAGGTTGTTTGTTGTTTATTTACAACATGAAATGGGTGCAGTACTCTCACACCAGCCCTATACATGTAGCTCCTCAGAGTCTAAGTGCAGGCCTGAGAAAACAAGTGGAGGAGAACTGGGATAAATAGATGAGGAAATTACTGACATGCAAGACATCGTGCAGAGACCAGACCAGAGAAGGAAGTGTTAAAGAGGACGTAGACTGTACCATGCTGTCTGTAGATGGGGGGTTTTCTATAGATATTATCTTTGACCATAGTCTCTGAAGATGGCAACAGGCACAGAGGAAAGAAAATGGAAGAAGCCAACATGAAAGGGAGAGAAAGAAGAGAGAATGGAGAAAAAAGAAGCATGAGTTAGCAGTTAAGGATGTGATATTTTAAGTTAAAAGGGGGGCACAGAATAGCTTGGTTTAACACATTTGTCATTGTCATTATGGCACAACAGAAACATCAGCATTTTCAATAGAATTCATGCAACACATTCAAAATATATCATTTGATTGGTCTTTGTTGAATGGGATGTCTGCCAGCATCTGAAACAATATCCATACAAAAGCAATAAGAGATGACTATGAAAGCCATTCAGCGGATAATCATGGGCCATTTTTTTCTTCTTAACCCCCTCTCAACATGGGAGTTATGTTTTCCTTTGCATGACTGACTGTAATTTTCAATTGGAGAAAATGTTAGATCAAATATATTTTCCTGTGAGAGACTGAATATAATAAAGGACACGATATTTAATGTCAACTCCTTTCCAAATTTAGGGTAAATATAATTCTAATTGATGCAGTCTCGTGTCAGATCAGTCAGAAAGAAATTGCTTTTAAGTTTAAGTCCATCCATCCATTTTCTATACCGCGTATCCGTCAGGGCCTCGGGGGGACTGGAGACCATCCTAACTGCCTACAGGTGAGAGGTACACCCTGGACTGGTCGCCAGTCAATCGCAGGGCCGACACACAAAGACAGACAACCGCACACACTCACACCTAGGGGCAATGTAGAGTAGCCAATTAACCTAATGTGCATGTTTTTTGGAATTGTGCAAGGAAACTGGAGTACCCGGAGAAAACCCACACAGGCACAGGGAGAACATGCAAACTCCACACAGAAGGGCGGTGCTAATCACTTCACCACTGTGCCGCACAGGTATACAGAATAAATAAGACAAATACAAAGTCAGTTATTAAGTACAATCTAAAGATAGTGGGCCTCATGCAAGAGCAACCCATACAAACAGATCCAATCTAAGGTGGCACGCATTAGTGATTTAAGAGAACTTTGTGGCATTTTACACATTTTGTGCTCTTAAAATCTACAGTAGACCAGACGTGTCATACAGACCTGTACGAGTCATGTACAGGTCTATCTTAAAAACACATTAAAGGTTTACGTTGTCCCAGTGTACATGAGCAGTTAGACAAGATCAACAAGAACTCGCAGTCTCTGCATACCTCAGTTTTCCACTGAAGATTCTGGCTTAAGAGGAAAGTAGATAATGTCTTTTCAGAATCAGAATCTTATCCAGGCTTGAGGTGTTGGTGGTCCATGTCAGCTCATTTGACACACTGATCCCAGGGAACTTTATGCTCTCCAAATGTTTCACTTCATTTCCATTTATGTGGAGTGGGAGGTCTTCTATTCTCATTGTTCTTCAGAAGTCAATGATCACCTCTTTTGTCTCGGAGGTGTGAAGGACCAGATTCTTGTCCTCAGTCAGACATTTCACATCATGCCTGCATGGTATCTCATCATTGTCTTAGACCAATCCCACTACTGATCTGTCGTCAGCAACTTAATTATGGAGTTGGAAGAGTGGATGGGGGTGCAGTCATGAGTGAACACGTATAGAGGATCGGACTCAACACACAACACTGCTGGGTTCCTGCGTTCAGGATGAGAGTGGAGGAGGTGTGGTGGCCTATTCTTACCTGCTGTGATCTGTTTGAGTGAAAGTCCATGATCCATGAGCACAGTGAAGAGTCAAGGCTTTGGGTGTTCAGTTTGTTGACCAGTTTGCCTGGGATGACTGTATTAAATGCAGAGCTGAAGTCCACAAAGAGCATGCTCACATAGTTGTTGTGCTTCACCATATGTGTCAGGGCTGCGTGGAGTGCAGTGGTGATGACATCCTCTGTGGAACAGTTCACTCTGCATGCACACTGGTGTTTATCCAGCACTATCCACCAGATAAGATGCCAGACAAGTGGTTTTCTTTCGTTTTCTTTACATTTTAAAACAAGTCATCGGCTTCCTTAGGAAAATGCTAGAGTGCTGTTTTACTCTGAAGCTCCAGAAATGTTTTGTGGACTACAGAACTTCACTCAACTTTCCATTAGTATAGGGGTGAGTAGATAATGTTGGATTTTTCATTTTCTGGTAAACTGTTCCAGTAAGATGATTCGCTAAATCAGAATTGAAACACTCATATGAGCAAACCTTACAAAGGCTAAGAGGTTTAGGATAAGAATATAAAAATGTTCATGCACGAGGCCCACTCTCCCACAGACAACAGCTTTACAAGACTCATCTGCATGTACTTGGAAAGAAGGAGCTCCAATGTATTGGAAAATTAAAGGTTTACTCTGCACAAAACATTTAACTTATTGAGAAACATGAATAAGCACACCACTTAAAAATCCTCCATAGTAATCCCCGTTCAGTAGTTTAGAGATGCAACAGACGTAAAATCGTCAGCTACAGGAGGCCAGTGAAATAATGCTTTTCAGCTACATGTTACTGGTGGTACTACACCTGTAAGAAACCTCTGGTGTCAACATTTTTGGAAGGCTTTTGTTATTTGCTATAACTTTATAGCTCATGCCGTAATTCGCCTCTGTGTCACTAATGACTGCCTCCTCCATAGAATGCGTAAAGATGCAGGAAGAACTGAAAGTTGAGTTGTAAAGCAAGCAGTGCAGATATGGCCTACCTGGTATGTGGAAATGCCGGGGAGCAGCCACGTAGGTAGAAGCAGAGGTGGGGGATTTTCCATCAGAATAGGTGGATAAGCTTGGGGTACTCCGACCACTTTCACTACCTCCATTGGGGACAGAGTAGGGTGGGCATTGGATACAAAAACCAAAAAGGAAAAGGTTTGGGAGTAAACAAAGGGCATTGGGGAAGCAAAAAGGCTGTGTTAAGGTAAACATATTGATAAATCTCAAACACAAAGCTGTGAATATTACAATAATGTAGGTGACTTGATAACCCAGCCATTTACTGTATTTACAGTATTGAAAGATTGTCTTGAAAAATTTTACTGAGATTTTGGTGACCTGTTAAATGATGAGACACAAAAATCATCCTGAACTGTAAATGCTACCTATTTACCATAGATATTGTATAGATATTGTTGAGCCTCAGCCCAAACATCCTTCTTTCCATCCATCAACATCCTCAGAATGCCCATGGGAATCACCACTTTGAAAAAGGACTACCCATCCTTTGCACAAAGCTGTCTTTGGCCACATATATCTCCAGTTTTGTTTCTTTCACCCAACGATTGGATGAGGGATGGAATGAAGACCAGTAAATCGATACCTTTCCTTCATAGCTCACCTCTTGACAAAAACAGTACTAATTCAAGACTGAATTACTTCTGCTGATGTTTGTAACTTGCAGTCACAACACTGTAATGCTTCCACTCGGGGTAACTGCTATGTTTTACCTGCATCGAGCAGTCCACCAAAACATGGCCTGAGACTTGAAGGTACTGATCTGTGTAAAGATGACCCTTTCAATCTGTGCCAGTGGTATTACATGTCATACACTTCCTGTCTCCTAAGCGGGCCTGTCACTTCATCTCCATTCATCACTGGACATTTTTAACACCAATACATTACTGGCGGCTATTGCTTGTCCATGGTGAACCAAAGCAACACTAGATTTATCTGCTAGCTTAATTTGTTTGCTAGAGATCTCCAGATTTCATGAGAGTATGTTGCTGAGGCAAAGACAAAGTTAATTACTTTCTAATTTGTCTGTCTGAAAAATGCCATTTTGGTGTCAGAATTGAAAAATTCCAAATCAAATTTAAAAGATATGTGGTTTGTGAAAAATCATTTTTGGTGACTGGGTCAAAAGAATAATATATGCCCACGTTCACTTTTTCCATCAGAGCGAATAGTTGCAGGAATTGCCACTAGTCTCCTCAAGGGGTGGGGGTAACTCTTCAGTGAGACGTACAATTTCTGAAGCGTCTGTTAAATCCTAAAGAGACTGAACGTCACTTTCAGACTGATCCACTGACAAAAAGGGACCAAAGGATGTGGAGTGTGAAGCCTCCACTGCCTCTAGGTGTGAGTGTGACTGGTTGTCAGCCCTGTGATAGACAGCTGACCTACATGACTGTACATGATTGCACATGACTCTTTGCACAAAGTTAACTGGAATGAGGTCAGTCCTCTGTGAATTTGCACAGGATAAGCTGAACTGTTTTATGGCACAATCTACTTTATGCTGCATTGAAGCTGCTGAAGTGATTAATTGAAGCCACTGCAGAGAATCACGCAGACCTTGCAGAGTTCTTGAGCAGCCCATTTTCACACCTACAGGACTGCTGGTTTTGGAAAGTCCTCAGAAATGTTCAGACACAGCTGGCGAAAAGGAGCTGGTGCTGTTCTGTACAGCACTTCATTTGAACTGTAAAATATCCCCCAGCTCTCTAGTAGAGAGCTAAATATTTAATTCTTGCAAAACATTTCTGCACTAGGTCAATGAGTGGTTGGTTCTCATCACGTAACAGTTTTCACTGCAAAATAACAAAAGATAATGGCAAAATAATGGGGTTTGTTACATTTGTCCATTTGTGTTTTGTTGTTAGCGTCACATACATTCACATTCTGCTGATTGCTTGTATGTATGTGTTTTGTATCTATGACAACAACCAAGGGTCCACCCCATTGTGTTATGTCACAGGCAGGCTGGGTGATGAAGTCACTGACACCCTGAAGGCCAAAGAGTAACAAACACTTTACATCCAGAGCTTTGAGGAAGAAACAGAGAGAGAGACTGGGGGTGAACCTAAGAGAGTGTTAACTGATTGAACACACACTCTTCACCCTCCGAGGAACCCTGGGCAGCAATCTGGATGCAAATGAGTGAGATCACTGACTCACGCAGCAGTGCTGTTAGTGCTGGTCCCAGTGATCTCCTATACATACACACAATCACGCACACATGCACATAAATGCACGCATGATCACACCACAGTACTGTTAGTGCAGGTCTGAATGTAGGGCAGGTCCTCCATAAAAACATATGGAGCTGAAGTAGGATGTGTCGGAGGCTTGGAAAGTTTAGGGAGGAGATGCATTATAATTCATGTAAAAGGATTACACATTTGACAAAAGGTGGAGGCCAGTGATTAATCCAACACCAATAACACAATGATAAGATATAAAAGATGGTTGCGTCATTAACAAGGAATCAGGGAGATCATTTTAAACAAAAACATAGCACATTCAAGCTTGCAATTCCTTTCCTCAACTCTCCCTCAATTTCCAAAAGTGACCTGAGAGTCTCTTAAGTCTTAATATCACCGAAACTCCTCCAAGGAAATCCGATAGCTCATCAAAGCATGAACTTGTTGCATGAAAACTAATATCTCTCTTTCACAGGATCTTAGGAACCGATTGAACAAGACTGTGTATTTGCTGTACTGTAAATATAACCTTGTATTTCTTCATTATTTTTATCATTATCATTATTATAGATAATCTTTTATATCTTTTTATATCTTTTCTGTACTTTTAGCACTTGTCTTGTTCTGCTGGCTGCTGTAACAACCAAATTTCCCCTCGTGGATCAATAAAGTCTCATCTCATCTGTAAAATGCCACTGCAACTGGCAATCAGACCCCCAAATTACGGCTCAGCCCACTTGGGCTATTTCATTCCCCCTCCTCTCTTTCATCTTCCTCCTAGGAGAATTCCCTCTTATCCTCTCCACTCTGTCATGGAAAAACCACCAAAACCTTGAAACACGTGTTCATGATTTTCTGTGCAAATACTGAGTTGGAAGCTCATGCTATTTCACTCTCTATCGCTTCCTTTAAATCAGCCATGGTTCAAGCAATCATAGGTCAAAAAAATGTGTTCCTGCTGTCAGGGTTCTATATAGCACAAAAATAACATCTTTTCTGAGGCAAAGATTATCTACAAGTGAAAATTTCCCTGTATGAAAGTGCCTGGGTGCTGTCGAAACTCTTTAAATTGGGGCCGTCACTTTAAAATCAAAATCTGAACGCTATTAAAAAAGCAAAAAGTCTGTTGCTACCAGTAAACTAAGCTATATTTGCTAATGCAAAATGGAGAAAACTAGTGATTCACACTGAATGGATAATGGCAACGTTAAACTGAAAAACCCTCTGTGCTAACATGCATATGCTTCCGAAACTGCATATCCCTAAACACAAAATTAAAGAAAGCTATAAAGATTTAGTGATGATAACATTTGCAGTTGACAACCAAAACCAACCAAAACCAAATAAACTATAGCATCAGGGTCACACTCAGGTCTACATCAAACTACACAAGTTAAACCATGCACAACAATAACACTGTCCACAGACACAAGTGAACAGAACAAGCAGAATGAGAAAAACTGAGTGGTCCTATGAATGTACCTGGATGAACTCCATGAAACACCACGATACGGACAACAACATCACAAAACCTGCTAACCATTCCAATAGAGGATCGGCGACACAAAGAAGAGAAAAACTACTGGAGTTTTTACCGTTAGGAGGAGGTAAAATGAGGTGCAGGGATGTTGTACGCATAGGATCAGGCAGGGGGTCCTGTTTGAACGCTGAAGGGGTTGAGAGAGAAGGTAGCAAAGGGAGCTTGTTGGATAAGCCTTTCTGCAGGGTTGCAGCATGAAAGGGGAATGTGTCCAGTGCTGGTTTGTGATGCTGATCTCAAGGATATGTGGTATCATGCATAGCATTAACAGTTTCATGGTTTTGCTTCAAGAATTAACAGAAATAAATCTTCACCAGTGACCAAACAGTGGTTACGGATCCAAATGCAAAATGTACACAATGTCAGATGTTTTGTTTCCTGTTATGATTCATTTGTCCACGGTGAACCAACAGACTGAGAGATACAGAGGATGAATTTCCAACACATGGTTAATTTGATGGTGAACCATAGCCCATGCCAAGTCAAGTCTATTCAGTGGTTGGATCACAGCACTCCATTCTTTAGGACCTTTGTTCTCAGTCAAATACAGAAAGGACTGGCATCTTGCTGCTGTGTGGAAACATGTTTAGCTACAGATTTTCAAGAGTTTTATGTCTTCTATTCTGTTTTGGGGAACACCTTTACACAGTCAATCTGGCTGACCTGCTTTCTTTGCACTTTACTATACTTTATGTAGCATATGTTAGTTTATTTAAAATATGTTTAGTCTATTTATGATCAGTATGGTTTTATCATCTAAATCTCTCCTACTAACAGTTAGGCTGTAACACGCTACTTGATGCTTGAATTTCCCTCAAGATCAATAAAGTAGCTATCTATCTATCTATCTATGAAAACCCTGATTTTGGGGCACTGTGTGTCCCTTTTCAAATATAAGCTTTTTAGAAGCTCTTGAAAAGGCTGATGGTTCTGTTTAAGGTTTTGCAACAGCAATTTGGTCAAAACGTCCTTTGTCTGTATTAGACCAGATCTTGGTTTCAGCGTGCTTTGATACCTCTGAAGTAAGGGATGTAGTTGTGCTGCTGCAGCATGGCCAGGGTGGTAGGGTTTAGGTGATAAGACAAGCCTGCACCGCCACCTGCTGGTGTTGGTGAGTACTTTCCACTCCCACCAATACCAACATTCCCTTCAGCCACACCAGAATAGTACATGGGGAGGGAAGATGAGTCTCTGGCCCAGGTGGAGGGGTACTTAATAGCGCCCATTAGGTTTGGAGGCAAAGGGAGAGAACTGAAGTCACGGGCCTGGCTGCTGGATCTACCACCAAGGCATACCTCTGGCCCTGAATGTCCAATTAGATCACAGGCAACATGTTGAGTCAAAGGATAAAAATGTGAAGGTATTAGGTTTCTTTATAGTTAAGTATTTTTGCAATGTAATATGCAAATCTGCACACAGCACATAATATCTTAATATATAATCATAATGTTTCAATTATGTACAAAAGAGTAGCATATTTTTAATTTTATGAACAAGCCCTATAATCCTCTTCAAAAGGTAAAATTGAAGGGCCGCTATCGAGCTTCTCAGAGAAGGAAACCAGTCATAACTGACCAAAAAGTCTCAGTACTTGACATTTATAACTGATCTGAGGCAGATAATAAAAATCCTTTCCATCAACTTTCTTAACTTAAGAAATTATTCAGATCTATGCTTTAGGAGAGCTCCAGAAGTGTCCAAACCTGTTAGAAGCCGCTAGTCCATGGTGTTCAGACAGACATGTTACATGTCTTACATTTGATAATGTTGCCAAATAGCAAACAATTAAGTAGCTTGACAGCAACGCAGTTTTTTAATCACCCAAAAGGTCTGGACAGTGTAATATGAGGGTATCAAAATTTAATCAAACTGTAAAGGAGCATATCATTTAATTTCTGGTTTTGAGTCACCAGCAGGAAATCTCTAAAAAAAAAAAAAAGATGAAGCAAATGATGATGAGTCATTTGTGATTTCATCTCCTAAAAATACAGAAAACGAACTTTGCCTCCCACCATCTTGTTACCTATCATTCACTGAGAAGAATAAATGTGAGAAAAGAATTTTCATGAAAATATTCAGAAATACAAATGTGGAGGTTTTCAGATAACAGCAGCATTACATGAATAACAGACTGTGTGTCATACGTGTATGAGCCTGATACCTGGTCGGCTGTAATTCTGGGGGGAACGGGACGGGGTATAACGTCCGTAGCCCCCAAGGGAGCTGTTGGAGCTGGGACTGGAAGGCCTCCGCTGACGGGGTGATTTCTCCCCATCACCCTGGATGCACAAATGGATAAAATTAAGAAAAAAAAACCAAAAAAACGTCAGCACGTTCTCCTGAGATTATTATATTATCTCACTGTTTCATCACAGCAGCAAAAAGGAATTCGGGCGTGACTTCATTCCTGATATTTTCCTAATGACGTGGATCAATCATGTTGCACAAGGCAATACAACATTATCACTATCAGTGTAGTACAGTCAGGATGAGGCTTAGAAAACTGACCATTCAAGTCACATCTTTACATATTTTTTTTTTCATTTCTTTCATTTTTTCATTTCATGACTGTCACACAATGTCATAAATAAAAATGGCAGAAGATCTGATGATCTGATGAAATTCAAACAAATTTCAATTTGAATATTCCCTGTCTAACTCTGGCTAACTATTTAAAGGGTCAGTCCACACAAACTATAATTAACACTCACTTGGGATCAGCCTTGTTGAAAGTTTTGTTTTATTTGTCCATGAAGGTGGACACATGAAATTTCCAATGTGATGATACAAGTCAACCTGCAATAACCTGTACAGCTTCATCCATGTCATCCCTGCCAATTATTTGTGTGGCCACTACTTTTAACGCACTGCTTCAAAGCTCTGACCACATCTGAGAAGTGAGCAATGATTAAGATGTCTGAAACCTACACAGCTGCAGCCTCAAAAACAAGTATAAGATGTACAATGGCCCCAGAACCAATGGCAGTCTGACAGATGATGTCACCAATTGGCATTCTTAGCAATTACTGGTAAGAACAATGTTATTACTGACAGCAATCATGTCCAAAACTATGAACTGAAGACCAAACTCATAATTAAATGTAATTCTCCTTTAGGCATATGACCTTGCCAGCTTCTTTAATTGAACTAGCAACATTTGTATGGACCATTAAAAGACACATTAAATGTTTAACTCCACTAAATCACACCCACAGGAAACCACTGATGGAGGGTGCAACATCCATAGTGAGACATAGTGCATTATATTACCTCAGTAGGAGCAGGAGAAAGCAGCTGGGGGGACTGCAAATGAAGAGGGGGAGAAAGCCAATGATTAGGACGAACTCATATATGAGGTTATATGAGTTTACCATCCAACTACGTGAGTGATATCTAATGTCAGTGAGTTATGACGTCTGCTGTGAGGACATTCCTGATGGGAGGATGAACTGAATGAAGTGAGTTCGAAGTATAATGTTCAATTTACACAATCGGGGCTATAAGACTGTGGGCACGCCGCAGAGGAATGGGTGAGATTGTGAGAAAGAAGCAAGCATGGCGCTGATGGAGGACTGTTACTGACTTTACTATGTGAGTGAGGGATGAATGGCAAAGCAAGGCAAAAAAAAAAGAAAAAAATCAGAAGGGAGTTTAATTAATCATAAATCAAATCAGGTATTCATTTGATGAAACCTGGGAAATAAATCATCTGTATCAAAATCAAATCATCTTTTCATCAATCAATTTGAAAAACACAATTATTTCCACTGCACCACATACTCACCAATATATGTTGTATACATTCAAATTAGATATATACAAAATTCAAATTAGAAAATATCTGCTGATATATTGGCCAGTATTAGCTTATTAGCCCAGTGCAGCTTGCAGATGTATTTGTATGAGAGTATCTCTTGGCTCATAAGTAAACACTATATGCACATTTAAGGGATGCTTAATAATTCAATGATATATGCGTGTTTACCAATATTGGTATTAGCTTAAAAACAAGGTATGTAATTTGGTTAGAGAAACCTACTATAAAATAGACTACTAGAGCAGTTGTAGGACATTAATATGAAAAGGTACTGACAAATCTCTGGTGATTCAGTAATAATCAAGTCACTAATAAAGTCCTCAATTAAAGGTCATGAGCTATTTACTGGGGCAGTAGTGGTGCAGTGGTTAGCACTGTCGCCTGATAGCAAGAGGGTTCCAGATTCGAATCCTGGTCTGGGATTTTGCATGTTCTCCCTGTGCCTGCATGGGTTTTCTCCGGGTACTCCGGCTTCCTCCCACAATCCCAAAGACATGCACATTAGGTTAATTGGCTACTCTGCTCTAAATTGCCCCTAGGTGTGAGCATGAGAGTGTATGGTTGTCTGTCTTTGTGTGTCGGCCCTGCAATTGACTGGCGACCAGTTCAGGGTGTATCCCGCCTTTCGCCTGTAGTTAGCTGGGATAGGCTCCAGCCCCCCTGACAGATAAGCAGTATAGAAGATGGATGAGCTATTTACTGTCATTTCTCTGCTACTACTGTACTTAGTATTGCACTTAAGTACAGAACTTGAGTAAATGTACCTATTTAGCATTTAATATTAGATTAGAGATAAAGTTAGAAAGTAGAACTGAAAGACAGAGAGTTTTGAGGTTAGTCTACCTCTCCGTAGTGCCTCTCCTCAGATACATAGCTGACGTATGGAGAGTAGGACAGCATGTCAGGTCTGTCTATGTTATATATGGCCTTTGTCTTTGGAAGGGCTGCCAGGTCCTTGTAGTCCAGCATCTCCTCTCCTAGTTTGGCCTAGGGACAGAAAGAAAAGACACTTACTTAACATTCTTTGCTGAGTTAATATGTATAAAATAATTACTACAAATCCTAAAAACGGGAATGCTGTGGGAAAAAGCTGAACTATGTGGTGCTGCTGCCCCCTATTGGTGAGTAAATGTGAAGCAGTCTTACATAGATGACTCTGCTAGGAGAGCCTGAGGCGCTGGAGGCTGGGACTGAAGTGATGCTCTCAGATGAAGTGCGGGTCACCTGAAACACACCAAACACACAACTATGTTTAAATATACCGGAGGCACATATGTTGAGGGACTTTACAGAGAGAGATGTTATATATGCTGCACAAATCGTTCATTCATTAAAGCTCATGCAATATTTGGTTGTGATTTTTCAATTCAAATCAGCCTTGTTCTTTTCCTTTAAGCAACTAAATCTCCTCAGAGCTTTGTGAATTAATCCTTTGACTGTTTTTTTTAATTAACCAATTAAATCTGTTTATTATCATTCTGAACACACTAAAGCTTCAAGACAGTGAGTTAATGCAAGCCAGGCTAGCTGTTTCCCCCTGCCTTAAGTCTTTATGCTAAGCTAGGCTAACCACACCATGACTCCAGCTCTGTATTCAGCACCCAGACAGATTTATCATTTATTATTTATTCTCACCTCACTGGCAAGGAAAGTAAACATATACAAATATATTAAAGTATTTTTTAAATACTGATCTTTTTATGTTTTTATGTTGGCACATTTAATTTCATTATGATCAAACAGCACATACATGGTGGTGTTATTAGTGAAGCTGTCCTGAGCATCAGTTGCTGTTAAAGTACACAAGTTGGAGACAGAGAACAGACTTTCCACTTCAGAGCAAATTAAATATGTGTATAAATACTCATTATTATCTTTCTCATCTTTCAAGATTATCAGTTATATCATCTCTGTATGTCGAGTTTTACTAGCTACAGATGATATATCCTACAAATACAGGTACACACATCACATATCAGTCATTAGTACTTGCTTGTGGCCTGTGGAGGTTTCTGCTACTCATTCTGAAGCAAACATTAGTAAATTTTCAACACATGATCAACCCATGCAGCAGATGTTTGTGGGGGCGTGAGTGGTTCTGGGGTGGGTACAGGACATACAGGAACACCAACCTGTTGCTCAGGGATGTCACTGAGCTGTATCCGGACCTGCTTCTAGGAAGGAGATGGGTTATAATGAGGAATGAGGATGGGAGATGGTAGAAGGACCTTTCAAGCAATGGTACTGCGACTGATCAGTCACATCCTCTTTGAATGTACTGGTTTGTGTTGAGGTTGACAAGTTGATGTGATCTCATGCTTACTAGAACGAAGTTGGTGACTTTTTTGGTGAACATTTTTAATACTAACATCAACAACAAATTACAGTAGGGGACCAGCAGCAACAACAGGAGGTAGACCTTCTTAGAGTTGCAATATGTAAGAATTGGCCACTTGTCAAATTCATACTCCAAATAATAGGGGACAGCATATTACCAGACTAATTGTTGCTAACTGTGGCTGCTGTGAGCTAGTTAGCTCAGTTAGCTGTGGAGGTAACAGCCCTTAGTTGACTCTGATAGGACTGGGATCTCAGAGAACTGGGGGAGCATTGGTGAAGGCCTGAAGCGAGTGGCGTCAGAATGGCCATCAGAACCAGAGTAGTAGTAGTAGTAGCAGTAGTAGTAGTAGTAGTAGTGGTGGTAGTAGTAATGGAACTGAGTTCAGCAGTCAGTCAGTAAGACTGAAGGTGGCCATTTTGATAACGGGGAATACAATTCCCATTTGATTTACAGCAACTCTGTCCGAAATAGCTCTAATGTGGATCCATTTTGGTTCTATTTGGGGATTTGTGACACAATTACAAGTATCTCATCTCTACTGACACGTATGCAGTTATGGCTTTGCTGTCTTTTCCACTCACCTTACTCTTCTCCTCCTGCTTGGCTGCTTGTCTGCATGGAGGATGCCAAATAGAAGATCCTGAAGACACGCAAAGACAAGAACCGTCAGCAGTTTTTCCATGATCTCACGTGTCCATTTGTGTTTTTTCTAGCATCATGGCTCTAGGGATGGCAATGGTAGTTGATCAGTCAGTCTACCAATTTGGTCCAAACTGAAAAGTCTCAGCAGCTACCAGGTTTTGTTCAGACATTTGTAATTCTCACACAATTAATTCTCACAACACTGGTGAGTCCCTGAATTTCCACCTGGTATCATTATCACTTGGGTGAAATTAACTTAGATTTACGATTAAATACGGTGTGGTTAGTACTAATTAACAAAAGCCAGCATGCACATACACGAAGTTGAGATGGTGCTGAACATTGGTACATGGTAAACATTACAGGATAAACATTAATATATCAACATTGTGAGCATACAAAATGAGCATTTAACTTAGCAACATCATGCCTAAGTACAACCAGATAGAGCTGCTAGCATGTCTGTAGGCTTTTAATATGGCACAATACTAATTGTGTCTTAAGTATACTGTAAACACTTTCAACTCACTCTACTTTAAAACTTTAGCTTTGAAAACAAATTTGCAAAGAATTTGGCAAAGAAAATACATGCAAAAAAGATAAAGCAATGGACATCTACATATGAGGAAGATGTATTGTATAAATGTATACATTTTTCTATTTTCTTCTAAAGGAGCCAATCAAGATTCCACACTACATGCATAACTCATTTGCTCAGTGACATCCTTTTGATTTTAAGGCAGAAACTTTCTGAAATCTATTCACCCTAAAGTAACATTAAACAGTTCAACAAAAATCGAGGTAAATCAAACACCCACGGCAAAGCCCCAAACACAGCATCTCTGTGAGTGTGTGACTCAGGAACATGTGTGCATGATTCATTCACCAAGCTGCTAGCCCATTTTGTTACAAGTAGAACAAGTGGATCCACAGTGCATTGCGTTTATGGTAACACACTGGAAATCAAAACTAAAAATAAGTGTTGTTAGTTTACAGGTTATAAATACAGGAATGAAAGAGTGGATAGAAATAGAACAGAGTAAAGAAATGTCACCAGTGGATTACTAGCTTCGGTGCTTCTTCTGATCTAACAATACACAGTCATGTGTTTAAGGATTAAATCTTTTTTTTGCTAGGCATAAACATGTACAGTACCTACCCTTTTTGGAGCTACACTAAAAATCTTGAAGACAGATTTTGAAGGTACCTAAAATTTTAAACTGCTTTTACCTTGCAGGTACATTTCTTCTCCCTCTGCAAACATCTGCTCACAGCGAGCACAGCGGGCACATGTGGGGTGGTAATGCTTCTCTCCAGCCTGTTGAGCATTAAACAAGAACAGATTATGATATTGTAGCACTCATTGTTGGTTTTGGTGTTTTTATGGGAATTATGAAAGGAATACTAAGGCAATTTGGTATTGCAGTTAAATAAATGTGAGGAGACAGTATATGCCCAAAACTGAAGCAGCAAAGCCCAGATATCCTGACATTTTACTCTAGAAATGTATACATGTGTCTATATAAATAATAAATATTTTATATTTTATTCTATATTTTAATTTATTTTTCATTTGGTCGGGAAAATTGCAATGTCTGTAAGAAGGAAGAATTTCCCCTTGGGGATAAATAAAGGAATTCTGATTCACTTTAATCCTTAGTTTGAGTCAAGCTCTAAAGAGATTGGGTCCGACATTTCCCATCCATCCATGGGGTTTACACATAGAGACAAACAAGCTACACTTCCCAAAACTTGATGTTATAACACTCACAAGTGCAGTAGATATACAGAAAAAGAAGAAAACACTGGTAGTCATTTCCACAGGTGAGTGCCCAACACACTGAAAATTTCCCAAGATGTTTTGTGTTTATGCACATGAATAAAGACACAATCTTTTCTGTATGTCTGAAGGCTGAGTTCATTAGAAAATGCAGATAAGATTCAGGGTGAAATTAGTTCTGGTGAGTAAAGAATCGTACTGCTGTAATAATTTTTTGTCCTGCAGAAGTTCTCAGATGACTCTGCGCTTGTCGGTCTCATCACCGATGATGACGACGCGAAATACAGGGGACTGACGCAGGACTTTGTGGACTGGTGTCAGCAGAACCACCTCCTTATCAACGTGGGGAAGACCAAGGAGATGGTGGTGGACTTCCGCAGACACCAGCCTATCGCCCCTGCCCCAGTGAACATTCAGGGAACGGACGTTGAGCGAGTGGACTCTTACAAGTACCTGGGCGTTCACCTAAATCACAAACTGGACTGGACTCACAACACGGAGGCACTGTGCAGGAAGGGCCAAATAAGGCTTTACCTCCTGAGGAGACTGTGGCCTTTTGGAGTGAGGAGGCCACTCCTGAAGACCTTATATGACTCGGTGATGGTGTCCGCCGTCAAGTATGGTGTGGTCTGTTGGACCAGCAGCATCACAGAGAGGGAGAGGAAGATGCTGGACAAGATCATCAAGAAGTCCAGCTCTGTCCTGGGCTGTCCTCTGGACTCAGTGCAGGAGGTGGGGGACAAAAGGGTCCTGGCTAAACTAACATCTATGCTGGACCATGAGCCTCACCCCCTGCAGGACGCCCTGTCTGCTGTCTGCTTCAGTGACAGACTGATTCACCCTCGCTGTGTGAAGGAGAGATTCCACAGGTCTTTCCTTCCTGCTGCTGTCAGACTCTCTGTGCAGTACTTTTAGTCATTTACTGTTAGTCCCTCACAATACATAAGAAATTATAATTTATGCAGAACGTTGTAGCTCAGTTCTAGATGCTATTTATGTTTATTTTTAGATTTCTTATATTTTTTCTTATTATTATCTTAAATATTTCTGATCCTGTAACTCTTATTCCAGTGCTGTTCTTCTACTCTGCTGTTGTAACACTGAAATTCCCCCTTTGTGGGACAAATAAAAGTTTTTTCATCTTATCTTATCTGATCTCTCCCTCTCAAAGCATCCCATCTTGCTTCAACAGCAACCTCATTAGGCAGAGTACACTTGGTGTGTCATCTCAATATGGAAGGATACCAGGACACAGGACGTAGACACCCTATTTCTTGGATAACACCCTGCTTACTGCTTAACCGGACCAAATGGACAGTAGATGGAGAGAGCAAGCAATGTTGTTGGAAGCGATGCCAAAAGCTCATACTTGAACAGATAGATAGAGTGAAAAGAGGAAGACGGGAGATAAAACTTGGGAACTGGATTGAAATTCAAACATGGAAAGTATGAGGCAGCAGGAAATGAGATAGCACTGAAATCAAATCCTTTCTTTGTTAGAATCCAAGGCTGCATGAGGAGAAAATTATCATACTGAAGGTCCTGCAGGACTGATAAATCAGGGAAGAGAAGGAATTGAGGATGGTTCATTAGAGGATGAACTTGACACCTGATGACTGGATGTTCTACTTTTGAATGGGGTTAACTGATCAGCCAGGGTGGAGATTTGTGGCTGACACTCCTGCAGAGCTTTTGAAACACTAGTCGTAATAAAGAGATGGGATTTATCATTGCAGCCAGTTGACAAGAACTGCCCAGCATTTTTACCTCCCTCTAATGACCCTTCCATCCCCTCACAACAGCAGAAACCAGTGAGGCAATGGAGAGGTGATCCATTTAGAAGAATGAAATGGTGTGCTGGGCATGGACACAGCACAAACACAGAATCAGTGTTGCCTTTCCTGGTCTAGGCTAGTCTTTCACGAAATCAATCAAATTACATTTTTGTTTCCCTATTTGCTGCATCAGTGACTAATAAAACACAGAAGAAATTCCATCTATATCCTGTTCAAGCTTTTACAAAACATTTCCTTTTATTTATACTCACACTCAAGACCTCATGCTTTAAATGAACTAGGGTCATCTCAAAGACAATGGCAAGACATACTGATTAAAGGTTTTCTCCCACAGCGAAGCTGGTGAGTTTAACACATCAAACACAAGAACCAAGTAGTCAGTGGGTGCAGCGACAGCCATGACACGGCAGATGAGAGAAAACAAACAGGATGTGGCAGAATCTGTTGGCATTGGCATGAGCCGTCATCTTTTCATGGACATTCCAAAGACACTAAACCTCACTAGCTTGGCTTTTACATCTTTGCTACTTAGATTTTATGTCTTGCTTGTCTCAGGAACTTTCATCTTTTCAATGTGCAACCAATGAGTTCACAGCTGTCTGTAACACAAAATAACACGACCAGTGACGGACATGCCCCAAATCTTTCTTTATTTTTGGGTTCTTACTTACCTTATTCTCCAAAGAACACTAGCTTCATCTAGTTAATAGATAATCTACAGTCATTTCTAAGGTAGCTGTTCAACCCCTACACTTTGTACTGGGCTATGTGCTCTACCTTTTGGTGGGCAAACCTCATACTGGTGTCCAGAAGGCCTAACAACAACTCCAATGAAAGACACATCACAGCACCTACTCACACTATTTAAATGACAGGTGACTTTTAGGAAAAACAATAAATAAACTGAAACCCAAAGTTTCAATTCAACCTCCACTGTAAGCTCCAGTTATCAACTCTCAATACGTCCCCACAAAGCAGGTCCTTTGATCTCAAACAAATGCCGTGACATTTTGAATGCTCAGTCTCTCTGTAACTGTTTCAAAGTGCAGCACAACACACGTGAAAATGGCCTCTGCACTAATACACTGTGACAACTCTGTGTGCTGGAATTTCATTTGAAAAATAAGAAAGGATACCAAAAGATTCGAACTATATTTATTAAGCAAGGCAGAGTCCTTCAGAAGGAATAAATATACAAAGGTTAATTTAATTTAATAAACTCACAACTGAAACCATTCTTTCCATTTTTAAGGAATGAGGTCATGAAAGTAGAACATAAGTAAGATTGCCAAGACTCCAAGGTCATATCTGGCTTAAATGAAGGTGAAACACCTGGGGCAGATACAATTCCAAATGAGATATACAAAATACTTAAAATTAAATTAATATCACCCTTACTTGGTATGTATTGATACTTATTTAAAAGGGGATCCCCAGCAACAATTTCATTACTGCTGAAGCTTGGAAAGAGATCAGCTCAATTTAGATGTTATAGACCAATTTCACTTCTAAACAATGATCTAAAAATTGCATGCAAAGTATTGGCAAAGAGATTAGTACCACCATTGCCCCGAATGATTCCTCCATACCAGAATGGATCTGTGCAAGATAGACAGGGCTTCCATAATACAAAGTACTGAATATTCTCTTTGAAAAATATGGCCTCTCTGACCACTCTGTACTGTCCTTGGATGTGGAGAAGGCCTTTGACAGGACAGAGTGGCAATATTTATTTGATGTTAAGCAGAGATTTGGTATTAGGGGGAAGTTTCTTAAATGGGTGCAGCTTCCATACTCCAATCCACAAGCTGAAATACTAACTAATGATGTCGCGTCATCATCCTTTAAGCTACATCATGGAACAAGGCAAGGCTGCCCCCTATCCCCCCTGCTGTTCACACTGGCTATTGAGCCACTGGCCATGGCAGTCTGTAAGGACACAGACATAACAGGTATTAAAGTGGGAGAAACAGAGCATGGAATTGTGTTGTACGCAGATGATGTGATTTTATTTTCCTCTAGGTTGACACAAACTCTGCCATGTCTGCCTCTGCCTATCTTTTCAGGCTATAAAGTGAAATCAATGATAATGTTTTTTACAGAAAATGAAAGAAATAATCCTCCAATGTTGACAGTGTCAAAGCAGGGATTTAAAAAATAAAATTCCCTCCTACCAAAACAAAACAAAACAAAACAAAAAAAAAAAAAAAGTGGGGAAAAAAGATTGCTCAAGGCATCATAAGACCACTCCACCTCTGCATACTCAGTACACAAGCAACCAAAACACAAACTATTGTAGTAAACAGAAGTGGGTAATTTCATTTACACGTAAACACACATACTGAGAGAAATGCAGACATATGCACCCATCTCATTCCTTATGTTTCTGTGGTTATCCAGACACTGGAACCTGATAATTGTTTATGAGAAGAGAGAATGCAACAGAGTGTTGTGATGGAAGAAATGACAGAGAGTGAAAGAGAAGGATTGTTGTTTGTCCCTATAATGCTGCTTTGTTATTCAGAGGTCAAGGCTGGAGCTTCCAAGACGCCCCGTCTAAAAGCTTTTTTTCTCTTCTCATCCCTCTCTCCACCCAAGGAGGGTATCCAGTGTCTCATCCCTCCATCACTGCAGAACAACAGACTGCTTCACTAAAACCACATTCCTCTGCACTGCTTTCTACCTGTTCTCCAATTAACTCTTCCAGTACTCTCCATCTCTTCTCCCTCATTCTTTCTGTGCATATTTTTCTGTTTTTTCATTCAAACTTCAGGCTTCAGTGCATGGACTTCTGCAAAACATACCTGACTGTTTTTGTTTTATTTAACACTTTTTACTGCTACCATGTTAGACCTTCAAACAAACAGAAGGATGTATGTAACCATACAAGTAGCAGAAGATACCTCTTCCCCCGGAGGCTTTCTCATCTCGCAGCTTGCTATGGATTGTGGCTGGACCTCCTGCTGTGGTTCTGCTTGACACCCACTGCTACTAATATTAATTATAGTTGTAGATTCTTATTGTTATTAGTCATTGTTCTATTATTGTGGTACTATAGTGGTGCTGAAGTCATGTGACTGTGGTGTTCGTCTAACCTTAGCTTTTTACTTCAGGTAATTGCATTTAGGCTTCAAAAATCATGAAAGTTGTGTTCATTTGTAAAGATTATTTTGCTAAACAAAACACTTAAGTATCATGTTTACTGATTTCTGCAAGAATCCCATTAGATTTTTGGTGAGAGAGCCAGGGTGATGGTGATTCCCGGGTCTTAACACAACTTTCTTGGGGAATAAACCATGAGTCATGGAAACACAGGCCTGTAGTTTCACAGTGATACGGCCTGCTATTATGCACTAGTGGAAAGACCAGTAGCGAACTGTGTAATGCTAGTAACACAGCAAAGGTTGGGCTAATTAAAAATAACCTGGACCAGCCATCTCATCTCTCGATTTGTTTTGTGGTACACAGACCGGTACCTAGGAGTGAGTGACATGTACAGATGATCTCCCTGAAGGGGAGAGGAGGAACGGTGTCAAGAAGAGTTAATCTGCATGAGCAGATGAGAGTGAGGTCAAAGCCATTATCCCACAAAAGATAGATAGTGCTGAATAGCCAGACAGGTCCAACAAGAGAACAGATCCTGGTTGGCTGGTTAGTCCCTGTGAGCCAACACACAGCAGGCTACAGAGGGACTCATACATAATCTCAGCGGAGCTCACCCTGTTAGCCTCTCAAAGCTGCCACATACACTGTTCCTTTTCCAACTGGGATATTTTGTTGCTGATGGTGTCAAAGCTGAAAAACTCTAAAGTTACGCATGAAAAGGATCTGGTCCCAGATCTGTACATATGCAGGTTAACGTGTGTAGAAGGATATCTCATGTATCTGCATGAGCTATGCATGAAATCTGATGAAATTTTAATGATCACTTTTTGAAAATGGGGTCCACGCTAGAGTCTGTTAAGTGGAAATATGAGAATAAGATGTATGAGTCAATAACAGGATGCATTATGTTAAAATACTAGAACACATAGAAAGAACAATATGGTAAACAATGACTGACCATCTGGTCCCATTTGCTGTTGAGGTGAACATAAGTACCTGGGTGCTGACCTCAACAGCAAGTTGGACTGGACAGACAACTCCACTACACTGTGCAGGAAGGGCCAGAGCAGACTGTAGGTCCTTTGGAGTGCAGAGGGCACTTCTCAAGACATTTTTCGACTCTGTGGTAGCATCGGCCCTATTCTATGGAGGGGTCTGCTGGGACAGCAGTACTTCTACTGCAGACATGAAGAGACTGGACAAAATCATCATGAAGGCTAGCTCTGTCCTAGGGAGCCCCCTCGATCAAGTACAGGTGGTGGGAGAGAGAATGATGATAGCCAGGCTATCTTTTCTGATGGAGAACAACTCCCACCCCCTACATGAGACTCTGGTAGCACTGGGCAACTGCTTCAGTGGAGGGCAGCTTCACCTGAGGTGTGTGAAGGAGCGTTACCACAGGTGATGCTGTGACTAAACAACCAGCACTGCTCCCATGCACTCCACAGCAAACTGAATCTGCGATAATCCCGCATCTCCTAGTGCAATACAGTAACTTTTTTACTGCTAACAATTTAAAAATTGTGAAATAAATGACTGTTAAATACTTATACGTATTTATCCTGCATCCACTGTGCAATCTCAGACATGCTCTTGCTGTTATTTGTTGAATCTTAACACTTTTTTCAACATCTGTACAACACTTCAGCAGGATTTGTCAGTCTTTGTCAGCAGAATTACAGAAAAAATGACTGCACATCATACACCTGAAGCTCCACGCAGAGGAAAGCAGAAAAAGAGACAGTAATGTAACCTGGTCGCTATGTTTTTAGCCTTTAGTCTGACTCAGCACTCCTATTGGCTGGGGACAACAAGGCCACCTCCCAAAGGATGCTCCCAACACAGTAATAATATTAGTAATAATAATAATAATGATAAAGATAAAAATACAAGCCTCTGCACGAACCACCACACCGTAAGTAACGAATGAGAGTTGATACAGCTGCTTCAGCTACACACTACTGTATGTTGACATAATTCTAAATAGATAAAGACAAATAATGTTACTATTTGCAGATTTGCATATCATAGGAGAGTGGCTCTTGAAGTGGCCATGGGGATTTTGGATACTTTAGGACATTCCAGGGGATCCCCAGCAATAATTTATTTTCACTATAATTCCACCCACAAATGACAGAATGTATGATTATTTTGGTCATGAGTTTTGTACACTTTGTATGATAAAACTAAAAGCAAAGTTCTTATCTGACATGTACCTTGGGACAAAATATGATCAAATTGGGATTTGTGGACTAATTTGTATTAGTTTACTCATTATTCTTTCTGTTCATATTTTAATATTTTTTCTTACTGAATGTTTCTCCTAAATGTAACCCATGGAAGCTGTAATGTTACCTCCAGGACTTTTCCAGTGATGTACTTCTTGCAGCTCTCACACTGGATACCAAACATGGCGTGGTAGTCCATCTCACAATAGGGGATTCCATCCCTGATGGAACAACACAGGAAAAGTCAGAAAGTATTGACCAGATCTGCACTAATTAGGGTTTTGGCCAAAGAAAAAAAAAAAAATCATAATTTCATATTTGTTTCTTTGACTGCATAGACAGCTGTTCTCTATTCATACTACTGTTCAATAGTACTATATTAAGCACTGGAAAATGAAACTGTGACAGAGAACATAAAATTCAAGACTTTGTTCAGGAAAGTTCTACTTGCACAATATTTAACATTTGCACAGTGTTAATAAATACAAAACAAATAAGTAAATGCAAGAATAAAAGACAACAAGAACACCTCTGATGCCAAAGAACGTAGGATAAAGGAAAAAAAAAACATGCAACATGCTAGTTAAGTCTATTAGCTTGACTAGATGTAGACCTTAGCAGATAAACAAGCAGGAAATGGGATGTTGAGATCACAGTATGTGTCTTACACTTCTAGGAGTGTCAAAAGTCAAGAATTACATAAGTGAAGTGATAGGAGGGGGCAATGTCTCAACTAAAGATAGAATTCAGAGACCAAATAAAGGTTTGATTTATTGACTGAAAGTTTTGTGACATCCAACAGATAACATGTTAAAATGCAGGATCACTAGCTATAGAAATAAAATTCTGAATTACAGATTTTATTGGACCACTCCACTTACTTGCTGATGTACTCGGCATTGAGCACCTTGTTGCACACTTTACACTTGAAGCAGCCCAGGTGCCAGTGCTTGTCCAGTGCAACAAGAGACTGTTCATTCTTAAACTCCTTCCCACAGCCACAGCAGTCTGCACGGGGAATGAATGAAGATTAGTTCACATTTGACTGAAAAACAGTACTGAAGTTGACTTTCTGCAGTGAAAGAGTTCCCTCTACAGTGCTTCGGTTTCATTATGCAAAAAAAAGAAAACAAAAACATTTTGGTTTCCTGAGAATGGAATGAAACAAATTAAGAATATGACAATTTAAGTGATGGAAAAGAAAATTATGAGCAGTGTAACAAATCACAGTTTGTAGGGTGCAGGGTGGATGATTTCTGTCTGAACTTGACAGAGATGTAAAGTACTGACTGTGGACAGCCTGTATGGATGCTGGGCTGTTGGCAGGGAGAGGCTGGGTACACTTTTGGCAGACACACTCCTTCCCATTAAACGTCACTCGGTCACCGGCCGGGAACGGCTGTCTGCAAACAAACAGAAAACAGACAAGAGCATTAACTGATATAGTTCGTTCACCCCAAAGTTTACAAATTCTTCTATTTTAAGCCTCTGAAATGAGATTTAGACCATCACTGGACAGAACTGTGTTAACTGGCTCAGCCTCTTAAGGCATAGTTTTCATTGTAGAATAAAGTTTTCACTGAGGTTGAGTAAGTACTCAGGTGAAACGAGTATCTGGTACAGATAGTGTAATTTTTATGAGAATTAGTATCATGTGAGTAAAAAGTTCAAATCTGAGGCTCTCTTGTAGTTTCCTAATAAAAAATAAATATAGCAACTTATGATCAACTCATATCAATTCAAGGCTTAGAGAAAAAGTCCCAGGCATACAAACCTACCGACAGTGCTGGTTCAGAAAAAGTCATATCTACACATTTGGAATAATGTTAATATCGGTGCAGCGCTGGGGAAAATCTAATTGTAGATCTGCGTTTTACCTAATATTGTTGCGTTCAATACTATCAAATGTGGAAAAAGTAACAACATATCAATACTATTGACAGCCTCAGTGCAAACATATAAAAAAAATACTTCCAGGCCATAATTTCTCTGATGACACATTAAGTAAGAGCAATAATAATATGCTGTAGACTACATGTGGTGAGGGAGGAGCCTCCTTTTTAATCTTGTAGCAGATTTTTCTGGAACTAAGAGTAACAGACTGTCCCAAAACTGTTTCAACATGCTGAGCAGGGCTGTGGCCAGGATTTTAGAAATGCTGAAATGCACTTTGTTTGTTCCATGTTTTACTTCAATATGTTGTTGTCTTTTTTTTTCACTTTTTAAATTGTATCTTTTTAATGATTTATTTTTGTTTTACTTTTTATTCCTCATTCACATGAAGGAGTCTTTGAATGTTTGTGATGAGCCTTCATTAATGTTTATGACTGTTTCCATGACTTGTCATTCGTCATGTGTAACTTTCAATGTAGAGTTTCAGGTGTCTTTCTCATGACAACTTGACACAAACAAGGACAACATAACTTGTCATAAACATGTGATAACAGGCCTAATTACCCAAATTTAAGAAACTATTTCACTGTATGTATTAACATTAAGTATAAGTTATAAGTATAAGTTGGTCTTGCAATTGAAATGTTGGTAATGTGTTGTTATACTGTCAAGTGCTTTTGTAGTAGAGTCATGAATAATGTTCTTGACCTTAATTAAAGCGGATTAATCAATTAAGATGTCATTAAATTTTATAAGGCCAGAATAAGTACCAAGGTGATTTAGGGAATTTTACCTGTTGCTAAAATAACAGACAGTAGTAATAAACATTCTCCAAGACTCTTTTATATTGTGTCACATCACGGTTATGACAGTGCCATATCAGTGTTATGCAGACCCCTTCAAATAAAGTGTTACAGAAATAGTTTTTCCAGTAAGGTATGCAAGAGCTCGCCAACACGGAGCCCTGACCACAACTTCATCCAACACATCAGTGTTGAATTTCACTCATGCTCTTGTGGCTAAATAGAAGCAAATTCCTGCAGCAGGTTCCAACATCTGGTGGAAAGGATTTCCAAATGAGTGGTGGCTGTAATAGCAGTAGATTAATACAGATGATCACATATGGCTGTAATGTTCAGGTTGTTACCAAGTTAACATAGAGACATCTTTTTCTTTACGGTTTCCTTGGAGGCAACATCTAGGAGGCAATTAAAGAAGTGCAGCTTAAGACATGCTGACACTAGCTTCAACATTCAGGTATGGGAGGCATTGCTAGCAAACTATCAAATAATCAATTGATTCATTGTGTTTTCATTCGCTAGCCAGAATCCTTTTAGAGGCAGATGCCATTATACTGTTAAGCGGGGCATTATAAACACAATAAAACAACGCTAATGTCTCCTGGCTTTGTGTACGTGCTTCTCCAGCACAGCTGCTGTCAGTGAGTCAAGTACAGAAGGAATGATGATTCTTTGGCAGAGCACAGCTCTCACTGGCTGCCATGAGCTGCTTCCTACAGCTCAGAAATGTGATATTAGATCTGCTGTCACACTGTCACAGCCAGTTACTAAGGGACATCCAGGCAGACTGGAAGGCTGAGATTATAGGTTATTCATGTGTGAACAGTCGCAACATTTATTGTTTTTAAGACAGACATGTTCTTTAAGTCTTTAAACACATCTTTAAGACTCACTTACATTATCTAGTTTTTATATTAGGTTTGAAGGAAGGTCTGCTTGCAAGGAGATGGCGGAAGTGGATACTTTACCAAAAGAAAATATAAGGACATTGGTCAACAATTTGTGGTCGCACCTAAGGGTAATGCAACCATTGTCACTATCTGGTTGTCCTACAGGCTCTATTTGTTTGTTTTTCTTATTTTTTACCTACTCGACCTGTACTTTTGTGTAATTTTAAATTGACGATGACTCTGTATGGAGGTGGACTGTTTAAAAATTAATTCAAAAAAACTAAAATGTAAAAAAAGATAAAATAAAGCAGCACTGGTTTTTTTAATTTAATCAAATTTTTGAAACTTTTCTATTTAAAGGTCCAGGATTTAGTGACATCTAGCAATAAAGCTGCTGACTGCAAGCAACTGAACCCCTTTTGTCACATCCTCCCCCACGGTGGCTGATAAAAGCCTGGAAGGCCAGGAGCCTCAAGCCTCAAGAGCCAGGTTGGTCTGTCTGATCTGGGCTGTTGTAAAAACATGGAGGACTCCGTGGAAGAGAAGCTGCTCCCTCTGAATATGAAAAAAAGGCTCATTTAACCAATGAAAACACAATTATGAATATTATACTCAACTTCTGCCCCTAAATCTCCCTAAATTCTACACACTTTGTTCAATTTTGTGTTTTGGTCTTGATGCCTTGGTGAATAAGTGTTGATGAACATGTGATCAGTCTCCTTATAATAGTCAAATAAAGGCATGTTGTATATAAAAGAAAGAGACCGATTTTTTGTATTGTTGTAAGAGACGCATGCCGACAGACCGAAACACACAAAGAAACCCAGACGGCGAAAAGCAGAACTAGATTTCTCTTGGTGAATTATTGATGACCAATACAAAGCTGTGACCATGGGACACGAAGAAGGTTGAGTCTGAAATATCGTTTCAAGCAGCATCTGCTCTCATTTTCTCAGCCCTATTTTTATATTCTGCACAATAAGACTGTGTGTTTTATCACCACAAAAGCGATATTTGTTATAAGGAGTGCACAGGAGGTTGATGATCACATTATAAACCTCAAATGCCACACTGGAACATTCTGATCTTGGGTTCAGCATAGGGATCACCACGGTATGATAACACACACACACACACACACACACACACACACACACACACACACACACACACACACACACACACTTTGTGGGAATGGGCTAAGTGGCCACACTGACTGACCATGCACTTAGAATTCCTGCAGGAGAGAGGCTCCCATTACCTTTCTAGGCCTGAGAAACAACACCGATCACATATTCACACACACACACACACACACACATACACACACACATACACACACTACACTGTCAGTAGAAGCATATGCATGGCTAGAAACAGGTGAAGAGGCCTGCGTCTCATATTGGCACGTGGCTTCATGTGCTTTCTTATATTTAAACGTATCCGTATTATACACCCCATCTGTTGGGATGGGACTGTTTTGCAGGGTCAGGGCTAGACCCCTTACTTCCAGTGAAGGGAAATCTTAATACTTTAGCATACCAAGACATTTTGGACAATGTTAAGCTTCCAACTTTGTGGCAAAAACTTGGGGAAGGCCCTTGACTTGACTGTGAACCAGTGCACAAACCAAGGTCCATAAAGATAATGAAAGATAAAGATAATGATAATGAAAGAACTTGATTGGCCTGCACAGAGACATGACATCAAAATCCATCAAAAACCTTTAGGATGAACTGGAATGGGGATTGCAAGCCAGGTCTTTTTGTCCAAAAGGCCTTACACACGCTCTACTGCATGAATGGGTAAAATTTCCACAGAGCCACTCCAAAATCTAATGGAAAGCCTTCTTAACAGAGTGGAAGTTGTTATAGCTGCAAAGTTGTCTATGTATTTAGAAAGCAATGTTATCAAAGTTCCTGTTGGTGTAATGTTCAGGTGTCCCAATTCCTTTATCTATATAGTGTAATTTTATGTATTGGTAAATGACACTAACACCTGAGGAGTCTTGCTGTGGATGATGTGTGTGAAAGAAACTGGGAGTGGGCTACCAGAAAATGAAGATACAATCATTCTGCATTGCAAGAATGGAATTTAATTCTGACACAATATCTGGCTATGTCTACTGGCTGTGTCACATGTAATGTAAGATTAAAATGTGTCCAAGACCTTGTATGACCTCCATAATGGTTTAAGACATTTTGAACCCTTTTAAGACCTGAAGACACACAGTAAAAAAGTGCTCTGGGTGGGGGTTAGGGTTCGAAATCACATTAATGTTAAGTGAGGCTTACTGTTAAAACACACAGATATCAAATAAAGACATTATGTATTAATTTACACCTTCTCCCTTCTTATTGAAAGTGTTATTAAACATCGTAAAAGTCAAAAAAATAATGGTTGGGATGATTAGATTCTACAAAGTCCATGTTAGTGAACTTCACTGCATTCACCATGTTGCTACTAGGTTCCTAACAAAAATGAAGAAAACTGAGAAAAAGGGAAGTTCCATCCCCACCTTCTTCCGTACCTTCCTAAAACCTATCAATGGTTGCATGAAGCAGCCATCAATATCAGATAACCTGCTTTATTTGAAAAGCTGAAAAAGACAATCCATCAGGCACACAGTCTGAGCCATACTGAGACCCTTAAAATGCATCAAAATGCTTGAACTAACTTCTAGAAGATGTAAAACATAATTATATATATAATAAAGTTAAAATTAATTTTATATATCCAGCTGCACATGAATGTATAGGGAATTTATCAATGAGAAACAAGACTTGTCAGACTGCTGGCTTAAAGGTTTAGGTTCAAAGTTCATCAACTCATGGTCAAATGTGACGTGTTCACTGTAAGCAGCCAGTTGGGTAGTTCACCTCCTCCGCCATGTTCTTTACAGTTGAAAAAGTCCCCCCCCCCCCCCCCCTTAGCTGGCTGATGTGCCCTTAACCCCCCAATATGCTCCCCGGCCGCTTGATGCTGCCCACTGCTCCTGTGTGTGTTTCACTGCATGTAATTTGCCGGGTGTTGCATGTGTGTGTTCAACTAAGGATGGGTTAAATGCAGAAGACGAATTCAGCGTGTGAAAATATATATAAATAAAAATAAAATATATATATATATATATATATATATATATATATATACTATCAATAAAGCTGATGTCACAACTAATGACAATTAAAGTCAAAGATAACTTCCATGACTCTCAAAGAAACAACTAAAGAAGCAGCCAGATTATTTGCTACATCCTACATCCTGTTTCTTACTTGCAGGAGGTGCAAACGAAGCAGCGGGGGTGGTAGGTCTTGCCCAGGGCAGACACCACCTCCCCCTCGATGAAGTCCTGGCAGCTGAAGCAGCGAGTCCCGTACAGTCGCTGGTAGTCCATAGTACAGATGTATTCACCCTGACGCACAAAGAAACCTCCCTGAGCCAGTTCACAACCGCATACTGTAATAAGGGAGTGATAGAAAGAGGACAGGAGAGAGAGCAACAGGGTACAGGAAAAAGGGAAAGGAGAATTGGAAAAGGAAATGATAGAAAGAAGGGAGAAAAGAAAAACAAGACAGATCAGGCAAAATCATAACTAAACATTTTAAAAGTACTTATGCTTCCACTTCAACATGGATGTCTTCGGCCCATTCAAAACCAAAACCATTGTTCTGTAAAGCTGTAAAAATATCCAAAGGACAAGCATCAGCTTGGCTATCCATTTTTCCCAGCCATGGCTTTCCTCAGTGCAGCTAACAGCCCACAGGATACACACCGTCATCAGCCATAACATTAACACCACTGACAGGTGAAGTGACTAACATTAATCATGTGTTTACAAGGCAGCGTTCTGCAGGGAAACCTTGGGTTCACCCTCGGTGCACAGGAATTCCTTCAAACCTAATCCAACATTCCGATGCCAGTGACCACAAATTGGTGTCCCTTCCCCTGATGGGTCAGAGTTGTTTTGGCAGCACATGGGGGAAACTACAAAATATAAAGCAGGTGGTTTTAATGTTGTGGCTGATCATTGTACCTTTTAATTGTATTTTGCTTAGTGTCGTTCAGACCAACATTGTGGTCCAAACTGAAATATATCAACAACCGGGTGGATTATCATGAAACTTTGACATTTACGGTTCAGAGACGATGAGGCCAAATGACTTTTGTGATCACATCATTTTGCCTCTGATGCCAAACAAGGTTGATGCTTTTACTACTTTTACTTTGACTATCTCAGTCCAATCCAAACTATGGAATGGACTGAAATTATTATATTACAATTACTACATTCAATATTATATTATGATAATACTATGCTATATTATACTGCTGTATACTGCATTATTACTATACTATACAAAAGGCAGATACAAAAAGAAACCTACACACACAAATTTGCGCAGCTCTCCTTGTCTGGACATTGCTAACCCAATGACTAACCCAAAACACCTTACCCCTATCCCTACCCAAAACCTCATAAATTAAGTTTTGCCTCATTAGGAAGAGGTCTATTTGTAGACATTCATTTTAAAATTAGTAAAAGTAAAGTATTAAAAAGAAAGAGAAGGCATTGTGCTAAGCTAAACCAGTTTGACACATCTCACTGTATTCCTCCACCTGTTTTTTAGAGCCAGTAACATCATGCTGTCACAACGTGTGTGTGAGTAACGTGTGTGTGCCCTTTGTCTATTTGTCTGGCTCTTAACAATGCATGACAGGAACTTCAAATCACAGCCTCCTCTCATGCATACACAATGATTACACACAGTAACCATGGTGACCACATGACATCACAGACGAGCCACACCCTCGGGGGAAACCTCGCTCTATTTTTCCACTCGATTAGCAAAAACAATTACCCCTCCCTTCTTTTCCCTCCATTCTTGCTTTCTGGGGAAAAAAAACAACAGAAAAGATAAATGAGAGATGTTTGTGCTGGTTGGTTTCAAGCCCTGGGATGGCTCAGTGAACTTGAATACACACACACATACACACACACACACACACACACACACACACACACACATGCATGCATGCATTTTTGCAGGAATGTGAGGAGGTATGAGGTGACTCATGTACAAAATACGAATGAAATCGCACACACTCACAACACATATTGTTAGAACTCACACACATTGCGGCTGGGTTTCCCAGCTTTCATTAAGGTCTCAATGTAAACTGTTGTCCATGATGCTGGACATGACAGCTCAAACAACAAATAATAAAAGCAGGAACCTTTGGAAGAACTCTTCCACTGCAGGGACCAGGTTCTAAATTAAGTTCCAGAGACATTATTTTCCCTTAAAAAAGTCTGCAGGGTAGGTGCCGTTGAGAGGAAGAACAAAATTCTAATTCTCATAATAACAATGATAATTATAACAACATTCGCATTTCCAACACTTTATTTAATTCGACTTAAAAGCCATGTTGTTGGATGTCCTGGTTTCAAGCAGTTACAGCATGCTAATAAAACAACCACAACAATACGAGCGGGAATGTTTTCTCAGGAAGTGAACAACATACTTTCCATCGGCTACTACTGGCTCCCTTACATCCGGTTCAGATGTCTGGCAACATGTCTAGAATGTGATGTGCTAGGCTAATGGAGTAAACACCAGCAGAGTGAAAAGCTGGATGGATGATGGAGGGATGGATGAATGTATAAGACACACCCCAAAAAAAATGGGGATTATTTCAAAATCAAAATGAAAAGAAAAAGGTTAATTTCAGAAGTTTTGAGTTTTAAAGCACTCTACAACTAAAAAACCTTTTCAGCCAGTAACATTTCTCTGTAGTTCTTAAACCTCAAACCTTTAAATTCTCTTTATAATGATTTAAGTCAAATAGCTGTAACAAACCAATTTCTCACATAAATAAGGACTTGGATATGGCATTTATGTGCTGTGAGCCTGAAGATAAGAACTGATACTTAAGTGAACAGACTGAATCCCAGACTCTTCTCCAGTGACTTGAGACTTGGTCTTGTTTGACTCCAGAATTTACATGGATTTGCCTCCAGTGGCTTCGGACTTTACTTGAGATTTATTCTGACAGACTTGCAACGAGATTTGAACTGGCCTTAAACGACTTGAGATGTTTCTGGCAGACTTGATACTTGATTTGGACCTGTCTTGAAAGATGGGAAATTTGATATTTGATCTGACTTGAGTCTTGGAGTTTGAGTTGAAATGATTTGAGACTCGACTTGGACTTGTCTGAAAAGATGTTAGACTTGAAAGAATTCAAAACAGCTCTGCTACATAAAAAGAGAAACAGAGATTTGGAAGGGAAAGAGACAGAAAGAAACCTACGACTTCCCCTCAGCCTGTCTTTCAATCCACGTATATTTATATCTATTCTGTCAGTTGGCACATACTCTCCTCTTCTGCATTATAATTTAGCTGCTGAAGCAGCTCAGTAGCTGAACATGTATGAGTACAAGTTGGAGCCCATTCATCATTTATAGAGCTAGAATTACCAGAAAGCATTACATGCTTTCAAAAGCTATAGCAAACCTAACCATTTTATATTATTCCTTCCATCTGTACTACAGCAGCATGGTGCATATACTGCAGAGGAAGACAAAGTAACTGGAAAACTAGCCACTAATGCAGATCGAAAAAGTGTGCATCTGAGTGCATTACATAAGTGAGAGAGAGACAGAAGAAGCTCTTTCAGTTTTGCCCATCATCCCTAAAGGAAATTGCCAAAGCTGTCTTCTTCTCATCCCTTTCTCCTGTCTTTCATTTTGTTATCCCTCATTCACATGCAACACGTTAAAACGTAACAAGAGGTCGAAGAAATGAAGCCCATCTGGATGTGGAAGTCAGTAATTTTGGTTTAATCAAGCAGCAACTGAAGTTCCCTTTTGTTTGCTTGGACAGAAATAGTTCAACAACACACTGCAACTAAAAGATATAAAATATGAATAACATGCTTCAAAAACAACCAAAAAAAGTAAAATAAAATAAAATAAAATGGCTAACAACAACTATTGAGTTTTGGTGTATGAAAGGCTTTCCACCCCTAGTAGGATACAGCTCTTACAGTAAATGTGATGGCTTTTAGAGGTCAGCAAAGAAACTGTAACGTTATTAGCCATTTTACAAAAGTATCAGAATCAGCCTTAAACCCTGCTCAAAATGTTATGTTCAAGCAAGTGATTTCATTATTTTGAAACCATTCCATCTCCATGACAACAGAGGGTGTGTGTGTGTGTGTTCACTCTGCACTTGGACCGTTAGCAGATGAGATCATGATGGAGCTAATTGGTAGTTTTGTCCTGAGACTCTACTGAGGACAATGGAATGTGTCAGGCTACACGCCTCCAGCAAGATAAAACAAGAGGGACTGAACTTTCGAACTGTATGCGTGTGGTGATATGGAGTGTGTGAGTGAATGAATGAAATGTGTGGATATGGGGTGGTCTTTGAGGGCACTATACATAATGACTTTCTGTAAAAACACAAACCAGTTGTGTGAAGATGAAATGCGAAATTCGAAACCAGGGAAATCTTGAAAAATGAAGCATCTAATTCTTCTAATTCTACATAACCACAACAAAACCAGTGCTAAAAGTAATGTTAGTGCTTTTTAGACAGTCAATGTGAAATAAAGGTTACACTACAGTGGTTGGTTACGACATTTTTCAAGACTGAAAAGCGAATTACCTCACAGGAAACTGATTATTTCCATCCCCGAAAGCTTATCTCATGCACTGTGAAGCCACTTACATAACGCGAACGTACGCAGAGGCTCTCGGAGGAACTCAGTGTGCTCTGTTGAATCTGCTTCCTCTGCACAGGAGGATCTCAGAGCCAAGTCTGTTATTCTTTTACTT
The DNA here is from genome assembly GCF_020382885.2 of Scatophagus argus. NCBI lineage: Eukaryota > Metazoa > Chordata > Actinopteri > Scatophagidae > Scatophagus > Scatophagus argus. The sequence goes on along the minus strand of NC_058515.1, from coordinate 2,398,458 downwards.
GAATTCAGCATGTTAAATTAGTGGGGACATTACATGCTTGAATAACTGGGTGTGCAACAAATTTGCCATGTTGTCATTTGTAAATAATATATGTCACATCTGTTTTATGTGTCTACAAACAAAGCCCAGAGAGAAACAAGTAATGGATACCGTGGTTTGGACATAATGCAAGTAACCTAGTTGAAACTAGAGATGGGTATCAAAACCTAAACACTTTTGGTAGCAGCCCAAATGTGTGTCATGTACTAAGTATCAAAAACTAACAAATGATAAAAAATGGAAGATCAGATTTCTGGACTTATTTATTTTATTTTACTTTGTATTGAGGTGGTGGAGGATTAATCATTCCCTTTCAATGCCCACAACCCCACCCTCTGCTGATGTGCCCTTGAGCAAGGCACCAAGGCACCTGACATGGCAGCCACTGCGCCTACTGCTGTGTGTTCACTGCATGTAATTTGCTGGGTGTTGCATGTGAATTCAACCAAGGATGGGTTAAATGCAGAGGAAAAATTCAGTGTATGTAAAAATATGCTGCCAGGAAAGCTGATTCTTCGTTATTGGGGAGTTGGGAGCAGTGGCAATTTTACAAAGGAGGGAATATTGGTTTCCCCCCCCTTTTTGTCTTAAAGTAAGGACAGACAAAATGGCTATAAAACAAGCCTATCACAACAGTGAGAACACTGTCCCTGGACAAAGACCTAAACTCAACATAAGTACAACCAAAATAACACACATACAGATCAGACACAATGCAGTTGCAATAATTATGAATAAAAATAATTATGAAAACAAGACAGTTTGAGATGGATTGGAGAGGGACTCCACTGATCTTCTCAGCTGTCCTTACTATTCACTGCAGGCAGCTGCGGTTCAAGATAAAATGAGGTTTCAGGCCAGCTGAACACCAAGGAGCTTGTCACTCTTGACGATCTCCATGGAGGATCCATTGAGGGTAAGCGGAGCATGTTCATCCTGAAACTTCCTGAAGTCAACTTCCTGAAAAACAATCTCTTGTTTTGTCCAAATTCAGACACAGGTTGTCTCTGCACCTTTGCATTGCTCTCTCGTCCCTCGTCCTTGTGTTGAAGGCTGAGCTGAATCCATGAACAGCATATGTTCTTATGTGTCTTTATTGTCCAGGTGGGTAAGGGCCAGGTGGAGGATGGTGGCAATTTCATCGTGATCTCCAAGACCATCACCACACATGCCAACCAGAAGCCGTGGATGACTGCGGAAGTGTACACCCTGCTGAGGACCCAAGACAGAGCCTTCAAAGTGGGTAGCACTTGTGGCAGGGCATCCAAGCCATCACCAACTACAGGATGACAACACCTGCCTGTGACAGTGATATTTCCCTCCCAGACACACCAAACAACTTCTATGCACAGTTCAAGGCATGTAACAATATGGCAGCAAGGAAGTCCACCCCTCCTCTCCTGATGACCAGGTGCTGCGTCTCAGTACAGGGGACCTGTGGAGAACTCTAAGCAGTGTAAATCCACAGAAGGCTGCTGGGCCAGACAACGTCCCAGGCATAATGCTCAAGAGATGTGCAGACCAGTTAGTGGATGTTCTCACAGCCATCTTCAACATCTCCCTGAGCAGTGCCATTGTCTCAAAATGCTTCAAAGAAACTACCATCATTCCTGTGCCCAAGAAGTCACCAGTGATTACCAACCCGCCGCACTCACGCCTACCATCACGAGAGGCTGGTGAAGTGAAGTTCATCAAGAACTTGCTGTCCCCCACCCTGGACCCTCAGGAGCTTGCGTATCATCCCAAAGCACTCAACGGACGATGCCATCACCACCGCACTCCACCTGGCTCTCCCACACCTGGACAATAAGGATTATGACTGAATGCTGTTCACAACCTTCAGCTCAGCATTCAACACCATTGTCCCTGAGCATCTGGTTGGAAAGCTGAGCCTGCTGGGCCTGAACACCTCCTTCTGCAACTGGATCCTGGACTTTCTAACTGAGAGACCACAGAAAGTCCAGATCGGCAGCAACTTCTCCAGCACCGCCACACTGAGCACCGGAGCCCCACACGTCTGTGTGCCCAGCTGTTGACACTGTTGACTCATGACTGTGTGCACAGATAATTGGAAAGTGTCATGAGATAACTTTTGTTGTGAACTGGTGCTATATAAACAAACTGAATTGAATAGATCACTAATGCACAGCATGAATCACCGGTGGATCGCTGGTTCGATTCCCCGTCCCGGTGTCCATGGCTGAGGTACCCTTGAGCAAGGTACCTAACCCCCACTGCTCCCCGGGCGCTGCACGCGGTCGCCCACTGCCCCGGGTTTGCTGTGTGTGTGTGCACGTCACTTGGGTGGGTTAAATGCAGAGAACAAATTTCGTTGGAGTGAGTTCCCTCCAATGACAAAATATGTCACTTTAATGGATGCTTAATGATGACATGACTGTGGTGGATCTCATCAGCAAGAAAGATGAGTCAGTTTACAGAGAGGAGGTGCAATGTCTGATACCCTGGTGCAAAGTCAACAATCTGCCACTGAATGTCAACAAGACCAAAGACATGGCTGTGGACTTCAGAGTCACCACCCTCCACTGAACATCGTTGAGAAAAAGCCTCCTCTCCCCATCCTCACCACCTGTTACGTGGTGACCACTGAGAGCATCATGTGCAGATGCATCACTGCCTGGTATGGTAACTGCACTGCAGCGTATCACAAGGACCTGCAGTGGGTAGTGAGAACAGCTGAGAAGATCATCAGGGTCTCTCTCCCCTCTGTCATTTACACCACACGCTACACCCGCTTTTAGTGTTTACCGTTTTCTCTTGTACTGTGTATAGTCTCTGTGCAGTATGTATAGTCTGTATAGTCTCTGTGCAGTATGTATAGTCTGTATAGTCTCTGTGCAGTATGTATAGTCTGTATAGCCTTTATGCAGTATGTAGAGTCTGTATAGTGTCTGTGCAGTATGTATAGTCTTTGTGCACTGTGTATAGACCCTGTGCATTATGGGTTGTTTACACTATGTACAGTTCTGCACAGGTTGGTTTTAACTTCTCGCGTAGTGTAGTGCAGCACAGCACCAAAGGGCCCTGGAGGGATGTCGTTTCACTGTTCACATCCCCACCCCCACCCTGAAACCCACATACAGACATACATACACACTAATGGTGAGTCATCGTAAAACATGAGATGCAGTCAAGGTCCCACATTCATAGCACAAAGCACACAGCACATGTATATTTAAGTGGTCAAGTCAAGTGGTCAAGCGGTTTTTCATTGTCATTTCAGCTATTTACAGTAGTACAGTAGTGCTGTCATTCACCAATCTAGTCCATGACCTTGACTATACAGTCTTCAGCCTGCTGGCATTAATCTGACAAGATACTGAACTGTTCTTGAAAAATAAATCAAGGTACTGCAATAGGCAGGAGAGGTCTGTCTATTGTCTAAATCACTGGAAAACACTCACGTCTCAAAACTCAGTTATTACTGACTTTCAACTGGGGAGTCTCGGCAAGAAGCGAATCATGTTCATTTATATATGTTCATTTTCAGAACGAGACAGAATGTAAACAGGCTCAAAATTTAGCCACACTATTAAATTTATTTTATCTAATCCCATAGAGGTATACCTGAAAATGAGTGCACCCAACGTGTTGCTACTAATCCTTTAGAAAAGGGAGAAACAAGGAAGAGGGCATCAAATCACATATACAGAATCCCATAAATTATTTAAATTAAAAAAAAAAAGAAGAAGAAGAGTGGTAAACTTACACTGTCTACGATGAGCTTTCAGTCTGTAAAACTCAGCTATTAAACTGTGCACATCACATAAAAGGTCACAGCGGTTGACTTAACAGATTGTCTCTTGGAAAAGCAGCGTGGAACATTTTAACACCAAAGATAGATGCAAAAGATTAAAAATCTGACAATGCCATAAACTTAAAATATAATCAGTGACATATTATTTGCACAACATATATGTAAAGATCTCCATTCAGCACCAAAGGAATGCATGCACAAACCAGCGTGTGTGCATGCGTTCCTTTCCCCTCATACACGTGTGTGAGGTCAGCATACCGGGCCAAAATGACAAACAAACCCACACACTCCCTCCGGCTCTCCTTGGTCATTCTGCTTCCAGGAAGGAGACAAATCCAATAGCCGACACCCGATTGAGAACATCACAACTATGTGCTATTGTAACACCACTGATCCAACTATCAGGACTTCAGCATGTGGCCAGCAGAGAATACACACCAAGCTGACTCAAGCTGGAAAACAACCCAATGTATAAATCTGTCAAAAACCTCAAAGGAAAACTGAACGTATGAAACAGAGTCAAGGTTGTAATTTCACTGGAAAAAACAGTGAACATCATCACAACATTCTTTTGAAGTTTACTCGACTTCCTTTCCGAGTTCTGAAATTAGAATCTTTTCAGGTAGATTGTCTATATTTTTCCCGTGGCAAGCAATAATATTATGTAAAGTTTGATTGTTGAGTCTCCAAACCCTGAAATCAGTGCTTGGCTAAACAAGCTCACGTCAAAGTCTGCTTCCCTCCGTGTTCTGAAGCTTTTAACCATATCATAGCCTTCATGTTAGCATAAAGGTCGAGCTTGACACTTTGGGTTTGAGCGTCTGGGCTGACGAAAACCTGACCTAACCAAAGTAACAACCACAAACACCTTTGCATTTATATTCAATACCAGTGTTCAGTATCAATGTAAGAAATAGTCCATCCTTTATGTGGAGAGGTCTATATTATATATGTGGAGGTCGAGTTTGTGTTACATCGTAGACATGCTAGTCATGGTCACTGCCATGTGCTTATACAGTGGAAAGCAAGAATTCAAACATCCTGGTAACGGATCGTCACTGAATATTAACCAGGATGTTGCAGAATAATCACACATCAATGTTCTAATCTGCCAACAGAGTTGTGCAGACTGTGTGAACTGCAGGGTAAGTGAACACTGAGTTATTCTAATATATTAAAAATAACATTATATTAACTATATATAACAACTAGGTCATATATGGAGAGGAGATAATGACCACTGTGTCAGCTCAAAGCTGGTCATGGGTATTAAGTAAGAACGGGCTAATACATGATGGCTGACTGCTTCTGGCTTTGGCATGCTCAGGCAACTTTAGCTGCTTCCAGAGTTCTCTTGCCCAAAGTCTTCTTCACTGTACTGATGAAGACTTCCCCAAAGCAGTCGGAAGTGATGTCATTAACACCCTCGTCTTTCTCTCCTTTTTGTGACATCGTTAATTTGGAGGAGTCAAAGTTTGGCACATAATAATAACTCACTAAATAAATAAATAAACTCAAAATATTTATTGTGTTTCCCAAATGACGGACATCATTATCAGCTAAAAAAACAAAAAGTGCTCTGGCTTGGTAGACTAAACCTACTTCATGACTTATTTTCAGCTTTGTGCAGAGGCAAATTGTGTGCACTCCTGTGTTTGTGAGGGTGTGTTCTTGACTCCCTCAAAGGAGAGTCCGCCTGATATAAATGAGTTGTTTTGTATAGCTATTCCAGCTCTTATGGTTTACATTCATCAGGCGTATCGACATTAGGGCGTGACCACATATTCTCACACTTCGGTGTTCCCGGCTGTGTTCAAATGCTATTTGCAAGATGTGATGGCCCTACATGACACCTTAAACAGATCAGGTATTGAAGTCTGTCTCATTCTGTCTGCCGCTCTCTGCTCTTGATAATGTCTTACTGTCAGCTTAAAGGCATCTAAGAAGCAAACATAACAAGATATACAGAGACTGGCACAGCGGGTACCTAAAGAAAAACACACTTCCTCAAGCACAGGGATTCCTGGTGATGGCAGCTACCATGAAAACAGGCTGCAATGTGGGTTTTTTGTGTAATTTTTTAAAGATAGCAAATGTTGACAGGAGTGTAAAAGTAAACTAAACACGAATCAATTATACTATTTCAAAATATGTTCCAAAAATGGCCTGAAGACTATCCTGCTTTATTTTACACTGAATGGGACCGTTATTTACAAAATGAACTTAGTTTAGCCCCAGGGCCCTTCAGGTTAATCTAGCCATCCTTTAGCATTGCACATGTTTCTGCAAACAATGAGGCTATTTAATATTAGCAGCCCAGAGCTTCCGCATTGTGTGAGCAATATTAAAAGAGGCCAACATTAAACACATGGATAGCTGGGCATTGACAGTTCTTCACTTCAGAGCTGGCACTGTAAGACTGCTGGCTAACACCCAAGCTGGTATTAATTGGCACTAATATAGCAGTACACTCAGGGGCTGTGGGCTTGATTCCAGGTTAATCTTGACAGACTGCAGTTGGTCAGAGGTGAGATAAACTGCCACACAGTAACTGTTTAAGGTCTGTCTGTCTCAAAGACTAAAAGGGGAAGATACTGCATCTGGTTTTATTATCAACTGATATTGCTGAAGATTGTGCAAAAAGAAAACACTGAACGTTGAGCTTGGCTTCTGACACATAGTCGGATGTCTTTTTATCTCTTGGATGTTCAGGTCTGAACTGCAGCAATCTTCACCCCATTCAACCTTTCCAGCCCTGGTTTCCAGATTCCTGTCATCCACATCTGGATGTTTTAATAGCAAAGTGGCCACTCCAAAACCCCACCCAACCCTGGCAACGTCAAGATAATCAGCACTTTTGGTAACCCAAATTAGCTGGAAATTCATTTAATGCAGTCGTGCTTTGGATTTATGGATAGAAGGAATAACCAGGCATTTTCTGTGTAAACTGGGTGGAGTGAGCAAAGTCCTTACATAACTCCTCCGACTATTGCATCTACATCGCATCAATATACTTCTTAAATGCCAAATGACATTGAATTAACCAGCTCCACACTCCCTAATTAAGCTATTCAGAAAGCAATCTAGATAACTTCATCCAGTGAGGAAAACATGCTCTCTGTGGCTTTCAACATGAGCTCCACTTACTGTGAAATAATGATTCTCAAGTAATAACAGCCTATGAATTCATAAGAGAAAATTTGCATGTGTGACCCGAGGCATGTGATTACATTTTGCACACTTCTTTTCCAGCCAAACATAAAAGTTCCTCATGACAAAACAAACTCAGCTCAATTAGAGTCTCACTCCTTAATAGGTACACAACTAGGGCTGTAATCTCCCAGTCAACTGGTCAATTTATTGGTCGCTACATTCTGGCTCAATCAAATTTCTTGGTTGGTCGATTTTTTGCCGATTGAAGAACGTAGTAGAAGACCTCGGTCCAGTGGTTTGAAGAATATTTACTTAACTTTGAGCGTTTTATTTACAGTCAGTCCTTCTCTACCACGTCAAAGACATCGGCAGTGTGACAGCACTTTATAAAAATAGATAACAGAAAAAAAGTCGATTGTAAAGTTAGCAAGCAACAGTTTGCATATCACAGCTCGACTATAAACATGACATATCACCTAAAAACGGTAAGCTAACTTGCCTGTGTTAGGTTGCTCCGTCCGTTTTGAGTATACGAACATATCAGAATTGGCATATTTCAGTGTTTTAGTCTAATAATCGTTTTATAACTGCAATTACACCCGCCTGCAACCTGAAGACTTAGCTCTAGTAGTTCATGTTAGTTAGTTCTTGGACTCTACTTTTTGTACATATTGTTTTAATATATGATAACATTAGGTTTAAATCTGTACGTCTGTAACTGTAGATGTGAAATAACTCTGGTAAAATAAAATCTGCAATATTTTATTCTGAAGTCCAGTAAGGTGAAGTGATCCAACAAATACTGTAGTTTTGCACATGCAAGGTCCAAAGGTAGGCTATATCTCAGAAAGTCCCAGCTGAAGACACATTTAGGCTTCTCCTCAGGCAGCAATAGAGTATCACTATAAATATACCATGCAAGTAGTATCAGATTATTGTTTACAGGATGCTGCTTTCAGACGTGTTGTACTATAAACAATTTCGGCCAAATGTCAGTGTAATGTCACCGGTTCTGTTCATAATCTTTATGGCCAGAATTTCTAGGTGCAGCCAAGTGGTGGAAGGTGTCAGTTTCGGTGGGCTTAGGATTCCATCTCTGCTTATCACGGATGATGAGGTCCTCTTGGCATCATCGAACAGTGACCTCCAGGTCACACTGTTTGCAGCTGAGTGTCAAGTAGATGGGATGAAGATCAGCACCTCTAAAGGCAAAGGTTCTCAGCCAGAAAAGGGTGGATTGATTGAGGGAGAGTTGCTGCACCAAGTGGAGGAGTTTAAGTATCTCGGGGGGATCGGAGCAGCGTCTGCTGTGATGCGGACATTGTACCGGTCTGCCGTGGTGAAGAGAGAGTTGAGCCGGAAGGCAAAGCTCTCGATTTATCAGTCAATGTAGGTGAAGAGTTTCCTCCGCAAGGTGGCTGGGTTCAGCCTTAGAGATAGGGTGAATATATTTCTTGGCCTGGGAACACCTTGGCATCCTCTGGGATGAGCTGGTGGAAGTGGGTGAGGAGAGGACAGTCTGGGCTTCCTGAAGCTGCAGCCCCAGCGACCCGGATTCAGATAAGCATATATATATATTTAATAGTACTGCTCTTAATGCAGAAACACTGAACTTGAGATATACAGTGTATATCACAACGAGTGTATTGTATTTCTTTTGTGTGTGATGTTGAAGTTTTAGAGCTTTGTCGTCTCTCACTGCTATCAGGGACGGACCTCTTTTTACTCTTTTCTCCAAGAGTTGAAAGCAGCTGATCAACCAAGGGGCTAGAACAGTCAAATTAACATTTCAGTTTGTTTGAGCTTGGGCCTGTTTAGCCAATTGGACTTCTTTTCAGTGATGTCAACACATTCCCTGATCTTCTCTATTAGCTTTGTGCAATGTTGTTATTACTGCAAGGAATGATCAATCATGAACTGCAGATGGCTTTTGTCATAATCACTGATGCATTATGGGTTTGTACACACTCTGTTCCTTCTTCCCTTGTTCATAGAGTGATAGAGAGTTGAAGATGAAGGATGAGGAGGTAGGGTGTAGAATGAACAAATAGGGAGTGTGCCGGTCAGCGTAAGATTTAAGGTGATAAAATCCAGGAAGCTGCTAACACTGTAGCAACCCCGCTGGTTGCCTAACAACTAGACTGCATATTGTCAACAACAGAAGACGCCAGGGAGGGGCTCAAACACACACACACTCTTAGTATAGTCACATCCAAATTGTAAAAAATTCCAACACCCACAAGCACACACCCACACACACACGCACACACCCCCACACACACGCATTCACAAGTATCTGACACTTGCAGCCACCTACCAAGAAATAAACACACCAAGTCCCTCTCTCATGCACAGACATTCATATGCACACACAGTGTAAACCACACCTGCCTCTGTGCTTGATTAGACCTGACCGACCCATCAGACTTTCTCAGAGAATTCAGTTCAGTTCAGTTTATTTATATAGCGGCAATTCACAACAAAAGTTTTTTCATGACACCTTCCAATTAGAGCAGGTCTAGACCTAACTCTTTAATTAAATTTTGTAATACAGAGAACCCAACATTCTCCCATAAGCAAACCCTTGGTGACAGTGGCAAGAAAAAACTGCCTTTCAGAAGGCAGAAACCTTGGAGCAGACCCCGGCTCAAGGTGGGTGGTCATCTGCTTTGACCGATTAGGAATTTCCTTTATTGTCGAACTATCCTGAACATCGTAATCACAGATGAGTTGTAGTTAATTCAATTAAAACAGTATTCAGTTGATAGTGCATCATTTTTTCTTTGTTAAGACTCCTTCCATACCATTGTGGTATTCAGTTCTAGCTGCTGAACTCAATCTCATGTTGCTATAAAACTTTGTCACAGGGATACCCTCCTCTGTATTTTGTTTTTATTCATTTTGACTTAAAATGGTCCTTACTGGTGACTTTTCTCCCTCAACCTCTGCTTATTATGGTCTATTTTATAGACTTTTTTTATCATATCATATATATTCAACAATTTCTACTCATATGGTTATTTAGTTACTTATAAGTTATTTCGAACTAGGTTATTTAGAACTTATAAGTTCATTTTTTCACAAAAGCTTCACAGTAATCCTTAAAGATTCCCAATGGCACTTTCACCGCAAAAAGCCATATTAGTTCCTTTAATTCTCTAAAAGGTTCATAATAGACTGTGTCTTACAAAAAAGGTCTCTTGTCTCTTGTTTACTTCAAATACTCCATATTAGTACCTTCTCTGTTACAGCAAACGGCACACATTAATGTCTGTTCAATTTCAAAAAAGTCCAAATGAATTCCCTTTCGTCCAAAACGGTAATCTTACTCAAAAAGGTAATCTATATTGGTGTTTTTTCTGTTCATGTTAAGGCCCACCAACCTTTGAATGACCTTGTAGAGGTATTTTGTCTAAATCACAAAAGGTCAATATTACTTTTGTCTGTTCTACCTGTCCTTAAAAAGTGACAATTTCCCTCAGAGGGTGTGTTTCTGCATTACAATAAACACCTGCCTCAGACATCTGTTCTGTGGCTGTTGGGAGACAGCATCGAAGTGAGAGGTGATAGCTTCTCCTTACATACCTTTACAGACAAAGCACTTGATGTGGAAGTGTTTGTTCTGGACACGGAGTGCCTCCCCTTTGCAGGGCTTCCCACAGTTCTGGCAGGGGATAGGTCCTCCTCCTCCCTGCTTTTGCTTCTGCTTCTGCTGCTCCAGAGGGCTGTGGACAGCCGGCTGCTGAAACACTGCAGGAGACAGACAGACAAATTCAGATTTTATTCTAGTATGCTGAACAAGTTTTGTAGGATTGTGTGATAAATCTGCCTTTTAGAATTTCCTCAATTCATACACTCCCTGCCTTCCCAAGGGATACCCACAACATGCAAATATCTAGTGGAATAGTAGAGGTCAGTGATGAAGTATTAAACCATATTTTGCCATTAAAATATATACTATTAAAATAAATTACTGCTTACATGTAACTTTCATCAAAAAATATCTACATCAGTTATGGTCTTCAAAAGTTATATGAGTGATGCATAATTAGTGTTCACATTTGGCTCGTCAAGCTTCAAGTACCATCCTATTACCTTAGTAAAAACACATATCTGCCTTTTATGTTGTCATCTTTTATTGTTGCAATAAAATATTCCTTTAATCTAAAAATATCCAAGTCATCACATAGGATGTCACATCACACAAGGACATGAAAAAAAAGCAATGTTCTTTATTTCTCTTGTTTTCTTTATCAGCACTGGGTATCAGCACTGGGTAGCACATTACAAGATGCAGTTTATGGATAAAAATCATATGTTTTGGGTTCAGGTCTGTTTTTTTGTTCTCTTCCACATATACAAAGTTTATGGCCTGTTTGACTTGGGGACGTGAGAAAGGGGGAAAACAGCTACCAAACTTTCCAGACCTACAAGAGCAACACATTCTTCAGTTTTACAAGGTCCTCTCACCCGCTGTGGGGAACAAAAAGATTTTTCAGCTTTGTAGTGTGAGTATATGTGCGTCCAAGGAAAACAAAGCCTCCAAAACCTCCTTAGATATATTTAGGAGGATAACCTTCCATCATTTTATTTGGCTTGACCTTCTGCCTAAGTCTAATTCTAATAAAAAAATGAAATTTTTATTCAAATAGAAAGTGAAAAATGTACCTTTGTGATACTGAACATTCTTGAGATTAGAAAATACAATCAAAATATAGAGAAAGGAAATTCCTGAAGTTTTCTTTGGAGGAAAGTAATATCCACAGAACTTCTTTCATTCAGTCCATACATATAAGATTACAATCTGAACTCTGACTTGAAAATGTGCCGACTTCCAAATTGAATCAAGAGAAGAATCCGAATTTTGGATGATGTTGCCCGGATTTTATTGTTGGTAAGAGGTGCACTTTTGTTGAAGCTACACGTGCTGAGTGTACATGTGAGCATGCTAACCAATAAAGACAAGAATTTAGGAGGGAAAGTTCTCGTAAAAAAAAAAGTCTGAGACTAAGTTGATTGCAACATCTGGAAAAGACAACCGCCGTAAAGCGAGGAAGTGTTGGGAGGAGGGTAGGTAGCAGGCAATGGTAGTCACAGGGGAGCCTGGTGGGGTTCTTCCTCCTGATCTGACCCAGTGTGCATTGCTACACCCTTGCACCTGCTGGAGGGGATCCAGTGTTTTTACTTTCTCTTCAAACAGCAAGTAGAGGAGGAGGGTGGGGATGAGGAGAAGACAGGAGATGATCTTTTATGCCAGATGTACAATCCAGCAAGAGGGTGAGGAGTTAACTGTTTATACCTGATACACTTAGCTGACTGAATGAATAATGAGTGCTTTTGGCAGGGCAGTAATTTGCATCTTTGTGTTTTAGACATTTCAGAATTCCAAGTAATCACAGCAACACTTGATTTTCCAGTCTAAAGTTTATTTAGACCTGCCATGGGGAAAATGGCACCATTTTCTCTGTTATGTCTCCAGCAAGTCCAGTGTTTGTCTGAGCTGGATGGTCCCCAAATTAAAGAATGAGAGTAATGAAAGAAAAAGAGGGGTCTTTTACGTGATTGAGTAGAGGGCGTAAGGAGTGGAAATCATTCAGTTGGATGTAGATGAAGTAAGAAAGTAATGAATTTCTTTTCTGCCATGGTAGGCAGAGAGTGACTGTTCCATGCAGAGTAGCATGTCACATGTCCTTGCCCCTCCCATCCCCCTACCCCCTGCCAGTGCCCTGTCTGCTCCAGACCCAGTTGTCCATATCATCAATCAGCCTTTCTGGTGTCTGTTCCCTGGCTACTACTGATTCCACCATTCCAAAGGTCGCAGTCACACAGGCAGCTATCTGAGCAATGCAACACTACATATCTGTGCTGCATACAGTCAAACAGTTGGAAGCCTTTGGGAACACACACTGACCGTCGATGAAGGCTTGGAGCTTATCACCTCCACACATGTACCCTACAATTGTCCAAACATAGCCATACCCTATAGATATTTAACATCTCTCTCTGATGCATCATGAGGAAGAAGCCATACATTTATCTGTTTATATATACAATAATTACACAGTTACACAAGATACACATTAAGGGTGTTGCTCTACATGAACAAATTGAATTTGAGGACTTTCCAAATGGCATCACATCTTACCTTAAACAGTAGAGAAACACAATTATACAGTATATCTTGCAACAACTAATGCTTCAACATAAAAGGGCTTTTAAGGTACATATACATGTGCCACTGCACAGTGGAGCACAAAGGCAATTTTGTTTCAAATGCCTTTTCAAGAAGCCATGTTCCTGTCCTAAAAATAGAGTGTTCCCTTAACTCACGGGGATCCCATGGTGCACTGCAACATTCCCGGTGAGAACCATCTGCAGAGGTGGCAGGGGTGGGCAGGGGATCAAAATACTCACATTACCACAGCAGGAGTAGTTTGTGGTCGCTGTGCATTTGACCTTGGGGACTTTCATTTTCTTGTGAGTAAACACATGATTAAACTCCTTACCTAAACTTAGTTAAAGTCTGATAAATATGAGTTACCATTTATCTCAGAGGGATTGAACTGGACACAACTAGCCTTGGTCACGCCTTTGAAGACGTACTGCCTCTCATCCTTGAGGTTTCATCAGTTCATGTTTATCAAGACTAGGCTAGCCTAGTCTTTGAGATAGCTATGACCTGGATAAAATATAATCCACAGACAGTTACCATTTATTCATTGCACAAGAGAACCAATTTCTCATTTGTGTTACAATGAATGGTAACTATACTAAGGGAGCTGCCGCATACTTTCAAGAAAAACTCTACTTTTTGCCCTTGAAGGTTTGCATGGATTAGAAACTCTTTGACATTCACTGTGGCAAAATGAGAACATACGAGAAAATGTAATAGGATAATCGTTCCACTTTACACAATGTAAAGGAGGGGAGGGATTGGCTCTTTCAATTCAAGGACTAGTATCAAATTTATAACCAAAGTGGTGACTGAAATACCCTAAATGTGTTTAAAGACCTATTAAACAAAATTTAAGACTTAAAAGTCTTCTATTGCCTGTATTCACTTTCTCTGCCCACTGACACCTGATCTAAAGCCATTATTTCACTGCTTGAGAGTTTACTGTCCATCATCCCACCAGAAAACTCGTTATCTCACCCACTCTAGATGCCAAGGAAATGACATGAACTGAGCCTCAAGGCCACTGAATGCAAATCCTGCAGCACAAGCAGATAGGACATTGTAAGCTGATGATTTCTCTTGTTCCTCTCAAAGCCCTGACATCCACCTGTGCTGTCACGCCTGCAACCTGACCTGAACAGCATTTGACTTTTGGCCTTGAGGTCGAGAACTACAGAAAGCTGACCTCTGACCTCGCAAATGACACCAGTGCATCCTTGTTGGCTCTGCCCTTATAAAGACAAGAACATGACATATAAAAAAAGGGAGGTGTAAGAAAATGAACTGAATTAACTTCCAGACTAATTATATTTAGTATATTTTGACATTGGATACACTACTATACTATTAACACTATTTATAACCACAGTAATAACCATAACATTATTAAATAAAAAACTAATTCACAGCAGTGGCCCAAAGCAAAGCAAGATATAGCAACCAATGTGCTTTCTAATGAATACAGTCTTTTTGTGAAAACACATGATTCCTGCCATTCTTGTGACAGATGATTCAACGAATACTTCTTCCACGTGGAGGACAAACTCTGCCTACAGATATGATCCCACATGTCGCTGCAGCTGGACCCACTGGAACATTGCCGTGTAGTTGCCTCAAGTCAAAAGATTATGAGGACCAATCAGCACAAATACCGTATTATTCCTTTCTTGATTTTAGCCAGGAAATGGGAAAAAAAGGAGTTGGACTGGTATCTGTGCTTTGTCAAAACTCCAAGAGAATGCTACAGTTGATGGACTGCATAGAAATACTGTTTACATGCTTGGGTCTAGGCCACTTAGTTTGAATTATAGGAAAGCTCAATGTTACAACATGAAGTGGCATTTTAGGAAATAAATAACAAATATCTTATACTTTAGATTTTATTTTAGATTTTACTTTATTTTATATTTTTTCTATTTGTTCCTATGTTTTCATTTTCTGGTTGGGAAAATTACAATGTCTGTAAGAGGAGAATTTTCCCCTCGGCGATAAACAAAGGAATTCTGATTCCGATTTTGATTCTGAATACCGTACTTTCAAGTTTGTGGCAAGTTTAGGGAAGGCCAACATGACATGACAATATCTCTCCATCCAAGATCATGAGATCCTCCACACCCCAGTTTGGTGTGGAGGAACATGACCAGACCAGGCCACACTGAAGACTGGGATGAACTTGAAGGCAAACCAAGAGTGCCAGGCCTAACATTCTTGTGTCCGAATGGGATCAAATCCCTCAGCTACCCCGACATGGTTTTTGTGCCCCACTACAAAAAGCCAACATATGTTGAAATCACCCTCTCGCTTGTGCAAAACTCAAAGGTATTCAGTTTAGAATTATATAATTCAAAGAAAACCTCCTCTTATTTTAGAAGTTAAAACCAGGCAATGTTCATTTTTGATAGATGGAGATAGAGAAAACCGGATGGCAAAACATTATTAAAAATAAAAGAGCTCTCATCATTAGTTCCTCTACATGAAGGTTCTGTACAACAGCTGTGATCAGAAGACTGACATGCTGTAGAAAATTCCTGTCTACTCATGTCTGTCTGCACGTGTGTGTCTGCACGTGTATGTAAATGTATGCGTGAAGGATGTTTTGCTAATCTCAGAACTGTTCATAAGCCAAAAAGCCGACCGGGAGGAACACAGAGGCCGGTGTAAGAGTTACACTAAAAACACACAGCGGGATTTGGAGCTGCGTGTGCTTGCGGGCCATTCTTTTCAACTCAGAGAGAAACAGCATGACTCATGAATCACGCCCATCCGTAGAAAGCACTGTGCCAGCTGTTTGAGAGCAGGCCTGGTGTAAAAACACTGACATAAGCTGAGCAAGTTCAGCATCCAAGAGAGAGACACTGGTATGACAGCAGTTGGATTCAAACACACAAGTCACAGGATATTACTTTCCCCTGGAAACGCACAAAGATACAATATACAATCACTGAGTGAGAACACAGTGAGCCCAATTGTTCAGATTGATGGATGTTAATGATGCACGATTGGACAGATAAATCATCTGCTCAGTGATGAGGTTATAGCTGAAAAATAGAGCTGATAATATGTCAAGTCAAAAAGCTTTCATTAACTTTACAATCAGAAGGTGGTCATATGCGCCTTTCAAGCTGATCTGCAATCTGTCAATAAACACAGAGAAGAAGAAGAAAAAAAACAAGATGATGATGATGAAGAAGAAGAGAATAACAGCATAAATGCATTAATTGCCATAATGTTATCATTATTGTATTAATCAATATATCACAGATGGGTCAAATGACTGTAAGCAATGCAAAAGAAGATACTCTGCAATCTCTGTAAACTCTTTTCACTCACTGCTCTCAATAACCTTTCCATGATAAACTCACTGTACCTGTCCAGTACCGAACCACAGACAGATTAGCTTGAGCATTTAGCAGCATTTTTCCTCAGGAGATGGAGGGGACAAAATGGCAAAAAGCCTTGGCTAAACCCACTGTAAACTACCTGGCAAACACTGAACTACAGACAAACAAAGCTAGCAACTAGCTTGCTAAAAAAGTGGAACATCTAACCTCTAATGAGAGAGAGAGACTTTTTTCTTAGAAGTTGGTGGAAACCAAAACAGAGCTCAAATGAGAGTGAATATTTGGTTTATATTGAGCATGTAGCCTGAGACATAACTCCAAATGAATGACTACAGCAGTCGTGGATCAGCGGTTAGGGTGTCGGACCCGTAACCGGTGGATCGCTGGTTCGATTCCCCGTCCCGGTGTCCATGGCTGAGGTACCCTTGGGCAAGGTACCTAACCCCCCCCCACTGCTCCCCGGGCGCTGCACGCGGTCGCCCACTGCCCCGGGTTTGTTGTGTGTGTGTGCACGTCACTTGGGTGGGTTAAATGCAGAGAACAAATTTCATTTATTTGTGCATGTATTCCATGCATTTGTGCATGTATTCCATGCATGTATTCCATGCATGCATGTATTCCATGTATGTATATCATGTATTTCATAGCCATATTATTTGCAGAAGAAGTGAAAAATCATGACTAAAAACTAAAAACCAATGATATAATATCAAATCTCATACCAGGGTAAGGCTAGTAAGGACCTGTTTACTGGCAGTTCCAGAATAGTGACAGGCGTCGCTGTGACTGCTGACAACCAGCCAGCCATTACATCACACACCCAGGATACACTGTCCTTGGCTAAGAATGAAACACAGCCTAAAGTGTGTGTGTATGACTGTTTGAATGTGTTTCTTTGCTCATTATCTAGATTTGATATCTGTCATTGTCTTGTAGTGTTTTGTCAATACAATACACCTACTCACCTACATGTGTACTTCTGTCCAGTATATCACTGTACAGTATGCGTGTTTGTGCGTAGAAGCATATGATTTGTGTATTTGAGGGTGTTTCGTCTGCATGTCTTCACCACCGAACATTACAAGTTTTGCTGCATTGTCATGACAGCACACACACCTCCCAGCTCTGTACAAAACACAGTTATGGTCC
Organism: Scatophagus argus; assembly: GCF_020382885.2. Taxonomy (NCBI): domain Eukaryota; kingdom Metazoa; phylum Chordata; class Actinopteri; family Scatophagidae; genus Scatophagus; species Scatophagus argus. The sequence continues at coordinate 2,380,826 of NC_058515.1, read as the reverse complement.
TGCATTTAGACAGCAGCACACAGCCACAGACTGAGTCCTGGTTCTGTTTTAATAGGGCTATTGAGGACAAGACACAGGAGAGGAAGGGAAATATTTGTGGTGAGTTTATGTAGACCAACTGTGAGGTTACTTTTTATGAGAAACTGGGTGGAGCAGCAGTCAGGGAAAGTACATTTACTCAAGTACGTAACATATTTTCAGGTACATGCATTTCAATTTTATGCTACTTATGCAAGTGTTTCTACTTCAAAAAATAGAAAAAAAATTGGTAACTTCACTGTACCTCACAATCCTACTAATCCTACTTTTACTATATTAAAAACTTCATAGAAAACATATAGGATGAGATTAATACAAAATGTATTTTTAAAGGTATCCAATTATAAAAAAAAAAAATAATAAAATTAAAAAATTAAAATTATCTTGACCTCAACAAGCTAGCAAGCTGCTACCTGCTACCATACTATCTGGCTAGTTGTTCCTAGCTTCTGCAACTCAATGCAACTTTTCAGTTTCTTTCATTGGTCTTTAAGGTAAAGTGAAAGATGGGTTCCATATTACATTTGTTTTTATTAACACACATGATTTTAACAAAGCAGTAATTAACTTACTAGCATACAAAGAAACTTCAAGCAGTACGCATACTTACATCACAGTATATACACAGTATATTATATTCATTCTCTTGTAATCTTTTTTTTTTTTCAACATTTTAGCTGTAATGTTTGGTGTGTGCTGCTGCTGCTACTGCTGGCAAATTCCGAACCAGGTGTAGCCATCCTAAGCCCCGTTTGACTTGCCTTTAGTTTTGTCAAGCTTGTTACGTTTAACCAACAAAGATCTTGCAGTTATTGGGTATGTTGTTTGTTAAAGGCCCCCAATATAGGAAATATTAAATAAGAAAAAAATGTTACATAATTTAAAAAAAAAAAAAAGACCATTGGGGACATCTGTGCAAAGTCCCTGTAGGAATATACTGTACATGAAGTGCTGAGAAAATGAAAGTATACTAAAGAACTAAAATCTCACTGCTACCTTATTATGCAATAGCAAAGACACATTGTAAATCACTATAGGAATATCACAGTGATTCCCTCTTAGCACCTAGCCCTTACCCCTCTGTAAGCTGCCCAAATGGCTGAGCTCCCAGTTGTTAGAAAAGCAGGCAGGAGACCAAGACAACACTGCTGTTGCCAGGGATGTTGCAAGCAAGCAGGCAGGCAGCATATTAACCTGCAGCATTTGAGTATTCAGCCTCAGCCACCACAGTCTTGTTGTTATTCACATTCACACACCATATTCAAATAGACAGTGCTCTATACTTCTGAATGAGATTACATAATCAGAGGTCTGTGTACGTTAAGTACTACAAAAACCTTATAATGTTAAGATTATTATAGTTTATTACAAGTTATTATCTATCGTGATAAAAGAGTAACCAATGTCTACTTAAGGGGTGGGTGAAATGATTAGATGTAATTATGGTTAAAACAAGCAAATGATTAGCTACAAGCTCTTTCTCTCTCTGGCAGGTGAACACACACCACACAGCTTATTAAAGGTTATTAAAGGACAGCATTACCTTTCTCCTCTGGCATTGTCACTCAGATGTTTTCTCAAATGCGATATATTGTTATGTCCTTTCGTGATAGTAATTTATAGAAAATATCCCAAAAAGCTATGACACATCCTCTGCACACTCCGGTGTAATAATCGGTAGGAGTACAGAGTGAGCGCTCTGTTCGTCACTATCTCTGAAATGAGCTGCAGGCCATATGACTCCCAGTGTCTCTCCCTCTCTCCCTCTCTCTCTCACTTCCACCTTCCTCTCTGAGTTATTGCAGCCATCTGTTATAAATAGAAGCATGTTCGGTTCAAAGAGAATGACACCTCCTTCGGGTAATCTGTCACGGGGTGTGTCCCAGCCTCCCAAGCCCACATCAAACTTTGACGGCTCATATCGCCAAAAATTTGGAAAACTTTAAAGTTAATGTACTATTAATGTCTCCATTAGGGCACATTATTTTCAGTATCAGCTCCGAAGTATTTTACTTCTGAGAGCCTGCATAAATCAATATTTCAAATCAGTATGAGTGAAAGTAACACAGAAAGAACTATTTTAGCTAAACTGAAGCAGATGGTTCAAAAAAACTACTTGACATGTAAAAGGTTCTCACCCACAGAGAATTCTGAACAACTCTGCAAGTCAGTTACACTTTTCATATTAACCTCTTACAGCTCATTGTTTTGGTTTTCCAGCATGCAAACTCTGTCTATCAACCTGCAAACGAACAAATCTAGAGCTTGTGAAGAAACTGAAATATTTACCCAAAAAAAGAGCCAGGAAAGTACCTGAGGATTTGGTGGACTTACAGATAAACAGAAACATAATCCCAAATGAATGTTAATGTCACTTCATGTCACCTCACTATGTAAATAGGCCATTGTAGCAATAATATCTTTATAAAGGTCACATTTTTGTTTTTAACTTGTTGGTAAGCTCGTCTGCCCGCATGTTATTTCTCCGGGGATTTCACAGGATAATGGAGTATAAAAGTATAAAAATAAGTGACATATAGATACAGCTCAAATCCTGTGAGCACAGGCCCACTTTGAAGATCACTTCTAAAATGTAAGTGATAACAGCCACTGTGGAATATGAATAATGATGTCCCTCTAAGTTCACAGTCAGAGACAAGAATGGCTACTATAACTTTCATTTTCACTCCTGTGCTGATGACAAAGGTTGCTGTTATTAGTTATTCTGTGATAGCGCGTTGCATCACAATCTGTCTAAATATTTCAAAAATTTAGATGCTGACAGTTGGCTGTAGCATACCAGGATTACATATTAGCTGTCCTTCAGAATTAATGTAGATGACTAAACTATGAGCTACAGAAAATCACAAAGGCAAAGCAGGGAATTGAAGCTACATAATAACAATGTAGAAAAACAATTATAGCTTTAGTGGAGCTAAAATCTTACAACAGTAAAAAATTTTATTCTAGAGAATTTATTTATTCTAGAGAATAAATAAGGGACCATCATCCTTTAGAAGTTTAAAGCTAAGTGAGCTGCAAGTTGTCCCCTGTAAAGACATGGGCAGTATTAGTGGCTACGGACATTTGCTGTGAACAAAAAGCCTGTATTGCAGTATGTCCATATTATATATCTAAGCATGGAAAATACCTGACAGCACTTCATAGTAACACATAGTTTTCTGTAAAAAGCTTGTGATAAATGAATGTAAAAACAGTGTCGATATTTAAAAAACATCTTGTTCATACAAGTGCTGGCTGACGGTGAGGCCGGTTTCCATTTTTCTTGTTCCCGTCCCAGAGAGGATTAAGTCGCTTATTCACTGCTTGTTTTAGTGAAAATTATAAATCTGAACTAAACTGTTTTTCTACATTCATTTTCGGTGTCAGCATGTCTCTGCATGTGCACTTAAATGGTGAAGGGTGAACAGTGAGATATGGATTACACATTGCATAATCATCTAACCTTCTACCTTTTTGTGTTTGTGTTCAACATGACTTCATATTCCGCTGCTGATTTATGTTCAAGGTCACTTCATATTGAGCCGCCGCATGTTTGCTGGTCTTTGGAGAGCGGCTTTAACTCGTCGAATTGATTCAAGCTGATATATAATCAATATTCAGGGAGCAGCAACACTTAGCCTTAAGGATTCATCCCTTCTTTAATTAAAACAAGCTTTATAGTCACAGAGGTGACAGAGTTGATACCAATACTGTACATGAAAAGGGACTTTGAGACCACCAACAGAAATGACAGAAGAAAAAGTATGGTATTTAAGCAGAGAGGAATGATGATGGCTCTCTGAAAGTGTACATACATAATACATAATGTAGTATGGGACTCGACTCTCTAATCAACAATTTCATGAGGAAGTTGCTGCTCTCAGGTTTTTAATGGCCAAAGCATACAGCAAATGGTTGCGTGATGTTACAGAACACTGTATGTACAGTGTAGAGAAACAATGAGCTCATTCTTCATTCAGCTGGTGCAGGGTCAACTTAGGGTAATGGAAAGATGTTGAACCTTTTCCATCTTCTGGGCCCCAGAAACACAATGGTCACTTCCAGTAAGTAAGCAGGCAGATTCATTAGGCCTTGCGCCAAGCATTCAGAACATGACTGAACCAGATGACCTAATGAGGAATATTCTGCTATAAAGATGAAATAAGTTATTACTATTACTATTTCTTACTGAGAAGGTATTATTGGCTTTTATTGTTCTGACCACAATATATCAGCTTTTGGAGGTTTCAGGATTGGTAAAAGAAATACACAGAGGACAGGAACAGCATGGGTGGCATTCAAAGTCACAACATGGTAGAATGGTTGAACAGACCAGCAGAAGCCTTTAGAGAAGATTATTACAGAAGATTATTACAAAATGACCAAAAATAAGACACAGGATGTACCACAGAATTCAAGCTGAGCTGATTGTCAGAGGCACACACAAGAGCAGCGAGCACGGCCTCATTACATCTCTGACACTGCCCCCTTCTTTCTCAAACTTCATCAGTTCCTCTTTTCTTTCTCTCTTTCTTTGTCTTCTGAAGCTGTGACAATTCATCACTGGGACCAAAACCAAAAGGAAGCGCTCAGTAAATGGTAGGAAGCTTCAGGGCAACAGCGTGCATGATGGTCACATGACATGACAAGCAGGCATGTGTGTGCGAGTGCGTGCGTGTGTGTGTGTGTGTGAGAGAGAGAGAGAGAGGGACAAAGGATCTGCAATGCAAATGATCCAGCACCAGAGCTGCAGAGTAGCATCTACAACAAATCCAGAAGTGGGACCAAAACAGAGCACTGCCGCTTCCAGCTGAATCAAAATAATAAAGCAGCTACACAATTTACAGCAGCACAGTGACATTTACGGGGATCAGAATGCCTCAGTCTCAGTTCAGCTTCAGCAATAATCTGGCACCTCTCTGCAATGTTCTTACATGGCACTGAAAATGACTGGGGAGAAAGCAAAATCATCTGCTAGGGATCAAACATTAATAATGCAAAAAAAAAAAGGAATAGCTCAACATGTAACATTTTTAGCTTTGGAGAGATAAACCGCTGAAAAGCAGGGAGACAGATACCTTCACAGGTTTAAATTCAGTCCAAAAACATCTTCACAGCCACAGAACGAATAAGATTACCTCCCTCTTCCTTAGGCGGGGGGTATTTTGCAGAGGTTTGGGCATATTTGTGCACACTGTAGCATTCTGTTGTCAGCTCAATCTGTCAGGGAGGCCGAGGAGAAGTACTGGAGGAAGCTGGAGTGGAAACTTCAGCAAAACAACATGAGAGGGGTGTGGAGAGGCATGAGGACTATCACTGGTCACAGGCCAAACGGCGGTGGAGGAGTTGATGGCAGTGTGGAATGGGCGTATGAGCTGAATCAGTTCTTTGACAGATTCGACAGAGTGACCCCGGCTCACGCTTCAAACGACTCCTCAGCAGTACGGCAGCAACTAGCCACTCCAGCCTCGCTCCCTCCCTGCACATCCCATCTGGATGGCCTCACACCTCAGATGCACCGGCTGACCGCGCTCTTCTGGGAATCACCTGCACCCCTCCCCCACATGTCACCTCAACAATGACCTTCACAGCTGAGCAGGTGAGAAGACAGCTGCAGAGACTCCACGAAAAACTGCAGGTCCGGATGTTGTGAGCCTCAGGGGGCTGAAAGCCTGTAACCCCCCCCCCCGCCCAGCTAAGTGGAGTACTTCATTATGTCTTCAACCTAAGTCTGAGTCTTCAGAGTCCCCATGGTGTGGAAGACATCATGCCTCACTGCTGTGCTGAAGACGCCGCATCTCAGCAACCACAAGGACTACAGGCCTGTGGCTCTGACATCACACATCATGAAGACCCTGGAAAGACTCATCCTGGAACAGCTCCGGCCCATGGTCCAACCACTTCAAGATCCCCTTCAGTTCACCTCTCAGCCTCGGAGTGTCTCAACAGAGTCTACACCCACCTGGACAAGTCGCCAAGCACTGTGAGAATCATGTTCTTTGACTTTCGAGTGCGTTTGACACCATCAGGCCAGCTCTGTTGGCTAAGAAGCTGACAGCGATGCAGGTGGATGCCCCACTGGTGTCCTGGATTGCAGACTATCTGACTGGCAGACCGCAAAACGTACGCCAACAGAGTGATCAGCAACATCAGGGGGCTCCACAGGGGACCGTCCTCTCTCCCTTCCTCTTCACTATCTACACCACAGACTTCAAGTACTGCACAGAGACCTGCCATCTTCAGACATTTTCTGATGACACTGCAGTGGTTGGATGTGTTACTGGAAGTGATGAGAGTGAGTACAAGACTGTAGTGGACAACTTTGTCACCTGGAGTGGCAGAAACCACCTGCAACTTAAGGTGACAAGGACTAAGGAACTGGTGGTGGACCTGAGGAGGACTATGGCTCCAGTGATCCCTACCAATAGAATCATTAAGAAGACCAGCCATGTTGTGGGAGAGGAACTGGACTCTGACAGGGGTGTCTGAGAAGAGGATGTTGTCCAAAATAAGGACTATACTGGACTTTCCCTCTCCCCCTCTCTACAATGTGCTGATCAGCTACAGCAGCTCATTCAGTAAGAGACTCTTAGTACCACGAAGCACCACAGAGTGACACAGGAAATCATTCCTGCCTGTCACCATCAAACTACTGAACTCTGTACTGTAACAGACACACGCACAAATGTAAATAAAAATTAAATTTAAAAAAAAAAACTTTGTCAGTTGAATTACATAGGTTGAAGGATATCCGCTGTTAAAAATGCATTTTGTAAAAGTAAATAAATACATTATGTTTCAAAAATCAATGAGTAGTCGTGTCATGCAGCCCTACTAGAGCTGACAAAAAACTGTGGAAAAAAAAACATAAATTCTATCGAATAAGATAAGTACTGCTCTGAAACAACAAGGAACCAAAGTACAGCGTGGAGATATAGGAGGAGGGAGAGGGCTATAACTCTGTTCCAATGATATACCACCTCAGGACCTTTTGAGCGTGGCCTTATCTATATCACTCACCACTCCCAGCATTTTCCTACAGTCAGTGTCGATCGTGTCACATATGCACAAGCATCCTGGACATAATCAGTGACACCCTCTCAGTTCTAAGAATAATAGGAAACCACTGGGTCATTCCGTCGCAGCTTAACGCATGACAACGCAGCTCACTTCTTTCTAACTGCACACCTGAATTTAATGTTTCATTTTCAGACTTCTAGTCTTCTGCAACCAATGCCGACTCAAGTGACATCGCTTAAGGACATTTATTGGACTTCACAAAGCCCTTTCTGGAAGCACTAAAAATGTTTCACACATGCAGTCCTTGCAACTTTCAGGCAAACACTAATGTGTACAATAAATGCAGTTCCTGTTTAAGTGCAGCTGAAAAACCTGCTTTTTATTGCCCTCCAGTTGCTCAACTTATCTCGCTGCAGTGATGTAGACTTGCACTCGAGGTTGTTTCCGTACAGCATGATGCAACACACTTTGGAACTTTCAACCAAACAGAACGTTAAACACTGCCTGTCAGTCTGGTTGTACATTACCCACTGAGGGTTCCAGTGGAGAGTTTCAATGTTGTTGTTGAGCATTAATGGTGTGGGTTCAAAATTTACAATCCAAAATAGTCTCCTCATAATGCTCCTCAGAATAGTAACCTACACTACCAGTTGAATTTCATTGTCTGAAGTGCATCTAGATTTGTTAACTGAATAGAATGAAGAGATAAAGCAACACCATCTCTTCCATTAAGGTCAAACTGTACTCAGGACATATGCTGTCTCCATTTCCAAGATTACAATCACTGTACCTGGTTCACTAGTCTGCACGTGGGTGCACGATAGATGTGTGTGTTCAAGCGAGAGGGAGATGCAGAAAGCGGGTGCCACTGTAAATCAGCATTATTTTTTATATATATCACAAAATAAAAATTCTGCAGTGGTAGAAAGATGGTGTTTTGTGGTGCTAGAATGAGTGTATGTGTGTTTCTATGCGTGTAAACATGAGGGACTACTCTCGCAATTATATGTCTTAACACAATAGGAGACATGCTGGAGACAGATCCTACACATACTTATACACACACACACACACACACACAGAGAGAGAGAGAGAGAGAGAGAGAGAGAGAGAGAGAGAGAGAGAGAGAGAGGGAAAGAGAGAGAGAACTCCAGCTTCTCACTGGTGAGAAGAAGGATAAAAAAGCTGTAATCAATGAAAACCAGCAAATGACAGAAGGATGGACGAGTGCCAGAAACAAAAGAGTCACCAAACTGAAATTAGCTCATTAAAGCATTTGTTGTATGACCTGGGATGACTCTCAGCCCTTTCCTTCTCCTCCATCCAGTCTTTCTCTTTCTGGACCTCTTTTTCCTCCTTCCTCTTTCTCCTTCTCACACTTGTTAACCTTCTTTGTCTCACAGATTCAAACTTCATTGGCATGACAATTTCAACATCGTGAGCTACAAGCTTGTATTTACTGAGAATGTTTGTTTTTCGTATCAGTGAAACTGCTTGAGGATAATGTAAATTCTCAAGATCTGGTATTCAAGTAATATCCAGACAGTTAATAGCCAGATAATAATCAAATAATAGCCATGACAACCACAAACATAGAATAGCCAGTCCGCAGAAAATTAATATTAATAACATATTCAACTCAACTCCAAAATACAACTGTTATCAATGCACTGTTGTATTTGTGCAAAATACAGTTTAAAGATGTGCAAAATTGCTATAATCAAGCTATGGTTAGATTCAACGGGCAAGTTTCTTCTTTAACATTAATGAAGTAAATGTTGATTGCATGGCTATAGAATAATGACACCAGTTGTGTTTAGACTGGTTCTCTACTAACCTTTTTTCCATGCTGACTGTGATCCAGTCAGTCTGGCAGCCCAGCACCACTCCTATCTGCTCTCACGTCTCCACTATAGACTAAATGAATGAATATACTCATACATTTCTCCGGGCTCTTTAGTAGTTACTCTGAGGAAGATGGAAAGCGATCTGGTTGGCTGGCCTTGGTGTGTGTGATGGCGACTGCATATGAACAGGGGAAACACAGCACACGATATTAAGTGTGCAATATACAGTATTTAGCAGGTCAAATGGGAAAAAATATTAATACAAGAGAAAAAAAAATCAATCTTAACTCCCCATTTCTGCTCTTAAATACTGTACAGACTCAAGTTTTCATTCTAAACTACAATCTTTACTTCCGTACTCATGAGTACAGACACAAATACAACACACACTGATAGTGGTAGAAGTAGCATACACATAAGCTGATGTACAGGATTAGTGATCACCAGGGAAGCGCAACGTGAAGCAAGGCTCCGGGAGAAGGAAGGAAAGGAAATGGAAGCTAAAATGAGAGCAGAGGTGACGAAAACAAGAGAACAGAAAAGGGTGAAATTGAAGAGAAGATATACAGAGAGAAAAGGACATGAAAACAGGAATTAAGGGAAGGAAGGAAAACAGAATGGGGAAGAAAGTAAGAAAAGATGGAGAAAAAGCAGCTGGACAGTTCACTGTTTACTGAAGGGATTAGAGGCAGAACTTGTTCCCTGTGTTCATGGTGCTGAAAAAAAACAAAACAAGTAGTGGATGATTAGAAGGAAAAAAGATGTGTTTATCACTTCTCGGAAATATTACAGCTTGAATCAGTACACAACAGAGTATGGAACATCAAACAGCCACAGAAAACCGTTCATCAGTTCAGATTAATCACAACATGCACATACACGCACAACACATACACACAACTGATGAATAATTCACTGAAGTTCATTGATCTTTGTGTCCCTCTCCTTCTCCACGCAGAAGTCATTTGATCCTGGATTTGAGTGCTGTGTTAACTCTCAAGGTAGCTGCACACATTCCCATGAAACACAAAGGACAACATGTCCTGTTTCCTCTACAGTGTTTCTTGTTCAGTATGTTCATCACATTAAAATTGTTCACGAGTTATTTATAGGGACCCGGCATCATAAACTGCAGGCCATGTAGGACCACAGTGCAGTACATTAAAAAGACAGCCGACAACCACAAATAATGTGCTCATTGTTGATTAAGCTTTTGGTTGTGACTACAGTGATGTATGTTTTCTTCTTATCTATGTTCTTTTTCCCTTGAAGCAACAATATGTAATTATTTAACCATAACTGCTTCAAAAATCATTTTGACAATACACTGGTTTGTAATAAGGTTAATGGTGTTTCTGTCTCAGTTGTTGAACTTGTTGCTATTGGACTAGTAAGTAATAATTAGCGATTAGTAAGTTATATCTTGTTTTGATTGATGTTTGGTTGTATATCTTAAGCCAAAATAGCCCATTTGGACTATGATGTTTTACTGTAGTTTGGCATGCTACTGTTTTGAGTTGAGTGCAACGCTTCGACAAACTTTGCTGTCGTAATGCCTTACATACATTACATCTTAGAAAATGTTACAGAAACCTGGGATTTGTATTTGAGACAGAAATGTTGCACTTAGAAACTGTGGAGGCGCCAAATCGTACAAAATACCAGTTTCTACACAATATTGCAAACAAGGTGGCTCTAGAAACTTGGTTGTATAGTGATCACTTGCAGTTGTGAATTTGTTCGCAGTATATCTATAATTTTGTTTGTGACTTGTAATATTGAGTGAAATAAATAAAATTGAGTTGGTAAACTATAGCTGGTGAGCTGTTAACTGTTAACCTGCTAATAACATGCTACTTATATTAAGTCCGGCTGCAAGAGAAGCATGTAGAAGAGAGCTTCTAACCAGTCTAGTTGTTGTACCTAAAAAAAAAAAAAATATTACCACAATATCACAATATTAAATGAGTTTAATTTCAAACAAGTTTAATCCTCTCGTGGTGAGGTAAGACCGAATCCATCACAATTTTGACATTTCCAGAACAGTCACTGGTTTTTTCCAGTTTAAAAATTGGAACAGTTCAAGGATTCTACTTGAAGATATACTGGTGCCTCAAGGTCAGGTCAGGGAAGTGTGATAAAGTATCATGAAGCATGATACCAACATTGTACATCGGTGGCTAATTTGTAGTGGTGCAGTTATTATGGCCTGCTGTGATGAAGAGTGAACTAAGTCTGAAGGCAAGGTTCTCGGATGACCATGTCCTAACCTGCAACCATGGTTAAGCACATGGCAGAGTGACGGAAAGATTCAGATCATGGATTCAAAGACAAAACGAAATCTGTCACAAGGTTTCTTGAAACTGGGGCAGGGTAAGAAGTTTGGAAACTCAAAAAAAAAGATAGATAGTCCCTAACTCCTTCCAAAGGAAAGGTGTCATTTGAGGAGTTCCAGGATTTGATCCTCCAAAAAAACATTAGGATGTCCCTAGTATGCCTCCCTTTGGAGGTTTTCTGAGCACATCCGACTGGGGTATCTGACTTGAGACATCACCCGGATTCAGATAAGCAGCTTAACATAGATTGGTGGATGGATAGATAGATGGTTTATTGGAAAAGAGTGCAGCTAAGAGTGAGACACCCAGATATACAGTGAAATATTGTGGGAAGCTTTAGTATCTCGTAGATCAAAAACTAAATGTGAGTCGTCAGTTTCATTGACAGTCAGCTTAATAAGCTGCACTGGGGTGGGAATAGATTTTATCTGATCTATTGGTAGAGGGAATATTTTTAGTTATTTATAATAGTCTCATATTAGTAGCTCAGTGACATTTTTTTCCTGCATTTCTGTGCATAAAAAGTTGACATCATCCTCTGTTGCACATCATGAATTCTGTTTGAATTAGATTTCTGGGTCATTTCTCAAGAAAACTGCTAAATGCACACTAACTCGACAGCTTCATCAAAAGACCAATTCAGGGAAAATATGTGTAATGTAATGTGTTCAATTTTTCACTAGAGTTCCAGAGACTTACTGACTCAGTGCCAAAGCTGATCTCAATACTTTGCCTGACTTCCCTAGAAATGGCGTTCAGATTAGACAAATTGGCAGTGGAAAAAGTGTGTCCTTTGTAAAATAATGGTGTGGAGGTGTGGGTGGTGGACAGGCGTGCAACATACCTGTTTTTCAAGAATTTCAAGAGAGTTTGTGTCCTGTCACAATCCAACATTAAATGTTTGTTTTTAGCCATGCTAGCAGCATTTACACCACTGTACTCAGGAACATAATCACTCCATAGACCCTTGGTTTTGTTTAAACACAGTTTTTAACCGAGTGTCCTACTTGCCTTACCCTAACCATAACTTAACCATAGTTTGTTTTCTTTTCTGCTTATGTGTCCATACCATAATTGCCATATGCACATAGTACAGAAAGAAATCTCAGTTGTCATCAAAAACATAATGACAATTTGAAGGAAGAAGGTGGAACATTATATTTCCAATTGCGCAGTCGACAGTGTCAGCAAACAAAAAAAAATATCCAAATAGTCATTTAGCTTCAATGAAGAGTCAAGAAAATGGGCATAAACAACACTGATGGAGACACAGAGACATTAAAAGTACACAAAATCTTATCACACGCACAATTACTCAATGATATTAAAATAACTCACGCTTTCTGTTGTTGCACAGCTAAAACGCTACGCTTGCACACATGTATGACTATGCATTTGTGTGCAAGTATCAGTCGCAACCCTGTACCCAAAATACCTACAGTTCATCCTATAAGGAGCCCCATGAAGGGTACCGTTATATTGTCAGCTAACTTAACTACACACTGCAGTTATTTAATCAACATGCCTCGGTTGCTTGAACACAGACTGTTAAATAACTAACTGTGTATCGCAGAGCTCCCTGAAAAATGCATGGGTGACCTTGATGGTTGCTGTCATATCTAAATGTCACACACTCAGCAAGTTCAACACAGAAGACTCAATAAATAGGAAGCTCCAAGCTGCATACTGGAGCTGTGAGGTGTCCAGGGAGTAAGAAATAAAGTATGACTAAATGGATATGACAGATCTTTGGAGAAAATCAGTCTGCAATGGGAAACCTCAAGGGTCATTTCTTTTATTTAATATTTGACATTCCTGTTGCAGTTTTATACTGTGATTCACTTGTTATACATATATCAATGGTGCCTTTTTGTTTTTTTATTGAGCTAAGACAGCAGTTTCACCAGCTTACAGTTTAAAGGCTATGCAAGGCTAAACTCAACAATATCTTTGCATTAGACTTCTCCTCTGATTCTGTTAAATGGCAAAAAACATATTGCTGTCAGTGAACTCTTTACAAGTTTCATTTCCGATTTTGTGTCACACGTTTTAAGTGCTGTTTAAGCAGGTTTTTCCATCTTAAAAGAATAAAATGCAATATAAACTATGCTGTATATATTTTACTTACAGTACTACATGGTAACATACTGAACCACCTTCAATTAAATAAAAAATATATCAGCTGTGTTTGAAAACTGCGATTTCTGCCTTGTAAAAGAGCAGGCTGCAGGGAAATGCCACAAGCCTACACCACATTCTAGCCTTAATGACTGTGTGTATGTGTGTGTGTGTGTGTGCGCGCGCACACGTATTTTTATTAGCTGTGGGGACAAAAATCTGTTCACACAGTCACACTGTGACTCACTTATGGGGACAAAATGCAAGTCCCCACAATGTAAATCATAAAATATTACCTAATAAGGGTTAGGATCAGGCAAGTAATGTTTATTGTTAGGTTTAGGTGGTGGTTAAGTCTCCAGGAAATGAATGTAAGTCTATGTAATATCTCCAAAAGTGAGGGAAACAAGACTGTGCGTGTGTGTGTGTAAATAATAAATAATACTGACTGACTGCAATATCATGGCTAATACAAGTGTCACAACTGCCAAAAGACAGATAGATAGATAGATAGATAGGTACTTTATTGATCCCGAAATTCAAGACTATATGTGTATGTTTGTGGAGGAACGTAATTGCTCACCAGCTAGTACTTAACCAGGAGTTCCTGGTTCATAACTGTTCTACTTTGACCTTACAAATTATCTGACATGTCTTCCTATAAAGAACGCCTGGTGAGGATATCACCAAAGAGTCAGCAGGTTCACACTCTTCAGGTTCAGCTGTGCACAAACAGACAGAAAACAGCTTGAGAAGCATTATTAATAAGAACTCTCCTTACAGCTGAGTCCCAATTCAAAAACCTCAACATTAATCTGTCACATTTAGTGTTGCCTATCAGGGTTAAAATACAGTCACACAACTATTACCCATTAATTTCAATGGAAGCCTGTATGACCAAGAAATACAGGAATGTACTTCCTTTTTCAAAGTAATCTCCATTTAGGTTTACAGACTCATAGCTCACCTTTGGGACCAGGACAAATCAGGATTAGGTCAGCAGTGTTAGCAGGATAGAGTTGCAGATAGGCACAAGAAAGTCAAAATTAAGACTGGACAGGATGGGAAATTAATTCCCCCCATGCCCGTCTAAACTGAAACTACTAAAAGGAAACAGCTCAAAAAGACAAATTCCCCAACCTAATGAGATAATCAGTCACCAAAGCAGATGTTACTTAGAAGTCAGTTCAACTAGTTCAAGTGTTTTCAGGGACTGGATCACTAAAGAAAACAAACTCACTATGAGAGTCACCATAAGTGTACACGACTTCAGAATGTCTTCAAAATGAAATTCAAGCCAGACAACTAGACTGAAACCCAACTGGATGTGTTGCCTGTCCATACACGCACACCCACCTGATACTGTCTGTCAGAAGCAGTTTGTTCCTTCACGTGGAGTCCAACTGTCATCACACACAATGTGTCCTCTCACACATCCACCCAACATTTTCAAAAGTTAAAAGGTCAGATGTTTCAAAAAGGTATCACCAAGCAGACAGTCCACAAACAAGACAAACGATGTTGTCTTGTTTGTCTCTTTAGCTTGTGGTTTACAGGGGGGGCTGAGCTAATGAATTTCTCCTGTCTCTGCTCCCTGATGAACCACAGTACTCTCATTGACAACCAAAGCAGTGCTGCAGAGCATCAATAGGTCTCCTCATTAAAACCAAGGGTCATTCATGCTTTCTGTTTTGAAGACTTAAATTAATTAACGGGCTCTGTCTGAGCTGAATAGACTGTTACAGTTAGTATTTTAATTTGGTTCTGGAACCATTTTGATACCAATTTGTTGACATGTGGTTGTTCTTCACCAAACTGGGGATACAATGTATTTGAAATACATCTAGGAGGCTGGTGTGTTCTTCCCACTGTGCCGCTTACTTAAATACAGTCTAAACGCTATAAAAAATAAGTAGCATTGTGAGAAAGTGCATCTTCAGCTAGCTAGTTCTTCTTCTTCTTCCTGTTCCAAATGATGTTACATTGGAGTGGAAAACAAGACTGAAAACAGCCACAAATCTTTGCATGCAAACTATGAAAAAAAATGATACAGTAGTTGTGAGAATCAGTATCACAAAAGAAAAATAAGTGTACAAAACAACCCTTAGATTATAATCATGATGATGAAGTATCCTTTAAGTGTTGGAGTTTAGAACCTATTTTGATGAGTTCTGGGTGAGTTTCCTACTTCAAATTGTGACTTGAAGGGATGAAATTCAAGTTTCCAAAACAGCCACTCCCGAGGGTTCCTGAAAAAGTTTATTTCATGTTCTATGTTAGCTTGAATGTTACATGTAGGATCTGCACTTGCATATATGGAAAAACAAACAGTGCCGTGCTGCTGCTGCTGCTGCATGACTTGAACGTGCACCAGCTCAAAGGGAAGACCAGCCTCGTGTTACATTTGCTGGAACGTCCCCAGGAACAAAGCCAGATGTGACAGCAGCCCCGCCAGGAGTCAGGCCTGAGGTAGACAACAGGTAGGCTTTGCCTCTTGAAACCAGAAGAGACTGCAGAGCTACATGATGAGAAGAGCCATCAAGCCCACTGTGGGCATGTCTACATCCTGTCTAATTAGCTCACGTCACATTCATTTTAACAGGGACAAATTTGAAAGTGTGTCTTGATGACGTTGTCTTCAAGAGCAGATTCAGGACCAGAACAGAATATAGTAGTCCTCTACTGTAACCTATTTTAAAGGAATAGTAAACACATTTTACACAAGGGAGTATTATTGTGACGCCATATTACACAAAAAGTGTAAAAATTAGGACAGAGGAACCTCAGATTCACTTATGTTCATTACATCTCCACAGAAAGCCCTCCATAGGTATATGTAATGTGCGTTTTGTCTGTGAGATTGATCCTTGAGCTATTAACTACATACACAAGAGCACATACAGGAGCCAGTACACTCCACAATAAAAAAAAAATATGGCCTTACCAGTGCTGCTCATGATGCCAGTTAGACGCCTTCTCCAGTCAGATGATGCACAGTAAACAAGCCACTATCCACACCGGCAGCACATGAATGATGCCAGCAGCCGCACAGCGCACAAGCCTCAGTGTGAGCCAGCAGAATAACGCAGGGAAAATGGCTACGCGGGAGTGTTGCAGAGCGCCCGGCTGTTCCTGGTGCTAAGGCCGCACAGGTTTCCCGCACCGAGAAGACAGTGTCCTGGACACACTGCGGGACTGCGTTGCCTCACCGAACTCACACAGTGCAGGTTGGGTGTGGGCGCATGGTGGAGAAACGCGACGACGGTCAAGTGAGATAGGAGTGAACAGAGGTTCCTGTGTGACATTTCAAAATAAAAGTTGAGTCAATATTCGGTCTTAGTGGATCTGTGAGAGAATTGTGTTGCAAAAATCCATAACAATTCGAATTCTCTTCAGCCATTGCATGTGTTACATTATAAGATAACATCATCCCCTCCATGAACTGCCATCTTATCGTGGTGGAGGGGTTTGAGCACCCTAATGATCCTAGCAGCTGTTGTTGGGGGCAGTTTACCCCTGGTAGGGTCTTGCAATGAAAACTGGTCCTGGAGGAAGGGCCGGTCAAAATAGGTTCATAAAGACCACTATGAAGAAGAAAAGCAAGGACAAGTATACCCTGCCTGGAGGGTTACTGAGGTCCCGCTCTGGAGCCAGGCCTGGGGAAGGGGCCCTTTGAAGTTCCTGGGGGCTGGGAGCCAAACAGAGACATGGGTCTGTCCTTCAGTGGGCCCACCACCTGCAGAGAGAGTCAAAGGGTTCTGGTGTAGTGTGGATAAGTCAACAGATAAAGGCTGGAACCTTGACCGTCCAATCCATTTTTGAAGCTAGCTGTTGAAACATGCAGTGTCACCGCACTGGTGGGGAAGGAGCGGTGCTGGAAGATGCCCCTACTGGGGACTCCATCGTTCTGCTGGGGGACTTCAACACTCACGTGGGCACGGACAGTCTGACCTGGAGGGGTGTGACTGGGAGGAACGGTCTGCCTGATCTGAATCCAAGCAGTGTCCAGGTATTGGACTTCTGTGCTAGTCACAGTTTGTCCATAACTAACACCATGTTCGAATATAAGGGTTTCTATAAGTGCACTTGACACCGGGACACCTTAGGTTGCAGGTCAATGATCAACTTTGTAGTTGTATCAGCAGATCTGCGGCTGTATGTTCTAGACACCTGGGTGAAGGTGCAGAGTTGTTAGCTGATCGCCACCTGGTGGTAGATTGGATTAAGTGGCAGTGGCCCATGTTCCGTGCTGCCATTCCTGAGGCGGCTGTTCAGAGCTGCAGCTGGAAGGTCGCTGGTGCTAGTCACGGCAGCAATCCTCAGACTTGCTCTTGAACACTGGGAGTAAAGAATTTTGTTGTGTTCACCCAATATATTTATGATGGTACAAGCCCCCATTATTTTTTTTATTTTTTTTTGCAATTACTTTGAAGGAGCAAAGTTAACACTTCCTATCTCTGGTTAGGTAACAGTAGGCACCTTTTCTACTTTGTTTCATACACCAGCCTGCTCCTGAGCAAGCATCCTCTAGATGACACTGCGCTTATAGCACGGCATATGTGGGAATTGTAGTATTTAAAACAGAAAACAACCTCTCTATTGAGCAGATCGCTGACAATTTTGGACTTACAACCCTGTTCAGTAACCACTTTGCATGGAAGGGACTGGCAACAACAAGCAACAACAGGACTGTGTACTATTTCAGTTTTTAAAATCTCAGAAAATCACCACAATGACAGTTTGTTAGTCCCTGTTAAATTATTTGTCCCCATATATACTAGGGCTAGATTATAATATGCAGGATTATAATAAATGATGCGTTTAACAGGATTAGAATTAATAATGCATTAATGCAGCTGTGGCTTATTTTAACTATTTTTTATACATTATCTCCTGCACTTGTGAACTTCTTCTGGAGAACAATACATTTTTATCTTTATCCATAATACCAGTCTTCATCATAATTAATCTGTTGATCATATTTTGTATTATTTATCTGAACATGCAAAGAAACTACAGACTAAAATTATCAAGTAAATATAGTGTAGTAAAAAGCCTCTTAGCCATTTACCTCTGAAATGTAGTGCAGCAGAAGCAGTCATAAATGGAAATACTGAATTACAGTACTTGTAAATATATACATCTACTTTCCATTTATCTACTTTTCATTTCCACTACTATCTATTGGCTACTGCTTATATTGTATCATCATATTTATGAATTTTCTGAAATTCAAATGGCAACAACAGCATAACAAATAATATTTATACAATATTATCAAAAACACATCCAGTGGCTCAAATGTACAGTCAGATGTGTATATGTTTACTAATGATCATGTCAATAAAACAAAGACAGAAACAGTTCAAATAAACATACGCACAGCATTAACAGGATGAGTTAAATAACAATTGCAGTCATACTTGGAATGAAGGAATACGTTAGAAATGAAAGTAAACACATTTTATCTCTATGTAAACATATCTATTGTTGATCTCCAATACAGAAAGGAGCAGATACAAATCCCCACCTTGCTGACACTGGGTGTTACAGTAGCTGAACATAAGCTTATGATTATGGATTTCAGGTGAGAGTTACAGTAACACAATGGAACCACTAGATGGTGCTGTTCTCCAGCTAATTTCCCTCAACGTTAACCATAGTGTATGCAGGACCTACAAGACTAATAGACAGGTTTCAGAGTTATCGTCATCTGTTGAACCAATAACATCATTTAAGTTTTTTTTTTTTTGTTGTACCAGAGGAATTTAATATCACAGTGACTGACCAGAGTGGCTGTTTTCATAGTTGGCCAATTAAACAGTTTATCTGTCAGTAACACTATTATCTACAAAATTAGTTCTACAACCCCAAAATGCAAAAAAATCCTAGTGTGCTTGAATAATCAAAATAATCTGCAAAACGGATCATTCTTTTGTGTATATGGATGACGATTTTTTTTCCTTTTTTTCCTGCGACAACGTCCTCGTGACGTCAAATCTGCGCGACTAGAAACGGCACGGTTTACACTTATCCGGTTGAACTCTCGTAGTAAAAATATTCGACTGAAGTTTGTGTGTGTAACATTATGGACATGGATGTGACTGAGGGTAACGACGACACTTTTGGAGTTGAGGTTATATGTTCTGACGCCGATAAAACAGCGCCATGTTGTCCGCATGGTAAGTCAGAATGTACAAGACGGTCAAATGCGCAGCACCAATCACCATTAGGAAATCCTCTATATCTCAAAGTTTATGTATTTTTTTATGCACAATTTGAGAAATATTGTATTACACAAACGAATCATATATTTTAACAAATTCGGCATATGTATGGAACACAGACCAACTCGCATGGCACTATCAACTTTAACTTTGGCTTTAATATCCATCATGGAAAAAAGAGAATAATGTCACGTGTGCTTTGACAGGTCCAACGTTGCTGTTTGAGAAAGTTTGTAAAGGAGGTGAGAAACGCAGGAGGTTTTACGCCTGCTCTGCCTGCAGAGACAGAAAAGATTGCAAGTTTTTCCAGTGGGAAGATGAAAAGGTAGGATCAGTGGGATTCTAATTGTCATTTATCTATTAAAAACGTGTGATATTCGATCGCTCTAACATACTCTTATTTTAATTCATGTGCTCCGAAGGTGTCTGAGGCCAGGCTGTTGGCCAGGGAAGCAGAGAACCAGTCAAAGAGGCCACAGTTCACCCAGAAGGAGTACTGCAGCAGGTGAGAAGTCAAGAGCAGCTCATCACGGCCTCCACTGAACAGGAGGCTTGTTTATGATAATCCTTATCCAGTAATTGTACGATGTTTCTTGCACACCTGACTTTTGACAAGATTTAAGTAGCTGTCAAATTGACACAACCAAACCCCCATGCAAAAGAACTGAACACATAAACCACCACTTTCTGAAGGTCTGTAATTTGCCCCTCAGGTTCAGAAGGTTTGCCTCCCTCCCACTGGATGAGAGGAAGTTCTGTCAGGATTGTCAGATTCTGTTTCTGCCAGAAGAGCGTGAGGCCCACTCCTCTCACAGATCCATAGCCGTTACAGCAGCCCAACTGAGGAGGCCCAGTATCCTGCTGCGTCCTCTGGACAACAAGAAGAGCAATGCCCAGTACCTGTTCACCGACCGCAGCTCCGACTTCCTGCTTGACACCCTGGCTGGTCTGGGATACAGGAAAGTGCTGTGTGTGGGCACGCCCAGGTGAGGGAGGTATTGATTATAAGCCAGATCAGTGCGGATCACCGCACAATACGTGACAGTTAGATGTCTGTTCAGCTGGATCCCATCCTGCTCTGACGTCTTACATGCGCAGGCAGCAACCTCCACCAACTGCAAGACTCAGGGCATGATGGGAAACACCTGCGTGTCACCTGATCCAAGAGCTAATTGACTCAACAATATCATGTTTTATATATACTTTCTTTTTTGTTGAATTGGAGAGATTTTTATTTTATTTGAATGACTCTGAAGGTTTATTCTGTTAACAGAATGCATGTTGGGCTCATGGTGACATTTAGTCAGTAGTAGTAGAGATTATTTATATAATTTGAGGATAGGGTGTGCTCAGCTGATTTACATACAGCGGTAATCTGATATGATTCTGAAGATGATGACCGGAGCTTATTGTTTCTGTCCCCTCCTGCTGCTTGCTGCCTGCTCTCATCCACTGTCCAGGTGCAGTTTATCTCGAACAAGCCTGTCATTAAATCCTCCCTTTGAGGGTCAGTTAATTCAGATCTTGTCTCTTAGCAGTATCTAACCATGATTTGTTTTATTTTATTTCAAGTTTTTGGTTTGGGTTGAGTTTTAGAATTTCATATGCTGCTTGAATTGGAAAGTGCATCATGGTAGAGTACTGGTCAAACAATATCCCTGGTTTTATTCAGGGCATCTACTTGGCATCTTCTCGCCCTTTTTTCTAGCTTTTTGTGTTTGTGTTAAGGTTTTTCACAATTACAATGACATTTAGAGAAAATACACAATACTATTATATACATATATATATGATTTTAATAAAATAAAGAAGATAGATTGTCAGAAGACTGAGCTACTGCCAATAGTCACCATATATCTAAATGTGAAATGATGAAATGTATTACATATTGAAATTTGTTACAAATCCTTTTTTCTTGAAATTTTAGTCAGTGATATATTCTTTTCATGCCAGACTCCAGGAGGTCATCAAGTTACGAAACCTGGAACAGAAACATGAGCCAATGAAGAGTCTGCTGTTGGACATTGACTTCAGGTCAGATTTAATGGTTTGCGTTCACACATGTGTGTGTGTGTGTGTGTGTGTGTGTGTGTGTGTGTATGTATGGACTAAAAAGATGGCACATATCATCATCAGCAATACATACACCTCTCTGTCCACATCACTCTGGATAATTACTGCAGCATCATGGAGTGTTGAGATGACAGAACTCCAGGTGGTTAGGCCACATCTGGCTCACTGGTGGTCTTAGGAAGCGTATGGCAGGGTACAGGGGTTCTGTGAACTGGTGATGAGCCCTGTCAAACACTGTCGTCACAGCTGCAGAGAACCTCTGTAGAACAGCCATGGTGTCTGCGTTGTAAAACGTCAGCTGGCCCTTGTCATAATTCACCCAAACGCCGATCTTTCCCAGTGGAGTTTGCCCGACGCCCTGGCATGCTACATGTCGGTCATTGTGCCAAGCAGAAAGACGGCTGTTCCGAAGCTCCACACACCACGAGTTCCTGTTTCGGCCCAGTTTGGAGCCCTTGTCCCGGCCCTTCCTCTCCATGCTGGCGTATGCCACGCCTACAGCCCAGGCATAGCAGCAGCGGACATCGACTTCCCAGTAACTGTGAGGGGCTGTGGCAGGAGAACAGCCCAAAGCACAGCACACCTTGTCAAACTGAAGAGGATGCTCCGGACCTGAACGGGAGTAGCCTGAGAAGGACATGTTCCGTCCATCTGAGGTCACTGTGATTTGGCTATGGCAAGTCTGCCTGTCAATCAGCATTGGCGACGAATCTGAAATCCAACAGAGAAACCACATCATTTTTTTGCATTTGCAAATAAATGGGAGTATTTCATGACAGTATTAAATTTGCAGATTTTGCATTCTTTTTCATACATATCTGCTGTATAGATGAAGATTTGTATATCCAAAGCTAATGGGCTATAGGCAGCTGTGAGGCAGATCAGCAAAACTTGTGTCTTGTGTGTTTCAGCTGCCTTTTAATGGTTATTTTCATTATGAAATGACCTGCAGATCGTTTTCACAGTTAATTCCAGAGCTGAAAGTGATGACTGGAGACATTTCTGTCCAACCAACACTCCAAAACCCAAATACTCTTCATGTGCTATCATGAAAGACTTAAGAAAAGCACCAAATCTGCACATTTAGGAAGCAACTGTTTGACATTTGTACTTTAAAAACTACTTGATTATCGATTTTAATCAATTATCGAAATAGTGGGCAACTAATTTTCCTTTTATCAACTAATCAGTCAAGTGATCTCGGCAGCTCCAGTGTAGAGAAATCTTTTTGTTGGATTTTCTTTTGAACTAGAAGGACCTGTTTTGTTGGTAATTAGGTTTTCTAATGTGATGACCTGATAACCTGATTGACTTAATGTTATATGGTGATGTCATGGACTTTGTGCTGTTTGTGGGCTTTGTGGGTTTAGCCTACCCTAGGCCCTTCTGCCATTACTCTACCAGGCATTACACATCACAACAGCTCTCTGCTCCTAATGAGTTAGCTGGCGAAAGGGATTGATATGATGATACGCTGATCTACCTAACAGTAGAGTCTTCCGCTGCAGCTGAGCTTTCAGCTGTTTGGAGACCGAGGATAGCGTTTTCAGGAGCCTTTCGAATCTCTCTTCATTCAGTCGGATTTCCTGCTCAGAGGCATCTGGCTTCTTAGGACTGCAAGAGAGATTTACAATGAGACAAAGGTACAGCTGTGCAGGAGATGGAGCTGGAAATGTTTCATCTAAAGATGCAGCGTTTTACCTCACATTCTCAGACCGGCCCTTGAAAGGAGAGACAGAAAAAGAAATGCTCATTAAAACACCAGGACAATGCTTTCACTTGGTATGGTTTCAAACAGTATTTAGCGAGCAGCTCTTCAATCAGACCTCCTTGTCTTCCTTCGCCTCAGGGCTCTTGCTCAGTGCTGTCTGTGTGCTGCTGATGCTCTTAGTGACCCGGTGACGGTGTTGCTCCCAGTTCTTCAGAACCTGGTCCAGTCTGGTCCTGGTACGTCTCAAGTCCAGCTCCAGAGAGTCCAGGATGGCCCGTTCGTCCTGGTTCAGGACACACCGCATGTTCTCAAAGCACTCTTGAACCTGGTGCTTCATCATCTCTGTGCTTTTCTTCAGGGAGGAGCATGGACAACATTTGGGTCAGATGTTCAATACACACGAAAACCGTCATCAAGCTGTTTTAGAGTATTGAGGGCTTCTGTTTGTGTACTCACTGAGAGGTCTGCCTTGCGTTTTTTCAGAGACTTAATGTGAGCCTCGGTCTTGGATCTCTCGGCCTGCAGCTCCTCTATACGTCTGGACAGCTGCTCCTGCAGAGTACACTGTTGTGGCCAGTAATAAGTGTTTGCACAAATGCAGATTATTTTAAACTTTGATAATCTCACTGGTTGGCTCCGTGTGTATTTTGTAAACCAATACGCTTGTCACGTCGGTCTGTTGCCAAGATGAATCAGACCTCATTTAGACCAAATCATTCATCATTGGAAATATGTTGAAGAATGACAGGCAATTGTGCTGAAAATGAATGAATGAATGCTGATCAAAGCCTTTCCCACTGAGGACAACAGCCAGATGTTAGTGGGTGTTGGTGGCGAAAGAGATGCTACTGGATTACATGGACAGCAGGAGTGGTTATGCCAAAAGCAAAACCTGTTGGAGTAGTCACATGACCATTGACCCGACTATTGATTGAAGACCGCCTTGGAAAAAATTATGAACCCACCCTTTAACCACCTAGATGCCCTGTTTCTATCAGCCTTTAATCGTTACAGAAACATTCTGTCGTGTTGCTGAGGTGAAATCATTCACATCACTAAACCTGAGAGGGCTGTCCAGCATTGGCTATCTTCCTCTGGAGTTTTGGAGAACGTGGGAAAGGCTGAACAACCGTATCGCTGTTGGAGTCCAGTGGAGTGAAGCTCAGTCCGTCCTGCAGCACACTGTGAGTGCCTCCAGAGAGCGGTGCAGGACTATGTGCCAGCTGAGCCACGGTTGATTGCCCGTTGCCAACCGATAAGGTCTCTTTTTCTGCCATTTCTGAGGACTGAGCAGAACAACAAACGTGTATTAAACCTGAAATATTTCTCCTTTTGCACTGTCCAGAGCGTTTTCTATAAGTATATTTTCTCTAGCGGTAGAGTAACCAGTTCTTCAGGTTTCTGGACAAAAAGACCACTCTGTTCTGTGTCTGAGCCAGGTTTTTGGCAAAAACCCTGTCCGTGACATGGTGGCATTTTCTCTGCATACTTACGGTAATAAAAACAAGACCAATGAAAACCAAAGTCTTTTCACAACTTTGTGTGTTTTTAGCATTCAGAGTTAGCATGCACACAGCTAGAGAATGCCAAGTCTTTTTCATTTTCATTTTATTTTCATTTGTACTCATTTAGTTCCCTGTTTGGCCACCATTACTGGCACCCGTGGAACGCTGCTGTTGTCTCAACAGTAAATTATAATAATGACTTATCAAATATTCTAACTTGTATGATTTTAGCTTTAATAAATCATTTTTAGAGCAGTTCTTACCTATGGTGTCTTTGCACTTTGTCGCTGCTGTTTGGTTCTCTGTGTGTGTGTGAAGAATGCGCAGGGTAGAAGTACAGGGAGGGTGTGTTCCAGTGTTGCATGATTCAGCCTGCAGCACACACTCACACACCTTTAGAATCCATTGACAGTTTGCTAACTTTGTGTGTATTGACAGTAGATAAGTCCAAACTTGCTCTGGTGTTCCACTGCTGTTGTTAGACAAAGCAAACAGAACTAAAGACAATCTGTTGCATTTAAAAACTGACTGATTGTCTGATTTTTAGTGCTGAACAACATGACTTTTTTTTTTTTTTTTTAATGATTTTTCAGGTATGCTCAGTTTTACCACCAGGATGAATTCTGTCACTACAACATGTTCAACCATCACTTCTTTGATGAAGAGGTGAGAATTAAACGCTTGTGTTTTACATGTCTTATTTCCAGTTTACTATATCAAAGCTCAGTCTCTCTCTTCAGGCTTCGAGTGCAGTTCTGCAGAATTTCCTCACAGAGTGTGACGCAGAGAAGGTGGTGATGGTGGCTGACCCTCCATTCGGTGGCCTGGTGAAGCCCCTGGCCAA
The DNA here is from genome assembly GCF_020382885.2 of Scatophagus argus. NCBI lineage: Eukaryota > Metazoa > Chordata > Actinopteri > Scatophagidae > Scatophagus > Scatophagus argus. The sequence continues at coordinate 2,355,103 of NC_058515.1, read as the reverse complement.
TAGTTTCTCTCTGATCTCACAGACGTGGAGGAAGCTGCAAAGTGCTGGTCAGTGTCAGTAAAACGACACTGAAAGGGCATTAAAGTGTGAATACTACATGTATACAAAAACACTGTACTGAAAAAAGCAAAAAATGTAACCATGTCGTCAAAACGTATACATGATTCTTAATTAGGAATTAAAAGTCTAGCATTCAGAGCTAACATCCATGTGTTTTTGGTTGCAGACAGTGGGAACTGTGACATGCCTATGATGTGGATCTTCCCGTATTTCTTTGAGCCTCGCATCCTGGAGTGTTTCCCCTCATTCACCATGCTGGACTATCAGGTATGCTGACATCACAATCACCTGTAGATGTTTATTAATAATGCAATAATATAAACATGAATAGCAGATTTAACAGCTTTGGAGATTGACAGGACTTATGCAATACAGTATGTGGGATGGAACTGGTTCATCTGCAGGATCTTGTGTTAATTAGTGAAACACTGAGAGTTAATGTTACTTTTTACACTTGAGTTTTTCCTCCTATGAAAATATTCAGGTGTAAAACACTGCAGGCATAAGTTGCCCAAATCTGACTAAAGTAATTTACTTTGTATTTAGTTTGTAATGTAATTATTTGGTTTGTTTCCAACCAGGTGGACTATGACAACCATCCTCTGTATAAACATGGGAAGACAGGCAGGAAGCAGTCTCCTGTTAGACTCTTCACTAATATTCCACCCAGGGACGTTGTCCTGCCCGAGGAAGAGGGCTACAGGTGTGATCTAGCTGTGATCTAGAGCCTGAGCGACACATCTGCTGATAGAACCTTATCAGAGGTCTATCACTCTGGACAGATAAATAATAACGCATGTCAGCACGGAACCCCCCCCCCCCAAAAAAAAAACAAATGTGTCACCATTACATAACCCGTCCAACGGCAACAACTTTTTTGACGGCCAAATGTCCCACACACCACATTTCTTAATCACACTTCTAATATTAACTGGTGTAGAAATATTTGGCCTGGGTTTCATTGGAAAATGTTTCTTCACTGGGCAAGTACAATACCATTAACTTCAATTGCTGTACCGAAGTTTGATACCTCTTTACACGTCTTTTTTTATTTTTTTTTCTTGGTTCATCTTTTGCTCCTTAAACAATGGTTGGATGATCTCACAGGGAACTCTGTACACAGGGGACACATTTCAGGTGGAATTCAAAGTGTTCCAGCTTGATACCCAGCTGGAAGAACCATGCAGTCAATACAAATTATTCTGATATGTCAAAAGGTCATCCCTCTTCTCTTTCTCCTGTCAGATTTTGCTCTGTATGTCAGAGATTTGTCTGGTCCCTCAACAAGCACTGTGCCAAATGCAATGTCTGCCCATCCAAGGTACGGAACCACGACTGCATTCATCACGTGTTGCTAACTCTAATAATGCCATATGTTACGACATGTGTCTCCTCTCTGTGTGTCTCAAGGATGGCCGAGAATGGAAGCATTGCTCAGCGTGTGAGAAATGCGTGAAACCGTGTATGTAAATTTATACACGATCACCTCAGATACAGCTGTAAGATGTCAAACAACAAACCTAACTAACTAACTAACAAACCTGATTTTATTTTGTTTGTTTTTGCTTTTTTTGCCCTCTAAGCCTGGAGACACTGCCAGTCTTGTGGTTGCTGTGCCCTGCCGGACCACCCATGTGGACATGCTCAGGGAAAGGAGGGCTGCTTTAACTGTGGCAGCCTAGAACACAAACGCAAAGCCTGTCCCCTCAAAGACTCACACAGGGTCAGCAGGTGAGAACGGGTCCCTGCGATGGGTTAAATCTTTTCACTCCCTCTGTGCACCACTTAGACTCATGGAACAGATCAGATTGCAGGTCTAAACTTGATCCTCTGTGTCTGTGTGTCTCTGTGTTTTGCTCCTCCAGGCAATGGTCCAGTGCCAAGAATGGACTCAAAAATGTATCCCATCATCCCACCTTCAAGGGTAAAGCTAAGAGGAAGTCTGGAGTGGCTCACAGAGTGAAGAAGATGGCTGCCATGTCTGTGTGACCTCCGTGCTCGTCTTGTCGAAACAAAGAGGATTTTATTTCAACTCAAATGACTGTTGTTGGCAGTGGTTGTAGTAGAATTGAAAGTAATATAAAAAGAGAAATTGCCTTGTATTTATCATTGAAATAAATATACCAATAAGTTTGGTATTTGGTATTTTCTCTCTAAATGTCAACCAGAAAGTAAAAACTAGAATAAAAAGCTCCATTACTTGATTTTTGGGTCACCGTCTGTGAATCTCCGGCTCCATTTTTTCCCTCACTTGTGAACCGACATACTTGAACTTCTCCACTTGGAGTAGCAAATCTCCTCCAACCCAAATTGGGCAATCTACCCTTTCTCAACTGAGAATCATGGCCTTGGGCTTATGATATGTTCCTTTTGTACTCATAATTCGTACGTCCGAGCTCAGCGTGACGTCACCGACTTGATTGCGTTCCTTTTGCCACATCAGAGGACAACTGGGAAACAAGATGGACACCTTCAGGAAAGTAATCCTCACGTTTGTGGTTTCAGAGTACGCAAAGCTAGAAAATAATTATGCACTTCAACTGCTCGATCTGGGGATGAGGATAGAAGTTAATGTTGGCTGAGCACTGATGGTGTGATTCAACTGCTAAGCAGGGACAGAAAGATCTGCATCTGTCAGCCTTCCTCTCTATGAAATGGAAATGAGAGAAGAGGAGGGGAAGATTTAATTGAATATAAGATAAAATGTGGAAGAACGGAGCTTTTTTCTCTGCTCCAGCGAATTTTATATTCGCACATCAGAACAGTAGAGAAAGGACAGGGAAGGGGTGGTGTGAAAAGAGACAAACAGAAGCGTAGACTGCATGTGTACACTAAAAATTGTATGTTATTTATTTACAGGAAGAGACTGAACAAGCTGGTCAGGAGGGCCAGATCTGTCCTGGGCTGCCCACTGGACTCCATGGAGGAGGTGGGTGAGAGGAGGATGTTAGCCAAGCTGACATCCATCATGGACAACACCCTCTGCATCAGACAGTGGAGGCTCTGAGCAGCTCCTTCAGCAGCAGACTGCTACACCCTCAGTGTAGGAAGGAGCTACAGCAGCTCCTCCATTCCCACTGCTGTTGCTGCTTGATTAATCTTATTTATCATTCCAGCTGTTGATAACGAACAAAATTAGAGATTTCTAGCAGAGAGTGAAACATAAAATTATCTTTCAATTAATGAATAAGCGACTATAACCATGATAGGCTGTGTGAGATTGTGCTTGACAAAGAATCTCTCCTTCTTTGTAGGACTTCTTTGTAGCAAACTTCAGGTCAAACTATGCAGTAGTTTTTGAGATATTTTACTCAAAACCAAACTGTAATCTCATGGTAATACCCGAGGTCAGGTGGTGTTCAACAGCCCTTTCTTAGAGCCCTCTGTAGTCCACTCTATACAAATTTTACTATCAGTAGAGAGAAGGGATTATTACAGCAGACCTTAACTCTCAACATAGTTATGCTTTGTGAGTATTGTATAAGACGGTTTTTAAAAAAAAAGGTTTTAAAAAGTCTTGTCTTTCAAGTGCAAATGTGATCAACTTTAAAGTTTAAGATGAATTATTCCTCGTTATTAACATGAGATGTTTCCAAGGAATTCTTTCTATTTTTCATTGAGACGATGGGTGAAGGAAGGATCATATGGATTTTCAATAAAACATGCAATTGCAATAATTCGAACTTTTTATCTGCATAACGTCTGACTGACGCTTTTGATGAGGTTGCTGATGTATCATGAGATGATCTCTAAACCTGATCCAATCCAAAAGAGATGGTGACAGGAACACTTCAAACAGGGTCACATCACACCTCGATACAGGTTATTAAACAGTATGGGTCAAAGAAACCAGTTGTTTTTGCCCTGCTGAACTGCAGCAGCATTTTGGAAAATAAGCTGAAAAGAGCCAAGCTGAAAAAGAGGTGGTTGCTGGTCCTCTTCCTGGTCCTGTCTGAAAGTGTTTCCTGTCTGAACCTTCACTGACCTTTGAAGTGCCTTTTTTTCCCCAGCTGCTTTAATCTTCTGAGAGGAAAGACACAATGCACCTACCATAGCAGCAGGTGGCTGCACACACACCTGCCCAAAGACACACACATATGCACACTTGAAAGCAGGTGTAGATATTAGCAAGGCACACATCAATGACATGTAAACACACACACCCCTACATCCCTGCCACTCCATTACACTTGCAGAAGTGCAGATACAAGCAACCCCCCATCCACCCACACACACACACACATAGACACACACGGTGACACACGAGGTTGCTCTAAAGAGACGGAGAAGTGAGTGTTCTATGTAATGTATTCTGTCTCTCACAGGACTAATTCAATAGAGAAGATAGTGATGATTTAAAGAGCTGGACATTTTGTCCTATGCTCTAGTAACTTAATTAAAGTTTGACTCCACTCTGTTAGAATGAGTAGGCTATCAAAATAAATAAAAGACCTTTTCTTCAATTTAAATCTGCATTTACTTATTCTCTGGCCACCCGGGGGCAGTAACAACAAGCCATAAAGACAATATCTTCTGAGATGATATGCTGGGGGCGGCACGGTGGTGCAGTGGTTAGCACTGTCGCCTCATAGCAAGAGGGTTCCAGGTTCGAATCCCGGTCTGGGCCCTTCTATGTGGAGTTTGCATGTTCTCCCTGTGCCTGCGTGGGTTTTCTCTGGGTTCTCCGGCTTCCTCCCACAATACCAAAAACATGCACATTAGGTTAATTGGCTACTCTAAATTGCCCCTAGGTGTGAGTGTGAGAGTGTGTGGTTGTTTGTCTTTGTGTGTTGGCCCTGCGATTGACTGGCGACCAGTCCAGGGTGAACCCCGCCTCTCGCCTGTAGTCAGCTGGGATAGGCTCCAGCTCCCCCGCCACCCTGACGGATAAGCGGTATAGAAAATGGATGGATGATATGCTGTGTTAGCAAACTGTTGCATAGCTCTGTTTCTACGGCATCTGGTCCTTCGTTTGCTTAACGTCCCACAATGTTCAGTTAGTGACGAGTGATTAGTGAACAGTGGGTTTATCAGAGCTTTTCTTTTAACTGACAGCTGCCTGCTGCTGAAAATGAGGTTGACAAATGCTGAGAGTCACCCAAAGAGTAAAACTGTGGACCAGAAGACCAAACACATGAGCTAAAAGAGGCTAGGAAAGCTCCATAGAGTTGGGGAAACAGCAAAGTTGGGTGATGAGTCTGTGCGGGTTCTTCACTACCTTTTCGCCTCTATCACATAACATATTGTCATTTGATTTATTGTTAACATAATAACATTGTTAAAGCAGCTGTAAATGGCAAGCACTGTGTAAGAGAAACTGTATATAAATTGTATAAGAACTATCTATATGTTAATAAACATTAAATGCTGTTGTATATGTTTATACCACATACTGTATAAATTACATTATAAAATGGCAACTATGAAGCTGTTGGCACTTTCACTATTTTTAATTTTCAGCTGATTGGCCTTGATGTTGGGTAGCATGTCTAGTGTAGCTAGTGCTTTGTTGACTGCTTTTTAAGGCCTGCAGAGCTGACATAGCACTACATGTTTATTTGGAAACACACTAAATGCTTCATGGACAGATATTCAGACCCATTAAGATTATATTATCCTGCACTGGTTTGCAAAAAACAAAATAGGACATCCTCCTCAGGAATCAAATCTCTTGCACTCAAGTTGATATATTAGAAAGATAAGGCATCTGTTTAGCATATTTAAAAACAAAACAAAACATGGAGATAAGAAAAAAATACAAGATGAGAAATGCAGTCAGATAAATAAAATATCTGCATGTTCTATAGAAAATTGCATGTGTGCTATGACACAATTCTCGAGCAAAAAAGTGAAGCAAGCAGGTTTAAGTTTGGTAGAGGACGAGCAATTCGAAGAGCTCGTTTGGCAGTTTGAGCACTAATACTTTCTGACATTGAGAGCTACGGTCACTATACAGTGAAGAGCACTTTGAGGGCAAGAAGAATCAGCTAAAAGTAAATGGTGCAAAGAGAAAAACGTGTTACAGTCGCTTTGGAAACTAAACAAATTAACAAGCTTAACTGAACTCACTGTTCCACATTTTGGTTTAATCGGGTTATAACAGTGATAAAAGAAGTTATATGAAGTTACATTTTCTGCAAATGGTGCCCAAAGGAGACATAAATGAGGCGAACAACAACATGGTCTAGACCTGCTGCATTTGCAAGATCCAATTTACCTAGAAAGCCCAGAAAAGCTCTTAAGTAACTATTCCCAGTGAAATTGTGTGGTTCTCCATTCTGGCCCTGGGGTTTTGCCACCAGAGTCCCTCTTGTTTTCAGTCTAGTCATCTAATTTGACACTGTTATACACCTAGGATGTGAAGTGAGTATGCTGAAGTTCTTTGAAGAGCAAAGAGAAGAAAGTAAAGACTAATCCTTCAGTTTTGAGTCTCATAATTCTTGGAAAAATAAAGCAAGAGATCTAAATGACTGATCTGCCAAAGTCATCAGAGTACCTAGAATCTTGTCGTTTGAAATGAGGAGAATGAATGAGGAGTGAAAGTCAGTGGGGAAAAAGAGTATCCCACAGGAAAGCCACCCTGCTGGCTTGCACAGTTTCCTATCTGGAGAGGAGGAGGAGAAGGAGAAGGAGGGAGGGAAAAAGAGGGATGATTGGAAGGTGATTGGTGTATCACAGGAGGCTGGCAAGGTCCCTGGTGTGCGACACGGGGAGCAATTATTATGATCCAACTCTGCTTCTCTTACTCACTTTCTAACACTCTGTTTTTGTTTCCTTTTTATCCTGCAGCTCCAAAAAAGGATACTGCTAAAGCTAAGGGAAAGGAGGGTGGGGGGTAAAAACAGAGGAGAGAAACCAGAAGAGGAAACCCCCTTGTAAGACTCCATCAGTTCATGTGCATGAGTGTGTATACTGAATTTGCAGTGTTTGCCCATCAGAGCCAGAGGGACTTCTTTCCATTGTCATGGGGTGAGTACGACAATTGAGCAGGGATTGGGGCTCCAGGATAGACAGACCACAACCACAAGTATCGTTGATATGGTTTCCTGTGTGTGAGGCAGAGTGATGAGCGAGGAGAGATTGTATTTTTTCAAGGAGGAGTAAGAGTTTGCGTGCCTTACTGGAATGTAACAAAGTGAAGTGCTCAGAAAGTGTGTGTGTGTTGTCTGTTACTGTAAGTGACTCCACAGTGGTACAATCTGAGTGTAATTCCCTCTAAGACTTTCAGAGTGTACTGAAATGTGAAAAGTTGTGCTGTTAAGTCTGTCTTGCCTTCCTCTATTTGTGTCCAAACTATTTATCCTCCAGTGGCACAATGTCATTAAACGTGTGCCCGTCTGAGCATGTCAGTTTTCACCCTCTGACAACCCCGCTGATAATTTGTCACCGTTGCCACCCACAGAGGCTAATGTAAATAAATACATGCTGTCACTCTAAAAATAAAAGTGGGCGCAGATCCCACAGGCCAGCATCACAAGGCACCAATCCCGATGAGGTTATGGGACTTGTGGGCTGAATCTGAACCAGTTCCAGCAATTGGGGGACTGAGCTTTAAAGCTAAAGCCAAGAAATCGTCACCTTTGACCCCCATTTTTGAGAGTGGACTATTGTGATTGGCTGCGTCATAAGAGAAGCAGAGAATTCGTCTTGAAAAAGCGGTCAGTTTTTTGTTTTGTTTTTGATATGTGTGTTTCTGTGTTCTCTGTCTACTATCAGCTGCGCTTTGGGTTTCCTTTTCACCTTCTCGAGATCAGATTCTGTTTCTCTTTCACAACTTTGCATACATAAACATCAGGGTTCTTAAATTCTTCTCCATGTTTTTATTCCATGGAGCTTAGGATTCTTCAAATTTTTTTCTTATCTTCTAAAACAGCACATCAGCTCTGGTGCCTTCAGAGAGCAATGAGCTTTAGCGATCTTAGCATCTTGGACTTTTGACTACCTGTGCTTGAGGATGAGTTTGTTGTGACTATATAAGGCCTCTGTCTTCTCTTCTCTGGTCTTGCTCCTTGCTCTGCAATCTGGTCTGCTTGACAGAGAAAATATCTGAAGTGTGTGTGATGTGTTGCTTTGTTTTCACCACATAGGATCAGAGATGTATTTTGCAGAGTTCTTTTTTTAAAATCATGTAGGAAGTGGATGTGATGCACAAGTAGGGCTTGTTTAGGCTTGGCCTTGATATGTACATGGGGGGTAGGAATTATAGGTTTGCTGGGAGATGAAGTGAAAGTGTCTTTGGTGATGAACCCTCCTCATTAGGACCCCACAAGTTCGACCGCACCATTGTAATTTCTTTCTTCATTTTAAAATGACAAAAAACTCTGCTATTAACCAGCTTAGAGCGACAGAAATTACAACTCCCTGCATATGGATTAAAGCTGCGCTAACCAATACTTGTTCAACACTTGCTCAAGGTTTGCGATTCAGTTAATTTATCATCCTACACCACAGGATTGTGCAACAAAATTATTGTTTAACTAAAAGCGTACTAACAATGGATCAAATGAGAAAGTAAAAAGTGAAACCTGATGATTGCGATGAACCAGCAGAGAATTATTACCCAACTCCATAGCTCTTAGCTGTGAGGAGAGTTTTAGAGACTTTCAGTTCATTGTTTAAATTCTAAAACCTGCAAGATTCCTGCTCGGTCTTTAGCATTGTTTTCTGTAGCATCAGGCAGTGAAAAGGCTCTGACAAACCCACATGTACACAAATGTACACTATATATATATATATATATATATATATATATATATACATACATCACCAAACAGCAGGAAGAAAACAGTAGCAAATACCTTCTGTAGAAAAGGGAACATCTAGGAGTTACACAGCCTGATGTAGGTAGCCATAAACAAGACTCTAGTAATGTTGCTCTGTACAGTACTGCAGCCATGAATCTAAAAATGCTAAGGTCCAAGTAACCACTGTGCGCACCCTAGACAAGCCTTTAACATGAGCTTTCATTTGGAGTTGTGTTTGTTTCCACCTGATGGATGTCTAAGATAAGTCTAAGATCCACTCTCCTTTTTGACTCTTTAGAAGCTGCTCCACAGCCAACTTTCTTAGCATGCCGCTGCTGTTATGCAAGTAATGTCAGTTGGGTTTATTAATGCTTTTACTAAAAGCAGCTGCCTCATGCCACTGAAAACAACACTGAGGAGACTGATGGAACTAAACCAGCACAGGCCCATAAAACCAAAACAATGAGCTAAAAGGATGTGTTAGCGGAGGGAAACTGTATGGATATGGTGATAATTCTCCGTGGATTCATCAGTACAAGTGACATCTTTTTCAATTTACAGCCTTTCAGTAACAATTAATATAATTAATATTAATAATTAATATAAGTACATTGATAAGAGCAGCTTTAATTCTACTGGTGCATAGTATTTTCCTCTTCTCCACACTGACATAGAAAACTTCTGGTTGAGAAATTGGATGTGGATAATCTGGATATTTACTGGAATCTTCCTGTATAACACTGACTATATATAAGTTTTAACTGCAGAATGTGAGCTCCTACAGACCCTCCATATTGCTCTGAAAAATTATGAACTGAATTCACTATTCTCAGTCTTCTTTGACCTTTCCTTCGTGTTTGCTGGATGCGTAAATAGGATAAAAATGGTCTGACAACACATCAGCCATAACTAAATTAATAACACATTAGAGCTTTCATCTTCTCGTCTCATCTTGTCTTCCTCTGCTTATCCGAATCCGGATCGCGGGGGCAGCAGCCTCACCAGGGAAGCCCAGACTGTCCTCTCCCCTGGCACTTCCACTATAATCTTCCATTGTGTCCTGGATCTGCGCTGAGGTCCATTCCCAGATGGACATGCCCGATACAACTCCCCAGGAAGATGTCTGGGAGGCATCCTAACCAGGTGCCCAAACTGGGTCATCTCGATGTGAAGGAGCAGCGGCTCTATTCTGAGCCCCTCCAGGATGTCCAAGCTCCTCACCCTATCTCTAAAGCTGAGCCTGACCACCCTGCGGAGGAAACTAATTTCGGCTGCTTGTACCCGTGATCTTTTCAGTCTTTCAGTCTTTCAGTCGCTAACCACAGTTAGCAACTCTCCTCTGACCCAGAGTGGGCAGTCCACCCTTTTCCAGGTGAGAACCATGGCCTCGGATTTAGAGGTGTTGATCTTCAGCCCCGCCACTTCACACTCGGCTGCAAATCATCCCAGCGCAAACTGGAGGTCACTGCTCAATGGCAGCAATAGGACCACATCATTTGCAAAAAGCAGAGATGGAATACTAAGGCCACCAAACCTGAGTCCAACCCTAACTGGAAACGAGTTTGACATGTTGCCGGCAATGTGAACCAAGCTCTCACTCTGGTAACACAGAGACTGGATGGCCCGTAGCAACTGGCCACCCACCCCATATTCCCGGAGACCCCTTCAGAACTCGGTTGTAAGCCTTCTCCAAGTCAACAAAACACAGCCCCATAACATGCAGAGCCTTGAGGCACTCTAAACAGATCTCATCCAACCCTGATTCCAACCCCATCAACTTCCCGACTGATAGGAGAACCTCCCCCAAGACCACGCAGCTGGGGTCTTGGGGGGATGGGTATTGGTGGAATTAAGGAGATCCTCAAAGTATTCCTTCCACTGCCCGACTATATCCTCAGTCGAGATCAGCAGCCCTCCATTCCCACTGTAAACAGTGTGAACAAAGTACCGCTTCCCTTTCCTGAGTTGCCGGACAGTTCGCTAGAATTTCTTCAAGGCTGAACAAAAGTCTTTCAGAGGTCACAGAGGTCTCTGTGAACCATACTTTGTCTCACCCTTCCCCCAGGACCACTTTGTCTTGAGACACCCTACCAGAGGCAACCAGCCCTAGACAACATAGCTCCTGGGCTCATATGGACACTCAAACCCCTCTGCCACGATAAGATAGTGGTTCATCGTGCTACTCTCCAGTGGTGACAAATCAATTGATACTTTTTGGTTACTGACAACAAATTGTCTTTGACATTTCAAACATTCATTAGCTCCAAATACACTGATCAGTTTCTGCACTGACTTAGACTGTGCCACATTTCTAACCTCTGATTGGATATAAACACTGTGAACAGTCATGTCTGTTTATAGAGAGATATATTTGCTCTTTCTCTAGCAGGAGAAAACCCTTTTGGGTGTAACGGTTTGATTAATGGCCCTGCTCTTTGGCTAGATTTGGATTAGGCCTGCAAGCCCTGCTTGGAAGTTATTACTGGGAACATGTAAGCAAAGGCCATGTGCTTTTCATCACTACAGGAACGGCAATTGCTTACTGAAAAGTGAAAGAAATGAGCAAGATCAGCATGTGATGTTTAAAGATAGGCAAGTATCCGCAAGAATCAAAGTTTTTTGTTATTTGGTTCACCGCCCCCCACCACCCCACCAAACCCTCACACTCTCTCTCTCTTTCTCTCTCTCTCTCTCTCTCTTCATTTGCTGTGGCTGCAGTCATTTCTGTTGAGGTCACATGAGTCACTTATTCCCTCTGGGGGTGACAGTGATGCAGCCAAGTTCCCATTGTGTTCATCCCAAATTTCCATTTCAGGATGTGAGCTATTCCAAGCCAGACTTGGTTAAAAATAAACCTCAGAAAATCAGATGAGATGTAGAAGAAAAGTGGTGATCCAGGGGGAGAGGGGAGGGAGCCAAATGAACTGAACATATGTGGAAAAGCTGTTCTATGCTTCGTTTAGCTCATCCAGATATCTGCCAAAGGTGACAGACTGTACTTGAAACTACTCAGAAAGTGCTGATCTTCATCTGTATTGTGAGATCAATACTTAGGAGGACAAAGCCTAAGTTTCCATGCCTCTGTTTTACACCTCAACACCTTCTCCATGGTACTGATCAGGGGCTACATTAGCAGGACAATGCCGACAGGTTGACTAATGTGTGGAATACATGTTTCCAATGCTGAGGTGAGGTGTCAGGCAGATGGCGCCTAAGTGTTTATGTGAGTTCAGAAATTGACTCAATAGATCTGAGAATGGATGAGAATAAACTGAATCATGTATGTAGGAGGAATTTTACTGACTGCTATGGCAATGACCTGAGCAATCTCTTAAGTGTTGAAGATGAAGATTTACAATCAAATCTGTTGTATATTACTGATCACAAGGGAGCCCGAAACATGTGTTTAGAAATTCAAAAAGATCACACATACCTTAAATAAGCTTCTCCATCACGTTCTTATACTGTCATATTTATGCCCAGCAGACATTCAGATTGCTACAATTTGTAGTGCACAATCAGTGCCTTTACCCTGCCTGGCTGGCTGAGATAATTCATGGTAGAGGTGACAATGTTGTCAAAGTGTTGTCAAACTATTGTAGGAACATTAATTATTTGGAGTAGTGACACTGCCTACTTGATTAAAAGGTGGAGTAAAAGCAGATTGTTGATTGTTGTCCCAAGCCATCAAATTCCAAGCTTTTGGGTTGTCACTGTTGTTGTTATTGTAGTTGTAGCTCAATTCCACTGATATTTTCAACAGTTACAACTTTTACCCTGGCCTGCCTGGGTCAGTTTTTGTGCATCTTCTTCCTTTATTTTAAGTTTCTTTGAGTTAGGTGGTAGTCTGTTTCTGCTAATGTGATTAAGAGAGAGAGATCCTATAAGTCATTATGATGATAAACCTTATCAAAATACTGATACTGTATCCAAAAATAACAATATGGTATCTAAACATAATGATTTAGTATCTTCAAATGTGAATTAGTGTCTCAGAAGTCTCAGTCTCAGTTTCTCTTTATAATTACTTACAGATTTTTTTTGCAGGATTCACATTACAGCCACTATTCTACACACTTCTCTTTTATTTAGACTTCAAAATAACAAGAGTTTTTCTATGTTTTAATCTACTTGTGCCTCAACAACACAAGTGAGTAGTTTACAGCTTTTTAAATGTCAGAATCTGAGTGAAAACCTGTTGTTTCTTTACTTTTCCCAAACCTTTATTTTGTGAAGGGACAAACCTGTTAAGTAGCTGGCCTGTCTCATCAACAAGACAACACGGTTAATATCCTTGTGTAAGGACAAATTCACAGTAGTGCTGCCTTTGGTTATACAAGGTTATGTTATCACATCATTGCTGCAGAATGCCACGCAACTTAACTTCAATACGATTCAAGCATATAAAAAGATTCTCAACACAATTTTTTCAATACCATGGCTAAAAGACAAAAAAAATTCCAGGCACACAGAATGGAATCATTTTTGGCTTTTTATTATTATCATCATCATTATTATCATTATTATCAACCTGTGTTGTTGTTTCTGCGGTTTCTGTTGTTTGCTGGTACACTGAACACAGATTAGTAAATCTGTCATAATTCTAATATATCTATGCAGCTCTTTAAAAATAGCTTCAGTACTTTTGTGTTTTATATTATCAAATTCAGATATTCGTATTGTTTTAAACATGTGGATCGAAAAGGTACAGATACTGTGGTCCTATGCCAGAGGAATCCACAGAGCAGAGTCCAAGGATGAATTACCAAAGTGAAGCAGTCTAGGTCCTTAAACCACAGTTCTGTGGTGTGACGGTTGGTTTGTGATTATTTGACATATTCACATATATTTTTTTAGCTAAAACCAATAAAATCATACCAACTGAAGTGATTAGAACACTAAGACTTGATTGCCTAATCTTGATCTAAAGTCTAGGGGAGCCAAATTTCAGTTGATAATAGAAGAGTGTTGTACATACTCCTAAATTAATTTGTGTCTCATCGATTTATGAGACTAATGGTTGGCAATATTCAGTGACAATGCAGGAAGTAATGTGCCCTTTATGCAGTGAGTTGGAGTCAGCACAGGCAGGAAATGTCAAACAGCATAGACAGCTTTTCTTGTACCACATTATCAGTGGATTTTTTCATATTTAACAAAATACAAAAAGAAAAATATAAACAACAACAATGCAAACAATATATAACCAAAAATCTAAAGAAACCCATCCATCCACCCACACATCCAGGTAGCCTTAAAGGTGCAATTTGTAAGATATAGCCAGTTAAAAATCAATTAACAAATGAACTAACATTATCAACAAAGCGAGAAAAACGATAGTGTTGATATTCTGTCATTGTATGTGTTGTGTTGCAGCTACATCTGCAGAAGTTAGCATGCTCACCAGCCAACCCTGGCCTGTCCTGTCTGCAATACTACTTTGTACCTCTGGCTCTCGTGGTCTCTTGCCTCCAAAGTTTCTCAAGTTCTCTTTGCGTTCAGTTTAATAAATAAACAAAACGAACTCACAAAATGTTAAGAAAGTAAATGTTCTTGCACCTCTTTTCTGTAATAAACAGAAAAATACAAAGGTACACCTTCTGAATTCAAGTTTCCTTCTTTTACCTAAGACAAGCAACAAACAAAATAAAACTCCCCATATAGTCTAGCTTGTCTTTCAAAGTGCCTTTCATATCACCTCAATTCAGTAAGATGTAAAAATATCCCAGCTTCACCACCACTTTTTTGTCTTCTGCTTCTGTGTTCTCATCTCCGGACTCACAGTCAGAGCCACTGTAGATCACCTCTATACTGTATCCCCTGTTGTCAAGCTGGACGCTTCCGGTCTTGAGGGCTGTTTCCTGTCCTAGTCTGCTCCCCATCCGTGTTCATTGGGAGACTGTCAAGCTGAGCTCTGCTGCCTGTGGTGTCTCCCCCCTGTAATCCAAAGTCATGGTCCAGGTGCCATAGGTGCTATAGAGCTAACTGAACCAACTGAGCAAATGGTCATTATTGATATGGTCAAAGATAACTACAGCAAGCAGTATGGTGAGGAGCAGTTGGTTACTCCGGTCATATGCTGCCCTTTATATGTTTGGATGTTTCCTATTCTGGCCATATTTTACAAATGACCCTTTTAATGCTCAGTTGAGTTAAATTTCTGAATACAGTACAGTCAGATACAGTTAGACGACAAAGAGAAATCAGATAGAGAACCAGGTAAATGAATAAAGTTAACTGGGCATGTGAGCTTCATTCAGAATCCAGTTATAACTTTTAAAATATTTCACGTGGCTGCATGTACAGCAGGCGTGTTATCTTATACAACAAATATGTTGCCAAAAGGCAGAAAGGGATTAGCTTCAGTATGGAACCACAAAGCTGTTCAAATTAAATTTTGATTGAGTGTGATTATGTAATGACAGAAGTTTACAGGTGTGCAGGCGAATTTAAGAGGACTTTTGCAAGAACTAATCTGGCAGGGTTAAAGATTTTGATTGCACCAGAGCAGACACAGACTCTATGTGTGTAGTTCAAATGACTCCATACTTTTGGAATGGAAACTCCATCTCATTTGATTTCTTACCATGACACAGGAGTAAAAGAACACATGGTCTTCTTCCACTGTCTGCCAGCTCAGCTCTCCACAGCTCAGTGCCACCCAGCTGAGCATGGGTGTCCAGAGGAAACCTCCCTGGATGGTGATGATCATGATGTATTCCCAGGATCAGCTCTCCCCCAACATGTTACCTAACACCTATTGCTGACTATTCATCAGTAGACTGCTGCACCAGGGCTAATCCAGTTAGCAGAGCAGACGTGGAACACAGGGGCCCCGCTGAGGGAAATGGAGTGCATAGGTGTATAATTTCATCTAATGAAACGCCACAGAAACGCAGCTGTGGTAATTTATTGTCTTTTTGACTTTCTTGAACTTTGTGGACAAAGCAACATCTTAAACATTTCTCATTTTAAAAATGGTATTTTTTTCTGAAACCTGGAATGTGCTATTTGTGTGTATGTGCTATGTCAGGATCAGATGCTGATCCTGAACAGAGTGACGTCTCACTGCCTTATTGTGTGTTGTAATCTGAGCTTCTCTGTTATTTGTTTTGGTAGCCAGGATGGCCATGTGCTCACATTAGAGCATGTGAGTGTGTGAGATTACTGAGTAAACAATGCACACTCAGCACTTTGTTTATGGTCTGAGATATTGGTGCTCTCTTCCAATATAGTGGCAATGAAAATCATATAGTTAACCTTTCATAAATGTATAAACTTATAGGGCTTGATGTTTGATGCTATAAAGGGGGATTGAAAAAGGATTTAAAGCCAGAGTAGGGAACTATTATTTTATAAAAAAGTATGTAAAATAGAAATGTATGAACTGATTGAAGCCTCCATATTTGTTACCAAAAGGATTAATATGCTAATTCCTCATCGTTTGGTTTGATTAATACTTCATGGAATGATCAGGTACCTTTTATTCACTGGTCACTAGTATGCAAAGATGATGAATAATATGAGGAACACGATTCAGGACATGAAGGTGGGATGTTAGTAGTTTAGCTTTGGTTTCATGGAGGATTGTTACAAAAGTAAGAACTTCACTAGAACATCTTCTGTGCTGTCTCTGGCATTCATTACAAACAAGTCAACAACAACAACAACAAACCCTAGATCATCAGCACACTGATACAGAGCACTAACTCCGGTCCTGATTAGTAATCAGTGGCCCTGTCAAAGGTCTCTTCTTGTGCTCTGCCTTACGGACTGTAGTTCAGTTAATCTCAGAGTGAAGTGATAGATTATCTGCTTGTTTCAGAACTTATTTCTAGATAAAATTCATAGCTCCAATGGCAGCTAGCTAAGATAGAGACTTTCCCTTGACATTTAGACTATCGTTCAGAACTGGATGTACAAACAAAGATTGTCTCTATGTTCAAATGCTGGCAGCAGAGGGAAACCTTCTTGTCTGCCATGTCATGAGTGATCCATATTAGTTAATGTTTAATGTATTCTAGGATGTGCGACCAATTCAGACACATCCATCCATCCATTTTCTATACCGCTTATCCATCAGGGTCGCGGGGGAGCTGGAGCCTATCCCAGCTGACTACGGGCGAGAGGCGGGGTACACCCTGGACTGGTCGCCAGTCAATCGCAGGGCCAACACACAAAGACAGACAACCACACACTCTCACACTCACAACTAGGGGCAATTTAGAGTAGCCAGTTAACCTAATGTGCATGTTTTTGGTATTGTGGTAGGAAGCCGGAATACCCGGAGAAAACCCACGCAGACACAGGGAGAACATGCAAACTCCACATAGAAGGGCCCAGACCGGGATTCGAACCTGGAACCCTCTTGCTATGAGGCGACAGTTCTAACCACTGCACCACCGTGCCGCCCCAATTCAGACACATCTGTAATAAAAACTACAAAGACGCATTACATTACTGTTGTTTTAGTGAGCGTTGGTGGATATTATGAGTATGTACAAAATCAAGTTATGGTGATCAAATCCCCTTTGCTGTCGTGCTCATAAACCTTCATGGGAGCTGGTTTCTAGTGATAGCAAAGTAATTATTGTTTAACTTAGTAGGAACATGAGAATATGAACTTTACATGGCGAGGGTTGTCTAATTTTCATGACCAACAGAACAAGTTTGGGGTTTAAATTCAGAACTTTCCCAAATGTTTCCAGACACCTGGTCACCCAAACACCACCTTTCATTTTACACACTCATGCAATCCCCTGTTTTTGTGAAATTCTGAATTATTGCAGCTTTAAATAGTATGTGAATAAATTTAGTGGCTTTTTTTTTTTAATATGGAGGTATGATGACCCTGAATGTCACTTCACAAGAAGGTGTTGTGTTCTTGCAGGTCAGTCAAACTAGGTCTTTCTATAGGACATTGATGCAGAATCTCTGTGTGATTAGAGCATGTTTCAAATGCTTCTGTTGGTCTTGGATGATTTAAAAATTGATTGGATACTGCCATTGGGAGTTACCTAAATCATTATTTCTAAAGTTCTACACATACAGGCCTTTAAAAGTAACTATTCCCCATTAACTAACTAACTTCTACCTGTGCAGTGCTCTTCTACTGTAAATATTGACTGTGGACTGTATGGATGAGCAGTTAGTACAGACACAGTGTATATGTGTGCAATATGCGTGTGTGCAGAAACCATCTGAGCACAACCCTGGGGCATTTCACTTACTCCCTCTCCCTCACACACACACACACACACATACACACACAGCTTTAATGAGTGTGTTTCCACTCAACAACTGTTTTTCCTTCACAGTGTTTCCACAGGGTGATTTTTCCATGTACATACACACAAACACCTGAAATACACAGGTAGAAGTAAAAGAAAAAGTAAGTACTTTCCCTTTTTTAGCAATTACCTTGACAGTGACTTGATTTTTCAGAAACACACATAGGTGTTTTGGCTGTCTTTTCTGAGCTATGAGGGCCATTATGACTATGGAAACTGTCGTAAATCTGGACTATAACTGAGATCAGAACAAGCATCTCTCATGAGAGACAGATAAACGGGAAAATGAAAGCATTCCCAGGATTGAAGCAAAAAACCAAAGTCCTCTGGGAGACAGATGATATGCTCCACATATTTGTGGCACAAATTTAAATCATTTGTGGTTCAAACTGTATAATGTCCTTAAAGGTCAGGAATCCAAAAAGAAAATACCAAACAGTGTCTTCCATCGGCTTAATATTGAGTGGTTCAAGCTAAGATGTAAATGAGGTATACAAACATGTTTATTTAACCAAAATGTTCACAGGGAAAGCAATGGTGACCTTCCCAAGCTTCCAACCCTTTCACCCTGGGAACTCACTGACCCTTTTATCTGATTTCAAAGTAATGAAAAATGCTGTGTTCCCTGAGCTGGGATTTCACCTTATTACCATTTAATAAAGTTTAATTTAATCAAGGTGATGCAAACTTTCTTTCCAGCTGTGAGGCAGCAGGGGAATAATTTATATTTCTGTGCGAATAGATTTATTTTCTCTTGTCTTCTTTCAGATGCTCGGGAAATTGCATTTTTAAGGAAGGATTGGGAGCATCGGTGCTGACCCCTACTTTACCTTTTGTGAGTGTGTGTGTGTGTGTGTGTGAGAGAGAGAGGGTGAGATAGAGAGAGAGGAAAAGAGACAATGTCATTGCAGTTCAAGTCAGTATGTTGGAGCATATTAAACTTCCACAACATACTGAAGGTTTAAGGACAGATTGTCTCTTTGTTTATATGCTATCAAAGACATTCCAGCGATTTCTCGGAAATTTTTCCTCCATTTGACCTGGAAGGGATGAGCTCTGTGCCGCTTTTGCTCTCCTGTGAGATTTGTGAGATTGTGAGATTTATTCCTGTTGTCGCCGCTCTGTGCTGACACTGTGCAGACATACATCTGTGTTTTATCAAACTTTTCCTGGATGGAAAGAAGCCATTAAACATAGCTCTGCTCACAAACAGCCCTGTTTTCAGGATCTGAGGTGATGCTGAAAAGAAAGCTTTTATATCCTCAGCTGAAGATTTTCTTAGCTTAATGCTTCTGGCGGGCTGAACCTATGCTGTACTGTGCTGCAGAATAGTCATACTTCTGGCTCTTTGGAACTAAAACGTGCAAGAAAGATACATGCAGCCTTTACCAGGTGTTGGTAAAGTGTTGATATTGGTTTCATCAGCAAAGGTGGCAGATTTCTATCTGATTTTTAATCTATTCTTTTACCAGAAAGGAGCATGACATACTTCAGCTTTAAGTTTAAACATTCAGAAGGGTTTTCTGTGACAGCATCAATATTGGATATTGATTGCACAGTAAACTGATGTGAGTCTAGTTCAGGTATAGCTTACTATCTGGTCAGCTATTTATTTCCTTCCATCGTCTTTCAGACTTGTTTACTAAGCATCTCCAGATGGAAATGTCAAAGTCCACTGACACACGGCGCACAGAATGAGCAGAGATATGCCCACAACTTATTTCTGCTCACCCTGTGTGTGTGTGTGTGTGTGTGTGTACTTGTGACTACTCCCGATACAGTACTTTGGGCACATTATTACATTACATAATGCATGAAGGTGTGTAATATACAGCATGCGCAAGTGCATATGATATAGTATTTTGTTATATGAAAAACATGAACATCTGCTGTATACTGTATACTGTGTTTCCTGATGTGTGTGTATATACAGTGTCCTCCTCAAGCTCAGATCCTCTACCAGAGGGAGTTTTAGGGTTATGCACAGTATCTTAGCTGTTCCTAGGACAGACCACCGACGTTTTACCTGGAATCTGAGGGAGTCACTCTTCCAGTTTGGGGGTCACAGCCCCAAGTGCGTGATTACCACTGGTACCACTGTTGCTTTTACTCGCCACATTTTTTCTAGATCTTCTTTCAGTCTTTGGTGTTTTTCTAGCTTCTTGTGGTCCGTCTTGGTGTTGCTGTCGCTTGGGATTGCTACATCTAGCCACCACAATGCCCAGCTGGTTCACCACTTGACTCTATAGGGACGCATGCCAGGATCTTGTTTGTGGACTTCAGCCCTGCATTCCATAGCATCATCCCGGAACTTATCCACACTAAGCTGACCCAGCTCCCATCTGTCAGTGAATCACAAACTTCCTGACAGACTGGAGGCAGCAGGTGAGGCTGGGGAAATCAACATCAAGCATTCGGACAGTAAGCACCCTCCAGGGGCGTGTGCTTTCTCCTCTGCTCGTCTCCCTCTACACCAGCATCTGCTCCTTGTGAGACCCATCCGTCAAAATCCTGAAATTTGCAGATGACACAACAGTCATCAGCCTAATCCAAGATGATGACGAGTCTGCCTACAGACAGAACGTGGATCAGCTGGTCCGCTGGTGTGGTCAGAACAGCCTAGAGCTTGACCGAAGACTGTGGCGGTGACAGTGGGCTTCAGAAGGAGCCCCCCCCACCACTGCCCCCCATCATCATATTCAACAACACTGTGTCCATGGTGAAAACATTCAGGTTTCTGGGATCCACCATCTCCCAGGACGTGAAGTGGACAGCAAACATAGACGCAGTCATCAAGAAGGCCCAGCAGAGAATCTATTTCCTGAGGCAACTCAGAAAGTTCAACCTGCTCCAGGAACTGCTGGTCCAGTTCTACACAGCAGCAATCCGGTCTGTTCTGTGCACCATCATTGTCTGGTGTGGTTCAGCAACCAAACAGGTCTGCAGAAAAAACTTCCCTCCATCCACAACTTGTACACCTCCAGAGCATCACAGCAGATCCATCACACTCTAGTCACAACCTGTTTGAACTTTTCCCCTCTGGATGGCGCTACAGGACACTGTACGCCAAAATAACCAGACTCAAACAGTTTCTTCCTCCAGGCCATCACTCTATTTGACTGTTAATATGTAAATAAGGGATTTGTATTTGCATTTGTATTTAGTATTGTAAAGCAGTCGATATACATTGTCATCTATCCTCCATTCGCCCGATACAAAGTATTATTCCTTTGTCTATTTATTACTTCTTATTTATCCTTTGTCTGTTATAGTTTTATGTCCTTCTATGTAGGTATGGAGAGCAGGTGTAACCGGAGTCATATTCCCTGTATGTGTGAACATACTTGGCCAATAGCATGGTCATTCCCACCCACCTGGCGTCTTCCATTCTGACCATGGGACTTCCAGTCTATGTATACTATGCCAGCCACTTGGTTATGGCCTTCCATGTGAGCTGTTCCTGCCTGTATTTTACACCCTGCTGTTATGTACTGAATTGTCCCAGGGGCATCTTTGCACAGCCTGCACCTGGGGTCCTGTCTGGTGTTGGAGACCCCACCCTCTACTGATCTTGTACCGAGTGCTTGTTCTGGTGCTGCCATGATTACCACTTCTGTGCTATCCTTTAAGGGCCTTGTCCAGCTAATGGTGGGATTTCTTGATATCACTTCTTCTATCTGTTGGTAGTACATGCCGAGCAAGAGCTTGTTCTGCTGCAGCCGCTTCTCCAACTTCTTCTTGTAGCCGGCTTTCCCCTCCCTGATCTTCCTCCTCAGCTTTCATTGAACAGCCTTCAGCTCCTTCTTGTTTCTTGACTTAAAGGCCCTCTTTTTCTCCTTAAGCACATTATGTCAGATTTCCACGTGTAATTGTTGGAGAAACACCATGCAGTCCCAGTAGGTACGGCGTTAGACTCCATACAGAAGTTGATATAGTCCATTATGTAGTGTGTGAGACTGTCGATGTTCTCCCCATGAGAATCACACTACCTCCCATACAGTTGATACCACGTATGAACCAGGTTGTGATCAGATCTCCCCAGGGGAGTGAGGGGTGATGAGTTATATGGTTCCTTGGTGTTAGCATATGATAAGTCCAGCACTTTATTGTCTTTGGTGGGACAGGTGACATCCTGACTGGAGGTGAGCAGAGTGTGGGAAGGAGAGGCATGGTTGTCCCCAGAAATAAGGAATAGGACCTGTGGTGCTGGTGTCTGCAGCCTGTCTGCGACAGAGTGGATGAAAATTGAAGGCCGTGTCCACGTTAGAAGAGGGGGAAAATAAACAGCCATTGTGATGAAGTAAAGAGAATTTCCCCGGTAAATATGGCCACCTAACAGCTAACAGTTTAATGTCTCTGCAGCAGATGTGCTCCTTAATAGTGATGTTCCGAAAGTTACGCAATCTATTATTTACAAGACTGTAAAATGGTGTGCAGCAATTTTGTACTATTTGAATACAAATTTTTCCACCATAAATTTGTAGTCACATAGTTTCATTGTGTTATGTCTGTGTATGAACATGTACAATTAGCATTCAGTAATTTGTCTTTAATTGTCAGTTTTAAACAGAAAGAAAGTCCTGTATGAAAAGGAAGACAACAGAAAAGGCATCTAACTTCAGCCTCTGACCTTTACTGTAACCTTGTTAGCTGTCTGTCTGATTGTGTTAAGACACAGGCTTTTTACGGACAGAATACATTCACATATACTGCCAGCCCTCTTCCTCCTTTTATCTTACTGCTCTCCTTTGTCCTGTTGGCCCGCATTAGTTGGAAGCCATTGAGAGTGATGTTCGAGTGGGTCAATGCCGGTAGCTAGTCCATCTTACTGGGGAGACATCTTACATTCCCCATGATGATCGACGGGAGAACGGGTCTGTACCGTCTCCTCTTGGCATGGAATTGAGCTCTGATACAGCTTGCTAGTTTCCTCCTCCTCAGCTCTCGGGGGACATCGGGGCTCTCCTGGAGCAGCCCTGCTGTGTTACGGAGTGCTAACAACTGATCCCTACTGTAAACAATAGAGCCATGGCTGTGTGACACGGACATACAGCTTGATGTCATCCATGTAGAGGAGGTGGCTGACGGTTGCTTCACCTTGGTATATGACACACTTGTTAGTAACTTGTGCAGTTGGCTATGAGTTGATCTCTAAAGTTTTCCTCCACAGCCCCATTGAGTTCTTAGTGTCCTGTTGATGTTGTACATTTCCAGGCATTCCAGTATCCATGTGTGTGGCATTGAGTCGTAGGCCTTCTTCTAGTCAATCCAGGCGGTGCACAGGTTGGTCTGTCTGGTCTTGCAGTCCTGAGTGACTGTTTTGTCAACCAGTAGCTAATGTCCTGTTGGGTTACTTAAAACTAGTTCTGGCAAGTTTAGTGAGTCTGCTAAACCTAAGTTATTGCAGGACATGTGCTGGACATGTTTTTTTTTCTCCTTTTGCATACTTTGCATCTATTTTAAGTGAAAATATTCAAGACATGTAGGAGGCTGTTTCAGCATGCACAGCATGCATACTAGAAAAGTACAACAGAGGGGAAATCTTCACAAAATCATGAATGTCTTTAATCTTTTATTCAGAGGCTGTGTGGTGCAATTACAAAGATGCTCATAAATTAAAAATGTGTTATCCCTCATTGATGGTAAATTGGCGTTCCATCAAGAAGGCTGCTCACTTATAATCCTCTCAATAACAAAGCTCTGTCCTATCTTAAAGTCCTCTTTGTTCCTTATTGCCCCTGTAGAACACTTCGCTCCCAGAATGCAGGTCTGCTAGTGGTTCCCATCCATCCACCCATCCATTTTCTATACCGCTTATCCGTCAGGGTCGCGGGGGAGCTGGAGCTTATCCCAGCTGACTACGGGCGAGAGGCGGGGTTCACCCTGGACTGGTCGCCAGTCAATCGCAGGGCCAACACACAAAGACAGACAAGCACACACTCTCACACTCACACCTAGGGGCAATGTAGAGTAGCCAATTAACCTAATGTGCATGTTTTTGGTATTGTGGGAGGAAGCCGGAGTGTTAGTGGTTCCAGGTATCTCTAAAAACAGATTGGGAGGTAGAGCTTTCAGCTACCAAGCTCCACTATTGTGGAGCCAACTGTCTCCATGGGTCAGAGAGGCAGACACTCTCTCCACACTTAAATCCAGGCTAAAAACATTCCTCTATGATTGAGCTTTTAGTTAGGGCTGGCTCAGGTAACTCTGAACCATTTTATAGTTATGCTGCCATAGGCTTAGACTGCTTGGGGACACATCAGGATACAGGAAGCCTTCTCCTTTCCTCTTCTCTCCTCTCATCTCCTTTCCTCTTCTCTCCTCTCCTCTCCTCTTCTCTCCTCTCCTTTCCTCTTCTCTCCTCTCCTCTCCTCTCCTCTTCTCTTCTCTCCTCTCCTCTCCTCTCCTCTCCTCTCCTCTCCTCTCCTCTCCTTCTACACATTTGCTGTTCCATCTTTATCTGTTATACTGTGTAGTCTGGCGTTGGTGTCTTGCACTCTCTCTGTGTCTTCACAGATTTCTCCAGAGCTCCATCCACCGGCACCAACCTCCACCTGCATCACCTCCTTCCCTCTGCTTCTACCCTGCCTGTTGTCCCTGCTCATTAACCAACCTGCTGCTTTCCCTGTTCACGGCCCAGCCTGTCCACCAGGAGCTGCCTCCATCAGCTCTCCCCTGACTGAACATTCCCCATCTATCCCATATCTCATGTTGTTAACTGCTTTCCTGCCTGTACAACATCCACTGCATGTCTGCCTGTCCTGGGTGAGGGATCCCTCCTCTGTTGCTCACCCATTTTTTCTCTGTTAAAGGTTTTTTTTTCTGGGAGTTTTTCCCAGAAGGGGAAAAGAGGTGAGGGTCTAAGGGCAGAGGATGTTGCTATGATGTTATCTAAAGCCCTTTAAGACAAACTGCTATACAAATAAAGTTGTCTTATTGCCTGTTTAAATGCAATATACACAGCACTGTACACGAATACAGGGAATACAGGGTGAACGACAAATACAGATGAAATATACTTAGACAATGCAAAATATTAGAAACCACAGGAAGACCATACAGAGACCATAATAAGAGTGAAGAAGATGTATCTCTGTCCCCCTCCCTCCCCATCTCCGTCATCTCCACCATTAGACTTAGGCTCTGCTTTCTGATTGCTGTGCTACAGGGCTGGTGGGAGACTTGTGGGGGTTGGGATGCTGCCTGTAGGTTCCCCCTGGGACGACCAGCCACCATCTGCTGGTAAGGTAACACCACCAGCGGGGCCCAAGTGTCCAGCTGTGTGGCACACTGAAGACCAGCACAGCAAGCACACAGAGGCTGAAAGCCATTAGACTTCATTAATAAAAACCTGCACTCCTCCAGCTATATGATTGACAGGATAATTGAAAAGTTAATTATGAATTGTTTATTTTGAACTACTAGTTTAATAACAGTGTACAATTAAAATAGGGTCAAAAGAGATTAACTATTTGAGATTAATTTGTGAAGAATTTAACTGACAGAAGGAATTCATTCAACTGACTTTATTTACTCCACTTCTGAATTTCAACCAGTATTTTAATCTTTGAACTTCAGGTGTTTCACCTTGTTTTGTATTTTTCCTAATACTGGTCTCTGAAACCACTTTGACACATTCCTCCCAGTTATTATTTGCTTTGTTGTCTACTCCTTATTAGAGTGTGAGAAAATGAACCCATCTGCCTCTTTCTGGGGATTTTTTTTTTACTGCAGACGGGGCTAAAAGGTCTACTTTTCAACTGCAACAAATCAACATGTATAAACCAAATGTCTCGACTGAAATGAATGAAAAACCTCTGCATGGTTTATTCTCTGGAGATGATGAATGTGCATCGTGGCGTAGAGGCTCAGATAAATCAGCACACAGTCTTGGGCTGTCTTGGGCTTATTTTAAACTTAAAATTAAAAATTAAAACCAAAACTTGCCCATTGTATCTTTAGAATGTGTATTTAGTATTTTTATTTTCTCTTTAGATACAGCCAGGCTAGCTGTCCCCATGTGGGTATTACAGTCATGATGATATGTTGGGGAACTACATGTATGTTTCTCTGAAATTCCTCCACAGAAGAACATATAAAGTTCCTGTAACACAAACTGAACACAGGACTGTTTGTGGAACTACTGTATGATGTGAAAGACAAAAACAAAGTATTTTTACTTCATCAAAGTCATACCAATACAGCAACTCACTGTCATCTCAGGTCATCTGACACTGCTAATTTGTCACGTGGCATTCGCATCTCATTCATAAGGTTTAACACGAAACACCACTTCAGATAAATTTAGTAGTTTACAAAAACTAGCTTCAATAACAACCAGGGATCGGACCACCAAGGCCCCTGCCTTTATACATACACACTGCACCAGACCCCCCTGACTCCTCCTGCAGGTGTTGGGCCCACTGGAGGACAGCCCCACATCCCTGCTTTGGGCTGGGCCTGGCTGGGCCCCATGAGCAAAGGCCTGGCTCTTGCCAATGGGCCAAGTCCCCAGACCTGGTTCCAGGGCAGGGCCCTGCTTATCCTCTAGGCAGGGTAGACTTGTCCTTGTTTTTCCTCTTCACAGTAGTCTTTGTGAAACTACTTGGTTAGGTTTAGGAAACTATCTGTGACATTTAGTTTCACTGATATACATATGCAGTGAAAATGAAAACCTTGTTAAAATTTAGAACAACCAGTGACGGAATATAACCAAGTACAAGTTACTCAAGTACTGCAGTTAGCATTCTTGAGGTATTTGTACGTGAGGTTTTCCATTTTCTGCTACTTTTTCATTAATAAAATTAACACTACTTCTCAATACTCATATGTCCTTTGGCTTTGGAGGAGCATTTCTCAAGTTTGAATAGAGGATGATGTTGGAGACTGTGACTTTTTCAACACAAAGCCTACGTTACAGCCTCATGAAGTGCAGTTTGAAAGACACCTGTATTTACTGAGGAGGACTGTGACAAATACGCAGTCAATTTGCATTATGGGAAATGTAGGATCCCGTAAGATGTAGGATTTTTTTTGGAACTTGTCGTATCCTGAAAATCAGGTTATCTCGTTTTATCATTTCTTTCCCATTTTTTTTAAAAATATATCTATTGCGAGTCCACCAACTTTATGAAAATAGTAGGGGCCCTTAAATGTTTGCTGTCATAAATGCATTTATCCATTTCTCCACTGTTTTCTATTCTATTCTTTCGCAAGACTAAATTGTTTTAGAAACACAAATCACCCACTAGGAATTTTGGATTAATCAATATATTCCCCAAATATCATCATCATTTATTCCTAACATATTTTTTCAAATATCATCAATACTTATGGGCTGTACCACATGACGTTAGTTTACAGTGTGTCTACAGGTTCCTATAGTGTATTTAAATCACATCATATTGTCCTGTAGCGTTTTTTATTATAAGAGCGAGGGAGCCAGTAACTGTAGCCTGTTACTGCTCTCTCTCTCTCTCTCTCTCTCTCTCTCTCTCTCTCTCTCTCTCTCTCTCTCTCTCCCTCTCTCTCTCCAATCCCTCCAATAGTCGCTTCATCAACTAGGAAGCGCACAGTCACCGCTTTATGATCGGCACGCACCGTCCCGGCCGGCAGCTCTCTCTTTGAGCGGCTCTGTCTCCCTCCCTTTCCGTCTCCCTACTACATTATTCGGTCTTCGGGGTATAAATGTAGGCGGTAACCGGAGTTCACAGTAGGAGACTGTTGTCGCATTTTGCGCCATGGAGGACTGCTGTTCCCCCGACAGCGAGAGGATGGAAGCGTGGCTGGACGACCACTTGGAGTTCACCCGCTCCTACTTTATCAGGAAGGCGTCAAGGTAAAAGAGAGAGAGAGAGAGAGGGAGAGAGAGAGGGAGAGAGAGGGGGGCTGCCACTCAGTGTGGACGTTAAACCTGATTTACTTTGTTTACTGCAGCCTGGTGGATGTGAGTGTAGTTTCCAGAGGGAATCTCTGCACATAAACTCAGTTTGTGTATGTGTGTGTGTGTGTGTGTGTGTGTGTGTGTGTGTGTGTGTGTGTGTGTGTGCAGCCCCACAGCCAATCAGGAACAGTTTAAAGCGCTTTGGGTGGTCAGTACGACTAGAAAAGCGCTGTGTAAGTACAGTCCATTTATCGTTTATTTCCCCTTGTTAGTATAGACTGTTTGTATGAACTTCTGTCAACTTACTTCTGGCGACGTAAGTCTGCACTGATCATATGTGACCGTAAAGAGTCCTCACCAGCAGAACACTGCAGGTCCATCCCGTCCCGTTCAGACAGTCTACCTGCAAAGCTGCCGTAACGCACGCACAGCGTCTCTCTTGCAAGCCAGTTCCTGTCACAGCTCACCTCTTATTTCATTTCACCGTCCGCTTCGCAGCCAGCCAACAGCTCTGAGAGTTGCACAGGGCCCTTCAATCATTAACCTTTACTGCTGCCAATGATTCTGTTTAATTCTCAGCCCTTACTGTTTGAATAGGTCCATAGTGATAATGGATAAAGGCGCCTGTGTCATAAATGAAATTACTTGTTTCTGCTACCTCTTCGCTTTAGACCTCAAAGAGCGTGCCTAGGAGCAAATTACCCATTTAATTTCTTAGGCAAACACAGATTCCAAATCAGTCACAGGGAGTTGCAGGGGATATATATATGTCTGTGTGTGTGTTGCTTTTTTTTTTTTTTGGTGTGTGTTTTGCTGTGCACATACCTGGGCTTTTCATCAGCCTGGAAACATTTAATCAGGACACTCCAGGGTTGTGTTTGTTGTACTGACAAACCACTTCACAGACCCATTTATCCACTTAAACCACCATGGCAACTTCTTGTCATCCAGTAAATACAGCACATACTATCTCAAGCCCGTCACTTTCTCAGAATATATTTCATTGTCAGAGCATTCCTCTCCTGCCGGTTTTCCTGCACTGCAAAAGTTAATTGGCTCAGTGCAAGAGGATTGCAGAATTGTGCCGTTCTGGTTGAGAGGCATTTCTTAGAAAGGTATTGATTCTGCCACAGCTCCACTGGATACATTAGGGCCAGCTCTGTTGGGAGGCGGGCATCTCGGTGAGAGACAGCCCATTCTCTGTGGCTCTCCAAGTTTGATTTGCCTGACTCCAAGCACAAGATACTGTGGTTAATTTCATGGCCAGTGCCTGTTACCATCTATGGCCTTCCACTTAGGTGAACAGAGCCTGAAAATGCCAAGCTAAGCCGTGCGGTCTTCACTTTGACAAGTAGAGCTGAAGCAGAGAAGAGCATGTTTGGAAATGTGTGTGTGTGTGTGTGTGTGTGTGTGTGTGTGTGTGTGTGTTATAGGAGCTGATAAGACAATGTGTTGGCTGACTAGAGAGCATCTCAGTAATCACATCCAATTTACTCTTCACACAGAAACCTACATTCTGTCTGACACACACACACACAAACACACACTCACATTAGATTTGTTCCAGCAAATATCCCCATTAGACACACCAAGGAGTTTCAGCACACACAGACAAAATGAAAATCTAATATCCACCGTGCCTGCTTTGGCTTTTATTACCATGATCATTCATACTTTATCTCCAAAAAATGATTTTGTTTTTCCTTTTAGAATTTTCCAGGAATGAAGTTATCATTCCAAAAGGCCGACGAGAGTCGTGAGACTGAACGGAAACAATGAGCTAAAAGAGGCTAAAGGCTCTGTATTGCTAAAGTGAACCGCAGAGCTGTGTGATAATCCTCTGTGGGTTGGCGAGGTTTTGACACTATGAGCGACACCTTCACATTCAATTCATTGTTAATATTAAAACATACAGTATATTCGTGCGGTTTCAAAGCAACTTACTTCAGAGAATGTGAGGAAGACAAATCACACAGACTTGCATTAAAACCTAATTCTGACTTCAGTGAAATTAGTTTCAAAACTACAATTGCATTGAAAATAACAAAAACTTGCCCTGTGATTGACTGGCGACCAGTCCAGGGTGAACCCGCCTCTCGCCCGTAGTCAGCTGGGATAGGCTCCAGCTCCACCGCGACCCTGACGGATAAGCGGTATAGAAAATGGATGGATGGATAACAAAAATTTTCTTTTTTTTTTGTTATTGAAATTGTACATTAGCCATAAGAGGTGTTGAGATGCACCACCTTTGGTTTGTTTCGGTTGGGTACTAACAAGATCTATGCACAGACGGGGTGTCCAGGTAATGTAACTGTTACATGTCCTTTTACATGTCGCACCATGCATTGACCTTGTAGTGGGAATGCTTGGGCCGTGTGTGAATTGTATGGGACTGTATTGTTTGTTGCTAGATTTGATTTAATTTTTTGATTTTTCCCAATTGTCTGTTTTATTTTGTTAAAAGAACAGGTGGGAGTTTTGTGGTCTTTTAGGATTTTGGGGATTGATTAATGACTCCAATAACAAACAGTATGTTTTCTTGTGTTTTCACTCATTTGTTCAATATATGCTCTCCTCTGACTATCCGGAATTAAAGGATTATGTAAGAGGTATACTGTTCAACAGTAATGTCAGTCATGGACTACATGTAATGTGTTTCAGGCACATGTAATGTGTTATCATTCTTTGGACTTAGACTTTAGACTGACAATCTACAGTATGTTTGTAACTGTTACAGCTGCAGATACAGTATCTTCTGTTACTTAATGGCTAAGCACCTCTTACAGTTTCTCCTTCAATTCAACAGGGAGATGGTGAATGCCTGGTTCGCTGAGCGTGTCCACTCCATCCAGCCATCTGCTTCCAAAGAAAGTTCTCCACAGCAGCGGGTCCACCAGTCGTCCACAGACCCCGCTCCCCCTTCTGTCTCCGCCATCCTCCCACCCGCCGTCAGCCTCCTGGACAGCCGCTGCGCCTCCCCGGCCACGGTCTCCAGCCCAGCCCCGAGCACCCCGACTCGCAAAATCTCAGCATCAGAGTTTGACCGCCCGCTCAGACCCATTGTAGTTAAAGACTCTGAGGGCTCTTTGACATTTCTGAGCGACGCTGACCGTGAGACTGTCTCTCTCCGGGGCTCAGTGATGGGTGAGGGCGGGGGAGGTAACGGAGGTGGATGCAGTGGGGCAGGTAGCGGCGGTGGGGGTGACCGCTGCGCCAGGCTGCTGGAGCTGGTGAAGGAGGTGTCGAGTCATCTGGATGTGACAGCACTCTGCCACAAGATCTTCCTCCATATCAACGAACTGATCGCTGCAGACCGCTACTCACTATTCCTGGTAGGAGTGGAAAGAGCTGTGGGTCAAACCTGAAAATTCTAACTGGTTGAACACTGAATAGTCAGTGCAAGAGAAGTGAGACAGAGGACTCTGCAGTGTATATGGAAGTTGGGGAAACATGTTTTGATACTTACTCTAACAACCAGAATGCTCTCCTAAAAGCTCCACTTATTGGGAGTCTATAAAAATTGTTCGACCAAAGCATAAATGTATCATGTTAGCGTCAGTCTTTCTTGAGTCGTCTGCCTCTGTGTAGCTTATCTTATATGTAGTGAGCTCTTAACAGCTACCTTGCAGGCTCTGCTTTGATTCTTAATGGAAAAGCATATAAGCACTCAGAAAGAGCCATTTGAGTTGTTTGCACCCATCTGTATAGATAATCTAATTACTGGTAATTTATCCAATAACACTAGTCTTAATAATAATATGAAATAATTTGACAAGCCTATAAAAATGGCTAAATGAATTACTCAGGAAGGGGCAAGTAATTGATTACTTGTAAAGTTAACCCAGAATGTAATATATAATAAATATAAATATAAATGTAATATATTAAACGCAGAACTGATTAAATCAAGCAATTTTTTATATTTTTCCCTCAAAGCCACATTAATTCAGTTTTTGGTTAAAAGCTAAATCATCACATGAGTGATCACTTGAGTGATGATTTATCATCATATCATATCATATCACATTTTCTCTCCTTTGGCCATCTGTTTTCCTGTTTTCAATCAATCATGTCACCATGTCCTGTGTGTGTGTGTGTGTGTGTGTGTGTATGGTCCCAGGTGGGCGAGGACAGCTCCAACAGGAAGTTCCTGGTCAGTCGCCTGTTCGATGTAGCAGAGGGAACCACACTGGAAGAGTCCTCCAGTAGCTGCATACGTCTGGAGTGGAACAAAGGCATTGTGGGACATGTAGCTGCCACTGGGCAGCCGCTCAATATCAAGAACGCCTACGAGGTGAGGATTTCACACTGCGGGGGTCAGTGAAGCCTGTAATGAGGTGGTTTGCTGTCTGTGCGTTTGTTTTTTTTTGGTGAGCTCAAACAAGGCTTGTGTTTAGCTTTGGGTCCATTTGATGGTTCTTGCTGACAGCACACAGACTAGAGGGGAATAGGAAGAACAAAGAAGGACAAGTAGGTTAGAGTGCTCCTCTTGAGGGTTCATCTTCATCACAAATACACACACATTCCCAAGTCTCTCCAAAAACTCCACAAATGATCAGTTTTACATTTCTGTTTATGTCTACTTCATGAACAAATAGGAATGAACATGACAGTTAGTGGAGCTTCTGTGGTGTTTGAACTCGTGACACGGTCAAACAAGCTTATAGTCGTTAAGTTAGGCCAATCACGTCCTGACTTTGGCTCTTAACACACAGATTTGTTGTTGATCTTCTCATCTCACTCTCTGAAAGGAAGCAAAACAAGCGTTTCCCAAAAGATTGAATTATTAACCTTCTGTTTTATTAACCTTCTTAACCTTTCCTTCCAGTTTTGTAACTACAGATAGAATTTCAGCTGAGTGACCTCTGCACATTGAGCCCACCGACCTTTAACCTCTCCAGCTGCTCAAATCTGATCTGTACGGTCTTCATCTTATTTTTCAGCGTTCTCGAGTTAACTCGGGATTAAATCTGATCCTCTGACAGTGAAAGCGTATTTGTAAAGATGAGATGGAAGGAACGGGAATGTAGCAATATCTCTGCGGAGTACCTCAAGAACACCTTGGAGGAATTTCTCCAACTTTGGCAAAAATGGCAAAGATGAACCGATTAGAATTTGGTGATCACTGGTCACTGTCAGTTCATACCTTTTTATAATAATTAAACATTTTTTTAGCCGTAACTCTAGAATTTGCACACATTGTGACCAAATTTCACATAAATATCTAACACAATAAAATGATGAAGTGATGATATTTTATGTCCAAAAGGTCAAAGGTCGCTTTACTGTGACATCATAATGTTTTCTGTCCATTATTCAACACTATAACAAAGGAACACAAAGGCAGACTGTAACCATATTTGACATTTGGTCAGATCAAGAGTCGGTGACACTAATTTTAGGTGTCCACCTTGAAGCTGTGCTGACTGTACAGATGTTGTGACGTTGGATATCATGCCCTGTGCTCCTGATCCATGTGCTTCTTACCCGAACATTTAAGACTGTTTATGAAACTTGACTGTCTTCATACTTCACAGGCCATAAAACAGCCTGACATTAGTTGTTTTACGCCTGTGGGTGTGTGTGTGTGTGCATGTGATATCAGAGAGAGAGGGAGGGAGATATTTCTTGCTGTGTACCTGACTCTGGTTTCCTGCCAACCTCAAGATGATGATGTTGATGATGATGATGATGTCACTGGGGGGGAAGACAGAGAGATGATGATGATGATGATGTCACTGGGGGGGGGAGACAGAGAGATGATGATGATGATGATGATGATGTCACGGGGGGGGCAGAGAGATGTGTGAGAGGGGCCCAGGCAAGAAAATGACAAATAATAAAAGGGTGAAGATTTGCAGTAAGGGTTAGGAAAGGTAAGTAGGTAAGTAATGTTTATTATGATGGTTAGGTGGTGGTTAAGCCTCCAGCAAATTAATGTGAGGTTTATGTAATGTTGACAGAAGTGAAACAAAACTCTGTGTGTGTGTGTACTGCAAAATGTGATACTGCTTTCAGGAAGTCCATCTGCATCATCTGAGGGACTCCCCAGCTCTCAGATTGGATCTTTACTTTCCCATTAGTGAGCTCAGGATTACGCTGATTTCAGCACTGAGAAACAAACCCCCCCATCTGCCTGTTAACATTAGTTCAGTCCTTGGGGGTGACGTCTTTATCAATGTCTGTACAGTACTGCATTCAAAATGAAATCTTTGGGGAAAAACAAAACCTGCAGGACCTATCTAGAGTAGAGTTTTGATTTCAGTTGATCCCACCACATATTTCTTGCATATTTAAAGATAACTGCATGTAAACATTGTAGGCAGATGGTTTTCTTGCTCTCTAGAGTGAGATTTTCTTTAATGAAAGGCTGTTGTGGTTTCTATTAGAGTGATGCACAGTGAAAACAGGCCAGTGGATTTGGTTGGAGTTTTGATAGGACATTTAACTTAGCACTCTATAGAAGTGAATTACTTCCGTTTTCAATTAATTTAAAGCAATTTCAAATAATGAAAATCAGTTATTTAGTTCTAGTTTTAACAACAGAAAGGCTTTTAGGATGAGTTGACCATCCATTCATTATCTGTAACCACATATTTTTGGGTGGGTCATGGGGTGATCTATCATTTGAGTGAGAACATTCTGCATGTGTTTGGGCTGAGGGAGGAAGCTGGAACACCCAGAGGAAACACACGAAGACAGTGGGAGAACAAGCAAACAGCAAACTGTCAGGCCCCAGCTGGCCAGTGTGTTTGAACCCTGTACCTTCCTGCTATGAAGCAGCAGCCCTAAGCAGTGCACCACTGTGCTGCGTAGTTCACTGTACTCCAGATCCTAAAGGGAGTACAGACCTTTGTGATCAGGAAGGGCCTCCACAGTCGGCCGCGTTGTTGAAACGCAGCAGCGGCGAAGACGAGGCGGGTTCAGTTTTTCGTCCAGATTGCGCCTCTAGTTTAGAAAATACTCAAATTCAACAGTATTACCTTGAGCTTCAGTCCATAAAGATGATCTAGTGCATAACAAATCTATTTACTCCATATTTCCTCCCATAGCGTTATCACATCCACATTCACAATACCTCCTCTTCTAATAACATTTCAGCACATACTATCACTTATACATAAAGTTAGTTTTACAGCAATTATATTGCAGCATTATTTTATTACTAACAAGCGATTCTCATATGTAATAATACTCGACTCAGCACTTCATTCGGACAAGACTTCCGCTCAATGCAACTCTACAACTGACATTTCGCACACAAAATTCTCCTATTCACTTACAAAGGTATGAGTCCAAACATAACCCTGTAGATAAGAGTAGATAAACCCAAATTATAACGATTTGCCTGCAAGACCAGATCCAGGTAAATTAAATCCACAGCATTAACCTGAACAAAATTCAGCGTGGTGCAATTTTAAAGTTTCTAAAATTCGATATACTCATCCTAAATACTCTTACAACACTCGCTAGTGTCAAACTAACCTTTAGGATGCTGAGAGGATTACTTTGAACAGTTGCTAACATGTAAACACAGATAAAATGCAGCAGCAGTGAAAAGGAAACAACGTGGGGTGCAACTGGGATGACACGCAAATTCGTGAAACGTTCCTCATTTTTTGGGGGCAGTCGTGGCCTAGAGGTTGGAGAAGCGACTTGTGATCGGAGGGTCACCGGTTCGATTCCCCCACCAGACGGGGAAAAATTTGGGTGTGGTGGAGTGATTAATGCGAAAAAATGCCCCCCCCCCCCCCTCCATTAGCTGGCTGATATGCCCTTGAGCAAGGCCTTTAACCCCCCGCCCAATAGGCTCCCCGGGCGCTTGATGCTGCCCACTGCTCCTGTGTGTGTTTCATTGCATGTAATTTGCCGGGTGTTGCATGTGTGTGTTCAACTAAGGATGGGTCAAATGCAGAAGACAAATTCAGTGTGTGTATGCAAAAATATATATACTGTCAATAAAGCTGATTCTTCTTCTTCTTAACTACTCCCGTGACAACAGCTCCACCTGGGCGCTGCCTGCATTTTACGGGGTTTAATACTGTGTGTGTTTTCCCTCCTTAGGACCCCAGGTTCAATGCCGAGGTGGACTTGATCACAGGTTACAAAACCCAGAGTATCCTTTGCCTTCCAATCAAGAACCACAGAGATGAGGTGAGACAATACACCACTGGATACTACATACTATGTACAGTACAGTAATGCAGAAATGCACTTTTATATGAGTAACATATATTAAAATTAATTAGTAAAATCTAGTAAAGTAAAAAAATATTAATTACATATGAACATTTTAAGTCAAGCTGAGTCAATTTCATGCATTTATTGCGTCTTCCAAACAGCGTCAGAAACACAGGCCTTATTGACAGCCATGTTTTATGTTGGCAGGATTTCTGGTCGGCTTGACCAGACAACTTTTGACTTATAAATTATGTTGTGCAGGAAGTGTATTATAATATATATAATGTTTTTATCTTCAACTCTATTTTCCAATGTGAAGTCCATAGAAGCTGGCACACCTTGACTTACGGAGTGTATTTTCTGCAAGTTACGCTCTTTTTGTTTGACTTATGTACAGGAACAAGTACTTCTTTTCAACAACCTTTCTGTGTTTTCTCTGTCCCATCCATCACAGGTAGTCGGAGTGGCTCAGGCTATCAATAAAAAATGTGGGGAGGATGGTGCCTTCACTGACCAGGATGAAAAGGTTAGTAAGACTGACTGACTCTCGAGGCTTGTGTTGAGTGAGTGATCAGATCATAGATTGTCTATTGAATGGATGATCTGCAATTGGTTTTCCCCACACTTAAATAGCTTACCATGAGAACCAAGTACTTTACTGTGCATTTAGAGATGTTTGTGGTGAAGTGACATGCTTGGCCTCGTTTATCAGCACGAGTAATGAACTTTAATTTGACTTTAATTAATGAATGTTAAATACAAATCAGTTTGATTTCTTTTCAAGAAATCTAACTCCGTTCTCCATTTGTCTGCTCACCAAATCTTTACTCTGCCCGATCTGAGAGTGGCTAATGTTATGAATATGATTTGGATTGTGAGATCATGTTTGTTTACAACAGATTTGCACTCATTTTAATCTATGCAGCTGGACTCCATGCCTCTTTGTACAGGCTGGTGTTTTAATTGTGCCTCACTCAGCTGTGTCTCTCTGTGTCTTGACATATATAAAAATGGACATAGCATCTTCACTTCCTCCCACTGTACAAAAATAAAGCTAAAATATCCAGGACACAAGCACTGCCAAAGACACACACTGAGCCTGTGCAGTAGTGATCAGGTGGAAGTGCAGGACTGAGTTGCTGTCCATACACCAATCTTGTTCAGTCACAAGCAGTGCTCAGCTGTCACTCATGACGTTTCACCCCCTATTTTTAATAGCGTCAAGTAATTACTTCAAAACAAACTTATCAGAAAACACTTAAGACAGTGTGCACTTTTTTTTTTTTTTTTAACACCAATTTTGATGTAAGTTGGAGCTCTGGTGATAGCCTGCACATCCCATTATGTGCTGTACTGGACTGAGTAGTTTGCTGTTTTATGTTCCAAAATGCTTTTTTTTTTAAAAAAAAAACTTTTTTGTTAGTGTCTGCAACATTTCTGATCAGAACACGGTGGTTTATGTTGGAAGCTGTCATTTTTGTGCTTTTTGTGTAAACAATGGCAATTTGATCACACATTGGCTATCTAATTTATCCTCAACAGAAATCGAAACGTAAACCTCTCCCAGCTGTACTACTTCACTTAAAAAGAATCACATTTTGTCCAAATTCAGAACCTGAAAAAAATTGTCATTGACAAGGTTGGTCTTGACTACGGTGTTTATATAAACTGATAAACCCTTTTCCTCAGTCCACCTTTTTCCACCTGTCTGCATCCTTCCTCGTATCATCTATCATCTTCTCCTTCTGCTCTTTCTTCACTGATTTATCTTTTTTTTCCATGCAACAGCCCAGTCTTGTTTCCTGTAATTGCTTCCTTTTTCTTCTTTGTACCTGGTGCTCAGATGACGTTCTGTTCCTTTCCAACAGGACTTCTCAGCCTATCTGGCCTTTTCGGGCATCGTCCTGCACAATGCTCAGCTCTACGAGACATCACAGCTGGAAAACAGACGCAATCAGGTGGGTGTCTGTGTGTGCTTCTGAAGGTGTGTGTACTCATAGACAGAACTCTGAACAAGATGTATTCTTCTGTGTGTTTGTGTGTGTGGGTGTAGGTGCTGTTGGACCTAGCCAGTCTCATTTTTGAGGAGCAGCAGTGTTTGGAGGTTTTACTAAGGAAGATCGCAGGAACCATCCTGTCCTTTATGCAGGCCCAGGCTTGTACTGTCTTCATCGCTGATGAGGACTCCATGGTAAGCACACAAACACACACATGCAATTCTTTTCAAGTTACGCTTAGTTAATTTCAGGACATATGTTCTATGCTCCACTCAAGGAGCTCATGTTGTACAAGTTTGCACCAGAAAACTGCTTTAGAACGCCCTCTGAAGGGGTTCTATGCTATCTGAACTTCACTTCCAGACCTGATGGTTAACCTGCAAACAGTTCACAAAATTATAATAATTCCAAATATATTTACTGTATTTAACACCCAGTTTTTAAATGGATCCAACAGCCTATGTTGAACACATTCACACCACTTACAGTGGAGTGAGTTTGTGGCTTCTATTACTGACAACTCACAGCTGTTTCTTCATGGTTCCAGTTCATGTGC
Organism: Scatophagus argus; assembly: GCF_020382885.2. Classification (NCBI taxonomy): domain Eukaryota; kingdom Metazoa; phylum Chordata; class Actinopteri; family Scatophagidae; genus Scatophagus; species Scatophagus argus. Next base: position 2,316,392 of record NC_058515.1, on the reverse strand, counting down.
TGGATTTACCAGTGACTGTGCAAACATTTGGTCACATGATCACATTCATGATTCATCAAATCTTCACAGGTAAAACAGTTTCAGTGCTTAATATCGATTGGCTGATTACATTAACTCATCAAATCTTTCTGGTTTAAATAACTCAGTTTTGCAGATTTCAGCATTTACCCATTATGTCTTCATTAAACATCTTTGTATGTAAAAAGTTTTCTATTTTCTTCTGGAATGGGATGAATAAGCAGCATAGAAAATGGATGGATGGGACAGATATGTAACTGTACAGTTCATAGGGAATTTTGTGGGGAAAAAAAAAAAATCACATAGTTTGGTTATTGAGAGTGTTATATGGAAAACATAGATGTCTGATTTATATGTTACTCTCAAGGGATGCCACAGCTTCAGTGGCAGAATGCAGGAACTGACGGGGGCAGCAGAGGTGATTGAGTTATTCTCTCTGAGTGGTGACTGGTAGTCAGGTAGTCTGTGTGAATGTGTATGAATGTTTGTTCTCAAAAGCACTACTCTAAATTTGTTATGACTCAGACTTCCATGAAAATAGCTAGATGCATTAGGAGTTACTCACAAGCTTAAGATTTAAATAAAACTCCATGATTCCTTGTCTTGTTATCAGAAGAAATGCATAGTTTAATTAAAACTGGGAACACATGATGTAATTGTAAAAGTGGAAGTTTAGCCAGCAAACAGGACACATAGCAAACTTGCAAGAGATAACTTGGGTGGTAGTTAACCATCAGTCTAATATAGATATTTATGTCAGGACTGAACTATGGACTAGAACCCAAGTACACAACTCTCAAAGTCTCAAAATAAAGTTTCTATTCACAAAAGTGCAAAACTGAAAATCATTCTTCAAAGAGGAAAATACCTACGCTAAATTAAGAAACAAAAACTCTCTAGGCTGAATCTTGGCAAAGAAAAGAGAAAGTCACTAGAGCAAAGTAACAAAATAACAAGGTGTGATAATGGCAATGGCATGGAGATGACGCTGGTTGTCTGACACAAGGGACAAGACAAACTGGCACAGGAGACGAGGACTATATATACACACAAGGTAAGGGCACAGGTGGAAACAATCAGGGCGGAGACAGGTAATCCCAAAGGAGGGAAAACAGACAAAGGGGAAAAAGCAAGGCTGACGACAATAGACACAAACAGGAAGTAGTGACAAAATAAAACAGGAGTAATCACAAGACATAGACACAAGGCAAAACTGATAAATTAACAACATTTCTTGGACATGACACTTTAGCAGTCACTGGTCAGTTCTGTGTTAACAAGCCTCTCAGAATGAGTTTGTTGTCGGAGCAGCTGATAAAAGGACAGAGGCTAATGGTCTCTTAAAACTGGTTGTAACTTGATTGAAAAGGTCAAATTTTGTAAATCCAACCTTTCCCAAAATTACTTAGTTGTAGCTAATCAACATTAATTTTGTGAGCATAACAAACAATGAACAATTCCGTTCATTATGATATGTATCCATATCTGTGGTCAGACTGGATGTGGTTTACTGAACTGAGCATCACTGACTGGATTTTGTTGATGGAGGCCTGAAATTAATATGGGTTGATCAGAAGTTGCCATATTTGCTATTTATTAGAAAACTAATTAGAGAACATCCTCAGAGCTGAGCTTCAGATCAATGTTTTTAATCACAACAGTAAGAACAAACTTTCATAAACTTGAATGAATAAAATAAAGTTAGCTACCCAATGAGGATTTTCCTTTATTACAACTATGAATATTGACACATTTTACACAGATGGTACATATAACTGTAAAGAGTACATTACTGATTTCAGCAGAGTACTCACACAACCCTGGTGGTTACTGTTTAATACAGTCGCTATGACTTTTCGCTTTTAGCAGCACAAATAGAGTGTAAGGACTGAATGCTCCTTGGAACTGTAACAAATATACACTGTGTGCTACACAGATTAGAAAGAAAGTAAGATGTCAAGACAAAATGAAAAAGTGACAAATACATCGACTAGGAGAGTGAAGGCAAAGTGGAATGAATGAATGATAATGATATGAGGGAACAGAACTGGAGCAACTTGAGGCAAACAAGGTAATCCTTTCAAGCAAAAGTTAAGTTTTTCTTTTTTTTTTTGTTGGTCTGCTGTCAATTTTTTAAAAGTTTTTGGAATTTGGATATCACCAACTTCACTGTCAATGGATAATCTTTGTTTGCCTGTATCAGTTAATCATAATAGGGATTCACTGTTGGTGTAGGTTCAGTTTGTTGCTAATGAATCACAGTATTGAGAGAATAGCTGCTCACTATCTGAACTGCTAGTTAGGTTAGTTAGGTGTTTTAGGGGTGGAACATTTTGTGATGTGGCTGGTGATGAATTTATATTCTTACATTTTCTAAATAGTTGCAGTAGTTTGTTTAATGAGATGTACTTCAGAGTTGACCGTTTCAGTCAAAATGTGAATTTCCAGTTGCACTTCCTTGCCTCAAAAACATATCTTTGAAAATTATATTTTGCACTGAATATCTTTTTTCTTGTTTGCTGCGTCCCTATGCTAAACTTTGTCTTTCTGTGTTTCAATTCTGAAGCCTATTCTGCCACTCGTGGGAATCTACAGGTCAAATTTTGAGTGATATTTTATATAAGATGAAATGGAGCATGGGCGACCAGGTGGTGCAGTGGTTAGCACTGTCGCCTCATAGCAAGAGGGTTCCAGGTTCGAATCCCGGTCTGGGCCCTTCTATGTGGAGTTTGCATGTTCTCCCTGTGCCTGTGTGGGTTTTCTCCGGGTACTCCGGCTTCCTCCCACAATACCAAAAACATGCACATTAGGTTGATTGGCTACTCTAAATTGCCCCTAGGTGTGAGCGTGAGAGTGTGTGGTTGTTTGTCTTTGTGTGTTGGCCCCGCGATTGACTGGCGACCAGTCCAGGGTGAACCCCGCCTCTCGCCCGTAGTCAGCTGGGATAGGCTCCAGCTCCCCCGCGACCCTGATGGATAAGCGGTATAGAAAATGGATGGATGGATGAAATGGAGAATGTTTCAAAGTGGACATTCTCAAGTCGAGTAGTCCCAACCTAAACACACACTGATATATAAGGCTCTTCTACTTGTTCCTTACAAAAAGTAAAACCTGATTCTGTTGCACATTGTTTAACACTGACACTGTCTGTTTTTGTCAGTTTACATAAGCTTAGAGCTGAGCCATCTGGCCAAAAACTGTAGTGTTTATGGCACATTTTATTGGACTGTCATGACTCAATACAGTGAATGTAGCCAGCTGTCATCTGCATTCAGGATAAAAATAACCCTTTTACCACGCATTGTAGCCACTCAACATTCACAATGTAGTTTTATTTATGCATTGTGCATAACTGTCATACGCATCGGGAGACAGTTGATTGATAGATGAGCGTAGTTACAGTATTCCCACAACAAATACTGTTGAGTCAATTTTAATCCTGCCATGATTGGTGCAAGGATTAAAATCAACTTTTGTCTGCACAGCAACTCTAATCTGTAGTTTGTAATCAGCCATTACTTTGATCCAAACATTCCAAACATGAGGAAATATTTAAGAGATATAATACACATAGACAGGAAATGTGGAAATACCACAGCAAATATATATGTTTTTATCAGTATGCGTTCCAAGTATATTTAACAGTATGTCTCACGGTGCAGTCTAGCTGCCTCTGGCCTATGTTGGATAAGGTCAATAATACAGCTTCATTTGGTTTTCAAAACGGAAAACAGGAACTTGACTTGGCATTGTTTGACCATTTCTGCCCCCAGCTGTCGTGATCTATAAGTAAAGCCACTGTGCTTCAATAACGCTCTGCTTGTTATAGCGCATACCTGTGTAATGCAACTGAACTAACTAACTGGCATCCACTACATCATGTGCAAATAGAAATTGAAACATTAACAAAGTTAAACAATAATTACTTTGTCTGTGTTGTAAAGCCATCAAGATATTTATTTATTAACTTTTTTGTTACTTTTTCTGTGGTATCAAAACATATTTAAGGAGTCCTGAGAAACTTTCCTAGGTTCAACTAACAAGATGCTTCTATGCTTAAAAAAAACAATGGATTCAAGACTATTAACGTTAACAGTACTGGAAACTTCACACATAAGAAGAATGTTTGGGTGGTGAAGACCACTGTGGCAGCAAATGGCGATAGCGTGAAAGTATCACAGAAGTGAGATATATATTATAATATATATTATATTATTTTAATGGCCCAGGGTCCAGGAAGGTCCAGCAGATAATTTATCAATACTTTTTCTAAGGATTATTCAATCCAATACAATTTAGCACTGTCTATTAAGTAGCTATGGTAAGCACCTTAAAGGACCACAAGGTGTTCACTATTCTCATTTTCACTTATTAAACAATTATTTCAAATATGAAGAGCAATTACTTCACAATGAAGCTATACTGAATGTACGCATAACCACCTCTAAAATCAAAGAACCTTTGAAAAACCTTTGTTTCTCTGACTGTAGTGCTTTCCTCAAGTATGATGCGTGTATGTGTCTGCATGAGAAAATGTGTCCTATACGCACACACACACACACACACACACACACACTCACACACAGCATGGTACATGCTTAAACATAACAAGCCATTCTTAACAAAAGTTTGTCTAACACTTCGACACATTTATTACTCATAGCCATGAGGCTTTCAACAAAAAATTATGCATCTGACAGGTCTCATGTCAAGTTGCTGTAAATACTTTTAAACAATGGTATGTTATTGTAAGTGCTGATGCCAGATGTGAATTTGACAAACAAAATGCACATTATTGCCCATTTTGCAGCTGACATGTAAGTGTTGGTTGGGCATGCTATTATTTTTTTAAAATATTTGAACATTAGTGGATGGAATCTTTTTGTTTAACTGTGTCCTCATCAATTTTTTTATTCAGTAAAGATCCAAACATGCAGGAGGTTATATTTCTCTGGAATTAGCAATAACAGGATCGCTTTACCTAAGTTTATCTACACTTCAAACTGAATTTGCAGGGATTGAAGTGTAAATTCATTCCACTGGTCTGATGGCTGACTGTACTGAATGTAAAGTTATTCTAAATATTGGTTTCACAAAGTGTACATAGACAAAAATTAGGCATCACAAGGCATAAAAAAGCCTGAAAAGGCCTGCCATAGATACCACAGAGCTGATGGTATAATCTGGCAAAGGTGTAATGGTAGAGCCAGTCTTTTAAAAGAAGCAGGGTGAAGGTGGAGCTCATTGTAGTAATGCTGAACAGGGGTGCTGGAGAGCAGATGGTCAGTAAATAAAAGACCGCCCAATTCTGTTCTGGAATGGCCAGGCAGGGTTCAGTTATAACAAATAGACACACACAGAGAGGGGTAGATAAAAAAACACAAGGAAAAGCTTAACATCACCATTCAGTATTGGTGTTGTGGCCTTGGTTAATTGGATGGGTAATGCAATGCTGTTGAAGTCCTTTTTATTAGGTTACAACACATGTTTCACTTTGCCTGGTATTTGTTACAACCACAATAGACCCACTGAAACGAAGACTCTTGATTTAATCATTATCCACACTATGAAAGCAGCTGTTATAAATCTTCCACAACAGCAGATGTATTCAAAATACTGTCAAGATGGATTAAAGTACTTCCAAAAACATAAAAGTCAAGTCATGATCCCTCTAATAAGAAGTTGTCTCATCAACTATTGGATGGACTGCCTTGAAATTTGATACAGATCTTTGTGTTCCTCTCAGGATTAATTTGAAGAACCTCAGTTATCCATGAGACAAACTAAGGTGATGTACATGGCAAACATTATACAGCTAGGTACATATACAGCGGGTAAAATAAGTACTGAATACGTCACTATTTTTCTCAGTAAATATATAAATGATCATAAATGATGGGACACATGGCTGACAAGGAGTTTCATGGCCAGGTGTTGCCTGTCCCCTCCTTAGTCCATGACAAATCAAGCAAATACAGGTCTGAAGTTGGTTCTGAATGTTACATTTACATGTGGTAGCTGTTCACTGGAACCCTGAACATGAGTCTCAAAGAGATGTCCATGCAAATGAAACAGGCCATCATTAGGCTGAAAAAAACAAACAGACAAAACAAGATAAACCCATCAGTGAGATAGCAAAAAGATTAGGAGTGGCTGAAAGAAGAGTTTCAGAATCAGAATCAGGTTTATTGTCCAAGTATGTTAGTGCACACAAGGAAGTTGTTTTGGCTGGTAATGTGTAACGATAAGGCAATATATACACAAGACATTCTTGGAACAATCTTACGAAGAAGGTATTAACTGACAAGCTCAGCGACAGCAAAAGGCATGAAAAACCACAGACACACAACTAATGTGGTGGACTGCGGAATTCTGTCATTGGTGAAGAAAAACCCTTTCGCAATGCCTAGCCAAGTCAAGAACACTCTTGAGGAGATAGGCCGTCGTTGTCAAAGTCCATAGTCAAGAATGTAAATACAGAGGCTTCACAAAAAAGGTGCAAACCACTGGTAATGCTTAAGGACAGAAAGGCCAGATTAGACTCTTCCAGAAAATACCTGAAAGAGGCTGCTCAGTTCTAGAATAAGATTCTTTGGACTGATGAAACCAAGATTAACTTACATCAGAATGATGGAAACAGAAAACTATGGGGAAGGAAAGGAACAGCTCAGGATCTGAAAACTGGCAGGCAGAAAGAACGACAAACATGTAACAGCAGCTGCAGTGAAGGCCTGGCAAAACATCTCAAAGGAGGAAACTCAGCATTTGGTCATGTTCATGCATTCCAGCCTTCAGGCAGTCATTGAGTGCAAAAGAATTTCATCTAAGTATTAAAAACAATCCTGATATTTGTAATTATGTTAGCTTGTCCCATCTTTTATGAGCCACCAATAATGGGGATGGGTGTCTAAAAATATCTGTAATTCCTAAATAGTTAATGCAACAATTTGGCAGAATTTGAATTAAAGCTGAAAGTCTTCAGCATCAAAATACTAGTTGGTTTGTTACATATCAGGCAAAATGGAGTATATAGGGCTCAGTAGAGGCTCATTTTCACACCCAGGGCTCGCTGTCAGGCTTATCCGGCCCTGCTGTTGATAGTGTCTGATGTGGATCATCCAGAGTAACAGACTGTTGCTTGTGAAATATGTTATTTTCATGGCTGTGAACACCACAGACAAAATTCAGTTCATGTACTTTATTTTGGGGTAGAAGAAAAAAGACTATCTATATGACTATACAAATAGAGAAAAAATGGAAATGTGTTCATTTTCATTGTAATTTCGGTGAACCAGCTCTGATATAATGAATTAACATGCTTTATTTCATGTATGCTCAGCTCCACCGGCTCCGTTGTAACCAATTTTATTACTATGTGCATGCGTTTGTCCCTCTCATGACCTCAGGGTTGCCAGACCAGCTGTCTCTCTTTCTTTTGTACCCTCCCACTTTCTCTATTCTCTCTCTTTTCTTACTAAACATTTACTCTCAGATTAGGAACTTTTACTGGACCTATCTGCCAGATGACCCTCTGTATACAGGTGTCTGCTTAAATGTCTGTAGTTTCTCAAACAGGACCCACAGGTCTGTGGATTTAAACATAATCTTCCCTCAAGGAAAGGAGCTTTCCTGTAGAAAGTCTAGTAAATGCCGGCGCTGCCCTTAAACACTCGATCTTACCAACAATAACACGGGAGTGTTCAAGACTTTGGTCTGCATTGGCTCACTTTGTTTTACTGTAGTGTGTGGCATCTGTTTGGAAACAGCGATGTGTGTGTCTTTGCATGTGTGCTCATGTGTGTGTTCAAACCAGTCATTATATTGTAAGTATGCAATGTGTTTGCATTGTACTGTATGGGGTTTACCTCTAAGTGTGTGTACAAGAGATTATCTCTTTGTGTTTTGCTGTTATGTATATGCGTGCTCGTGTTTGTTTTGTTAGTATCCTTTTGCATGTGCTTGTAATACATTGTGTCTGAGAGTGCTGGCATTTGTGCGGGGTGCATGAATCTGTTTTTGGATTTGGGTGTGCTACTGTTATGTGATAGGATTTGACATTTGGCCTCTGGGAGTGTTTTGTTGTTTAACTTTTCCCAGTAGAAATCATTCTGGGATTGGGATTCAAATATTTTCAAAGGTCAAAACTGAAGAACAAGAACTCAAATAATGTGAAACCGCATCTCAGCTTGTGGCCCTTTTTCAGGGATTTTGGACCATGTAATTCAGAAGCAGGTGAAGTTGTGTCAGAAATGTCAGAAACTGTGCTTCTACTCTGAGAGGCACTCATCACTGAAGAGTAACATCACATCAATAACACCCTGACCCCATAACCCTAACCCCACAAGAAAAAATATTTTCTCATAATAAAGTGTTTTGGGCATTTCATCTATTCATTTTTGGTATTTAGTCCTACACACAGGCAGGGTTGAGGTTAATGTGAATGACTTGTTTGCAAGTCTATGGTCGTCAGTCCATGTATTGGACCACTTAGAATTATTGTTGACTTCTTTTGGCCAACATGAAAGTATGTACCAAATTCTATGGTAATCCAACCAATTGTTGTTGGGGCATTTCAAACAAGTCCACAAATGTGGCACTAGACAGGGAATCAAAGGAGTGGACAGAATGACCAACACTGCAATTGCTAAAGCTACACTGCTAGACTGGCTGAAACTATTTGTTAAGAGAAAGATTGATGTAATGGTTAAAAGAAACCAATAACTGTTAGTATGAAACAAGATGCAAACCATGGTTTCTTGTGGCAAAGTGACAAACTTTGTTTACCCACCCTTGAGCCTTCTTTTTTCCTTCAAATTATTTAGTTATGGTCCAACAAGTCTACTTCCACCTTTGTCACTTAGAGAGTCATGTACTTAGTTAGGTATGACTGCAAGCACTTACTTGATAGAAAAACACTTGAGCACCCAATGTGGGACAGTCTGAGATTGCTCTCCCTTTGTTTTCTTCCTCCAATGCTCAGCTCCACTATTAAACACATAAATCACACAGTGTATATAACATGAGCAAAATGCATAAGAAAACTGGTAACTGCATGTGAAAACATGCACCCTATGGACCCTGACCAAGAAAGCATGCCATGTAAAACCTTGACTGATACCTCAAAAGAAGTGCGATTTATTTCAATATTCCAGTACGAAGTAAAAAATTCCTTTATCCCATGTCATCCTATTATAAACTCTCTCTCTCCCCTTGCCAGAAACACCAATAAATGTCATAACATTGCTAGGTCCTTTTTCTGTTTAAAAGAGCTTTATTACCCTTACCTAGATAGATCGGAGTGAACTAATGTCACGGAGTGAAAGTGTGTGTATGTGTTTCTAAGGGTAAGGGGCAAATTTTTTCAAAATGAAGAAGCCTTGTCCATCTTTAACATCCCGTCCTCACCTCTTAAAAATGGAAAAAGGATCCTTTGTGAGAGGTTGGAAGTGCAGGTTGAGAGAAAACAAGTCCCTATAAGGGGGGAGAAGGCAAAAGGAGGGCTGGAATGTCTCCTTCTGGCAAGGCTTGTTGGGTAATAGATCGTCTCTTTTATTCATGGTTAGGGACGTGTTTTAGGCAGTGTGTGCATATTTGGATGTTGGGTTAGTGGCTTAACTGGAGGGAATGAGGTTGATACAGACAGAAAGCATCCATGGTGAACCTGCATCAAGACACAAAAAAACTCTTTTTGAGTTTAAAATTTAGACCAAACCTTGACGCTGTATCTATTTTTGTGTTGTCACCTGATCCTAGTGGCATTATGCCAAGCACAGGTTGACCCCCACCCCATCATTCAGTTTGCAATACCTCAGACTTATAAACTCACTATTCTTTTTGCAGAACTCCTTCTCAAGTGTCTTTCACATGGAATACGAGGAGCTGGGTGAAGTCCTAGATGCCCCCAAAAGGTAAGGCGATCACTCTTAGCTGGGAGCTCTTGTGTACTCTAAGTTGTACTCCAGTTGTTTGCGTAAGTCATTAGCACTAATGTTTTCTCGAATTTGCAAACTACCCTTTTCCTCACCCCAGAGGTCCTTGGATGGCGTCTGTGTAACAGGTCCTTGCTCAAGGATTCATATTTATCATATACACTGACGGACGGAGAAATATAAAGGGGATGTAAGGTAATTTTGTTATAGTGAATATGAAAAGACAGAAATGGCTTAGTAAAGTATTCATAAGTATGCAGAGCTGATTTGCAGCCCTGTGAGATCTTTGTGAGGTGGACTTTTTTACCTGCCAAATTCTCAGAGATTTTATCACTGGCTTTGCGCTCAAAGCTCTTGTCCTTATTAGCAGAGTTCTATTGGCTCAGTGCTCTGTATTTGATGTGCTTTGTCAGCTCCTCAATCACAACCTGTTTATCATGATGAAGTGGGCCCTTGCACAATCTTGGATGCAATTGCAATCTGAGAACTTTTTGAGAGAACCTAACAATCATCTGACACAGTTTTTAAGATCAGCATGCGCTCTTATTGCATGTGACAGCTATATTATTAGCATATGTGGAGTAGCAGTACTATTGCAGTGGATGGAGATGTACTGCAACTTTTTTTTCCAGCAAGGACATATATGTTAATGTTAAGTGTGTACAGCCTGCAAAGCTGCTATGTCAAGAATCACTGAAACATCTCAGTGCGACCTTTATAAGATGACCATTAACGTAATTATTTCTGGCATTTGACATTACACCCAAAATCTTTCCTATTAAGGAACAATCTTTCTTTTTTGTTCAGTAAAACAATCACCTTTTATAACTCAGCTCAGTCAGTTACAGTTCTTCTGTGTTAATCCTGTCTCCCATTAAGTAGGGTTATATACCAAAAGAATTGCCTTTACTAAGACTTGGAGCAAAAGTAATTGATGTCTGGGTTATTTGCTCTGGCAACATTTTTATTTTCCAATCCAGGTAATGTGATGTTGTTAAGGTCATGAGTATGTTTCAAACAAAGTGGTTACAGGATGGTCAGTCCAAAAAAATCCTTCTCTCACAGCTAGTGTTGAAATTTGTGGGCCTCCCTCCCCAAATTTAGCAATTCTGTGATAGTCAAGCCCACTTTCTGCAGTGAGAGGGGTACATAGGAGCATGCATGGACAGAGATGCATAACAGCAGTGAGAACAACAGAGTATTGGAATGACAATGACAGTGTTAACATGAATGATTTTGATAGTAGCGGTGGTAGTAACAATAATGCAGAAATATAACACTTAGTAATAACAGTCATTGGCGTCAAGCAGGACCACAGCAGGAGGTCCAGACACAACCAAGGACTGAGACATAGGTGACCAGGGTTAATGTGTGGTGTTGGTTGGTTAAAGTTAGGGAAAGACTGTTGTCATGGTTAATTACTGATAAAGAAAACATTGACTTGAATTGTTTCACCTACCTTTCGCCTACCTTAACAAGATGCTTTGAGTTGCCTACACATAACCATAAAAATGTCAATCATGGCTTAGTTGAGGGAACGTTTATTGTACATTTATAAAGTATGGTAACACTGAAGAATACAAATAACTTCGGTATTAGCTTTCAGTCACATCTCAAGGCCTTTATGAGCAGTACTACGACTGTAAACTAGTACTGCTGATGAAGACACTGCAAACTCCTTCCACTGATGAAGATTGTTATGTGCTATTGAAAGCTCTGGAAAAGGTCAGTAAGAGTTAACTGTCAAGTGTAATGGAAATTAATTTTACGTGAACACATTTTTTAGGACACAGATTTGTCTGCACTGAAATGTATTTGCCATGAAAATGATGTAATATATCTAAAAACACAGATGAAAAGTGAAGATAGAATGTCCAATCAGAGAACAAAATGATTTAAAGATGTACAGGCAGGATGAACAGAGGGTCAGAATGAGAAGAAAAAGATTGGAGGAGGCGACAGCAGCAGAGTTTCCTGACGTCAACTCGTGCTTCAGGCAGGAGGAATGAATAAGCTGTAATCTGATTTAAGACTCAGTGAGATAGAAAACCCTCGCTCCTCCCCAGCCCCCCTCATCTCCAAGGTGGCCTGGCCTCCCCAGTTGCTACGCAGCATCTAAAATTCAATCTTAATCTCAGCCTAAGCAACAGAATTGAATTATGTGTGCATGTGTATACAGTTGTGTTTGCTGTATGCTGCATTTGTTTTGTGTCAATTTATCAATATACGGAGGCTTATATTGTCTTTTATTAGGTTTTGACCATCAGTGTGATCTACCTGAAATAACAGATAAACTACAGATTGATGGATTAAATTATTGCTGAATTTATTGTTAATATAACAGGAGCGCAGGAACCCCCCAGTTTGATCTGAGATCAGGTCAAGTATGCATGTGCTTCAGCCACAATACTGAACAAAAAGTTTCTCCATAATGACAAAAAGAAAAATTTGGAGGATACATGGAATTCTTCAAAATAATCTTGTCAGAAATAGTCAAAATTACATTGAAAATTGGGACAAGTTTCAGCGAGGCTGTTTCAATCAAGAATTTTAGTACTGCCTTTGGAAAAACCAGTCAGAAAGCCAGTACTTATCAAATCAGTACTGGTTTGATCAAATGCTGATCAAAGCATAGTTTACATGTGTCATAATGTGCAACTCAGTATCACTGCAGTTCGTGAAACAGTGACAAAATTTTATGTTTGTGTACAAGGGCACAGACTTTTAAATAAAAATAAATAAATAAAAAACCCGACAAGAAATTATTAGTTATCTGAAATTATGAGTTATCTGAAAATGATAACTCAAATGAGCTGCTGGATCCCTTTGAACCCCACTCTTCACAGTGAATTGTGTACGCTTTTCTTGGAGGATTACAGCACATTGCCTCAGGTTTTTTGTATGGGAATTTCATTAACCCTAGAACACTAACGTCGGGTGATTTTCACCCACACAATTTTGAAGTGATCGAATTTTACAACCAAATGAAGGGATGTGTTGATACTTTCGACCAAATGTGTGCTCAGTACAGCTGTGAAAGAAAAACCAAGAGGTGGCCACTGTGTGTCCTATATGGCATGATGAACGCTGGTGTGATAAACTGTATTTTATCCGAGATATTATATCGGGTAAAATATACCCAACGTTAGTGATGGTGTTACTAATTTTAACGTTAGTGTTCTAGGGTTAAACACAAATTAGCATGGAAGGTCTTAAAACTAGATTTTGATGCTGGGATCCTCTACAAGACAAACACTCGAAAGGCATTATAATATCACAACTACTGTCTTTCAGTTGCGTAACTTCCCATATTCCCAAGAAAATTTACAATTGAGTGCTACATATCATTTGCCACATAGTGATACTTTTGGGGTCCCTTGAGGACCTGGGGCCCCAGACTGGTAATCCAGCGTTATCCCTAAATTGGAGCAAAACAAATACACTGCAACTATGTCCTGCTGATAGTACCCAAAATTTGATCAAACAGTATACTTACAGACGCAAGGTTGCATTAGTTTGTACTACTGTACTAGACTAGTTTAAAAACGTAGCTTGCTACTGTGAATGAGACATGGTTTTGAAAACAGTACAGTAGCTATGCAGTCCATTGGGCCTTGGTGCCACAGACAGGGTAAGGAGGTCAGAAAGTATGGAGAGATGGACTAACACAACTTTAGTTTTTGTCTTGTCATAGGATTTATTGACAATAAGGAAGTATAAAGCCCTGTCAGCCCTGCCAGTAAGACTGCCCATAAGGCCTTCAAAAACCAGGCACAATTTATTCTTCAAAAACAGCAAGTTTACTGATATTGTTGTGTCATACACAGAACAGGGTCACAAACAATTCTTTCTGTCAGGTTTTATTGACTGTATCTTCACACTGACACTTGCTCTCTTGGCAGACAAAGCCAAGAGAGGTAAAATTAACAAGATCTGGTTGAAAAACACAGATTGTGACCTTCTTTTTATAGGTGAAACAAAGGGACCTGTCAGATCTTGTGAGCCTCTTGTTTTGAAGCTGATATTTAACACATCCTTTCAGGGTCCAAACAGATGAACTGCATCCAGTGAGTGGATATTCTGTGCAATCTGTGTGTGCAAACAGAGCTCAGTATGGAAGTGACCAAGCAACAGAAAAGGAAAATAGGGAGTTGTGAAGATCTGTCAGGGATGACACAATCCAGATGTCTTATCTTGTCTCGTCCCCCATAACGTCTCATTTTTTACCGTCTGCTCTCACGACTGTTTCTCCCATTTACATCTAATAATTGCCTTAAGATAATGCTTTGTGTAAAATAAAATGGCCAGTTCCAACTGGGCTAGTGTGGGAGGGGTCCAGCAGGATGTTAGCCTTGACTGTTTGGAACCACAGGAGGCTTTTTACAGAGACATTAACGTCAGGCTGTGGTTTCCCAACATCATCTGTTTCAGCAGGAAATTTAACTACACTGAATCGACGTAGTAAAACTCCTTGCCCTTGACCCTGACCTTGATCCGGTTCACAGGAACAGCTGGAATGTTTCAGGTTGACAATGTGGGGAGATTCCCTTTTTCTGGATGTGACTGTGTTTGACTGCCTTGCCAACACAGTACTGACGTGGTTTTCAGTGATGCTGTTCTGTTCTGTTCATTAAAGTCAGAGGGAAAGAAAAAGTGGATCTATATTTGGGCAATTAAACTTGAGATGCCTGTCTATCTGAAGTGTGTGTGTGTGTGTGTGTGTGTGTGTGTGTGTGTGTGTGTGTGAGCTGAGGCCAAACTGTTTGTGGACAGGATGTTGGAAACCAAGCAAAACACACAAAGTAACACACACACACACACACACGTATATACTTATCTGTAGAGGTAGATGAAGTATTCAGGTCTGTGTAAAACTAGAATTAACAAGATCTAATCATTCAGAAACATTACTTTCAGTGTTATATAATGAAATGTAAAGAAGCAGAAGTATAGCATGAAACAACAATACTCAACAAGTATGCAACAAGTACCTCAAAATTGTATAGTATTTGAGTAAAGTATAGTATAGTATAGTCACATTCCACTGCTGATTTCTTGTACTTTTTAATGTTTCTAACAAACAGCCACTAAAACACACATTTTGGTCTTACTGTTGTTCTTTCTGTCATCCACAAACACGCTTATATTCTCTTCCTGTCACAAGCATACAAACTCACACTTTGACACACATTCTATCCACAGCACCACAGCCAAAATCCACTGGCTTTTGCCTTAACCTCATGTTATGTTTATATATCCATTTTCCATCATTTATCATGCAGTATTATAGCTGACTCTGTAGTCAGACTAGGGACGACAAAAGATAATGTAAGATGAGATTTATTTTTGTGAGGACATAGTCAGTAGATTGTCTTATTTTTCACTGTTTAGTATTTTGGAGCCTACATAATTTAATTAATTGTTACTACATTTATACCTATTATATTTTACTGTTTAAGTTCCATCAGGAACTATTTAATATGACGCACTATTTTTCAGTGCTGTTAGCTCTAAGGTGGTTATTTTATACCACAAATATCAAGCTATATAGCCAATGGATAAAACAACGAAATGACAAAAACAGAGCTAAATGCGAGTGAATATTGGACTTGCATTCATCAGGTGGACATAAAAACGAGTCCTCATGAATGCTAATGTTGCTATGTGTCTGCTGGACAGACAGCTGGTTGCCAACACATTAGTAACATTAACTTTATGAGGTGATGATATGTAAGGCCAAAAATAACTTAATGCCTGTTTCTTCAAACATCTCACTATCATGTATTTTTATTTAAACTGACAACTGTAGTAGGTATTTCTTTATACAGATTTTTCAATATTTCTTTTAGGATGTGTGATACAGGGTGGCATGGTGGTGCAGTGGTTAGCACTGTCGCCTCATAGCAAGAGGGTTCCAGGTTCGAATCCCGGTCTGGGCCCTTCTATGTGGAGTTTGCATGTTCTCCCTGTGCCTGCGTGGGTTTTCTCCGGGTTCTCCGGCTTCCTCCCACAATACCAAAACATGCACATTAGGTTAATTGGCTACTCTACATTGCCCCTAGGTGTGAGTGTGAGAGTGTGTGGTTGTTTGTCTTTGTGTGTTGGCCCAGTGATTGACTGGCGACCAGTCCAGGGTGTACCCCGCCTCTCGCCCGTAGTCAGCTGGGATAGGCTCCAGCTCCCCTGCGACCCTGACGGATAAGCGGTGTAGAAAATGGATGGATGTGTGATACACTTTTTTTTAACCTTCATTTATTCAGTGTAGCTTCACTGAGAGGAATGCCCTGATTACATTCACACAGTTAAACACATTCACATTTACAGTTGCAATCTGATCTACCTGCCACTGAAGAGCTCCATAGAGTGGTTGGTGTTAAGTGCCTTGCTCGAGAGTGCCTCAGTGGGTCGCAAATGAAAATACTCCAGATTCCTTGACGTTGATGTCTTTAAGAACTGGAAAATCATCACTCTAAAACAAATAATTGAAAGTCTGTTCAAGTATTGTCCAAGTAACTTCAGTTTGTGCATAGGTTCGTCCAAGTAAACTTGGTGTTTCATCTCATTATGCATGGTAAGTTATGAAGTTGTGTGTGTTGTGTCTCTCCTCAGAGAATGTGATGTCAGTCAGATCAACTACATGTACGCTCAGTATGTTAAAAACACCATGCAGCCGCTTAACATCGCAGATGTCACCAAGGACCAACGCTTCCCCTGGACAGTCAGTATATATCTTCTTTTCTTTTTCTGTTTTCTTTGCTTTCCCCAAGTCAAGTAATTATTCCTTTGTAATTGCTCTCTGACAGAGTGAAAATCCAGATCACACCAGCAACCAGATT
The DNA here is from genome assembly GCF_020382885.2 of Scatophagus argus. Taxonomy (NCBI): domain Eukaryota; kingdom Metazoa; phylum Chordata; class Actinopteri; family Scatophagidae; genus Scatophagus; species Scatophagus argus. The sequence goes on along the minus strand of NC_058515.1, from coordinate 2,299,609 downwards.
AAGAGTTTGCTCTGCACTCCTATTAGGAATGGCAAGAAGGACAAAGTCATAGGTAGGATCTCTGTTTTTTTTGTGTTTTTTTTGTGGTGATGCATCTTTTGAAGTACTAAATCTGGTTTAAAACCTCATCTTTTTAATTTATGATGGTAACTCAGATTCAGTAAGATCTGTGGACAGAAAACTTGCATGGAAAAAAAGAAGGCCATGAATGTGAACCATCAGCGCTGACCGATTAGAGGTCTGTGTAATTAGTGATGCAATGTTCCTTAAAAGTGTGGCAAGGCTGGTGTGAGACTCGCGTGTATTTTGGTCAAACCCAGAAATGGGTGAGCTTTGTGAACACTGATCTCAGATTGCTTCAGTACTTAAACTGTCTCTGTGGTTCTCCAATTCCATTTCAAGGCATTGGTTGACAACAGCACCAGGGGCAAGAAGCTTTAACCATCTTGAATCATAAGCCTGAGAACACATTAAGGCAGTATAGAAGTACCACTTTTATTATCTATCCATGAATACTCATGAATACTTATTATGAGCATAATTAGCTGGCTATGAACATGACTAATGACCATGGATATTCTTCAGTGATCAAACAAAACAGGTTCTCATGAGTCCTCCTCCAACCTTTAAGAGTCCTGGTCATGAGCAAGATCAAAACATTTCAGTTTTGCAATGAAATGTTCTGCGGCCTTCTCCTCCTCCATTTCTTTTCTTTGCTTCATGAATACATTATTAGTATTATAGATGAACTTTCTTATTCTGTATCCTGAAAAGGCGTGAAAAATTGGTAACTGTATCTCATTTTAGGATGATGTAATCAGTCATTTAACACAAAATTGCCAAGCTTAGGTACATGCTAGTTAAGATGGCTTATCATTTAACTGTAGAAGTTAATGAAAGTAAAGCCACACACCCAAATTCTGCCAGCTCCCTCCCATCAGATTTAAAAATTACAATCAATGTAGAGGTTTGTTGGTGTTGCGGGTAAGGTGACTTTGACAGTGTGACCGACCAGGAACAGTCAGCTGGTAGTCAGCCATGAGCAGCTGCTGTTGGACTCTCTGTGTCTGCTTGGAAACACAGAGTCTGTTGGAGCTTTGACAGTCAGAAGCACTTTGTAAAAGTTTCGGTGTTATAGCCGAGCTACCAGTAGCCAGTGAGGCTAAGAGGTTGTGTGTGGAGAGTCCCAGTGCGGAGCCTTTTAACATGGGTTTATCATCAAGGGAAATAATGGAGTCCAGTGGTGTTCTACAGTTGTTGTGTCAACATTCTGTTTATAAGACGTAGAGAAGTCCCAAACGGTTGACTCCTTGGAGCAATGGCCTTGCAATGTTCAAGCTGGTCTGAAACGGTAGATGGCACGTTGAGCCAACTGATGAAATTCCATTGATGTGTTTAAAAAATTATTTTTCTTATTTTTTCTTTTTGTTGTCATCTGGTTTGTCATTCCTGAACAGTGAAATAAAAAGAAAACACACAAAAAATAATCATTGTTTTAAAAAAAGAAACCACTTAAATGCCAAGCATGACTTTGCCATGTCAAAAATACAACCTCTATGTCTGTTCCTGTTTGTGTCTATGTAGGTGTATGTCAGTTGGTGAATAAGATGGATGAAGCATCAGGCAGTGTGAAGGCCTTCAACAGGAATGATGAGCAGTTTCTGGAGGCATTTGCCATCTTCTGTGGTCTTGGCATTCAGAATACGCAGATGTATGAAACAGTGGAGAGAGCCATGGCCAAGCAAGAGGTTACTCTGGAGGTCAGCTTTGTACAAACACACACACACACATACACACAACAGAAAATGGAACCAAAGAGTAATTTTATTAGAGAACTTTCTTGAGCAGATTTTGAAATATTTTAGGGAAGGCTACTCCGTTTTCTGATTTAATAATTGTCACTGCCATTCCAGGGAAAGCTTAGGCTGAACATGTAATAAACTCTTCTAACTTTCAGACCAGATTACAAAGACTGGTTTGCTTTTTACACACATATACATGTGTATGTGTATGTGTACGTGTGTGTGTGTGATTTAAGTTTTTGTAGGATTTTTAATAGGATTAGCAAAACAGTAACATATGGAAAAAAAAACGATACAACACCATAATATAAACAGGAACAAATGTCAACTCAACGGGCAGCCCACCTCTACAACTCCCCAACAAGTCAATGCCAGCATCATGGCAAATCACATCTTTTTATTTCTAATATCAAAGACTGTGTGCTTTAGTAGTTCTGTCTTTTTGAGAAATCAGTTTATACACTATATTGCCAAAAATATTCACTCACCCGTCCAAGTAATTGAATTCAAGTGTTCCAATTACTTCCATGGCCACAGGTGTATAAAACCAAGCACCTAGGCATGCAGCTTCCACAAACATTTGTGAAAGAATGGGCCGCTCTCAGGAGCTCAGTGAATTCCAGCGTTGTACTGTGATGAGATGCCACCTGTGCAACAAGTCCAACAGTGAAATTTCCTCGCTACTAAATATTCCACAGTCAACTGTCAATGGTATTATAGCAAAGTGGAAGTGATTGGGAATGACAGCAACTCAGCCATGAAGTGGTAGGCCACGTAAAATGACAGAGCGAAGTCAGCAGATGCTGAGGCGCATAGTGCGCAGAGGTCACCAGCTTTCTGCAGCGTCAATCGCTACAGACCTCCAAACTTCATGTGGCCTTCAGATTAGCTCAAGAACAGTGCGTAGAGAACTTCATGGAATGGGTTTCCATGGCCGTGCAGCTGCATCCATGCCATACTTCATCAAGTGCAGCGCAAAGCGTCAGATGCAGTGGTGTAAAGCACGCCACCACTGGACTCTAGAGCAGTGGCGATGTGTTCTCTGGAGTGACGGATCTATCTGCAATCTGATGGACGAGACTGGGTTCGGCGGCTGCCAGGAGAACGGTAATGGAACGGAACTCTGAATGCATACCAAGAGATTTTGGGCAATTCCATTTGCCCAACTTTGTGGGAACAGTTGGGGATGGCCCATCCTGTTCCAACTTGACTGTTGACAGTGCACAAAGCAAGGTCCATATAGACATGGATGAGCGGGTTTGGTGTGGAAGAACTTGACTGGCTCAGCCCGACAGAACACCTTTGGGATGAATTAGAGCGAAGACTGCGAGCCAGGCCTTCTTGTCCAACATCAGTGTCTGACCTAACAAATGCACTTCTGGAAGAATGGTCAAAAATTCCCATAAACACACAGAAGCTGTTTGAAGCTGTTATAGCTGCAGAGGGTGGGCCGACATCAGATTAAACCCTATGGGTTAAGAATTCCTTAAGTTCATATGCGTGTAAAGACAGACAGACAGATGAGCGCATACTTTTGGCAATATAGTGTGTTTTAGACTTTTAACTGTGAGCACATTTTTAGAACATGTAGACATTTAGTCTTGTGTCCTCGAAGGCTTGGTTTTAGTTAGGTTCCAGACAGGGTAACATTTGGAATCAGGCTTTAGTACGCATCATGGTAGTGAAGGGTAGCAAGGGTCTTAGTGAGTTTGAAAGTTTAGAAAAGAATAGTGCGTGTGTGTTTGAGCATCTTTGACAGAGCTATATGTGAGTGCATGAGTGACAGTGATGAGGTGATGCAGGAGGATTTTTCAGGCTACTTCTTAACATTTTCCTTCCTTCAGCCTCTGTGCGTGACAGCCAGAAAAGCACAAATTCATTATAGCTGAGCCCACACACGCACAATTGACTATACAACATTTTATTCAGTGTCATGTACTTATATTCTCCTACTTTCAGTCACATGCATGCATACACACTGTACACACTTGCTGTTTTCAGTGTGTTCTCAGTGGCGGAGCTGTCAGCTTCAGGGTATCAAAGGTGACGTCTCCTCTCGCCTGCAGCTGACGCCTGCCTCCTCTGGCAGCATGCAGCCTCCACTTTACCCATTTCAGCCAGGCGTTACTCTAACTGGTCTGGGCTGTTGTATCCCTCTTCTGTTCATTCCAACACTGTGTGCCTGTTCAGCTGTGTGTGGTGTGTGTATGTTAGCATGGTTGTCCTTTATATCAATTCCTGCCAGGGAAAGTTTAAATAGCCGTTAGAAAATATGTGCTTTATATACTTCAGTGACTGACTTTAATACTTTCATCACTAACTATACGTGCTGAGAGACTGAAGACCCTGCATATACTGTAAGCGGGCGCCAGATGTCAAAAAAAAAAGAATTACTGAAAATAGTGCTAAATGTAGCTTTGAAGAAACAGGGCTAAAAGGTCTAAAGCTGAAAAACAGAAACCACTGACACTGTGAAACAAGTCCAGCCCAGCAGTATATTTCCAGTATGCTTAATAAGAGTACACTGTAAGTTAGTCTCACATTATTACATTTGCATTTCCATCAAGTGGTAACAATGCTGGGGAAACATAATAACAAATGAGTGAACAAGGACGTAATTGATCAAGGTTATGAAATGTCTTTCTTTTCACTTTCGTTTATCTTTCTGTTGTGAAAATGAAATTCCCAAACTACCACTGCCTTCGTTTTTCAGAGACAAAAGAAGAAAAACTCTCTTGACAGTGAACTTCAGAGCAAGATCATATTTTTTATTTGACTGACAAGTTTGATTGATGAGCAGCACCCTTTTGTCTTTTCCTTCCCCGTAAAAAGCCTCTTGATCTCAAGCTTTTCATGCTTTAACAGCCTTGCAGCATTTTTGTTTTTGGGGTTCCCAAATGAGTCAGATTCATATATGTTTTTCAACAGACATTTTGATTTGTCATGTGAGGCTCAGTTGATACTCATTTGATAATCATGGCGCCAGTCAAATAATCATTGCAATGCCATGCAATATATAATGCTCTTGACTTGTGTTTAGCAGGTCTAAATATGTGCTATGAAAAAGCATTTTGAGGGATTTATGTTTACCTCACATTTTCCTCTTGGTCCTGTGCAAACTCTGTGCAAGCTCCATGCGCCGCGTCTTTCAATGAAAGTCACCCTTTAAACCTAAAAAATACAATGCGCAAATTCCATGATATTACAGAAATGTTTTTTGTGAAATCAAACAATGACAAGTTGATGGTCAAGAAGTACAGACCTGGCGATGCATGTAGAGAGCGGAAGTGTTGGCTCTGCGTGTTTGTGTCTTTTCCAGATAACCTAATATGGCTCAAATTCTACTTACCTCATCTTTTTTCTGTGTGTGTGTGTTCCAGGTCTTATCATATCATGCCTCTGCTGCTGAGGAAGAAACACGGGAACTCCAGGTAACCGCGGTAAATTAAAATTTATTCATTTAACAATACACAAACACCAACATGAGAATTAATGCACATACCATTCAATACACAGCCATAAACAGACATGGTGCCATGCACGCATAAGAACTTGTTGTCCCAGAAGAGGCAGAGTTTGTGTAGATGTGAAGCAGTCTTGTAACACAACACCACACTGCTGAATCAGCAAGAAAGCAACAGTGTAACAAATCACAACATTGCCTCCAGCGGCTTTGCCTGCAGAGTCCATATTGTTGGCAAGATTATTCTGTTAGGTTTTAAGCTAGAGATGGACTCCAAATGAGCGGGTGAATATGGTAGGGTAAACGTTAAAAGGTCTTTACTGAACAAAGAAATATGAAACACAAACAATTTACCGATAGTCCCAAAAAGGTAGAACACAAAACAACCCAGATCTGGGCGACAGGTGAATGTACAACAGTCCAAAGCTCAGTATAACAAACTGAGATCGAAGAGTCCAAATGGAATTTTTAAATCCAACACCAGAGTAAAGCAGGCAGAGGCAGGAAGGTGAACCACTATAGCAACAGTATATTCTAGAGAGGGTGGACTGGGAGAGCTGCTCTTTAATAGTATGGTGTTTGAAGAGGAGATTGGCGGTAGATGCGAAACAGGTATGGAGGTATGCATAGGAAAGGGCCATCAGGCATAGGTATCATTTTAAAAATGATCGAATGATTTCAGTAAGCATCTTTCATTTTTGCAGAAAAATGTTCATGTAAACAGTGTTTCAAACATTTCAGAAAACAGCCACATTTTATAAATGTTCAAAAGCACATTTTTTAAAAAAATGACATTTCTAAAAACAATGTAATGTCAGAAAACCTTGTAGAAGACATGTAAGAACGTGTTTCCTGTTTTGTCTTTAAGTTTTCTGAAATGTGATTTGTTATTTGCCTGGTACATGCAAACTGCTGTATTTGTTCTCTAGGTTTAGAGGTTGTTGCAGCTGTTCTTCTGTTTCACTTTTGAAGGAAAACAAGATGTTTCAAAGCTCTATTCATGCGTAAACACTTGCATCATCAATAAATACACAGATGTGGAGGAGGCATTGCAGGAGAGTCACAGTGGAGACTTTGTAATATTCAGAAAACCACACTAAAAAGGTTTTTGGTCTTGCCTGGCACTGTTGAGCACACAGCCTTGTAATATAGATAGATTTTTCACATTGGCATTTTTTTTCTTTCTTGGTTGAGTAATCTTTTGGTTTGTTTGTAACCTGTCTCACGTCTCTTGCCCCCTTAAATATATTTTTAGCAAATGCCTATAATAATACCTCTTAGAGGCACTTGACTGTAAGTGAAAATGATTGTGTCATTATATTATCACACATAACCACACATTCTTTGCTGAATCTCTATAACCATTCCTCTGCATCTGGAAATTTCACAAATATTAAAGAACCTCTGTAGTCAGGCTGTTTTAAGATTTTGATAATTAACTCACCTGTATATATATGTATCTGACAGCACTCCAAGGCTGCTATCCAAAAATGATGCAATCAATGCAGCCTAGCTTTTACACCAGTCACAGTCTTAAAAATGACACCACATGACTTTCTCAAAAGGTTCTGCGCTGTTCTGCTCTCTTTGTGGTCTAGTGGCCTCCCTTGAGTTCTGGAGAGAGAATGTGTCACTTGGTATCTAGGACATAGACTTGATTTTTCTAGGAAGAGACCACTACATACAGTATGTCTTTGTGTGACACATCATAGGATGAAAACCCCTTATAGCTGTGTTGTTAACAGCAATCAGGATTTAGAATCTGGAAAATTATATGATTATCAGAGATTAGGTCTAACTAAATAATGTAAATGACACACTTCTATATTTGTGCATGTGTGTGTCATTAGATACACACCTTCCCTTATTTATTGAATATTTATATGCATGTGTTTGAAGGTAGCCACGGTGCCATCAGCCCAGTCACTATGTCTTCTGGACTTCAGCTTCAGTGACTTTGATCTCTCAGACACTGAAACCACGCTGGCTACTATCCGCATGTTTGTTGACCTCAACCTGGTCCAGAACTTCCAGATGAAGTACATGGTAAGACCTAACATGGGGTGTTATTAAAATAGATCATACTCATTACACTAAGGTAGACTGGGATTTTCGATTAAAATGTACCTTGATCATCCATAACATTAAAACCACTGACAGGTGAATAACATCAGTCATTTGATTACAGTGCAATGTTCTACATGGAAACCTTGGGTTCTAGCAATCATGTGGATATTCTTTGACACACCACCCACCTAAACATTGCAGACCAAATATACCATGGCAAAGGTTAGGGGGCCTACAAAATATTAAGCAGGTGGTTTTAATGTTGAGGTTGATCAGTCTATGTTTAGATTTGTCTCCTTTGTCTGTCTGTTACTCTTTGGTCAACGGCAAAATATTGACAAATACTGGACAGATTTTCTTTATATATTCCTGGTTTCCATACAATAAATCAGGTGTTTTTGGGTCACTTCATAACCTTTCCTCTAGAACCTTTTAGATTTCCATAACCTATGACTTTTTCTCTTGGGCCATCATACAGGGTAAACATGTACACAGTGATCGAGAAGAGAATTATCATCGGTTTGTTCTTTGTCCATCTGATAATATATTGAGTGAAAGACTGTCCACTCCCTGAAACGTAGATTGACTGGTAAATAGAGAGCTTCGCCTTTCAGCTCTCTTTGCCATGACAGACCGGTACAGCGTCCTGCTCCAATTCGCCTGTCATTCTTCCTCTCCATTTTACCCTCACCTGTGAACAAGACCCCGAGATACTTAAACTCCTCCATTTGGAGCAGCAACTCTCCTCCGACCCACCCTTTTCCAGCTGAAAACCATGGCATCAAATTTCTTCACTTCATACTTGGCTGCAAACAATCCCAGTGCAAACTGGAGGTCACTGCTTGATGACAGCAATAAGACCACATCATCTGCAAAAAGCAGAGATGGAATCCTGAGGCCACTGAACCTGACACCCTCCACCTAGAAATTCTGTCCAGATAGATTCTGAACAGAACCAGTGACAAAGGGTAACCCTGATGGAGTCCAACCCTAACTGGGAATGAGTTTGACTTATGCCAGCAATGTGACCCAAGTTCTCAGTCTGGCAATACAGAGACTAGATGGCCCATAGCAACAGATCAACCACCTCATATTCCGGGAGAACCCCCCCACAGGATGCCTCCAGGGACTCAGTCGTAAGCCAAAACACATGTGCACGGGTTGGACAAACTCCCACGACCCCTCCAGCACCCTTGTGAGGCTGTACAGCTGGTCCAGTGTTCCACAACCGAAAACCGCATTGTTTCTCTTTGATCCGAGTTTCAACTGACAGGCGGACTCTTCTTTCCAGCACCCTGGCATAGACTTTCCCAGGGAGGCCCGGGATTGTGTTCCCTCTACAGTTGGAACACACCCTCTAAGGGGGACCATCACCCCAGTGTGCCACTCCAAGGAGACTCTCCCCGATGACCATGCAGTGTTGCAGAGGCATGTTAGCTATGACAGCCCCACAACATGCAGAGCCTTGAGGTACTCAGGATAGATCTCATTCAAGCCCGGGGCACCGCCGCTGCTGAGTTGTTTAACTGTCTCTGCCACTTCCGTCCCAGTGATGAGAAAGCCTCTCCCCAAGTCCCCCAGCTCTGTTTCTTCCCAGGAATGCGTGTCAGTGGAATTAAGGAGGTCAGAATCAGAATCAGAATTCCTTTATTTATCCTCGAGGGGAAATTCTTTTTTGTGCAGACATTGCACTTGCAATGTTCCTGACCAAGAAAAGAAAGTGAAAAATATAAAATAGGATAAAAACTAAAATAGGTATATCTATTTCTGAGGCGACTCTATCTTCTGAGTCGCCTCAGAAGATAGAGGCGACTTTGGCCCTTTCTGTACACTGTGTCCATGTTCTTGCACCAGTCCTGTTTGTGGCCCAAGTACATCCTCTAAGTGCTCTTCCACCACCTCCCCAATGACCCCATTGGTAGAGGTCACTGGAGCCTCAGTCAGAGCCTTAGACAAAGATGCATAACAACAGTGATAATAACAGTATTATTGGAATGACAATGACATTAACAATAATAATTTTGATGACACGATCCATGAGAACCTGACAGACAAGAAAGCACAAAGACTCCAGGGAAGAAGTCAAATTAGTGGAATGCATTGATGGGACATGAATGAAATCTCTCGGGAGCGAGTGGGCAAAACAGGAGGCAGGACAGTGAGGAACAGTTAATCCAAAAAAATTCAAGTTTGGCATTATGAGCAAAAACTGGCCTGATGTGAGTACCGTGTGGAGAGACAGAACAATCCGGCAAACGTGGAGAGTGAAAACCAGCAGGTAGGTATTGATTGAAGGTGCGGTAGAGGAGGTGACTGGCAAACAACAAAGACCCGCCCAGGGCTGCTCCGGATAGGTTCAGCCAGGAGAGGAGACTGACAGGCAAGAACAGGTACGAGAGAGAGAGAGAGAAGGGGAGGGAGAGAGTGGGGAAAAGAGCACAAAGCAAAAAACCAAACAGCCAGAACACTAATCCTAACACCTGCCTTCCTAAAGGCTTTCTTCCACAAAGTTTCTATGAAAAAAGCACGTAATATTATAGTATATAAAAGCAATAATGACTATCCAAAGTGTAAGCGTGGTATTCAGAAGACTCGGGTTGCTGTCTTGTCAGTTTAGCAGCAGCAAAACACTGAAACTCAAACACTCTTCAGGCCCTTGTGCTTCTTGTGCGTACAGAAACAAAAATAAAAATTGAATTCCATACACTCCAAGTCAGACCCAACAAAAAGAAAATACTGTATGCTGTATTAATATGAACGTTATTGTAGCAACAGAGAAAACCACAAAAGTTAGAACAACAGCACCACGTTATTCTGGTTGTTGTTCTCAGTATGTCATGGAAAACGATAAACACAGCTTCCTGTTTTTTTAATTGCATAAAAAAATCGGTTTCTCGTTGTCAGCAGCATTAGACCATTAGTACATATGTGTGAGTGACAGTGTGTGCATATGTGTTGGATAATAAGTGAATGCATTTACAATTGAGTCAATATTTGTGTATTTGCCTGCATCCTTAATTCAGAGACCACACACACACACACACACACGGCGGTATCATCCACCTAAAACACTTCCCCTCCAAAAATCACTCACACTCTCTGCCTCCATTACCGCCATCTGTCAGACCCACTACTCCCCTCAACCGACAGTCTCCTCCTCTGTGTCAGTACTGCCAGGTCGCTGGTGGGTTTGGCTCTCGTCATCAGCATGCTCCCCATGTGAAGAGGCCCTTGTATGTTGGTGCCTTGTCTCTGGAGTGCCTGCAGACAGAGGCCTCATAGAGAGGACCTTTGATTGGAGGACATTAGGGCGCTCCAGTAGCACACATGTTAGCATCACAGCACGGGGAGCGAACTGTACATGTTATTATTAAATTACTTTAACGTATTTCATGCTTTAGAGTCAGTCATTATAATCAAAGTGTAATGATCCTGCAGAGAAAATGAACCATAATTTGCATTTAGTTTTAATCACTGTGTTTGTGATAAATGTGCAGAGATGACTTTCAAAGCGCAGAGCACTGATTTACTGGCAGGGTGCTGAGTGTTTACTTTGGGAAAAGGCAAACAACCTGACAGTTTGCTCATCACATGCTTTTTCTTTTTACTCCTGTTTTTTAGCCATATACCTGTCTCACAGTATAAATCCATGTCTCTTCTGTAGAGTTTATGCCAGTGGATTCTGAGTGTGAAGAAGAACTACAGGAAGAATGTGGCTTATCACAACTGGAGACATGCCTTCAACACAGCTCAGAGCATGTTCGCTCTCCTCAAGTCAGGACGCTTACAGGTCAGTGTAGTCAATTGCTGGTTAGGATGAGCTGATTTGTTAAATTGTCTTTCACTGTTTGAATACCATACACCCATTTATTTTACATGATTCAGTTCATTATCTACAAGTATATCACTGATTTCCTACCTCCCAGGCAGCATTAAACAATTCATCTCCTTTTTGTCAGAGTCACTCTTGATAATGCACTCAAGCACACTTTGCATACAAATCAGCCTAAAAGCCTATAGTGTGTTTTGGAAAATGGATGGCAGTAATGTTAAATTTACATGATTTGTAGCTTATGTTCCAAATTTTTGACCTATAATGATGTAATGGATGGTTAAAATGTTTCAAAGGATCTCCTACACCACCACTGAATACTACTCAAAAACTTCAGAAAATATTGGGAACTATGTGCATAAAACATTGGGAACTATCTGCAGCTACAGTCTAGAAATATTCCTGACAGCCATACTGGAGGCCCTTCGTTCAGCTCTGTTGTAAAAGCTGTTGTGTCGTATGCAGGGATAGCGTTGCTGTCCACTCCAGGCTCCACGCTGCCAACAGTGTGTGGAGACATACAGCACTGTGTATACACAGCTATGAGGCTTTTGCTTGGTCTGATTGTGGCAATAGACTGTCATCTGTTTACCAGCTGCATAAGTTTGTATGTGTTTTTTCATTTTCATCCTGTCCTCATCTACTCATCCGACAGAATAAGCTCAGCGATCTGGAGGTCTTGGCTCTGATGATCGCAACTCTCAGCCATGACCTGGACCACAGAGGAGTCAACAACTCCTACATACAGAGGTACAACAATTGTATATGCATGTGTACAGCAATTGTACATGCTTGCGTGGGAGTGTGCTCTATTCATTCTGTGTGTGTGTGTGTGTGTGTGTGTGTGTGTGTGTTTGTTTCCAGGAGCGACCACCCACTGGCCCAGCTCTACTGCCACTCCACCATGGAGCATCACCACTTCGACCACTGCCTCATGATTCTCAACAGCCCCGTAGGTGTACACTATTTACATACACAGGAAGATGTCTGATCAAGCCCTGTTTCTATTTTTTTTTTTTTTTTGCACCATCTCTTCATCTACCAGCTACCAAACACACATCCGTGTGTTAGCATCCACATACTGAAGTCCAACTTTTACTTTCATTTTGGCTCCACCCATTCCTAAGAAGAATATCTGTCTCTCTAGCTGCTAATTGCTCCACTATGTTCACCAACTAGCCCTAGTTTGTCTGCCATGTAGCCATGTAATGTACAGTGGGTGTATCTGAGCTTTCACAGCGCTCTGCCTCTGTTAGAAACAAGGTTGGTGAGTTGGTGGAAGTGAATCTAAAACAGCAAAAACAATCAAAACAATATAATGTGTTGTATTACACATAAATTCCCTGAAAGTCAGAAGTCTCAGTGTTCTTAAACACAGCATGCATTTTTTGATCCGGTTGGAGCTAGAGACTGTGTAAATGTAACCCGATTAGTGTATATCAGACAAACCACGTAGACACATTTAAATAAATACAAAAGAATGTCACAAATATTTTTCGTAGAGGTGTATGGAATTTATTGATCAGTTGTTTAAACATTGCTACCCATTGTTACCCTTACTGGTGAGCAGCAAAACTACCAGTCGGTTATTAAGCTAATTATTATTCTATCAGTGTCCATGTGGGAACCAAATTGTCTCTTCACACCCAGATTTTTATTGTCTCACAGTTTTGCAAAACATGACATTAGTTGCCCTTTCACAGATGCAGCTGATTCAGTATGCAGCAGCTGAGCCCTTGGTGGCAATCAAGAAGCTCCATTTCCTCTCGTCTCCTGGTGTCCCTAACATAGCTCCCTGCCAGCCTCAAAAATGATTTCAAAATCTTCACAGTCTGTAAAGGTCTTTGTCGTCTTGCACATTACATAGTAGGTCTCAGATCTGATGGGGTCCTACAACAGCAACTACTTGTGTATGTTTCAGATTCCAGTTGAACGTTAGACATGCCTTTTCCATTGCAGGGGCCAGAATCCACTGTCAGTATAAAAGCTTGTTACTGAAGATTTAAGCATATTAAGGATATTTCCGTGAGATTCCCATTTAAAATAATTAAGAATGAATAACTAAATAACTTTGATTAGGTTAGTGTAATTGCATATTTCCTCCTTTTAAATTGCAGGAATGCTACTAACTGAACACATTTTGTATGCACAATGTTTCCTGGCAACTGAAGTCCTTTCTAGCTAAGACATATCTTAGAAACTAGTAACTCGGGAAAGACTTAATACATAAATATAAAAAATGAGTTTACAAATGGCTGGCAAAGCTTCGTTCAGGTGTGTGTAGTGGTAGCTACATTTTTGTGTATTTTTGTAAATGGATGAACCAGACTTTACATAACAACGATGTGTGCCACTTGTCCTCAAGGTTGTCCTCAATCTGGATTACTTTCTGCACAGAGACAAAATGGCTGTTTACAGGAACCTGATGTTGTTGCCTTCTTATTGCAGGATTTTTCTTGTATATTATACCAATAATTATGCTCATTTTCCATTTGCTAGCCCACCACGGAACAATCTGACAGCCCAATAAAATACATTGACTTACAGCCTGCCCTGATCTTTATGGTCTCAAAACAAACTCTAAATAGTCTCCCAACTCCTCAGCAGCACTTAACGCTGCAGCTGTTGGACACATTCAGATGCAAGCACACACAGAGAGACATGCATTTTACTGTGTCACATACAGGCTGATCAGCATTAATGCAAATTCACCCTCATAAGAGCACTTGAAATGGAAAGGACAGAATAATGTGTGAACTCATATGCTAATAAACACTCATGACATGTGGACTTCATTCAGTTTTTTGGTTTTTTGTCTCTTTGCAATCTAATGTTGTCATGGCAACCCCTTGCTGCCCTACCACACATTATCAATACACAGCATCTTCTCCTTAGGGGGTTGCTATCTAACTCTGTGCACACACACGCTGTCAAAATGTTATGTATGTACTCTGTGTTAGTGTAAATCATCAAAATACAGAGCTGCCCCTGCACTTTTATAATTGTTTCTACTCTTTCTTTCTCTATCTGTTCCTCTCTCTCCAGGGAAACCAAATCCTTAGTGGTCTCTCCCTGGATGAGTACAAAGCCACTCTGAAGATGATCGAGAGGGCTATTCTGGCCACTGACCTAGCCCTGTACATGAAGTAGGTACCAAATGTCAAGCGCAGATGGAAATCTGACTGGAGAGGGTTAGAGAGGTGGAAGATAGAAGAAGAAAAGTCAATTTGGGAAGAGGGAAGAGAAGTGAGGCTATTTTTGAGTATTTTTGATTGGCATCATTACATTCAATCAACCCTTCACAAAACAGTTTCAGTTTAATCTTAAGTGTACAAAATTGTGTCCATCTTGTCATTCCAGGATACTAACAATGTCTTTATTAAATCTCACTTACAGTACTACACAGTAGACCTTTATAGTGTCTATATTTTCTGTAATTTAAGACTGTGTCGTTTGTAAGGAATTTGGAGGCTTCAGTGATTGTTCATGGCTCAGGTCAAGTGTGATTACTTGCAGCTAGGGGTGGGTGACCCGAAGGCATCCACAATCTATTTTTCAGGCAAATATTCTGTCCACCGAAAAATGATTTCTAATTTCTTAAGTTTTATTTCGTTGTTTTTCCCCAAAAATGTTAACACAAGTGGACTAAAGCTGTGTTTTTAGGAGGGGGGAACATTTTGTCTAAATTTGCCACATATAACTATTTACTTTTATCAGACTGTCATCATGACAGAGCCCTACAATATATTGTTCTCACTGCCTTTTTTCACCTTCTTTTATTCATCTGCCTCCCATCCATCTTTCGGCATAGACACAACATAGGCACAGGAGCATAATAAATGGTAAAGTGCCAGTACGTGGATAAATATCGGCTCTCGCTATGTGTGTGTTGTCAGGAGGCGTGGTGAGTTCTTTGAGCTCACGAAGAACAATCAGTTTGTTTGGGAGGACGAACATCACAGAGACTTACTGAGGTGAGTACCAATCTTGCAAAACGATCGAATGTAAAACACCATACAAGTACACAAACAATAGGACGCTGTTTTGATTTTGAAGGAAAAATATTTTGAAATATGCTCCTTTGCTTTCTTTCCAAGAGAGAAAAAAAAACAATACCAATCTGCCACTATTTTAATTATTGATTACTGTATTTCATTAACAATTTGTGTGTGACATCTGTGACATCTTCAAATTGGGTCTGTTCAACCAACAGTCCAAAACTCAAAGATTCTTCATTTCATAAATCATTATCATAAATATGAAACATAAACAGTAAATCCCTACATTTAAGAAGCTAGAACCAGCAAATGTTGGTTCTAGATGATCCCGATTAATGGATTATCAAAACAGCTGGCGACTCATTTTATTTAAAATTGATTCGTTCATTGCTACTAATTGTAGCAGCTCTACTCAAGTCTGTGTGTTAAATACAGAGCTGGAGTCAGGATGTGGTTAGCCTAGCTTAGCATAAGACTTGAAGCAGAGGGAAACAGCTAGCCTTGCTCCAAGATTAGAGGGGAACCAAAAACCGGAGTATCGTCACAATGTGTATTTTAAGAAAAAGTACTGACAGGCCAAACGATGCGTGGCTCGTTGAGACCATGGAGAAACACTTTTGATCTTGGTGGAAGTAGCCAGGAATAGGACAGTCTGGACTTCCCTGCTGAGACTGTTGCCCCCATGACCCGGACCTGAATAAGCGGCAGAAAACAAGACCAGGCGAGACTAACACTGTAATAGCAAAGTTAAAATATCTTCTCATATCACTCTCATAAAGAATCCAAATAATCCTCAATTGTGCAAGTCAGCTGTTCTTTATGAAATAGCAAATAATCATAAACAGTAGTACTGAGAAAATTACTTGAATTACTTTACTTTTAGTTAGTTAGGTTTAGTTTCAACCAACACAATTACTTGAATTTTCAATTCAGTTCAATTCAATTTTATTTAAAGTGCCAATTCATAACACAGTTATCTCAAGACACTGAAAGGTTATGCATTTCATTTGCTGGAAACTGAGATACAGTTAGTGATTTTAAACACACAAGACAGACTCATAAACACACTCACAATGGTCGGATATGATTACTATTTCCAAATATTTTTGCGGTATGACTGTGATTATCAGTGTTTGTCGATTTACCTTCAATTTCAGATCAATGCTGATGACTGCATGTGACATCTCAGCCATCACCAAGCCCTGGCCTGTGCAAAAAAGGGTATAAAAAAATATCCCATTTGTCTGTGTTAGTTGTACAGCACCTTTTCAGCTTTCTGTGGTATGGATTATTCTTTTTCTTCCCTTACTTACTAGTTTATCTAGGACATATGACAATTTGGTTTTTCTAAATCCTAAGCCACACATTGATATTCATCCTTCTTACAATTTTTACTTTCACTTATTTCATCCTATGTAATGCCAGAAATACAAGCAGAAACATAATCACAGAAACAGAAATTTATGCACTGTTTTTTGCATGTGTGTGTGTGTGTGTATGGGGGGATTGCATATTGAGAGGACACAGAGTTACATTAGCATTATTTAGTAAGTCCAATATTTACTCTCCTTTTAGCTCTGTTTTGGTATGGTATTAATTCCTGATTAAAAATAAGTCAGGTAGCATGCAATGGGTTTTGAGAACATTAGTGGAACTTTAAATTAAAGTAGTCTGGTACAGTAAACTAATCCCTCAAAGGCAAATTCTCGGTAAAATAACAGAGGATCCACTCTCTGTTGGCTGAAACAGGCCACACCATCAACAGTGATGTCTCAGCAGGTGTTTTGGCTTTGAAACTAATGAGACGCACCTGCTGTGCCTTTGCTGATTGGGCCGTGACCCAAAGTGTAACATGTTTAACAGTTTCTACCTGTAAAGAGAAGTGCAGCATCTGTTCTTCATACGTTCGTCTCTATTTCATCTTTGATTCTGACATTTCACTCTGTTTACTTCTTAACACTCTCTCCCTCTACCTTTTTCTTTTGCATTCACTCACACACACACACACACACACACACTTATCAATGTTCTTTCTGTATTTCACCGCTGTCTCTGTTTTCATCTCCCCGCTGTCTTACATTATTCTGCATCTCATTAGGAACCACAGGGACAGTGGAGAGAAGTTCAGACAGGCACTCATTCCATTTGTGTGTTTTGTGTGTGCGCTTGTGTGTGTTGATAAGTGAGGACTCATTAATAAGAACAGCTGTGCCCCTGTCCTCAGATGACTCATCTAAAAAACAGGGCATCTTGGCCTTTGCAGTTTTTTCTATAGGATTTTATCTTTACTTTAGTTTACCTTCTTTTTTATCAGATGAAATTTTAAGCTTCATTTTCCTTGAGTTAAACCTTTAATGATTTAAACCTTTAATGGTTTAACTCAACCTTAATAACTTTAGTCCATTGGGTGTCTTGAGTGCACAACAGATCAGAGTAGGATACAATTGTTTTTGGCCACTTGGTGGCAGCACAGCAAACATTAAACACAATGTTATTAATTTGATTCAGTTCAGTTTATTTATATAGTGCCAAATCACAGTTCTCTCAGCCCCACTTGATTTTATCTTGGTTTTGATTTAGGTTGCCTTAAATGATCATTGACCACAACAGTTTTACTTGCTTGACCATACTTTTCATGAACTTATATTTCAAGTGTGTACAAGGATCCTCCAAAATCAGCAGTTTGAAATCAGAATCAGAATTCCTTTATTTATCCCTGGAGGGAAATTCTTGAAATGATTTCAAAAATCCAGTAGTGGGTCTTCTTTTGACAAGTTATTTTGACATGGAGCTAAGTTGCTCCAAAAAACACGAGTGTTACATGAGGGTAAGTAAGACAAAGTTACTTATCCCCACTAGTTAACATTTGCTGCATCCTTAGTGTCGGTGTTGGTCAGCTCAATCAACGTGGCTTTAACATATACACATAGAGCAGTGGTTCTTAACCTTGTGGAGGTACCGAACCCCACCAGTTTCATATGCGCATTAACCGAACCATTCTTTAGTGAAAAATAAAATATGATTTTTTTCAAATTCAAGACATAGGCATATGTTTTTTTCTACTGAGTGCGCTAAATTCCCCGCAGCACTGATTGGCCAAGCAATGTAATGTGATCATCTGCTGCCAGTGATGGCCAAGCGGGGCGTGTCATCACGAATTGACACGATGAGTCAGGTGTGTCTTGACCTCTGCGGAGGCTCCGCCGAACCCCTGAGACCGACTCATCGAACCCCTAGGGTTCGATAGAACCCAGGTTAAGAACCACTGACATAGAGTGATGCCGATTAGAGCCCAAGCCTGACTGCCACTCTTTTAGCGGCCCTCTCCCTCTTCTTACTCAATTTTACTTTTTCTTATTGACTTGCTTTTATACCTGTCCTTTCATTAACATTGCATCTTTTTGTTTTCCTGTTTGTTCAAGCTGTCCTTACCTTCTATATATACATATTTAGTCTTGTTCTTTTCCACTAGTTTCTTAATGTTACAGTTTGACCGTGCTGACTCTGGCAAAAGGAGAAGTATGTCTTCTCTGTGGTAGGGTGTACCGATCTCTTAATAAAAATCAGCCTCCTAGGATGTTCATTTAAATGCTTCCACTGAAATTCAAACTGCCATAGATATCAGCCAATAACAGAGCAGCATTTGATTAGCTTAAATGTCATACACCCTCCTGAGACAGAGCCATGTCCAAATCAAACCAAGGACTTTACAATGATGTTGACAGAGAGAATTGTTGGAAAATACATTTGAAACAAAAGTGTTAATATATTATATATATATCAAGAGCTTATATTTTATTTTTGTCATGTTCTTTGTTGTTCATAAGCTGATAGTTCATTGAATTTTCAACACCTCTGCTTTAAGTTAAAGACTCTACAGTATCTATAGTGAGCACTTCATTTTTTTGCCAAGATAATCCATTCACCCTAGAGTTGTGTTATATCAACACATTGATTAGCAGACCACAGGTGCATTTCATCAGTGACAATTTTAATGCACAGGGATACCATGACAAGATCCTGTGGTCTGATCTTGGGTCATTCATCCACCATCTCATGTCACAAGGACCTGTACACAATTCCCAGAAGCTGAAAATATTCCAGAAACACATCTGTAACCCTAATGTGAAAGTCATAGTTCAAGCTAAAGGATTATCTCGGTAAAGGAGAAGTGCTCGTTAACAGGGGTCTTAAATATGTGCTTAAAAGCTCAGAGAAATGTCCTGTGTGCAGAAAAGAAGTCTTAAATATTTACGGGAGAGAAAATGAGAGCAAAAACAAAAGTATTACATTTATATTTTTGTTGAGTGTATATGAACTCACCAGTGTCTTCTCTTGCAGATTGCAGAGCTGGTAGCAACTGAGTTCTTCGAACAGGGGGACAAAGAAAGACGCGAGCTGAACATTGAACCCAGCGTAAGTGCAATGTGTCACACCAGTAAACAAATGACCAAAAACTATAGGTGCACCAATTGCAATTTTCTTGGCCGATTCCCATTTCCGATTTTTTCTGGAAGTGTGACCTGCCCATACTGATTCCTGCCAATTCTGATTTCCTTTCTAAGAACTGTAATTGACAGCATATACAAATAAAAATCAGCTTTTCTTCAATGCAAAATTTTACTTTCATAATAGAAGAAATTATTAAACAATTTCCTCTCGAAATAAAGCAAGTGGAAAGAGCTACAAACTGAAAATGAACTGTACACCCAACTTTATCTGACATATTTTACTTTCGCCTAATTAACAAAAGCAGGTGCAACACAAACTAAATCTGGTTCAGTCATGGTGAGGAGCTTGTTAGCTCGCCACTGTGCGAAAAACGGACCGGCTTGGAATCGGATATGGGAGACTGGTTTGTGGTCAGGACCTAGAACGTCAAAAGCCGGCCAATTCCAGTCCCTGGCGGGTCATTCAGTGCATCTGTACCAAAAACGTTCTTGCTCTTTTCATGGATAATTGTTTTTCTATCATTCCACTGTAGGACTTGATGAATCGCGAGAAAAGGGATAAGATTCCCAGCATGCAGGTGTCCTTTATTGACGCCATCTGCACCCAGTTATACGAGGTATTTCAACCAGTTTAACTCACGACAACTGCTGAACCGCCTGAACCACTGTACTAACTGAATAACTTAAAAAGGCACACATTATGATGAAGTGTGTGGAAATGCGAGAGATGCTAAATGATGTGTCTTTCTGTCACAGACCTTGGCTGGCATGTCAGAGTACTGCTCCCCATTGCTAGAAGGATGTCAGAAAAACCGGCAGCATTGGAAACATTTGGCTGAGGAGTGTGAGAAAGGACTGGTCAACGGCTTGGTGTGATCCCAATACCAGTTTAGTTTCAACCAACACAAATTTCCAGGGGTTGCCCTGTGCAAACTGGTCTCACAAAATTTGATGAAATTTGCATGTTACTTTAAAGGACAACTAGCATGCTTTATGCATGGAAAGTGCCCCAAAAATTAATTTCCCTTGTAAGAAAAGATTACGTAGTGAAAAACAAAACAATGTTTTTTGCATCTTTTTTCTCTGTAATAATAAGGTTGTACTCACCAAGTTAATTGATTGGGGAAAGCAGCACCATCACTGAGTAAGATTTTGCTTATGCTGTTATAGACCAAAGACCATTAGAATCCATCAGAATTTTAAATTTTCTACAAGGCACAAAAGTAGTCTAAAAAGTCTAAAAGAAATACCCCACAATCTATTTCTGAAGATATAAAACAGAAAATAAAAAGAAATAAAACATGAAATAAATAAAAAGAGTAGTGAGGAATTATTATCTTTGAGGTACATGGTCATTGTTAATTTAACCCTAAATAAAGTACTTTGGATAATCTGGTTCTCCCTTGCAAGCTGGGTCCTGCTCAAAATTTCTTCCTGTTAAAAGGGAGTTTTTCCTTGCCACTGTCTGCTTGCTCGGGGGTTCAGGCTCTGGGTTTCTGTAAAGCACCTAGTGACAATTTTGATTGTCTAAGGTGCTATATAAATAAATAAATTGAATTGAAATTAATCTGAACATCTAACAGCTCATTGCTTACTCAGCTGGACTTTGTTGTAGGCGGCTGCAATACCACCACGTTCCCAGATTTCCGCAGTAACTTAAGTGAGTACAAAACAAGACCCAGAACAAAACATCCCCTAAAGTAAAACCTTAAACAATTTTGTATTATTGTAATTTAACTGTTAGCTAATTGCCATGATAAACAAGTGAGAATGATGAGCAATTTTATGTTCACATGTGACCCATGCTTCAGGGACTGTGCTCATTTCGTCAAGCTTCGTGAGACTAATTTTTCTGTAGTCACCATTCTTTCATGGCTTTCACTCACCAGAGAAAATAACAGACTCAGTACTAAGCTATATTTATTACCATAGCCATTTTTATTTTTTTTTTTGCACAGAGTGGCTTTCATCTTGATGTCTCACTTCCATTATCTCTCACAGGTAGTGAAATTTAGGACACTGAATGGTAAGACATACATCCCTGGGGATCAGCACCATTACAGCGTGATGCAGATATTGTATTTATTATATCCTTACAGTGTCACAATAATCTGATAAGCTTGTTAAATGTGTCTTTGTTCACAGCACACACACTAAAAGGGTTTGTCTTTTGTAACAATTTTTCACTCACTGTCTTAACTATTGCATATTTATTTTGTTTTATATATTTATTAGAGTTTATATATTGTAAGGTCATCCCTTTATCAAGAGCACACGATTCTTTCTAAAGAAAATGTAGTTTTCATATTTTTTAAAAAAAAAAAATCCCACCTTTGCTTGTTTGAAGGACCTTTCTTAGAATGAACTTTTTCAGATGACATTTGGAAATGGACTGTATTGTGTTTTCTTTTCTTTTCTTTTCTTTTCCAAAATGTAAGAGCCAAAGACTAGGCCTGCAATCTCAAAGGGAAATGAGCCTAGATTTTTCACTGCCTCGTTGTGGAAAAAAAAAAAAACGTTTTAATTGTCCACATTCCATTTTTATAACTGAACCGACCAAAGTTTGCATTAATTGTGGACAACCTGACCAAACTCTGTTTTGATTTACTATTCTCACGTCACTTACAATAGAATATAACCAAACTTTGCTAGAAACCAATCGATATGATGGCATTGGGGTTCATCTTGCTCTGGTACACTCTGTTCTGCCACATAAATTAAAATGTGACTTGGCTGATGTCATTGATCTGATTGAAGTGATGTGCAAGAAAGTTTATACTTTTACTGCAAAGCCTGACCACTGAACAACATTTGATAAGAAGTTCTCTCCATATGACATAATTCAGACTGAATACATGCAGGCTGTATGGGTATATGCTGATGTAATTCTATAAAGGTTAAAACCACGCTGTCTGATGATTTAAACTTATTGCATTACAGTTGTAGGGACACATGGCCAAATATTTTAGCCCATACAATAATGGTCAGAACCATTGCCTTGATAAATCCAAGGGATCACCACCACCACGAGATACAAACCTGTAAATCAAACCAAAATATAAATACAAACCTAGAAAAATCCATCCAATGAAACTGCTGGAGAAACAAAATTGTTCTGGGTAGGAGTGTCATCTTAAATTTAAGTTCAGTACCATGTCTGAGTTTGAGGACCATTACCAGCAGGCCTGGGAACTCCAATGGAATGGAACAGTTTAAGGGTAGGGCCAAACCACTTTGTGCCACACTATTTTCTAACCTAAACATGTTAAGGGGAACTAGTAATACACACGAAATCAGTACAAATTAACAAATAACTTCTCGATTTATGTGATCTTAATACAAGTGATTTCTTCCTTTTTTTTCCCAATTTTTCCATTTTGACTCTCACAAATAGTTGCTGGTTAGCATTTGCAAAATACATGAAAAAGAATTATCCATCTACAGTGGTAATAATAGCAAGAACTCACTGATAACTGTGCTGTATTCAGAGCTTAATAAGATATTTAGGGGCTAATGAAATGCATTTAACAGAAAGTCATTGGCTCTGTACTGACCAACGTCTCCACCCCATCCACACATTGTAGAGCTGGTAGCTCAGCAACACACACACACACACACACACACACACAGAGGTACCGACAATGACTGTGTTTCAAGGAAGTAATAAGGCTTCTAGTGACTGCCAAAGCTTGCCCTTCCAGTCTTACAGTAGACAGGTTAGTTCTGACTACCAGATAGTCCCAGATAGTCCCAGATAGCACAAGCAAACAAGCAAAAATTGCCTTTAGATTCTAAAACAATATATTTTGTCATCCAATACTTTGCTTTGCAGCAACGTGGTAGGAGAAACAAATTATGGGGTTGGGGGGGTGGTCAAAAACACTGAAAAATAGTCAAAAACTGGATGCAAAATTATTTAAATCAGGTAATATAAATGAGACCAGACATCAACACCAGCTTTTGGTGTATGATAATTTTCGGTTGCACACACAGACCTGCAATGAGAGAACATTGCTTCATCGTCACAAACCTAAAGATGTTGGGAACCACTGCCATGCAGAACAGTACAACAGTAGGTTTCTGCACACCTGCATGCAAACTCACTCAACAACCACTATTAACATGTTCTGCAGGAAAACATGAACCCCCAGATGAACCAGTGAATCTGCTTAGTGGTAAGCAGCAAATGGCTTCTTCTGGACGCTTACCAATGGACAACACCGTGGTTGTGGATATTCATACATTTTCTTCTTCATAAGATGTTGAGTCCTAACAAGGATGAAGGTTTATTATAATGAAGAAGCTGGTTTTCTTGCACTTCCACATCCAGTTACTTTTAGGCTTGAGGAAAATGTGTGACACGTAATAACACCGAGTATTGCAATGATGATACAACTTGTGATAAACAAATACTGTGCACATATTAGCTCCTCTCTCCTTTTTCAGCCATCATGCTAACCTTGCAGTCACAACCAAACCGACACCAGTAAACCTGAAGGTAGCTAACAGCTAGCTTGGGCTTCATCTGATCCGCCAAATATTTGCATGCCGAGTGTGAATGAATGGCACACATAAATAAAATGATTTTTATTGTTGTGTTTTGCAATGTGTTTATAATGCATGCTCATATCGCCATGATGACAAAAGTACGAGCACAAACCACTTCTCACAACAAATTTTAGTACTTAAGTAACAGGTGCCACCTGCATTTTTATTAACAGCAACAGGCTTGACAACTCCATCTTAACTAAAGCACATTTATAGACGTACATGCTCAGAAGGTTCATTTGTATCTGTGGGTGTGTTTTGTACTTTGAATAAGTTTCCAGGACTTCAATACATGTGCCTGCTGATTGATCTTTCCGGGGGGGGGGGGTTGTTTTGTTTTTTATTTCCTTACTCATTCAGTCTCTGGATTCTTTTGGAGAATTCTGATTCCTTTTGTGATTTGATTTATGTATGTAAGAGAGCATGACATCAATGAGTTCCTTTTTTTTTTTTTTCTTTTTGGATAAAGGACTTGCAAGTGTGTACTGCTGATGAGAAAATCTACTCTTACACAGTACCATTATGAATTATTTTAGCAAGCCCATACAGATTCACTCAAAACCAACCAGTGAATTTATGTTGCACTGCCACCTACTGGTCAAAAGTAGTAAACTCCTAAAAAAAACCCTTTGTGACAGATGTTTGACATTTTATAAAAGTTTAACATATAAACTACTAGCTTCTAAAACAGAGGTTGACATCTTGAGAGAAGTACAGAAATACAGTAACAAAGAGACAGTTGGTCCTAATAGACAATCACTGCTTAAGAGAAATATTTACATCAGTTGAAGACAGCTCAGCTTGCCACAACATCCTTCACAAAAAGACAGGGAAAGTTCAAAAATGGAAGGCAGGGGGAACACTGGGTCTTCAGTGTACAAGATTTGGACAGAGATATAGACAATAGAGTGAAGCTGGACAAGGCAGTTTAAGATCTATTGTTTTCTCTAAGGGGTAGTGGTTGGTGCTATACCCATCTCATGAGATGGAGGTGGGATCATGATTTAGAACTTTAAACTGATTCGGTCCTCTTGTACGCCACCATGC
This sequence comes from Scatophagus argus, assembly GCF_020382885.2. NCBI lineage: Eukaryota > Metazoa > Chordata > Actinopteri > Scatophagidae > Scatophagus > Scatophagus argus. The sequence continues at coordinate 2,274,401 of NC_058515.1, read as the reverse complement.
TGTTCACCTTGTGGATAGAAGTGGTGAAGGAGCGTAAACGCACTTCTTCCGATTGGTCGATGATCTGCGGTCCAGATTCTTCCCACTTTTCAGGAATCACCAGGTCTTTGTCCGTGTAGACGAGGAGGTCAAATGCACCTGTATAAGAGGGGAGGGTCAAAGGTCAACTGACATTTTAAATGCACTTAATAACTAAGAACTGGTAGCAAAACAAACATCAAATTATTGGAAGAAGAAAGAGAAGCTGTCTGATCACTCACATGGCGTCTCCAGCAGGGGCAGGAAGGTAACCGTGGCTGTTATCTGTCTGATAACAGAGCGGATCTCATCTTGAATGGTCTTAATGGACTTTTCTCTGGGAGCACTGGGGGACACATTAGAACTGACTTAACATGTAAGATCTAAAGCATTTCATTCATGCAAAATAAAGAGGCAAGTCATAATGGCCATCGTCAACATGTGTACATTTGTATGAATGTTTATAACCAGCATGAATGGAAACAGCTGACACACTAACACAAGGGTGATTTCAATGAACTTTGAACTTAGGCTGTATCCTCTGTCTCATCGGAAATCAATTTGGGGACAAAAATAAACATTCAAGCTTCCAGTGAAACAGGTTGACAACCTTATGGACACACCATCAGACGGGACACTGAAGACAACTTTCACTTTCAGTGCCAGTCGCTTTTAATTGTAGTGAGCCCCTTCACACCCACCCCTCTCTTCAGGTGTGTGCTGATGAGAGTACGGCTTCCCGCTTCAATGGCAACAGCTGAGCACGGGAGAAACATGGCTACCGCAGATAACAATACGCCTCACAAATCCAGGACACAGCAGAACGCTTTTGAATGGCATCTGTCAGTTGGGGAGGATAGGAATGCATGCAAACACAGCTTGAGACCCCTCCATCATGCATGGGGAATCACCCTGGCCTCGGACCTATGTGTTTGAATGTGTTCTCTTTACAGAATGCCTTCAGCATCTCCAGAGCAGACTATGGGCCTTTACATAAAAGGGGAATAGAGCAGTAAGTTGTTTTTATGCTTAACAGTGTCAATTATTGTAAATCTATATGTGAGTTAGGAAGGAAATCCAATAAATAATTCTAACATATCAAACACAGAGCATAGAAAACTGTTCTTACAGAATTTTATTGTCCAAAAGATTGCTGTAATGCAAGTCATAAAAGTTTGACAGTCAAGACAATCTGCCATGCCTATGGTTTCACAGAAACCACATCTCTAAAAAAATATGACCTCTTCTATAAAAAGGTGTCACTACGAAGTGTTTACTATACATCATCAACACTTTGCTTAGCCATTACAGATACTTGGCATACAGAAGTTTCATAAGCTGGTGCTGTGGACTGGACAGGAGAATCCGAGTAGCTCCATCAAAAATAAAGTTAATCCACAGATTTCTTTGGTCCTGTGGTGCTGGAAGGCGAAGAAGTGAACTGTGTTGGTTGATGGAACCAACAACAGAGCAGTTTCCATTCATAGCTCTAACTTTAGACGCGACGGTGGCGAGTCCTGCGCTTGCGAGAAGCAAACAATGGCAAACCTGCGCAAAGGTAGACCTGAATCCGTGGGTGGAGAGACTCAGGTGTGTGTGTGTGTGTGTAGACTGTAGTAAAAGCTGTGGTTTATTATTATTTTGTGTCCAATTTAGTAAGTCCTATTGCGGCCCTCCTCTTGATGTCAAGAGGGGAACAAAATCAACACGGATTGCAGAATCCCACATTTCCTTATTAAAGCTGCTCACGCAAAAGTCATATTTCACATTTCACATCACATCAGAGTGATTGGGCACTCCAAATACACAAATACATGTGTACAAGCACTGAAAAAGTGAGTTTTTCATAATATGCCCCCTTTAATGTCTATATATAGAAAAAAATGCATCGTCATGTATCTTGACATCTGAAATTCACACTGATTCTCCACCTTAGTTTAGTCTTGAATGACTTTAATCTGCTCTCTATACTTAGTAGTAGATACATTCAGTGTTGGCTTTGGTCTGCACATAGAAAGTGTTGCCAAAAAGTAAAATATGGATATCACCTTAAATAGACAAAGTGTGTGTATGTGTGGGGCCCTGGCAGATGCTTCATGACTGCTACCTGGTGGAATCTGACCGGACTGAGTTGATTAACAAGCATAACACATAAGATTCAGTAAAATTCAAATACCGTTAAAATATGTGAAAAATTGCTGTTAAATAAACTTGGGACTTTTGAAGGACTAGTAAACAGTAGAGAAGCTGACCTGCTCTCCTTGGCCGTCTTGTCACACTCGATGTCAAACTGCCATCTCTCCAGCACCTCGTTTGTTTCCAAACACGTGATCACCAACACCAGCTTCTGAACTGTGCACTCAAACAGCCACTCTGCAACAGCAAGAACAAACACATTCACCAACTTGTACACTGACACCGAATAGCGTGAATGTGTTCTAACAGAGCGCTGCCCTTCTTCAGTTTGCACGAATCGGATATACGTTAACATTCAAACATAGATTTATTAGATTAGATTTATTTTTAAACTTGGAACAATTCACAGACCGAGGACTACTTTTGCTTCATTTCCTGCATTAGACTGGTGTATGAATGTTACCTGTTCTTTTATACACATCTGCCAATTACTCATGTGACAGAAAAAAAATTATTCAATTAATAGAAAGACAATACACTGAAGTCAATGTTTGTTAGTCGGAGCAATGAAGCTTAATTGTTTTTGGTTTTAAGTGTACTTAACATATTAAAAAATCCCTTCCACAGTTGCACTGTCCATTTGTGGGAAACACTGACTGTGCCAATCATTTGTGTCCACTTGAAGCATGTTTAGATAGGCAGTGCCTAAGAGCCACCTCACCAGGGGGTCTATGGGGAGGGTTCAGGGAATATCCTATAAAGTAACTCAGTTCAACATGGCTACATTTTCACTGTTGCCTCTCTCAAAGGGAAACCTAGAGTGAAACTGTCCCGAAGGAAAATAAAAGCTGTGGAAAGTCATGATATAAGGAAGCAATCTACTGAGGATACCTTTGAGTTGAGACACCACATTTGTCAGGTAGTTCTTCAGTTTGGGATCAGTGGTAAGTTGAAGGCTCATGTCATAATGGGTGACTCTAGTGAATGTCTCTGGAGGATAAATGCCCCGCTGGTACAGGATACTGTTGATGCCGAACGCTGCAGTGGAAAGAGTGAATCAAATGGTTCTGATGAGATGAAAATTCACTGATCGTCATCGGTCGAGTTAGTCAGCCAAGCAGCTCACAGTTAAACAGGATTCAGAGTGGAAGTACAGAACACAATCAGATTAAATAACAAAAAATATGCAATGCAAAAACCTGTAAAAGTGTAGTGGAATTATATTAATAATAATGAAAAGCAAATTTAATTACATAGGTGTAGATGAGTGTTGATACATATGCATAACTTAACGTGGTTATGTTGCATCATTACAGCTGCTGTATGTCTGCTTTTCGGTTTAACACTGGACATATTACAGTGACACTAAGCTAACAGAGAGTTAGCGAACCTCGTCCATGAAACAAATACGTAGAAATGCTGCCAACACTACTATCATAAGCTCAAACCCATAGACGTTGTTCAAGGCCGAGTCTTTCCCCTTAAGAAGAGGTGGCTTTGTGTGTGACGTAGGCGACTGTTGCAGGAAGTTGTCTCCTGGAACTCGAATGAGGGTGAGCTATTGTTGCTATAGCGACATGGAATGGTCATAAGCCAAGTTAGCAGCATCAGTTGAACATTATTGATCCTTTCACAGTTGCAGACGACTCAATAATTAAAGTCCATTAAGGGAATTAAATAATCAACCTAAAAGAGACTACCGATGGGCATGTGCACATGCCACATGGCTTATTTACTGCGAGTAGTTATTTATTTATAGACCGTTTTTTATAATGACCATTCTCCGTGTGGGCCTGGTTTTGGCGAGTGAAGCTTTGGGGGCTCCTAGGCCGGGAGCTGGCCCGCCACCTAGTGGCGAGGAAAAATTTTACTTGCAGCTTCGGAACTCGGAAATCGACTTGGGGTTACAGGTGGAACGCACCACTACTCCCACATTCGGAGTAAGTTCCGCGAGATTGCTCCGCGCGCTCTACCACTGTTGCTGACTGAGAGATTGAAGACAAAAGTGACGTTTTTGTTTTGACTTCAAGTTATATCGAGCAGCTCATCTGCCTGTAAGAGATAATAAAATGCCCGGCTGTCGCTCCCCCTCCTTTCCTCTTAAGTATATAGCACAATGTTTACTTGAAAGTTCGCTTATAATGCTATTCAGCCATCGTTGCAATAGCAATATCGACATCGGTTACAGCAGCACCAGTTGATAAACAACATACCAAGACCATAGCTATATGCCTACTGGCAGGAGTAAGACAGTATTGTGTATACTTACTAAATTGGACAGAATAAGGACAAAAGTACAATTGTTGCTCTGAGCAACCATCTTGGTTTGCAAACTTGGAATTGGGGGGGGGGCTATTTGTCAGTTAAGGCTTCTGAGGTCGGAAAACGACTTAAGAGTACAAATCCAATGTAGCATAAAACTAGAGGTATCCTTTCTAAATCAAAGGAAAGAACAGAACAGAAGGTTCTTAACAGGCTTTTTGTCTTTTAAGAACAATCTGCAGGTAGTTTTATTTCATCTAATATTTACTATTCATATTCACTTTGTTTACATCAATTTCATTTATCTTTATTCATTTATTCCTTCATTTATTATGTTTACGCAATCATATATTATTGAGTGACTGGCTGAAAGATTAACTGATTTAATGAATGAATATAACCTTGCCTAGTTGTTCGAAACACTGCTTTTATTGTGAAATCAGTTCTACCTTGCAATTACCCATGTGTCTCGTACATGGACGCACTTGAAAATACTGTCGGGGCTAGCTTGACAGTTTTTTCGAAGTGGATGCTGGCTTGACTGCAGTACTCTACTGAATGTAACAATGGTGACCGACACCGGAAATCTTACGTCTCCTGTTGAATTCGGCATATGCATAACGCCAAACAGAACCGAATACAGCACAATTTAAACTGTAAACCAATTACGTTCGGTACGCTCGACCATAGCGCTCAACTTACTCACCACATATGTCTGTGGTGGGCGGTGCACTACACTGAGGACACGTTCTAACTCAAAATTTGAGATTTTAAGAAAACTTGTGAACTCTAGTTGATTTTGTGCTCAAAAGAAGATTGAATCAAAAGCATTTTCGACAGTTTTACGGCACTTCTATCGCTATACCGTACCACAACTACACTAAATCGGCCCTGTAGCACATTAGCACTACGTGCCTGCGTGTCGAAAGACGTGTCAAAACAACCTTAATGAAAAAAATATCATAAATACTTACAAAAGAACTCAGCCACCAGCTCCGCGCTTCCTTTAAGAGTAATCCCTTTCAACGAACTGGTCATTTTCTTACACCTTTGGTTAAATACTCGACAATGAACCTTTCTTTTTTTCTTTCCAGGTCGCAACTCAACCCGCCGTCCAGTTTGAAATTTGCTTGGTCACACGCATGCGTGATATGTCGGCGCGCTGTTGATGACGTCGAAAATAACGCTTGCAATTTTCCTGACAATAGACGGCAGTGAAAAATAATTAAACATTACGCTCCTTTCCTTTGATCTAAAACTCATGTGATTGCTTCATTTATTTTTTTTAGTCTTAGCCTATGAATGTTGGCATGTTAAGTACTAGAAAAACAGAATTCATTAGGTCTATTCCAAATACTTAGGGTTCGTTTGTGCAAAGTGTCCGTAAACAAAACCGTATTTACCGTGCTTGTGGCAGTGGAGATACCAAGGGGGGATAGCTTGTCATCCATCGCTTGTTCCTCCTCCTCCTGTTGCTGCTGCTCCAATATGTAGCCAAATCAGGGCCAAAAGTTTTATTAATTTGAAAAAAGATCTGAACTTGAAAGTTTAAATTTTGATTTTGAACTTTTTTGAAAAAATGTGGAAGTGTAAGTGTATGAAACGTTTTTTTCAGTTTAAATATAATTTTTTATTCAGTTTTGAAATTCTTTTGAATAAATTATATATTTTCAACTTTCCTTTCTTGTATATTTCAATATTTGAGGTATTATTTTTTTCAGCTGCAGATTTCGTGTTTTAAGATTCATCTTCTTTTTTCACAGTTTCAAATCTTACGTTTCAGGGATCGGGTTTCAGATCTTTTTTTCCCCACTTAGGTGTATCATCTTTTCAGTTTCACCAATCGCAGTACAAGAGCAATAAACTTTGCCAGGTTGTGTAGTTCAACAACCATACTTTAAAAGTTGACGTTTCCCACGTCCACACACAACTGTGAACGCATCAAACACAAGGATTTAAATGATCTGCCGCCATTGTCCTTTATCTTGCCAAATGTGTTCATTTGTTACCTCATTTACGTTGATATTTATGCACACAGTCTTTTGCACCTTATTTGCACTGTTACTGGAACTTTAACAGTGTCACTGCACTGCACAAGAATGTTTGTAATAAAATGAAAAGACTTTAAAACAAGAAGTGAAACATTATTGCTTGAGTAAATGGCTCACAGAGGCCTTCTTATGGTTCAATTAAAGTAGTTGGAATATAGTTTCATATATTGTCACTAAACTACAATATGTACCATCACAATCAGGCATTATTTTATTAACTTTCCTTGTAAAGTGTAGGCCTGGTGTTTGTCACCATATGAGCAAGTAACAGGTGAGGAGATTTTCCTGTGCCTGACATATCAATGACATGTTAAGGATAAATAGAAATAAGCAGAGGAAGATTAACAGCCATTCGTTTTATTTTAAGAAAAACACAGAAATTGATAACAAATGAATAAGAAACAGTGTACGGTCTGTTTTTTTCCCCCAAGTCAGTCAGTTTCTCCATCACTAGCTGGTATCGCAGGGCCTTGTTGTTTAATGACAATACTGGGAGACATATTACTTAAAGCACAGCAAACAGTCACAATCTTGTCAATGAAGGAAAATTCTTCACCCTCAGTTCGAACCAGTAGGCTCTCTGGTATGGTGCTCTGAAGTATGTTATACTTGTTGCGTACCAAACCCATAACTCTTTCCACATGGACCCTTAGGTCAGCTATCTGCTGCGTCTCCTCCACAGATTTTGGGTCCATTTGAGCATGTCCTCTTGTGAAGCCTGGGGTTTTCACCTCGGCACACATTAGTCCAACTTCATCCCCAATGTTAAATCCACAGTTTGCCAAAACCAGATCTCCTGGTAACAGTTTATTGAGGATCCCACACTGCTCTGTCAGGTGCTTGTTGCTTACACGCCCTCCCCATCCTTTAGAAATGAATGAGACTGACCCCCGTGGGGTGATGCCTATCAGGTACTTAATAGTGGGTTTCTGCTTGTAGTGGGAGTAGGTCTGTGATTGTGCTTTTAAATTTGAGAGCTTCTCAATGCCAATCTCAAAGCAGTCAAGAATAACTGCAACCCGGCTGCCAAATGTCTCTACAAACTGACGTGGCATTGACTGTTGTAGACAATGTCTAGCAGGCCAGTGTACCAAAGGTGCCAGATGGAAATGCAGCACACCAATTGTCTCTCTAAACACTTCAGACACTGTTGTGTGATTTATCTGGAAAAGGTATGCAAGGTTGTGCTGAGGCAGATGCAGTCTCAGCCTCATCAGAGTCAGGAGGAGCATTTGGAAAGGAGACAGTTTTCTGCCTGCCTTTGTGAGACATGGAATAATAACAGTGTGCAAAGCCTGTAGTAAAGTCCAGTACGGCAGTCCAGTGTAGTACTTCACCTTCTCGTCGTCCTCATTGAAGAACGCCTCGTCCATCTTCGTTGCCGAGAGCTCTTTCTCTAAAGTCACGTCCTCCTCGATCAAGCAGTTCACCTCAACACACATGGACTCCATTTCACCATCCATACATCTACAAGTGACACGCTGCTCATTCTGTTGTGGGGCTTGATCCACATCCAGGACCTGTGTAGCCTCATCAGGTGATGGAGTTACATGTGTTGCTCCGTGTTGCTCTAACTCCTGTGGAGCTACTAATGCTGCTGCATCTTCATCCACATCTGGAGGTGTGGCACTGCTAACTGCCGTTGAACTCTCCCGTCTCCTTAACATCTGAAATCTCTCGTTATCTGCAGCTTTCACCTCCGTGTGTTCGAGATGTAACGAGGGTGCCCAGTCTGGATGGGTTTCATTCATTTCATAGACAGGTTTCCCTAAAAAACAGACACGCCCATTATTACTTTTAAAATGAGGTCAGTTATGATGAAATCTCAAAGTTAACCTCCTGTGAATGAGGACATTTATAAACGCATCTCCTATGAGTGAAGGAAAGAGAGAGAGAGAGTCGGCTTTGCTTTTACTTTGTTTGCTGCCCTCAGCTAGCTTGGCTAACGCTAGCAGCCTACTAAATGCTACGTGTGAAACAGCAAAACACATGCTTTCATTTAAACTCACCAGTCTGAAAATGCCGTGAACACACCAACATGTGTCGGGTGATTGCGTTAAAGGTGATGTTTGGTCGTCTCACGGCTGCTACCCAAGCCATTCGACGTCTCTTTGTTAGCTCACACATCCGAGGTCCCTGGCTTCGCTTCCACGCTGGAAATGAGAAAAATCTCAGCCCATCGTTTTTTTTACCGAAACGATCATGTGAACGACTGTTGCAGCTAACAACACAGCACCTGTGCACCATGTTTTAACTTGTTAACACAAAACAACACAACAAAAGAGCAGAGTCTTCTTCTTCTTCTGCGTCTTCTTCTTCTTCTCTGGGGGGGGGGGGGTAAGGGAAAGGTGCATATCGCCACCTACTGTACTGGAGTGTGTAACGCAGGATGACTTGTTCTTCAGGTTACAGTCTAAATGAATACAGAGTTATTCAAAAAATAATAATAATCCCAATCATATGCTTTTCCACAGTCCCGTGGAGCAGCGTCACTCGTGTAGCCGGCGTAAACACACTTTTCAGTTGCCCGTAAAGCCCACAATGCATTGCGGTCTTCCACGCTCCGATACATCATACTTTCGACCACTATAGGGCTGGACAGGGCAATGCATTGTGCGCCACGGTCGCCATGTTTGCTGGGAAAGGTTTTTGTTTACATCACTTCGCGTTAGATATGGTGCTGCGAGAGTGAGAGACACGCCATGAAAACAATAAACTGTACAAAAGAGAAAGGCAATGGACCGTATCGAGACAAGCTGGACCCTGTTCCAAATGCTCGGTACTTAGAAAACATTAGCAAACTTGGTGGAATCAATTCATGTGAGCGCGTGCAGTGATATTTATCTGGGTTCGCACATTGTATTTGATATGTTCCCTCATTTGCAGTGTTATTTATCTGTTTGCACTTTGCTGTTGGCACCTTGTTTGCACTGTTGCTGGAACTTTAACAGTGTCACTGCACTGCACAAGAATGTCAGTAATAAACTGAAAAGACTTTAAAAACAAGAATCTGAGCCAAAAGTCAAAGCTCTTGATTTACTGGTCAGTCTACGTTCCAGCTCTCACCCCTGGTCACGAGCCGTGGGTAGTGATCGAAACAATCAACTACAAGCAGTTGAAATGAGCATCCTCAACAGGGTGGCTGGGCTCAGCCTTAGAGACAGGGTGAGTAGTTAGGACATCTGGGGGAAGCTCAGAGTAGAGCCACTGCTCCTCTACATTGAGAGGAGCTTTTGAGGTGGTTCAGGCATCTGGTCAGAATGGAGGGACTTTGTCTCTCGCCTGGCCTGGGAACACCTCAGGGTGACTACAGAGGAGCTGGTGGAAGTAGTCAGGGAGAAGACAGTCTGGCTTCCCTGCTGAGACTGTTGCCCTCGCAGCCTGGACCCGGATAACCGGTGGAAAATGAGATGAGATGGGTTTGCCGAATCTGTTTATGACTTCATTGTGCCTTTCCTGTGTCGGAAATGGAAACGAACTTCACAGCTCTCTTTTTAATTCTTCATTTCAACTGCTTCCATCAGCTGCCAGGTTACAAGCCAAGCACAACATCATGAAGGTCATTTTATCCCTTTAAATACAGAAACCTATTGAATGTATGCCACATTTCACATTAGCTGTTCCACCAAAGCTCAGCCCGCTGTCTTCTTAGTGAAAACCCCGCTGCTTCCTACCAGTTACAAGAAGAGATGACTGTATAGACCCACAGCTGTGAAGTCATAATACAGAACATATTGCACGGCCTGTCTCTGCCCATTTGCTGTGCTCGTCTCACCACCACAGGCATGTTGCAATGCATCACCTCCCCAAAAAGCCCATCAACACTGGCACCGCCATCCACTTATTCCCAGCACGCTGTAATATCGACACACATTTTATTTGAATGATACTCAGATAAAGTGCTTGTTGAAAAAGTACAGTATCTGTACAGGATACTCATTTCAGCAGAGTACTTGCACTATACAAGCCAGGCTAGTTTCCACTTTTGAATGAGACACAAAATTAATAACATGATGGGTCCTCCGAAATGATGAAGAAAGTGTAATATCATGTTGACTATGGGCACCATATTGTTTGTTTGTTTGTTTTTGAAATCCATGTTACATTTCACATACTAAATTTGCATACTAAATTTAATATGTAGTGTAGACTTGTCAGCAAGTCCAGCAGTTTCACAGACTGACATTTGCTTCATGTGCATATTTGATTTAATTCTTGCACTAAAAAGGTGCAAAACACTTCTTCAGTCCTCACCCAAAGCCTTGGAGGGTGTTTCTGTTACACTGTCAATTACATATCAACAGCACAGAACATGAGAGCTGTCCCTGCACAGTGTAATGAGGTGCTTGCTGCACATTCCTGTCCTGTAGCTGCTGCATTTGTCCTACTTGGCGCTGACTAACTGCAGAGATGGGTGTGCAACGCTCAGCCAGCTGGACCCGCGCCTCGTGTTTTCTTGCACTCTGTATCCAACAGCTGGAGCTCTGCATGACATGTCTCATTCACACGCAAGTGCACACACATTCCTGCATTGCTGTAGACAGACAAACAAAATGTGAAGGTACTGTATACACACGTACTGTATTCAGGATGTTATTGTTGAACGTATGACCCTTTCTTTGTCTGTAAGCAGCAAACGGTTAAACCACTTTCTTATCATGATGAAAAATCTGTCATCTTTCAAGTGAAGCCTCTCTAAAAGAAAGAAATTTGAGCCATGGCTTTCAGTATGTGTATTTATTGTAAGCACCTCAAGTCAGTTTGAACCTATAAAAAAAGACTCTTCTCGTAAAGTCCCTGCTTGTGTTCCTTCATTTTACTGCTGGTTTTTATGACAGGCTACAGCCTCATTAGAGACTATCTAAACATAAAGGCCCCAGCAAGGACAGATAGCCCTGCAAAGTAAACAAGTTCTCAGTGACGGTGGATAGGATGAGAGCATATGCAGTTTCTCAGTTGTTGTCATGCCACCAGCATTATATCCCCATGCAGTAACTTCTCTCTGCACATGCACAGATGTCTCCAAGGAGTAAGAGTGCAGAAATATCTGCAAGCTATAATATTAACAAACAGCACACATACCAGAGAGGGAAGGAAATGGTTTTATTGCTTTCTGCAGGGACACAGATGTCTTAAAGATGCACTGTGCATTTTTAAAAAATATATATATATACATATCCAATCCAAGTGTCACAAAATCATAGCATGTGACATCAGGAACCTGCAGTGTGCTGCATTTACCTGCTTAGAAGGTGTGCAAGATTTATTTCAATATGTGAAAGTAGCCCCATTTGGTCTAGAATGACAAAATGTTGGCCTGGGGTGAAAAAACAACAACATTTACCTTACGTAATTGTATAAAACATGGACGTAGTTAACCTCCATTGTGAGGTTCAGTTGCTATCTCGGCAGTGTTAGACTCCATCAAATTCCCCCTCAAATTCCTAAACGTGCAAAGATGTAGCTCAACAGCAAGTGGCAAGCTGTCATTCAAAGCAGCCAAACCTCACCATATTCTCTTCGAGAATGTACTACTCTACCTCCCTGTTTACTCTATACAAACCATAACTGGCAATTGCATAAGACTTTTCTTTAGTATTTCATGTTCTGCGGTAAATGACAATAGAATCACTTCCTTAAATTTAGCCAAAGCACTATCACACAGGCATAGGCGCTGATTCCATGGGTGCTTCGGGGCTGGAGCACCCATGGAGATTGCCGAGCACCCACATGTGCCAGCCTACACTTCATTGATTTGCTAATGACCACTCTCCGCTACCTATCAACGTATTGCATTGTGATAAACTGCCAAAAAGGCTGGACAGTAGTGGCTGATTTAGCCAAGATCTGGGTAAACAAAAAAGAAAGAGAAAAAGAGCAGCTTTTTATTGCTTGACCAGCAAGTTAAAGACTTGTGGCCTAAATCTTAAAATAAAAGAGAGTGAAATAACCAGGCTTGATTGGGTTCTCCCTTTTGGCAACTGAGACATCAAGGAAAATCTGCGGCTCTCAGTGTCATGACAGTATATGGGAAAAAGCATGGAAATACGCTGTAGGGACATATTTATCACCTGGATGACATCACTAGTGGGGACCGGGGTTCCCCGGGGGTTCTGGTGTGTCTGGTCCAGTGAGAGGTCAGAGTTTGAATTTTAACTTAACCTCACACTTAGGTGTGATGACTGAGGTTTTGGCGCCTGTTTAAACAAAGGATTGTAAAACCCAGGCTTCAGGCCTCTGAGACGACATACAGGCCTCTCTGTCCTTTTAATCTCAGCACATGGCATGAGAGCCCAACACTCCTGACTTTGGAGAGTGGAGTTTCTCCTCTCCGCTGGCACATCTTTCCTTCTTCCATCCTGCAGCGCTGACGCAATCACGAGTGCTCACAAACACAGACTCACTACTAAGCATTCAGCCGACTCTGTTTAATCATGCTGCCTGCATGTGGATTACTGGATCTCCCATTGTACTGCTTTTATTTAATAACAGCTTTGGCGCAACAAGGAGGGATGTTTATGTATCCATGCTTCAAACAGCCAAGTGTGCTAGGAACAGCAACCGATGAAATCATGCCTTGAAAAACAAAAGTTTAACAGAGTAATGTGTGCCATTTCTTTCTCAAAGTTTGTGACACCTTATCCATAATCATTATACAAAGTATGAAACTACAACAAATCACTAATATAAGTGATCAATATTGTAAGAGCCAGTTTTCCCTTTTTTTTGTTCCTGTAATAATGACTGAGCTGTAATGCACATTTTGAACACTAGGTGGCATTTGCCGATAAAAGGCAGTGGAAGTGCTTATTAACTGGAAGGTTGTGAGGGGTTAGAGGTGTTGTTGCCAGGGGAAGCGTAAAGTTTTTTGATTGTGGTCACGGCAGTAAAAGAGGAAATGTGCGATATGTGTCAATTCGAATGTTGTTGTTGTAAATAAAAGAACCAGAAAATCAAATATATCGGAAATCAGTAAACCAGCACGTTAATTCTGAGACATGAGTGTAACTCTCAGAAACAACTAGGACTATCACCGACAGTCTTTAATGATCTGTACGCTACATGTTTGTCATTTCTTTAGATTTGGTGGCAATTTTTGTTGCCCTAGCATACTTTACCACAATTTGTGGTGCAATGTAACATGTTTTGCAATATTTTATTCTCTGCACACTTTCCAAAGAAATGTATACATCTGTTAAGATTAGCAAAACTAGGCCCCCAAAAAGCAGACACTGACAACGAGAGCCAAGGTTTAGTTCAGTCTTTACTTTACTAAAAACAGCATTCACTATATGCAGGGGAATTAAGTCAGTATTCACGCTTTTCCAAAAAGGCAGAGCTCAACAAAGGAGCCAGATGGCAGGTGAGTGTGATGTGGCCTACTTGCAGGTAAATATATTAAATCCAAACAGTCCAACAAAAATCAGTCTACCAGAAAAACAGGATTCACATAAGCAAATGGAGCAGACTAGGCAGGAGAGGCAGAGACAAGAATTAGTCCCCAAAAAAAACAAAAACAACTCAAAAGCAACATAAGCAGAAAAGTAATCTGACATGAATTCCACACAAGAGATGGTGTAATCCAGCGAAGGTGGAGTAAGAGGACTTAAAATGTTTTGGAGCTGATTGGGTTGATTGGCCAATATGAGGAACAGGTGTGAAGGAGGGAAGACGACTGGAGGAAAACAGGAGCCTTCCAGCTCTGCTCCAGATTGGCTCAGGTGGGTATACACACACACACACACACACACACACACACACACACACACACACACACACACACACACACACACACACACACACACACACACACACACAGCATGTTATGATTGCGGTGTTGTTTATCCAATGAGAGCAGGCCCTGAAAAAGCTCTTTTTAACACACTTTATGTATGGTGAAAGAAAGTCAGTGTACCAACCAGAATCACAGCTCATTTATTTGTTTCACATGCAAACACACACATTTATACACACACTGACAGCCCCAAGGCCACCTCACACACTCAAACACACACACGACTTTGACCAGCATGCACTGGGATGGCTAAAAATAGTTCAGCGAGTCCACTGTGGGCTTCCTTTATGTTGGTGGGGACGTTATTAAATCTTTGGGGCTAAATTCCCCCGCCTCCCCACCCCATGGCACAACAACCATCAGTCAGCCATGCAACTGCACCAACAGGGATTTACTGGCACACTCCTTTTCACTATATTACATTAAAAATTACATATCAGATTGTGTTTAGGGTTATGTTTTGGTAATAGAATTGAAAAGGAGGATCAACACACTTCAGTGTGCAGATGAAGACTTGTTCATCAGTACAGAGACTGACTTACTCACTAGGTTTTTCACCTTGTATGTCCCATGTCAGGCATTCACTGTCGCCATTTTTAACACCATAAAATCAGGCAGAAAAAAAACCTGAAGCATATTTTCAGTTTCACAGCACTTTATGACAGGGACAGACTTAATTCTATAAAATCCAACATAACTTCCAGTGAGGTAACTATTTATCTATAGGTTAGGCAGCAGCTGGATATATGAAAGAAGACAAGTAAGTTAAAGTACTAACAACTCATGTGCTCCAAGTCTTTCTAGTTACTATCAGTAGTGCATATGTGTTACTGTACATGCAAAAGATTCAAGTTTTGTTGAGATAAAGCAAGCCCATGTGACGTTTGCTACTGTCTACGTGGTTAAAATTGTCTGACCATATTGTTGTTAATAGAAGACTGACAGAATCTTTACTCTCCTCTCTCCACTGTTAAAGCTGCAGGCCTTGTTTTGGTGTGGAACAACAAAGTCTGCGCAGCTCGGGCAGGAATTGAGGAGATGGCGGGAGGTGAAAATGGATGCTTCCCAGGGGAACAAGCCACTGCTCTGGAAACAGAGTGAGATTCACTCAGTTGAGCAGCCTCAGCTGCCAGTGATGAGAAATATGTATGTTTAGGAGAAATTTTAAACTTTAAACCTTTCTAATCTGTTTTCAGAGCAGTACAGCATAGTAATATAGTTACAAATTCTGATTTACATGGTTGCAAATCTTTAACTGCAGCACGAAGATATTGGTATTTCAGGTATCGTTAATGAAAGGAACCGGCCTCACGAAGAAAAACAATCCTCTTTGTGTTTAAAGGAAGGCACAGTCTTGACAGGCTAAATGCATACCAGTTTCCTCTAATTCAGGCAAAGAAGCATCTGCATGGATTAAAAATATTTCTGCTTTGGCAAGAAATATCAGGCCGTGGATGTGTGTTCAGTTATTCTGAGTTGCCGCACTTCACTTTGCTTTATTTGATGTGGGTTTCCAGTCCAGGAGCAAACAGGAGGGGGTTTCTGGTGGAAAATGACAAAAATGAAACAAGTGAGCAGTCTTATACACACAGGAAAACTAGAGAGATGTCAACATCTGTGGATGAGTTCAGTCGGGGAACTCATCCACTGATTATTGCTTATTAACGTGATCTGCAAATGCACTACTCGGTCAGTTTTGTTTAATTAATCTAATGCACTGCACCTGTAATGTCCCATTAGCCTTGAGAGAAGCCAGAAGATAATGAGGCTTCATTTCTGAACATGTACTACTTTTGAGAACGTTAAACTGTCACTTTATTCACAGCTAAACTTAAGGACTGTACTTATGGGAATTAATCTCCACCAAAATAGTATCATAGACATGTACTAAAGTGTTATAATTCCTGTTTTATAAACTAAATATGCTTTCATATCTGCTCTAAAAATCTGTTCTCCAGCACCAAAGCATTATTCATGTTTTCTGATGGCATGGCTACCTCTGGGAAGAGAATGTCATTAGACCATTATGTATGGAGTCTAGGCAGACCATAAACAAAGCAACAAAGAACATCTCTGTGTGCATGCAGCTGTGATGGTAAAGATGGAAGTTCACAGTACTTATGTGGATGTGGATAATATAGTTGGTTGAACAGATACAGTTGATGTTAAACTTTCTCATGCCTAATAATCAGTGTGTGAATATGAAATGATTGGTGGATTGTAGCTGGTATCTGTGGTCAAGTCTATGAATATTTTCGTCACAAGTATAACTGATGGAAAGTTAACGTCAGAATGTTGTAACACTTACCGTGTAAATCGTTTTTAGAGCATTCATTTGGCGTGTGGGTGCCTTAGCAGGGGTCTGCTCCAAGGTTTCTTCCTGTTAAAAGGAGGTTTTTCCTCGCCACTGTCGCCAGAAAATGAATCAGGTAAAAAAGTTTCAAATGCACACAGGACAGAATGCATCCCTACAAATTTTATACTGAAATTTGTGGTTCTAACTGTGGTTGACAAATTATATTTTCGATGGTAAATATTTGAGTTAGAAGTAAAGCAGTTTTTTCTCAACACACAATGTGATGCTGAAAGGCAGCAATGATGGTATGGTTTCTCACGCAGCCTTAAAGAGTTTTAGAGCCTTAAAGAGTCTTGATGTAAACTGCAGCATGGACATTTTTTTGTCTCTTCCATCCTTTCTTTCCATTTAGGGCATAATCCCCTGCTGTGAGGCTGAGAGAAGGCTTATGTTTAGACTCACTGACAGCTGGGGGACGGGATGGACTGTGCGAGGAGGTGCAGAATAAATCTCCGTGTGTGGCTAAATGATGGACATCTGTCCAGGGGGGTGACCTTTAACCCAGAGAGGCCACTGTGGGTCACTGAGAGGAAGTGTGGAGGTTAACATCAGAAGCTGCACAACACATATGTACTGTTGCTATCTGTGTTACCGAGTCCAAAAACAGAACAGATTTTTTTGTTATTTGCAGTAAAATAAGCACAAAAGATTTTTAATGGATAAAAAAACAGAGAGGAAAAGGGGGGATACTGTCAACAAAAGTGGCATCTGATGATAGCCTCATTTTGCAGCAAGGCGTCACAGTAGAGCTGCACAGCTTAACAACTTCTCACTGGGCCACAGGAATGATAAAAATTTACAATGTGGTAACAGCGCTTACACAAGTCAGTACCAAAGGGCCTCTATTTCTGTAAGGCTGGGGACGAGGGTCCCGATGGCAGATCAGCCACTTGGTCATGCAAATATCTTTCTGAAGCGGAGAAGAAATAATGATTGACTAAAACATGAATGAACAGAACTAGAGAACTCTGAAGGCTCTTCATCCACTGCAGGAGGAGGCGATATTATCTAATACTTGTAATGATCCGCTGTTGATCAAAATGAAGCGAATGAATGCAAAAAAAAAAAATTGTTTGGTGACCAATAGAAAAAATATCTCGGTATGCTTCAAACAAAGTGTCTTTCAAACACTTTTAAAACTAAAAGTAATTATACCCGTACCAAAGGCCACGACAATGGACTCAAAGCCTCCTGTCATAGAAATATGGAAGACTCAAGTGCCATTAAAGAACTAAACATTTTAACGCAGTCTCCATTAAAATGTAGTTTTCTTGGTCAAAAATGTTGCTATTTAGAGTTCCAGTGAGTTCCAGTAAAATGTAGCTTTTGCGATGTAAAAAGCTGTAAACATCAGTCAACCATCAGTGAAGAGTGAAGTCAGACTGAAGCAACTCCCTCAGAAGAGCTCTTAAAAAAGAAGGATTTTACTGTAACTCACTAGAGCCTCATAAATAGCAGTGTTTCTGATTAATAAAACAGCGTTTTAATCAACACTGGTGCAAAATGAGATTCTTAATGACACTTTTGGGCTTTTCATACAGAAACGGTTAAAATGCACTAAAGTAAACTGATAGTTTACTGCATCTTACTTTACTTTACGGTCAGTTGCAGATATGAAAATTAAAAAGATGAATGTAATAAAAAGACAGCTTGATGAAGCTGTTCAAACCCTGCCTGCTGTCGTACCTCCACGCACCTGGCCAGTTGCTGTATAAAGTGAGAATGTGACTGATAAATTATCTCCTGTGGAGGAAGATACACCAGAAGCAAATTACAGGTTGCCGTCTTACTTTAAATACAGAATAAGTAAATAAAGATTTTTAACATATGGTCACAAATCCTGCCAATCCTGCTGATCCTCCAAGATCATGATTACTGTGGACATGCATGAACAAGAACAAATCATTATCATTTCATTTTTGCACAGTGACTATGAGTATTTGACATGTAATAAAATCTGCTAAATGCATGCTAATCTACCCTCCTCCATATATGTAGAATATCTTACATTGCAGTCAAAGACAGCACCGAAGCACAACTGTGGATCTGTGAGCGAAAAACTGATGTGGACTTTCACGCAAAAACAGGTCTTGTTGATACAGTCATTTGAGCCAACTGGATAACACATTAAGCAATGGCTGTGCTAGCTGGGGCTGCACTGGGGACCAGCTGTGCACACGGCCCACAGACACCAGTGGGATAACAACGGAAGCTAACACTAATAGATATTACATTGCCTCAATGGAAGTGATTTACCTGACTGAAGGAGTTATTTATTCATTACCCAGTCATCTCAGTTTAAAAAAATTAGCGCCGTGCTGCTCGGTCAGTGATTCAGGCTGGTGCTGAGTTGCAGCTGTGTAGTTATGACATAATGTAGCCATGAAAAGGTGTTTGGTATGAATGTTAACTCGGACACAAGAGGACTATTCTCTGTTAATGTCTAGCCAGACATATTGGGGTCAAAGGTTAAATTTAGGTGGGTTCCTGAATCAGACCTCAGTTGACTTCTTCTTCACAAGGCTCTGCATCTTGCTATCTGTCTTTCTTATGCTGTTATCTTCTGCCCATTTTTTTGTCATTTTCATTTACATTAAAATGTTGGTTCACCCAAGTTACAATCAAAAAACTTTGGCGGTCACCCCTATTATACAGACATGAAGATAATTTTAGTTTTATTTGCCCAGGTTTTGTGATAAATGTCTTTTAGGTCCTTGTGTTCACTCCAGAACAATGGATCTATTGTCTAATAAAGAAAGAGCAATAGAAACTGTTGACACTGTGTTTTTCTGGATTATCTGTAACTGGGACACTTTCTGGAAAGACAGGATACTGTAAGTTTCCATTTAAGACCAGCATAATTAGAATATAAAAACTACGTTTATCTGTAGATTTTAGATTAAAACCTTTTGATGGGTTATTTACACCAATTTTTCTGTATGCTGTCATGGTTTGAAGTTAATGTTTGTGTATGTCTCCTGTTTTATTTGGTAGTTGTCCTCTCCTTGTGTCTGGTTTAGCTCTTCATTTCCTGTCTCAGTCTGTTTTCCCTCCCTTTTTGATTGTTGCCTCGCCTTGATTGTGTTCACCTGTGTCTAGTCTTTCTTTAAGTAACTGTGTTCTCCTTTTGTTTGTGCTTTTAAGCTCCATGCCACTTCTGAGTTTCCCTGCATACCTTTGCCTCTTGTTATTTCTGTGTCATACATATTTTCTCTTTAGGATTATTTCTTTGTTTATACAATTCTACCCGGACTCCCAGCCACCTTATTTGCCTTTTGGATATTTTGTGTTTGGATTATTATTACCTTGACTCCCTGCTGCCTTTGGTTTGTTTTTGTTCTTTTGAATAAGTTTATTGATTGAAGTTTCTTTTGTTCTCCTTCACCCTCGTGTTTAAAAGTTAAAATAATAAAAGTCATTAATAGTTCCTCATTGACAGAGTTTAAAGTGAAAAGTATTGCTTGTAAGTTACAAACCATTGAACATTTTTACCACCTCTGCAGTTCACTTCAGATTTAGCTTACTGTTTTATTTATTCTCCCTACATTTATACCACGTTGGGTCATACTCGCCGCTCTCATCAGCCACTGGTAGGATTTCTTGATATGAGCCATTACCATCTGTTGATGGCACATGCTGTGCAAGGGCTTGTCCTTCCATGATGATTTGTCCTCTTCCTCCTAATCATTGCCAGGTTTCTGCTGCCTGAGGTATTCACTTGGTAGTTACTTAAAACCCATCTGTACTTTTCAGCATTCGTGATCCCATCAATTCTAACAATATCGCCAACGCCGCTGGCAGGGATGCAGCCCCAAACCAGGACAGACCTTCCACCATGTTTACATACACGAACATCTGCACCGAGTTTACTGTCAAATGAGAAAACATAAAAGTCGCCCAGAACGTTTAAAAAATGAAAATGTAACCTGGGCACGGCGGTTAGCACTGCTGCCTCACAGCAAGAGGGTTCCAGGCTTGCATCCCGGTCTGGGCCCTCCTGTGCAGAGTTTACATGTTCTCCTTGTGCCTGCGTGGATTTTCTCCAGGTATTCCGGCTTCCTCCCACAAACCCAAAAACATTGACTACTCAACATTGCCCCTAGGTGTGATGTGTTCATGTGTGGCTGTCTCTCTTTGTGTGTTTGTCTTTGACTGGTGACCAGTCTAGGGTGTACCCCGCCTCTCACCTGTATTCAGCTGGGATAGGCTCCAGCCCCTCCACCTGTGACCCTGAAGAATAAGCAGTATAGAAAATGGATGGATGGAAAACATAACCTTTCCTTTATTCTCCTCTTAATCATTTTCAGTCCCTTATTTTTCCAGTTTGCTCCATGAAAAAGACTGTGTCTACACTCACTGAAACTCACCAAAACTGCTTTTTTGTTAAGCATCGGCTCTGCGGTGACAGGTGAGAATGCTTGTTCTTGTTCACCTCAACAGCTTCACTGAAGCCAAACAGACAGTGATTCTATCTGGAAGGAAGAGCATGCCTGAACTGAATCTAGCAGGAACAAACGGGGCCCATTCTCTCAGCCCAGTGAGGTTTCTGTGTTGGGGCACGTCTGACATGCAGACGAAGCAGTCAGCAGCTGGTTGGAATTGTGGGCCAGTGATGTAGACGACAGAGCGTATATCATTTTCAGATCGTGTTACAACCATCCACATCAAGCATTTCTGATCTGCTGAATTTGCCCTGTTGAGTTAATAAAATATTATATGCCAGACATGCTGAGAAGAGGTAATTATCTCAACAATGCCTTGCTTTGTCTAAAAATGTGCAAGTTATTGCTGAACTAAAATGAGTTAGAGACATGAGATGTTAGGAAAACAGTTTGTTTCTGCCCAGTCAGGCCAATAAAACCCAGGAGCTGGAACTGGCTGCTAATTTGTTGTGAGGCGCTCCGCTCTTGTTTTACCTAATTGCTCCTCACTGGAAGCGCCTGCTGCCCATTATAACTTTTAACACCTCTCAGGCATTTTATTTGGGGTGGATCTGCTAAAAGGTCACATGATCACAAAGCCTTCAATTTGGGAGATCAGCTAACTCACCAGATTGGTATTGGGAGGGGTGGGGTGAGGGGGGGTGGGAGTTGTTTCCAGATGGTTTGCATGACTGCATGTGTTTCTCGATGAGATGGCATTCTGGAGAAAGGCAGCAGAGAACCAATACTGCGTCAAAAGTTAAACTAAATACTTTTTGACTAACTAAATCCTTATTCCATAACTGAGATACATGTAGATGTACATAAAATCCTTGTGTTGGGTATAAGTTTCAAAAAGTACTGCTTTCTAAATCCCAAATGAGTATGTGCTCTGTGCAGAGACAGCTGGACTCCCACATTGTTCCTGTGGTATTGTGCCTTTTGGTATAGTTTCATTTGTAGCCCCAAATGAATTCATTTGCACGAGACTACGTAACTAAATAGATACATTTTACTGGTACTATGCTCTACTAGCTTACTACTAGCTTTTTACCATCTTTCAGCTCATTGTTTTGGTTTTATGGCTTCATTTAACTGTTTTGATTCAGTCTCTGCATTCCCATCAAAATTGATTCCAGTGAACTCCTCTGATATGCCCCAACGTACCTGTGCTGGTGAGCATAGTGGATCATTTAACTACCAAAGGCCTGAATATTGCTGTCAATGTTAGACTTAATAAGTTGTCCAAATAGATATACCTGCCAGAGCTTTAAAGGCGCTAAAAAACCTTAACAATTAAATCTCAACATAGCTAACATTCTCTTTCTATCTGATCATGATTGATCTACACTACACTCTATTATTTTATACACACAGTCAATCTGGTCGACCTGCTTTCTCTGCACTCTCTTGTACTTTATGTAGCATATTTTAGTTTATTTAGTATATTTTTAATCTAGTTAGTATTTTTCCTACTAACAGTTAGGCCTTTTTTGGTTGTTTGTTTGCTTACTTTTGACTAACCTACACTGCTGTAATGGGTTACTGGATGATTGAATTTCCCTCGGGATCAGTGAAGTATCTATCTATCTATCTATCTATCTATCTATCTATCTATCTATCTATCTATCTATCTAACTAACTCTATCTGAGAGACAGGGGACTGTAATGCAGCTATTTAGGCTAATCTATAATCTTCACGTTAACACCCCTTCTTAAACTCTCGGGCCATTCCACGATATGGTTTTAAATTTGAGACTACATGGAAATGTTGACATACTCAAGCAAATGCAGCCAAAACAGTGATAGTTTTCACACTGGCAACAAGTTTTTATATGGATGAAAATGTTGCTGCTGTTCATACTTGGCACAGAAAGTCATAGTTCCCAAACAGAAGGATGAATGCTGCTGTTGATGAAATGCAGTTAACTTTAAGGGGAAAATGAAATTTGAATGTTTTCATAGGATAGGATAACACAGTATAAACTATAATGATACAGCAGCTAGTGTGCAAAATGGTGCATATTTCAAACAGATTTGTGCTTGGTGTTTCTTATGCTTTTCTTTGACAACCGAGATGCGCTGTCAGTTTGTGCGGTCCATTACTGCTTGGAGAAAATCATACTGTAAAGCCTACAAACACTAACAGAAGACAGTAGTTAGGTTTCCATCCACATCTGTCACAAATTTAATCAAATTTTGGGAAAATTGCAAAAGAAAAGGCAAACGAATGCTTGTTTCCATCCACTACCACTATATGATTATTAGGAGTCAGTTCATTGAAATAAGCTGTGGGGGGCAGTAATTGCACAGTCAGGTGCTGTTTTGCCATTGAGGATGATGATGAAGAAGAAGATGGCACAACAAGATGATGTAACGGAATGAACACTACCATAGTTCCAGTCCCCAAGAAGCCGAGGATCACTGGACTTAATCACTACAGACTGTAGTCATGAAGTCATTTGAGTGCCTGGTTCTGTCCCACCTTAAGTCCATCACAACAACAGGTCTGTATCCGATGCAGTCAACTTGACTCTGCACTTCATCCTGCGGCATCTGGGTTCCCCAGGAACCTACGTTAGGATCTTGTTTGTGGACTTCAGCTCTGCCTTCAATACAGTCCGCCCAGCTCTCCTCCAGGACAAGCTGTCCCTGCTGAACGTGCCTGACCCCATCTGCCGGTGGATCACTGACTTCCTGACAGACAGGAAACACCATGTGAGGCTGGGGAAGAATGTCTCGGAGACTTGGACCATCAGCACCGGTACCCCCCAGGGCTGTGTACTTTCCCCTCTGCTGTTCTCCCTCTACACCAACTGCTGCACCTCCGGCCACCAGTCTGTCAAGCTGATTAAGTTTGCAGACGACACCACCCTCATCGGACTCATCTCGGACGGGGATGAGTCTGCCTACAGGAGGGAGGTGGACCGTCTGGTGTCCTGGTGCAGCAAGAACAACCTGGAGCTGAACACCCAGAAGACAGTGGAGATGATCATAGACCTTCGGAAAGTGCCAGCTCCATCGGTCCCCCTCACCCTGACAGACACCCCCATCTCCATGGTGGACTCCTTCCATTTCCTGGGTACCACCGTCACCCGGGACCTCAAGTGGGAGCTGACCATAAGCTCCCTCATCAAAAGGGCCCAGCAGAGGATGTTCTTCTTGCGGCAGCTGAGGAAACTCAAGGTGCCAGTCAAGATGATGATTCAGTTCTACATGGCCATCATTGAGTCCATCCTCACCTCCTCCATCACCGACTCTGAGGCATGCAGGTGGAATCACAATGCTCATAAAATGTGAACTACACCTAAAGGGCTATACCCCCAGCCCTTTCCCATCTCTTTTAAGCGGTGACATTTGAATGAATGATGTAGTGAGCTACCTGTTTCTTGGAAACAGGGGTCCTACCGTCCATTGGATCCAGGTGCCTCTGGGATTTTTAGGCTTGATGACACACACTCACACAAAATCCCCAGTAAGACTCTATCCTGTGCCACTGCATCGTGATAGTGGGCTCTGGTGATGAATGGTGACTTGGGATGAGATCACACATCTCCTTAGGGAGAACCTGAGGAATACATGTATACATTCAATACATTTCATCCCAAAGTGCAGTGCAATATTTAGAAATCTATTCAGGTAACACATGTAGACATGCTGGAGACATTCTTCTGCATGATATTTGCTCTGGACACTCTAATCTGTCAACTTTATTTTCTGCCAGCAGATTTACCACTTGGTTGCTGAGTGTGCCTGTACATGTGTGTTGTACATGCAGCCATTTCCATAACCTGGAGAAATAGCATGTGAGGGTCTTTCACAGGCGCACTGTCAAGGCCCCCCAAACACCTCCTGCCCCCTGCCCCCTTCACTTGTTCACAGCCAGCCTCTTTATATAGCAGTCCTAGACATGGGCAGTTATAGAGCAGCACCAGGTAGGGAGCCTGTTTTATACACCTCAAGCCTGTTCATGATAAACATTAGTCTAAATTTAACTTTTGCAAACAAACTACTTTTTTTATTCATACACAGGGGTTGACAGTAGTGACAGGAAGACAAAAAATCTGATACAGTTGAAACAGGGTTCCAGGTTCGACTCCCGGTCTGGGCCCTTCTGTGTGGAGTTTGCATGTTCTCCCTGTGCCTACGTGGGTTTTCTCCAGGTTCTCCGGCTTCCTCCCACAATCCTAAAGACATGAACATTAGGTTAATTGGCAACTCTACATTGCCCCTAGGTGTGATTGTGAGCCTGGGTGTACCCTGCTTCTTGCCTCTAGCCTGTAGTCAGCTGGGATAGGCTCCGCCCACCAGCAACCCTGATGGATACGAGGTAAAGAAAATGAATGAATGAATATGTCATTTACACATATGAATATGTGTAAATGAATATATATGAGAGAGGGAGGGGGGGGGGGGGGGGGAGGAAGAAGTAGGTGAGAAAGTGGTCAGAGTGAAGGAAAAAAGAAATCACAACAGAAATTTACATGCATGGGTGCTTAGCCTCCCTAAAGGTCTGATCCTAGAATCACCCCTGCTAGAAATGTGACAAAACAAAACAAATGATGTATTATTTTGCATTCATACGAGATCAACCGTTACATTTTAGCGACTGTTGGGATATTCTGTCTGGTTAATCTGATTTTGTGCTTCAGGTGATTGTTATTGCAACATGTGATGAAGCTCTGTGATGATTCTAGACAGACATGGATGTAACTTTACTGGTGTGTGGAGGCCATACAACCACAAGGCCATAATCCTTAATCTGCTTGTGTTGTGTGTTCTCTGTTTGAATGTGTTTTAACTGTGCAGTGCAGTCAGCTCTCTCAGCCACCTTACTAACAAGATTAAGCACATCGTTTGTCACAATTCAAAACTGAAAATTGAAAGGCAGAGAAACATAACGTTTCAACATTTCCTGGCTTGCAGAAATGATAATGCCAACGTGACAGCTGTGTGCACCGTGACGTGCAATTAAACCGTGAAGGAAATGTTTTCGAGGTGTTCCTGAATGCATCATTTCATAGCGCTGAAATCTTCACAGGACGTACACACGGGCTGGCCTCCTCTTAAAGACATCCACTGTTTGTCTTCAGTCCTCAGTGGACTCTCAGCTCGGAGGGGCAGCTGTCTGACAGGATGGAGGACATTTGCTGTGAACTCACTATACCGACTGCTTCACTGTTCGTCAGTGCTTCGGGTGTTCTGCGTGTCATTTGACAAACTCTATACAGTCCCGGGAACGAGTTGTATGCGGAGAAAAAAATCGTGTGGTTTTGTGAACATACGCTATAGTTTTTATACTTGTGCAGCTTTGCAACCTTCAGGGTGCGTTGTAAAAGTCAAACACCAGCTGGTCAGGAGATGTATTTGGTTTCCACGTGGATTCACCGACAATGTTAGGCTTTCAGCTCCGATATGAAGTAAAGAACTGAGCACAATGTTCCCCCTGAACATGTGCAGCGCGTTACCGTCCGCACACACACACCGTTCCACCGAACCAAAGTAACCGCGCCTGGATCTCTGAATCGACCTGAAACATGTTGATTCTGTGGGTCCCGGTGAGTTTATTCCTCAGCTTCATCATTTCTCAGACGTGGAGCGTTCAGTTGTCGTGGGAAAACTGGAATGCCGAGCTACGCAACCGACGGAACGAGTTTGATAAGACAAGCTCTCAACCACACATCGTCTTTATCCTGGTGGATGACCAAGGCTTCCGGGATGTCGGGTACCACGGCTCAGAGATCAAAACCCCGACTCTTGACCGACTGGCAGCGCAGGGAGTCAAACTGGAAAATTATTACGTGCAACCGCTCTGCAGCCCGTCCAGAAGCCAGCTCATGACCGGCAGGTACAGTGCGCCTTAAATCTGGTTCTTCAACACTTCATGGAGTTGTATGGAGTTTACTGGAAAAACATTTTACAAATGGAATCCAGGCAGTCTGCCATGTATCTGTCGTTGGATCTTTGAAAAGAAAAGCTGAACCTGTAGGCTACTCTGCAAGTTAACGTGTCATCAGTGATTGTACCAAATACCAACGTGTTCGCTAGAATTATCTGATCTTACTGATGTTATTTAGTGTCATGTGAGACAGTTGCTACATGGTTTGTTCAGCTCTCTGCTGATGACACTGATGGTGTGACTCAGAAGTTATGTCATGCAAGTGCAAAGCTACTTTTATGACATTCTGAAACTCTGAACAAAGAACATAATGTACAAATCACTGTCAGGAGCATGAAGTCATCAGCCGGATGCAAACAAGACAAGACCCAGGTTCACCCCCATGCATTTTGTATCTAGAACCATAGCAGATAATCAGTGATGAGATGATTATATAACATCTTGCAAAATATGAGCTTTGAAGCTGTCAAACAAGGGAAGGATAAGCAGGTACAGATTGTCACGAGCTGTGGGTAACTGAAAGAACAAGATCGCGGAGTTGCCGAGATGAGTTTCCTCCGTAGGGTGGCTGGGCTCAGCCTTAAAGATAGGGTGAGGAGCTCAGACATGGGGAGGGGCTCTTAGCAAAGCCGCTGCTCCTTCACATTGTGTTTTGGGCATGTCCATCTGGGAGCAGACCCCGGGACAGACTCGGGACATGATGGAGAGATGATGATTGTCCATACGTGATAATAGCTTTGCAATCATCCTCCTCTCTCCCACCACCTGCACTGAGTCAAGGGGGCAACCCAGGACAGAGCCGGCCTTCTTGATCAGTTTATCGAGTCTCTTCCTGTCAGCGGCTGAGATGCTGCTGCTCCAGCAGGCCAGTCCAAAGAAAATAGCTGATGACACAGCAATGTCAAAGCCACAGACTGTTCCCTGTGGAGCCCATGTGCTGCAGCACCACCATGTCTGAGACACAGTCCTTGGTCCTTACATACCGTGGGTGGTTGGTGAGGTAATCCATAATCCAGGATGTGAGATGATGATCCATGTCTGAGAGCTCCAGCTTGTCCCTCAGAAGCAGAGGATGAATGGTGTTGAAAGCACTGAAGAGGTCAAAGGATGTGATCCTCACAGTGCTTCCAGGCTTTTCGAGGTGTGAGAGAGCTCTGTGTAGGAGGAAGATGATGGCGTCATCCACCCCAATGCCAGGCTGATAGACGCAGCGGGTCTATGGGTGGTCCCACCAAATGGCGGAGACGAGAACCAGCCTCTCTGATCTTCCACCTCAGCTCCTTCTGCACAGTCTTTAGCTTCTCCTTGTTTCAAGACCCTCTTTGTCTGCTCAAGAAGGGCCTTTATGTCCGGATTGATCAAAGATTTATTGTTGGAGAAACACCATACAGTCCTGGTGGGTACAGTGTTCTCCACGCAGAAATTGATATAATCCATGATGCAGTGAGTCATTGTCCTCCCCATGAGGATTACAACGTTCCTCCCACACAGTTGATTCAAAACAGTCCCTCAGAGCCTGTTCAGTCTCCTCAGACCATCTTCTCACTGTGCGGGTCACAACTGGTTGCCTGTGCATGAGGGGTTGATACACAGGGAGGAGAGGAACCAGGTTGTGGTCTGATCTCCCCAGGGGCAGGAGGGGTGTTGAATTATATGCCTCCTCGGTGTTGGCATAAAGTAGGTCCAATGTTTTTGTCTCTGGTGTGGCAGGTGATGTACTGGGTGAATTGAGTGGAGGAAGGAGAGGCATTATGAAAGTCCCCAGAGATGAGGAAGAGGGCTTGTGGGTGTTGTGTCTGCAGCTTGCTCACAGTTGAGTGCAGGACATCACACGCCATGTCACTGATGGCAGATAATACGGCCTCATGCTAGCAGCTAACAGTTCAATGTCCTTGCAGCAGAGTTGTTCTTTAACAGTGATGTGTCCAGACTTACACCATCTGTCATTCACAAACACAGCCGGCCCTCCTCCTTTCTTCTTACCGCTCTCCTGTGTCCTGTTGGCCCACTGTAGATTAAATCCACCCAGTGAAACGTGAATCTGGAGTCAGTGAGTTCAGCCATGTCTCCGTAAACAGCATGATGCTGCACTCTCAATACTCCCTCTGGTGCTGGGTCAGCACCGTTAACTTGTCCATCTTATTGAGAAGAGATCTCATATTTCCCATAGTGATGGACGGGAGATCAGATCTGTACCGTCTTTTCCTAGCACGACATTGGACTCCAGCATGAGTGCCCCATCTTCTCCTCATCAGCTCCTGGGGGACCTCGAGTTTCTCGTGGGGCAGCACCACTGTGTTACGGAGCACTAACAGCTGATCCCTAGAGTAAACAATAGGGGCCATGGCTGTTCACGGGGATGTCCGGACACAGAAAGTTTAAAAGTTGAAGAAAGTTCAGAGCAAACCCGGCAATTTTGGTCTCTTGTATTGCAACCGTTGTTTTCATAATAATACACTGAAGAATGAGTTAAATGATTTAACTAACAACTACTAAAAAGAGAAAAAAATGAGCGAGAGCTGCTGTTCTGCAGCTGCTTAGGGGCGGTGCATGCACAAAAGAGAGGGCGGGCTGTAAGGATAACCTGCAGATGTAGGTCATATTTATGATTTAATGAGACGAGAGATGCTGAACAGAGACACTGTGTAATTGCTGTCAGAGTTGTGAAAGAATTTGACCTTTTTTGACCACAGTGGATGCTGAGTTTACCAACAGAAAAGGCCTTATTAGGGTTTGGAGAAGGTAAATAACTTAAGGTAAGGTACAGTGTGAAATTATGCCGAATTGTGTTGTTAGCAATGTTAGCAAGTGTTACGGTGAATGTAGTTGAACATGCTACTATCTACTGTTAACATGTGTCAATGATGTAAGCTACTGTAAGGTTAAAGTGAATATGAAATGAGTTTGTTAAAAGACTAGACAACTGGCCAAGAAACCTTTGAGGAAATAGGAGAAGAGGTCGTCTGGTTGTCATCACGACTGGTTTTGCCACCTGCCTGATCTCCTCATATCATCATCATTTCTAACATCATGTCAGATTGAAAATCCGACTGCTCATAGAAGGTCGTGAGTACTAAATTCATGCACGTTATTATTTTTTGCTTGAAAGGGTCACAGAATTTTAGACCTCAACGCTCACTAGCACCGATCCTCACCTGCAACCAGTTTATTTACTTTAATGGACATTTATTTTGCGTGCAACAGAGTGAGCGGGTGTGAGATAAAATGAAATTCAAAGGGAACCTTAACAAAATGCAGGGTTTCTCCTCCACTGCCTCCACCATCTGTTTCACTCCCTGGCTTAAAAGGTGGAGGCTTGCTGTGCATTGCTGTTTTTTGGCAGGTGTCCAAGAAAATAATGAGAAAAGTGCAGCACCTCCTCGTTCCAGTGCTCAGGAAGAAAAAAAAATCTCCCTCCATTCTCTGACTGGAACAAACATCCATGCTAACATCCATTTGGAAATGTAGGTGTAGATTCACTTGTGTTTCATATATATATATATATATATATATATATACAGAGTCAGCCAAAATAATGAATACACACACCAGGAAAAAGGGTAATACCATCTGTTGGGAAAACATCGTACAACAGTACACAGTGTTATCATAATTTGATCAAACTTCGAAAGAGATATGTATAGAAGTACTTATACAAATGAAATATTTATGTTTTTCTTTTCCTGATGGGTGTATACATTATTTTGGCTGACTCTGTATATATATGTGTGTGTGTGTGTATGTGTAAATATTTTAATGTTTTTGCCAGTGGAGTCTGGTGGAGCATTATAATTCCTGCTTCTCGCCCACATCTTTTGTTCTGAGATGCTGGTACTCCAGTGTAACAACTCAGTACAGTGGATGTCATGTGTAAAACCTTTAAGACGTGACCTTTGTAAATTGACAAGGATACCAAAACTAAGAGAGTGGAGATATAATAGCAGTTGTGTGCAGCTGCTGTTGGAACCACAGCAAAGCATTGCGATAATAGGAGCTTGAAAAAGATTTCTATACTGTTCACTCCCCGGGGAAATTGCAGCATCAGAAAAATACCTACCTCTCTGGCTTTCTTTAAGCTGCATTGATTAGATTAGAGGCTTAAATCAGTGCTGCAAGCACAGTGTTATGCTCTTCAACCCCACTGGCCTCAAATTGATCTTTACTGATCATGATAGGTGGATTGCCTAAGGTCAAAGCAAATGTTGCTCCACCGAGGAGCGCCTAAAACTGAAAAATGTTAATTTTTTTTTTGAGGAAAGTGTACATAATGTGGAGAACCAATATTTCTGGAACCTACCCCCTTGTTCTGGATTGTTTGTAGTTCAGTAAACATTTGGAGTGTCAGATATGAATGTTCTGGAGCCTGAGAGTCATGTTGACTTGATAAATCCTTCATGTGGACTTGTGGGCATGTTCCATATATGATAAACACATCTTTCAGCCTTTGTATCAGTAGCTGAATCTCTTTGGGCCTTTTGAACTTTCTTGAGTCTTAGTCAGTTACACTGCAGGTAAGATTGCAGTAGATACCAGCAATTCCATTCCATTTTTCATTTCAGACATGGGTCTCCGTTAAAGATGGTCTTGTCTTTTTAATCATCCCCATCCAGGCCACATTGACCACAGGTTTTTAAACAGATATTACTCTTCTCTAGCAAAGAAAAACCTGATTTTAAATGACATTAAATTTCACTGTCAGTCTCCTACATCGCTGAATATACTACCATCCATCAACAAACAAAAGATGAGGAATGTGCTCTGGCATCCCTGGTCAGTAAGGAGCAGAGCTCAGACAAATATAACATAAGCTTCTTTGTCTTCTTTGAACACTGTGGTCTGTATTATAATCCACTAGATCCGAGTGGTCTCAACCAAAAAGACCATGGGGTTGTTCATTTGCTCGAAGCATATCTTTTACACTGTGCTCTTCACCCTCTCCAACTCCATATCCTACTTATTCACACAGTTCCAATCTGTCCACACTTATTTCAACCTTGCCTTAGCCTTTCAGTCGCCCTTTTCTTGTTGTTTCAGTGATCTGTCACTCTTTCACATCCCTTTCTCACCTCCACACCTAGAAAGTTTTGGATTCGCTGAAATAAAAGTCTTGAAAACACAGGGCCGTTATTAAATGTAAAATAGAGAACTTAATGCCAACAAGGGAGCACAACTCAAGGGAAATTTCAAAGATAGCAAGAAAGTAAATAAAGACCCTGTCAAAAGGAAGAGCTCAGTAAGTTGAACTAGTCTAGGGCTGACTTTGATTAAATGCAAAGCACAGAGTTAAGGCTGCTTATTTGAACCACATGTGAGGAGGATGTGCATCAGGAATACAAGATAAGGCCCCAGCCTGGACAGCAGGGCTGCTTGGGAACTGCCACAACCTCACTGGCTGGATTAGCTGCTGATGCACTTCTCTTGAGGGACTTGAGTGATTGCCAGTGATTGGTGATTTGAATTTAATGGTGTGTGATTTGCTGGCCTCGTGTAATATAAATACATAAGAAAGATAGCATGATTATAGCACCATTCAGGACCATAACCCTAGTTTTTACTTGAGGAATGCAACACCACCCTTTGCTCTGATAAGATATGGAACTGGGTCTGCTAGAAGTTTTCTCTGCCTGTATGTGGCTTGAATCCATGCTGCATAAAGGATGGAGACATGCCTGACCCTAGAGCTTTGCCTCCTGTGCTGTGGCTGTCTATTCATGTACTATTTGGTTTTAAAAGAACCAATAAGTCACTCACATTGGACATGTGAAGGAACTGTAGGGAAGGAGAGAAAGGGGTATCTCCAGAGGGTAGTAGTTACTGCAGTCAGTAATTTATGGCCTCATAAATACTAAAGACCTAGAACTGTCTTTCGGGTGCCCTAAAACCTTCAAAGTCGAGACCAGGTTCCCTTTGAACCACTTTGTATGTTGAAGAGAAACAACACAAGGGTACCGTACTTTGAAAGTCTTCCACCTTGTAATGTTCTTTGACAGGACCTCAGGCAGGTTTGATTGATTTGTGGAGGGATCACAGGCTGCACTTTGCACGACATTCTCGTGACATGGCTGTAACCTTTTGGTATGTGAACACTACCAAAACCCCCAGGATTTACAAAAGCAAGGGTTGAGGCTCTCAAGATGTTGAATCTTAAACAGACACATGCATACATGTCTCAATAAATTTGCACATGTATGTGGTCACCACACTTGTCCTTTGTTTTTACTTTCTGGTTTCATCCACTGTTCATTTAAAGTTCTATACACAGCATTTTTCTCTCAGTTCCACTGCTGTCTTGGCATTGATGCAAAAAACAAATAAAAATAAATGGAGTTAATGGCAGCAGTGGAAAAATGATCCTTGAATTAATGGAACAAATACACATGGAGATTGATTTTCTTGTTGACATTATTGTCTTACCCACAAACACTCGTGCCTTTAATTCTTCACTTCATTGCCATCCCTTTCTTTGCTCATTGCTTTCAGATCTCATCGCCTAATGACAGACCAACAATGCCTCCTCTATCCTCCAGAGTGCATGTTTGTAGTTGGGTTTTAGAAGTTCCCCTGCATAGACCACCAAGTGACATGAAACTCTTGCTATCGCCATATGAAACTGAGATGGTCTGTTGACTCCCACCAGGTCCAGTGAGATTTCATTTTGAATTCACTGACCTGACCTCAAAGACTTACAGTGAATAGATGTATCAAATTCTCTGTTGTGCAGAGTTAAACATTTTGAAGGGCCTGGAATTCATATTTGAAACTCACTGGTCATGGGAGGTGGGGGGAGGCAGTGGTCAGGGTCTCCCCCAGGAAATAGCTTAGCAGAGGTGGTAAGGGGTGAGCTGTGGCACAAACAGACCTACTCCACACACACAGTCGGTGCATTAATAGCTACCTAGCTACAGCTAATATCTGTATCCTCTGTATATGGACTTTTTCATAATTTACTCTTCGCTTGAAGGACTGTTTGTAGACTGTAGATTTGCACATCACAATACTAATGCAGACGTATAGCGGATTCACTTTCAGATTTGTATATCACAAGAGAGAGGACTATTGACCTTGGAGGAGGTATGCTCTTTCCAAGTTTCCCTGTAGTTTAAACAGTATTGTCTTTCATTTGCTTATCAAGGAAGCCTTTACATCACTTTGGAAACTGCTTCTGAATCTGGTCATGTGTTAGTGTTTGCATTTGTTGAGTCTTTGATAATATGGTGGTATCGGAATGGTAGCCCTGAAACTCTGATAGATGGAGCAAAAGAGAAAGTTTGTTTAGAGTTGGTAATGATTTTGGCATATAATTTTGGATTGACATAAAATTTCCTTCTCTGTCAAAAACATTTAAGAGTTTACATTTGCTGTGAAAGGTGTCAGAAAAATTACTTTATATTAGAATTCCTCAATCCCAAGTATCTGTCTTTTATTCATCAATGGTGCTGTGTTAGCTTGCCGCCAATATGGCTTCAGGTCACAACCCTATCAACCTAGCCTCAGGGCCTCCCTTGTCAAACTACCAGTCTTCATCCACCTCCTTTAACTGCAGTGTTAAATGTCAGATGAACATTACCCTGCTCTTGGCTTGTCAACCTATAAGCACTCTGCTGTCAGCTCAAATGTGTTTGCTTTGGACTTGGTCCACTGTCATTAAGATTTTACTGAATAATGTACCAGTGTGCCAATTCCAATACAAAGATTCTGTGACTAGACACTCTGTTTCCTTCAAATTGTCTTTTCCTTCAAATTCTTTCAAATACCCATAGCTGTAATGTTATGGCAGACTGAAACATAATGGCTTTGTACTTCAGTCTGTTGCAGCAAGTTATTTATGGTGCAATAGCTATGGTCCTTTTTCTGTTTTGAGTAGCATAAATGTTTCAAGCAAAGAATTTTATTTGAGAATTACATTTTTTTTCAGAGAAATATTTCTTCTAATATGTTACTATTTCTGATAGGATGTAATCTGTTTTTATTTTGTCAGGTATCAGATCCACACAGGCCTTCAGCACTCCATCATCCGAGCTACCCAGCCCAACTGCTTGCCCCTGGAAAATGTCACCCTGCCCCTGAAGCTCAAAGAAGCGGGATACGCCACTCACATGGTGGGCAAGTGGCACCTAGGCTTCTACAAGCGTGGCTGCCTGCCCACCCAGCGTGGGTTTGACACTTTCTTTGGCTCTCTGCTAGGCAGTGGGGATTACTACAGTCACTACAAATGTGAAGGGCCTGGTATGTGTGGCTATGATTTGTATGAAGGGGAAGAGGCAGCCTGGGAACAGGACCGTGGATTGTACTCTACTGTGATGTTTACTCGAAAGGCTATCAACATTTTAGCCAATCACAATCCTCGCAGACAACCCTTATTTCTCTACTTAGCCTATCAGGCAGTTCATTCCCCGCTTCAGGTTCCTGCCCGCTACCTTGAGCGCTACAAGAGCATTCCAAACGTGCATCGTCGCAAGTATGCTGCCATGGTGTCTTGCCTTGATGAAGCTATCCACAACCTCACGTTAGCACTAAAACGCTACGGTTATTATGATAACACAGTTATAGTGTACTCCTCAGATAACGGTGGCCAGCCTTTAGCAGGTGGAAGCAACTGGCCCTTGAGGGGGAGTAAAGCCACCTACTGGGAAGGCGGGATTAGGGCAGTGGGCTTTGTTCACAGTCCCTTGTTGTTAAACAAAGGGACAAAATGTCTATCTTTGGTCCACATCACTGACTGGTTCCCCACACTGGTGACCCTGGGGGAAGGGACTTTAGATGAAGATCTAAATCTGGATGGGTATGATGTTTGGGAGGCAATTAGTGAAGGCCGCCCATCTCCTCGCCAGGACATTCTTCATAACATTGACCCAATCTACATCAAAGCCAAGAATGGTTCATGGAAGGCTGGGTATGGCCTATGGAACACAGCCATCCAGGCTGCACTCCGCGTGGGCCACTGGAAGCTCCTGACAGGTGTTCCCGGCTACAGTGATTGGGTTCCACCACAGACCTTCTCCAACCAGCAGATTATCAATCGCTGGCATAATGAGCATGTCCGTTGGGACCGGGGTAAGTCAATCTGGCTGTTCAACATCACAGCTGACCCTTATGAGAGAGTGGACTTGTCTCAGCACTACCCTCACATAGTGAAGAAGATGCTAATGCGGCTGGCACAGTACAACAAGACTGCTGTGCCAGTACGCTACCCAGCTAAAGACCTACGCTCTAACCCTCAGTACAACGGGGGCGTGTGGGGACCCTGGTACAAAGACGAGAAGGCGGAGCAACAAGTAGATGAAAGCTTCAATAACTTGCTGAGCAACCATCTTGGAAAAAGAAGGTGGAAAAAGAAATCGAAGAACAGAAAGTTGAAAAGGAAGGTAGAAGAGTAACCTACACTATTTGTAAAAGACTTTTCTCAGGGATTGACACTTCCTGTTTCAGGATCCTCTGCAAATGTTGTAATGCTGCGTTCCATTTGTACTCGTAAGTCATAACTCCGGATTCGGGAGTGACATCACATCCATTTAAAAACGAGTTGGATGCATTCTGTTTGCCACAACACAAGACAGCTCCTTTGTAATGTTATTCAGCTATTGTTGTAGCAACAGCCAGCCTTCTTGGTTTGTCAACTTGGTGTCCTCTGAGGCCGATCAGGTTGATGAGCTGGAATTCTGACTTCCGGTGGCTTTCCATTTGTCACTTCTGGCTTCAGAAGTTTAAAAACAACTTGGAAAACAACTTAAGAGTACAAAATAAATGCACGGTAACTCCTGGGGCCCGTCTCAAGAAGGAGGTTCAGCAAACTCTGAGTTAAACCATGACCAAAACTCTGGGTTGGTTGACTGTGAGTTAAGCGCATGCACCACAACTATAAAAAGCCATCATGAATGGAGCCCTGATTCTATGATTCTCCATGGAAATAGCCCGTAAGAAAAAGGGGGCCCCCTATTTTTTGTCTGTAGAACAACATGGCCCCATTTAGGCAGCCGACTAAGATGAGCACACATATATATATGTATATATATATATAACATACATATATATACATAACAGGAAGGATGAGATTATGAATATATCAGCTTCAAAAGAAAAATGGTACCACTCCACTAAATATCCATCCAACCGAGACAAACAATCCAGTCTGGGCCTCAGAATTCTCTTCTGGCGTGAAAGCAACTCCCTACGAACTAGATCAGCCTCCTCACCTTATAGGATCCTCAATAAATGAACATGTCATTTTAATAGTGAAATACTTTGTCGTTCTCCACAAAAATGCGTGTGTCCGAATGAGGAAATGAAGCAGCAGTTCGGCTCTGTAAAGATGAGGAGACAGACAGAAACTTGGGGTACACTTACAGAAATCTGCTCCTGACCAGGTTATGTTCACAGACTACGTTACCATGGTACCTTACTCAGAGTACAAGTTAACTCTCTTTCTGAAATCAGCTTGAGTTACCCCTTTGTCTCGGGTTTGAGTTACCTTTCTTGCTGAAACAGTTGACCCAGAGTTTCCCTCATTTCAGGCTTAACTTCCTCAGAGTTTTCATTAAACCTACTTTCTGAAACGGCCCCTGTTAGTTTTAACTTGACTCAGTATATACTGTATGAAAAACAATGTGGGTGGAGCTTTGAAATGCTTCAAGAAAATAAGAAAAAAAAATCTACTTGTTCAAACACTACTGTCAAGCCCAGACACAGATGAGACCTCATGTTAATAGTAGAGGCATTTAAAGAATGTTTATTTTTCTAGATTGTGTTGCATGCTTGAACTGTTGTCACCTTTGGATTGTTTTGTAGAGTAGAAAATAAATCTTCCGAGACAGTTGTCATAAATTTTGGTGACAGAGAATTAAAATAAGACATGGCTCTATTATGTTGTTCATTACAGCGACACGTGGAAACAGATGTAGGATTTATGAGATGTATGAGTTGATGCCTGTTGGTTTTAAAAGCAGTCTGTCTGAACTTTAGAATAATAGATTTTGTTACCTCTTTTAGATGATGTCTGGTCTGGCACCGAGCCAACCTGAATGTAAGACAAACTAACAAAATAAAACCCCAGACTCTTAACTCTTTGTCTCCTCCAATTTTTCAAGATCTGTCAGGTTCACAATTTATTACCACCAAAATGTAGCTTATTCTGATGAAAATAAGTACTCTTGTAACTGGAAAGTTTTAACATCTTTCATATTTTTAACCTGACACGGTACATTTATTCATGGAAAATACAGTAAAGTGGGATCTGACTGGTGATAGAGAATTTGCCAACTTGCCTTCTTACAGTCTGCCGCATCATTCATCATATACAGTACAAGAAGATGTGATCGAGGAAGAATGAGAAACTAAGCTGTTCACATGGAGTGAACGGAACTTACTGTAAAATTGTATTTTTCACGCGTCCGTTGCCTGGTACCAATGTAAACAGCCCCCAAACTCCCAGGCTCAAAATGCTGATGACTGAATGGGGCTGTTCATGAGTTTTCTTGTAGATGGTTTGGTATACTTCACAAGCTAATTAGCTTTTTTAATGAAACTAATGGAAGCCCATTAGCAGTGTGATGGAATAAAAAGATTCTGTAAGTCATTGTGATGAGTAATATTGTGGAAACAATGACTTAGTATGATGAACTAATGAGATACTCTTTGAAATAATTATCTAGTAAGTATCTCAAAATAAAATAAAGAAAGTTCAAGAAAGTTTCTCATTATTTTGAGATACTATCTTGTTATTTTGAGATATAATTTTTTGTATAGTTTCTCATTATAATGATTTTCAGGATCAACTTGGGGGGAAAAAAAACACCTTCACAACATATTCCACTGTACTTAGAGCCAAGCTATGACCTCAGCCTGTTCAGGCACTGACTCAACTTTCACAGTGGTATTCGTGTTAACAGCTTATGGTGATATGAAGATGGCTCTTTTGATCCTTAACCACTGTAAATCCAAAGCAGATGAGGTCTATTTGGGTTAATCGTGCCGGTTTCCCTCAGTTCTTTCACACTGATTTGTGTCTACCATCCAGATTGTACCCATGGGGATCAGAATTTACCTGGCTGAGCTTAGCTATACTCCTGACCATAAAATAGAAGGGGTGTCCCCTCTATATTATGAGATAGAGCTGAGATCTACAGAAGATCAGAGTCTTATTTCACTGTGTCATGCTTAATTTCCTCTCCCTTGGGCCATGTGAACAGTTAAACCTTGGATTCTCTGGGAATTCACATTTTCTTCCAGCTATGGGTATTAGCATACTTATTATGGAAAAATGCTATGGTATTTTTTCCCTGTAACTGAGCTAAGTAAGGCAATCCGTCAAGCTCCCTCATCCTGCCGCTTCACATTAAATGTGCCTATTTGTGCTCACTGGGAGTGATATGAAAAAATAAACCTGATAGATGGTGGCGCATTAAAACTTTGATCAAAGTGAAGTACAGTGGTAAGTGTAACTTTCAGCTGTGGCATCATGCAAAACCTCTGCTTTAGGTTCTTATATGTTCAAGGTGCAAATTGGCCTGAATTATGCGTAGCTGACTGGAAAGAGCGAACCACCTCGCTGCCAAGAGCTACATGAGAAACACTATGACTCAGTTGGCCTCTAAAGTGTGTTTCCCAAAGTCAAATGATAAAAATAGGACAAATACCAAGCAGCTGTTGTCCAAAAGAATCGTGAAAGTCACCTAAAATGCCAAATTACATTTCATGCTAACAGTGCATGCACTTGGACCATCACACACTGATCACACATTCATAGGAAGGGAGTGGCCTTAAAAGCCTACACATAATGTGTCAAAATGATAATGATAAAGCTGATGCATCCTTTTTTCCTACAGGAAGCCTAAAAGTTCACATATGCACAGCACAGTGCAGTACAGTAAATTGTTCCTGCTCTAACTGCAGATCCACCTACATGAGTTAGAGCAGCTTTGACATTTATTGAAACCCATGAGTAGAGTTTGTGTGTGAAAGACAAAATAAGGAATTAGCTTGACTTCCAGTCTCTCTCTCCCTCTCCTCTCTCTCAGACATGGGGATTTCCTGTAATGAACAATTTCACCCATGCGCAATTGGAACTTCTCTTGGCCTTCAACAGAGGTCTAGCACTCCAACTTTATCAATTTTTATCACTGTTTTGCACATACCCTTAATATCTATGTAATATTTAATTCATTTCCTTTCATTGCTCCTCCTGAGTACCTGTCTGTATTCACCCTTTCTTTTCCCCTCCCTTGAGAATGTTTCTTTCTTTTCCTCTTTTTCATTCTTGCAGGCCTTTTTTCATGCTCTTCTCTTTTTTGTTCCTCTTCTCTTGCTCCCTGCTTCACTCAGTGGAAGTCCTCTGCATGTGTTGCTCAAGTTCAGACTTATATATCATATTCTTATTGTGAATCTGATTTTAGCAGTACATGTCAAACAAGATTATCCCATCTAAAGACTGTGGACATTAAAATACTGTTACCTTGTTACACTTGTCATACATATTAACGATTAATCAGCTTCCCCGTGTTACAAATCCAGTAGGCATGCTGCTGCAACATTAGCATTTATTTTGAGTTGTTGTTAAATCCAGTATTCACTCTTCTTTTAGTCAGCTCTGAACTGGTCTCTTCTGAGAATGACACATCACATGAGACATTTTTTGACCATTTTAGTCTTCTACTCAACTCTCTAACAATGAGAAGTGATATGACTCAGGATTATGACCCCTTCTGTGAAAATGAAAGACCAATCAGATCAGAAACAACTCAGTTTCCCACACTGACTTAACAGAGAACATTGGGGGGATTTTTTTCATTAATTGCCTGTTATTGTAGTGTTTAGCGCCTATCTTTTTTTAATTATATTGATTATTCAAATACACACAGTCACATCCTTGTTTGATTAATGTTTATACAATAAGCATGAGGGTGAAGGATGAATGATGAATGAGTTGGATTCGGCTAAATGTCCAAACTTCCTGTTTCTTTTATTACTTTGATTTAACCCATGAATGATGTGATCCAAATGAGGTTTTTGAGAACCCCAGCTTTTAATGACAAGCTGATGTTTTTAGCTGAAAAACCTCATTTATAATTAATTTACAATTATATCACAAAAGCGACTGTCTTTGAAAGAACTACTTTTAAATAGTGAACTTTTGTCTCTGATATCACATTTATCATGTTTGTATTTCTGAACCTCTTTCATATATACCCTTTGTGTGTATGTTAAGCTTGTAGGAAAGAAGTTTAAAAGATAATTGTGGGTCGTTACACCTGGGGTCATATGATATAGTTTATGATATAGTAGAAGTTACCTAGATGGGTTGTAAACCAGAGTTTGCAACCTTACCTCTAAATGTTGGGATGCTGTTTAAGACCAAATAAAAGCAGGATGCAATGATTTGCAAATCCTTGCAAATCTTTTCTGACAACTGAATAAACACAATATTTTATGTTCAAAATTGTAAACTCTTTCATACTTAATTTGACACCAGCAACAAGTTCCAAAGTTGCTACAGTTGCTAAAAACAACCTTGGCTGTCCGTTGTTGTATTTTGCGCTTCATCATGCAGCATGCATTTGCAGTGGAAGGCAGATCTGGACTGCAGAGAGATCAGTCTGGTACTCACACTCTTTTACTACAAAGCAACACTGTCATCTGGATGGCAGCTTATGTTGCTCCAAAAAACTTGCATACAACTTTCAGCATTTATGGTGCTTTCACAGATGTGCAAGTTACCCATGCCTTGGGCACAGACATAGCCCCGTACCTTCACAGATGGCGGCTTTGAACTTTGTGCTGCTATTTGTGCTTTGTGCTGGATAATCCTTTTTTCTCTTTGGCCTGAAGGACACAACGTCCATGATTTCCAATTTTTTTTTAAATGTGGACTTTCCACATTTCCAGTCCATCTGAGATGAGCTCAGGGCCAGAGAAGTTGGTGGTATTTCTAGATACTGTGGATATATGGCTTTCATTTTGCATGGTTGAGCCTTAAAATACATTTTTAAATGTACGGAAACTGTGTTTACAGACAATGGTTTTCTGCAGTGCTTCTTAGCCCAGGTCATCAAGTACTGACAATTTGGGTTGGTGGTTTGGCCAGTCGCTAAATTCATATATTTTAATCCTCTAAATTCTCTTAAACAATATTTAATTAGTAAATCAGGCACAAAATGTTAATTAGTGAGCATTACAAGTGTTGATAGGTGTACGTCTGAACTTTGGACAGAGCCAAGCTAGATGTTTTCCCCTGTTTTCAGCCTAACCACATCCTGATTCAGCTCTGTACTGTACACACAGACATGAGGATGTTTTGAGCTCATCATCATTGTTTTACACAAGAAATTGCCTTTACATATTTTCCAAAAGGTTGAATTCCTAAAATGGTGAAGGATGTTTGGTAATAATCTTTTGGGGGTTTACAACCTGTCTGATTTATCTGATTACTTGTTTTTCCTCAGGCTTGAGTTTAGCCTCACAGCATCAACTGGAGGAAAATCTTCACTGCCGGGTCAACAGAGGAAGGGCTAAGTAGGAAAAGAATCCTGTCCTCCATCCCCCGTGCTCCAACATGTATGCCTGGAGGGGGATGTGGAGGCCCGTGTGTCACATCTAGTTGGAGCTGATATACCACAGCTGGACCTTCATCTCCTCTTCAGCCTGGTTCAAGCTGTGGGTCATGTCATGGCATGATTGATCAACTTTAAAATGTAATGCTTTTTACATGCACTTTACAGAAACACACAAAGAAGCAAACGCATAGTTCAACACACAGTATGCTCACAATGTATTTGAATGGCAGTTATGTGTTTATTTATGCAGGGGTTATCTAAAATTTAAGTTAATGAAGTGCAGGACAGTGTGGGCAAAAAAGCTGAGTGAAGAGTGACGCTGTAAAAAGGAGATATTTGTAAGACATGCATTTTTTTTCCCACAAGTAAATGGAATTAAATATGCAAATATTTTTCATTTTAACTACTGAACACACTGCTAAAATGTCCATGGGTGACTTGCATCTTAGAATATGATTGGTTCCATAGGTGTGAAGCCGCAAAGTCTTGCATGTACTGGGTGTAAAACTGAGATTTCAGGTGAACGCAGAGAAGCTGGCCTCCTTCGGCAGATGAATGTGAAAACTGAGAGTTGGCTGGTGAGTCTCATTCGGAGGTCAGAATAATAACAAAGCTGGCTCTGACTGAATCACCAACCCAAAGCTTTGATATCTGACCATCTGGGACTCACCAGTCAACTATCGAGATGCTGCGGCTGAGGAGGATACACACTGCTACTCCTCTGTCTTGACTGGATCTGGCTGAGAACCCAAGGACACACCATGCAAGTTGTCAATCACAAGGTAGCCACGCCCCAAAGCATACCCTGCTTTATGGTCTGTTACTGTAAATGGGACCAGAATTTACAAAATGAACATCATGCTGTATTATTTTCTTATGAGCTTACATACAATCTGGCTTCTTTTTGAAACCGGTGCAGTCTCGTTAGTCAGTTAGTTAGTTAATAATGATAGGAGACCACCTGTTTCCAAATTGATGCATTTAACCTTTTCAAATAAAAAATATGCATCCGTCTAAAAACCTTCTCTCTACTTTACTTTTCCTTAGACAGTGAATTTTCTCAAGGCCATTTAGCTTAACTGCAAGCAGTGTTTGGGTTTATTTCATTGGACTAAGAATAGGAGGGCATGGTGGCACACCATGAACTGAAGTAGTGCTTCTGTTTTTCTACTTGTTGAATTGAGAATCACTTTTGAATCAAGAATAATGAAAGAGGAGGATAAGATGGGAAATATAGAAAAGGGCAGGGGACAACCGAATTAAACAAACAGATTTAGGAAAAGGAGAAGGACCTTACTGTAAGTGGGAGGAGGTCAACTGGGAGAAGAGAACAGCAGTTGCCTCCTCCTCTCATATGGCGTCATGCCAGAGCACTCAGCTGTTCACTGTAAACCCTCCATAAACCCTCTCATTCTTCTTTACTGCCAGTAATGGAGAAAAAAGGGTCGGTTATATTTCAGCTGCGAGACTTGAAACCTCTCCACCTGTCACATGCCGGGGTGTGTGAGGGAAATCAGAGGCAATGGAAGGTTGGACAGTACTGGACTGTAATTCATGATGTCATGACTTCAGCCGCAGGATCACCTTTCCATTTTTTTTTTCCCCCCTGGAAGAATGTGGAAGCTGTGTTAATGCGTCTGAAAATAAGTGTATGTCCAGGTACAATTCACATTTTGATATGCAATTTACGTATTTTATTTACTGTAGAACTTAACATTTTAATTTATTTATCCACACCAGTGAATGCGAGAATATTCAGTGCTTGCATTGAACTGAATTTATTTATTTTGTTTGTAACTATGATACGGTAACGGAGAGGGTGGAAGAGGTCGCAGTGGCTTATAAAACATGAAGCACAGAGATAAGCAGCTTCAGTCCAAGTTGTTCTTTAAAAACCAGTGGTAGCAGCTAACATTTACTCAAGTACTGAACTGAGGTACTTGAGCATTTTAAAAAATCTGCAGGGCCACACAGAGACTTTTCAGTGGGCCAGGGGCTCAAAAAAGGTCCCTTGTAGTGTGAATTACAAGATCTGCACAGCAAACAAACACAAACATGCATGCACACTTTGTCCTATAAAATACACCAAACTCCCTTTTCACAGTTGAAAATATTAGTGTATTCATTGAATTGATTTGAAAGCACTTGTGCTAATGTTGAGGTTTGGAAGCTGAAGGTGTCATTTTGGGTTCTGTGTCACTGTAACCAAGTTTGTTACTATGTTAAACAATCAGTCAATTCATAGAGAAAATATGGGGAAAAATAAGCTCCACTGCAACCAACTCCAACAGTAGAAAACCACTTTCACATTAATGCATGGTGCTTGAGTCACAATAATCACACTATATCATATATAGTTTACTGCATTGAGTACTTTTAAGCTGAAGAACATTTTCCTGATTTTTCTTACATATTACATAAGTTTTGGATTCGAACCCACCAGCCAGCCAGGTCACTTCTAAGTGGAGCTTGCA
The DNA here is from genome assembly GCF_020382885.2 of Scatophagus argus. Taxonomy (NCBI): domain Eukaryota; kingdom Metazoa; phylum Chordata; class Actinopteri; family Scatophagidae; genus Scatophagus; species Scatophagus argus. The sequence goes on along the minus strand of NC_058515.1, from coordinate 2,229,444 downwards.
TGTTCTCCTGGTATCTGCGTGTTTCCTCTGGGTGCTCTAGCTTCTTCCTACTGTCCAAAGGCATGAGGGTTAATTAGCGACTTGTCTGTAGGTGTATATGTGAGTAGGAAGTTTGTCTACAGTGATGAACTGGCAACATGTCCAGAGTGTATCCCACCTTTCACCCAAAGGTCAGCTTGGTTCGGCTCTAACCCTCCTGCAGCGCCTCAACTAGCGAAGGATATGAACAGGTTCCTCTAAAAGCTTCCTGAGTGAAACAAAACACTGTGTTTAAAGAAAATAATCAATATTCCTGTTGTTATTGGCCTTCAGAAACATTTCAAACTATGTGTCTATCTGTAACTGTGTTATATAACTCCAGTATGTGCAAGAGAGTTTTACTGCAGCAGTAAAAGCTCCCTCTCCTCCAGCCTCCTGGGCCTTCACATTGATGCCTCTCCCACCACCAGATGGGAAGTTTGGATCATCTCTTTATATGAACTCCACATGCCGTAAGCAGCTCACGCCAACACTAAGTGAGGGGAAATGTATGTTACAGTATAAATCTCTATGTTCTGATTCCACAGAGTATTCAGTGACACTGAGTAATATGAGACCGCAGGAGAGTTGCGGAGGGCTGAAGGCGGGGGGTTGGGTGGGGTGGGTGGGGTGATATACTACCAAGATGCACAGACGTGCTCATACATGGAGGTGTGTCTGTTACCAACAACATGGTACCTGACAACACAATAGGAATGAGGTTTATTTGATGCTAACTGTCGTAGTTTGGTTAGGTTTTAGCCAGAAAAATGCTTAGGAAAGCTTTGGAAACCATGACTTCTTTCTGTCACAATTGTCAATTCAAATGTACTGTGTATAAAACCACTCATATTGCATGAAGTTAATGTTTTGTTTTGTTTTACATACTGCACCTTTAAAAATGTATTTTTCTGCCAGGATATAAGAATATTTCAGGGTGTTTCCAGTGGAAATCAAGTGAGTGCCTAAAAAAACCCCAAAGAAACAAGATTTACTGCTTGAGATTGCTGCACATTAATTTTTCTCTTTTTTTTCATTCATTTATCTGTTTTGCATGTTTTAGCCCATTTACTGCTTAACATGCAAACCAAACATCTTACTGCTGTTTCCAAGGCCAATAATGAGGAAGAAGAAGAATCACTTTATTTTCAGTATTTATATTTTTACATACACACACTGAATTCATCTTCTGCATTTGACCCATCCTTAGTTGAACACACACATGCAACACCCGGCAAATTACATGCAGTGAAACACACACACGGGGCAGTGGGCAGCATCAAGCATATTGCATATTGACATATTAAGTGTGTTTTTATTTTCTTCCTTTCCTTTCAGCATCTGCCATGTCCAGATCAACTACTGAGCCTTATTTTCATCTGAAGTGGAAGAACAGTGCCCCCTGCCTGTTGTGTACCACAAAGCAATCAGATTGTACTGTACAGAAATACTGTACAGAAAGTATACAGTACGTACTTCTACTTCTACATTGTGCAATACTGCAGTGTAGACATAGTTCTTATAGAATAGTTCTTATAGAATATATGGCCACATGTGCCATTGGTGGACATCAATGTACACAGAACAGAACACTTCCTCTGAAATTGGCCTTATGAAGAACAAGAGGCAATATCCTTGCTTTCCAAAGGTCAGCAATTTATTGGATAAATTCTGGACTATATTGTCACTAAAAATTATATATTCATATTATAAAAGACTTTATTCTCCTGCTCAGTAAAGAAATACAGAAATAAGCAAAGGTTAATACTCCAAGGGCCCTGGGACAAAAATGAGCTGTGGGCCCCTATTGACAAATATTTTAGGAATGTATCATGTACCTTTAACTTAGCAGATAGGAAAAACAATGAATGTGGGGACTTGGGAAGCACTGGGGCCCTGGATTTGGGGCATGATTTGTAATCCAGCCTTGGTTTAGAGATATCATCAGACATCCTTAGAGCAGAATCATCCCCCTGAATTTAACAGTGTCCACTCATTCAGTGTAGACAGTAATGTCCAAACATGTCATATGGGTAGGACTGGAACTAAACCCGATCAAATGGTGGTCTGTTTTCTCTTTGGTGGGTCCATAATCTATCAGATTAAAAAACGCCATCATCCATTCATCCATCTATCCATTTTCTATAGCACTTATCCTTCAGGGTCAGGGTGGGGGCTGGAGCTTATATGCAAACTCCACACAGAAGTGCCAAGACCAGGATTCGAGTCTCTTGCAGCCCAAAACGCCATAATGTAACAACAAAACAAACAAAAAAAAATCTATGATCTATAGGGAGAATATGTGGATGCAATGTCTTGTCACTAGAGGGCAGCAGAGGGCAGGGAAATTCAGGAGAATCCAGGCTTTGGACTCACAAATGCTCCGAATTTTACTAATAAAACTCCTCTTCATCAAGGTGATGGCCGTGAAAACGTACTCCTTTAACACTCCATCTACAAGAAGCAGAAAGTGTTTGTTTTATAACACCACACATCCCCACTGGTGGTGGATTAAATGATCTAACAGAATAGGTTAAAATGGGATTAGTGCTAATCCAGTTAACAGTATGTGTTCACGGTGAACCTGATCACCTGATTATGGCTTTATGAACCTGGTTATGTACTGAGAAGATTTTGGAGTTTTTGACAATTTAATGTTTTTAAAAGAGGTTTACTAATGAAGTTAGTTTAGTGTGTTTGCCAAAGAATATCAAAAATTAAAGCAGCTCTAGAAATACCATGTCCTAATTACTTTGATTAGACATTAGTGTCCTGATAATGTCTGACCCAATAAATTACAGTAATTGTGTCCCCTGGAAATACTCTGTTGCTTTCAAGTCTTCAACTGAGTGTGCTCATTCCATGAATAAAGGTGTCATTTAGCTTAGCTTGAAAGTTCACTGTTGACCTTGGAAACAGTATTTTGATGCAAAGATAGAGGAGTTAGTTCAGTTGTACATGTGGCTGTGCAGATGGAAGATCTAAAGTCAAATTGGTTTTGAGAACAGAGCCAATCACAGCAAGAGGACAAAGGAAGAGCAGCTCTGAACAACAGTGTTGGAAAACAACTGATACAATTACCAAAGTGCACTATACTTTAAAGGACAGTTCACTTCAAAATCAAAAATACATATTTTTCCTTTTACTTGCAGTCTAGATTATTTTGGTGTGAGATATCGGCTGAACTGTAACATTAGCTTATAAAGAAAACAGTTTCTACTGCTTAACTGCTTAAAATACAATACAAAATCCCTTGTAAAATAGCCCCTCAGATTCATATGCTGTTAGCCTTAGAAGGGGTCATCTAAACTGGGAAACAATGGACTAAAGTAGTTAGCCCTGTCTGGAGGAGCTACAACAGTAAAAGGTTACTTTGCACTGATCCATCAGCAATGGCAGTCTAATAACATCATATATGATAACTAAAAGATGACTATACTGAGTGCATTTTGCTGATTATACTTCTGCAGTTTTACTTCAGTAATATTTGTTTTTTCTTGGCTTGACTAGACGGTCCTGATGTGTGGAACACTCCCGTTCCCGTTCCCCTCCTGCAGATGTACAGTAGTAGGTCAACCCTGCTGCCTCTAGATGGAGCTCTAGTGTTGTGTGGCGTAGTGAACGCTGAGAAGAAATTCACCTACATCAAGCTAGACAATATACCAAGACAGACGGATGCGAAAATATTTACTTTCAAAATAAATGAAAACACGTTTGGATATATTGGAAAAAGGTGTACATTAGATTCCCAAGTACTAGGTAAATAACAGATAAAAATAAAATGAAACGAATAAAATTGTGATATGCTTATCACAAGGTAAAACAGATAAAAGAAATTAAAAGGGGGCTTCGTGAATTTATGTCATCCGCTTGATTATACACTTTCCCAGATTAACAGGTAGAAAATGCAACTTCAATATACGATTACAACAGCAGGAGTTCCTGCAAATTAATGAGACATAATGATACAATTATAGTACAGAACTACAGTATCTGTATGTTCCACTCTGATACTTTTATCTACAGTTCCCAGGCTCATGTGGAAAAAAAAAAACAAAGAAAATTTAGAATTTTAATTGTTGGATTAAAAACCTTTCACTGAACTAAACAAATCTGAGTCTTTTATTCCCCCAGCTGGTCACAATACTTTTAAGTGGGGATTTTTTTTTTTTTTTTTTTTTTTGATAAATTTTAAAAACTTAACCTTAAAAAAAACAATATTTTCTCTGAAACGTCCCAGTTACAATTACATATGTATCAGAACAAGAAGAGCTAGAAGCGTCTTAAACTAGAAGAGTTTTATTTTGAAATCTCACCATCACTTGAGCGATATTTGACTCTAGCTTGACTGCGGTTAACTAATCCAAGTGGCAGTGGTGAGACAAACATAATAACAGGTCGCGACGTCGCTGTCAACTTCAGGAGTGAGCAGGACCTCTGAACGGGACGAGCGACACCGAACTTTTACCGCATTCAGGAGACATTTCTTATAACTCAAGTGAAGTTTTCTGGTATTTTGTCCCTCGAAAGACCAAAAGTGGCACTCTGGGACATAGAGGGGAAAGGATTTCTGAAGAGTATTAGAACGACTGAGGCTTTCAGTTTCCCAAGTTAGTCTCCTCTGCTCACCTTAACATGGCTTCAACGACCTGCACCAGATTTACCGATGAGTACCAGCTGTACGAGGAGCTGGGAAAGTAAGTTATTATCGTTTTATTAGTGTTTTAATCTGACATTTTCAGTGAAGGTGAAGCTTAATTGTCGTCCTGTGCTGTCGGTGTTCAGATTGACTGAAACCTGCGCCTACCTTTTATTACCTTGACGCGTTAAATTTGCACGTGTAGTCAGGACGTCACGCGATCTTCCATTCAAAATTGTAGAATTGTAAACTTGCCACATTGGTTGTTATAAAGGACGGCTCCCTGTTTAACCCAAAGATGTAACGTTTATTACTTCCTCTGCTCTCATGTTTGTCTCAACTTTTTGAATCAGTTCTCCCTGCTCGTTAACGCCCATTAGCTTGTATTTCTTAAAATGCCTTGCTTGAGTTCAATTTCTTGTAAGAAACATTGCCAGTACCCTGGAGTGAACGCCGAATACATAACGATTACACGGTAATTCATCAACAACCTTAAAATATGATTCAACAAGCATGTACCTCTGGCGACGTGCCAGGGATGTGAAAACAAGCAGAAATTTAAAAGGAATTTGGTATTAGCAGCGCTGCACCGTGTAGCCTGTCACCTGAGTCGCTCTCACTGAGCTGTAGTGACACGAAGCCCGCCTTGACGATTGCAACATTTCATAGTCGAATGTGTTTGTGGCTCCTGTTTGTTTTTTTTTTTTTGCCTGCTTGGCTTTAGATTTGAATCTTCTGGTGTGTTTTTACAGGGAAGAGCAAAGGTCAGTCACAAACTTATCAGACAGCCAACTGTGTTGAAAATATATAGAAATCACAGGGAGTACTCTGAGCTGATATATCAATATCAGTTATCGCTCCACTTTGTCTTCAGGAATGTTGTGTGTGTGTGTGTGTGTGTGTGTGTGTGTGTGTGGGAGGGGGGGTGGGTACAGAATTTGGCCACCTGAGAGTTTATTCAAGGACAAGGTGTATCTCAAGTGGGAAACTCCTGTAATTCAGCTTTGTACATTGAGGTTCTTGTTTTTGTTTTCTACCTTATTTTTTAAGAACGAGCATCTATTTCAACTTGTGTTGAAGTGGAAGTTTAGTTGAATTCATAGTCTTCTTGTATTTCCAGAAAGGTATATCCTGATGTGACCAAATGGGAAAAAAAATAAAACAATGAATTGGTCAAACGCATCAGAAAAAGCGTAAAGCGCTAGAACAAATCGATCACAGCAAATGTTGAAACCTGTTCTGTTCTCCAGCTGGTCCGTTCACACACATTTTATAGTATCTACCTCAAAAGCAAGAATAATTTGATACTTTAGTAAAAGCCTCAAGCTCACTTTATATAAGTGTGATGATCCATGCATTTAAAGTTATGTCTCTTGTAATCTGCTAATTCACAGTTCACCTTTATCTTTTCTTTTCAAGCCTAATTCCAAGGTGTTAAATTATGGATGTGTTGTATGTTTTGGAAAATCTTGACACGCACTGACTGATCAGCCCCTCTTCCTGTAGGGGTGCTTTCTCCGTGGTGAGACGATGCATGAAGATTTCCACGGGGCAGGAATATGCCGCCAAAATAATCAATACCAAGAAGTTGTCTGCCAGGGGTGAGTACTGTTTGCAGCACCTTGCTCTGAGTCTTTGCTTAAAACTGTGACTTTTTTTTTTTTTTTTTGTGGCCCCCTCTGACCAACTTCCTCTTTTATTTTGACTCACTTTTGACACCACTCACATCTGTATAAGCAGGAGGGTTGGGCCCAGTTTCAAAGGGTAACAGCCATGCTGAACTATGCTCCTCCGGCATTAAATTCCCTTTGCTTTCCGTTTTTGTAAGCCTCCACCTTTTCGAAGTGTCGCCAACGTGAAGGAGCTCTTGCACCTTCTGATTTGCGTTGAGCTGTATGTGACTTCACAGCGCCGTCAGAAGCCAGTGAAGGCAACACGGTGGCAGAATTGAGGGAAAACCTTATTTCTCTCCACCTTCTGACCTTTTGTGCCTACTTCTTTAATGGAGCGTTTATCCAGGAAGGGGAGGTGTGGATTCTTTTCCTCTCGTCGCCGTTTTTCATTCTCTCCATCATTATCTGTGCGGCGTGGGCTGAGGCTCCGCTGATTGATACCCCCCCCCCCCCCCCCCCCCACAAATCTGTAATGGGCTTAAGCAAAAGCACACAGGACGCAAACACAAAGGGAGATAGGCTTGAAAAGGCACACAGTGATGGGGAGCGGATGCAGCAGCAGATGTAGCATCTCGTGTGGGGAAGCTCTCTCTCTGTGTGTGTGTGTGTGTGTGTGTGTGTGTTGTAGTTGTCACCATCTAAGCTCTGGCCTTTGCACAAAGGGGAAATGTGTACCTTTGTTATTTTTGAGTTTCTCTTGTTGGAGCTTTTAATTTGTCATCCCGCAGAGGTACATCCTGGTTTTAACATACCTTGTCTCTTATTTTCTAGTGGCGAACTGATTTCTCAAACGTACATCACAGTTTTGCACAGAGGCTCTGTACACAAAGTTAAAGTCCCTTCCTGTCACCAACTTAACCATGTGACCGTCCCACAGTAGCTCCTCATCAGATGTTGTAGCTTCAGCTCAGTCCTGTTGCCGCAGTTAAGATCGCGATCTGGTCGTCCGTTATTCCTCGTCTCTAGATTGATTCCAGATGAGTCCAAGTTGACTTCAGGATGTTACTTTTGTTATAATTTTTTGTGGTCATCCAACTACATGGCCACAGCCTAGCTCGCCTTTGGGCTATGATGACAAGCTGCGATATGCTTAGCAGTATCCCCACATTGCAGTCCCTTCAAAGACTTGTTTCAGGCAAACAGATGGGTTGCAGACAATTAAATCCAACGTAAGTATATTTCAAGGATTCAAGGAACTTTATTGTCATATTGTCCATATATTGTCCCGGGAGCAGTGAGTAGACTATAAAAATATAAAAGTACGAGGTAAAAGTTGAATAAAAAAGAAATATAAGCTAAATAGAATATAAAACTAGACATTTAAATAAGCTAAACATTTATATAAAGACGCCGGTTTTAGCATATAGCAGCATAAATATGCATGTGCAAGTGTGTGCAAATATGAGGTAGTCCAGAAAGTAGTCCTTAATATTGCACTTGTGTATTGCACTTGTAGGATAAAGTGTTTGTAGTGCACGGGTTTGGGGGGGTCAGGGGTGTGTGTGTGTGTGTGTGTATGTATGTATATATGGGTATGGGGGGGACTACAGGGCATGGCTAGAGTTCAGCAGTCTGACAGCTTCGGGGAAGAAGCTGTTTCTGAGCCTGGTGGTCTTGCTATTTCTGATACATTTTATGCTAAACAACCATGATAATCCTCCTCACGGGGTTTTCACCTGACAGCAGTGGTGTTCAGAAGAGACGGAGGGGAAGACAGTAGTGACACATACTGAAGGAGGCAGGCTGAGGTGAAGGTCATGCTCAATGAGGGGAAAGCCCAGAGTCGCTGCCAATGCTCCTGCCGCCGCCGCTGCTGTTGTTGTTACTGGATGATGAGAAATCCTAAACAGGATGCTCCATCCCATTGGAGGAGCTTTATGTAGCTGTAAACCTTGGCTTCATACCAAAAGCATTGCTTATCTGATGCAGTGCGCTTCCAAGTAATATAAACTATGATGTGATTTGTTGAACATCCGGAAGACTCTCTGATCTTGACCTTAATATTTTCTTACAGTATTAATCGCATCCTCATCTGTTTGCGGGCATCTCTGGTGCAAGTCTGTCCAATTTGACAGTGCCGATACGTATTTGCCGTCATAGACATCATAGTGTACCTCAGCATTGTCTTTTGAAATTTATACTTAACCTTCAGCTGTGAGTTGGCGTTTCCTGTGAGAATGTACATACTTTATATTTTATAGAAAAGCACATTGCAAAGTCACTGCCCCACCCCGGGGAATCAGGAAGTGGGCGGTTGGTGTGTAGATAGGACACTGCTTGGATTGAGAGCAGAGATGGTGTGACTCCTTAGGGTGCAGCCTCCACTTTGATGGCATCGTGACTGTAAAGTCAGATTCTGTCGAGAAGTGGAACTGGACTGAACTATTTAATAATCCTTGTTCCTTTTGTGTTATGTCGTTAATGTAAGCATATTTAAAAGGTCATTGCTTGTTTTTTATTTTTATGTGGCTTTGAGTGCACAAAAATAATAAGTCTCCTTAAATAAATAAAAGTAGTAAATAGTATATTGACTCATTTATATATTCATACTTACGCTTCTATATTTAGCTTCCTGTGTCTGTGCTCGGCATCCATGGCAGCTTGCCACATTTTCTTCCTGTTCTGGTATCGGACTAGATCTTATCTATCCTTTTTCTCCTTTTTTTGAATGATTATTTGTTGAAGTTTACAAATTTGTAAAAAGTTAATTGCTTCTCTTAAAAGTCTCCCTTCAGAATAAAAGCCCTAACATGTAACTAAAATATTATCCAGATATAGTGAACTGAAAGTCTGTCTTCTGTGACAGCACAGGCTAATATGAAGGGAAAACTGGGGCAGTGGTTGAACACAAACCTAGTGATGCTTGGACTCGTTGGAGTGGAAATGATCACTTGACAAACCCACCAGGCTGTGGAAAAGCTAGCTCTGGTTCAGGAGCCAGCCATTCTGTCGTTTTGCTGCTGGAAAATACCAGAGGCCTCAGCCGCTCACCGTGAACTCTTCATTCCCATGGAAACAAAAGAAATGGAGAGCTAAATATAGTCTGTCGGGTAATATAGGTGTTGAAGTATGCCACAGTCTTAGTTTTGTAAGTTGTGCTAATACATGATGCTGTTAGTGTTCTTTGAATCACTCAGCTCAGACACATTTAGTTAAACAACGAACAATAAAAACGTTCCATGGATTTGAAATGGGCCTTTGTTTTTTCTTTTTGTTGAGCTTCATTTATCACTAATGAGCCTCGTAAGTTCTTCCTAAGTCACATCCATATCCTCACACACCCACAGTTGTGTTTATATCACTTTCTGGGGACACCACGTGGTCTTGCATTCATTTCCTGGAGGCCTAACCACCACCTAACCATAACAATAAACATTACTTGCGTGTCCTGTCATTGTACATCGTTGCTCATCCCTTAGGTCCTGGTTGACCCATATGGCCAGCAAGCTGTTTATGCAACTCTGTTGACACAAGCATAATTGAAAACACAGAGAGCCCTTAGAGTGTGTCTTTGCGTCTCTGTCACCATTTAAATAGTCGGTCTCATGGCTAATGTGTGTCTTCCAACCCAGATTGCTTCTGTCAAAGTCTGTAAGCTGATTGCAATTAACACACCGTTTTTCTATTGAGGATGGAGATCATCCAGCTGGAATACACAGAGAATCCAAATACTCATACATAGCTATACAGATACTTGTGAAACTAAAATTACAGAGGCGTATTCATTCAGTTTTGTCTAAAATCTTCATTGCCGAGAAATAAGTCAATGTAAAACAAGTTCTGCAAGGTAGTGTAATGCAGGACTTATCCCAACTGCAATTTTGTCCTTAAGAAATGGTTCACTGCTTTTTCAAACCTTACATTTACAGCCTTGTTTGGCTGAAATGGGGTGAAAGTGACACTTGAGGTGAAAGTATTCCTCCAATCAATCATCAAGTCTGGTTGCAGTTGTTGCCAGGAAGTCCCCGGGGCTTTTGACTTATCTTGATTGTGAACAAATGTCCACAACATTTCTCCACAAAACCACAGAATACAAAAATGTGAAAACCAGCCACATTTTCTGGTGTTGACACCAGTATCATGTTTTCAGCTAAGGAGATTCCAGACATACTGAAAACTCATTTATGCTGCTTAAAAAAACAAAACAAAACAAAAAAAACCCAAAAAACCCTCCTGTTTTATCTACTCTTAGCGTGTTTTGCCAGGGGAAAACAGATGGAGTTTTTGTTTTATCTCCTTGCTTTCCTGTTTTTTTCACATGAGCTGTTTTTTCCACTTAAGGAGGAAATGCAGCAGCGAAGCTTAACGGTAGTACAGTGACAGAAGCATACATGTTAGTGTATTTGTAATAATTCACCCTAGACTCTCTCTTCTTCTAACTGATGCACAGCTGCTCACGGTGAGCTAAAAATATCTTATTAGAGCGATGCAAGCGAGCATGAAAAACAGAAATCAGGCTGCAGTGTTTATAGAGCAACTGTCAGCAGGAGTGGAGGACTCCCCCCATCCTTGGCAGAAAGTATTTCCATCTTTGCCTGCCTAATTTCCCCATCAATCAGCTGGCAAAAGAAAGTCTCATACCTCCAATATTTCTGTTTTTAAATGGTATTTAATGTTATTTCCACCTCAGCTATAGCTAACTGTGTCCAATCTGAAGAGGGGATGAACAAGTGAAAGAATAATGAGGTGGGGAAATGATGGAACGGAGGACAACAAGTTGGGGAAAATCAACAGCATGTATTATGTATGATAAGTGGTGCAGGAAGGCATCCATCGGATGGTAAGGTGCATAAAATAATGTAACTATTCAACCGTACAGTATACCAGCTCATGGTATTATGTGTTACTCACTGCCTTGTTTGAATTTACTGGAATACAGAAGTTGTTTTTAATGCTCAGTTGGCAGGCAGCAGATGGCAGGTATGAACTGTTTGATTAAGAAACACATTGGAAGATGCTGCTGAGCTGACCCGTCTGCTATCAGCCACTGAATCGACGCCCACAGGAGGCATCTCATCAATACTGACCAGCTGCATTCTGTCTTATGGAATAGTTGCAGTGGGATACACTGGGATTTCTGTGGTTTAGTTCCTCAGCCTATCTGAACTCAATTTGTTTGATGAATCCTGGAGAGGAAATGGAGAAGAAAAGGGGCCACTTTTCAGTCCATCAGCTTTTCTTTTAGTTAAATTTGGCCTGAGAGCAAGTAGATATTTGAAGGCTGACGCTGATACTTAAGAACTGAAAAATGTTATCAATGTATTTCAGTATACATAAATACTGAAGTACATAAATAATAAATGTTTAAATAAGTCATATAGTGCTGAGATGATTTGTTGGTAATTTAAAGGAAAATATGGAAAAAAAAGTCAAATATTCTTTGGTTCCAACATATCAAATCTGAATATTTACTGATTCTCAGTTATATATTATGTGTTTTGTATTATGTGATTCTATTTGCCTTTTTGCATCATCAGTCATAGCTACAGTAGGCAAGACTGAGGCCCCTCCTAACTTGTCCTCCATTAGTGTCGTGCACTCAGGTGATTCTTCTCCCCATCTCTTTGAAACAGGGATAAACTGGAGTATTCTCTCTGGGCTTTATTCTAAATCCTCATTTAGCCAAGTAGGGCAGCCATTTGAGGGACAGGCTGCTTGCTTTAATTAGAGTTTCTTTGTCTGTCATTCAGAGACTGGGTGCTCCAGTCTAGAGACGGTATCTTCCAGTGGTGCTCTCGTCCACCTTAATAAAGGGAGGGAGCTGTGGTCTCAGAGCCTCCACATTCACCACCAAAACACCCTCCCTGATTTGTGTAATGTATTCATGCAATGCTGCTTCAGTTCAAACGTGTGTAGGCTATGGGAGTTTCCTATTGCTGCAGGATTTGCCCTTGAAATAAAAAAATTATAAGGGTAGTTCTTTTCATAATATTAATCCTTGTTGGTTCCACAAAGGTAAAAAGGAATGAACGTGAAGGAACACGTATTTGCACTGAATAGAAGTTTATTTTAGTTGATACAAGTTGTGAAAAGCCGCACAAACGCCGCTTTAACTGAAAGCACCTTTGTACATTTAGATTCAGTCTGTGTCTGTAACATAAAGTCATGTACAGATTGGCTTTAATAAAGTATGAAAAAGTTCAGGCTTTTTTCAGTTACACCATCTACCTGATCCAATGGAGATGCCAAATGTTGAACATGGCTCAACTTTTGTTGCAGTATCAACGGGCGGCGTGGTGCCATGAGTCTGCATTCATGAAGCACAAAGTGATATTTGCACAAAACTCACAGTTCAGATCATATCATGGTTTTTAGTCCTGGATCTGATCGTTTTCTTTCAGATCAGCAAAAGGAAAACGAGGGTTAGGGTTGCAGTAAAAACCAGGGCTTTTAGCAACCAAGTTGCTCGTTGTGCTTCAGAGTAAAACACAGCACCCATTTGTCTTCTCTATCTTTTCACTGGAGAGCTTAATTTAAAAAGTCTTAATTTAAAAAGTAACAACAACTGTGTTTCACGCTTTGATGGTCAAATTTTGTTGTTACTACACCAATCACATGCACCATGTACGATTTGTATGGATCAACTAGGTTTTGTTACGCCACTACTGCGCAAGTAAAATATATTGAATATTTTATAATACTTCTTATTAGTATGTACGTATTTATTATTTTAACAGCAATAGAGTGTCAGGTACACAGGTGCTTCAAAATAGGAAACACATCAGGGTCTGCTCCAAGGTTTCTGCCTTTTGAAAGGCAGTTTTTCCTCGCCACTGTCACCAAGTGCTTGCTCAAGTGGGAATGTTGGGCTCTCTATATTGCAATTGAATTAAAGAGTTTGGTCTAGACCTGCTTTAATTGGAAAGTGTCATGAGATGACTTTTGTTGTGAATTGGCGCTATATAAATAAACTGAATTGAATTGATTCAAGGAAGTATCTGAAAGCGAATGGATGGCATTCATTTAGGAGCAGAGAAGTTTGGTTTTGACAGCAAAACCGTTAGACACCACAGCCAGTCTTTCTGAAGTTAATATTAGTTAAACTGATGGCAGCAGAATACTGTGCTTGCTGAATGGTTAGACTGTATGCTGTGATTACCTACACAGATAAAGTACTTGCTTTGTGTCATTGGCACCTGAAACAACATGGCATCACCAATGCAGCCCTTTGGTAATGCGATGCCCTTTTTGTTCTTTGAACATCATAAGTGCATATTCAATATGTTAATTGCGCCCACTGCCACTAACGAAGCAGTGCATTTAGACCATTACAACTCATTGTGTTAACAGCGTCTTGAGACAGCATAGTTAATAATGTCCACAGAGTATTTTTCTTATGATAACCTCATGTTGTTAAAATGGCACCAAGGGGCTTCTCCTGTAATCGTTAATGGTGACTACATGACTAATGGAGTTGCCTCATGTCTCAGAGGGATACTATGTGGACTGTGGAAGTAATATAGTTTTCTAAATATTTGGACAACCCACACATATCTTGTTTTGTCTCTCTCCTTCCTCGCCTTCCCTCCCGTCAGTATGTTTTCTCTCATACACGGTGGATGAAATCAGGGATTACATCATGCATTATAGCTGATTTGAGTCATGTGTTTAAGGGAAGCCACAGCAAGAGCTGTTTTTTTTCTGGCTCAGAATGAGAAGTGTGTGATGCATCAGGGAATATAGTGTGGATTTGTCATCCCAGAAATAGTTAAACCTAAGCCCCCTTGACACTGTTTATATCTAGTTTTATTTATGTCACAGCCATCAAATTGCACTTCATATCCCCAGTTTTTCACGCAGGCTTTCTGTCATGGACTTGTGGCCTGCGAGCCCGATGCTGATGATTTAATAAGCTGGATTTTTAAAAAGACAGAGAGCATGTCAGCAAAGTTTGAAGTGTCAAACTCTGTCTCTCTGTCTGAAGAACAGACCTGAAATGTTTTAAATGTTTCCAATCTTTTGGCAGCCAAAGCAACAGGTTGCTTTGTTGCTTTTTTCCTCAGTTTTGAAATTCAGATGGAAAGATGCGCCCACGAGTTGACTGTTAGCGCAGTATGTTATGTTGCCATGACAGTTAACACACAGCTCTGGTTCATCGTTAGAATGTTGAAGTCCAGAATAACTCTGAAACCGTCCTCTAACCAGGGCAGCTGTTGCCTCCATTTCCCTTATGTTATTGTTCTGTGTGTTATTGTCTATTTTAGAGTTAACACTCAATAATTGGTAATAATTGGTCTGGTGGTCGATATAATTAATCTTTCTGTGAGTCATCTAGTCAATAATTATTTATTTTCAGATGTTTGGGGAAAGCAAAATTGATGAATGGTGAACACTTTCGATAAACATCGTCAGAAAATGGAAATGAAAGAAATGAAAATGAAGAAAAGGTAGATGAAATGACCTCTAAAAAGTTTGTTATCCAAGAAGGGATGGATTGCAATCTGTCGTCATTGGCTTCCTGTGGAATGACGACATCTCAGCGCTTAGAAGCTACACTTCAACTGACCATTCTACTTTAAATGGGGTGAATTAAAAGCAAAGGCAAAAGCACAATGACAATGGAGGGATTTTGAAGTAAAATGAAATGTACAAAAGTTAATGATTTATTACTACGTGCAAGGCTTTTCATGAGAGTTGACCTGTCACCCCAGGTTGAAAAGACAGGAAGAGGGTGAGGAAACATGGAGTGAGTGAAAGACAAAGGTTAGATTCTCAAATTGAAGAGCCTTTCAACCTTACAGAGAGAATCAGTCATGTCAGCCAAGATCAATGTGTGGGCGAGTTCTACTGATTGTGTTAAACAGGAGAGAATTGATTTCAGGTAATGCACAGTACTGTGCAAAAGTTTCAGGCAGGTGTAGAAAAAATGCTTGTAAACGCTGTCAAATAAAAAAGCGAAAAAAAAATCTAAATCAAATCAATGTGTTACTACCCTTTGCCTTCAAACCAGCATCAATTCTTATAGGTACACTTGCACAAAGTCAGGGATTTTGTAGGATTATAGTCAGGTGTATGATCAACTGAATATACCAAACAGGTGCTAATGATCAGTAATTTCACATGCAAGTTGAAACACAGTCATTAACTGAAACAGAAACAGGTGTGTAGGAGTCTTAAAGCTGTGTGAGGAACAGCCAAACTCTGCTCCCAAGAGGAGGTTGTAGAGGAAGAGGATTTCATGTAACAGGTCTAAGGAAACTTATTTCCCTTCAAAATCGGAAGATGTCCAGCAGTGACATCAGCTCAGAACTGGCAGAAACCAGTGAGAACCAGATACACCCATCCACTGTACCAGAAGTGGTCTTCATAGAAGAGTAGCAGCCAAAAAGCAATACCTCTGACATGGAAACAAGGCTAAGCGACTCAAATATGTACAAAAACATAGGAACTGGGGTGCAGAAAAATGGCAGCAGGTGCTCTGGACTTATGAGTCAAAATTTGAAATATTTGGCTGGAGCAGAAGGCATTTTGTTCCCCGAAGGGCGGGAGAGCGGTACAGTAATCAGTGTCTGCAGGCAACAGTGAAGCATGGTGGAGGTTCCTTGCAAGTCTGGGGCTGCATTTCTGCAAATGGAGTTGGAGATTTGGTCAGGATTAATGGTGTCCTCAGTGCTGAGAAATATAGGCAGATACTTCTACATCATGCGATACCATCAGGGAGGCGTATGAATGACACCAAATTTATTCTGTAGCAGGACAATGACCCCAAACATACAGTCAGTATAACTACCATCAGTGTAAAGAAGAACAAGAAGTCCTGGATCTGATGGTATGGCTCCTACAGAGCCCTGATCGTTGAGTCTGTCTGGGGTTATATGAAGAGACGGAAGGACTTGAGGACGCCTACGCTGAAGTTTGGAACACCCCACCAGCTGAGTTTCATCAAAAACTGTGTGCGTTTCTAGAAGAATTGATGCTGTTTTGAAGGCAAAGGGTGGTCACACCAACTACTGATTTGATTTTATATTTCTCTTCTGTTCATTCACTGCATTTTGTTAATTGTTGAAAATAAACTAACTCCATTTAACCTAAATGTTAAAGCTGGTATTCTGCCAGTTGGAGCAAGATAATGCCTGGAGTCATATTTCTTATCATGGCTTTAGAGGGACTAAACTGACTTGTTCTGCATGGCCTGACCAAGAACTCTTGAATGTTGACTGATCCCATCTATATTTGACAGCATTACAGGTATTGACTTGTCAGTTACATTCAGGCCAGATTCATTGTGAATGCCATCTCATTCACATGTCATTCACAGACCCATTCAATTTCACTTCATTTGCTGTTGTGCTGAATGTGGCATGGTTTAAAACAACCTAATCCTTCATTCACCCCAACTTCTCTCTTTCTCTCTTTACTCTTTTAGCTGCACCGCTGATGTTTACTCCCAGTTTCCAGTTTTTGTTAGGGGTTGGCTTCAGAACATTCTACTCTTTTTTTATTATTATTTATTTATTTCAGTCATAAATATTGTGGTTGGACTGTGCTTGGAGACCAGGGGGAAACTCCCCAAACAGATGGCCACTTTGCTCAGCAGTGCTGATCTGGGCACAAAAGCAACAGTCTTACGCTGTAGTTCCACTGAAATTCAGGGATTCCACTGGCACTTCCACTGTGGTATAACATGAAAACACAATGAAGACTGGTACATAAAATAACTATATTTTGTAATAACAGTCTCAATTTTTATTGAAATAAACTGCAGTATTTGCACTATTACAAAAAGGGATGTCTGTGGTGACATTCTTGTTGTTGCACTAGATGGGAATATAACTATGTTTTGTGCAGTGTTTTGTTACATTACTTTTTTTAAAGCTATTGTAACAAAAAAATGCTCTTTCATTATTAAATTCACATTGGAGATATTATTACTGTTGTCAAGAAAAACAAATGAGAATTGTTGACCTGGCTCAGTCACCAGTCACCATTTACCTCCCCACTGAATATGCATTGTAGTGTTTCGACCTTAGCCCATAGACATTACATTATGATGACATCAGAGGTTTTTAAATGGATGATGGACTCTGGTATCAGAGTCGGGTTTTGCCAGCACCCATCATTCAGTGAGCCTCTAATGACATCCACACAAATGTCACTTGGAGGTGTTTCAAATCTGATTTGTTTTTCGGGTTAAGTCTGGTGATATTTGACTTTTTTTCGAGGGCACAGACAGCAATTTTTTGCACTTTTCTTTCAGCTGCCTTCTTGCATTGATCCTGTGTTTTGTGACTGCATGTCCAGGTGATTCGGTCATGTTCCAGAGTGCTGTCTCTAATGCTAATTGGCCAGTGGGAAATAAGTGTACTTTTTTGTTTTTTGCTCCAAAGAGGGGAATAAATTTACATTCGCTGCCTTGCATCTCTCTCATAAATGAGGGGAAGACATAAGAAGACTAGGCAAAAGTGTGAAATAACATTTTTGTTAGACACACAGCATCAGTATTTTTCTTATTTTGTTTTTTGAATGTCTTCAACACACACCTGTTGCTTTTCATATTTTCTTTTTTGGATCACCTTAAACCACAGACTTACTGGAAGTTTTAGAACAGTAATAGTGCTATGTATGTGCTACTCTATAAGTAGAACATTATCATTCTAAAATACACAAATATCAGTTGTCGTGCTGTCATGTGAAACACAGCAAGTTTCCTTTCTTTTCCTTCAGATTTGAATCTGTGCAAGCAGTGAAAGCTAATTGAGGTTGTGTCACATCGCTGTCGAGATTTAACGCCTCCACTTGAGGGTGACTCAGTTCTATAAATTGACTGAATGAGCTACAGGAGAGGAAAAATATGCTTGCGTCCATGTTCTTTTTGTGTGTCGGCTCTGTGTGTGTGTGTGTGTGTGTGTGTGTGTGTGTGATTTGAGCAGTTTTGTTTCACAGCTTTGATTGTCTTATTTTTCTAAGTATGAGTCTGATTTGCTCTTCATCAAATGCAAATTTGGTGCCCCAGGTATCACCTTGTTAAACAAATGAGACAAATAAGAGCTTTTACAGAAGGACCTGAAGGCACTAGTGAATTGAACGAGACCACTGAAACGTATTCACTCTGACAGTACACAGTCATTAAGAGTTTTGTTTCGAAATGTTAGTGTTCAAGTATTTCAAATAAGCTAGATGAACAAAATGAAAGCAAAAGGCTTCATTAGCTAAAAACGACCAAAAATGTGTGATGCACATTATTTGCTGTCGTTCCAAGTTGCTAGCTTGTTTTCATTCACTACCTGTTTCCTCCCACACTATACCAAAATAAAGCAGTTCATATTCAAGCGTGATATGTTTCTGTGGGGGGTAAAGACCTCTCAGTATTGTTGCTTAATTCTGCAGTTCAAATATAGAGAAATGAAGAGTTCAGGTTGGGATGCCTCTGTAATTTGTCACAAGGCTAAGGATGAATGCCAGTCGAATTGCGGTTTCATGTAATCTGGATTTTTGCTTTATAGTTTTGGCTATCCTTTTTATCTATATCATCAGTGCTTGAGGCTCCAGGCTATGTTAACTGCTACTAGCATACTGCCTTGTGGGGCAGTCGTGGATCAGCGGTTAGGGTGTCGGACCCGTAACCGGTGGATTGCTGGTTCGATTCCCCGTCCCGGTGTCCATGGCTGAGGTACCCTTGAGCAAGGTACCTAACCCCCACTGCTCCCCGGGCGCTGCACGCGGTCGCCCACTGCCCCGGGTTTGCTGTGTGTGTGTGCACGTCACTTGGGTGGGTTAAATGCAGAGCACGAGTTTCGTTGGAGTGAGTTCCCTCCAATGACAAAATTTGTCACTTTCATACCACACCTAAATATCCAACTGGACCGTCAGCCACCGAGTTGCATTGTGGGTAAAGTAGACGTCAGCTTTTGACAATGAAGAAAGATGTATGGAACAAAAAAGATGATAGTTCAGATGCTGACTTATTATGTCTGCCCATTATACGGTAAGTTGGCAATGTTATAAGTGCACTATGCTAAATTGATGGAGTACTTTTAAGTGTAAGTGTAGGGCAGCTATGTTTTTGGTGATTAAAGCCATAGATTTACCAGACCGCAGTAGCATTTTATTTTATCTCTCAGCCCTAGCTGTCATTATTTATGGCATGGCTGTGATTTGAAATGCTGAAATGTGGAGGATGTATCTTGACCAAATGAGTAAAAGCAGGAACTGAGGCAAATCCAATGGTGGATTTATGTTTTTGTGTGCTTGCGTGTGTAATCCAGGATTTATAATCCCAGTCTCGTGCTGCTGTCCCTGCATTGCAGCCAGAGACTCGCATACCTCCTCCTCCACACTCTCAACTACTCTGGATTATGTCCTCCCCTGCTTTTGTTTTCTCTCAGTCATACATCTGTCAAAAAGCCCTCCAGGGCAAGAGTGGATTCAGACAAATGGCAGCTGGGAGTTAGGGGAGAAGAAGAAGTGGCAGTCCCTCAGTAAGCGTTTAGATCACAAATTCTGTGACATCACCAAAGGTCCTCCATAGGGCTTTTGGTATTTCCATTCTTTTACAGAGGACAAGATGGAAGGGCATCATTGCTACACACATCACAGGTATATATGCCACATGAGAGATAGAATTTTAGCTGAATATTAATGCAAGATAAACTATAAATCTCGAGTTTCTTGTAAGTACCAAATTCAGTGTCTGAATAAACCTAACAGCATGGTCCCAGTTCAGTTGGTGTGACCTCAATACACATATGTTCCTGACTGATCATTTAGTCATGCCCACGATAACAGAAAATACATTTCCAGGGTTTTTCTTTACACATATGTCTGTGATGCGCATACACAATTTCATCCAGGCTGATAGAGTGATCATTTTCCGCTTTAATCCCATAAACTCAGATTAGAAAGTCAGATTAGAATGCTGCTCGAATTCAAGTTTGGCATCAGACCAAGGTTCCCGGCTGTGTGTGTTTGCAGCCCGCATCATATGTACACACCTGGAGGATAGTATCATAAATTAACTTTTTGACTCTATATGTATCTTTCAAAGTTTCATTTTTATTTATTTTTAAATGCAAAATTTACAAGGCTTAATTTAAAAATCCCACAAAATCCCTACAAGCGATTGCTTTGCACCATGTAAGGTAATTGTGTAATACTGAATATTGAATTACTAGTAATGACTTTTGAGCCTTGGATAATTCAAGACAAGGTTAGATGGGGAGGGTTAAACTTAATGGAAGTTTGTAACAGAGTCCCCAGTCTGTGCAGCAGAGTGCAAGCCAAGTTGATTCATTAAACAAACTATGACTCATGCCTGAAGGACAAACCAGGAGCTGATGAGAGAGATGGGGGAAAAAAACGTAGGAGTTCATACCCAACTCTCACATTATCGTTAGAGTTTCCATGTGAATATATAAACCTGCTGTCCTCGGGCCTCATTTATCAAAGTTTCTTTCTAAAAAGTTCTTCAGTCCAATCCTTTCTGTTGCATCCACCTGGTCATGCATTAACAGGCCCATTTACTTAAATAAGCACCCTGAAACTGATGCATTTAGTATCCCTGTTACGTTTAGGACAATTTGTTGTGGAGAAAAAGGGACAAATGAGAAAGAAAATAAGACAAGGGAGGCTGAGGTTCTGCTAAACCAAAATGGTTTATTTGGCAATTTAACAAGGGGCTTGTCCAAGAAGGGGAGGAAAAGATAAAAGACTGGAACAGGTGACATATGCTGGCGCAGAGATGAAGACATAATGGTTTGATCTCTGAAAAAGAAGAGTGCTCACAAAGGAGAAGGAGAGAAAAAGGAGGCAGACTACTACTTCACTGTCACCAAGACACGATAGCTGCAATTAGTATTGAAACATCCATAAAAGATGTCATCCCTTATGGTGACTAAGACCCACCAACCACAGAGGAAGCAGTTAGATATTTGCTTTCAATTGTAGCTTTATGTCATTTTAACATTTATTCTTGTTCATTCTGTTATAATGACAAGGTCCTTTTCAGTAGGCATAATTCTTTGTTATTTATTCCAAAACTTTGTTTAGCCTGCATATAAATGTAACACAGAACTACAGATGTTTAGCCTGCACTGAATAGTCCACATTTGGAACACTGGAACACATAACTACAAATGTTTAGCCTGCACTGAATAGTCCACATTTAGAACATTGGAACACATAATTATCTACAAGGATTGCAGCTATTGTCACTGCAGTGGATGTTCCTGGGCTTCTTGAAAAACATTTCCAGAGCCTCTTGATAAGGGAATTCAGAAACATCTGGCCTATGTACAGATATTCGCATACAAGCTGCAAGATGGTCCCCTTGCAGCCTGTTGCGAATGTTTGTCATGACCTGCAAATGCATTAATTGTTAGGCTTTTAAAGACAAAGCTGATAGCTTAAAGTATTCATCACCCTGTTAAAGGTTGAGAAGTCTCTCTCACAGTTTACACTGCTGACTGGGACCGTCAGGACAATGGAAGCCAGCAGACTAATAGGTGGGTCCAGGACTCCAAACTCCTCATATTTAGAGGGAAGTTCAGACAGTATGGCCAGCTGTGTCTTGCTCTGAAAAGAGTACAAAATGATAGTATGATGATTATGATAATGTCATGTGAAATAGTCACATTTCTAAGTTATCTTGAGTTATCTCTAGACCAGAGACCACTTGCTCCTTGAAAGAGGTCCATTACGGGAACAAAACTCTTCTGCCAGTATTCTTAATTTTGTTTGTGCAATGTCATCAGGAAGCGTAGCTGCTTGTGGACTGAAAATTCCAGATGTAGCCATGACTCCAACCACACAGACACATCTCTCAAGATTGGCAATTAAGCGATCTAAATACGGATCCATCACCTGCTCAAACATGAAAAATTGTCTGTAAACTACTAATATACAGAAAACTGTGCAACAACTAAATTGAAGTTAAACCTCTAAAGTCAGCAAAAAGCCACATGATCATACCTGTGACTGAAATCCCCCAGTCCTGAAGGGTTATCCAAATTTTGAGTCAACTTACTCAAGTGTGAACCAGGTTGATGACCACCAGAATCTTTTATTGCTTTTATTAAGGACAGGGTGACAGGAACCTGGGAAAACAGGGATATTGACTTGTAGAAAGATTAAATGGGGCACCCCATGTTTTTGCAAAAATAAACACAAAGATAAAACTTAGCCCATGTGCTGAGTTACAGTATTTGTTACCTGCTTTTTTATTGTCAGGAACATGACATCCTCCTTTTGGAAGAGCTTAGAGAGTCGTGTCAGATAAGGGAGGACATCAGCTTGTAGGTGAAGGGCTGCAGTGAAGTGATAGGTGGCAAGGAATGAATGCAGTCCCTTATCAGTAGGGTATTTACAGGCCTCTACTTCCTCTGCCAAGGCACTCAGTACAGTACAGTTATGTATGTAAGGGAACCCCTTATGTAAAAGTTATCCGTGCAGCCTTGCGGTTTAAATACACAACGTCACAAGTTGCGAGGGCAGTTGTGCACGCATTAATCAAGTCATCACATGTTGGTAGGTGAATTTGCATTGCTACTTCATTTAGCCTGCTGATAATTTAATTATGTATGAGATTTAAGTTGACTTTGGCCTACCGGTTTACAATCCCTATTTTAGGCTATCCCATATTAGAGAAGCAACTTTAGCCTACAAAAATTGCCCATCAAAATTGCCCTGTATTGATAGGCCCACCCTATTTCGCAAAGGCCCACCTAACTAAAAATTTCTATCTACGCCACTGCCCCCACCCCCGCGGCGGCCTCCCCACCCCTTTACAAGGCAGCCTCCCGCAACTTCTAGTCTGCGTTCTTGGGGGGGCGGGAGGTGCCGCTGGGGGGCCAGGGCGCACCCCTGAAAGAATTGCAGGGGAAACACTGGGAAAAATGGGGAATCAACAGAAATTAAAGACAGAGTCCTCTGATTGTCATCTCACAGTTATGCTTCACAACAGTTGCATTTTGTTGACATGACTTCATTCAGAAAACTTTGACTGCTGTGCGCTTTAAAGTTATGAATATGTATAAGGAAAGAAAGAAAGAAAGAAAGAAAAAAAACTCACAGACCACGTTTTTGCTTCCATTATCTCTTTTCCTTCCTCTTTCTATCTATTCATTCTTGACATACTTTTCAGTATGTGTAAGTCACTATCAGAAGGATATAAGCGTATTGTCACAGTTTTCCTTTTCGCACTCACACATACTGTTGGGCTTAGATTTTCCAGAAGAATTTTCTGGCTGTGTCTACATGGCCTTGTTGCTGGATAAGATTTTAATGGTTTCTGGTAGATATTGAATCTCGTAAACACTGAGGAAACATCACAGAGGAATTGTCTTTTTTTTTCTGTGGTGAGAATCCATAAAAAGTGGTCTTAATCGTGCAATGTTGAAAAGAGATTGGAACATTACTGTGGAAAACAAAATCACCAGTGTTTGGAGATATTTTGCTGGAGTGCACCTAATGCATTTTTGACCTCAGAGTTTCCATTGTTGACTGGTCAGAAGAGGATATGAGGTGTAGGAGGATTCAAATGAGGGGTTTTTGACCTCAGGCAGATATGGCTACTGTACAGATTAGCATCTCTACAACTTGATTTCACATGGTTGCACTTGTTGCATATCAACTCATATTTCCTGTCTGAATTATATTGTCAGCTAACAAAATAAAGACATAGACGTGTGGTTTAAAAAACAACATGCAGAATGGTCATGCTTGCAAAAAGCTTTTGTTATGGGTTCGCTTACACCAGAATCCTTGAGAACTGAAAGTGTACTAATCAGTGTTGGATTATTTGATTAAATTACTTTGTTTTATGAGAAAGTGCTTATAGACACAAGTTCTACGGCAGAAATCCTGCCTCACAAACTGGAGCTGTGCAGTTTGAAAGATGTATGTGTTCATCAGGAAGGTCTAATGAAGAAATGCTATTGGTTGCATTATGGGAATTGTTTTAGCAGTGTTTTTCCCCTTTTTGTTCTTTTGTGACTTCCTGGAACTTTGTGGAAGAGGGATAGAAGAAGAAGAAGAAGAAGAGGAAGAATCAGCTTTATGGGCAGTATATTTTTTACATACACTGAATTTTTCCTCTTCATTTAGCCCGTCGGTGGTTGAAAACACATGCAGCACACCCAACAAATTACATGCAGTGCACACACTCACAGAGGCAGTGGGTTGCCTGTCAAGTGCCCAGGGAGCAGTTACGGGGTTAGATGCCTGCTCAAGGGCATGTCAACCATTAATAATGGAGTAGGGAGGGGCTTGATTATTCACCCCCTCCCCTGAATATATCCCATGACATCAGTTGCTGATAAGATACCAAAGGATACCAAAACAACACCATTTTCAAAACAAAATGGCTTCTACAGGCAAAAGTCACTATTTAATGTGACCTCCCTTTCAGCTCTTCCCAGAGTTCTTTAGATTTAGTCTTTTTTTCTTTCTCTGCCCAGGTGATCCAGGTGAATATGTTGCATTGTGAATTGTTCAATGTTTTCAGATGTTATTTGTGAGATAATGGATAAAATGAGAGGTAAAAGGTGAAGAACGCTTGGAATGATGAAAGCAAAGAGAGAAAAAGGAAAGGATAAAGATCGAAGGGATGAAAGTGAGAGCTTGTGGGTGGGGGTAAATAAAGGTCATCTTTGGGGGATGTTCTTAGAGCTATATATGTACCTGGAGTTTGGCCTCCATTAACAGTACACTCGGTATGGAGATCACTCACAATTTGTGCAAACAGCCTGTATAGGACAGCACAGGTAATATCTGCCACCAGTAAGGTAAATATGGTGCATGTAGCATAAGTGCACATTTGAAAAGCTTACAAAGCTCCATTAGAGTGCAGACTCTTGTTCTTTCTAGGTTTTCGGTGGTAACCTTAATCTCTTAAACCCTGGATGATTGTGGTATTAACTATTTTCCTGTGAGTCTTATTCCCCTGTAGGCTGAGTACACATGCATGTTTTTTTTTCTGTTTTCTTTAACAATAGAATGTGGTGTCCCAGTTTTGTTTTGTTTTTTTGTTGTTTGTTTGTTTGTTTTTAGATCAGTCATTCCTACTGCTGTTTGTTTAAGCAGGTATCAACTTGCAGAGATTCTCCAAAAAATCCAGAAATGTCACATTTATGTTTCTATCATTGTGTTTCCATGGAGACCAACACAAGGTCGAACTCACCTTCAAGGGCAGCAGGATTTACCTCTGCCCGGACTTATTGGCACAGGTGAGGGATGCCTGGCAGTAGTTGAACGGGTTGTGCGACCAACTCATCTGAAGACGAATACGGTTCCATATGCGCTATCCAGTGAACTCACTGGGCCACAGGAAGTGGACGAATTTCTGAGCAGGAATGGACTCCAGAGATTGACATTTTAAACACCAATTTAGCCACCTGGATGCATCTCCTCCAGTCTTCTCTCAGATTACTTAGTGACCATTCTTCTCAGGACATTCAGAGCCTCAGTTCCGTCCATTCTGATCATCTTTCCCCTCTTTGTTACTATCCGACCACTCTTATCTAGTCCGAATGACATTCTGATGTCATTGCTGTAGTTCCTGGTGATGTGGGTCAGGGAGTCAATGTCTCGCTCGTTCTTGGTGTACAGCTTGATGTCATCCATGCAGAGGAGGTGGTTGATGGTTGCCCCACTTTGGCAACCGATATCCATAACCACTCCTTGTGATGATCTGACTGAGGGGGTTCAGGCTTATGCAGAACAATAACGGGCATAGCGCATCACCTTGGTATATGCTGTATTTGATGGTAACTTGTGCTGGCTTTAAGTTGACCTCTAGAGTTGCCTTCCACAGCCCCATTGACTTCTTTATGAAGGCTCTTAGTGTAATGTCGATGTACATTTCCAGGCATTCCAGTGTCCATATGTGTGGTATTGAGTTGTAGGAGTCTGGGAGTTCCACTCCCAGGACAGAACCAGCTTTTCTGATGAGCTTGATGAGTCTGTTGGCATCGGCTTTCTTCACTCTGCTACTTCGACACTCTACAGCATAGAAGATTGCATCCCATCTCTCATTGATCATAACGGATCTAGGTAACTTCAAATCAGCTGATATAAATAAGAAAGTGAGATTATTTTTATAAAGACCTCTGCTCTGAGTACACATACTCTACTTAAACTAGAGCAAAGTTTCTTCGTAAACTAGAGCTTCCACCTTTTCCTGAAGAGAAGAAAGCAGGTTCATGCAGACCAATTAGCAAGGAAGAAGTCTTAGAAGTAATACACTCTCTTAGAGGAGGCAAAGCTCCAGGTCCAGATGGCTTTGGTTCTGACTTTAACAAAAAGTTTAGTAGCATATTAATAGGTCCCCTTACAGATATATACTTAGACTCAGCATGGGTTATCCCCCCCCCCCCCCCCTACTTTAAACCTGGCTTATATATGGCATATACAGTGGTATGAAAAAGTTTGGGCACCCCATTTTCAGGATTTTCCTTTATAAATCATTGGTTGTTCGGATCAGCAATTTCAGTTAAATATATCATATAGCAGACAAACACAGTGATATTTCAGAAGTGAAATGAAGTTTATAGGATTAACAGAAAGTGTGCAATAATTACTTAAACAACATTAGACAGGTGCATAAATTTGGGCACCACAACAGAAAAATGACATCAATATTTCGTAGATCCTCCTTTTGCAGAAATAACAGCCTCTAAACGCTTCCTATAGCTTCCAATGAGGGTCTGGAGTCTGGTTGAAGGTATTTTTGACCATTCTTCTTTACAAAAAATCTCCAGTTCAGTCAGGTTTGATGGTTTCCGAGCATGGACAGCCCGCTTTAAATCACACCACAGATTTTCAATAATGTTCAGGTCTGGGGACTGAGATGGCCATTCCAGAACGTTGTAGTTGTGTTTGGGGTCGTTGTCTTGTTGAAGTATCCAGCCCCGGCGCAACTTCAACTTTGTCACTGATTCTTGAACATTGTTGGCAAGAATCTGCTGATACTGACTGGAATCCATGCGACCTTCAACTTTTACAAGATTGCCAGTACCTGCACTGGCCACACAGCCCCACAGCATGATGGAACCACCACCAAATTTTACTGTGGGTAGCAAGTGTTTGTCTTGGAATGCTGTGTTCTTCTTCCGCCATGCATACCGCCCCTTGTTATGTCCAAATAACTCAATTTCACATTCATCAGTCCACAGCACCTTATTCCAAAAGGAAGCTGGCTTGTCCAAATGTGCTTTAGCATACCTCAAGCGACTCTGTTTGTGGCATGTGCGTAGAAAAGGCTTCCGCCGCATTAATCTCCCATACAGCATCTCCTTGTGCAAAGTGCGCTGAATAGTTGAACGATGCTCAGTGACACCATCTGCAGCAAGATCATGTTGTAGGTCTTTGGAGCTGGTCTGTGGGTTGAGTTTGACCGTTCTCACCATTCCTCGCCTCTGCTTATCAGAGATTTTTCTTGGCCTGCCACTCCGGGCCTTAACTAGGACTGTGCCTGTGGTCTTCCATTTCCTCACTATGTTCCTCACAGTGGAAACTGACAGCTTAAATCTCTGAGCCAGCTTTTTGTATCCTTCCCCTAAACCATGATGTTGGACAATCTTTGTTTTCAGGTCATTTGAGAGTTGTTTTGAGGCTCCCATGTTGCCACTCCTCAGAGAAGATGCAAAAGGGAGAACAACTTGCTACTGGCCACCTGAAATACCCTTTCTCATGATCGGATTCACCTGTGTATGTAGGTCAAGGGTCAATGAGCTTACCAAACAAACTTTGTGTTCCAATAATTAGTGCTAAAGGTACTCAAATCAATAAAACAACAAGGGTGCCCAAATTTATGCACCTGCCTAATGTTGTTTAAGTAATTGTTGCACACTTTCTGTTAATCCTATAAACTTCATTTCACTTCTGAAATATCACTGTGTTTGTCTGCTATATGATATATTTAACTGAAATTGCTGATCCGAACAACCAATGATTTATAAAGGAAAATCCTGAAAATGATCAGGGGTGCCCAAACTTTTTCATACCACTGTATATCTTCCGTCCATCCATTTTCTATACTGCTTATCTGTCAGGGTTGCAGGGGAGCTCTAGCCTATCCCAGCTGACTACGGGCGAGAGGCGGGGTTCAACCTGGACTGGTCGCCAGTCAATCGCAGGGGTGACACACAAAGACAGACAACCACACACTCTCACGCTCACACCTAGATGCAATGTAGAGTAGCCAGTTAACTTAATGTGCATGTCTTTGGGATTGTGGGAGGAAGCCGGAGAACCCAGAGAAAACCCACACAGGCACACGGAGAACAGGCAAACTCCACATAGAAGGGCCCAGACCGGGATTCGAACCTGGAACCCTCTTGCTATGAGACGACAGTGCTAACTACTGCACCACCGTGGCACCATATATATATCTTATATATGCTATTTTAAAGAATAAACTTGCCAGGCATCTTGAGGGATTACTCCCAGCTCTCATAAACCCAGATCAGACAGGATTTATTCATGGACATTACTGAATATAGTTCAGTTCAACACCCAGAAGAAACACAGGGTCCTTGCTGTCTCACTAGATACAGAAAAGGCCTTTGATAGGATTGAATGGAGTTACATGTTACATGTTTGAGGAGACTTCCTCAATCCAATCTGATCCAATCCGAACCTTATGTCATTCATTAACTGAGGTTTTGGCGATCTTTTAAACAAAGGGTTGTATAACTAGCTCAGGTTTGTAGGTTGTAGAAAAACATGTTATCAAAAACGTTTTATACATACCAGAAAATTTCAGTGGACCGTTGAATGACCAAAAAATGTGGTCATTCAAGGACCAGCTCCTGAAGTGATTGTCTGGTACAAGGTTCATGGTCATTCTGGGCGGAACAAACTGATCTAACGAAAACACTAATCCTGCAGCATGTATAATTAGTCCATTGGGAACTTAAACTGTTGAGTAAATAGCACTTAATTTCCCAAAGGTGAAGATTATCATAGCTCTCAAAACTAAACACCTCACATTCATCAACAATTGAGTTGAAATTTGTTGCCCAGATTATCAATAGAGAGTCCAGTATGGAAGTGGGATAAATGATGAAGGTGTTGTGAGTGGAAGCATTACTCTCCATTTGTCAGTAACATTCATAACTTAACGTGACTCCCACCTGCTCATGGTACATCCATATTGGTCCTCAGAGCGAAGACTGTCAGTCGCATCAGAATCTTTGAATTCCTCACTAAACCCAATTAGGGCTTTTCCATACCAAGTCAAACCATGCCACGCTAATTTGTATTTCTATTATCAGTTCAATCGGACCAAGCTGAGTAGAAACATCACTTGAGGACATTTGCCGTCAGCCTCCCCAACGAGTAACCCTCACCCAACGATTGTTCACAATGATACTGTCAACTTAGACATTGTAATGTAATACCAATCAAATGCTGACAGAGTTTTTGATTTAAATCGGAGAAAAGATTATGATTTATGAAACTTTCATCACCACCATTTAACTCTTAATATTGTTGTGACTTAATCTCTGTAACAAGTTGACTTGAGTACAAAATAGTACAAAATTGTCATGTTGACGTCCCATGAAGAAATGCATAAGTGACTGAAGCTGGTCCGTCCGTCCTCTCCCTCCTCGGTCTGTGTAACAGCTGGGCCTGTCCACCCTTTTTACACTACATCATCTTCATCACATGGGCAGTCTAAGCTTACAGCACACGTTGTCACTGCAGTCTGGCTATTAGTATTAAAATCCTGTTTGAAAGCAAAAACATCTTGGCTTCTGCAGAAACCATTGGCTGCCAGTACTTTATTATACATAATATTTACTCCCTTTCAAGTAGTCAGTATGAAATCAATACATTTAAGAAATCCTATACAAAGTGCTTTTGTCACCAGCTCTCTGAATATCAATTTAAAAAATATTGCCCATATTAGCTGGACTAGGAGCAATTCCTGCCATCATTGATGGCATTAATGAGCGCTTCATTGTTCAGTCAGACATTACTTAACCTCCTGAATGCCCTTTCTTCAGAACCACACCCTGCCACACTCACACACATGCTGAGTGTTCAGAACGTCAGGGGTCAGGATTGTTAGATGTTTTTGTTGTGATGGATGTCTCTGTGGCGGCTCACGACAACACCCAAACACCTGACCGGTTGTGATAGCGGGCAGCATGCTCACAGCGGTTTTCTCTGACAGTGCCACCTTGTCACATCACCCCCTCAACCTGAATGGCTTTGGTGCCATACAGCAAAAGCCACTTGAACACAGAACATAGAGCTTTGCATGCTGTAGTTGAACACTGCTCTGAGCTTTTAAGTTTACTGACAAGACTTCTTTCTGCTTAACTAAATATTTACCATTTAAGATATGAAGTTCCTCATGGATTCATAAAGTAGTCCATTCAGATACTCATTCTTCCAATCATTTATTGCTTCACTCATTTACTGTACTGCTTAATGCTTGTTTGTTTTCTGGCAGCTGTTGTGACAATATCTAAGATCTAACTCATAATGCACCACAAAAGTATGGTGGAGTACAAAGACAAATGTGCATTATTAAATCGGACACACTGCTTTGGTCTCTCAGGTTTGTTATTGTTTTAAAGTGCTCCTCTTACTCTTGTTGGCAGTAGTTTTAATAATCTTTGAACATATGTTTTTGAATCTTTGTAGGTTTCTTCTTCACTAACAGCTTACTGCTGTTTTACTGCTACCGGAATGGCATGTCAGCTCTCTGATTGCTGTTGTCAGAGTTTAGTGTGGTGACTGGACTTCTTTATGTGTTCGGGGTGGCTGGAAATATCCCCTGTGGCTGAAAGTGGGCCAGAGAGATTTGGCTACAACTGAGCCATAGTTGCTGTATGTGTGTGTGTGTGTGTGTGTGTGTGTGTGTGTGTGTGTGTGTCTGTGTGTGAGAGAGAGAGAGATAGAGAGAGAGAAGGTTTAGTGCTGTACAGAAGGATTTGGCCTATGGGAAGCCTAGAATGAGATAACAGACCAGAATATGCAGTATCGGAAATAGTGATATATGAAAATAGTGAAGAATGAAAAAAAAGAGATCTTAAGGGAAAAATTCTCACCCTGCCTTTTTTCCACATCTGCATACACCTGCATGACGTGGCTGTGATGTCGGATTGTCCTCCTGCAATCTCATATTTGGAAAGAGGATTTCAGATGCTGTTAGGTGATCCAGCAATATTTGAACTGAAGTGTGCTGGTGTATGAAGCACTGCTGCAGGGTTTCCCCATAAGAAAACAAATGCTCACCCCATCACAAAGCTAACCTTCCTCACAAACTTCCTCACAAAACAGGACAAGGATCACTTTCACCACAACTGTAGATGATTGAAAGTCTAAGACTCACACATTTGTAAGTCAGTCAACCTGAGGCTTCACTGAAAAAAAAAATCAGAGATGTATACAATATTTGTTTGGGTTTCAGGCTAGCAGTCAGTCAGAAAATGCAACTCCAGGATAAATTAAAAGAACCAGATGCACAAGTAGACATTACACAAACATAGCAGTGAGTCAGTGTGCTTCCAACTCGGTGCAGGACACACAACCGTGTGTCGCACATGGACAGCCAAATCTTTGTGTTTGCAGGGGCAACTGGCGTTTTCTTGACACATGAACGCATGAAGGCGTGCGCACGCGTAGAGAATCCTAAATCTGTAGCTCTGCTAGTGAAGAAAATCATGATGGATTATTATTACTAATTATGATTGTCAGCTTAAGCATCAAAATGGACTGTTGAGACGGACATGTTACACCTGTGTGGGGCTGCACGGTGAAAGGAAACATCAGTACGCCGGAAAGAGTTTTGTGTTTGCTGTATTTAGGCATACCAAGTTTTACCATTCAAGGATAACCGTTATAGATGGTGTTTATAGAAAACTCTACTTTTTGAAATGTTTTCTAAAGAATGTCTTTGGGTTCTGCACCTTCAGGAGCCCTTAATATCTTCCAAAGTCTTTGTAGTTATTCCCTGCTTGCTTCTCAGGGTTTGTATGTATGTGTGTGTGTGTGTGTGTGTCTGTAAGGACCTTTTGCTACTCCTTTTGCTTCTCTTTTCCTGACATGTCAGCTCCTCTGTGAGCTTCTGTGATCCTGGTCACACAGTGACTCGTCACTGTAGACGTGGCCCCTTCAAAAAATGTGGAAAAGCACTAGAAAAACAGGATTGCTCACCTCCTGCTTTAATAATAGCGTGTGAAAATGGTGAGGAATGACAGACCTTTTCTGAGTTATCGTGGTCAAAGTTCAGGTTCTTTTCTCTTCTTCTAGTTTTAAATGAGATGATCTTAGGGTAGTGATAATCTGTTCTCCAAGATGTGTCTGCAACACTAATGTGTTTGCGTGTAGGTACATAGAGGAATGATTTTTTTTTTAAGTGGCTGAACCTGCAGAAACTAGATGTGGAGTCAGATGTGCTGTTTTACAGCACTGCAGGGACAAATCATTTGATCATTCGGCTGCATTGAAAATAGCTGCTGTCCTCGTTTTCAACGGCCTGATGACAAGCTCGTGGGTTCCCTAAATGGGTCAGTTCCGGAGCGAATTGCACTTAGGACTTGGATTTAGGATTGAGAAGCATCTTGACTTTTTGTGTAGTGGTGAATTTGGCTGCGGGTGGTCAAGCCCGAAAGCCTGATGTTGCAGCCCAAATATAAGCTGTAAACTACGCTCCTTTGTGAATTTAATACTTGTGTACTGTTACATATAATACACAGCTCGAATTGCTTGAGTTATTTGCGGCAGTAGGGGAAGTACAGTGAGTGAAAATACAGAACAGTCAAATAAGAACTGAGAAACTGAAACAAATCTAAGTTATGATCGCAGACTTATTTTTAGTCAGCTTTCTGTTTGAGTATAACAGTTCTCAATGAAGTATGCTGATATTAGTTCTTAATCAAGTACTCGTTCTAGGACCATGGCTGTAGCTACCATTGAGGTCCAGACCTCTGTATATTTTCGGAGGTGTATGTAATTTAATTTTAATTTTCATTTAATTTACTTTATTAATCCAAAGCTGGGAAATTACTTCACTGCATTTAACCCGTCACTGATTGAAACACACACACATGCAACATGCAGTGAAACACACAGGAGCAGTGGGCTGCATCAAGCGCCCGGGGAGCATATATTAGGGGTTAAGTGCCTTGTTCAAGGGCACATCAGCTGGCTAATATGGGGGGGGGCGGCATTGTCACTCCACCACAGTCAAATTTTTCCTGCCCGTCTGGGGGGGGGGGGGGGGGGGTGATCGAACCAGCGACCTTCCGACCTTCTCCAACCTCTAGGCCACGGCTGCCCCATAATAAAAGTCTCCTGATCTCTTCTCCTGATCGCTTGCGTCATGCCGTGTTTGTGTATGTGTGCAGGAGAGTGAATGATTGGAGGAGTGAGAGCTCTTAATGTAAATACAAGATCTCTGATCAACTCGGAAGATTTTTGGCCATGTCAACGAACTGGACATACAGCTGAATGCTGCGGGCCGAGAGAGAGAGAGAGAGAGGGAGAGAGAGAGAGAGAGAGAAAGAGAGGGAGGGCTTTACAGCCGGATAGCTTGTAGTTCACAGTTCACACCCCAATCGTGATGTCATTGAACTGACTTGTTAGTTTCACTTTGGTGAATTAACTAGTTAGCTTTTGTAAGTAAACATAATTCCATCCATTAATGTCAGATTGATTAACATTAAACTCAAGTATGAGCACTTAGCTTGCAGTCAGGTTGTTAAAATACATGATAAAATGAGGAAACCCAATTTTTATTGCTTACTATTATCCTAAGCATTATTATTTGGAGCATTGTCTGTCAGTTTAATATTCACATAAAATATATAAGCTAAAACTTTCTTTCCTCTTCTGACAGTCAAAATGAAAAGGCTGTCAGCTTAAGCTCAGCTTTGGTAAGAGAGGAAACACTGGAGAAGCTGAGGGGAGTGAGGCAAAGAGAGAAGGTGAGGAAGATGAGAGAGGAAGAGAGGATATTGTCCACTGTGTCCAGCGCAGGATTAGCATGCGGTGCTGCATTGTCAATTTTGAAAATAGAATTATTACTCATTGCAGTGAGTCTCCATAGAAATGGCTGAACCCTGACCCAACACCACCCTCTATCTTTACTTGATGCCCACGGCCTTCTCCATGACACACAGACTTACAAAACTGACCAGTTGCCCATAATTGGGTATGGGTACATTTCAAAGATGTTTGTACTGAAAATTTTAATTGTGTTCAAAATTTAATGTCAGTGTAGGTTCTGAGTCATCTGGGTCATGGCAGTTGAAGTGATAGAAGCGAAGGCAGCCAGATATCTTTTTTAAGGGATATTTTTAACTCAAGTGTATGAAGAAAATAAAATAATCATGTGTGTACAGTATGGTTATTTTAAGCATGTCACCCATCCCCCATATATAATAATATATTATGTACACATATTATCACTTAAAACAGTTAAGGATACATCTAATTCTCTTGAAGTGGCTTCGGTTGTTAAATTAGCATACAGGCAGCGAAGCAATGAAAGGAAATGAAGGAAAGCGTGGCGAGGAAAAGATCAGTTGCGTGTGGTCGCGGAGAGGCAGCGCTCATTCTATAAATCCTGTTATGTCACAGATTAGCAGCGTGCCATCCAGGCATCCAGGTGGAAAGGATGATGTAGGAAGAAGGGAGGGAAGTCCACGTTCATCTGGTGACCATGAAGATTACTGCCCTTTTAAAAGCACATCCCACTGGTCTCGTTAGGATTAGAGACTTGTAAACCCAGGCGTGATTGGAGATGGTGTCATCATATCTGGTTGGAACCAAAATTGGATTACAAGGAAGCAGGATCCTGTTCCATTGGTGCAAGTTGAGACAACCCTCACTGCTTACTCTAAATTAAAGAGTTTTGGTCTAGACTTCTGTAATTGGAAACTGTCATGAGACAGTGGCCCTATATAAATAAATAGAATTAAAATTGAATGGAGAACCAAATGATAAATTTGCATGGCAGCATTTTGATTGGTCTTTGGCTGGAGACTAGTTCTTGATTTGTCCAATCAGGTGACAGTTTGGTGCACAGGTTACAATCCACTTAACAATCCACGTTACTGATAATAATAAACTTTATTAGTTAGACATTGTTTAGACATTGTTGCTGTATATTGTTATATTCCACAGCACAGAACTTAGTATTTTGTGTTCTATTCTTCCCTTTTTGCTTTTTTTTTTAAGACTGATATGCAGGAGGTCACGTTATGAACATGTATTTGTCTGAGGTGTCCCCAAAGGACCCCACCTTAAACCCTAGCACTGTTACTGTTTGCTAACAACAATATCTATGATGTACGATATGATCTATGATATACCAGAAACTATTCTCTATGGCAGGGTGAAACTGTGGTATTGGCAGGAAATAGAACCTGTAATGGAAACCCTCCAAAGTATGAGTGTGCTCCTTTGAAGAGCAAATTCCCTCGTAGTGGCACATAGTGGATGTTAACGTTTATACTTCGCATCTTCTTGATTGAGTAATAACAACGCTTCTCCACAGTGAGTCAAATAAACGAATTCAGGGCCCTTTTGATTGGCTTGGAGCAGTGTGACTGTGTGTGATGCTTTGACTGTTTGTTTTGTGTTTTTTTGTGTTTTTTTTTTTGTTTTTTGTACTCTATATAGACAGTAGACAAAGTATTGGGACATGTGACCATTACACCAACTGGAACTTTAATGACATTGCATTCTGTATACCAAGAGCTTTGCCGCGATAATTGCTTCCACTCTTCTGGGAAGGTTTCCACAAGATTTTGGAGTATTTCTGCCCATGTTTTTGCCTTTTCATGCAGTAGAGCAACAGTACGGCCCGTCTCCGTTTCAGTTCATCCCAAAGGTGTTCGATGCAGTTGAGGTCAGGGCGGGCCAGTCAGGTCCCTCCACACCAAACTCATCCAGGCATGTCTTTATGGACCTTGCTTTGTGCACTGGGGCACAGTCATGCTGGAACAGGTCTTCCCTAAACTGTTGCCATTAAGTTGGAAGCACAGCATTGTCCAAAATGTTTTGGTATGCTGAAACATTCCTGTTCGCTGGAGATAAGGTCCCTAACCCAACCCCTAAAGAAACAGCCCCATACCATGCCTGAATTCAATAATAAAGAGGTCTGACCTACACTTTTGTATATATAGTGTATTGTATATACATATGTTATATTTAAATGATGTCCATGTATTTCATTCAGCAAAACCTTTAAAGAATGTGCTCTCAGTGGCTCTCCTGTATTTAAATAAATAACTGGAATTAACAACATAAATTAAAGATACATAACTGTCAAGTCGTTAATGGGAAAGACTGTGTGGATATGTTCCTGACTTTATGTGCTGAATACTTTTAACCTGGAAAAGCACCTGCTACTATCTGACAGTGCCGAACACACAGTGCCTTTGTAATTTATGGTGTTTATTGCATGTATGTTTCTCTCTTTCTCTCTCTCTCTTTCATCCTCTCTGTTCTGTCTACCTCTTCTTCCCCCCCTTCACCCAGCCGACTATCAGCAGGATGGTTCTCCCTTGCAAGTCGGGTCCTGCTCAAGGTTTCTTCCTGTTAAAAGGGAGTTTTTCCTTGCCACTGTCTGCTTGCTCGGGGGTTCAGGCTCTGGGTCTCTGTAAAACATCTAGAGACAATTTTGATTGTCTAAGGTGCTATATAAATAAATAAATTGAATTAAAATTGAATGCCATTGTTTTTCTGCTTCAGTATAGCAAAAGTGACTTTATGTTTAAGAGCATAACAGCTTTAATGTGATGGATCGCAGTGTCAACATAGCTAACACATACTGTATCAACAGCAGGCCTGGAGATGTCCCATGGGTGTCTTTATATTCATCTCCTGACTACAGTATACTGTGATATCCTGTGAATGTTTCTTATGCTGCTCATTTGTTCCCATGAGGACAGAGACAGCAGAGGCAAATAGAGGCACTATTTAATGTAGAATTGCTGTGGAGAGGTTTGAAGAATTTCAGGAGGGCTCAGTAGACACATGTGACAGATGTGTTGTTTTTGTCTCCACAGATCACCAGAAGTTGGAGCGAGAGGCCAGGATCTGCCGCCTGCTCAAGCATCCCAACATTGGTAACTAGTGCCACCATTATATGTGCTGTGTGTGTGTGTGTTCTGTCCTCCCTCTGATCATGTCACACGGAGAATTATATTTCATATATATGTCCATGTGTTTCAAAACAAAAGTTAGCCAGAAGATTGTTTTCCTCCTAAGTACTTTTGACCGCATACTATATCTGGAAGGAAGCCACAGTGTTTGTTTGTCTTCTATACAACACACGTGTAACCATAGAAATAAACATTTTTTGGCTCGATTCTGCTGACATGCCCACACATAAACTTGTTTTGTCACTTTGGAGCAGAGACGATTTTATTTGTATGTTCTCGAATCACAAGTTTGCCTTTAAGACAGGTTACGTTCGTGAGAAGCATGTGGGCCTTTGCATCATGTAGGGTACAATATTTAACATGAGATACATGTCAGTAATTTTTATGAATTCATAGGAGATGCACCTTAATCTTAACCCTAAAGCTATGTTTCAACCTACTTTAGACCTGCGTGAACACCATAGCCTCTCATTCTTTTGAGTGAAGCAGCCTCCACGATGCAGCATGTGGCAATGGGCTGCATTCATTTAACCTTGAACCTCAAAATAACACTAGAAGCATTTTGTAATGTCGATGCCGAATATCTGTTGTTCACCTTGTTGTGATGAAAGAACATTCATAGTCTTAGAGTTATAAAACCCTGTCTGAGTATTTTGCTTCTGTATTTGGGCATCTGAAAAGCTTTTATTCTCATAGAGGTTTTACGCAAACTTGCCAAACCCCAGCTGTCAGAGTACACCAACGGGCAAAGTGTCTATAGCTGTTCAGTGCAGCCACACTCAGTGACAGGATGGAAATCTCACAGTTCATTCAGAGAGAGAGGATGTGATAGTGTTTAAATATGTGGATAACAGAGCACATTCTTAGATTGTCTGTCCTGCAGGGCATTTATAGAGTTTAACTTCTTTACTGTCGGAAAAAAATCTAAAAAACAATCCTGTGTAAAGACTAAAAAAGAGAGACTGTTTTCAACCTTGGTTGCTGTCTCATTTGTGCACAGCTGGTTAAACATGATGTGAAGGGAGGTTCGGTGTGTTACAGAAGTGGTTGGACACAGTACCTTAATTAATTCCTACTTCTAAGCATGGTTTCTGAAGATATTCAACCAACAATTCTGATGAGGCATACCAACCCTTAACCCTAACCACTGATGCATAATAAGTTCTACCTTAAGCAATATTGTTGTGGTTAGCATCATTCAGTTACACTATACTCCAGCTTGTGCAAACATCTGCTCCCTTGCACCATCCCCAGTACACACACACACAAACACACACACACCGCCCTCCATCCTGGCTTCAGGAGCCATGAAGGCCGAGAAACTATAATTACCACCTCAGTAACGTCTTCATTACGCAGTGAAAACTGGCATTTATTTGTTGTTTGGTTCCTTTTCTTGTAGTGAAAATGAGGGATGGCTGGTGACAAATGAATGGAGGATGGCAGGGGTAATTTGGTTTGCTGATCTATTGTCCTGGAGTGAGAAAAGGAGAGGAGGGTTTAATTAAGAGAGGGTTATTTTGCAGGTTTGTGTTGCCATGTCTGCAACCAGAACCAAACCAAGGCTTTACTTCAGAGCCACATGGTTGTTTTATTTTTGACACTGGCAACTTTACTAAGAGGTCTGCTCCAAATTACGAAAGAAGAGCTTTAGCTATTACTCTGTTTCACTGGGTTGATATGGCAAGTACGTAGATAAGTATATCTACATGCTCGCCATGTCAACCCAGTGAACCCAGTTCTGATTCTGATTCTGAAACCATTGTCCAACTGACAGTGGATTCTGAGGCTGACACAGATATTAGAAAGGAATAAATGATGCTGATCATTGATAATACTAATGCTAAATGTTCGACTCCCGGTCTGGGGGTTCTGTGTGGAGTTTACATGTTCTCCCTGTGCCTGCGTGGGTTTTCTCTGGGTTCTCTGGCTTCCTCCCACGATCCCTAAAACATGCACTTTAGGTTAATTGGCTACTCTACATTGCTCCTACAGTTGGTGTGCATGTGTGAGTGTGTAAGCCCTGCAATTGAATGGCGACCAGTCCAGGGTGTACCCCGCCTCTCGCCCGTAGCCATCTGGGATAGACTCCAGTCCCCCCGTGACCCTGATGGATAAGTGGTATAGAAAACATCACTGAAATCTAAATATTTAACTTCTGTTCTTTGTTTTGTTTTTTTATTTTCCAGCTTAAATGACCACTGTCACTAGCAGCTTCATGAGCTAGCTCCGTGAGCCTTGTTGAAAAATCTGTCCCTGGCTGGCTTATTAACATTTCCAGCTAACGTGTTTTGAGACGAGAACCAAGAGGTCTATAATATTTACTGGCTGCATATGTGATTCCACGCTGAAACACTGAGGCTAAAGCTAACATGCCCTGGGAAGAAAGCTCTCGTTCTCATTATCTGTAAGAAGCCATGCTGGACATGTTCATTATTTTGATTAGTGATCAGTGATCAATAGTCTGAGCTTTCCTTTAAAACATTACATGATAGTAATAAAACAATGACACCCTTACATTAACAACAGCTTGTCAGATCCTCTGAGACCTTCTTATAACATAGAATTTAGAACACTGATTGACCCCAGCTTTTCACTGAGGTGTCTCTTTCTCACACAGTCCCCCTTTCCCTGGTCTCATTTCCCTGTTCACTGCACTGCTGCAAACAGCTGAAATGACTATAAAAAAACCACTTGACTTGACTTAAATGTCAATCAGGAGACGTGCCAGCAGAAATGTTTTTTTCCACATAGCATCCTATGCTTTGGTCTGTTTGTCTTTAAACTGAAAGTGGAATGAGTTTTTTTTTTTTCCCCAGAAGCACCCTACTTCACTTTCATGCAGTCAGACACATTCACAGTACAATCAGCCTCTCGCTGTTGGATGAATTACCAGTGGATTCAGGAAAAATAGCAGAGAAGTAGCAGCTGATGTGTTCCCTGCTGACCTGAAGCTAAACACAAACCAGTGTTTGTCGGTCATTAAAGTACAGAGCCAAAATCAATTGTAGCCAAGCTTTCCATTCTACCTCTTAAAACTGCATCATGGTGGCTCTAAGTGGTAACTGATTGTGTTTACTGTCCTGAGGGTTGGGTGTCACAGTAGCGTTTTTATCAGAGATGAATCCAATCAAACCAGACATCAAAGCTAAATCCTTAGGAAGCACTGATAAAACCCTTTTAGCTTTCTCTTTCAACTTTTCTAAATAACCACAGATACAAATAATTACAGCTCAAAGATGCACAGCCAAATGAACCAACCTAGCATCTGCATCACAAGGTGTGTTGCACCAGGTATGATATCAAATCACGCAAATTAACTCAAACACATGGTACAATTTATCTGCTTTTTGAAAACCAGAATACAGAGCTTACGTTGCAGTAGATGCTCCTTGTCAGAGGCATCATGTTAATCTCAGTTTCACCCTCTTTGTCACTTCATACCATGTCATTTTATGTCCATTAGGCACCGGAGCTCATTGGCTCAGTGGAACCTCTCTGCTGGCAGAGCTCTTACCTCTTACCTGTCCTGCCTTCGTCTTCCACTTGTTCAGCAAAGTGAAAGAGACAGCCCTTGCTCCCTGACATTCATGCCCATTCAGATCACCTGAACGCCAGAAATAGAAACGCTGCAGTGATGTGCAGAGTTCAATGTCTGCCAACAAATTCAAATGCAGAGGCATGTTAGCGAGTTTGAATATGATAAACGTGGCTTGAAACAATGTTGTCCTGTTGTCCTAATGTTCCTGTCATGGTGAGTTCACTGGATGTGGAGCTTTTCTATAAAGCATGCAAATAAGCAGCGCTAAATGCACCATACAATGCTATATTTACAGTGTTGATAGGTAGCTGTTCAAAAGGAAGAAGAAAAAAACAGTAAAAAAAATAATGTAAAACATCATGGTTTAAAGAAGGCAATACAATTCAATTCAGTTTATTTGTATAGCGCCAATTCACAACAAAAGTTATCTCATGACACTTTCCAATTAGAGCAGGTCCAGACCAAACTCTTAAATTAAACTGTAATACAGAGAACCTCACAGCAGATCCCGGCTCAAGATGGGCGGCCAATACAGTGTGTTCATTTGTGTTGGGAGGCTTTTTTGTTTTGTTTTGGACACTGAACTCTAAGATGCCGACGCTGGACTGCATGGCAGTTCTGTTGCTCTGTTGTGTGTGTGTGTTTGCACCAGTTGTAATATGTTTTGTCCATTAAGGTAGAAAATTATGTGAAGTCCTCTTAGCGTGTTTAGCAATCATGGCAAGCTAAGGACTGTCACATCAATGAAAGAGATGGAAAAAACAAATCCAAGCAGACACAGTGTTTTAGATTTTGACACCTTAGTTTTTCCACAATTTGCATCAGCGGAACATGATTATTCACAGTAATTTGCTTTGCATCAGAAATGGGGCTGCTAAATTCATGAGTGATGCCTAAAACTCTCAAACACGCTTTATACATTGAGAAGACAGCAGTTCACTGGTGTTCAGCGTTCAGTTTGTGTTTGAATGAAAGTGCTCATAAATCACTCTGGTCCTGATTGATGCCAATGTGGCAGGTTTCAGAAATAACTTCGATTTTTCTTTTTTCTTTTTTTTCTCCCTCCTTCACAGTGCGGCTCCATGACAGCATATCAGAAGAAGGATTCCACTATCTGGTCTTTGACTTGTAAGTACAGGCCTGTTGTGTCTGTATGTTCAGGAGAGGTGAAATCTGACAGCTCTTTGTTCGATCTGTCTCACTGATGAAATGAGTGTTAAGGTGTGTGTAGATGAGTATAGGCAGTCGTGATGTATTATAAGCCCCCATCGGTCAAACTGTTTTATAACTAGTCAAAGCCATCCATTAGATTCAAGATTCGAAGATTTTTATTGTCAGTTCACTATATGTGCAGGACATACAGGAGAATTGAAATACTCTCTCTCACCTTATTACTGATGCCATGCAATTAAATTAAAAAAATGAGAAAAAGATTAAAAAAAAATATAGCAGTATGTATAGCAGGGGGAGTATGACAGTGGACAGAGTTCAGCATCCTGACAGCCTGCTGGATGAAGCTGGTCAGCAGTCTTGTGGAGCAGGCTTGGAGGGAACCTTTTCCCTGAGGGCGGGAGGCTGAAGGGGGGGAGTGTGAGGGACGGGAGGTGTCACCGGCGATGCTGAAGGCTCTGCGGGTTGAGGCGGGTGCGGAGAATGTCCGTGAGGGAGGGCAGAGGGTCGCCGATGATCTTGCTGTGACAGACTGTGACAAATTTCAAGC
Source organism: Scatophagus argus (assembly GCF_020382885.2). Lineage (NCBI taxonomy): Eukaryota > Metazoa > Chordata > Actinopteri > Scatophagidae > Scatophagus > Scatophagus argus. The sequence continues at coordinate 2,186,789 of NC_058515.1, read as the reverse complement.
TTGTTAGTCAACACGAGCTCACCGCTTCATTTCCTCTGCAATTCATGTGTTTTCTCCTGAACTGTAAAATGGGAGCTATCAGCCTCGTTCCCTACAGCGTGACGCATTATACTGATTTGAACAGAAACAACTTGGTGTGCTGATATGACTGCGAAGTGCGCTCTTACATGCCAGCATTGAAAGTGCCAGCTGTAAATGTGCTCTTTATTTAACTCAGGCTCCTCTGTAATCTCGTCATGATCCATCACATCTGTGTTAACGAATCAGTCACTAATGTTTCCTCGTTGTAACCCTAACATCCTGGGCTTTCTCTGTCAATTCATTTAGTCTTCTTTCAGATTGCTCCCCCCTCACCATTAATGCTATTTCATGATTAACTGCTTTCCTGCCTGTACAACATCCACTGCATGTCTGCCCGTCCTGGGTGAGGGATCCCTCCTCTGTTGCTTTCTCCCATTTTTTTTTTGTTAAAGGTTTCTTCTGGGAGTTTTTCCTTAGTTGACGTGAGGGTCTAAGGCCAGAGGATGTTGCTATGATGTTACGTAAAGCCCTTTGAGACAAACTGCTTGTAAAAATGGGCTATACAAATAAAGTTGTCTTGTCTTCATTCCTCCTCTCTCTTCTGCAGTACATTGCCAGCTGCTGTTTGCATTCCAATTAAGAAATAAAATTGTTTTAAAATTATTTTAAACGCTGCATTTACTTTGACTAAGGACAATAAAAGAAGCACAACACAGGGATAAATAGCCTTAGTTTTGTTTTTTTTTGTTTGTTTGTTTTTTTTTTCTTTTCCAAAGTAGAAAACCTGCCTGGAAGGATGACAGCAGCACAGTAGGGTAATACCAATTGACTGATCTGAGGTGTTATTAATCCTATATTTATTGAACAGAATGAATTAATTTTGGCAGAAGGAGCAGGAGCAGAGAAAATCATGATACACATCGTGTTTGGGTCACTTTCTAGCTACCGAACAATACAGAACAACAGCGGCCTTTTTGCCAGTCACTGCAGCAAAGTCATTAAAAGTTGAAACGAAGACTCAAACAGCTAATGGTCACGGAAAATATTTTGGTTTTTTAAGTCATTCTTCATGTTTTGTGCAAATTGACCCACTGACTTACTTTGAAAAACTTTTTAAAGGCAACTTTTAGTTTGAAAGATGTGTTTACCAGAAACGTTGCATTATAGGAATTGTGGGATGTGATATTTTTGAAGATTGACCTGCTTAATATATCTACTGCATGAAGTCTTTGCACCTAATAAAAAGTAATAAAAGAAATCTCCAGTGTCCCCCTGAGCTCAACTACTTTCCTTGGGTGATACCTGCTGTACATGAACATACGTTCTCTGAGGCCTAAAGGCTGAGTGACTGCGTAATGTTACAGCCCTCCATTATTATTACACCTCCGTCCTTTTATATTCCAGTCTGCATTGCTCATTTGGAAAGACCTCATAACCTCATCGAGAGACATGGAAAGCACTTCCAGCTGAATAAACGATGTCCACATACTGTGTGAGCCTATCTGCTGAAATATCAGTGATTTCACCATTTAGGCACAGAGTCATTCTTTTGATCCAGTTAATCTGAATTAAAAAAAATCAGTTCCAGGTGAGGTTTGTTGTTATGAAGCTTTTTTCCTTTCCAGATGCTGAAATGAGCATCTGTGATTTTGCAATTCTAATGTTTTCTTCCACCTCATTCTTCATCATTTCTTTATCCTTCAGAGTTACCGGTGGCGAGCTGTTTGAGGACATTGTTGCCAGAGAGTACTACAGCGAAGCCGATGCCAGGTCAGTGCAATGCTCTGCTATACTGGTGATTTTGAATTTATGTGATGTGAAACCCCCCATTTAATCTACTTTTACAACAAAAAAAAATATAGAACAGTATACATCTATGCAAGTGGCCTACCTTTCAGTGTGTGTTTGAATTTGAATATATGCAGCGTACACTCAGACAAAATTACAGCCCTTTGCTCATTATGCAGTGGATAAAGCAGTCCATAAGTGTTTTTCCTGTTGTGCTGCCTTTTATGATAGAAACCTCTCAACCTTTCAACATATCTTATTCTACCCGTGTCCTTTCATTATGGACGTACTTTTCCCAGTTTTTCCTCCTCACCGTCTATTAAAAATCCACTCCAGAAAGAACCCTGTCTGATGGTTTGTACAAGTTGTTTTTTTTTTTTAAATAAAGGAAGCATAAGAGCAGCTTAAGGGTCTTTTGATACCAGTTTTACAAGACAGTTGTTCATTCAGTTGTACAAAGACACCTTTAGATTTTAAGGATCTGGATTCTGTTTTGAAGTGGATTTTATCGATTTGTAAAAATAATTTTAGGTGACATCTGAAGGCGCTTCGTGGAAGAAAAGAATCTGCATGTGTCCTTTTGTGTTTTCTCTACTTGTTAAATCCCTTGAAAGAACAGTTCACCAACTCGAGTGATGTGATGATCGGTCTCATGTCTGTGTGTTCAGTTCTGACGTGGCTAGGATAACTTAGCATCAAGACTGAAAGCGGGAGGAAACTGCTAGTCTATGTCTGTCCAAAATACATCTGGAGCTCACTGGTCACTGATGATTGGTAGACACAGAAGTATAGGGGAGATGTCAAAATAGTTTCAACGCCTAAACCCCCCAGATTTAAAACTTTTTAGATATCTGTTCATATTAAACAGAAAAGGTACATTGTGTAAATAAGACAACTATAGAGGTGTTTGTAATCTATTCTTGGACAGAGTCAGGCTGGCTTTTCCCCCTGTTTCCAGTCTTTATGCTAAGCTAGGCTAACTGCGTCCTGACAGATAAAGTTCTTTTCATCTCACTCATGAGAAATGAATTATCATATTCCCTGGAGTGCTGAACTATTCCTTTAAGCTGTGTGCTTCCTCAATCAAATGTTGTTATTTCATGTGTTTGGTGTGCCCCGTCTTCCTTTTCTTGTTTTTTCCTTTGTTTCCTGGTGTTTACCTGTTTCCCTCTTCCTCTCCTTTCTGTTTCTGGCCTGGTCTCTCTCTCTCTCTCTCTCCTCCACAGTCACTGCATACAGCAGATTCTAGAAAGTGTAAATCATTGCCACATAAATGACATAGTGCACAGGGACCTAAAGGTTAGTAAATTTCAACAGTAACAGCAAAAAAGACGCAGGCCTGCCCACCTGTGGCACCGCACTTCGCTCCCACACTGCCTGATCAATCGACCAATGATTGACCATTGAAATCCTCCAAAGCCACAGCCCCTCCTCCACCAGTTACCCTCACACAAAGCTGTCTGACAGGAATGTTTTTGGGCCCCCCCCCACACACACAAATCCACCTGCTGCAGGGTGTTGTGGGCAGGTTGGCTGGAGAAGAGGTTGTAGGTCATGTAGTATCGGGTGCAGGAGGCTGGAAGATACTGTCATAGCCTGCCTGCCCCTCCTGTATGCCAGAGCACAAAGTGCATGTAACATCTGTCCTAAACCATGCTCTGACACAGCCACTGAGAGGCTGACAGCTGAGAGAGGAAGAGGAGGACAAAGAGTACCATCTGTGGAAGTGTTTGGCAATTTATATTCCGAATTATGACTCCAAAGTTGTCCATTTTTTTATGAAAATGCTGATTTATGCTTTGATTTGTCAAAACTCCAATTAGTGTTTTAACCTCAACCACCGCAACATAAACATGTAATGTACATTGAATATCAGAATGAATAAGATATGTGAATACGTGTATAAACTGTCTTCTTTTAAAACATGGTATTAACATGGATTTAGGGGAATATTTAATATTCACTTCTTCAGTCAGTGTTGGAAGTGTCATTTAAATTAAGTTCTGTTTTCTTATTGTACTGATGATCTGTATAGGAAAAGTCCAAAAAGAGATACGTTTATATCAACTATAATCATGATCTGACATGTTAACATATTAAATTATACACAAATGATCATCACAAATTAACAGAACATTTTCTGTTTTATTTAACATATGATTTAATGCATGTCAAACCCAAATGCATTAAATTTGGCTGATTTTAAAGTGTTCAGGGTTTGACAGTGTAACCAGTCCGCACTCATTGTCAAGTTACTGTTATCACAGGAACTGAGCTACTCAGTGAGAACTCCAGGGTGTGTTGTGATTTTGGACTGAGTTACAGGTTTTAGTCAGTTTGCGTGTAGCATAGTGTTGTGTTATCTTTAATATTCCTTCAACGTTTTTAACTGACTGTGGCTCTTCAGTTGCATAGAATTCCTGATAGACTCAAAGCAGTAATGTTTTCCACAGGCCATGGAAAAGAACTTGCCTTCAAGTTATTCTGGCTTTTATTTTTGCAAGTTGACCCACTGACCCACTTTGAAAAACTTGTAAAAGCAAATTGATGTTACCCTTGATTACCCACTGCTGGCTTATTACTGGGAACCAGTAACAGATTCAAACCACACCCTCCGTCAGCTCCTCCGTCTCCCTCCTCAGTCTCTCAGGCTTCAGCCTCCAGTTGGCCAGGAGCTAACACCACTTCTGTTTTGAGACTCGGGCAGAGAACTGGCCATGTTGTGTGAGTAGTAGGCAAATGACAAATTTCACACAGTTCTTTTTTTATTCGTGTTGGGGTCCATGGCAGCATGCATCAGTAGGTGACTGTGGTAACTAACACACACACATATTTATATGTGTGTGTGTGTGTATATATATACAAATACATATATATATATATATATACACACACCAAATTTGAGCTTTGAGTAAATGGTCCATTTTGTCAAAATACCCCTCATTATGGCTGCTGTGTAGGGTCTTGGGCAAAGGTACTGTAAAGTCACACCACTAATATGGCCACCCACTCCCCAAGTGTCAAAGCAAGCTCACAGCCATAGACAGTGTAGTAGATAGCTTGTCACTAACACATGACCCCCTGGTGTTTGCATGCAGTCATTGCATTCAACAGATCCTAGAGGCTGTGCTCCACTGCCACCAGATGGGTGTGGTCCACCGCGACCTCAAGGTAAGTGGATTCACCTTAAAGACCAAAGAAATACAGATCATTCTTTCCTTTGTGCCCCGTGGCCTCTCTCTCTCTCCAACATGTCTTACCCCTCCTCTGCCTTTATTTCTCCATGTGTTTGTTTTTTCTTGCTGATGTAAATCTACTCTCAGTTCTTTTTAAAAATTATATTGCACCCTTACATTTTTCGGGGTCATTTTTTGATAAATAATTAACTTCATCCTTCCACTCAGCAGACCGTCCACTTGCCCCCACAATGATCCCCAAAATAAGACTTCACTTACTCTAAGAATGACTCTAAGACAATACAAATGTAGGCTATAATGAGCCTCTAAAAGATGAATTGTACAAGTGCATGCGCAGAGCAATGGCATTGGAAAAAGTAGTAATACTTCTGAAAATGCTGGAAGAACAAACAAGGAGAGCGACCATTTTGTTCATTTATTTCAACACTGTATAACATCACACATGTTCTTCAAAACAACATGTATTTGTTTTTGGGAAATAAAAGATTTCCCAAAAACAAATTACTATTATCAAGACAATGGATGACGTATGCTTTGAAGTTACAGTCATTTACATTGACTGTGCTGCATTAAATGCCTGGCCTGATTTAATGTGCAGCCTTGCAGCTAATTAATTGTTCACATTGTTCTTTATTAAAGTGAGGCCACACTGCCATGCATCCACAAGATGTTAGACATGTATGCTTGTATCTAAACAAACCAACATGATGCTGGTACATTTTTGTGGTACATAGGTCATAGGTCCTATGAGATAGCTGTATCCTTGCAGATATGTAGCCTTTAATAATATAGGGGTTAATTTCTGTAAAAAAACGATAACCAGAACTGAAATTCAGTTGTTTTTTAAAGGTACCTTCCTTTTAGTGAGGTTTATTGTAGACTTCTGTTCAGCCCTATATCTTATCATGCAAGTTGACTTAGTATGTTATGACCCCCTGTTTGGTGTGTTTGTTTTACAGCTGGTTTGCAAAAAATTGTATTTAAAGTTCTTCAGGTTATCTCATGTAACTTTATTATTACTTTATTGAATATGATGAAAGGTATTTCCATTTTGAGAATAAATAATTAAATTATTAGAACAGGAACTTTGTATTGGGACAATTATGTACCTGATAGAGAGTAGAAATGTACTTCCTTTTGTAACAGGGTCATAAAACTGTTTTCTATTAAAGTTTAGAGATAAAATATACGTCATGGTCATTGAATGAGATGGGCCAATTAAGTGCATTTAGTAAGGTCAAATGTCTTATCATTGGTGGAATGTTTGGACATTAGTAAACATTACACCCACAGTGGTCGTATTTCCATCTACTAATGCAGCTTTTTCTCCCTGTGGTTTGCTCCCTTGACTCTGATTTGCCAATCAAATGAACCAGGTGCATCTGAGGTTTGGTTTATACCCAGCAGTAATAAGCTCTGATTTTGCATTTGCCAACTGCCCTCTCTCTGTGCTCTGATTGGCTGTTGCCAGGCAGCTGCAATGGTTCACTGCAGAAACACAAAGACAAAACAAATACAGTCAAAACAAGAAAGCAAGCTGTAGAGCAGAGGCACTGCTGTATGGAAAGCACTGTTTGCCATATTACTCATATGATTTCATTCATCAAGAAAATAATTTCAAATAGTACAAGGGGTTCAAAACACAGAGAGACAGACACACCTATGCACAGCTTTGTTTCTATCACATTTGGGGATATTACATAAATTTACATTTAAATCATTCAAACCATAACCTAAACATAACCTTACCATAACCTTCTTCTTTAGTCTTTACCCCAAAGTGAAGTTATAGTTAGGGTGACTTGCCGTTTTCAGTGTAAAGGTTGCTAGCTCAAGGGTTGTGGTTGTTGGGAATTTTGAAAACAGTAACACCCAGTTAACAGAAGGGAGGAAAATGCCACCTGGAATTGATGGCCAATGGCAGGCTTCTACCAGCAGTCTATGGCCAGTGAGTCTGACTACTGTAGTAGTCTCTTCATGACAAGATAAGATGAACCTTTGTTAGTCCTGCAGTGGAGAAATTCTCAGACTAGTTGTCGTACACATGAGCTAGCGAGACAACACTCTCACTACCCCCATTTGGACGCCAAATGAGGGAATGTCTTTTGGAAGAATGAATATCATCCCTCCAGTAGAGACTTCCAGTACCAGCTCTGAGGCTGTTCTGGAGGTTCATGGTTAGAACAACACCTTACTGAGACATCCCATCCCATCTGTAGTTCACTAACTTGTCTTACTCACGTTGTACCTGTGGGACATTCCTCTTTGAGTTGAAGACATCTAGGGGAGGTTGTTTGTGTGCAGTATTTTGGCAGTACGTATAGTGTGTGTCCTCCAGACCAGAACCCCTAGCCTGGTTTAACAGTCCAGTAATTTTATCTAATTTATGACACGCTGTAGACAAAATCCAGGTCCAGGTTGCAGGCACGACAGTCTGAGCAAGGAAGCCCAGACTGTCCTCTGACCTCCTAGGGGGGGTCACTGAGGTGTTCCCAGGCCATAGTGTCCTGGGTTTGCCCTAGGGGCTTCTCCCAGATGGACATCCCCGAAATAACTCCCCAGGGAGATGTCTGGGAGGCACCCTGATCACATACTTCATTTTCTTTTCTAACAAGTTGTCCGATCATCTGTTCACCTTGTCAGACATTTAGGAATGTCTCAGTGATTCTCACTTTTCATAGTAATTTGGGGAACTAATTATTATGGTCAGTATTGCCAAAATAAAAGTGACAATTCACATGATCCCTCCATTTCACAAGTTCTTCCAGTTTCAGTGTTTTCATGAACTTTTAAGTTACAAAGTGGGACAACATGGACGCTACAAAGAAAATACATTGTATTTAATTGCTCAGAGCTTTTAAACAACATGTTGATACCTGTTAATACTTTATGTTACAAAGTGATTTCGTCCTAGATTTACAGTACATTTCCCTAAAACCACTAAAATACTGCTTTGCTTGTTTTCAGGGCTAACATTAATAACTTTTCTAACTAATCAAGCTCACTCTACTTGGACAACAATTATTTACTTTTGTCCACCATTTTTCTGTGCACATGACTTCAACTCCTATTATTCCAACACTATGTAGATGTACTATGCAATAGTTGAGCTACACAGTACCAAAACTAATCTTAGATTCTTTTACTGTACATTTTCCCACCGTCAAAGTTACATGAAAATTTTTATTTATTTAATTTTTTTATTTTTATTTTTTTTTTGCAGGGGTGAGAAGGGCAGAGGGCTGGGGTAAACGGATGGCAGGGAGTGTTTGCAATGACTGCATGACACTAAAGAATGCATTTACTCCTCCTCAGCTTCTCCGCTCTCCCTCTCTTTTTTTTCCTTTTTCCTTCCTTCCTTCCCTTCACCTCCTCAAACCTTTGTTGAGGGTAAAGGTTTAAGAGCTGCCCAACTCCCATGTGCTCTTCTAACTGCTCGAGCAGCCTTGAAATGTAAACGCTGACCGATGGAAATTGATTTGAGTGAATGACATGTCTGTCACCTTCTGGGAATGAACGCCTCAGGCAGAATTCAAACGAATGTGCAGGCAATTTGTTTGCAGTGTATGAAGAGTCATGCAAGCTATAATTCATTTTGGGCTTCTAAATGTGTGCGAGGAGGACTAGAAACACAAGTGTAGCAGTAGCAGTATTACAAAGGAATTTGAATAATTTTGAAATACAGTGTTTGCTGTGATATCAGGACAGTTAGAGGTGTCCAGGTCTGGCTCTTTTTGTATTGACAGATACTCCATAGAATTCTTCCAAGGTCTTCATAAGAGGTGCAACAATTACTTTATTAGTCATTAGAAATGCCAGATATTTTTATAACTGATTAATCGTTATAGGTATTTTTCAAGCAAACATGTTAAACATTTGCAGCTTCTTAAATGATAGTAAATTGAAGATTTAGGGTTTTAGACTCTTGGTTAGACTAAAGAAACAATTTCAATATGTCACTTTGGACTCAGGGAAATTGTAATGAACATTTTTTGAACAAAATTTCTGACATTTTATGAATTAAATTAGGCAGGTTGATCAATAATGAAAATAATAGCGACAGCCCGGTTCTTCATACATCCTGGTGTGGCTTCTCTGGTGACACTCAGGTGTAAGCTTCAGGGAATATACTGTATATACTGTAGAAGCTTCTTTTCACGTTTTAAATCTACCTGTCTCTGGATGCTTTAAGAGGCTGGTCATCTTCATGTCTAGTTCTCATTTGATAATTGAAAAAGATTCAACCATCTTTGATTATACATAATATGGGTGTGTCTCTTACCCACTTTGTACAACTGGGTTCTGAACCAAAATCACATTGGCACCAAATGTTACTAAGAATTTAAATATAGCAACAGTGCTTGAGAGGGAATTTATAGTAAAATGAATCTACGTTGAGAAGCTCAGAATGAATTATGGTTTGTGTGACTGCTGTAGTTGCAAAATAACTCCTCCCCTTTTGTATTATTACTGCACATTACACCTCATTCAGTTTGAATTGATTTACTTTGATGAAGGATTTATCCTCTCTGAAACTTTCCTGAGGTCCCGCCCACCCTCTTCCTGTTGGTGTTTGGCATGAGTCACAGTCTGTCTCCTCCAGCCAGGCTTGCACGCCCAATTTGACCACAGCCCACCAGCATCATCTTGCTGGGCTGAGGTCAGTCGTGGCCACTGACTCAACCTGACTATAATCAGGCTCAACATGAGTGTGTGTAGAGGCTGGACTCTGACTCTGACAAGCCATCCTCCAATAGACATTTATCTGCTTGACTGGACAGACACTGCAGACAGCCTGTAGCACAGCTATTAGTCAACAAGCTCAGTGTATGACATCAGTATTATTTTATTACTCTGTGAACTATACTAACATTTCCTGCTGCTTAAAAGCTTGTGAGCTGCCCGCAACACAAACACAAGAAAATCTTCAACACTTTCAAGTGTCAAGTGTCAGTCAAGGTTAGTCTTTATGTCAGTCTATTAGTGTGGTGCACTGAAAGTTTTTCCTCTGTGTCTCTTCACTCTAAGCCAGAGAATTTGCTCTTAGCCAGCAAGTTGAAGGGGGCAGCGGTTAAACTGGCAGATTTTGGCCTGGCTATTGAAGTGCAGGGAGACCAGCAGGCATGGTTTGGTGAGTATACCGCTTTAAAAATAGGTTTTGTTTTGTGATTCTGTGCTACGCTTAGGATTCATATTTTCAAAGCTTTAAATGAATACATTTCAGTGAAAAGGTTGTTGGCATTTAGTATATTTCTGTTTTGTTTTGTTTTATGAGGCAGCAGTAAAATACTACACAAATCTATTACATAAATCCAATTTCAGACATCTGTAATTCCCTTCATTCCCTTTCAGAAGACAGTGTGACATTTGCGTGCTTATTCTCAGCTACTTTTTTCAAGAACAGTTAACCCGAGATAACTGAAGAAAACGGGACAGTGTCGATTTTTATTGTCCTAATTTTCTTCAAATGATTTTCTACCATGCACCTTTTTACCTGTCTGAAGGGACTGGGTGTGCCACTGCTTTCGGCTCCTACATCAAGTTTGGATTGAATGGATTTCAGCCTGTTTCTTCTCCCTGTTCCCTGTGGATCAGAGAAATAATTGCTCTCTATTCCCCCAGCTCCAGCCTCCAGCTGGAACCAGTTCATTTTGTCTTCTGACTTTACATCTAGTCTTACAATGTTTTGCCCTTTGAGGGTTTTTTTTTTTATTATTATTAAGTAGGTTGTTTGACGCTGCTTTTGAGCCTAACTACACACATACACAGGGATGTTTTCTTACAAGCTTGTTATCCTTGCCTCATGAACATAACTTAACCTTTAAACTGGGGGTCCTAACAAGCTTTTGATAGACTTTACCATGCAGGAGCTGGTGAATTCAGGGTCAGACTAAACAAATAGGAAATGTGTTGCACAGTCAAAGCTTTTATAAAACAAGAACAGGTTGGTCTGTATGGTGTATTCATGTGTGTGTGTGTTTGTGTTTTCCAGGTTTTGCCGGGACACCAGGGTATCTGTCTCCAGAGGTGCTGAGGAAAGATCCCTATGGCAAACCGGTTGACATGTGGGCCTGTGGTAAGACTCTGGGTTAACTTAATGTACCCTCATCCTGATTACCTCTCGACACAGAGTCAGACTTTTTAAATAATTTCGCTGCTCATTTTACAGTGACCCTACATCAAAACTAATCTGAAATCTGAAAACCTAGTTTCCTATGATAGTTTGTTAATGTATAGTTTGTCATCAAAGATCCGTTGTAGCATTGGGGTTTAGATGCCATTAAGATTTGACACTGCATTGTTTGGAACTTTACACGAGCTAGGTTAGCAATTTCCTCTTGCTTCTAGGCTTCATGCTAAGCTATGCTAATTGTCTCCTACTGCCGGCTCTGCAGTGAACACACAGGCTAACGCACAGAGATTGATGACGATCTCTTCATCTCACTTTAGGAAAGAACTAACAAGCACGTTCCCTGATTGCTGCTTCTTTAAAGCCCTGTAGTCTGTGCTGCCACTAGGGGACACAGTTCAGCACAGTTAACAGTGAATAAACCCCCCCCCCCCCCCGACGGCTCAGACTATACTTAAGACTATAGAAAGTGAAAGAAAATTGCAAGAGTAAACAATAAAGAACTAGTTGTTAATAGTTTTCAAAGTCAGTGAAACAAGGAAATTAATATTAGTAATAACTATGAGCCCAGAATCTGGGGGTTTCAAGCAGTCCTGTAAGGTTTACAGTTTACAATCTGGACTCAGTGTTTATAAAATTCTGACCATGGCCTTGCAGGAATGTTGTAGTAATTTTAATGGAAATCAGCTGTATTTTACAAAGTGTGTAAGCTGTCTGACTTTTACCCACATCTTACCCACAAATCCATATTTCTTCCACACATTATCCCCTTTTAAATATCAGCTGGCATAAATATAACTGTCATTTAAATCTTGCCCCTCATCAACGTTGGTATCCAGCAGCCAAGCCATACACTTCAAAGGATGATTAGGTCATAGTACATTAAATGTAAACCGTGAGCGCTGATGATGTATTAAGTGGTTTTGGTTTACAAGCCACCATGGAAAGTCCAATACACCTCTTGTCAAATCATAACACCTGGCTACAATTGACACAATACAGTATAAAGTGCTTTTAGTCACTGTTTAATTATTCTTTTAGTCCTTTTTGCTGTGTGTGCGTGCCTGTGTGTGTGTGTGTGTGTGTGTGTGTGTGTGTTTATGTACTACAGAGCAGTACAGAGGGCTCTAACCTCTTGAATTAATCATCACTGACATTCATTACACACCATTCTGATGGGCCAGGTCACCTGGTCCTGAGATGTCAAACACACACAACATGTAAAAAATACACACGCACACGCACCCTCTCACACACTCACACTCCTTTCCACACACCTGTGCTGACTCACTCAGTCCACTGAAACAATAGGCGGTGTTGTGTTTGTGGTCAGACTGTCTCGTCGCCAGACAGAGTGCCTTTCATCTTTTCCTGGTGACTGGCCAGCCAATCAGAAACCACCTTCTTCAACAACACTAGCAAACACAAACACCTGTTGTATGTCTGCTCTCGTGCTCTTATTTATTTACACTTCATATCATATGTGTTTCTATTTCTTCAACTCTGATCTCATAGACTGTTGATGCAAAATTAAGGATTTTGTTTGTGTGGGTGTGTAGGTGTGATCCTCTACATCCTCCTGGTGGGATATCCTCCATTCTGGGATGAGGACCAGCACAGACTCTACCAGCAGATTAAAGCTGGGGCTTATGATGTGAGTTTCATAGTGGCACACACACACACACTTTTCCAAAATCAAGTCAGTTCAGATTAAAAAAAAAAAGTAATAATAAAAATTCACGACAATCCAGATGTAAAATCACAATGTTATGCCAGCAATAAAATCAGTTTGTTTGTGTTGATTTGTATTGTCCTGACTGCAAGCAACACTGCAAGTCATTCTGAGGTGAACATTTGTCAAACACCCCGTTTCTATTTATTCCTATGACATTTCTGTTTGTTATTATTTATGTGTTGAATGCACTACGTCATGAACAAGGAAGGGTTGATTGATGAACTCGAAATGAGGACTTATCTCTGAAAATACGTCCTCGTTTAACTATAAAAACTGAAATAAGTTGGGAAATACGTTACAGTGGGACAAAGCGAGATCGTCATGGAGCTGAAAGCTTCTGATAAGAAAATTACTCATCTGCAGTGAAGAAATATCTCAAATTCATAATATAAAACATGCGTTTACTGTTTAAAAGTACAAACTTAGGAATATAGTGGGTACCTGCTGACTGTTAGGTCTCCAGCCTGATTTCCAGAGCACAGCTGATGTTTGAGTGTCTTGTTTACTGATGTTATGCAATGTGACATAATAGTTGGACAATCGCTTGCTGTTTGGAGATAGTGTAAGTACTTTTATTCAAAATAATACAACTTTATTCTCAACTGAAGTGACCCTATAACTCCATTGCAGTTTTATATCTGATTGTAGGAAGTAGATACTGTACATACTTGTCAGTTAAAAGAAGCATTTTGCTGTTTCCTTATCCAGATGTAAGGACATTTACCCTTATCTGATGCATTCAATGCCCCTTGGCAAACTCTGACATAGCAGACAGGCTGTAGCTCTGTAAACACTACCTGCTGTTTGTTCTCCACTGCACAAGCAGCCACATGACTGGGAGGAGGAGATGGAAATGGAGATGGCTTGAATATGGTCAGAAACTGTACTGTTAAACTGGTTTAACAGAATAGCTTTGCCCACTCTAAGAAGTGAAGGCTTATGAAAGAGGATGAATGTATACTTGATGTAGCCTGCTGTTATTAATGAAATGAAAAAGCTTTAAAATGTTGGAACTCATGCATGTTAGTACAGGTAAAACACTTCAGTAATAACATTTTCAATATGATATGATACATCATCACAAACACTCCCTCAGTGCTGGACATTTTTTGAAATTAAAAATCAGTACTGTAGTAGCACACTTTACTTTTGGTACTGATACACACATCAGCCATATCAGCATTCTGGATGTAAATGTAAGATGATAATAAATGTATTTATTTGTCAATTTCCTTCTATTTTTGTTGATTTTAGTAACAAATTTCCGTGTTTTCTGGAGTATAAGCCACTAACCTATAGCGACTATAAGCTACTTTTTTCCCACGCCTTGAACTCTGCGGCCTAAACAACATCTATAGATTTTTACGTTCTAACGGCCTGGTGATGCGAAGAGGAACACACTAGTTTTAAGCGTAACTTTTAACAATCATTTTGCGCATCATGCACACACCCTCATCATGGAAAACACCCGAAGAAATGCATATGATGCAGCTTTTAAGTTAAAAGCAATCAAACTGGCTGTCCAAGAAGGAAATAGAGCTGCTGCATGTAAGCTTGGCGTAAATAAAATAAAAATATTATTAAAAATATTAAAATATAAGTATTAATAATACAAATATTGTATTTTTATTATTTGTACTATTATTTGTTTTTTTTTTTTAATTTGGTGGGTTCGACTTATACTCAGGTCCGTTCTATAGTCCGGAAAATATGATAATAACTCAAATAATTAATAACCATTTCTGAAAGCATAACTTGAGCAAAAACAATATCAAGCAGACATTCACGTGTTCGGTGGCGGCACGGTCATGCAGTGGTTAGCGCTGTTGCTTCACGGCAAGAGATTTCCAGGTTCAAACCCCGGCCTGGGCCCTTCTGTGCAGAGTTTGCATGTTCTCCCTGTGCCTGCCAGGTTTACTTCAACTTCCTCCCACAATCCCAAAAACCTGTACATTAGGTTAATTGGCTACTCTACATTGTCCCTAGGTGTGAGTGTGTGCGTGTGTGCTACTACTGTTAACGTTACTAGCTACAACCACTCAATTAGAGTGCCATTCATGGAAACTGCTAAATCCAGGCCTTGAGTTTGATGCGTGTGCGGTAGATGTACATGATTGGACACTGTGATGTCTAATCCTGGAACAGTTCCCTTCTCCTGAGTGGGACACAGTGACTCCAGAGGCTAAAGACCTGATCAACAAGATGCTGACCATTAATCCAGCCAAGAGAGTGACAGCCACCGACGCGCTCAAACATCCTTGGATCTGCGTGAGTGTCCCATGCACGCAAACATTTTAACGTTCACTCTAAGATAGGTCTTTTTCTAACAGTAAAATGCCTGTGAACATTCTGTGTTCTTAGCAACGTTCCACTGTGGCATCCATGATGCACAGACAGGAGACTGTGGAGTGCCTGAAGAAGTTTAACGCCAGAAGGAAACTCAAGGTGAGTGACCACAAGACCGGCTTTATAAGATGAGACAAATCCCTCAGAAGACCTATCAGTTCTGTTGCTGCGTTCTTCTCTGAGGAGAACATGAATAGGTTTGGTGTTTTTTTTGGCTTAAGATGATACAGAAATCAGCCAAATCCAGTCTTGGTCGCCAGAACATGTAATTATTAACCTGTCAGCCTGTGGAAATATTGGAGTTTGTTCCTCTCAGCGTTCACTTCTCTCTCCCTAGGGTGCTATCCTGACCACTATGCTCGCCACTCGCAACTTCTCAGGTAGGACTGAACCAGTAATAATAAAGACTGCCGGCTTGCTCCTGTTTGCTTCTAGTCCTGCCTAAAATATAGGTCCTTCTTGGTAGAAACACCATTCCGATGACAGTTTGTTTTCCCAACTCTGTCTGTATTATGTATTTATACATTGTTTAAAATGCTGTTCATTTGACTGCTGCTGTTTGTCAAATTTGCAAGACTTTTGAGCCCCATAAGCTCCATCTGTCCTCCTTTTTCAGTCGCTATAAGCAGAAACTGAATGACCATACAGATCGATACAGTCCCATCCCCGTGTCTCTTTTAAAGGGCAAACCACTCAAACGGAGTTCAACATCATTGATTGTTTTTCTTCATAACAAATGACAGTCAAGCTTTCAGTTTTATTTCCAGTTTCTGTTTTGGTAGTTGGCAGCATTTAATTCAAGTGTCATTATTCCCTTAGTGTTTACTTTTGTTTTTCTTCCTTCCCCCTCTTGTGTGGTAACTCATGTGAAAGGTAAGAGTTCTCTTTGTGTTTGGCACTTCTTCACAGTGTCAAACTACACTGCCAGGTTTGGTCCTGAGGCATGCCATGTCTTTTAAAGCACCATCATAGGGCTTTCAGGTGAAACAGTGCATCTGTTGATGGCCATATTGGAGGAAAAGAAAACTAATAAAAACTAATCTTTTCTTCTGTCTAAACTGCTTGTATGACATGCGGATAATCAGAAAGTGGTGGTAATATAAAAGCTTTGCCACACCTTGCCCAAAGCTGTCAGTTTTTCAGTTTTACCAGTCATGAAAACCAACAGAGAACAAAAGTGTTACATCTAATCTAGATTGCTGGTTGTTCTCTAACACTGTCAATAAGACAATTGGTGTCATAGTGTCCATATGTTACATGATATTGAACATCTCCCTTGTTAAAGCCCCAAGGTGTAGTATTTTAAAATTAGCGCTGTGTATTGGTAAGATCTGGTAATATGATGGTATCATAATGTGATATATTTTGGGATTCTGTAAGCAAGGTGACATATTGTTTCATATACATGTGTCCTAACAATAGGATTTACGTGATTCTGTCTCAGTTGATGTTATATTGGAGTGGAAGCATCAAAAGACTGAAAATAGATTACAGCACTGCTGTCTAGCTGTCAGGGGCTTAAACACAGCGATTATAAAGCAATTAAAAATTTATACAGTGTTTAGGGGAATTGATACACTAGCGCAAAACATAAAACTGCATTACTCACTCATACACTCGTATTTGAAATGTCCATCCATCCATCGCACTTATCCATCAGGCGTTAGCCTATCCCGGCTGACAACAGGTCTGAGGTGGGCTGGACTGGTTGCCAGTCAATCACCACACACACTCACATATTCATACGGAGGGGCAATGTGGGATGGCCAATTAACCTTAAAAGCATGTTTCATTGATTGTGGGAGGAAGCCGGAGTACCCAGAGAAATCCCTCGCAGGCACAGGGAGAACATGCAAACTTGGCACAGTAGGGCCCGGACCGGGATGTGAACCTGGAACCGTCTTGCTGTGAGGCAAAAGTGCTAACCACTGCACTACTGTGTCGCCCCTATTTGAAACCAGAATGTCTGTCATTAGAATAACACGATGATTAGGCTTAAAAATGCTACACAATGGGGCTTTAAACTTACCTCACAACTCATTTAGTTTGAGCTGTGCTGAAAAGATTTTATATTGTAATTTTTTACCTCCAATATGGCTACTAATCTGTTGTCACTGCAAAGCCCGTATCAGTTACTGAACATGCTCATGTCTATGGCTTGACAAATCACTCAATGCCAGTAATCCTCTCATTGCCGTAGAGGATTCATAAAACCCTTGAAACCTTCGTGCTGCTCTCCCTTCTACTACCAATTGTCTCTTTGTGTCTCCTTGTATGTTAACTCACAAAGCAGGTGGTCTTCACTGGCCACCAAAACCTTAAGTCATCATCATTTAATCTTCTTTTTCCAAATCCGAGGTGTTTTTTTTAAATCATGTGTTTGAGATAAAATATGCAAGTGCTTGAGTGAAAGTGGAAAGAGAAGCTAAAGAGCTCAGTTTCCTGGACACTGCTGCTGTGACTGCCTGGCACTACTCACAGTGTCTCCTATTGTCTTGTCAGATGGATCTAATTGCATGTTCCAGGCTAATGATTAACCAAGTTTTATTTCATCTCCTGACTTGATTTACATTTTCCTCTTCTGCTTCCATTTCTACCAGGTCCCACTTTGAGGTTTCTAGAAATTGTCCAGCCTTGATTAGGTGCAGTGCGTATGTGTGTGTGTACATTTTAATTCCCGCTGCCCACTGATTTCCTTTCATTGTTATCTTTTTCTCTGCAGCAGCCAAGAGTCTGCTGAACAAAAAAACAGATGGTGTCAAAGTAAGTTCAGCTTCCATTTTGCTCTTCACTCTTCTCTGTTCAAAAAGCTTACATGTCCTTTCTGCGTGCATACTGTGATAATGGATATCACAGGAAAACTCAGGTTTCAGCTCATGCTTAAGCATTGTTCTCTGAATACTTTAGCATTGTCCATGAACT
This sequence comes from Scatophagus argus, assembly GCF_020382885.2. Taxonomy (NCBI): domain Eukaryota; kingdom Metazoa; phylum Chordata; class Actinopteri; family Scatophagidae; genus Scatophagus; species Scatophagus argus. Next base: position 2,168,650 of record NC_058515.1, on the reverse strand, counting down.
GAAACTACACTACAGCTTGGAGCTTAAGATCAGTGAAATTAGTCCTTCCCAATAGGGTATGACTAATTTATATTATCCCCCTCTGCTTTGTCAGTGTGTGTGAGAGAAGAAGGAGCATCTGCTGCCTAAGCTCAGTGAACTGTTGGAAACTTCTGATGATTAAAATTATGATTCAAGGGTGAGAAATGAGTTCTCCACTCAACTGTCATATGATGAAAATCCTCGACTGACACCACCCAGGAATCTGTGTGTGTGTGACACACACACGCACAGATCTATTTACACAGTCACTTTGCTTCAAGGTTAGGGTGAGGTTAGGGTTAGGTTAAGGTAAGGGTTGGGATTAGGCAAGTAATGTTTTTGGTAAGGTTACGGGGTGTAATGTGTGTGTGTGTTCATGCTTATCCTATGATATAATAGTATAATAATATAATTTCACGCTTGTGTAGGATGTTGATTAGCCAAAATCTGTGTTACTCTTCTCTTAATACCTCTCTGTGTGGTATAAAGTTTCAGTTTTAGAACTTTATACCTAATGTTCTAAATTTATAATATGTAAGCCCAATTCTCACTCTCCTTTTAGCTCTGGTTTGGTCTCCATCAACATGAGAAAATTAACTCTTTCCATAGCTGTTAAGTGCTCCATTTTTTTATCAGTCACTAGTTGTGTCTGTGTGATGTTTGGTGCTGGGCAGATATCCGTTTATCAGAGAAACAAGACTGATATGAGCTATGCAAGTCAACTATTCAGTCAAAGTAGTATAAATCCCAAACAAGAGGCAGACAGAAGGCTAAGAAGCTCAGCAGAGCTGCAGAGTTGACGGTTCTCCCTAATCAACTGTTGACATCTGCAATGCTCTGAATACAACTGGCTCATCTTTAAGTGCTTCTCTTTTCAAAGGATCATGCTTATTATAGCCCTGATTCTGAGGTATTTCCCTTTTAAATGTGCTTCCTTTTTAATCAAGCTCGCCTGAATGATTAATGTGTTTCTTTTTCTGTTGACGAGCTTTTTAATCTGGCAGCCGTTTATTTGTCTTTTCTGAACTGCTGTTCCTGTTTTCAGAATTTGATTTCAATATGAACTTAATGCGCTTTTATAAGTCAGCGTTGATCACCTTTTTCCCTCCTATTTCATTTGGAGGGGCTTACCTGGTGCATGGAGTAAATGCACCTCTATATGAGTCCGAACTGCACTTTGTACATTATAGCAGATATTTCAACAAACCTTGTATATAAAATCAGGCATAGATTAATTTTCTCTATTGTTGTGTTGTGGCTGCTCAATGCAGAAGAGGAAGGCCGACGGTGCAGACCATTTGGGGGTAGGACTGAGCTTGCTGCTGCTTGTTAGCCAGACTGATTGCTGTACTGCATAGTTAGCAGTAGAAAACCCCTTGTATTTAAATTGTACTACAGTGCTGCTGAAGGATGTAGGATGAAGGATGGATACAGTCACTTGGTATAGAGGGTGTAGCTCAACTTCCAGGATACCCTCCGTTCACCAATGAGATACTGGGCTATTCCATTCATATATTAATATTTTGGACTGATTTTACGTTTAGTCAAAAAACACAATTGTCTTCTATACTTCTGATCATAGCTGTAGATTCTGCAGTATTTTGTTCAGTAAATTTGGATGTTTTTTCATCACTGATGGAGAGTTTACATTCTACAATTTAAAAAAAAAAACTTTGGACCCCTCCAAAATATCTGAAATAAGTAACTGAAATAAATCCAAATAATTAAAAAAATAATTAAAAAAAAACTCCCTTTTATTATCATATTGGACTATTGGATTAGGGTGCTAAGTCTTCATTATGGCCCTACCTCACTCATGACCAGTTTGTTTACCTACTAATGAGCTACTAATGTAAGACATCTTAGCATACAGTAATAACTAGAATTTAACACAGTAGAAGCTTCATTCTGGCTATGCCACTGTACAGACTCTAAGGTTGAGCAGATCAACAGAAAGTCTTTAATTTAATCTTCAGTCCTTGGAAGTAGAGAAGATGGGACTGTAATTATTACGTTTTCTCAAATGGTTTTGTTCCAGGCCAGAGACTCGTGGAGAAATGTTAAAACTTTAATCAAATCCAGTATGAGTAACACAAGACTCTTTTTTTGGTAACTGCATTAAATGCACAACTTTACCAACTTTAAATTCTTTATAAAACGAGTTCCAATCCAGTATCTCTATCTTGCTCAGTCTCTCATTGAGAGAGATACATTATACAAACAAAAGTATTTGCATAATGCAAGGTCCATAAAGACATGGTTGGATGTAGAAGAACTTGACTGGCCCACCCAGAGCCCTGACCTAAACTCCATCGAACTGGAATGGTGATTGTGATTGCGACGACTCTGTATCAATGTCCATGTATTTAGAATGCAATGTCATTAAAGTCCCTGTTCATGTAATGGTTGTGACTTTTTCATCTATTCGTACTATGAAGTCAGAATTTCAGATCATTCAGTCCTATTCCCAACCAATTCCTCTATTTTTAAGCTACAACCTACAACCTAATCTTTTAAACTGTCTGTTGAGAGTATCCATTGCAGCAGCCTGTGGTGTACAGGTAACTGGGCTGAGCAGCAGCTGCTTGCTGTCTGAAAACACCTCAAGTACTAAACCCAGGTGATAGGCATCACATCTGGGTAATAGACATCAGAACAGCTTATTGGAGGCATGGTAGTCAGGATATGGCAGCCACAAAACAGAATACCATAATGTCAGTACATGAAGAAGGCAGCATGAGTGCATCAAGTAAAAAAGTCAGTTCAGGCATCTTGTATCATTGTAATGCAGTGAGGACTTTGACCCTGCCTCTCTTCATCTAGCTGTATTATATTAACTCTTCTCTTGATGAAGTTTGGTTTCATTTTTTCATGCTGTTGGGGCTTTAATTAAAGGTGCTTTATCTGCTTACCCTGTTCTGTGCTGGATGGGTCACACATTTCATGTACACAGTGATGGTGGACTGACTCACTGACACTTACCGGCACTTTCTTAGGCTCAATGCTCCACTCTTCCCTCCGCAGCAGCAGTTGGAGGAACGTCTGTCTGAACACTAAGCCTTGTCACTTTTGCCCTGTCCTGTCTACCTGTCTGTCCCTCCAGATCAACAACAAGGCCAATGTGGTCACCAGCCCCAAAGAGCCTCTCCCCACTCCTTCTCTGGTACACTGTCTGCCTGCCTTGCTGCCTGCATGCTAGCATGACTGTAACATATCTGTCTAACCACCTTGCCATCCATCCGTACTTCCAGCTGTCTTGATTATGCAGCTACACACCTTTTTCCTTTTATTCCTGTAAAGCTCAAGAGCCAAATATCTGTAGCAGCTGTGTGACATGAACTCTCCAAATGCTCTTCTGGTTTGCTGTATTGCATTGCCATATTGCTGTGCAATGGACTGCATTTTCCTTTGTTGTTGATAATGGTTGCAATGGCAAGACTGGGGCCATTGCATGTTAAATGTGGATAATATACTGTTGCCACAGGCTTCAAGCCTATGTTGCAGCAGTAGAAGAGACATTTATTTTCTCTGGAATTATTTCTAACCACTGTATTTTAATTGTAATCAGGATAACCTGAATGTTCTTTAAAGCAGAATCACTGATGTTGGATTAATCAGTGTTATTAAAGACTAAATTCTGCTCATTGTTAGCATTGCACACAACATCATTTTAAACTTGATAATAATTCAATTCAATATTTATTTATATAGCAATCAGAATCAGAGACTGAACCCCCGAGCAAGCAGACAGTGGCAAGGAAAAACTTCCTTTTAACAGGAAGAAACCTTGAGCAGGACCCGGCTCACAAGAGAGAACCATCCTGCTGATAGACGAGGATGTTTTTAACTGAAATGCACCAAGGGAGTTGTAGTTGACTACTGTTGGTGAAGAATACTGATATCAGTCTATTAATTCTGAATGTGATTAGTCCAGGTAGCATGAAACAAGTAGGGGGAAACATTTGGAACAGGGAGATTTGCTTAGCTGCAGCTCTAAAATTGAATAATTAGTACCATGTAACTTTTGTTTAATCTGTATGCGAACAGAAATGTGAAGATGACTTTCTGCGGTTTTAGAGGACGGACAGCAGAGAGAGGAAGTCACATGTTGGAATTATTTCCCTGTAAAGACACAGTTGTCATTTTTATATTTCACCTTGTTTACAGATTAGGCAAATGTGTTACATGTTTTAGTAGTCAACATTTAGAGGTTATGATGTATCTTTTACCTTTGGACAGAGCCCAGCAGAGTTAGGTTAAGTTAACCTAACCTAGGTTAACCTCGTCCTGCCTCCACTTCCTGTAAACACAAAAACATGAGACTGACACCAGCGTTTCTTTTATCTGATATTTAAGGGTTTCAGTAAAAGTTAAAACATATGTCATTTGGAACGCCACGTTTGAGCACCACAAAGTTTTACGACAGCATGTCTTGTTGATGTGACAGTTGATTTGTGTTACTTTTCTTTCATATCTGGTTTTAATGGTTTCGTCAATCTCTTTAGATTAATGCAGGTATTTTTTTTGTATGCATCTGCAAAGTTGTGTGCGTGCCTCTTCCGTAGAGATGTTACTGATGTTGTGTTCTTGTCATGTTGTTGTCAGTGTTGGGTAAAACTTGATCATCTGTCTATAACGGTGTTGCACTATGCTGTAGTGATCCTGTTTTTAGTCCTGATGTGCTTTCCCCCCTAAATAGTATTCATGTAAATTCTCCACACTCTCTTCCCCACTTTTATTTTATCTTTTGTTTTCTTACAAAAAAAAACTTTTCAGTCGTTCTTCCTAACTCACTTTCGTTCTGCACCAACATCTTTTCCTACTGTTGGTCCTCAAATCAGGAGCCTCAAACCACTGTTATCCACAACCCAGCTGATGGAAACAAGGTATACAGTTGACCAGATCCTAGTCTGAAGCTGTAGTTTACTGCTGATGTGTGCGACTTTTAGAGTAGAGCCTTAGTGTTGCTTCTGATGATGATGTTCGTGTGCCATTGGATTGACGCTCAACATGTCATGTGATTAAAAGACAAAGGACCGGATTCTGTAAAACACTGCATGCTGATAACAGCTGTTGCATGTTTTTCTTTGACTCATCATTGTCATCTAGGTGTACGATTTGGTGTATTATTTACAACTCTGGATATTCATGCTGTTGTTATCATGAAAGATCGGAACATAAAAATGAATTTGTATCATCTTACATGCCAGTGTTTAAACCTTTGAAAAGCATGTCATCATAACATCATAATCAGTTTTACAGTTGTGTGACAAAGGGATTACGCATGCTGTTAGAACAAAGTAAAAGGCCTTCAATACCTTGGCCAAAGCTGTTCCAAGCTAAATCCTTAACAGAATACTCTGGAGTCCATCTTGTGTGTGGTTTGCTTGTGCAGATGTGTGGATCTACATTATGATGTTTAATCCTCCAGAGGACTTTTTGCAAACACATGCATGCTTGTTTCTTTTGCTTTGTGAAGTGACATGATAGTGTTATAGCTTACAGTGTGGCATATAGTATGTGTTCCTGTAAATAGTGATGGTGTTGTACAGAACTATCATAAACGAAGAGTCTGCAACTGTTAGCTTCATTCATACATACCAGTGTAATATTCTGGCTTTTGGTATTTGGTAAATGTGATGCATGAATTATGTTACATAGTTTAAGTAAAATGATCGCAATTTGGTGGTTTAAAATCATGTCACCTGACTTCTCATAATTCTAATCCCATCAGATTTAGTTGCATTTGATTAATTTTTATAAATAACATCTGAAATTACAGAACATAAGACCTAGTTGATTAATAAACCAGTTATCCAGTTGGTATTTAGATTTCAGCAATAATCCAGAGATTGATAAGAAGGGGGAGTCATACTTGTTCTTGTCTTATAAAAGATCCTACTGAGGTCTCACCATAAGTATTATCACAGCGTGATGTCGTCGCTGTTTCTTCTCGCCATTAATTGGGTGACAGTTTGTGACAGAAGTCTAATCCCAGATTAACAGGTGCTGAAGGGGATGATGAATTGACCTGACTGAGGGTATTGTTCTCAGTAGCACTGAAATTTCTGTCCTCAGCATGTTTCTGCTTTTAATGTCTGGCTGGTTATACCCCTGTCATTTATTTGTCATTTCACAGGAGTCCAGTGAGAGTGCCAACACTACCATTGAGGATGAGGACGTGAGAGGTAGGACGGTTCAGACCAACTACCTTTAGCAAACTAACTTTCTTCTAGTAGGACGACTCCCACACACCTCATTTAAAGTCTTTCCTGTGAAGTTTTTACATCACACTTTAAGGTCACCTTTATTGCTAGTGCAACCCTTTGAGTAACTAACTCACATTATTATTAGGTTTAAGCTAACCATGTTTTCCACAGAAACATTTCTGACAAGATGGTTGTGTCTATTGCATGAGTGTGTTGCATGTTGTATCAGTTATTGCCTTTCATTTTTGTCATGTTTCAATTGCTCGTGGTCCACATTGCTTTATATTGTATTTCATGACCATCTCGGCACCATATACTTAATCATGGTCGGACTGCTCTGTTAGAGGCATACAAGGTGAAAATTAGCTGTAGACCCTTCTTGATAAGATAAGATGCCTCTTTGTGGTAATTTGGTTGAGCACAAACTTGTTTCAGTCAGCTGACTCACATGAGATTGATTGTTATTTGTCCAGGCTTGACCTCGTCAATCCCCTCATTCATACCTGGTAGTAAATGAGATAAAGATAAGTAAATGATCTCCTGTTCACAAGGGATGTAATCTCTGTAGTCACAGAGGAGCCTACTCACCAGTACTGCCACATATCAGGACAAACTGGCACAATATTTTTAGACCAAAAAGGAAATTACCAAATTTACAAATAGGGACAAATAATTTGGAATTCATCGACAGTGTTTCACAAAATTTATAAACACTCAACACAAAACTATGATTTTGTTAAGGGCGTCTGATTTGCTTCTGTAGTTAGTGGTAATTTTAACCAACTAAGGGACACACCTGCAAAGATGAAGTATTGTGTTGAGGTATAACCAGACACATACTACCTGCAGTTCAAAGGTTGTGGTAAAATAAAGAATGGGAAGGACCTTTTCTCACTCTCAGTGAAATGAATATTTTACACATTTGTTCTTATTGTCTACAGAGTGAACGTCATTGTGTGGCTTTGTGTCTGTGTTTTCTGATAGTTCACTACAGCAGTGACTCAAATAGATTTGAGTTCAGCTTTTTAACATTTAGTTGAATTATTTAGCCTTTGTCATATAACTATTTTCTGATTCTCTGAGGCCCCTCGCACTCATATCTCTTCCCGCTGTATGTGTATTTGTGTGTTCCAGTATGTGTGCTTCTGTGCTGCCATGCACAGGTCCATTAAGGGGCATGGCACAAGCCTTTGTAATGGCCTCCATTGTTATTCATGGCTGGTGGGTCATCATTCCTCAATGCTCCAATAACCTTATTCAGCAAAGCTTTGAAATTGCTTTACAGTGCTCTGCGTGTGATAGTGTTCTTTTACATCCTGTTGTAATATAGCTGTCCCTCTGTCATGCATTTGTGGGCCCAATCAGAGCCTCAGCCTACAAAGAGGCTTAGAAATCTTTATGAAATTAGAGGGTTTTTAATCATGACATCTTTTGTGATTTCGGCAGTGGTTCCTTTGTGGATAGGCTGTCTGTGGCATGAAGTGGGAAGATTACAGGGCAACTAGCACTTCTTATTTCCTGAAAGTGAGAATGATGGATGACTGACGGCTTTTCAGTAAAATGTCTAATTTCTCCGCATTAAATGGATAGTGAAGTGGCCAGCATTTCTTTTGTTTGGTGACATAATGGAAAGGTGATGGCAATGATTTGGGTGGGAGGTTTTTTTAATGTTAACATGTTAGCAAGCAGTTGTTTATGTACACACCCACACACCATTACCATCCAGTTTGCAAAGTTTCCGCCTTGTGAATGAAAGTCCAATATTTGCTTTCTTTTTGTCTCTGGTTTGGTCTCCACCAACTTCCGACAAAGCACCTGGCTATTTAGCTTTTAGATGTTTGACTGTCTGCTGCTTATCGCTGGGCAGGCAGTGTACAACTGGTTTAACTGTCAGAGTGACTACTTTTTGTTGGGTGATACTTTATCTACAAGACCATTTTATGCCACTGATATCATGAGAACTTATTAGTATAATATCGCAAGTTCACCCTTTCATAAAAACGCACAACCAAAACAATAAATAAAATAGACTCCCAGACATTTTTAACAAAAATGTAGTTATCTGATGGATGTTTAAATGTTCTGTTTGCTAATACTTGCCATAACAGTGTTATAAGGTGATAACATGTAAATATTAGGCTTGCAACTTGTTCCTGTTTCTCCAAATGGCAAAAAAAATTGTACATTTAGTACTGCCTTAATTAGGGGTGTGATGGATCACTGCTGATCTGTGAACCGTACGGTTCTCCCCCACAGTTTGGTTTGCACATTGAACCGCAGATCACTGTGTTTTAGTCTGAAACAATATGATTGTGCGAAGAATCCTGTTGTGTGTTCACTTGAACCGGAACATGTTTACACTGCACTCAAGTGCTCCTCGGATAATCTTATTTTCCGAGTCAGGAAGTCTGCGTTCACGTGCATTTTCTAACTCGGAAACTTGTTTTTCTGATGCCGGACAGCACATGAATGCACCATTAACTAAACCACAGTATGTCAGCATGATAAGCAGAGGAGCTGAAGAACCCGAAAAGCCTTTCGCATCATTTAAGTCACCTGAATGGGAGCATTTTCACTTCCCTGTAAAGCATAATGATGATGGAAGATGGTGGTGTACCAAGCTGTTACTGCGTGTCGGCAGCTTGGGGAAAAACATGCCAAACATTGCATTGTGTATCACCTTTAAAGGTGACTGTCTCTGTAGTTGTTACGCGCGATGCTCATGCTCATGCTCCTGCATCATCACCGTCTACCTGAGGAAAGGCTTTTATTATTCACCTTTTCATCTTCACATTTTCACATGCTCTGTCCAAAATCGTTTTGTTCTCAGCTGGTGGAAGAATTGAACTTTGAACAAACTGTCATTTCCTGCATGTTTTCCATTCATTCTTCATTTCATGTTTGCCTTTTCTCCACTTTATGTTTTCCTGTCACTCCTCTGTGCTGATCTACATCCCTCCATATCATTTTATCCACCTCAGCACACTCTCCCTCTTTCAGTCCCCACATCTACCATTTTAAGCACTCCACCTCTCAGCGACCTTCTTCCTCATTCTCTTCCTCCCCCTCATCCTCCTCCTCCTCCTCCTCTTTCTCCTGCTGGTACTCTCCTAGCGTTTGGCCCAGTGGTGAGGAGTGCTGCCACTACATCCTGTGGGCACTGGTGGCTGCCTACCTGCTCCTCTTCTTCACATCTTCCTTTCTGGTCTTTTTCTATGATCATCCCACCACATGCCACTGCGACATCCATCACACCATCACACAAGGGCCCTCCCCTCAGCTCAGGGAGCCCCCTCCCAGTCTGGGCCCCTTCAGCTCCCAGTGTAAGTCCAATTCCCTGTGCATGGGTTGAAACTGCAAGCTTCCCCTTCCTTTTGGTACCACCAAAGGTATTCAAAGGTAGTCTAGGAAGAAGTAGAATTGAATTTTTGCACAATTGCTAAAATGTATGAGTATGTATAAAAGTATAAAAGAAATGTGAGGACTTGGTGTAAATGAACCAAGGAATGTTTGATTGATAGACCCTTCTAACAGACAACATACAATGTTATGTTGTTGTAAATATTGTCTGTGTTGTTATTGTTGTTTTATGTACAGTATGTCTGACAGAATATTTTATTAATCTTCTATTTTGCCACTCTTTTGTCATGGTTTTCTAGATGACTTGAAGTATGCAACTCAGGGCCTAGCCAGGATTTTGGAAATACTTATAACAAACACTGCCCAACTCAAAATTTTAAAATATTTTATTCTTTATACTTTATTAGTTTGACTTTACAATCCACGCTATTGGAAGAAAATCTCCAGTGAGGGTTTATTCAGAAAAATGTATCAGACTATAAAACCATCACTTAAGTGGTTGTGTGTAAGGGTCTGTTGTAAATATTTGCAAGAGTTCTGTTTTTTAATCACGCTCTTAATCGATGCGTTAGTGCAAGTGTATTAAAAAGGTTGTTCAGTCACGTACTGATGATTAATACTTGGAAAAGTTCAGCATACCAGCGGGCTCGCCAATTAGTGGCTCTTTGTAAGACTAGTGGACCGATGACAGCGGGACTACTGAGTGCACCGTGGTCTTTGATGGCACTGCCTATCAAGGCAGAGGGATAGATACAATATGGATATAAGACTGGGTCATGCTGCAGACTGGCCATTTCTGGAGTAAATGTAGGATTTAAAGGTAAGTTAGGTGAGTGCTAGAGAGTGAAGTCATCTGTCAAAGGGCTAAGTAGAGTTACGGTGGCACTGGCTTTAGGGCCTGATGATTTTTAACATCGTTAAAGGAGAATGCTGGCATTCCTTAAGAAATCACCCAAATTTTGGCATCATAACAACATACAGTATGTTGTGTGATACAGCAGTTTTAATGAGACTACTTCAAAGTCTTGTGCAGTGAATATGCACCGACTTATACTGTGTTCAGAACAGTTTTGGCTCAGTGATATCATTTGCCTCTCACATGTATTGCATAAGCTTTGTGATTAATTGGGTTTATTACAGCAACAAAGGAATACAACACGCTTTACAACCTGGATTTTGCTCAGCTCAGCTCAGAACTCAGTTCTTTATTATAAAAGGTACAGCTGGACAAATTCCAAAGTTCACATGGCACTTACATTAACAAAAAAAATATTGAATTAAACAGTCCTCTGTGAGACTTCATCAGAAGTGAACCACACCACATCCTCTGTGTCTGAGTGTGGAGCTGCTGTCTTATAGCACCCCCCACAGGCCGCAAGCTGTCACGACACCCTAACATATCTATTTAAGTTGGTCTTTCCCAGCATTTTCTGTGTGACCCTTCCATGTTTTGTTCTCACTGTGTGGATGAGAATGATTTTCTCTCATTCTGTTTCATAAAAACATTCCAAATATTTCAGAAAACAACAGTGACTGTAACACAAAGTGGTGACAGAGACTCTGTGGAAAGTGATGTGTTCTGTGCTTTAATTAAACAGATTACTGGGGGTTGGACTTTTGGACCTTTGGACTTTGGACTTTTAACTTTCATGTTAGGATGTATAGACTGAACTATAACACTTCGGTGACCTGGTATGAATTTTATAAACTCAAGTTAAAGCTATGGCCTTGGACTGTTAACATTTACAGTTATAGTAAAACTATGTTTTGATAACAACCAACATGTATCTGTAGCACAAAGTACTAAAACTGGTACTGAATATCTGGCTCAATTTGTAATCTTGTTAACTTGTTAACTTCCAAAAAAGTGTCTCATTTTAAACTTTAATACAGCAAAGTTCTTCTATGGCTGCTTTTGTTTAGACATTAAAGGATTTTTAAGTTCTTTTTTCTACTCAAATATATAATACTAAATGGTCAATAGTGAGTGTGTGAGCGAGAGAGAAAGGATTCAGAAAGGATTTTCCACATCTCTGGCAATAAATCAAGGTCTTAATATGTGTTGTGAACATTGTGTTGGCTGATCTAGGTGTCTGCTATACAATATACAAAATTACAGCATCTTTTTCTGCCAACCAACTGATTAATGAACTGATCATTTTTGCAGTACTTGTAGATACTGTTGCACACTGGCAATTGACAGTACATATTACATATTATATAAGCTTTCTGTACGTTTTGTTCAGAAATATTAATTTATGAAGTAATTAGTAAAAGCTATAAAGCTAAAACTGTCAAATTATTGTAGGAAAGTAAAATCTACCCTTTGGGAATAAATGCAGCAGGCCAGTGATTCTATTCTGCCATATGTTTGCTGTTACTCAAGTTGAAGGTGTGCGTACTCTCTCCAAAATACACAAATTAAGACTTGTAATCAAGTCTATATTGATGAGAATGCATTACAATTGTATCTGTCATACTGATTACTATAAATTCTAATCTGTCTTTATTGGTTTGTATGTAAACCTAGCAAAGACAAAAATAAATGCAATTACAGATTGGACAGTATATGTTTTTTGTTTGTTTTATGGCAAAGAATGCATTGCCATGGCAACAGTATTTGCTGATATCTAACTTAGTAATGAAGGATCATCAACATCTAGAGGTTGTGCAGGCCAAATTTGATGCAAATCTGATCAACCTGCTAGGATCATTACACCCAAAGAGAGAACTTGATACTTCCTGTCGCCAATAGATGGCACTATGACTGAGGTTGAACTTTAACATGAACATGTTTTGAGGCCACCAGTGTCATCAAACGTTTGAAGTTTTGGGCAGATTGGACAAAGAACATGTCAGTTATTACAATTTCCTGGCATCAAACATCAGCAACATCAAAATTCGCCACATCGCCACAGGAAGTGTGTTTGATGAAACATTGCGGTCTTCACTCTGATACATCATTAGGCATTACTGACCAAATTTGATGTGGTTCTGGTCAACCTACTAGGTGTAGCAGTGCAAAGCATGCAACATGCTACTTCCTGTTGCCATTAGGTGGCGTCATGGTACTCATTGGCGGAAAAGTGATCATGTCTAAAGTTTGGGGTGGATTGTACTCGAATGGAGTGTGTGTGTATTGTGAGTGTGTGTGTGTGTGTATTTGCACCAGTCCTGTCCCTGGGAGTTGAGGAGTCTGATGGCTTGAGGAAAAAAACTGTTGCACACTCAGGATGTGAGGGTCCGAATTCTCCGGTACCTCCTACCAGAAGGCAGGCGGTTAAAGTGTGTGTGTGCTGGATGTGTGCAGTTCCCAAACCAGGCAGTGATGCAGCTGCCCAGGACGCTCTCTCTAGTCCCTCTGCAGAAGGTGGTCTGGATTTGGGGTAGAAGATGGGCTTTCCTCAGCCTTCTGAGAAAGTAGAAATGCTGTTGGGTTCTCCTGGTGATGGAGCTAGTGTTGAGGGACCAGGTGAGGTTCTCCACCAGGTGAACACCAAGGAACTTATTGCTCTTGATGATCTCCACCGAGGAGCTATCGATGGTCTGTGGAGCGTGGTCCCCCTGGTCTCTTCTGAAGTAGACAATGATCTCTTTTGTCTATGTTAGGAGACAGGTGGTGGGGGGGGTCCACACGATACGTGCTGGGGATGTTCCTGTGTGTCGTAGAGAGTCCACCCATTATTGTAGGTGGGGATGAGTTGCACTACTGAGCCATTTTTTGCAATTTTTTCGTCGATCCTGACCGGTTTGCCAATTTTTGTGAGTTTTCTTTCATGGGAAAAGCCTCATTTTTAGTTGTGAGTCATTCAAATAATAATATTAATAATGGTGATGATGACAAAGAAAATTCCTCTGAATTACAATGGGGTCCTTGTTCTGTTGGTGCTCAGGTTCTAATAATAATAATGATAATAATAACAAAAATATTGATAATAATGAAGAAAAATCCTGTGAATAACAATAGGATCCTTTCACTTTTAGTGCTCGGGCCGTAATTACTCTGACTAAAATGCATATATATACCATGATGTTAGTAGAATGAACACAGAAGTCACTACAGACTTTTGACATCACTAAAAAACGGCCCTGCAATTGGCTGGCGACCAGTCCAGGGTGTGCCCCGCCTCTCGCCACTTGTCAACTGGGATAGACTTCAGTCCACCTGCGATCTTGCTGGAATATGCAGTATGTAGTTACTGTACTTCCCTCTTCCACTTTTGGTCATGGACACCAAGCAGGAAGGATCATCTCAGGTGAAAGGCTTCTTATACAAACGTCTCTGATGTTAGAAGAACAATGGTCCGTGACATCCACACATCAGGATGCAGAAACACTAATCTCTCCTGGTGTGTGTGACCATAAATCAGCTTGTACAAAGCATCTGTCTTACTGGAGTTTGCAAAGGGCTCATTTTTGCCCCATAAGCAAGCTGATGGTGTGTCTCTGTGAACATAGTCAGTACTGAGTTTGCTATTTGTAAAGTCCACAGTTGGTACAAAAAGATACTTTAACTTTGTCAGGCTTTTAATGGAAATAGCCAATCAGAGGAGGGTATTCTCCTTATCTCATCAGCATATGTCCAGAATCTCTTCCTGCTACTGTATTAGCCTGTCTGAAGCCGGACGCCACCCGATAACATAAACCATTAAATTTTTGTCTCCTAGCTTACCTACTTAGCATAAAAGGTAATTTTGATGTTGTCAAATGTTGACCCACTTTGACTAACTTTGTCTTTCCTTCATCCATTTCTGTGTGACACTGTATTTCTGTGTGTTCTTAACAATGGCGTGAACCTCAATCCCTGATCATCCCGATGTTGTGATTTTTGCTCGACGTTCATTTGCTCATGTTCCACTTTGGTCCATTTTTAATCTTAATTTGTGCTTCTTTTCATATTTCTCAGGGGTTGTGTTGCTGATATAATCTAACCTATCTTTGTTTCTCTTTATGTCTGTGTCTCAGCTCGTAAGCAAGAGATCATTAAAGTCACCGAGCAGCTGATCGAGGCCATCAACAACGGCGACTTTGAGGCCTACACGTCAGTTCACCTCGTTAAATCGCTAGGCTAGTTTAGAAGTTTAGACTGGTTGCACAGCAAACATTTTGACATGTAGGAAACTAATGGTGGCTGCATTCTACTTAGAGAAAGTCCTGCTGTTGTGCATGATGGTTCACTGTAACTGTTATTTGGTCACTTAGTGGAACTGTGGTTACTGCTATTAAGTCCACCTGTGTTTTTTCCTACTGCAACAAATCAAAATGTCTGCTGTGCAACCAGTCCATCTACCTCAAATATCTGACACGCTTGATCCTGTTTTAGTAAATCCTCACATGTGTCTTATGACTCTAATGTGACTGTCTGGTGCCCTACTTCAGGAAGATATGTGATCCTGGCTTGACATCCTTTGAGCCTGAGGCCTTGGGTAACTTGGTGGAGGGCACCGATTTCCACCGCTTCTACTTTGAGAACGGTATGATTTCTGTTTCACATGATAAGATGAAGCATGAGAAACGCAGCTCACTGGCCTATTTTTGGAATAAATTTAATTAAAGCGCCTGTTCTAGTCATTACAGTACTAGCACGAAGAGTCAGTATCTGACCTAACCCAGCAGGCTCTATCCATGCACAGTTTTGGTTCTTGGTTCTATACATACACACCTTCTTATTCTGTAGTTTTTCTTTATATTTATTGTTCTCAACATTGTATATTAATAAGACAATGAAATTCTGATAGAATAAATATGGAATTATGTAGTCAACAGTTACGTAGACATCGAACTGTTGGTTTCCCTCACCTGGAAAGATCTGATCGCAACCTGGTTCATCCCCTGCCTGTGTACAAACCCACTGTATGCAGGCCACCAGCTGTCACCCACACAGTGAAGAGGTGGTCTGAGGAGACTGAAGAGGCTTTGAAAGACTGTTTCGACTCTACTGTCTGGGAGAACATCAACAGTCTCTCACACTGCATAACAGACAATATAAACTTCGGTGTGGAGAACACCGTACCCACCAGGACTGAGATCACAGAGGAGAAAGCCTGCTACTGGCTGCTACTAAAGCCTGAGTCTGGAAAGGCCTTTAAACCATCTCAGGCCACAAGGATGCTGACTCCGAGGCTGCTGGGGACCTGAAGTGGGTGAATGATCTGAACCTATTCTTTAACAAGTTTGATCAATCACCTTCCACTCCCCCTACCCAGCCATCTCTGCTGCAACAACCTATCCCTGTATTCCCAGTGCAATGGAACTGACAGACTGACTGTCTGACATGGTGGTCTGGAGCATGGGGGCCTCTCAGGGAATGGTCCAGGCTCCATTCCTTTTCACCCTCTACGTTGCGGACTTCAGACACAGCTCAACGGACCATCACGTGCAGAAGTCCTCTGATGATTCTGCAATCGTTGACATCATAACTGAGGAGAATGATGCAGAGTAGAGAACTGATCTAGGACTTTGTAGATTGGTGCCAGCAGAACTGCCTTCAGGTGGTGGGAGAGAAGGATGATGCAGGCTGACCTTAATTTCTTAAAGAAATGATGAACTGTCTTTTCTGGGGCTATTGACTGTACCCACCCTTCGTCTGCTGATAGTCTAAAGCACATTAAGAAGGCACAAAATGGCACAAATTAATTCTTGACACTTGTGAATTGAAAACCATTCCAGAATGCCGTGATTGTGCCATCAAAGCTAAATGTGGCTATTTTGGACAATTTATAATATAAAACATATTACAGGTTGTTTAACACGTTCTTGCTTACTACATAATTCCGTACATGTTCTTTCATAGTTAGAACGTCTTCAGTATTAATATTTATATATATATATATATATATATATATATTTAGAAAGAACCAATATTCAATTAACGAGCCGTCACAGTATGTCTTTAGCAATCATTGTATTTTTCTCTAGATCCTACATCATGTTCTTTTCTTCTGCAGCTCTGTCCAAGGTGAAGCAGCCCATCCACACCATCCTGCTCAACCCCCACGTCCACCTGATCGGGGACGAGGCCGCCTGCATCGCCTACATCCGCCTCACCCAGTACATTGACAGCAGTGGCATGCCTCGCACCATGCAGTCAGAGGAGACTCGCATCTGGCACCGCCGTGACAGCAAGTGGCAGAACATCCACTTCCACCGCTCTGGCTCTCCCACCGTGCCCACCAAGTAAGGCCAGTGGCGCCTCCCTCGCCTGTGTCTCTGTCCTTCATCTGCAGGAATTCTGTGAATTCTCAAAGAGAAGTCACCTTAACTGCAGAGTGGCTACTGGGCTTTTATTTCTACTATTTCCTGTGTTATAATTCTATGTGATCATACTTCACTAAGAAGCGTCCCTTGTTTCCTGATCTGGTCTTTCTTAATTTGCTACTGATGAACTTCCTTCATGATGACTTGTTTCCTTGATAAATTCAACATAACCTCCATCAGTATGATAATTATTTGACCTAGGATTGCTAGATAAGTTTACATATGCAGATTAGTCTGGAACCAGTTCAGTTCATTTTCAGCTTTCAAGGGGCGTTTGGCGTTCGTGGACTGAAATGCCTCTGGATACAGTTGAATAGGCCCACAACCAATCAAAGCAATCAGACATATCTGTTGTGAAGCTTTTAACCATATAACACAATCCTCAGTCGCTTCTCCTACTGCGTTCCCTAAAATCCAACTTATTTTCAGAATGAATCGTTTTTCTCTGTTAAATTTCCAAAAAATGCGATTTCACGCAATTTCCCAGAGCCCAAATCCAAATGTTCACATTTAAGAAGGTGGAACCAGCAAATGAGTGACATATTTGATTTAAACATGACAATGACAGAAATGTTTAATGGAGTATCAAAACAGATGGCAGTAATTTTCTTTGCCTAATTGACTAATCGTGGCACCTTCTACCTGTATTGGTTTCTTAAATGATCCCAATTGGGAAAAATCAGATACAACTAAAAGATCAAGCAAAAGGCAAGCAGAGAATATTTGCCATAGAGAAGACATCTCAGAGGACTAAACAAAGTAATTGTCATTGTTTGTATTCTTATGTAGCAATGATATGTGGTTTGAGTTTCAGTTGAGAGGACCATCTAGACCATACCTACCTAGTGTTCATCAGACCCCTCAGCCAATCCCTGACCACACTAGAGCTAGAGCTCCACCCTCTCAGTGTGTTGTTTACATATTGTCGCTGCTGGCCTGGAGGTTACTGTACCATGTTGGAAGAAAAAAAACAAGAAAGAGGGAGAAAACTTCAAGTCTTGACAATATAATGTTGTAATGAGAGTGTGTGGTGTTCATTAAGGGATATTACCATGTGCAGCATGTTTTATTGTTGAGGTTTTTTTTTTTTTTAGATCAGTATGTTTTAAATATAGGATGTTTTCAGAGGTTCCAGTTAACAGGTGAAGCCTGTGAAACTTCCAGTGATCATGTATAGTGACAGTTTCTCATTTGGATATTGCACATATAGAGGACTCTTGAGCTGTTGTGAAGTTTTGTCTTTTTTTGTCGCCTTTGGGCATGATGACCAATATATCACATATCTGCTTTTTACTCATGTATCTTTTCATGAATTGCCATCTATTAAAGTTAAGGCACAAGCTTGCTTTTGTTTTGGTGATGTATAGGTTTCGGTAACTGTAAGTTGCCCTGTTAATCTTTAGCAGGGTCCATATGTACTGGTGGTGGCTAATTTTTACAATTCTGTTTTGTTGTTTTTGGGTTGCCATTGGCTCCAAGTATGTTTACTGGGAATTTTAATTAAATCAGTTTAAATCTTTTACTTTGTCAGTATGGACCACTGTCTTCACAGAGCAGCATGTAAGAAAAGTCACTTATGATAGAATGCAAACTATAGAGATACATAGAATTCATAGATATCACTCAGATCATGTTTTCATACTGTGAGGAGTTAATTTCGTGAATTTTATTAGTTTTATTTTCTTGTGTTTACTTTTTATATTGTGATATTGATGCTTGTCCTTCCACTGCTCATTACTGTTGCTTTTCTTTAGAGCCCTTTTCACCTGATTCCCTCCTTGATTCTCCCTTTGACTGGTGTATGCCAATGTTTTATATCACCATGTTTTACACTGGATAAGAGTGAGGCAGAATCATGATGTTGAAACTGACGTGAATGAGAAATTCCTGCTGAAACATTGGTTTCAAGGGTGGCGTAGTGGTGCAGTGGTTAGCGCTGTTGCCTCACAGCCAGCAGGTTCCAGGTTTGAATCCCAACATCCTCCCACAATACCAAAAACATGCACATTAGGTTAATTGGCTACTCTACATTGCCCCCTAGGTGTGAGTGTGTGCATGTGTGGTTGTCTGTCTTTGGTCTTTGTGTGTTAGCCCTGCGATTGACTGGTGAGTCCAGGGTGTACCCCGCCTCTTTCCTGTAGTCAGCTGGGGTAGCAGCAACACCCCCCCCCCCCCCAAAAAACCATGATGGACACGCGGTGTACAAAATGAATGGTTGGACATTGGTTCCATAAGTCCCATTCAGTTTTGCCATGGGGAATTACATTATTAGCCAGAATTACTCAGATTACTCAAATCGCCATTTTAGATCTTACGTTACTTTATCATGTTGTTGTAATGTCACTGTTGAAAAAAGGGGAAAGGGAATTGTTAGCTTCACTTTCATGTTTATATTTTCCAACATGCATATTAGGATGTAATGTCACAAGGAAAAAAAAAAAAAGATTTATTTTTGATTCTGGAAATTTAATTCCAGAATCAACGTACAGGGAAAGGGAGCATTCACATGCAAAGATTACGCCACAGGGTGACCGCTGATGATTACATTGATTGTTTCTTCAGTAAAATGTTTTGCATCTTTTTTTGTTTAATCACATTTGTCCCTCAAACACCATACTTGGTTTTTACCTGTCTAAGATGCTTTTGACGTTCTCAATGGGACACTGCTATATAATGTTAAAATGATGGGACAAGCCTGATTCATGTCTAAGAAATATCAAATAAAATGCGTGTTTTATGCCAAACGACTTGGTTTGTAGCTGACTATTTTGTCTTCTATTCCTACTGTAATAACTGCCAAAGTCTTAAGCTGTATTTATATCATTGTGAAAAAACTTCCTGCAGCCAGCTGTAAATAATCCAGCAGGGATCAATACTTGGCCCTCTGCTATTTACTTTATTCGCAAAATGGATTTATTTTCCAAATTGGCACTTCAGTGTGTTATACTGAAGTTAGTACAAAGACCAAATACATGCATTTCACAAGAGACAAGCTGGCTGGATCCAGAGGTTTGACTCTGCCCACTCCACCTGGCTCGTGAACTGGGTTGGGACAGCTGTCCAAAACTCCTTTTAGCTGCTGCTAGAAAGAACGACATCACTTCATATCGGACACGTGTACAGTTTTATTGTTCTGCCATGTACACACTGCAGTTGCTATGCTTTGTTAGTAGTTCAGGTTTGTTTTTTTTTTAGTAATTTGATAAAGTCATACATGCCCGCATAGATATTTGCACTGTTAATATGTATATATTGTTATCACCATGGAAACAAGATGCTCATTTATCAAACCAATGATCTCTTTTTGACATTTCTTTTATTCTTCCATTGGATCACACTCAAAGTAAATGGCAAAGTGAGGATTGTATTGTTAAATAGCCTAGATAAGCCTCAACTGTAGATGAACACAAAACATACTTTTATCAGTCTGTACACAATCAATCCGCTTTCCACCTATTCATCTACGATGCCAAACAAAAAAATGTCTTTAAGCTTTAAAACACTTCCAAACACATACCCCTCTCTCAGCTATTGTCAGCTTGGTGCACAGGGATCACAAATGGACAGCGATAAATAAATAAGGGAGTGTGTGTGTGTGTGATAAGTGAAGTCAGCGGAAGTTGGCCTTGGATTTTATGTTGATGTTCCAATCCTTTGTTAGCAGTGACGGCAATTCTGAAGAGAAACAACGACGCTTAAAGGAAAGTGTCTCTGCTATGTGTAGGGTCTAAAAACTTAAAGGACAAGACTGTTATTGCATATTTTCTTGTCAACAAATCCCATGAAAAAACAAAAAATTTTCTGACTTCCTTAACAATCAGCCCCAAGCCCACAGACTCCTGTTGAATAATTACTTAAAAACAGCTCACAAATATATAATTTCATTTTTAAAAAAAACTCATTGATTCAAATTTATATCAATAATAATAATAATTTCACAAAATCTCACTTCTGAAATGAGATGCCCTCACACTAGAGAGTGACCGTCATAATTTGCATTAATAATTACCTACACTAATTGTTTTGCCGAAAAAGCCTAATTAAAGCTCACATCAAAATATAGTTCCTGACACAGTGATGACTGATCTGCAGCCTCACACGACTGAACAGACATTACGCTGACAGACAATTAAAAAGTGTGAGCTGGTTAAAGACAGAAAGCAGCAACAAGAAGGGAAATTATGAAAACTTCATGGTAAGATACAAGAAGAAGGTGTTTCACGACCTTAAACATTCACTGCTCTTCTGTTAAGTTGTTGGACACGTGACAGAAAGACTTGAAAAAGAAAACTGAAGTATCAGAGACGAGTTAAGCTTAAGTCAAACTGCAAATCCTACAGTTCCCACAATGCATCTTTTCAGTACCCACTTCTTTCAAGCACAGCCCCACCCTGGAACACATCACTATGACATCACCAGGGTTACTTTCACAGGCTTGATGTGACAGACCGCGTGTTAAATTATCTCCACTAATTCTAACAATATTCATGGCAAGGAAGGAAGACTTGATGTTTTTTTTTTTTTAGTAATAGTTTTCGGACAATAGTGGAGCTGTGTGGCAGGTGTAAGACACACAGTAGATGTTAGTAGGATCCATTAAATGTTGGCTTAGCTCTACACATGGGATTTGTTGACCAGAAGAAAAATATCCAGACTTATCCTGCAAAAGACTTACTAATCTGAGCTGCATTTTGAGGTGAAACAGATCACAGGTTCTAAAAAGGACAGCAGGGTGACGTGCTCAATCTGCATCCCTCACACTACTTTCTTTCTCAGTAAACACACTATATGTATACACACACACACACACACACACACATAGAGGTGGCAGCTCTGTGACGGATAACGTGAATGCACGACACACATTAGATGGACAAACGTGAACAAATAAAGGGCAGATGCATCATGGGAAGGTGGGATCACGCAGCCTTTGTAAACAGGTCAGCAGGGTGATGTTCCATGCTCCGTGATGATACACACATTCACTCCTCCCAATTTATTCTCTATGTAACATTAATCTCATCTGTATGGTGGCCATTCTCCAGCTGAATCGGTGCATGTACAGCAGGTTTAGGTGGGCTTTTGCATTAAATGCTTTAAATTTGTCGGACTTTTTCCCCCAAGTCCAAGTGTGATTTTTTTTCAGCTCTTTTATGTACAAAAGTTTACAAGAGTTCCTCAAGAAGAGGCCCATGCGTAAGGGGCAACATCCAAGATCTCCTGACTTTGATCCACCTATGCGGTTGTCGTACCATAAATCATACCACAGCAGCCAAAAGGTGAAAACAAAACAAAAAAAAATCAAAATCAATCAAAAATGAAGGGTGTTATCTTTGGTCACAAAAAGCAAATGAAACACAACAAGAAGGAAGGATGAGTGTTAAAGCAACAAAATACTGAAAAACTTGAATCCAGTGATCAACAAGGACAACAAAAAGGGGATCTGGAACATCTTGATCTGAGGAAGCGTACGTCACCAAACGCTCCAGTGGAAGATGTAGGGAGAGGATCAGTGGAAGCAGCCGCTCCAGTCAAAGTTCTTTTTTGTCCATTTCATCTCCTTCCTCCTCCTCCTCCTCCTCCTCCTCCTCTTCCTGGTCGTCCTCACAGTAGCGCTGGAGCATGCGGTGCAGGTACTGCTGCAGTGCGTCGGGCTGCAGGGCGTCCGGGGTGTCGTCCAGACGCTCCAGGTGCACGTGCTTCCCCAGGGCATCCCCCACCACAGTCCTCTTCTGGGTGCGTGACTTACGCATCTGGCTTCTGCACGAATAAAAGAATAAGTGTTAGGACGCATCCAAGCTGACGTGCTGTCAATCTGTCCATGTTTACCGGCACGGACTGAACGGATACCAGTCATCCCCAGCTTCACTCTTTGGTTAAATGGGCAATATTTCAGTCACCATTTTTGTATTATGATGTAATGCAATTAAATAGTTAAATAATTACATTAAACATTGCAGTGCATAATTAATACATTAATTGGATTTTTTCATACATATTTCATATGCACTCAAATGGGAAAATAAATTTTATTTTTATATTTGCCCTTGTCCTTTGGAAAATGTAACTCCCAGTCAAGTATGTTTCCATGCTATAGTAACCAAAAATGTGGGTTAATCAAACATTCTAAACAAGGCCTGTCAGAACCACACAAACCACGAAACTTTGTGAACATTTTATACATTCAAAACGACTCTCCTTTTGCTTGACCAAAAGTAGAAAGACATTGAAACTGAGGTGATGCTTAAAAAAATAAAATTTTCCTTTGACAAGCTCATAAATGCCACCTAAATCTGGACTTGAAATTCATGGTTAGATGATGCAATCACACCATGCTTCACTGTTAACCTCTGCTAAATGCTACATTTTAGTAAACACCAGTGTCTACACAGTCCCATGTTGCTGTCCAACCTTTTAACCACAGAACCGTCGTCCTGCACATTCTCTTTCTCTACTACATGAGGCAGGAGTACTTTCCCAAAGCCTCCAGCATAACTCAATGCCTGGAGGGGAAAAAACAAGTGAGGGACAGGGGGGGTCAGAAGGTGGAAAGAGGAAAGACAAACGCTGGATACCTGATACAAACATCTGCTCAACAGTAGTTATTGACAAGTTAGAAAAACGTGTTAGCATGTACTGTAAGGTACATTCCTTGAATTTGGTATCACCTCCATTTTTTAAATTTCCTCTCAGCATGATGATAATCTCCAAATAACACAGTAAATGTTAACTCAATCATTGAAATCCTTTTTCTAGTTTGGACACACTGACCTTCTCAAAGTCCTCTCTGGCTGAGGGGAGATCTGCAGCCAGTGAGGGGTCTCCTGTCTGCTTCTCCATCCTCTCGCCTCTCACCACTGTTGTCTTGACAACCTTGCTGACCTTTCGTCCTTGCACTGGCTCCGCCTCAAATTCTGATGCTGTGGAGGCCCCCAGGGCCAGAGGCGTTGAGTAGCTCAGCTGGAGAGATGAGATGTCAAGATGTCAAGGCTGAAAAACTGTACTTTATATAATATAAAATGTATTTTTATGTTTTATCTAATGCTGTCATTCAGTGGCTGTAACCAAAGGGTGGTTCGGAGGGGTCAGGTACAGATGATACAGTGCTTTGCTTTCAGACGACTCCATGCAGAGGTTGGCCACAATGGGTGACACCAGTGAACCCATGGCACATCCATGCTTTTGTCTACAGAAAACTCCACTGTACTACTGAAATAGGTGGTAGTAAGGCAGATCTGATCCGGGGTGAAATTCGTTCTGGTGTGTAGGGAGTCGTCCTGCTGTAGTTGTTTTTTGACTGTTTCCACTGCCTTGGCTGTGGGCATGCAGGTGAAAAGTGAAGTGACATCAAAAGGTATCATGGTTTCCGTGGCCGTGACGAGTTCTACTATTGTTAGTTGTTGTGGGGATATGGAGAAGTTGAGTCCTTTGGCCAGGATGTCCATTTCAGGTTTGGTGAGGACCCTATCTGTTCTTTACCCATTTATCGTGGCTGTCTGAGAGTGTGGCATTATCCTGTTCTGGTCCAGATAGTCCAGGTGTTCTTACAGAATTGTATGCTCTTGTTTGTAAAATGTGGATCTCTTTGTCTGCTGTTCCTTTCCTTTAGCCTGTTGTGCCAAATGTGCCTTATCCACAAAGTTTGAGACTTCCAAAGTGGAAGACAAAAGACAAAATGCCTACAGACAAACTAAACAATGTCGTATATGCGGTAAAGTGCAGTGAGGAGCACTCAGACTTTTACGTAGGGGAAACCAAACAACCACTCCACAGACACATGGCACAACACAGGAGAGTCAGCTCATCCGGACGAGACTCGGCTGTATATCTGCATCTCAAGGGTGAGGGACACACCTTTGAGGACTCAAGTGTTCCCATTTTGGACAAAGAAGATCGATGGGTTGAGAGAGGTGTGAAAGAGGCCATCTATGTCCAGACAGAACATCCATCGTTGAGCAGAGGTGATGGCTTACAACACCAACTTTCAGCCACCTATAGTGCAGCTTTGATATCCCTCCCCAGGCGGCTGAACCCCGATTTGCACCATCCCTCATGTGACCCTAATGACTCACATGATGGCACAAAGTGTCAAAGACCGCCAAGACCACCTCCAAGGTGACAACCCCACTAGAGGTTAAATATCATCAATCTCAGAGCTGAAGAAGCCTTTTGGATGAGAGGTGAAACATCTTCAACAACCTAAAGATATCCGGTTGCCTTCGCTTCTAGCTCTTCAACAATAAAGACGTGCTAACTGTTCACACTGACAATACCAGTCTTGTTAAATTATACTTAAAAGAAAGCTTAAGACAAATTAATAAAGATGATATACTAATTTGCTCACATTAGCAATAACAACAGAAATGATAAATAATATGAAGTGTTTTATAAAAGCTGCATTCTTGTTGTTTTTCCTGTTTCCACCTGTAAATGTATGCATACATAATAAAATCCTCTTAAAGCAATATAAACTAATTTTCCCTTATTAATAACAATCGCAGATTAGCTAGCTAGTTTCTGTAGAACTTTGGCAACCAAACATGCTTTTATTTTACTTCTCAAAGGTATGAGTTTGTCTGCGTACCACACAAGTTTTTTAATGGAAGCGGTTTCAGGTGTGTTACAGGTAAAGTGCATGTTGCTATTGTAGCCACAGCTTCACATTTTTTCCAGTCTGAAGTCAGCATACCAAACTTAATACAGCCCTGAATGCAGCAAAAGAACTCTCTTCACCACCCAATACAAACAAAAACAGGTGCAGTCCCAACAACAACAGGATTAGCTAATCATTATTAGCAATAAATTAATGCTTAAACATTATCACTTGGAAGTGAAGCAATACAGTTATGATTAAAGTATTGCTGCTTTAAAACCATATGAAAGTAGCTGGTAGATTGCACTCACCTCTTTCTGATCTCCCTCAGTATGAAGGACAGTCCTCTTTATCACTTTGGAGACAGTGTCTCCCTCCTTGACCTGCACTGTCTCCTGATGAGAGCCCTCAGTGGTCACTTCCTGTCTCTCAGTGCCATCAGATGACACATATTTATAAATCACCTTCCGTGTGATCTGTGGAGAAGACACAAACAGAATAACTTTACTGTAAAAAATGTGGATTTTTTAACGTTCACACCTTCGAGTGTCTCCTTACTTTCTTCACTACCATGTTGCCATGCTCATCTGTATACTCCTCCTCTGTGACAGTCTGTGACGGGATATCTGGTAAATTATCCGCCTGTAAAAAGACAAAACACTGTTACTTCAAATATTACTGTGCACAAGAGAACAATCAATAATA
Organism: Scatophagus argus; assembly: GCF_020382885.2. NCBI lineage: Eukaryota > Metazoa > Chordata > Actinopteri > Scatophagidae > Scatophagus > Scatophagus argus. Next base: position 2,142,505 of record NC_058515.1, on the reverse strand, counting down.
TGTTATTTGCATCAGTGAAGGTATTTCAAGCATCATATATTTAAACACCACAAATTACAAATTATTTATTATTAATAATAGTTAAGAATTCATTTCAATTGTTAATGTTTTTGCCCTGCGACCCTGACGGATAAGCAGTATAGAAAATGAATGAATGAATGAAAAGTTATATGGGATGTGGCTTTTTCAATTTTGATCATTTCTGTAACACAACAAAGAAAATGACAGACGTAAGGCAATTAAGTGAGTGTGTAGAAATAAAAACAATGAAATAACAAAAACTTATTTTTATATTATATATTTGTCCTCTTTCCTTCTCCATAGCAATTTTACTGCCGTGCTGCAAAAAGTACTTTTTGTGGCAAGCAAATGTTAATATGGGCCAGCCTGTAGTATATGAATAACCTGGGAGGTCTTGCATGAAGAAAAATAGAATACAATAACTCTGCTGCCCACTAACCCAGCATTACTCCACCAAGCACTGGGGCTGCACACCTGCATCATGCTCCTTTACCTGAATGATAACTCTGCGTCGGACCACCCTGGTGGTCAGCACCTCCTCCTCTGAGCTATCAGAGGACAGGCACCCTAGCTCCTCTGCTATCTCCTATGATATATGGTACACAACCAGCATGAGTCAATATATCAGGTCTGCACAGTGTAAAAACAACAGACTTCTGACTGATTACTGAAGACTGTGGCTGTTTCTTCTTTTCCCTTAACCTCACTTTTAGGTTTACTTGCCAGAAAGGTATATGCAAATGGAATGAGGGAGAAAAATAAAAGATTTACCAACAGTGAGGGGAGATGAAAAGAAGGCACAGTTATGTTAAAACTTTCATCTGAAATAAACGTGCAAGGATGGCAACCAGTGTGCGAAATACAGTCCCAATGCTCAGTATTGCAGGTGCATGACAGGTTTGCCCATCGCTGGATGCAGACCCCTATACAGCTAGCCAAAATGGCTATATCAGCGTGCTAAATTTTGTACTTGCAAGCATTTCAAATGATTCATGTAACAATCAAATTTATCTGGAAAGCTGTAGGCTCACACAGATGAGTCCTCACTTCCCCATCTCAACAACATAGGGGACAAGTGTAGTTAGCATAACCAATTAAGTCACAATGGCCAACATTATGCTGAATATGTGAGGTCATTACAGTGTGTCTACGGAAGGCCTACTCTATTTAGTACCCCATAAAACACATGATTCATTGACTGTCAAAGGGTATTTCGCAGACTGATGGAAACAATGACAAGCAGGAATTAAAGAATGTAAACAGGTGCCAATGTGAACCAAGAGTTATAAGTTACAGAATCAGTTATTTACAGCAGATTTCAAAATAATGAACTGCAAATACATCACACCACCAATGTCAAAAACATTTTCAGTCACTGATGATGCCAAATTAATACAGCAACTCATCACAAATGTTAAAGTTTTGTTATTTTGTTAAAAGTTTGGAACTCATGCACACAAAAGCAGCCACATTTAGTCTGCAAAGTGCAAACTTGTGTGTTTTATCTTCAGAGTTTTGAATGCAGCACCATAGCAACCATCCTGGCCAGGCAAGACATCGGCTAGTGCAGCAACCTCTTACCCTTCCGAGGAAGTCGTCATCATCATAATACTGTGCCTGGTCTCTGGAAGGAAGCTCCTCACACACAGGGAGGTTACCCTCTGTCTGACACTCTTGTGAACCCTCTGAATCATAAGCAAATTCACCTAAACTTTCACTGCCAGAAGATAAGCGCTTGTACTCTCGGCCATAAGCGGGACCAGTGTACGGAAAGGTCCCTTTCAGAAAGCTGACATCAGGGCTACTGCCAGGCATTGGGGATGGAGGTTCGGAAATCTGATAAGTAGTGTGATGTTCTTGTTTCCCTTCTTCTGGTTCGGAGAAGTCAGAGAAGGTCTGTCTACAGTCAAAGAACTCCAGATCAGAGTCAGAGTGTTGTGGAGATTCGAATCCCTTACCCACGTCCTTTGGTAAGACCTTTGGATCCTCTGATTCAAATTCCAAGATCGTCTTCTCAAATTCTGAGACAACTCGATTGAAATCTGGTGAAAGCTCAAAGTCTTTAGCATTGTCATTGTCTCTCTTGGTGGAGGCTTCTGTCACAACCTGTGCTGAAACAGAGTCACCAGAAACTGGAGGCACTGGACTCAAATCATTCAAGGAGGCTTGGCTAGATTCCAAAAACTGGGTTGACATGGGTGAAAAAAGCTCACTGGGTTGTGCTTTCTTAGAGAATAACTCTGGGCATCCATACAACCTGTCCGACTTTATACATGATGTTTTTTCAGATCCAGGTAGAACTGGAGTAACAGTTCTGTGGGTTTTGTATGAGTTCTGTTCAGGTAGCTGTAAGGAAACTGAATTTATTGGCCTTCTTAATTTACCAGTGTCTTGAGTCACCGTTGTAACAGACAACAGCTTTGTGTGCACCTCATCATCTGTATGAAACTGTGTTTCCTCTGGTGTCTGAGGAGGAGCCTGTAAGTGAATATCAACATGATCTGAGTTCACCAAAAAAGGTTCTCAGGCAAATGACCTCAACATTAGCATTGCATTACTGTGCAGTGAGAGATTATTTTACATCCAGCCAACATCTCATTAGTGCTGTTAGTGAGCAATATATGTGAAGCCATGACATGCAACTTTAAAAGCATCATAGCACCAATGTTAAATAAATGGGAATAAAGGTAGTATAATAAATGAGTAAGTATTTTAACTTTCTCAAAACAATCTGTACAAATTCCAGACACATTTAAGGAATTAACTACACTTAATTTCATTATTAGTTCATGAAAGCACACAGAGTTATTTTCTCCATCCATATGGCACGTTCGTCCAAAAAAGTCTTTGCTCGATTGTCATGCTCTCAGTCTTACCCTTTCTGAGGCTGAGCTCTTGGGTTCTTCAGGACTGATGTGTAGGATCTTTCTTTTTGCATCTTGAACTGGTGATCTCCTCACAGGAAATTCTTTTTGACAGTCTTCCTCACAAACATTCACTTGTGAAGTTGAAATACTTTCAGCTTTTGACTCATGCTGCATCCATTTGTCAGTGTATGACAAAATGTCTGATTTCGGTCCTGTCATTTGTTGCCAGTCAGGATTAACATGTCCTTCCTTTGTCTCACAAGTTTTAATTAGTAATGGTGACACAACCAATGGATTTTTGTTAAATAATGATGAAGATTGATCAGGCAAGAAAGGAGATGCCACATGACTCAAAAGTTCTGATTCAGAGACCAGCCTGTTAGTCCTGTCTAAACAAAAGCCTAATTCCTCATCTGACTCAACAGTTTCAGGGCTTAGTGGCCTTGGACTATCGTCAATCCAACAATCGATAGGCAAAGCAACAAACTCAGAGTTTGATGAGCAAGACTCTGGTGAAGATGATCTATCAAGGTGGGTAGCATCCATAAAATAAGAAGGCAATATCCTCATGAACTCAGGTTCTGGGGAATCAGGCAGTAGTTGTTTGAACTCACTGACAGATGATATGGATTCAGGTGAGGATGGTCTGTCAGTCTCAGGGACTCTTGATGATGTAACTACAAGCTCGCACTCCAAATCTGAACCCACTGATTCAGGAGATGATGACCTATGTGCAGTGGTGCGTTCCTCCAACGACATTGTAAACTGAGGGATGGGAGAGTCTGGAGACAGTGACCTGTTCTCACTGAACTCAAGAATTGATTCTGGAGATGATGCTCTTTTGTCAGCCATTTGCATGGCTAATTCAATTGACATAGGTTTGTATTCAAGCAATGACTCAGATGATAATGGCCTATCACACTTATTCTCATCTTCTGACAGTGCAGATTCTGGAGATGATGGCCTGCATTCTGCAAAGCAAGATTCCAAATTTGCAAATTGGATATAATCTACATCTGATGCTAAAATTTCAGGTGAAGATGATACTGATCTTAGGAACATTACACATTCTGGCAATGGCACTGTAAATTCAGGTAAGGGGGAATCTGGTGAAAGTGGTCTAAACCCACTGACTGATGTTACAGACTCTGGTGATGATGGTCTTGCTTCTACCACCATAAGTGCATGAGGGGACATGGGTCTGTCATCTCTCCAACATTCTGGTGAATAGCATACATCATCATCCGCCCTGTCAGATACTGATACAACCACCACTGTAGCATTATTAGACTGCCTTGCCTGTGTCTCAGGGGGAGGCATTTCAAATGCATATCTAGTTTGTCTGTATGGAGCTGTGCCTGAAGACACAAGTTCAGTCATTGGAGGAAGTGATTCTGAAACAGGTATGCTAGATATGGCTTGTGAACCTGAAGTGCAAAGAAAGCCAACATCAGCTGTTGCTGATGCTGTTGCTGAAGTAAATGGATGCGTCATCTCAGCATGTGAGTCTGTGGCAAAGGTATCTTGCTTATTTTTATCTTTTACTTTATCATCTTGTTCATCATCTGGAACATTCCTTTCATAATCTGTTGTGCAGCCAACAGACTGCATGAACCCTGTTTTACTGCTGAAGGTTTCTCCTGCATACTGAGGATCATGTACTTGAGAGATCAGCTTCCACAGCTCTGCATCATAAATGAGATTATACTCTGCTACCATAATAGCAGATTTTTCAGGTGTGATAGGTGGCACTGTAGTTGATAACACAGTGCAATTGGTTTTTTCATCGGCAGTTTGAACTTTCATTTCAGTTACTGATGATTTGGATGCCAAGAAAAAATCTTTTTTAGTTGATTCAGTAAATTCCGGTGATGAAGACTTCTGTTCTGTATAAAATGGGTCTAAACTTTGTGACATATCATCTGAATTCGAAAATTCAGTCAGTGATATGTCTCTCACAGTCACAACATTTTCTACAAATGTCATAAAATCAGGTGTTTGTGATTCAGGGGGCAGTGATTTACACTCATTATCTGATCCCTCTGACTGAGGTGACAGGAGTTTCATGTCACTGACTTCTATATCATAGAAAGCCAAACCACATTCCATATCTGAAAACACTGATTTTGGAGACAAACACCCATACGGTGTTTCTGTTGTCATTGTTTCAGCGACATTTTGTGCAAACCAAGGAAGAGGTGAGTCTGGAGACAACCTCTTGTGTTCATCAAGTGATTTAACAGATTCTGGAGATACTGATTGAATGTCTCTGAGTAAGGTCAATGCCACAGGTGACAAGGGTTTGTATTCTGGAGTAGATTCAACTGAGAGTGGCCTCTCTTGTACTTCTGATTCAGAAGAATCTGTTCTGTTCTCAACACTACAATTCATGGACATCACAAAGTCACTCAAAGCATACTCAATATCTGATTCAAAGGATTCAGGGGATGGAGATCTATACCCAACATTTACAATATCACATTCAGGCATTGTGAGTGTGTATTCAGGTATGGGTGAGGTATCCTGGTATTCATCTCCAGATCCTTCTGAGCCAGGTGAAGAGGGTCTATTGTCATGAAATAGTGATCCTAGGCTTATAACATTATATTCTACATCTGAACATGTTGACTCAGGGGAGACTGACCTCTGTCCTAAAATAGTTTTAGGTAATCCATGTAAGTCAGCTACAGATGAATCAGGTGAAAGTCTGACTGATCCTTGGGATTCAAGGTATGAGGGTCTGCTTTCCAAGAGTGTTGGGAAAGGTAATTCTGTTTCCAAATTTGACCGCATTGACTCAGGGGAAGTGGGCCTTAAGTCATTGTGACATACAGTGGAACCATGTAGCACCAGTGAAAATTCAGGAATGGGCGAGTCTGGCAAAAGAGGTCTCAATTCATCTCTAGATGCAACTGAACCAGGAGATGCCGCTCTCTCCTCAAAATGGCTGGGAATAGACAAATCTGTCTCAAAATCCTCGTCTGAATTTACTGATTCAGATGACGGGGATCTGTATTTTGTTTCTAACATATTGAGCACACTTATGGTGTACTGGGGTAGTGGAGAGTCAGGACACAAACATCCGGCCGACAAACCTGATTGATGGGATTGTGGTCTGTCCTCAAAATCAAACGGTTGTGAAATCAAAGGAGCATATTCTATTTCTGAAGACTCAGATACAGGTGATGAAGACCTGTAACTATTAAACTCAAGATGTGTTTCTAGGAAATCCTGTCTGAAGTCTGGAACAGGGGAATCAGGAGAAAGTCGGCTGTATTTAGTCAGAGATGCAAAGGACTCAGGAGATGAATATCTGTCAGATGTGATAACTGGGAAAGATAACTCATTGTCCATGTCAAAATCTGACAACACTGACTCAGGGGAGGTGGACCTTAAGACCATATGTGATACAGAGGGCTTATGTAATGCCTGTGTAAATTCAGGAATGGGTGAATCTGGCAAAAGAGGTTTGAGTTCATCTCTAGATGCATCTGAACCCGCGGATTCCGATCTGTCCTCAAAAAGCACGGGAATACACAGTTCTGTCTCGAAATCCTCATCTGAATGTACCATACTAGGCGATGGAGATCTATATATTATTGTCACCATGGGAGAATCAGTCTGGCTGTATTGAGGTACTGGGGAGTCAGGAGACAAACATTGGTGTTCATTGAAAGACAAGATTGATTGTGGAGAATCTGACCTCCCCTCGGCCTCACACAGCTGAGACATTAGTGGGGCAAGTTCTACATCTGATGTCACTAATTCTGGTTCCAAATCCAGCTCTGACCCAGGGGAAGAGGATGGATATTCCATGCATGAATGTAAAGACTCTTGCAGAACCTGTCTAAACTCTGGAATGGGGGGTTCTGGTGAAATAACAACACATTTATTCAGTGAACCAGTTGATTCAGGAGAGGATGATCTGATGTTTGACATCAGTGATGTAGGTGAAGAAGGCCTACAGTCTGATTCAGAATCAGGTGACAGAGGTCTCTCTTCAACTTCCAGTTCTAATGACTCTGGAGAAATTGGCGCATACTCAACATCTGATGTAGCTGACTCATCGAATGCTGACCTAAATCCAACAAATGATGGAAAATGTTTGAACAATCTTGTACTGGATTGGGATGCAGATGAATCTGGTGACGGGGACTGGCATTTATCTCCAGATGTCACTGCATCATATGATGGGAGTCTGTGATCACTGGATACTGATACAAGCGACCCATCTTTACACTCTGTATATGAATAACAAACTGACTCAGGTGACATAGATCTGTATTCCGTGGTTGAAATAGTTGGGTGCATTATAGTTTGTCTGAAATCAGGTATGGGCGAATCTGGTGAAAGTGCCCTGAACTCATTTTCAGAATCGGGTGTGATGGATTTCCCATGCACCTCAACTAATGGCATGTCCAGAACATCTATTTCAGTGTCTGGCATTACAAATAAATGTGATGACAACCTACTCCCTGTAATTAACACGGTTGATTCTATATGTTGTCTAAACTGTGGCAAAGGAGAATCTACCATTGAATTCCTAAACTCATTAACTGATGTTATTGAATCAGGAGATGATGTTCTTAATTCCGATGTAATCATTAGTGACTGAGGTGACATGGGCCTAAATTCTGTCACTGACTCTGATGAGAGTGACCTTGTGTTCATTTCTAATGTCACAGAACGTGGAGAATCTGGTGTGTCTTGAATTTCAAATTCTGAAGGAAAAAATCCTGATGCATCTTCGAGATCTAAGGTACCTAATTCAGGTGAGTATGATCTGTATCCACTAACATGACTAAGAGAGTTCTGTAAATCCAAACTAAAGGCAGGCACTGGTGAGTCAGGAAGGACAGGTCTATGTTTGCTCAGTGATTCCTGTGATTGAAATGATAACCTTGACTCAGTAGATAAACCTGCGATATTAACTTGCTCAAGTTCTGTATCTGACACAGGTTCTGAAGATGACACCTTGTTATTTTCTACTGAAGCTTCAGGAAGTGAGACAGAAACTTGGGGAACTGGTGAATCTGGGCACAAAGTTCTAAACTCATCCACAGAGTTCCCCATCTCCTGGGAATTAGACCTTAGAGCACTGAGTAACTTCTGGACCTCAGGGGAGACAGGTCTATATTCTGCGTCAGAGTCAGGTGACCTTAGCCTGTCTGTCTCTTCTGCATATGAGTCAAGGGGAACATATTCCTTACTAGGATTTACATATTCAAACACTTCAGCTCTTCTTACTGTTTCTCCTACATAACAGGGATCATAAAGTTTACACATCAGCTGGTTTGCTGTAAATGCTGTTCCAGCAGCTGATTGCCTTTCCTCAACCATGAAATCAGCTGATCCAGATAAGTCTCCTCTCTGCTTTGTAAAGGTCTCTGAAGCTGAAAAGCCATCTGAAAGTACTAACTCTGTTGAAGAGGATCTGTACTCAATAGTGTCTGTACCTGATTCAAGCGCTTCAGGTCTGAACTCTGGTAATGTTGAGTTAGGTGATAATCCCTTGTTTTCATCTACAGATAAAGGTCTGCTTTTGCTGAAAAGCCAGGGCAGGCAAACACCTGATTCCTCATTTTCCACAGCTAATTCTGCTGGACATGTCTGAGACTGTACAGTGTTAAAAAATTCAGAAGAAAGCTGGTGAACTGGGAGATCTGGAGACAAATCATTTACAGACTCTGAGGGTGATGAAGGTTTGTGTCCTGTCTGAGAATCAGGAGAAGCTAGTCTCCTTTCCCCCTCAGTATTTGTTTGCATTGTTTGTAAAACATTAGCATCAGATGAATCTGTAATATCCAACTTTATATCATCCTCTAAATCTCCATCTTTCACATCTGAATTCTCAGGGAGATAATCAACTCTTGTTCCAGCAAATTTGAAAAAAACTGTTTTACTGCAAAAGGTCTCCCCAGCATAGTGAGGATCCCGTACATGAGAAATGAGCTTCCAGAGTTCAGCATCATAATTAAGTCTATATACTGGCACACTTATTGCCTTTAGAGATGAGGTTTGAATGTCATCCCGCATTTGTGAAGCCACAACCCCAGAGGTTATTGATTCTAGTGATGAAGACCGATCCAATCTAGCAAATTCAACTGATTCTGGTAAAGAAGGTTTAAAGTCTGAAATAGGTGATTCAGGTGAAAGTACACTGTATAACTTTTCAGATCCTACTGAATCAGCTGATCTGTCCTCACAACCAAGTGAAATGTTCAACCCTGCCTCAGAATCTGGTGAAAGTGATGTTTGGCAATATTCTGACTGAAAAGCAGCACCTTCTGTCAGATCTGATTTGGTCTGATAGAACACTGTCTTTGTTCCAGGAAACTGAAACAATCCCGTTTTACTGATGAAGGTTTCTTCTGTATAGTGTGGGTCAAGGATTTGTGAGATGAGCTTCCCATGTTGTGCATCATATGGTAAGCTGTAGATGGGCACTGAATAATTTGTCAAGGATAAAGGTATACGACACTGACGTACAGACGGTGATGACTCTCCATGTAATTCCTGATCTTCAGGGACATTTAACGGTAAATCAGATGTAGTTTCTGGACACAAAATAGGTGACATAGCTTTGTTAGATCCTTGAGTCTTTATAGTTCTAAACACAGGTGAATCATGTTCAGGATCTGTTTTGATTGATTTCTTAGATTCTTTCTTTCTAGGTGACTGCATCTTCACAGTTACAGGATTGTGCATTTCTTCATCTGAGTTTCTGTAATCATGAGATAATTCTTCTGTGATTTCAGAATTTTCAGCACCCGCTCGTGATGCAGCGATGTTTTGGTCAATATAGCTACAATCAGGTACCGCTGATTGGGTGTTTGGAGGTTCAGTTTCAGTAAATTTCATAGCAATTTCTTTTTCAGATTTTGACGGACAGATAGATTTTTTTTCTTCACTTTTCGACTCATCTAGAACAACAACTTTGTTTATTTTTGACTCAAACTGTTTTTCAGCATAAGCTTCTCGGGCAAAAATTGCAGCTCCTGTCTTTTCAGTAATATCATCCTCAAGAGGTAGGTCCATTACAGGATTAGTTAATGGACCACAGTCACTTGCAGAGCCATTAGAACCAGGAGATAAAGGCCTATTTTCAATAGATGATACCAGTGGCAGAGCCTCACATTCTGTATTTGACAACACAGATTCCAGTGATGATGAATGATAATTTATAGTAACAGCATGATGCACAGATAGCATATATTGTGGTATGGGAGAATCCGGAGAAAGAATCTCACTGAATGTTTTTGATTCAGGAGAGGATGCTCGAACAATATCTAACATTGCTGACTGTGGAGACACTGGTCTGTAGTCAGGCACTAACTGTGATGAAGGTGTTTTTTCCTCAATATCAGACAAAGATAAAACAACCCAGTCATCTTCTTCAGAATCGGACACTGATTCTAATGATGTTGATGGTTTGTTCTCTGTATCAATCACTAATGGTTCAGGTGATTTTGTTCTATGATCAGCAGGTATGGAATCCCACATTCCCTCTGTAGATTCAGTTGATTCAGAGGAGGGTAATGTGTGTCCAATTATGGGTAATTGAGATACAGATTCATCTCTAGATGCAACTGAAGCAGATGATGAGTTAAATGATGTTAGGTACATAGAGCCATTTTCTGCATCTGGGCATACAGATTCAGGTGAAGTGGACCTCTTTCCTGTCATTACAATACTTGAGTCGGGCCAGTTGTGACTGAATTCAGGTAAAGGTGAATCAACTGACAATGTTTTAGATTTGGTCCCAGATGCTACAGATTCTGGGGATGTTGTTCTGTCTTTAACAAACTTAAATAAAAGTGCTGATTCAAATTCCACATCTTTTGACACTGACTCAGGTGATGATGAACCACACTTATCTGGAACAGGGGAGTCTGGTGGAAGCTGACGATGTGCAGTGATGGATTCAATTGATTCAGGCGATGATGGTCTTCTCAAATCAGAAGACAGAACTGCATTCTCAGAGGATGTAAAAAATGACTGCACTGCTTCGAAAACCACTGACTCGGGTGATGATGCTCTGTCTTCTATGTCATAAATTAATGACTGAGGCGAGATGGATCCCTCACCACTATAATAACTCTCTAATGATACTGGCCTTCCAAATGGTGTTTTGTTTGAAACCATTGGCGTTAATGGTCTCTCCTCTACTTCTGGTGTTAACAGAGTGCTTCCTGGTGCACTCAGTAATGGTTGGCCCTGAACTGAAGCCTTGACATTAACAGTTTCCCATGGAAAAACAGGTGGTGGCAGGGGAGAAAAAGGCCTAAACTGAGGCACTGGTGCAAGAAAACTTTGTTCATTTACTGAAGACACTGATTCAGGTGATGAAGCCCTACTCTCTGTTAATAATGTAGCTTCTTCGATGACATATTCAGGTGAAGATGACTTGTCATGAACTAAGCTATGAAGTTCACAAATGGTTTCAGAAGTAGTATGTGGTAAACAGGATCTATATCTCCAGGCTTCAGTCTCATGTATAGATTTCAAAGAAGTCAGAACGTTATTTCCAAGCTCATTCTCTCTGAATGACAACGTTTTCTCAGAGTTGCACTCAGCTCCGGGTATAACAGACATAGCATTATCTACTGAATAAGTATCTATCTGCTCATAAGTTGAGTCATGTGATACCTCAGTGAAACTGTTTGAGCCCACGATATCTGGTTTTTGATGTATTACATCTGGAATGATACAACTCGCATCAGAGGGACCTGCTAATTCCTGACCGGTAGAATCTTGGTGCTGATTCTTGCCATAAATGGATCTATCATCCAGGTCATCTAAAACTGAGGCCTGGCAAACATCAATTTCAAGCATAAAGTTTGAAAAGTCTTTATCAGCATTTGTGTGTGTAGCAGCTCCCTCAACCTCATCTTCCCCAGCTTGAATTGTGTTTTCAGGAAGCACAGGCTCATCGTCACTATATGAATCCATCAGGCCAACTTCATATCCATACAGGACTTTATAAAGTCGACGTGAAACTTCATCCATATGTCTTCTATCCATTTGTTTGACTTGCATGGATTCTGTCATTGCATTTACAGAACCAGAAGCAAACTGAGTAGGCTGAGGCCTTTGTTCACTAGTTGGTTGTTGCGTTAAAGAAATCTTTTCAGACACCTCATTGGATTCCATAAGCTCCAGAGACAATTTCCTGAAATCTTGCTCAGCTTGATCACACTCAACCAAGCTATCTCCAAAATCAGTCATTAACAGTGGTTGATTCTCGCATACACCTGCTCGAGAGCTATTGGATGATGACAAATAATGAGCATTGTATTCAGAATGGGCACTTTGTAGACACTCCAAGCTCCACTCCTCTTCATCATCACATGGTTCAACAGTGGGGTAAGGAGTTGGGTTAATCTCAGCGCCTAACATTGGCTGCCTTTTGTGCACAGGGCTTATCGCATGAGATTGAAGGTTGTATGGAGATGTACGGTACAATGTGAAGAAAGGACTTACTTGTTTAAAACTGCCTGTGTGTACCGTGTCTGTCAATTCCTCATATACTCTATGTGATGAGCTGTGGAAAAAAAAAAAGTTTTTTTTTTTAATATTCTATCACTGGATTGCTTTGTGAGATGTAAAAAAGAATAGCAGTATTTCCTCATATCGTCATAATGTACAAACTTAATATATTGCTTGAAATACTCACTTAAGCCATGTAAACCAAAGCAGTAATGACCACAAGTCAGAGTTTTAGTCTATTCTCTTCCTGGTGTGTGAGCTATCCAGGTAAGAAGACTTACCTGGACAGCTGCAACTCATCTCTCCAATCTACGCCACCTCCTGACCGCTGCTTTTTAACACTGGCTTTTCCTCTCCATTGTCGCCACATTGTGGTTTGCTACACACCAGGCTCTTGTATTTTTCACCATGTTCAAGTTTTTGAGAATTCTAACATTTTTGCTCTTGTGCTTTAGATTCGGTGCTTCACTCAACACACTTGTTGCCTGCCCACCTCTACCTCATTCCTGAGATAACCTGTGTGTTTTCCCCATCTCCTGGATCTTATGGATGGACCCTCTGGTTTCTTTTGGACTCAGCTCTCTCCACAGCTCCCTGCACTCACCCACTGCCCACTGTTGTGGTTGGACTCTTTTCTTACCTCCCTCAAGTAACTTTTTAAATAGAAATAAGTTTGTTAACCTACTTTTTGTGATAAATTTCTTTGAATCGTTCATTCAAATCTGGTTTGTCTGCTTTTTGGTTGTGTATCTTCTGGAAAACCATAACACCACACAATATGCAATAAAGATCAAGTGAAATCACACCAGTAAGCACCTCTGATTAATGTTTGTTTGGTAGCTCATTCAGCGAGCTGAGGTATAGTGCATCATGTGGCCATGTTTGGAGATAAAAAGAAAACAGCACAGGTAATGTGTGGGTTCAGATGAATTAAACTTTCTGGACAACTTACTATGTTGTCTCCATCTCTTTTTGTAGTTTCTCTTTCTGGGCGTTTATAAGAAGGCCTGTTGCTGTGGAATCTGTCTCTGATCTTCCCGTTGTCTCCCCATGAAGTGATGACAAACTGGAGGACAGGTCCTCTGCTAACACCATGGGCACCTCTCGTCCTGAGCCTGGAATCCTGCGTGTGGCCTCTGCATGCCTGCCAGGCCTGGGGCTGTCAATGTCTTCATGAAGAGCAGAGAAACCTGACAAAGATCCGGTGCAGGCATACAGAAGTTTGTGCTCTGGTTGTTACAAATAACTGTATCTTACAGAAAAGCAGTTGAATAGAAGACATAACTGTAACTTTATCATCATCAATCTATTTTGAGATAACATTGACATAGGCACCTTCACTATGATCCAGTGATATGGTCCGCTCTATTTCTGCATAGGTATGTGAGGCAGTCTCCTCCTGAGTGGACTTGATTATCTTGGTTTCAGTGAGGTGAACAATGTCCATTCGGTTGATCTTTGTCAGTCTTTTGATCAGTGTTGTTTCTGGTGACAGAGAAAACAGACAAAGTTCAACTTTCAATTGTTATAAGAGATTCTACTTTGCACTTTTATAAAAAGTAGTAACTCTGAGAAATTTGTATCCTTCTTATCACTAACCTGTGGCATGCTTTCCTTCCCTCTCTGCCCAGAGTTTCAAAAGGGCATGGCTTTGGTCTTGAAGTGAGTTGGGGTTGTCAGTCCTTATCAGGTTGATCCTTTCCTCACTGAAGTCCAGTTCTCGTGCCAGCTCTGTGGAGAAAAAGATATGATGATGATTATAATGATCCAATTATATGTTTGAAATGATGTTTCCTGGGAGCCATACAAACAAAGCAATTTTGGATATTTTAAGCTTGATAGCTTGATCATTGCTATGTGTGACTCACCTGTCCAGCTGAAGCCCAGATGGTCAGCTATAATGGCCAACTGTTGCTCTTTTCTCTCTGCTTCATCCTGTGGATCTACTGCAAATACCACCAGACAGCCATGAGCAGTCAGATCAGCAAGTTATTCCACACTGTCACGCTGTTATTCCAAAAAGTTATACCAAATCAAATCACACTGACAAAAGAAAAAAAATCTTCACTGGCTTTCTTTACAGGTTTTTTCTTTTTTGGGGGGAGAGGTGGGGTTTAGTTCATGATGTCACTCTATGCCTATGAAGAATGACTGCGATAGACCTTGCTAATCATTAATCACTACATTAATCATTCACTCATTACATGATTACTGACATTACATATGACTGTTAAAATAATTATTTACTTTCATCTTTAAAAAAATTTTAGATACTGAGTTGTTTTCACAAGTACCATACAGCCTTTAAGTCAATCTTAAGAATTTCAGCACACACGGAAGGAAAGAGAGACATCGTTACAAGCACAGACATAATACAAGTGACAGAGCCACATGGCCACATTCAGCTACAATTGAACCTAACTACAAGAGACAGAGAGGCAGTACCTTTACAGCTACGGCGTACTAATGAGGCACAAGAGATAGAGAATAGCCCCTTAAACGGAGGGGATACCTTGACTTTGTGCTTTATCGTCTGGGATTCGCTGCATCTGTGTCTCAACAGGGTTGTCCCACAGTGGTCTAATGGGAAAGATGTCTCCTGAGGGATGGAACTGCATCTCAGGGAAAGTTTCTCTTTCTATGATTGCTGGATCAATGAGACTGCTCTCATCATCTGAGTTGGTGGCTGCGCCCTCTTGTTCTTTCTCTGTCTCTGCCAATCTTGATACAAGTTTTGCTGCTTCACTGCTTATCTCTTCAAAGAACTCAATGGACTCTTTGCATGACTCACTTGTTTCTCTAGTGGGTGTTGATAAATTAGATGACTGACCACTTTTGCCTCGGACTGGTAATCTGGACTGGAAGCTTTTAGATTTTGTTGACTCAGCACTCTTTGTAGCAGATGGCCTGGTAGATTCCCCCTCACAGAAGCTCTTTGCTTTGGAAGATGGTGTCTTGGTTTTGGCATCGACTGAGGGACCTGCATCTGCCTCAGATTTTCTCCTTGTATCCTTTTTTACAGGAACCTTAAGTTTTTTGTCTTGGGTGACAGTTGAATCAGCTTTTAGAGTGCTAGCCTTGATGGGAATTCTAGATTTAGATTCAGAAGTGACAGAGGCCTCTTTTCTAATTGTGGTTGAGGAAGTTGCATGAGATGGAGAGGGAATTGTGGATTTACCCCGACCTTGAGGAACAGATTTAGCTTGTGTTTTGACCGGGATCTTTTTAACACTAGTAGAAACTCTTTGTTTGGACTTGGCTGTTGGTTTGGGGGCTTCTATCACTGACTGCGGTTCCTCTGGAGAGGAATCAGAGGATTCTTGGTCCTGCTGAGAGTAAACAGACCTAGTGACTGTAGTTTCTGCTGTCTGTACGTTTGTTATTATTTGGTCAGGGGAATTTGTGTCTAAATCTAAAAAACCTTCATTTACATTTTTTTCTGTTTTATTTTCTGTATCTTCAGGGGATGTATGATCTTCCTTTGTAGGTTTGGCTGAAACTGAAATGCCCATTTTAGGGATTTTAGACTTGGAGGCATCAGCTGTAGAGGTTGGCTGGTCACCTTCAGATGGGGACTGAGGCTGAGAACCAGTTGTTTCTTTAGACTTCTCAGTTTCTTCAGTCTTAACCTCTATTGTTAGATTAAGGCCAACTTCAGGTTCTCCTGCTGATCTCATAACTTCTTGCCTGGCATCTTCTGAAAGAGGATCCTCTACAGGCTGTTCACCTATTTGGAAAAAGGCAAAGCCACCCTCATCTTCTTCATAGCTCCTCTTTGT
This sequence comes from Scatophagus argus, assembly GCF_020382885.2. Classification (NCBI taxonomy): domain Eukaryota; kingdom Metazoa; phylum Chordata; class Actinopteri; family Scatophagidae; genus Scatophagus; species Scatophagus argus. The sequence goes on along the minus strand of NC_058515.1, from coordinate 2,126,349 downwards.
CATGTCAATAGCACCACTTCGGGTCATCTCAAAGAGCTTCCCCTCTTGAAATAGAAAGGGGTTGGGCTCACTGGTAGGAGTGCTCTCTTCTGTTGGTGTTCTGCCAGGGGTTGTGTCTGGAGTTGCTTGCTGAGACTGACAGTCCACCACAAGATTGAGTATCTTCTGTTCTTCTTCTTTTACCTGAGCTGCAAAAGTGACATCATCCTCCCGCATGGCAGACCATGAATCAGTGTCTACTCTTGCAGTGACCCCTTTTGACTTAGTTCTGGGAGGTTGCAGTGCCTCATCATCATTCTCCGTGTCATCATAGATACAGACCTCTGCTTTGAAAATTTCCTTTGTCTGATCTTTGGCAACAGTTGCAGTTCCATCCACTGGTGCTCCTATATGCACCTTTTGATCTCCTTTCACTCCTTTCAGTTCATCTGTTACATTGGTACCTTGTTTTACTGTAGCACTTTGTTGATTGGAAACACTTAATTCTTGAACATCCTTATCAACATGTTTGTTTTCTCTTGAATTCCTTAAGCTCTCCTTCTGATCACCAGTACTCTTTTCAGTGTTTGATGTTACAGCAGCCTTTTTGACCACAGTGTCTTTCTGATCAGATGGCAGGACTATTCCCACCAGTTCCTGTGCAGTTTCCAATTTGGATTTTGAATGATGCTGATCTGAGACAGAGTGAGGTCCCTCTGAAGTGACACTGGTTGTTGCTGTTGTGTTCTTGACCTCCTTGCTGTGGGATCCATCATGCAAACCTGCTGAAAAAGGAAAGGGAGGTTGTACTTTATTATGGGGATCAACAAAAAGAGCGAACTTTGAATCTTCAGTGGGGCTATTGAGCCCACATTCAATTTGCGAAAGCTTCTCAGTTGTGGGCTCTAATATTTCATAGCTGTCATCCCCTATTTCAACATCTGATGATGGAAACAAATCTTTTCTAGAGTTCTTTTTGCTCCTTGCATCTTGTTCCATTTCATCAAAAGTTTTTATTTTTGCTGCCATCTTAAACATCTCATCCTCTGGAGTGATTTTTCTCTTAGCTTCATAACTGTCTGATGTGTCCTCTTCTTCTGGGGCTTCAGGGATGACAGCCGGTTTGGATGGAACAGAGAGGAATGTATGGTCAGGTTTGGGGTTTACCTCATAACTTACCTCTTCAGAACTAGGGGTATCAGGGGTGAGGGGACTCTTACCAGAACTTGTCATTTGAGATGTCTGCTCACAACTGTCATCATCGGCACTAGTTGCATGGTCTCGAAGCAGCATACCACGCAAAGCATCTTGGGGGAATTCTGTAGCTTTGGAAGGCTCTGGACGGATAGAGGATTTACTAGGTGGACCTAGGCTTTTTTGCTCTACAGGGCTGTTTTCTAATGAATCATGAGGGGGTGATTCCTTGGTTGGGCTCGGTTCAATAGAGTCTGGGGACTTATGGGAGGAGGTTTCTTCCATGAGAGGACTACCTTCTAGAGAGTCTCTGTGGCTTATTGTCAAAGAGTCATCAGCGAATGGACTCAGAGCATCTGAGTCTTGTTTTAGAGGCAGCTCAAAGCTTTCATGAAGGTGAGAAAAGGATTTAGAGGCTGGAGAACCAACTAAAGACAATGCTAGCTGATGATCAGGGCTTTCGTCATCGCTAAGAAAAGTTTCTACAGTTTCTGAAATTCTCTTTGTAAGCTTTTGAGGTTTAGATGGCTTAGAGGCACTTCTCTTAACAGATATGGACTCACTTGTAGTGTGGTCATCTGCAGCCTCACTGGAAGTGATGGGGAGGGTCAACTCTGTAGATGGTTGGTCACCAATGGCCCCTATACAAGAATCTCCAGACTTCTCTATGTCTTTACTTTCATTTTTGACTGTTGTGGCCGTTGTGGCCAAAGTTGTAGAGGTATGCTTTCCAGTTTTGGGAGAAAGACGCATACTTTCCGGGCTTGTGCCTGGAGTGGCTAGACCTTCATGTTTATAACTGTCCTCAGAGCTCATATGAGGAGTTCCATCTCCAGAACTGGCGCTTAGTGAGTCTGCCACACCCTCATGTTTTAAGCTGTCAGAGCTGTCATCAAGGCCACCATTTCCAAAGTCTACACTTTCAGCCAGCTCTGAATGGGTGGCAGCAACTGACATAGCTTCTTTCTCCATATCTTGCTGAGTCCCTTTTTTGCTAGGTTTGGAATCCAAAGATACTTCTCGTCCTTTTGAGACCGGTTTGAGATCAGTTATTGCCTTGGTCATGGATTTTGACTGCATGGATCCTGATTTTGTGGTTTTGTCTGATCTTAATGTAGTTGATGTTTTGAGCTCAAATAGTCCGGACTTTCTTTTTGAGGGGTCCTGCCCTGTTTGGAATGCTTGCATCAGCTCTTTAACTGACATCGTCTCTTCAAGTTTTTCAGATTCAGCTTTGGGGGATTTAGGGGGGCCCTGTTTGGATTTAGGGCTTTCTTTGGCTTTTGGAGAGGGTTTGCTCATAACAGGTAATTGTGAAGGTTTGCTTGCAGTGACCTTTTTGCTCTTTTGCTCTGCTTCTACTCTCTGTTGTAAGGCTTTGACTTTGTCCTTTATTGACCCAATGGGAGTTTCTTCAACCACTGGAGATACAGGTGACGCTGGGGCAGGGGCTGTAGGCACGCTCAGAAGAGCACCTTGATCTGTTGATTCTTCTGCCTGTCCCTGGTCTTTCCCTTTTCTTCGGACTGGCTTTTTAACATCGCCGGCAGCCTTTTTGTCATGCACTTTGGTTGGTGTGGTTGGTTTTGCACTTTTGCGTAGTACAACATCAGTGAATCGTTCTTGGGGGGATGGCTCTTTTTTAGCTTTTATTTTGGAGCTTACAGGTGTATCCAGAAGGTATTCTTTAAGGTCACCACTGTCCTTTATGGCTTTAGGTCTGGGAGCCCCTCTGTTACCTCGGCTTTCACGCAAGATAGGCTCTTGAATTTCTAAGGCTGCTATCCTTTTGGCCTCATCTATCTCACTGTCTGAGAGGAGTACCCACTCCTCAGCAATTCCAGCTGCCTTTGCTACTTCCTCTGCCTCATCCTCATATGCTCCACTCCTCAGTATCTCACTGACTCTCTCTAGGTCCTCTTTGACTTTCTCTAAGTCCTTCTCCATTATTTCTAAAGGTTCTCCAGAAATATCCTCAGTCACTTTCTCTAGACCAGACCCTCCTAAAGAAGGAGATTTCTCTGTAGAGTCTGCAGTCAAGATGGCAGTCATTTTGATCAAATCTTGTTTCATCTCTGACACGTCGGATAGGAGGTCTGGCTCTTGGATCAGCTCTGATTTCAGGACTGATGTCTCCGTCTCTTCATCTTCCATATGGAAGAAGAACAAGTAAGGAGTAAAGAAAATCAAAAATTCAAATGAAAGGAGACAGACAGTGGAGAATGTGGTCAGGACAAGATTGGAACACACTGCAGGGATTATAGGACAACAAATTCACAGTGGGATCTACAGTGGTGTATCAGTGGAACTGGACTTGTAGTTCTGCGGAAAAGCAAAGGGTAATAATATCCATGGGAAATGATATGAGCAGGAAATAACTTGCTTATGCACTCAGCATACCCACACTCACAAGACAAGATTGTTGAACAAAACTAAAACACATTTAAAAAAAAAAAAAAAAGCTATAACAACTACAAGATCAGATTACCAAGAAACCAATAAGTTTGATGGAAAATAAGACAACAAAGCAAACAAATTAACAACATTAAGACATCTCAAGATTGCTCAGATATATGACAAATGTCAGTGTGATAACAGGTGAAAATGGCTTGAAAACAACTCAGTTTACTAGTAGTATCTAGCAAAGAAAGCCAGTGATAACTTTAACAACATTGGATGATTTGCCATGCTTTTCATTGTGCACAAAGTAAATTATAAAATGATGATTTTACTTCAGAAAATTAATAAAGAAAATGGAGGATTTACAGGAATACTGCAAAAAAGAGATCTTGCAGGGAGGGACAAAAAATGTAATTCTTCTTCCTCCATTCAGTCTTATACTTAAATAAACACTAACATAAAAAAACTGAAATCAAAACTGAAAAAAATAAAAATTTCATGAGCAGATGTTGAGAGGAAGCGTTCCAAAATAAGCTTACAAACAAACAAATAAATTAACTCTCACAAGACATTACTTGTAATCATTCAGACATACACATGCATACACGTTAATGTAAGGCAAGTTATTTCCATGCAAAGCAAAGGGAAGTGCTAATGGAAAGGTACTGGTGAAGAGTGAGTGGAGCAAGTGGGAAGTAATGTGTACTAATTAAATCCACAAATAGGGGCTAAGAGATGCTCATAATCAAAAGCTGCTTGTTAACAAGTCTTCATTCAGTAATGTGGTGAGTTATTGATCCATATACACAACTACCGCCGTGACATGTAGTTTCAATATCAACTATATTAAATACACATTATGTTGATATTAAATTTCTCCTGAATACACATACATGACAATTTAATGAGTATCATGAATGCATTTAAAGTATGGTTCATATATACCATAGGTTTTCATTAAGAGGTTAATCATAGAGGCTATATTTGCCTGTATTTGTTTCTGTTTATGCAATTTTCACAATGCTACATTCACAAGGTGAGAAGGGTAGAAGGGGAGGGATTCAGAAAGATTGCTTAACCATTACACTAGAGGACTATAGTTGGAGGAATGCTACTATCCTGGCCTCTGGCCTCCTTTCCTGGAAGTGGGTGCTGGTGCAATTACTAGGAGCCAGTTTCAAGAACTCAGAGCACAAGTGCACATAGATGTGAGCAACTAAGATTTGGAATTTGGGTGGCCAGAAGTGCTAGCACCACCATGGCACAGATGAAAATGTCATAAGAAGGATAAAAGCAGCATCAACAGGTAGAGTCCAAGTATGCTTTACTGACAGCAAATAACATAATTTCTTTAAAACTGATCTTAGTCCCTTCTCGCTGCTATATGATGGCTACAGTCATTTAACCAACTGCAAGGCACTGGAACTCCTAAATGCTACAAGCAATTAACATTCTCTCCTTTGTCTTAACAGTACAGAGTCTACCTTAACGTCTTTAAAACCTGTATTCTGATGTGCATTTAAATCTGTACTTTGAAGTAATATATATCCAATTACAATTTAAAAGTGACAGGGTTTTCTGTGATTGTAAGGTATGATTTCGTCCGAAACCAAGAACAAAATACTTGGTTACTTTTTCTGATCCTTGTGGTCTCCCCAGTTAAAAATGTTAGTGTTTTGATGCCAGGTAGCAAAATTGCATTCCCTAGATGCATAAACACAACCCCAACTCCATCCACCTCATGAAGATTTGTTTGGAGCCATTAAATGTTGATCAGTAAAATCTTATAACAAAAATGGCACTGTGACTGCATTAGCACCTCTGGCTTTTGGCCAGAACAAAAATAGAAATCTTTGCCAATTAAACATCACCACAGTAAAGAATGACTTTAATTTTCATGTACATACATAGATAGCAGTGTCTAACTCTTTCTCCACATGTCCGATCTCAAATTATGAAGAGGGAAGGAGTTCGGTTGAAGACAGGTGTGAAATCAGAAAAAAAGGAAGCAAAAAGCGAAGTTAAGCCTCAAGAGAAGCAGATCATTAATGTGGGGATGTGGATGTCAGGCCTTTTTGTTTGTTTGACAAGACAAAAACACATGAAGCTTAAAGGGCTTTGATAAGATGCATATCACCTATAATTATGCCAAGGGCAAAGCCAGTGGTGTCAGTGTATCAGTCTGTTTAACTTTATTAATCACCTAAACAATATCAGTGCTTTGGTCATATTAGTAGGTTAATTAAGACCACTAACTATACAATATTATTACAGTATGGCAACTATTTTAGTACGTTTAGTAAGTTATTGAATAATAAACAAAATAAGAAAATTCTCTTACATTTCTCTAGCGTTTTGCTGATCTGGAAAAAAACATGAAAATGGTTCACAGTTAGCCTTGTTTCATCCACAGTATGTGTCTCATATTCTAACTACTACTCATTCAGGAAAAAAACATGGTCACACATAACACAACAGCAAAACTGAGATATGCTGCTGACAAATCAAAATCTAACATGCTATAATAAACAAAATATATCTAAAATATGACATTTGACTACTTGTGAACATGTCCTCCATTTAGTCCTGATGACAAGACACTGGACAGAACGGGTCAGCAGAGCTAGTTATTAGAAGAGGGAGGGAAGGAGAAGCGGTGGCTGCTTTTACCTCTTCCTCTTGCTCTCGGTCTGAATCAGACTCCTTTTGGGAGGAAGAAGCAGCAAGAAGCAGAAAGATGTACAGATAGAAACAACAGCAACATTAAAGAGTGAAAAAGACAGAGCGCAATGTATGGTTACCATAGCAACAAGGACAAACAGTCAATGTAAGGAAAAGCCACAGTGCTCTTTTGAGCTGCATTAGGCAAAGATTTCTACTGTAAAATCAGATTCAACTTTTAAGCCTGAGTCATACTTTTTGTCACTTGGTGCTTTGGCATGAAGCATCACAAACTAGCCGTTAGGGCTGAGCAAGTACTTGGCTGAAAGAATATCCAGTACAGATGAAGTACATTTTATATGTATGATTTTAAGTCCAATGCACTTTATATTCTAGTGATTGTAGGCCATCAGCCCACAAAATTACCCCTTACCTTGTAGATAAATGGATGGATAGAAAGGCAATTTTAAACAAAGTAGCAACATATATTAAAGTAATAATGTTGATGGCACATAATATTTAATGCATCAAACATTAATAAAAGAAATTTCTAAGTCTGTTAAAATTACTAAAGTTGTACTAAGAAGTACAAACATAACTGGAGTTATGTTTTAGAATAGCTTAGCAATTAATAAGTGTGTGGTTAGTGTGTTTTACAGTAAGCTTACAAGCAACCACAGTATCTTATTCCGTATTTTATCTCTTATTGTAGTGCTTTGTAGCTTCCTGCAGCCAGCGTTACTTACAAGATCTGACAAGATTTGTAACAGAAAGCACCCTCTGGTGAGTCAAACAACAGTACAGTGCTCTTACCTTGCAGTATGATGGGAGGGTGATGTTGAGGTTGCATATGGCATTTTGGGTGAGTGACCTGTAGTTCCTGGGTTCTTTCATAAAGGACAGACGGCCACATGGCTCCTGAGTATTGTCTCTGATCTGCAACAGCCAAGCGGATCAGCTTATTAGTTCAGAATTGTTGACTCTTATTGTATTTCCATGAAAAAAAAACATGCTTAATTCTTATAATAAACAAATAAATAAAAGTGCTGACTTTGATGAAGAGCGCTAGTCTGTTCTCCTTAAAGGCAAAGAAGCTGAAGAGATGGTGATGGCCACTTTTGGTAAGGGGAACAAGGTTTCCAAAGCAGTCTGCATAGATAGGTTTGCCTTCCAGGACCTGAGAAATGCAAGAGGCAGATGAATACAAATTAACAAACAATCACATACAACTATCAGAAAGACTTTTATTCCATACTTGTTTAAAACCCTGATGTTTCCCCTTTGCAGCTTCGTGCACATGTAGGGCACCTATTTCTCAGGAAGCCTTGACTGTTAACTGTTTCTTAAAACTGATCTTTTTTTTTTTTTTTTTTTTTTTAAATCATATTTATTATTTTTTAGTCTTATTTAACCCTATATGGCTCTTTTTAAAAGGAAACCTGGCCAAGAATGACAATAGATCCACCAAGGGCTGAGACTGAACAGTTCTGGAGGAACATATGGGAGAGGGAGGCATCACATAACATCAATGTTCAGAGGCTTGTGGATCTAAGAGCAGACTACAGCAATCTCCCAGAACAAGACCCAGTAACCATCACAATGGCAGACATCCAACAAAGAGTGCCAGGTATGAGGTAAGAGCTGGACAGCGCCAGGCCCTGACATGATCCACACCTACTGGCTAAAGAAGCCAACTGCACTCCGAAACAAAGATCCAGGAATACATCAGGAAGAGGGCCCTTGGAGATGAACTGCTAAGTAAACACCCCAGGCAGCACAAACCTGGCAATGATGAGGAGGAAGAGAATGAACATTTCTGAGGAAATGTTTGTCCAGTCAAGGCAGTTACTGTAAGCTTCTCTGTCTCCCTCTCAATCTCCTGTTTAGTGTGTCACACATTTAGTTATTCCTCTGCCTTTCTTTGCAGCGCTGAAGGCAAGGGTTTGTGAATTAGAAACGCAGCTCTGCACCATGGAAACAGTCTTAAGCTGCTGGGGTTAGTCAGCCCTCAGTAGGCGATGTGGACCGATCGGACCGGAAGCATAGTCTTAAGCACAAGCCCACGGTTCACCTCCTACCTGTTCACGTTTCCAACAGATTCTCCCCACTCAGCTACACATCTGAGCGACGTTGAATCATATCTAAAACTGCTGGCTAAGGATAAACGTAAATAGCGTAAAAAAGTAATACATGACGGCGGTAATGACACACAGCTGCACCAGTCGGAGGTCACTAAAATTAGTGTTGAATCGGTGTGTACATTTGCAAAGACTATGTGGGACTCCGTAGTTTTCTCTGGACCCCTACCCAATCTGACCACAGATGACATGTTTAGCCGCATGTCATCATTCAATCGCTGGCTGTCAAGGTGGTGTCCAGCAAATGATGTGGGCTTTGTAGATAATTGGCAGACCTTCAGGGGAAGACCTGGTCTCATTAGGAGAGGCAGCATTCATCCCACTTTGGATGGAGCAGCTCTCATATCTAGAAATCCAAATGAGTTTCTTATTAAACCAAATCCATGACAACACAAAGCTGAGACGAGAAGGCAGAGTTGCAGTCCTACATGCCTCTCTGTGCTCCCATTAGTACAGTTATCCACCCAAAATCCCATAGAGTTATACATAAGTTATGCATAAAGGGCAGGCTGGGATGTAAACAGGGAAAGTAGGAGCAGCAGGTTGATTGATGATGCCCTCTCTAACGTGTGGTATTCCTTCAGTCTCTCCACCTAGGGCCCCACTAGGACATGCAGTCAACTTCAACTGGGACAGCTAACTCACTATCACAACTAACATTGTGGAGGTTGTACATTGATCAGTGTGCTGGTAAAAACCAGCAAAGAAGGCAACTTGTCAAACTTTTTAGTGTTTTATGTCTCAAAGCTTTCCATGCCAAAAAACAAAAAGCAAAAACACAGTTGCATTTGGTGCTTCTCCAAGTGGACCTCCAGTCTATAGAACAGTCTGGTCTAATAAAGAGTTTCAATCTTTGACATCAAGACAAATGAGTCACAAGCTGTGTCCAGTCATTCATTCATTCATTCATTTTCTATACCGCTTATTTGTCAGGGTAGCGGGGGAGCTGGAGCCTATCCCAGCAGACTATGGGCGAGAGGCGGGGTTCACCCTGGACTGGGCGGCAGTCAATCGCAGGGCTGACACAAAGACACACAACCACACACTCACACCTAGGGGCAATGTAGAGTAGCCAAGTAACCTAATGTGCTTGTTTTTGGGATTGTGGGAGGAAGCCGGGGTACCTGGAGAAACATGCAAAGGGAGAACATGCAAACTCCACATAGAAGGGCCCAGACCGGGATTCGAAACTGAAACCCTCAGTGCTAACTACTGCACCCCCGTGCATATTGTGTCCAGTCATGTTTATTCCAATTGAAGATCTCAAAATCAGATCTTATGTGTTAATGTTTTCATATCCCCATGTTTATATGACTGCAGTTCTTTGTTTTCAGGGTTAAGCCAGAACACAATCTCACTTTTAATTTGGCTTGAACCAAATGCAGTTGGTAGAGTCTTAAAGCGAAGGCAGTTTCATCCACACATTATCACAACAATCAGTTTTACACCAAGTTGTTTTTCATGAAGCCATTTTGGCCTGGCCGTCTCCTTTGGACATCTATTATAGCATCAGTTGATGAAAAATTTCTCCTCTGGTCTCCTTCCTCACCTCTACATCTCGGCTGCGAGCCACCTCGGTGAAGTTCTCCTGCTGCTCTAGGGTTTTGTCAATCTTGTCATCCGTCATGCAGAAGCAGCGCAGTCGGGCCTCAATGGGATCATGGGTCTTGGCAAAGATGACAAATTTGGCCATGTAAGGGACACAGATCATCTCTCGGTACACCTGAGTGGAAAAGTTGACAGATTCCTGGACTTGTCGACAGTCTATCAGCCAAAATCTAAACAGCAGAAGAGGATTAGAAAGAACCAGTGAGGATGGGTATTTTTTGGATTTCGTTAAGTTTTAGTACAATAACAATTTTTTGTGTTACCTGGCTGATACATTTGTGGTGAAGGAGACACAGTCATTGATAAATGTTAACGGAGTTGTTCCTGTTATGTCCTCCCACTGTGCTGGTGTGGTTCCTCCTGGACACAAACACAAGATTGACATATTAGAATGTGAGCATGTGTCTGGTTGATCTATTCACAGATTTGTGTGTGCTCTCTTACCAGTGATACTACAAAGCAATCGTAAGGTGGGGGTGTCCCCTCCAAATCCATTAAGGACGGTGTCGGAGTTGGTCTTGGGGACAGGAATGGTCATGGTGATAGGTTTATGGAACTTCCTCCTGCGGGGCTCCAGAGTGACGATGGGACTGAAGGTGGCCTTGTTGCCCAGGATCTTCCTTACTACATCCACATTAATTGGCTGGGCCTGGGAAAGTAATCAGTGAATGCAACAACATTACTTTAAATAAATCCTATTATACGGTCATTGTCTGTCTGGGAAGGGGTGCTTTCATGAACATGCTATGGAATTACCCAAAAGTCTTTTAGCAGAACAGTATAGAATAACTTTCTAATGGATCCAGTCCTTCATCTCCAAAATGAGTTTCCACACGCAAAAAAGCACATAAAGTATGGTTAGATAGTATGTCAACTGCAAAGAAACCTATCAGCCAACACTGTGCCTCCTCTACGACACTGTCACCTGTCAGCTTGTTTCAGAACAGATGTTCATATTCCTCAAAGGCTTAACTGTAATTATGGTGAATCCTTGTTATTGACCCACAACAGAGTCAAATTTGTACCCTGTTTTCCACACAGAAATCCACCTTACCTGCTGGTATGGTTAGAAAAACCAAGCTTTGACTTCCAACTTCTGTTTTAAAAAAATCTCACCAGAGTCAGCCTCAGCATACAAACAAATACAAAACAGGTGAATGCATATATCAAAGACTGACTATACACTATACTGCGGCTTTTGTCAGTCACCTGTAGCCCAACCCTGATCCTCTTGGTGAGGGCCCCCTCAGGAAAGACTGCCTGCACTTGGGGCACAACAGTGCTGCTCAGGATGCCTCCTTCAGGACCAATCAGATTACTGTCTTGCTTGATGCGCGACACCACTGCAAAGTATTGGGGGAAATCTCTTGTGATGATACGACAAATGCGCTTCCTCTCCAGCTCCTCTGGTGTGTCCAGTTCTGCATGATTGGAACAGAAAGGAACATTAATGTGAGATTATAGGAATAAATTTAGACTTTTTAGGTCTGCTTTCCTCATCTCACTGCGCAGTCAACTGGCACACCATTAGAGACTGACCCTCATCCATGCCGTTGAGTATCTGATTGAGTTCTTCTTGAGTGTGTTCACAGTGATGCTCCTTCCAGCTCTCTCCGGTCTCACTCCTCAGGATCACCAGCTCCCTCTCTTTCCCGCGTAGAGCAGCAAAGTGTGGGATCTCCACAATCACAGGACTGGAGTGGTAAAAGTGAGGTAGTGTGAGTAAGTGAGCACAGAGTGTCATGGATGCTAACAGTATGCGTATAACTGGGCGTGCTTCTCTTTTTCACCTTCTCCTCCTGCCATTTTGTGCAAGTAGTAGAAGTTTTATAACCAACTGGTTGGAGCTAAAAGTCTGTCCTCCAAAGACTGCACACAACCAAGTTAACGGCTGAAAAGACATGTAGACTGTTTATTGACTATTCTGGTCTGACTTCAGCATTACTTAACTTTCCCTGTGCTTCATCAGCACAATCTAGGTGAATTTGTAATTAAAAACATAGTTAACACTGCTAATTTTACTCATCCCTAAAACCGAGCAGCTTGCCTTGTTTACCACAGGTGCAAAATGCTTGTTTGTTTGGCTATGAACACTATTAGCAACTATTATTATACTGTACACCACTGTATACCACAGGGGATGAATTATCCCCCTTAAGATTTTAGTATTGTACTGTCACCTTAATACTTACCTTTTGTATATAATTATAACAAGCTAGCTACAACACATATCTAAAAGCAAGACGCATGCCACAAAGACAATCCAACATGGGACAATCTCAGATATTACAGATATTTTCATGTGATATTTACTGGGTTCTTTGGCCTGACAGTACATGATAGTATGTTACATTTACATTTTACATTTTCAAATATGCTATTTTAAAACACTTTGGTCAGGTGGTGGCTGAAAAGGTGAAACTTCAATATCTAGAAAATATAATGGGACTGTGTCCTTACTTAAGATAAGATAGGAATTCACCACTATATTATTGAATTTTGACTCAAAATGGTAAACAAACAAACAAACAAACAAACAGCAAAGTGCTCAACATGTTTAAGAATCATAACTAGCTTGTAAGTTAAATTTGTATCAAATGTTTGTAATAGTATGTGTATTGTACATTTAAATTTCCATGTTATAAGCTAAAAGTAATAAAATTACGCTTAGCTACACTACCATAAAAGGAAAAAACAAAAACAAACCAAAAAAAAAAAAACTGAAAAAAAGAGCTAACCACGAGCCACACCATATAGTCAAATTTCACCTAGTTCCCATGCTACACACAGGCCATGAAACCATTTAAATTTCACAAAAAGTGAAGAAAAAAAATGTAGAACACACATTTATTAAGAAAATAGGAAGCACAGAAACAAACACAGAAATGGGAAAGGCTAAGCAGAAAAGGAGGGATTAAAGAATGGAAGAAACAGTAACTCATGCCACAACAATGTGAAGTCTAGAGGGTCATAAGTACCAGATGAAGTGGGTTACGAGACACAAGCACAAGCATGACAGGAAAATAATCTACGGACAAAATAACATCAAATGGAAGGTTTGGAAAGGAAAATAATGAGTCTGGCATCCATGGATTGTTTCATATGCAAAACCACTGATTTTAGTCCACCCTACCCAAGGAATTTTGTCCCCGGCGGGCCAAGCTGGAGGATTCTGCTAACCAAACTCTCGCCCTCATTAAGAGGTGGAGGAGCACTGGGGAGGTGGAGTTTACTGTGTGATCAACCAAGCATCCATTCGCAGCAGTGAGGAAGAAAGAGCACACACAATGTTTTGGTTGGGTGCAAAATAGGAAACTTGGGGAGTGATTTGAAACAGATGAGTGGGATTGTTAAAACTGTGGTAATTTTGGGGTTCAAAATTAAATAAATTAATTATAAACTAGGAAAATGATAATGATATGATGGAATATATGTCCTGCATACGTTTCATTCACTTCTAGGAGTTTTTATTTCAAAATGACAGTTTTCTGAAATTTGTTTATATTTCACAGTGCTATTTTTTCCAATATTTCATGAAGCCACATTTTGATTCTGCCTGAAGTCTTTGTCAATCAAGACAAACAGGGTAGAGGCTGGATGTGACTGGCTGTTGCTTTGGCCCGAATAAGTGACAAGCCTATGATTTTGAAAAAAATAAAATAAAGGACTGCTTTATATAAAAACCACAACAATTATGTCATACCAACTTGCAATAAACAAGCATTTCATGATAACAAAATGTAAAAAAGTGACGGTAAGTTAGAGTGAGACAGGTTTTACTGAGTTAAATACTCATTTAAATACAACAATGAGAACTATGATATTTCTGTGGCTTTGATCAGGAAGAACATCCATTATGTCATGGATAACTGGATAGAAAACTTAACTATATGTAATGTATCCTGGCAAACTCATTTTAGTATAAAACTCTAGTATGAATGTTTTCACTCTATTCTGACTCAGGTATTAACAGTAGAAGGCAGAAGGAGGCCACATATCAAACCAATCATGGTGCAATATACTGCATGTGAAGTTAATAAGAAAGGGTTTCTTTGTCAAGGGTTAGGGGTAAGGTTAAAAGAGTTAGACTGCAGCTGTTATGAAAAAAAAGAAAAACATGGCATGCTGAAGAGCAAAGATTAACAAATCCCTGGGGCTGGGAGAAAGCAAGAGCAAATACAGAAAAAGTTTTAGTAAGGCAGAGGCAGAGGATAAATTAACCTGAAAGGAAGGGGCAACAAGTTGTCAGCTTCTCATTAAAAGGGATAGAAATCATTGTCAGTAGCCATAAAGCAAACGCAAGACCTCTCCTAAATTCTAATTTCCCATTTAATTTCAGAGGTTATTAGACCTGCTTAAAAACACTGAGTGCAAGTAACAACACCTACCTATCACAACCCATTAACTGATATTACATCTTCATGTAGTATCAATGCATTTATCTGCTGTTGTCTGTACTTTCTGCAACTTTTCTATTTACCTTCCTTCTTAATCCTGTGCATCTAATAACCTCAAAAGCATTCATTCATTCTATCATCTTACCCAAGGAACTGGGCTCCAGAGGGTCCCACCTCAATGAGCCTGCTGGCGAGGCCCTCGCCCTCAACCATTGGAGGCATGGTGGCCAGACGGTGTCTTTTCACTAGCCGGCACGTTACCCGTGTGGGAGCGCTGCACTTCCTGGGCGGGATGATGATGCGTAGGCCGTTGTGCCGACAACCACGCATTGCTCCGCCCCTGGCATCCACCATGAAGCTGACCAGGAAGCTAACCAGATACAGGAGATAAATTCCAAATGTTAAAGACATTAATCATTAACCCCATTAAGGGTTGAGAATATAGAAATCAGATGTACTTGACTGTTTGTCCAAGTGCTAATGCTAGCACTCATACTGCCAATGTGGTGGTGTAGAGTTGTTGAGTTGAAAGATTTACATGTTTTATACTAGAAGGCTGAGCTTGAAAATTCTCTCACAGTCACTCTCCTGTTCTGCAGCTTTTGGCTATAAATACTATAAATAACAGTTGAGTGAAGACTTCTCTTTGTTTAAAATTAAAGTCTTAAAATGGATCAGTTGAAAACAATGTGGTTGAAAACTATAAACTTTTAACTTTTTAAAATTCATTTACAGCAGACGGACCTAGCCATATCCACTTCCATGTCCACATCTGGAGAAATTCATTTATATTCACATTTATTTTATGTATAATTGTAGCAAATCGACATAATCTACCAGTAGTGGCAATTGCAGAGTGTAACAGTAAAGGTGGAAATGTAAAGTTACAGTGGTACCATTACAAACCAGTCATAAAGTAAGTAAACTGACCCGTCAATGTCAGTTAAACAGCAATAACTATCTTGAGACTGTAACAACAATACCACTGAGAGCAGAGCAAAGATGTTTCTATGGAGATTCTTAGTCATCCAGGTCATGGTCAAGGCTGAATAGTTCCGTTAGGCAACTGGACAGAAATCAGTTCTAACTGATGGTGGGGAGTACTGGAATATATATACTGTGGGTGTGGGAACAAAGGTGCCTCAGGTCCCTCCTATTGAGTGGGCCGTTAGGGTCACCTGGGGAAGTGTTAACGGTCGTGAGGGTGCTCTGATGGGTCTTTGATGTGTGAACCTGGTGGGATCAGGTGAGAAGTGAATCTTTTGGGTATTATTCCTAAGAGGGCCTTATAAGTGGTGGTGACAGGTTGTGTCTTAGACAACCTTCTCTGTTGAATGATGGCTTTTCCAGGTTGATGAAGATGGCTTCCTTTACCCCTCTCTCAAACCATCTGTCTTCCCTGGCCAAAATGTGGACATTGTTGTCCTCAGATTCAGTCTTCGTACTACTTACACTGACCTACTGGGACCATTTAGATGATTTGGTGTCTATTTGAATTTCCTTCAGGATCAATAAAGTATCTATCTATATATCTATCTATTTATCTTTCAATACTGAATACTCACAGTAATCAGTGGCTCCATAAATCTTACATAACTTTGCATTATTTTTTTTTTTTACTTCATAGGCATAGACTACCGTATTTGATTTCACAACTATCCAAAGTGGAAAATACCATGCATACATGGGTCACACATCTCAGTGAGGGGGAGTATGAGTGCGATGAGGTGGCATTACAATTTGACAACATACCCAGCTGTAATGTGATCTTAAGCTAACAACAGTTTTTAAAACACACATATACATTGACATAACATTGAGACATATGACCCTGTGCTACTGAATTCAGACGAGCACATTGTTAGAAGACAAAGACTGCTGACCTCCATTGCTACAAACATGCCTCATTCATTTACCGGTAATTCAATATGATAAGGAAATTGTATCCAATAATGCTTATTATATATATACATATATATTCATATTTTTAACAGTATTTGTTTTATGCCAGAATATTCTTCAGGCTAACATGAAACATTGGTGGGTATGTTAGTGAAAAAGCACAATTCACAAGACATTGTATGAAAGAGCAAACATGTCCTCAACTTTCACCGCCTCTTTTTGCCAAAAAATCCACAATTTATTTAGGTTTGTTTTCCTTAACTTACTGGTTCACATGATCTGTGGAGACATCAGTGACTCGGAATTTCAAACTAGGTGTAATACTCTGACAATTTAAGTCAGATTAAAATGATATGACACACTGCAAAACCCAAAGAGAAAAATATCTAAGGCAATGCCTGTTGAGGACAGTGACACATACACCTCTCCACCAGGAGAGCACACTGAGAAGTGAGGAAGAGTGCGATGACAATGAGGAGAATGATTTAACCAAGGTTCAGAAGGTCACCTGCTGTGGTCTCCATGATCATGGCACGGAGAGGAATGGCTAAAGACGACAACCACGTCAGAGAGAGAGGTATCAAAAGTCAAGCAGAAAGAATTCAGAAAAAGAGGAACCAAGAGAGGGAGAAAACAGTGCAGACTTGAGACTGGAAAAGAGGCTACTTGTTGTGAAAGACACAGAACAGTTACATACATTTTCACAATGTAACACCTTCAGCAAGTGCTGACACGATAACTTAAATTTAAATATTGTCTGTCGGAAAATAGTGGTGGTTTAAATCTGTATTCATAGTACGTTACACTTCCACATGTATCAAAGCTGAGAATGGCCATGTTTGCAATTATTTGTTTAATGCTCGTTTAATGTCATCTCAAATGACAAAATGTCAAAGTAATTATTTTGAGCAAACAAGCTCTGTTATCTTGATAACAAAATAGTCTACCCATTATAGCAAGAAAATAAATGGTCTTTTCCTCTAATTACTTATAATGTGCTGCAAAGAACAGCAGCACTATGTTTGTTAACCCTGTGAAAATTTGAAAACCCCTGTGTTGTGTAGGTTAAATACAGTTTAATTTTCTTTTTTATCAAGTGTATAGATCTCATTCATCAAAAATACTTATTCACTGCTTCCATATAACAACAACACTTTAACTACGTTAGGTTTTAGAACTAATTTACCTACTGGGCCACAGACTAAAAAAATGAGAGCTTAGGTTTACCCAAATTAAGTCTGACCGGCGGTGAAATGCCATGTAGATTTATCACAGATGCCAGCAAAGTAACACTTTGCAGAATATAAGCACAACAGAAATCAACTGCTAATTGTCTACCCAAAGTTGAGGTGTGACATCAAATGTGATTCAGTCCATAATTTTCAGGTAATGGAAATTACATGAAAGAAGAACATATACTGTATATATTTATATATTTCACATATAGATTTTATTATGCTTCTTTGGAATTATCACATAATGATTCATTGTTTTGCTGTCTAGGACAACTTGAGGATCTAGGGAGGATAAGAGACTAATTACAACAGTAGGTCAGAACATCTCAGCAGCAACCCTCAGTGCTTCATGTAGTGGTATGTTTATCTAAAAAACTGCAGCTGCTGTGATTTGGATATTGCACTTGGCTATATTGTGATTCTGATTATACTTCAATTAACTGCATAGCCCTAGAAAATAACATACAGAAGGACAACATATTTTCAGCAACAATGGCCAAGTGAGGGAAAGTACTGCACCGCAAGCACTGGGGACAAAACAGATAATTTAAACATTTCTTTTAAATGAAAGTTAATCCACTAATTAAGAAATACTATAATAAAATGCAGTAAAGTACTTCAAAGAATGTAATGTATGTAGGAATGTAACATTTTTTTTGTTTTGTTCCTTGTCCTTGTGAATAATAATAATTTCCTGGAGTCTGACAGTACATACCCAGAGTGAATGGGGCTGGAGGACAAAGCCACGTTGTCCAGGTTCTCTGTGCCCCAACTCAGACGGTATGAATCCCTGGCAAGTGACGAAACCTAGAATCAAAAAAAGAACCTCTTATTAGACATATACCTACCAGAAATTATTGATTGCAGCAATACTAACCTGAGGATAATACTTTATAATTTCCTTTGATTACTTCCCCTCAGGGATGAATAAAGATTACTTTATTCATCCCTGAGGGGAAAATAGGTACTAGGTATTAGGTCATAGTAGAAGTAATTAAATTCCTCCCTCAAAATTCTAAAAATTCTACAAATAAAAAATACCTCATAATGACAAAGTGAAACAAGTTTAATTGAATTTTTTTGCAAATGTATTAAAAATGACAGTACATAAGTATTCACACCCTTAGCCATGACACTCAAAATTGAGCTCAGGTGCCTCCTGTTCCCATTGATCATCCTTCAGAGGTTTCTACAGCTTGAGTTGAGTCCACCTGTGGTAAATTCAGTTGACTGTGCATGATTTGGAAAGGCACACACCTGTCTATATAAGCCCTCACAGTTGACAGTGCATGTCAGAGCACAAACCAAGCCATGAAGTCAAAGGAATTGTCTGTAGACCTCTGAGACAGGATTGTGTCGAGGCACAGATCTGGGGAAGGGTACAGAAAGATTTCTGCCGCATTAAAGGTCCCAAAGAGCACAGTAGCCTCCATAATCCCTGGAAATATTTAAGCAAACTTGTTTCACTTTGTCATTATGGGGTATTTTCTGTAGAATTTTGAGGGAAAAAATGAATTTAATCCATTTTGGAATGAGACTGTAACATAACAAAATGTGGAAAAAGCGAAGTGGTGTGAATACTTTGCGGATGCACTGTAAATGTCCATCCATCCATCCATTTTGTATACTGCTTTACCTGTGCAGGGTTGTGGAGGGGGCTGGAGCCTTTCCCAGCTAACAACGGGCAAGGACCATTGTGTGTGATGCATGTGTGTGTAATACATGTAGGCAGAAGAATATTGTCAAAGTGAAGCTAAACCTAATGGATTCTTAATCAAGACCTTCCTTCCTTCCTGAGGGGAACTGCTAAGTCTAGCTGTCAAATGAATATAGTGAAGTACAACTACATCAAATTGCTGCAAGTACATTATTTGAGTGAAGTACGTTCTACCACTGACAAAAACAGCATCATATCATATGTGCCACAGTGACAACGAAAGCTAGAGGTGTATGTCATCTGCGAATATGTTGACTATGTACTGTACCTGGTGACTGCTGAGCATATCATCCATCAGGCCTTCATGTTTAGGGGAGTAGTAGCTACGGTGGGTAGGTGTGAAGGACCTGTCGGAACTGGAGCGGAGGAGAAGAAAGGTGTTCTTAGCATGTGCAACATCACAGATGTCAAGATTAACAGAAAAGTCTCACACAAGTTAACTACTCTAACAGGAAAATAATGTGTCCATAATATAAAGCTAATGAACAAGACTAAGAAGCTACAGCTGCACCAGCAGGTGTTTATTTCTGCCACACACCATACTGTATCATGCTCAAACAAAACTTCTAACTGACTCTCACTCACAGCGTTAACAAACAGAAGTTAAGCAGGTATAATGTTTGAAATGGTTGCTATTTTTGCTAAGTATGTTAGTGGGCTAACATTTGCAAATTAGCACTTGGCACAAAGTGGTGCTGAGGTTGATGGGAATGTCATCAGTTTAGCAGGTATTTGCATAAATTGCATAAATTAAAGTATTGGACAAACTGTTTCGAACTGCTGATGATGATGCTGGAAGAAAAAAATTGGGATAATCAAATATCTGTCGAAAAAAGTTCAATACCCAGATCATGAACCTAGTTATTCAGCATGTTGAAGATTTAAAAGGACAGAAATGTGCCCAGTGTCAGTACATACCTTTGCATTCTACCATGGAAGCATGAAAAGGGAGACCAATGATGAAGTATGAGCAGAAGAGGTTATAAAAGACACACACACATACACAATATATATATAACCAAATATATAAACACAGGTGATTAGTTGTTGAGTTTATACAGTACATACAGATATACGCACAGTGAAAGAATTTAGAACAACGTTGTACAGAAAACATCATCACATCACGCATCATCACACAGGAACAGGGTCAAGAAGGAACCAGATCAACACTGAAACATAACTGGGCTTTAGATTCTATAAAAAGGTTTGTATGTAAAAATGGGAAAACAACAGCTCTATTTACTTGCTTTGAAAGTGTGTATGGAGCACAGAGGACTGTTTGCTCCATGGAGCGGATGAGCATTTGTTTGTGCATGAAGCAGATGGGCACAAACATTTGGGTCTGATGCAAGCCATGCCAGAGTTTTCTAACTATAGAAAAAAGGTTTTACCACACTAATAAAATTGTTCTAGTTGTGTATTTGTTAAAAATGTGAAAGGGTGTGAAGTACCTGTCGGTACATCCCGCTTCCAGGTTGAAACGAAGGTAGTTCATTCCATCCAGATACTGTCCTGGTAAGGAGTCATCTCCCAGCTCCCTGAGGTCCTCAGCCCTCAGATACTCCCCTCCGTCACCTGTCATCGTGTCATCACCTTGGAGGACCAGAGAGAAAGTGAACTCATGAATAGAAAGAAAACAAACTGATTAAATGAATATTCCAAATTTAGTTTTTGACATCTGGCGTGCCTGACGTGAGTGTGTTTTTATCTTTGGCCTGTCAATTTAGACGTTTTAATAATGAGGCATAATTCATTCGACACATTTAAATCAGGTCACCTTCAGTAATGTGGCTGGTGACCAATTTTTGAGGCTGATATTGATACTGATATTTAGGAATTTAAAAAAACCTGGCTAATATTAATTTCTTAATGGAATCCGTTACACAGATAACCATTTTTAATAATATTCTGTTTAATTTGTTCAGTAACAGTTGTGACCAAAGACGTGGGCTGGGCAGAACATCCAGCCAAAGGATTATCTTGTCTTGTCTGGTGAACAAATTGTAGAATGGTTTCACTCACTTTCAAAACATTTCTGTACTTCAGCTTCTTGTTATTCATTGGCTGACATACATTATCTGCTATGGGCCAAAATATCCACTTGGCTGTTTTATTGGTCAGGCTTGACGATGGCAAGCTCAGCAGCTGCATACTGTTAGCATACTTACCATTTATTTTTTTCTTCCTGAAATAATGTTACTGGGTTATAATAATCTATTCTATTAGCACATATCAGTTCTAGACTGTGCAAACTGTTAGCAACATTTTCTGTCTGTTTTCACCTCTGTTGACTCACACCAAACAGATCTTATGGCAGCATTTTCTATGGATGTGTTATCTGTGCCACAGTGTCTAAGCTTGTAAAGCAGGGGGTAGCATTACTATTGACTGATTAATCTGGGCCAGCAAGAGGGTTTCAGGTCCGAATCCCAGTCTGGGCCCTTCTGTGGGGAGTTTGCATGTTCTCCGTGTGCCTGCATGGGTTTTCTCCAGGTACTCCGGCTTCCTCCCACAATACCAAAAACATGCACATTAGGTTAACTGGCTACTCTAAATTGCCCCAAGGTGTAAGTGTGTGCATGTGTGGTTGTCTGTCTTTGTGTGTCAGCCCTGCGATTGACTGGTGACCAGTCCAGGGTGTACCCTGCCTCTCGCCCGTAGTCAGCTGGGATAGGCTCCAGCTCCCCATATAGAAATAGAAATGGTTGGATGGATGGATATTCTGGCTGGTGGAGCTTGTGAGGCACATCTACACTTACACTCTCTGTGCATTGAAAGAAGAGAAATTCAAACAGAAATTAGGCTTCATAACAACAGACATTTAGATGTCCCAACTCTAACATAAAGTAAATCTATTTTTGATAAGTTCTTCTTCATGCTGGAGGGGCTAGCTATGGCTTTATTGGCATTTTTGAGTAAATATTTTTTGGAATATTCCCTTTTTTTTAAAAAAAAATGCTTTGTCTGATTCATCTTTCCATCCATTTTCTATACCACCTATCTGTCAGGGATGTGGGGGACTGGAGCCTATCTCAGCTGACTCTTAGTTTGCCAAAACTATTCCTTTAAATATACATTAGAAATCGTATTGATTGATGCTTTGAGCCAAACTGAATTTTCGAATAAGGTTGTCATGAGGGAAATCATTTTGGCTTTATCCAACTTCAATCATTTTCTCTGCTTTACTGTGTTCTCTAATATCATATCACAGTTAGTATTTTAGAACTTAACCAAACAAGCAGTTGCTACAGACTCATTCTGCATGCATAGAAAATATTCCACCACTGGAATCAGCACAGCAAGTCTTCACACAAAGGAATATGCTAAATACCTTCCACATCCATGGAGTCATCTGACATAACATCATCATCAGTGGATCTTAATGCTGTGGGTTGACAGTACAGTCACTCACTACCTCCTACAATCTACTAATGCCATAAAAGACCTCTGAACTCTCTTTAAATGCAAGACAGAAACATCCAACACAATCTGGGCTCAAATGAAAAGAGGCCTGAAACTAATGTTGGTTTCTGAAGTCCAATAACAATGGTGATAGCAGCAATTCAGCAGTGGCACATTAGTATACTGTACAGTAGGTATATCGGAGTGCTATGGCTGATGACAGCTGCTGCTGTGGCAGGGAAATATGCACAGACTTAAACTAAAACAATGAACTAAACAAGGATAAAAAGCTTTGTAGAGCTGAGGGGAAGAGCAGAGTCCGGCTGATAATGCTCTGTTTGTCATTTCACATGGTCATTGTTAATCTAAAATTATTGATTAGTGCAGCTTTAAGGCAGAATGAGGCAGATTTCACTGGTGATTTTATGGATTTGTAAAAGTTCCATACTAGCAGTAATGGAAATATTCACAATCTGCTGTCAGGAGGAAAACTTATGTTGTTCAGTTCAGAAAGCTTAATTGGGATAAATTCAAAACGGTAAGGTGGGACAGTTGATCATAATTATTCGCAGCGGCTGGACACACATATTAGAATACCACTGAGAGAGTTCTTCCCATCTGAAGTCTTCATTGTGGGTTAATGTTGACAGGCTTTAGTGTACAACATGACTCACCCTCTTCATCCGAGACATCCAGCACTTCAGTCATGGTCTCTGGCACATTCAGCTTGTGTTTCTCTGTCACCGTCTGGCAGCACGTGAGGAAACAGACCCAGTTAGACTCAGTTCACACCACACTTTGCTTCCTGTTTATGAGGTAAACCTGCCTGAAACCAATGTCACATAAAGGAATGGCAATGCAACAAATACTACCTTCATGAAGGTTATGTCTTATATAAAGGTTTAAGAGAGGTTTTGGTTCAACGGTATTGTCAGTTTGGAAGCTTTACTTAGTGTTGGTGTTGAATTACGTTTTTTCATGTTGAAAGGCTTTTCTAAAATGGACCAAAATACTAAAAACAGCAAGTCCAAAAGGAAGAAAATTCAAGCTGACACTTGACTTGACTATGACTTAAGGAACTTCAAATATGAGTTTCTAGTTATATGAAAATAGAAGTGAATAATAAATCCAAAGACATGTATCTGGCAGACAGATGTGACCCAGGAATATGCAGGACCATCAGTGCCTCCACTGGAGGTTTGATACAAAAGGCCAAATCTTTCCCAAAGTCGAACATTTCTACAAATTCAAAATTTGGCTCAAGGAAACTGACTTTGATGTTACTTAAATGTTTTAGGTGTGTGACTTACTGTTGTGGTGGTAATGATCTCCTCAGTGACGACCCTCAGCGTGTCCACCACTGAAATGTATCCCAGCCTTCGAGCAATACCCAGAGCAGTGTTACCATTCTGGACAAGAAAGCATATTGTATGAGAAGAGTGTCTGTCTGTGTGGGTACGTATGTTTGCGTGAGATTTCAATCTGGTGTCTGTTTACATACTACAGTGATAGCGTTGGGCTTGGCACCGTTTTGCAGCAGTATGTTAATGATGTGTGTGTTTCCTTGCTGGGCTGCCTGGTGAAGGGGCGTGTATCCATTCTGGGAAGGAAAGAACACAGTAGATAAAAGTGAAAAAGTAAAATTAAAAGCATTAAATGAATTGATTATTTAGTGTTTAATTTGATTTTAATAGATCCTTAACATTCAGACAACTGATAACTGTGATGCTGGTCACTGATAAACAGCAGTGTATTGTTGACAAAAATATAGATTTTTCATTATAACAATAACATTTTTCTAAAGTTGTTTCTCTAACACATGAAGCAACTTCAATTAAAATAAAAAATATTTTCTTATAATTAGAAATGTTTCTCATTTTAGTGAGACTTTCCAAATAGAGCAGTTCTAGCACATTCTCTTTAATTTGGCCTTTAATAGGGGGACACCCCACACTCCACCATGAGCAAACACTTGGCCACAGTTATGAGGACAAACTCGCCAAGTACTCAAAATGGTACTGCGTAATAATGAGAACGCTCCTTATCCAAACAAAATAATTTGATTTTAAAATAATGTTGAGATGAAATTGCGACATGAAAACATGTAATAAGTGGTACATGTAGGGCCTCACAAACGTTTACTTTAG
The DNA here is from genome assembly GCF_020382885.2 of Scatophagus argus. Classification (NCBI taxonomy): domain Eukaryota; kingdom Metazoa; phylum Chordata; class Actinopteri; family Scatophagidae; genus Scatophagus; species Scatophagus argus. Next base: position 2,101,566 of record NC_058515.1, on the reverse strand, counting down.
TTTCAGTACCTTGGTATTGGCATTGACACTGGCTCCATTCTGAATCAGGAAGTTGACCATCTTGGCATTACCATAGTGACATGCTACAATCAGCGGAGTATAACCCAACTGCGAAACAACAACAAATCTGTTACAGTTCTCGAACAAAAAATACTAATGTTAAAATGATGATTTCAGCAGAATGGGAGATGGTTTTGAATAAATATGCATTAAGATTAGCAGGAAAAGGTAGGATTGTTCATACTTTGGTCTGCTGGTCAAGGTTGGCTCCGTTTTTGGCTAGTATCTTGGCAACAGCCACTTTATCCTCCTGGGCTGCCAGATGGAGGGCAGTCAGACCACTCTGCATGAGGAACACACTGAACAGTTACTATATTCACAGTAGCAAAAATCAGATCATAATCTGTCCATTCTTTCTTTTCAAATTGCCTCATTTAGCTAATTTGATATAATGAAGAAGATAGATTAGTCACTAAAAACATCATGGTTTGTTAATGTTTAATTACCTGATTAATTCTGTGATTTAAGTTATTTAGATGGTAGCAAGTACAAAGAGTGAGAGTATAGTCTGCCCCTTAGGCTCTATGATTTTTCCAATGATTGAAAAGTATTCAAAAATAGCATGGCTTTACTTAACCGTAGCAAGGATAAAAACTACTACTACTCAAATCCAACCCAGGTTCGTACATTACCTTAGTTTGGACGTTGATCTGGGCTCCCTTGCTTATAAGCAGGGCAGCCATGTCTGCGTGACCCTCCTGGGAGGCCAGATGGAGGGGAGTGACACTCTGCTTGGTCAGAATGTTTGTCTCGGCTCCATACTGCAGCAGCACTGTAGCAATTTCTGTTTGGTTCTTCTTAGCCGCAATGTGGAGAGGAGTGTAGCCATTCTGATTCATGGGGACAGAGGAGACACACTGGTGTTACTACTGAGTGGTGACAGAGACTGTTTGTCGTTAACTTTCCAGATAAAAACCTCATATACCATTTTTCTTTTCTTTAAGAACTAACATGAACAGACCTGTTTATCCAACATTGTTTTAAAATAATCTTATAAGCACCAAATGGTTTTTTTTTATGCTGAATAAGATGAGTGTGTTTTCCAGCATGTAGTAGGACACACACACACAAATTACTATGTGTAGTATCACAGGATAAAACTTATTTTTATTGTCAACAAAAGCCACAATGAGGAAAGCCAAACCAACTTTAAATGGATCCTACTAACAGGTATTGTGGTTGTACACAAGGTCTGATATATTTTATTCATTCATTCAGTCACTGAGCCCCATTGTCTTTCAAAAATGATTAAAAACACATTTTGTCACTGTCCTGCTGCACCAAAATACTATTTTCTCCGGTTTGAGTAAAGACTATAGTGGTCAGCTGTTTAAAGAAATTACTGTGAGTAAATTACTCCTCATAACATCTTATATTAGATAATTAACTTTCCACTCAGCACTCCCACTATACCCAGCACAGCAGGACAGCTTTTTACTGTGGACTCTCACTTTAGCCATCGTGTGGGGGGACGCTCCTTTGTCCAAAAGTAGGAGCGCCACCTTCTGGTTATCATAATGTGCTGCAACATGAAGCGGGGTGAGGCCATTCTGTAAGAGATGTACAGTGAGTGGATTAAACGGCAGTACACGCTGAGTTAATAAGAGGTGTTACAGGGGATAAGACTGCAGGTTTGGATCAATAAGAGTTATGTTAAATAGCAAAAGCTGTAGGGCTCACTGACTTGGTGACGAACATATTCAAAGAAAAAAAGGAATCTCAGTGTTATCTGTTATCTGTGTCATGTTTTTTGGAATAATCATAGTTAGTAATCATAGTTAATCCAAATGAAGGAATGGCTGATTTTTTCTCTTATAGTCAACTTAACCTCAGAATAACAGCAACACACTGTAGATTTAAAAACGTCACACCCAGGGAAAGGGCTCCTCAAAAATATTACATAAAAATAAATAAATAAATAAAATAAAAATAAATAAATAAATTTGGGATAATCACCTTCCCAGCAGAATCAGGTGGAGCACCACGCTGTAGCAGGAGTTTGGCTACATCTAGGCTTCCATACTTGGCAGCCACATGCAGGGGAGTAAAACCTTTCTGTGGAGAGAAACAACCTGGACGTTATATTCAGAAGTGCATTTGAAGACAGAAAATTTACAATATTTAGAAGTTAGCTAACGTCAGACCTTATCAATAACGGCAACAACGGCCAAGACCTTTCACTACATAAATATTTGTATCATATAAATACTGTAAGACACAAGCAAGCCATTTTTCAGACCAAATTGAGACATTTCAATGTGCAATTCATTAAAAAATAAATATAACTGAGTTTATTTTCCCACACAAAATAGCAATGGTACTAAAATATTTATTGCATTACAAGTTGTATTAAAAACCATGGACAGATGCTGCCCTTGACATTTTGTTTTGAAACTTAGATTCACACATATCCATACGCATCATCACTGTGTTCATCATGAAAACCTGCTTATAGTCTCATAATTTGTCTTCATTAACTTGTAATTGAAAACAATCAAGTCCCAGCTTTGCTGGTACAACACATTGATGCAATTCTACTTAACCTTACACCACAAGCACTAATTAGAGTCTTTTAACCTTCACATTACAACCAGCAGAGGGAGCATTATTTCAACTATTTGGAATACAGAACTATACTGGAGTTGACAGAAACCTCACGACCAGTGTGTTTATGACCCAGCCCTGCCCATTGAGAGATTCTTTGTTTGTCAAACCCTGGATTATATTTGATGCAGGAAGTGATTGGACAGAGAATAAAATAAAAGAAGGAAAGAAGACAATGGAAGAGAAAAACACAACTCTAAGCAAATACTCATAATGACGACCATTATGAACATGCCACGGTGTACAGAGGGTGTCAAACTTGCATGACGACAACCTTCCCTAATTTTCTTTCCATAGCGACAGCCACATCCTTCCTCCTCAGAAAGGACAGTGTGTCTCAAGAGTGTGAGAGAGGAAAAGCCACTGAACCTTGACAAATACAGAGTGCTTTACCCCACCCCTACTAGTGTCTGAATGAACTGAGACTAATCTATCCTAGTCTGGATTCATAATGAACATTTTGACTGTGCAGTGTCCTTTGGTAAACACAGTGATTATAATAAATCACTTGCTTGCATTCAGGCTTCATGCACAACAACAACAACAACAACAACAATAGAGGAAAGCGGCAGCTTTATAGCCACATCAATCATTCAACAAAAGTGGGTCAAACAGCCCTGCACATACAGTAATAGTGTGACCTCTTTATCTGAGGCTACAGGAAGGGGCACGATGGGATCATCACTTAAACAACAGTTGCACTTACAGTTCTGCAGTTATTTCATCTGTCTGTTTGGCTCCAACCTGCTAATCTGTTAAAATTTTTCAGTGGATTTGTGCATTAGTTGTATTTTTAACAGACTGGATTTTTCTGTTGTTTTTATAATATACATATCACATCATTTTTCCTACTCATATCTGCAGTATTTGTTACTGCTTCAGTAACCAGATGTTTCCAGAGCAATATTTGCCATCTCATCTGCCCCAGAAAAACGTGGCGCAAAAATTAATGTTTTTGGCAGATGCTGACGTTAAATGGCCCCTATGTGTGGAAAGTAAAACTGTTCAGTAGGCTAACAAGTTTAACTAAAGGCTAATAATCAGCTACTTCTTCATGTGTTCTCAAAAGTCCTCAATTTGAGTTCAAAATTGATTTTTTGGTCAAAGCAAGACTATGCAAAACCAGAAAGAGGAAATAATACATTCTGCAGATTACGAAAAGCATGACTTCATGAACGATAAAACAGCCTCGTTTATCATGAAGACTGGAGACGGAGAGGAAAACGGGACTAGTATACCTTTAGAAGTGTTGGTATTCAAAGACCCACCTTGGTAGCTAGGGAGTGTGAAGCTCCGGCCTCTAGCAGGACCGAGGCTGTCTCCACCTGCCCCTCCCTGGCAGAGATGTGAAGGGGGGTGTAGCCATTGGTTGTGGCAGCATCAGGATGGGCCATGTGCTGCAGCAGCAGCTGTACAATCTCTGTTTTTCCCAGACGGGATGCAATGTGAAGGGGAGTCTGATCCTCCTGAAGATGACCCATTGGAAAAAGAAAAAGAAAAACTTATTATTATGATTATTTTAAGGTAGCTTATCCTGCATGGTGACAGAATGCTACAGTAGAAAGTGCTAACTGGTATATCAGTAAAGACGACAGCAGGCTCACCCGTGCATTGGCGTCCACTATTGCTCCATTCCTCAGCAGACATCTGACCACCTCCACCTGTCCTGCCCTGGCTGCCATGTGTAATGCTGTTTCTCCACGCTGTACATATAACATACAGCAGCATATGGATCAGCAGAGTCAACACGCACGTAATTAACCGAAATACGAAAGCCCTCCCCAGAATCTGACACTATAAGGCTGTTTTCACATTCACTGCTCAAATTGTACATTTTCTCTGTGCTCACTGAAAATCTGACTTTAATTCAGCATACACGAGTGTGATGTGGAAGTTCGAAACTGCCAGTACACATTCACTGAGAATGGACTTTCCAGTGAAGTAGGAGACATCTTATGCCCCAGAGTTAAACTTGTGAAATGAAAACGAATGTGCATATTCACATATTTTGGGATTTTTAAGGAGGTAGAAGGAAAACTTTTTATCCTTTTAAAGAATTTTTATGTGCTAATTCCACCTTTTTTTTATTGTTTCAAGCAGGGAACATGTCTTATCCCCTTTTAGGAGCAGATCTAGCGGATTTATTTTAGCACTTTTCTCACAGAAAAATAACTATATTACAAGAAGATGCGTTATTGCCCACTCCGTCACTCCCCTCGTTTTGATTGGCTTGTTTCTCATTACTCACAATATTGCTGACATCGGGTGAGGCTCCGTTCTGCAGAAGCAGCAGAACGATGTTCAGGTGACCCATGAATGCTGCTACGTGAATAGGGGTCAAACCGGACTGGATACAGGAAGGTAAGTGAAAGAGGAATAAGATGAAATGTCAGTCAAGTCAACATAGATCTGTTACTCAAGAAGATCTCATGTGGAAAATTCTAGCATTGTCTGACTAATCAATAGTTACTTATTACATTTTTTAGATGTTAATTTACAAATTTATAGGTTTTTTCACTCTTCTATTTATTTTTTGCATTAAAAGGATTTTATCTACTACTTTCCAAGTCTGTATCTTGTTAAGATCTACAGTTATCGTATTATTGCCTTAAGTATTGTGCATTGATAAAACATCTTGATGCATTATGTCATTATGAACAGGCTCTACAATAGCTGATTTCTCCTTTAATTCTATTGAAACAACAATCTTTCTTAAGAACCTAACTGGACAAAAGCACAGATTCCTAATTTTCAAACTAGAAAAACACGTCAGCTAACACAAAAATACTGTCAAACTTATGCTTGTAGTATAAAGCAACACATTCTTCTACTTAGTGAAAAGTCCAAAGTTGAACTCATTTGTGATAATATTCAGTCTTGCCCAATTCAATGCATCCAGGTGTTTTGCTGCTGCAGCCTTATTTGGTCTAATAGCTTATGGTGGCTAATGCTGCTGACCTTAGCTTACATTAAATAGAAACTGTGGTGGTAAACCAAAGTTCTGAGTCAGTTTGCTAAAGGGATGCAAATCTTACTTTTATCAACTCATAACATTTATCAATATCCCCTAAATGTGACTTGTGGCCACAGTGGCTGCTGTTCAGCAAGAGAAACATAGCAATCAGTATAAGTTCATCTGCTAATCTTAGCTTTGGGCAAGTTCAGCAGTAAGTTTTGGAAGCTTATTGACAAAAAGGCAAGTATTAAATACTATATATAATATAATAATATAATACTATATAATACAGTACATATTTGTTTGCTTTCATGTTAATTTAATTTATTGTTCTTAGAATTCATGTCAATTTTTGGCAAAAGTTAACACTGTTAAACCTAAACTAATCCTTAAACTCCTGCTATCTGGAACTTCTTTTGGTATGACTGTCAGTTGCCATGTGACAGATGGTAGGTTCAAAGAAGCATTTGTGCTGATTTCTACTACACTCAGGTGTGTGACCAACCTCTGTAATGGCCTGGATCGAGGCTCCATATTTGACCAGCAGCTCCATCACTTTCACTCGGTTCTTCTTACAGGCTATGTGCAGTGGAGTGAAGCCATTCTGTTGGGAAAACCATCACATACAAAGTAAAGAGTGAAGCTAAACAATATTTAACATGACTAAATATTCACCTTAGTCATCTGATCCCTCTGAATCTATATGTATAGCTTGACTAAATTATCCTTTTGACTTGTATCTTATGACTGGTCGAATTCCCACAGAAGAATTACTAAAGTTACATAGTATCTTTGTACCATACCAGTGCCCTGGCATTGGGGTTGGCCCTTTTGTCCAGCAGCAGTTTGGTGACTCTGTAGTGACCGCAGTGAGCTGCCACGTGTAACGCTGTTAGGAAGTCCAAAGTGACATCATCAACAGGAGCCTTGTACTGCAGAAGGTGTTTGACACACTCAACATGGTCGCCTTGTGCCGCCATGTGAAGAGGAGACAGCCCATTCTAAAATGTGAAAGAGAGAAAGTTTAGTTTAACGGAGATGCTGATTGACTATTTGGCTAGTACTATACTACTCTGCTGCTTAGATCATCGTCTTGGGTATACATGAAACCATGACTACTGAGAAAATCTTCTGATAAAAGAAAAATCAGTTTAAGAGTGCAAGAGTACCCCTTTTTCATATGAGCATCAAACACCTAATTAGCAATTAGCTGATAACATTTAGCAGCTAAAAAGTCATATATTTTTGTCAAGGTTTGGTGGAACAAAACAGAGACTGAGACAAACAAGTCTTCAAATGAATGCTAACATTGTAAAGGGGCTGCTTGTTAACATGTTAAATGTGTCAGTCAGGTCCTGTAGTTACTGTAGCTTTTAACAGTTTTTATTTCAATGATCAAATGAGAATATTGATAAAATATTGTGATACAGTGGGTATTTAACATTAGCCTTGTGGCACACCTTGGTTCTGGCCAGTAAGGGTGCTCCTCTCTCCAGCAGCAGCTCCACAGATGTACCATGCCCACTTCGAGCAGCACAGTGAAGAGGAGTCAGACCATCCTACAGAACAAATAACAATGATTTCACTTTTCTGAGATTATTGCTCACATACAGAAGTCTTTTTCTTTTTAACAAGTCAATCTGGTTAGTTGAGGTCTATGGACAGTCGTTTTATTCAAAATGAAATAAATAGATATGGCAATCAAATAAACCCAAAAAATAAATAAAGACAATGTGCCCTGAAAAAAATTAATGTGGCTAGTTTAGTTTTTTAGTTTGTTTAGTTATCAAGCTCCTCTACTGTGGAACCATCTTACGGTTTTGGTCCAGGAGGCAGACACCCTCTCTACACTTAAGAGTAGACTTAAAATTTTCCTCTTTGATAAAGCTTATGGTTAGGGCTGGCCTTAACTATAAGGCCTAACTACTCTCTCTCTCAACCCAACTGGTCAAGGCTGAAAGATGGCTGCCCATCTTGAGCCGGGGTCTGCCCTGAGGTTTCTGCCTTCTAAAAGGCAGTTTTTCCTCGCCACTGTCGCTAAGTGCTTGCTCAAGGGGGAATGTTGGGTTCTCTGTATTACAGTTTAATTAAAGAGTTTGGTCTAGACCTGCTCTAATTGGAAAGTATCATGAGATTTTTGTTGTGAATTGGCGCTATATAAATAAACTGAACTGAAAACTGAATTGAAATAAAAGTACCATGAAATAACTAAATGTAATCTTACCAAGAACATCATTTTGAAGTAAATGAATGTGTTTATTAATTCATTGGGTTTATTTCATAGTTATATTTATTTCATTTCATTTTGAAAAGAAAACCACTCTCTGTAGAGGTCACTGGGTTAACCTTAAAAAGACCTCCTCGTGTGCCTTAATATAGCCAGGTTATGTTCTAAACGTTGCCAGTGACCAGACCAAACAGGATGTTCATATTGTTACAGTCAAATATGGTTAATGATGTGAATGTCCTGCTAAGATCAACACCAGATAGAGGTTAGGATGTCCATCCAGTGTGATACTGAATTTAACCCACTGACCCACTGAGGTGCAGCTGAGCTCAACAGCATTAAGCTCATAAACACATCTGTTGTCTCTAGTGGAGATAATAATAATGAGCTGTTATTTTTTTTTGCTAGCTCAGCTTCATGCCGACACATGTAACAGACGGTATGTTTTGCCTCGGCATAACACAAAAAAAAGTGTGAAAAGTTCACACAGATATGAAGTATTTATTGTACTTAACTCAAATCACATCTCATGATTTTTTCCTAAACTTACTGAAGTAGTTTATTCGCCTAAACCTGACCAAACTGCAACCATTACCTGAAGTGTTTCTCAAGAAGCTTTATTTTGAAAGTGTAATCAGACATTGCATATGCATTATTGTTGACTAGACCACCAAATGAGTGTGTACTTCTCAGGGCTAAGACATCTAGGCAAAATGGGACCCTGTCGTGGTTGACCAGTAGGTCTGTTACACGCTGGTGTGAGACCGGGTAGTTTTAATAGAGGAAACAATTGACCTAAGGGTGTTCAGTTAGTACAAATGTGGAGAAATGGATTTGGTTTAGTAAAAAGGAAAGAAGAGATGTGTATTAAGCTGTTATTTTGAGACACATTCCCTTTTAATCAGAATGTTTAGTCTGTACCTTGTGAAGAAGATACCATCACCATAGCTGTGTTGTTCTCATTATACTCACCCTTGTTTTAGCATCAATTTGAGAGCCTCGGTCCAGTAACAGGCCAACCATGTTAGTGTTACCACGCTTGGATGCCACATGTAGAGGAGTAATCCCATTCTGCAGGAAGGTACAAAAATTACTTTTCTAACTTGGATTTTGTTTTAGTCCCATCAAAATATTACACAAATACAAATACGCACAATACACAATATAATACACAAAGTATTGATTAAAACTGATATACTGATATTGATATTGAAATGTAACCCACACAGTGAAAATACTGTATGCAGAGAAGAAATTTAAAAATATGAATCATAAATAGACTAAAGCAACAACTGACAGTTCAAAAGCAAAACTCTTCTTATGCCAAATAAAACCCCCTTTACCATACAAGTTGAAAAGTAAAATACTTAGTAAAGGGGGGGGGCTGGAACCTACCCCAGCTGACTACGGGTGAGAGGCGGGGTACACCCTGGACTAGTTGCCAGTCAATCACAAGGCTGACACACACAAAGACAGATAACCACACACCTAGGGGCAATGTAGAGTAGCCAATTAACCTAATGTGCCTGTTCTTGGGATTGTGGGAGGAAGCCGGAGTACCCGGAAAAAACCCACGCAGGCACAGGGAGAACATGCAAACTCCTCCCAGAAACTCCATAGAACCTGGAACCCTCTTGCTATGAGGCGACAGTGCTAACCACTGCACCACCATGCCGCCCCCAACTCAAACATATGAAACACATTAAATCTACATGCCATATGCTATACACGAATGTTAATTTGTGCTTTTCAACTCTACTCACTACTTTGTTGCTGTGTCACATATATATCTGCTTCAACATATATCTTTTCAACATATGCAATTTGTCTCTGCAACCTTGCCACATAATCAATCCCATGAGTATGTTTTTCTGAAGTCCTGCTGTGTCAGTGATTTTTGTGTTTTGTTGTTTTTTTTCCCAGGGTGCAAGGTGAGGAAAGAGATATTTTTATCCACACTACTCAAACTGCTTAAAATAGAACATCTGAACTGGTTTTTATTGATGAAAGGGACAAAACACAACAAATGAAAGGCCAGAAATTAAAGTAAGCAATGTTTACTGCTTCACTAATGTGACAACATATGTGGTGCATTAAGAAAGGAAAAAAATAAAATACAAAAAGAATAACATAAGACATAAAACATAAAAAACATGCAACACACGATTTGCTGAAGTCAATGCATCCATGCACAGTTTTGAGACAAAAAAAATGAAACTAAACCAAAACTAATCTACACTAAACTTTGTGTAAAAATGTGATGTGGGTTGTGGTTACATGGATGTAGCATGAGTAAAAACTGTTGTGCAGTCTGTGATAGCTGGATTGATTAAACCAGAAGTGTATTTGTTCCATCAGATGTCTGAAATCATGGCTGTCTTCCTGTGTAGTGTGTGGTGTATTTAGGCAACTACTGGAGTTAGGGTTAAGGCCAGGCAACTTTAAAAGTTAATGGCACTAAGGTTGGAGAAAGACAGGGACAACAGCCATAGTTAACTGATGAATAGTGAGAGAACTAGCCCTTCTGTCTCCTGCTCCAAGGTCAAACATATGGAATCCTACCCTTGCTGTGAAGTCAACTGCTGCCCCTCTGTTCAGCAGAAGTGTGGCCACATTGACGTTGCCATAGTGGGCAGCGATATGTAGGGGGGTGAATCCACTCTGGAGGAAAGAGACAGACACACAGAGAGGGGCAGAGAGGTCAGACATGAGCCTTTACTTCATGTCCTTGAACTTTCATTCTTGTCTCTTGATCTTTAGTCTTCCCAGCATGCAGCAATTGGATCAAGCATCACAAAACTAAACTGAAAGCAAAGAAAATTGAAAAAGTCACTGGAAAGAAAAAAAAATATTTGAAAATATTCAAGTCAGAATGTGTAGCATCCATACACGCAACTCAAAAACAAAACCAAACAAAACATACTCAGACATGTCAAATCCATGCAGGTTAGCAACCACAGAAACAAAAGTAGAGGAAGAGCTTTCCTCAGCTTCTAAAAATATTTTTTGAGAAAAAAAAAAATTTGAAAAGGAAAAAAAAAATTATAACAAACAGATGTACAGTACACACAGACTGTCATCAAGAATCACATATAGACAGACAGCTACCCAAACAACACCAAATTATATTAAAATCACAAAGTGTCACTTAATGAAGAGAGTTTATTTCTGATCAACACCAAAGTGCACTATGTTAACTGTACATCATAGAAGTAGTAGAGTTAGCAATGAGAAATATATGCGAAAAGTTAGAGACTGCAGAGCAGGTTGGAGTAGTTGTGAAATTCTTGCCTTACCTTGCCATTCTGTAAGTGTGGTCCGATTTTATGTGAAAAAGTTGTTTACAAAAGTGTGAAGAATACAGTGACTAACGTGATGGTTTAAAAACTTTACACAGTCAAAAGCTTAGAATGGTGCAAATTAAGGTAATATGAATGCAACATGCTATAGAATGTCAAGTTTTTAGCCATGCAGGTCTTATTTTTAAAGCTTTCAGATTTTCCCATACCATTATTGACTTGCATTGTTTGCTACAGTTTAAAAAATAAAAGTTATATACTTGTAATTTGGATATTTTTGATAAAGAAAGCATGCATTTGAAATATTTGATCAGGAAGCAGTTAGTATGGATGACCAGCACTTTCAATACTACAATAAAATAATTTCATCAATTTAAATTTCCCATTTGCGTGTACATTAAATATGTCAAAAAGAAAAGATTTTACTTATCACTTTTAAAAATGCATTAAATGAAAAATAAAAATAAAAATTCTAGTGACAAATAATCCTGAGCAAAACAAAGCAAAATACCGCCATAAATTGAAGATTTTACTAGCAATTTGCTAGCAATTATGTACTTTCAAACATGAAAATAAAAATAGCATTTTTATCACTTTAACATAATATAATTTTCATTTTCATTTCATCATACACCATGGGCACACAGATGGAAAATTAAATTTCAACTGGAGTAAATAATTTTGTTTTTATTTTGGCAGCCCTGGACTTCCATACTTCATCATGTATGAAATCATGTGGTGTAATATTTACATTTATTTAACCAATATTTGAACTAGGTAGTTCATAGTGCATCTCTGTAAATCATGCAAAGCAACATAAACAGACAAACTTACAAGACAGACTAATAACAGTATACATTTATGACTGCTCCTAAAATGCATTAGTAAAGTATGCATCAAATCAAAACCTTGCGGTAGAAAAATGTATTGACTTAAAATCAATCAATAAAACATACATCTCAATAATGATGCAAAAGGGGCTGGTGACAAAAGTAATATAACCTGGAAAAAAATGAGAATGAAATACATACAGAGTACGAATAAACAAAATCTAAAGACAAAAACTGAAGATAGGCAGAAGGTATGCAGTGCCTGAGCACAGGACATAAAGCAGCAGCTTGGCCATTAACGTCAACTGCGTCTCTTATCATACCAAACCAAAATAAACTGTGGGAAAAGTAACCAAATTATTTATTTACACATGCACGTTTTATTTATACCATGCAGTGCTATGGAAATAAAAACAAATAAATGGTGGAGGGAAAGAAAAGAGAAATAATAAAGGGATGGGACTGCATAGTGAACCTGTGGAGAATTAAAGGAGCGTGTGTATACCTCAGTAGTCCTATTGACCATCATCTGAAGCAGGGGGAATGAAGAAGTGAAAGATCAGTTCAGTTCAGCTTGTTTAACACATTACTGCGTTGTAGACGGATGCAAAGCAGCTCAGAAGCAGCTGTGCAGTCAGACAGTAAGCTGAGCAGCCATGTGGCTGTGGTGGGTCACTTCCCTTTCATGTGGTAACCCAGAGCAGTGATGTGAAGTTCACACAGAGGTGAGGCACATCAAAGCCGAAGGTCTCGTGGAGATGCAATTAGTGATTGTTTTCATTGTTGAGCAATCAGTTTGTTTGTTTGTTCATGGGTTTAACTGTTTGGTCTAGAATTTTAAAGAATGCTGAAAAAATGTTCATTGCAACTTATCAATCCAGAGAAGCTGGAACAAACAAATATTCAACATTTTTGCTCGATAAAAGAATTAAACACTTGTAAAAAATGTTGATTAATCTTTACGTGCATCAGCTTGGCAGCCGAGGTTGGAGAAACGTGGTGTGGTGGAGTGATAATGTCCCCACCCCCTCATTCGCCAGCTGATGTGCCCTTGAGCAAGGCACTTAACCCCCAATATATGCTCCCCGGGCGCTTCTTCTTCCGTGTGTTTCTATGCATGTTGCGTGTTGCATGTGTGTGTGTTTCAATCAGTGATGGGTTAAATGCAGAGAAGTCATTTCCCAGCTTGGGATTAATAAAGTCACTTAAATTAAAAAAATTCAAAAATGAATGTTAGGAAACTTTGAATAGACAAATGGGCGTAACTAACATTACTGAGTGAGCTTGCTGACCCTATAACTCTTCTGTACTTGAACATTTTAGCATGTCATGGGTAAACATTCGAACAGTTCTATTACCAGTACAGCAAAACCTTGTGTCTCTTTAAAGGATAATTCTGCTTTACTGCAACCTGGTTACTGGTTACAGTAACATTGTACTCGCAGTGACACAGTTTAGCTAGGATAACAAACACAAGCAGTGAGATCATCAGACAGGTTGTAAATATGCAGCAGTTTAACTAGATTATCTAAAAACAAAGTGCACCATATCCTCTAAAATGCAGTAGTACATCAAGTCAGAAGGGAATAAGGAGGTTTATTTTGATTTGTTTTTAACAATGGCTTTGCACTCTATAAGAGCTACATTTTTTATAAGAATCTTTGTTTAGTGAACGGAGATGTAAGCAGAACATTTCAGGCAGCTGTCACTGGACTGCTTTTTCCAAGGTATTTTAATAAAACTGTACCCGTGTGACAGCAATATGTGCTTTATGCGTACATGTGTTTGAATATGACTGTACATGCTGCCGTTTATAGTCGTTTTCCTCTGGGCCTTTCTTATTACTCATACAGTATTGAACATGGCTGCATTGCAACAGCTGAACCACACATTATACTAAACGTATGCTTAAACACTGGGCTACCATCGTCAATAAAACAAAACTTAATTGGTGCCTTGTTGAAACGTACTATAACTACGTTAAGACTGATAAACTAGGATATAGTGCAGTAAATCATCTTCACTCTAGCCATGTCACTTTAAGTCACTATTTGGTATAGAGCAGGCATGTCAAACTGGTCCACAGGAGGGCCGGTGTGAACCTGATGGATGCAGGTTTTCTTTCCAACCAAGTAGCAGCACACCAGACTTGACTCATTTAATCAACTGATCTCCGTCTTCAGACAGTTGATTGGTCAAATGGTGTGCTCTTGGTTGGTTGGCACAAAAACCTGCAGCCACACCGGCCCTCCTGTGGACCAGTTTGACACGCCTGGTATAGAGGAAGAGTCACAACTAAAAATTTGATAACTGTGCATTCCCACTGGTACTGGATTGACACTTTAAACTCTGCAATCCCTTGTCAGTGGTCAAAAAGCAATATTGAATATAACCTCCAACCACCCATTGGTTGCATGCAGCCTTAAATATCACCACCATACAACTTGCAGACACACTCCGTGCAGTGGACAGTGCTCCAATTCGACACCATTGCAGCGAGGGGGGGGGAAAGAGGGAGAGACCCAATTAGTGGCAGGACCAGGAGACAGTGAGAGAGAGAGAGGAAGAGAAAGAAGAGGAAGAAGAGAGACGCATAGACAGACAGATGGAAACACACACTATGCACAGGAATTCAGCTTCTTGGGAAAAGTACATTGCAAAAAAAAAAGTGCTCTTCTGTCACACGCTTAATCATATTATGAGTGACCTTATTTACACTTGCTGTAATTGGTATCTAGATATTTCACCAAGGTAAGGAAAATCTTCACTGAAACAAAAGTGTGATACAATAACATCCAGTTTTCCAGACCACATCCACAGCTGACAGAACTTGCCAGAGTCAGATAGTAGGGCAGGAGTGAAATTCTTCAGCTTCTTCACTGCCAAACCGGAAGTGTTTGTTTGGTCATATTATAGTTCAAGCAGTGCAGCTTGAGCTGACTGACTGAACTAGCTTCCAACCTTTGCTCCACTTGCAAGAAACTGAATAGAGAGTAACACAAGAATGAATTTTCCTCCCTGTCTTGCCCAGTGTTGTTGCCTTCCCACAATCCATATGTGTGCTTTTTCTGATGAACTTTTTTCAAAAAATATTTTCTTTTGGTGTCAATTGAAACAGCTACAAATGACCTACATAAGAATCATTCATATGAACATTTTCTTAGCTGCCAACTCTATGGTGTTGGTTAAACTTGAGAAAATATTGTGGTCATGATTAAAAGAAATCAAAGTTGAGTACTACATGTTTTCATGAATTTGATTCCAATTCATATAATTTTGTTGACTTTAATTCAAATATTTCTATTAATTGCAATGCAACCTGGTCTTTTTTTGAAAATAACTGTTGCGATCATTATTCATGATGGAGAGTATACACATCTGTAAGTGATCTCATCCCACAACCATCATAATCATAGATAAAACTGTTTTACCACACATTACCTGTGTGTATAAAAACACAGACCTTGGATAGGTAGGAATGTCAGTGCTATGTGCTAAGAGGTCATCACTGTGGGTAGAAACCTCATCACTTAGAGTATTAACATCATCACCACAGGCACTAATGTCATCATTACAAATACAGCTCAGCCCTGTAGAAAAAGTCGCACAATTGGCCTATAACATCATCTTCCATGTAACTGTTTGTTGCCAGCTTTCCACCTACTCATCCACTTTCCACAATGAGCAAAAACTAAGACCTTGTGATTATTTTGAAGATAGAATACAATGAGAATGGCATGATTATTATATTAGATTATCAGGAAAACTTATCCAGATACACATCATATTTTAATAGCAGAGGTAAACAAGGTCAAGGTCATGTGTGAACCCCACGTGTTGGTTTTCTAAAAACCAATGTCATATAAGCTACACTGGTTTTGAACACTTTACCTTCTGTATTCCATTCCTCATATATCACCAGATATTCAAGCTTAGTTACTTAGCTAAATCCACTGCAGTCTCATCTAACCCAGAGACTTCATTCCTCATTCCACAGTATGGACACACTGGCACAAAAGCATAGCTCCACACTGCTTCCACACATGCCAACCATTCAAATACAAACAGCACCATCAGCATACCTTCGACTGAACATCAGCATTGTGGTCGTTCTGGAGGAGCAGGGCAGCCGACTTGGTGTCATCCTTGCGGGCAGCGATGTGCAAAGCAGGCAGGCGAACCTTGCCTTTAGTATCATTCTCCAGTAAGATGGAGACCACCTGGTTGTGGCCCTGTTGGAGGGCGATGGCCAGAGGGGTGAATCCATCCTGGATAGACAGGGATGAGAAGGCAGAGGTTGTTCTCAGCAAATCTTTAATGTGGGAACATCCAGCAAGGTGTTTATCTAATATTTAATATGACATACCTATAAAATATATCTATTGTCTAATTTCTAGATGATTGCTCAGTTCTAAATAGTCTATATACTGTGTACTCCCACATGGTTTTCAGAGGCTCCGTGTTGACTTCTCCGCATTATAAGTAATATATTGCACCAACCATTTCTTTTTTTGTTAGTCAGCTGTTTAAATCCTCTGTGTAACTTGCTGTACTCAGTATCACGTCATAATGCCCAAGAAACAGAAAAATCACAGTCAGAAAAATCCATCCCAGGCAAGTACTTCGGTTAGCAAGGCTGTACAAGTCACTATTAACAGCCAGGGAGCTGAGCTAGCCAAAGTTTCCAAGTTTCAATGCAGGGTTGTCTCTACTCAAGCGTTTTCATCCACCTTTCAAAATAAACACCACGAAAATAAACACCACGACACTGAATGTGGGCGGCACGGTGGTGCGGTGGTTAGCACTGACTCACAGCAAGAGGGTTCCAGGTTCAAATCCTGGTTGGGGCCCTTCTGCATGGAGTTTCTGTGTGGTTCTTTTATTTCATATGATTAATTACTCAGTGAAAGCAAAGTGAACCCTTGTTCAAAGCTCATGTTTGTCCTCTCTCGAAAAACATAGGGATGACACTAATGTTTCATATGCTTTTTCAGAGTTGCCAACATGCCAAACTTTTTCATTTCCTTACACTTGCTTTCTGACCCATAATCCATCTGTGGACATTGTAGTCACTGTATGGACAAACGTGGACTGATCTGCATATATGCAATTTTACTATCTATTGATAGATAGATAGATATACATACATATATATACACACATACATACATAACTACATAAAATGACAGAAAACATGGGATGGGATTTATGACCTACACTGAGGCTAGCCACTAGGGTCAGTGGCCTCAACGAATACATAAAATAAATAAATAAGCCATATATTTTTGCATAGACATCATGACTCCCAGATGGTCAGATGATGTGTCCCAGTCACTTTGGTGGTCTCATAACATTTCTGCTAATTCCATTAGCATGTTGACATTTTTAATGCAGAGTGCAACGGCCCAATATCTCCTGAATAGGTTGCCAGGAAATTTGGCACAGACTTTCACGTCTCTCAAATGGTGAACTGTTGGTGAACCCTTGAATTTTGATGTAGCATTTCCATCAAGGTTCGTATCTACTTTGTATTCAGTGCTTATTAATTAAATATTAGCCAGGTACGCAGGATGTCTTATGTATGATATAGTAGAGTTTGTCTTCTTAAATACACACCTCTGTTGCAGTGCTCTGGTTACCACCGTTCTCAAGCAGGTATCGCACCACATCCAGGTGATTCTCCTGGGCAGCCATGTACAGAGGAGTGAATCCATTCTGCAGCACACAGGCAAATACAAAAGGTTACCAATAAACTGCAATAAAATAATAAACTACAGTCCATGTAAAAAACTTTTGTATTTACTCAACAAAACACCAACCAACTCTCTCGTGATATTAGTGACAAAAGGGGTTGTCAAATTGTCAATTGTCAAAGACTTTTAAGGGGAATATAGAATTAAATAATTCAGCAGCAGAGTGCAGAAACTCACCTGAGACTGTGCGTTGATGTCAGCTCCTCGTTTGACCAAAATCTTAACTACCTCAGCCTGACCAGCTAGGGAGGATATGTGAAGTGCTGTGTTTCCTTTCTGGGATAACAGAAAACATACAAGGACAGTGAGAAGAAGCATTACACTCTAAAAATAATGATGGCAAGTACAAGTTACCACATTTTATTTAGGACATCAGCTCATTAGAAGATAGTATCTTTGAATACAGTTGATGTCCTGCAAAAATGAACAGCTCTTAGTATTTGCGGGTTCCAGTCTAAATTCTTTATTATTTTAGCAAAGTCTACTGAATTGCAGATCGGTTTGTACCCATTAAGTTCCATATAGTTTGAAGGATCTCTGATCTCATTTGGTAGTAGATGCGGTTAACAAATTTACATCCTGACACTGTGATTACTACAGGGAAATAGCCTGTCTCTAATACTTCTGTGTGCAAAATAGTATTGGGAGCAATGATACTCAGCTTACTCATGTATGCACTCAGTTACAGTTAAGTTAAGTGCTTACATAATAACTTATAAATATGGTAAACTGAGATGGTGGTTTGGTTCCCTTGACGATACCCTAGGTGGCTACAATACTGCAAACACATGCAAGGAAGACCATTAGCTAGTATACAGGGATGTAAACAATGTGGTGCTACTAAACATTATGTATATTACAATGCTGAGTTTTATCACACTTTTAACAAGTGAGCAGTTAAAATAAAATTCTGTAATCAGAATCAGAATTCCTTTATTTATCCCCGAGGGTAAATTCTTCTTTCTTACAGACATTGCAATTTTCCCAACCAAGAAAAGTGAAAACATAAGAAAAATAGCATAAAATAATAAAAACAAAAGAAAACAATAAAGAAAGTCAGGAGCATCTGTAACAGGCTGCACACGTGTTGACACAAGCGCACATGTGACACTTTATTTGTGCAATGACATAACCTGTCATAAATATGAAGGAATCTCTGTGACTGTTCTCATTAAGTTTCATTCAGTTAATCAACCCTCATTAAAAGTGGCTCACCATGCTCATCATGCTCATGAGAGGTTTCAGTTCAGTCTTATAACATCAGCACCTAAAACTCTTTGGGTTTACTTTAATTTACAATACTTACTGTAGCTACATTAAATCTATATTGATAGATCTGCTATATAACTGAAGAGGAGAGTACGCAGTTGCAATTCTCAGTGACCTTGACATCAATAAATAGCTAACATGATCCCATTAACTGAAATTGAAATATCAAAGCCTCAGTAACTTCGGCTTGTCACTCCTCACAGGAGTAAAATGTACACAGCAACACAGCAGCTGAACGTTGGCCATATGGATGATGGTGAGATAGTGATGGATGGCAAATGAAAGGAAAAAACGGGTCACCTCTCAAAAGGCTTCTTTGGTTCTAAGACTGATGAGGAGGTATAACCTCTAGTGAGGATGTCACTGCTGGTCTGACGTGTATTGTCTGCGACAATACACATATTCCATTGAGCAATTTCACCTAAATAAACATTTCTTTAAGTAGCTATTAGGGACGCAGAATATCTTTAAATTGGCAAACATCATATGTTTTATGCATGAAACAACTCAGACGGGATCAGAAAATAATGCCATCCTCTCTTCGAACTATTTACTATGGTAATTTCGCACAATTCAGAACTGTCCTTTGGTTTTAAAAAGATGTAATTATTAATGAATATTTGTTATATTATTATGTGTAGGCCTGTGATAAAGGTCACTGATGTAACAAAGGAATTTAGAACGTGGCATCAGCTGTATCACACAGATAGTTTAATTTATTTGGTTAATTAATACTTCAGCTGATCAAATATGTCACTGCTTTATGTTTTACTTTTGACTATTTATTAATTTTTGTTCAGGATTCAGGATATCTTTAACTAAAGATGAATGTAGGCTGTCAGTCAGAAACGTGATCTCTGACTTTTTGATAGACTCAAATCATGCATGATGATGATGATGATGATGATGATGATGATGATGATGATTCTGTTTTAACACAAATTGCTAAATAATTACAGAACAGATATTTAGTGTGTCGTATATGACATCCTCTGATAAGTGTCACACTGTCAACACCACACAACAGTTTACTACTATTAAAACTGATAGATTACTGTAACATGTAACAAAACAAGTGTTGTCGTAAGGTGTGGTTCCATCAAAGGCCTTAAATGAATAACTGTTTGTTAATAGAAGTTATTTGTGACAAATGAACAATTGGTAGTTAGTTATATAGATACTACTAACATCAAATAAAAGTGAACAACAGTGTTCAAACCAATAAAACCTGATTTTTCCAAATTTGACAAAAATGTTGTTTATTAATACACTGAAAATGACTGTGTAGTATGTATGTATGTATGTATGTCTTTTCAGAAACTGAAGTTCACTCAGTAGGAAGATGAGATAACTCACCTTTGTGGCTGAATCCACTGCTGCACCTCTGTCCAGCAGCTCCTGGACCAGATCTACATGGCCTTCCTTGGCTGCAAGATGCAGTGCATTAAGACCATTCTGGGGAAAAAATGAGAAGGGAGGACAGGTCAACCCAAACATTCAACCACCCAGCATCAACAAAGAATAAAGACAAATCCAAATGAATAGAGAAGGGATTACCTCTTCCAGGTAACTGAACTGCCCTTCTCCCTGTGCTTCAATATTTTGAATGTGAGCAGCTGTACTTCACTATTACATGTGCTGGGACAGACTGAAATATCAAAGTTAGCTATCAAAGTTGTCTTAGATGTTGCACCACGTGCTGTCGCGGAGCGGAGCCAGTCCTGGGTATGAAGATATAAATAGTTGTGTGTGTGTGTGTGTGTGTGTGTGCAGGTCAAGCAAACATCCTCTTTTTCATTCTAACATGTTGCGTTTTCGCTCAAATATCACTGACGCTGATTGGTGATGGCTGAGAAAATACAAACACAGGAGGGATTACAGTTCCAAAATATCACAAGAAGCAGAGACCGGTAATAACAAAGAATACAGAAGCTTGTCATTTCATTGATGATTTGGTATATTTCAAATGGTAATAATACTGACAAAAACTTCTCCCTAACTTCGCACACATGGTAGGTCAGAGTGGTGTTTGAAGTTTCAAGCTATAAATCACTCATGAGCACTATTAATAATCTGTATTGGTCCTATGAGTGTCATGTGCTGCTTGGTGAGGTGGAACACCAAATAAGAGAGCATGCTTGAAAACTGACAGATTGCCACACAAATGTTAGCATTCAACCTTATTACATCCCAAGGGAGTATCTGCATGTTATTGTGCTTAATGTGTACATCCCTCCCTCGGCTGACGCAGCAGCCGTCTGTGAGCTGCTCCACGATGTGGACCAGTGACCAGGATGCAGACACAGCACCCACAGTCCCTCCTGCTCATCAGCGGAGACTACAATCAAGCCTCTCTATCTTGCTTGGACGCTCTGATCACCGTCTCGTTCACCTGCTCCCTGAATACACAGGGTGAGAAGAGCGTCTTCACAGAAGAAGTCTGTGAAAGTGAGGACTGATGAGGCCAGTGAGAGACTGACAGACTGTTTCCAAACCACAGACTGGGAGACACTTTACAGCTCTCATGGTGACGACATCAATGGTCCGACCGAATTGTATCACAGACCACATCAACTTCGGTGTAAAGAACACTTAGTCAACCCAGAGGGTACAGTGTTTCTCCAACAACAAATCCCGGCTGACCCCTGAGCTTAAAGCCCTGCTGAACCAGAAGAAGAGGCCTTTCATTGCAGAGTGGAGTTCAGTGTGAACTTAAGTACTCAATCAGGTGGGCCAAGAACAGCTACAAGAGGAGGTGCGGCTGGAGCAGAACAACACAGGAGATGTGTGGAGGGGACAGGAAACAGAGGGACAGCTGAAGGCGACCAGCGCTGGGCATAAACCTGATTTTCAACAGATTTACCATCACCATTACCTGTGGCAGCCATGGTCTAGAGGTTTGAGAAGTGGCTTGTGACTGACTGGAGGGTTGCTGGTTCGAATCCACCCTGGACTGGAAATGTGGTGACAATATAACTGACTCTTTTAGCTTGCCCAGACCTTGAAATGCTGTTTGATATGCTGCCTACTGTCTGCTCTGCGTACCAATGCCATGGCCACTACTGCTAGAGGCTACACATGCCGCACTGTACAACACCCTTTGGCCATCATTGTGCTCTGAAAGCATCCTTTTACCTTCAGTGGGTTGTGCCCTGGGCTGAACAGTCTTTTTAATGGTTTTCTCAGGTTTGTAGGCACTTGCTGGAACAGAAGTGACATGTGTCGATCTTGAAAGTAATGGTTTCTCCATTCAGAATTTCTTCAGTCCATGGCTTTGTAGTTTGTGTGGCCACTTCTACTAAGAATGCATAGTTCTGTTCACTGTCTGGCAGTCCTTGAGTGACTGAATGTACTGTTTGTCTGCATTCCACATCTCTAGCCGGACAGTCTTTCCATGCATGTTTGCGTCCTTTGCCACATCTTCCACACTCTTTTTCACTGTGGGTCTCTGGCTTTTGATTTCTGTTTGTCTTGTATTCCTGAGTGTCGAAACTTTTCTCATGTGTTTTAAATGGTGTCCATGTTCAGCTTGTTATCTCCTCCCCCTGCATTGCCGTGCAGGATAGTCTGTCGTGTTCTGACAGTCTCACTTTGTCTCACTTTGCGTATAGTCTGAAGCACACGATGCAGTATATAGCCCCATGGTCTGCTAACTTATGCACTGCTGTGATGAATGCTTCTGCACTCACTCACAGAGCTGTGCTTTTTATCTTCATTTATTGATGGCAACAAGAATATCTTCAGCAGCGTCCCCAATTGCATTATAGGAGTGAATTCACCTGATATTCCTCGTCCTTTTCTGCTAGTCCTGATGCAATCAGGAACCTTTCAAGTCCCCTGATCCATCTTGCCCATTCTGCTGTATTCGAGAAGCCGAACACTTCTGCCATTTCAGGTTGTCACCTGTTGTTTTGTGACCGTAGAAACTTTTATGTCGCACCGTTGTCTCTCTGCAGCCTCGGGCCATCTGACTGGCTTCTCCCTGCCTTCTACCTTGCTGTTCCCTTCAGCTCTATAGAGCATTTTAGCATCTTTCATCTGATTGTTTGGGGGTATGCAAACTTCTCTCTCAGTATCATTTTCAGCAGCAGCTATTTTAAGTAGAAAACTCAGATAAATCCACTGTAGACTAACAGACAAACTAGCTGAATGACAAAATAGCTAAAGAACCAAATGTTATCCTCAGGACTTTGTTGAGAGAGGAGGAGACCAAAAGAGAGTTAAAAAAAGAGAAAATATTCGACATTACATTCATCAGGAGGACACAAACACAACAAGAATGAAAGCTGATGTTGCTGACGTGTTGTGGTGGGGGTTTTTTAAATTGTGTGACTGTGAGCGGGGGTTGTAAGTGATGTCACGTTATCTGTCTCCTACCTGATTGCAGGTGCTGATGTCTACTCCACCTTTCAGATATTCCAACACTTTGTCGATGTTCCCTGCTCTCGCTGCTCGCAGGAAACTGGTGTTACTGTCCGACTGGAAGAGACACAGAAGAAATACATTTTCAAAAACTACCTACACAATGACCAAACCACATTTTCATTTAGTAGCTGATTGTCAAATGGTAACCAAGTAATTTGGCCTTTATGGCTGAATGATTCACATTTTTTCTCAAAGCAATCCCTATGAAATTGCTTTTACATGATAAAAAAACCACTGTAAAAAGCCATTAACCTAGTGCTGGGCACTATGTCAGTGCTTTTCAAGCAACACGTGAAATATGCAAAAAATAAATAAATAAAAACAACAAATGTAAATAACAAGTTTTAGTTTTCTAGAAAGGAAAAAATGGCTTCTTGGTCTGAATCTCAAAATAAATTATCTACATACACATTCTTTCCCTTAGTGTGCAGTAATGTGTATGTCTCTGCTTTGGGAAGGACATGTCCCCTGTCTGTTTTTGGACGCTGGAAACAGACCAGGACTTTAAGGAGGCAGAATAATTCAGCATTTTCCTCTTGCTGCCTTCACTAAAGCTACATCCTTTTTTTCAGAGCTCCCAGCTCTCTGCTCCTCCTGTGGAAAAATACTGTCTCATGCTTATTTTTACTGCATTCAAACTGTGCTACTCCTTCCACAGCAAGGTCAGAGGTCAGATATTGTAGCTTTTTTTCAGTATTGACAGTTATTAGTGTATTCTGTCTTTCATCACAGTCTGTCTCAACTTCAGTCACCTGCAGCGTCATACTGCTGATAAAGAACACAGGGATCAGACAAAAGGATTCAGCACTGATGTCCTCTTCACACACATACAGATAGTCATGGTCTAATGTTTCTGGCTGCTGCAGAGAACAGCACTGCATCACTCACACCCACGGCTGCTGGAGATCGCCATGATCACCTCAAAGGACCACACTGATGTTTCTCCATGTTTCAGTGTGCTAACTATACATAAATTAAGTTTCAGACACTTTCAAGCATGTTTGAGATAGATGTAGCAGTTGTATACCACATTTTGATATCTGTCCTTGTTAGGGCTTTCAAGAATTCTCCTATGTCTCAGTCTCATGAGCTCCTTGTTGTCTGTTCAAAATACCTAAAATCTATCTGATAAATAGCACTTCATTAGCATGGGTAATAATCTAATCTAATCTCTAATCTAATCTAGACTAATCTGGAGTGGAGCCCAGGGGCAACAATGAGCTAGGGGGCCATACTGACCAACTGTTTGTAGTAATTTTCTTAAACACAGTTTCATTGGGTAATGTACACATGTAAAAAGAGACAGTATATAATAATGCGGGATACACCTTAAAACCCTTTAATATCAGCTGATTGTGTTTTTCTATTCATTTATACACAATAAATGGGGCATCTGGGGCCTGAGGCTAACCTTGCTGCATGGAATGCTGAGAAATAAGTCTGATATCAATCTTCTTATAAGCCTCAGGATATGACATTAAATGAGAACATTTTCCAAAATGTCAGAGTGCTTTAATGAAGTGATCACATTGAAGGGTCGGATCCCTTGAACTGAAACAAAACAAGCCAGAGCTCAAAGGGTCTTGACCCACATTATAATTTGATACGGGTCAATTCTCAGGATATGCCACTGCTGTACTGCTCAGTACTGACACACACCAACTCTTCATAAAAGAAGCAAGCTGAACACCTCCACATGTGGCACGAGACACCTACTCTGCTCTTGATAAAGTAATCGAGAGCCTGTATTTACAATGGGTGACAATTTCTCCACATTACATGACGTGTTGCAGCTGATTTGTACAAAAACCTCAGATGAGCCAGTACACGGTTGATTCAGATGAACATCTGGTCACATGAACAGCTGGAAGCCAAGAATACGGGACTTTGTAATCTCAAAGTATCTCACAATAACTGAACAATGCACACGTTTCCGATACAATCGCTCAAAATACTATGCATGGCAGCAAGCTTTATTTTGAAAGTCTTACTTGATGTTCACTAACTTGTTATTGCTAACTTTACAAAACTGATGCTATAGGGGTAAGTGGTAGTTTGAAGCCTGGGGACACTGACCAAGCTGCTATATTTGAACAGCTGGTGAGAACTTGTTCATCTTTCAAACAGCTCTTTATCCGTTTTGCTGTTCTTTGGTCTGTCCATAGGCCACTGGTACATTCATTCATTCAGGTTCATTTGTAAAATCTGGTATCATGGAAAAACAAAAAAACAGTCTCATTCACAATTAAACAGAAAATACCTTGCATCAGTTCTGAAAAAGACTCATTCATATAGCCTCATAGATGTTTGTACAGGGGAGACATTGTTTTTGCATGACACAAAGCAGCCATTAACACAGCCAAGTGTGTGCGTGTGTGTGTGTGTGTGTGTGTGTGTGTGTGTGTGTGTGTGTGTGTGATAATATATGCATATCCCTCCCAGAGTTGGTGAGTCACATAATGCAAGGCCTTGCCCTAATCATCGTTCTGTGACTGGTGGGTTTCTATAGTGATACTCAAACCAACAGGACTCTAAGACAAATGGGGTTTTTCCAGTGGAAAACATTTTAACATTGGAGGTAAAGGGAGAACTGTGGCAGACATCTTCCTACAGAAATAGTTTGACAGATATAAGGAGCTTTGTCACTGTCTTTGATGGGGAAATGTTTTGAATGTGCAGTGCCTTTAAAGGCCTACAGTTACATGACCTTGACATGTTTCAGGCGAGTCACCAATAAACAGGAACAGAAATGTAATAGAAAAAAAACAAAAGTATATCAGGAACCTACGTCAAGCTTGAAGGTCAGAGCGTTTCTGTTTCTTTCATTACTGTTAAACTGAGTTAGGTAGTTCAGTGAAATTAAAGAAAATATCCCCAATAACAATGACCGCATCATGTCTTTCTAAAATCGTATCGTGTTTCGTTTCTATAACAATCTGTTTCTTCCTTTGTTTGAGGTTATGTCTAGACAGACTGCTTCTTGACTGAATCAAACCTACCAAGCATGACAGAGCACCGGTCTAAAGCTCTTTCACCAACATAGTACATTAAACATTAATTTACAGCGTCACTGTCTTTATCTGTGGAGGGCAAGGAGCTTTATCAATAATGCAGACCACCCAGTCACACACGCACCCACACACACACACAAAAACTGTAAGAAAATTGGCCCAGGCTGGGAGCATCCCTACCACTCCCAGTTACCAAGGAGACAAGCATTACCTTCTCTGCAGGTAACCATGACAACTAGGCTTTCTGTCTGTACAGCAAGCAAAGTAAGCACAGGAAAACACAAAGGGTGTCACTTGTCTATCAATTGTCTACTGTTTAAATGGATGGTAGAGGTATGCTGGATCTTTAGGGGTGTGTGTGTGTGTGTGTGTGTATGCATGCTTGTTCGAGTGTGCAATTGGAATTCTTCTGAAAGACAAATTCACATTATGAGTTATGACAACAGTCAATGGATATGTGAAATTTATTTTTTACAGAATAACACACACACACACAAACTAATACATTTTGTCCATATAGTCATCCTCCCAGGTTTTCATCAGAATCTTCAACAATTATTGCAACTTGTTTGTCAGTTAGCTAGTTTGCAATGTTGCTCTTAAGTATTATCTTTGCAAAAATCTTCCATATGTCCACACTAGTAAGTGGTAATACTGGTGTACAGGTAATACAATTAGCTCCAGTGCTAACACTTCATACTTCAAGTGGACTAAAACTTCTGCTCAATGGAAATATACATGTTAGTTGGATCCATACTAACACTTACGTGTACAAAATTGTGATTTTAATATATTAACATTATTTAATGTCATGAAATCATCATAGAACACCACAACCAGCACACAAACAAATAGATCTAACTCACAGTCTGCTTACTAAACTGGACTGTATCTCAACAGCTTTCATCAGGGTAAATGGTTTATCATGACCACTATTGTAAGCACTCTAGCATTTGCATGTTAAAGTTCAGTCTTAAGGGGACAGTTGTTTGACAAAACAATCTTAGCTCAATGTCCATAAAACATGTGTGATGTCTTCCAAAGTTCTATAAAAAGATTGTGAGTAGATCTTAAGATTGTCTTGTAAAACCACTGTTTCCAAGGTCAACAATGAACTTTTGTGCTCAGTAAGACATTTTCCTTGGCAGACATTTTAAATAATTGCAGGTGAAGCAACAGTTTAACTGAATTTCAATTAATCATTGTGCAATCATCCCCCGACTCCTAATGCAATACAGTTACTTCTTACTGCTAATAATTTGAAAATCGTGAAATAACTTAAATATCGGGTGTGTTTTCTGAGTAGTTTCTTCACTATCCTTGTGCTGCTGTGACAAAGAGAATTTCCCCTCTGTGTGACTACGAAAAGTCTAATTATCTTATCTTGACTTCTATGTTAGCTACTTCAGCCAATAGTTAATATTTATGGGAGCATGTAACCTAATAGTAATATTTTTAACCTTCAAAAGAGGATATTTGCCCAGCGCAAGAACAGGAATGAGAATATACACAAACATAAGTTGCATCTGTGTCCATGTTTTTCTTGATTGAACAAGTACATTCTATTCTTAGGTGTCAGGAAAGAATAACAGTATCCGTGTTTACTGGCAACTGCACTTCTCCCATAGGTGTCACTCTGTTTGTGTGTGTGTGTGTGTGTTTCTGATATTAAAAGCTCCTTTGGGCTACCTTGCACACCCACTGTTTTGAGATTACAGCAGCACTTCAATCAATGCAACCAATGTCATTCCAATCCACTACACCCCTTACATTTCATTCAATTAAAAAGCTGCTTCTGTTTTCGAGACGTGAGTTGAACCGCAACCTCGTCATGGTGCAAGGGTTTGAGCTCCCGAATGATCCTTGGAGCTATGTTGTTCGGGAAAGTTTTCCCATGGTAGGAGCTCCTGGGGAAAATTGTTCCTAAAGGAGGATCCAGACAAAGCGTGGTTCACGAAGACCACCACCACTATGAAGAGGAAAAACAAGGGCAAGTGTACCCTGCCCAGAGAGTTACCAGGATCCCACTCTGGAGTCAGGCCTGGGGAAGGGGCCCATTGGCAAGTGCCTGGTTGCCGGGCCTTTGCCCAGTCTGAAGCAGAGACATGGGTCTGTCCTCCAGTGGGCCCACCACCCACAGGAAGAGTCAGAGAGCTCTGGTGCAGTGTGGATCGGGCAACAGTCAAAGGCAAGGACCTTGGCGGTCAGATCTGGTTCCTGAAGCTAGCTTTTGGGACATGGAATGTCACCTCACTGGTGGGGAAGGGACCTGAGTTTGTGTGTGAGGGTGAGAGACGCAGGGCAGGTGTGGGGTTACTTAAAGCCCCCCAGGCTCTCTGCCGGCATGTTGGAGTTTACCCCAGTGTATGAAAGGGTTGATTCACACACTATTTACACTGCAAGTCCAAAAAATGATATGAGTAACATGTTGGCAAATCCAGGGTAACAAATTCTGTTTTGTCATGTCCTACTACACTCCTTTAGCATATGAATGAGACAGACCGTACTTTAAACTAGCTCCAATGTAAATTAATTGGTGTCATTATGAGCCAATCAGAGCAACTGCTCAACTTTATGTTGTATACAGAGCGAGAAAGTCCAAGTCCGAGAACGGTGAAGGTTGGGGTTGACCGCCGAGTCACACACACCAACCGCTTTCACCCGGGAGACTTGAGTTTGGAAAACAAAAGTAAGCAGATGTAACTTTGACAACTTAGAGCTGCCCCAAAGGATTACTTCAGCCACTAAGGCCTTGTCGAGGTTGCAGACTGAGGTGAACTACTGGACCAATTCCAAAACTTTCACCACTTATGTAAATACATGGCAGGTTGAAAAAAACGGAATTCCACTACCATATAAACAAGGCATTAAGGCCAGTCAAACACTGTTTGAAAAGTGTCAATTCAAGAAACCCAATTTAAAAACAAACAAAATATGGACAAGCCACACATAAACATTCAGCACCAGATTAAATGAGAGATTTTTTTTTGTCTGGTATTCCCAGCAGCAGCAACATACTGCTAAAGTCATTGCACCACGTTTTAAATTAGCTGCACGAATCCTCATGCTGCTGTGTAGGGATTCTTTAGGAACAAAAATGTCACACTGGCCTTTGAAGGAAGAGGAGAGGTAACAACAGCCGACATGCATGCAAATGAACACTAATACACAAATCACCTCCAAATAAACAGCTCAAACCCTAAACACCTGAACCATTAGTCGACATGCTTTTAACACTTATTACAAGGTAAAAATGAGTACTTTAATGAAAAATAGAAAAATGTATCAGCTCAAACCAAAAGTATCCCATGTGAGAAACAAAAAAGTGCAAGCAGCTTGTCAGTGATAGATACAAAGAACAGTCCTACCATCCATACTCTGACCAATATAAAAATAACTGAGAATTTAAAAGCAAGAGCTGATACTGACTTTAAAGCGCTTCAGAGTTCCTGCTTTAAAAAAAATTCACATCTGTAAAAATCTTCTAAAATACCCCAAACAAGAACACTTCAGGAGTGGCGGACTTGCCAGTGTGGGCTCTTACCAGCATCAGTGGAGGCTGCACAGGAAAATGTTCCACACAGTAGTAGTCTGGCAAAGCATACTGGTTCAGGTTTGACTGGCTCCCAGTGGTCCTCAGGCCCTTGTCTGTGCCACACACCTTACATATCGCTGTGTTGCCCATGGTGCAAGGTTTACAAATCTATCCTATAAGAACCTAAAGGAATCTCAGTGAGTGCATCTGATGACTTTGATAATCCTTTCCCTGTCCCCCCACCCTGCCCCTTAAAAACTTATGGGCTACCATCCAGAAAGGTGACCCCATCAGTTCAGCCAAACTTCACGTCCCTGTGGCCTCAGCCTCAGCACTCCCGTCCCGTGTTGCACCATTTGACTAGACCTGTGTACTGTGTCTGCTGCCAGCCCAGTGCTTGCGCTTCCTCATTGCTAATTCCAACTCTGACCATTGACCAACACCCCCTCCCCACTCCACCAAACAGGCTATTTTTACACCCACCAGCCTAGCTATGCATGTAGAGAGAGGGAGAGAGAGAGAGAGCAGGGAGAGGGTGGTCAGCATAGGGTGGCAAAACAGGAGGGGGGGCATGAGAGACACAGTAAGCATGGATTGATATGAGGCTTACATGTCGTACACACAGCCACATCCTAACAAGTTCTTCACTGTGAGCGAATAAGACACAATGCTTGTAATTCCTGATAAATGTAAGGCCAAAGTAAACCGCGGGGGACTACCATATCGGAAGGTCACATTTACAAAAAAATCGGAAATCAGAACCGGCCAAGGAAATTTCACCCGGTGCATCTGTAGATAGTACGCAGGTTTGTTAAACCACCCGCTTTATTTTCCAAATAAGAGACACAAAAGCGCTCCACTGAGAACCATGATGAGATCCATTATCCATCAATTACACCCCTGCTCAAGACAGTGTTGTGTTGACCAACAAATGCCGCAAGGCTTTTTGCCTTAGTCCAGTCTCCAAAGGGACCTTTCTTTAGCACTGTGATCACATGTCCCGAACTGTTTAATTGAAACAGGCATGGTGTTTTGCTAATGCAGATCTGTGTCAGACTGTAGCCCGGAGCAGAGAGGTATCGATTTAGTTGGACTGAATGCAAATTAAAGTCACACAGACCTTTTCATGACAATAGATTGGTTCAAAGAATTAATGGTATGCTGTTCAATTAAAGCCTCAGACATAAGGTCTCTGCTGCCTCTACATGTCAGTACATGTCTTATCATGTGTATGTTGCATTAAAACCATGTGCATGTATATGTCCTTGTTTGATGGCAACAGGGAGGTAACTTTCTCCATTCTCTTTGCAGTCTTCTACGTCATGACTTAGACAATAGTTTCACTGTGGAAAATATCACCGAAACACTACTCATTCACTGAATATCTTAGCGTAGGGAGAAAGACTTCTCTTTGTTGGGAGTTACAGAAACCACATGAGAAAGCAACTTTGGAGTTCTCTCGGAATTAATGAATAGAAACTGAATAAATGAGCACATGCCAATCACACTTACTAGATCTGACAAAATTACATTGAGCTTTTTAGTTGAAAAAATGCTTTATGAGCAGAACTTGAACACCATTTAAACAGGTTCTCCAACTAGTTCTCCATACACTATGCAGACAAAAGTATTGGGATGGGACTGTTTTTCAATAGCGGAGCTAGGTCCCTTACTTCTAGTGAAAGGAAAACTTGGTGCTTCAGCATACCAAGACATTTTGGACAATGCTATGCTCCCAACTCTGTGGAAACAGTTTAAGGAAGGCCCTTTTCCATTCCTGCATGACTGTTCCCCAATGTACAAAGCAAAGTCCATGAAAACATTGGAAAAAATTGGAAGAATTTGGTGTGGAAGAATTTGACTGGGCCACATTGAATGAAGATTGCAAGCCAGGCCTTTTCATCCAACATCAGCGCCTGACCTCACAAATGCTCTACCGCATGAATGGGCAAAGAGTCCCACAGGAACAATCCAAAATCTCGTGGAAAGCTTTTCCAGAAGAGTGGCTGCCTGTGTACTTAGAAAGTGATGTCATTAAAGTCCTTCTTGGTAGGGTGTCCCAATACTTTTGTCTATATAGTGTAGCTCAAATAGCACTGAAACCAAAATACTGTATAATCAGAAACAGAGCTAAACCTTTCTTGCTCAGAAATCAGATATGATTTATGAGACTTCTTGCCAAATAATAAACAAAACTCAGATCTGCATTCTGCAGCCAAGAGAAAACCAAAGAATTAATTAACTGTGAAGTATTGTATAACTTGGCTGAGCGGAGGTTTTGTAAGAGTGTTGTTTTGAGTTTAGTTTGTAAAATACCTACATTTAACTCAGAGTCTAATAATTCCTCGATCAAATCTTTTATCACCTCTCTTTTTTTTAATAAGAAAGTATTAAAAAAACTGACTATTTGAATATATGGGTGTCTTAGGGACTGAGACATTGTAAGGACATTCACTCCTGAATTGAAGCATGTATGTATGTATAATTGAAAAAGATGCACTCCAAGTATAGAGCCCTTTGGAATGCACATTAAACAGGTATGACTAACTTTATATTATAGTCTTCTGAACCAACATTTACAATGCAATGGTAATGTACATGATAAGAATATCACGGCAAAGCGGGACTCGTGTGAGTGTCTCACACCTCTGAGCCAGATAAATTCTGTCTAATCTAATCTAAACTAATTTTGACTATTTCTTCTTAGCACTTACCACAGGGTATATGAGTGATAAGCACGTGACCAAGGCCTGTCAGGCAAGCCTCTATATGACCTTTAGCTGTGAACCGGTGTAAAACTTTGTGGTCTGGTCCTCTACTGCAGATGTAAGGTGAGAAGAATGACCTGCTCCTCTTGTCAGGCCAGACAAGATGGGGTGAGGTGTAAGCAGATGGTCATGTTTCACAGCAACATCAAGTACATGAATTCCAGTTTGGTTTAACAAGGACATACAGTGCATTGCATGTGAGAGATCTAAACTATTTTAAAGAGTATATACTAAACAGGGTTGTGGTTTTTACATTTGAAAATATTAGCACTGATGTTTTAAAGCACAGAAGGCAGCCTACTGCTAGTCAAAACTTGTATTTTTTCAAGGACAGCTGTGCTATACATCGAGGACATTTATAACACAGGCGCAGGTCATAGAGATCTCTTGTGGAAGTGGAATAGGACATGGAGCCAATGACAAAGAAACGTTTTACACCGTGACACTAAATTGTTTATCTGTCACAGACTGATAAATGTGGCAGAACGACAAGTAGAAGAATCGTGAAGTCAGTACACTGATTCAGTTACACAACAATATTTATATAAAGTTTGCTAAAATTTAATATTAGCTACCAAAACCTACTGGTCACCAGACCACATAAATCCATAGCAAGAGTGCTTATGAATTCAAGTCTTCATTTAGTAAGTAAGAAGTAAGTAAGAATTAAGAAGAAGAATTATTTTTTCTCTCAAACCGTGATTACTCTTGCCTTACTGAATTTTAAGGATCAATTTTTGGCTAAATGACATGGACATTCATGCTGAATGCTAGCACACACACACACACACACACACACACACAGTCAGTACCACTTCAGTTCAGTGTCGTACCATCACTGGTCACATAAACACAAACAGACATGGTCCCTTCCACCGCCTTATCACCCAGAAAGCCTTTTCAGTTTCATTAACCTTCTCCTGGATGTAATTAATTTAACGACTCCTCCAGTCTCCTCTCTAAACAGCCATCATCTGCCAAAACACTCATCCGATTATGGTTGCCAGTCGACAAGGTCAAGGGTGCGTTTGTATGTGTTTCGTTTAAAAAGACAAAGGTCAAATGTGGACCTGTAGTTTATATTCGTTTTTGTCTAACTCATCACAAGTTAAAGTCTCTCAGTCCCTCCTCTTGCTTCATCTCCCCTCCCATGGACAGCTCCCCTCCTCCCCAAGCACTCCTCCTTTCCATCCCCCCCCGTGGGTTGGTAATCCACTGGGCGGTGCAGACATAGACAACAAATGCTTTTAATCTGTGATCGACCATATGGCTCGCTGGCTGTGAGAAGGAGGGGGTATTGGATAAAACTACTTGTACTGCATTATGTTCCCGCTGTGGGGGAAAATGTGATGATGTGTGTGTGTGTGTATGTAGTATGTACAGTAGCTGTATGAAAAGGTTTAGTAGCAGTGGAAATGTTTTAATATGAAAATTCATGAGCTAAATGTGAATGATGGATTTAACACATCCTGTTTCAATGTGTATTCATTTTATTTAGAAATTACAAAAGAGATAAATACCATTTCTTTAGGTTTCCTAGTGTAAATGTACCAGAGTCAAACTAGAATGACTACATAATTCAAGTGTTTTTTTTATTGATGCTAAAATAAAATTACAAGCTATAGCTAATGCTAACTTAAAGCTGAACTAACGCACAAATCAGACATAGAGAACAAACAGGACATGCATGTAAAAGGGACTAACGCAGGAGGGGGTGTAGTCAGTTATCCAAGCAAACACAAATCTGGGATTTAATATTACAGCATACTGTGTCAAGCACATTACTGCCACATGTAGATATTAATCAGTATTAAACACTCTGTCACAATTCTGGACTTGTACATCCATAAGGGTCTATCCATAAGGAACAGACACAAATATTATGAAAAAAATGGAGAAAAAAACAACAACATGAATTCTAGAAGTTGGAGGCCAGGTTGCCATGGAAACACAGATTTGGAAAAGGTTTATGCATGGATTTTTCTTTTGCTACAAAATAAAAGACCTGCAAAAAAAATATAGCTTCTCCTATGTCAAACCTTAGTAAGACTGGCATGTTGCTGATGTTAATATTACTTATTCAGTATAAAGATAATCACAGTCACAGTTTTTTGGATGTCATAACATTGACATCTGGCTTGAGACTCCACTAAAGCGGCGTTGCTATATGGAATCTGTAAATTTTCCTTTGCAGAGGAAGCACTTGTCTGGTGCTTGTAATAGCACAAAGCACAGAAGAACTGGATACTGGATCAAAACATTGCACATGTTCAGTTCAGTGAGGATTGGTCATATGTTGCATATGCCAGAACATTTTTCTAGCCTCCTGGTTTATTTCCTGGTTATGCAGTCCACTCCATCGGGTAAAAAGTTCAAGCAAAGCACTGTCTTATCCATATCTAAATAATAAATTAATGGGCTGTATAGATGCATTTGCACCAAGCTGAGATCTACTCACAATGACAGACAGACCAACCTCCAGATGTGATCTGGCCAATCTGTTTGCATTCTGATCGCAACAAATTTGTGTGCTTTGCACCTGCATTAACATATTTTTCCTGATAGGAAATCCGGATCAAAACCGTCACCACTGCTGACAAATGACTAAATGTTATTGAGACGCTACAGAGATGCGATTTCAGTGTGTGGGGCAAATAAAAAATCTGGATGTATTCTAGGACATGCAGCCTAATTTAAGGATGCTGTACTTTTTTTGCAGCATTTTATTGTGCATATTACATTCTTTGCAAGCTCTTAAAATGAATACGCCATGTAAAATGAGGTCCCGGGTGGGAACTGGCCTGTCGTTTTGAGTTTGATACATGTAGACTAAGGAATCACTTTTCTTCACTTGATTCTGACACGCAAGTAGCAAAATTTCCATACATTTTATGATGATACACAGTCTTAAATAACATTTTTTTTGATAAAATTTTGTTTTCTTCAGTACTTTTTTTGTTCTTATGCATCTTCCTTTTTGTTGTCCTATTATTATGTTTACTCCTGATGTGTCCTGGTGTCCTACTTTCTCCAAGAACCTCCTTAAATTTGCATCACATCTTATTTTCAAAATAACAGTGGCACAAAAGTACCTAACAGCTGGTCAGAGACACAAGGGGAACAAGGCAGAGGCAATGACCTGGATCCCTGTGGTTGGCGTTAAAAATGATTTCACATATTTCTAATCAAATTTTGAGGAATCTAATTTCAAATATCTCTAAACAAAACAAAATCTCTATGTCTCAAACAATAAGACAATAATCACAAACTGGGACAGTGAAATAAGTAACCTTTGTAACCTTTGTTAGAAGGGTGGTTTCCAGTGTTTCTGGAGTACACTGCAGCCTAAAAGTCAGTTATTTGGACTATTTCTTATCCCTTGCAAGTCCACTGACTTTATCCTAGTGCTAATTTACTGTAGTGCACTATTAAATTGATTTTTTCTTAAAATAAAATGCTAATTCATTGTTGATTGGAAGTTAGTTGATTTGCATTAAAAACATGAAAGGGAAATTAAATAATCCAATAATTTTCCTGATGTGAGAAGAATATTTGTCACTGATACATGAGTACAAAAATTAAAACAAATGTTGATTAAATTGTCTTTTTTTGAAAAAGTACAGAGCTTCCAAATGTCTCCACTTGTCAATTCGTTCTGTCTTTAAGGGACTCTTTGAAACCCTCAAGGACAAACAGTGAGTAATCCGAAAACACACACTGATACGCACTTGTAGGTAGCAATGCTGGTGCCTGGAATGGACCCAGCAGGGAAAATTAATCTCAGTGAGCCTCTCTGCGCTTGTGCTGTTTAATTGAACTGGTGTGACTATAACATTGTTTCAAACCTTGCAACTTTAGCATCATAGCATGGTTTCTAAGAGTTCGGTCTTAAGAGGACTTGGGATCCTTGTAGAATTTTGCATCTTAACAAATCTGTGCAAGAGGCGCTAGCTTTTGGCGCCGGCAGAGCATTAAGTTTGAGTTTTGGCTCTCCAAAAGAAGGTTTTGGTACCTCTTATTTATCCTGAGCCAGATATTTTGCTCAGGAGTCCATGGAGACCAAAACAGAGCTACAAGAAGACTGAATCTTGGACTTACATTTATCAGCTAGACACAAACACAACTCTGCTCTGAATGATTGGCCTGAGCCAGGCAGTATAAGGTTTCTTATCTACCTGCAGATTCCTGCAGATTATAATAAGTGTTAGCTGGAAAATGGAATGGATCACAGCGCTGAACAAAGACCATTCAGTGACATCTAAACCCCTGCTTTTGAGAAACTGAAGCATAAACAGATTATACTTATTCCCTAATGCAATCGAACAAGTGCACAGAGAGTAATTTATTTACATATTTTTCTTGTTGTGGTTTTATAGAACCCATTAAATGCACATATGGCCATTTTTGGAATTTCACTGGCTATATGAATTGCCAGTCCACAGAAAAATCAGTTGTGACTACCTTTACGCAAAAAAAGGAGCAGACACTTCCTTTTATCGCAGACTCTTACTGGCCACCGTAATCTGTGGACAGGAAACGGAATCTCTTCATGGGTCAAGTGTGGTGTCAGCTGCCATTTTGATACCAAGATATTGCAAACTTATGTTGAAAAATACATGGAAGATAAGGACATCTGCTGGCTAATTTAAAATGATGCAACATTAGTTTGTGGGTATTACTTGAGATTGTAATGTGTTTTAGACTTAATATTTTACACAACCAGATCAAAAGGAAATTTTTCCAATTACACAAGACGATTTTTGTCTGACTTTACCTACAAGTGAGCACAGTTCATTAAGACCTAAAGTATCTAAATCTTTACTTCTGAGAAAAGACGTTGGGGCAGATAGCTTCCAGGAAGGGTTTGCTCTCATGTTAAGCTCCTTTGGGTGACCTTTCCCCTTGCATTACTAAGCCAGACATTCATGCTCCATACTGTAGCGTACTTCTAACTTTGGATCACAACACTGTGACGAAAGCATCTGACACATCCACTGCTCTTATCTGCTGCAATTTAACATCAATAAATCATCAGATTAACAGAATTCAGTTTTTCAGATTGAATCTGTCAAGAGCTCATAGAAGCCCGAATTGTCAACAATAACTGTTTTGATTAATAAACCGAAAGGCACGCAAGAATAAGGACAGGCCGAAGACGTAGCAAACAGACCATCAAGTTGCAGGTGCACTCAAACTTCAACATAATTTACGAAGACTAGCTCCTGTTTGTAATCTTCCCATTACACTGCCATAGTGCAGTGGTAGTCCATCTCTGCACAGCCAAGGCAGACCCTGCTGCTACTCTCTAGTGGATTCTTCCTCTCTTGGCTGCCATGGCAATAGGATTGGTATCTCTCCTGAACTACAGTGTTCCATAGTGCCACGGCAACCAGATTAGAAATGCTCTAATCCTGGATTTTGCCAATCCCAGTTCAGTATCCAACAGTGGTGCATGCTTAACATCCGTGTGTGGTATGTGCATGCGTGCATGTGTGCGAGTGTGTGTGTAGCTTAAGCGAGCATATTGAGGTGGGGGCATCATGCAGGCAGTGGACATCTTTAGAAAACGTGACCTGTTTTGCTTTCTGCAGCACCAATCTGAGAGTAAACCTTTCTTGATCAGTGATAAAAACTGTTTTTCTAGGACAAATAAAACACTTGTATGTTTGTAGTTTAACTCTGTGGTGTTCAGTACAGGATGAAAATGCAGTTAGCAGAAAAGGTTACTGTAGTATAATGACTGAAATACAGTAAAATGATGCGAACATATCTGTATAAATCTCCAAGATTCATAGATAGATGGAAAGAAGGTGGCGGGGGGTGGTGGTGGATGGTGTTAAGGCAGTGATTAACGTCTCCACCACAAACATTTCCCTGGAAATTACATCAGCTGAGCACCCAGCTGTGGCTTGAGATTAGATGTAAAAAGGGACAGGAGAGTGGTTTTGCCAGCAGGACAGCTAAACAGTGTAACGGAAAGGTGGGAGGGTAGAGCATCCAAACCAACCCAGATGGAATTAGCTTGGTGGAAGTAGAACCATACATTTTCCTGTGGAAGCCATTAATCCAACTCACTTGATTATGACTTTTGTGTGTTTTACTGCAATGTGCCCATTATTTTCAATGGAGACAGAGTCTGTGCAAGCTGTATCAGTGTACTATAAAATTTTTCACCAGTCTTTGTGAACAACATTCAACTAATGAGATTCCTACTTTGACAGGAAGCAAAAGTTGTGGTTGTGTGACCAAGTGTTGGAGTAGTGGCTTGAGAACACAAAGACCTCAGGAAAAAAGACTGAGACAACTGAGACACTGAGTTTTTTTGTTTGTTTTTACAAAATTCTGTCTTAATAAGTTCTGTGTTTCTTTTAAAAATAAATTTGATCATTTATTAACTCCACATTTGTTTCATATCCATCCATTTTCTATACCGCTTTATCTGTCAGAGTTGCGGGGGGGGGGTTGGAGCCTATTCCAGCTGACTACGGCCAAGAGGCAGGGACTGGACACCCTGGACTGGTCACCCGCAGGGCCGACATACAAAGGCAGACAAATCACGCAGAACATGTAAACTCCACACAGAAGGGCCCAGACCGGGATTCGAACCTGAAACCCTTTTGCTATAAGGCGGCAGTGCTAACCACTGCACCATCATGCCAACTACAGATGATAATAAACTAAAGATATCCTATTCTATTTACAAACGGCTTTCACCTTCGGAAGATTTGAGCCATATGTAAGAGCATCTTTTCATCCTGCATTCCAGGTTATGAGAAATGATTACCTAGTGTAAGTATGTGTTTTACATGTGAAACACTCCAGTCAGTCAGTGTTTTGGTGGTAGAAAAGTGTGTAGAGACAGAATAACCGCTTGGACAACCACAGGTGTTCTAATGGGTCTCACAAACACTCTTAAAAGCATGTGGAATAAAATTTTTGTACTCTTATTTTAATATGCATCATGTCCACAAACCTGGTATCAAGCCTAATAACAGAAAAAGCTCTAAATAATGTTCCATTTACTCAGAACAACTAATACTTTGAAGAGGCTAAGACTGAAATGCACTGTGTTGAAACACAAATGGCCATACAAACAACCATGACGAAAATGGAAAATGGATTACTACAACACTGTGGACTACTGCTGTGGATTAGCAGTAGTCCATCATTCTGCTGTTATATTTTAGAGACTGAGCCAGAAACAACAAGAAGCCAGAGAGATGGGGAAGATTAAGGGAGGTGAATTGTGTAATTGTTCAGTTCTTTTCAATTAGGCTCCGGCTGAGGCTTCGTAACAGCTCCTCTGGGCGGGTCAATCAAGTAATTAACTACGAAATGTGAGAGCCAAACAAGTTTGTACAATAAGTTTTCAGTTCGACAGCTGACACTGTTGCCATGGCAACTGCCTCTGTGTGAGAAGTCACTTTTGTCTGCAGTCATGCTGATGTAGAGATTTTCTGGTCATTGTTTTGCACCTGCATTTCTTGATAGCAGGATTTGTATGATACATCTTTTCTATACCACCATCATTGTGTTTCTTTTCGACATATGAGACATGGTATTAGATCTGCTAATCATTCACAGCCTTTCACACTGGACAACAAAACACACAAGCACCTACTAATAGGAACAATAAGCATTCGCTTGCATGTTAAATGAGTCTGCAGTAGTCACAGGTATTTATTGGCTCCAGCTTCAAGCAGTTGTGATGGTAACATGACACCAGGGTGCACAGGCTAGTATTGCTATGATGTGCACTAATTTAAGGATGTTGGCACATACCAATAGATTCCCTTCTACGTTTGTTCATGCAGCACTTTATTGTTCAGTTTTGAAGAGAGGAACTGAAGTAAAGGAGCAAAAGTATAAGTAAAAGTAATCACTGGAACATTTTCCCTGGCCTCCATGTTAGTACCTGTTTGGTACTGTGCATGCGTAACATGCTCCCCCCCTCTATTAGCCGGCTGATGTGCCCTTGAGCAAGGCACTTGCCCCCCAATATGCTCCCCGGGCGCTCGATGCTGCCCACTTCTCCTGTGTGTGTTTCACTGCATGTAATTTGCCAAGTGTTGCATGTGTGTGTTCAACTAAGGATGGGTCAAATGCAGAAGACAAATTCAGTGTGTGTATGCAAAAATATATATACTGTCAATAAAGCTGATTCCTCTTCTTCAACAAAGATGGGAAGGAAACGAGATGGCTCACTCTTTAGCAATTTCCATCATCAAATCTGGGATAATGTGTTTAATTCAGAGTATTATTGATTAAGACTTTGGAAGTAAGATTCAACATCTTCTGAATGCAATCTGTTTTCAACAGGTTTACCTGCTTTTGGTGTAGAAATGGTGTTAGATAGGTATTAGGTCACAGAAGAGACACTGACAAAAAATGGTGAGGGAGAGAGCCCAGGAACAGAAGAAAACAACAACCGTACAGTCAGTGTTTGAAACTGATTCCTTCTTTACTCATGTAATACAACTACAGTATAATCAAAGTATCACCTGCTGTGGTAAACCGAACTGCCACTCTTTCTGTACTGACATATATACACAATTTGGTGAACAGGCAACGTAGACAAGCAACTAAAACAACATTATCACTACCATGGGATATCACTATCTCATTACTAAAGTTAAAACTCACAAATGTGGTGGAGCACAGAGGAATTAAGTTAACTGGCTTGCTTGGCTCGTGTAGCTTTCACAGTGTAATCTATGCCGTCATTACAGATTGAGGTGATAAAGAACCATTTTATTTAGTCTGTTTTTCCTGCACCTTGCACTCCTTTTGTAATCAGACAGGTCTAAAGTAGGACTCTGCTTCATGCATTTCAATGAAGTCTTAAGATTCTCCTCTCTTCCCTCGCACTTGCTGAAGCACTGCAGTACAACCTTGACAAGCGCACCAACACCATGTCGTTTTGCAGGTGTAATACACCCAGAAAGACTGCAAGTAGGCAACATTTTATCATCTTTGATTACACTGGATTGTTAAACATTTTATCAATCGCATTTACCCCTTCAGTATGACTGTCCTCTCCCTCTTTCCCCTTGCTCTCTCTCTCTCTCTCTCTCTCTCTCTCTCTGTGACGTCTAAATCTGCAGTAAAGCTGGATGCTGCTCGACTGTGAAATACACATTCACCTCTCATCTGTCCTGAAGGGCCAAAGGGAAGGTTTCCACAGCTCCTGCTATTTCCCTATGCCAATGAAAAGACAAAGTATGCTAATAAATGTGGAACAAGTGTAAAGTGTCTGTGGATGTTCTTATTTATCCAGGGCATATCTATCTCAAGAAGACTGAATCGAACGTCTCTTTGGAGACGTTTCGCCAAAGCTAGCCTAGTTTAGCCTAGATGAACATGAACTGATGAAGCCTCTTGGATGGGACATGAAATGTCTTTAAAGACACATAACCAAGTTGCTCAGTTCAGTGCAGCTCTGAAAAAGTTGGTTGCAGTATTTCTATGTTGTAGGTCAACTGGTTAATAAACTTACTTTAAAATAAAATGGCTGCCAAGGTTAAGACTTTAGCAGTGTGTCCCAACACATGACATAATGCATGTTTAGCTAACTGGAAAATACTGGTCAAGGTCCTCTAATGTAGCAAGGTACATTAAGAGATATTGTGGACTTTTGGACTTGAAATGCAGAGCAAACACATTTGTTGTCATGTTCTCCAAAGTTTTTAAAAGCAGCTCTCAGACATTCAACTGAATACACCTTCTGTGACATCACAGATTAGGGTGTGGCCAAAGGAGAAACCTTCTTGAATATTTCAACTGTCAGAAAAATATTACAGCAACACTTCTGTGCACTTTGCAGCTCAGTGCTGAATTACTCTTTCACGTGCTTGGACACTAATGAAAAGTGCAGCACAGCCGGTACAGCACATACAAAACAAGAGTGTTTCATCAAGATATATGGCGACATGAGGCTGTGCCATTTAGATTCATGCACACTAAAAAAAAATTCCACGTACTTCATTCGGTGTGGGTGTCTATTAAATCACTAATGTTTGAGGGCACCACTCCTGCAGTGATTCATATGCCTTACTGAGTACTAGTGGAGTCACTGTTAAAGTGGTCAAATCCACATACTGAGAGAGAACTGTACTATTAAACTGCAGCTATTTTAGTGCAGAGGGCCTTCCCCAGAACCCTCAATATGTTGCCCTATATCTTACTGACTTTTGAAAGTTACACTGTAGAGCCAATGACAAGTGTGTGTGGACCTACAGTCATGAATTTCCATCAGCTGTCCGCCCAAAGTTTGCCTTGTCTTTTTTTTTGTGGCAATGCCGAATATCAAGGCTGGGTTCTGGTCATGTTAGTTTTAATGTGGGATTTAAATGGCATCCAAACACAAGGTAACATTTGTTGCTATTTGTAATTTTTGTAATAAATTTAGAGGAGGTCGATTAAAACACAGCTAACAGTCGCTAAATTTCAAAACAAACTGCAGTTTTTGTGAACACAGGAAACACTTGCATTTTGTTCTTTAATCTCATTTTTTAATACTGCAAATATCAAATAATCAAAACTACCACCTTGTTATGCAAACAGATACATGTCATAATCACTACTCTGCTGCTCTGAGTTTCTCTTTTTAACACAAATAAGTCACTTATGCAATGCTTCTTCTTTGCCATTTGTTTATAGTATTATTAAAAGAAATGCCTCAGTTAAAAATCAACACTTCTGTATGCGCATCAAAATAAATGTGTACCAGTAACGGGAAGGATTTTGCCGCTTGATGTGCAATATCTGTTCAGGAGGTGTTCAAATGTATTAAACTTAGGCTCTTCTGTGATTGAAAACAACAAAACTGATGTACATTATCCTGCATTCATCAACACAACAGGTAAACAAGGAAGAAGGGTTGAGATTTTATTAATACAAACACACATGGAGATCATAAAACAGATGTCCAATGTTGTCCCAAAAATCGATCAGATTAATTTTACACACACTATGCATTAATTATTAGCTGTCTGTAGTATAAGATCTGTTTCTTTGTTGTCATTTCAGACCTGAACTTTTTCAGCATCATCCTTATTGTCAATTAATTAAAAATCCCGGCTTTTTTACGTAACTCATGTGCATACAGAATGACGTATTTGAGAGGAAATCCAGTTTTACGTCCGCTCTGTTTATTATTTCATAACAGCATGCTTTAGCCATGGCCTGACCGGGCCAAGCCCTCTTATACCCGCTAAGTACCGTTTAGATGGAGTTAATTGTTTCCCAGCTGGATCTGACCACTGGTGATAAAATTGTGATTTGACAGCAGTGTGTGTGCATGTCGCTGTGATGTAAATGTTTGGCCTCAGGCACTAGCTGGACAATCCACCAAATTGAATCTATTAATCACTTTTAGGTGTGTGTGTGTGTGTGTGTGTGTGTGTGTGTGTGTGTGTGTGTGATTGCACAGGCAGAGAGGGAGGGCACACCA
The DNA here is from genome assembly GCF_020382885.2 of Scatophagus argus. Taxonomy (NCBI): domain Eukaryota; kingdom Metazoa; phylum Chordata; class Actinopteri; family Scatophagidae; genus Scatophagus; species Scatophagus argus. Next base: position 2,057,377 of record NC_058515.1, on the reverse strand, counting down.
ATAATCCCAAGTGATAATCTCCCTTCCAGTTCAGCCAGTAATAAGAGCAGTGAAGGGGGAACAGGCCAAGTAAACACTACAAAACAATACGACAGCTCTTCATCCAAACAGCATATCAGAGGCAAATGTTGTATTTTTTACTCAACTGCATTTATTGTACTCGATAAGTTAAGTTAATTAACACATTAATGTATGTACATACACACAAAGATTCAATAACATAATACAGACGATTCTGCATGGTGAGTGCTTTTACTTTTTGTATTTATTATATCTTAATGTTAATACTTGCATTTTTACTTTTACTAAGATTTTGAAAGCATTATTTTTACCTGCAATAGTGTATTTCTACACTGTGGATGTGAGTACTTGAAAGAATGGCCCATTTTTTTCCAAATTTTACTGCCTCGTCATTCTTCTGTGTGTCATCCCTCAGTTTTGTTTCATATGACGTTAGTGTGTACTGAATCAGCCCGACACTTCTGAACAGATCGCCGACAACCTTTGGAAATTCAGTATTCCGACTAGTTGGACAGCGTGAATTAACTTTAAGCACCCACAAGTATGATGTGCCAGTTTGTTTACAAGTGTAAAAGAATGATGCGGTAATAAACTGATGGCAATGCACCATGCATAAGGCTTAGCTACTGAGGCCATCTTCCCTCTGCTTCATGTCAGGGGGCTCTCAGCCCTGCCATCATTAAACGTACAGCTTGTCATTTTATAATCCTTTACTTGAATATCACAAGTTTTTCATCATATTTTACTGCCTCAAACAGAACTCCTTGTGTCATCCTCCATTTCAGTTTCATACAACAGAGGCATGTAGTTATCCAAGCTAATAACTCACAAGGGTTAATTACCAGGTAGCTTACTTTTCTCTAAATATCACTAGAATGTGACAGGGAGGCCCATTCCCTCACCACACATATGAATGGCACATGTATGATTTTTGCTCCGCGACATGATTTTATTAACAGCGCAATCAAAAGAATCAAGTGCATTAAAACACCCCACTATAACATTGCTTACTATAAAGATGTAGCAAATCTCAGCGAATGAAAAAGATGTGTTGTTTGTGGGAGAAGACGTGTCTATCCATAAGAAAACAGAGAGAATATACACTACGCAGCCTAGCAAAGCACCAGAGAGTGGTCTGCGTAGGTACATCTACAGGGGGACAAGCAGAGCTATTTATAAAAATTTGACTGTACAAAGAGTGTTATGATGGTGCCCTCCCAGGGAGATGGCTACAGTGTGATGCAGGACATGATGACCGAATGAGGAGTGGAATGACGGATGGACTCGGGAACATCCTTCAGTGTTGTACAAAATGGGATAAGGACAAGCACTGGCAGCAGCAGAGGCCATGTACTGTTGGAATCACAGATTCGTGTTTCTTCTGGTTTTGTAGGTGACAATGGACTGATGCCATGAATCACAGAACACAGATCGGTGCTTTAGAGCTTCAGCCTGGTGCCCTCTACACTCCTTTTTTCCCCTTTGATGAATACCACTAGATAATAATGAAGGCGTAGGTGAAAATGGCAAAGATGAGGAAGTCTTTGTTCATGATTTCTGATCTGCAAACACATGTACAGTCCTTCATAACAGACTCCAATAAAGCTCTTTTCATCCTGTAAAGGTGAAGGGTGACACCTTGATGACGAGGTGGAAGAATGATGGGAAGTGGGATGAAGTGAACAAGAAAAACGCTGATTGTTCACATAAAGTGGGAAGGGATGAATAGGTGGGTGATTCCAGTAAGTTTGCCCAGTACCTTGCGCTTGCGTTCAGCTCGTTCCCGGGAACGTCTCCTTTTTTCTCTGGCTTTCTCCAGAGCTTTCAGGTCCGGAGGCTGATCCATCTCCGACCTGGCCTTCTTAATGTGAGCCGCGGCATGAGCCATGGCTGCCCTCTCTCTGCCCCCAACACAAAGGAAACTAAAGCTTTGAAATCACTTTCAGAAGTCCTCTCAGAAATCTCGCCTTATCGGTGAAAGTTTCTTCCACCTCACCAGGTGACTTTCTTTTTAAGAACAAATCGACGCAAGCAGATGAACGTGGGAAGAGGTTAGAGCAAGAGCTTACATCCTCTACTCGCCTAACCCACCATTTCTCTTCACCCATGCAGAGAGTGTGAGTGTCTTTGAAGCATCCCTCCCCGCTGCCTGGATAACTGCATCTGAGACAGGGATAGAGAGAGAGGAGGGGTGGGCTAATGCACACCACCAAGAGGTAAGCTAGAAGACCAATGGAAAGGCAGAGAAGACAGAAAGACACAGAGATATCGGGAGCTGAGAGCTCCTCCCTCCCTTTTCCACTCGGACTGCAGAGGTAGCAGCAGATGTTACGGGAAGCTGGGAAGCCTCTGATTTGGACTCTCAAAATACGAGACTTACCCTACTCATCATGATGTACCAGAAGGGGAGGCAGGAGTGTGTTAGGATTATAGAAAGTGAGGTGTGGGAGTGGGGGGAGGAGGAAATGACATGTGGGAGGGGATACGGGACACGGAAGCATCAGCAGCGTCTATTGGAAAAAAAAAAAAAGAACAAGGGAGATACCACTTCTCCTGGAGTCAGAGCGGGAAAAGCTTGGACTCCAGTCAGTGTCTTTAACCTCCCCTATGAGGAAGTGTGTAATGGTACGTTCTGCTTCAATGACTGGAATATTTCACAGCTCCTGAGCAAACACATACGCATAAATACGAAGAGAAAAAACACACAGCTTGTAGCCATATACATGATATAACTGCCTGACTGCAGCAAATCTAAAGTGCTATTTGCATGTATAGTAAAGCTTTTTTGGGCACATTTGTGTGTACATCACCTATATTGTGTCCAGATTTCATGCCACTGTGAGGGCAGAGAAGCTACGACTGAAATCAATGTTCCACAACCTCTAACACTACTATCCTGTAATAAAAGGCAATCCGTGCTCACTTAATGACACAAATCCTGTCCATGGTGCTGACATTACAATACTGCTCAGGTATTTAAAGCACCACTGAAGGGCAGCAAAGGATACCAAACCACTATTTCTTACACTGAACATTTACAGTCAAGAAGGATGATAGGAATACTGTGGTAATGTATTCACTAGCCCTATCAGTGCCAATTTTTTGTTTAAGAAAAACATGCAACATAGCCTGCCATCAATCATCTATTTGCATGAATGACACATGGATATTCAGAGAAGCACAACACATTGGTATCAGCACCAAATTAAGCCTTTTGTCTAATATCAGACTCTTTGCTTAACACTCTATGAAGACAATGACTGCAATGTTTCTCTTTCCCAGGCCTCACCCTTCATCCTTTTGTTTTTTAACACCATGGTACCACCTCATGGCCTGATCTAACATTGCAACTAAAAAAGAAAAAGAATCCCAGCTGGATACAAGTGCAAGACAAAAGCATATGGAAAGCATATTGAACCTACTGAAGCAACAATTTAACTTTCAAACATTCACGTGATAGAAAAGCATATACAGAAAACAACAATTTCACCTATAATTAGGAGATCACATGATACAAAAGAACAGATCTTAAGTCCATTTCAGTGCATTTCAGACACCAGCTGGCTTAGTTTCTCATCACATGATCCCTTTAAATGATGCTTTAAGTGATGCAAGTCCTTCTTGTGACCTTTCATTACAAGCTGTGGCATGAGTATGCATGTGCATGGAAATCAAATTTACTTTCTTTTTCACCCCTTATTAATTTTAGCTAAGAAATTCAGATATTTTGGATACCTCTGGGCAAACCTGATCCCAAAATAGGGAACCACAAGCACGAGGTTCACTGAGACCAATCAAAAATCTCTGGTGGTCCAGAACTCCTGAACATTAACATTTGGATCCGCACACTGAACAGTATTACGCCATGATGAAACATTTAGTGATACTAAATGTCCAATCCCTTCTACTCTCATCTCCCATTGCTGCTAAATTGAGGTTTTCCCCACAATTTAAAAAAATGTACTGTAAAAATGTTAAATATATTCTGTAAGGTGTAATTTTTCTGTATATATAAAGTCTGCTTTTCACTCATATGGATACTTGCTTAACAAAGACCCTGAGAGTCAACAGGGTGCGTCAGTACATTTCTCCGGAGCCTTTAGCACATTCCTCTGTGGACTACCTCTCGACATTACCATCCAACAACACTTCCAACTGTCATAAATGACTTCCCTTGCCCTTTTTTTATATAGAATATGCAAATACAGACCTAGCATGTCCTAGCATATTAAAACAAAGAAAATATGAGTCCATACAAGTAGAATGCAGAATGTTCCATTGGGATTATGACCAGTTATTGAGGGTGAGGTAGTATGAGACTGTTTACACCAAGCAATGTTTGTCTGACTTTGCATCTGAGATTGTTTTCCTACATTAACATATAGCCAGTAGAACCATTTACCTTTGGACAAACAGTGGCAATAAAAGTGAAGCTCAACATGCTGCATGAATGTGATGGCAGTGACAGCACCTCAGTTCACAGGATAGAATATTACTTTATCCAGAGAATAAGTAATGATGAGCACATGTGAGCCAAAGTACTCCAAACTTTAAATGAAAGAAAAAAACTCACAAGAAACCTTTCAATCAAATAGTACTGTTGATGGGTTTTGTGCTTTGTCAGTGCAAGTCCCGGTTTAACCTACAGTACGAGTAGAAAAGCAGATGCCTGTGGTACGTCTGCCCGGTTACTAATCTCGTCCAGATCTTCGCTAACAGAGCTGGTGTGCATTATATCAGTAATCGGCTGAGGGTCTCTGAGATTAATGGACCTCCAGTTGCCTCGACCTTCCAATCCTCAAAACCAGGGCTTACCATCTACACAATATACAAGCACTGTTCAGGCCTGAGGAGTATGACTCTGACAGAGCCGTGACCTCTAAGCCTCGTGGCCTCAGGGCTAGTTAACTCAGGTAATTGGTTCAGAGCAGGCTGCAGCAAAGAACAGCCAAGAAAGACAGAAGAAAACATGTCACCGTGTTAGCAGGTCAGTTGTATTGCAGGTTTCATAAGATAACTGAAAAGGCCAGTGGATTTAGGGGCATTTTGGGTGAGTATAAAGGTCTGGACTGGAATCCATCACATTGCACCGCCATGTTTCTACAGCAGCCAAAAACAGACAAAACAAACATCGGTTCTAGAGAGGAACCTTTCACACATTTCATGTTTTAGGTGCCAAAGTAGGTTTTCCTGCATGCTATGGAGGGGAGGGCTGATATGAGGCGTATTCAATGTTTCTCCTTCTGCAGCCTCACCATTAGATGCCACTAAATCTCACATATAAACATAGTCTTGTTGTTTGCACTATGTACAGTTATGTACAGGTTGCATTGTGTATAATTGCATAGCTGTATAGCATGTATAAACATGTATATACATGTTTGTGTTGACCTTTATTGTAATGTAACGTTCCCTGGAGGAACGTTGTCTCGTTTCACTGTTTACTGTACTACTGTAAACAGCTGAAATGACAATAATGAACCACTTGGCTTGACTTGATACAGGACCTAAAACGACTTCTAAACTGAAAGCACAAAAACATCTTGTGAAATCGTTTTTCTTTTTTCTTTTTTTTTAGCTTAGATTCCATTTTATTGGTAACCTTCAGCATAAATCATGAATTTCTTTTGGTCAGACCTGGTGCAGTACATACAGTAATTGTGACCACCACTAATGTGACAGTAAACACGACTGAGTGTATATGACAACAGGAGTAATGGATTGACTACAGGAGCCATCTGGTTGTCTCAACTAGAACCTTACAGCACACACACACACACACACACACAGTTTTCACTGCTCTGCTGAAGATGTGTTTATCCAAGTGTTAAAATCAATACAACAATCAGAAGCAGGACCAGCTGGGTCCTGTAGCAGAGAGGTTAAAAGAACAGCTTAACAATACCTATAACAAAACTCCAGCCTCAGTGCGCCTCCCCATCCATTTGAACTTACCTAGAAAAAAGAAAGATAAAAAGGTTTGGTTACTTTCAGCTGGATGATTTGTAATAAATATTAAGTAAATGCAAAAAACTGATGAAATGATATTAATGATGAAACGGGTTACTTCTCAACAGCACTGCTGTGTTAAACAATAATGTAATGAAATGAAAATTGCTCATCATCAACGTTTTGTATAACTACTGTTTAAAACAACGGTTAAATGCAATTAAAAACAGCTAAAAATGCCTTAACACAACTTTATACAAACTTAAGGTTCATTAAGACACCTCATTTCAGAAACCACAAATATTTCAACACACCGCAGCTGGTACACCTCCAGCCCCAGAACACCATAAACAGACAGCTGCCTGTAGACACCTGACCAAAACTGTAAGGCACATCCACTGGAGGTCAAGAGGTCAAAGGTCAGTGACTAGAAGCCAAAGTAGATCTCACATTTCTTGTGGCCTAGAGGTTAAAGAAGTGGCTTGTGATTGGAAGGTTGCTGGTTTGATTCCTCCACCAGGCAGGCAGGAAAAATTTGAGTGTGGTGGAGTGATAATGTCCCCACCCCTCCATTAGCCGGCTGATGTGCCCTTGAGCAAGGTACTTAACACTGTGCTCTCCGGGTGCTTGATGCAGCCCACTGCTCCTGTGTGTTTCACTGCATGTTGCATGAGTGTGTGTTTCAATCAGTGATGGGTTAAATGCAGAGAAGTAATTTCCCAGCTTGGGATTAATAAAGTAAATTAAAAAAAAAACCAATGTGGTAATAAACTACAGATTAACTTTAATTTCTATGAAAAAGCATGGATATTTCAAAATATACAGGTAAGAGGTTCCCTTATCTTTACGTTACGCCTTTCTTTCTTTTTCCAGCTGCAGTTCTGCATTAGTACTGCGAAACCAACACCGCAGCCATTATCCAACATATTTATAACTGAAGTTGTTTACTCATCTTCACACCTCATATGAAGTTACACAGTAAGCAGAGAGAAGCTATAAACAAACATTCCAAACACTCAGGGGGGTTGGTTTTCCAGGGCGAGGGTCTCCCTTGAGGTGGGCGTCCGTGGGGTGTCGAGCAGACACAGAGGCACCACTTAGCCTCAACAGCAGCACACATCATTATTAACACATTCATTATGACTGAGCTGAGTTTCTGTCAGAATCAAAATCCTCATTTTGAAGCGATTACAAATGACATACATCAGTGTTATCTGTGCTGCTTTACGAAAACCATTAAACACAATCTGTCACCTCTGGCAGGAGAGCATGGGGAAATCAACACCATTGAGGGTGTGTGTGTGTGTGTATGTGAGGACCTGCCTTACTTTTGGGGACAAAACACAAGTCCCCATAATGTAATAAATATTAAGGTGAAGACTTTCTATGAGTTTAGGCTGAGGTTAGGGTTAGTTTAAGGTCAGGTGTGTGCACCCATGTGTATTTATTTCATATGCATATGTGGGTGTCTTGTTCAGCGGCCCTGGGGGAAGGGTCTTTGATTTACGGTGCCTGCCAAAACAGCCAAATGACTGACTTGCTGCTCCGATTGAGCTGTAATGTGTGTCAGTGTACTGCTAGCCAGATAGCATCAATACACAACAGTGGAGTAATTTAGCTCTTTCCAGCTGCAGCTTCTCTGAGTTGATGGAACTCTAGGGACAAACAGAGCACATCACCTTATCACTCCGTGTGTCAGTGATTATATGGCAAACCAATTCCCTATTGTATTGTAGACACAAAAAATAATGGTGGTGTTACAGCTGTTTTATTCAAGATTACAAAATTTCACATTGCCCGGCTCTTAAAATCAAGGAATAAAAACACTGATCTGATTTTTAGAGTATAAATCCCACTGGTGGTAGGGGTGTCGGCATTACACCTGTGCAAGATGTGTGCCAAGAGACAACCAACCTGTAGGGACATTTAGTAGCCGTCTTTATGGCACCAAGGAAGATATTTTGAACAACACGTGAGGGAGATTTTGCAGCCGTATTTGTGGGTAAAACTTTAAAACATTATGTCTTTTAAAAATTTTGCAAGTTTTACACACAAAAAAATACTACGCAATAACAAATCAAATGTAACATTTTAACGCATCCCTAGTTTCCAGTACCGACATACAACACCTGGCTATTAGGATGAACGCAGTGAAGGTTATACAAACCAGATTTCAGTCCCAGCCAGTTAGACTAAACAATAAAACAATATTTTACTGCTGGTGACATGATTATTTTAAATTAATTGACAATTATCACTTACTAACAACATGTTTGAAAGAATATATTATAAGAAATAGGGTGAATTGGAATTCATTAATTGGAAAGTGTCATATTTTGTGATTTGGAGCGATATATATATATATATATATATATCTATATATAGATATATATATCTATATATAGATATATATATATATAGATATAGATATATATATATAGATATATATATATATATAAACTGAAAACTGAATTGAAACAAGGCTGCCTCAACCTTCCTTTTTTGTATAGCATGAAAGAGCAGGATTGACGGAAGATGCATGTCTGTTCTAGCCATGAAGTAAAAACAAGGGCACACTCATAATTCTCATCCATTTTTCTAAAATTTAAAGAGCAATGTCTCTACAAACTACCTTCCTCTGGATGAAATCCACCTGTCACGTGACAGGTACAATGTCTGGGAAAGGTAATTCAAATCAGAGTTTCCCTCCGACAGCTGATATGCCTAATGACAAAAGCTGAATAACCAAAAATTGTCTTTTTATACATCCAGCAGACAAATTCATTTGGTAAGTCAGCCCTTGAATTCATCACATGTTCACTCCCCTTTTAGCTCTGCTTTGGTCTCCACCAACTCCTATAAAATTATCTGGCTCTTTAGCTGCTATATCTGGAATCTGTATGTGTGGAAGACAGTTGCAGAGCTGTCATAATTCTCTGTGGGTCCATCACTCTGAATGACATCTTTCACATTACACTGTTAATATCAACTATATGGATTAATACATGGATTAATATCAAGTATATGGACTAGTGCAGCTATAAAAAAGAAGAGGCAGCAAAAGTGATTGTAAAACGCCCACAATTATAACTAAATAAGGAGATTTCAAGTATCAGGTCTCTAACAAAGTGGAAACACGTGATTTTAAATGGGATCAATGGAATTCTTGATAACCACTGCCGTCATAGTAACGCTCCTAACGCAGTGGCTGCTTTTTCATCACCCGTTGCCTAGCAACAAGGGAGAGGGTGCGGCGAGCAGTGACAACAAAGCAAAGAAAGGTGGACAAAAGTCTCTCCATAGGATAAACGTGTGTGCATGTGTGTGTATTCCTGTAGTTGTGGGGACAAAAATCTGTTTACTCAGTCACATTGTGAGGACCTGCCTTACACATGGGAACAAAACACAAGTCATCAAAAAGGTAAATCAATAAATATTAGGGGGAAGAGGGAGATGTTAAGGTGAGGATTAGGGTTAGACAAGTAATTGTTATGGTTAAGCGGTAATTAAGCCTCCAGGAAATGAATGTAAGTCTTTGTAAAGTACAGTACTTTCCTCACCTGATAAGCTTACTGACACACAAACAGAAAAATGGGAGGTTGCATTTGTGTGTATGTGTTACAGAGAAGGTGCATGTGAATCTCCCGTGTCACGAAAGTCGACCATCAAGTGTCCTCATCTCTGCTGATAGTGAACACAATAGGATGAGGGAGCAGCACAGACAAAGAGAGAGGGCGGGCGTGGCAACAGGGAGTCGATCCATCAGTGCCCCACCCAACTGAGCCAAACGAGCTGTACAAAAAGTCCCATGAGGCCGTGATGACATCATCCACCGCTGCGCCCCTTGTTGCTTCACGCATTATTCAACGTGACACACAGACACACACACACATCTTTAGCATGTCCCAGTTTCTGCTCCAGTTTGTCATTAGATGGCCACGCACAACTAATATAACTCGGATGGAGAACAGGCCTCTGCATACACACACACATGGTTATACGCAGCTACCAAAATCTGCCTATAGGAGGCGTGTTTCAATTCACTACAACAGAGACTTGATCGGTCCCACTGCAGGAGCATAATAAATACTGCATATACTATAACAGCTACCCACAAAGGATCTTTAACACAAGTGAGTAGCACATGAATCATGTTTTAGTATTGTTTAGATGTTTAGTACATCTTAGGTGAAACCATCAGTCTGTATTAAATCATGTCTAACAAGTAAAACAAATTAAGCAGTACAATCAGACAAGAAAGGATTTATTAAGATATGGATTTATCAACTTTAAGTTCCTAATGTGAGGGCTACAAACTACATTTCCCAGAATGCAACTGATAGAATTTTTGTTTTTTTTTTTTGTTTTTTTTACTCTTGCCATTCAGTAAATTAAATGTTTGAGACAAGATTGTGAGAAGTGAGAAGAAATGGGGTTCATTACTACTTTTTCTCGAAGTCACTGCTCAGTCCAAGGAGTAGAAAGAATCAATTATGTTAAAACCGTACAAGAGTTGACTGGGTGAGTGCAAAAAAAAAAAGCCCTATTAGACATAGAACTGTTCTATTTTGTCAGATACATTTTTGATGTGATTATATTAGCATTTCTAGGAAATGGAAAAAAATTATATGATGAAAAATAAGGTCCTCAAGAAACTTTAAATAAATAAACATGCCCAATAGCTCACTGCTACTCAAACTGATTAATTCAGAAATCTCTTCCCTTATATTCAATTATTCAGTTATATTCAAAAGTCGTAAATAAAATATACATAGTTGTCTAACCATGCTAATAAAGACAAACTGCTTGTATATCCAATCTGACAAGATGTCACATCTTTTAAATTAATCCTGTAGCATTCAGTCTCACTTTGGATGCTAAGCTAATGCTATGCTACATAGTGTAACCATCTCACTGTCTGAAAGGACAAGTTGCTGCTCCTCACTGAAGGTCCTGAATAACATAACAACCTTAAAATGCTCTTGTGATATGCCGTATGCTGTAAAGTACTGTACCGACTGTTGTAGTCCATGTGCAAATGGAGCCGCGCCCCTGTAAACAACCAGCAACTGCAACTATGAACAACTGTATCATCAGAAACTTAACTGCTATTTAGTATCATGTAATTAACGACAGACTGGTCCCTTTAAATACTCCCCCTTCCCCCCCACTACTTGATATTTTGCAAATGTCTGACTGGATTACAACATTTACTTTGTAGTCACATTGGCCTTATGGTTTTCTATGAGCACCCCTTTAAGTCAAATCTTGTACACTGATGCAAAGACCTGCTTAACTAGCCTTATAGCTTTTGTCTGGCTAATGAGATTTTAATCCAGTGTGAAAAGATGGAGCAGGGAATTCTGGTTATGGGGAGGGATTAGGGGTTAAAAATCCAGCAAGTATTGAACGAGTTCTCTCTGAGAGGGAACCACAGCAAGCAGTCAACACAGCTGACGGTTAATTAAGAGGCCAGGATGTACCACCTGGAGAGGAACTTTCAGCTTCAGAGATGATGGAAAAAGATGGCAAACCTCAGTAAAATATTTAAGTCTTGGCCAAATGAACAGTTGTGACAGTGAAGTCTGAGGAACAAAAGTTTCCACCATTTAGTCAACCACATGATTTGGTTTAACGCCAGTTGATGCTGAATTTGCTTATGGATGCAAAATTTCTGCATACTTCAAATGAGTTTTTCGCCACATTTGCACCCATTTATTTTACACTAAAAGTTACACATACTTTGCACCAATTTCAATTTTTTTTAATGCCAAACTTTACAACTAGACTGTATCAGAAGCATTTATTTTCAATTCGGTGCAGTATTCGCAACACTGATGGAAAGGTTTGACAGTGTGCAGCTCATCAAACTCACATCCAGGCCACTAATTTCATTATTTATACACTGAAGTGTTGAAAAGTTCAAAACACTGAAAAGTTCACCTGCACTACAGTTTGATGACATGACGGCAACATTAAGAAGCACACAGAATTTAGCAAGGACCCACAAATCAAGTTGTTTAGAAGGAGGCTGAGCCGCCAAAGCTTACCTGGCCTGTTGCTCCTACCACCATGCCTGCGCTCATGGGTGCTCCTAAAGAGGCCACAACACCCTGGGGTGAAATATATCCAATGTGTGTATGACTCGAAGTGTCTTACCCAAGATGGAAGCATGCATGCTATGCCTAATGTGTGTGTACGTGTGTGTGAGATGGGGAAAGAAGGGAAGAGGCGCAAGTGCAGGACAGTCTTGCCGACTGTGATAGATTAGTGTGTAACGTGCTGGAGGTATTAACACACTGTGGCTGACACGCGTACAAACACACACACACATGGGTGTGTGCACACTGAGGGGATTACTTGGACAAAAATAGAGGAGTCTTTTCTACTGACCTAGAACTGCAATGCTGCAATAATGACACAATGGAGGGCAGGTGAGCCAGAGTGTACACACACACACACACACACACTCCCTTAACATTTTATGTTTAGCAATATAATGCAAACACAAATCGCTAACCTGAGCTCCAGGCTGTGTTTGTGTTACATCATGAAGGAGAACACGTCAGCTAAAACGTCTCTCACAGACTAAATCGATGAATGAACTCGTGCTTTTGGCCCCTCTTGTTGTTAGTTGTCACCATAAGGAAAGCAGAAAGCAAACGGCAACAACAATACCACTCGGAAATCCATGTTCTTATCCTCACTTGAGGGCATTAGCCTATAAAATGGCATTTTGCTCATAAGAACCATGGATCATGAGGAGGGCTATTCAGGCTGATAAAACACTTGTAGTGTCTTCTGTGGAGTTCTGTCAAGAAATTAGGTGATTGTAGACATGAGTGTTTACCAAGCAGGAAGGGTATAATGAAATATGCTACTGACTTTCATTATGGGAATTTAAGGATAGTTTTTTTTCTGGTTTGATTTGTGCTAGAGACTAAAACTCTCAATTTGTACCATTATTTTTATCCATTCTGCCCCACAGGATTTACAGGACTTTGAGACTTGTTGCATCATCTGCTTATGGTTGCACCTCAGGTTAAACCAAGGCCAAAAATGTGTACTTAGAGATACTGTTTAATGAAATGGGTATTATGCAGGTTCATTAATTAGCTATTTATTGCTGAGCAGATATCACACCTCAGTATCATCAAACCAGTGAGCTTAAGGCGGACCACAATGCTTCAAATGTGGATGTTGATGCAAAGATGTTTGTGGGAAAATCGTTTTGCCCTTCTGATCCTGACTTACGCTATTGAATAATGGACAGAAAACATTATGTCACAGTGATGTTGACCTTTTATCTTATTAGACATTTGTGGGAAATTTTGTCATGGGTCACACTGACCTTTGAGCTTTGACCAACAAAATCTAATCAGTTCATCTTTGACTCCGTATGGATATTTGTGCTAAATTTGAAAAAATTCATGAGAATGAGACGCCCGAAAACCTATGCTGGCCAATGATGAGCTCCCCGCTGAAGAACAGGTTGGAACAGGATGCAGCTGTTTAGCTTTTCACTCAACCTCATCACCTGAGGCATTTTTATCTGTTCCATTTCATCCACTCTGTTTTTTTTAAAATAAATACATCAGGAGATGCCAAGGGAATGCTGTTAGAATGCTGTCTCGGCTGTGCAAGGAAACGTTTTGTTCACACCCGTGTGCATGCTCACAATCCAACCATTCCTCTGAAGGAAAACAGATGATGCCTGCACCCATCTATAATGTGCATTGTAGATGTCAGCAGATTGATACAAAGATTGCACCGTACATTTCAGTGCGCAGCTTAGATCAAAAATGTGCTTTAATATTATGTAAGGATGAATCTCTTCTTAACAGTAAACCCTACTTGAGAGAACATCTGGCTAATTCCACACGCATCCATCATCTCCTATACCATATGTGCACATGGATGTATGCATAGGTCAGAGTGTGTGTGTGTGTATGTGTGTGCACACCACATGCTAAGCTTGCAGCTGCTGTTTATTTTCAAGATTGAGGGTTGGGGGGGTGATGTCATCTCTACATGTTTGTAAAATCATGCACACTGAAATCGATGTGCATAATAGTTGACAGCAATTAGGCAACAAATAGACAAGAAGGTTTGTGGAACATATAAAAAAAAACATATAAAAAGTAGTTGGAGATTATTTATAAACATCACATCTATAGTGTGTTACAGGGTCATAATTTATTATAAGCCCCATAGTTCATAACTCATCAGGAGCTTCCATAAGACCTGTGAACTGTAAAGGTTTTATGTGCATCATAAAATAATTGTTTGTTTGTTTGTTGATCCAGTCATAATGCACTATGAATGCATTATAATACTTTATTAACATATTAGTCCTATTAACAAGTCATGATGGAAAAAAAACAACACCCTAATAAGACATAATTGTGCATATGGTGTGCTTTCATGGCTTGTTTTAATGTAACTATTCCTTAGTTTTTTTCATACAGTCCCCACCCCATGAAAAGACATAATATATGAGATATTAATATATTATTATCAAAATAACACTGTATGGATCATTTTGTCTCTTGTAAAAACCTTGTGTGTGTCCTGTGTGTGTATTGTGCAAGGTTAATGTAGTAAGGAGTCTCTGTCAGCAGGTGGCACCACAGTTGAAGTAGCGTTATATATATATGCTCAAGGACTTTATATGGTCTCTTTCTCTCTCTCACACACACACGCACACACACACATCTTCCTATATACAAATGCAAACAGTGTGTATATCCAACACAAACACATGAAAACAGACAACACATAAAAAGTGAAGGTGATAAGTACATGTATGCACACACATACACGCCATTGCCCTCCATGGGGCAGTGAATAATGAATGGGGCCAAGGGAGGAGAGGCTACGGGGGGGTGGGATGGTGATTATTTACCGCGGCCTGGGGCTATAGCTGGGGGTGGGGGCTACCAGAGGGGAAACAGTGCAGAGAAACATTGGCTCATTGAACACCATGAAAACACATCTGCATGTACTGTATTTAGAGCCCGGATTAGCATCTCTCATAAAACACACTTGTGGTTTTTTTTTTTGTTTGTTTCTACATCCTTTGATGGGCTGAGGCAGTGCTGCAAGGTTTTAAAGTACCTGCTATAGTGACACTGAATGACAGTGAATGATGCATGAGGGAAGCAGGGCGTGTCCTCTCTCTCTCTCTGTACGTGTATGTGTGTGTGTGTGTGTGTGTGTGTGTGTGTGTGTGTGTGTGTGTGTGTGTGTGTGTGTGTGTGTGTGTGTGTGTGTGTGTGTGTGTGCAACCAAGGTAAATATGATCCATTTGATAGAACAGGGGGGTCAAAGGCAATTTGATACAAATTCAGAGGGAAAAAAACCATGGAATAACAACCAATGAGATTGTCTCTGTATCCAATTCCCATTGGCTATTACCTGCCAACCACTTGTGAATTATTACACCAGTGGAGTATAAATCCTTGATTAAAAACTTAATGCTAGAACTGCGCCTATACTGCATGTTATTCAGATAACAGTTGATTTATGTATGAATGTAGTAATGAGCTCTCCTATCGCAACCACTAATAAAATGTAAATGTGAACTACACTATATCTACTTTCACAGTCCCTTATAAACAAAATTCAAATAGCGGAGTTGTATTTGAGTCTAATTTATGGGAGATTTTGACAACATTATAAAGAAATTGGAAGCACATATTATGGAATTAATAAGCATGTTTTAACAAACTCTTTGGTCAGTAAAGTTATTTGCTTATTTGTGTTCATTGAGGAGGCTAGCTTGAAATATGTTGAATATATCAGGTTAATAATGTGGAAAAGAAGCTGTGTTGCTGATTGACTGTGTCAGTCTGAGCAATTAGACAGCTGTGGAAAAAGACTGCACACCAGAGCTCTTATCCTCTGACCCCGCTATTGAATTTGACTAAATTCTCATCAAATTCCTTCACTAGAACACTGGTGCTGACCAAAACATCAACAAAGATCTCCAAGATACCGCATTGCCTTGTCCTTCTTTCCTCTGTGTCACTTCTGAGAAGCAAGGGGTGGAAGAACATGCAGTGCAGTGGAAGGTCTTGCGTAAAAAGGCTATCTTTTGTGCTGATGAACAGACTGCCTATTTTGACTTTCGCTCTTGCCGCTCTGTGAGCTGTCATGTCTCCAGCACTGCTCTCACATGTATGACTGGCCTTCTCATTTGAAAATGGCCTTTAACTCATGCTAGGCCAAGCCCTTCCTATAAATCTCACCCTGTGACATTCAGAAATTCTGGAATGTGCCCCAAACACCAAACAGCAGTACTCGAAACACATATACGCACTGTACTGCTGCCAACATTATGAGGTAACAGGACTGTCAAGTTCTTATGATTGTCTGAATGAGCCAAAGTGGTATTCTGAGCCAGAAAGACATTTTATGTTTTTGACTTTGATTTTTGGCAGTCTTGTTTTCATAAGAATTTGATATGACATACCAAAAATGTGCCAGTGTCAGTACAGGCTGTTCAGAGTACTGGGCGTTCTTCATCTATCACTGTCAGTGAAAGAAAAGTTACTGTCAAGGCAGGTTCATTCCACTGTCAATAAATCATGCTTCCTGTCGATAGAGGTACTGCTAAAGGCTCTATAGGAAACAAGCGTTGCAACACAGTACATGCTTAAAACACAAATATTTGAAAGAACCTACTTTGAGGAGACTTCCCTCATACATCTGTATTTCATCCTAGCAAAATGCTCAATCTATTGACCCTCAGTACGGTAACTCTGGCAATCAGTTCCATGACAGTTCCAGGAACTGCAGAGATCTCAGAATGCAATATCATTTCTAAAGGCAGATCAAACATGGGAGACATTAAACCTGTCAGATGACCACTCAGGTTGTAGACAAGATCCCAAATCTGTCGGACTTGTCGGGAAGAGGGAGTGAATGGTAAAACTGTTAATCAATAACAACGACAACAACAATAATAATAATAATGAGAAGAGGAAGAAGAAGAATGCATTTTATTTAAAGGTACCTTTCAAATTACTGAAAGTCATCAAAACCTTGACTCAGTAACTATGAGTAACTAAGAGTTTCTGATTCAGTTCTGTGTATCGTACTTGAGCTAACCCATTGGGTCACCTGTGCAATAAGTATAATTAGCAATATAACTCTATTTACATCCATCCATCCATTTTCTATACCGCTTATCCATCAGGGTCGCGGGGGAGCTGGAGCCTATCCCAGCTGACTACGGGCGAGAGGCGGGGTACACCCTGGACTGGTCGCCAGTCAATCGCAGGGCCAACACACAAAGACAAACAACCACACACTCTCACACTCACACCTAGGGGCAATTTAGAGTAGCCAATTAATCTAATGTGCATGTTTTTGGTATTGTGGGAGGAAGCCGGAGTACACGGAGAAAACCCACGCAGGCACAGGGAGAACATGCAAACTCCACATAGAAGGGCCCAGACCGGGATTCGAACCTGGAACCCTCTTGCTATGAGGCGACAGTGCTAACCACTGCCCACTCTATTTAAATTTTACTTCCAAATCAAGTTGTACTAAATTTGACAAAACTGTGAATTCGTTTAACACCCGTATGATTTTCCAGCCATACATCTCTCTTGCCCTATTTGCCTTACAATGGTGATCTCATTCATCTTAGCACTTACAACTACTTTGGTGAGTACAGTATTACCATAGTTTACCAAACCAATGGTTAGAGTTACCAAAATTAAACCCAGAACACCAGTGTGCAAGCTGCTCTTCTTTTGGAAACCTGAGACTCTACCTCTCCCTCGGTACACACTGGGACATTAAAATCAACTAAATACTGATCACATGATAGGTATTGTGGTGCTCCAGAGGGCTTTTAATGAGTCTTTCCTTTCTGTGAGTGGAAAAGCATGTTCTGCCATAAAGCGCCCAGGGATAGCTCGGGTATTAACTTCACACTATCTGTGGTTAACAACGAGTTTGGAGCCAAGGCCGACCAGAAGGGGTGGTTTCTTTAAGGGGGTCTGTCACTGAACTAGTGCTTCTCGAGGAAATTATGCCTAATGGAAAACTGCCTTTAACTTTAATCTACCGTTAAGTGCCTTAAATGTATGTTCATCTAAATTTTTCTTGAATCAGAATTCTTGCGTGATAGGCGAAGCATTCTGTAGATCTCTTTCATCACCAAGATGGTGCCACATGAGCACACAGCACCTCCTGCTCTTCCTCATATACTTCCTAAGTACTCTTAAGTACTTCTTTTTTATATACCTCTCTTATATTTACAACTCTTATATATCTTTTGAAACTTTGATGTTTCTTCTACGGAGACCAAAATTATGTTGCTGTTTGAGATCACGTTGTGCAGCCATGTCTTTTTTATTTACATTAGGGATCAGCTGTTAGAGGTTCACTGCACCTTACATTTTATTTTATTTTGCACAACATTCAATACTGCTTATTTGTTGTATATACATTTTTATATATATGTATATTTGTATATTGTATATTTTAACATGTATAGGTTATTATTTTTCTTTCACGATATCGTCACTGTGTGCAACACTGATCAATAAAGTCTATTCTATCTATGTATGTATGTATGTATCTATCTATCAGTCACCTCGCCCTTCCCCCACCCAGCCATCTCTACTGCAAGCCTCCACCCCTGTATTTCCACCTCCTCCTGCTTCATCTGCTGTGGACCCATCCCCCAATCCCTCCGACACACAACCCCCCTGCTCCAGCATGTCTCTCACCAGAGACTAGGTGAGAGCTGAGCTTAAAAAAATAAAGGAGAGGAAGGCTTCAGGTCCAGATGGCATCAGCTCCAGGCTCCTCAAGTCCTGAACAGACCAACTGCACTGAAGTACATCTTCACCATGAGCCTTAACCTGGGGTGGAGAGCCACCGCTATGGAAAACACCTTGCATGGTACTGGTGCCAAAGACACCACAACTCAAGGACCTAAGCAGCTACAGACCAGTGGCACTGACATCCCACCTCATGGAGACTCAGGAGAGGCTGGTCCTTGTACATCTCTGCCATCGGGTGAACCCATCAATGGACCCACTCCTGTTGGCCTACCAACCTTCCTCCTGCACAGGGCCCTCTCTCACCTGGTCTCGGCTCCATTCCTTCTCACCCCATACACTGCTGACTTAAGACACAACCAACGGTCACCTGCAAAAGTTCTCTGATGACTCTGCGACGGTTGGCCTCACAACTGAGCAGAATGATGCAGAATTAAAGAAAAATAGAATTTCCCTTCGGGAATAAACAAAGGAATTCTGATTCTGAATACACAGAATTGATCCACAACTTTGTGGACTGGTGCCAGCGGAACTGCCTCCACATCAGCACCAGGAAAGCAAAGGAACAGGTGGCGGATTTTCGCAGTCGTGGCCCGGTGAGCATCCAGGGAATAGACATTAATATAGACCAGAGCTATCGGGTTGGGCCATTATCAGGCTGATTTTAGCATTCTTGATATCGCATTGATGACAACCTAAATTCATGGCAAGAAAATCATCCAAATGGTAAATTCCATTAGGATTTATTTTGAATTTGGCGAGCATACACAATGCAGAGTCCAAATTTCAGTCGTGACCATGGGAAACCAGCGTGACAACTGACAAGACAAAAATAAATTTGCCTTGAAAAACACTGGAAATGGCAAACATGGATGCCGTCAACATTCACTGATGGCTGAGTGACAGGGTGTGTTTGAAATTGGTAAGAAAATCAAACAAAAGCTGTCACAATACTGCTTTATCATGTGACACAGCAAGTGTCACTCAAACACTCCTGATCCACAGGGGAGGATTCAGAATTTACACCAGGCAGTAGACTTAGCAATGTCCTGTCCACGTGTGTGTGATTTCATCTGTGTATGAAGGGCGACAAGAATATTGACTCTGTGTGTGTAGAGCGTGGTGAGGCTGTGCCAGTGGGATTAACAGAAACAAAAGATTGTGTTGGTGGTGAGGGACAGCAAATGAGTCCTGCTATAGCACCAAACTAACTGGATTAACCCAACCACTGTTGGCTAGACTGTCTGTCATTAAGGCTGCATGGCATGACTCCAAACACACAGATGGACCGAGAGGGGAGGAGGAGAGAGGCAAAATAAAAAAAACATAGAGAAAGAGCAGAGAGGGCTGTTGAAAAACAGGAAGATTGAGATGATGAAGCTGTTGTTGTGAGGCAGACGGATTAATCAAAAGATTAATGGGGAAGAATGATTCGGCCAACATGAAAAAATAAACGTGTCATCACAACTGCAACCACATCTGGACCAATCATTCACAAATACATCAGAGGGTTTAAGCATGTTGTTATGATTTCCTTTGGCCTGTCAGTGTAATTTTTCTTTGGCATATTCATCAAGTTTTGAGCTTCTTAGTATGTATGTTAGGTACAAAGCCCAACACTTAAAGGATGAAAATGGCAAATGGCAGTAATAAACACCATTATGGACAAAATGAAGGACAAAAAAGCAAAAACAAACACAATTACAATATATATGTGCATGAAACTCGATGGGGGTTAGGGTTAAGGTTACAACCTGGTAACTAAAGACTACAATTGAGGTTAGGGTTGTGGGGGTATTGCCAACATTGCCTCAAAAGGACAAAAACACACAAAAGCACAATATTTTCAATATTTTAACATTTAACCAAAAATACAGTCTTATGCATGGTCTGAATGGCCACAATCAAACACGAGGTGAAAAGTGGGGTATAGAGAGATAGTATTTTAAGTACAAATAGGGATAAATGTATCACATGTTGGTCCAGCCTCTTCTCAAAGCTAGTCATTTTATTGCATGCATGAAAACTGACAGTATTTGAATATTTTTTAAAGAATAACATTGCAGTAGTGCCAAATGATGAGATGCATTATTGCACAAGTTTCAGCAAAAAACTGATAAAAACAAAAGTGGATGCATACTTTCCCCCAGGAGGATTAGGATAATGAATGACACATTCAATATCCACATATAAAGCACTCACCTTAGATTTTAAATCAAAACTCAGGGGGAAATTAAAGGGGGAAACACATATACATACACTCTATACCCACCATGGTTGTTTATCTTTGCACCTGAGCTCTCATCCCCAGGCCAACAAGAAGAGCCTTACAAATGTAGTGATTACATTCACCCCTGATGACACACACAGCTAAAAAGCAACTAAAGCAGAAGCGTCGCAGACAAAAGCCAGAAGTTTCTGATTCAGCACAAAACGCTGCAAATAACAGCAGAAAATGAAAAGCTACACACTTGGGACCAAGGTACTATCAAAACAAAACAAAACAAAATGGCCCTTTAAAAGCCTCCAGCCATAGCCGTGTGTGTGTGTGTGTGTGTGTGTGTGTGTGTGTGTGTGTGTATGGACATTACTACAGAAGTCAGAGCCACAATGTGAAAATCTTTTGATGCAGGGCGGGCGGTGGGGTTCCTGTCTTCATACTTGCAGTCAGTAATGAGGCTGAGGTCAAACACTACAAACTACTAGCACATTCAGAGTCTGCTCTGAGGCTTACTTGGTGCGAGTCGTTACATCATGTAGCTCCACAACACGGAGGGCTGCTGAGTATTAACCTATTTATTACTCTTTACTCTCTGCTCCTGACTGTTTTCATTTGTATTACTCAGGAGCGTTGGGTAACACCACTTTTAAAAGCAACTTGTTACATTACAGTAGTTACCTTCTGAGAAAAGTAATTTGTTAGATTTGTGTAATCAAAAAAGGAAAATCCCTTTGGCGATTTAGTTTCAGCTGGGAGAGGTGTCTCAGTGCCGATTGTGACTTTCATACGTAGTATAAATACTGCATAATCAGGGGTGCACATAACTTTTTTAGTGAGTTACTCAGGTGAGTACCAGGAGATGGTGTTCTTTTCTTTTTTGGTACTCACTTCTGATTTCGTCGCACATGCGTACCAGTTATGCACACCCCTGTGTATAATCTTACTCCTGCTTTCCTTATTAAAGATAAAAATTCCACCACACACCTTTTGAAATCAATTTTCTCTCTTTCACTGAGCTTAGGTGCCTTTTAAAAGGTCCTACAAACACACTTCTGCCTTAGTATGACTTTCATTTATTCCAAAAATTACCAACTTGAAAACTTGCTTAAAAAAAATCCTAAATTCATACCCTGCATGGAACCAGCATAAATTATTAAAATAAATTAACTATGAAAATAGAAATAAATAAATAATTACTTAGCTCCAAAAACCTACAAGTGATGTATATATTTGTTCATTTGCCCATCCCCAGGGAGCCTACCTGAAAGGTGGCACCTACGCAACATTTTGGCTGCTAATGATCTGGGACCTGGGCAGAAGCATGTAGGCACATCCTACCTTAGCTCCTCTGAAAACTATAGAGCACAGGTTTGGAAAGCCAAAGGTATATCAAATTAATTAACTAAATAATTTATTACTTAAATATTTTCTTATGCCCTCAGAGCTTCCTAAAATCCACCTTTTAGTGAAGAACGGATAATGAGCATGTCTTAGATGCAAAATTGTCTGTGGCAAGTAAAACTTCTCTTCGACGCAAACTCTACTGAAGTACCAAACCCTACCAAGTGGGAAATAGGAGATTTTTTTTCCCCCTTCTGGTCTTCTACTCTGAGACATCCTGGGATATTATTCTACAGCACTGCAGCTATAAGAGCTTCCACTTTTGTGGGATGGCTTTCCACAAAAGTTTTGGAGGGTTTCTGTGGGAATTTTAGCACATTCATGCAGTAAAGCATTTGTGAGGTCAGGCACTGATGTTGGACCCTGCGCACAATTTCCATTCCAGTTCACCCCAAGGATATTCGATGAGTTTGGAGGTCAGGGCTTTGTGTGGGCCAGTCAAGTTCTTCCACACCAAACTCATCCATTCATGTCTTTAAGGATCTTGCTTTGTGTATTGGGGCATAGTCATGCTGGAAAAGAAAATGGCTTTCCCCAAATTGTTATCGCAAAGTTGGAAGTCACTGAGGCCAAAAAGGGGAGGAGCTATTGGACTTTTGCCTGTGGAGGTGGTATTATCTGAAAGGATAAGCTGGAACTAGCCTCTCAGCATGCTAACTTCAGAAGATATCAACTAAAATTTTAGCTATATCTTTGCACATTTAAGGTATGTATTTAATGTAAGATATTGCACCTTTTATGTTTTAAGGTAGAACAAGCTGCAACATATTTTGCCAAGAAGCAACTATTAAAAACTAGCATTTGTAATAGGCTGGATTAGATATTATTCAAACCACTTTACATATGCTTTGAAATAAAATCACGCCACTTATTTAATTAATGTTTCCAATAACTACAAAGTATGGAAAGCTATTTAGTGTGAAAACATCCCACGTTGAGGTCTACCACAGGGTACATGCTCTCCTCTTCCGTCCTCATCCATCCATAACCTTACTCCCTTCTATCTATTCTTCCACCAGCTATATCACACGAGAATTATTTCCATTATTGCCAGTTGAATCAAGCACACCATTATTCAGTGGTTCAAATAAAGTTTTTTTTTTCCTGCTATAATTGCTTTTGTTATAAACTGGATCTTTTTAATTTGTTTAATTCTGACACATGACAGTCAGACTCCATTCAAAATGTTCAATTTACAGTGCACTCACTTGTCTGATCACAAATTCGTAATAATAAATGATATATCTGACTTCTTTTTGCTATTAACGTCTCTATATACTGTAAAGATAAATATACCATATACCAAATCCACACAGAGAACTCAATGTTTTACAGGAATGTTGGAGGTCGTCCAGTAATTCTTTCCATCATGTAGCAAATACAAGATTAGCGAGAAGATTTAGTGAGGATGATGAAGAGAAAAAGAGAACAGGATTTTATGACTTTATATTCTTCCTCTTAATGCCGTCAAGTCATCTTGATTCCTATATTCTCTGATGTTTTGATTTATTTCTTACCAACAACAACATCTCAGCATGATAGATGGAAGAAAGCCTTTACTGTCATTGTATTATGCAAAAATACAACGAAATTGAGTTCTACTCCATACGATGCACACAAAGACCCCCATACACACATACCAGCATTTCCCTCATAACAAACCAAATCAAACAAACCAACAAATAAGGTCTCACACTGACCATAATATGGTATGATTCATTGGATGGGGATGTGTTAATACTGTAAATGTAATAAGATTTACAGTGTGGGTGTATTTTTGGATGACATGTATGGGAGATTAATAAACACCTGCACACACTGTCTTTACTTTGAAAGGCAAAGGTTAGACAATATGCTTTTTAATAAGCTGGACGAAGGCCACCTGTGACATGCTGCTCTTTGAAGTCTTTCCTTTGGGTGAAGCCCCAGCCATTTGCACACACACTGTGCTGTAACCTGGTAACCTTTCCTTTCTAATTACTTTGGATGTCTCTCTGTATACATCCCCAGTTTTACCCTTAGGGTCCAGTGTGGTTCCTCAGGTAATGAGGCCTGGACAACGGAAATGAAGCAATCAACAAAACAAAATGTGCCTTTCATAAAATCGATTTTGTAATGTTTTCTCCTATTCAGTTCTGCATAGAATTTCTACAGATGCTGTTGAATGCGTGAAACAGCAGGAAAACACACACAAACAAGAGAAATGAAAGAAATTGGGGTCAATAGCACCTCTCATGCCAACTCAAGCCAGAGGCTTGAGCTCATGCCAGAGGCTTGAGAGGAAGCTAAATTGTCTTTATAAAATACAACCTTCAAATATTGAAATCCAAATGACTCCTAATGGCTCTTCTGCAGGTGTTTCATTGTCTTAATGGTTATTGCTCCTGCTGAGCACATCAACACCTTGCATTGTAGTCTCATGGAAGTCACCAGTGTATGAATGTGTATATGAATGGGTGAATGATGGCTGGTGCTGTAAAGCACTTTGAGTGGTCTGTAGACTAAAGAAGCGCTATACAGACACAGCCCAATTCATGTAAGCTAAATTAGAGCCAATATCCATATCAGTTTGATGCATTCCAGATTAAAAGTTTCAACTTTCAACATTGCTCTTCATAAACAGTCTTTGTCATGGAAATGAAAAGTTGAATTCATAAGAAGTCAGAGGTTTCACAGATGCAACCTTTCTTGGTCAGGTATGACTACTAGATAAAAGAAGCAAAAAAATGTAAAACTGACTACCGGAATTGCACCTAATATTTTTATTTTTGCTTAGTCTTTACTTATGCTTACATATTTTTATTTACACTTTCTAAATGTTACAAGCAGCAGATACTAAGGCAACAGATAAGAAATTCTTCCCTGACAAGACAAAAATGGTGAAGCAGGGAAAGAGGACTGCTCTTCAAAGAATCCTCCAAGATAATGCTATTTTTATTAAAACATAGTCAATAATATTATATTTTTCCTCTTCATCGCTGTATTTCCTATGGTCTTCCGTGTTGGTGTGGTGGACTTTTGAGTCTGCATGTTCTCCCTGTGTCTGCATGGATTTTCTCCAGGTACTCCACCTTCCTCCCACTGTCCCAAAAACATGCCCATTAGGTTTAGTGGCTACTCTGCACACCCCCAAGGTGTGAGTGTGTGAGCGTGTGTGGTTGTCTGTCTTTGTGTGTCAGCCCTGTGATTGACTGGCAACCTGTCCGGGGTGTACCCCGCCTCTCGCCCATTGTCAGCTAGGATAAGCTCCGCACCTCCACGACCCTGCATGGATAAAGTGGTATCGAAAATGGATGGATGCATGGATGGATGTTCTTCTGTGTCTTTCTAAATGTTGACAATTTAGACATCCATTTCATCGATGCACAATGTCAGATAGTGCATGATATCATAACATATACTTACATTTGCCAGTGATGCTACAGCCTATGTACACATGAAGTCTTTTAGTTGGACTATTTACAGCAGAAACACCTTTTCACTTTAATGTATGAAGGTTGAAGGTTTTTTTTTTCTTCAAGATCTTTATGAGTTAGCTTTTTAAAAAGGCATTTAAGTGCACAATCTTTCAGAGCTGCAAATTACAACACAATCAACACTGGACTGGAAGAAGAACTTCTCCTGGGAACTCTCTGGAAAGTAAAACCATGCCAATGCCTCTGTGACTGCAGCTCTGTGACCTCTTGCCCAGGCCAAAACCCTCTGACTTGCCCAAAATCCTTGCCTCAGCTGAACCAGAGAAGCTGCATCGATCCACGGGCCAGCCCAGAGTCCCCAGGCATAATTAATGGATAGCTCCATTCATCAATAAATAATCCCTGACCATCCATAACTGTGAGACGGGAGACACCTGCCTAGTGTCAGACTTAGTACTCCCACTTCAGCACAGAACTGGCATTCAAACCTGCCACTGCACGTCTGACACACAGCAAATGAAGGGGTTTGGCACTTTATCAGGAAAACTGTCACTTTGAACTGTTGATCTTAATTAGAAATATCTTAATAACTTTAATTTAAATAACTAAAAAAGATCCAGCTTCAAGGAAATGTATAAAAGATTGGGTAATAGAAACTTTGTACTTGTCTCAAGTTATGAAAATGAGACACTTTAATATACTGTAAGCACTTCATTGGTTGAAAAGAGAAAAATGGTCATTCATAGTGCAGAAACATGAGTCATGACTAAGTCACATGTCATCAGACATTCCACTGCCTAAAAAAAAAAAAAAAAAAAAAAAGATGTCTTCATGCCACACAAGATGTCTTGTGTACCTTAACAGCCACAATATCCTCAAAAGTAACGTAATACCTTGTCTACTTAAATTCAGATGTGGACCTTCAAATGAAACATGCAGATTTCTAGCCTTTCCTAAACCCTTCTGTAAACTGTAGTGTGGGAGATTCCACAGTCCTTGGATTTCTCAGCATAGTAAAAATGTATGCATTTGGCTGACTTTTGGGCTAGTGAAGCACTTAATGAGGTATTCCTGTAAAAATGCCATGCCTCAAGTTTGATGACAGATGACATCTGTTATGACTGCAGGAGTCTGCGCAAGCAAGAGTAATTGAAGTTATTTCCTGATAAGAGCGCACATCGACTTCATCATCCACTAATTGAAATTAAATGCCCATTAAGCTCATGTTGTTTCTTAGAACCCTCAATGTTTTGATCTTCTATCTGAAAGATGAGAACAACACATTTTAAAAAACCTGGATCACATAGCAAGACAGAGTCATAGCTGCCCAGAGAATAACCACACCCTGACCTTTTACCAAAGAGGGGCGTTGTTCTGCTCAAATCCAATATTGATGATTAATAGACAGTTCATGAAAAAATAAATCAGATAGGGACATATTATGCTCAAGTGCTGCTCCTTGTTGTGAAATGTGGCAAAATAAATTGAATTATCACTTTCCAGATAAAAACCCCATTCTGACATCAAAGAATATGTTGCCAGAACAGAGGTGTCACCTCAGATGTTTACAGCTAAAGGTTTTCTTTTTAGCAACAAGGCTCTTGGACATCATGGCAATGTCTGGGGGTCATCCTCACAGACCATCTGCATAGCTGTTTGCTGTCCAAAACACACAGAGGCAGCATGGAAGGGTCAAACGCACACACACACACACAAAATAGAACAGAATGCTCAGATATTTGCCCATTGCTACACTGATTTTCATAATAACATGCAACATGACTGTTTGGGCTACACCACACATAAATGTAATATCTAGGAGACAGAGCACGCATGGATTGCATACGCATTTCCTCGCTTACCTACAGAAAAACAGCTGATGGTTTAAGAAATCAGCCTTAATCTCAATCCTGACTATAACCTAAACCTAATCCTATTTCTCGCTGTAACCCTTGCCTCAGCATTAAAATCGCCAAGCCTCAAAATTTGGATGAAATCCACAATATGAACACATAAAATGAACAGTAAATTCAGATTTCAAGCTTGAATCTTTTGTACCATGTTGAGTCACAGTGTGAACAGTCATTAGAGAGCTAGACACACTGGGTACTTCCTCATTATCCTGAGAGTTATTTCCAGACAAATCAGACCAGACAGCAGAGAAGTAACCCAGCAATTGTGTAACACTGGTCGATAGAAGTCCTCACATTTGAATTGACTTTCTCTGTGTATACCACCAATGACTAAGATCTAGTCATTTACACGCATCGTGTTATCTTGTTACATTTAAAGATTTAAATGTAACAAGATTAGAAGTCCAAACCAATTCGTAGAGCTTTGCCAGTTGTGGAAATATGGAAAAACGGAAAAATCTAAAGACGATCCTACAGAAAAAGCATGGAAATCAAACTGAGCTTCTGAGACCTCACAAGACAACTGATAGCTTCTGCTGTTTGTTCAAATGCTGAAAATGAACTCGTTTACACTTTCCTGACCAGCAACCAGTTGTGATCAGATGAATAATTACTATTTGACAGAAGTAAAGGGTGATGGTACATATACTGTATATATATAGTATCTTCTGAAGGATGTCATGACAGCTGGTTGGGCACACAATTTCATGATAGATACTGCTGTTCACAGATTATGAAATGGGGTTGAAAACTAACAAGTCTGACAAATCACTGGTTAGTTACTTAAACTCAGCTATGCCTTAATAATAGAGATGTTGCTTTAAGTTTTGTTTCAATCAGTAGGTATTCACAAAAATCGACCGACTCTGACTCCTGGATTGTGTAGACCAGAAAGGAAATCTTGGTGGAAAGGAAGTGCCTGGCAAAGACTATCAGATGTATTTTTGTGTTGTATATGGGATGTGTGACAAGATTTTTTTGAAGCTCTCATGAAGAGGATCACAGTTGTACCATGTTTTGTGAAAGGGTTGAGGTAGTTTGAAAATTTGCCCATCCTGGTGGAAGGATGATTTAAGCAGCTATGAGTCATGAGACATTTATAGGTCTGTATCTGAGAGTGGCTCCACAAACATTCCTATTAGGACTGATGCTGTTCATTATTCTGTGACCAGATATTATTTCAGAATTCTTCAAAAACGGTAGGTGGTAATTACAGCTCTATGACAGGACGCAAACTCTTGTCTTCCCCGTGAAAGTCATGTGACACTCATAGCAGCAACATAAAGAGCAATCTAGTTTCTGCACTTGCACTGAAAACAAGCACTAGAAACAGAATGTGAGAAAATAGAATATGGACACAATGGCTAGAGATATTAGCTGGGAAAAAGTTTACAGTTTACAGAAACTCAGGCATCAGATTAGTATCAAACAAACAAAACCCGGCCCTGCAGTTCATTCATTTACATTCATTCATTACACCACTATATACATATCAAATAAGTATTTTGTGATGCTGATTGGACCACATTACATCATCACTGAAAGGCAAGCATAAAGCAAATCTAATGTTCATTTTTCTTTTCTTTTTTTTTCCCCCCATTGTGGTTCAGCTTAAAAGCCATTAAAAAAGACGAGAAGGACTATAAATCCAAATGAGAACCACTGAGTCACGGAAAAAAAAAAAAATAAATAAATGAAAAAAAACAGGGGATGAAAATCGCTGAACTCTGTATTCAATGAAACAAAACACCAATCTGACTATTTTAAAACGTCCTTGTCCTGCAGGACAGAAAGCCACGACTGACACCTTCCTGCGCTCATCATAAAGTGAAACCTGTATCTTCATCACTGCCACAGTCTTCCTCACCTTGAAAGAAGCTATACAATGAACAAGCATAAGCTGCATGGGTACAGTAGGGCTGTGTTTCAAACCCCCCGTTTGGATCAGTGTCGGGGGCAGCGTTTTAATTGAGGCAGTGGAAGATTAAAGTGCTTAAGGCTTTCACGAAAGAGCCAACAACACACAGTATTAAACTATGGCTTTCTACCAGCTGAAAGAGTGCACCAGCAGACATAAGCAAAGCACCTTACTTTGACTCAGCTGAGCTGCACACAGCAAAGATCAGCGCCTGTAGGTCACCAAAGGGGTGTGTATTTGTAACATGCGTGTTTGTGTTTCCATGTGCCTATCTAAGCATGGGGCAGGGAGCATATCAATAATTCATCCATTGATTCTGAATAACCCCACCCCCCTGCCAAATGCTTCGCCTCTGCTTCCACCAACAATAAACTTGTGTAGATTCAGCACACCTGCCTTCTGCTGCGCCTTTCCTTCTCACTCTCTCTTCCTGGAATAGAAAAATGTGAAGGCACGGGTATAGCATGGCAGCAGTGACATCTTTTTTTGTCTTAAAGCATTTGTTATCACTACTCATTCTATGTTATTACAATGGGTGACTGTTGCAGGTACTGAGCAAAATGCAGTTTAAATCTGAGTGGTATAAAGTGGAGAAGGGAGTGAAGCTGCTGTATCAAGATACATTATTACATATAAAGTAATAATGTATCTTGAGGTCCACTTAATTATTTTTCTTTTGGAGCTTTGAGCTGTTTGTGATTGCGATGAAGGTTGAAAGCTCTGAAAACACTAAGAAATCAATCTTTATCCCCTTTCCACGGTCAAGAAGAAACGTCTGCACTCAAATCACACATGAAAGTTTACTTTCAAAACTAAAACTTGAGTCTACATGAATTATTTAACACTAAAATGCAATAATGATATAACAAGTTAACAAGAAGATCAGGGGCATCAGGAGCAAAACTGTTGTAGAATTGATCCAAAAATCGAGTCTGAAAAAAGAATACATCAAAACAAAGTTGTGCAGCTTGAATTTCCCTCTGCTGCTAACAAAGCAGCGACAGAACTTTCAACATGCTTTGATAAAAGATGCAATCAGCCTTCCACTTGTTCTTGTTATCTTTAGGTTGAATAAATCTACATTTCAAAATCTTTATCAATCATCTTCAAAATTCTGGAGGCCCCATTGTTTGTTTGGGGAATTTACCAAGGAAGTTTCCATAGCTCCCTAAGTGCTAGAAATGCTTAGCAGAAAACAAGACAAATTCTGTCCCCAATAACTCCACACTATGAATTTGTCTATTGATTACAATGGCAGAAAAGGAGGGAAAAATTGAGTGCGACACACAATGATTGAACTTTGAAGCCTTCTGGTAAACGTATGCATATTGTTGTTGTTTTTTTGTTTTTAAACGTTACCTGATGCTTGTGATTTGTTGGCTAGTATCTTCAGGGTCTCATGCAATTTTCAGCACTCTGTGTGCACATTAAAGAAGCAGACACGCCCTAAAGCAGCAGCAGATTCTGATCTGTGAATGGCGGCATGGCTAAATGCTAATTGCTGTGGTGTTTTGGTTTCCATTATTTTGTCCTAGGCTTTAGGTGTAAGTGGCTGTTACTGCTGTGTTCATCTATGACAGACGTGGTAAAGGGAGCCACGCCATCAGGCCCTTGTCATTTTAAAATCCTTGCACCCTTTGTAAACAATGCGGGCAAAATACAGAGAAGCAACATGAACGACAAGGTTGTTTCAAAACCAACATGGTCAAATGCGCAGGACAGCAGACCCCTACGCTGCCGTTTTTGGCTAAAGAAAAGATTCTGCCATGAAATCAGCTGAACCGCTCTCCTTCAGCAAGCCTCATAACACACACAAAGTCCGTCAAAATGCAATAAGGTTGGATTCTGTGCTTCTGCGCCCTTCTAGCCTGAGGGAAAAAGACTGATCTGTCATGTATAAGAGAAATGCAGTCAGACAGTGAGGAAAAAAAAAATCAGCACAGGCAGAAATCAAAACACAGACTTGAGGCCACATCAGTGCCAATTTGGATACATTTTATAACATAGCTGTAAAACAAGCTGACGTATGCCGGTCAACATTCACAGATATGACCAGCAGTCCAGTGTAGCAGCAGTGTCAAGAGGTCAACCTTTCTATATACTGGATCTGTGAATCACAATGAGCTGAGCTGAGTGGATGCCTGGACATACAAAAAAAATGGAACCATAAAAATGAGGTAGTTTGGCAGGCAGTCGTCTGCTTGTTTTGGTATTTTAGTGATATTTAATCACATTTGAAACAATACAGTTCTGAAATAGAATCTTTCTTCTTTCTGTAGTTGTAACAAATGTGAAGAATGTTTGGTGAAGATTTTTTTTTTGGTTTTTGTTTTTCAGTGTGTTATAAGCAAATATACTAACTAAACCATGAACTACTACTACTCAGTATTGGTATTTAAGACTTTAAAAAGCCAGCGACTACATATAGGCTAATTTTAATGTGATGACTAAGGCGCTTTCTGAGCAAGAAATTTTACAGTTTACAGAAATAAACTTGACAGTGCTCTCTGGTGGACAAAATATGTAATGGATTACATTGGATAGCACAGTATGAGATTTAATTATATATCAGTGAGTGGGCTAACATTGTCCAGTAGGCTGCAGCAATGTTTGGACGGGCTGCATATTTAATAATTAACTGTTGGAAGTGAAATTATGGGGAAAATGAACTGACTACATCAACAGATAATTAATCTTGATGATTTTTAAAGCAAAAACACCCCAAATTCAAAGGTTACCGTTTTTCCCTTTCCACTATTTTTTGGTGTTTTTGAGCAATTTAAAGATTTCACTATTGGTTTCACTATTCACTGTTTTGTAGACCAAGTGATTCACCAAACATACAATAATTAAGCCCTAAATAGAATATCCCTCAATATTACAATGGACATCGTTGTATATGTATCATGTAATAATGATATAATGATTATATCATATGATTATAATGATTATACAAATAATAATTTAACTTTTGCATTAAATTTGTGCAGACAGTGACATCTCATAATATTCCTTAATTTCTATGTCATGAAAATCTGTGCGTTCATGAAAAGCTGACGGGGAAATGGGCGTGTGCACGCTCTTCACAGTGGTTGCAGAATTAAAACGATAACAGGAAATAATCGGTTGTGCATGTTAAAAAGACCTTCTGCACTGAGGTTGATAGGGTAACAAAAAAATAAATAATAAATAAATCTCCTGAGAGCTAATATCTGTGTGTAACGTCGCCCACAACAACAGGCACACAAAGAGCAAGCAGAAGCAGGGACCCACCCTGCCAGCATGTGAGAGGAGCCTCCTCCTACTACTCACAACAACAATAACACACTGACATACAGAAAATAAGAAAGAGAAGGAAATGGATATGAGCGAGCGTGAAGGAGTAATCAATCAAAGGAAAAAAAAAAAAAAAAAAAGTGTATTCAGAAAATATGGAAAGCTCCTGCTGGGATATGGCTTTATTCCCGGGGTGAAGATGGACAGAAAAATCACATCAGTGTAAGCAGGAATTAAAGTTTAAAAGAACATAAACATCCCTCGCTGGCACAACAAAAAAAATACCTCCGGCCAAAAAAAAAAAAATCTCAATCTCAAACACACATATCACTATTCTCCATCTGCACTACACCCAGACACCCTACTACACCCTGCTCTCTTACTGGGAGCAGGCGGGCAGGGTTCCTCCCTCCCCAGATCCAGCTCCCTCACTCTCTCTGTACCATGTGGCTTCTCCATCTATTCATTTACCTTCTTGGGTCTTTTTCTCCTCTGTCCCAGCCCATTGAGGCGATCGTTAGGGTCCAGCCTGTAGTGGGAATGGCTGTCCTCACTCATTCTGTCCCAAAGCTACCACTTCTCACTCGTTTATTCCTCCCTTTTTTGTTTCTTCTCTCTATCCGCTCGTCTTGTCTCTATAAACCCTCCACGGTGCGATCTCTGGTCCGTACTCTCAGGCTGTGTGGAGCACAGAGCCAGGCTGGGAGGGGGTGGGGAGGGGAGGTGAGGAAGGAGGGTGCACAATGGTGTTGCTATGGCAGCAGCTGCCACCAGTGTTTATCTTAGAAACCTTGCTGGCAAACCAAAATAGTCACCACATGTGCATGAACACACACACACACACACACACACACACACACAGTAGCTGCTGGTGCTCTTGCACATTTTTTAATTGTTATTCTGTTTATAAGAAGCTGTAAAAGCCAACAGCATAGATGAAAGGAGAAGCTGATTTGAAATCATCAACACGATTAAAGAATCAAGCTCAAATAATAATAAGGTCACCGTTTTGAACTTTCATAATAACATAAAAATTAAAATATAAATTATGAAGCTAATTTTTTTTTGTCTTTGCATCATTGCAAACTGAACAAAACATTGCTGAATGTCTTCTTATTTTATTGTCTTATTTCAGTGTTTTATTGTTAGGTTCGTTAAATAAGTGCAATAATAATAAACTCTTTACTCGACAGATATTCTCCAAACTGACAAACCAAGGTACTGGGAATGATTTCAAAAAACAGAGAGCAATAAAGTGGGGTCCAGAGTGCATTGAGTCTGAGACTGAGGAATCCACAAACACTGAGTCCATAAAACAGAGCTAAATCCAAACTCGGGAAACCAGGGATCTAAAACCAGAGGCAGTGCTGAACAGGGCAGGCAGGGACAGAAGGTGAACTTGAACAAGTAGACAATAATTAGTTTTATGAAGCAAGTAACAAAGCAAATCTAGAAGAGAGCCTGACAAAATACCACTTGAGCTGAGGGTATAATCTGGCGACAATGGAGAGGGAGAGCAGGTCTTACATAATCACAGGACAAGGTGAGTAGTTAGATGCTGATGGAGAACGTGTGCAGGAAAACAGACAAACCTCAGAGTGACGGGAGGGAAAGAACAGAACAGGAAACTAAGAGCACAAAACACAACAAGAAAGTAATCTTAACGGTGCCTCTCCCTTAACAGGCGCCTCCAGGCGGACAACCTGGTTTATCGGGATGGCAGTGGTGAAATCAAACTGGGTGTCCAAAATAAAGGAGCAAGGCAGCCAAGAATGTTCCTTAGGACCACAATCCACCCAATCAACCAGAAACTGGAGACCCATATCTCGCCACCTGACATCCAACAGGACATGGAGTGTAAAGGCAGGGCAATCATAAATGAGCCAGGGGTGTGGTGGGGGTTTGGAAAAAGGGCAGAGCTGGCTGGAGGAAAATGGCTTTAAATGTGAGTAAGGCAGGAAGACCGAGTTTAACAACAGAGGGATTAATAATTTTGGCTATGGGAAACTGGCCAATGAAACAAGGTGAAAGCTTTTTGGGTTCAGTTTTAACAGGGAGATCTTTAGCCAGTAACCAAACCTTCTCACCTACTTGGTAATCTGGGACAGGTACTGCCAGATCTGCCATCTTGCAGTTGGTCTCAGTTTGCAGAAGGGCCGTCTTGGTCTCCTTCCAAATCCTGCAGCAGCAACAGAGTTGGGGTTGAAGAGCAGGAACAAACAGCTCAGTCTCTTGGGATGGGAAAAGTGGAGGCAGGTAACCCAGAGAGGCCTCAAAAAGAGTCAGACCAGTAGCAGAACTGGTCAGGGAATTGTGAGCATACTAAAGCCAGGGCAGATGTTCGCTCCAGGAAGCTGGGTGAGTGGATGCCACACAGCGAAGGGCTGACTCCAGGTCCTGGTTAGTCCTCTCAGTTTGGCCATTGGTCTGTGGGTGAAAACCAGAAGATAAACTGACCAAGGACTCCAATGAGAGGAAAACTGAGGACCTTAATCTGACGCAATGTCCAGGGGAATGCTGTGTAGGCAAAACACATGATGGACCACCAAGTCAGCAGTTGCAGAGGAAGAAGGTAGTTTAGGAAGAGGAATAAAATGCGCAGCCTTGAAAAACCTATCAACAACAGTGAGAATGACAGTGTAGTACAGTACAGGCTCCGACATACATGTGACACACGTGGTGTCTATCATGCTCCACCAGAAATGTCGGTTAAGCAGAGACAGGGTTCGCCTGGCTCCTGGATGACAAGTGAACTTGGAAGTATGAACCCACAGGAGGACCTGTGATCTTACAGAGAGAGGTACATATAATCGACCAAGAGGACCATTACCTTGGTCTGGTTCCAATCTCTGAGCTTGATGCATATCACATTTGATTTCCCAAAAAACAGCTGTTACAACCACAGTGGAGGGAAGGATGGGTTCATGGCTGGAGTCTCTTTCTTCTGCATCTGTGAACCGTCTGGAGAGGGCGTCGGGCTTGATGTTTTAAGCACCTGGTCTTTTGGTCAGAGTCAAGTTAAAGCGACTAAAGAACCTAGCCTGCCACAAATTCAACTGCCTAGCTGTTCCCTCCAGCCAGTACCTCCACTCCTCCAAAGCTAATTTAACAGCCAGCCAGTTCCTTTCTAAAGGAGTCAGACAGCAAGAAAAGAAGGCACAGGGATGGAGTCTCTGCATCCACCTCAACCAGGAAAACAGTGTCTTCCGATGATCAAAAACCTGGTCAGTATCTGCTGACCAAGAAAAGGCTCCCTTAGTTGAGGTAAACTTAGTCAGAGGCACGACCATAGCAAAAATCTTTGTAACTGTTCACGGATCTCTGGCTTGGGCCAACTGTTAACAGCCCTTACCTTTTCAGGTTCAGCCTGAACTTGGTTGTCAGCAATAATGTACTCCAGGAAACTCACCCAGCTGACATGGAATTCGTACTTCTCTGCCCTGAGAGAAGTTTGAGTAATCCTGATATTTATGGGGGGTACATTGACTAAACAATGAATAGTTTGATGGAAAAAAAAGAAATGATAATGAAATTTCCATTAGATCCAGCTAAAGATGTTCATCAGCAAAAAAAAAAATCTGTAGTTCCCAGTAAACGGTGCCAGACTTTAAACAACCAACCAATAGTATTTTATTTTAATGATTTGCAGAGTCTAATAACGTCACATCATGAGGTTCACCGATCAGTGTTTGATCAGGTCTGATAAACTCCCCAAAACAGCCAGTGAAGTAATTTTATTAATATTTAATGAATTTGGTGATAAAGCAGTGTTGAAATATAGTTTAAAAATCTGATACAGGCACAGGCTCCAGTTGGAGTGTCGGGATTTATCTCTTGTGGTTGTTGTTATCTCTGTCTGTGTTTTTTCCTACCTTCTTTTTCTTGAATGAGCATATCTGGTTCTACGCGGGGCGGAGTGGACCCGTTTCCTCTCATCTGCATCCATCATCCACCTTTCCCTACGGATATTTAAGGTCAGCTTTCCCTCTCCACCTCGCCAGATTATCCTGTCTGCTGCAGTTGTATTCAGTCAGACTCTCTCTTGTGTTTTGCAACCGTTGGATGTCTTTGAGACTAATCCTGTTCTCCTCTGCTCTCAGGTTCCCTGGTCTGTCTCTGCCTGCTCTGCCCTCGTCATTGGATTCCTGTTTTGGAGTTTTCTGTGTTTGATCTTGGACTGGACCTTTGGATGTTTTGTGTTTTTTGGACTGATTGCACTCATTTGTCGCCCATAACTGGATTGTTTTTCATTTGGTTTTCTACTTGTTTATGAACTAACCTTTAGTAACGACTTGTTTGAACTTTTTTGTGGGTTGTGTTCATCTGCTCATTTGGGGTTCATTTTTGTCAATCATTACATGAAGCCCTAATGAAAGATTTTCCATAAATACTATACATCATTAAACACTCATTAATGAACATTGTGTCCTGCAGACCACACTCATTCACTCACTGTGCAATTCGATCAACAGCCAGTTTACTGTTTACCGACCAGCTATTGGTCTTATTATTTATTTTGTTTATTTATTTATTTATTTATTGTTTGTTTGTTGTGCTTTTGCTCTATGAATGTTCTCAGTGGATTTTGCTTTCTTCGAATCCTGCTTGCTGCCTTGACAACGTAAATGTCTCCACTGCAGGACAAATAAAGGATCATCATATCTTATCCCTCCATCCATTTACAGGTGACAGCCTATCCCAGTTGACGAGGGCCAAGAGGCTGGGTACACCCTGGACGGACAGACGTCAATCAATCGCAGGGCTGACACACAAAGATGGACAACCACACACACACACACTCACACCTAGGGGAAATGGAGAGCAGCAAATTAACCTAATGTGCATGTTTTTGGGAGTGTGGGAGGAAGTGTGTGTGTGAAAGAAAGAGAAAGAGAGAGAGATAGATTGAGGTGAGTTAAGGTGTCTATAAGGGATAGATAGACACTGTCAGCTATGCTCTGTACGAGACAGGTACAGGACTTTACAGGCCCCCCAGATCTTAAAACAACAATCCTCCCAATGCACAACCACCCCACATCAAAAATTTGAATACATAAGAAATTAAATCTAAAATAACCAAAAAACAACAAAAAAATAATAATAATCATATGAAGTTTATGTATTTGAATTTGTCATATTTTATTCACTCAGTAACTGCTCATTTATTTAATTATTATGTGTAAAACTTTATTTTCCATAATGTTCTAAATGTTATTCCACATTCGATTTACATACAAGTTGTCAAACTCAGAAATACAGGTAGATAGATAGATAGATAGATAGATAGATAGATAGATACTTTATTGATCCCGAGGAAAATTCAATATAATAAAATAGTTGAATCTGCAAGGAGCAGGATACAATATATCGCCACTTTAATGGATCCAATAAGAAGCACCTCGTCTTTGTAATCAATGGAACTTTGGCAGCATAGTTTGTTCATTCAGTGCTTCAATTCAGAGCGATTAATACATCTTGTCAACTAGGTTACCATTAAATTTGGTCAAGTACAAGATGCCTTGAGATAAATGGAGAAATGATTTCCTACAAAGATTCTGATACATCCTCACATGTCATTTCATGCTATAGGAAGTCGAAATTGAAAATCTTGGTCAAGAACTTTTGAAACAAATGTCAAAATTTGGATTAACTTTGCATTGATTGTTCACAGTCCTCAGAGAATGATACACAATGTAAGAGCGTGTGAATGGTTGAACACAGAAAGGACACTTTGGATGGAGGGTGTTGTATTACCCCCATAGAGCAGGATGGCACCCTGAATGGCAGCCTCGGACATCAGCATATGTGTTGACTTGTGCTGTGTGTGAGAACAACCTTTGATCTAGCCCCAGCTTCTGGCCAAAGAGAGATGATACATGTTCCCTGAATGATGAACCCTTTCTATTTCGAACACTCTAATACCACCTTCACACCAATATGTCACCCCTGTAAACTGGGTATTGAATACTAATTCGTGAAATTTGTTCAGGATGCTCATGACCTCCAGAGGATCACCCGTTATTTTTGTGGATCAATATGTTTAGAAAATAACTGTTAACTGGAACGCTACACCTGCTGTTCAAAGTCGCATCCTTTCAGTCGCAATTATAAAGCCACCATGCGCATGTATGTGTTATTGGCATGAGAACTTCCCAATGCCAGAAGGCACACCTGCTGATGGTGCTGAGGAAATAACGGAGACGGAAGCAGATGAAGGAGGGAAAGAGAGAACAGAAGAGGACAAGGAAGACAGTGTGATGTGTTCATTTTGGGGCGTTCTGCCTGTGTTCATATGTCAGCTTGAATCAAATCAACTCTTCAGACCAGACCAGACCAGACCAGATCAGACCTAACAAGCTAGGAACACTGTCACAATCATCAAACACAAACAGATATATTAATCCTACACCTTATTAGACCTGCACAATCTTGCATTTCTGTGCAGAAGACTTTTAGAAGACTACATTTACATCTTATAGTAGTAAACGGTCATTGTGGAATACTTCATTCCTCTGTTAAGCACTGTCACATTGTCACACTGTAGGAAAAAGAATTTTCATCTCTTTTTTTTCAGCAGTCACTAATTACAACAAATACAAGTAACTGTAAAGACACCCAGATATAAGAATGTGAACTGCCTGAAAAAGTGTTACTTCCTGGACAGCAGTGTATCACATATGTATGACTAGTGACCTCATTCTGTATCGGAAGGAGTAACCAAAAAGTTAAAATGATTTAGTCATTACAAATGTTTCATCAAAGTTATTTTTTCTACCACCAAATCTGGCTTTTCCTAGTCTGATTGCCTGTTGGTTTATAGTAAGGACTGATCATTCAGGGTCGAATCCCATCAAAGCTTTTAGCAGAAATTACATGACACTGATGTTATCTCATGAGAACTTTTACTGTAACTCTTCACACTATAGCAATCATTTTAATTAAGCATCTATAATTCTCTTCTCAAATTTAATGTGTAGTTCGTGTACTACTGGACTTGTGCCGTAACAAAATCCTCATCTTGCACATTGCAATTAAACCACACTGTAGCATCAGCAGCATTTCTATCTGTGTTAATTTGTGTCGGTTTTGTGTTTATTGCTGTAAGCATAGCCTACAGTGTGTTTTTAGGTTGGATGCCTGAGCTCCAATGCCTTCAGGTTCCAATAATGAGCTTAAAGTACTTTCCACAGAGACAGACAAATGAAGACAACAAACCATGGAGCCAGTGAGCTTCGAACATATAAATGGCAATAAAACAAGGAAATGTCTTGTTTTAAACATCAGCAATGTGCTCAATGTATAAAAGGTGCTGTTCTTAAACAGCCTTGCCTTGGTAGTGCTAAAGTCTCTCTCTCTCTCTCTCTCTTTCATCCTCTCTGTCCTGTCTACCTCTTCTTCCCCCCCTTCACCCAGCCGACTATCAGCAGGATGGTTCTCCCTTGCAAGCCGGGTCCTGCTCAAGGTTTCTCCCTGTTAAAAGGGAGTTTTTCCTTGCCACTGTCTGCTTGCTCGGGGGTTCAGGCTCTGGGTCTCTGTATAGCATCTAGAGACAATTTTGATTGAATAAGGTGCTATATAAATAAATTGAATTGAAATAGAATTGAATTGAAAGAAACTTCTTCTGGTCATACAAAGCAAAATAAGAAGTAGGGTGATGTGAGTATTCTTCAAACATTTCATAACATCATGTCTAAAGCCAAAAGTGTTTACACCTGCTGTGGATGAGCCAATCAAAGCCATTCTGCCAGAGACCCATGCCTGACCCATATCAGTGTACAAAAAATATTTTCCTGTACTCAAAATGTCCCATTGTGGACTTCGAATGAAAACAGAAATGTAATGCCATAACTTCGAGTCAAGTGGTGTTTTATTGTCATTTCAGCTGTTTACATTAATACACTGAACAGTGAAATGAACGTTCCTCCAGGGACCAGGTGCCACACTAGCACAACAAAAGAGATTAAACACAATCCAGACTTGGATTGGATTCATAACTACATGAATCACAAGGACTATACACAGTGCACAAAGACTGGAGCCGTCGTTGATCAGCGGAGACTAGGCACTCTGCGCCCCTGTGAAGTCCACAATCATCTCTGGTTTTGGGCAGTCGTGGATCAGCGGTTAGGGTGTCGGACCCGTAACCGGTGGATCGCTGGTTCGATTCCCCGTCCCGGTGTCCATGGCTGAGGTACCCTTGAGCAAGGTACCTAACCCCCACTGCTCCCCGGGCGCTGCACGCGGTCGCCCACTGCCCCGGGTTTGCTGTGTGTGTGTGCACGTCACTTGGGTGAGTTAAATGCAGAGAACAAATTTCGTTGGAGTGAGTTCCCTCCAATGACAAAATATGTCACTTTAATCTTTAATCTTAATCTTTGCTGACATTCAAGGACTGGTTGTTGATGTTGCACCAGTCTGTAAGACATTGCACCACCTCTCTCAGCTGATTCATCATCCTTGCTGTTGAGACCAACCACGGTCATGTCATCAGCGAACTTGACGATGTGATTTGTGCTGTGCATTCCCTCAGAGTCACGAGTCAGCGGTGCGAACAGCAGAAGGCTGAGTGCGTACCCTTGTGGGGCTCCGGTACCCTTTGTGCAGTGCTGGAGATCGACACTTTCTGAGGTTGCTCAATTAGAAAGTCTAGGATCCAGTTGCAGAGGGAGGTGTTCAGGCCCAGTAGGCTCAGCTTACCAACCAGCTGCTGAGGGATGATGGTGCTGAATGCTGAGCTGAAGTCTATGAACAGCATTCAAACATAAGTGTCCTTATTGTCAAGGTGTGCGAGAGCGAGGTGGACCACAGTGGTGATGCCATCGGCTGTTAAACAGTTGAGAGGATACGCAAACTGCAGAGGGTCCAGGGAGGGGGGCAGTTGTTCCTTGATGTGTATAGCCTCTCAAAGCAATTCATGAGGGCGGGCGTTCGACAGTGTGACAGGTCAGTAGTCATTGAGACAGGACGTTGTGGACTTCCTGGGAATGGGAACGATGGTGGCTTCTTTGACGCACTTTTGACGATGGCACTGCTCAGGGAGATGTTAAAGATGTCCGTGAGAATACCCAGCTGGTCTGACTGGCCTGCACATTCCCCGAGCACTCTGCCAGGGATGTTGTCCAGTCCAGCAGCCTTCCGTGGGTTCACCCTATATAGAGTCCTCCACATGTCAGCTGTAGTGAGACGTAGCACCTGGTCGTTGAGAGGAAGGGTGGTCTTCCTTGCTGCCACATTGTTCTGTGTCTCAAACTGTAGAGACACCATAGAAGTTGTTCAGTGCATCTGGGAGGGGGCCGTCACTGTCACAGGCAGGTGTTGTCGTCCTGTAGTTGGTGATGGCTTGGATGGCCCTGCACCAAGGGCTGAATATTGATCACAGGGTGTGAAAACTTACTTGTACATGTTATATATATATATATATTTTTTTTGTCATTATGTGGTATTTTGTGTAGAATTTCATTCCATTCCAATGGAATTTCATTCCATTTCATTCCATTCTGGAATGAGACTGTAACATAAAAAAATGTGCAAAAAGCGAAGCGGTGTGAATACTTTCCAGATGCACTGTGTATCTATGTGGATGCTGACGAGCTTAAACAAGTTAAGAGTGTGTTTAGTGTGTATGCGCTTGTTCGCATGAGAACTGTGTACCCAAGCAAACTTTGTACTGAACAAGGGAATTCTCTGTTCTACCTCTATTAAATTAAAACATA
Source organism: Scatophagus argus (assembly GCF_020382885.2). Classification (NCBI taxonomy): domain Eukaryota; kingdom Metazoa; phylum Chordata; class Actinopteri; family Scatophagidae; genus Scatophagus; species Scatophagus argus. The sequence continues at coordinate 2,014,749 of NC_058515.1, read as the reverse complement.
AAGAAGAAACCAAGATTCTTCACTTTATGACCCAAAGAAGAAAAAGTCTTTTCAAACTGCTTCCCAGACCAACTCCGAACACACACACACACAAACACACACACACACACAAAGGCCTCAGTGACTTTGACCTGGCCTGACACTACTTCCATTAAGAGGAAAAGGCTGTTTTACAAATACACACCAAGGCAAAATGAACACCCACATTCCACAGAGCCACTGAACAACACACACACACACACACACACACAAAACCACATGCACACGCACACATGCACAAGTACTACAAAGGCTTGTATAAAGGATTCTCAGTGCAATCAAAGTGATTTAGAAGTGAATGGCTCAGAGTCCAAAGAAGTCACTTTGAGGACTGCTATTGAGGCCGTATCTGTCACACTTTAACAAGAGCTAAAGACAAATCTGCAGCAACATGCATGGAAGACAGAAGAGCAGACAGAGAGGTATCAGATTAAGTAAGATTAAGATTAAACAAATTATTTTTAAAAATATATTTAAAAAAAAAACGAAATGAAAAAAATGGTTTTTTAATATTATCATTAGTGAGCTGGTATTCAGTTTCTGTTCTGAACATTTTTGTGAAACCACATCTATTCTTATTGTGTCTAAGCTTCTGTTCCTCTCTTTGAGTAAAACTTGAGGTATTCCTCGACAACAGGGGGATTATATTTCAGGAAAGACCATGATTATGCAGTGTGTATTACTCAAAGGGCAAGTCTGGCAAATGCCCCAGGTCCTCAAACCAAAAGGAGCCCTGATAAGCTTCACAGAGCCCAGTCTCTCTAGGGTTTCCACTCATATTAGACAATTCTGCAGCTCACAATCTAAAACTAAGTCCAATACCAATAAAGAAAAATGGTGTGTGTGTGTAAGCCTGTGTGTAACATGAAAAATGCAGGAGGTTATGGGTAATATCTTTTTAGGATGGTATTATTCCTCTTATGTTGCACTTTGTGTGTGAATACACAGCATGTGTGTAAACAGTAAAAATTCCCCTTGGAAACTGTCCTGACCAACCGGTCAAGGCAGATGGCTGCCCATCTTGAGCCGGGGTCTGCTCCGAGGTTTCTGCCTTCTAAAAGGCAGTTTTTCCCCTGCGCTGTTGCCAAGTACTTGCTCAAGGGGGAATGTTGGGTTCTCTGTATTACAATTTAATTAAAGAGTTTGGTCTGGACCTGCTCTAATTGGAAAGTGTCATGAGATAACTTTTGTTGTGAATTGGCGCCATATAGATAAACTGAACTGAACTGAAACTTTGATGTTTTATTGATTTGCAACACAGGATTTTTTTTGATATATTTGTTGAAAATCTCTTAACATCCCAGCAGCAATCAATGTGTCTATGGCTGTCACAGGCCACAGTAAATTATAAAAAAGTTGATGACTGACACAGGTTCAACTTGGCAGTACATAAGATATACAATCAGCACAATTTCAAAGTGGACAACCGAGATTATTGCCACCATTTTAATTTTTGACCCCACCTGAGAGCAGATACCCCAAAAACCTATCACCTGCACACAATCAAATATTATTTGGGTTTTTACAAATATGTTGCTTTTACAAAATCTTTATATGTTCAAAGTGAATATGTAGATTGTCCCTTATGTTCCTGGTGATGGCTGGCAGGATGATATAAACACATGAACCCAGGGGCTGCTAAAAGGTCAGGTCAGCCCTGACTCTGCATGTAATCATGCTTCCAGGCAAAAGAACAGTTTTCTATGGAGTAATTTATTTTCCAGGGCTCGATATTATAATCCATAAACCATTAGGTAGGAGAAAATTTCCTTTAGGCAGATAAATTAAAAAAAATCCTTTATCAGTACCTGCAAAATAACAGGGTTCACTATTAGAAGATGAACATCAAAAATATTCCTGTTCTGCATTTTCAAACCCAACTAGCTCTTTGTACATCCACCCTTTGTTCCTCTCTGTGAGCCACGTGCCCCGTCAGCTGCCTGCCTGCCTAGTAGAGATGGAGGGGGGCCATCTGGCCAAGTGCCAAGCTTTCTGAATATTTCATGAGGGAGAGAGGTGGGGTGACTGAGGGGGGAAATGAAACGGAGGGAGATGATAGTGACAGGATAGTAAAGAAGAAGCTTTAACCTTGATTCTGACTTATTGTAGGACGAACCTGTATCTTTTGGCATTATGAGGACAAGGACACCTGATCTTTACTGTTCCCAAGGTGAACACCTGTTCATGTGCTACAGAAATATGCTTCATAATGAAATCCTCTTCATGCCTGTTGTAATTCCTTCTCCACCACCACACCGTTTGATATGAAGTAAGCAGCAGCAGTACACATATTCCTAATAAAAATGACCCCACAGTGCAAGAGAATTTTGTTTTGTTTTGTACTAAGATGGTGACCATGGTAAACATAAACATGTTTCTAGGCTGATTTTAACATTTCAACACATTCAAACCACTGGGGTTTTTAAGTACAGCATCACAGAGGTGTGAGCATGGCTAAACTCAACTCAATTTTTGCTCATCCAGTGAACAAAGAGCAATTAGCAATCATTTGGAGTCGTGTTTGTGCCCACCTGATGAATGTTAATCACTATTCCTTTAACCCTGTGATTAGTCTTAATTTACTCCTGAGAAGAGTATCTGGCTCCTCAGCTGCTAAATGCTCCTTTGTGTTTACCAGTTTGTCTGCTGTTTGGTGCTGAGCAGGTAGTGTACAGTGGGTTTATCAGAGGTCTGAGTATTGCTGCCTGAGGGTGCAGTTCTACGTAGAACTTCAATAAAGTGTTGATTTTTACTGTATGGACAGCAAATAATGCAGTTATAAACAATGTACACACCCGTTCACACTGAAAGTGAATAATACAGAAAGTAACACTATCAGCTGCAGGGTCTAATGCGGCTATTGGCAACTGCTGATGACCTGGACGGGACAGTGGCTAAAAAAGCCATGATGATGGGATTGATTTGGCTAACAGGCTGATCCATAGCGTAAAAATGTTACAGCTGATCCAGCCTCTGATTCTGTTGACCAGCCAGCTGTAACTGATGATGTGGGGTCAGATCTATTGGTCCTTCTGATGGAATACAAAGGAGACGGTGATGATAATGATGCCCACCTGTAATTCAAAAAATACAGGTTTTTGGTTAAGAAGGTTTTGCTCGTATTAGTATTCTCTGAAGTGTTTGTTTGTATTATTTTTGGTTGACGTCTGAACTAAAGCCATGCCACTGGGTAGCTCAACTTTTAAAAAATTCTGCCAACACAATCTAAGCCAATTTATCCGAGTAGTTCATCCATCCATCCATTCTCTATACCGCTTATCCATCAGGGTCGCGGGGGGGCTGGAGCCTATCCCAGCTGACTACGGGTGAGAGGCGGGGTTCACTCTGGACTGGTCGCCAGTCAATCGCAGGGCTGACACACAAAGACAGACAACCACACACTCTCACACTCACACCTAGGGGCAATTTAGAGTTAAGTTATTTAGAGTTAATTAACCTAATGTGCATGTTTTTGGTATTGTGGGAGGAAGCCGGAGTACCCGGAGAAAACCCACGCAGGCACAGGGAGAACATGCAAACTCCACATAGAAGGGCCCAGACTGGGATTCGAACCTGGAACCCTCTTGCTATGAGGCGACAGTGCTAACCACTGCACCACCATGCCGCCCCCGAGTAGTTCATCACTGATCAAAAATCAGAAAACACACGTCAACAAATCCAGCCATCTCTCAGCTCATCTCCTTTGACAAACACTCTAGAAAACACATTATATATAGTTCCATTATTTTTGAAAGTATAATGAAAAAATCCATATTACTTCATATCATATCTTAACCTGTGACCCTGAAGGATAAGTGGTATAGAAAATGGATGGATGGATGGATCTATATCTTAAAGAGTTCATAGTACCCTATTATCCTATGAGAGCTTTACATTCCCAAGATGCAGGGTTATTTGTGGTTCCTTGAGTCTTCAAAAGTAGAATGGGAACCAGAATCTTCAGTTATCAAGCTCCCTTCCTATGGAATCATCTTCCAGTTTCAGTTTGGGAGGCAGACACCCTCTCTACACGTAAGAATAGAGTTAAAACTTTTTTTTGATAAAGCTTATAGTTAGGGCCGGCCTAGGCTGGCCCCTAGTTATGCTTCTTTCCCGGAGTCCTTGTGCTTTCTCGCCTCCTGCTGCGGTCCTGCTTGAAACCTCCTGCGATTACTACTGTTTAGTCATAATCTATTTTAATTCTATTACTACTCTGTACAGCTACTACCATTATTATTGTTACCACTTTTGTTATCATAATCACCATAATACTTTCTGTGTACTTCATCATTATCATTATCTATAGTTCCAATACTTCTGGTATTATTGCTGTTGCTACACATCTCTGTTTGTGTGCTCCTTCAGCAAGTACATGTGCACAGTCTGCATTGATCAGTTTCACAATAATTCGACTAAATAAATGAAATATTTCCTCCCAAAATGTTTTAACTTTTTTTTTTTTTTTAACTATGCATCCATATGAAAAGCTTATATGTGTGCTAACCAACTTGAAATGTGCACAAGCTTTATATCCTGTCTGCTACACTGCCACAATTGCAAGGTCTTGGATGCACTCCCTGTTTTATTTTCTCATGTGTGTTCAGTTTCCTGTTTGCTTGTTTTGTTTTTTCGACTACTGATTCTTTGCATTACCCCGCTTGTACCGTTGCCTGATCCACTGACCGTCTTTGGTTTTGTACCCTGCCTGCTTGATTTGGATTTTGATTGTTGCCTTGCCCCTGTCTGTACTGATGCCCTTTTTCTTACTGTGTTTTTGGATTTTTGAAACTGCGCCTGGCCCGTCGATTAAAGTGTTTGTATTGCGAACCTTGTGTTGCCTTTGGTTTGCTTGTGTCCTCTCTGCAACTGAATCAACCAGTCTATTGGAACATTACAACAATTAAGCATAAATGGTCGATAGAAATCCCTCAACATTACTGACCAACATGTTCTTCTGTTCAGGGAAGAAATTCAATAATAAATCTTTTTAAATGAGCTGGTGTTTAAGGATTGGCTTACTACAGGCACAAACTCAGTATAATATTCCTGCCTTTGGGGGACATAATTAATTGTCTGAAATGATGAATTTTAAAGCTAATTCAATCTGGCTTCTGAACTTGATGCACGCAGAGCATTTTAATGTAAGAAATGTATCTTCATTCAGCTTCCTCCCTGGTACACCAACATGAAACTGTGTGTCTATGTAGTGCATGTGTTGTGTGTGTCTCCACCTGGACTCCAGCTGAGCCACTTCCTCCCATGCCCTCGGAAACAGCGTTGCTATAGTAATTGTATCTAAGTGAATAACCATAGCAACCACAGAGATGCTTTCGGTGGCACAGTGATAGCTGCTGGTTTACAGTGCTGGAGATCAAACAGGCCCGATGAGGAGGACAAGGGGAAAGCAGAGAATGGAGAGGGAGAACACAAAGGACACAAAAAAGAAAGAAGAGGACATGGGACATAAGTGAAGGAGGACAAAGAGAGAGGAAAGGCAAAGGGGAAAAGAACAAAAAGGAAGGTATTCCCTGAAGGCACTGCCACCCTTTCCAAACGCCTCTTGTGTAATAATTACCTCGGGGGTAGACCACGCTAGGAGAACAGCATCTGTTTTCGAGCTCGGAGTCAGAGGAGCTGGTGATAAGTAGCTATTTAACCAAGCTGCGTTCAATTTAATATGAAGCCTAATTAGTGTCAGAGTCTTCCAAAGGAGACACTAGAGCTGTGCCTTCACCAAATAATCCTCATGAATGACTTCATGTGCTGTTGAAGTACATTACTGCTGCTGTTTCAGAGACTGACTTTGAGACAGGGATTGCCCCAGGGGTAATAAATGTTTTTTTTTTTTCATTTCTCATCAGTTTTCATCACAATATTTTATTAAAGCAACATAATAAGGAATTGTCACTGAATTCTGCAGTTCAATGTACCTCTGTGGGACCTTTAAGCATCCTTCAGCTCACTGTTTTACCTGCCACACCAAACAGCAGACAGACTAGTGACCATAGTGGATCGTGTAAGCAGCTAATGAATCAAATATTTCCCTCAGGAGTTGGTGGAGACCAAGACAGAGCAAAAAGTGTGAACATCAGACAAAACCTCTCTCCAGCATGAATAAGCAGCGCTGATACCCAGAGAACCTCATTAGCTAAAAGTGACTAGCCAACCTAATGTTTATTTGAGCTTGAGTCAGCATGTGCAGCCCTGATGTAAACAAATCAGAACCTGTCTATATTAAAAACAACTTCCCAAAAGTAGGTTTCTTTGTCACATTTGATGCTGATGATGATGTAGTTTTCGTATGTCTTTCAAACTTTTTAGTGATGATGCGCATATGCAAAGTTAGTGGAACATCGTGTTTATTAAAGCTATACAAATGCAGTGAACCATGGGACATAATGTTGTGCATGATTCTGAGGCTGGAGTTTAAGTGATGTAGAGTGATTTTGAAATGTGTGGATTTTCTAAAATAAGATAAGATAGGTCTTTATTAGTGCTTTCACCAAGAGGTTTTCATACTTGTGAAACAGAACCCCGTTTCATTTCATTTCTGTAGTAGTACACATGTCTGTCACAGGATGAGTCTTGATAGGACCATCAGATGGCTCCAAAAAGAAAGCTGGCTCTTATTTATTCCTCTAAACAGTTACTGTGCACATTTCAGATTGTAAAAAAAAAAAAGTGAAAATATTCTGTTCTTAGATTTAGAGATTCATCTGACAGCTTGGGTCCTTGCGATTTACTCTGAGACTTTGAGAGAAAGAACAATGCAGGAGATGATTTGCTTAATCCTCACTGCCCCTACATCCCCAGGTCCTCAAATTCATATCCACAATCTGCCATCCAGCCACATGTTCAATGTGCTCTTGAACATGAACCATACACAAAAAGCAAAAAACAATGTACAATGCAAAAACAGACTATCATATTTATTAGATATAACCCTCACAGGTGGTGCAGCAGCCGTACTGTCAGACCAGAGGGGTGGAGAACCCTCATCTGTACCATCTTCAAGGAAACCCTTGCATGGGTGACTGTCTGTTGTCAGGGCAACCAGACAAAGGGAGATGCTGTAGTGGGAAATACCAGTAGAGACAAGAGGGTCAGAGGAGGGTAGATGTGGAAATGACAAAGAGAGGCAGGGCTGCAGATGCTCAGTCAGCTGAGAGCTTCACGATGTCACTTACTTAAAAATGTACATAGACTAAATTTAAAGCATCTTTGCTTTCATACAACATTACTAAACTGAATGACACAGTTCAAAAGGTAGTACAGAAATGTGGTTTTCAGAAGGCACAGATAGGATATATATACATATATATATACATATATATATAAAAACACACACGTGCACACACACCCACATACACATTACTGAGTTGTGGAGAAGGGGCAGGATTAAATAAGCTTGTGCTTCTTTCTACTCCTTTTTGGGCATACTAACTTAAAACTGTTTTTTTCTTTTTTTTGTATTATTTTCACATGTTCGAAATAAAGCCTTCAATCAGTTCATAACATTGGATGAAGGCTTAATCAGGCTTAATTATGTCATTCATAACATGAATGACATAATTAACTGGAGACCAAGTTCTTAAAAAAGCATACAATCCCACATAAATGTATTTCAGCAGACTTCTATTGTACTAGTTTATCATGATTGCATTTATCTTGTATAAATTTTATTTTACCATAAAACTAAAGTATATTATATACGCATATATAGAGATATACATTTCTGCTTAATCACCTGTCAGCATGTCTGAATATCTGTATGCTCATTTGTTAATGTAAACTTCAATATCAACTTGTCCCCAGAGAAAATGTACAGTGGAACATCAGATATATAAACAGAATAAAATACATCTAACATAAATGTATGAAACATATGGAAACACTTACCACACAAAGCTAACATACAGTACGGTGTACATCAAGTGACAGCATAACATAAAACCTAAGGTATATTTGGCCATCAAAATCCAACTTCTTTATCCAAGGTTGAGACATCACCATCAATAACATCCACTATGGAAGACTGATCATCAACTCATCATAATCCTTTCCCAGTTTAATCATTTGTCACCATGTTAGACCAGGCTCTATACACAGAAGACAGATGACAATCTAACATAACTCAAGTCTTCTGAAAAACGCAACTGTAACCTGTCCAAAGTTTGGTCGGAATAAAAACCAAAAAAACAGAGTGACTGAGGACATCCTGTCACCTTTGATTCTCAGATTCAATAACCAATCAACAGGCAGTTTGGAGTCTTAACACCCAGTAGCTGATCTGAAGGCATGGACAAAAATTTATAGAAGGTATGGGAGGTCTGACAGGACAGATATTTTAATGGAACTGATTTCTCATTTCCATGTGTACTATATAAAACTGTTGGTGTTGAATGATGTCTCTATCTTGTATAAATCTTAATAAATTTTCAATCTGGTCGACCTGCTTCCTCTGCACTCTATTGTACTTTATGTAGCATATTTTTGTTTATTTAGTATATTTTTAATCTAGTTAGTTAGACCTTATTTGGTTGTTTGTTTGCTTACTTTTGACTAACCTACACTGCTGTAATGGACTACTGGATGCTTGAATTTCCCTTGGGATCAATAAAATATCTATCTATCTATCGATCTATCTAGCTATTTATCTTTTGTGACCAGTTTTCATAGCAGGAAGTAGCAGACTGCGTATACACATGAGCAGTGTACAACAAAAAACACTGGAGACAAAAGTATCTAAGCAACAAACTAACAGGAAATAACTAAAAATTAATCTTGTCATTTTAATATATTTGTTCCGGCTCCTGTTTTTTTTTTTCTTTTCCTCAGTCTTGCCTCACAACAGAGAGATAGATCATACCCATCAACCTCCACCTGAAAGTTAAATGATGAAATGATTTACACTGGGACTTTAATTATATTCTTGAATGAATATAGCATAAAATACAAAATCAAAAATCAGTTCCAGAACTGTACATTTTGTTATTTCCCATTTACTTTTCTCATTTATTGATCCAAGTCTTCCCAACCTCTTGTCAAATTTCAGCTGGTGAATGGTGCCCTCTTGAGGATGTTTACAAACATTACATGACCATAATCGCTTTACGAGTGACTGAAGCCACTGAAAGAGCTTAAAATATTGAATAATAATAATGTTAGACAATATGTTTAAATTAAATATAGGCATTGTTAAATGAAATCTCCATAGGCAGTATTCATGTTGTGTTCAGTGTGGCATCTCTTCCTCTCCTGACCTTCTCCACAGCACTCACACCTGTTGTGACTGTGACAGTATTACTCCTGGCAGCGGGTCACATGGCACGCCAAAGTGTCACAGTGTTCTCACGGGCGCAGAAGTGTGACAGTTAGTGCGAGACGCTTTTACTGTCCCCGTCGAAAATAACACAGCTGACAGTTTGCCATAAAGGAAGGTGTACAGCCGGCACTGAAGGGGGTCAACTCACAAGTCCATCTGAAACAAAAGAGCTTCTGACCTGGCCGCTCCACTGAATTTAAATTTGTTCATCAGGGTCATGGGGGCGGGGGAGCTGGAGCCTATCCCAGCTGACTACAGGAGAGAGGCAGGGTTCACCCTGGACTGGTCGCCAGTCAATCACAGGGCCAACACACAAAGACAGACAACCACACACACACTCACACCTAGGGGCAATGTAGAGTAGCAAATGAACCTAATGTTGTTTTGGGGATTGTGGGAGGAAGCCGGAGAACCCGGAGAAAACCCACGCAGGCACAGGGAGAACATGCAAACTCCACATAGAAGGGCCCTGACCGGGATTCGAACCTGAAACCCTCTTGCTATGAGGCGACGGCGCTAACCACTGCACCACTAGTGCAACTCAGCCTGTGAAATTATAATGTGGATCACGGGGAGGTCTGAGAAATAAACCCCTGATGATGTTTTTGGGTTACACTGGAGTAATTTTGACTCATCTACTACAAATCTGAAACAGGAAGCACCCCAAAATCCAAATTCTGCATCATTATTTAGCCTTCTTTATTCTGTTCACTCTCTCAAAAGTCTGCCAACTCGACTTCATGTTTAAAATGTTGAGGCGATAAAAATTTTATAGAGTCGCAAGGTGTGTGAGGTCTGTGAGGTCTAAAAGTGTCTGCTGTAGTTCAGCTATAACGCTAATTCCAAAAAAAAAAAAGTTGAAAAAAAAGAAAAAAAAGAGTGTGTGTGTGTGTGTTTACTGACACTCACTGTGTTCCTGAGCCATAGTTAGTAATATCTTTTGTACAATCATACAATCACACTAAGCCTTTTGAGGATGTGAAATGTTCCAATCTGATGTTTTTAGTTTTAGTTAGTTTTTTCATTGTAAAATGAAATTACAAACAATTTAAGACCACAGTGTCAATTATTAGTGATTAGTGATTAGTTTTTCACACACGTCACGTACAGTGAAAACAACACGTCTGAATCTGATTCTGAATGTTTGTGATAAAATGAAGAGTGAAGTTTGCTTTTATGTGTCAAGAAAATTTTAAGCTAAAGATATTTAAACCCCTCTTGGATTAGATGGATAATGCATTTCTTCAGATTAAACTACACAACAGTAAAAAAAAAAATCAGGCTATATAAAACTAATCAGGGGCGACACGGTGGTGCAGTGGTTAGCACTGTCGCCTCATAGCAAGAGGGTTTCAAGTTTGAATCCCGGTCTGGGCCCTTCTATGTGGAGTTTGCTTTTTCTCCCTGTGCCTGCGTGGGTTTTCTCCGGGTTCTCCGGCTTCCTCCCACAATACCAAAAACATACACATTAGGTTAAGTGGCTACTCTAAATTGCCCCTCGGTGTGAGTGTGAGAGTGTGTGGTTGTTTGTCTTTGTGTGTTGTCCCTGCGATTGACTGGCGACCAGTCCAGGGTGAACCCCGCCTCTCGCCTGTAGTCAGCTGGGATAGGCTCCAGCCCCCCCACGACCCTGACGGATAAGCGGTATAGAAAATGGATGGATGGAAAACTAATCAGACCAAGAGGATGTGGTCGACAGTCGAGTCCATCTGAAACCATCCATCACTTAAGTTCAAAACGTCTCAACGACTAAAGACCCGATAACCATAAGTGTCAAATAAATGGCTGATGATGGCTGATGATCCTAATGGTTTTAATGACCTCAATCTTGTGTCTTGTGCACATTATTATTTTACACACCAAACACTGAAACATGCAGATTACTGAAACATGCAGATTAGATCACAGCCTATTAGGCATGTTCAGTTTTGAATATATGTCAGCATTTCACATAAGATGTGCTACAATTTAATAATGATCTAATTAATAATATTCACACTCATTACTCATGAAGCCATGTGAGGCAGCAGACTAAATGAATGAGGTGAGTGAGAGAATTTCAGCACAATTGGTAATAAATAGGCAGAGGAAATTGTTCAATTAATCACAAGTCGATTCCATCATGTAAGATTGTTAAATACATAGTTCTATCAATATCAACACAATCTGTTTGACTGACCGTCACTACTGTAATTGTCAGTACTGCCCCCAGCAGGGTATGTTTTATCATATTAATTATGGATAGTCAAGATGGCACACACACATTCAAACATATGAGGGCTCTCTTAGGGCATCTTCATTAAAAATGAATGCACTTGTTTTTCTAGCTTGCTTAATGGGGAACAGAGCACACATAGTGCATAATTACTCAGATGTATGTTGGCTGTGCTGCACACAATTCATTGATTTTTTTTTTTTTTAAAAGACAGACAGAACTCAGTCACAATTGATTTTCATTTGAGTGCAGGAGGTTCAACAAAGACATGATGTAAACAAAACAAAATCTATCAAAATGGTTCCCTGGCAACAACCAGATTTGGCTATAAGCGAAATCCAAACTGAAAAACTAGCATACTATCTAAATATTAACATCATTGCAGTTTACCTTGACAAAGGAAATCAGTGGGTGATCACTACCCTCCTCCTCAGAATCACCATCTTCATCATCAGTCAAATTGATCAACACAACACTGATATCTCCGCATGCTGATATCAAGTTCATAATTTGTCTCATTTAGCCTGTTGTTCCATGTTTTATAAGATAAGATAAGATAATCCTTTATTAGTCCCATAACTGGGAAATACAGTGTTACAGCAGCAAACAGGATATGCAGGGAAGGATGTGCATTCAAAAAGAATAAATACACAGGAAACAAGTACCTGCAGCTGCACACAATACAGAAAAGAAAAATACTATTCACACTAGAGTCCCTCAAGTTATGATTAGTGGATGGATTGATTATTGGACCGATTTGTTTCAGGAAAAGACTAAGCATGTATGTACTGATCCTGGTAGTAGTGTTACATGAGTAAGGATTATTGCACAATTATTACTACACATGTATTATTGCAGGTCTGGTGTGACCATTTGTCCCATTATTGCACATGATTTATTGTCCAGTTAACACATTCAACAGCTTAAATGTCCAGTCTATCAGCTGTGAATGTTGTGGAGTCTGACAGCAGTGGGCAGGAAGGAGCGGTGGTACCTCCTCCACACAGAGCGGGTGTAGCAGTCTGTCACTGAAGGAGCTGCCCAGTGCTGTCAGAGTGTCCTGCATGGGGTGGGAGGAGGTCTCCAGCATGGACGACAGCTTGGCTATCGTCCTCCTGTCACCCACCTCATCCACTGAGTCCAGGGAGCAGCCCAGGACTGATAGTTTTATGTCAAAGTCTGAAATTGTGCTGTTGCAAACAGCAGTGGGCATTTATAAAACACAGTTGCTCTGGTCAGTATGAGTCAAGTTACATTAAAATGTACATGAAGGCCCCTGAGCTTGTTTATGAACAGACATTCTCCATCTGACAGGTCAGTATGCTGCCACTGGAGCACCAGACACGCTAATTCAATAGAGCAGACACACAAACTCCGTCTCTGACCATGAGAGAAGAAAGCTGCATAGAGAGGATAATCACAACTGAGAATAAACAACCACAAAATTCAGACCGTAGCTTGTTTGGATCTTTACAGCAGGTATTATTATGAAAATACGTCCAAGATGAATCAAATGTCTGGTGTAAGTATATGAACAGTCAGCAGAAGAAAAAAAAACATACAGTATTGCAATATTATGAGTAAGGGCAGCACAGGGTAAATCAAGACATTCTGGCCATCCAGTGTATCTATATCACTGAGTCACATCACAGCATGACACCATATGATGACATGAGACAGGATGGTGCTTCTGTCTTCCTGTGTCCACATCCAGACACACCACACATCACACCACTGTAAAATCCCATCCAATCAGAAGTTTAAAAGCAGCAGTAGATTGGTGGATATTTTTCTTTTTGTCAAAGAGTCCCATGTAAAGCCCAAACAAAAAAAATGAATTAATTCCATACAATATGTGCATCCAAAGCTTTAAAAATCTGATTCCGCTTTCCACTATCTAATCTCATTCACCTAAAATGAACACTGCATCCAGCAAAGAGGAACACAGGAAAAACACAGCAACTGAAGCCACATGAGAAGCGTAGACAGTAAGGTAAAGGTACCTACAGTGAGGCCTCTGGTCTGCACAGATCCATGTCAACTTACCTGGAAGAGAAAAGAGAAAGAAAATAAGAGAAGACGTGCAAAAACCTAATTGCACCTGCCTGTAATGTTCTATCCACTTTAATTTAATTTGTTATTAAAATTTATTTAAATTTTATTTGTCTCATTACACTTTCCAATTAGAGCAGGTCGACACCAAACTCTTTAATTTAATTTTCTTTTTTCTTTTTTTTTTAACGTTTTTCAGTCTCTCACAAGTGCCCGACAGAACAGACAGTTGCTTTGTCACATCAGCATGCAGCTGTGTGCTAAATTTAACCAGATATGTGTGTCAAAACTGGCACAGGTTCACCTTTACCACAGCTTAATAGCAGCTATGAACTAACGTGATAGGGCTGCAGCCACAGTACAGATGACGTGCTTTCGGCTTCTTTGGATGAAATAAAAAAGAAAGAAGATGACTCCATGATGTGCATGAAAGAAACTGTAAGGTCACTGCAGCCACAGTGTTGCCTTAAAGTACCCGTCTTCATGCTAAATATCATCCATCCATATTAATACACAAACACAGACCACCATGTTTCACAACGGGAGGAGAAAGAGCAGGGAAAGAAACAGGAAAAAGAAAAAGAAGAAGTGTTCGTACATGTACCACTAGGCAGATCTGGATATGAGACCAAAAGAAGGTAAACTACAGATCTCACAATCTGCCGAATCATCCTTTACGCTTTTGTTTAAACAGTCAAGTCATGTTACAGTGTGCTGAAAATGGAGGCAAGAGGTTTTGTGCAGACATCAATGTGATTACTTTGTACGCTGCACATGACTAAATATTCTAACTTAAATCCATCCATCCATTTTCTATACCGCTTATCCGTCAGGGTCGCGGGGGAGCTGGAGCCTATCCCAGCTGACTACGGGCGAGAGGCGGGGTTCATCCTGGACTGGTCGCCAGCCAATCGCAGGGCTTTAAATTAAATCTATTCATGAAAATGACATTCATCTTTCAATTCAATTCCAAACCTGGTGCCTACATTACCCACAATTCTACCACTGACACTTCATGTGTGTCATCCTAGTGGCAACTAACGTAGCGTGGTGCCTTTAGCCTCAAAAAGAGACGAGGAGCAGCTCCAGCAGTCGGGTCAGGTAAGCTTACACGTCATCTTCAGCCACAACTGACAGCGACTTAACTGATATCATTAAAGGAAGTTTATTTTTAGACTTCACACAGCTCCCTCTGGAGACACTAAAGGCTTTACATAACTTTTTTTTTGTTTATTTTTTTCTATACTCCCGTATAGAGTTGGGAAAGTTACTTTCAAAATGTAATATATTACATATTGCTAGTTACTTTATAATGCTACTTTCTATGTGATGTGTTACTGATTATACTACTTTTGCATTACAGTCACCAAAAAAAAACAAAAACAAAGCAAAACTGTGATATATTTCACTTTTCCAGTATATATGGTTTGTAATAATAATTTAGCAGAACTTGGTCTCTATTGCAACAGTGACTCACCTTATGATTGATTTGGACAAGAATTTTGTTGACAAGCTTTATCAGGCATGTTTTTCCTACTTGCTCACACAAGATTCTCTCTCATTTAGTCTGTCAGTCTGTCATAAAGGCTTACATCTCCGCTGTGACTATAAGCACAACATGAAATGTTTATTTATGCTTCAGGTCTATTTTTTTGACTATAAAGTAAAGAAATAATAAAGTGACATATTTTGTCATTGGAGGGAACTCACTCCAACGAAATTTGTTCTCTGCATTTAACCCACCCAAGTGACGTGCACACACACACAGCAAACCCGGGGCAGTGGGCGACCGCGTGCAGCGCCCGGGGAGCAGTGGGGGTTAGGTACCTTGCTCAAGGGTACCTCAGCCATGGACACTGGGACGGGGAATCGAACCAGCGATCCACCGGTTACGGGTCCGACACCCTAACCGCTGATCCACGATTGCCCCTGATATATGTGTGTAAATGCAAGGTTGAAATAATATATTATATTAAATAATAAATATATTTATCTAGGTTGAGCAGAAAGTGCTATCTATCTATCTATCTATATAATATATATACATACATACATATATATGAACAAAAATAGGACTTGGGTTTGTTTGTGATAGCTGCCTGCCTTTTCTATATTTTGTAAATTTGCCTGGTCCCTTCTCTTAACTTTATAATGAATTAAAATTTTTATTTGTTTTTGGTTTTCAATAAAGTTTCATTAAGCCATTAATCTTACTTAATGTTTACAGATAAAAACAAAAAAACAAAACAAAAGAAAAAAATGGAAGTTAAGAACATTATAAATTAGGCAAGGTTAACTCACTCCCTTTTTCCAGAGCTTAAAGTTAACATAAGACATGATTACGTCAATACAATAAATCATAAAAAATACACTGAGACATATTTTGAGAATAATTTCTATTATTTTTTTTCTTCAATCATCAATTTTTATTTTCTTTTCATAAGGCACATTAAGCCTTTGGGAACAGTAAAAGACAACAGGTTGACTCATAAAAGACCAATCAGAATGCAAAGTTCCTCATGTAGCCACATCAAAGAGAATAAATGAGGATGTTCTGAGGGAAATTTTGCCCGATATCAAAGAGCTGGTTTAAGTCTTTGGGAGTTCATTCTACACGAGAAAATTAGAGACTAACAGCCCTGTGAACATTTAATCTGACTGCTTTTTAGGCAAGAAAATATGGTGGTGTTCCACCTTTCAGTGCATGTCCACTTTACTTAGACAACCAGCTTCAGTGAGACATAACAACCCATTCATGGCTGTGCAACATGTGTAATATGTACAATCAGGTCTACTACCGAGAAGGGAATTCTGGTGACCAAAGCATGCTGTCATACCTCTTGACAGATTTTTTTTTTTCCAAGGCCTACGACGTAAAAAAGAGAAAAAGAGCCTCAACTGTCCCATTGTGTTTTTTGGGAAACTAAAATCTGCCTCCTTCTGTCAGGAACACAAACGCTGGCTTTGTCCCCTGGGGGCTGCTGATCATCCTTGAACACACAGACTACCATTCATACTGCTTACACACACACACACAAATATATATCTATATATATCTGCACTTCCTATGGGACCGTAGGAGGCACAGTGAAGGCATGCCACCAATGTGACACATGCCCACAGCCTGGAAGGCTGTCTGATACCGTCTCTATGAGCCCAAACCAGAGCAAATATGCTGTCAGAGCCTTCAGATAGCCTTCAGATCCAGGTCAGAGAGTGAGTCGGTGAGTGGCTAAGGAGAACAGTGAACGGCTACAACCACCAAATTCAAAACTGTTGGAAACCTGAGGTCCGATGAGATGCATGTTAGTGAATTCCCATGATCTTATCACTTTGGAACTATGGTGTTAAACATGACTGTTTATAATCAACTGAACTGTGCAGGCATATAACAAGAACACAGATGCACTCTGTGAGTTAATACACCCAGCTTGTTCAAGAGCATAACAAAGAAGGAAGGTCCTCACAGCAGCCATGGAAAATAAGCATTAAATTTAAGTTAAGACAACATAATCAAACAATAGTTTAGTAGGTCAGCAGTCAGTGGTGTGGTGTGGGTGTTGGATGCATGGAACATGTTCTACCAACTCAGCTGCCTGAGAAACAAACCATGGTTCAATCAAATGCAAAGAAACACAAGCAAAACCAAGCTGTGATGCCTGTAGGGCACCAGGCTTCCAGGTGGATGAGAGAGAACCATCTTGGATTGTGAGCTTTTATAAGCTCATAGCAGGTGGCAACAATCGTCCACCACAATCACCTGTAGTGGGAGGAATTAAGCAGGAACCTAGAAAGGGGTGGAAAAATCAGAAGCCAGCCAAATACATATTATATGAGTTCACACCCAATTTAAATCTTTTGAGTAACATTCCTTTTTTCTTGTCACTGTTCTTAGTACCATGTACAGAGGTTCTCAGTAGTTCCACAAAGGTTCCAGCAAAGTATGAAACTTGAATCAAGAGATCTGTAATGTCAAAACTCAGGATAACTAAGAAAATGTTAACAATAGAGCACAGGGCTGTTTTTGTCATGTTTTCAGATGTACATTTTGCAGTAATTTGAGACTGTCCTTACCAGAAATCAACAGCACTCAACATCAATCATAAATTACCTAATTCTGCGATTTCCTGAGAGCAGCCTCTTGCTGCGATCAAGTAAAGTAAGGAATCAAGTCATTTATCCTTCTAGGATCATGAATATATAAACCAAATTTCATGGCAATCTGGGCAGTAGTTCTAGATGATCTTGCTCCAGACCAAAGGCTAACCAATCACCCTTGTCATCTTTAGGCCCTGCTAATAACGGGGCAAAAGAAATTGAATTATCTTTGTTTCCTCCAGTTGTTGTTCTGAGCTCAACTGACTCTTCGAACACAAATGAACCGAAAGCGAAAGTAACTTGAAAAGACTGAGATGGTATTTGTCCGTCTCATGCTTCCTCCTAGCTCACTACAGCCGTCCTCGCGCCTCCATCTCAGCTCATGGTCACTTTGTCAGTATAGTGCAGAACAACTTACAGCCATGCTAACAGCTCTCTGAGGCTGTTCTTAGCTAAACGCTAATGTAAAAATGCTCGTGCTTGCAGTGATAATGCTAACATGCTTTTGATTAGAAGTACATAAAGGTTGTCTTTGTTGCTATCTTAATTGGGCATATTAAGTGTGCTTACATTTGCTTATTAGCAATGGACACAAAGAATGAGACTGATGACGATGTCATCAGTATTGCTTCTGGTTATAAACAAACACATTTTGACATTTGACCCAGGATGAAAAGTCAGAGATCACCAAAGTTGCATCCTATAGGGAACAAAAAGGTATGCTCCCTACAGAATATCAAATTTCATGGGATCATCCATCTAGCAGTTAGAGACATTTAACTCAAAAACCAAAGTGTCAATCTTGTGAGACAAAAGTAATTGGTTAAGCAAAATCAGCACGATTTGGAAGCTTGTACCAAATTTCCTTTTGTTTTGTGAGAACATTAACTAGATATGGCCTTTTTTGGTGTGAACAAAGTGGTGGACCAACCACAAAAAAACAATCAATCATCAACACCAGTTCAGATGAACAAGGTAACCGATCTGCAAATAAGGTTTAATAAAAACTCATCATTAAATCATATAATCATTATTATCGGATTTGCAACCCATGGTCAAAATATCACCATCATCCAGTGCTGTCTGCCAACAAACATGGCTGAAATTGAGGACTCAAGAGCCAATGCAGAAGACTCCAAGGATAGACAGAGGAGACAGTCAAGGAAGTCATGCATTTCAATCTGGTTACACAATTTATCTCATGGTGATCCAGGGGTTACAATTCATTATATTGTGATACATTGTAATATTGTAAGCCAGGTGATACATGGTTTCATAGGCCTGTGTTCTTTGTGTTTACATTGGTGATATGTAGGTTTAAACACGGCACAAAATGAACCTCAGCCACAAATCTTTGAATTTAAATTATTAATAGTGTTTTTTAAGAAACCATACAGTATCGCAAAACAGAAACTTGTGATACAGAACAGAAGATTGTAAAGTCCGTTGAAGCATTTATGTAAGCGTTTAAGCAAGACTCATAGGTGAATGTTTTTGTTGACAAAAATGACATTAGTGATCAGTATTTTGTCAAGTTTATTTTGTTAGCAAAGTGATGACTAAAATAAAAATTAAAGACCACTGAGGAACAGATTTGTTTTGTGTTCTGTAAAGCTTCATAAATAAGGCCATCATCCATGATACTGCACCTATCCTGTTCTTAAGTATCTGCTCTGCTTTGTGCAAAAATGCTTTGTCATGTTCTACAAGGTGGAGGCACAGACGGGCGGATGCTGTCCGCACAACACAGCTGTGTCCCCACTTCTGCGCAAAGACACACCAAGAGCGCATGCATAAATTGTTTTATGCGGTGCTGTTGCATAGTTTTAATACTAATTGCACAACACAATCATTTGTTTCAATGAAGACAATAGTGTGGTAGAGAGTTGGTGAGAGTGGAGAGTCTCTGTTTCACTGTAGCAGCAGATCTCAAGGTTATCACCCTTAGGTTATGAATCACAGTGTGTGACAGCACCAGGGAGCACCCACTACACACACAGCCACCATTGCCATTACACAAACACTCTCAACCACTATTTTTCACCTCCTAATGGTATTCGTATTGGTCAAGATTTCAATTACCAAACAGAAACAGTAGTAATTTTCCAGCAGCGATAGTGCCCCTTTCTTAATGTTCAGATTAGTATTCATTTTTGTTACTGACTGAATATTTTTATTTAATTTTAATTTACGTTACTTTATTAATCCCAAGCTGGGAAATTACTTCTCTGCATTTAACCCATCACAACATGAACAACATGAAGTGAAACACACAGGAGCAGTGGGCTGCTCAAGGGCACATCAGCTGGCTAATGAGGGGGTGGGGACATTATCACTCCACCACATTCAAATTTTTCCTGCCCATCCGGTGGGGGAATCGAACCAGTGACCTTCCGATCACAAGCCACTTCTCCAACCTCTAGGCCACGGCTGCCCCCAAAACTCGTTATATTGTTTACATTTCAACAGTTTAGGCGACTTTGAGCACGCTACTGTGTAGATTTGAACTGGCTATTAAGTTAAAGGCATGCAGGAGCAGCCAATGACTCAACAGCTGTTGAAGTAACAAACATGGAAAGTTCTGTCTTCTGGGAAATCGGTGCTAAAGTTAGCTAGCTAGGCAACTAGCCTCCACTTTCCAAAAGGGAGATAATTAGCCTAGCTCATTAGCTTCCACCTTGAAAGTGGAAACTAGCCTTGTTTGCTAGATTCAACTTTAAGTGAAATACAAATTTAAAAGCACGATGGATCCTTCAAAGTGCTGAATGCTAAACAGGGAAAGTTCAAATCACAAGGAATTGATTAGTGATTTAAGCTTTCCCCTGTCCCCATTAGGCCAAAGCTGAACCAGATGCTGTTTTAACAATTTTGCTACCTTTCTATATCTAAATTACTTTGATGAATACAATATTATTATTAGGAATAATGGCAAAACTGCAAAAAAAATTCAAGACATGATAAACCAGAATTATCCTCAAAATTTCCCCTCACTTTCTCCTTTGCATTTAAATCTAAGCTCTTCTGCAGTTTAAACTGGCAAACATCTCACATTCAAACCCTGACTCAATCTCACTGCCCATCAATCCATACTTCTTACTGAGACACAAAATCAGAAATAAAAACCTAGTGACTGTGACATTAAAACATCCTTTAATTGATGACAAAGCACAATATTTTCCCCTCTTTGCCTCTCTTTCTCAGAACCACATATCCATATCCATTTTTTTTCTGTCAGTCTGACCTGAGACTGCAATGCTGCAAACAAAAACTCACCCCCATTTTAACCCTGAGCTTCTGAGGAGATGCAAAGCGAGGAACCCCGTTTGTTCTTCATAGGCTGGCTTCCTGAGTTCATAATACGACAGAACATGAAGTTTTAAAGCCCCTAATTTCAAATATTATTTTGATAGCATAGGCTTAAGTGTAGAAAAAGAATCAATCTTGGAAGTTAAAAATGATAGTGGCAACATATAAGACTACAAAAACAACTGAGGTACAAAACAATCTGTGCAGCAGATCAATCGATTCTCCACTCATGTGAGACACATTGTTCCTATTATTAATCAACACTTTCTTGAAAAATAAGACTGGCAAAGACAGCAGGAATTCTTGTGGTGCTCATGATGATCAGGCCAGACATAGCTACTTGCCTACAAATGCACTTACGCATGCGCATGAGACACAAATAAGGCAGTGACCTGTTGGTCAAAAAGGTATGCAATAACTTGAGTCTTGAATTGCACGTGATCACTCTGAAATTTTACTTGACAAAATTTACAGACAAGACTCACTTGATTTGAGACTTGAAAGCACAAACCTGAAAAGAGCTCAAGTTTCACTCAGTAAAATCTCTGAACGATACAAAAAATAAAAACGGACAGGCCCTGCATGGTCACACACCTTAAATATCTGATTATTGGGCCTCTGCACTAAAGGGATTTGGCCTGGAGAGGAAATGTTCTATTGCAACCTCATTCTAATGGTCAGCATTCCGAGACCTAAAAGTCTTTCTGCAGTTTATTTATGTTATTCAGATGCTAATGATGAAGCAAATAGCCAACCACAGAAACAAACTGATTTTCATGTTAAGATTAACCTTCCAATATCTGATATGATTTGGAAGTCTAGCCTATGGCATAAATTGTCGCTTTTTCTTTGGCATAAAAATGATTGTGCATAACTGGAAATGACAGATTGCAGCATCCAATAGTCACATGTCTGTAACAGCGCAGTGCTTTGCAGTGGTTATTTGGAATGCCTACAGGAAATACTGCAACTGTGGTGGAATGGAAAACACTGCCTAATAGACAACAGGCACAAAACTGAGCGTTGTAGCTGTGGAGCAGCTCTGCCTCTCAGCCTTTTTTCGTCAAACTCTGATGTTCAAAACACCTTTTAAACCGACCTGCAGGAAATCTCTGCTCCAACTCTGCTCTGAATCCAACTCTTGTGCTGCTCTCAAAACTTCAGCTCTGTCTTCCAGCCAAACTGAGGCCTATGAATAACCTCACCTGCCAGATAAGTGATGAGGAGGGGAAGCACGTGCAAAGAAAGCGACACTGTAAAGTTCATCTAGATTTGCTTGCAAAATAGTTCATACCGGAAGCTTAAAGGAAATAATGACAATAAGCTTGTGGTGAGTCACTACAATAAGCATGGGAGTAGAACAGGTAACAGGCTCTCTGTAAAGATGCACAATATCCTGCCCTAATTTCCCGAACACAGATAATGTTTAAACCTTGACATGTTGTGTGCAGTTTAGTGTCACCATCATAGAGAATTTCTGCAGCTGCAGATCATTCATCACAAACTCTCTGATGCCACCCCTACCCAGGTTGGAGAACAAGCAGTCTGGCTGCACATCTGGCATTCCCGTCACCCCGGCCGTGTATAGACTGCACATTAGGACACGAGAGCTGTCAGGCCGGTGACACTGACACTGACACCACCATACACCTGTTGTGAGGATCTCAGCTTGGAGTAGGCCGTAAACAAATTCACCTTTACAAAGACAACATGCTCTGTAGCGGCTAGATACGAGTGTCAGGGCACTATGTGTTTAAAACTATCTGAATGGAGTTCATGTCAGCTTTCCTGCACAAGCACACCATAGCCTGTAGAAAAATATGCCACAAGTGAGTATGCTAGCACCGAGGGGGGAACATTGCAGTCAATAAATATAGTATACATACACACACCATCATTGGTTTGGATAGTCAGCACTAACAGAACTACCAAAGACAAGTTCACGACTTTACAGCAGTGATTTGGACGGTAAAGCAAGCGTCACATTAAGGGAAATGCCTTCCCAGCTAGAGCCTGCTGTCTCTTTATGGGACAAACTATCCCCTTTACACTTCACTACCAGTATCAGCGACGTAATATCAGCGTGTCAGGAGCGACACGCCAAACTCCATGCAAAATCTATCAGGTTTATATTTCTTCGGACGTCAGCAAAGACACGGACAGGACATGGAAATGAAATCGACAATCCCGTTTGTCTTTAGGTCTTCTGTTAAATTCGGCGTGTGCTTGATTCATCAAATGGCACTCACCTCAATAAAATGTCAACTTCTATAGCAAGTCGTGCAGCTTGACAACTATTTATTTTATGGAACGTAGGTAGTTGACGAAAGGATATTAAATTGGGATTTTGTTTAAAATTAAGTGCTGATTAATGTAGTAACTGCAATCTAAAATGAAAGCGTTGTTTCTGCTCACTCAGACTGTATTTGAAATCACGCTATTGCACGCGTCTACATTTGCAGTGTTAAACTGACGTGCTTTTAAATGAAGTTCGGTATGTTGTTTCTTCGCCTATCTGTGTGAATAAAACACTGCCGGGCGTGCAAGGAGCGGACAGATACGTACCTGTCGAGTTGTAGCGACCTCCTCGTTCCCAGTGGGTGAAGGTGTCTCTCCTTCGAGTGACGCTGGGGTGACCGGAGAAGAAGAAGAAGCCATGTCATTCCTCCCTGGCTCAGTCACTTTCTAAGACATGGTCCTGCTGTGTCACTTTCCCCGCGTAACGGCAATGGTTTTCCGTACGAGCACAGTGAATCTCTGTCCCTCCTCGGGCTGGTGCTCGTCTGCTTGTAGTCCGGTATCAGTCAGGCAGATGACGTGTTCTCTCTCACTCACACTCACACACACACACACACACACACACACCTCTGTGTCACACTCTCTTTCTCCCTGTCTTTAACTTCTTTCCAGTTAACCCATCAAATCACATACACCTGAGTATTATGACTATTGTCATCATGCAGTGGGTTATGAGGAATAGTCATTTGTCTTATGGGGGTTGGTTTTATTTGAATGAAAAGACAAATATTCATGTTTGCTCTGACTGGAAAACTGATAGATAATCATGATGTCGACTGAAAATAATTGGATGACAGCTTATTTTAAATGATCAAAAGAAGGTGTGTCACTGAAATGAAAACAACTTCAGCAGACAGTTGGCTGGAAATGATCCTCTCGATGGGAATAAAAAGTAGAACTGGATTCAAACATATTTTAAGCTTGTCATTGTCTAAACCTGTGACTGTATATAAAGATGGTTGACGTGAGACAACATTTCAAACGCCCCCTGGTGGCTGACTGCAGTACAGGTCATAAACCCCTCTCCCTCCATGTTGGTAGATGGGACGTGGGTCAAAATAAAAAATCAAATTTTAGGTAGTTTTTGTTGTTTGATATGTGTTCAAGTGTTTCTTAATAAGTTTGGTTTTAATTACTTATTTGATGCTATTTCACTGACAGCTGAGAGTTGCGAGTGAGAATTATCCTCCCTTGCTACTGTTCCATTGCCCAGATGCAAATATGCAGACTCTGGCTCCATATGACATCACCAGAGCAAGCTGTCAGCACTTGCATCTGGAATATTTTCACTATTTCTGGCTGGACCTTTGTCCCAGCACAGTGTAATGTCATTCAGCTGTCTGTATGTATTACTACAATCTATATTCCTGGTAGATTGCTCTGATATGTTAATGCTGTATTTCTACTGTTTACCTCACACTAGTCTCAATGTAAGACATAAGAATTGTGTCCGTGATAACTTTCCAAAATAAAAGCCTTTCTCAACAACTGTGCAGTGTTTGGTTTCTGCTTGGTCTCACTAAATGGTGTATGAATAACATGTCAGTGTCAAGTTCTGTCACATGATATCACAACATCTTTTTTTGGTTTTCATGTCATTTAATGCCATCTGCATTGAGCTTTTCTCACGTCAGTTTAGGCATGAATGTCATGGAGAAAAAAAGTCAGGTCAGAGTATCTATTACTTCTGCACTTCCACACACCCATCAGTGGTGTGTTAGGGTTTCTGATTCAATTAATGTCCCAGTGGGCTACAGCAGACAAAGGAGAGCTGTCTGAACGAAAGATTGATGATGTAATATTTCTGAGTGGAGTAGGAAGCCGGACCCAAAGCTTGCAAACCTTTGTTAATCAGAGACAGGTGGATATGATCAAGCTACAGTATAATCTAGACAGATCAGAGGTCGTAGGTTAAGTTCATCTCACGATTTCAATATCTCTGAGCACTGTGCAGGGTCATTAGTGTTTATGCATGAGCCTGAGAGCAGGCAGAGAGGTTATTTTAGCAAAGGAATGACTGAGTCACAGGAATGACTCAGTTAGTCTGTCAAAGAGGATCCCAGCTGGGTGAAAACCCTCAGCATTAGTGAACAAGAACTACAGTGGCCCCAAGGGAGAAATGAGAGGTCACTGCTGTGTTTACCTGTATTAATATGTTTAAGGATATATTTATGTTGGCTTAGCTTAATATATTGTAAAATATCATAACAGAACTCGGTGGAATCAACTAAACTTCATCATCAGTAACTTAATGTAAACTGATTTTGAGGTAATTCAAGTTATTTTTTTTGTTTTTATTTTCAGACAGTTTCAGAAATGAATACAACCCAAAGTGTTTTTGCCTTAACTTGATGAATATGAAAGTAGGATTAACATGCTGACTGCTTTCCAGTATGAACTGTTGAGTGCTAAAACTCAGAAACATGTGGAGACATGAGTAATAGAAACTGGCTATGTGTCTTCAATACATTTTAAGCTTTCTGATGATAATGAAAATAGCGCAATAAACATTAAAAATTAGTGCTGATTTCGGTTTCTAACCCGAGGTCAATGAGTTCAGTCTAATGTGTTTTCTTTGTACCAGCTCCAGTGGAGGAGAAAATATAGTTTGATCAAGTGAATGAACTCCGAGAAGGTTAAGGTTTACCATCAAAATTCAGCACTGAAATGTGCACAGTTGAGACACTTTACCAACTGTAGTGCAAAGTTCACTTCTATATGTCCATAATATACACATATTCAGTTTGTGATTTCCCCTGAAAAACATCCAATCCAGGTACAGACTGAGCTGGCTATCACTCTGTCACCAGCACTTGTGGCCTAGAGGTTGGAGAAGCGGCTTGTGAATGGAGTGAATGGTTTGCCGGTTTGATTACCCCCAGACTGGCAGGAAAAATTTGGGTGTGGTGGTGTGATTAATAATGCCCCAGTTAGCTCCCCGGATGCCTGACAGTGGCAGCCCACTGCTCCTGTGTGAAGGTAATAGTGATGTAGCTACATCTTTGTTCTGCCCTTTAATTTAGTTAGGTTAAGGGAAGAAAGTTCATAATTCATTTAATGTTTCGGTTGTTTACTACTTTAAAGCACATGTTTCTTAGATTTCTTAGATTAGGTGTTTCTTAGGTGTCTTAGATTTATATTCTGCATAGCCTAGAAGTTCGTTTTGTGTATATTTACATTAACAGTAGCTAACTTGCTGTACTTACATTCATGCTAATTTAAAAACATTTAACGCTAAGGAATGACCATATTAGCACACAAGCAGAACCTATTGTTATCTTAATAGCTAATGTTTGCACTTGTTGTTTCCTATATTGTAGTCATTCAGCAACATTTTTTTCATGCTAACTACAAGACATTTCTCTCCTCTGTTTCTGTATGTTACAGTTTCACTCAAAGACTTTCACCTGTCATGCATGGAAATTGTAAATGAAGGGGTAAGGCGCTCGTGTAAACCGAGTTTGGCTTGCTGTGTAACTTAACATAGCAGTTGTATCTACATGGCAAGAACAGTACAGTAAAAACAGTACAGGTTGGAGAAGCGGCTTGTGAATGGAGGGTTGCCGGTTTGATTACCCCCAGACTGGCAGGAAAAATTTGGGTGTGGTGGTGTGATTAATAATGCCCCAGTTAGCTCCCCGGATGCCTGACAGTGGCAGCCCACTGCTCCTGTGTGTTTCACTGCATGTTGCATGTGTGCGTGTGTGTTTCAGTCAGTGGAGGGTTAAATGCAGAGAAGTAATTTCCCAGTTTGGGATTAATAAAGTAAATAAAATTAAAAATTAAATTAATTCAGATTCATGGCTAAAGTGGCTCTGACAATGACACAAAGGACAACTGCTTTAAAGAATACCCCACCACACACACACACACAGATATACAAGTCTTTCCAATGAATACTGTATATGGCCACACACCCAGACATGTCTCAGGCTTCACAGACACCTCTCTTTCATAGGTTAATTTACACAGGACAGACAGCCCCCACCAACTCACTTGGGAATATATTTACAAATAAATTTATTGCAAGTTCATTTTTGGCATTACAGTGCATCCGGAAAGTATTCAGTCTCATTCCAAAATGGATTAAATTCATTTTCTACACAAAACACCACACAATGACAAAGTGAAACAAGTTTGCTTGAATTTTTTGCAAAGTTATCAAATATAGAAAAACAAAAATATAACATGTACAGTATTCAGAAGTATTCACTCCCTGTGATCAATACTTTGTTGAAGGCCCTTTGGCAGCAGTTACAGCCTCAAGTCTTTTTGAGTGTGATCCTATAAGCTTGGCACACTTATTTTTGGGCAGTTTCCTCCACTCTTCAATGCAGAACCTCTCAAGCTCCATCAGGTTGGATGGGGAGTGTTGGTGCACAGCCATTTTCAGATCTCTCCAGAGATGCTCAATAGGGTTCAAGCCTGGGCTCTGGCTGGGCCACTTGAGGACATTCACAGAGTTGTCCTGAAGCCACTCCTTTGTGATGTTGGCTGTATGCTTAGGGTCGTTGTCCTGTTGGAAGATAATTCATATGCAGTTTTCTGAGGAGTGGCTTCCGTCTGGCCACTTTACCATACAGGCCTGATTGGTGGAGAGCTGCAGAAACGGTTGTCCTTCTTGAAGGTTCTCCCTGCTCCACAGAGCAACACTGGAGCTGGGTCCCTTGTTTGTTACTTGCCCCAGCGGTCATAACCCCGAGCCTGTCCTTGTCCCTGTCCACGGGGCTGAGGGAATTGAGATAACACCTGTTATACCATTAAGAACTTCATATTTACACAAATCAGAGTATTGTTAAACAAAAACACAGTTTTAAACATGTTTTCAAGTGAGTTACAGTCAAATTGGTGAAAATAACTTTCTCTTGCTGAGATACAGAAAAAAATGAACAAATAGTATGTGCAGTCCCAATATTAAGGTAAATACACCTTACACCTTGATATACTTCATATTTTCGGAACTGAAATATTTCCACGTGAGACACAGTGAAATCATCATTCCACTGTTTGCACTATATATATATATATATATATATATATATATATATTCCCTTTCTTGTAAATATTTTATTCTTCATTTTTATTATTATTATTGCTATTTTGTATTTTGTATGGTGCACAGGACAGAGAAAAAACCGGAGTCAAATTCCTTGTATGGTCACACATACTTGGCAAATAAAGCTGATTCTGATTCTGATTCCGATCTGTGAATATAGCTTTCTCTTACTGTGAAAATGCCAAAATGAACAAGCTGTGTGCAGTCCTAATTTGAAGCGTAATACATGTAGTTAAGTACATGTACAGTACAGTACATGTTAAGTTCATATTTACACAAATCAGAGTGTTGCTCAGCACAAAAACACAGATATAAACATGATTCGAAGTGAGTTACAATCAACCTGGTAAAAATAGCTTTCTCTAGCTGAGATAAAGTCAAAATGAACACAATGAAGTTGTGTTTACCTTCCTAATCTGAATGTAAACACATATAACATCATGATGTACAACATATTTATTGAACACTGCCTATTTCTAAACAAAAAACACAGTATGAAACATCTCTCCAAGTGAATTAGAGTCAAATAAGTAAAAATAACTCACTGAGATAATGTGAAAATGAACAAATAGTGTGTGCAGTCCTAATTTGAATTAAAATCTGATGTTAACCACAATGTTCTTAATATTTACATAAACCAGAGTATTCTGAATCAAGAAATAAAGTTGTAAATAACTTTCAAAAAGAGTTAAAGTCAAATTTACGAAGGTAATAGCTATTATTGCTTACATTCTATTGCTGAGATAATACCAAATCGAACAAATAATGTGTGCAGTTATGTAATTTGAACATAAACACCAATTACACCTTGATGGACTTTATATTTTGTGAATTTTGCATATTTCTAAACAGGAAATTTTTTGCAAACAGCATTCCAATTGAATTACAATCAAATTGTAAGAATAACTTTCTTTCACTGAGATAATCCCTAAATGAACAAACAGCGTTTCATATAATCTGAAGATAAATACAAATTACACAGTGATGTAGCTACATCTTTGTTCTTCCCTTTAATTTAGTTAGGTTAATGGAAGAAAGTTCAAAATTAATTTAATGTTTCGGTTGTTTACTACTTTAAAGCACATGTTTCTTAGATTTCTTAGATTAGGTGTTTCTTAGGTGTCTTAGATTTATATTCTGCATAGCCTAGAAGTTCGTTTTGTGTATATTTACATTAACAGTAGCTAACTTGCTGTACTTACATTCATGCTAATTTAAAAACATTTAACGCTAAGGAATGACCATATTAGCACACAAGCAGAACCTATTGTTATCTTAATAGCTAATGTTTGCACTTGTTGTTTCCTATATTGTAGTCATTCAGTAACATTTTTTTCATGCTAACTACAAGACATTTCTCTCCTCTGTTTCTGTATGTTACAGTTTCACTCAAAGACTTTCACCTGTCATGCATGGAAATTGTAAATAAAGGGGTAAGGCGCTCGTGTAAAGTTTGGCTTGCTGTGTAACTTAACATAGCAGTTGTATCTACCCCCCTCCTGGACCCCCTGCAGTTTGCCTACAGAGCCAACAGGTCTGTAGACGATGCAGTCAACCTGACTCTACACTTCATCCTGCGGCATCTGGACTCCCCGGGAACCTACGTTAAGGTCTTGTTTGTGGACTTCAGCTCTGCCTTCAACACGATCCGCCCAGCTCTCCTCCAGGACAAGCTGTCCCTGCTGAACGTGCCTGACCCCATCTGCCGGTGGATCACTGACTTCCTGACAGACAGGAAACAGCATGTGAGGCAGGGGAAGAATGTCTCGGAGACTTGGACCATCAGCACCGGTACCCCCAGGGCTGTGTAGTTTCCCCTTTGCTGTTCTCCCTCTACACCAACTGCTGCACCTCCGGCCACCAGTCTGTCAAGCTGATTAAGTTTGCAGACGACACCACCCTCATCGGTCTCATCTCGGACGGGGATGAGTCCGCCTACAGGAGGGAGGTGGACCGTCTGGTGTCCTGGTGCGGTAGCAACCACCTGGAGCTGAACACCCAGAAGACAGTGGAGATGATCATTGACTTTCGGAAAGTGCCAGCTCCATCGCTCCCCCTCACCCTGACAGACACCCCCATCTCCACGGTGGACTCCTTCCGCTTCCTGGGTACCACCATCACCCGGGACCTCAAGTGGGAGCTGACCATCAGCTACCTCATCAAAAGGGCCCAGCAGAGGATGTTCTTCCTGCGGCAGCTGAGGAAACTCAAGGTGCCTACCAAGATGATGGTTCAGTTCTACACAGCCATCATCGAGTCCATCCTCACCTCCTCCATCACTGTGTGGTACGCTGGGTCCACTGCCAGGGACAAGCACAGACTGCAGCGTGCTGTGCGCTCTGCTGAGAACGTGATCGGCTGCAGCCTTCCATCTCTCCAAGACCTGTACACCTCCAGGACTCTGAGGCGTGCAGGTCGGATCACAGCTGACCCTTCTCACCCTGGACATGGACTCTTTGCAAAACTCCCTTCAGGCAGGAGGTTACGGTCCATTCGGACCAAAACCTCACGCCACAAGAACAGTTTCTTCCCCTGTGCTGTTAGACTGTTGAACGCCAACTGACTAACATGCTGCCCTGCACCTTAGCAATTGTGCTCATTCACTGTCCACCTGCAGTTCATTTGCACTGTCTACCTCACCCACTTGCACTATACTCCACCCTGCACTACCTTACTTTTGAACTACCTCCAGAAAAATATTTATTTCACTTATTTTATTTTGTGTTACCTTACTCTATTTTATTTTTATTTTTTTATTTTATTTTATTCTTCAATTATATGTTACTGTTATGTTCTATGTATGCACCAATCACCAAGACAAATTCCTAATGTGAAAACCTCTTCACTTACATGGCAATAAAGTCTTTTCTGATTTCTGATTTCTGATTTTTGATTACATGGCAAGAACAGTACAGTAAAAACAGTACAGTAAGAAGCCATACCAGCAGTTGCTGAAAGGGGAAATACAAGACACATTCTAACCATGAGACCAGTGCAAGAGATGATAAGGCTCCTCAGCTGTTCAGCCCCTGCAAAATCTTCAGTCAAGGCTACATTGAAAGCCATCTTCTTCAAAGTCTTCAGTTGTCGAGGCAGCAGCCAGAGCGAGAGCCTGAGCCGAGGCTGCGTTCACCAAGGCAAGGTTAAGAAACAGCATGAAATTAAGGAGAAGACCAGATGAGACCTAGAAAAGGCTACACTGGAAGCAGAATTAGAGGTCTTGGAGAGTGAGAAGGAAGCAGCAGTCGAGCTAGAGCTGAGATCTTGGAAGCAGAATGAAAAAAAAAATCACGAAACAGATACTTTATTGATCCCGAGGGAAATTTAACATGAAGTGTGAGAAGCAGAAATTGTAATAATACCTTTCTTTCACTGAGATAATGCCAAAATGAACAACTCCCTGGTTCAGCCTTCATTTTAAGGTAAACACCTGTCAAAAAATCAAGTACTTAATGTTTATATAAATCAGATTATTTCTACACAAGAAACACAGTTTTAAACATGTTTCCAAGAGAATTACAGTGACATTTGGTAAAAACAGTTTTCTCTGGCTGAAATAATGCCAAAGTGAACAAATAGCGTGTCAACTTGTATAATTTGAAGATAATATAACATAATACGCCTTGATGTACATCATGTTTTCTGAATTCTGTCCATTTCTAAGGCAAAAATTTGCTTGTAAACACGACTCCAAGTGAATTATTATTAAATCACATGCAGTCTGCCTGCCTCACGGCACCGCCTTCCCTGCCCTCTGGTCACATCCAGGAGGTTATAAAACCACTCCCTCTACAGCCCGCAAAGAGCCCTTTTTTCCCTTTATGTGACGAGAACAAAGGACCTGTGAGCACCTATTCATGTGTTTAAATGTGGAGTTTGGTATGAAAACCTGAAAAGGACATAACGGATGCATTAATAATAAAAAAAATCATCTACCCATCTGACCCTCTGCCGTTACTCACAGGATCCTTGTGTTTTAATAATGACACCACCCAGATGCTCTACTTCAAACCAGCACCACCACCATCTTGAGTACAGTTTTTCAATTACAACCAGATTTGCAAAAATAGCTCTCTCTCACTGAGATAATGCCAACACAAACAACTCGGTTCAGTTCAGTGTGTTCAGTCTTTGTTTTAAGGTAAACATCTGTCAAACCATCAAGTACTTAATATTTACATAAATCAGAGTATTTCTACACAAGAAACACAGTTATAAAAATGTTTGAGAGAATTACAGCGACATTGGTAAATGTAGCTTTTTCACACTGAAATAATGCCAAAATGAACAAATAGTGTGTGAAGTTGCACAATTTTAAGATAAACACACATTACAACTTGATGAACATCATATTTTCTGGATTTTGCCTATTTCTAGAGAAGAAAGAAGAAATTTGTTTGTAAACATGCTTCCAAGTGAATCAAAGTCAGATTTGTAAAAATAGCTTTCTCTCACTGAGATAATGCCAAAATGGACAATTAGTGTTTTTACGGTCTTAAATTTCAGGTAAGCACCTGTGAAACCTTTAAGTACCTTAAGAACCTTAAAATTCATAACAATCAGAGCATTTCTACACAAGAAGCACATGTTTTGAAGTGAATTACAGTGACATTGGTAAAACTAGATTTCCCTCACTGAGATAATGCCAAAATGATCAAATTGTCCGCAGCCTTATTTTAAAACCCGTGAACATACGTACTTAATGCTCACATAAATCAGTGTATTTCTAAAAGTTTCATTTTTAAAAATCGAATTTTCTCACTAGGAAAGATTAAAAATAACATGCAGCAATTTTAAAGTAAACAGAAGCTAAATCATGTGTTACACCTCTATTGAGGCAGAGACTAGGGGTTACCAGAGGCTGTAACACAACAACCAAGCAACCTAATGGAGTCAAGGTGGTAGAGAAAATAATTTCTTCTTTTTATAACAAAGAAAAACAGGAACAACAGGAAATAAACAAAAACGAATGTGGGGGAGAAATTTGAACATGTGGTTGTGTCAAAATAATAAAAAAAAACAGTACAAAAAACTAGGCCTGACTACTCACTACTGATAGGAACAACAGAACAAACAAAAGGCCTAACTCTCTCTTATCTAAAATACTTAGATAAATTAAATACAGTGGGTGCCACCAACCAATAGACAAATATGTGTATATAGATATAATATCTCCCTATATCCCATGATGATGATATATGATTATTTTGATAAGGAATACAAGCATACACAAACAAATATACTGATTTAAGGGATGGTATTTTGTAAAATATAAAGACTATGAATATGTTAAGAAACACAGTTTTGATATAACAGTTATCCTGTAGCAACGAGTGTAAATATACTAAGCTATGACACTGAATGGTTTTCATCTAGAATATATTGATTGAGTGTTAGATATGTAACTGTAGTGACTTTGATACATTAATATTGCTGTTTTATAAGTAACTTTAAACGGATTAAGTGTTTTATAGTAATGAACTGAATCTCTTTATGTGTCATTCTTAAACTTTGCTCCTGTGTGGAATTCTGTTCAGTATGAATGTTTAGTGGTTTGTTGGGAAGCTACAGGTAGCCTGCATTTGCATACAATGGAGCATCCCTGTTATTGCACTATTCAGCCATAGGGGCCTATTATCACTTGTGTAAAGGTGAAAATGTGAATGTAATAGGTTACAAGAAACAGTTGCATGAGACAAAACAGGTAGGGACTCAGTTTCAGAGGAACTAACAGCACCAAATCAACTGTGTAGAAGGAGTGACCTGTTGAGGTAGTGGAACAGGACAAGGGTACGACGACGCTGATGTCAACAATCTTGACAACAATCTAAAATCAGTGTCTAAGGTTCTATAAAATAGGTCAGATAGGGGTACAGGTTCTCTTGATCTTCTGAATTCACAAGGTCGTTAAAGAGATTGGTGGTAGCAGACTCTATACAGAGCATAAAGACCTCCAGCCCACACACAAAACACACAATTTCTGTTTATGGTAAAACAGGAAAATTTATTAATTCAAGAGAGCGGCCTTAGTTCAGTTCCACAGTACACGCTCATCAATACACATACTCTCTAAATGAAAATACCTCTTCTTTTTCCAAAATGAGACTCACATACAATTGAAATAATTTCCACTCCAACAAAAGAACAAGAGGACTCTATTAAACTGTCCAAAATCATCCATACAAAGAAATAAAATTGTCCTCTGGGATATTTGTGTTAGCAGTCGTCTTTATTCTTTTTTTTTTCTTTCCCCCAGTTGTGGTTATTAATTTGCGAAAAGTCTCTTATCCCTGCAAGTTACCCCTTTAAGTTGCTCCATTTCAGTTTGTGTTGCATTAAGAAGGTTATGTGTTCCTTTATGTTGATATTGGGCCCAAAGAAAAAATTACAGAGATCTCGAAAAAAAGTACAAATAAAATCAAATTTTCCTCCGTTAAATTTCATGTGATGTGCATCCTACCTCCCCTTAGAAAGGCACAGTATCCACGAATCAGCATCCAGGTGAAACAGCATCCACGTAAGACTACATGATCCTTAATTGCTGCAATAAGCAATAAGCAGCAATTAAGCTAACAATATTGGCGGCTAAATAATTCATTAATATCAGCCACAGTATTCTCATCATCTCACAACAATTCAGCCCTCAGTAATTTGGTCTCTCTGGCGACTGCCAACTCTTACAAACCTCACTTCAGCTCTATAAATTTCTCCCAAAAATTGTTTTGCTTATTCGAGTCTAACCGCAACTTTTAGTAGACACCTTTTCTAGCTTGTCATGTTGCTGAGATCAGGGATTACATTGAGGAGTTTTCCCTGCATGTAGCCACTTTGACACACATTTGCAAATCTGTGAACTCTACTGAAAATAACCAGGGTTTCAAGTCCTATTTATCAGATGGATCTCAGTTTGTATGTGTTAAAGATGAATCCTCCGTACAAAAGTTAGTCATGGAGCTCCAGAAAGGTCTGTGCTGGGACTACTATTCACCTTATATGTCTTGAAGACATAAAAACTTGGATGACCTGCAACTTTCTGCTACTAAACTCAGACATCAGTGAAGTTATTGTGCTGGACCCTAAACATTTTAGAAACAAATTATATGGCTACTCTGAACAACATTACCTTGATCCCCAGCACCAAAGTAAGAAATCTGGGAGTTATTTTTGAGCAAGATACATCCTTTAATTCACACGTAAAACAAATTTCAAGGACTGCCTTCTTTCTCCTACATAACATTACAAAGATTAGTCCATTCATTCATTACTTCCATGCTGGATTATTGCAGCTCCGAGTAATCAGGCTGTCCCAAAAAAGTCCCTAAAGACTCTCCATCTAATCCAGAATGCTGTCGCATACTTATATTTCTCCAGTAATGGCTTTTCTATATTGGCTGCCTGTGAAATTCAGAATAGAATTCAAAATTTTAGATAAATAAATTTAATTGAACTGAATAGATATTCCTGTCACACAATCCATCTGTCTTTTACATAACGTCAGCTGTTCTTTATAGTTAATTGTTTTTGTTTAAAAAAAAAAACCCGCCTACCAGAACCTCTGATGTTCGCAAGAAAGCCAAATAAGGGAGTGCAAAAGTGCAAAAAGTAGTACCTGGATCACAACCCTTACAGAAATTAAAACACAAATTAACAAAGCCTGATTCGAGATGAATAATCCCTTAAGTACAAAGGAACAAGAATGTTACTGCTTTTGTTTTTTTCCAAAAGAATGAAGATGGGGTCAAAAACAAAAGACTATCCTTAAAAAAAAAAAAATCATACTCTGTATGACGCCATTGCTGCGCGACGGACTTTACGTTAGTTGATGTGAGAGTAAAAAAAATCTGCTCAGCGCATCACTCCTACAGACCTTACCAAATTAATGTAGATTCTTCCTTTCGATTTAACGTAAACCGTTGAGGGTAATCTACATTTTCTGTGTAGTATTTGTGTTTTCTTTGAGCTGGAAGATCTTAAAGGATTCAAAGTTCGCAAGAAGGTGACATCTGGCTGTTCAACACCTGACTTCATTGAATGAGGTTTTACACCAATTAGCAGAAACCTATACAAAATTAAATACGCTCAACTTTCACTCGCAAGAAGCTGGACAAACGTTCATTTAATCTGCAGGTTAACGGTAAGCAAACAATTGCATCGCCTACCTATGTAAGGAATACTGTAAGCTCTAGCATTTTATTTTGTTGTTGCTAGCTAACGTTGTAATACCTACCTAAAGCTTAGCTAGCTAACGACAACATTGCTAACCAGCTAGTATGTTGGAACGGATAGACAACAGATTATTAAAGAACCACAGTCATTTCAAATTATTATTCATTGTGATACAACAGCTTCGGCTACCCAGAGTTACTTATAAAAAACAAGATTTGCAAGAACAGAATGATTCTTGCATTAAGTGGTGAAACTATGACGGTGATGCTGCTAGCGCTCAACGCACCCAAGCTAGCTTCGGTAAGGACTATTTCCTGCACTGGAAAGAATTGTTCTCATTACAGAGCAGCTCCTCAAGAGTATCTCTTGCATGGCACACAAGCCACTTCACATTATTCCCAATTATTACTAACTCACTCACTTGATCAGTTACTTTCGCAGCTGTCCGTTGGTACAGTAAATGGACTCAATCTAGCTAGTAACGTAAATTGCATGTTCGCACTCCGACCGGGTGCACATGGTAACAAGGGTCCCTGTCTGCATGGGAAAGCACAAGAACATGCATTCTGTATGAAGATTAGATATTGTAATCATATTTGTGGCTTGATAAACGATTGAACTCTATCGCTAGTCATATTTGAGTAGATGGCTTCAGTTTACTTAAAACAATCTCATGTTTTTTTAGTGTGTTCGGTTGAAATGAGTATTGGTTATCAGTGTTGCCTGTGAGATGACATTTTTAATGGAAAAGTGATAGGATTTTCTAGTTATGTTGATTGCACTTAGAGAGTTTTCCTTTATACGATGTTTGTTTTGAATACCAAATAGACTTGATAGCCAGCAGGGAGTTGCATCTGGAAACAGACTTTAATAATCTCACACTTGTTGTTCTGTCCTGAGAGAGATAAAATATTGGTCTGAAGTAAAAACAAATATTTGAATTAATAGTTTTCTCACATTTTGCCGTTCAACTCTTCTTTTTGTGACCCACCTTGACCCATTTGTCCTCTGACAGGTTGTCAGCCTGGGCAAACATCTTTCACATTATAAAAAAACATTGATGCAAACAAGATGCAATCCACTGATGCATAACAAGTAAAATGTTAGGGTACAGTTTTAACCAAAATTTAAATTAGAATGATTTTCATTTAACCTTTTATCTTTCATTAAATGATATTTAGGTAAATTAACAATGTGATTATATGTCATTGTGATACATGATGCTGTGGTGGAGAAATTTGGCTTAATTAAATGATTGTGGTCAAAGTGACCAGTTCTCCTGTTCCCAAGATTAGTGTCTGTGTTTGTAGAGACAGTAAAGTAGTGTGCTCAGACCTGTGATTTTCATCATTTCTTTAAGACACAGACACAACTCTGGTCAAGTTCCTGGCTGACCTTGTTTTGACACCAGTGAGACGCTGACTGACTTCATTGACTAATTTCCAAACTTAGCAAAATTCAGTGTTTTTTTTCCCAGACTGATCTGGGAGCTGACTGGGTGGTTACACTCCTACTGTCTATATTTTTGTTTGTAGGTGACGAGCTGGCGCAGGTTGTGGGTTGTCCGTGGATAATGCGAGACAGTGGCGGTAGCCTGGCCCAGAACCGCTGGCAGGGAGACCTGGGTCTGACTGCTGTGGGGCAGGACGACACAGGAGGAGGTAAGCATCCTAATTCTGTTTACATTTTAACAAGACTTGTGTTATTATAAGCAGTCTTGTAGGTGCTAATGTGATGAGTCTGATAAAGTAACCACAGGTGTCGTCACATTAAGCATTTTGACCATGGAGATTGTGCTTTAAATTGCAAATGGACTGAACGGTGCAGGCCTTTGACAGGCCCAAAACTGTGATCATGTCAGCTTTATTTAGGCCTGCACTAAATGATCATTTTCATTATGAAATAATCTGCAAATTATTTTCTTTATTATTGAGTAACCATGTGGTATTTTTTTAAAAAATGTAACGGTGCTCTTCAGGAAACAGAATGGTTGGTACAAGTACATGCCCTTGAATTGACTTTGCTTATTTATGGTCAGGTTAAAGACTGAGAGTAAATGTTATCTGTCTTTGAGAACCACCTAACTGGCAAATTTCACCATTGCAGGACAGTGTCTTTATGATATTGTCATTATAGAATAGAACAGAATAGAATGCCTTAATTGTCATTGCACGACTGTATGATGAAATTTAAGTGCAACTCCTTTCAGTGGTACTAAGATAAAGTGCAAGATATAAAAGATAGAGATTAAAAGGTAAAAAAAAAAAAAGCACAACAACAGCGACTCACATGAAACAAATGAGTGATAATAGCATAAATAGGTAGATATGGATAGTATACATAAAAATTGCACAGTCAGTGGAGTGTGTTACATGATTCCAGCAGGAAATTAAAATTGAACTAGAATAATATTGCGCTTGGATGATAATATTGGACTAAGCCAATATATTGCATGGTTCTAGTGAGAGTTCAGTTCAGTTTCAGTTGTTTGGCAGTCTGGAGGTGTGGGTCTTAGTAGACCTATAGCATTTCCCAGAAGGCAGCAGATTGAACATGCGGTTACCTGGGTGGGATGAGTCCTGGATAATGTTTGTGGCTTGTAGCAGACGTTGGGCTCTGTATGTGTCAGTGAGAGCGGGTAATTGCTTGTTTATGATGTCCCACGCTGATTTAACAACTCTCTGTAATCCTTTTTTTTTGTTGGCTACAGTGCAGCTATTAAACCACACCAAGATGTCATTTTGAGCGTACAGAGCACATACTCCAAGTGGAAAAGCATCCTTGCATGGGAACCTTCAGGCTCCATTAGTATGGGGTTGTGGTGACTTGCTTTAGACCAGGGATGTGCTCAATTAGCCGACTAGTCATTTAAACGTCGCTACTCTCACCAGTCGACACCAGATATACTAGTCTGTTATCAAACTGATTATAATTATTCTATTTATGTACATGTAGGAGCCATTTCTAGTGCAAAAAGAGTGTGTAAGGCATAGATTGGTCCAGTAGGTTTCAACTTTGTGCTTTAGGTGACTGGCAATACAGGAAGGAACTTTGA
Source organism: Scatophagus argus (assembly GCF_020382885.2). Classification (NCBI taxonomy): domain Eukaryota; kingdom Metazoa; phylum Chordata; class Actinopteri; family Scatophagidae; genus Scatophagus; species Scatophagus argus. Next base: position 1,975,139 of record NC_058515.1, on the reverse strand, counting down.
TTCATGGGATAGGTGTTGCTGGATGGGCAAGCACAAATATTTTTGAGCACTATGCTATGCTTGTATTTGTGAAATGTTTAGCTGTATGGGGACTGTTAGACAATATTTATAGATTCCTGCATGTAACACATTGAAGGACATTAAAAATGAGCAATAAATATTCCATTACAGAAAAGAAGTGGAAGTCGGGCTCTGTGCTGTGCGTGTCAGTTATTATCCTTTCTGTGCAGCCCCTCAGTGGTTTGAAGCATTGACTTAGCTGCTACAGCACATATGTAAATTGCATACTGACATAATTTAAACTAAAATGTTATGCCTCATATAAAATGCTGGTTAACGATTGTGCCAAACCTGTCATTGAAGAATGTGATTAAAGGTTTCAGATAGCTCTTATAATGTACACGTGTCTGGACAATGTACACCGTTAGAGATGAAACCGTGCTCAATTTTGACTGTTTTGAGTGTTTTCGTTTTTTTTTTTTTTCCTCAGTTTAAACTTCCTATTTAAACGTCAAGGGAATGAATCATAAGGAACATCCCTACTCTAAATGCTCGCGACCGCACAAACCAGTTGCACAGTCTACGCTCACAATAAAGTTTGGCGACGTCCGTCTGCTTTGCACTGACACAGCCAAACAGGCTGTTGGCATGAGAGAACTATCTGTACTCTTGTGGGTGTGTCTCGCTGTTTTTTTCCCCCTCTAAATACATGTTGTGGCACCAACTGATGAGGAAGACTGAGTGTTAATGTAGATATACAATATGTGGTATAGCAAGGATGGGAGGTTCACAATGTCTTAGACATTAGGGCTGTAGTACTGACATTAGGGCTGTAGAGATACACTAATCTTATGATACGATACACGATATTCAGCTCACGATACGATGTATATCACGATATTCAGCCAGCGATATGATTTGAAACAATTCGATACACTACACAAGAAGCGATCAATTATGCAATATATAGCTCTGACTGGAGCTCTCCCGGTGGTGGCGTTTAACGTTTGCTTGAAGGTTGGTTGTATTTCCTGAGTACTTAACATTGGTATGGCCCAACATGCACACCACAAGACTTCTTTCTAATTCGCCACTTCCAAATAAATATAATTTGGAAGTGGCAAATTAGATAGATATGCCCAATGGATAATATGGTGATATCCAAATACTTTGGATTTGGAAGTGAGAGGATCTGCAGCAGCGCATGTAGGAAGATGATGATGATGATGATGACAGCAGCATCACTACAGGAGATGTATGAAGGACAACTTTGACCTCAGTCTAACAGTTAAGATAATTCATCACAAAATTGCTGGAACATCAACAAAGATACGTTTAGACCTGTAGCACCAATTCCTCCTTTACTTACAGTGTTCATTTATATCAGCTGGGGGTCTTCATGAAGCGTGTAAATCACTATATACTTCCTCATGAGTTGATCCCTTTAGCAAATTTTAGCAAAAAAGATAAGACTCACCTACAAGAGCATGTATAACTGTGCAAGTGTAAATTGTTGTGCTGTGTTACTATAGTTCATTTACCGGTTCTATATTTTTTCCCAAAATATTTTTGCTGGAATGAATATTAGAAAATAGTATCATTAAGTATCACATCTGTTTACTGAATGTGAGTCCTTTCAGTTCCCTTATCAAATCATATTAGGCGTAGCTTTCACAATTTTCAAGTAACTAAAGTAGACCTGAAATTATCAGTGGATAAATCATTTAGTCGCTTGACTGAATAGTAATATGCCATTATTTTAATTGTTTGTTTCAGTCAAGTAAATATGCCAAACATTTTCTCATACAAGTTTTTCCATTTTGTTGCATCAGATCTAATGAACTCTCTGCTCTATAACTGCCAAACATTCTGATCATTTGTATCTTAACCCAACGTAGAACGGCTGTTAAGTGGAATGAACATTGTTAGTGTTCAGTTGAATTGAAAACAAGTTAATCACTGCTTCTGTTTGTGTTCAGGTGGAATTCCTGGTGACCACCTCAAAGCTCCGGTGTCAGGACACAGCGTACCCAGCCCCATGCACCTCAGACTGGGGCAGAAAGAGAAAGTGTGGACAGGAGAGTATGTAGACAAGGAGGAAGAGGAGATGATTGGTGGACTTGAGGCAGTAGGCGATGAGGAAGAAGAAAACTATGTGGATGGGGAGGACAAGGGTGAGTTTGAGGGCAAGGATTGGGATAACAATGAGGAGGCAGAAGACGAGGATGAGGAAGAAGTGGAAGAAGAAGGAGACCGGGCTGAGGTAGAGTGGGAGATCCCAGAATTCCCATCAAAGACCACTCAGCACCCTCATTTACAACAACATCAACCTTATGGACCACAAGAGAAGACAGAAGAAGATGCTGATGTCGCTGTAGAAGATACTGTCTTCCAGGCCAAAGCAGGGGACTTGTTCAGGTCTCACCTCAGCAGAAACAGGGCTCTGAGGAGGCTAAGGCGCTGGCAGCGTTTTCGACTCACCCAGCACTGGAAGAACTGGCGCCGGCGGGCCCAATGGATATTCTTTCAAGGTCACCGGTGGAACCGGAGAGGGCAATGGTACAGTCTATACAGCAGGCAGAGGAGGATAAAAAGAAATCTGCAATCATCGTATTCAAATGGAGGGGATGACTGCAAGGACAAGAGGTTCACAGTGTCTGAGAGAGGTAATGACATGCACTGTATTTACTTTTGAAGGCTGTTTGATGTGGACACAACATGGCGGTTCTATATTTTTCTTATCAACAAATAACATGAAAAGAAGTAGAGTTGGGCCAATGTAAAACAATAAATTCACGCCTTGAGTCAAACTTTGGGCTGGACCGGGCTGGTATACTTTTAGGTGTTGCAAAGTCAATGTAGTACATAAAAAAAAAATCTACAGTCCATCAGGACAATTTTGACACAGAGTGTCTATAGGGTGTTTATTCCTCACAACAACCATTGAACTTAACTTCTCACCAACAGAGGCCAGTGAAAAGTAACAGCAAATGCAAGCGGAGCTGAGAAAAATGTTAGCGGTAAATTGTGAATCTGGCAGTGAAGAAGAAGAAACCTTTTATCAGCTAATGGCTGTGCATTCAGTAGAGTAATACGCTGGCAAGGTTTTAACTTTATTTTTATCTTAACAGGGAGTTGGAAGCCCGGAAAACCAGTTAAGATAAGATAGGCCTCTATTAGTCCTGCACTGGGGAAATTATCCTTAACTCTTATATTAGCTTTGTAACTGTGCATTAAATCCCCAAAGCGGTCTGAAAGAAGCACTTGCCAAACACAAAATGTGGGTAGGTGCCTTGCTCAAGGGCCGACTAATTGGGGGTCGGCATTGATTAATCACTCTGCCACACTTGCCAGTCCAGGGGGGAATCGAACCAGCAACCCTCTGATCACAGGCCTCCAACCTATAGGCCACAGCTGCCCTGATCTATCTAGCTATCTATCTATTGATCTGATCTGATCTGATTTATTAAAATGTTCAGATCCACATATCAGTTTGTATGCAGTCTCTAGCCCACTAAAATACTGAATGGATGAGTGACATTAAAATTCATTGTTAAGCTACATTTTACGCCAATTTAATGAGAATCGTATTAGAATACTGCTCTGTGTCAATCAGCTAAGACGACCCTGTTCTCAAATTACATGAATAAATAAAAAACTAAATATCTTACAGATAATCTATAAAACTGCTGTGTCACACTTCAACATTAAAGTAGTCCAATGTTAATACAGGGCTGTTCGTACAAATATAATATATTTTATGTAGATTGTAATTCTCTCTACTACTGCTGACTACTAAATGCCCACCATGTGTTCTGTTAACAGAATAAACCTTTGAAATCAGACAAATAAAATCAAATTCTCTCCAATTCCACACAAAAAAAAGAATCTATAAAAAGTCACATTGTTGAGTCAGCTTCTAAACCATTCAGCCTGTGGGTCAGGCAGGTATTTTCCCATCATGCCCTGGGTCTTGCAGTCGGTGGAGAACAACTGCAACTGTGGCCGCCTCAATCTAAAAAATCTTATCGACATGCAATGTGTGGTGGTCCCTGACGATTGATTCTATGCAGACCCTGCTAATCTCAAACAAGTCCGATACCCCTTCACCACTCAATGATGGAAGTCCCGCTATATTTTGGCATCAGTTATGGGCTTGCTGCTTCTGTCTTATGTTTTCTGTGTGAGAGTTTGACATAATGCGTCAAACTCTCACACACGCATTGACACATGATTCATTGTGAATCTTAAAGAAAAGCAAATGTTATTGAAGCAGATGTTGGGATATTTCAACACTAGTGAATATTAAAATGATAGTAAGTTGAGTAAATACTATACACTGTCAGAAATACAACTTTAGTTAAACCACTCCTCAGAAGTGAAAAGGTGAGTGCAGGTATGTTATTGAGTGTGCATATCAATTGGGGATCAACAAGTACACACTCTCCATCAGCTGCATATTTGCACAGTAGATATCAACTTGAAAGAAAATAGTTCCTGTGTGATCTGTTCCTTTGAGTTTTCTCACTGCACATCGTTTTTACCTTCATATTTCCTCATTTGTTTCTTTCCTTATTTCTGGCAGATAAACAGATAGATGGCTGCTCTCTAGACAAGCAAGAGGACACAGGGAGACGGGAAATGGAAGTCAAACCAGTGGAGCTGGCCATCACTGAGGAACACATGACTTGTGTGACTGGTATGGATCAATTCTCCCCTGGTTAGATCCTTTTAAAACAACTGTTTCTATGTCTGACAGGATTTTGTCCTCATTAGCATTTTCAGATCATTTCTATTCTACCTTTGTGCTTGACTCTGTGATTCCTAAATGTTAGATTGTCTGTGGTGGTAAATGAGTATCAAAATCAGTGCACATAAAACCTCGTGCATGCACAGAACAATAACGGCAAGTGCCGAACCGTACTTGTGGAGGACCATTTCTTCTGTGCAAGCACAGGGCTGTGATGAGCACAAAGAAAGGGTTGGTTTTGAACGGACACCCTATTAGACTTTTCTAGCCTGTTATGAAAATAATGGTTTAGTTATGTGTCATGGTTTCTTCTCTCTTGAGGTATTCTTGAAGAATCTCTACAGCAGTATGGCAGTTTGATCCCTATTCATGTGGACGACATTGTGGAGAAGCTTCAGGACATCTTCAGTGAGAGCTTCTCACAGCCACACAGGTCAGACTCGGTGTTTTGGTCACACTGCCACGTTATGGATCTGTTCTGTTATTGACTTCCAATTACGTGAAACAGAGAAAAGCAGTTTTTTCATTGATTTTCCCTCGATTGAATCATTAATGGACTCATCGTTCTGACCCTAGTGTTGCCCTTTTGTAGAAAAAGTGCTGTATTGTTCAGTATATGAATATACTGTATTTTACAGTCTGAAAATGTGTGTTACATTCAGATGGATCAACTTGGGGCTGTGGCACATAAAATATAATTCTAACAGTTATACCTTACAGTAAGGTTTAGAATTTAATGAAAGTGTTAAAATGTTACCTTGAAGTAAAGCAGTTCTGCTGTGGGGATTTTATTTTATTAAACTCTGATCCTTAAAGCACCCAGAAATTATGCACAAAGAGTAATGTGATATTCAGTGGTTGGTGAAAATTGCAACAGCAATGTCCCTCTCCTGAAATTTAATATTATGTTAATCAGGATAACAGACCAGGCTGTCCATTCATCCATTTTCAAGTATGGTCTTGTGGTTTGCATTATTTTAATTTGAATTTTTATGTTGTATCTTTGATCTAAAAAACATAACTCGACACATGTCAAATTAACCTAATACGTTTTTTGGATTATTCATCCTAGATTGTTTATTCTCGTAATTTCCATGATACACTGATTTCTTTTTACCTTCTACCACCCTGAGGTAATAATTTCCATTTGTTCATTTTTGTTTTTGATAAGACGTTGTGAAAAGCTGTTGTTGGGTAGTGTGAATGAGCCAGTATTAACTTGTGTGCAATAGTCTTCAAATATCATCCCTGCAAAGCTACAATCATCATCTTCTCATTCAAACCAAATAATATGCGAGCAAATAGTTTTACATATAACATATGAGAAAATAAGAATTAAATCAGGATTACCATGGACGCCATTCTGATTCTACACTGATCTGATTATTAGACCCGTCTAATCTATCCACAGAAAGAACTCGGAACTCTTTTGGGGATCTGAAGGGTTGATTAAACTAGTTGAGACTGTGTTGTACTTCACATGTTACAGCATGTAGGTAAATTAAGTGAATGGCTTACTAACGTGTCCATTTGTTTGATTTGATCTTCATTAGGAAAGCAGTGGTCCAGCACCTAATACAATCCTTTCAGCGTTCGTCTGGATCAGCCCTGGCCAAAACATTCAGGGTTAACTACAAACGCCACGTTCTGACCATGGATGACCTTGGCACTTTGTATGGACAGAACTGGCTCAATGACCAGGTACAGCAGTAAAAGTATCTTTATCTTCTTTAAGATGCTTCAACCTCAGTATGGTGTGTATTACTTTTTGCATCTTTTTTTTGGTATCTCTTAATATGCACTATATAAATGCAATTCTATGCTGTTTGGTTTAAAGTGGACATGTGCTCACAGCGCTGTGGCACAGCGGCAGTCCCTCCTCCTCATGCTAAAATAAATAATAGAATTGTCGTATGTCTTGCCAACTCAGACAAAATTTCTTGATGTGCATTTAGTCCCTACAAATGCAAGAAAGAATCCTGCCTTACTGAGTCCTTTTTCAAGATGTCTCCTTACATGGCAACTTGTTGTTATTGTCTTTTTCAGATTATGAACATGTATGGTGACCTGGTCATGGACTCTGTACCAGAAAAGGTAAGGAAATTAAGAAAAATAAATAAATAAATAAATAGAGAGAGAGGGGGAGAGCGAGACACACACACACACACACACACACACACACACACCCCTCCACAACATGGAAGCACCTGTCAGGCTTCCTAAGTGGGCAAATGGATCCATACATGTGTGGGACCCAGAAGGGAATTGCTAGCAATACTAGTGGAGCCAAACAGTCACAAGCAGACAGAGCAGTCACTCAGGACTGCAAGACCAGGCAGACCAATCTGTGCACCGCCTGGACTGACTACAAGGACGCCTATGACTAAATGCCACACACGTTGGTACTGGCACGCCTGGAAATGTACGAGGATACTAAGAGCCTTCGTAAAGAACTTGGTGGGGCTGTGGAAGGCAACTCTAGAGGTCAACTCAAAGCCAGCTGCACAAGTTACCATCAAGTGCAGCATATACAAAGGTGATGCACTATCCCTATTGCTGTTCTGCATAGCCCTGAACCCCTCAGCCAGATCATCACATAGAGTGAAAATAGGAATACCGCTTCCAAAATGGGGCAACCATCAGCCACCTCCTCTGCATGGATGACATCAAGCCGTGCGCCAAGAGTGAGCGCGCATTGACTCACTGATCCACTTCTCCAGGGTCAACAGCAATGACATCGGAATGTCATTCGATAAGTGTGGTCACATGGTAACAAAGAGAAGGTAGATGATCAGAGTGGAGTGAGGTTGAACTATCAGAGGGCAACATTACAGATGTTCAGGACAGTTCCAGATACCTTGGTATCCCGCAGGGGAATGGAAACCATGAGGAGGCTTCAAGGAAGTAAGTGCGGCAGGTCCTGAGAAGTCAGCTGAATGGTAAGAGCGGGGCCTGGGCTATCACCACATATGTCCTGCCAGTCATCGGATACCCCACTTCATTATAAGTTAGCCTAAGTTGGCTCCTCAGGCAGCAAAAACCTGGCAATGATGAGGAGGAAGAGGATGAACCATCCGGGAGGGACAAGCCCTTGCACGGCATGTACGTCCGACAGATAGAAGAAGTGGCTGTTATCGAGAAATCCTACCAATGGCTGGATTGAAAGACAGCACAGAAGCGCCGATCATCGTTACTTCCTGTTTTTGTGCCATGTGCTACCACTTGAACACATGAGCATCAGCCTTCATGAAAACTATTTTCTGTCATCTACCCAAATTTTTACTTTTCTCTGCTTTCTTTCCTCAGGTTCACTTTTTCAACAGCTTCTTTTATGATAAGCTGAGAACAAAAGGCTATGAAGGAGTCAAACGGTGGACGAAAAATGTAAGTTCGTGTCACAACCCTCCCTCTTTTTTTGAATCATTTTAAACAGGATATTGTTCAGGTTGTGATAGACTAGATATTTTGTATTTTGTAGCCACCACCCAGAGCATTTTTATGGTCTGTTTTTTCAGGATATTTTAAGATGTGGAAAGATATTTTAACATTTAACAAGTGACTTAATCGTACATGTCTGTATATGGGGATGGTTCCATTGACATTTCATGTGCAGTAGTCACATAGTGGGATGTGCAATATCTGATTAGGCAAATGAACTCAAATACATCATGTGTCAACGTTCTCCTCTGCTTGATACAAAAGGAAAACTCTAATGCTTCTCATTTCCCATGACTAATCTACATAAGCAATTTGTCTGATTAACAAAATTTGCTCTGAAAATTTGGATACACAGTGAGTGATATGCAGGCTCTGTAGTATTGTAGTGTTGTAGAGTCACCAGTGTTTTTCATCAACAGAGGAGAGATACTCCAGCTACATCCTGAGCATCAGACCACATTGCTGCAGGCTTGAGTTCCTGCTCATATACCTGCCTAAACCAATTCGCAAGCAGCGCTCAGCTGTCAATCATGATTTCTAACCTGTTTTTATCATACCAAATAGCTAATTTACATCAAACTTAACATAATACGCTTGCACATACACCAGCCTGATAAGTTTACCTAAAATGGCAGAAGCCATCTTTGGGGAAAATTTGTTTGATGTGTACTTTTTAGTTTGGTCCCCTCTGTTGACATGGATGGCTTATGAGGGTTTATGACCTGTGCTGGAGCCAGAAAACGGGGTGATTGAGATGTTTTGGCTTCATTTTTTGGGAGCTCTGATGTCGTCTATCTTTGCGTATTGGTCAGTGTAGCTGGCTCGTGGTAAAACATAGCCATCCTAATACAGTGGATGTCTGTATATCCCTGAGTTTCTCCAGAGTTGCTGGTCTTGCAGGAGCTGTTTGTGGAGATCCAGGGTAAAATCAGCACTAACTTTTGATGTAATAAACTGGATTGGAACCGAACTCTATTGGGATTGTAGGGAAAACTGCTCTCTACCTTTACCACGTCAACTGAATTCTTGGACTGTTGGACAAGTCTTACAGAGCTGAGTTGTGGTCTATTTATTTTTGCTGTGTTGGTATTTGGTGAAGTATATTTCATTGCTGTTTGCTTTATTGTTTTGTATTGTATGTTGATCAGTTTTATTTCTGTTTCATTATAATTCAAATATGACTTTGGCCAGCACCCAAATTCAAAATTCTAATTAAAAGCAGCATAGCTTTACAGTGGACAGAAACCCTTCTTAATGAGACATTTGCAGAAACATGCAGAAAACTCATTTGCTGCACCACTCCCTCCCTCACCCCACAGAACAGCAGACTAACCTGAAATAGTTTCAAAAGTAATCTTGTGAGTTGTTACTTGTTATTTCTTGATACACCATGTTTAGAATATAATATATACATAATGTTCATAATTTTCCAAAACATTTTGTGATGTCTTGTTAAATTATTTCATTTTTAAATTGTTTGTCCTTGTTTGACTTGCAACTTTAGTTGCAGTTTAGTACAGTTTAGGCAGCATAATGTTTTATATTATAATTTCAAGTATGAAACAACTTTTTTCTTAAAATTGATATCCTGATCCACCCAGTTACTGGCATCTTTTTTTGTTTTATATCACCCTGGATGTAATTAGTCTAGTTTAGTATGTATGGCTGCTTCTTAAACCAAAAAGTTTTGGTGCTGTAGAAATGAAATTTCCAAGTTTGCATCCCCTTTTTAAATTATAACTAGACTCCCATGGTCATAAGCACAATGGACAAAACATCTTGCTTCTCAGTTATTGACTGTTAACCTGTAGTTGAAGAAATATATCTGGAGAAGTTTGTTATGATGTGGCGTCCTGAGGAAAAGTGAGTAAAACCTTGACTGTGACAGTGCAAAAGGAGAAACCTGAAAATTGCAATAAGCTGGACAAATCCTTAATTTCACCTGTTTCACCTGAAAACATACATCAAATAATGCAAATTGGTTGAAAGTGTACATTTTCTGACTGAACCTGATTGGAACAAATGACATATTCCTTCAGTTAGAAGCACACTGTGGCATCGGTCCATTCTGGCTTTCCTTCCACATTTTGGAGTAGTTTAGTTGGCACTAAGTTCTGAGCATTAAAACTGTTATCTTCATCTGTTCCCGTCCACCTGTCTTGAGCTCTGGGGTTATACCGAGCTCTTTGCTCTGCTGCTTTGTGATTTAAGAAGAGGAAAGAGTCTCCCTGTCACTTTCCTGTGGAAGACTGAATATGGCAATTATCTCTTTCACGAGACATTTCAGCACTATTCTTTCCTTGAAGGGAAAGCTTCAACCTACTCATGACTGGGAGGCATGCGTTAAATCTGCATTTGCACATTTACAAATAGTTCTGATAGTGGCTTTAGGTAGTCATCTTACTGCTTCTCTTTCCTTGTTGTCTTGTAAGCATACTGTGCAACTACCTGCCAACTGAGTTACCAGTTATTCTTGTAGTGAACATTGTGTTCGGATCATTTGATTCTTCTTCTTTCAATAAGAAACTGAAGGAGTAGCTTAGAAGAATAGAAAGCTATCAGGTGGTAGTGAGAGCCATGTTTCTGAACAAAGATGCCCAAGATGAAGCAGTTTGACTGGTAAGCACATAGCTGATGCTGGTGTGAGAGTAGCCTTTAAGTCTCTGTTCATTCCGTTTTCTGTTCATTTGAAGGGTTGAGTCTGGGGAGGAAGTGTGAATGGCAAGGTATATTTTAGTTAATTCATGAATACAGTACCTGCAGTAATTGGTCAAAAGACATAGGACATCTTTGCTTTAGTGTGTGGAAGAGGCATTGCAGGCAGCAGTATAGCTCTGCCTGATGGGAGGAGAAGGTGACCATTTTCCAAAACGTATCCCAAGTAGGTGATCCTAAGCATTGATGGTGACGTACCGAGCACCATCAGTGCCACGAAGTTGCCTCCTGACCTTGTTGAATGCAGCCCGAGCCCGGGCTGTCTTGGCAGTGTAGTCCGGGGAAGATGGTCAAGTCCATGACTTTAATCTGTCGAAGCTGCGTAAGATGTCAACAACCTGCACACAATGGCTCGTGGTTGTTCACCAGGCTTAGGCTTTGGTTGAAGGGTCCAGTGGGACGGATCCGAAAGTGGCTCCTTTTCCAGATCGAACGCTTCCTTTAGCAAGGCAGCTACAGCAGCCATAGTGCAAGAGCAACTCTAGCTTGAGGGCAGCAATGTCAGGATTAACCTGCGTCAAGGTGGGTATGGCGGGAACAGGTGACACACCTAGGGACGTGGTCACGGCTTGTAGATTAGGTGGATCTTGCTCCATGTTTGCTTTTGAGGATTTCCCTTCCGTACTCCGTACAGTGCTATAATGTGTCACCAATAAACCTATGGAATGTTCCAAACAGGTGTTTCTTGTGCATTTTACTACTTTTCCGGTCTTTTGTTGCATTTTTGGAATGTGTTACATCAATTTTAAAATGAGTATATATGAAGCCCAATGTATTAGTTTGATCATTAAATATCTTGTCTTTGGACTTTATTCAATTGAATATACATCAAACAGGATTTACAGCTCATTGCGTTCTGCTTTTACTTACATTGTACACAGCACTCCAGCTTCTTTGGAATCAGGGTTTGCTTGTCCTAACACATAACATAACATTATATTACATCTCTCTGATGCCTGACTTTTCATCTTTGTTTCTTCCTCTGTCAGGTTGACATCTTTCAGAAGGATCTCTTATTGATCCCTATCCACCTGGAGGTTCACTGGTCACTGGTCAGTGTTGACATTCCTCGTCGAGCCATCACTTACTTTGACTCTCAGAGAACCCTCAACAGACGCTGTCCAAAGGTAGTGTTTAGTAGGGTATAATATACAAGTCACAGTGTCGCATCTTTGATTGAATTTGATTGGGGGTACTCAAATTATTTATTTACTGTTCACAGTGCTGTCAATATTAGGTCCATAAGCCAAAATATTATAACCACTGACAAGTGAAGTGGTGGGGATGGGGGGAACGTAGGTGTATGCTCTCTCATATCCTCCATCTTTACATACAGTCAGTGCTTCCAGCATTGAAAATGTGTTCTATAAAGTGGTTTAATACCTCTTTTGTATAAATGACAAGGAAACATGATGTAATCGACATTCCCATCATAACCCGAAACTAAACAAAAAAACACTGACACAGCAAGCAGTCCAGATGCGGATCTGGGACTATGAATAATGTAATTATTCTGGTCAAAGTGGGTCTAATTTATAGTTACGGCTGGTGTATTCAAAAATTGTATGTAAAGAAAAAAAAAGCACATTATGTAGTGCACTGTTTGTCATTTCTGTCTAATTTCTTTTGGAATTTTTTTCTGTTTTTTTTTTTATTATTATTATTTTTTCTGCCATGGAGGCAATAAAGAATAAAAATAAAAACAGTAACTTTGACTTGTGTTGCTTAGATTTATCTGTGCAATCATTTAATTTAATCTTTTGTTATTTGTTCTTTTCAGCACATTTTTAAATATCTGCAAGCAGAGGCCATCAAAAAAGACCAGCAAGACTTTTTGACCGGATGGAAAGGCTTTTTCAAAATGGTCAGATTCTTTGTTTTGTTTTCTGAATTTGACGTAGATTCAGGTTACTAGTTTCAGTTTCAATTCCTAATCACTGTTTGAAAAGTGTGTTGCTTCTGCTGCATGTCATAAATGCATGTGCTGTGCGTTTCAACAGTCGTACTGCATATTGCTGATGTATTGTGGGTTGTTATTGCAGAATGTGGGTCGTCAAAACAACGACAGTGACTGTGGAGCTTTTGTGCTGCAGGTGAGTTTCTCATGCCCGTTGTTCACAGGCACGTCAATGTGAAATCTTGCCGTTTCAGCCCTACGCTGACCCACATCAGAGGAAAACCTGTGTGCATCAGGCTGCGTTCAAATCCATACAAAGTTTGAGCTACATGATTAATTGTATATCTCATTTCCCATTGCTCACCACCCACACAAGCCTTTGTTTATCAATTGTGGGAGCCATAAGCCGTTTTTCACATATGAACTCCTGACGGTGTCCCAAGTTCTATGAAGATGGTCCACTCAGCAGCCTACAGACACACATCTACTGACTTGCGTTGCATGCAGCGAGAATGTGCTGTTACGAACGTGTTGTCGTTAATCTGTAATTCCTTCAGGAAGATAACTTCTCGTTTCTCCTCCGCCATCTTGCAGTACTGCAAGTGTCTAGCATTAGGACAGCCGTTCAGCTTTGGCCAGCAGGACATGCCCCGGCTGAGGAGACAAATGTACAAAGAACTGTGTCACTGCAAGCTCACGCTGTGACCGCACCCCTACCCCTCCCACCCCCGGGCCCACCATCTCCACCTGCTCCCAACCCTGACAAGATGGAGGGACAGTGATATAATGAGAAGAGGACAAGGGGAACAAATAACTGACTGGAAAAAAAAAGAGAAACTTTTCAAAAATTTTATTTTTGTCTCTGCCAACATCTAGAGAAACTACTTCTTCTATTGTAGGTGATGTCATTCTTTCACTTTGTTTTGTCTCGTTTTGCTTCCCCCTCTCCACTCTTTGAAAACTGGTTTAAGTCCATGTCATGGTTATTGTTTTTGTGGTTGACAGCGGCCAAGGCTGCCTTCCATTATCGGGAATGTGCGAATCTTCCGTTCTCTTTTAGTCCACTTGTGTTTTTCAGTCTGCATGGGAGCCAGACAAGATGGGAGTTGGACCACAGTTAGTCAGACCTGACAAATCCTTTATGTAACATGCCTGAACACTGATTGAAGAGGTAGAGTGGGTGTAGGACAAAATAATTTGTACCAATGTGTTTAAGCTTGTGGTTAGATAGTACCAGTGGATTTTTATGCCTTCCATCCATCCAGTTCATACAGTATATTGTGTTCTATTCCAGTTGTTTAAAGTGTGAAACTCTAAGCTGATGTCTTTGAAAAACAAGAAAAAAAAAATACTCAACATAAAACACACTCCCCCCATGCTTCAGCCAATGTTATACTGATGATGCTATCTATCTACTCAGTGATGTGTTTGCCACTGCAGTGCATTCTGACATTTTCGGTTTGTATTGGTTTAAAAGTTTTCCTACACAGTGTTTAGATAACTGTAAAGTAATGCTGAAAAGTGGAACTTAGAATGCAGAGCTGAGCTTGCCGAGTTGATTCAGAAAACAAATTTCAAGCATTAGAATTTACATACCCTTGGAACACACCACATATTGACCCACGTCATTCTTCCCAGTCATACAAATAGAACAACATGTGGGAGACTGGATCTGCATCTGTGGATCAGTGTCCAAACAAGTCAGAGTTAGATATTGGCCCAGGGAAGGGATATCTTAACATTACATGTACCTTTTTCTGTGTTTATCTCTGTCAGTAAATGTGTTGATATGCTTATTGCTTTAAACAAATTGTGTTCAAAGGAGGATGACTGATTTGAGTTATTTTTGGAGTAAGTACAAAAGAGATCCTCTGGTTAGTATTTCTAAGTGTGAGAGCCATTTTGGACCATGATTGCTACACAAAAAAAAAAAAGATTCTGTATATCCACAGTGGAGTTTCAGTAGCCTCCTCCTTTTTATAATGAAAGACTAATTTCTTGATAGCTCTCTCTGTGTGTGTGTGTGTGTGTGTATGTATGTGTGTGTGCGCGCGCGTGCGTGTGTGTTTTTCAAGCAGAAATTGATGCAGCAGAGTTAACAGTTTTATATATCTTCTACAATGCATTATGGTTGCTAAAAATAAAAATGCACAGCAAACAAGTGATTGTGCTTCTTATCGGTACTACCACATGGGTTATGCTGGCATGAACTACATGTTATCCTAACTACAGTGGTGCATTTTGACATAGTACATTTATAATATATGGCATATGCTGCGTGGTTTCCGTCAGTCAAAGTAACCCTTGACTCAGAGAGCAACTATTTGAAATGCAACTGGGGAACCAGACCCCCCCCCACCACCACCACCACCACCACCACCACCACCATTGCCAGTGTACTCACTAATACTGCAGTCCTTCCATTTCAGTTTGTTTTTCAATACAACTACTATCTAACTTTTGTTTTTTTAATATTATTTAACAGTTTTAGGTTGTTTTTTTTTTTCCAGCTTTTCAATCTAACCAACACAAAAGCCCACCACATTTGCCAGTTCTAGAGCACATGTGATTAAAGATGCCTTTATTTATTTTTTTTTTTATCTTTATGACACTGAAGCATCGTCTTTCCTCGAGATACTAATGCAAATGCGTAGTTAACATCGAGTCCTTTGGTGGACCTGACAGGATGTTTTTACCCTACATTTTTAACTTGGGGATCAAATTGTGTCCTGTTTAAGAATGACATAAGTAATTTTAAGTATTCCAAATACACATGTACAAAATTTAAGATATTTTTACTACAAATTATTTCCCAGCAAATAAATAAATTCAGGATTTTTTGGCAATTACTTGAGGGTTAACATTTCATTAATTGTGGCTGTGTTATGTTTTTTGTTTTTTTTTTCCACTTGGGTGCCACAGTCACATGGTTACATGAGATGAAGAATGGCAGACAAAATAAACAGGCTTTTAAAGGGACAGTTCATCCACTCATATGAGAGGCTAGCTTATGTCACAGCTGACAGGGTGTACCTGCACGAAATCCTGCATTTATAGAGGCCTATGAGCAGTGTGCAAATTTTCTAATGGGCAAACATTTTATTTACAGTTTATATTCATGTTGCCTTATGTTGTTCGGGGCCACAGTGAAGAATAAGACAGTAAATATTATCTGTAGTTAAACAGGCCCTTGGAATGGCAAAAAAACAAACAAACAAAAAAACCAAAACATGTACAATGAGTTAGGTCCCAAATGCTTTTTCTGGAATTTTCTAAGTTTTAGTGACCTTTTCAAGTACTATTAATTTTAACCGAGTACTATTTTAATTAACTTATAATATGAAGCGTTCAGTAATTCTGTCAGTGTGGAGAAGGCTTTGAAAGAGTATTTTGCTCTCAACCACTGACTGACGTTCATTGTCTCCTTATGTTCTTTATTTTTTCTTACATGAGTTTCTGATTTATTGTTACTCCTTATTTTTGCATGAGTCTAGTTCTTTCTGTTGACACTTTGACCTTAATGTTCCTGACATCCTGGGTCCTGCAATCGAAACCATAACACAATAGCCTCTTTCATGGATTGTGTATATTACATTTTTTTCTCTCATACACTCATACACATATCAGAATAGTGGAAATGGAAGGCAGGTCCTTTAACGTACTTGGATTAGCTATCATTGGGCAATTTATTTTGAAAAATACATAGTTGTTGCAGCTTTGATAAAACAACAATGTGCTAATATCCAATCATGTGCAGTTCAGATTGTCAAAAAAGTCACATATCGCCATCTGTAGCATTTTAGCAGGGTACACTTTCAAAGAAGAAACAACTGGAGACTCTGTACAAACTGATATATGGTTCTAATATGAATAAATCAGAATGAAAACAAACAGGATGTGAGAGTTACTATAACTTCCTGTACTGACTGAAAGCGGCCTGCTTTCGTCTTCTTTCCAGGCGAGGTCCAGTTCATCTCGAACGAGCTGATTTATATTGCGGCTACTGCAGGGTTTTTGCCCATATTGACGAATGACTGAACCGAGAATGATGGCCATATAATATTTAAGTGTAGCAGGGGGTGAAAAGAGCTTATCTTTCAAATATTGTGCTTATAAAACGTAAACTCCGCCTTATAGTTATACATACAATAGGACAATCGTACGCACTCTGTGGCCCGCCCACTTTAACACAACGTACATATTGACCAATCACATGTTTTCGTGGGCGGGATTACAGCTAAATGACGGCCATCTGTTGCAATAAGAAAGCTTCTTTGTGCGCTCAACGTATATAAGACATTTCTGCCGCAGTTTCTTTCTTTGGAATAATGTCGGCTGAATATGATAACGGGTGAGGCGAAATTTTTTTGTAGTCGCATTTTAAATTTGATTTTCTTGTTTACGTCAGTAGTAGTAAGTGTGTCTTTGTTATGGATGGCTCTTCGCTATGTAGACGTTGAGCGAAGCGTGCCGTTATTTTCTTTGATCGGCTAACGTTAACGCTCAAGCCGGCCGATAACCTGCCTCAGACCAACTTTGCAGCTCTTCACATTTCATAAACCAATACGGCGAACTAGTTTTAGTATTAGTTTTTTTGTCACGTATAAAGTACGATTTGTCGCCAGCAAGTTTGTTTCATGTGGCATATATGTTGGCTATCGCTGCTGGTTTTGAACGTAACTGAAGTAAATTAAATGGCAGCCGGCATCGCGGTTAGCACGTTAGCGACTTGGATCAAGGCCTTCCCACGTTCTGTTGCTAATGCTTCTGTCACCAGTGTACTAACAATAAAACCTACTGGTGTGTTGGAACTAAGGAATTACCTACGTGTCCTACAGTGAATCGACTCTCTCGCGGTTTGTGATGTATAGCTAAAGATATTCATTCAGTATGGACGACGAGCGCACATGGTCGTGGTAGTGTTACTCGGCGGCATGGCCACTGCTGGTAGTGTAGGCCGCTAGGCGCTATTTGAGGCTTTTTCACTAACGCTGCTGTTGGTGGAAATACGTGGTGCATTCAGGAAGAAAGTACTAGACTTCTCCCGGTGTACACATTATTGATGGGTTTAATTCACTTGACAAATCGAATTAGATGCCATAAAAGACACGCGGGGCCTGTTGGCTGTGGCTACAACCCACCGCCTGAGCTTATCTTACTATAGCAAATTTGGCTCTGGAAACGAGTAAAATCCACCATTCGCATTTGATTACTTCAAATCATATTAATCGCATATTGTGTCCCAGGTAGTTGACTTATTCCCATCGATTAGTTTCAGACTTCTCAGCCCTGATTGGAGAAACGACCATCTTGAATGCCTGTTGTAGAAATGGCGGACTTCCGCAGAAGCCTTTGCCTACAAGCACAAAGAGAATTTTTTTTTATATAGAGAGATATATATATATGCACATATATATGTATTCAGTCTAACAGCCATGAAAACTGAGTTTTACCGTATTATGTGCAGTAGCATATGATTACATACATTGGTTGATTAAACAAGATTTGAGACAATAGTAGCGCTCACGTGTCATGGTGTCCGTGGCGATGCAGAATTGGAGACTAAAGGCCAACATTTGTGTGAGCAACCCGTTTGGTCGATGAATGTTCAATTGTTCTCGGATGTGGTGTAAAAGCACGCTTGCGAGGAATTTGCACATTGATTTTATTGTCTTGCCGTTCTCAGAGACAATGGCCCAGAGGGCATGGAGCCAGATGGGATCATTGAGGTGAGTCGCCCATGACTGGACTGTAATAGAAACGGTGGCATTAAGTATCATTTTATTTTAAAACATTTATATTTAGGGCATTATGGAAGCAGCATGCAAGTGTTCTTTACTCATTTGCCTTACTCCCTCCAGAGCAACTGGGATCAGATTGTGGACAGTTTTGATGAGATGAGTCTGCGCGAGGCTCTGCTCAGGGGAATTTATGCCTATGGTTTTGAGAAGCCTTCCGCTATCCAGCAGAGAGCAATTGTCCCTTGTATCAAGGGTGAGTAAGGTCTACCTGTTTTGCCCTAAACTTTTGGTATTTGTATGCATGTGTTTGATGTATTTTGTCACATGCCCCCTGGCCAGGCTTTTTGTGACCTGTTTTTCTTTTCAGGTTTTTGTTTCCTCAATAGAACTTACTGCTCTGCCTTGTAGTGCAGCTGCACCACACTTAACCTCCACTAACAGCTACACTTGTGCAGCTTGTGTGTTTTGCTTTATTTTGTGGATCTCAGTCGGGTGTTTTTCCTCAATGAGCTTGCAGCACAGTCCATAGCAAGATCAGTTTGAGAGAAGCTATGGTTGGCATCAGTGTTTGCTTTTACTGGGGTGTAATACTAAAGTATATGCATATGAGTTTAGGCTTTGGACTCATTGCTAGGCTTGAGTCAAAGATGGCTGCAGCTCCACCTCCTTGGCCAGTGCCTCGAGGAATGTAAGTATTAATATGACCTGTGCAGAGTGGATTCATTTAGTCTAGCGCATTCTTCAGAACAGAGCCAGGTTTCAGTTAGACAAAATAAATCTATATCATGATCTGATTATGTCATTTCCTAAAATGGTGTTAGATGACAGAGATCTAGTGCTCAAAAGTCAACTTTTAACTCTCCCGTTTGAACTGTGGTGTTATTGTTAGGTTTTTATGTAGAACTCCTGTCTCTGGTTATTAGGGTGGATAACTGTTGTAATGGAAGTGCAGTGAGGCATGTACGACTGCAGCTCCGACTCCTGCAGCCAGATGTCATTACTGCCAAGATGTATTACCATTTTACTGTATTTACACTTATCCTCAGCCAGCAGTTCAGTCTCGCTAAAGGAGGCGGAGGAATAGCTCAACATGTGGGACACGAAGCACGGGGGAGAGAGGGGGAGGTGGAAGTGATTGCTGATCAATAAGCTAAGCTAGCAGAATTAAGCTTTCAGAATGAATAAACTGAATGTTGTACAAACTGTCTTGCGGTGTATTTTAACAATACTCATACAAACTTCATAAATGTAAGGACAAGTTGTATTCTAAAGACAGGTTTACATTGTTGGTTTACATTTACCTGCTTGGTATTGCTGGAAACTTGAAATTCTGAGTTTTCTGAATGCAAACATTATGAGTATGTTATGCAAAACCCAGACCATTTCCAAGCAGTAATAATTGAGCTTCACATTTTAGTCCCACTGATGAATCTGTTCTTGCCAAAATATTTCAGCAATTTAGTTTTTTTTTCTTTGCCCCCCAAAGCTGATTTAAGTTACTGTGGTTTCTTTCATGAGTTTTGGACCAGTAGCAATCTGCACTCATTAGTGAGGCCTCAGCAGCCATGTTGGTTTGTCCAGTCTGGGTCTCTGTCGACATCTGGTGACAGACCTGAGGACGAGAGATTTCTCTTTACACAGTGCTTTGGAGCTCGCCTTCTCAGTTTAATTGCCCATGTAGCATGGGGTGTTTTCAGATGAAGTTTTTTTTTTTTTTTTGTACTGCATCTATATTTACACTGCAGTGGTAACAGAATATTTAAATTGTGTTGTGTTCTTACCTTACTAGAAATCTGCAATCCTTATCTATTTCAGATATCCACAATTACATTTTTGATATTTCGAATGGACATTCCAGATATCTACAATATTGTTCTTGCATGGAAAAACTACACGCATTTAAAATCCAATCTACATTTGAACATAAAAAAATACATTGTTTCTAGGGTCTCTCAAGACTATAATGCTAAAATGGCTCAACTCAATTAGTGTCATGGATCACCAGAATCTTTTACAGCCAAAAATCTTTTGCCCCCCCCATATCCTCGTGAGGTGTGAGAGAAGCCTCTATATTTTAAAATTTGTCAGATGTTATTGATACTGAGCTTCATCTGATATTTGGACCATGTGGCAAAGCTCTGTCACTACAAGCCGAGTTGGACATAGATGAATGTAAATTGCAACTTGACCAGTCCTATGACTGCAAGGCACCAATTATAGTCCTTGGCTAAAAGAAAGTGTTCCTGGAGGGAACCCAGTGCAACCCAGTCCTGACTGAAGGCTGTTGGCTCACAAGAAAATGAAATTGACTGGCACTGGGTGGTCAGGGAATAATTGGGAATTATTTCCATGTATTAAATAACCATATATATAGCCTTTTTGTGACTTAATTAACTATGTTCTAGTATATAAATATGTATGGTAAATTGATGTTTTTATTGTGCCAGGCCTAGCTGCAATGTGATGTACCTTGTAGCATTGCTTTTATATGTAGATTTCTTGTATGACTGCTATAGATGCATTGGTGACCCAAGACCCTGTTGTGTTTTTAGGTTACGATGTAATCGCTCAGGCCCAGTCTGGCACTGGGAAGACTGCCACCTTCGCCATTTCCATCCTCCAGCAAATTGATGTGGAGCTGAAAGACACGCAGGCTCTGGTCCTGGCTCCCACTAGGGAGCTGGCCCAGCAGGTGAGATCACTGTCAAACATAAAACCATATGGGGAAATCCTACAATAAAGCTCATTTAAGGGGGGGATTTTGTTTCATAGATTATGGAACTGACCAAGATTTTGGATGCAGAGTCCTCCAGTCTGTGTATATTTGTAGTATTGTGCTTTTACTAGAAGCTGAAGAGCAGGTTGACTATCTTGTTTAGTACTTTAAGTAAAGCTGGTGATGCAAAACTTTGTGCACTATGAGGTAGGGTACAAAACTTCAAGCAAAGTAGTGGAAGAAGAGTCTTCCTGCTGCTCTTGTATGAAAACCTATGTTCTGTAGTAGCTGTTAGAGCAAATAAATAAGGTGATCATTTTGATGCTGAATTATGAATGCACAAGCATTGCTATATATATTGTTGTGACCTCAGTCATAAGCCAACATAGACTGATGTGCCTTTGAACATGTATTGATTCAATTCAGTTTATTTATATAGCACCATTTCATGACACTTTCCAATTAGAGCAGGTCTAGACCAAACTCTTTAAGTTGTAATACAGAGAACCCAACATTCCTCCTTGAGCAAACACTTGGCAACAGTGGCGAGGAAAAACTGCCTATTGATAATTACCTAAAATGTAACTCAAAGTGTTTCTTTCACTTCAGATCCAGAAGGTGGTGTTGTCCCTGGGTGACTACATGGGGGCCAGCTGCTATGCCTGCATCGGAGGTACCAGCATTCGCAGTGAAGTTCAGAAGTTGCAGGCCGAAGCCCCTAACATTGTGGTGGGAACCCCTGGCCGTGTCTTCGACATGTTAACCCGCAGGAACCTTTGTAAGTAATCATGCAAAAATAATTTGTTCATGTTGGGGGAGGTAGAAGATTGATTGTGACAGATGGCACATTTTCCAAGATGAGTCAAACCAACCTTTTAGAGCTTTCTGCAAAATTGTACTGCTGTATTATGATGAAACCCATGCGTGTCAGCTGACTCTGTAAAACCCTGTGGTGTTGTTGCTCTGGGTTGCGTTTTGCTATCTAGGGTCTTTAACACACCAGGGCTACAGAGACATGATCATAAATCACTACTTCTGAATACAGCACTCATCGCTCTTCTGAAAGGGAGTCATTACCTGGTGTTGACGGTTGAGTCTTTATGAGCATAATGTTCATGAAAAGACATGATTAAAAGCATGTGTTTTATTACTACAAAACTTCAATTGTAAGTACAACATCTATTAAATGTCTAACAAATTGGGATATTTCTGCATACTCTGTATACTGTTACTAATGCTAATGTGTTGCTGCTCTTTTTGCTCTTTTCATGCTTTGAATTAATTTAAAGCAAGCATAGCAAAAAGAAAAAAAAATCCCTGCAAGTTTGATGTTTTTTTTAATGTTTTTGATTAAATGATGCAGTAGTCATACAGTATTGTTTGGTCCTGCAGTCTTTTGGATCACATTAGCACTGTGGTTATGCTGTGTTTTGCAGCCAGGGTCTCTGCAGATCCCTAGTCTTCATTTACCATTAATTTGTTTCATACAACAATGTTCATTTCTAATAAATACTCTAATTTGGTGTATATACAACATTCTAGATTGTCGGTTTCCTTTGCTGCAGTAATACTGTTAAGAGTGGAGCAGATCACTTTCTAGACTTGTATGCCTTGCATTGATGTCTGAGACAATTTGTAATACTTGCCCATTGGACTTTCTGGATTTTATTTCAGAATCTCACCAGTACCCGAATGCACTACCAAGACAGCCCTCTGCATTTTGTTCTGGTATTAATTAGATGGGACAGGGTAGAAAGGGGTATGACGTGCAACATGCGTTTTGTCTGGAATCTTCAGGACATCGAATGTTAACTTGTTCTGTGGTTGGTCGAAGAGACTGGCCACCAAGCCAGACCGCCCCAATATTACAACACCATGTGTTAGACCAGATGCCCTTTATAGAAGATTGTTGAACAAGTGTATTGATCACCTTCACTAGTATTTCAATATCCAGCCTTTTGATATGTGCACACTGCAAGAATGAGGATGCTAATCAAACATTTTTTTTTCTTTTCATAAAGCTTCAAAGCACATCAAAATGTTTGTGCTGGACGAGGCTGACGAGATGCTTAGTCGAGGGTTTAAGGACCAGATCTATGACATCTTTCTGAAACTGTCAAGCAGTACCCAGGTAAAACCACAATGTTGCATTCATATAATTGGGGGGGGGGGGATTCTCTGAAATTAACACTTGGAAAATTTGTACAGGTACCAGCACAGATTGCTTCACATGAAATAGCTTTCAATTGAATTTTGCAAGAGCATGTGTACGGACAAATGAGCTGCCAACATTTAGCTACTGGTGCAAAGTGACAGAACATGTTGAACTGGTTGAGTCTGATTAGCCTTTAATTGTTTTTTTCCCCCTTACCTTGTCTGTATAGGTGGTCTTACTTTCAGCCACCATGCCTGCTGATGTTTTGGAGGTCACAAAGAAGTTCATGCGTGAACCGGTCCGAATCCTGGTAAAGAAGGAGGAGCTGACCCTTGAGGGAATTCGTCAGTTCTACATCAATGTGGAGAAAGAGGTAGAGAAACTTTGTACTGTATTTAGGGGGTTTGAAGATAGTAAAGTTGAATTTAAAAGTTCCTTTACAGAATGCACTGT
Organism: Scatophagus argus; assembly: GCF_020382885.2. NCBI lineage: Eukaryota > Metazoa > Chordata > Actinopteri > Scatophagidae > Scatophagus > Scatophagus argus. Next base: position 1,951,274 of record NC_058515.1, on the reverse strand, counting down.
AGACAAAAGTGAAACCTCTATAAACAGATCTGCCTATGAATGCAGAATCTTTAGGCAAGGGATAAGATTTTGGTATTGGAAGTGTTGTTTTTTTGTCTTTTAATGAGTACAACTTGACTACCACTGTATTGGATAAGAATTCAGTGGTGACCTGTGTCACTTGCTGTCTAACTGACCTTGTGATGGTCTGCAGGAGTGGAAGCTGGACACACTATGTGACCTGTATGAAACCCTGACCATTACGCAAGCGGTCATATTCATCAACACGAGGAGGAAAGTGGACTGGCTCACTGAGAAGATGCATGCCAGAGACTTCACTGTCTCTGCTCTGGTAAGAGCTTCCACTTCCAGGAATAAAACATTGCTTGAAATATGTTTGGACACCCTGTACCTTGTTAAAGGTCCAAGTACCACAGTAGGCAGAAATTTTGATCTACAAACATGTCCTGACTTGGCAGATGTGTAGTGAAACCAGTGACTATATAAAAATGGACAGTAGAGCGCCCCAAAAATAACATTTGGATCGCTCGGTGGTCTTGAGATCCAGTATAGGGACTTTAATCAATCTAAAAACTGAAGAACACAAGCTTTTCCCAAAGGTGGACTGTCATTTTAGGTAGTTCTTATCTCACTGCATGTTCAAGTGTTCATTTTACTGATAAGTTTGGTTGTAATTGGTTATATGGGATGCTATGTAAAACAATAATAATAATAATTTTAAAAAATCTGGGAAATGCATGGAATGGTCAGAACACCTGCTTGATACATTTCAGAGATATGGGTGAATTGGTATTAAAGGGACATTCTCAAGAAGCTTGGGGATGGGGCACGTTCACTTTATGAAACATGATTGTATAAAGACTACTATATGGGCCCTGATTTCATTCTGAATATGTGCACTGTCCCAGCTTTGTAATCAGTTGGAGTTGGATGCATTTCTGTTCTGAGTGTACTTGAGGTCTACATCTTAAGTTTGACTTTGTCTCCGCTTGTGTCCTCCAATCTTGTCTTGTAGCATGGTGACATGGACCAGAAAGAGAGAGACCTGATCATGAGAGAGTTCCGCTCTGGCTCTAGTCGTGTCCTCATTACCACTGACCTGCTGGTATGTACAATAATAACCTTTTACACTGTTTGCTAGACTCATCCCTCATCTAGCTGATTTTCAGCAACTCAAGTGGTTTTCCAGGTCATAGTTTTTGTCAGCGTCGATACAAACGCATCATACATGTACATGCACTGATTTGAACTATTATCAGTTTACAGTTGTAGCATAACAGCTATACACAGAACATCTGTTGTGCACAAGTGATTGTCATTTGACCATACTGGCTTCAGTCAAATGTGAACTGTTTAACAAATATCGGGCTTGCCTTGAGGATGAGTACTCTGCAGGCCAAGGTTACCTCTCCTCCTATCTGCAGTGCTGGAGTGTTGAATCTGCCCTCCACTGTGGCTGGGTTTTAAGTCCTTGACTCAACTAATTGGCACATTACTCAGTCAGTACTTCTTAGACTTTCTAGGAGCTATCAAACTCCTGCTGAATTATGTATACTCAACTATAAACGCTGCTGTCAATGTGTTTCAGCTGACACTGGATGTGCATTAACCTCTTATCTATCATACAGTGTTTTCATGTTAGGTGTTCTCGTGTGTTATATGTAACTTATGGTTATGTTCCTCCTCAGGCCAGAGGTATTGATGTCCAGCAAGTGTCCCTAGTTATAAACTACGATCTGCCGACCAATAGGGAGAACTATATCCACAGGTAAAAACCTCACTCACCACCCACCTAAACATTGCAGAACAAATACACCCTCCCATCACCATCATGGCAACAGGTCTTCCTGTTAGCAGCAACCCTCGTCCCAGGTGGACAGTGCACTCCCATCACATTTCCTGTACAGGAGGACAGAAATGTCTCAAGGACCACAACAATGGCTTGCAGACTCCCTAGATTCCCCATCCTGATCGGGAATCTGTGGGATGCGTCAGAATAAGCTGAAACAACCCTCCCTCCACATAACTGTCCCACCTCCCTGACCTGTCGGGAGAATCCTCCATCAGGTTAGGAAGTGGGGAGTTTGTAGGCCGTCGTGGTCATCAAGCTGTTCCTGAGCCATTTTCAAAATGTGATGGGACACATTGTCCAGCTAGGGGGAGGCTGCAGCTAATGTTATGTTAATTACTTCACCTGTCAATGGTGTTGATGTTGTGGCTGATCAGTGTATATGTAAATTCCCTTTGAGGACTAAATTTATTGTCCATATAGCTCCGTTTGTTATAGATCCAGGGCACATCAGCAATTAGCTTCTTTTGCTCTGTTAACCTTAAATCTAATGGTGCTGAGCTTGCAGTAGTTGTCACCTTCTAATTGAATTTATGATTTCTTATGACTCAGACACCAATTCGGTTACATTTAACAAACGTGATGTTTCCCAAATAATACATGTTGGTCTTAACAGTTTTTAGAACTGCTTATCTATGAATTTAAGCTGAGTGAAACATGGAAGTTCCAGAAGATCAATCTTTTTTTAAATTTCATTACACAGCATGATGGCCCTTCACTGATGATGATGTGATTTCTAGGGTTGTTGTGTTATAGATGCATGCAAAACAAATATGAGCTATAAAGGATATATAATCGTATTGAACATTTCCAACAGCACTGAGGCATTTTTATGATGGAGCGGTGTTAATAACGCAGCCCAATCTCTCAGCCTAGATTAGTAAACATATGTGAAGTTTTGCAAACTCACTGGCGTTTTTTCAGATGGAAGATAAAATCAACTACAATTTTTGGGATTGACTCAAATCTAAAAGTTTAAAATTTTTATCTTCCTGAAATATGTGGTGACAGAACTTCAGTTTAATAACAAGTGAGTCCCTATCATGATGTCACAGGACAGGTTTTCTTTGGTAATTGCTTCCACTAATGACTTAATTGCAATTGACTTTAATTGCAACTTATCTTTCATTCAAAGTAAATGAAATTTAAATGTTTATAATAGTTGAAAATGCACAGTACTTTCAAACCTTGCACAGCCCAACTTTCCAAACGCTTCTGTCTGACATCAACCTTTTAATCTGTAAATCCCATAATTTCTGTACTGTATGACATAAATGCCCTTTACTTGTGCTGTTTGGTGCCATTAGATGCTGTTTGCTCAGTTTTTGTTTCTCTCTCCCTCACCTCGTCTGTCAGGATTGGTCGTGGTGGTCGTTTCGGCAGAAAGGGCGTAGCCATCAACATGGTGACGGAGGATGACAAGCGAACCCTGAGGGATATCGAGACCTTCTACAACACCACCGTTGAGGAGATGCCCATGAATGTGGCAGATCTTATCTAGAGGAAACTGCAAAAACTTCATTCACCCCATCCTGTTTATTTTAGAAGTTGAATCTTGTTTCTTATACTATCTGAATTCTAAGAACTTTTGCTAAATTCCACCATGACTTTCCATTTGAAGGAAAGGGGGAAGAAAATGGCAGCCGTTGTTCCTTACTTGTAAGTTTTGGCCTTGTTGGAAAGATGAATTTACTGACCTGCTTCATCTGCATTGTCATAGTCCTTGACCCTGTATTGGCACCTAAATTCTTCCTACAGCTAACCACTCCTCTTAAACAATTAGAACTTTTTGACTTTTACAAGGGAGGGGAAAAAAACACAACTGCATTTCTAGAAGCACATTTGGGAGGGGAAAAAAAAAGATGTTTAGAAGTATTCTAGCTCTGGCTGTTAGCGAAGGCTTAACTTTAAATGAATACCCTGCCCCAGTTATTACTCTGCATAGTGCTAACATAAAAATATTGATTCTTCTATGAAATGTGGCTGATTTTTGTACCAGCCATGGCATCACCATGTTGCTGCACTGTTTCTGACTGACTGCAGCTCAGACTCGCCACAACCGTGATCTAAAGGGAAGTGCTGCATTTGACCAGATCAGTATTAACACCTCTTCAGTGTACTCGCAATGGTCTTTTAACACACACCTATGATCTTGTTGACGGATTTTGGGGATAGAGTACACGGGGCATATTCAGTTTAAAAAAAATAAATAAATAAATAAAAATTGTATAGTAAACTACATTATGAATGAGCTGTTTACAGTTTTGGTCCTTTACTGCTGTTATATTTTTATTGCTATTGTACATAGTGCTTGACTTGTACAGTCAGTTGTGCAGTAACATTCAGTTGAAGACTAAAAAATAATGGAAAGTTCTGTGGATGCTTTGCCTCTTGATCCTTGCAGCCTGGTGGGATTTTCATCTCTCTGACATTGCTGTTGATTTAGATTTTATTTTTTTAAAACAAAAATATTGCATTATTGATGAGGTGGTGGGGTGTAGGTTTGGTTTTTTTTTTTTCTTTTTTCTTTTTTTTTTGTTTTTGGGGGTTTTTTTTTTTGTTTGTTCCTTTTTTCGGGGTTTTTTTTTTTTTGTTTTTGGGTTTTTTTTTGGGGTTTTTTTTTTTTTTTTTTTAACCTACCTCACCAAAATATTGTGAGGGGGGGCCAGACTGACATGAAAGGACCAAATTGTAGATGATTAAGTGCACCTATCCCCTACTTCCCAAATCCCTGTACTCTTTCTAAGCGCTCTCGTATTAATTGCCTGTCATCATGAGGTCTGGTATCTGGTTAAGGATAACTGTCATGTTTTTCAGGTGTATAGTCAGTGCTGTTTTTTAAAAATGACTATTGAATTGTTAACCTTTTTGAGACAGAAACCGTGTATCAAATTTTCTACATTGGATTCTGTATAGTATTTATTTTAATGGTCTTTAAACAAAAAATAAAATAAAGGCTTCTCCTTTTTAACAGAGTAAAGTTGCCTCTGCATTGCTGAGTAGCATGAAGACTCTTCATGGCCAGCCCCCAACCCCCATAATGATTTCAAATGCCTCTACTTTCAGCATGATAGACCACCCCACGGTGTCGCACAACTACGGGAAGCTCTAGCGTAGCATTTCAAAACAAAGGTCATCCAAAAACCCATACAACAACTAGTTTTTATTCTGTTTAAAGGGTTGCAACTGAAATATTTCAGTTCAGGATGATAGCAGCCCACTTCACGGTGTCACACAGTGGGTTCATCCTAGAAAAGAAATAGTTCATACTTAAAAGAATTTAGCATGTGAACATGTTTTCTGCTACGGAAGCGTCATACGCCACTTACTGTTATTGTATGTTACCGGTGTTACTCCCAGCTCAGTACTGTTCCTTAATTTAATCAATCACAGTTGTTTTAGTTTCCACTACAGCTACTAATTGTTACTCACATTGTTACTTTGAATGAGTACACTTATTCACTCACTCCACGATTTTCACGCAAATCTTAACATCGTTTAGCGTTCGTTAAACTCCGCTAGCTAGCTTAGTCTTTTCACTAGCGATGGTTTCTCTGTCTCCCTCTCCTTCTCCCGCTCAGTGTGTCACATGTTTGGTTATTCCTCTGGCTCCTTGAGTGAAAATGGTGAATGTAATAAATGTAGTTTCTGTGCAGCGCTGGAGGCGAGGCTTATTGAATTAGAAACGCGGCTCCGCACCATGAAAACAAAGTCTTTTGTGAGAAGAATGAGAATTCATGCTGTCCTGTAGCAACAGCACCACCTAGCGTCACAGAGCATCCTGGCTAAATGCCCGAACCACCTCACTTGGTTCCATTTAATGCAGAGGAGCAGCGGCTCTATTCTGAGCACCTCCCGGATGTCTGAGCTCTGAGCCCAGCCACCCTGCAGAGGAAGCTCATTTCAGCTGCTTGTATTTGCAGTTCTTTCAGTCACTGTCCACAGTTTGTTACCACAGGTGGAGGTTGGGATGTAGATTGACCAGTAAATTGAGACGTTCAAGCATCTGCGTCACTACAAACGCTTCTCTGATTCCCCTGTCAATCTCGCTCTCCATTTGTCCTCCACAAGTGAACAAGACCCCGAAGTACTTGAACTCTTCGGACCTGGGATGGACAGTCCACCCTTTTTCCGGCTGAGAATCATGGCCTCAGACTTAGAGGTGCTGATCTTCATCCCGGCTGCTTCACAGTCAGCTGCAAACCATCCAAGTGCAAGCTGTTGGTGACTGCTTGATGAAGCCAATAGGACCACGTTGCCTGTGAAAAGCACATACAGAATCCCCAGGCCACCGAACCCGACACCCTCCGCCACTTGGCTACACCTAGAAATTGTGTCCATAAATATCATGAGCAGAACCGCTGAGAAAGGACCGCCCTGGCGGAGTCCTACCCTAACTAGGAACGAGACTGACTTACTGCTGGCAATGCAAACAGAGTTCTTACTCCGACAATACAGAGATTGATAAATTAAGATCATCCTTTATTAGTCCCATTACTGGGAAATTACAGTGTTGGTCCGGAGTAACAGGCCATCTTCCCAATGTTCTCAGAGAGCATACTTTGAGGGATAAGGTCAGAAACCTTTTCTGTATCCACAAAATGAATGTAGACCATAAGGCTGTAGAGCTGGTCCAATGTTCTATGGTCAGGGCTGCAGCCAATAATCTCCAAAACTCTGCAACTCGTACCAAAGCAATCTGGACGGATAAACAGAATTACAGGTAAAAGGAAAAATACATCATTTTTGAATTTTATAGTTATAATGGCCTTAGCACTAATGGAAGGGTGAATGTCATCTGATTGAGGGTGATTGTAAAGGATGAAATGTAATCAGTTTCACAGCAAGTAAATTACATTTTCGTAGTCATCAATGAGTGCTCAAAGATGTGAGATGAAATTAATTTGATTCTCTCTAAAGCTTGTAGAGCATCCATCCCAAAATATCTGGATATTCCCAAATACTGACTGTGCATATTATGTACATCGTAATACTAGATACTATATATTTATATTTTTTCCTGATACTCATTCATCATTATGTGGGTCTGTTCCATTTAATTTATGGGTCCACTGAAAACAGCCCTGACACCAGAGGGCAGAAAATAGCCTAGAAAATGAATCAGTCCAGCAGAAGAAGAAAGCGCTTCATTAGGGTTATATAACTGGCCACACTGGGGCAGAAGACTTCCACAACAAGCTGAAAACACAACTATGTTTTGATATTAACTTACTGAGTTGTCTGGGGCCTTATTGAATTCTCTGGTTTAATTGGTTTAACACTCACTTGGAGTTAAATGAAACAACCGCTGTGAGGTTTACTCCTGGTGGTCGTATTTATCGTAAAGTACTCCTATGATTCATGCAAAAAAAAAAAAGGAATCTAAGGGGAGTCAGGATTATAAGATAAGAACAGATAAGAGGAATAAGACCAATAAACAGAAATACTACACCAACATTTTATATGTTAGCATGTTTAGCTCTTTGACAAACACCCCCATATGAAGCTGTATACTATGTGCTATGCCCTGCTCATAGGCATGGGAGCCATTCTACTGTTATTTATTGTGTGCGTCTGTATTTATTGATATTCTGATTGTGAATCAATGATTTAATAACCCAGAATATGACTATGGTGTCTTTTGCATTCTTGAAATTATTTATCAAGCTAAATGTTTTAAGAAAAATTGAAATTATATATCTAAACCAATGCATTCAAATGATCAACTTTACGTGTGACTGAATGAAAATGATGATAAATGATGCAAAAAGTCTCCCACTCTCTCTGACTTTAATTGTATCCATAATAAAACAGATCATGCAAAGAAATATCATACTTCTAATCTAAACTAAGAAAGTTGTTTGCGGTCCTTTTGTTATTTAGAACTACTTTTAAATATAGATTTTCAACTAGATGAACTGTTATCTGTATTCATTCCAGCATGAAACTCCAGCGATGTCGTGATGTATGACATCAGTCCGAGCAGCTGCAGTGTCCAATCCATAATTGATATCTCATGATGATCTGATGAATGTGAATGTGGGGCTGTACCAGCATGCACAAACAACCCAAATAAAAGCAGTGCTCCCTCCCGCCGTTGTTGACTTGTAACTCCCTGCACCCGCACTTTTCCCCCATCTTGCCCCGCTCTTCAAATACACACATACATACACACAACATCCCAGGCGAGGACTGAGCTATCCTTCTAATTTCCCTGGGGTTCTGATATGAAGTTGATTCAGCCTGAAAACATGTTGCACCTGATCTGATTTTTGTCCTGCTCTCAGGCTAGTTGGACCTTCTTTCTAATGCATTTTCTCTGCGTCCAAGATGCACATGCCCATCCCCCAACACACATACACAGTCCTGTTACCCGCTGCACCCCCTGTTGGGTCCCGAACTGTGGTGTTGAGAGATGTCAGGGTGGGGTGGGGGATTATGCAAGTGTGAGGCTCGTAAAGGGCCTGCTATGGTCTTTCTGTTGTGTGACGGATGGCTCGGACACTGAACTGTTTTGCATGAGAAGAGAAGCCAGCAGAGGGGAGAAAAGAGGCCTATTCATTTCAATCAGGCCTGTGACCCAAAACCACTATCCTGCACCAAAGCCTCACACCCCATCCCTTCATCATCCAGCTCTTCCTCATTTCGTTATCCGTCCTTCTTCTCCCTCTTCATGTCAGCCTTGCCTTCCTGTTTTCTGGCATTCATTTTGTTTTTATTTTTTCTTTCTCACTCCATAATGTGCACCTCACTCCCACTTTGCTGCCCTCCCTGCCTCTTGATTTCATCCTACTCAAGTTTCTGTCTGTTCCGATTCTCTCTCCTTCCCGTAACATTTGTCTTCACATTACTCTGTGGGTATTGTGAACGAGAAGCCATAACGTAAATGTCATTGTCATAGCGCTTTCACACTTTAAGAAGTCATGTGACTTGATGGTCTGACATGTGGACTGACTCCTCATTAGTGTCAGCTGGATATATTATGGTATAATTAGGTTAAAGCAATCAACAATTTTAGTCACTTGGGAAAAAACACCAGAAAAAACACAGATATACCACCACAAGCATGTCACACTGCCTAAAGCTGAAAGATGAACACATTAAATGTTTATATATCAAACAGACAAAACATCAGCATTAATTTGTAGCCATGTTTCTGTCCACTTGATGAATGTAGGTCCACCAACTCTTGGAAAAACAGAAGTTACAGCCATGACTGCATCCACCTCTGCCTGCTGATCTCCAGTTCCAATTCTTGAGTCCTGCTAGCCAGTGGCTTATTAGTCTCCTATCAGCTCCAAACCCTGAGTCGGCTACCCACCAGCGTCTTAACCTTTCGCCCCCTGAAGAGCCCACAAACGACAAGCAGTTACAGATAATGGAATAATGGATAGTAGAGAGTGGAGGAGCACATAGCACATAGCATGCACGTGAACTAATAGATAGATAAATAGATAGATAGATAGATACTTTATTGATCCCGAGGGAAATTCAAGAGTTCGAGAGTAATATTCAAATAAGTTGTAATTCAATGGGAGATTGACAATCAAAGCCCGTGTGGTGAACAACATGCTCAGTTCTGTTAATCAAAGTTGGTGGCAGAGAGAGGACTAATGATGTCTTCACTTTGTCTCTTCTAACTTCGACGTACAAGTAAGTGGACTGTACTTATACAGCGCTTCTTCTAGTCTACACTGGTGGCAGAGGACACCATGTCACCTGCTCAGGAGTGATAAACATTCACAAAATACTCGCATACTGATGGAACAGCCATGGGGAGAAATTTGGGCTTAGTGTCAACATGTAGACTGCAGGGCCAGTGATTGAACCTGTCCTGTCTGTCCTAAGTCGGCTATAGTCACAGCAGTGGAAAAAGAAACCTGTAGAAGTGAGCGAGAAATGGACTAATGTCTATGATGAGAGCACACAAAGGAAGAAACCCACTGCCATGTTGGTTTTTCCTGTATGTGATGTGACACGCAAAAGCAATATGTCCATCTAAGCATCAAGTGAGAGTGTATGAGAGGACAGAAGGAGCTTAAAAACTCTACTGTTTTCACATTGTGTGTGAAGCCCCACAAGTTGACGTACAGTTGATGAAAAAAAAACACTAAAAGAGCTGTGAGAGTGAGTATCGGTGAGTTGTTTTTCAAAAAAGGAAAGCCAAGTGAGCAGAGAGGGCAAGGTTTGGAGGGGATTCCACACGAGGTTGTCATGGAGATAAAAAGGGGACACTACAGCCTCACAGTTCCCAATTAGTCACAAACACATGGTCTCAAACACACCTGCAGCATGCACCAACAGGCATAATACACTCTGATGCTCTCTCCTGATTTACGAAAACCCTCTCTGGTGTGTGGTACACACACACTAACGTCTGCAGAAGGCATATTTTCATTTCTGTCCTAAGTCAGCCACACATTGGTTTGCTAGTATCCTGACAGTTCCAGCTGTCAAGAGAACAAGGCTCCTGGAAATGTCAAGGTTTCCCGTCATCCAGCTTTCTCGTCTCTTTTTATGCCTATTAATCAGTTTTAAATATATTCATTTGAAATCCATAGTCTTTAACACCCAACCTTGAAAAAACGTAAAGCCAGTTATATTTGGTATAGTGGTAGGTCCATATTCTAAATTATCTGAACCTTTGTTTTAGGGACTAAACTTGTGAAAAAAAAACTCTAAAAAATGTACGAACTGCTTAGCAATAATAAGTACTAATAAATGTAAAAAAAAATAATATAGAGAAAATCATTATTGTAATTGCTTCATATTCACAATTGATATTCATATGGACATTGACATGTGATAGCCTTGGTACTGCATTTATCTCACCTGTCAGTGTGTACATAAACCCATTCACTGTTTTATTCACACCCCTGACTTTGTACTGTTGATTATGCTATTGCTGAATTTAAAGAAATGAATCCATAGGCATTTCATTCAGTGACACGATTTTCGTATTTCAGAGGTCTCTGCAATATAATCACAAAAACTTGAAAAGGAAATAGGTTTCTACCAAACTGGAACAATCTTGTTTGGCAAGATAGTCTTAAAATTGAAAGGAAGGCCCTCTGCAATGCCAGAACAGTGTGCTACTCAGTATTAAGAAAAGAAGAACAACCACAGGTTTCTTTTCAGCAACCAGAGAGCCATAGCTCTACTGAGCCTTGTATTCCTATAGCCCCGGAATAATGAACCTTTTAACAATAAAACTGTCCTTATTACAGACAAAATTCATCACCTCCTGCCCTCAACTGGTACTGATTTATCCCTAAAGAAAGGGCCCTCAGAAACAGTAGTAAGACCAGATATTTAGCTAACCTTCACCAGCTAACTTGAGCAACTTCTTCATTGAAGTTAGCGTGACCATTCTGCTAGAATATGATCAATCTGACTCTTTTATTAGGCTACATACCCCAATCCTTTAAAATAGCTGTAATTATGGCTTTTCTTTAATATCATAGTCTTGATCCAGATGTTTCAGCAAAATACACTCCCATATCTAATGTTTCTCTTCACACTAACATTCTGAAGGCTGCGGTTGCCAATCATCTATGGGGCTCTGCATAACAGTAGTTTGAGCATTTCCAGTCAGATTTTAATAAGCATCATTGTAACAAATGATCTTCTAATTGCATCTTCCAACTGACATGTACATTGTACGTTGTCATCTGTATATTGTTAGATCTTTTTACTTTGTGTAACAAAGACATTGTGATGAGAGAAGACAATGTCACGAGATAGCTTGTGATTTGGCACTCTAGAAATAAATGGAAGTGAATTGATGGTGATGTCAGCACTGTTTTCAGTAATGAAGGAGGACCATCCCTCCCAGCTGTATCTTTGCTAAGGTGCCGATAGAAGCAACGAGCCCAAACCGAGCAGTTTTCCACACACTGCAGGGCTTCACAGAATATGGTCACATGTATGCTCTAATAGTGCAACATTAGCTCAAGTGTTATATTAAAACAGTTTTTTTTATGAAAACATCTTTTTCAAAAAGTACATAAGTGTATTTAAATAAAATATGCAATGCTATCACGTTTCTATTAAAGCAGTGAGCACTGTGAGCTGAGAGCTCCAATATATTATATATTGAGTAGTAATCATGTATTTTTTTTGTTCTCAATCGTTTTATGTATTTTCATTGTTTAAACAGGTGATGTAAAAAAAAAAAGATGCAATTAAACCTGGTTTATTTAACATCCTGACTATGGAGATGTAAATAGTTTTGCTGGTAATCCTTTTCTACAGTTAGCAAATCCATCCATCCATCTTCATCCAGGTTTGGGTTGCAGTGACAGCTGGGAATACCAAACATCCTTCTCCCTGGCAGCCGCCTGCCAGCTGATGTGATCTACTGGGCCAGTTCCAAAACATTCAGTAGGTATGAATCATCTACACACTGAAAAATATAGGGCCCAGGGTTTTTAAATACTGGAATTGCCCTTTAATCTGGCATCAATAAAAGGACATCTGTAGTTTTTAAGGTGATCTTCAGTATTATACATTATCATTATGATTATTTTGTGCCCAAGTCATGAAGACAACATTTTTATCTTCCCAGTTTCTTTACTGTGTTTTTGAAAAAGCTGCAAAAACAGTTTTGTTTGTGGTTTTAAGTCTTTAAGGTTTCTGCTTTCTGTGAAAAAGTTAACATTTGCAACAACAGGAAAACAAGGGACTTAAAAAAGAATTTCATAAATAGGTATAGAAATATTAAATCATGTTGTTGATGTGTTTTTTTTTGCTAATTGAACGGAGACCATTAGATTACAGAAGACATATTATTTTTTTTAATTTTTTTTATTTTACTTACTTTATTTTACCTACGCTTATAATGGTTTATGCTTTGAGAATTAACCTAAAACAAATCTTTGCATTGCACCACTTTAAGGGCATTTAAAAATAAAAGTATTGAAATGAAATAGAAAATACGTCCCTTTGTGTGGAAGAGCCTATGAGACGTGGGGAGAAATAGATGTGTGTGTGTGTGTGTGTGTGTGTGTGTGTGTGTGTGTGTGTGTGTGTGTGGGTGGGGGGAGGGGTGGGGGTTGTTTTGTTCTTATTTTTTTAAAACACTCCTTTTTCCTAAGAAATTTGGTCAAACTCCTTGTAGGAAATTTCAACAATTTGAGTTCGTGCGAACTTTTCTTTTTTCTTTTTTTCCCCCCTTTTTTTCTACCTGGAACGCATATCTCCACCTCCATCATCAACAAGTGTCTCAGGCACCGTCGAAGCCTTTTCAGTTGCAAATCACCCGCACCAGACTGAAGCCTTTCGCTCTCCTTATTGGCCCACAACCCGACCGGCTGCACAAGTACAGAGGAACTTCAGGGGCGAACGGACACATGAATCCAGCGTGTGAGCTACAAGTCTGACAACAAGTGGTCTTCGGTCTGCTTCACGGCACCGAGTACAGATAGCTGGTGGTTTTTGATTGAGAATCTTGAGTTTTCTTAGGATTAAAATAATGACCGCCACAATAGGGTTTACAATTTAAGAAAAACACGGTGGACAAAAATGGTTTGTGTTGCTTGTCTGTCGTGAATAATTTAGTTCATTTGGATCACCCGGCACAGGTGGACGGTGACAAAAAGGCTCCTGTGTGCTTCAGCGTTTACTCTTCTTAACTTCACCACACCTGTACCAACATGTACAGCATGATGGACCACGAGCTGAAGCCGAACGGTCAGCCCCCTTCTCATCAGACCTCCCAGGAAATGTCACCGGTCATGACCGGGAACCTGGGCAGTAATGCCAACTCTCACCCGAGCTCCAAAACGTCATGTGCACCTGGAGGTGACCCCATGGATAAAGTCAAGCGGCCCATGAACGCATTCATGGTGTGGTCCAGGGGACAGAGGCGCAAGATGGCTCAAGAAAACCCCAAAATGCACAACTCCGAGATCAGCAAGCGGCTGGGAGCTGAATGGAAACTACTGACCGACGCCGAGAAACGACCGTTCATCGACGAGGCCAAGCGGCTCAGGGCAGTCCACATGAAAGAGTACCCCGACTACAAATACAAGCCACGCCGCAAGACAAAGCCCCTGCTTAAAAAGGATACTCAAGTGGGCAAGTACCCGCTGTCCGCAGGGAACCTATTGGCGGCGGCGCAAGGCCAAAGCGGTAGTCCGAGAATGGAGAGCTACGGCTGGGGCCCTTCAGGGGGATACGCCGGCATGCAGAGCGAGGCGCTCGGCTACACGCAACAGCTACACCGCTATGATCTGTCAGCTCTCCAGTACCCACCTGCGATGACGGCAGCACAGACGTACATGAACGGAGCCAGCTCTTACAGGTGAGTCGAGTCTCTTTAGCCAGTATCCCCCCTCGTCAGTGTTACAATGTTAGTGTAAGCGTTTCACCTGGAGAAGAAAGAGCAGTAAAAATAGAAGAAGTGAATAATGTACGTCCTAATTTAAAATCAAGTATATACATGACGGTAAGTGTTTATTTCATCAAACCAGGTCAACCTGCACCGGACACATTGTGGCTGTAGTTTTTGTTGTTTGTTTCTCTCCTTTTTGCGTGTTTTTGTTTTGTTTGTTTGTTTTTTAACAGATTTGCTCAGTTTTAACAAAACGTAATGTGTCTTTATCTTTAAATACAGTCACTACTTTCCACTAACCGAACTTGTTAAAACCGGTTTACGGCAGCCTGCCTTGTTTGCGCTTAACGCCACTCACGCAAATTCACACAATAAGTTTTCCAGTTTTTTATTTCAAGTTTATGACTTGGTGGTTTAAAATAAACCTCTGAAACTACAGGATATTCTTATTCAACAGAGTTGTGGAAAACTGACTTGTTAGAATGCAATTAAAATGAGACTTAAACTCATGTTTAACTCAGGAACTCTGCATACAATGAAACAACAGGCTTGAGCCGGTTGTCTACTTGTTATGCATATGATGCTCCGCTTTCGGCAGGGACCTGCCTGGAATGTTGATCAGTATGACTTGGTGACAGGCAGGACTGCTCTGTGTGTGGTCCTCTTCCCACAATCCCCCGTTACTGCTAAGCCATTGTCCCCTGTTACACTTCTGGGTCTTTGCACTCTGCCATGCATGGGTCTTTTATGTGTGTTTGCAGCATCAGCAAGCTAAATGTTATTTAAAAAAAAACAAAAAAACAAAACAGTCATCGATCATCTCTTTCAATCATTGCTTTAAGTTTCTAAAAAAATAAAAATAAATAATTGTGTTTGTGTAAATTGTACTTTCCTCACTGCTGATGGTTTCAGTATTTCACATTTCAACATCATATTTTCATGTTTGATGGAAAATGTATATAGGTTCAGTTATTGTTAGCAGCGCTGGAAAACATATTTGCTGATCTCTAGTGGTGATTTCAAGCTATGCCTGATTTATTTTTTTTATACGTGGTTCATGGTTTTAAAGAGCCGCACAAAATGTCAGCTGCTGGTAGATGTCTTTACTATATTATGTGCATTTTATTCGTTATTATTTCACCTTATTCATTCAAGTTTTTATTGAGCCCCAATTTTGATTCCAGTATGGTTTAAAAAAATATCATTATTCATTTTAGAGTTGTTTCATTAAAATGAATCAGTTCAATATTTTGTTAAGTCTATACACAAAAGTCATATGCAATAAAAAAAAATGTACGATTTGTAATGTACTTTTACAGTAATGGAAAATATTAAAATTGGAAGAAACATTTCTGGGCAAGAATCATCCCATTAAATTGCGATCAGAAGTAAGTCCAGCAAGAACAACATAAGTGCATATCAAAGTGCACTTACTGAACCGAGATCGGTACTGCACGGCAGCTGTGATTTATGTTACACTGAGGCGGTGGCGACACCTTGTGGTAGATAAGCTGCATAGCAACATGAAACACAGGCAGTTCCTGTCAGAGCCTCACTGCCTTTAAGTGTGTAAATACTGACTCGCTTGGGCTTGGAGACCGGTAGTCTCGTATAACGGGACCTATCTCCACACATCGTTTTAGCATTGTGCCAGTGCCGTGTTGCTCACAATTCATTGGCTCACCACATCTGTTACAATTTTTAGGTCTTTTTTCATAACTCAGTATTGTTATCATTAATAGCCATGTGAATGAGGAAGATGGTTTTCTGCAGTGGTTAGCACTGTGTCGCCTCATAGCAAGAGGGTTCCAGGTTCGAATCCCGGTCTGGGCCCTTCTGTGTGGAGTTTGCATGTTCTCCCTGTGCCTGTGTGGGTTTTCTCCTGGTACTGCGGCTTCCTCCCACAATACCAAAAACATGCAGGTTAATTGGCTACTCTATACAGAGTGTGTGCTTGTCTGTCTTTGTGTGTTGGCCCTGCGACTGACTGGCGACCAGTCCAGGGTGAACCCCGCCTCTCACCTGTCAGCTGGGATAGGCTCCAGCTGACTACAGTGATAGGTAATTGTGCATTTCATTTGGTGCCAATCGCTGTAACTTTCAGGAGAGAGTCAGAGTGAGGAAGGAGTTGGAATGTGACTAAACATTATATGAATAAAACTCATCTGAAACTGTTTCTGCATATGTTAGATGTTCATCAGCAGTGGTGTTTTTTTTTTGTTTGTTTTCATTGACTTGACTGAGGGACTCTGAGTTGCAGTAAGTACATACTGTGGGTTTAAACTCTCAGATGGCATGTAACCCATATTGTCTTCTCCACTCCACAGCCCCATGTCATACAGCAGCAGTCCCCAGCAGCCGAGCCCAGTCACCATGCCCATGGTGAAAGCAGAACCAGTGTCCCACTCGCCTCCAACAGGGACGCCAAACCACCACCGGGGACCTTTGCAGGGTGACCTCAGGGACATGATCAGCATGTACATTCCTGGACCAGGAGGGGATGCGGGTGATCCAACAACAGCACAGAGGGGCTACACCAGTGTCCAGCAGCACTACCTCACTGGAACCGTTCCACTCACTCATATCTAAAACTGGAGTTGCAATCATGGAGGGTGAACTGAGAGGGAGGGCCAGAAATGCACAAAAAGTACAGCTGGCTGGACAAAAGATGAGTCAGTTCTGGTGGACTTTAGACCTTTTTGTCTCAAGCATTCAGTATTCTAACAGTTCCAGATGTGCCTGCAATTACAGATAGACACACAAGTGACAGTTTCTTTTATAGAAGTATAAATCGGTTTCTACCTCTTGGGTGCCACATCAGTTTAGCTGATTGCCTTACACACACACACACACACACACACACACACACACACACACACACACCACCAAATGTAGAAAGATGAGATTCCCCGCTGCCCACGACCCTCCTGCAGACGCCTCTCCATGAAGGATGTTAAGACAGGGACAATATCTGAATATTGTGTACATATTAGGAAATGTGACATTGTGTTTTTATATTTTTTTAGAGCCTATCCATAATAAGTCAAAAGACTCTAGACCCTAAACACTTGTGACACTGGCAGTCATGATAGCTCCACCATACCTATTCAGGGACAGGGGGCCGGTCCAGTCAGCAGGTTTAGTCTTCCCTTGTTTGACCACAGCACAGACCTGTGTTGCTGGTCAGTTGTTGCAGTCCTGGCGCGTCAGTGGAGCTGGAGAACAGCTGGATGCCAGTGGTGGGAAACCAGGAAGGAAATGTACAACCTTAATGACTGAGTTGTTTTTTTAAAATGAACTCATTTGTGCCTTGGCTTTGGTTTAGTACTCTTGTATTTTTTTTTATATATTTTATTTTTAATTGATAAGATCCTGTTGGACGACCTAGAAAACACCCTTTGGACAATCAGCACTGCACCCACGGAGGAAAACAACAGAATGATGATTCAGTGATCTGTGTTGTGGAACCAAACTGGTTCTACGTTCCGTAGGTCACACCAGACTACTGTATCACTGGAGTTTTGAGTCTGAGAAGAGGTGTGACACTGTCTATATGAGTTTTATTAGCTATAATTAGTTTTAGATTTGACCTTTTTAATGTAAATTTTTTTTGTTGTTGTTCTGGCATCATGTGAGCTGCATCGTGTTCATTGTCACCCTGGTTTTCGGGCGACAGCATACTGCTTTTAGACTTTTCATCGAGTAAATTGAATTTGATATTAAATTCCAAATTTTAAGTTAAGTTGTTTTATTCTGAACAGCAGATTAAAGTTTTGTCCACAACAAGCCACTAAACCTTTTGAGATAACTGTATCTGTTCATAAAGTGGTGTGTTTTTTTTTTGGAAATTTGTTTAGCCTGCTGTCTGGTAATAATGCTGCTATGGATCTAAAGGGAACTTTTATTTTCAAGCTATAAAACTGTGAATATTGAATGTGGTAGATTATACATACAGTTCTTAATTTTGAAGCATTCCATTACTAAACATGCACTGGAAAACAGATATCTGACTGAAAAAGGGGAGATCACTTCTATTAAAGTAACGCATGAATGTTTACATTGCTTCCCAAGTATTTTAAAATGAACGTTTTATACTGGCTTGTGTCTCCATTTTTAGAATGAATTCTCTTGTATGTAAATGCTAACATGTACTAGAGTTACTGTTTGTAGAATTCATGTAAATAATGTATAAATGTGTAGACTCTTATAGCTTATAGTAAGAGTCTTGATTCCTATTTGATATTAAAACAAAAAAAAAATCTGTTATGGCATTTATGACAATATTAATAAAATAGTACAGTTTCTTTGTTTCATAATTGATGTCATGATTAATGCTGTCTGTATGCTTTTAGCACCAAATTATTAAATGATATATGATGGAAGTCATAGATAAGGAGTTTTTCAGACAATGGCAAATTTTCCACTACTTTATTAGGTCCACTTACTGTGTGTAAGCTGTAAGCAGCGCTTAGCAGTTGCAGACTAGTAATATGCTGCTTTGGAAGGCCATAACATTGTTTTATCCCTTTAAAAAACATAGTTTTACACAATTGCTATATGTCATTTTTAGCATTTTGTGAGGGGTTTTTTTCCTCCCTACTTTCCAGGCAATAAATGCGTTAATTTTCCACATGATATGAAAATCAACTATCAAACTAAACAGTCATTGTGTAAAGATAAAATCCACAACAGTTTTAACCAACAATGGATTTATGGATTTTCATATCTATCATAAATGAATGGAAATCAATGACTCAACACACAACACAACTGGCCTACATGGAAGCTAAATCATTTGCTTCAATACAGATTGTATCCATTGTTTTCTGATAGTACTGCTCATAGTTATGTTGTTTTGCTTATTATTAAATCTTTCCTTTCTTTGATGACACGTTTGATACAGTTCAACTCATTTACCCTCCTCACGTGAAATAGAAAAGGCGTTTGTTTCTCCCCAGTTGTTTCAACCATGTTCTCATCTATCCAAACATAGAAATAAGAATGACGTGCCAGCAATGAAAACTGACTTTTTATTTCCTTCATGTTCACAGCATCTTCACAGACGGAGTTATGAGCTCAGAATAGAGTGAACATTAGCACCTAGGATGATTTAAAGCTCGATTATTTACTTTCTAATCTTTACCTTCTTTAAAATTCACTTTCCCTGTTTCCCCTCTTCATTTTCATTCCCACTCCTCCTCCCCCCAGGTCTCTCAACAGAAAAAAGTGGGTGGACGGCCCGTTTGTAATTGGCCGTGTCGGAGGCGCATTGTCCGAGGCTTTTCAGGCTGCAGGTGCATATAGAAAAGCCAGAATCTCCACGCCTCCCTCGGGCGTCTTTGTTCCCTCTCCCTGCTTCCACCACTCCCCCACTGAGCAGAAAATTAGGACTGCTTTTTGGGGCTTAGTCTTCAGCTTAACCCTTTCACCGACCGCCGTCTTTCTCATGGAAATGGGACAGGACCTTGCACCGGCTAATAGCTCACTGAGGGGAGGGGATGGAGATAGGGGTGGGTGGGGTGGTGGTGGTGGTGGGGGAGGGAGTGGCGAGTGTGGGATGTGGGTTAAGACCAACAGGACCAACAAGAGGAACAGATTCAGGGGTGTCTGAATGTGATTCAGTCTCATAAGTGGTGGTACATTAATGTAATGTGGCCTGTTTAATTCTCTCTATATTTATAATATTAATTACACTTAATCATAGTACTTTTGCCACTATATATTTTTTTTCAATTCAGTTTATTTATATAGCGCCAATTCACAGCAAAAGTTATCTCATGACACTTTCAGACCACACTTGTCCAGACCAAACTCTTTAATTAAATTTTGTAATACCGAGAACCCAACATTCCCCCATGAGCAAGTACTTGGCGACCGTGATGAGGAAAAACTGCCTTTTCCTCATCTACTGAAGGACTCCAGGAAACCTCTCAGGAACATTTCTGAGCTCAAGAATCCCTAGAACCCCTTAATAACTTTTAAAACTCTCACAAAGACCGATGAACTATATGAACATAATGTAGTGCTCTTCAAAAAGTTCTTTGTGCAGTGCTTACATATAAATATACATACCAAATCAAACAATTGGATTTTTTAAAAAAAAGAAAAGCTGTATCAAGAAGACATAAGTGCAACCTTCTTTAACCTCTTGGTGAACGGTGTATTTAAACACAGGTTGAATTTGGCAAAGTACCACAGGAACATTTCTTGCTGTGTAACTATGAGAAGTTAGCGCACGTATGTGGCTTGTTCTGGCTGCGGTCCATGGCTGGGTAGAGATGTGTAAGGAAAGGAATGGGTGGAGGGAGTGTCAATGGAAGGATTTTCTGGTCCAGTACATCCCATCTCTTAGCAACAAGCACTGAGGCTTCAACAAGTGGTTGCCATGGATCTGCCAAGAGTGACTTAAAAGGCTCTACCAAAAAAAAAAAAAAAAAAAAAGCTGTGGTCAGTCTCTGTGTGTGTGTGTGTGTGTGAGAGATGTGTGGGAATCAGGTGGTGGTTTGGGAACACACTTTTGGTGACGCGCAACATAACGTTCACGTATTTGCACTGGTTTGGGATTTCAATCCCAGCTCCTCTTCCTGCAAAGTTAATTTATGCTCGCTCACCAGCAGGTCCTCGCTCTCATTCATTGGCTGCTGTTGTCTCTTTCTTCAATGAACATTCCAAGTTAAAGGGGAAGAACAAAAAAAAACAAAAAAAAAACACAAGAATGAGTCGAGCAAAATTGCCCCAGGAAACGACCACTTCAACTTTTTTTTTTTTTTGCAATTCCCATCTGCAAACTTCTTCTGTCTGTCCTGTTCTTATGTGTACATTCAGTAGAGTATGTGCATGTGAATGTGTGTGTATAGGAAGGTGTTTGCTCTGATGCAGGTAAGAGTCGCGTCTGAGCTTCTACAGGCGAGAGGCAGGGTACAACCTGGACTGGTCGTCAGTCAATCGCAGGGCTGACACACAAAGACAAACAACCACAAACACACACTCACACCTAGGGGCAATGTAGAGTAGCCAATTAACCTAATGTGCATGTTTTTGGGATTGTGGGAGGAAGCCGGAGAACCCGGAGAAAACCCACGCAGGCACAGGGAGAACATGCAGACTGGGATTCAAACCTGGAACCCTCTTGCTGTGGGGTGACAGTGCTAACCACTGCACCACCGTGCCGCCCTGCAATCTTATCAAGTTTTTAGCCAACGCAGAAAGCAAGGACAGCATCAAATGGCATTAAATAACTGCAGAATAGAGTTCCTAGAGATACTGTGCATAATCACAGTATCCTCTCTGTGCAGTCAGGGAGTCAGTCACCTCACCTGCATCTTCACCACCTGACACATAAAATCACTTGCCTGTACAAACACTTTCATAAATCAGATTATTTTTAAGTACCCGTCATTTTCAGCTTTTGTGCGTGTAAATATAATCACGCACGCTCTTGTACATAAGACCGCATAACTTTCATTTGCAGATGGATTGTACTTGTATTTTTGCTGAGGTAAAGGATCTGAATACTGCATGTTGAGACGATCTATAGTTTGGATGGTAGATTTACTGCTTTATTACAGAGAAGTATCTAAGGAATGTCTTCACATAACATAGGCAGGACATCCATGACATGACAATAACTTCATGAGCTTCTTTGATATGATAAAATTCTAATTATTAGCGACAGAATTCACCACCTCTTGCCTTCAACTGGTACTGATTTACCTTCAAAGATGGGAACCTTAAGTATTAATTAACATTAATTAACAGTTGTAAAACCTCATTTTACCCCCCAACCAACTTCAACTTCTTCATCTAAACCGTTAACCTGTCACTGAGACCCTTCCTAACCACAATAACATGCATTAAAATCTGCTCCTGGGTAGGCAGGGACAATGTGGCATACCCGAGTTCAGTCAACATCAGCCTTGCTTAAGGAGTGCCTCGGCTGTGAAATGCACAGTAAATGCACAATAAAGTACTGTAAACTACATCACAGTGTTAAACTGTGTATTAAATTGAAAATTGGAGTAATCTCAGTCTTACTGTGAAAGACAGCAATAAAGTATCTTCTGTAGAAAATCACAGCAATAGAGTCACTACCATAGACAAGCACAGTAATAAAGTCAGTACTCAAGAAAATTACAGTAACAGAGTCACTACTTTAAAAAAGTATGACATTTTACAAAACATTACAACATTTCTCACAATGGGGTGGCACGGTGCTGCAGTGGTTAGCAGTTTGCATGTTCTCCCTGTGCCTGTGTGGGTTTTCTCCGGGTTCTCCGGCTTCCTCCCACAGTCCCCCACACGATCCCAAAAACATGCACATTAGGTTAATTGGCTACTCTACATTGCCCCCTAGGTGTGAGTGTGAGAGTGTGCGGTTGTCTGTCTTTGTGTGTCAGCCCTGCGATTGACTGACGTCACCCCCCCCCCGACAGATAAGCGGTATAAAAAATGAATGAATGAATGAATATCTCAAAATTAAAGTAATTAAAAGTAATTAAAACCAAACTTAGTAGTAGTCCCTCTATGTATAGAAGAACTCAGAGTAAAAAACAGTTTGTTCTTCCAGAGGTGTACCGACTACTCAATTTTTTGGCACCTACGCAAAACACTGAAACGAAGACTGTTTAATAACTGGATATCTTACACATAGTCAATAATTTAAACTGTTGTCTTGTATTACTTTCCTCACATTTGCACAGATGTTAATGCATGTCCTCATGCCCCATTTAACCACAAGTTTGTTTGCAAAGCCTCAATATTAAAACAATCCAATATTAGTACAGTCCTGTGTGTACAACTATGATATATTGCATGTAGATTATAATGTGAATATATTTATTCTCTCTATTATTTTGGACTACAAAATGTCACCATGAGCCACCCAACATGTATTCTGTTAACAGAATAAATGTTCAAAATCATTTGCATAAAATCAAAATATCTCTCCAATTCAACAAAAAAGAGAAGTATGTATTAAAGGAAATATTGTTGCATCGCCTTCTAAACCAATCAGCTCTCGGATCAGGCAACAAGTGTTTCGCATTAAACTCTGGGTCTTGTAGTTGGTGGAGAGCAAGTGTTTGTATTCCTCTCTTTCACTAATCCCGTATGTGCACACAGACTCTTGACTATATAAATTCGAATTTATAGAAGAATTTAATTAAGAATTTCCCTTCGGGGATAAATAAAGGAATTCTGATTCTGATTATAACACAAAACAACATCACACAAAAATAGTTTTTACAGTTTAATACTCAAAAGATGAACAAACTCAATTTAGACTCTCAAACTTCTGGGAAATACGTTTTTAGCTTCAACAACCGGGGATCAGACCACCAAGATCCCCGCCTTTGTCTGCTGCTCAGTCCTCACTGCACCAGACCCCTTTGACTCCTCCTGCAGGTCCTGCTTCAGGCTGGGCCTGGCCACTAGGCGCTCGCCGACGGGCCCCTTCCCCAGGCCTGGCTCCAGGACGAGGCCCCGGTAACCCTCCATGGTACACATATCCTTGTTTTTAATCTTCATAGTGGTCTTTGTGAACCCCTCCTCCAGGACCAATTTGCCTTGAGTCTACCAGGGGTAAACAGCTCCCTACAACATAGCTCCTAGGCTCATGAGGGCGCTCAAACCCCTCTGCCACGATAAGGTGGCAGTTCATGGAGGGATGACTGAAAGAACACAATTGCAAATAACAGCGGCCAAAATGACTTTCCTCTGCTGGGCGGCAGATAAGGTGAGGGGCTCAGAGCTGAGCTGCTGCTCCTCTGCATCGAGAGGAGCCAGTCAAGTTGGTTCAGGAATCTGGTTATTATGTCTCTCTGGAGAGTTGTTTTTGGGCTAGTTTCCTTGTCTCTGATGGATCAGCTGTTACAGCCCAATTTAGAGGCTTGAGATTTATCATCTGGTTGTGTTCCTTGACTTTTGTCTTCATCAAAGGAAAAAGCTAGCTATATCTATGAAGATATAGAGGCTGCAATTAGTTTTTTCTTTTGATTATGATTCCACTTCTAATTAAAGCACCCATGCCGTTTATATATACACAATATGGACAAAAGCATTGGGACACATAACCATTACATCAATAGGGACATTAATTGCTTCCACTCTTCTGGGAAGGGTTTCCACAAGACTTCGGAGTGTTTCAGTGGGAATTTTTGCCCATTCTGATCTGATGTTGCTAATCTGATGTTGCTAATCATGCTGAAGCATTAAGATTTCCCTTCACTGGAAATAAAGGGCTTAACCCAACCCCTGATAAACAGCCCCATCCCAATACTTTTGTTTATGTGTATCTATAGCACATATAAACAATACTCCCCTTTTCTGCTATTAGGTAAGACACACAAGACAACCAACCCACCCCACCACCCCAAAACTGTAAAAATTTAACTCTTTATTGTAACTGCAATGATGTCACCCAATAATGTCAACAAACAGAGACCACAGAACAAAACTTACATAAGTCATAGAAGACAGATCATTTTTTATATGCATCCAAGGTCAAACTGTTTCAAAACAATTTAAAAAAATAATCACGATAATTCCTGAACATTTCAACATACTAGTACAAACACAGCCTAACTGCATTAAGAGGAATGAAACAACATTGCACTGCACAGTAGGACCTGGTCTGGACCTAGCACCCCTGCTCAGAATTAAACACCACCAACAAAACCAGCCAACACTCAGAGCTGGTGATCCGAGAGGGAAGATTTGCTTGGCACATTACATTCACATCCTTTCGTGTTTTGTTCACCAGATTAAATGTCACACACTTTTCAGTACCTCTGTGCATGCATGTTCATTTTGGTCTTTCAAGTTTCGAAGTCAGTTTGTCGATACACTTCTCTACAAAGTGTTGCTCTGTGATTTGCCTACTCTTTCTTCTTCTTGCCTTCTGGGGAGTTGTTCCAGTAGTAAAGAACCTGCAGAGTGATGATGCCGTTACAAATGGAGGATATGACGTAGGTAAGGGCCATCAGCGAGTCTCCAGTTTCCTGTAAGAAAACAATATACTTGTGTGACATGTGAACAGAAGCTGATAAAGTTGATCAGTTTAGATAGAAAGGGATATTAGAAACCTTGAACTATATATGGGTAATGTGCGTCTTCCTCAAGCTCGGTTCCTCTACCAGAGGTATGGGAGTTTTATGGTTCTGTGCAGTATCTTAGCTATTCCTAGGACTGCACTCTTCTGGACAGAGACCACTGATGTTGTACCTGAAATCTGCTTGATGTCATCCATGTAGAGGGGGTGGCTGATGGTTGCCCCATTTCAGAACCGGTTTCAGAACCACTCTTTGTGATGATCCGGCTGAGGTGGTTCAGGCCTATGCAGAACAGCAATGGGGATATAGTGCATCACCTTGGTATATGCCGCACTTGGTGGTCAGTGGAGTTGACCTCTAGAGTCGTCTTCTACAGTCCCATTGTGTTCTTCATGAAGGCTCTTGGCGTCCTCATGATGCTGTACATTTCCTGGCATTTCAGTAACCATGTGTGTGGCATTGAGTCGTAGGCTTTCTTGTAGTCAATCCAGACAGTGCACTGGTTGGTCTGCCTGGTCTTGCAGTTCCGAGTGGCTGCTCTCTTGACCAGAAGCTAGCTGGTGCTTGGCTCCCCTGGTATTGCTACCAATTTCCCATTTGAGCCTCACTCATGAATGGAGCCCGTTTGGGTTTGTTAAAAACCAGACGCGCTGCCGCATTCTGGATCATTTGTAAAAGACTGACTGCACATGCCGGGAGGCCTGTCAGAAGGGCATTGCAGTAGTCAAGGCGGGAGAAGCTGAATGGCATATTGAGATAGGTTAGGTCGGATTTTTCTTACATTGTAGAGCGCATAGTGACAGGACCGTGGTACAGGTCCAATGTGGTCAGAGAAGGACAACTGGTCACCAATCATGACACCCACGCTTTTTTTTGCCACCTTAGTAGGGACAAGAGAGGTGGAGGCAATTGTTAAGTTGATAATGTTCCGGATAGAGTGTAGCCATAATAACCAGGAGTTCAGTCTTGCTATGATGCCGATGCCTGACAGGAGCTTCCATGTTGTGCAGAGGCAGGTTACTGGCCAATAGTTGGACGGGACTGCACCCTTCTCAGGATCCTTCCTGATGAGGACTGTTTTTCTTTGGGTTAGCCACTCTGGGCCGGTTCCATCCATCAGCAACTGGTTTACTTATGCTGCTAGGCATTCATGAGTGCAGTTAGCTTCTTTAGCCAGTAGGTGTGGATCATGTCAGGGCCTGGCACTGTCCAGCTCTTACCTCATACCTGGCACTCTTTGTTGGATGTCTGCCATTGTGATGGTTACTGGGTCTTGTTCTGGGAGATTGCTGTAGTCTGCTCTTAGATCCACAAGCCTCTGAACATTGATGTTATGTGATGCCTCCCTCTCCCATATGTTCCTCCAGAACTGTTCAGTCTCAGCCCTGGGTGGATCTATTGTCATGTTATTACCATGCCATTGGAGTACACTTTGGATGATTTGGTGGAGAACATCTTGTTTATTCTCCGAGCTGCTTATCCTCTTGTGTATCTCTTAAGCAGGCAGACAGAGTTGTAAGTCTTTGTTTGGCAGTCTCCAGTGCTTCAGGTGTAGACTTCATTGGTAGTCCGTTCTTCATCACACCTCTTTGTAGTTCTGAAAGCCGACTCTTCGTCCTGGCTCCCCTCTGCCATAGCATTGTTGTTGTATCTCATTGATCTCTAGTTGTGATAGCAGTTGTCGTTTGTGAACGTTGTGAATGCTTATGTGTGTGTTTATAAATACAACACTGGTCCTACGGGATGCCTGCTCATCAGGAGCGATAACCCTTCACGTAGGCACACACCAATGAAGAGCCACTGAAAGCAGGTTTAATGTCTTGCCCGAGGATACTTTGACATGACAAGACTACAGGCGCCAGGGATTGAACCACTGACCTGCTGAATGGCAGACTACATGCACTACCTCCTGAACCCCAAATGAATGAAAAAAGGAAGACTAACAATGAACATTACACACACTTACCTGTAGTGAGGTGAAGATGCGGGCAAGGGATCCAGCAAACAGGAGGAATACAGAGATTGCAGACAGCTGCCCAGTGTGCCCATTGCTGAAGTTACAGGCTGCCTGGACCAGCTGAGACAAGCACACACTCAGTCAGTCTCTCCTGTGTAGTTTGTGTGTGTTTTATGTGGATTAGTTACTTTTCTTGTTGTCAGAAAAGTTGTTTTCTTTCTTTCCTTGGATATATTTCTTTACATGTTAGTCAATCTTTGTTGTCTGTTTCCATGATTACAGCACAATCACACCAATCAGGATTATCATAAAGAGTGATGAAAACACACAAAGATCATAAGTTACAGACAGCATCTTTTTGATATTATTTCTACGAATATGATTAGATGATGATTAGATCACCGTCACCGGGAAGATTGAGTTCTGCTGATTACAGCAGTGTGTAATGGTGTATGGGGTTTCTTAATTGACTCAAAGAAGGCACACAGCCCTGACAATCAGACCAGAAAACGTTTAACTGCTCATTGTTGAACAACATAAAAAAAATATATGTTCAGACTTTACCACCGAAGATATGAAAATGCAAGCATTATTATATACACACTAGACTTGTGTTGTCTTTGCTTACCCTGCCGATGATAATAGCTGGCATGTTAGAGGCCTGCATGTAGGTAACCACTGACATGGGAGTGACTGGAGAAAGCAGGAGGATCAGCAGGCCAAAGTACACAACCACAAAAAAGAGACCTGGGACAGGAGAAAGAAACACAGGTGGTGATTTGTGGACCAAAGTCAGACTAACAACTGACTTCCTGTAGATGAGAATGAGAACCATTCGTTCGATTTATGTCAGTCTTGGCAAGTGTGTTGCTGGGGAACCAAGGATGTGCAGTGTGGGCTTTGGTGCAGTTTGGACACATGAAATCAGAAAAGTAATTTAACATGACGTGCACTAAAAGGAGATAAGTAGACAGAGAAAATAAAGTTACAGTAGATGGTGGTTAGCATGCCAAGCTTACTGGGCTGCAGCAAAATACATTTTTAGCCATCTAAAATGATAAAGTTGTTGGGGTAACATAACATGGGTCACAGCACATATCATCTGATGTTGTTATTCGACTGTTTCGTATTTTATGTTTACTTTATCAACCATGTACAGTGCATCCGGAAAGTATTCACACCACTTCGCTTTTTCCACATTTTGTTATGTTACAGTCTCATTCCAAAATGGATTAAATTAAATTTCTCCCTCAAAATTCTACACAAAATACCTCATAATGACAAAGTGAAACAAGTTTGCTTGAATTTTTTGCAAATTTATTAAAAATGAAAAACAAAAAATGTAACATGTACACAAGTATTCACACCTTTTGCTATGATGCTCAAAATTGAGCTCAGGTGCCTCCTGTTTCCACTGATCATCCTTCAGAGGTTTCTACAGCTTGAGTTGAGTCCACCTGTGGTAAATTCAGTTGACTGTGCATGATTTGGAAAGGCACACACCTGTCTATATAAGCCCTCACAGTTGACAGTGCATGTCAGAGCACAAACCAAGCCATGAAGTCAAATGGATCTTCTGCAGACCTCTGAGACAGGATTGTGTCGAGGCACAGATCTGGGGAAGGGTACAGAAAGATTTCTGCCACTCCTCAGTAAAGTGCATATGAAAACCTGCCTGGAGTTTGCCAAAAGGCACCTGAAGGACTCTCAGACCACGAGAAACAAAATTCGCTGGTCTCATGAAACAAAGATTAAACTCTTTGGCATGAATGACAAGCGTCATGTCTGTCATTAGGTATTTTGTTAGGTAATTGGGCTTATACCGGGACCGGGGAAACTAATTTCGTTCCACCTCATGTTTCTACATGTGTGAAATGACAATAAAGCTCCTTGAATCCTTGAACCTGCCCAAAAATAAGTGTGCCAAGCTTACAGGATCACACTCAGAAAGACTTGAGGCTGTAACTGCTGCCAAAGGGGCTTCAACAAAGTACTGATCACAGGGTGTGAACATTTATGTACATATAGATGTTATATTCTTGTTTTTTTATTTTAATAAATTTGCAAAAAGATTCAAGCAAACTTGTTTCACTTTGGCATTACATTATATACATTTGCCAGTGAGTATCTTGCATATTACTCCAGAGATAAAATAACCTACGTGCCACAGCAAATTGTTTTGGATTTGAGAGTCCATATTTTTACAGACATCCAATATCATTATTATTATTTCTACTACTACTACTACTTCATTATACCAAGAGTTTCTCAGTTCTTGAGAAAGCTGCAAGCACTAATACAAGAGGTCAAGCAATCAGCCTGTTCTGAACAGGCACGTTTTGAAAGGGCACCGCAGGGGTTTTTCATAATGCAGGTAACTGTTGCATTACTTACCTATGACACAGCTCACAAATAAGAAGTATCGAATAGTTAAAACTCTAACCGACAGTGTTTTCTGTTTCTTGCAGCCCACTCTTTACCGCAGATCCTGTCTTTTCAAGTGTTACCAAAGATGCTCCCCTTGCCATGGATCCCGGGATATACTAGACAAGAAAATCTGGATCCTTTTTTTTAATGTTTCTGGATCCTGATATTGTTTTCAGTGTAAGGAAAAATGGCTCATGTTATAACCCTGCATAATGGAGGTGACAAGAGCAGCCTTAACAACCAAAGACCAAAATCCAAACTGCCTTGATGACTCACTCTGAAGGTTAAATAAAAGTTTAATGAACAGATAATTAATTCTGAGTGTGCATGCAGTCTTACCTCTGTTGGTTCTTCCTCCATAATGTTGAATGAGGAAGCCAATGGTGACAGTCTGTATCATGAGGAACAGAGCCTCACCCCAGGCACTGAAATAACATTAAACACATTACTCAACTTGTTGCTCAAAACAGGAGATAGTAGAGAACTTCACCGACATGCAGTGCAGTTATGAAGGTACGCTGAAGGTACGTTTTGACTTCAGAGCCAATTTGAATACAGACCAACCTGAAAGGAAACTTGTTGGCAATACTGTAGGCCATTGTTCCCGTGATGGCCAGGAGCTCCAGCATCACAGAGTTCAAACTCAGCCCCTCAGCACTCTTTGCTCCCATCAGCTTCAAAATCTGAGGTAGCTTTACTATGAACATAGAGGCAGAAGAGTCAAAGTAAGCAGCGCATCAATATAAAAGCATTCTCATAATTTCTGTAATAAAGAACAACGCGCAAGGGCTAAATTGGACAAATTTCATAGTAGGGAGCTGGCAGGGTAAAGTCTTTTTAATGTCCAGGCTAACAGAGACAGAGGCCTACAGCTTCTGTGTATAAATAAGTTCAGGGCAGCAGTGCATCAGCTGCACCTCGTGAAAGTAAATAACAATATAATAATCGCTTGGATTATCAGGTAATATTATGACATCCTATCTCTAAATACAAACCACAACAAGTGTTTCATACAGTTAAAAACTGTGTGTGTGTGTGTGTTTGTGAGTATTATGTATTTATCAAATACATTAAAAGCATACATTGCAAGAAAATTATTTACGAAGTTTTTATTTCGTTTTATTTCTCTTTATGAAGTTTGCTAGATAAGATTTTAAGATACTGAGGTGCATATCATGTATCGTAACATAGCCTAAAGATATTGTTCCTGTACTTTAATTTCATCTGTGAAAACACCATCTCACAGAGGTAAGTGGAGTCAAAGCAGTCTTTGACCTTTACAGCACAGGAGGAGAGAATGGCTGAATGGCCGACACTACTGCCTCAGCGTCAGTAGGAATGAACACGTTTCTAACCCTAACCGTTGCTCAAGGGCATATTGTGCCAAGGTGCCAAGGTGCCAAGGAGGTAAGGATGTAAGTCAGCACCAGTCCAGCAACCGTTCAAACTCCTAACTGTTTTCTTTATTCGGGGCTGATCCCGATCAATCCTAATCAATGACCAATATTTGCAATGATATACACTTACAGTAAATACAGTAAGAACAATTTACTTAAGTATAGTGTTTAAGTATTCTTAAGTATGTACTTGACTTGAGTATTCCCTGTTCTGCCGTTGGTAAATACTGTACTTTTTATTCCATTACATTTGTTTGAAAATTTTAGTTACTAGTTATTTTGCTAGCTACTGTAGAAAATATATACTATTTATACATTACTATTATTATAAACAGTCATCCCTAAATTAATTTGTTTTAATGAAAAACCTGATACCGATAATCAAAAAAAGCTTAATAGCGGATCTGATATTCAGCAAGGCTCATCATCATTATAAACCTAATAAGTGACTAAAATGAAGACAGATGATGTGAGGTCGTTTACCCATCACTGATCCCAGGATGATGCCAATCCCGAGGCCTTTGCTCAGTACAATCTTCAGACATGGTACTGGAACAACACATAAAAGAAAATAAAAAAAGAAACTTTGATTAGCTTGCTGTCTCAGTTCACATCATTTGTATACACTGTTTACACAAATCACATCAGTCATCTGTCAAAGAACCTAAAGCGGGATCAGAAAATTCAATTCATTCAATTTTTTTTAAGCAAATTGTAAATAATGTTATGTTTAATGTCCTCCTATTTCTGTTTCCAACTTCACATAACCGCATGATACAGTGTATGTGCACATGCTGACTGGACAAATTAAATTATGTGGCTCTTCCTTGGGTGATGTATTATAAACAATACAATGGTGGAGAAGCATCCTGTATTAAAACAAACAAACAACCCTTTAATGCAATATTATGTGTTATGGTGCAAAAAGGAATTCACAGGCTATTTCATGTCTGCCTGTAGTCTACAGGGCATTTCAAACTTAAGAAAAAGAGTTGGTTTAGACTGTGGGTCGTGATTGTGATGAAAAAGGCTGTGAAATAAGGTTTTTGGTCAGATTGTCCACCCCAAGGTGCTGTTTCATTTGACAGATGGATGTGGTACCCCTCCTGATCACAGATTTCACTCCACCCTGGTTTGTGACAGATCAACACCCCACGCACTACGCACCATGGAAGATTTCAGTTCAGATTGCTGGGTGTATTTTACGTATGGAAATGGGAAAGTGGCTTCTATTAAAGCCACTATTTTCCCTGTTCTACTAAACAGTGAACATAATCAAACGGTTCAGAATAAAGATTATTAGCAAAAAGTTGGAAGAGAAAGATTGCTTAATTAGTTCAAATAAGGTGATTGTGTTTGTCTGAAGGCGTCCAGCCTATCACTAAGCAAACAGATCAACATATGATAACACCCTACAGCCCAAACTATCGCTTCTTTTTAGACGTAAAGGGGAGTTTACATTAAACACAGCTAGCTTTAGTTTTGCGTCAGCAGAACGTTACATTACGTTACGTTACGTGGTTAGAGTAACATTCATCTTCCAACTATACTGAGCTACCGATATTCAACTAAAACGAGAGGCTTACCGTCCAAAAAGTTGAAATTGAGAAAGAATTCGTCGTAACATGATTCGGGCATAAAATATGTCAATAAAAGCCCTTTAATGGGATCCATGACAGATGACCCTTTATCTAATACCGTGTCGTCCGCCATCGTACAGATTAATGTTAGCTGTCAAAGAAACTAACATAGGAAGAACCCCACTCTCTTCTCTCTTACACTTCCGGTTATATGACGGTCGCTCGCGAGAATGAATGGGGGCTTATGGAGCTGTAGCCCAAAATGTAAACTTTATGGTGCAAAAAAATAAAAAAATAAATAAAAATAGATACAATTCTTGTAGCTTAAAATTTTGTGGCTTTTTGTGATGAAATACCTTTTTGTATTATTATTTGCGTCACACGCACTCGCCATCTTAGTTTCACGAATCAATCAAGTACAAGTTTGTATTTTGTTTTAACCAGGCTTACTTCCACTGCTCTCGTTAAGAAAATGCATAAGGACTAAAATACACAAAACCAAAACCGTATTATTGTGGTTATGTTCACGTGATGACAATTGAAGTTAGCCTACCGTAACGTAACGCTCCTAGTCGTAAATCTTTAACCGACCAATCAGTATTACAGGTGGCAAACAATTTTTAAGGGCATTACCGCCACCTTCTGGACTGGGGTGTAGAACGGAACTGGTGCTACATATCTGCCTGAAATTCTTCCTATAATTTCTGTCCTCTCTAAAAACCTGAAAACTGCTCTAAATCCAACATCACCTAAATTCCTTTGCATCAATTCTCATATATTTAGAGTCATCTGGTTCCCCTCAAGTGCTGTTTTGAGTATTTGTCTCTGTTGTTGGTACCTTTGGCATTTAAGAATTCATGTTCTACTGTTTCCTATACACCAGAGTTCAGTTACCTGTAGAATGCTTCTTCATGGTGAATAATGTACTATTTAGACCAGTATGACCAAATCATCCTTTTTACAGGCTATATATATGTATATATGTCTTCTTCCTTTCTACTACTATTGCTTTCCCTTATGTCTCCCTTTCCCTTACAGCCTCTCTGACGTGGAGAGCAATTGCAGCCATGAGTGTTTCTCTGACTGCAGCAAAGAAAGTAATAAAGGAAGAACCACAGCCCTTCTACAGACGGCCTGTCCACTCCCTATTAAAACTGACTGTACTGAACTTGGCTGCAATTTGCCCAATTCACTCACGAGTGATTCAGTTCCCCACATTCATTACACTAGGATTTTACATTCAATATTTCAATATTAGGGGATGTCTAATGGGTTTGCAGTGATTGGCAAAACACTAACGAGTGACAGTCACTGTCATGATATGATTGAAATATTAATTAACACAAAATATTTGTGTGCATATTTTCTTTAGTAATACTGAAATTATCTTGCCTTTTTATGAAACATGATTTTCTAAAATGTGGGCGCTGGCTCAAAGGACCCAAGTTTCCTGAGGTCAAACAAGACCTTGTGGTTAATGCTTGTGTTGTTGAGGATGCATCCAATGCATGCATCCAAACAGGCTTCTCAGCTTTTTTTTCAGATTGGAAAAAACAGAAAACTTCACTTGCTTGGCTTTTGAAATTTAAAGATCTACTTCAAGAGCTAAGAAAACAAAGTAAATCAACACACAAGCATTCATGCAATAAGAACAAAAGTCAGCAGAACCGCAAAGCAAAGGTTCAACCATTGACCCGGGATGATTTACACAATGCAGAATTGGCCATTAATCGCTTCTGTCAACAGCAAAGATTTCTCTCCTGGAGAAAGGAGCATCACCTGTGTAGAACAACAGTGACATCTACAGGTTGGATCCTGTACTCCAAGATGGGCTGTTGAGAGTAGGAGGCCGCTTGAGGAAGGGATCCATGCATGAGGCAATAAAACGGATCAATAAAAAGGATCAACCCATATCTAAACTTATTTTACAACACATTCACAAGTCAGTGGGTGCAGAAAAATCATTGCTGATTGTGCTATCTGCCGTCGTCTTCAAGGGAGGGTTGGAGAACAAAAAATGTCTGACCTTCCAGCTGAAAGAATCTTGCCAGACTTACTGAAATCAAGAGAGGTCGCAACCTGGTCAAAAGATAAGGAGTGGTCTTCACATACATGACTAGTCAAGCAGTACATCTTGAAGTAGCTCACTCACTTCCTACAGATTCATGCATAAATGCCATTTGACGGTTCATGTGTCGATGTGGACAAGTCAGCCTCAGGTCAGACTGTGGTACAAATTTTGTTGGAGATGAGAGAGAGCTGAGCGAAGCTTTCAGAGACCTGGATCACAGAGGAAGAGAAGAAGAGGAACAGAATGGACATTTAACTCCCCTGCCGGATCTCATCATGGTGGAGTATGGGTGCGGATCATTCGCCTCATAAGGAAGGTGTTGTGCTCCATCCTCACACAGCAAGCCATAGATGATGAGAATTTTCATATTGTTCTCTGTGAGGTTGAAGCCGTTCTCAATAGTCGCCCAACCACTAACCTATCTGGCCAGGCCTTTGCGTCCAACATCAGTGCCTGACCTCACAAATGCTCTACTACATCAATGGGCAAAAATTTCCACAGAAACCCTCCAAAATTGTGTGGAAAGCCTTCCCAGAAGAGTAGAAGCGGTTATATCTGCAAATCTGCCTATGCATTCAGAATACAATGTCATTAAAGTTCCTGTCAGGGTAATGGTCAGGTTGGCCAATACTTCTTGTCCAAATAGTATAGTTTGTTATGTGTGATGGCTGATTTGCATTGTTTTGCAAGTGTGTCACAGAAAGGCCAAAAGGAGAAGTAAAATAACTAAGTAAATTGAATAACTAAGGGAATTGTAAATGCATTTGCAAATGTAACTTATTATAACATAATTAATTTGTATTTTATTCTATATTTATAGATTAATGAATTAATTTGAAAAAGTATTAATACCTATTTCTATTTTACAATTAGTCACACGTGACTAATCAAAGGGAAGAGATGTGACGTCAGGGTGTCCCTTCTCCAAAGTCTCAAGAGAGGGTGTTGTTGGAACTACCCCGACCCGCAACCTGACACGACCTGCAGGACCTGACACGACCTGCAGGAGGCAGCAGTGAACACCAGGGGAACTAGCCTGTTAGAACTGCAAAAGAAGAAGAACATCCCCACGTGAGCTTATTTACATGATGGACACAGGCGGTAAAGTGATTTTTGGTCAGTTTCGAACTGCCCCACTATCAGAGTCTCAGCTGGACTTCCACGGTCAGCCATACTCCGTGTCCGTCCTTAAAGTCGGATACTGTCTCCCTCAGACCGACGGGTCGTTTAAAGCCGATGGGACCATCACCCTCATAACGGGACCCAGGACTATTCTGGTGGACACCGGTGGACCGTGGGACCGAGACTTTCTCCTAATGACCCTTAAAGAGAGAGGTCTGGAACCGGGAGACATTGATTTTGTCGTGGGGACTCATGGACATTCCGACCACATAGGAAATCTGAGTCTTTTCCCAACGGCAGTGATAATTGTGGGATATGACATCAGCGAGGGGGACACATACCGTCCAAACAAGCTGGCAGAGGGACATCCTTACTCTATTGATGAGCATGTAAGTATCTGTAATGTTAGAATTGTCACATTCTGGTGGATTTGTGTTCCTGCTTTCATAACAGCAGACATTTCAAATGGTGTCTGTCTTCTTCAAGCTCTTCATACACGCAACAAAAGCACTTGATGTCATGTCTAAAAAGAGAATATTGTACCAAAAGAATCATCGCTCAGTTCAGGAAAATCATAACCTTCTTTTTCAACACACCACTTTATTGGTTTTGCTCTGCAGTTAATCATTGTTGATCAACTAAATCAAAAACACAAGGAAAGAAATTCTTTGGCCGGTTTGTTTCCATAATTATCATTTAAAATCAGGCCGCATGAAACCTAGAATATTGTCCCTGCTCTGGCACATTGGATGAGCAGTGATGAAGTGGATGGAGTGTTTAACTGTCACACTCCAAAGTAGATTGAAAGGCACTGAATGGTACAAGAGCACATTTTCAGTTCTCTTTATGGTGTTTTCACCCATTTATGAAAAATGACAGAAGTAGCTGTGTGAAGACTAAGAAATGCGTGCTTTAGAGTTCAAGACAGTAGAAAGGAGCCTGCAGAGGGACGTGTAAGACGGCAGCTCTGCCTCCTGGTCTGGTGGTCTGGAGGTCTGTTTCCTAATAGTGTCACCAATGGGGAGCATATAAGGTGAATAATATTGGTCAAAGCACAGAACCTTGGGGGACTCCGTAACTAACTTTTGTGTGTATGGAGGGTTCATCATTAACATGATCAAACTGAGTTTGATCCAATAAATAAGACTGAAAGCAGCTTAATGCAGTTCTTTTAGTGCCAATTAAGTGTTCCAATCTGTCTTATAAAATATAGTGGTCAGTAGTATGAAATGCAGCACTAAAGTCTAACAATACGAGCACAGAGACGAGACCTTTGCCTGATGCACGTAAAGCATCACCTTGACCAGTGCAATCTCTGTGCAGTGATAAGCTCTAAAACCGGACTGGAAATCCTCAAATAAACCATTATTATACAGAAAGTTGGGCTGGTTGATTAACGACCTCTTTCTACAGGATCTTCGATAGAAAGAGAAGGTTAGATATCGGACTATAGTTGCCCTAAACGTCTGGATCAAGAGTAGGCTTTTTAAGGAGAAGTTTGATTACAGCTACTTTAAAGGACTTACTAGAGAGATTTATCATATCCTGTCACCCACAGGTCTCTGTAGTTCCCAGTCCAGGCCACACAGGACAAGATGTCAGCGTCCAGGTGAAGGGAGCCTCAGCGGGCACAGTGCTCGTTGCAGGAGATTTATTTGAGTGCTGCTCAGATGAGGACAGCTGGCGGGATCTGAGTATGAACATTGCAGTACAGGAAGTCAGTCGACAGCAGGCGCTATGCGTAGCTGATGTCATCATACCTGGACATGGACTCCCATTTCGAGTCCTAAGGAACCGAACTGACCCTGGAGGTCTGGATTAAGTGAAGAACTTGACTTTATCGACTATATAACATACAGTATATCAGCTGACATAATAATCATACTACAGCTGGGTTAAGTGCCTTGCTCAAGGGCACTTAACCTCCAATTTGCTCCCCGGGCGCTTGATGCTGCCCACTGCTCCTGTGTGTTTCACTGCATGTAATTTGCCGGGTGTTGCATGTGTGTGTTCAACTAAGGATGGGTCAAATGCAGAAGACGAATTCAGTGTGTGTATGTAAAAATATATATACTGTCAATAAAGCTGATTCTTCTTCTTTTTCTACGTCGTTCACCATTTCTTTGGTCTTGTTGACATTCAGTCTCCGGTGATTCTGTTCAGACCACTCTACAAAGTTGCCCACCAGTGTCCTGTACTCGCTCTCCTCTCCCTCTCTTATACACCTGACAACAGCTGAGTCATCAGAAAACTTCTGCAGGTGACATGACTCAGAGTTGTAATGGGGGGAGGGCTGTGGCGTCATATGCATCCATGGCATTAGCATACAGGAGAGCTTTTTATTGTCCCTGGTGGGTCAGTCGACATACTGGTGAAAGTTATTTAGAGTTTTGCCCAGTGAAGCTTGATTAAAATCTCCTGTAATCACCATGAATGCATCCGAGTGCTGTAGCTTGGCCACGGTGGAGCTGACGACTTCACAGGCCTCCGCTGCATCAGCCGAAGGGTGGATGTAAAACAGCAATAACAAAGGTAGACGTGAACTCCCTCGGTAAATAATACGGGCGCATTCCCACAGCCAGCAGGTCAGTGTCCCGAGTACAGAGACGTTCTTTCACATTGACATGTCTGGGATTGCACCACCTCTCACTCACATAAAGTGGAAGCCCGCCACCCTTCTTCTTCCGACTTTTGGAACAGTCTCTGTCTCCCCGTACCAAACTAACCTGGGACCTCAAAGCTGTTGTCTGGGATGTGTGAGTGCAGCCATGTTTCACTGAAGCAATATATGACACACTCAGAGTATTCCCTCTGGGTCTTTACTAGCACTGCTCGTCCTTCTTATTCCCCAAATACTTCACGTTTCCCATTATAATCACCGGGACTGCTGGCTTATGTCTTCTCCTCTCCCTCCGTTTGGCTCCAGACCTGCAACCCCAGCGTCTCCTCTGTAACTCCTGCAGGACCCTGCAATCTGGAATGGCGCCATCTTAACAATACAGTAATTCCGTACATGTTCTTTCAAAGTTTGAATGTCTTCAGTATTAATGTACAATGTTGAAAATAATAAAAATAAAGAAAAACCACTGAAGGAGAAAGTGTGTCCAAATTTTTAACTGGTAGTGTATTTCCATCGATGTTGATTTTGGCACGCATTTTAGTTCACTGTAAGTCAAACTTTAAAGAAAGACTAAACACAGAAATAAGAAAAACAAAAATGCAAGAAAGAACGTTTAGAACATTTATGTTTTTCTATATACAAACTCGAATTGCACAATGTATCAGGCTTTGGTTGCTCCCGTTCCAGGTTTCCCTGCCTAGTGTTTCATCTGTGCAGGTGCGTCTGATCCAGTCATCAATTCCATGTCCTTCATTTGTATTTAAGGACTGTTAATTCAGATTGTTCGGTCACCTGGTGGCACAGCCTTGCAGACTGGTAACCTCTTGTGTATTTTTGTCTTTTTGCTTAACCCCTTGTTAACTCATGCTTCTTTGTTCCTCAGGCCCAGTTCCTGGCCACACCTGTTTGCTACTCCCTGCTCTGTGTGTCCTTGTTTTCCAGATTCTCTACTATCTTGGATTCACCATTCTACCTAGGTAGACAGGAGTCTACCTTGACCACAAACACTCATCTGCCCCACCACCCTCTGGGGATTCCTGATCTATTCAAATCTGCCAAGCTTTCTGGATTCAGAAAGATTTATCGTCAGCTGTGGAATCACTGTGAATCGTTGAAAATAAAGACTGTTACTTCTTTTTACACTGAGAGTAAAAAAAACTAATGATCTTTTTACAAAGGATTTTAGTCATTGGACATCTACATCTTATTGTCAGAGAAAAAACCCTTTTGCTGTGAAGCAACAGTGCTAACCACCACACCACTGTGCCACCCCCAACTACATGAATAAATTATGCATGTCAGGTATTTAGACAGTGCTTCACATGTGTGCAGATGTTATTTTAACAATCCTCACATCCTACTTAATGCTTCACTTTTTAAACCAATGCAATGTTAATCTAGACTACAATAAGCTATAACGATGATATATTGTCTGAAGTTTTTGATGTGAATACATTTCATCTCTCTGAATACATAATGTCATCTTCACCCACACAACATATATATATATATATATTTACAAAAAAACCCTTCAAAATCAGACAGATCTCCAAAATAACAAAAATGAGAAGTTTCCATAAAATGCCACAATGTTGAGTCAATGAATCAACACCTAAACAAATCAGCTTTTTGATCAGGTGGAGAGTGGCTAAACCACAAATATAATCCAACTGTGCAACAGATTTCATTTTATATGTTTTATCTTGCCGGGTGGCATGGTGGTGCAGTGGTTAGCACTGTCGCCTCATAGCAAGAGGGTTCCAGGTTCGAATTCCGGTCTGGGCCCTTCTATGTGGAGTTTGCATGTTCTCCCTGTGCCTGCGTGGGTTTTCTCCGGGTTCTCCGGCTTCCTCCCACAATACCAAAAACATGCACATTAGGTTAATTGGCTACTCTAAATTGCCCCTAGGTGTGAGTGTGAGAGTGTGTGGTTGTTTGTCTTTGTGTGTTGGCCCTGCGATTGACTGGCGACCAGTCCAGGATGAACCCCGCCTCTCGCCCGTAGTCAGTTGGGATAGGCTAACGGATAAGCGGTATAGAAGATGGATGGATGTTTTGTGTTAGTTCAGCAGATTTTTTTCTGACACTTACATTAAACAACCAGCTGAGGGCACTCTTACCTTTAAAGTTATGCTTTGGATGATGGACCTATATGTTATATTGTAACTTAGCATGTTATAGCCTACATCTCTTTTCCCAAAGTGAGATAAAGTTAAAGCTGCACTCCCAAACCCAAAATGGCAGTAAGATGTCCACATAACTACTTGTTTTGCTAAAGATAATCCCCCTCCATCTTGTTACTCGCAAACCAACTGAGGAAGTCCACTCTATGAAAACAGTCATTTAATATGTTGACGAAAAAAATGAGGTGTGCTATATGCTGTACATTTGGATGAATGTGACGAAGGCAGAAGTGTCTAACATGGCTTACAGCCGAAGCGAGAGGGTTAGGTCGGATAAACTGCTAAGCAAGACATCCTGCCAGTCTGAGTATAAGAAGGGATATGGAGGAAAACAGAATCGATGAAACCACACTGGACGTTTCAGATGATAACACCATGCTATTTCCAGACTGAGAAAAGCAACAGGGACTCATCGTTTTTTTTTTGTTTTTTAATATAACCATCAGTATGATGTTTGTTTTTGTGTACGTGAGTTTACACAAGTCGTGGTGATATCTGACCCACCGCCTGCCTCAGGAGATCTGAAGGAGAAGCTCAATAAAAGAACAGAGGGGGTTTTATTTTAAGGCCTGGACTGCTACACTGCATCTCTTATGACACAATCGACTTGGACGGCACTTTGAAGTGCAAGGTGAGTCTACTTTGCATGAAAATGTAACAGCAGCGGTTTTGCTGGGAAACAGGATCGAGTGCGTCAAGTTAGATATAGCAAGAGAACCCACCATTCTGTGTGCCCTTCAACATAAAACTCTGGAACATAAATTTTCACTTTGAAATCCAAACGCTCAGTGGATACCTATCATTTGTTCAGTAGGACTCCCTCATAGTGAGTATGTGGCTGAAAAAAAAAAAACCAAAAACAAATCCTAATTCTCGATTCAGATTACAAAAAATAATAATAATAAAAAAACCCAAACAAACAAAAAACATTACATACTGATCATAATTTTAAAACGTCAGAAAATAAGTACTTAATTGTCAGCATGAACCATTACCATCTCATAAAACAAATAGGCCTATACAAATTAGAGTTGTTTTATTTTGAAAGCTGTGGCCGGAACTAGGATCGAGGACTTTCTTGCCAGCGTCAAGACCTCTGAATCTGTCCACTTGACCAAGTTGACTGATAAAGATGGAAACGCAGTGTAGTCTAGAAATTAACTCTCTCTCTCTCTCTCGCTCTCTCTCACACACACACACTCATACACACACATTCTCTCTCTTCCTCTTTTAAAAAATAACCAACTAATCAGTAGATTCCTTATATTATCCCTATCGTGTCATTGTGCTCAGAGCACTTGTCAGCTTATTGTGCAGGCATTTGGAGTAGCCTAATCTGGTTTGACTGATCCTGCAGCATTAACCCAGGCACAACTGGGCCAGGTTAAACTTGGTCGACTACAGCAGAGTGGAATCATAGGAATGGATTAGTATGTACATACTTTGTCATTCTACTTTCATGAAATGTTAAACGGGCTGAGATCAACTGGGAATGAGACATTCATCATTATTCACTGAAAGAAAGTTTTCATTCTGTTCTGTTCTCCTTTCTTCCTCTGTCCTGTACTTTTACGTTTTTGGTTTGGTCTACAGTAAAAAAAAAAAAAAAAAAAGTATTCACCCCCTTGGATGTTTTCCCCTCCTGTTGCTTTTATAAATAGAATCATAGCCATATCCAAACCTATAATTTGGATAGGTTTGGATAGGTTTCAATCAGGATTGCACAACTGGACACTGCATTTTGACTCCATTCAAAACTGCTCAAGCTCTGTCAGGTTGCGTGGGGATCAGGCATGAACAGCCATTTTCATGTCCAGCGACAAGTTCTCTATTAGATTGAGGTCTGGGCCTTGACTTGTTGTCTTTAAACCATTTCTGTATAGCTTTTGCTGTGTGCTTTGGGTCATTGTCTTGCATTGTCATGGAAAATGAATCCATTGCTGCATTCATATCGTAGTCTACATTTACAATCCTTCCAGGGCCTGCTGCTGAGAAATACACCCACAGCATGATGCTGCCAGCACCATGTTTCACGGTTGGGATGGTGTGTTGGTGGTGATGTGCAGCGTTTGGGGTTTGCCAAACATATGGTTTAGTCCGATGGCCAAAAAGCTCCATTTTCCAAACTTTCTTCCAGTTGACCTGAAGTCCCACATGCCTTTGGGCGAACTCTAGTCGAGATTTAATATGAGCTTTCTTCGACAGTGGCTTTCTCGCATAAAGCTTTGACTGGTGAAGAACCTGGGCAACAGTTGCTGTGTGCACAGTCTCTCCCATCTCAGCTTCTGAAGCTTTTAACTAAGAGTAGTCATAGGTGCCTTGGCGGCCTCCCTCACTAGTCCCCATCTTGCCCAGTCACTCAGTTTGTGCGGACAGCCTGTTCTAGGCAGACATACAAATGTGCCATATTCTTTCCATTTTTAAATGATGGATTTACTGTAACTGAACTCCAGGGGATGTTCAGTGACTTGAAAATATTTTGTAACCATCCCATATACTCTTCAATAACATTTTCTCTGAGTTGCGAGGAGCTTTCTTTTGTCTTCATTGTCTAACTATAGCCAGGAATACTGTTTGACTGGAGTGACTGGATCCCCCAGGCTTAGATGTCATTGTAATCCAGTCACTCAAGGCACGTTCACTGCATTCAGGTTATCTCCATTCCACTAATTACTAGCACCAACTGACTGTACCTCTGCTGAATTAGGTCAGCCAGGGGGATAAATATTTATGCAAAGACTTATTTTACATTATAAATTTTAAATTAATTGACACTGCTTTGAAGAAATCTGTTTTCACTTGGAAATGAAATAGTTTCTTTTTAAATTCTTGTCAACAGCACCACACGTTTGTATTTTCCAAAAAAAAAAAAGTGTTAATTTACTTGAAAGTAATGACAATTTGAATGATAAAATAAGCCAGGGGTCATCTAACTACGTTTGTCCAAGGGGCAGAACTTTCTTAAGCAGACATTGTGGGGGCTAGACTTAATCATAATGATAATAAAAATAATAATAAAACCTTTCTGAAAAAAAAATATTATTTTTATAAAACCATGTCAGCATAAACAGACACCTAAAAACCTTGGAAATTCCTAATTATAACTAGATACTGCTGCCCTTCTCTAAAAAAACAAACAAGCAAAAAAAAAAAAAAAAACCTTTTGAAGGTAAACAAAAATACTAGTTTTTGACTCAGTACAATGTAATCAATGTTGTACACTACACACTGTATACTGGAACTAGTAATAATAATTGGCGATTTATTAAGATTGGCTTTGATTAAATTTGCTAATGATCATTTTGGTCAGTGATGCATGGTTAGGCTCCAGCTCCCCCGCGACCCTGACGGATAAGCGGTATAGAAAATGGATGGATGGACAATGCAAACAAATGATAGAGTACTCAAGCCAATCAGAATGATGAAAACCCACTAACTACCTTGAGGGGTAAATTAGCTTGGTCAGGAAGAACTTGTGAAATCCCACCTTATTCCAAACTGTTGTACTTGAGTTGACTTTACCCCTGATAAGCCTTCAAACCGGACATTCTGTTAAATATTTCCTTACCTCACTTACCCTGTAGCAACAGACCAGCCATTTGTGTTTTTGACACAGTACTAGTATTCTCTGGACTGGGCCATTTGATTATATGAGTACAGATGAGGAGAAGGAGGAGGCTTATCACGAGAAGCTAGTTCCTCACTGATTAACAAAGGCACCATTTAACCTATTAGAGGATTTAATTCTAAATTTAGAGGCAGAACTGCTTCCTGATACTCACACTGACTTAGCATCAAT
The DNA here is from genome assembly GCF_020382885.2 of Scatophagus argus. Classification (NCBI taxonomy): domain Eukaryota; kingdom Metazoa; phylum Chordata; class Actinopteri; family Scatophagidae; genus Scatophagus; species Scatophagus argus. Next base: position 1,906,887 of record NC_058515.1, on the reverse strand, counting down.
ACTGATCAGGTCTCTTAAGTGGGTAAGGCCTTGAGTTGAAGGCCCAAATTAACTTGCTTTGGCTGATTTTTAATTTTGTAATAACAATGGGGCACACAAACAACTTTACCTCTAAGTAGCTGAAGATAACCCTTATTGTGATATCGGTCATTCCATCCGTTTTGGGAAAAGGTGTCTCCAGCACTCACTTGCAAGACCTAAAGCCTTAAACAAACTCTCTGCTGTATAGGAACAAACAAAAAACAATCCGCAGATTACACAGTGGAAAAATGTAGCATGATTGATCAAACCCTAAAGGTATACATGTATCACTGTGGAGTAAAATACCGAAGTCTTGAAAGGCAGAACAAGAACAGACTCGTAGAACTTGGCTGTCATGACAACTAGAATTGAAATTAAAGTGTCATAATGTCATTGGCTTTGTTGAAAAAATGTATCTGAAGCTTGTATAATGTATTGTAGCACTGTATTGTGGATTCTACCTATACTGGTAAAATTGTAATGTAATCTCAAGATAAGCACAAAACTATGCTCACAGGAGATAGAATGTACAGTTCTATAAGTTCTACAAGTTCTGTATGATATAGAAAATATTTTTTCTGTATTTTTCTAACCCTAACCCCATTTTTTTACTATTATAAAATATATAGTAAGTATGAAGAATGGAAAGCTTTATGTTATTGACAGGGGGTTAAATTTTGTATCAGTAAATGCCTTTACTGTAAAAAATTCCATATTGATTGTGTGGTCAGTCAAGCTTTTGTTGAAGTGCCTCAGAAGATTTTAATATTCCACCCTTACAAAAGTCCCCTAGTCCTTCAGAGGAAATAGGATTTATTTGAGTGTGGGATTGAGCCAGATTTCAGCAGACTGATGACAATGGGAATCAAATTTGAAGATCAAAATGATTCCAAACCCAATGAATATAGCACTAAATGGGATGTGACTCACTCTATGGGCTGAGATGTTTGTGTGCATAAGTGCAAAATTGCACTTTCAAGAGGGAACCATGGAGGTGCTCTTTCCGGGGGCAAAAGCCCACTCTGCCAGAGAAACCATGTCCACGTTTTCTCAGCTTCATCCCGGGTCATTTGTTGTTCCATAAGAAATCTTTACCGACTTGATACAGTTGCTTAAAATAATGTAGTGGGATTCGGACAAGGAGAACCTGTGATGGGTAATTACATTTCAGAACTGTTTCATTTTAATTATGTTTACCTTGCTTCACAAAGAGAGATACAATGTAGGGGATCAAAGAAAATATTTTAATCAAATCAGATAACAGAGGAATGTTAAATTAAGATATTTAATGCCTTTATTAGGTGAAGTCAAAGTGCCAAATTGGAAAGGGGATTTGGCACAATATGATGTAAGAGGAAGAGCCTCAAATTTAGTCTAAATCACTTTATAAGCTGAGATGGATGAGAACTTGTCCACAATTTTGAATAGGGAGGAGAAAGGTGTTCGGGATCCAAGACAAACAGGAGAATGTCATCTCCAGAGTTGGCTAGACTGTCTCCCAGTCAGCTAGCCACCGACTTGCTAGCCTTCCATTACCTCCAGCTCCGTCTGACCCGAGTCGCCCTGCATCCCAACCTCGCCGCTGCCCAACACTGAACCTGAACTGAGGCTATCATTTTGTCCTGGTTCCCAGTCGGCAGCCCGGCTGTTACCAGCTCCTGGTTTCCATTCGGGGGCTTTGCTGACACTGGCTTCTGGTTTCCAGTCAGTGGCCCTGGCGACACCTGCTCCTGGTTTCCAGTCAGCGGCCCTGTATGGCCGGCCTCCAGAGGGGCTCTGCCTGGGCCACCGGCCTCTAGCCCGGCCTCTAGCAGCACTCTGCCTTCGTCCTTAGTCTTCAGAGGGGCTCTGTCACCTTCACCTGGCACCTGCCCTGCTCCCAGGTTGACCAGCACAGGTCTACTATCCTATCTCCTGATCATCCCCCTGAGAAACTGATATTGCTCATGCAAATTCACTACCTGGACACATATGTGTCCCAAACTGCATTACCCCTACATAACATCAGGACAATTGATCAGATCATTTCCAAATCAATGCAAGGTTATATAACTCTTAAACATGGACCAACTTAAATCCTGTCCAAAATTGATTGTAAAGTCATTTTTATAAATCAGGCTCCTGGTCCATATGTGTCGATAGACCCCTTTCACTGGCACAGGTGCAGCACATGCTATAGCAGTATAGCTTATTTCATATGCAGCAGGAAAAACAAAGATATGAATTATGGTGGGGGGGGGGGGGGGGGGGGGGCAGTAGAGCTACATATCTAGCAGCGCTCCTGCCCTGGACATCTGAACGAGACAATGCTTTTTTTTTTATGAAGGGTCACGGGGGAGTGGGTGGGTTGGTGGGTGGGGGGGCTCCTGGATGGTTGTCTGTCGCGTTATGGGAGATGACGTCAGATTCAGCAAACCGGATTTGTGAATTTAGTGGAAACAAAACACACACCGGAAACACGCCCAGTTTTTCTTACAATAAAAGCATGGCCGTCGTTATTAGAGAACTTACTGGAGAGACTTTTAATTGGTTTCAGATCAGAATTGTCCATCATGTCTTGAGGCTTCAGTATATATAGAATTCTGTCTACTACTTCGGACGCATCCCGTTTTTGTAGATTGCTCTGCTGCACGTCCCTAAAAACGCTTTTATTTTTCAATGGTCCTCAACGGAAATGTCTCCCCTCCCTCTCTCTCTCTCCCTCCCTCTCTCTCTCCCTCTCTCTCTGTTTCTCTCCCACCCCTCTCCGCACTCCCTGTTTACAGTCTTGGCCATTGTGAACGTTGTGTCTTGGTCATTAGCGTGGTCTTGGACCTCACCAGAATAATGCTGGCTTTTCCATCTGACGGCGCACAGTAAAATAATCTCGCGAATAGAAAGGAAGAAAGGAATTCTGAATTGTGAAGACCGATCCAGGCTCCATGGCCTGATCTGTGCCGGCAGTAGATCAGCTGCAGCTGAAGCCTCCGAGATGCTCCGAGCTCTCTGCAGTTGCACAGTAACACCACCGTCACCGATACCGGTCCGGGGACACAGCTATGCTTTTCAGACGGAGAGCCAGGTAACGTTAGATAACTAAGAGGAATGGCAGAAATACGACGAGACGGGGTCTGGACGGAAACCGGTGGGGTTTACAGTGACTGGGACGCTTGGGATTGCGGTGAATAAAGTGCCGTTGGTGTGTATCTTGCACAGAAAGAGGCGAAGGTGTGGGTGGGCTCGTGCGGCTCCTTCACGCGCAAAGGCCTTTCTCTAAGCATATTGTCAGTTATGTAGAAAGTTCACTAATCTGCGAGATACATTCCTGTGCTTCACGATGCATGTGTGTGTGTGTGGATACAAATGAAGTGTGTTTAAGGATTTGTTGTTTTATGGCGGAGGCTGTGGGGTGGCGGGCCCTGTTGATTCCTCTGTGTATGTTAACGCTGTTCTTCACACCATCCATCTACTGGAGTGATTTCACCTTTGTTTCATAGGCGAGGTGCGCTTTGATCATTGTTATTGATAATCGACCATAACCAGCAGACCAGAGTGAAAATGCATTAATCAGTCCAGAAGGAGACTCTGTGGCCTTCATAGGGTTTGGTTCTGTTACGGCCCTGCTGACATTACGGTATATTATATATTATCATATAGCACTATATAGCCGGTCTGATTAGGGCAGCAATAAGAGCAGTTTTTTTCATTTTGGATTCATTTATTAGTCAGAGGGTCTTGAAAAGACAGATCACAGGTTCCCAAAGCCCAAGCAGATGTTTTCAGACTGACAGTTTTGTTCAACCCACAGTCCAAAACCCAGAGATATTTAGTTTTTTAAGATGACAAGCAGGTTTTTTTGTATGTTAACTAGTGGTTTAATCATTTTATGTGAGAAAATCAGTACATGGTATATTGCTAGAGTTTAAGATTACAGTTAAGATTTAAAATAGATATTTTTCAGCATATTCATTTTTCAATTAATTGTTTAGTATAAAATCTGAAAGATGTCATTAGGTTGCTTATTTTGCCTGATGTAGAAGAGCTGCAGTTGGGGCAACTGGACTTCAGTTTAAAGCGAAGATGTTTCACCTCTCATTCAAAAGGCTTCTTCAGTTCTGATTAATTGGTAGATAGTCCTCTACACAAGATGGCCTGGATGACTGAGAATCTACACAGACATATTTTGTCTGACCAACATTAAACCAAACAGTATTCACATCCCTACAACAAAAGATGTCTTGTGGAAAGATTCTGTTTAGTTTAGAAAACTTCAGATATTGACAGTTATTTTTATCAAATGGTCTGTGAAGCAGTAAAAGCTAGAAGCTTTCAAACTTAATAAATTAACTTAATAATTGACAAATCATTCAAATTTCAGTAGTACAGTAGCCGATGCAATGGATTCATTTAAAAAGTCAATAGGTTGTCGTTGTCTGTTGAGCTGTTGGATTAGATGGGGTTGATAGCATCACATGCATCCATGTGTGTAAAACTATATATAATCTGCCTATATATAATTTAGTAATACTCCCAATTTGAAGTTTATCCTGAATGACTGAAACCTGAAGAAGCCAGAGTCATTAGATAGAATTCAGAATCTAGTTTAAACCAGCAGTGCTGAACGTTTTGTCTACCCCTTGTGGCAGTGAGAGTAATTACACAAACACTATCGACACACTTTGGACACCAGACACCCTGCCATAGTTCCAGTTGCTGCAACCTGCTCGCTCACTTTGGTTGCTTCCCCTTCAGCTCGGCTTCAACTGTTTGACATAAAATCTATTAGCACTGGTGTGCCAGCTTGGAAAAGTTACCACAGACTCTAAATTTAATAACTCTGGTATACAGTGAAATACAAGTATTATGGTAACTACTGCGCATATAATCATTATTATTATTACCTATATTTCCAGTACTCTGTTATTGTAGCTGTTACTATGCATCTCTGTCTTTGTGTCCCCTTCCCTCCCTACCTCCATCTCTCTTTCTGTCTCTCCCTCCCTCTCTCTCTCTCTTTCTTTCTCTCAACCCAACTGATCAAGGCAGATGTGCACTTGGAGCCGGGGTCTGCTTTTAGGTTTCTGCCTTCTAAAAGGCAGATAGTCCTTGCCGATGTTGCCAAGCGCTTTCTCACGGGGGATGTTGGGTCTTTCTGTAGTAAAGACTGATCTAGACCTACTCTATTTGAAAAGTGTCGTAAAGATAGCTTGTTGTGATTTGGTGTTAATATTGGTAACATAAGGAAACATGGTTTGATTGAGATTATATATTGTGATAAAAGAATACATACATGTAAACATTTAACTTTAAAACAATACAAATTGGTGTGCCTTTTAAGAGTGGCATCACTGGACTTGACTTCTTGGGTATCCCATCTTGGTTGGCAAACTGTCTTAATCAGTTAAACATTTTCCCAAAGTTTGTGTTTTGCTTTGATATTGTAGAACTTTGTCACGATGCATTAATATGGAGCCATCATAAAGGATAATATTGATTACTATCTACCCACCCAATGGTACCTCTAAATCCTCAAATTAACTACCAATTAAATTAACTCACTGTTTATATCTTTTTTTTATTCTGATTGTTTTTATATTTATATAGTGTTGATTTATATTTATAGCATTAGGTATTTTGTAGGTTATCAGGCTTATACCAGGACCAGGGAAACTAATTTCGTTCCACCTCATGTTTCTACATGTGTGAAATGACAATAAAAATCCTTGAATCCTTGAAGGTCACTGATGGGAGTTTTTATGTTCAATATTTTAAAAACCATCTTGGTGGTTTTGGGTGCACTAATACATCACCAGATTTTAAGAAACATCTTCTGGGTTTTCATCCCTATTTGATTTAGTGGCTATTCTCTGTTTGATTTATTGTTTATTCTATGTTTATGATGTATAAAACTATATAACATCAGAAATGAAGTAATAATATAAAATCAAGAAGAAATGACAAAAATATATTTCAGATAAATATTGTTCTGAAATGAAATTCTGAATAGTCAACATTGGTATTCTCTAGATGTTTTCGCTTGTCTTTCCTCCCTGTTATAATGATAATGATAATTATGATGTCTCAGTCATGTTTGTTTTATAAATCATCCATATTTCTCCCCTCTCTATTCCTCTCTATTTTCTCTCTCTTTCTCCCCCTTTCTTGCTCTTTCCATCTCTTTACCTACTCTGTTTTTACATCATCTTACTTGCTTCTTCCTTCCATCCATCCATCCATCCATCATCCCCCTGTACCCTTCTTCTCAGGATGTTGCGATGGCTGGTGTGTGGTCGGTTGGGTCCAGTTTGGATGTGGAAGGTACTTCTGCTTTTTGTGGCCCTTGCATTTGCTGGCCAGCTGCTAGGGGTCATCTTCAACAAGAGGTATCTGATTCCATTTTTCAATATTTTATTGTAAGAGCACAAGATTTTACATAGATTTAATTTGCCTACATAAGGATGTTGGTCATACAAGTCATTTTCTTTTCTAAAATACTGTTTAGAATAGCTGTTTATATTTGGACAGTGATTAAATTAAGACGGAGTAGGTTTTACCCTGTTCAGATAGTGGTTCAAGTATCTGTTTAATCTGGAAAACTTTCATGATCAAAGTCATAATTAGTTGCCAGACTTGGGAGACCTAAACAAACACTGAGGGTTTGGGGGACATGGAATCCAAGTGGGTCATCTTCCATGCTGCCATTGCTGAGGCGGCTGTTTAGAGTTGCGGTTAGAAGGTTGCTGGTGCTAGTCATGGCGAACGTGCTGGTGGACACCGTGCTGAAGGGTGCTGTCAAGCTGAAGAAGGAGTCCTACAGGGCATGGTTGGCTTGTTGACCTCCTGAGGCAGCTGACAGCTACTGGGAGGCAAAATGATGCACGGCTCGGGCAGTCGTGGAAGGAAAAATCTGGATGTGGGCGGAGTTCAGTGAGACCGTGGAGAAAGATTTTCGCAAACTGTCCAGCGACTCAGGAAGGGAAAGCGGCACTTCGTTCGTTCTTCGTTTTCCCCAGACCCCAAGGATAACCCGAACTACAGCGGGATGCAGTCAAAAACAAAAGTTTTTTTTATTGGTCTTTATTAATTAATTTATTGGTCTTGAGCAAGGCCCAAAATGACAAACAAAACCATCTAGTTTTTGTACAGATTAACTTACCTCGTTCCAAAAATAAAACAAAAGAAAATACAGGGATCTAATCTGACTCCCTAACCAAAAGCAGGAGATAAAGGGGAAAAAAAGGGCTTCTCAACCTTGGACTGCTTGTTTGGTAAAAGCTATTTATAATATTTACACATTCCATGGGTAGTCAGTAAAGTCCCCGTTGGTGTAATGGTCAGGTGTCCCAGTATTATTGTCTGTATAGTGTGTTATCACCCTACAAGGTTATGTTGAACATTAACAGTTGCATGTTTACACATTCATTCAGAGTTTCATTCGCACCCACATCATGGACGTGAGTCTAGTAATCACTCATTTTTTTTGCTCTAATTTGGCTTTCACCATCACTTGAGAAAGATATCTGGCTACTAAATACTGCACTGTGTTCAAAAGCTAGTCTTCAAATGTCTCTGTTTGCTGTCTGGTGCTTGGCAATGAAGAGCATTTTTCTCTGAAACAGCTTGAAACAGTTTGAAATGTGGTCCAATGTTAAAATGCTCCTTTCCTGTCCTCCAGCAGTTACCAGACAGCTACTCGCTCCATCTTTTTGTCCCCTGATGCTCAGGGGCCTTCTCTGGGCTCCTGTCAGCCACATACTCACATCATGTTCCTCAAGACCCACAAGACGGCTAGCAGCACTGTGCTCAATATGCTGTACCGCTTCGGAGAAGAGCGTGACCTCCGTTTTGCCCTTCCCTTGGGCTACCAGCTGGGCTACCCACTTCCCTTCAACGCTCACAGGGTCAAAGGTTATCGAGGTCCTAGAGCAGTGGAGTTCCACATCATGGGCAATCATATGAGATTTAACAAGCTGGAGGTGAGTTATTTAAAAGGGAAAACAACAGGAAAATAATTCTTGGTCTTTTTTTAACCTTATAAAACACAAATTTAAAGTTACAGGAAGCATCACCAACTGTGAAAATAACAAGTTATATTATTTGTCAGGTCATGGGATTTGTTTGTAGTTTTATTTATTTATATACTCATCTCTCCTTTTTCTTTGTGTAAGTTCACTTCTTGTCTTTCTATAGAAACCTCCATGTTTGTCTGCCCTGCCCTGATTAGTTTCACCTGTCACTTGTTATCCTCTCCTTCATAGCATATTTTGGTGTTTTCTTCAGTCTTTGCCAGGTTGTCTTCCCTTATGTGGCAAACACTCTAGCATTTTCTTCATGTTTATTTCTCCCAGTGATTTTGGACATTTGGTTTGTGCTCACAGACCTTGCTTGTTTTTGCACTTTGGATTTTTTTTTTTTTGCATTAAAAGTATTGAACATCATCAGTTCTGCCTCTAGTGCCTCTGCATTTGGGTCTAATTCCTTGTGCTCTTGTCGTACAAGTGTGATATATTTCTGTAAAGAAAGAAAACATGCTTTCAGGCAGGGTGAGGGAGGGAGGCAAGGACAAGATCAGCTGCTTCCCTCCTTTGCCACTGTCTCTGACTTCTGTGACGTGGTTGCTGCCTTGTTTCTATTTAAAGGGCAATACCAGCAATCTCTTGCTGTCTGGACCACCTGAAGAGTTTTCTTCTTAAAGAGACTGACTGCTCGCTGATGATCATTTGCCAGAAAAGAATAACATACAGAAACATTCTGCACCTGGCTTCTGTTGCTCAGACAGACAAAATAACACACCGTATACTATTGTTAAAATTGAATTGCTCCAGATTAACAGCACATTTTTTTATTTACATATTTTCCTCTTCTGTTTGTTAGGTTGAGAAGGTGATGCCTGCAGACACGTTCTACTTCTCTATCATCAGGGATCCAGTCGCTCTGGCCGAGTCCTCCTTTGCTTATTACAAAGAGGTAGCACCTGCCTTTCGGAAAACCAAAGGCTTGGGTGACTTTGCCGATGACCCTAAGAAATACTACGATCCTCACCTCCGCAACAACCACTATGCCCGCAACCTGCTATGGTTTGACTTTGGCATGGACCACAATGCCAATTTCTCTGTAGCACTGGCTCAGCGCGGCCAGGCCATGATCCACCGAGCCTTCAACCTGATTCTAGTGTCTGAGTATTTTGACCAGTCCATGATCCTGCTGAGACATGCTCTCTGCTGGCCACTGGATGCTGTTGTCTCATTCAGCCTCAATGCTCGGCAGCAGAAGCCAGGTGGCGCTGGTGGGATAAGTGGGAGTTGGGTGGGCAAAGCAGCAGCAGCAGCTGGTGTCGGTGGTAGAGGGGGACGTTCACAAGCCAAGACAATGCCCAATCTGTCATTAACAGAGGAACAGAAGGAGAAGCTGCGGCAGTGGAATGCCTTAGACTGGTACTTATACAAAGCCTTCAACCGGACCTTCTGGAAGGAAATTGACAGATTTGGTCACGCCCAGATGGAGCAGGAAGTAGCTCTTCTCAGGATGCGGCGCAAAGATCTGGCCAGGGTTTGTCTCAGGGATGGTGGGAAGCCTGTTGAGGCACACCGGATCCGAGACAAAAACATACGGCCATTCCAGAGTGGATTAGTTAAGATTCTTGGCTATGAGCTCCAGCTGGGGCTGGACAACACCACCAGGACAGCTTGTCTGAGAATGATCAGGCCTGAGATACAGTACAAAGACTTGTTGGATGCTAAACAATTCCCACGTGCTCCAGTAGTCCAGGCCCAGCCTGGGCACCAAAGCCAGGGCCTCATGGTAGCAGCTGGTGGCTCCCTTTTAAGACAAGACTTGACCAGGACTGAAGAGAAGCTGGTGGGGGGAGAGGCTGAAAGGAGGATTGCGGAGGAGGGCGAGAGAGACTGGGACAGAAGCCGTTTAATTAGGAACAACCAGACTTTGATGGGAGAGAAAGAAAAAGGCAGATTGAGATAGTCTGCGGTAAGTCTCCTTCCTAAATATGGTACCTTTGGTCTCTGAACAGACGGACTAATCAAACTGAAAACTGAGCGGAGTGTGGTTTATACATGAGAAAGCAAAAAGTTTCTTCTCTGCACTTCCACTCTTTGGTCATTTGCTTGTTTTCCTCTTTGCATTTAGTTAGTGTAAACCACATGGGCTTGACCCTTGGCCTCTGACCCCGTGGCATGCTTTCGTGACTGTAGTAATAAATCGAGGGAGGGTTGTATGTTTTATCTCAACAGAGAGTGAAAGGACCATTTTGTTTTTACAAGGAGAAGTACTCTAAAGGCTGTCTTCAGACTTAGTGTTTGGTTTGTCCATTCTGGTTATTGTAGAAACATGGCAGACTCTATGGAAGAGGACTCCCTTTGTAGATAGAAAAGGCTCATTCTAAGGTAAAGAAAACTCAGTGACTCGTAGTTTCAGGTAATTATACACAAATGAAAACAGAATTATAAATATTATACTCCATGTCTGCTAATAGATTCAACAAAATCCTACACATAGGATCTTCCAGAGTTCCTATTTTCATCTTAACATGCCTGAAACTTCTGAACGTAATGATACATAAATAAATGTTTTTACCTCTTCTTTATTACTATTACAATGAGTCAGCTCAGCATCTGTTATTCTAAATGATAAATACCCAGTAATTTTGAATAATACAAAACATTTTGTGACTCTGTTTCCCAAACAAGGATGCAAACAAGGTGGAAATGTCATATTTTTTGTATCTTACTGTAGAAAAATTGACCAGCATTTATTGTTTATTTTTGATATTGGCATAGTTGTTCGTATTGATACTTTCAATTAGTTTATATTGCCACACAAAGATGCATTTATATGGTACAAATACTAATGTCAAAATGAGACGTGAGATATATTTCTTCACCTGAATTCAAAAGAGAGCTGCAAATTTCGGATGAAATGTTTTTTTTTTTATAAGATAAACAGAAGTGATTTTCTAACAAATGTTAAATGTTGTTAAAACACCTTATGAGTTTTTTAAAGATTGCTGGGTATTTTTCTGAAAAGCATATGCTTAGATTGTTGACTCTAAAGCCATGGTAATACATGACAGGCACAAATTGGGCCATAGTGTATGTATGTGTACATGTCTAATTTTCCACTCCTGATGATGATGAAGCTGGTACGTGTTAATGACTAAAAATAATGAGCTCAAACCTGTTATTTCTCTCTTGGAAACAGTTCAGTATTGAGCCCCTTCTAGAACTACTAACCTGAACATCTTGTTAAATATCTCTTACAAGAGGGATACAAGAGGATCTGATTCCTGTGCACCTGTCCTGAGCTACTTGATACTCACCAGTCTGGAGAAGCCTTGTTAATATTACTCAGATGTCTGACATGTTCCACAGGAATGTTTCTGAATGTAACCATGTGGTTGAGGTCAGGGCTCTGTGTTGGCCAGTCAAGTTCTTCCACAGCAAACTTATCCAACCATGTCTTTACTTGTGCGCTGGGGCACAGTCATGCTGGAAGAGAAAAAGGTCCTCATTGCATTGTCCTAAAGCATTGTCCAAAATGTCTTGGTATGCTGAAGCATTAAGATTTCCCTTCCCTGGAAGTAAGTGGCTTGGCCTATCACCTGACAAACAGCCCCATAAAGAGATGTGTCTGGATAATTTTGTCTATATAGTGCATTTTGGGAATTCCTGTGATGCTGTGTGATACAAAGTGTGTCTTTAAACTTGAGCCCGTTTTAGATTAATTATATCAGATTAGATAGCTTAAATCATGTTCATAGGGGAAACTTCCTTTAAAACATTAAAGAAAAACTAGAAGCATATAAATAAAATCTCTCAATTCTCCCTTATGACCCACAAATGTGTGGCACTGATGTGTTTACAAACAGTAACTTACAATTGCTGCCTATTATGCCTTTAAAAGTAATGTCAAAAATACAATTAATTTCTCAGAAAATTATCATGGTCATGTGAAGTTAAATGAATGAGTTACTGACAAATAGTCATAAATTGTGTGTAAATCTGTAAATGAGCTGTAAATGAGACCATGTTTTAATGACTGGTATCACTATACCTCACTAGTGATGCTGTTAATTCTGAAGTTCATAAAAATTAACTTTAGACTAACAGCATGTGTAAGCTGAAACTCTTCACCGTCCCTAGAATGCAGAAATAGGTGTGTTTATCTCCACACTGTTGTGTGTTGAACATTGTGGTCATTAACATGCTGCTTGGAGATTTAAATCTATCTAATAATCACCGATTACTGCATACATAAAACAAACAACAACATATCTCTACCTCTTTCCAGACACCTCTTCCTGAGAACTGGGTGATGTTAGTTCAATGTTTACATGAAGAGTAATACATTGATTTCATCAGTGCAACAGGTAAACATCAAAGATGTGTTGCACTGCTTCCTTAACAGCATCGGTAGCAAATTAAAGCAGCAGCAGGCCTGACAACGGGGAGTTTTCTTATTTGAATTTGAAAAGTTTTAAAAATGTAACCGTCTCTGATATACGCTATTTGAAATGGAGGCTTACTTCTGGACAACTAGAAAATTTACAGTTGGAAGTTACAATTTTTTGTAAAGGGAATTTTTACATAGTAGCGTCGCTTCTTTTACTTAAAGCCACTGATTGTAGTTTTAAAGTTGACATTAGTGACATTGTGGGAAACAGCACTACCCCAGTGTACTCAAACTGGGGACACTGTGGTTGCATGATATCACTGGGGTTTAAGGTGGCTTTGTAGAGAGTCCATGGTGGCCAAACGAAAATCAAGAAAAACTTCTTCATGCTCATGTTGACAAATCTTGATCTATGTAGAATAAAAATGTCCAAAACTAAATTGAAATATATGATTGTTATTGTATGGTGTGTAGGAGCACTGGACAGACATTCTCCAGTATCTGTACATGTAAACCTCGTTGTCATGTGGTGTGAGAGGAAAGCAGAGCACACACACATAGATAGACAGATAGATACTTTATTGATCCCGAGGGAAATTCAAACAATTACTTAGTGATAAAGTGATAAGTGACTGAGGAAATGTGCAATGTGAAACCCTCCAGCAACACGGTCTTATTCTGTCCTCCTAGGGAGTTGAAGAGCTGTATGGCCTGAGGGACAACCTGTCTGTGGAGTAGGACAGAGACAGCAGCCTGTCACTGAGTGTGCTCCTCTGCCTGTTCAAGGTGCTATGCAGAGGGTGATGGACATTGTTCATTATGGACCAGAACTTGAAAGAACCCTTTCCTCTGCCACAGATGTTAGGGACTGCAGCTCTGTCCCCACCACAGAGCCAGCCTTCCTCACCAGCTTGTCCAGCCATGAGGCGTCCTTCTTAGTGCTGTACAGCAGCATATAAGAGGACAGCAGTCTGGCAGAACATCTGCAGCAGCTTCTGGCAGATGCTAAAGGACCTCAGCCTCCTCAGGAAGTAGAGCCAGCTCTGTACTTTCTTGTACAATGTGTCTGTGTTAGGTGACCAGTCCAATTTGTTATCTAATTGCAGTCCCAGGTATTTGTAGGTTATGACAAACTCCACAAAGTCCCTGTCGATGGCCACGGGATGCGAGTGGAGCCTGGGCCTTCAGAAGTCCACCACCATCTCCTTGGTTTTGGTGATGTTGATGTGTAGTGGTGTTTAGACCTGCACCACACCCCGAAGTCCTTTACCAGGGTCCTGTACTCCTCCTCCTGTCCATCTGTGATGCACCCCACACTTGCAGTGTCATCTGAAAACTTCTGCATTTGACATGTCTGAAATGTATTTGAAGTCTGAGGTGTACAAGACGAACTGGACAGGGGAGAGCACCGTCCCCTGTGGTTTCTCCTGTGCTGCTGATTACAGTCAGAGGTGCAACCCTCAACCTGACATACTCATGTCTCCTGGTGAGAGTCTGTAATCCATAACACAAGGTGTGAGTCCACTCCCGTCACTGTCAGTTTGTCTCTCAGCAGCTGGGTGGTGTTGAAGGTGCTGGAGAAATCGAAAAACATGATCCTCACAACAGCACCCAACCTTCTCCTGGTACGTAAACTATGACGGTTGTTTTCAGGGCGACCGGCCTGAAATTGTTCAGCTCTTGGGGGTGTGGCTTCTTGAGGACAGGGATGATGCAGAGGGACTCTCCCCTGTTGCAGACTCGGGTTGAAAACATGCTGGAGTGGTTACCCCAGCACAGAAAGGAGGCCTGAGTAGTTGTGGGGACTCTTTGTAAGGGTCGGCAGCTTTGCTGGGGCCGTGGTGCTTGTACGAACACCTCACCAGCTGCTGTGGGAGTTGACAGAAGACCACCTTGTCTGTAAATTAACAGCCAGAGGACATCTATCTGCTACGGTTTTCACTTAGCTGCCATCTGCCAATAGAGCACAACAAAGTATTACCTGTAGCAGTAATGGTTTGAGAATGAACTGTGGAACAGATGTCACAGTTTGGAGGAGCTCAAGCTGTCAGCTGCAGAGTGTTCGAATTCAGCTGGTATACTACCAGTGGACGTTTGCACAGACATGTCAGTGTCTTCGAGTTTATGGAATGAATATCTGGAAACAGCCTGAAGAGTGTTGGAACTCTAATTGTATGTTGAAACTTCCTACATTGAACTTTTGACTGCTTGTTGCTAATAGTATGAGTTCTTCCACAGAACAATGGTGTATTCTTCATTCCTCTACAGTATGAATGATGTCACCTGACATGGGTCAGCTTTCTGGGGGGGATCAGATGGACTGCAATGTTTTAGAGTGGCTGTCTCCTGTTTCCTCTGGTGAAAAGGCTATTGTTAATCAGCTTTTACAGTCAAGTAGTTTAGGTACTGAATTAAAGGGATTTAAAATGAAAGAAGCATACTTGGTTTCATTAATTTTCAGTTCTTCTAGGAAAAAATGCATACATAGTTTCTTCTCTATAATCTGAAATGCAATTGAAATTTGCTTCAGTTACATAATCAATTATTACAGTGACCCTTATGGAGCCTGACCAATGCTTAGCCCTGACTGAAGATGTTACTCTGAAATGTGATATGAGACAAATGACTGGGTCATCAAGATGTTTTTTTATTTAAGTCAGTACAAATCATGTTAAATCAGAAATTTTGCATTATTTTTTTTTCCTTTCTGGTAGAGAAAAGTGGTGCACAGCAGAACTTTGTTCACTGCTACCAACTGTGTCAGAAAACTCTAACCTGTTACAGCAATTCTACTGAGTCAAATGGTCTCCTTTATATGCAGTACCTTGTACTGACATAAATGCAAAGGACCGTTCTTGGTCAGAGTATTTATACCGAAACAACCTTTTGAGTTTTGAAATATTATTCCCTTGACGGTTTTTGTACGAGCTATTCACTGATCGAAATTTAAGTTACAGGACATGGTCAGTTACATCTAATGGAAATAGATTTTTATTTTAGGCTGATACCAATGTTAGTTTTTCAAAAATCAGTCAACAAGAATAATTTGACAAAGTTCTTTAAAAACAAACAAACAAAACAAAACAGCTTGTCTTTGGTGGACAAACTGGTTGGAGACACAACCTATCCAGGACCAGATTACTTTAAACATATCTTTGGAATTTATGTCCGCACATTTCTATTTCTGTCAATATAAAATGTCATTGTTTATTGTACAATTGTATTGGCTCTAATGCAAGATCAGTTTTCATGACATATTTTATAGCTCTAACCTTCCACCCAGAGCCACCATTGGGTTAGAATTTCCATATGTTCCACCCATCCATCTGGGTGGCAGGGAGGGCTGAAGCCTATCCCAGCTGAATACAGGCGTGAGGTGGTGTACACCCTGGACTGGTTGCCAGTCAGTCTTAGGGCCAATGATCACAGACAGACTAGGGGCAATGTAGAGTGGCCACTTAACCTAATGTGTGTTTTTGGGACTGTGGGAGGAAGTTGGTGCACTCAGAGAAAACCCAAGCAGCCTGTGACTGTGCTGCTCTTCCATATGTTCACCACATGTATTAAATTCCTCTGGGCAAAGTCCTTACAAATCTTCATGTCTACAGTCTACAACTTTTCTTAAGCATCAATCCAAAATCTCGATTTTGGATACAAGATATCTCTGTTTATGCAGATTGCACATAATATTAGCATATTTATGCTTCCCACATATACAGCTTTTCATTTAAACCACGTTTTAATGAACTGTAGGTGAAACACTAATGCACAAAACAGTTGAAAAGAGAATCACAATAAGGATAGAAAATAATGTCCTTCTGTATTTATTATTTATTATAATAGTTGCCACTTCTGCATATTTTATTTGTTCTGGAGGTTAGTGGTGATGAGGGCAAGTGAGTGTCGCAATATGATGGAATTCATGATTGAAGTTGAAGAGAAAACCTTTAATCTGTAAAACACTGATGAAAAATCCTACACAGTAATTATGCCTGGGCCACAAAATATCACATATTGAATCAACTTGTATTATTATGTGGCTAACTATTGTTTTACAAAATTAATTGCTCAACATATAGTTAAGAACTAATAAAACGAGTTACTGAGAAGTTGGCCTGTGGCTAGAATATTTCATCATCATATTAATTGGATTTATTTTGTGTGATTCTCTGTACATGATATTGATTTCAAAATTTTCCACCTTTGTTTATTCATTGAGAGCAATGCTCTCTTTTTCAGTAATGTTCTCATCACATTCACACCTGAAAGCTTCCCAGTACGACTATGGTCTGATCTGCTAGGCCCTAAGCAGCTCCACTGGAGCAGCTGTCATTAAGGGCATCACTTAAGAGAAACTCAGTGATGGTAATGATAAAGGGGTGAGTGCTGCTATTAAAGACAAGAAGATAATTACTTGTTGATCTCCAGATAAGGCTTAAAAATGATCAGGAACCACAGCCAAATAATTCTTTAGTCTTGTGATTTTGAAATACAGATTTGAGTTACTGTCTCATAAAGGTCTTTAACTTAATTGAAGGATACAGATCTTTTAATTGTGATGTAATTTCTCTTAATTATATTTTCTTGTAGTTATGAGATTCTTTGTAACAATTTCAGATACTGAAGTCATAAGGTGGCATCTCTGACTATTTTTTTTTTTCATCGGTGTGTACAATCTGGTTCCATACATACTGTGTGCACACATCTGTGTTGAATCCCTATTTAGTTTACACAAACTTTCTTCTTATAAGTAACAGAAAATAAAAAGGAAAACTGCTTAATTTTCATGCCTGTCTTCCCTCATAGAGTAACCTTTTTAAAACTTCTTCCAGGAGAAATCTGGATAAATATTTTACTGATGGTACTGTGACTTTTTTTTTTTTTTAGCTGGTATGTATGATAAAGTTTTCATAAGTGGACATGTGTGTTACCCTATGTGTAGGAATTTAAGAATAAAAGTTACACCTTGTGTTAAACCTCTTTAAGTCTCAGTTTTCAGAGGTCAAAATGAGCAGTGAAGCTCTGGTACACAGTATGATTCACCCTTTATCATGCACACTGATAAAGGTTCTACTGATCCCAGAACCCTGGGTTATTACTGACAGGAAATACCTTATTGATTTAATATTCTCTTTAAGATGTTGAAGATTCGATGGAATTAAAAGGACAAAAGTTCATTTAGAAAACAACAGTGTACTTGGCTTGGATCTTACTTGAAACTGTGTATTTTTGTTGTAATGTGTAGTACACCATACTCTTTGTTTGCATCCAAAGAGTTGTTTTTTTCTTGTACTGAATAAAATGAACAGTTCTTTAACTTCAATAACTTGACTTCTTGATATTTTGTTTTGATAAGTGTCATGTGAGAAAGTTAAAAGAAGACTGATTCATGAACTTCCAGACTGGATCATTGGACTGACAAGAACAAGTATAAGAGGTCATATTTTTCCACACATAGCCGTCTTTGCACTGGATCCCTGTAAAATCCAGGACCATCTTCTGGTCTTGGTTCAGGGGACAGACACTCTTTCTACAATCAAGAGTAGGCTTTTGGATAAAGAATAGAGTTAGGGCTGGTCTAGCCTAGGTTTCAATAAATAAAGAAATTACCATTACATGTTTTACTTCAATGCCCTACTTTCACGATATAATATCACTGTAGCATTAACTTTTTACATTTTCCGTAAACTTCACCCGAAAGTCGAATATCCCAGACTTTTTGTGAGTAGTGTATATCTTGAGGGGCTTAAAACCAGCTCCACCTGTTTGCCCGCCAGGATGCAGACAGGAAGTAGATCAACATTTACAGAAGACACTACAGAAGTCACTGGCAGACATCTGCCACTTTAGACAACAATGGCAACAATGACTATACCAGTTTGTAAATGGCTGGGTGCTGAACCTCAGTACTAATTGGGTGTCAACCAACTTGTGCCTGTTAAGCTGTGTGTGTCAATTTTCACACACCATAGATTGGTCGGAGGTGGACTTGACCATTAGGCAACTAAAAGACCAAAACCAAATATGATGTTCACAGTGTTTCTTCTATATGACCACTACTGCTGATTTTCCTTTTTTACAAGAGCAGAGGAGAAACCTTCTTCAGAAACTAACTTTATCATTTTGCACTATGACATATCAATTCAATCCAGGAGCCACATTTATAACCTTTGCATACTTGAACGAACTAGGGAGTGCTCGTCACTACTGGAGATTATCACCATCAGATGCAGGGTTAGGATTAGGGTAACCATTGAATTGCCCGCTGTCTTCATAATCGGTACAGAATGTTCACCCTGATGGACTGTTTATTCTCAATGGAGATTTCTCCCTAAATTCCATCAGCATGTGGGCTTTGCAACGAGAGGAGCGAATGTGCTGGATCTTGTTTCCACAAACATCCCTGGCACATATCGTGCAGAGCCCTAACGTTACCTCAGACACTCAGACCATATCTCAAACCTGTTCTGAAGCAGAAGATGAAAACCTGGCCAGCAGGAGTCATCTCTGCTCTTCAGGACTGTTTTGAGCACACTGACTGGCACATGTTCAGGGAAGCTGCAACCAATGGCAACTCTACTCACTTGGAGTAAAAAACAACGTCAGAGTCCAGCTACATTAACAAGTGCATTGATGACACGTCTGTCTCCAACATCATCACCACACACCCAAACCAGAAGCCATGGATGACTGCAGAGGTGTGTGTACTGCTGAAGACAAGACACTCACCTTAAGAGATGGTGACAGGGCAGTCCTAAGAACAGCAAGAGCCTAACTGTCAGAGAAGCAAAGCATATGTATGTCTAGAGCATCCACAGCCACTTTGAGGACAGCGGCGACACTCGGTGCATGTGGCAGTGCATCCAGGCCATCACCAACTGCAGGACAAGTCCACCTGCCTGTGACAGGGATGCCTCTCCTCCTGAACCACTTCTGTGCACAGTTTGAGACACAGAAAGACACAATAGCAAGAAAGTCCACCCCTCCTCCCACTGACCAGGTGCTCTGTCTGACCATGGCCGATGTGATGAAAATTCTATGTGGAGTTAACTCACAAAAAGCTGCTGGACCAGACAACATTCCTGGCAAAATGCTCAGAGGATGTGCAGGCCAGCAAGCAGATGTCTTCACTGACACTGTCTGCTTGTCAGGAATTCAGACTCTGGGTTTCTCTAAAGCACCAAGAGACAATTTTGATTGTAAAAGGTGCTATATAAATAAGAATACCCTGGAATTGAAATATATGTTGAGAGAGAGCACACAAACAAATGTGTAACAACAGCAATAAGTATTGGAACAGTAGATAACAATAATGATAATGAACTATACAGAAGATACTATGGTGATTATGATAGCAATAGTGGTAACAATAATAATGGTAGTAGCTGTACAGAGTAGTAATAGAATTAAAATAGATTATGATTAAACTGTAGTAATCGCAGGAGGTTTCAAGCATGACTGCAGCAGGAGGTCCAACCACGATCCATGGGAACCTGAGAGACGAGAAAGCACAAGAACTCCAGGGAAGAAGTTGAGTTAGTAACATGCATTAATGGGACATAAATGTGTGCAGAAGGAGAGGGAGAGGAAGAGAGAGCTCAGTGCATCATGGGAGATCCCCTGGCAGCCTAAGCCTATAGCAGCATAACTAGGGTCCAGCCCAGGCCAGCCCTAACTATAAGCTTTATCAAAAAGGAAAGTTTTTAGTCTACTCTTAAATATAGAGAGGGTGTCCACCTCCCGAACCGAAACCGGAAGATGGTTCCACAGTAGAGGAGCTTGATAACTAAAGGCTCTGGTTCCCAATCTACTTTTAAAGACTCCAGGAACCACAAGTAACCCTGCATTTTGGGAACGTAAAGCTCTGGTGGGATAATAGGGTACTATCAACTCTGTAAGATACTTTATGTGTGAGGAGAAGAATTTTAAACTCCATCCTGAATTTTATAGGCAGTCAATGTAGAGAAGCCAGTACAGGAGAAATATGATCTCTAATGCTGGCTCTTGTAAATAATTGTGTAGCACTGCTATATCCAGTGTTGGGCAAGCTACTTGGAAAGTGTAGTTAGCTAAGCTACAAGTTACTCAGCAGTATTTAAAGTTTCACTACACCAAAGCTATCATCTTCACAAATGTAGCAAGCTAATTTACACAAACACAGCAAAAGTAGTTTGTTACATTCGAAGCTACTCTTAATTATACTAATTTTAAATGATAATCAACACAATGATACATATAGGTCTAGCCAGACTAATACCAAGCAATTTCTATTGTGATAACATACCTGCCATTGAATTGAGACATAGATTGCTAGACGGAATTTCATGTCTTTATTAGGATCACCCCTAACAAAGGGAACACATCCCAGGCAGTGAAACAATGCTTGGAATTGGCTATTAATTTAGGCCATATAAACAACAACTATAAACACAATTCCGTGTCATGTCCTGGTTCTGTTTTTTGATTTTTGAGTCCTTGTGTCATGTTCCATGTGTGTCTTGTTTCCATGTATTATGTTCAAGGTTTTTGTCGTGTCCTGTTTTCATGTATCTTTGCTTTTGGTTTTCCTGATTGCTTTCTCCCTCCTAATGTGTTTCACCTGTGTCTCGTTGTCTTGTCTATTTAGTCCTCGTGTTGCCAGTCATCTTTGTGTTTTTGAATTTCTTCAGTTCATGCCAGGTGTGTGTGTGTGTGTGTATATATATATATATATACATATATATACATACATATATATATATACATGTATATGTATATATATATATATATATATCTTGTGGAGGGGAGGGTGTGCATGCATGCAAATGAGGTAGTTTCAGTTCTTTCTGCCATTGTTCCTTATCTTATCTAAGATGTATCATTTTATCTGTCTCCTCTCATCAGCATGCTCTTCTGTTTCTTTGGTTGTTCGGAACCTGTCATCATTCATTTGATGACTCAGTACATATTTGTTTACATTACTGCCATCTAGAGGATGATCACAAAATCCCAGCATGGCTCCCATTAGGTCACATGAGCTGTCAGGGGCTTGCACTATTAAACTCACTACCTTCATTCTCCCCCTACCCATTTTTGCTCACTTAGCCTAGAAAATGCATTCGCTGAGGAGTGGATGTTAAAAGGTTGATGTTGAGGCAACTTCTGGCTTGCCTACTTTCTGGATCAGTGCTTCCACTGTTCTGCCTGCCCCACGCACAGCTGTGTGTATGTGTCCATAGTTCATTGCATGGTCCACTGCATGGTCTCAGAACAATAACTTCAGGTTTGTTCGAATTTAGAAGTAAAAAATTGCAAGGCATCCTGGTTTTTGCCTCTTTAAGACATGCCAGAAGTTTGACTGGCTGATTTGTTTAATCAGGTTTCATTGACCGGTACAATTGTGTGTCATCTGCATAGCAATGAAAATGTATGGAGTGTTTCCTAATAATATCACCAATGAGGAACATATAAAGGGTGAATAGTATTGGCCCGAGGATAGAACCTTGGGGAACACGTCAGCCTGGCTACAGTGCTGAGCAGAAACCTTGTTATCCTCATTTAATTTTGAGTGATAGGCTGCTCTGGCAGGACAGCACACTGTGATAAGTAAGCTGCTTCATGCATATAATTGAAGGTGGTCAGAGCAACTACTGTTTTAAATTAAAGCAGTAAACAAAACAGATGTTTGGGGATTAAAACGGAACAGATAGATGTCCATTAAGATTGTCAGTTATACAGGTCATTTTTATCCACTTAGAGTCAATTCCTGGACTGTATGGTGCTCATTCAGGGTGATGCAAACTCGAACATTGAAGTCTACCGGAAACCCACACACACATCTGTCTATTTATTGTGAATGTTGGATTGTTAATTTTCAGTTATGAAGTGTCAGGTTTTAAATAGGTGTTTTTGTGTTGTCTTCCATAATTATCCATTTTCTCCTAGAATTACACTGTGATCAGAATGACAGAGATTCAGTAGTGACGTTATAGGACCCTCTGTCCATGAAATTATCACTTCCTCAGAAGAAGAATTCATCAGTCACATTAATGACTGTGCCAAATTTCAGAGCCAGTTTGTCTGTTTTGATAAACACACTTTCAAACACAATTTCTTTTTTGTATGCATTTCATTAAAAAAATATACATGCACGTAAAGGGACACACAGCAATTTGTACTCAACTACTAAAGTCATAAAAAGCACAAGTTAGGAAAAGAAACATAAGCTTATGAAAAATGTCTATAATATTCACAAGACAAAAACTACTTCATTCGTTTCTTAAGGAGTTTTATTTTTCTTCAGAGGCCTACTGAATAGGTTATAGAACAGAGGTATAGGTTAATAATATAGGTTAATAGAACAGATGCACGTTTGCCTCATTACAACAAATGGGTATGTCATTCAAGTAAACACTAGAAAAGTCAAATAATTTGTCATCACAGAGCAGTCACTTTCTCTTTTCTTTGGTCATCCATGTTTGTATATGGTACACCTGAAAGGGAGAAAAGGATGTAAATTAGAACTGCATAGGCATTCAACGCAAGTGAAGAGTAAAGTTGGTTTTTAAATTAAGTTCTAATGGAAATAATTAACAATAAAAACAATGCTTACTTGTTGATTTCATGCTGAGTTTTTTCTTCCCGCTTTTGTTTTTCCTACGGAGAGAATAAATTGAGGTGAGAGTCTAACATGGTCAATTAATAAGACATTTCTGTTTGCAGGAAACAGTAGAGAGGATTTTTCGGTAGTGAAGGTAAACTGAGGGAAGTCAGTGAATCAAAGTCTTTCAGCAGGGGAATACCAGTCAGGCCGTTCTGTATAAGACTGAGGTGAGACTCACCTGGTTTTCTTTTTGCAGACGCACACAATAGTTATCACAATGGCGAAGACAGTCACTGAGACCAGGACCGCGATCAGGACAATCCACTTGGTTTCTGTTCCAAACAACAATTAAATTTAAAAAACTGAACTTTGATTCTGAAAGCCCATTTATAGGAAAAGATAGCAGATAATAGAGAGTTTCTATTTTTTTCATGTTTTTATTTCATAGTCTTCTATTTATTTATTTATTTTTTACTGTAACCATAATGCCCCTTCTGGGTATACCTTTTTGTAAGTTTGTAGGTTGCATCAGTCAATGAAATATGCAAGCTGTTTTGTTTTAGCGTTATTTTATTCCTTAAATAGAGAAAAAGGAATTTGAGCAGGCCATACCCAGTTTTCCAGGCGGCGTTATCTCCACCTCACAGTTTGTGCCCTCGAAGCCTGTTGCACATTGACAGGTGTAGGTGTTGTTTCCTGCTTCCTCACATGTTCCTCCATTTAGACAGGGATAACTGAGACAAGGAGTAGCTGCAACAGAAAACAGGATATTATTGAGCTTTTTGACGACTTAATTTAGTTTCTCTCACAATCATCGTTTAACATTTTAATTTTTTTGCACTGATTTTATATATATATATATATATATATATATATATATATATATATATATACAGAATTCATTTGTGTAATGTACTTTTTTCCTTATTACCTTCTTAGAGTGTAAGACAAACTTACAAGGCAAGTAGTAGCTTAGTAAGTTAGGTGCTAATTCATTTCCACATATACTGAGAGTGCAAATTAATGTTGCTGCACACATTTGCCATGTGCTCTCATGCTAATATGTCAGCCACTGCATAATTGTAAATTATGACGATCTTTTGGAAACAGAATATCGATTTTGTCACTTAATACTAAGCTGCTGATTTTGGAGACAAACACACACCTCTGTAACAGTCACGTTTGAATTCGTAGATGGCGCAGACATGACCTTCTTGGCAGGTCTTAGGTTCGCACACAACACCAGTGCTGGTGCATTCGCAGGACTGAGAACAGTCGTCAGTTACAAATTTCTCCTTCAGCTGCAAGTGGACAGAGGGAGGCGAGGGGGGAGAATGAACTAAAATTCATCTTTGTCACACATTAGGACACACAATGCACTGCTGTAACTGTTCCACAAGGCCTCTTACCTGGTAGTATCTGTTGAAGAAAGTACAGCCACACTGTGTGTACGGCACACAGATTGCTTCACTCATGACGAAGCCCGCAGCACACTTGCACCCTTCCATACAGTAAGTGGAGTCACAATCGGAAGGTGCTGCCAGGTCGGCACAGGAGGCAGGGCAAGGTGACATACAAGAGGAATAGGTGCTGTTGGCATCACATGTGAGGACTAGGAGAGAGAGAGGGAGAGGGAAAGGTTACAACCATGTCTGATAGAGATGACAGCAGATAATATTCACTTCACAGTTAATTTTAACAAGCTACTTGTAGTTTCTGGAAGCAACTTGGGGTTCAGTATCTTGCCTTATGATGCTTAGACATGCAGCCACAAATGACCCACTCCACTTCAGAGCCACAGCTGCCCCAATGACATGAACTAAAATTGCTATTTCACTAGTATTACATTTATTTGTGTAGTCTCAATCTACGTAAGAAGTGGGGAAATCAATGACATTGGCTGAGTGTACTTCTATGCAGCCATCATCATCACCAGAAGTAGCCCTCTACATTGTCACTATTCCCACATATGAATGCAGTGTGGCTTTTCTGTATGTGTTCTTACCACAGTCCAGCTGCTGCCTCCAGGATCCGAGTTTGACTCCAGCCTCCTGACAGGCTACAGCATACGCTTCATAACTGGCACAACGCAGCGCTGCACTGCCCTGCTCAGCACACAGGTCAAACACACAGTCACTGAGTCACACACACACACACACACACACACACACACACACACACACACACACACACACAAACACAAAGTCATGTTTCCATCACTTCAATGGACATTACACCTGACCTTACATTTATTTTCTTGAGACCTCCCACAGCCATAACCCTAGAGGTGCAAGATTTTCTAAAACAAAAAATATGTACTCATACAATAATAATTCCTCTCAATAATAACTATGACCCAGTAGAAGTATTGCTGTGTATTTGCAAAGACCATGCCCTCTG
Organism: Scatophagus argus; assembly: GCF_020382885.2. Taxonomy (NCBI): domain Eukaryota; kingdom Metazoa; phylum Chordata; class Actinopteri; family Scatophagidae; genus Scatophagus; species Scatophagus argus. The sequence continues at coordinate 1,881,500 of NC_058515.1, read as the reverse complement.
CCTGTATTTTTGATTTTGCTGCCTTTGGTTAGGTGTTTGTTGAGTCACATTCCCAAGTCATTTGTATTTAACAAATTTCCATTTAACATTTAATTTGTATTTAACATTTGCATTTGGTAACTGATAAATTCTGCATAGTACACATTTAATCTAAACACATACAGACATTTGAAACAGGAGTATCAAGTGTAATGTTTGATATTGTACATGCACAACATAAAACTATTGTCACTATTGAGCACACACTCCCAGACTACTCACTCCTGGTAGGTTTGAGGAGAAAGTGTTGCATGACAGGTGGCAAACGGTCCGTTGGAATCAGACAGTGCTCCACACTGAGCCCCACTGTTGTAGTCATTGAGCTGAGACTGAGAGCAATCTGATGTCCCATATCCTGAATCAAGATCAGTCTCTACCTCTCGCCTAATAAAAAAGAAGGATGCAAGGAGAGAGGAACAAAGAGCTTTGTTAAAGCAGTGTCTAACCTAACATAATTACAAGTGAACTAGCACAGGAAGTTGAACGAATAGCATTATGATATAACAATCTAACAAGAGTGCAACAAACAGCACTATACTGTTGGTCAGAAATTTTAAAAAAATCCGAATTTTTGTCAGATGTGCCATCATACATGTAATAATGGAAAATAAAACTAGAACATTTTTGCATAGCTATTCACTTTTCATGGCAGGAGTCATGGAGTCCAAAAAGTAAAAGTGTGCAAAAAGAGTTAACAGCTTTAACGTAAACTGTACAATATACTGCTATACAGGCTGTATACATATCAACATAGTGGTGGAAGGTGATGATTGTGGGTAAGTATAGCTATTTGCTAACAAAGGCCACGGCAATAAAGATATAGATTTAGAATAGTTTATTGCACGATATGCAAAAAAGAGAGCCAAGAAGGGATAAAATAATTAAGCAATGAGGGGGTGGAGGATGTAGGATGACAGTAGAGGATAGAAGGGTGAGGGGTGGGGTGAAGCATAAAAGGATGATGGCGGCAATTAGGGTTGTAAAGGGATGGATGAACGATTAAGATAATGGATCAGTGTCAGTGGTTATCTTGCTTTATTTTAAGTGGTAGATAAGTGCCAGAAGAATAAATGCTGTATCAGCAGTCTTCTTCAGTAAAGAAGATAATCATAGCAATAATCACAATAATAAATCATAAACAGACAGTGCTTATGATTTCTCTCCATAAATAACATGATTATTTTCAAATTATCCTGTGACCAAAGTTGGCCTGAAAAGGTAAAACCTTGAATTTAGACTATGTTACAACTTTTAAGTGTTTCCCAGGTCAAGAATGAATCTCCACATTCACGAACACAAATGTATCTAATTGGCCCAAGCTTTCTAATATCTAAATTTACAGATTAAAGCAGTAGCCCTGGTTGAGGTCATACCTGTGGACTATGTGAGGCAGCTGGAAGATCTTCAGTCCATCAGCCTGTCGGTCACTGACTCGCCAACTTTCTCCAAAGTTGTTCACGTCCTTGACCACCGTCCCATCTGGCTTCATGTACTCATTTTTGGTGATGCCATCATAGTTTCCACACAGCCCTCTGACAAAGTTCTTATAAGTGCTGGGCAGTATAATCTCTGATACACACAGAAAGATTAAGAAGGAAAATTTACGTATCCGCAAACATTCCAAATAAGTGCTCAATTTGTGAGGACAGGAGTTTCTTTTTATACCTCCACGACTGCTACCATCGAAGCGTACAGTGAGTCCAAAGTCAGTGGTGAGCTGCATCTGCCTGGAGTTCATCGTGATGGTCAAACCATCAACTGGACTGAGAGGAGGAGCAACACGTTCCCCATTCACCTAGTAGTGATACAATATGATGACAGTCAATGCTTTTTACTGCAAAAGCCAGCAAAAAATGAACTGTGATTACACCGAACGAAGACAAACTACTGACCAGGACAGTCTTCTTCTGCAGAAAGCGGACATTGACACCATAAACATCAATGTACATCTGATCCAGGAATGACACCTTCTTGTTCCCTCCACGTCTGATGTTCTTTCCCCTCACAATCAGGGATGACAGGGAGTTCGGTAGGTTGTGACTCTGAGTCAAGACATAGGTGTAGGGACCTTGGAAGTGATGGCTGAAACCATCAAATGTTCTGTAGTGCGGATCTCCAGAGATGCTGCACTTGTTGAACTCTAGAGAGGATGGCAGAATAAATGAGAAGATCAAAATGGATTATGACCAAAACAATACCAAAATGTACAATACAAAAAAATGTCTTTCCACTGTACAGGGCCTTGCAGTTACAACATGTTGTGATATTAGAGATGAAGCTTTTGCACTCACGAGTGGGTTTGCAGTAGAGCTCTCCATATTTGTCCAGGGCACACACTGTGTTAGAATCACATCCGTGGTCCTTGCAAGTAATTTGGCCCCCAGTGTTACAGGTACATAAGTCAGCACATTTATCTGTCAGCCATGAGTCTCCCAGCTAAAGAAGAAAATTCTTTGTCATAATCATAGCACAACGGAGCGACACTTGTTCTCTGCAATGAAACTATCCCTGAGGAGCAGTGGGCAGCCACTGTATAGCACATGGTATTCCCATGTGTAATAATCTTTCCTGTCATTCCTAAAGAATGATTCATGTTATATTTGTGGAACATCTGTGCAGCTGCCTGCTGCTTATACCCAAAAAAGGGAGCTTCACATCATGGTATTAAGAGACAGTACTTGACTGATGGACTGCTCAGAGCACTTTGCAACATGAGCTAGCATTCACCCATTGACACACAAGCACACACTGGTGGCAGAGGATACTGTGCATGGTGGCACCTGCTCATCAGTAGCAATAACCATACTCACAAGCACTCATACACTGCTGCCATCGAGGGCAAATCGGGGTTCAGTGTTGATGTGTAGACTGCAGAGGCCAGGGAGGCCCTAAGAAAATGTGGCCTGCAGTGTTTATAACATGCATCTAGTTTTGATTTCAGTATTCAGGATGTTCTATGATACAACATCCTGTTTATGCTTATCAACCAGCAGTAGCAGGAACTATGCTTCACTCACATCATGGTAATGTCCATCTGAGTCCAGACAGCCACATTTGTCCATTGGAACACACTTGTTGTCACTGAGGACGTAGCCAGCGTCACACTGGCAGCCCTCCACACAAGTGGTTGGAGGGAAGGGACAGGAAACGGGGAACAGGTCAGAGCAGGTAGGGGGGCAGGGCGCAGTGCAGTCTGAGTAGTGGCTGTTAGGAGGGCAGGGCAGGGCTGCAGAACATGAATAGAATGAAGTACGTTATGAATGTTACGATTAGAACTACAACATTTATTTATTGTCATTCACTGTTACTATAACTTACGACAGAAGGTGCTGTTCCTCCAGCTGATGGTGACTCCAGCACTCTGGCAGGCCTGAGCGTACGCCTCCACGTTGTCACAGAGCGTAGCCTGCATGCCGTCATACTCACACATATCATAGATGCAGTTACCCAGGAAAGCCTCAGGGGGCACTACAGAGTGGCAGGGCTTGAACCGGTCAGAGAGGATGACCTCAGCACATATAGTCTCATATAGCTTCTCTTCTTCCGCGGTGCAGTTGGGGTGGATGTCTGGACGAGTGTCTGGCTGACAGCTAGAAAAGGGGGAAGGTTTAGATTATTGCTTTTGTCAGGCTAATACACTGTTCACGTTTTGGAACAGTGCATGCTGCTATTTCCACAAATTGGCAGAGCTTCTGGGGAAGACCTGGTCTCATCAGGAGAGAGAGCATTCATCCCACTTTGGATGGAGCAGCTGTACTGGTAAATTACTTCATTGATCACAATATAACTTTATTCTGTATAACTGAAACCTGGCTTCGAGCAGAAGAATATGTCAGCCTAAATGAATCCACTCCCCCCAAGTCATATTAATACTCACATTCCTCGAGACACCAGTGGAGGAGGTGGAGTTGCAAGCATTTTTGACCCAAGTCTATCATTCACTCCAAAGCCTAAAGTCAACTGTCGAAAGCCTTGTTCTTAGTCTTTCTTCTTAAGCAACTATAGACCAATATCTAATCTTCCATATCTTTCCAAGATCCTTGACAGAACAGTCACCAAATCAGCTACATGACTTTCTACATGGTAATAGTTTATTTGAGGATTTCAATCTGGCTTTAAAGCTCATCATAGCGCGGAGACGGCATTGGTCAAATTCACAAATGACCTTCTATTGCATCAGACAAGGGATTCTCTTTAACCTCCACAATATTGCAAAAAATTAGGCACATTCTGAGTCAGAAAGATGTAAAAATTTGTCCATTCATTTATGACTTCCAGGCTGGATTATTGTTGACTTTTATCAGGTTGCCCCAATAAGTCTCTAAAGACTCTCCAGCTAATCCTATTATCCCACAAGAGCTTTGTGTTCCCAAGATGCAGGATTACTTGTGGTCTTGTGGTCTGATAGACGTAGATAGTAGATTGGGAACCAGAGCCTTTAGTTATCAAGCTCCTCTACTGTGGAACCATATTCCGGTTTCCACACCCTCTCTACGTTTAAGAGTAGACTTAAAACTTTCCTTTTTGATAAATCTTATAGTTAGGACTGCCCAAGGTTGGCCCCTAGTTATGCTGCTATAGGCTTAGACTGCCAGGGGATCTCACTGAAAAAAATCACTGAAAAATGCCCTTTGAACTTTATGAAATTCTTACAGGAAGTGAAAATGGTGAACAGAGAAACTGACTTTTATGATGCAGCCCTCATGCTATCCAGATATTATAGAGTAAACCATGTATAGTTTTTGTAACCAACTGACCCAGGATCACTGTCTCCATCTGATTTCCAGCTATTGCCCAGTTCAATCACATCCTTGGCTGGTGTCATGTCGGGTTTAAGGTTGTCATCAGAGGAGTCGTGGTTGTAGTTCCCACACATGCCACACAGCTGGAAAGGAGGGGGGTGAAACAGGCTTATTATGGTGTTTCATACATGAAGGACATCAAAAAGATTCCATCTTGTAGCTTTCATAATCTTCTAAAAAATCCCAAGTTTGAATTTCTAACAACATTTCAAATGATATGAATAATGGAACCTATATTCTAACTGTCAAACATGACACTGAGAAATGTGGTGCATGCATGCACAACTGCTGTCTTCACACCTTGTTGAAGTATTCTCCTGGAACAGTGATCTCCAAGTGATGGACTCCATCAAACTTCACTTGTAGACCAAAGTTTGTGTCCAGCAGACTGTAGGATCCACTGGTTATCACCTTGGCGCCGGCCACATCAATGGAAATTGGGGTTCGCACCCGCCTTCCATTCAGCTATGATAAGACATAGTCCACAGGCGTCAGTCAGAAGACAATTTTACTATACCGTATCACATTACTTTATAGCATTTGTAGTCCAATATCATTCCATCTGAATGAAATGAAGGATGGTCTTTACCAGAACTCTGTGGCTTTTTTGCAGTTCAACCACGGTGTCATGAGGCAGGTAGACTTTTACGGAGCGAACATAGGAGGCATCTGGTTGACCACGTTCTTCGTTTTTGGCCACTATCTTAAATGGAGTTACTTGGGTGGAGTTACACACCTAGAAGATTCAGAAAAAGATTTTTTCTTAATGTTTCCCATACTTTAAAAAGTATTTACTGTACAACAGACACACTGTATAGCTGGAAAAGCAGCCAGCACCACAAACAGATGTGTATGAACTTCAAAAAGAAATGTGTAATAGCATTCGAATTCATCACATACCTCCACCAGAGTGTAAGTGCAGGTACCCATGAATGTGTGCATCACACCATCAAAGGTGTAGTAATGGGGATCTCCAGCCACATGGCATACGCCTTTACCTGAAGAGGGAAGGAGGCTCAGTGAAATGTAAAAAATTTATTTTATGATTTATGTCTCACTATGAACAAACAGAAATGATGAACATAAGACTCGACTTAAAATAAACCCAGATTATTCTAACTATTCTTCATCCAGTCCATTTAAGTTTACCTGTAGAATGGCAGTCCAGTTGTCCTTCGACAACTTTGCACTCCTGAGCAGGGCTGCATTGCCACGGTTCACAGGTGATGTTGAAGTTGCTGTTACACTTGCAGCGTTCTGAGCAGTCCTTCTCAGTGAACCAAGAATCTCCTACCTACACACACACACAAACACACACACACAGAGAGCACAGAAAAAAATCTAAATCAAAAAAACCCAAAACAAAACAAAACCAAGGAAAATAAAAATGATTCCCCTTGAGTGTTCCACCTGAGCATTCTTACCGGCCGATATGTTCCGTCCCCCTCAGTACATCCGCACTCACTGAGTGGGACACATTTCCCTCCACTGAGGATGAGGCCAGGGTTACAGAAACATCCTTCCACACAGGGCTGGTCACAGGAGCCACTGGGGCCTGCAGGGTCCTGACAGCTGGGCTGGGGGCATGCGGGGCCACACGGGTTGTAATGGCTGCCTGCGGGGCACTTCAGAGCTGGAGGAAGCAGAACATTTGGAAAAAGAATGTTTGAAAGATGTTTAGTAAAATACACAACATTAGAACTTCCATTCATCTCTAAACAAAAAGGATTTATTTATAGTTTTTTCCTCAAATGTAAAGCAGCAGAAGTTTTCTTAAGTATCTGGTGTGTTCACAGTTTGTTTGGGCCAGAGACAGAAAGGGTATTGGAGCTCAAGAGGTAATCAAGCCAGGCTTCAGAGGCCTGGAGTCATCAGGGTAGAGGAGTGGGACCCCTGACTCATCACTCCGGGAAGCATGGTGCAACATGGTCCTCAGTGGTCATCTCTAAACCCATCATCACAGTCCTGGCAACACAGTTAAGCTCCTGTAGGCTGTTGGCATCAGGCCAGAGGTGAATATCCTTCACCTTGTCGGCCACAGCAAGCACAAGGATATAAGCCCATACAACCCATAGTGCCAACCCAAATAAACTTCAAGGCAAAGGCAGCAGGCCTCGAGCTGGCAGATTTTCACAGTATTACTTGGGTGATTGGGCAGTCCATTTCAAAGATGCATGGGTTTTCAAAACAGTGTTCCTGGGTTCCAGTTTGCAGTTCTCATGCCAGCTCCCACCACTGTCATGGGTTAAGGTGACCTCAGTCACAGATCCTAGGAGGGCCCTTTGCCACAAGAGACAGCCACAGTGCAGAACAAGAAAGCCATCACAGCAGTAGATCCTCATATACAGACCAATGAGTTTTGTTAAACATATTTTCTAATACTGAAGAAAGACATTCCTCTCTGGAAGGTACTGCACCCAAGTAGGCTGAACACACATTAATCTCCATAGGCCTCATAGAAGCATATTTTCATATACCTGTTCAACTAGAATATAGGAAATATGTTCACTTTGGCTTCCAAGGTCAGCCACCAGTTTGATGTTCTTCCACTTGGCTTCAAAGGAAGTATGAAAGCAGCATTAAGAATACAGTATCTAAAGGGAGTGAAGAACCTCCCTTATCTTGATGATTTGGGTCCCTTTTTGTGGGAAGAACAAAAAACATTCAAGGTCCTCCCTTACATCATTTCTGGGCATGTCTGTAAATGAGACAAGAGTTACAGACCACCTGATTAGTCTGTATCTGGATTCAGTGTTGATGCGGTAGCATCTGAATGTGGATGAAGTGGAGACGATTCAATGCCTGGTGCAGTCGTTAAACCTTGGAGCAAGTTTGCCCTTTCAGACACTGTTCAGGATGCTCGGGATGTTAGCTGTGGCCTTATCAATCAAACCTCTGTCGCTACTGCACCAGCCACAACAAAGTGATCTTGAAGCCCTAGTTTGGGAGACCTTGCAGAACAAAGGCTTCTTCCACATCATGAAGGCCAAATTACCTTGTCCAGTCCGGGCTGTAGTTGTACATTGAAGCAATACAGAGCTTTAGGCACTCACTTGTATGCTACAGAGGAAAAGAACAATGCTATCTGTGCAAAGGCTCTTCCTGTCCCCTCAGATGTTATCTGCCAAGTTATCTGCACGTCATGTTATCTATCAGGATGCTGCAGCATATTGGACTGTGTTTTGCTCGCATTTTCAAAGTTCCTCACTTGCCTCATTTTTGTGACAACAAGGCACAAGACACTGATGAGGTGTCAGTGAGGCAGTAGTGGTAATTATATCTGGGATATATATTATATACTGCCCCATCTCAATATCTTCTATGCAATACATTTTGTAGTAGACACATTGCTAAAGGCAATTTTATACACACAAACAAAGACACGTGCACACACAACTTACGACAGAAAGTATTGCTTCTCCATTCAATGTGGACTCCTGCAGCAGCACACATGTCAGCATAGCTTTCTATGGCCTGGCAAAGAGCCACAGTCTGACCTCCGGTGGCACACATGTCATACCGACAGTTTCCAAAGTATGGTTCAGGTGGCACGGCAGTGTGGCAGGGCTTAAAGATACCTGAGGTCAAGACATAGAAATGTAGTGAAGGTGAATGGGAGACAAACTCATTTGACTCATTTGATGTTTTTTTTTTTTTATCTGACTACTTTATTTGATTACTCTATAGTAACTCTACATGCAGTATCAGTCTTTTTGGTGTCCTAGTTAAACAATGATAACTAGATGAGAGATATTTGCGAAACCTTAAAGCAGTGGTTCTCCTAACCCCACAATGTTACAATGTCACAATGATAGGTGAAGAAACTAATTATAAAGTATTCAAGTTAAGTTTTAGGTAAATAAATGTCGACACAATAGCATCAGAAAATTACTGTTTGTTTGTCACTGTTTATTATCCCACTTAAATTAATTAATTTTACATACTCATTTACATCATATTAATATTTTTCCCTGATTAATCCCTACCTATCCCTTACTGACTGTGCTGAGCTTGATGCTTACATGTTGAGAGTAATGAAGACAGAGTCAAGACACCTAACAGACATACTTAATAAATATCAAACATGTAAATGCTGTATGTTTGCTAATTACATGAACATTAGACAAAGATGTAGGTGGGTGCTGTCAGTGCTTATTTTATTGCTTGATCCTTGGTCTTTCAGCATCTGCCACATTGGAATAAGCTCCTTTAAAGTGTTAAAGGCAGCAGGATACGGACAAATAAGTGGCAGGCCTGGAAAGTGCTGTTCTCAAAATTGTGCACTGTGTTTGTGCCTTTGTCATACCATTGGGATCTGTGATCATGCCACAGCTGGTGGGTTTATTGGCCTCCTCCTCCACCTCTTTATCACAGTCTTCCTGTCCTCCACCATTGGTGCAACTGGAGAAAGGGTGGACAGTTTATGAGAATGGAATAAAGTAATGAGTCCTGTTGTGCCTTTGAGTATGTACATGATATATGCACGCCCTCTGCCCATCCAACACTTAGAGCATCATATCTTAGAAATTTGCTGCAGATGGTTCCCTGAGAATAAATTAGTTTCAACAACATCAAATTTGGTCTCAAATACCTGAAAGTACAGTCAGCAAAAACAAACAAAAGCCAGCTTAAAGAACATTAAGGACATTAAGGAGTGGATCAAAGTACCACTGTATAATGGATGACTTGGGAAACTTGCATGATGAACATCCTACTCTTAGTTGCTTCCACAGAAATAGTGTTTTAAATTTCATAATGATTCACAGTAGGTTTCACTTTCTTGTTCTTGTCAGTCACTCTTGAGCCACTGTTAATTGAACTTAGTATCTGCTGTAGTAATTTCCATTAAATGCTTACTCTCTGTTAAGCTACTGTTAATGACGCACTTCCTGCACAAATGTTCAACTTCAACTCAATGAAGTTGTCATGGATTTAGTTATGCTGTGACTCACTCAGGCCGTGGGTCAGGAACCTCCCAGCTGTCTCCCAGTTCATTGGTGTTAGCAGCTGGTGTATTGTCTGGTTTCAAGTTGTCATCATCTGGATCTCCATTGAAATTTCCTGCCGTGGCAACATATTAAAACTCAACACAGAGTGACCAGTCAACATGCTGTAAAATACATTCGGGGTTGTTTTTGTTGACCTAGTAGTATTTGGTTTAAAAGCTTTATAATGTCAGTACTGGTTCATCATACTGGTTCTTACCACACATGCCACAGAGCAGACCATTGTACGAGGTTGGCACACTGACGTCAGCATAGTGGTCACCATTGAAACGTACTCTCAGGCCAAAGGATGTCTCCAAGACAACAAACTTGCCACTCATGTAGATCTTAGTTCCACTGATGGAGGTGACAGGTGGGACGACCACTGTTCCGTTGACCTGAAGAACAAAGAGATATTTCTTCTAATGATGGACAGAAAGGGCAAAGAGGAGAAGTAGAAAGTGGAGGCGTTCGTTTCAAACGGCGGCTACCAAAATTTTTTCTGTTTATTAATCCCAAATCAGTCAGGTTCGCTGACCTTTTTTGAATCTGGTTTTTCGACATGTCACATCAGGAAAAGCACAGATGTAACTAATAGGATTAAGGATGACTTGATGTAATGCAGTAATCAATATTATTAGCTACTACACCTGCATTAGACAAGTAAAACCGATTTAAAAAAATCTTCATTTCACTCCACAGTTTTTTCTGGTCATGCCTCCCAAACCCCAAATTTAACAACTCAAATGCTCATGACATTGCCCCAGGCTCCAACCTGATCTCTTCAGTTGTTTTGTTTTGTCAAACCAACAGTCCAAAACACAAAGATATTCAGTTTACTACTGTAGACTAATAAAACCAGTAACTATTCATGTTTTTTAAGCTGGCACTATTCTTTTTTCAGGGCATTATTCCACAAAGTTGAAAGCTGTCAATTGGCTAATCCATTTATCATCCAGTCGTTTCAGCATGAAATATTAGGAGCACTTGTTCATCTTTGGTGCTCAACAGTAAGCTCTCCCTAACAATCGGACCTACAGTACAAAGATGCAGCAAAAGTGGACATTACTGATTACTAATCTAACTAACCGTCGTCGTCGTCTAACTTACCTGGACTGTGCGGCCTTTACCGAGGATGACAGTCACACCGTCCACATTGATTACCACAGCCCTGACATAGGAAACCTTCTTATTACTTCCTCTGTGTTCATTCTGGGTTTCCACTGTGAAATAAGGCATGCTAGAGGAGGCGTTGCAAGGTTTGGTCAGGGTGTAGGAACAGGCTCCCATGTAATGATGGGTGTGTTTGTCAAAGGTATTGTAGTGGGGATCACCGCATACAGAGCAGACACCATTTCCTGAACAAGAGAGATAAGGATTTATTTATATTTACTTATAAAATATTTTAGTTTGTGTGTGTGTGTATGTGTGTTTAACATACCCAGAGGACGACATTCATATTCTCCATCTTGTATTTGGCAGCTCTCAGTGGTTGGTTTACAGCTGCTGTTGTGACACTGGATCAGTCCTCCACTGTGACAGGCACACTTCTGCTCACAACCCTCCAAGTACCACTCGTCACCAACCTGACAAACACACACACATACAATATGCAAATAAACACACAAATATTTCAATGCATTAAGCCTCCACAAAAAATTTTCATGAGGGGCAATAACCATTCATATGAACAATCACATGCCAATGGAAGAGCCATTGAGAGCAATTTTGGGTTAAGCATTTCCCAAGGACAATTTGGCATGCAGACTGCAAGGGTCAGGGTTTGATATTATGATTAGTGGATGAGAGCTCTACCTCCTGAGCCACAGCCACACCAAGTAGATTCTGGTCTGCACAAGGCTCTTGTTGTTTAATTTAATCCATCATAAGAATGATTTACTTCGTAGACCCATCCATGATTGCTTTTATAAAGTGCTTACATCAAGGCAACCATAACCAAATTAATCATTAAGATGCACATCATGTGCCCTGGATTCTTTGGTTCTAGCAAAATATCTCCAAAACTTAATATCAGTCAGGTTTCATTTTAAATATAAACCTCGCAGCAAAGGGAGCATGAGATTAGTACATGTTATTTGGAGGATGTTTCCACTTACGGGATGATAGGATCCACTGGTGTCAACACAGCCACAGTCTTTCAGTGCCACACACTTGTCGTTGCTGAGGATGAAGCCTGGGTCACACTTGCAACCCTCCACACACACGTCCTCACAGCCGGGGGAGCCCACCACACCCAGACAAGTCTCTGGGCAGGAACTCACACACAGAGAGTAGGAGCTGTTGGGAGGACAAGCCAGTGCTGCATGGAGAAACGAAGGGCATAGAAGAGAGAGTTGGGAAGATGAAGGATTTAAGAAAGGGCATTAGAAAGATAGATAAGATGAGCGGAAGGATTAAGCTGAGGATGAAGTGATAAATATGTTCTCAATTTTTGTTGAAGTGACTTTTTGAAAGAAATCTGTTTTTAATCTATTTGATGTTGTTGAGAAGCATATTTCAGATGGAATAGCCTCTATACAGAACGGTTCTCATCATATAATTATTCTGAGGACTTGTCATGTGCAACAACCAAACCATAACAAAAAAAAAGTATAAACGTTACGACTTTTTCACGTAAATTTGGGTTACCATTCCACATGACAGTTTGCCTGACTCTTCTTGTGGGGAACATGACTGTACCAAATTTCACGGTAATCTGTCTAATAGTTGTCAAGCTATTTCACACTGGACTAAGTGACTAAACAACCATTGCCATACTTACTAGCAGACAATGATTCTCTCCTCTGGAAAAAAAAAGACAGTTTATCATATTAAAATATTCAAGGCTTACGGCAGAAGTCTGGAGTCCTCCACTGGTAGACCTTGGCTCCAGCACTCTGGCAAGCATCAGTGTAGGCCTGGAGCTGGTCACACAGTACATGCTGCTGTCCACTGAACTGACACATGTCATACACACAGCTCTGGAAAAATGGAGTGGGATTCACCACCTTGACACACTCCCTGGAACAGAGAAAAACACTCATTCAGATTTGGGGAGAAGAGGACAGAAACGGTCAGTGAAGGGCTGAAAGAAGTCAAAATCATAATTCCATCTATTAATATCAGGCTGATAAACATTAAACTTAAGTATGGATACTTTAAAAGTTAGAATACATGATAAAATGAAGAGTCGCCTCACATGCCTTTTAGGCAAACTCTAGTTGAGATTTAATAAGAGCGTTCTTCAAAAGTGGCTTTCTTGCATAAAGACTGGTGAAGAACCTGGGCAACAGTTGCTATATGCACAGTCTCTCCCACCTCAGCTGCTGAAGCTTTGAACTCTGAATAGTTATAGGTGTCTTGATGGTGTCTCACTAGTTTCCTTCTTGCACAGTCCCTCAGCTCTGGGAGATTTGTGCCATATTCCTTCCATTTCTTAATGATGCATTTAACTGAAATCCAAGGGATATTCAGTAACTTGGAAATTTATTTGTATGACTTACACTTTTCAATGACCTTATCTTGGAGTTACATGTTCACAGGCATCATGGTGTAATTGTAGCTAGGAATACTGATTAACCAGTGACTTCTAGACAGTGTCTTTATACTAACATTATTGGGGCACATTCACTGGACTCAGGTAATCTCAATTTCACTAATTGTGAGACAACCAGCTCAACTAAGTCGGTCACTTTAAAGGGGGTGAATATTTACTCATTTAATTGGCTATGATTCCATTTATAAAAGCAGCAAAGGGAAAACATCCATGGGGGAGAATATTTTTTATAGGCACTGTACAGTCCTTTTAAAAATATCCTAAGTCTGCATTTAACAGTGTGTGCTTGAGTGTGGGTCAGAGTTCAGTGTTGTTGAAGTGATGTTTCAACAAGCTATAATTGTAATCTCAAGAAAGATAAAAGAGTCATCTTTGCAGAGATAACACTATCTGTGTAGTCAAATGCTTTGTAGAAACTTGTGAATGATTTCTGTGGTTATCTTGTTATTTAAAAATGTTATAAAAAGAAAGACTAACAAAACTGCATGTTTTGTTTTGTTGGGTTTTGTTGGGTCTCTCTAAAAATGAAATTAAAGAGTTTGGTCTGGACCTGCTCTAATTGGAAAGTGTCATGACGCAACTGTTATATAAATAAATTGAATTGAATTGAACTGCACTGCTAAGGTATCATTTGTAAATATTCAGACAGATGTTTGATTCAGTCACGCCCTCTATCAACATTATCATCCTCTAATATCGATTTAATTTGAAAAGCTTTATTAAATCTAAAAGAGGTTAATTAATTAAAGACTAATAGAGTAAAATAAAATTAAAAAGTTTTCTGAAGATTTTTGGTTTGATTTTTTTTTTGCATGTATGTATGTAAATGGATATGTTAAAAATATTACAAGAATAATTCATAAATAAAAAGAATAGTTCACTAATAACATTAACATGACAAAAATAAATCTGAGCTATGTGTGTTGCATCTGTCTCTTTCATTGCTTTACAGTTCTGGTTTTACCAGGACAAAAATTTAAGTTAGTCACATTACATTATTAACAGAGGCCGTGTGACTTTTCAGATCATTCAATCTTTTCAGATTGGAAAGTATAAAGTTTGGGGAGGACCCTTCACAGGCCAAAAGTAGACACTACTGAAGTGTGTCACGGGAAATCTTGAATCTGCTAGGGACTAAAAATCCCCATTTAAAAATGCACAATTACAAATTTCCAAAAGAATCACAAAAAAAAACAAAACAAAACCAAAAAAAACCCTGAAAAAACGACACAAGATCAGATTCAGATTCTGATTGTCTGCAGAGTTATGGTTTTTATCTCAGGATCCTCTAAACAGTAGATCACTCTGCTGTCCTCTTGGAGCAGGTTAAAGATTAAGAATAAAAGGTTGTTTTCACCTGAAGGGTCCAGCAGGGTCTGTGATTTTGCCACACTTGTCTGGTTTCACCAGCTCTGCTTCAAGTTTGGGGTCACAGTCTGGGTCAGGCTTGATGTCTGGCATACACCTGATCAGTAAAAACACCATGGTCACATTCCATTTCATAAAACAGCAGATTATTCAATTTCATTTATCTTAAAGAATTATGTCAGTATGAATTTAGACAGCAAGTACATAACTGAAGACATCTATAGCATTATATTTTTGTGCTCATAATGCCACATTGTGTACCGGTACTCAGAATCTGGAAATTCTCAGATCATGTGACAAAGATGAATGCATTTTAACTCACGAGTCATCCTCATCCTCTTCTGTCTGCCAGCTGTTCCCAAAGTCATTGACATTTCCTACCAAAGTGCCATCTGGAGTGGTGAAATCATTGTCTGGGCTCCCATCGTAGTCACCACAGAGACCACACATTTGGTCATAGTAGGAGCTGAAGGAAAGACAAGGACAAAGAGAATATGGATTAAGAGATGAAGAGGAATGTCTTAAGAAGACTTATAAAACGCTATTTGATTCTTTAATGTAATTCTAGAAATAAAGCAACAGAGCTTACACAGAGATTAAACAGAGATTATGGCCCAGGTAGATTTAGCATTTCTACAAACTGTTGTATCTTGGATATACTCAAAAATGCCATCATTGTTAATAAAATTTACTGAAGCCCATATAATCCTGCGTTTAAACAAATTTTAAAGGAAGCTGTGTATACGGTCAATTTATAAACTCAGCTACTCTTAGTGGCAGAAGCTGAGGTGTAAACACATCCACAAATGTAAGAAGTTTCAACCTGTGCGAAAAATTGGGTTGATGATTCAAACTGATGACGATGTAAAATCAACAAAAAAAAGAAAAAAAAAAAAAGGAAAGGGGGATTGAGCTAAATAACAAAATGCTTATAAAAAGCAAAAGCTGTATACTGAAGTGAACAATGCTCGGATAAAATTTGTGTCACATCAAACAAATAAAGACAGTTTATCTGTTCAGGATTTCAGCAACAAATGTGGATCACGATCACGAGCCATGACAGTCACACGATCTTAACGGAGAAGGTTTGCAAATGTACTTATATATACCTATAAACAACAACTCAAATATATAATTTCAAGGTATGAGGGGTGGAAGTGTGTCAGCAGTTTAGATGAATGTTAAGTGGTGAGTGGAGGCCTGTTGTTAAGTGCAAAACCTAAACATTAACCAAACCAAAGCCAACCAACAAGGATAAAGGATAAGTGAGGTTATATTATTCAGACGGCAGCCATATTTGATAAATATTACCTCTGACACAGTGTCACCACCTGATTGTTAAACTTAAACAAACCTCTGTACTAACCTGGGAACTGAGATCTGTGCGTAATGGTTTCCATCCCAACGCACCTGGAGACCAAAGGGCGTCTGCAGGATGACGTACTGACCGGCAAGCCGGAGAGAGATGTGAGGTGAGGCTATGTAAGGGAGGGCCACCCGCAGTCCATTTACCTGCCAGAGGGATTCACCAAAAGACAATGTTAAAAAGGAGCTATGTGTACACTTAATATTTGTTACGGTTTCCTGTCAGCTTTACATATCTGATTAATCACAGATAACATGGATAAAAACCCAGCACACAGGGATTTCGGTCTCTCTTTGTATAACTTTGAGAGCAAGATGACGCTGACACAGTGCGTTGACGCTGACATAGCTGACAAAGATGAGTACAAGAAACAATGAGGATTAGGACTGTGATCAGATTTCTGGGATTAAAAAGAGATAAAAGTCAAGGACTGAGGATGAGATAAAAAAAAAAAAGTGAATAGAACAAGGGCTTTGAGTTGTAATTTCACTAAACCGGAAGATTAGTCTTGATATAGAGAGAGTCATTCAACTGTGTGTGTGTACGTGGCACATGTAAATGCACATACCCAATCACCTCTTGTGATAGTGAAAACGTGTAAAGGTTACCTACAGACACAGAATACATTGCGCACTGGTGTTAGCGATGCCCATACTGACCAGAATCTTCCTGGTTTTCATCATAGTCACAGTGATTCCATTTACAGTGACATAGAGTTTTCTCAGGTAGGACAGTCCTGACACCCCTCGCTCCTCATTCTTTGCCTCCACTGAGAACCAAGGACCTGCACAGGCAGAACATAATTCACTTTTTAAAACTCACAAATACACTTACCCAGTAATCAGGTTACTGTCCTTCCTACTTCCGTCACAGTTAGTGCATTCCCATTCACATAAAAACAGAACATTACTGCTTTGTGCAGTAACATCAGTAGAAGATGATGTAGAAGATGACTGAATGAGTTAGACTGATGACCGCTATAGATACTTTTGTCTATCACATAGATGTAGTTACACCTCTTGGTCTCAACACATCAGATTTTTTTTGATTACTTGAAGTTAATAAGGTTGAGGACAAACAAACTTTCCAAAGCTGATGAAGATTCATTTGTAGAAGGCATAAAAAAGTTCAAAATAACTGAGAATCTGTTGAAGCGCAACAACACTTACAAATGTTTAAATTTATTCCTACCTGTGTTGTTCTTGCAGGTTCTGGCCAGTGTGTAGGTACATGTTCCCATGAAGCTGTAGTACTTCTTGTCAAACGTAGTGTAGTGAGGATCACCAGAAACCACACAGTCTTGAGAGTCTGAGATGAAGGGAGAAGCAGCCTGAACAACTTGGAAACATCAGACTACAATACAGCTTTTTTCTAACACTGCTATGAGCTGCTGACTGACTGCTCCTAAACCTTAAAATGTAAAACATTTCATAACAGAACTGATGTTCTCCCTCAAGTTGACAGAACTCCATTAATACCACATCTATGAATAAGATGACCGAAATGCACGCTCCCTCCATAGACAATTGAGAATCATATTTCCAATTTAAGCCTGTTAAGACCAAAGATTCATGACCAGACAAGTTGAAAAATATAACTACTCACAATATCTGTTCTGAAAATCTGACAGTTTATACCAATGCAACTGGACAATACAAATTGTCTCAACAGCTTTATGTACTTCTGTTCTAACTGCCAGCTACTCTGGCTTTTTTGTAGCAGCTTTGAATGAGCAAAGAGATATTGAGTGAACCATTGTTCTGTTAAAATTTTGTTATGTCAAAAATCAAGATTTAACCATTAATCGAAAGGGAAAGAGGTTCTGGGCTCTGGGGTAAACTCACCAGTGGGATAGCACGCCAGCTCACCATTCTGGAGTTTACACTCATGCATTGGAGGGCATTCAGAGGCCACACAGGTAATGGAGGAAGCATCACACCTACACTTACGCTTACAATCTTCTTCATAAAACTCCTCTCCTGGCTGACACACACACACACACACACATTTGAATTATGTAAACAGGAGGAAACTTAAATCACGAATCACTTCAACACAACTTCATAGAGTATGTAATAGAGTATCACCAAGATCACAGCTGTGGGTTTTATGAGTATATGACTTTATAACATCCCAGTTCAAACTTACATTTAATGACAGTGTACAGGCAGAAAATTGTGCTGAGGAAAATGTACCAACTTAGACCATCTTCACTGTACCTCATAATACTGGCCGTTGGTGTGATTGCAGCCACAAGAATTCTTCATGACACACTTGCCGGCACTCAGGACATAGCCAGGATTGCACACACAAGCTTCTGAGCAGGGTCCATCACAGGAGGGAGGTTTTCCAGAACATGTTTCCTGGCATGGGTCTGCACAGGGCTCATAGTGGCTGTTGCTGGGGCAATTCAGCGCTAGGGGTTGATGGGAGGATGAAGTCAGTGATAAGCAGGGAAGCATGGACTCGATACTGATATGGGATATTTGTCTGATATTGACTCAGATGGCTGGATCAGGTATTGTGATAGTGAGGCTGTCTGATTCAAATTAAAATTAAATTAAAATCAAGTTAAATTTAAGAGGACCACTCCTTGTGTTGATATAAAAGGGTCATTTTGAGGTAACAAAAACCTCAATTTATTTCCAGGTGATTATAGACTAATGAAAAAAATAATAATTAATATTAGAATTAGTTTCTATCATATTGCCTCCACACTTCAGCTAAAATGACACATTTTTGGCCAGGTGGAAATGATTTCTTTCTCTGAGATTATTAAAATAAGAAACCTTGCTAACCCTTGGGAAGCTCCCCAGTTGCTTCTATATTGCCCTCTATCCAACCATCATTTCTCCATACATTCATTCACTTACGGCAGAAGGTTTCATTCCTCCAGGGCCCAATGTTGACACCACGGTCCTGGCATTCATTGACGTAGGCTTCGATGGCTTCGCACAGAATCGGCTTGTGCCCCTCCAGCTCGCACAGATCAAAGACACAGTTTTTGAAGTAATTCTGAAGATACAGACATAGTCCGTTGAGTTTCATTTCTTAATTCTGTTCCTTCGTCTTAAACAAGAAATGTGAATTTATGTTTCTTTTTTGGGTCATTTGCCGCCTCAGCCTCTACTGAATCAAAGCCAACATTTTATTTTCACCAGCAATTAGAAAAAACTCATATCAAATTGCATTATCCATGTTTTGACAATTTATATTCAATGGTTTGTCAATCTATTGTTAATAAAATGAAAATAAGGAGTCTGTCAGGACTTTTGCAAAAGGGAATCTACTTAACTACATATTTTTCAATATTTTTTGGTTAGTGATTTACATTGGGGTTGACTTTGGGGTGGCACACAGCAAAAGGACCATTTTTGTCCAGGAGGATTCCACAGTATCCAGAGCTCTCATACAGATCCTGCTCGTCTTCATCACACCCAGGGATGGTGGTGTTGGGTTTCTTATTACACCTGTCAACACAGACACACGCACACACACACACACCCACACACACACACACACACACACAACCCCAAACATGCACATTAGGTTAACTGGCCACTCTACATTGCACCTAGGTGTGAGTGTGTGCGTGTCTGGCTTTCTGTCTTTGTGTGCAGGCCCTGCGATTGACTGGCGACCAGTCCAGGGTGTACCCTGCCTCTTGCTCGTAGTCAGCTGGGATAGGCTACAGCCCACTGTGACCCTGACGAATAAGCAGTATAGAAAATGGATGGATGGATGGAGGTTAAGTCCTTAAGTGGATATATCAGCGTAGTCTACTCACTCTGGGTCAGTGTTCCAGCTTTGTCCAAAGTCATTGGCATTGTTGGTCAACGATCCATCTGGTTTACGGAAGTCATCTTTAGTATCTCCATTGTAATCTCCACACAGTCCACACAGTTTGTTTTGATAGCTGCAGATTACAAGGAAATATGCAAGTTAGCAATTTGAGGAAATATTCGTTACAACCAAGCACGATTGTTTTGGCTGGTTATCTCAGCATCACTCCATTAAAAATAGGATTCTGTTTGTGGTTAGGGTAAGACACAATAGACAAGCTCCAGCGACAAAATCTCTTCAGTCTTCACTCACTCTTTGATCACTTTGATGTCCATGAAGTGGTTTCCGTCATAGCGAACAGTTACACCAAAGTTCATGGACACAGTGTAGTGTTTTCCTGACTTAAACACAGAAACACCAGGGACTGGAGTCACTGGCAGATTTACAATGGTTCCATTCACCTGAACGGGGGAAGCAGAATAACATAGTTATTGAATACTGAGGAAACAGAAACAGTCAGTCATTAAAACTCCACCTATATAATGTCGCACTTACAGTTACAACAACATTAGTAAGTGAAAAAGTACATGTTCGAAAAATTTGCTAGTTCCTCCATTCATTTCTTACCTGACAAGTGCCCCCTTTGAGGATAGAGATCTTCACATTATATACATATACATGTACGGCCTTCACGTAGGAGATGGTAGGTCTGTTATAGCGATTTTCATTATCGGCATGGATCTCAAAGTATGGCAGAGTTGTTTCATTGCAGGGTGCAGACATCAAATAGCTGCAGTTGCCCATGAAGTTGTAATTTTTTTTGTCAAAGGTGGTATAGTGGGGATCACCAGATGCTATGCATGTGGATGTATCTAAGGGAATAATGAAAGAGAAACTATATGTTAGTTGTTATGTTGTTACAAATACATTAAGCATACATACATAAAGATCAAGAAAGCCTTATATACCCCTGTATCTATAAAATACAGCAGATGGTGAAAACAAATCACCTTGTATGAGAGGTGCGACCACTGACATATACAGATGGACAATAATGGTCATAAACCCACCCACTCCATGTTAGTAAGATATGAGCCAAACCAAAAAAGCCCGTAACATACAATTAGTTGAGTTGCCAGTTGTGATTTAGTTTTCCCTAGTGGAAATGACACTTCAGCATGTGAGAATATCATTTTGACAAATTAAAATATTAATATGTAGGTTCACATTTTGCCTAGTCAAAATCTTTATAGCTATTCCTTTTTCACTAGTAAGTATGACAATTACAGATGTCTACAATTTAATTTCCATGTGTTAGCAAAGTAGTAAAAGTATAAGTATAATAAGTAAATAACAAGCTTCACACCAGGGTTTTGGTGCTTACTCAAACAAAGGGTTGTAAAACCCTGGCTTCAGGCTTCTGGGACGACATACAGGCCTCTCTATTGTTAATCCCAGCACGTGGCATGAGATCCCAACAGTAGTTATCTCATATACAACTATGACTGGTACATGTAACTTAAATTAAACTAAATTAAAATTTTAGATCTCTAGAAATCCATTTATGACAGCTGTAATGTAAAAACAACAGTACGTTGATATGTACATTGAACATTTACACTAGTGATAACTGAATTGTTGATTTGAACAATCGACACTTTCACAAGTGAGAATCGATAATTAACATTTTGACTAGCAAGAACTGAGTTGTAGATATCATTAATCATAATTGTGATCAGTCCAAATGACATTATGGATATTCTGACTTAGTTAGGTTGACCAGGATCCAAATAGTCCAATTAGTCAGAACTAACAAACTTCTGTTCAAGCTTGGCTGTATACATGACCCCACTCTGAGGGATTTTACATCACCTCACGAAGAAATTCATAAAAAGAAGAAGCCCCATGCTACATCATACATCAACTTCTCTCCATTTAAGGTCCCCTTAACTTTATATCATATCATAAGGTGCTGATTACATCAGGAAGTATGGCTGAAAAAGCTTTTGTTGTAGAGTTTGAGTGTGGCCGTTAGGTACAGTTCCAAAAACTTCTGCCTTCAGATGCGTTTGGACAACATATTGTTTGAACTACATCACTCTGAGGTGCTAGAACGAGTTTCTCTACCAATTCCTCACAATTTCTAAAACATTATTACCTTTAGGATAGCAGCCCTCGACACCGTTAACCTCGCGACACTCTTCAGTGGAGTCGCAGGAGTTATCAACACATTCCAAAGTGTAGTTCCCTACACAGCGACACAGTTTTGAGCAGCCATCACCAAGTACAATCTCACCAGGCTGAAACATAAATTCAGAAAGGATAGGCTTGTTACTGGCAGCTGTACTGTATGTTTTGAATTATATAGTGCAACCTTGTCATTTACTGTAAAGAGCAGGAATTGTACATGGGAATATTAACTGACATTTTACCTCATAATAGTTATTTTGGTCATCCAGACAGCCACATTTCTCCAGTGGCACACAGTGCCGTCCCTTGAAAACAAACCCTGGTTTACAGAAGCAGGCACTGATACAGGAGCCAGAGCAGTTGGATGAGGGTTCCATACAGGTGGGTATACAAGCTGGACCACATTCTATATACTCTGCATCGGGAGGACATGGTTCTGTACAGCAGAAAGACAAGAAGCTGGTTGATAAACAAACAAAATGGAGCTAATAACAATAATAATCATAACTGGTTATATGTAACATGTTACATTGTAAACTGTAAAAAACATGTAAAATTACAGTAACTAATCAAAATGTTGGTGATTACAAAGTGGTTACATCAGAATATATTTTTGGTTAAAAGCATAAATATGTAGAATTTAACATTCATTCTGTTGCTTTGTATCTTTTCACTGTGTTGGGATTCCCTGTTTTGTCATGTTTCTGGACAATCCAGGTCAGCAAAGCTGTTGGGACAAATTTGAAGGCAATACCATCAATGGTAAGATGGCTTACAAGAATTGGGCAATATTTGTTCAGATCTCTGATAATGACCTCTAGGGCATGATAAGGATAAGGGCATGTCGTACTTGGTGGCTTGGATGTTGTTGGTTTTGGTGTAGTTGGTCCAGGAGTTGTTGGTTTTGGAGTGATAGGTCCAGGAGTTGGTTTAGGTGTTGATGGACCAGGAGTTGGTTTAGGTGTTGATGGACCAGGAGTTGTTGGTTTTGGAGTGCCAGGTCCAGGAGTTGGTTTAGGTGTTGATGGACCAGGAGTTGTTGGTTTTGGAGTGCCAGGTCCAGGAGTTGGTTTAGGTGTTGATGGACCAGGAGTTGGTTTAGGTGTTGATGGACCAGGAGTTGTTGGTTTTGGAGTGCCAGGTCCAGGAGTTGGTTTAGGTGTTGATGGACCAGGAGTTGGTTTAGGTGTTGATGGACCAGGAGTTGTTGGTTTTGGAGTGCCAGGTCCAGGAGTTGGTTTAGGTGTTGATGGACCAGGAGTTGGTTTAGGTGTTGATGGACCAGGAGTTGTTGGTTTTGGAGTACCAGGTCCAGGAGTTGGTTTAGGTGTTGATGGACCAGGAGTTGGTTTCGGTGTTGATGGACCAGGAGTTGGTTTAGGTGTTGATGGACCAGCAGTTGGTTTAGGTGTTGATGGACCAGGAGTTGTTGGTTTTGGAGTGCCAGGTCCAGGAGTTGGTTTAGGTGTTGATGGACCAGGAGTTGGTTTAGGTGTTGATGGACCAGGAGTTGTTGGTTTTGGAGTGCCAGGTCCAGGAGTTGGTTTAGGTGTTGATGGACCAGGAGTTGGTTTAGGTGTTGATGGACCAGGAGTTGTTGGTTTTGGAGTGCCAGGTCCAGGAGTTGGTTTAGGTGTTGATGGACCAGGAGTTGGTGGTTTTGGAGTGCCAGGTCCAGGAGTTGGTTTAGGTGTTGATGGACCAGGAGTTGGTTTAGGTGTTGATGGACCAGGAGTTGGTGGTTTTGGAGTGTCAGGTCCAGGAGTTGGTTTAGGTGTTGATGGACCAGGAGTTGGTTTAGGTGTTGATGGTCCAGGAGTTGTTGGTTTTGGAGTGCCAGGTCCAGGAGTTGGTTTAGGTGTTGATGGACCAGGAGTTGGTTTAGGTGTTGATGGACCAGGAGTTGTTGGTTTTGGAGTGCCAGGTCCAGGAGTTGGTTTAGGTGTTGATGGACCAGGAGTTGGTTTAGGTGTTGATGGACCAGGAGTTGTTGGTTTTGGAGTACCAGGTCCAGGAGTTGGTTTAGGTGTGGATGGACCAGGAGTTGGTTTCGGTGTTGATGGACCAGGAGTTGGTTTAGGTGTTGATGGACCAGGAGTTGTTGGTTTTGGAGTGCCAGGTCCAGGAGTTGGTTTAGGTGTTGATGGACCAGGAGTTGTTGGTTTTGGAGTGCCAGGTCCAGGAGTTGGTTTAGGTGTTGATGGACCAGGACTTGTTGGTTTAGGTGAAGTTAATCCAGGAGTTGTTGGTTTTGCTGTTGTTACCAGTGGAGGAGTTGTTGGCTGAGCTAGAAGTAAAAAAACACACACACACAGCTTATACATATTTCTGATGTTGACAAACTTTAACTCCTTCAGGTCAGTTTCTCACCTTTGCAGGCCATGACACACACCGCATCCACTGCAATATCTGTCTGGGGAGTTTCTCCAAAGGTACCCACAATCACAAACTGAAATGCACAGAGGATAGATGTGATGAATAAGTCAAGGTTATGCACACACATACACAGACACGTATAGACTGATACTTTACTTGAATGGCAGCATTTCCCACGTAGCGCACTTCTGCAGGCTTCCAGCCTTGGCCCTGGTTACCCCTGATAGTGAACAGAGCTGGTCCAATGCTTCCACCTTGAAAACAGAAAAAGAAATTCAGGTTGATCAAATGTTATCTTGCTGTCTACGTTCCTGACTGGATGAACACAGGAATAAATGCAGTTTTATACCTGCGGTGACAGTGTGGACGCTGAGCTCCATGGTGGTGCTGGTGCCATATAGATAATAGTGAAAGGTGAGGTCCAGACAACCAGTGGAGGGGGTTATTACAGGACTTCTAATCTGAGCCTTGACTCCAGGGATAGCCTCAAAAGAATCCAGCAACATGTAGGCACCCACTATATATGGAAGAGTAAACAACTGCCATTTAGATAAAAATAAAATAAAACAAAATAAAAAACTTCACCATGTTAGTAATTTATTCTCTATATCACAATAATTTGCAGTTTGAAAATAGTGTGCAGCACTGATGAAGAATCACAAGAGTGTCAAATCTTCAGTGAAGGTGTATTGTTCAGATCTAACAAAGCTCTTGTCTCTAGCATGATTTGGCTTAATAAAACAAACAAACAAACAAAAACGGTCAAAAAATCTGACATTGAAGGGAATTCCGAAATGTCAGATTTTTTGACTAGATTTTTTTAATTAAATCATATGTATTCAGAACTTATTTTTGCTACTTTAATGTTCTTTTATGTATTGCACCATTCTGACAGACACAGAGTCCATGTAATTCCATACAGACTTTCAAAAACAAATACCACTTACATCCAGGTTTGGAAAAGTCATCATCAGGTCCGGTGCCTTCAGTGTCCGTTGGCCCAATCCACTGATCAAAGCCAAACACATCAGGATTTCCAGTTTCAGTCATCCACCCACACAGGTCACCAAGAGTGTCAAAATCACAGCCAGAAACACAAGCTGTGGACACATTATGTGGACAGTCAATAATACAGCAAAATGTATTTGTTTGTTTGTGTGCATGTGTGAGTGTGAGTGTGTGCACACATTTGTGTAAACTCACAGGGACATGCTCCTTCAGTAATGACAATGTTGTCCAGAGCTGAGTCACAGGAAGAAGAGAAGCCTCTCTGAGCCTCAAAGACAATCTATAGCCACAGAGAGAAAATATTAGCAGGTTATGACAATATGAAGACAGCTGTGCCATGTGACAAACTTAACATATGAGTTTTAAATTGATTTCAGCTTTGCAGGTTTTCTTTCACAAGACAAATGCATTTAAATTCACCTGGGTGATTTGTGCAAAAAAAGGTGTGTGTAAATGCAGGAAATTACAAGAAACATGAAAATATCACAAAAAGTTTTTTTTTCATTTGGCTGGGGTGGAACAGTTGGTAGTGTCTGTCATATTTATTCTGACTTGATAATAGAAAAATATTCCTGATGTCAGAAAAATAGTAGACAAATAAAATGATTTTGTTTTTTTTTTTTAAAAAAAACACTTAATACTTGGGTGAGTTGTTTCAGATTTAAACCTTTAATTTCAAGTGACACTGACACAGTGTAGGGTTTCTTTTCAGTCTAGGGTTTTTAATGTAATGCACCTGTTAGCAGACCTGTGCTATGAATGAAAACTTAGTCAAGAATAACTGTTGCACAAGGAATTCCAAACAAACATATATTTTAAATCCCTTCATAATAAATTGCTGAATGGATCCTGTTTTGCCACATTGTTGATCTCAGGTTTTGTTTTTACTTGTCAAAGCAACAGCTACAGTGACCTGCTAACACTCACAGTGATGCTCTGACTGCTCGGTTTTGGCACAGTGACAGAGCCCTTCAGCCAGGATCTACTCTGGATACCAGTCCTACTCCAGACCTCCTCCTCACTTTCTGGTCTCTTGGCAAGGACTCTCAACAAATTGCGATTGTCGGAGCCATACATGTAGTATCGAAACCCCACACAGATCTGAGAGGTTGATGATGAGAGGGCTGGGCTCAGCAGACGAGCCTTCTGTCCGTTAGACACATTGTCACACTCATGGTAGATAAAAAAGCCCTCTGCAAACAGATTGAGACAAAACAAAGACGTGTATTTATCTAAGCATGAGTCAGAATTCAGTATTTTCATCCTATGACAATAACTCCAATTAATCCTAATTATGATCTGGTCTCCACTGTGGTAATTGTACAGAAATTATATATTTTTTAAAAAACCATCCATTCGGGACTGACTTCCATCAGGATAGTCTCCATCAGGTCCAGTGCCAGTTGTTGGGGTTGGACCTTTGTGCCGTGTCCAGTCATTGTTGTCTGTGTTGTCCTGAGTAAACCTGCAGAACGGTTCGTTGTCGTTGTTAAAGTCACAGGAGGTCAACACTACTTTTGGAGAAACACAAACACAACATATGGAAATTAACAAATGGGTATTGTAGAATAGCAGTATCATAGCAATATCATTTAACATAAAAAAAAAAATTGTGACACATAATATGATGTAGCTATTGACTAGACTTGGTTTGCTTATGGATAAGCAATGGATAGCAATGGCAGCCTTAACAAATGCACTATTTCTGCTTAAACTTTAATCAAGTTTCATTGGAAGATATTATTGTTTTTCATATTTACTACAAAGTGGAAATCAAGCCCTTGGAAAGTTATCTGTAGCCCACATGTGATATCTAGTGGTTTTCGTGAACCCTTTCCCTTTCCTTTAGCACCTCTGTTAGGTGAAAATATTTCCTTGATTAATATTGATCCAGGTATCATGAAAATAAGAGGCCACAACCTTTTTCACACAATCCTTGAAATTAATTTGGAGGGATCTGCTTTTAGCTTGCTAAAATGGCATCTACTCTTTACCTTCTGTGAGTTAATAATTCAATATTTCAGTTCAGACTGTGCTCTGAATGACAGTATGTCTTTCTGTACTTTGTATTTATGATTGGGCTCATATCACAATTGCACTGTTTGAAGGTGTTTGATTGGTTGTGTATAGTGAAGATAAGTAGCTGTAAAGAGATAAAGTTCACATCAATCCCAAGGACGTTGTGATGGTGGCAGTAACATGCTATCCTACTATCCTGGCTCTGTGTGAGCATGTCATTCAAGTATTTTGGGATTTTAATTGGTCTACTGTTTCTTCTGTGTTTTTAAGTGAATGAGTGCATGCTAAAGACAAACAGAATTTACTGAATGATTAAAACCAACTTACCATCTTCTCTCTGTGAGTTCTGAAAGCTGTATAAAAGAGGAGGAAGAGATTCAGATTAAAGCTTGGTTAAAAGTATATCAGCTTATTATAGTAAAGTGAAAAAATTGCATCACTATCCAGTATTTTCAGTATTAAGTATTTTAAGGAGAGCCACTATAGCTGTTGATGGTAAGTCCAAATACTTAAAAGAATATGGATGTGCCTGAAGGAGTAGGGAAGGGACTGGTAATACCTTTACATTGTTTAATACAAATAAAGGAAATAAGTACAACTGAGCTACAATCCTATCTAACAGATCATTCAAAAAAAGCAAGGGCCCATTTCGTCAAGTTAGCAACATGCAAGTTACGATTAACAACATCAAATAGTTCCCTCTCTCGTGTTCAATTGAAGAGGTTCAGCTTATCAAAGAAAAAAAAGATAAATCCCCCAGATCCCCCACCAATTATGTATTTTTTCAAGTTTGTGCCCCCATTTTAAAACATAACCAGGCGCCCATGACATTAAGTAAATAATAGAACACCAGTAAAAAATGACGATGAATAGAGTTGTATTGTGCATTATATTATATTGATATTATTGATGCAATATTACAACAACGTTTCTATAACCTAAACATTACTGAAGGCACTCTTTAGAGGTATTTAATAAGAATCAACACTGATTCCATAGAATAGCAGTTTTCTATCTATCAATACTCCTAATGGGTGGGGGTTAAATTGAAAATAGGTGATGCCTGAACCAAAACTGAACAGTACTAGCCGCTTAACCTGGTAAGTACTAGGTGGAAGGTGTTAATTTGTCTGAAGCCTGAAATTGATATGTGTGGATCAGAAGTTGTTGTATTAGAAAACTATTTACAGAACAATCAGAGTTGAGATTCAGAGCAATGTTTTTGCGAACTTGAAAGAATAAACTTTGGTCAGCTACCCAGTGAAGAGCTTCCTTCCTCATAGGTATGGGTATTGACATATTTTAGTAGGATGATACCCTTACTTCTAAGAAAGTACATTATCTAAACCAGGTACTCTTCTTAGGCTAGTACTCACTCAACCATAATTAGCAGTTCAATTGATTAATTGACAGAAAGTACATTATTGATCATATTGATAACTACTACTTTTCATATAAAGTGTTGGTATGCTAAAATAATTGATTTGATCCCTTTTAATATTGATTAAATGATAATTACCAATGATTTATCAATTACGATTTGTCAGTCAATAATGATGTTAATAAAAATCTCACAAGAAGTGATTTGTCATGATGGGGATCATCATTTTTGTGGAATGACTCACCTGTGCAGTGGTTGTCCTTCTGCTCTGCACTCACACATCCATAAGAGTAGAATTAGAAAGGCTAATGTACCCATGGCCAACCGTCAGTTAGCATGAGAAGAGGACAGATGGACACAGCAGAGGACTTTATATAGACAGCTGGGATGGTCAGGGATGTGCAGTGTGGAAACTAGGGTGGATATGTTGGAGGGGTGGTGTGGATACTAAATTGCTGCATTACTTCGTGTCACACAATTTGTAAATGAGTAACTGAGAGTGATAGGGACAGGGCGTGTTGTGTTTTGCAGGTGTTTTGTAAGTGTTTAGCTGAACCTGTGTGTGTGTATGTTTTGACTACTCAGCAACTCAACTTCTGGGTGGGGGTGCTCATCAAATACTATATTACAAATAAGAGCCTGAACTGTGGGACTCTATAGAGATTATTGCGCAATAAACATAATACTTTGACCACATGGACAAAACTTCAGCATGAACTATATTTTCAAATGTGTGAGAAAAATGCCAGCAATGTTGTACGTGGAATCTGCCGGAGCTTCTGTGCTGTCCTTCGATCCAGCCTTTTCCTGGCATTGGTAGGATTTCTCGATATCAACCCCATCTTCTATCTGTCAGTGCTACATGCCGTCCATTGACTCATACATGTTTAATCATAATTCACATTTAGTTGATTATTTTGATTAATTTAATTTGGTTGTTCAGTCATAGCACATCAGGCCTGACTGACATGACATGTGCTACAATTTCTACTCTTATGTGACATGTAACTTGCTGTGAGTTCTACTATATATTTATTATGAAATATCCAGACACTATGTATAAACTTGATACCAATAGTTTCAACATGGAAATTTAGACACTAGAACCAGCTGTGGGATAGGTTTTAAAAAGATTTTTTAAGATAAAGAAATCACTACACCACTAACTGAGTTGCCAGAAGGACAATCCTCAATTGGGGGCATGGAAAATACCTAACAGTACATTGGAGACACCCTTACTTACAAGAGTAATCAGGGTACATTTTTAAAAGAAGTACCAGGGGGTGGTACTCGGTATAAAAGACACAATCACTATAAATTCAGTCTTGAGGACTGGCGCCAAGGCTCATTTATTGTGTTTCACCTGGTGTGATCCCAATAAATTCTCTGCACCAGACCTGCTGACTGTGCTCATCATTTCAATACTCCTGAGGCCTACATTGGAAGAATTCAGCTTCAAAAACTCAGTACTAAATGGAAGATAGGGGTTAGCTACATCAGTGTGGACCAAGTTCTTCAAGTCTTGAACACCACACCCTTCTGAAGACACACCTCTGGTGGGAGTCATGCTCACCCCAGCTGCACTGGTTTCTCTGAAGTGACACAGAGTGAGAAGAGCTGGTCACTGAGGAAGAGGGGGGAAGAAAATCTACCAGGGTCTCCCAAGGCCAGGGTCCGTTTTAGAGCCCCTGATGGGGAGATGGAAACTGAAACTGAAAAGGACCTTGACCCTGTCTCTCTCTGGGTCATGGTGAATGCCACCTTGCACTGCTCCAAGGGAAAAAAGAGAGCTTGCAACTCAAAGTGTGGCTGCATTGCACCAGGAAGGCCCAAAAATTCCCCATGTCTCCCTAGAATCATTGGTTTAGCAAGGTGGGAAGAAGGCAGGGAGGCAGGAGCCAGAGGAGGTGCAGTGACAGGCTGAGAGAACAGGGTGTCCTCTTCCAGAGAGATGGATCAAGGGCCTGAAGGTAGCTTACCAGGAGTTGGAACTGGTTACTTAGATGGCTGACCTGGCAACCGATGGACAACCGGAAGCTCCCATGATGTTTGATAAGTACATTCATCCTCTGAGAGCGCATGGTGGCATGCAGGGTGTGCGAATCAGCTGGGTCAGTTGGCCAGTTTGTACTGTTAAGACTGTCAAAGCAGAAAGAACAAGAGAGCAAGCTTCTCCGCCATCGCTAGATTGTCCCATGCGTTATTCATGTCAGGCCAAATCTTTGAATTACCTTTTGCTGCTGCTTGTTTTTGTGAAACTAACTTCGGTTTCTCGTGTTCAGATTCATTCCTCCATCCAGCCCACTTTGCTCAGCTCAAGGATCCATTTCAGATTTCCCGCTTTATTTCCTGAGTCAACACCTCTGAACTCTTTGGATCAAGTTTGTTATTTGACTTGTTTTGCCTCCTTTTTACAGATTTACTGTGTAAATAGTGTATATAATTTTGTAAGTAAAGACTTCTCTTGTGAATTCCTGTGTTTCATCCGTTCATTTGGGTGCCCAGTTTTGCTTAAAAACCAAACACTTGCAACCTGTCAAATACAGAAAAATTATGTGAACTAGGATGACAGAAAAGATAATGATTGCATAACCGCACGGGACACCAAATTAGGTGAGGCAAATGACAGAAGACATAAAATTATTTTCCGTCAGTCTGAAAGAGTCACACCCAGACACGCCAAACTTAACAACTTCTTTATCTGAACTATTAAAAGTTCTGTACTCTCACAGGCTTCCATGACAACTGAGAGGTGAAGGAGCAAGACAGCAGTTGTTAAAGCACAAACAAAATAGGCTGAATGAGGAAGATCTCACTTCTAACATTCTAATTTGTTTTCTAATTTAATCTGTTCTGTAAGTGTAAATAGTGTACTGTAATGTGCTCTTTTAAGCAACCTCTGGCACAAGAATTTTCTTTGGGATTAATGAAGTTCTATCCTATCATATCCTATTTGGCAAGCCACTCATGTGGTTTAAAATAAAATGAAATGGAGCTGACGTCAGTTGAGATAGTAGGTAATTTGGATCAGATGCATGAAAAAAGTCCAGTGTCCGTGGAAGTGTTGCCTGAACTGTAACTTCATTACCCTATTTCTAGTATATAGGTCATTTCTTATTTGTTGAAATAAGAAAGACTTAATTCTAAAACATATTTGAGTGTTCATTCACAACTACTTTAATCTGCTCCCCAAAACAAAAAATTATCCATCCGAGATTGTCCTGCTACCCTTTGGACCAAGCTGTCTTGGTGTGTCAACCTGAGCCCAGATGTGTCTGTAGTGGCAGTTGATAAGTGGGGTCCAGTTAGTTCAGTAGGTCCTCAATTCTGAGGCTGATGCAGACACATCTGGTGATGGCCCACTTGTCTTGTATGTAGTTGGTAATCCTCACTTCGCAGATCTCGATCTGCAAGGGTTTGCTGTGAGTGAGCATCACTCTGGTAATCTCTGTAAAAGTGTGGGTAATATCAGACTGATTTCATAGTGAGTAATGTGAAGACTTTGATAGCCACCCCTACCACTGCAGAGTTTACACAAAACAATGAGCAAACCACTGGTTCAATAATAACGGACACAACGGTCCTACAACAACAGCACAGTTAACACAATATGCTTAATGTATACTAACTATGTCTCTGGCTAGACATGAGCCTCTTGTTTTGAGTTGCTCAGAGACGACTGGAGTGCTTCAATGGAGCCCACTCTTGTGGTTTCAGCACAGTCCTTGGCTGGAAGCTGGCGAGGCCGCCTTGCGCTCCTCTGGAAGCTAAAGCGCACTGAATTCCTCAACGGGCAGCAAGGAAAAACAGCGGAATCAGCTGATTACCCTTCTTTGAGAAGAAGGGTAATCAGCAAGTCTTTTGTCCTTCCGCAGGCAACAGGCGAGATCAGCTGACTGTCAGAGACAAAATCCAGAAGACCAGTTTTTATATAACGGTTACCCTGCATTCATAGACTCATAATTGTATTTGGAGCTGTAGTTTGAAATAAGCTGAAGACCATGTAACTGACAGTAGTTATGTGTACTGTGAAATACATCCAGCATAGACAGAGGCATAGGTAGAGGGATGGGGCAAACAATTTTCAGACCTGTAATGCGTGTGTAAATGTGTTAGTATATTCTTCAAGCGCCTGTCAGATCATCTGAAACCTCCTCCACCCACACCTTTTTCATATTTGAGATTGAGGAAAGACTCAAAATGTCATGAAAAATCCAACATGCTGAGACTGCAGACTTCTCGGAGAGAGAGAGAGATGATGGCATCAGTGGGGTGAAGCCAAGAGGAAGATACGACAGCTGGCTGACCCCATTTTTCAGCATTTACATCAAGAAGAGCTAGAAACACTTTGACATGTCATAAGGCTTAATATGCTTAACGTAGCTGATGCCTTTAAGACATGGTATGAAGGAGTGTTCTGTTTATGAGATACAAGACTCAGAAAGATGAGTGCAAATGACTTTATTTGTTTACTGTTAAGTACAAATGTTGTGTCATTGCACTGAACTGAAATGAATCAAATTAAATGGGACCTTCAGGGTCTTGGGCACTCAGACAATGATCTGCTTTAGTGATTGGTAATCCAGGCTGGGAACTCATGAGAACTACAATGTAGGCAGCATTTGATTATAAAATATGTATAAAGAGCCTTTTCTATTTGCCCCACTGCAGGAATGTGCTTTGTTTTTCTGCTCTAATCTTCTGAAGGTTTGACTCTCTTCGAGTCACAAGGTCATACTTTGTCATGTTTGAACAGGTATTAATGCAAAATGCTTTTTGATTAATTTGGACAGTTCTGTCTTAATTTGTGTGAGCAGCATATGAAAATGAAATATAAAAATGACCTTCAACCTAAGCTGTTCACTGGGTGGTTTCTGAATCATAAAAACATATTATCATCAACATGAGTCATTTATGTGCGTGCATGTGTGGAAATCCATAAAGATATGGAGGGAACTCCTCCAAACTGATGACATTTGTAATGCTTATTATAACAGAGTTATGCAATTTATTAGGGGTGGGGTTTAGAGCTCTAGTTGTAATATAATATTAATAAAGGAGTTTCGTTTTATTTTAAATGCAAGTTTGAGTATTGTGCTGATGCAATGATTTGCGAACGTTTAACAGTCCTGCTCCCCCTGATTTATTCGGCTTCCACCCCCCAATATTCTTTGTTTACATGTTGATAAGCCCCCGACACACACACACACACTCACATACTGAATGTGTAATCTTAATGTTAATCTTAATACGTACATACAAAATCAACTTGAAATTGTGAATTACTCGCCACGTTCTCTGAAATGTTTTAACTAAGCTTGATAAAGTCTGGGTCTTAAATTGTTTCCCACACACATTCTGCGCCTGTATTTTGTTTTCATAAACCCACTCTCCCACGAGTCAACAACGTCTTGACACCTCAACTGTAGTACAGGATACTTGGTGTGCACTTAAGATCCAGAAATCCTAAAGAGCTTGTACACATGTACTGCACCAGTACTAATACAAGTGAATCCGTCAGCAAAGTAGTTCTCATCGCATTTGATGTACTGGTAATTTTGTCACATCATTCAGCATTCTACACCAAAGGGCCCCACCTTGCTGTCAGCGGCAGTGTACTGAGCAGCTCCCTCAGTGATACACTCCTTCACCCCAAATGTGTGAAGGAGAGATATCGTAGGTCCTTCCTTCCTGCTGCTGTCGGATTGTTTAGCAACCAGCACTGCCCCCAGTAGACCACACACACACACACACACACACACACACACACATTTAAGGACTCATTGAATTTCCCCATTGTGGGACAATAAAAGAAATCTTATCTTATCTTGTCTTACAGTAACTTGACTACCTGGAAGTTGTTCATTTAAACCTGAAATGGAATCGGAATGATCAGAATTTTCTACATTGTATCTTAATTAGAAGACTGTGTGCAGAAGAACCTCAGAATTGAGCAAAAAAAATTGTGTGATTGTCGATTGTAAGAAAATAATGATCAATAGATAAATGGTTTCGGTTCTTTGAAAAGTTCAAAAGCAAGTTGAGTGACCAGTCAGGAAAACAAGGATTAAAACACAAATTCATTCAATAACTCATATTGACTGGCTGGCAGAACACTTCAGCATGCATGATTGACTAAATGTTGTCTTTGCATGGTTTATTTTGTTTTAACATTTAGTGCAAATATTCCCTTATTTACTTCTAATATTTTTTGTCTGACTTATCAGTACCTTTATTTGCTATCCTTGTGACAATGTGAAGTTCCCCACTGTGGGATCTTATCTTATCATGGTGTGAATGGTGAATGTGAATGTGATCTCTTCCGCTCTTTTCGTAGGAGAGATCTCAGGACTGCATTGTAAGTGGCTGATAAATATTGAAAAACACAATTTCCCTCAGGAATCAATAAAGTATTCTGATTCTGATTCTCATTCAGAATAAAAGTGTACAGTCGGGCACACATATATTGGGACAAGTATAAGTTTTTTGGCAATTGGCCTCTGTACACCACCACAATGGGGGTTAAATCAATTTAACTTACTTACTTACTTACAATTTATGGGCCACCCAAAACGAGGTTGGATGCACTTTTAACTTCATTTTCAATTTTGAGTGCACGCATTGCTGACATGCTAGGTGGCATTTCTCCATGTTGCATAGCCAAAGCCAATTCATTCCGACATTACTGAAAAATACAAATGTATATATATATACTATACCCTAAATATGCACTATATTGCCAAACGCATTCACTCAGTCACCAATCACCATTAGCAGTGCCACTGCTACACCATTAGTGTGCATTAGTAGCTCCACAGGAGTTAGAGCAACACGGAGCAAACATGTAACTCCATCACCTGATGAGGCTACACAGGTGCCGGATGTGGATCAAGCCCCACAACAGAATGAGCAGCATGTCACTTGTAGATGAACGGCTGCGATGGCCGAGTGGTTAAGGCGTTGGACTTGAAATCCAATGGGATCTTCCCGCGCAGGTTCGAACCCTGCTCGCAGCGTCTTCGTACTTTTAGGGGGCAGTCGTGGATCAGCGGTTAGGGTGTCGGACCCGTAACCGGTGGATCGCTGGTTCGATTCCCCGTACCGATGTCCATGGCTGAGGTACCCTTGAGCAAGGTACCTGCTCCTCACTGCTCCCCACTGCTCCCCACCGCTGCACGCGGTCGCCCACTGCCCCGGGTTTGCTGTGTGTTTGTGTGCACGTCACTTGGGTGGGTTAAATGAAGAGCACGAATTTCGTTGGAGTGAGTTCCCTCCAATGACAAGATATGTCACTTTCATGGATGGTGAAATGGAGTCCATGTGTGTTGAGGTGAACTGCTTGCTCGAGGAGGACGTGACTTTAGAGAAAGAGCTCTCAGCAACGAAGATGGACGAGGCGTTCTTCAATGAGGACGATGAGAAGGTGAAGTCCTACTGTTATTATTCCATGTCTCACAAAGGCAGGCAGAAAACTGTCTCCTTTCCAAATGCTCCTCCTGACTCTGATGAGGCTGAGACTGCATCTGCCTCAGCAGAACCTTGCATACCTTTTCCAGATAAATCACACAACAGTGTCTGAAGTGTTTAGAGAGACAATTGGTGTGCTGCATTTCCATCTGGCACCTTTGGTACACTGGCCTGCTCGACATTGTCTACAACAGTCAATGCCACATCAGTTTGTAGAGACATTTGGCAGCCGGGTTGCAGTTATTCTTGACTGCTTTGAGATTGGCATTAAGAAGCTCTCAAATTTAAAAGCACAATCACATCTCCCACTACAAGCAGAAACCCACTATTAAGTACCATCACCCCACGGGGGTCAGTCTCATTCATTTCTAAAGGATGGGGAGGGCGTGTAAGCAACAAGCACCTGACAGAGCAGTGTGGGATCCTCAATAAACTGTTACCAGGAGATCTGGTTTTGGCACACTGTGGATTTAACATTGGGGATGAAGTTGGACTAATGTGTGCCGAAGTGAAAACCCCAGGCTTCACAAGAGGACGTGCTCAAATGGACCCAAAATCTGTGGAGGAGACGCAGCAGATAGCTGACCTAAGGGTCCATGTGGAAAGAGTTATGGGTTTGGTACGCAACAAGTATAACATACTTCAGAGCACCATACCAGAGAGCCTACTGGTTCGAACTGAGGGTGAAGAATTTTCCCTCATTGACAAGATTGTGACTGTTTGTTGTGCTTTAAGTAATATGTCTCCCAGTATTGTCATTAAACAACAAGGCCCTGCGATACCAGCTAGTGAGGGAGAAACAGAGTGAGTGAATTGGAAAAAACTGTACACTGACGGTACACTGTTTCTCATTCATGTACTTTCAATTTCTGTGGTTTTCTTAAAATAAAATGAATGGCTGTTAATGTTCCTCTGCTTATTTCTATTTATCCTTAACATTGATATGTCAGGCACAGAAAAATCTCCTCACCTGTTACTTGCTCAAATGGTGACAAACACCAGGCCTACACTTTACAAAGAAAGCCTGCCTGGAGGTGATAATAAATATTGTAGTTCGTTGGCAATATATGAAACCATATTCCAACTACTTTAATTGAGCCATAAGAAGTCCTCTGTCAGACCATGCCATTTACTCAAGCAATAATGTCTGAACACTTCTTGTTTATAAGTTTTTTCAGTTTATAACAAACATTCTTGTGCAGTGCAGTGACACTGTTTAAGTTCAGCAAACAG
This sequence comes from Scatophagus argus, assembly GCF_020382885.2. NCBI lineage: Eukaryota > Metazoa > Chordata > Actinopteri > Scatophagidae > Scatophagus > Scatophagus argus. The sequence continues at coordinate 1,843,927 of NC_058515.1, read as the reverse complement.
ATAAATATCACAGCAAATGAAGTAATTCCTAAATTCTTCGCCGGTGTAATTACTAACGCCGACTAGATAGACGACAAGTTCAGCTTCGAACAATCTCGGCATTTAAAAACTTTTGCTCGCAAAAATGGCGACCGCGGCGCACATTGCACTGCGAGATCACATGCCCTTTCGAGCACTATACTGGTCACCGAACAAAAAGAAAAATACAAAGGCTAACGCTTTTTGTCAGCAAAATTTGATTTTGAAAAGGCGAATTTGCCTTACATCTCATCCGACTGGCTGCGATGGCCGAGTGGTTAAGGCGTTGGACTTGAAATCCAATGGGATCTTCCCGCGCAGGTTCGAACCCTGCTCGCAGCGTCTCCGTGCTTTTCAGCGTTTTGTATTTTGTTTCTGTTGAGACTAATCATTGACGAAAATGACTGTCCTGTAGGCGATAGAAACAAACTTGATCTGATTTGAGATTTCATGGAGTAAATTTAAAGAACGCCAGAGCTAAAGTTTTTATGATCTTGATTTGTAATGTGTCATTGCTGAACAAAGAAACACCACTATACTATAAAAAAACAGTCACAAATAAATGTGCATACTCTCCTCATCTGTTCAAAAAAACCAACCAAACAAAAAAAAAAAAAAAGGCACCGCTGGGATTCGAACCCAGGATCTCCTGTTTACTAGACAGGCGCTTTAACCAACTAAGCCACGGCGCCTCCTTACGGCCTTTAAGAATTATACTGATAAGATATAGCTGACAGCCAAATTACACACTGATTCCATATTAACTTTGTTGACCTCCGACTAGCCGGGTGTCATTAACGCCAGCGTTAATTACAGTCTTACTATATTTGCGCTTATCTCTCGCCAGCAGTTTTAAGTTACCCTCCATGTCGCCTGCTCTGGCCCCCGGGATGCATTTAACTAGTTGCTGGTGTCGGCTTCATGTACCGTCACCTGTAACCAGGGTCGGTTTCTCAAACAGCAGAAGAAGGAAGTGGCAATCCCAAGCTACAGCAACATCAAGAAGAAGGAACATGAAAACATCGAAAATTACCAAGAGTTCAAAGAAGATCTAGAAAAGGTCGGTGCTAATCTTCGTGTCTTTATTTCAGAGTTTGCCACGATAAATTTCCTCAGCAGACTTGGCGTCTGGTGACTGATCATCCTGGTGAAAAGAAACTCCAGCCTCTACCTTGCTGAATATTCAGAGATGAGAGGACTGACTAGGCTTAGGAATTCCGTTGATTGAATTTTTAAGTGTTGTGTGTTTGATTTGTGTGGTAAAGGGCCATTTAATTTGCTGTGGAAGTCGCCATTTATTTTGCTGTGGAAGTCATATTGTGGTCGAGGGAGACCCCTAGTGGCTGTTTGTAGAATCGGTGAGAACCGCATAGAACTGCCTTTTCCTAGCAGGAGCTGCTTAATGTAGTATTTCTGTTTAAGTAATCATACTTTGTTGTTTATTTCTTTAGACAACCACAGCTTTAATCTGTTCTGAGCTGTGCACTGGAATTCTGCACTTGTGGGACTATTAAAGGCAGTTAAATATATTCCTGGATTGCTGCAGTCTTTCTAACCGAAGACTCAAGGCCATTCTTGTATACGCCAGTACTCACATACATATATTTCACAGGTTCTTTCGGTATGACTCAATTGACTAAGTTGGAGAAAGATCATGGGGAAGTAGAGAAAGAAAAGAGAAAGAAAGTGTAAATGAGAGATTTAGAGGATATTGACCCACCCTAGTCCATTGTCCATGGTCAGAGAATGTCACTAAAAAGGCAATGTCACATCTGCCGCAACCAGATGACCCTGGTGTCAAGTTTGCGGACAAACTGTTGCCGTTTTGTAAAGAGCTCAGCCTGACTTTGATTGAGCTCAGAAGGCGATTGATCTTCAAAATGGGTCCAGGAGACTGGCAGAAAGTTTCAAGCCAGTTTTCCCAAGAGGACGTGAGAAGAGTGCGTGTGAGCTGGTACGATCAACAACACTGTGTGATGCTTTTAATGCTGCATTTCCAGTGTAAATATTACAGCCTGCAAAAAAAGAAGGCTGAACCAGTCTAAGACAACTATGCCAAGTTGGTCACAATATTCAATGCTCACAGTGGTACTGAACAGCCACCCGAGCTCGGCAGCCTAGCTAAACTCTGGAGGCGCACTTGTGCAACAGTTTCCACAATGGGCTGCACTCTGATATGAAATTAAGCTGGGAATGATGGGAATCAGTTCACCTTGAGGAAATCAGATGCCATGCCTCTCATGCATAGAAAATAACTGATCAAAAGATACAGGTAAGAAATGACACACAAAACAAAGACCTACAGATGGCAGCTTTAACGTGGACGTGTGCCAAACACCTGTGGATGTCACCACCAAGGCGGTGGAAGAGGCAATGCCAGAAACAGAACCAGCTATGATCCAGAAGTCGATTGTCAACAACGTGGATATTGGACCAGAGATGGACCACAAATGCGGACTGAGAACGGGAGGATGATGGCCAAGAGGGAGGGACATCCCACTGCGACACAGAGGCATCAGCTGGACAGGGAGGTAATGCACACACAATTCAGACATATTGACATCAGCCTGTTTGCAGTGAAGAACCTGTAGGAGCAGTCGGTCAATCATCGCATTCACTCTTTTAGTAATGTCACAATATGATCCTTTATTTGTTCTTAGTAACAGCAAAAATAAATAAGAACTCATAATAAACAGAAAACTTGCTTCCTTGCGAAATGCGGTTGAAAATTGTTTGCCCTTCCGCTTTCTAGCCAAAAAACACCACACCTGTCCTCAGGTGACGTCTATGTATAGAATTGACGTCCCTCTGACATCATTATTGCATTTCCGTCATATCACGCCAACATAATCAACAGTATACCATCATGATTTGATGTGTAAGTGGCAGCATGATTATAAATTGTTCACATTATTATAATAAATATGATATGGTGTGTAGATAAAACACAAATCAGTGTATTGGCTTCAACAGAACCGCTTACACCACAACTCAGCAATGAAGAACAGCTTGTTAGCACAACCCAATTGATAAATCAAGTTATTGATTATCTAACACAAGAAACAGAAAAACCTGAAGGCACATATGTAAATCACGGCAAAGAAGTGTGCAGGAAAATACCACAACATGAACTGTTTGTTGCTGGGAAAGCTCACATTTTTGGTTGTTTCAGGAGCAACACAAAGTTCACCATCCCAATGAAGATCCCTCCCAAAACATAATGAAACAGGAATTTTTGCTTCCTGAGTTGTTTCTGGTAACTTGGTGGAAGGTGATTCCATGTGCAGATTGTGAATCTGTCTCATCTCAACCCCTGAAGATCTCAAAGTGATAGCTCTTCTTTTGTGAAATACAGCCCTGACAATCTTTTGTATATCTACCAGTGGAAAATTCCTCTGGAGTTGAGCACAGTGTTAACACAGACAGCTGAGACATTGGTGTCTCACACACACACACACACACACACACACATAGATTTGATGAGGTCATCTGATTTACATTGTACATCACATGGTTCAGTGGGACTGGATGCTCCTTATGAACAACACTGGTGTCAAGATTAAAACAAAAAACAAAAAAAACCTGGCATCTGATAGACGAGTCTGGGTTTGGTGGTTGCCTGGAGAACAGTTTGGTGGAGGAGGGTATTATGGTGTGGGGTTATTTCTCAGGAGCTGGGCTTGGCCTCTTAGTTCCAGAGAAAGGATCTCTGAATGCTTCAGAGTGGGAACAGTGTGGGATGGCCCCTTCCTGTTCCAACATGACTGTGCAACAGTGCACAAAGCAAGGTCCATAAAGTCATGGATGAGCGAGTTTGGCGTGGAAGAACTTGACTTGCCTGCACAGAGTCCTGACCACAACCCGACAGAAGACCTTTGGGGTGAGTTAGAGTGAAGACTGCAAACCAGGCCTTATCGTCCAACATCAGTGTCTGACCTCACAAATGCGCTTCTGGAAGAATGGTAAAAAACAATTCCCATAAACACACTCCTAAACCTTGTGAAAAGCCTTCCCAGAAGAGTTGAAGCTGTTGTAGCTGCAGAGGGTGGGCCGACGTCAGATTAAACCCTATGGGTTAAGAATGGGATGTCACTTAAGTTCATATGCATGTAAAGGCAGATGAGCGAATACCTTTGGCAATATAGTGTATGCATAGATCTATACACACTGACATATATAGAATAATTCTTCTTCAGTGCATCATCCTAACCACAGAATGGCATCTGTAGCACACAAGCTGCAAGCAACTTGCGCTGTTTCTTTGGACTATTGACTGTATACAGAAATGGACAACATGAGAGCTCCCCAAACGTAAAGCCAAAACATCTGGATCACTCCCTGATGGCAGGCTACAGCACAGACCATAAACCCTGTCTCTCTTTGTCTCATCATGCTTGTGAAGACCTTCAGTGACCATATTTTGTTAGTAGTGGTCAGAATATAACTGTTGTACATGTCTTATTGTTCTATAAATAAAACACATTCACAACCCTACAAGATAGACACATATGTATGCGCTCGCACACACTCACAAACAAACAAACACGCACACACACACACACATTTTCTGTTTCATTTTCCATGAGTTATTTCCTGTTGTAATCATCCCAACCACCATGCCACCTCAGCTTCCTCCTCTCTAGACACATTTGGTCTCTATTATTGGGACACAGTGTTTACTTTCTGTATACAGTCAAAACCTGCACAGGCATGAAACAAAGCTAAACCATATTAAAATGGACCTTATGATTTCCAGAATCCTGACTATGCCTCTGTATGATGAATAAAAATGCTTATTTTATGCATAAGTATTTGCCATATGCAGCATTTTTTGTCACAGCTGGCAAAAGTTATTTTATGTATGTCAGCATACTATCTCTGCACAAAGTCCTCCAGTCCTCAGTCCTCCATACTGTAGCAGACACTCTGTCAAATCGTTTGTCATGTTAAATAAAGACATAAAGAAGACCTTAAATGCGACACATCAAGTTTCTGACTTGTCTTTAAATAATGTGACCCACTTTTGTGTCATCCATTTATAATCTTCTACACTGACTGTATGTTGTGTATGTATGACCAGAGTTTTAGCTGTAGCAGCCTGTGAGAGAAGCTTCTCCACTGTCTGTCTACTGTGTGATGCAGAGGGTGCTGATCATTGTCCATGATGGATAACAGTCTCAAAAGACTCCAGCCTGAGTCCAATGTCCAAGCACATAAATTTTAATGATTAATTATTCTAAATTCTGTGAAAAGAGCTTCATACAGACTCGGATATTGTAATATGATGTTGCCTGGTCTACCGTGTGCTAGCGCTAAAAGTCTTCATGGGTCAGAATGCTGCAGCTAGAAACTTCATTAAAACCAGAAAATCTGATCATATTGCACCAATATAGCCTAATTAAATTAGCTTCTTGTTTATGTCTGAGCAGACTTTAAGGTGCTTTCAATGACTTATGAAATATATGGGCTTTACAGGAAATACAGGCCTCACACCTGTTACCATTTTTTGTCATTAAAACTTGTATATACTTTGATCCCTAGCAGATTGTTTGAATGGTCTTTCCTCTTCCAGGTCAACAACAGATCACAACAGTGAAGTGGACATCATATGGCACAGGTCCTGCATGGTCAGTCGTCCTCCTTCACCCACACATCATTAGTTTAAGATATTTTTGGGGCTGTTTTTAACCTTTATATAGATAGGTTAGATAGATGAAGTTAGATAGAATAGCTCATATATTGACAGGAAATGGGGAAAATTGATGTCATTGTAATCTGTATATTTCTGTGATTTTTGCTGGTATGTTCTGTACACATGACATCTGTTGCACATCTGCACATCCTGGGAGAGGGATTCCTCCTCTGAATCTTTGAAGGTTTCTTCCATTTTTTTCCCTGATAAAAGGGTTTTTTGTACAGGTTGGTCACTACACCATGTCAGTTAATCATTGGAAGTATTTTACTGTTAAATGAATCATATGAGTGGTAGATAAGCTTCCACAGTTCAGACATCATATAGGCAGGATATAGGCAAGCACAACATATAGGCAGACGTGTTTCACATTAATTAAAACCTTCAGTATTCTTAGACAAGGAATGACTGAATAGCTGTCACAGTACAAGGAGCATTGCATAGTGATTTTACTGATGAGAGTGGGAAGCAAATTATTTTGTCTGTGAGTGTCTGAGCATGAGTGTCTGGACTGCCATACCAAACTGTTTGCAGGTGAGTGCGAAATGGTCAGCACGAGAATCGGCACCTCCAAGTCTGAAAAGGTTGGATTGCTCCCTCCAGGGTGGGAGCGAGTTCTCCAAAGAGAGGGAGTTCATGAACCTTGGAGTCTTGTTCACAAGTGATGGAAAATGGAGCACAAGATGGACAGACAGTTTGGTGCCACATCAGCAGTAATGCAGGTATTCTAATCAGCAAGTTAACCAGTTGACCTGCATTCCACCCTACACTTAATTCAATTCAATTCAGTTTATTTATATAGCGGCAATTCACAACAAAAGTTATCTCATGACACTTTCCAATTAGAGCAGGTCTAGACCAAACTCTTTAAGTAAGTTGTAATACAGAGAACCCAACATTCCTTAGGGTGGTTAGATCTGGGAAGGGTCCAAAAGGATGAGATGATGGATAAAAGTGGCTAAGTTTATGACATCCAGAGCAACCTTGGAGCAGAGCCACTACTCCTTTGTGTTGAAAGTAGCCGACTGAGATGGTTCGGGCATCTTATTAGGATGCCTCTTAAGCCCCCGTCTTTAGAGGTTCTTTGCGTGATCCCAGAGCCAGCTGGAATCACCATGTTGTTGATGATGATGATAACATGTTGCATTGTTCATCAAAACAGCAGCTGTTCAACCGGCAAGTTCAAGTTTTGTTTTTTTTTTTTTTAATTTGTAAAGATTTGTTTTTTATTAGTCTGGTCTTGTACTGTAAAGTTTCAACAGAATTAATGGAACACATACATAGTTTTTCCACGTCACGCCAGGGGAAACAATCATGCACAGTTGAGTAATGTTGGTGTGGCCTTGGCTGGTTTAACACATACCCTACAACCAGCAAGAAGGGCAAACAGAATTTGTGCTCAATTTATTAAAGGCAACTCTTGTTTCTCTTTCTGTTGTTGTCATAAAGCTTTTCCTTGTTTACATTTACTGGAAGTGTGTGATGCTTATTGAGCACAAGTGTGAATTGAGCAAATGGAAAAATGTGGTCAGGGTTGAGCCTTGACTCGTACTGAGAGCTGTGAAGGACTTAACTTCTACTGCCGTGCAGACGAAGATGGGAAATAGCAGAGAAAGTTAGCCAAGGTTGAAGGGCATTTATTATAGTGCTTTGAGGAGTGAAGTATTGCAGTTTTGCTCTTGTAATTTTTGAATTTAAGAAATGTAAAATGTGGGGGGGCTTCAGTGAAACATTATAGTGGGTCCGGGATCACCTGGATAGAGAAAGAAATAAAAGACAACCTAAATCTAAAGAGGAACTCTCATAAGTGCTGAAAGAAGTCGGGTATAATACACCAGAGGATTACTTTACTTCATAACAGTCTACCCAAAGAGTTCAAGATGTGCTCACTGCCAAGGGAGGTCCCGCTAAATACTGAACTTTGCCTGTTTGTATCTTATTAAAATGTTGATATATGTATATGTTTACTCTCAGCTTTGAAATCATTGAAGTGCTTAGGTTTATTGTTGTTGCAGTATTGGAGAGAACTTATGAGAAGTGTTCTCGACTGGACAACAAGTGTTCTTTGTGTATCTCTGTGTTGTCTGGTTTTATGAAGGCTCAGCAGGAACTGGTCAGGTTATGTAACTGTACGTCTCTATGTTTTATAAACACAAGTGTATCCGTGAATGCATTTTACCAATCAACTGTTTGATCTGGTTCACTATAACCTCATCCACTTACTCACTTTAGCCACATACAGGTAAACACAGGCCATTCAGCAGAGTTGTTCACTCCCTTTCCTTTTCAGCTCCAACTTTGTGGTTTACTATCAGTCATCAGACATCCTGTTTCTCATGTCCTGAACCAGCATGACTCTGCTCAGAGCATTGGAAATATTATGTAACAAACTCAGTTTAGTTCATTTTGGCAGGCTTGCAATATCTAACAATATCTAACTTCAACAGCCTTGTAGGAACAGTAAGATGTGTCATAAGTGGATAATTTGAGTTGTGCCACTAGGTGTCATTAGGTGATATCTACAGTCAACAGAAGTGGAAGGTAACAGTGACACACTATTTTGTCTGGTTTCCTGCATCTTAGCAACACATTCTTTCGACTAATGAGAGAGCCTAAGACAAGACAAGACAAGAAAAGACAACTTTATTTGTATAGCCCGTTTTTACAAGCACTTTGTCTCAACATAACATCATAGCAACATCCTCTGCCCTTAGATCCTCACATCAACTAAGGAAAAACTCCCAGAAAAAACCAACAAGGAAAAAAATGGGAGAAACCTCAGGGTGAGCACTGGTTAATGAGCAGGGACAGCAGGCAGAGTAGAAGCAGAGGGAAGGAGGTGATGCAAAGTGGAGGCTGGTGCCGGTGGATGGAGCTCTGGAGAAATCTGTGAAGACAGACAGACAGAAAGAGTGCCAGACACCAAGGCCAGACTACACAGTATAACAGATAAAGACGGAACAGCAAATGTGTAGGAGGAGAGGAGAGGAGAGGAGAGGAGAGGAGATGGCTCCCTGAAACCTCCCTAGAAACTTCACACCCACCTCCCGACTAAAACTTTTTGATGGTTACTGTATAACTGTCCTATTGAATGTTATTGAATGTTTATAGCATGTAGTTTACTCATTATTGTTAACTGTGCATTATTGCTATTGGAAGGCCATGTCATCTGAATGCTTAAAACGCTTGAGTTGCTTGTTGTTCAGGAGCCTAGGGCCGCCAACTGTTATTTTAAAAGATTAAATTAAAAAGATTAAAGTGACATATTTTGTCATTGGAGGGAACTCACTCCAACGAAATTTGTTCTCTGCATTTAACCCACCCAAGTGACGTGCACACACACAGCAAACCCGGGGCAGTGGGCGACCGCGTGCAGCGCCCGGGGAGCAGTGGGGGTTAGGTACCTTGCTCAAGGGTACCTCAGCCATGGACACCGGGACGGGGAATCGAACCAGCAATCCACCGGTTACGGGTCCGACACCCTAACCGCTGATCCACGACTGCCCTTTTACCAGTTTAAGGACCAGTATCAAGCCAAGCGAGCAATGATTTGCCTACCTTGTTATCAAATGGTAAATTAACCCAGTTTATTGTGTTGAGGTGATGATTAGGATATCCCTTTCTCTATTTGCTGCTGCTTTCTCTCTCTTTCCTTTCTTTTATTAACCCACCTGCACAAATCAAAAAGAAAGCAGCACTCTCATTTAGGTTATTCACTATTTGATTATAAGCAGCATTAAAATCAGCTCTTTCATCTTCTCCACACTGAGAGATTGTTGTCGCTGTACCATGTGGCCAGTTAGCTCATCTCTGTCCAGTGGTTTGTCTTGTCGCTACCGTTACACAGTTGTGTCATCTGCAAACTTTATGAGCAGGGTGAAGAGCAGGGGGCTGAGCACTCATCCTTGGGGGGCCTCTTTACTCATCGTGATGTTGCTGGATGTGTACTTGCCAACCCAAACTCCCTGTGGTCTTCTAGTGAGAAAGTCTAGTAACCAGTTGCACAGAGAGGTTCTAAGGCCCAGACAGTCCATTTTCTGAATGAACTGCTTTTGGATGATCGTGTTGAATGCTGAACTAAAGACTAAGAACAGCATTCTCAAATAGTCCTAGAGTCCTTCCTGTCCAGGTGGATTGCGGTGGAGACTGCATCATCGGTGGACTGATAGGCTGATATGCAAACTGGTAGGGATCTAGGGAGGATGTATTTGATGTGTTGCATGACTAACTGTATTGTGGTATCTTTGAAGCATATAGAGACAACAGAGAGGTGTTAGAGATGTCTGTGAGGATATCTTTGAGATCTTCTGCACAGTCCTTCAGCACATGGCCAGGTATGTTGTGTGGACCAGCAGTTTTGCAGAAATTTTATCCTGGAGAGAGATCTCTTCACGCTGGTTGGACACAGGCACAAAACCTGGTCCTCAGGAGAGGTGTGGTGACTTCTGTGCAGGTGTTTGTTTCAAAGCGTGCAAAGAAGTTGTTGAGTCGTTAAACAGAGAGATGTTGGTATCTCTGAAGTTATGAAAACAAACGGCCACTCCCACTCTAAAAATGTTACCGTAACTTACAACATGTGAATCATCTCCCCATAAAGTCCAGTCTGTTTCTTTGTCAGAATTGGTGTGTGTTTCCTAAAGTAACATAATGTTTAATCTATTTTGCTGAAATGTTTTAATTAGAGCGCTCTACTTTCTATCCCTTCCTCCGTTTCAGAATCAGAATCAAAATACTTGGGGAAAATTGGGTTTGTTACAGTTGCTCCAACCACATGTTCTTGGAAAATTCTTGAAGATCTTATGTGTATGCTAACCTTTGTCTTTTCTTTCTTCCTTTGTCTTTTCATCATTTGCACTATTCCTTCATTTTCACAATTCTGCAGTACTGCTGTAAATAATGTTGCCATCTGGTCCCTGTTCACTGGTTTTATCTTTTTATTCTGGTTGTTTTTATATTTATAGCATTAGTATTTTTAGATTATTGGGCTTATACCGGGACCAGGGATACTAATTTCGTTCCACCTCATGTTTCTACAAATGACATGACAATAAAGCTCCTTGAATCCTTGAATCCTTCTGTGTCCAGGTTCACTTACCTGCCCAGTCTGCTCTGCCCTGTTCAGCTCCAGACTCCTCTTGATTCGGTTTTGGAATCAATCAATTAATGCTCACTAGAACAGCTTCACTACCTGGAAACCACCCCTGGATTTCTTGTTCTCCTGGACCAGCTATTAGTTTGCTAAGACTATTGGCACTCATCTGCCGCCTGGCCCCCATTTTGGACTCTCCTCTTCCGAGAGGGTATTTTGGCTACACATTCTCCATCAGAATGTAAATTCCTTAAGTAACTTTGTATTAAGTAAAGACACTCAATTGAACTTTTACTTTGTTGTTTTTAGTCTTCTGCTTATTTTTGTCCAGACTTCAGTTTTGAAATTAACAGGTACTTTCATGCACACATGATAGTAACAAGATAGTTGTACTGAGTGTTAGTGTGTAGTATACCTTATGTGCTCTAAACAGGTAGTGACTTGGACTGACTTTGGAACTTGTCATTTCCGGCCATATACAGTGTTTTCTGCCTTGTTAAGTATTACTGTGCTGTTGATTATTGATATTTTTGGAATCGGGGACAAAACAGATTCAAAAACTGATTCTGTTTAATATCAGTTTAGTTTTTGAGAAAAAGAATTGGATATTGATTTGATTTCCCCTATCAAACTTTTTTGAATTTTATGTAGACTGATAAACTTGACTTTCATTTTTCCCTTAAAAACATTAACTCTGTCAGTCTTGCCACAAGGTGGTATGTTGTGGTTTATTCATCAGCATGAGTAATGCTACAGTGTGCTTGTGTCATTCTTGGTCATGAAAATTGGCTGCATCTCACTTATCAAGAATGAGTGTCTATAAATTGTTGAGACAATGCACTTACCAGTTAGAGCAGCATCCTTTTCCTGTCTGTGAGTTATCATCAACAACACATAATTGTTATAATGGAAAATAAAATAATGGAATGACTGTAACAAATTTAATGGCAATCCATCTAATGCCTGTTGAGATATCCTTAGTTTGTACTTTAAAGTAGTGGATTAACAGCCCAACACTGTCATTTTACAGATGCATTTTTTCTTTATCTCTCTTCCACTCTCTCTTCCCTTCTTACTCGTTCCCTCTAAAGAGAGAGAATGAGAGGATGACTGTAGTGATTGTGAAATCTTGCCAGAGGTTGGGGGCCAACAAACAAGTGGTGAAATGTCAGGAGTGTTAACAAGCAGTCAATGACAACTGACTTAACAATGGAGACCTACAGTTGTGCTCATAAGTTTACATACCCTGGCAGAATTTATGATTTCTAGGCCATTTTTCAGAGATTATTAGTGATAACACAAAAACTTTTCTTTCTGTGGATGAAGCTTTGTATTTTCTCAGATAGCAACGCTGCCCATTGTTCTTGGCAAAAATCCTCCAGTTCCTGTAAATTCTTGGGCTGTCTTGCATGAACTGCACATTTGAGATCTCCCCAGAGTGACTCAATGATTGTGAGGTCAAAAGACTGAGATGGTCACTCCAGAGCCTTCACTTTATTCTGCTGTAGCCAATGACAGGTCGACTTGGCCGTGTGTTTTGGATTGTTGTCATGTTGGAATGTCCAAGTATGTCCCATGCGCAGCTTCCAGGCTGATGAGTGCAAACTTCCCTCCTGTATTTTCTGATAACAGGCTGCATTCATTCTTGCCATCAATTTTGACCAGGTTTCCTGTGCTGTTGTTGCTCACACATCGACAAAACATCAGCGATCCACCTCTGTGTTTCACAGTAGGAATGGTGCACCTTTCATCATAGGCCTTTTTGACTCCTCTCCAAATGTAACGTTTACGGTTGTGGCCAAAAAGTTCAGTTTTGGCCTCATCACTCCAAATGACTTTGTTCCAGAAGTTTTGAGGCTTGTCTCTGTGCTGTTTGGCATATTGTAAGCAGGATGCTTTGTGGCATTTGTGCCTCTTTATTGTGTATCTTGAAACAGCCACACCACTTTTTTTTTCAGAGAGTCCTGAAGTTATTTGTGGGTTTTTCTTTGTATCCTGAACAATTATCCTGGCAGTTATGGCTGAAAGTGTTGTTGGTCTACCTGACTGTGGTTTGGTTTCAACAGAATCCCTCGTTTTCCACTTCTTAATTAGAGTTTGAACACTGCTGACTGGCATTCTCAATTCCTTACATATCTTTTTATATCCCTTTCCTGTTTTATACAGTTCAGTTACCTTTTCTCGCAGATCTTTTGACAATTCGATTGCTTTCCGCATGACTCAGAATCCAGAAATGTCAGTACAGCACTGGATGAAAGATGCAAGGGTTTGTCAGGAGCCCAGAAACTCACTGACCTTTATACACACACACTGATTACAAGCAAACAGATCAGAGGTGAGGATGGTTACCCTTAGTAGCCTTTCAACTTGTATGCATGTTATCAGGCCAAACTCTCCAGGGTATGTAAACTTTTCATTTGGGGAGTTTCTGTTGTCATTTATTTCTTCCTGGACGCAAAGCAGGAGTAGTCTTAACATGCGATGCAAATAGAAGCTAAGTTACAGGGCTAACACAGGTAGATGGCATATACCAACTTATTTTCAGACTGCATAACATGTACTCACTTCTAAATCCCATGTGCATGTGCTGCATGCCAATTTGTTTCCAAAGTTGGCAAAGACATGAGTAGGACAGGACATCACTTCTGCCCTCTCCCCCCCAAACCCCTCACCCCCCAACTGTCTCTCCCATACACCTCCCTTAAAATGTTAAAGACAAATAAGAAAACATTATTCCTCAGTCTATGCTGGGAAGTCTGGAAAGTGTGACTATCTCTGCCCTTTGATTCACTTCCTGTTTTCAGTCTCATTAGGCATATTTCTGATCTGACATGACAAAACCTGACAATACCAAGACTGTTTTGTTCTTCTTTGTACATGCTGGTGGGTTTTTACAGTTGCCACATAATTCAACAAACACCTTTCTGGCAGAAGATAGCACATAACAAAGGAACGTGTCAGAGCATCGGCAACTACCTGGGGCTTCAAAAACTGATGCAAGAAATCAATATTTTGGCTCCTAAATTTGTGTTCAATTAAAAAAAATTAAAGAAAACCAATTAATGAAAACCAAGCAACTATTTTGTTTTGCATGCATTAGTTTAAACTCAATTTTATTTTCTATTGAGTTGCAAGAACACAGTAGTGTGTGTTTCTGTTTGTTTTTTGGCTCATTAAAAAAAAAAAAAAAAAAAATAGCAGTCAGATAAACTCAACCAAGGTTACACAAATGAGGAAGCTAAATAAACTACAGCACACATACCATTATGATGAACTAAACTAAATTTAAAAAAAAGAAACACACATATGTAGCTTGCTTACATGAAGAAAACTGCAATTGTGAACAAGTGTGTGTGTGATGTTCTGTATTGCTTTGCTAACAAATGATTCCCATATTCCTGAAGCCCCCACAGAGAACTGATTGGGTGGTGCAAGCCAAAGTTCCATTCACAGCCTTATGTGGAATGTGCCAAATCCTCATGGGCTATGGGGGATATGCCAAGTTCCAGTAAAATAATGCGTTGACGCATCCGTATATTTTAGGCAACACTGTGTAAACAAATAGCAGCGTGACAACAGTGGTAAAACATAAAGCCTCCACAAATAACCCATGAGGTCACCGACCCATCAATCACGACCATTAATCTCTCATTTGTGTTCACACACTCACATTTTAGTCATTAGTGGTAACTGCAGTTTCAGAAGTCTGATAATAAAATAGTTGTACTGTTGCTGTTGTACTGTGCGATTTAAGAAAGCAATTACAGTGTAACAACGCTCAAACAGAGAGAAGAAGTCAAGTAAAAAGATCAGAAGACGATGAGATTAGGGCGGTCTAGTTCCCTTCATCTCAGTTTATAGCCTGGGATGGTCCTTTTCTTTGAGATTTTATTAAGACAACAGATGTGTCATACAGGACAAAACAAACTCCATTTCCATCACTGTTGTTCTGTTTTTTTTCTTGCAGGGATTAATGACTCAACTAGCTGAGGAAGTGGCAGTGTCACTTTTCTTTGACCAAAGCCTTTATTTAACCCGAAAGGTTGAAAAGGTTAAAGGTTAAAAGTAAACTTTATATAAGGAAACTTTTAACCTGTTTATGAGATTTGGAGTGTTAAATCCTAAAAGCTTACTGGACACCAAAGTCCTCCAAAGTGCCTTTTACATGGCACAGGCACAAACATTTGTTGTGACTAATCCCAGCACCCTTTGCCCCGATCCATTGTATTTTGTGGTTTCTGCAAAAATTACGAATTCACTTCACTTTTTTTTTCAGTGAAGAAAAACCAAAATTAGACATCAAATACTTGCATAGCTGAGGCATCTTTGTAAGTCACATCAGATCCTAATCTCAAACTGACTTGGTAAAGTGGACTAATTCCTATTCTCTGTCCTGTCTACCAGATGCTTGGTGAGTGGTGGGATAAGGAATGCTGGAGGCCTAGACCAAATTTGGTGTTTTAATGTGTCAACTCCCCCGGACTGAGAGTCACAAAGAGTGACTGCATGAAAGATAAGGCTGATTCATGTTATTCATGTTAAGACAAACTTTCTCAGCGCTTGAGAAGATATAGAGAACAGACACTAAATAGAATTGAAGTGAGTTCTCTTTGTCAACTTGTGTTTCCCAAGTCAAGAGAGACCATTGAAAATATCACTTTATAACACATATACAGAAGGATATATGTTCTGGACAATACTGTATATACCCTTGTGATGCAGAATAGTGTGGAGGTAGGGCTGCTTCTACCTTTACACTATTTGTATATCGTAAGTGTATCATCAAGACTATTTTCAAGTGTGTACAGTCTTTAATGTTGTTGTGGAAAGTTGTTTTTTGTGTTTGTACATAACAAACTTTCACACTTTTAAATGCACAAATGCATACTTATATGGCAAAGGGGTATACTGGTATATTTTATCACTTTCTATTTGTGTTGGACTATATTGTTGTCATTTGTTTTGCTGTCATTTTGCAATAAATTGGCACATTGTATTATGGCCTGTAAATTTCTCTGGACAAAAGTGCTAGTGAACCTTAAGCATTTAAACAGATAACGCGATGATGCAGCATCTGGCTATCATGAAGAAAAAATAGGACTTTAATTTGTCCTCTGAGAACGCTGTCTTTCCCACTCATGCAAGAGTAATGTGTGTGTTTGAATGAAACAGGAAAAACTGAAGCCAGTTAAGTGACTTTCCATATGCACTGTCTTGCTTTGGGCAAACAAGACAGACAGAGAGGGAGCGTATTTGTAAAAAGGAAGCTTGTCCAGACTGTGTCAGATGACATCATAGTCTCTAGCGGCTTCTGTGTGTGTGTGTGTGTGTGTGTGTGCGTAGGTGGGGGTGGGGCTTCAGTCCATGCAGCTCTAGGATATAAAAAGAAAGAAAACTCATTCAGTTATTCAGACTCAAGCAGCAGCAGCAGCAGCAGTGAAGACGACTGAAGCTGAAACAACAGATACCTGCCATACAATAATCAACACATTTCAACCAAAAAGGTAAGAACTAACTGGATGAAACATTAGTAGACTAGTATTATAAATCTACAGGCAGATGTTTTGGTATTTGGTTGTAATAGCATAATTTTTTTTCTATTTACTGCAAAAAAAAAAAAAAAAAAAAAAGTTGAGATAGTTTTCTCAAAATGTCAGGTAAAAACACGAGGAATAGCATGGTTACCTAAACATATGCAAATAATAGTCGTAAAGCAGTATAAGCAGAAGTATAAACCTGTCTACATAAGATTTAGAATATTGTATTACAGTTTTAAGAATGTGCCAAAGTGGAATGGAGGGAGCTATCTATCTATTGTAGCTCTATGTTATGTTAGACTTAATATGAACAGTGAAGGAAACTCACACTGACAGTTAGTACACTGACTCTTTACCCATTTTAATTTTAAATATAAAGATATAAATGATATGATGCATTCATAAAATACACATTCTATTTGTATGATCAAATTATAGTTTAAATGCTAGAAGTGGGACAACGACTCACTAATGAGTCACACCATGGCTCATGCGACCCTAATGACTCATGGCAGGAGGTTTGAACGACCCTCAGGGGCCGTCTCCCACTGGAGGTTAAATACCTTGGACTCCCCATCATCTTTTAGAAGTGAAGAGGCTTTTTGGATGAGGGATGAAATGTCTCCAATAACCTAAAAGAAAAATCTGCACTCACTTCTAGCACTCTCACTACCACGACCCAGATGACTGAGAACCTACACAGCCATGAAATTATAGTCATCATTATATTTGATTTATTACATCACCTTAGACTCAATGCATCTAATTGAGGTTAGGCACTTCTAAATGTTAGCTGCATTCAAAGACAAATGTACCCAGAGTTTAAAGTGCTACACTCACACATAAGCAGTAACATTCAGCCTCTCCCATAGCCTCTAGTGGCTCTTCTTAGACCAGTGCACATAATGGGAAATCAAGCTGTGAGCACTTCTCTGCTTTTTTCAGAGTTGGATATGATTGCTTGTGTAAAAGGAGGATGATGTCACAGTGCTGACCTGTGACACAGAAGGCCTTGCGTGTAAAGTTATAGTGTATTGAGGTTTGAAGTGGAAAATCAATTTTACTGACTCACGTATAGTTTCCATCCAGTTAATTCAATGTGAATGCATCCACATCCAGGATGACTCTCTCTCTCTCTCTCTCACACACACACACACATACACACACACACACACACACACAGAGAGAGAGAGAATTGAAAGAGTTAGTTAATGAATGAGGCTGACAGCTAAATAGCATAGGAGGATTTAGACCTGCTCAGAGCATAGCATAGCTCAGATAAGTGGTAGACTTCATGTTTAACTCAGTGAATGAGAGGTTGAATGAGTGGTTCCTATTCTTACTTATGCTTCTGTAAAAGAAAGGCAGTCTCTGTGTGTGACCCTTTGTCTCTGTTTAACCACCAAGTAATTTTTCTGTTTTTTGAAAAAAAAAAAAAAAAAAATTCTCCTAATTTGATTCATTCTTTACTTTCTCTTCTGTTTTCGTTAATTTCTTAAAACTTGGTTGTGTTCTTCTTGAAATACAAAATTGTAGCAAAAATTATGAACGCTGAAAATATGAATCTTTGAACTTTCACAGATAAACTACTTTGGTGCAATCATTCCTGTGATTCCCAAACTGAATCTTAAAGCATTTCCCATCAGTTTCAAGTCTTCTGAAAGCTAGCCAAGATTTGATAGAAAACATCTGAGAGCTGTTTAGAATTTCTCCCCACTGTTCTTTAATATGAAACAGAAACTAAACACTAACAAACAAATGTTTCCCACAGAATCTGTCAAAACTGTTTCATTTTCTTCATCTCTGAATTGAGCAAGATTTTATCCTGATGATATCAATTTGATATCCAGGGTGCAATCAGTACATCAAAAAAAGTTTGAGAAGGAGGCTTTTTTTGAAAACAATATTAGAAAATAAAAGATGGTTTTACTTTTGGGTGTCAAATGAAACAGTGCCTGATGCACACTGAATCTGAATTTAATCAATATCAAACTTACACCAATTCTTTTCACTGTTTCCCAGGATGCTTTGCACGTATATTTTCCTGTTGCTGACCCTGAGCCGAGTGGGGCTGAGCTCTCTGCAGGATAAACAAACTGACTTCGGCCTGAAGGTCTTCTCACAGCTGGCTGAGAGCTCTGTGGGAAACAACGTAGTTTTGTCTCCATATGGCGTGGCCTCTGTCCTAGCCATGGCTCAGCTGGGTGCTGCTGGAAATACCCGCAGGGCTTTAAAGTCTGCTATGGGCTTTTCTCTACAAGGTGAGTGATACAGTTATCAAAAGGAAGATGCTAACATTCTGTTAGGAAATGGGACATATTCAAAACAATAGCAGTATATATGGGAAAATAGTAAAACAGAATAGAATTATATACTGGATTTCAATGCACAAGGGCAACAATTCCAAAACCTGCATCTATATCAAATGCAGTGGAGTACTACTTCATAAGCAGTATCTGCTTATGTGACAAAAAGATTCTATAATATAGGATTTCCTTGTATTCCTTAGAAACCTAGAAAAAACACATATTAATACAGTATAATAACATTGCACTAATTTGGTAATAATAATAAAATAATAGATTATTTATTGTTGTTGTTATTTATTGTTCTACAAATACAACACAAATAAAATATTTAAAGGACAGTTCACCCCAAAATCAAAAATACACATTTTTCCGAGTTCCGGATCACAATTTCTGGAAATAAACATTGCTGTTGAGGTTTTCATGTTTCACATTTTTGTTTGTATATCTCTTCCTCACACCAAAAAATAAATCAAACCAAACCAAACCAAACCAAACATAAAATATGTAATTAGATTAACAAGAGGGGAAAAAAATGAAGACTAAATGAAATAAATATTTTAAAATATAAAGTTATCATGCATCTCTAATACTTCCAGTCTGCAAGAAAGGTTGCAAGGAAGTGATAGAACAGAGGTTTGATGGATTTATGGGCAAATAGTTCTGTGAATTTGATAGACTGGAGCATGGGAGGAGGAGGTTATATTTGCATATTGGTGTAACCATAAAACAAACACTCAACTCACCTTTTCTGCAGAGCGAGGGATGTCTCGGCAGCAGCGTATCTTGCAGCAGAGCCTCTCTGATGAGGAGGGAGTGGAGACTGTCAGCGGGGTTATGGTGGAGAGGAAGATGAGCCTGGAGAAGGGATACCGTTGGTCCCTGGCCAAGGCCTTCCGGACCCACCCTCACCAGGTGGACTTCACCAAGCCAGACCAAGCAGTCAGCATCATCAACTCATGGGTCTCAGACCACACTGCAGGTACTCACACCACTCTGTCAACAGTATGTCATCTGCAGGATTCTCCACTGTCAATTTATAGCCTACTTTCTGTGCTTCCGTCTTTTAAATTTTCTGTGACCTTTTTGATGTATTTTCTTTTGTAGGTGCCATCCCTGACTTCTTAGCGACTGGATCTCTGACTGATGAGACACGCCTGATCCTTCTTAACGCTCTGCACTTCCAGGGCCTCTGGAAGGTTCCCTTCAACCCCAAAATGACACAGGAGAGGATGTTCCATTGTGCCAACGGAAGCACTGTATCTGTGCAAATGATGAGACTCACCAACCGCTTCAACTACGGTTGGTTCAACGCACTGATTCAATGCACTTACTTATCTAAAATTGTTAGTGAATTTCAAAAATGAGTATGTGTGTTACTTACATAAATACATCCATTTACTTTTCTTTACTCTTCAGGCGAGTTTGTGACTTCCGAAGGGGTGGACTATGATGTCATTGAGGTCCCATACGAGGATGACACACTGAGCATGCTCCTGGTGTCGCCAATCGAGCCTGAAGTCCCACTGAACGCGCTCGTTGCAGATTTGAGCAGCCAGAAGATTCAGCAGTGGAGAGTGGAGATGAGGAATGTCAAGAGACAGCTGGCCATGCCCAGGTGAGGGAGAGCAGGCCAGACAGTATATGGGTAGCTAAGTTCTCGAAGAAGTGCGGTTTCATGGTTATTTGTATCAAATTGACTCTTATGTAGCATTAAGCAAGGAGTATGGAAACTGAAGATTCGTGTTTGTTTTTACAGGTTTACGCTGAACTCTGAGGTGAATTTAAAAACTGCTCTGCTTAATATGGGTCTGGGAGACATGTTCAACCTGGCGACTGCTGACTTCACACGCATCACCAGTAAGTTAACCTCCTATAGGAGGAAAACCTCAATATACACCTGTTTAGTTTTAGGTTTTATGATTATAAAGAATCACCTACAATCTAAGAAAAAAAGTGTACTTGTACTATTTTTTGCTTTAGTTCTAATACCACATGATTCTGTAAAATTACAAGCGATTACTCAGGTCAGTCCGTTGAGAAGAACTATATATCTAATCTGTTTGTTTCTGCCCTGCAGCTGAAGAGAGGCTGTGTGTATCCAAGGTTATTCAGAGAATAAAGATCGAGGTGAATGAAAGAGGAACCAAGGGAGCAGCAGCAACAGGTAGGCTCAATAAATAAAAAAAAAAACAAATCTCACACACAAAACTCATCATCAAACTTGGGTTTCAGTGGAGAGTTTTTGAGGTCCCTGGCTTATGATGAGAGATCGGATATTTTAGGAAAGGAAACTGAAACAGAAAATTTATTATTCAAAATGGCATGCTGGGTCTCTCTACATAATATAATTAATGTTATTTTTATAGCAATTTAGTGGCTTGAAAAGAGCTCCCACACACTTCACAGAACTGACCTGTTGTTTATTTCTTCCCTCTGTTAGCGGCTGTGATGTTTTCCCGTATGGCAGTTGAGGAGATTACTTTGGACCGACCCTTCCTCTTCCTCATCCAGCACAAACACACAGGTAGATCTTACATTACATTTTCAGACTTTAGTCATTTTAAAATGTCATTCTGCTGAGTAGCAGTCCAGGTAGAGTGTGTGCTGTGTCTAATGTTTTCCTTCCTGTGTCCAGGTGCTGTTCTGTTCATGGGCCAGTTCAACCAGCCTGAACAACAATAACCCTCTCTGAAAACACACCTTCAATCCACTTTGTCTGACTACTTTTGCTCATAACCCACAAGATAACCACACGCCAGACCTACAGACTCTTTATGACTTCTGTTGACCATACAGACTAATTCTGTGAAAGGTCTATTTACAGTCTTTTTAATAGAATAAGACCGGGGCGATTTAACATGACAGACAATGGAAAGACGATTGAGATATTCTTTGAAAGAGTTTATATATTTTCTGTTAATTTATGTCTCAATGCTTGTGGTTGGCAAGATGGAAAGAAACATGAAGGGAAGTTATCTGTTTAAGTGGTTTACTGCTGTCTGACACAACGATGCACTTCATAGATTTGTTGCTACAGTCTGATGGCTGCACAAGTACCAGAAAAGATGTTTTTTTTAAATCTATTTTTACATTGTGAGTTGTAATGTATATAATTGTTATTGCCACATCGTTGCCAAGTTACATTTGTATTTTGCAGTATTTATATTTATTAAAATACAATGTTTTTTTTACAAAGCTACAGTCTGTCTGATTACTGCAGTGTTGAGCTATGTGAAAAATCAACACTGACCCCTTGTGTCCAAATATCCAAAATAATGGAATAATGGAATGGAAGGAATTCTTTATAATTATAAAGTTATTTACAAGAAACACACTTAATTTCAGAGTATTATGAGCTTGGGTTAGATTATTTTGATTTGTAGTCAGTTACTGCATATTAATTTGACCTGTCACGATGGGTCAAATAATTAGTTAGTGGGATCAATAATAATAATAATAATAATAATAATAATAATAATAATAATAATAAAGTCTTGTGATAAGAATATGTTCACAAATTGTTGACATTTTCTGGATGTCAAAAATGATAAAAAAAAAACAACAAAAAACAAACAAACAAAAACTGTTAGTGGCATCCCTAAAAGAAGTAATCAAATCTGAAAAGTCATTATAATACAATGAAAATATTGCACCTTATTATACTAAGAAACTGATTCAATCACAAAAAGTTTGCTCCAAAACATTCTTTATTTGAAATGCAAATACAATTTATTCTGCATGTTACCCTTTACAAAACACAACTGAGTCAATCAAGAGGTGTACTGTGTGTGATCGACAACATGTGGGATCTTTTGTGTGAGTTTTTGCTGCTGTTTTTTCAGTCGGCTGAGCCAAGTAGTTGAACTCCTACATCCTACAATTTCCCTGAAATACAATTCAGACATTCATTCATTCCATTCTTGTGTTATGTTTACTAGATGTTCATTCAGCCAACTGCAGCCCTACATGCATCAGAGGGGGTAATGTAAACGTGATTCAATTATTATATGTTTACCTCACTAAAGTTGGGCTAAGTTAGAGAAAAAAAAAAAAACTACGAAGCGTATTGTTTATTAGAATGTTTGAGAAAAGCAGCAATTTCAGACATGCTACTAATTATTAAAAAAAATAAATAAAACAAAACAAACAACCAAATAATAAACCTTAAATGTGGAATTAAAGAGTGCTCTTTAAGTAAATCAGATATTCCAGAATTAAACATAAATTACCTGACGGTGAAGGTCAGCGCAAGTGATTTACTATCAGAGTGCGCATGCTCACCAAACACGGAACTGCTCACTGTAGCAGGGAATTGGTTCAGTTGAGTGCATCAGCACAGTGTTTGACACAGGCATGGGCTGTCAACGTTAGATGCGGCGTATTCCTTTAGGTTGGACCGGGCAGTGTAGATATAGAGTTAGTTTGTTACGTCGCAGGAGGTCAAATATCCGACGAGATGGTAAGTTACTGCTTCTTATTCGCTTAGAAAAGGTAGGAGCTTGGTGCTAAGCTAATGCTAGCAAGGTGTATGGTTTCAGGAAGTGTCCACCTGCGCTACCTTCACCTGGTTTCCGTTAGTATAAGCTAACAGGCCGAACAACAACACTAGTTGTGAAATAATGACAGTATTTCCCAAAATAAATTAGTGCTGTCAGTCAGCGTGTGGTCCATGTAATATTCTATTTAAATCACTAATGTGAAAATTGACCATAACATACAGTACAAAGCTTCTTCATCGGAGATAATGACTTTAGCTACAGGTTCTAGTTACTGTTAACCATGGGGACGACATTTAGCTAGATGACTGTTATGGACTGGTTGTACTGCAGACATTTTCACGTCATAGCAGAAAACTCAGGTGTCTTAATGAGACCTGCATCCATTTCAAGGAGGTCATGCTATTGTGAGTGCCGGTTCACTGTCCCTGGGACACTGTGGAACTCAGCCGTCCTTAATTTCTGCCCGTGTTTTTCGTGCTATGACAAGTCAAAATGTCTCTTGTGTAATCAGTCTATCACGTTTTTCTAACTGTCTCCCAACCTACAGCTTTACATCTCGATTTTAAAAGTTGTCATGCTGTGTGAAACATCAGTAAAAACAGAATGGAAACATTTCCAAATGAACATTTGGAACAGAACATGTAGCAACAGAACATGGAAGAGAAGAACGAGTCTGTTCCTGAACGTGTTGTAATAATTAATGCAGTAAGTAAGTAAAACACTTGCTAACCAAGCTAGCTAATGTTACAGCTCAGCTGAGGAAGACACCAATAAAGTTTAAATTCTGCTCTGTCACTAGCATGAGAATCTTGTCCGTAAGTGGAAGCACTTTTCCTTCAGCTAGGTGATGTGGTGAAGTTTGATAGAATGAAGGTATTTCCTACATGACACTGTTCACAAGTGAAGTGCCATCTACTTCCACAGTATGGGAAGGAAGGCAGATAAGAGGAAAAAATATGTATTTTAGTATTTCTGATGTTTTTTTTGTTTTGTTTTTTTTTAATCTGTCCCTTTAAAATATATCATCTGTTAATGTCTGAGCCAGGGCTGAGCTACAGTACAGACCTCTCAACTGACATACACTATAACACTGTTAGACGACACTTAACATTAATCTGTCACTATTGTTATCGGTGATCAACTTTGAAGCTGTTAATAATCGGTGACTACTTTTGAAGATTATTTACCAATGTCAAGTATAAAATAAGTTAATGTAAAATTCAGAGGAGTAGGACAGACTGTTGAGCAGGAGCTTTGGTCATTCGGTCTGTTAACTTCTTTGCAATAAATAAATAAATAGGTATGGTTTAAAATAGCCCCTTAGACAGTATTTATTCTTCCAATATCCTGCTGTTGTAAAACAAACAGGATGCACACCTCCCACAGGTTGTCAAAAAAAAATAAGAGTAGCAGTTAGACTGTGTTAACACTGTGTTTGTTAAATTATGCAATTAATTGGTTGTTCCCAGATGTGCTGAACTGTGGGGGGCGACCCATACAGGTCAAAGATCAACTACTTGGCGATACACCAATTGAGAGTCCAAGGCTTTTAGCAGGCAAATATCAGTAAAGACAACTAGTAGATTAGATTTTTGTCATGATTGTGTGTTGTTTAGTTTTGTTAAAGTTGTGATCATCCCAGTCACTGATGGTATGTGTTGATATCCATGGTTAGCTTGAGTTTTTTCCCTGTTAAATGCACCTGCAGTATTCAATTTATATAGGTTAACTGTGTGTTTTCTCTAGCTGCTGTACATGTCTTTTTTGTGTATGTGTGTGTGTGGAGAGAGAATATCATACCAAACTGCGTGCAAAACATCTGATAGTTTGTGTTGGTTTGGCTGTGCATCCATGTTATTATCCATGTTGGGTCTAGGGATGTGCACGAGTAGTTTACTAGTCAATTAAACATTGCAGACCTTGCTAGTCGGCTCCAGATATACTAGCTGGTCAAACTTATTCTATTCATGTACATCTCATGTGATGTGTTACATTGCACCATACAAACAAGGACTGGTATTAAATTGATACCAGTTCCAGTTTGGTCAGTACTGAAATAATGATAAGTTCCTGGACAAATACTGCTTCTAACTCCTCGCTGGCAAAGCTGATGACAAAGCTGCTTGTGCCCATCCCTTTTCCCAAACTTTCCAAAGCACATATTAGTTTTGGTCTGAGTTTTGATTGGATGCTCACATTAAATCACTAATGAGTACTTGAGTTGAAAACAAAAAAGAGAATACAGTTTGAAATGATAGATAGAGACATGTTGTTTTGTTTTGCATTTTAAAGTGAGGTGTAAACATGGCGAAATGTTAGATGGAAAACTGCCATGGAATAAACAGTATGGCCAGATTTTTAAACGGTCTTGACGTCATTAGTCAAGTCTTCAGTTTTACTGAAGTGATTGATCAGTTTCAATGGATCACTGATATGTGATCTTAAGATCTCATTTTTGTGATGTAAACCATTACATCTATGTTTTTTCAATAATTTTTTCCTTTCGAAATTCCCAGTGCTTTGTCACACGAGTCAGGTAGAATGGTAGAACCAGGTGGAATCTGGCTCTCCTCAGCAGTGTGTTGTGAATTTCTGCTCTATGCTTTATTTTATCGTGCTCTAATTATAACATAAGCATCTCTTTTTGCTGATTAAACGTTAAATCGGGACGCTGCATAACAAGCCATGAAAAAACAGGAGAAGACACACAATTTTAGCGCAAAAAATTTGACAAATTTATGAATTAATAAACATCAACTGAAATACATAATTTGAGGGTATGAGGTGTGGAAGTCAGTATAATCAGTGTATCAGCAGTTGGATGAGTGGTGAGTGGAGGGTGTTGTAAAGTGTAAAACCTCAAAGTGAACCAAACAAAACCATGATGCTGGAAGGATGAGGAAGAGAGGGACAAAAAAGCTAAGACACCTACTGGACCAATGTGGTGTCCTACATACACTTAGCTCAACAAAATTGAATTGAATTGAATTGTTTTCCGTCCCTGTCTGTGTGTAGATGCGTTTCATGCTGCTGTTCAGCCGGCAGGGGAAGTTGCGGCTGCAGAAGTGGTACACAGCCACAGCTGAACGTGACAAGAAGAAGATGGTCAGGGAGCTGATGCAGATAGTGCTCGCCCGCAAACCAAAGATGTGCAGCTTTCTAGAATGGAGAGACCTAAAGATTGTCTATAAAAGGTAAAACTTGTCCATGTCAGTAATTTATTAATGAGGTATTTCATTTAATGTGGTTCTGTCGTAAACCATTTTCACTTTCTTTTCTCATCATTGACAGTGTGAATATTACACACCCTGACTGGCGAAGAGCATATTACCCAGACAACAGCCAAGAGTTTCGTTCTGATGTTTGGCCAGTTTATGAAATTAATGTTAATGAGCTTTAATCAGAATCATAATGTTAGAACTATGTGTGAGGGATGTGTTAGTTCGTCCACAATACTGTGCAGGATATGTGTATGGTTTATTTACTCATAATATATTCATATTAATAATCAGATAATAATAATATAAACAAAAGACATATTTTGATGAAATATATATATATTGGGTGATTTTTTTTTTTTCACAATTAAGCCAACAGAAAGGAAACTTAATTGTTTCCTTGTCTCGTCTAGTGTCGTCTCCTTTTCTACTGCTCATCCAGACCCCAGGTTACGGGGCAACAGTCTCAGCAGGGAAGCCCAGACTCTCTGCTCCTCTGATACTTCCACCAGCTCATCTGGAGGGACACTGAGGTGTTCCCAGGCAAGGGGAGAGGTGTAGTTGTAGTTCTTTCGGTCACTACGCACAGCTCGCGACCATATGTTAGGGTTGGAACATAGATTGATTGGTAAATCAAGAGCTTCGCTTTTCGGCTCAGCTCTCTCTTCGTAACGGTACAGCGTCCGCATCACAGCACACGCTGCCCTGATCCACCTGTCAATCTCCCGCTCCGTTTTTCCCCTCACTTGTGAACAAGACTCCAAGATACTTGAACTCCTCCACTTGGGGCAGAAGCTCTCCTCCAACACGGAGTGTGCAATCCACCCTTTTCCAGCCTCGAACTTAGAGGTGTTGATCTTCATCACAGCCACTTCACAATCAGCTGCAAACCACCCCAGTGCAAGCTGGATGTCATTGTTCGATGACGCCAATAGGATCATGTCATCTGCAAAAAGCACAGACAGTCCTAAGGTCTTAAGGTCACTGAAACTCACCTTTTGCCACTTGACTGTGCCTAGAAATTCTACATAAAGATTATGAACAGAACCAGTGACAAAGGGCAGCTCCTGTGGAGCCCAACCCTGTCTGGAAATGAGTTTGACTTACTGGTAAACACGAACCAAGCTTTTACTCCGACAATACAGACATTGGATGGCCCGTAGCAAAGTCCACAAAACACACGTGGACTGGTTGGGAAAACTCCCATGACCCCTCCAGCAATGTTTTAGAGCTGGTCCAATGTTGCATAACCAGTTATTTTACAAACATTGAGCCCAGGGCCTGTTTAAGAATTGTTTTCAGTGCCCATCCCTACATAGAAAGTGTGGAGCGAGTTTGTTTGTAGATGATGTTGTTCTATTCGGAAAGATAAAAAGACTGAAAACTGATGAAAGAGGTCACCATATATACCCGGGTTCTTTTCACTTCTCTCTTCACTCCTTTCAGAGTAAAAATTGACCTAAGTCACGTCGACACCCCGGCGTCTCCTCCGGGGGCTCTCCCTCGCAGTAGTCTGTGTGGGAAGCACCGTATTGAATGTTTCAGTAAGAATGTTTGGGTCCCAGTTAATTAAACGGTTAATCTCACTGGACTAGTTTAGCCAAATATTCCCCCCAATCAGCCCACTCTTTACATTAGAAATCTAGTTAGACTTTTTCAGGCGCAAATAACATTATAATAGTTTGCATTTCATTTTTTGTCAACTGTCAAATTATAAATTGTCTCAGTAAAGGATGTGGTTCATGTATGTGGCCCAAAGTAGTTTAGTTGACCCTACTAGCATCAGAGCAGAGAGCCTATATGAGTCACGCTGCCTAGCATCACACGACTGGTCTGCCATGCTGTTATGCTTCGTTAGTCTGTGTACAGTTGAACAACAGTGCAGCTATCCAACTGACAAAATGAGATTTTTGCTTGAGAACAAACTATCAACAACAAAAAAAAACAAACATATTTGTATTTTTATTATTATTATTATTATTTTGTTTTGATTTGAAATCTGGATGAATTGATTTCCATGAAGCAACAAAAAGTAAAGCAGCAGATTCTCTGTGTTAGACTGCCTACTCTAAGTTCACCTTGTCTATTTGTGTGTGGGCTGAGCAGCATTAAGATTTTTGGTGGGAGGAAAGAGGGAGACCCAGCATGCCATTCTCACTGATTGTACTGCGCACACACACACACACACACACACACACGCACACATGCACAAACACAGTGAGAGACCAGTATGTGCCAGGGCTAATTACTGTGAGCAGAATGCAGAGGTGGACAAACATAAAAAAGGAGAACCTGCATGTGTGGGGGCAGGTTGGCTAATGTTGAGTTGAGCGCAAAGGGATTTCCTGCAGTGGAGATGGACTGAGGGAACTCTGCACTTGTAATGAAAGCTCTGCAGTTTATCAGAAACCTCCTGTTAACCTTTGTTTACAAGCTAGGCGTTTTGGATGTTTTTTAAAAATAAAATATGCACAAAATTTATTACTGGAGAGCATTTGAAAACTTACATTCTACTTTTCTTTAGTGATTTTTTTTTTTGTTGTTCAGAAACAATAATATAATAACAAAACACATTCATTTGACTTTGGCTTTTTTAAAAAGTCCCAAAATTATTACTGGAGAACTTAAGGCTTAAAGCTTCTGCAGTTTGTGCCTATGTGCTGCAGGCAGATCTTTTGCTATACTCGGTGTCGCATGTTTCGAATTTCTTTCTGTTCCATGCAGGTATTAAAAATTGAACAATATGAAGCGATGGAGGTTGTAGTAGTAGTAGTAGTAATACTGGCAAGAATTTAAAATGACTTTCACCCCTGGACATGACTAAAATATTACTTTCACCACTATTTAAGCTACCTGGATATTCTTTGCGTCTCTGAAAGGACTCTGCCAATGACCTCTGTCTCTGTACCGGGGGGTCTGGGTCTTTCTGAGGGATAATCCCTCCTCCTCCTCCTCACCTCTCCTCGTTTTTTTTGCTCTTTTCCGTGTTTTATCGTATGTTTATATAGATTAGTGGTGTTGCAGTTTTTTCTTTTACAGCCGTGAGGTATCTCCACATGACCCTCCACTGTCACCCTCCTGTGCCCTCATGCTCGCGCTCACTGCAGCAGACCGGTCTGCTCCCTCAGTGCCACTGAGTCAACAACAATAAAAAAAAAAAAAAAAAACAGGAGAGGAGGAGGAGCAGATTGGATTGATACGCACACCCACCACTATTGTTCAGGTGTACTGGTGCAAAGCTTTTCAAAACAGAAATCTTTGCAAATGTCAGCCAAAGTGTCGAATGGAGGCACTGCCTCTTTTAACAACTTTTCAGTTGTTGCTTCATCTGTCTACATGCATGTTTTTTTTATCTTGTTAAAAATACGTGTTTTAACCTTGTATCCAATTCTACCACAGAAAATAGTTTATGTTGTTTTATTGACATGTGGTTTCTTGTGTTCATGCAGGTATGCCAGCCTGTATTTCTGTTGTGCAATTGAAGAGCAGGACAATGAGCTGATCACACTGGAAGTCATCCATCGCTTTGTAGAGCTGCTGGATAAGTACTTTGGCAGTGTGAGTCATAGATTTCTGAATCTTTCTGTGCAGGTCCTGATCTGTTTGCCCCCTGTCTCCAGTGTTGATTTCACTGTGATAAAATAATGTTATGTTATTACGTAGTTCCAGTGTTTAAGATATAGGGGGATCTTTTGGTAGAGATGGAATATAATATTCTATTATAATGTAATGTTATAGGAGCTTAGTCTATTACAAGCTGCTGAGGGGTTTGACCCCGGGGCGAGCCTATCTGACGTGCTAAGTTGTCCAAATTCTCTTACTAGATCAGGAATGAGTCCACACGTCTCCATTGACTGTTCCATCATACAGTGTTTATTCTCGTTGCAACAAAAATGTATCCATTCATCCTCCAACATACAACACCTGTGCCCTAGTGGTCAAAAACCGTTTGCCCTTCTGGGGTCACACAACACCTGATGGCCCCAGATTACCCGTTACATATATACCCTTTTATGGCCTGAATGACCACAGCGCCCCCTATGGTACCCACAACAAATACAGAGTCATCATTCTTCCCCATAACATTGCATTTGGCTCCTACATGTAATATAATATTGTATTATAATTCATTTAATTTTAATTGTACCTTATTAGTGTATAATCACCTCATCATTAACTTAAAATGGCACTTTTTTGCATTGCTTTAGAATGAGCCTTTTATACCCACAGAGAGAGCAGGTCCTCTTCCATGGAGCGTGCCATGTTGCTTTGTTATATTTCTGCATTAGCCCAGAACGAATAAACCAAACACTTGGTCTTGAGAAGGCCCTTTGCATTTTTCATGGTCATTGGAGTTTGCAACCTCAATGCTGGACACCACTAAATCCTACTTGCTGTTTGTGCAGGTGTGTGAGCTGGACATCATCTTTAACTTTGAGAAGGCCTACTTCATTCTAGATGAGTTCCTGATGGGAGGAGAGATTCAGGACACGTCTAAGAAGAGCGTCCTCAAGGCCATTGAGCAGGCAGACCTACTGCAGGAGGTAACCTGGACTTGACCCACCTCTGCCAAGGATGGTTAGGGTTTGGGTTTCTGTCTTGTTTCTTTGACTATCAATGGCTTTTCTTAAAATGGAACATATTTCCACAAAGGTAGAAAGCTACATCTTGGACCTATAGGGGTTTTGTTGGCTCTCTCTGTACCAAAAAATCAAATGAAAGAGTTTGGTCTAGACCTGCTCTATTTGGAAAGTGTCATGAGACAACCTCTTTTGTGATTTTGTGCTATATGAATAAATTGAATTGAACTGAACTGAATCCAGCAGCATCAGGGTGAGATGGTGATGGAGTAAGAAATGAAATGATAAGACATTATGCAGACGCTGTTGGTAAAACCTGCATCCAGCTCGTGATTATCAAACTACCCTCGGCTTGTATGAAGCGTGACTATAGATCATATCAAATTTTGTTTAAATGAAAACAACTTTGTATAGGCAACGTAGAATGCCTATACAAAGTGCTTTGTTCCTGCCGTCAACCAGCCTTGAGTCAACTTGTGAGTTATTCTGAGTTATAACGTTGCATTGTAATTCTAATTCCATTTGGTCTATATGTCAGGTGCAGCAGTCACTGTAATATATTAAGTCCTGACAGTAAAAGTGTTTATATTTAATACAGATGTGAACTATTCAAGAGAAATACCAAGTAGAACCTGTCTATCACAAACTGGGTTCTGTTTATTTTTCTTTTTCCACATCCACATTTTTCACCTCTGAATGCTTCAGGGTTGCATCATGCCATAATGTATGTGAGTGACAAAGGTCTCATCATTTTTAAATGTAACCCACTCCTCTCTTCTGATATCTCTGTGTTTGCTTTTACAGGAGGACGAGTCACCCAGGAGTGTGTTGGAGGAGATGGGCTTGGCGTAGTACACAGCGACATCAGGAGAGACTATAGATGCTAAGGCAGAGGGCTGGATGAGAGGGGGAGGACAGAAGCTGGGATTGAACATTTTTTACTGACAGTGCTGGTTCTCTGTATTGTGGCTCTGGTGAATGATGTACAGTGTTTAACTGGGGAAAGACAGTTAAGAATGGAAGATCTTTGCAGGCCCTTTAGCTCTGTGCGTGTGTGTGTGTATGTGAGTGTGAGGGAGGGTTCTAAACATGGGGTACAGGAAATGGGATAAATTCAAATTTTTTGCCTGGCTGCAGGGGGAGTTGTGTGTTCAGATTTTTAAATGGGATGAGTTGAGCTTTGCTTACTGAAGACTTAAAAGAACCCACAGTAGATGCTGATATAGAGTTAAAGTGAAACAGGGGGCAGTTTGACCGTTGCTTCCATGCAAAGAGCTGGTTGGATATTCATACCTTGTCATGAAGGTTTGCCAAATGCTGAAGAATTGATCAGGGATTTGAATAATTTGAAAAATAACTGAACATCGCTCAAATGATAAACCTGACGTTTCTATATTTTTTGTATTTTCAATAATTATCGTGAAAAGAATGAAAGTAACTGTATTAGTTCATCTCTCAATACTCTTTGGTTTCCTGGCTCTCAGCCCCACATGCATGGGTTCCTACTGAAAACATTAATGTTTTTAAACAGCTCAGAAATATATAGTTTAATTTTTAAAATGGCTCAGTAGTCTCCTAAAACAGCTGGACGACTGAAACAAGAAGATAAAATACATTTGTTGGGAACTGTTTCCGGCACCAGTTAGGTGCTATAGTGAATATTTGTTGTTTGTTGGATTGAGTTCGGATAAACTACAGAATGTGTGTTCATGGTAATGAACGAACATGTCACCCAGTGCAACAGTGTGATTGATTTGTTTTAATAATTTCTGGACATAAATGGAGGTCTATGGAACAGAGGAGTAAGACATATCAGACACTGGTTACAAAACAATACATTCATTGTGGGGTTGGGTCTGCACATGAGGTTTGGTGACAGTCAGAAAAATACAAAATATCACCAGCCCTAAAGTAAAATTCTGTGTTCATACAATCCTTTATTTCATAGCATTGGCCATTAATCTTATTGGTTATGTACGTGATAACAAGGAAAATAATATGCAAAGTGCAATATGAAAAACAAACAGAATGGGCTTCTTCACTGAAGTGTGTCGTTACCAATCAGGACACATACGAGTGGCAATCTCACACATTTATTACACATGTTCTCTTGTAATAAGGATCATTTAAGTTATTATGATTTATTCTGATAATTAACAATGTTATATGATCTATCGGTTTTAGATGATCAACCAAAACTAAATGCACTGAAATGTATTTTACAGTCATCCATAAGTTTTGTGAAACTGCGTGAGTACACAACCATTGTTTAGTACTAAAGTCAAATTTATGATGACCTAAGATAAACCTTTATTGATCCCCAGCAGAGAAATGTATTATTTGCAGCAGCACAATATCAGAAATAAGTACAGATGAGAATAGAAAGTCAGAGACATAAATAAAAAGGTAACAAAAATAAGAAAGGAACAATATGAAATGTTTAATTTGTAATATGTTTTATTATTATTAATAATTATTTATTTCAGATTGATATATGAAAATTGAAGCAGCAAGTAGCTCTGAATGGATATTCACAACAGGTAACGACAGGTAACTTCATTAACTTTAACCTTCACCTTCATTGTCTCTTCCAGTTATGATTTAAGTCATATGGAAGCTCTGTTGGGTTATATTGTTGTGGAGACATCGTGAAGGCATTTCATCCTCAGATCTCAGCACTGAAAATGTAAGTAGAATGTTATCATAACCAATAGGACTGAGGGTCATAACTACAATGTAAGACAGAGGTTGTAAGAAAACAGATTTTTACTTTGTTTTTAGACTTGCTCTCTACTTAACTCTTAAGATATTATCAAAAACATCTGTCAGTATGCTAGTACAATTATTTGAATATCACTTAATGTTTTAAGAATTTCTATTGAATTTTCTCCTAAAGGCAGAGTGTAATATTTGGATTCAGTCCCGTCTCTGTGATTGG
This sequence comes from Scatophagus argus, assembly GCF_020382885.2. Taxonomy (NCBI): domain Eukaryota; kingdom Metazoa; phylum Chordata; class Actinopteri; family Scatophagidae; genus Scatophagus; species Scatophagus argus. The sequence goes on along the minus strand of NC_058515.1, from coordinate 1,810,047 downwards.
CCCATGTTAACGTGATGGGACCAGGATGGTAAACAGCATTGTGAATAATGAACCAAAGACATCCGAGATTTGCATCACAACCCAAAGTAATTTTTGAGCTATTCATATGTACTGTCAGCGGACTGATGTGCCAGACGAGATGGAAATGTCAAGTCTGTCTTATGCAATTTAACACAGTGCGACTGAGAATCACATCCCACCTCCAGAGAGGAAGACGGAATGAAAGTGAGCAGAGTTTAGTGTTGGAGTTGAAGCATAACATTGTTCTGCTGGTAATATAAACTGGTATTACACTTTAGAAATGGACTGAAATTTCAAAACTAGTAGAATAAACTGAATTTTAGCCAAGTCTATCATATAGTCCCATATGTTTTTACAATATTTGATCTTACTTTTGAAAGTGTTCATTGCTAATCAATCTTGATAATTTACAATGCCATTTTTGGATCTTTTCCTGTAAGTGGTGCTCACATTGTTCAATTCAAGACATTCAATTTAAACTGTTAAAGTGCATTTGTTATACAGTAGAATGCCTGCAGCCACTTCTGAATGTATAATGACTTACCCATACCTCATTGGATTTGGTTTGTTTCCTAGTTAAATATCATCATCTCTTTACAATGCAGTGGTCATTGTGAAACCTTGAGCCCTGGTATTTGCTTTGGCTAGTCCCATCCACTTGAAGACCACCGCAGATCAAAAGTGTGGTCCTACGAATTCACAAACGTGTGTTTATGCTCGCACATTGAATTGAATAAGAACATTTAATTTTAAGTCTGAATCCAGAGCTGACCCCATTCGTTATATTTTTGAGTGAATCCAAATTATTTTATATCCACCAGTCTTCAAAATTTGTAACAAATGTTTGTGTAACAAAAAATAGTCTTGAATTGACAAATGTTGTCTTCTGTCTTTGCAAACCTTACTACGTTGATTGTTTCAATAGGGAAAACTCGCTGCTCTGGTTGTGCTTAACTTCAAAAAATATAATACACAAAATATTCTGGAAATTAGATCAGAATCAGAACCCAACTCTCCTTATGCACGAATCTGATTGAGGTCCTGTGCAGTGCTGTTAATGCAGAGTAAATCTTTGAACAGTTTCTTTATTAAGTCTAACATTAGTGTGTTCTTATTTTATGAATGACGTTTGTCAGAAAAAGTTGTGGTGTTGTAGGGTGTTGCTGTCCCATCCAGTTATTTATTAATCTAAAATACGACTAGATGATATGGAATCTTGGAAAAAATTGTATGAATTTCTTATATCATGCGGCTGAAGCAGTCAGTCAGCTGAAACAAGTTTTGAAAAAAATTTCACGTTTCTTTACCAAATATCTTGTTTCAGTGTCCATTTATTATTATGGTTTGTTACATTTAGCAGTCCTACATAGGAAACTCTTCCTTATATCACCTCAAATAGTATGCATGTTTTTCATCATACAGGGACTTGATTTGTATAATATCATCTTAGGAGTTCTGGACAAACATTCTCATTTCTAATTAATCAAAGGAAATGAAATTAAAAATGAAATCAAAGGAAATTAATTTTCTTTGTTATGTGCTGTCATCACTTTCCTTGATCACAGCCTTTCTGATCTACAAAAGACACGGATGCAGTTGTTACAAAATGATGGATGGCAGTAGATGTTTTTTGAGGGGAAAAAAAAGTGTCTACAGGCAGAGTGTTGTTTGAGCTTGACTGTATTGATAGATTTGCATCTAACTACGTGTTTGTGCATATGATGGCTACCCATTATATCCGTATCCTGCTGCTAATACCTTTGGTAGGTTGGCTTTGCACATCCTCAGAAAGGGTTAGATTTAGCAGGTTAGGTTAATGATTTTCAGTGGGTCTTCTCAACCACGTGCTCACTGACATGGTAAGTTAAATAGAAATATTTGGAAATATATATAGGTAGATATAGAAATACATACATCCTACTGCTCAAATGTTTGGGATCACGCTGTCAGAGTTAGAAATAATGATTTTAATGGAAATGGTGAATGTGTTCTACAAATTTTGTCTTCATCAGCAATAACAGCCTGGCAGACCTTAGGCATTCTAGCTTCCAGTTTTTCAAGGTATTCTGATGAGATTTCATCCCATGCTTCCTGGAGCATCTCCCACAAGATGGATTGGCTTGATGGAGTCTTCCTTTGTACCATACGGTCAATCTGCTCCCACAACAGCTCAATAGGGTTCAGATCCGGAGACTGTGCTGGCCACTCCATTACAGTCTGAAATCTGGCTGACTACTTATGGATATTGCTAGATATTGCTGACACGTTTTGGAGGTGTGTCCCACTCTCTTACACTTCGGGTTATGTAGGGGGCACTCGCTTGAGATAGTCCAAAATGAATGGGGTATTATGGAGCTCTAGTGGCAAAATGTAACTTTTATGGTGCAAAAAAATAAATCAGCTTATTTTCTTAATGTTTTTGGTAGAAGCGAACAGATACGGTTCTATTAGATTAAAATTTCCTGGCTTTTTGTGTTATTGAAGTATTTGCAGCCAGTTTACGACATTCGCCATTTTGGTTTCACGCATCAATCAAGCACAAGTTTGTGTTTCATTTTAACCACGCTTTTAATGTCTTCTGCAGTTATTGTTAGGAAAATGCATGGATAACAGCGAAAACCGTAACGCTGCTAGTCATAAATCTTTCACCAACCAATAAGCATATTTGCTTACTATATATAAATATGGGCGTTTTGGTCTAGAAGTAGGTGTAAATAATTATTAGCCATTTAGCTCTATTCACTCCCATTCATTGAGGACAATCTCGCGAGTGTCCCTAGGTGAACTGCAGCCAACTTTCGGAAGTGGAGAGGCTGTCCTTAGAAAGGTTGTGACACTGCCTCCACCATGACTGACAGATGATGCTTTGGATGATGAGCTGTTCCTTTCCGTCTCCATACTTTTCTCTCCCCGTCATTCTCATCCAAGTCAGTGTTGGTTTCATCTGTCCAAAAAAATCTTACTCCAGAACTGGGCAGGCTTTTTTTAGGTGATTTCCAATCTGGCCTTTCTGTTCTTGAGCAGTGGTTTGCACCTTGCTGCGAAGCCTCTGTATTCATAAGCCATCTCATCACAAATGTAGTCCCGAGTCCCATCCTTGCTTATGAATGACTGAGACTTGAGGATCCCCTGTTCATACCAAATCATGACTCTATCACCTGTTGCCAACACATCTCTTTACCTCTTTGCTTGCTAATGAATGACTGAGACTTTTGAGAATCCCTAGTTCTTACCAAATCATGATCCTATCCCCTGTTGCCAACTCATCTGTTTACCTGTGGAATGTTCTAACAGGTGTTTTTGAGCAGTACACAACTTTCCCGGTCTTTTGTTGCCCCTGTCCTGGTGAAGTTGAACATTAAATATATTGTCTTTTAATTCCCCAAGAAGGTCTGGCAAATGATCATATTTGATTTTATTTATGTTTCACACAGCATCTCACATTTTTGGAATCAGGCTGTAGTTGTTGTCAGACAAGTATGCAGTAGTAGTAGTTCCATATAGTGTAACAGATAAATGGCACGTTCTGTATATTATGTTCAATTCACCAAATAAAGTTTTAGTTTTCTCTCTGTCTCTCTCTCTCGAGTTGGTTTCTTTTGGGACAAATTGGCTGATCTTCACACTCTCCTTGTCCAGCACTTAATTAGAAAAGGTGTGTATAAGATGTCATGACCATAAAGGAGTCTTGATGACTGTTTATTACTGTTGTCATTAAGTGCCTTTTGATCAAAGATATCACTTTTAATGCAAAACTGACATTTTATGAGAATTCGTTGTCATGACAACTTGACATTAATCAAGACAATGTGAAATATCATAGTAGACTTAAGTAGTCCCATTCACCCTGCCCTCTAAGTTTGAACACCTTCTCTCTCCACATGCCCACCACTTTCCCCACCATAAAGACAAAGTATATACTATGCATTGTTCCTTGAAGCTCTGTGTAATGAGTCGGCAAACACCCATCATTAGCATGTAGCAGCATACTGAACTTTCCTGTTTCCTGAAGTGCATGTGAAGTTCTAAAATTTAGGCAGAAGTAGGACCCATGATCAGAGCACTTCTTCCAGTGATTGCTATGGTACTTTCCCTTTTGATAAAACTTATAGTTAGGGCTGGCCTAGGCTGGCCCCTAGTTATGCTGCTATAGGCTTAGACTGCCAGGGGAATCTCCCATGATGCACTGAGCTTCTCTCTCTTCCTCTCCCTCTCCTTCTGCACACATTTATGTCCCATTAATGCATGTTACTAACTTAACTTCTTCCCTGGAGTTCTTGTGCTTTCTCGTCTCTCAGGTTCCCATGGATCGTGGTTGGACCTGCTGCTGCGGTCCTGCCCGAAACCTCCTGCGATTACTACTGTTTAGTCATAATCTATTTTAATACTCTTACTACACTGTACAGCTACTACCATTATTGTTGCTATCACTTTTGTTATAAACATCATTGCCTTCTGTATACTTCATCATTATCATTATCTATAATTCCAGCACCTCTGGTATTATTGCTGTTGCTACATATCTCTGTTTGTCTGCTCTTACTCTAACCTCCCACCCCACAGGCAAAATTACTCAAGGCTCACAAGCAAGAAGCAAGAGAAAAATCATTAAGAGAGAGTTTTTTGCTTGAAGGTGTTTTACCATTGTGGGACTGAACAATCTGGCGGAGATGGAGTGAATGAACCGATCTCATTATACTGCTGTCTTGGGGTGGAGCTGACTGCAGAAGATGAGCGGCAGGTGTGCAGGTAGGAAGGCAGGAGAAAAAAGTAGGTCACCACGCCCAGCTCTGGACACACACACACACCAACACAGACAAAGCAGACAAACAACAAACTAAAACACTAGGGACTGGAAAACATGGAGGAGCACACAGGGGAACATGGGGGGGACAGTCCTCACAGTGTAGGTAGTGACCAGCAGATGGTGCTGCTGCTGCTTAACTTTGCATAAATACAGTGCCAGTAAAAAGTATTCACCCACTCGGATGTTTTCCCCTTTTATTACTTTTATAAATGGAATCATAGTCAATATAATTTTGCTTTTTTTTGTTAAAAAAAAAAGTCATGTCAAAATGAAAACAAATGTATTCAAAGAAATGTCAATTAATGAAGATATAGAACTGCAACTTTACTCCATTCTTTGTAAAACTGCTCAACCTCTGCCAGGTTGCACAGGGATCTGACATGAACAGCCCTTTTCATGTCCAGCCACAAATTCTCTATTGAATGAGGTCCGGGCTTTGACTCGGCCACACCAGAACATTCGCCTCGCTGTTTTTGAATCACTTTTGTGAGGCTTTCGCTGTATGCTTCAGGTCATTCTCTTACTGAAAAATAAGTGCTCTCCCAAGTTGTAGTTTTCTTGCAGACTGAATCAAAATTGTCCTCCAGGATTTCCCTATATTTTGCTGTATTCATTTTATCCTCTACCTTTATGAGCCTTCCATGGCTGGCTGCTGAGAGGCATCACCACAGCATGATGTTGCCACTACCATGCTTCATGTTAGGGATGGTGTGTTTGTGGTGATGTGTGTGGCAGTGGCTTTATGTTGAGTGATTTTTCTTGATTCTTGCCTCTCAGAGGCAGATTGTTAACCCGCTTCGCTGATTTAAACTGTAGTGATCCACTCAGGCCAGAACACCTACCCTCTGCAGAGAGAAGAAGAGTCGTATAACTAAGCTGGGTGGCTTGGTGTACATATATGGAGAGTAAGATCACTCATTCTGGTGAAGGACTGACCCCCTCTGAACAATCTGCTTGGTTGCCTCTGCAGTAATCAATCACTGACACGAGAGCACAGTCGCCACTTGTGGATTAGAAAGTTCTGGGGAGAGTGCATCTAAGACTGCTGCTCTATTCTGTTAAACGTGCATATTGTTACGGGTGTTGAGCTGTGATTTTCCACCCCTGTGTGCGTTCAGTTGCAAAACCACACACACAAATACACAAATATATCCCCACCCAATGTGCATTTGTTTGCATCCCAATAAATGAAAGGAACATTCTTATTGATGCCCCCCCCCCAGCAGCCACATCTTCATTCATCATAACTCTGCATCAGTTAATGTTCACTAGAACTCACATATTAGATTTTGCCTACCTTAATAACTCAGTTTTCACATCACACACCCCCTGCAAACCAGCCACCTCCACTGCATGTAAACACTACACTGATCAGCCGCAACATTAAAAACACTGACAGGTAAAGTGAATAACATTAATCATCGCTTTACAGTGCAATGGTCTATAGGGAAACTTTAAGCTCTGGCAATCATGTGGATGTTCTTTGACGCATGCCACCCACCTAAACACTGCAGACCAATCCCCCTACAGCAACCGCTTCCTGTCAGCATAAGCCTTCTCCTAGCTGGACAATATACCTCATCACCTTTTGAAAACAGCTCAGGAATGTCTCAAGTATCACAGCTACAGCCAGCAGACTCCCCAGATTCCAACCTGATCGAGAATCTTTAGGTTGCACTGGAATAAGCAGAACCCATCTCCCACCTGGAGGCCCCCACCTTCAATGCACAAGACCCAGAAGATCCAACATTCGACCACAAAATACCCCCCAGAGGTCCTTCTCCTGACAGGTTAGAGCTGGTTTGGCAGCACGAGGGGGGGCTACAAATTATCAAACAGGTGGTTTTAATGTTTAATGTGGCTGATTGGTGTGTATCACTATTATATTTAATTCAATTCAATTCATGGTTAAAAGTGATGAGCATATATGAGGTGCTTTCTGGTATGACAATCTCTTACATCGCTAATGCGTATCTTCTGATAAATGTGGCTGTGATAAGGTGAATTTCTGATCAGCCTTACCAGCCCAACATGAGTTCATTTTTGTTGGATTTTATTGATAGAATAATTCTGTTTGTTCAGCAGCCAGAGGACTGCATCTAATTGGTTCGATGAAAGGGTGGGGGTGGGGGAAGGAGGGGTGGTGCTGGTTGCAGAAAAATTTTATGAACGAAATCTAGTCTGCTGACGTCAATGTGGACTGCTTGACGCAGGAATCACATGGGGCCGGGAGGTGGAGGTATAAGAGAGCTGCAGCCGTCTGAAAATAAATCAGACAAGGAGCGGAATCCCTGGAGTGAAATGCTGAGGAGACCGTAACTGGAATGAACAAACAATAATAAGTAGTGACGCTTAACGTAAGACAACAAGTCACCGCGACCCACGCAGTACAGGCAGGCAGTTGCGGTCTCCGTGTCACAGCGGGACTTCAAACAGCTTTGAGCGTGACGTGACGAGGAGGGGAAGCTGGAATCTCCTCTCTACAACCACATCGACTGCATGTGAGTGTCAGCTTATTATTGCTGTACATTTTGTGGTGAAAATGAAATCTGTTGAGACTGGCTGGTTATCAATACAGAGAGATGTTTAAAAAAAAACAAACAAACAAACAAAAAAACAACAACAAAACAATCACTCTGAATGCTTTGTAGCCAAACCAAAGCTGTTGTGCAGATCATATCAGCTAAAATTAAAAAAAATATATATATATGTACAGTTTGTATGTGATTTCTGATTGTCAAGTTGGAGCAGGTTGACTTAGAGCTGTGACGTGTAATGCATTTTAATATACGCAGAAATTCAATCACACATTTTCAGTCAATGGCTCACAGACATATAAGTAGTTTTAAATGAGACTTTGCATAATGTTGTGGTGAAGTGCGGCCCCCATGGGAGCTGAATGTATACTTGGACTGCCATATTTCTTTGTTTATGGTGAAAACAGAGGTGGCCTCATTGTCCTTCTCCTCTTCCTCTTCCTCCTCCTCCTCCTCCTCCTCATCATCATCACAATTATTGTCATTTCTAGTCATCACCATGACTCGCTTATAGCAAAAAAAAATATCCATTCACAGTAAAAATGCTGTGATACCACAGTGAAAATGAGTAGAAAATGTCCTTTGTTGGGGGGTTCAAAGGTTTTACTGTTAGTGTGTAGGCTGCAGGGAGGTTAGTCATGTTTACAGAAGTCTGGAGGTGGCTTTATGCCGACAGATATTTCTTGATTCTTGCCTCTCAGAAATAGATTAATCTGTTTTGCTGGTATAAGCCACAGCGTAACATGCTCATGTCAGAAAACCAGCCTTCTGCTGGAGATCATAAAATAACCAAGGTATTTTTTTATTTATTCATGGAGGATAAGATCAGTCACATTAGATCTTGCCTATCTTGATAATTCACTGCATTTTTGCCCCCACCAGACCTCTACTGCAATACAGCCACCTACACTGCCTTTACTGCAGAATATGCCCTCCTCAACCAGTCACTTAATCTGTTATCTCACCTTCAGTGTTTCCATCAGAAATAAACTTGTTTCCTGGATGTTCCTAAAAAAAACCTCCAAAAACCTGAGTGTTGTGAAACAACTGCACACTAATCAGGTGAGATATTGCAGATTTTTCTTGCTTGGCTTAGAATAGAAGATTAGACAAAACTACAGCATCACTCGCAGTGAACGGCGGCAAAGAGAATGTGTGTTGCCCTGCAGCACAGCACTGGTTCATCAAAAGAAGAGCATGTTATTAAAGCAATGTAAGTTACCTCTAGCTGCATACATTTTAAACGTGTACATCTCAGAAACTCTCTACTAGAGAGCGGACAGATATATATGTAGACATCTTGCCTGTTGCAAAGAAGGTATGGTAATAGCATACATGTTCTGCTGTAATCTATTTTAAACTAGCCAGTCAATATCACTGCACTTGTTGAACATCATAGTGATGCGTTGAAGATTTCAGCACCAAGGGCAGCAACAGCTCCCGCCTCCCCCCAACTTCTGGGCCAAGCAGCATCAGAAACTTTCTTTGGTGCTGAGCTGAAATGAGTAATGCTACTCTATTGGCCAAAAATAAAAACATACTATCTCTGGCCAGCCACATAATTGTGTATTTTGATCTTTTTCTACTCTGCCCACACCTGATTAGATAAAATAGGGTTTCAGTCGAGCACAAGATTCGGTGCCATTCAGTTCTTCACTGGCTGAACGCACCTAATCCAGCTAATTAGATGTGGGTATGAGAAAAAGTACATATAAAATGTATGTTCTCTTGTCGAATATGAAATTTGACAAGATAAACAGTACACCTGTGCCGGTGTTATGTGAATTTTTTTCACATGTAATGCAAAGTTGTTGTTGCATGTGAATGCTCACATTTCCTAGCTGAAATATAAAGTAGAAAGATGAGACTTTATTGATCTCTGAGGGGAAATCTAGTTGTTACAGCAACCAACCTTTAGCAGGACAAGACAGTGCAAAAGTACAAAAAATTATACAAAAAAAAGATAAGATTATAAAAAATAAAAGGTTATATTGTTGTTGTTGCTGTTGTGTCGAGGATATACACATATATACAGTCAATGTAGAGAGGTATGGTGGATGAAGTTCTATAACCATCATGAATATCATGAACAATCAACAAATTTAATATCTCCCAAAGGAGTATTGCATTGTGTGTGTGTGTGTGTGTGCGCGCGCACAGGTGGGAAAAATAAAGTGTCTGATGTTTTGTAAAGTAGTGGGTGGTACATGAGGAGTAAATAAATAATGGGCTATAGATATTGTCCTGTAGGTAGTCCTGTAGGAGTGGATGAATCACAGCAGCAGTCCTAGTGCTAGTCCGAGTCCGAGTCCGAGTCCACTGATGTTGTAGACTCTGACTGCTGTCAGGATAAAGGACCTTCGATAGCATTCCTTCTTGCACTGTGGGTGCAGCAGTCTGCAACTGAAGGAGCTTCTTAGGGTCCCCACCATCTCATACAGAGAATGAAAGAGGTTGTTCAGGATGCTTGACAGCTTGGCCAACATCCTCCTCTCACCCACCTCCAGAGGACAGCCCAGAAGAGACCCTCTTTATCAACTTGTTCAGTCTTTTCTTGTCCTTCTCTGTGATTCCACCACTCCAGCAGACCACAGTGTAGAAAGTTACTGATGTGACCACAGCATCGTAAAAAGTCCTCTGCAGTGTCCTGCACGCTCCGAAGGAACTCAGTCTCCTCAACAGGTGTAGGCAACTTTGTCTTTTTCTTACAGAACACTAGAGCTGTCCGACCAATTTGTTGTTAATGTGGACACCCAGGTACCTGCATGTGCCCACTATCTCAATGTCACGTCTCTGGATTTTCCTACTGAAGTCAGTCACCATCTCCTTTGTCTTGTTGGCACTGATGTGAAGGTGACTGAGTTCACACCAGTCGACAAAGTCCTTAGCCACCTTTGTGTATTCCATGTCGTTCCCCTTTGATTGTCATCCAACGATGGCTGTATCATCAGAGAACCTCTGGATATGGCAGCTGTTTGTGTTGTAGTGAAAGTCCGATGTGTGCAGGGTAAACAGAAAAGGGAGACAGACACACAGCCATGAAGCCTCGCATACTGTGGTCCGTTGTTGAGGTCGATGACCCACACAGCCAGCTGGCTGTCCATTCCCGCTCTTTCCAGCTTCCCTTTGAGCAGCGACGGCTGTGTGGTGTTAAAGGCACTCGTGAAGTCAAAAAACATGACCCTCACAATGTCTCCAAGCTGCTCAAGGTGCAGGAGGGATCTGTGCAGCAGGTAGATGCCAGCGTCATTCACCCCAATGCCTGATCAGAAGGCAAGCTGCAGGGGGTCCAGATTGGTGCTCACCAGGGGTCGGAGGTGGTTAATTATGAGCCTCTCCGTGGTCTTCATCAGGTGTGAGATTAAAGCCACAGGTCTGAAGTGCTTGGCATATACGATCTTTGGTACTGGAACCACGGCGGAAGTCTTCCACAGAACTGAAACCTTCTTTAAACTGAGGCCCAGGTTAAAGACGTACAGTACCAGCTGACAGAGCCGGTCTGCACAGTCCCTGAGCAGTCTGGAGCTAATGCCATCTAGACCTGTAGCTTTTCACATCTTGATCCTCTGTAGTTCTCTTCTCACCTGAACATTTGTTATGCAGAGGTTGGAAGGGGGGTGTATAGTGAGGTGGGGGCTGAGGGAGAGGAGGGTTGAGGTGTGTGGTTCTCCTGACTTCAGGGAGGGGAGGAGATGAGAAGTGTGAAGTAAGTGGTCCATGGGAGGTGCAGAAGATGTGGGTGTTGCGGGGGTGAGGAAGGAGGGGCAGTCACAGAGGACTTGGTTGGGATGCAGGCTGGTCTGAGGGGAGAGTGGGAGAGAGGGTGTGTTCAGAATCAAATCTGTTGAAAAACAGATTAAATTCATTAGCCCATGCCCGGTCTCCAGGTTCGGGGCCCTTCTCACTGTACCAGCTATATCCCGAGACTGTTTTCAGTCCTCTCCAGACCTCCCTTGTATTTTTCCTCTGTACCTGTTCCTCCATCTTCCTCCCGTAGCTGTCCTTGTCTTCTTTTATTTTCTTTTTGAGTTCCTTTCACACCTTCCTCAGCTCTTCCTTGTCCCCAGATCTAAAAGCCCCCTTCTTCTCGGGGTCACCCACAGTGTATTGTTAGGGAAACACTGCACCGTTGGTGCATGGTGTTCTCTACACAGAACTTCATATAGTCTATAATGCAGTGTGTCAGGCTGTCAATGTCCGCGCCATGTAATCCATACAGCACCTCCTAGTCAGTGTTCTCGAAACAGGCTCTCAGCTTGTTGTGTTTGGCGATTGTTGTTTTACCACAGGTTTGCAGAACCAGGTGAATCAGGTTGTGATCTGAGCTACCAAGCAGGGTGGGGCTGTAGGCATGTATAGTAAGCCCACAGTCATACTGTCCCTAGCATGGTGGCATGTAACATACTGTGTGAAAGTGGGGAGAGTGGAGGACAGGTGACATGGTTGAAGTCTCCTGAGATGAGAAGAAGGGTATGGGAGTGCACGGTTTGCGGCTGTGACACCAGGCGATGACATGGGAGAACTCCGTGGCAGGTAATATGGCCGAAATCGCATGGCCAACGGTTCAATAATATGTGTACGATGTTTTACATGTACAGTGATGTGCTCAGGGTTAGCTACACCATCTGTCACTCATAACCATCGCCATCCCCGCTTCCTTCCTCTTACCACTCTCCTTTGTTTTCCGGTCTTCTCTCATGAGCTGAAATCCGTGCAGGGAAACCTGCAGGTCTGCATTGAGTCCATTCTGGAAAGACTCTGGGTCTCCTGATGTCGACATATTAATTCCGAAAAATAGAAAAAGCCAAAAACTAATCTTGCCATTCCACATCCAAGTAACAAGAAGTACACAAAAACAACAAACACAGAAAACACAGAAACAAAGACGGAAGCAACACAAATGAATGAATGAATAAAAAATCAGAAATACATACATTTTGCTAACTTATTTATGTGGAATTTTTGAAAGGTAAATATGATTATGTGGATTTTTCGCAAATGAAATGGCGAGCCACATGATGAATTCACTAACCCAGAGCAAGGTGTGAGTAACAGTCATGTATTATGTAACTATACTATTTGTTTTGTCGCGTTGAGCACTGCATATGTTGGTATTGCATAGCCTAATCCTAACAACAAAAATAACTGCAAAGCCTCATTCTTAACCTTTGAACATGAAATTGTGCTTGAGTTTTGGAAATGGTATATATTTTTTTCAATAATGTGTAAAGATGTAAACTAGACCCTCTTTGATTGAACGGAAGCAAGTTTTGTGAAGAATTAAGCAGCTGTACAGAAATGTTTGCTAAATAAAATGCAGTCTAAAGCCAAAGCATAAGCAAATATGATCATAAGTGTTATCGATGAGGATTGAAACAGTCGTTTTTTGAAATTGCAAGAAATAAAAACGCAGGGATTGAATGTTTGATTGCATGGTCACAGAGGGCAGGAACCAATCCCAGCTCACACTGAGAGGCAGGGACGGCCTATTTTGGGACTTAAAAAAACCAGACAGACTACCATTGAAAGAATTAGCAGGTATAGATAATGAATGAATGCATTGTAGCATTAAAGCTGACAGACAATGACAACTCTCATCTCTCAACTTTAATGTGATTCATTATCATTAACACAGAATATTCTCAGTATCTCAACTCTTTAGTAGCATCGTGAGGTGAAGAATAATCTAAAAAAAAAAAAGAAAGATGTTTTTTGACTTGATATCAGACTGAATTGTCACCTTGTTATAGTTCATTTTCATCTGCAGTCTGACAATGACCTTCACTCTAACCAGTGTCCATGGGGAGGGGCGTTCATTTTCCCATTTTACTGTATATTTTAATGATGACAAGTTTGGTTCAGTCTATATGAATTATGACTCAGAAGTGTAGCCAATATTTGATAAGAATGGCAAATTATGCAAAAACTATGTAGTCTCACCCCAATATTAAACCAAACAATTCATACTCAAACAGTCTTAGGACTAAGTCAGACATTTTATGCAGAACTCAGTCATGAAAACAGCAACATCATGACAGCTGCAATAACTTACCTTCTGATGGTGAAACCCGGGACTCAGGAGCAGAGCTGGTGGGAGAGATAGCACAGTGGAGACTGCACTTGTCATTGCTGCAGTTGCTAGGTGGGTGGTAACATCAACACTAGTTCCTGGGAATCTACAAAACTGCTATCAGTAAGTGATTTTTGTAGTGTGGTTGCACCAGCCGAGTAACTATCCTCATTAGGCGAGCTTTTCTTGTGGTAACCCATTTTCTTAAGTTCATTTCCACCAAAAAATTGCTTTTGATTGCTGATACCTAAACCAAGCTATGCAAACTCTCATGAGCTTGACTTTACTCATGTTGTTACACACAATTCAAAAAGAGTCTAGCAGATCACCAGCAGAGGGTATACTTAGACCATATTTTCAGAAAACGAGCCAGTTCTTTTAGACTTTCATCACACAATAATGAAAACAAAATGATATAGTACACAAGGATGGAGGCACATACAGGACATGAACAATTTGACAATGCCATTAGTCCTACCTATAGGGCTGATTGGCTAACTGTTAGGCTCCCAAAGCTATTTCAATTGAGAAACCACAACTTCATGTAACAGTGCTAGTTGAATCAGAAACAGTCAACGTGTGGACCCAGGTAAAAAAAAAATAAATTCTGTGATACTGCTGTGATTTTGTGCAACTTTGCAAGAAGTCAGACAGTTATGAAACCTGAAACCTCCTTTACTTAAAGATGTGCAACTGCATTTTTATCTCTCCTTCAGGTATATCTGATCCAGCTACCTTCTCAGAGCCAGTCCTGCTTTGAGTGGCCATGACTGGGAACCACAATGCCTCAAGTGCCCTTACCCTCCTGATTCTTCTGACAGGGGCCTCCTTCCTCCATTTATCCACCACCACCCCTGGAAAAGTCAGTAACCCACACAGAGACACTCTCCCTGGCTTGTGGGTGTCAGAGGACGAACAAAGAAAGGATGAGGAAAGACAATCAATGGAGAAAGAGAAAGCAGGGGAAGAAGAGGAACTCTTTGAAGATGTGGATCCCAAAACACTTGCAGCGGTTTTACTGGAGGCACTGAATCTCTCACAAGTAGAGACAAGGAGGGAGGGACAGGGGCGTGATGGGATGGAAGAAGATATGAAGGATGAAACAGAGGAGATTAAAAAAGAAGAGGCATACAGAAAAGCAAGAATGATGGAGGGAGCAGCCAGAGACCGAGATGGACGACAGGAGTTGGAGCTGCTGATGGCTGCACAGGGGAAGGAGCAAGAGAAAGAGCAAGAAGAAGAGATTAAGAAAGCTCAAGAAGAAGAGGAGAAGATGACAGAGAAGGTGACCAGTCATACCACAAGCCAGACCATCCAGGCTCAGACAGAGCAGCAGCTTGTTAGTCCAGACATAGAAGGGGAAAAGAGGCGTCATGGAACAAACAGCCCTGAACATGGCAGCAGTGAAGAGGAAGAGCAGCTCAGTCCCGAGGAACTGAAGAGCCTCGAAACCGTGATGAAGGAGTCTCCTCGTTTAAACACTGCCACTAAGAGGGAGGGTGATTCCGAGCTAAACCAGAGAGAGAGCAGAGGTTACAGCAGTTACAAGAACATCATACCGGTCAACAAAAGCAGTGACCTCGCCATGTCTAAGAAGAAACTCAAATGGCAAGAGGAGACACAAAAAGCCATGAACTTCCCAACATTCAGAGGGAATTTTATGGATGACTTTGAGAATAGTAATTATGCTGGTAGTAAAGCAGCACAGTCCCAGATTCCAGAAGAGCAGGAGGTGACAGAAGATAATGAACTGGAGGAAGAGGAAGATGAGGAGTTGTTAAGTCCTGAAGAGGAGGAGGCTCAGGCTAAAGCGGAGCAGGAG
The DNA here is from genome assembly GCF_020382885.2 of Scatophagus argus. NCBI lineage: Eukaryota > Metazoa > Chordata > Actinopteri > Scatophagidae > Scatophagus > Scatophagus argus. The sequence goes on along the minus strand of NC_058515.1, from coordinate 1,794,790 downwards.
GAGATAAGGAGGCAGGCAGCTGAGGCACAGAGAGCTAAGATGGAAGAGGAGAAGTTGGCTGACATCGCCTCAGACATGCTGCTGCGCTACATGGTCAAACAGAATAATGGAAATAAGAAGTACAGCTCATCTCTCTCCAATGCTCTAGAGGACAAGAGGTCCGATGAGCAACAGGAAGTGATGGAGGAAGACGATATCGATCCCCAGACCATCGACAAGCTGATAGAGATCTCCAGTAAGCTCCACCTTCCTGCTGATGATGTGGTGGACATCATCAGTGATGTAGAAAGGAAGAAGAAGAAAGATGTGCCACTCGAGATGATGTCTCATTGGCAACAACCTCCAACTCCACTGTCTTCTTCATTATCATCAACCAATGGTTTCTTGACATTTTTGATTTCAGCAAATCAAAATAAATTCCCCATCTCTAAACAATCCTCTCCAGCTTTCAATCTCCACAAAACAAGATTTCAGGGGAAATCACCAATAAAATCGCAGGATCTCTGGAGCAAACTTGAAAGGCCTCTGCAAGCCAATCAAAATCCTTGGCCCAAACCTCAAAAGCCTCTGTCAGTAAAACAGGACCTCTGGATCAAATCACCCAAGTCTGGCTACCCTTTTTACCCCTACACACACCCATCTTACCACCAGATGAGGCCCTACCCAGACTACTATCCCATCTATTTTCCTCCTCTTCCCAGACCCAAACCTCGTTACAATGCCCCCAAATCCACCCACACCATCAACAACTTCCTGGGAAATTCCATAGGTAACACCTACAGTTTCACTCCCAAACACCGTTACCATAGCTGGGTCCAACCCCAGCTGAGAAAACCCCCAGCAGGTCTCCAACAGAAGCCTTACTACATCAGCTACCCACTGCCACTGTACCCCCGAACATTTCAGAACATTTTACCCATTCCTAAACCACATTCACCTCCTCAAGTGATCCCTCCTCCACAGAAGCAGTTTTATTACCCGGCACCAGCAGTGACAAGAAATGAAGATTATTTTGTGGTTGGAAAGCAGCCAGACAGTAGTAACCGTGATGATCTGGAGAAATACATGCAGCAGATACTCATGAAGAGACTGCAAATATTGGACTGAAAGGTGAATGAGAGGAGAGCAAGAATAAGGAAAAGAGGAAAAGAGGAGAGATTAGCAGAAAGCAGTGGATTTTTGTGGATTTTGTTTTCCTGGTATTTGTTTTGTTTTACATACTGTATGTAACAAGTTTCTTTCCTCTATTTTGATTAGTTGTATTTTTGACAAGGACGTTACAGAAAACTTTCCAGAGGTAGTCTGGATAAAATGGAATTGTTAAGGAAACATACAGGTCCTCATTCTTCTGTTAAGGAGGAGAAACGGGTCTGTCGGAAAGCAGCATGACAACATTCTCCATTTGGACATTTTACAATGCCAACAAAGGAGGACACTTAAATATGTCATTATCTGTATCTTTTAAAAAAAAGAAAAAACCTGAATCAGAGAGTGAGAGTCGGATGAATTATAGACAGTGATGGATGCTGGAAAATGTTTCATGGCTGATGGAATTTTGCTCTCTAAACACAAACACAACATTTGTGTAATTATCTCAGGCAGGGACATTTGAACAATATTTCACTTAAGAGAGTCTCTCAAAAGTGACATACACGTTGTGGCCAGAAGTATGTTCCAGTCCTATGTGATAGTTGAACATGTGATTCCTAAATTGTGTTCTTTAATATTCTGCTATAATAGCCTCCACCCTTCTGGTTTCAGGCTTTCCACCAAATTTTGAAATCTGGCTGCAGGAAATTTTTTTCCTTCCAGCCGTAAGAGCATTAGTGAGGTCGAATGCTGTGGCTCAGTTCTGGTTTATCCCAAAGGTGATTGTTGCAGTTGAGGGCATTTTCATGTTATAACAGGAAAGGGGAGCACACAAAGTTGGAATCTCACTATTGTTTAAAATATCACAGTGTACTGGAGCTTTAAGATTTACCTTCCTTCTTTCATTGGAACAAAGGGACCTAGTCGGAACCAGTAATAACAACCCCAGACCACACGTCTGCATACTTTTGGCTATATAGTGTATGAGCTGACATAACTAGACATGCTCAAGTCCTCCGTCACTCAGTTAATTCACTCAGATGCAAAAAATAACCCAAGCTTCACAAATCCCCCTCATAATAAACCTGGATCTGTTGAGTCTTTGGCATACTTAAAGCTAATAACCTATATAAATTTATACAAAATTATATATTGCTCCATTCATAATCTCTTTATAACCTATGCCGTTTGTTCTCAGTAGTTGTTAGCAAGAAACTGATGCAACAAATCGACTAGCAGTGGTTGCTATTTTTTTTTTTTAATCATCAGGGAACTTGGGGATTCGACAAGGTCGGGTTAGAAAACATAGCCGATCTGGATCACTTGGATCAGGCTGTAACCGGCTGAGTTGAGTGAGTGCATGGGACTCACTGAGGCAAACCAACCTGGATGTACAGGACACGTGACTGTAATCGAGATTTTTATGGCTCTCGGTTACACTCACTTGGCTCAGCTGATTACCGCATGACCCATATGAGCCAGATCGGCTATATTTTCGGCCATGCTGGAAGTTTTTCTAACTCAACTCCGTCAGCTCCCTGAGTCCCTTGCTGACAAATAAGGTAGCAAACGCTGCATGTAATTCATGCTGTTTGTTGCAACAGTTTGTTCCTAACAACCACTAAAACAAATGGAGTAGGTTTTAAGGACAATGAATGGCACAATTTAAAGTTTGAATTTACATGGGTTGTCAACAGTAAAAGTTACTATACATTATGTTTATTTAATACTCGTCTTAACTTTATTTATCCCAAAGACATGACACCACATAGCAATCTAACGTGTAGCTTATATCTTTTGCTGTTGGAAGCAAACATTCTTATAGTCATGGGGATATCGCTTGCACCCTTGATTGTGGGGATTCTGACTTGCATGACCCAAGAGAACTTTGGAGGTGGGTTTCACCAGTAGGTTCTTGGTAATACTGACTCACAGGACTCAAAGGACTCAAGTAACTCGCATCAGTATATTGAGTGATCCAAAAGGACTCATGTCCGTACGTGACTAAACATAACTATCATCTCTTAGAGATGAAATCAAGATCATGTGTAATTTGGAAATGGCCTTATGCCGAATCCGTTTGCTATACTTATCTCTTAAAATTAATGCATTTTATTTGTGTATTGTTTTAATGATGGTATTAAAATGCACCAAAATTTGTCATGAGAACACCTCCTTTTCAATATATATGCACACACAGACCCACCAGAGCCCTTCATAATGGCATACAGTGCACCAAAAAGCATATTTCATAACAGGACTATGAAAGCCATGCTCACACCACTATAATGGATGACTCATCCTTTTGCATAACTTAAATTACCTTGTTGCTATGGTGCCAAACCCTGACCAAACTCTATATTGCATTCTTTTACAGCTGGCACTTTTAGAGGAGAATACAATGGTGAAAGAATGCTATTCTTTAATCCAACATGTGTGTTTTAATCAAGAAGGCTGGTGTTATTTTTCCCATGAAAATATCAAATCAAGTCAGTCTATCTCTGAATACTTCTGTAGCACTCACCTACAAGACTACTAGCTCCTACAAAAGTTGTAAATATTTTAAACACAAATATTTAGTTTCATTAGCAAAATGCTAAATAATTTCCTGAAGCATCTGGCCAGTAGTTTTTACTGTTGCTCAAACAAAAGAAAGAAGCTGCAGTTGACCTGCAGTTGAAAGGCCTGACTGATGTATCCTCCTCCTTGCTGCATTCCACTGCCTCTCTGTCTTTTGCATGTTTTTGTTATCTCCATGCAATGAATTGCGAATTGTACTAATTGGGATAGCCGAAGGGCGACACGGTGGTGCAGTGGTTAGCACTGTCGTCTCATAGCAAGAGGGTTCCAGGTTCGAATCCCGGTCTGGGCCCTTCTATGTGGAGTTTGCATGTTCTCCCTGTGCCTGTGTGGGTTTTCTCCGGGTACTCCGGCTTCCTCCCACAATACCAAAAACATGCATGTTAGGTTAATTGGCTACTCCAAACTGCCCCTAGGTGTGAGTGTGAGAGTGTGTGCTTGTCTGTCTTTGTGTGTTGGCCCTGCGATTGACTGGCGATCAGTCCAGGGTGTACCCTGCCTCTTGCCCGTAGCTGGGATAGGCTCCAGATCCCCCGCGACCCAGACGGATAAGTGGTATAGAAAATGGAGGGATAGCTGAATACATTTTCAGACAGTCGGATCTTAAAAGGTTAAACCCTGCTTACTTTCTATGTGTACACTGTGCAATGGTGCTTTTGTTGAGGACTATTTTCAGTGGAGGATTAATCCACATTTAGTGTTCTGGTGTGTGTTTGGAGCAACAGGATGTGTATGTGGTATTGGGTCAATTTAAACTACAGAGTGTTTGTGTTCATTTTAATGAAGGAGCAGTGCAACAATGTGACTCATTAGGTGTTTTTGGACCAAACAGTTATGGGTATTTTCTGAGAGGAAGTGCCCACTGGGAAGCTCCTCCAAAAGCTGTGTACCTGTCAATATGTAGGAAAATGTGCTTAAAATTTGCAAATGCCATTGCCATTTTCTTGACATCGGGCTTCATAAGTAGGAAGTATATCTTAAAACCAGTACAGGTATAATAAAAAGAAGTATTACTTTCTATCCATCCATCTGTTATTTATTAAATATCAAATAAGGCTATATACCCAGGAATTTACTTATTTTCAGCACAATATGTTGTTACAAAAATAGCTAAATGTGCTTAAAATCAGTGATCTTGAACTGTGGTACTATCAAAAATTAAATTGTTTTACTAAAAGAAATGAATTTATCTTAGGAAAATACTTGTCACTTCTTTCTTGACTACTCGGTAGCCATATCAAGAGCCTCCATATGGGCAGAGCAAAGGCAAGATAACAAATGTAACAGTGCTTTAAACCATCTTATAAAAAATAGTCTGCTTATTTATTAAAGGTTATCAGATTTGTTCTTGGATCAAATTCTTAACATGTGGGGAGATGAAAAGGGTAAGGACATTCTGGCTTCAACAAAGTAGTTTTGTGCTTGCCAGTGTTGATCAAACATTCTGGTCATTCCAGTTTCAAGCAGTAAGTTACCCAGAAACTTAAAATATAGATCATATATTTTTAATTATTTTATCTTATTATATTTCAGTTTTTGCAATGTACACGGCTAACATTTTCAAACCTTTTTTTTGAGTGTGTTCCAATCAACATAGCCTTAAGCTTGTGCTGGGAGAGATCAAACAATGAAGAATAGTGTTTGAACAACAATTGAGCTCTATGGCCCAGAGGAATAAGATACAGTATATCTGGCTGGATTTACACACAATTCTTGTTAATATGGTATGTATGTTGGTATGGATTTACACCTGAGATATGTACACTTGTGATATAGAAAATCACCAACCTTATCCTTGTTGCAACATGCCAAAGTGCTCCTAAATCCCAAATTGAAGCGTGAATTTGCTTTGTATTTTAGTGTAATGTCAACATTTGTTTTTCTTTTATCATCATTAACTTGATGTCTCTTTTGAAAGATTTTCTTGTAATCTAAATGTTGCACAAACACACATTTTATACATTTGTAGGTGTGAAGTTTCCTCCAAACTCACATTAATATTATCCATGACATCTTGGTTGTAATCACTTATGTGATGGAAGCAAATAGGATAATAGAAATGATTCTCTTGAACTGATTCCATAACAATGGGAACAGTTTGCTCATATTCAGGTGAAGTTTAATTAACAATTTTAAAACATGATGAATACATTTTTCACCTCTTGGATTGAATGACAATATTTCATTTTTTTAACTGCATATAAAAGGATTGTACTGCTAAGATTTCCTTTCTTTTCCTAAATGCCTTCTGTTAAACAGAATCTTTTTTAGTAGTAATCTTTTTTCTCCTTTTAAAATGTGTTACTGGGAACAAGAGCTGATATTGCTGTTTAATCTATATTGTTGACCTTTGTAGGCATCTGTTGGTAATGGATGAGCAGATCTCAGCATCTTCGTTGCCAAGCCACAACAGGATAAAGACATTGGCAATTTTACAATGAAAAAATGTCAACATGAGGCCATTAATCAAACAAAAGATTGAACTGAATGAAAGGTTTTGTCGATTTTACTGATTTGTTGTTTTTTAAACGAGATTAAGAAGGAAGTTACAGATTAAGAAAGAGAGAAGAAAAAATAAATATGACGTGACAGACAAGTTGTGAGGGAACGGTGTCTGCACGTTTATATATACTTGCATCAAAAATCTTGAAGACATACAAGCATCAATAAAAAAAGCATAAAAAAAGTTTTTAAAGATGACAGAAATAATGACGTTGGTGTACCTTAAATTCATTGTTTGAGTCATGTATGCAGTGAGTGTTGTCCATGGTCTTTCTAGATGTACCTTGTTGTAACCATTGCAATAAACATGCGTTTGCTGGATGTAAATATGTGCATGTCAGTGACTACGTTTAATACACATGAAACAAATAAAGTCATCTATTTTATTACAAAAATGCTCATTGTGGACAGAGAGAATTTTTATGTGAGTGTGAGAAGAGACAGCAAAGGTCCTGAATAGCCATCTCACTGAAAATGTACGCTTCATTCACTCAGATGTTCATTTAATTTGTTACAAAAAAATGCTGAAAACCAAGTAGACAGTCTACTTAGCAATGTTTGAAAAAGATTAATTCAGACAAAGAGAGGTATCTACCCTTGAAATAAATACAAACCAAGTAAAATCAAAGATGATGCAGTTTATCACTCATGACACATTTTACAGTTGATCTATTCAATATGTTCCTGAACATCCTGTTTTATTTTTGTAAAAATAATGCTCAAGGAGAATGAGGAATCATCAGTACAAAGTTCCGCATGTGATGTCCCCCAGTTCTACCTGAGATATGCCAACACTAGTCTTTTATGGAACTTAGAGAATGTCCATTCTTGGCAAAGTCCCAGAGTAGACCAAAAGGAAGGGAATGAACATGTACTCCATTGGTGAAATAACCAAAACAAGACAGTGTTACGCATTGAGTCAAAATTTGTGTGAGCGTTCAGTCATCTGCTATTGTCAAGTCCTTGGTATGAGCCAACTCTCCAACAGCACCCAGAGGAGACGCCGGGCTGTCAACCTTTACTCTGAAGGGTGAGAAGAGTGATATTTTGATCATACCACCCCCAGCCTAGATGCCTTGTGGTCCTTGTTCGGGTTGTGCCAAGGCAAAAGCAGGTTAATTGACATTAACTATCTGTTGGAGAGACAGATAAAGAGAGAGAAATCAGGCCCTGTCTTTCCTTCTCCACTAGGGGAACCCCAGCTGCTACTTGTTAGTGTGGATGAACCACAAGAACCTCGTCTACTTCCTGACTGCGAAACACCTCACCTCCAGGCAGGCCTGGAAAAAAAAGAAATTCAATTTCATGTTGTCCTATTGCCTTGGCTCCAAGAATGTTAAGTCTCCCTTCTCCATCCTGTCACCTACCTGTATAGTAGGAACACAGGTCAAGGAAGTGTCTGCTAATCTCCCTGTACAGGAGGGGTGTCAAATGGTAACACCACACTACAGTTGACAGAGTTTCCAAAATCTTTCATTCCATTGCCCAAGCAATGGAACGATGTTGGCATTGACTAAAACGATGCAGAATACAGAGAGCTGATCCAGGACTTTGTGGAGCCAGTCTAGTGCCTCCAGATCAATGCAGGGAAAACAAAGGAGCTGGTGGTGGACTTCTGCAGCCATGGACACTCATCCCCAACACTGGTGAACATCCAGGGAATGGACATTGAGATAGTGGACTCTCATCATACGTGAGTGTTCACCTCAGCAGCAAATGGGACTTGACAGACAACTCCAGTGCACTGTAAGGGAAGGGCCAGAGCAGACTGTACCTGCTGAGTGCAGGGGGCACTCCATCAGCACCTGTTCTATGGAGTGGTCTGCCGGGGCAGCAGCATCTGTACTGCAGACAGGAAGAGACTTTACAAAATCATTTTTAAGGCCAGCTCCATCCTAGAGAGCCCCCTCGACCCAGTGCAGGTGGTGGGAGAGAGAAGGATGATAGCCAAGCTATCCTGACTGCTCGACTCTCACCCCTTGCATGAGACTCTGACAGTACTGGGCAGCTCCTTCACCCACCGGACGGGCAGGAACAATTTGAGTGTGGTGGAGTGATAATGTCCCCACCCTCCATTAGCCAGCTGATGTGCCCTTGAGCAAAGCACTTAACCCCCAATATATGCTCCCCGGGCGCTTGATGCAGCCCACTGCTCCTGTGTGTTTCACTGCATGTTGCATGTGTGTGTGTTTCAATCAGTGATGGGTTAAATGCAGAAAAGTAATTTCCCAGCTTGGGATTAATAAAGTAACTTCAATGGCAGGCTGCTTCACCCTAAGTGTGTAAAGGAGTGTTACCACAGGTCCTTACCCCCAGCTGCTGTGAGAATGTGCAACCACTTCTGTTCCTGGCCACCCCCAGGTGCATTCCACTACAAACTGAATTTTGATATGATACAGTAACCTTTCTTGAGCTAGTAATTTAAGAAGAGTGAAATAATGGAAATATTGTGTGTATTTTTGTATATCTTCTTCGGGACTGATAAAGTCCTATCTTCTTATCTTATCTTTCCTCTTGATATCACTATCACAAGATCGAGACTGCCTCAGCAATGGTCTGGTATATTCTGAAAACTACATTCTCCATCTGATGGATAAATCAAATCTAGGTTTAGGAATGATAGTTCCACATGATCATTGTTTTTGTATCTTGTGCTGCTCAGGGTGGGGGTGTTCAGCAGGCTGATAAAAGGTTAGAACAGTCATCAGAGGAGATGCTGTTCATGATATGCTGTCATATACTGACATCCAAACACTCCACTGACCACAAATGCTGTTGATGTTGCACAGACACAATAGACAGATGGAATGAATGTAAGACTTGAGGTCAAAACAAACTATTAACATTTTAAGGCTGCACTGAAATAAAATCAAAGGTGGCTTGTGAAAATAAAAGAGAATACAAAGAGAAAGGGCAGAAACAGAGAATACATGGAACATGTTAAATGACAGAGAAAGGAAAAAGTAACACAGGGCTGCACAGAGGCAGGGAGGAGGGAGAGGAGGATGAGTTAAGGGAGGAGTTGAGTAGTTGAGGATTGCAGCTTTAAGCCTGGAGAGGTGCAGTGATTCATGATATCACGTGGTGAAGACTGGGTGACTCATCCGCCAACAGCACCATATAGCCGCTGCAGAGCATTCAAACACACACACACAAAAGTGCACACATTAGACAAATGTATGCATGCCTACAGTGGCTTCTGGCAACAATTAACAGAAGAGAGATGCATAGCAGCAACTATGCAGCAACCTGATAATAGGAAATAATCCAGCATGGAAATAACAAATATGTAGAGTAATTTTTCTGCGTATTTTTGACACAGGATGTGTCTGATGTTTGGAATGTTATGCAAGGGATGTTACACAGCATATTCTGACCAAAGATAATTCCCATTTCCTTACAGTGGTGCTGGAGGCCACAGTAATGCCATCCAGAGTTAACATAATAATGTATTCCTAAGATATGTAGGGCCCAGCACAGTAACTTTGGTTTTGACTGAGTTTAGTAGCAGAAAAAGGATTTAGGAGAGAAACAGAGGTTTACATGAGGGTCTGTAATCGACTAAAACATCTAAGAGCAGTCTTTTTATTTCACGTATGTCAAAATGAAAAAAAAAGTGAAAAATTTCTTTAAACATGCGTTATGATATGTGTATGTGTATGTGTGTATGTTGTATGTATGTGTATATGTGTATGTTATGATATGTATACGTGTTATGCCTGTGATTCAGATCCAAAATTGAATGTGCTCTTTCTTGGCCCATGCTTCACCCATACACCACCATGAAAATAATGACAAAAAGAAGTAGAAATAAGAAAAACTGTCATTCAGCGAAGGGTGATATATTTATATATTTATTTAGTGGTATAAAACCCTGGATTAAGGTTCCAGTCTCTTTTGGGGCGTGGGTTTGAATCCCACCGCTGCCCCGGAACTGTTAGGGAGGTGTCTTTCATTATGTATTTCTAATTTTAGCTTTATTAGTCTCTTGTGTTGACAAAAACTACATCAGCAACATAAAACTTTTAGTTGCTCTCCAAAATTATTACTTTACCATACTGTCCATTGAGTATAGTCCTCACAGTCATATTTTCCATCTAGGTTTGTCTCGTCTCGTCTGGAGATGCACGCAGCCAGTGAGAAAAACACTACCTGAAGTATTAACATGGGATGAGTAGATTTTAAACTTCAGACTTTATTTTGTTTTTACATACATCAGAATTCTTTCTCTGCATTTAACCCATCACTGAGCGAAACACACACATGCAATGAAACAGACAGGAGCAGTGGGCTGCCATTTCAGGCGCCCAGGGAGCAAATTGGGGGGTTAAGTGCCTTGCTCAAGGGCACATCCACCGACAAATGGAGGTGCATTATTAATCACTCCACCACAACCAAATTTTTCCTGCCAGTCCATGGTGGAATCGAACCAGCAACCCCTCCGGTCACAAGCCGCTTCTCAAACCTCTAGGCCACGGCTGCCCCCTAGTGTTGTGGGAGAGGCAAAAAGTGAGCAAAAAACACCATAAATATGTTTAGAACTACAAATGAACTTTCTTCTGTTGCTTCTTTTTTTTAATTTGTTTTTGTTTTTTTGCCATTGAAATAGGCCATCACTTCTCAAAATAAATGACTTTAATGCTTTGTCTAGGCCCCCATTACATAAATCAATTTTGTCCTATATTGTTAAATGTGGTGATAATGTCCCCACCCTCCATTAGCCAGCTGATGTGCCCTTGAGCAAGGCACTTAACCCCCCCCAATATGCTCCCCAGCGCTTGATGCTGCCCACTGCTCCTGTGTGTGTTTCACTGCATGTAATTTGCCGGGTGTTCCATGTGTGTGTTCAACTAAGGATGGGTCAAATGCAGAAGACGAATTCAGGGTGTGTATGTAAAAATATATATACTGTCAATAAAGCTGATTCTTCTTCTTCTTCTTAAAAAACGTCCTGGATGTGCGGTACTGACGTATTCATCGACTCGGAAGCAGTTAGATCCCCACTCTTCAAACTAAAGGGCTGAACCCAAATGTCCACTGTCTGGACCACGAATCCATATAGCACAAGTAGATCCATCCATCCATTTTCTTTCGCTTTATCCGAAGCCGGGTCGCAGGTGCAGCAGCTTGAGCAGGGATGCCCAGACTTCTCTCTCCCCGGGCAGTTCCTCCAGCTCTTCCGGGTGGACCTCATGGCGTTCCCAGGCCAACCGAGTGACACCCTGAACACCCTGATCCTTAATGGTTTTCCTTAAAAGAAAATTAGGTCAAGTGTAAGAGCAGGCGGCCACTATACGTATTGAATGGAAAGTTGCATTGTTGCTGTAGTTAAAGCTGAAGACGGGCAGATTAATGGAAACGACCTAACTACCTGAGGTCCACGAGCCCAACCTAATGGTTTTCTTTAAAAGAAAATTGTGTGGGAGTTGTTTATGTTTTGGCCCCGTGAAAGCTTGAAACGAATCTTTAAGTTTGATAGAGAATACTTTTATTCTGGAAATATTGAACGGGAAGTTGAATTGTTGTTGTTGTAGTTAAAGCGGAAAAGACCTAACTACTCGAGGCTCACGGACGCAACTGAGTTTCTCTCGTGAGAACTCTAGTCTGATTGTTGTAATGTTCTGTCAGCTTGGTTTATATTAGCAACTCGAGTCGAGATGAAGCCGCCTCATCGTACACGAAATAAACCACAATGCAACCTGAAACCAGAACCGCCACCGCAGCATTCAGGTAAACTAATCTCTAAGTGGCAACGAGCAGAACAGAGGAAGCTCCTGAACGCCCTGAAGAAACTCAGCAAGACCACTGGCGGCTGCAGAGACATAGACTACGCTTTCCTGAGAAAATACGTACCCACTCGGTCCGTTTCAGAGGTAACTCCTATTCTAGTATGACCGAATGAGTTTTTCATTCATCTGGGCTGATGGAGCAAACATTCAGCGCCAGAGTCCAAGAATTAACATGAACGTCACACACGAACACGTCTTTGTAACACATAATACAGAACCCTGCTGGTACTGTAACGTGTTTGTTTATTATTGTATGGTATGATTTTGGAGTTCAGGGGTATTCAGTGTAAAGTTAAGGAATATTGCTGAATATTTGATGTGATTTAGTTTATATTTTGGCCATTGTGAATGTCTGTTGACCCGTGTGGTTGCCGTAGCCATGTGACAAATGGACAGGAAGTTGAACTTTATTGTGAAAAGTTGTTACCATAATAAACGAGTAACGGCGGAGCAACACGGTTGTTTTTCTGTTGGTGTTGCCACAGAGCAGACTTCACGCGTTAGGCGCTCTCATGTCGTCACTGAATGTGGTTGTTGTTATAGGTGAGTTGGACAGAAGAACAGTGCAGAATAACGGTAGCCACTATAGGGGGCATTTATAAATGTTTAGTTCTGTTATTCCTAAAAGCTTACAGTGTAAGATGACACATCTTTTATTTTTTTTCAGGAAGTTATTTTAGTTTTGGAGTAATTGTATAGATGTTGATGTTTGAGACTTTTGTTAATGTAGTTCATTTTACTCGTAAGTTTATTTTTATTAAGGTTATCTCTCCAATGTTAAGTTTTACAAGGCCACATAATAATCTACAGGGCAGGAGGTTTTTGACTACACAGTTCAACAGGGCTCTGCTGCAAAGAAAATATTTAATTTTTGTCAGCTTTGCTACCTCTTGATAAATGGGAAATATTTCAGTTGTTGTAGTGAAGGCAAACAATACTAGGTAAGATAATAGCTTTACTAACCTTGATACCACTCAGCCATTAGTGGAGGATTGGCTTTTCAATTACTTTTTATGTAAGGAAATATGTATTATCTTCACAGATAATTTTTATCCAGCATTTAGTAAGCTGGAACCATTGAATGTAAGTCAACTAGCTGATCTAGCATACATTTATTTCAGTGTGAAACTGCATTTTGTTAGCACCTCAGTGAAAACCCTGCTTTCAGGAGCTCTCTATATTTGTATATGTAAAGGCATGTGGGGTGTCCCTACCTTCCATTAGGTCCACTCTGTGGTAGAGTCTCTGAAGGATAAAGTGATCTCATTGGCTAGCTTTGAGCTGAAGAAGAAGAGATGGGAGGAGAAGAAAGTCACAAAGCCCATCGAGATGTGGACACACTTGGCTTCTGCTCTGACTGGCACCCTTGAAGAACCCATTTCCACTGCTTTTTTTCAGGTACTGCAATATAGACCAGTAGGGCTAGGTTCCATTTTTGCTGTTTGAGCTGTCTTTTCTGTTTGCTTTCAGAAAGAGATCTTACTGGGTAAAGTGATTTGATGAGGTGAACTTGTATCTACTGTACCCACTCAGTTCTGGAATCACCACCTTGAATCATTTATCTCCTTCCTCCCGCTATCCTCCTGTCCTTGTGCTTTTCAGATGCTGATGGTCTCATCCACAGAGCCTCGCACCTTGAGGAACAGAGACCCTCCTCAAATCCACAGAATACCCACAGACAGGCCTGTTGGTCGCACTGTGCCTTTGAGACCAATGCCTGGTTTGCCAGTCCAAGGTAGGCCTCTGTTTTATCGAATATGCTAAAATTTGGTGGACCATGAATATCAGACATTAGGATTTTGTTTTGTTTTGTGGACCATGGTTTTGGTTAAACAGTCCAGATATTTGCACCAGGGCATCTTCCCTGGTCCTTTGCCTAAAATGCAACCAAATATCATCTGTGGCTGGGGGAAATCTGCTTGTTTTCTTCAGGCAGTCATCTTTATATGTTTTGTTTATAGCAGCATCAGACTTAAGTCATTGCATAATCTCCTTGGCCAATGCAGATTCATGAATCGTCATTGAACATCACTTTTATCTAATCATCTACACTCTGTGATTGGTTCTCTTCTTCCCCATTGCAACCTTGTTTACTTCTGTTTAGGTGTTAATACTGGTTTTTCTTTGGTTTTTTGATATACAAAGCTCATTTCCTTTACTGATTTCTTACAGTCCACAAACACTGACTCCTGTTTCTACCCATTTGTTTTTCATTTGTTTGTTTTCTGTTTTCAAGCTATATTGCTTTTAGTTTTCGATCCTGATGCTTTGTCAGCTTCCCTGGTCTGCCTGTATGTTTTCCTTTTATCATCATCCCATTTTGTTTATACTTGCTTCAGATTTTTAACACAACTGACTGAGAGCAACCAACATCTTTTGCCAGACTCCGCATTGGGTTTCCCTCTTGAAGGAAAATAATCCTTTCCCTTGTATCCATCAATAGTTCTCTTACTGGGGGCATGTTTTCTTACAATCAGCAAAGTGTAAGCTTGTTTTGATGTGCGAGTGCTCACTTTTAACCACAGACTGTTTTGCATAATTACTTATGCAGGTGTTAGTAATAGAAATACTAATTTGAAGGTGACTGCATTTTTTTTCCTCAGCCTTGAGTGATTCCATATTTTTTCCTTTGATATGCAAAAAAAAAATTCCAATACACAAAAGAATTGTTTTTGATTTGTTTGAGGTCTCTTCCACAAAGCCACAATGCAAAAAAGCTAGATGAACATCCTCCAAGTGTGATGAGTCCATAATTTTTGCCAGGGGTTGTAGCTGCTCTACTGGAAGCACATAGATATGTGTAGGACTGCAGTTCTGCCTCCTGGTCTCAACTCTAGGATGGTCTTGATTTGATTTCTAGATATGAGGGCTGTTCCATCTAAAGTGGGATTAATGACATCTCAGAGCCATTTATCTAAGCCCACATCGTTTGCTGGACACGACCTCAGTCAGCTGTTGAATATGCTATGAAACATGTCATTGCTGGTCACCCAACCCACTCTCTTTCCAGTTATTTTAAGGCCCTGTGTAGTTGTGTTTGTCTCTTTATAGTCGTTTGTCATTTCCATGTTGTTTTGAACCCCTTTGTAATTTTATCGACTTTCCAATGAATTGTTGACAGCGACTTCAAGCATAAGGTCTGGCCCAAGGATGAAACTCAGATGTATTTCTACTTTTCACCATGTTAATGGAATAACAATAGCATAATACAACTTTAACAATATAAGATTTTTTTTCCCCTCTTCAGATCAGACTCCTGGCACCAACACAGTCTGGCCTTTCCACAAAGTCAAGATTCCAGCAGCAACCATGGACCCAGTGGTTATAGTGCCAAACAGCAAAATCACTCAACCTCAGCAACCGCTTTCTACCACAGCTGGACCTTCAGCTCAAAATGTTGGCACTTCCGTAACCCAGACTACCCAGCAACCCTCAGAGCAACGCCCCACCCCCCTTTCCACCACCTCTACTTCAAAGCCCACTCCACCCAGTCCTTACATGCCCCTCTCCTCCTCTGCAACCAGTGTAACTCCTGTTCCCAGTACTACACCATCCTCTGTTGCCTCTTCCAGTTCAGCCACCTCCAGCCCCTCCATGCTCCCAGTGGGCACACCGGCTGCAGAATTTCATGCCAAGTTTGGTCGCATAAGCAAATATGCCACAAAAGACAGTCCGAGAATGTTCGGCGTCCAGTGTATAGTGGACTTTGAGAGGATATATCGCTACCTGAGTGTCATTCACAAGCCAAACGAGGAGTGTCACCTCACACCCATGGGTGAGTTGTACATCTACTGCTTGCTGTCTTTGTAAAGTGTGTTTTAATGTAAAGTCATGGTAGATATTTAAACCTTTCCTCTGCAGTCATATTCAACATCCAATATCCCATCAGTGAGTTTAACACAAAAATTCTTGAATAAATTGACAGTGTTGTGATATGTGGCTCTGTGCAATTAGCGCTGGGTACCTTTGAAAGATCGCAATACCAGCACCCTGAAAGTTATATTGATATCAGTAGTGTACTTTATTTTTTTGTCTTCATGCTTGATGTGGTGCTTTAACATGTCAGTTACATGTTACTTATGTTACTCATCCCAGTTTTTCCTGAAATAATCTTTTGACATTTTATACCTTTATTTATTTATTTATTTTAAACCTCCCACCACATGCCTTTACCTTGTTTTGTCAAAAACTCTGAACACTGACCCCACAGGCTGACCTTCATAAAGACTGACGAGTTTAAAGCTCAAAGGGGCAATCAACAGCATAGCCTGCCTACAAAGGCAAAGGATGTTGAGTGTTGAGTAGCAGTTTATTTTCCGTGCACCATGTGGCCAGGTGCTTTACCTCTTCTATGTTGTAGGCTGTCTCATCGTTGTTGCCGATGAGACCAATTGCTGTGGTGTCGTCCGCAAACCTGATGATGGAGTTGGATCCATGCACAGGTCTGCAGTCGTGGCTGAAGAGGGAGTAGACGAATGGGCTCAGCACACAGCCTTGTGGGACGCCGGTGTTGAGTGTGATGGTGGTGGAGCAGGGGTGGCCTGACCTAACATACTGTGGTCTGTTCGTCAGCAACTCCATAATCCAGTTGCAGAGGGATGTGTTGGTGCCCAGGTCTCCAAGTTAAGTGATTAACTTGGAGGGGATGACAGTGTTGAATGCTGAGCTGAAGTCAGCAAACAGCAATCGTGTATGTGTTGTAGCTGTCCAGGTGTGTGAGCCCAGAGTGCAGCGCTATGGAAACTGCATCATCAGTACTCCTGTTGCTGCGGCAGGCAAACTGCTGTGGATCCAGTGTGGGTGGGAGGGAGTTCTTCAGGTGCGCCAGGACCAGCCGCTCAAAGCCTTTCATAATGATGGATGTGAGATGTGAGTGCTACCGAGCGGTAGTTGTTGAGGCACATCGGATTGGAGTGTTTCGGCACTGGCACGATGGATGTAGCTTTGAAGCATGTTGGCACAACTGCTTGGGCACGGGACAGGTTGAAAATGTCCGTGAAAATCCGGGCGAGCTGCTCCACACATGCTCTGCGCACACGTCCAGGAATGCCGTCAGGGCCAGCGGCCTTGCGTGGGTTCATCCGGCTCAGTGCTGTGTAGACAGCGTTGAGTGTGAGCATGTGCACACATATTTGAAGCTCAGCCTCACTGCTTGTGTAAACACAGGCAGTGACACAGAGAAGAGAGAAGAGAAAAGACTGTATGCACTACCACAAACTGAAACATGTACTCAGCTCTGCAAAGCTTTCCTTTGACTTGTACATCTGCATTCCAACCCTCACCTTTGGTCTTGAGCTTTGGGCAATGACCAAAAGAAAAGGACTGTGGATGCAAGGGGGCAACATCGGTTTCCTCCACAGGGTGCCGTGCTCACCCTTAAAGATAAGGCAAAAACCTCACATATCCAGAAGGAGCTCAGAGTAGAGCCGCTTGCCAGTTGAAATGTTTTAAGATTTATAAAGCATTTCCAACTGAACAGAGACCCTGGGGTGGACAGAGAGTGTGCTGGAAACATTACATATCTCATCTGTTTTGGGAATACCTCAGGATCCTCCTTCAATACTTAAAGACCTGTAAAAATCCCCATTGAACTGCATGTCAAGTGTTTATTTGTGCTGTGAAACAATCTGAATGTTTTATTTCTCTGATTCACTTCTTTTTTTTGTCACTAATGCTGCTCCCTCTCTTCACTCTCTTTGCAACTGAAACGTACCCTCATTCTTTAACAGTGAAAAACAATTAGAAATTTTCCCTTATAAATAATTATAAAGGAATGCACAATATTATTTTCAGCTGATAAATGATAATTATCTTCTTCTTATAAATGATAGATTCATATTTCATACTTTTACCCAAGTGCAGCAGTTTGGTGTCACTGATGCATCAACAGTGTACTAGCCTTATTCTTATTCTCCTTCTTCTTTTTGTTTATTGGTGGACCATACACCACCTTTTAAGGTGCAGACCACCCTCCCACAGTATGGACATGTGTAGATGCTATGCTTGTTAAAATCAGTTTGGCTTCATAGTATCTTCTCTATTTATCTGCTATAATTTCATTATCGACTGATTATTCATAATACAAATTTTACATCACCAATAATGTGTGTGTTTGCTCTGTGATTCTGATCTGCTCCAAAATTTAATGTGTTCTTCTTTGGCCTATGTTACTCCCCTCCATCAGTTTTCATGAATATCAGGCCTTTAGTTTTTCTGTAATCCTGCTGACAATCACAAACAGTCCAAGTGAAGACAATACTTCCTTGGTGGAGGTAATCATTTCATATCCTTATGTATTGGACAATAATATATTGGCCAGCAAAATATTATGCACCTCTAATGTATTAGTTACTATAAATTTGTTTGTAGATGTTTATGTTTTTCTTAGAAGCAATACAAACTCTATCAAACATTTCCCTACCAATGCGTTTAAATCAGGCTAAATTATTTTTTTTTTCTGATATTGTTTTGTCTCTTCAGAGAGTGCTATAGTGTTGGATCTGTTAAAGTCTCTCCCAGAGGAACTTCCACTGCTGGACTGCCACAAACTGCACAAACATCTGATTCAGGTACAGTAAACTGAGTACAGAGATAAAAAAAGTTGTTGTTTGCCTTATTAGTTTTATTTCCTCCATGAGTAAGTATTCTGGTCAGCCATATCAGTCAGTGCTCTACAGACCAGGACACCCGAAGACCTCATTCAGAGCAAATAAGGCAATGTGGTGATAAGCACATTGTTTTGCAGCAGTGTGGGAGGACGCAGATGGGAGAGTATCACCATTTAACCAAATTTAATCAAACTTAACCCTTTTTAAGTATATTATTTTTAATATAGTTTTACAAAGTTTACTTCTATATTGCTTTTACACTTTCTTGCAATGTAACAATACAGTACATTAAGTGCTTTTAATTGTCTTTGTCTCGGGTTCCTCACAGCAGACTTCACAAGTTTTATACAGTACATAAACAATGCTTTTTGTCAGAGCAGGGAATGAATAAGCATATTTGTTCACCATCATGAAGTTTCCTTGATTCCGGCACATTTTTATTATTTCAGAGAAGCTTTTTTTTTTTTTTTGTCACGTGGAATAACATAGACTCGAGAAAGCACTTGATTTTGTGTTCCATGCATAATTATATAAATACGCATGTATGTGTTTACTACTTGTCAAATGAACTTAAATCAAACTCGCAAA
This sequence comes from Scatophagus argus, assembly GCF_020382885.2. Classification (NCBI taxonomy): domain Eukaryota; kingdom Metazoa; phylum Chordata; class Actinopteri; family Scatophagidae; genus Scatophagus; species Scatophagus argus. The sequence continues at coordinate 1,775,634 of NC_058515.1, read as the reverse complement.
CCTTTTTTTTGAATTTGAAAGTATTAAGTCTCATTTGACAAGGAGAGTACAGATGCAAATAAAATCCAAAAGTCTGCTTCAAATTTATCTGGTTAGCAAAAAAAGTACAGTAATCGATAGTAGTATTGTCACTCGGAGACTAAAAAAAGGCACTAGTATGAAAAAGTGGATTTTACTACCACTTCCTTGTAAATCTTGTAAAAATAAAAACTGGTTAGACATGGCTTTATCAACATTATCAACACCGCCACGACCCGTACAGACCTGGTATATACAGAACTTGCCAAATCGTGGGTCCAAAAATGTGTTTATTTATGTGCTGCATTAATCTTAGAGCCTTCCTGTCCGTATCTTCAGGTGCACCAGTGTCTCTCATCTCCTGCTGACTCCAAGACTGCAAGAGAAATGTTTCAACACCTGAAGGATGAATTTGGTGCTCAGACGGAGACACTGAGCAGTCTAGACGGTCAGCAGAACACCGCTGGGACTGCTGAAAGCAGTGATGTTACGGACAATGGAGGAAGGGAACCACAGCCAGAAAAGGTTCAGAGCCAGTCGTCAAGGAACAGTAACACACCCAGCCAATCAGGGGACACGGATGTGATGCTCAGTCCACCTCTCAACCCGTTTATGATTCCGTTGAAATTGTTAAGGCGCAAATAGATTGAAGAGAAATGTGCAGTGGTTTGTGAGGTGTGCTTTGTTCAGTTACAAATGACTTGGCTGTTGTTTGCGTGAAGTTACTGAGCTGGGTGTGGACTTATTTTGTAAAATGAAGAAAAAGTTTTTGTACAGAGCTGCACGCAATAATTATTTTTATTTTTGATTAATTTGCAGATTGTTTTGGGTTTTGTTTGGTATTTTGGGGCATTTTTGTGTATATAGTATAATGATTTTATTATCAACATAGTTGCTGATCAGTTGCTGATGGACTAATTGATTCATTTTGCAATTGTTTCAGCTGTATTTATATTCATTAATTAAGGTGATGCAAAAATATTAGTAGTGAAACTACAGCCTGAAAGGCTGTAACAGTGCCTAAAATAAAATGAATAAATTAAGGAGTACACTATGATTTTACAGTTTACATTTACAATTTATAAAGAAATACAATTTGTTTTTAAAAAGAAATACTGTTTCATTTTGAAGTATGCTTTCACTGTGCAATGAAAACAAGTCTGCTCTAAAAATCTGCTCTAAATCACAGAGCTGGGTGTCCAAACCCGTATTTCATTATTCTACTGTCTTTTTGCAGTGATGTATGTTAGTCTTTAGAGTAAGACTAGGTGCCATTTGAAATGTTTTAAATCTAGTGGCAATGCAATACCCGATATCCTGCGCTGATAACTACAGTAGGTAATTTCTGCCTTTTTTCTTAAATCACAAACTTTTTCTGTGATTTAACGAGGCGCTAATATGATAATTATTTTCAGTTTTTTACATTTTCCTCTTATAACTATATAATGAGAAACATACGAGCCAGAAACTATGGCTCAGGCAACATATGCATAGCAACAGCAATAACAACAGAAATACTGGAACTGATTTAATAATAATGTTGACGATATGATAACAATACTATAAAAATATGACTCAGTGATAAAGTGTGTTGTTTTGTTGTTTTCAAGGTGGTATTACTATGAAACAAATGAGAGACATCTATCTGGTGGTTAGAATTCCCAGTAGAAGACTTGAACAGGTGTTGCATGGAGGATGAACCTGTAAAAATAAATTAAATAAAGCACAAAAGAAAAAAATATTCATTTCAATTAATGTTTGATCTTAAAGATATCTCCCTCTGCTGATAAATAACTATCAGATAACAGAATGGAAAAGTTAATGGGGCAAACCTTTAATTGTCAAATCGTATGTGTTGAGATGTCCTAGAATTTCAGATCCAGATCTTCAAGTTGAACTGTAGCCGGCTCTATGACCAACCCAATGTACCGACTATCGGCGGGGTGGTTCTCCCTACGGGACGAAATCGAACTGATAGGATCGTGATTCTCAAAATCACATAAAAAAAGAATACATGAATGTTACAGCAGTTCATTATAATTTTCATTACTATAATTTTCTTATAACTTGTGAAATGTTAAAATCATATTGAGGTGGTAGCAAAAAGTGAAACTAAACAGTTGAGATTTTGTTTTACTTATCTTTTTAGTAATGTCATTTCTCATGTTGTTAATTGCTTTCCTGCCTGTACAACATCCATTGCACGTCTGCCCGTCCTGGGTGAGGGATCCCTCCTCTGTTGCTCACCCTGAGGTTTCTTCCATTTTTTCCTGTTAAAGGTTTTTCTGGGAGTTTTTCCTTAGTCGATGTGAGGGTCGATGGGCAGAGGATGTTGCTGATGTTATGTTAAGCCCTTTGAGACAAACTGCTTGTAAAAATGGGCTATACAAATAAAGTTGACTTGACTTGACTTGACTAGAATAATGCGTGAAAAATATGGTGATGACATCACGGTGTAACACCTTCCCCTTTTAGATCAGCTACAGAAACTAGCAGACAAAATGAAATGAAAATAAAAGAAAATGACAAAAAAAAAAACAAAAACTATTCATGATGTGGAAGAATAGGCCGTGAGATAAGAAAAATGTAGGGCAGGTTGAGACACTGAGAGGGGGAAAAAAAACAGTTTTCTCATTTTTTTCGTTCATAGAAAGAACTGGATTTCCTCCCTGTTTCAGCCACACCTTCGGGACACCAAAACCAACAGCCTGCTAATCTGTGTCGAGAACAGCTGTCCACGGCAGAGCATGTTATGCCAGACTTACCGTCAGCTCCACCCCTGATGTGACAAAAAACTTCATGTTATTCAAACTTATTCTGAAAATGAGAGTTTTGTATGTGCTTAATCTCTTTTGAACAAGAAGAACACATCACAGCTTTGTTACACGTCCACACACACAAAAGCCCAAAGCCAAATTTATTAATTTAAGTGATAAGAAGAAATAAATATGGTTTGTGGATGAAGATGTAGTCAATAATGTAAGGCATGTATTAATTAAAATAAACCACTTGCAGTAGTCACAATAATACATATTTTCATTCATACTATGATAATATGAGAATTAATTAGAGACAGATAGATAGAAAGAGCTAGGGTGAAGGCTAAAACATACAAACCGGCAATTTCATCATGCAGATTTGAACATTTATGAAGAACTGAAGAGTGAGACAGTTTGATGAATTATGCCACATATGGTGTGCACTCTCAGTGAAGCACCACTGAGGGCCACTGTGGTCTCATTTTAATGGAGCCTCCCATCGCTGCTGTCAAAACAAAAAGATTTGATCACACTTTTATGTAAAACAGGCCACTTACTGTATACTGAAGCACAGTATACTCAAATAAAACACGAAATCAAAAGCTGACATAAAAAAGCAAAAATAACAACAGTGAGTGTCATTTGTTGCGTTCAGCCTTCGCACAGTGCTTTAAAACCTGTGGTGTGTGATAACGTTTCCTTTGTGAATTGTCGGAAAGATGTACTCAGTGAGCCCTACAGTCACACCACAGATGCTGTCTGTCCACATGGCTGAAGAACTACAATAAAGAGCTTCTAAATCACTTTGAATGGAAGAGGAGAAAAAAAAAACAGTACGTTTTTTTCTCTCTGGTGGTTTGAATGGGTGCTAAAAATGTCTGTGTGACTGAAAGGCAGAAATGTGAAGCGGGTATATTTAGCACATTCACTTATTTTAATACCGTTGTGTCTTTTGCTGCTTTACGCTGATTTTTTCAGTAGTTATTTATGTACTTAGCTGTTTAAGAAGAGAAGAGAAATTAGAATCACTTTATTGGCAGTATTTATATTTTTACATACACACACTGAATTCGTCTTCTGCATTTGACCCATCCTTAGTTGAACACACACATGCAACACCCGGCAAATTACATGCAGTGAAACACACACAGGAGCAGTGGGCAGCATCAAGCGCCCGGGGAGCATATTGGGGGTTAAGTGCCTTGCTCAAGGGCACATCAGCCGGCTAATGAAGTGGGAGAGCATTTTTCACATTAATCACTCCACCACACCCAAATATTTCCTGCTTGTCTGGTGGGGGAATCAAACCAGCGACCCTCCGATCACAAGCCACTTCTCCAAGCTTTAGGCCACGGCTGCTCCCCAAATTGGGGGTTACATGCCTTGCTCAAGGGCACATCCTAGTTTACTTGAAATGATGTCAGAAGATCGCACATACGAACCACAGAGAGAAATTTTGTCCTCAAGCAACTCTATTGTTGAAAGAAAGGTCTTATGCCAATTGTAGTCCCTCTCAAATCATCCATTTTGTGGACAGTGCTGCAGGCTCATTAAGGACAACAACCGACTCCATTGCCCTGCTAAAAAAGAAACACATAAAACAAAAGAGACTTGCGCCGTGGTATAATACAGAGATTTGCAAATTTAAACAAAATGCGCAAAAACTTGAAGGGAAATGACGATCATCCAAACTCACAGAATCTCGCTCAATTTGGGAAGACAGCCCTAGATCATATAGGAGGGTCCTATGGACTGCCAGAGCAGCCTGTTTCTCAAAATGAATTCAGGAAAACAAGAATAACCTCAGGTTTCTGTTCAGCACTGTAGCCAGGCTGACAGAGAGCCATAGTGCTATCAAGCCTTGTATCCTGCTGTAATTGGAAAGTGTCATGAGATAACTTTAGCTGTAAATTGGAGCAATATAAATAAACTGAAGCTAAAGCTAACGAGCCTTGCATGTTGCCATCAGTGAGCTACAGACCAAACATCCAGACTGTTTCATTGTGGTGGCCGGAGACTTTAACCACACATGCCTTAAGAACATGCTCCCAAAATTCAAGCAGTATGTGGACTGCTGACCACTTACCTGTGTTCTTAACACAAGCATATAGACCACTGCAAGAAGGGTCTGGCCAGGTGGAGCAGCCTCAGCACTGTAGGACTGTTTCCTATACACACTGACTGGGTTGACCTCAAGACAGCTGCATCCCACGATTGTGTTAACTTAGAGGAGTATGGAGAAGTGGTGACCAGCTATACAGCCAAATGCATAAACAATATCACAGTGACCAAATCTTTCATTGCATAAGCCAACCAAAAACCTTGGACAACAGCAAAGGTGCACTTGCTGCTGAAGGCCCAGGATGCAGCCTTCAGAGCAGAGAGCCCTGCCCCTCTTTGCTCTGCCAGGAACACACTTGTAAAATGGATCGAAGAAGTTTCCTGACAGATTAAATGACTTCTTTGCTTGTTTTGAAGCAGCCAGCACTACACACCTCAGGGCATCTGTATCACCTTCTGGTACTCCATCTGCAACACTGCAGACAATAAGGCCCTGCAGAGATTAGTCAGGGTGCAGAGAAGCTAATGGTGTCACCTTACCTTCCATGCAAGAACTTCTTCAGAGACAATACCTGGAAAAGACAATGAAAATTGTCAGGGACCCACTTCACCCACTCCACACACTTTTTGCTCTTCCGTCTTCCGGAAAAATATACTGCATCATTAGAACCAGGACTGCTGAACAGCTTTCTACCACAGAAAAATGACCATGTGATGCTCTGATATTGTGTAGTTTCTTTTTGTGATTACAAAACTACAAAGCCACCCCTGAGGTGCTTAGAACATGTGGTAGCATTGATTCTCACACTCACACATCAGATGTTATTGAACTTATTTTTTTGTGGTCTTCCTTTGGACAAAGCACACCCATCATCTCAACAGCTGGAATATTATTAGTTCCCACTTGAAGGTTGCTCTATCTTGCTCTAGTTGCTATTGTGACTGGAAACAGGGTAGCAGAAGGGGTACAGAGCTAAGGTGGGGGTAGAGGTAGGAGTGAGCACTACTTGGCTCATATTGGAGATATCATATCAGACCAGCTCCTCCCTCTGAACTGTTGGTGTTAGGATTGTCTGGGTGGATTGTTCAAACTCATAATTGTTCTGTGAGCCTTTTGTGGGGTAAGATATTCCTTTTGTGGCCATAGTATCCCCATATAATGGTAGCTCAGCTGTTAGTCTGAACTCTCTAACCAGTAGCTCATCAATACCAGGAATGTGGCAGTTTTATGGGTTGGGAAATACTCCTCGTATCAGTTGCTTTGGGAATGCTGTCATGGGGGAGAGTCTCCATTTCATGTGGAGCATGACTTCATTGTTTGCATCTCGAGCTTTATCATGATGGGTTCAACAGAGCTCTGATAAGGGTTATAGAGGAATATCCATCAAGGTACACCACCAAGAATTTTTTATTTGCTGATCTTAAAGCTGCTAGGAAATCTTCCTCCAGACCACTCTGTATGTTTTCTTCCATGGGATTATGGTGCATATACATGGCCTGTGTGTCCTGCTACAATACGTTACATCCAAAGCACATCTATGATTAATTGAGCGAGTAAATATACATTTGGACACAACCTGACTCCACTTGTGCCATAAATTTTATACCATGTGCTATGAACTTTGGGCTACCTGCTATAAACTGTTTAATTAGTGCCCTTTGACTCTGTGTCACTAGCTCTCAATGGTAAATACAGACAAATGTACAGGAAGGCACAAATCTATACATATAAACAAGGTTTAAGAAAATATCATAGTTTGGGTTGAATTGGTATGCTATTAAAACTATGTTGCTTAAGTTATGTAACTTACATCAGGTTACATAAGTTATGATAAGTCATTGTTGAGGCTGATGGGACATAAACAGAGGTCTCCAGTGTGAAAGTCTGGGTGTGCTTGACCCATCCATCCATCCAAACCTCCTCCCTATACTATGTCACCTGATTTCCTCCATATTAACTGCTCTCTGAGCAGCCTGACAACATCAATGACATGCTAACATTTTTAACTTGCGTTCCAGTCCATGTTTGTTTGAAACAACTTTTGAGACAATATCAGCAAGCTGTTAAAAATACAAAATTCTGCTACTTCTCTCACATCACTTTGAGTAATAGTAACAATCCCAGAACTCTATTTACAGTTGCTTTTTTCAATTCCCACTATTGAAGCTTCAGTATATTGAGTGATCCAGAAAGCACAGAGTCTGTACATGGAACCGGATTTGCCATGACTACATACACTATGTACTATATGCTTAAACTTGCTTTTGTCAATAAAAGAATATCACGTGCGTGCTATTGCATAATGTGTATAGAGCTCTGAGGCACCTGTTAAAGCAGCAAGGATAAAACAGGTTATGCAGGTTATAAGGTGAAGCTGATCGACATCAAATAGAAAAATTTTTAGGATTTTAAAAAATATAAAACAGGCAAGAAAAAGACGTTAGGACAGTACAGATAAATGTATGAGAAATCCTGGAAATGTGCATAAAGCCTATATTGTGTGTGCAGACAGAGTGTTTTGGTAAGCAGCGAGTGATTGACCAGGAAAAAACTAATTACAAAGCAGATATGGGAGGGAGAGAGAGTAGGAGAGAACAAGAGATTGATGTGTTATGCCCAGTCAGTGCTGCTGCAGTAGCAATTAGATAATAGGTATGGATCAGCAGCACACAGCATGCTCAACACCATTAGAGATTAGCCTGAGAAAGCTGCATCACTGCCTGCTGGATGTAACCTTTAGAGTTTATGGATCTCATCTGTAAACCTGTCTAACCCTTTAGACACATTTGAGATTACACATTTCACTGGTATACTGGAAAAAAAACAAAAAACAGGTGGTTCTGAAATACCCCCGTCAATACACCACAACTTACATACAGTTAGTTAGTCACTGGTTGTGTTTGTTAGCTATCTGGAAACAGGAGCCATATACAGGCACTTCTTCCATGCAGGTTGCAACATGTTTTAGCACCATTTTTCACAAAAGTTACTTGAAATACTCATGTATGGGTAGCTAGTTTGGTGTTTGCTTTGGTCGAGAGAGAGAGAGAGAGAGAGAGAGAGAGAGACAGCAAGTTGCCAGCAAAGCTTCTTGTGTCAACAAGCAACAAGCTCTCAACCATTGCCTCTAACACTATGCTATTAACTCTGCATATTTGGCCCTTTGTTTCGCTCATGTTCTTTTCACTATTTCTATGAACCACAGAAATAAACAGATGGTTCTGAGATGCAGCCTGTTAAGTTTAAACCAAAAGACAAAAATACCATTTAAACTATTTACAAGGTATAATAAGCAAAGGTGAGTTTCAAAGTCTTTGGAAGAACTCATCCAACAGGCTGGCGTGTATTCTAAGTGAGGAGTAGGAATATTGAACTGAATTTATTTTGGGCTATTCCATTTATTCATGTGCTCAGATGTGCTCATGTGCTTATTATTATTATTATTATTATTATTATTTAATATTAAGAAATTGTTGAACTGATACATAACATTAATTGCATGCATGCATGCATGCAAAAAAAATCTCTAAATACAAAGTTTCTTCACCTGATAAAACACTGGATAGGAGAGTCACTTGGTAAAGTGAATGTGAACAGTAGCACCCATGTGCAGAGCCCTGAGTTGACATAAAATAGTGTGAATCTGTGCTCTCAGTTTACCTCAAAATCCTGTGGCTCCAGAAAGGTTTTCCTACACATCAAAAATGTTAGCTATATAATGATTCAGCATGTTACAAAGCAAAATACAGTAATTTACTGACAAGAAAGCCTTTCATTGTAATAGTCAATAAAGTCTGTTTTAGGTGATTATAAATCAAACAACTAATCAGTGTTAACACTGTATACTAATAGATAAAGGAATGATGATACAGTACGTCCTTTGAATTCTTTCGGTATAAGTATGCAAGGTTCTAAGCTGATTCAGTGGCATGCAGCAAATGATTGAACGCTCGCCACAACCATAAGAAACTTGAGGCTTCGATGGGGCTTGGCCTGCTGGAGAAAGTTTAAGTCCTGATGCCACATCTGGACTAGCCCACAAGCTCAACGCAGTCTCGTAAGCTTTTCTTGAAAAAGATGAATCATGCTTTTTCAGTTTACTATCTATATTATAAGACAAACAAAACACAAACGTTTTCACAGAAACACATATGCTCCATAACAATTTACTAGCATAGAAAGAAATATCAGTACAGGTAATGTATGTATATTTTAGAAGTACAGCTATCATCCAAAAGTTATTCATAACACTTTTCAATTAGAGCAGATCTAGACCAAACTCTTTAATTAAATTGTAAATTTAAACCCAGCATTCCCCCTTCAGTCTGAACATTGCCAAGTTAAGGGTTCACCATCAAGAGACAGATAAATATGGTGAGGCCATTTAGCAGATGAATGGAGTGTGCAGCAGAGCTGATGACAGTGAACAGTGTCTGCACTTTTAGGGCAGACCATATTGATTATGTAATATACCACCAGTGTGGCTGCAATGACTCTTTAATTCACTGAGAGCTGTTGCCTGTTTGCTGACACAGACAATGCAGTGGAAAGAGAGAGAGAGAAAGAGAGAGAGAGAGAGAGAGAGAGAAGGATGAGGATAATGAAGAAAAAGTTGACAGAATGAGATTGTGTGTGGGTTCTCTATATCAAATCTTATAGTAAACAGGCAGTACAGTGACAAACCAACATTTATACGAACAGTTAGTACATTTAATTTACAAGAAAACACAAATGATTTTAAATTTGCGAAAGCCCTTTTGTGTCATTTCTCAAAAAAGTTTACCTCATGACACTTTCCAAAATAAAGCAGGTCTACACGATGCACTTCAATATAAAGAGACCCAACAATAATCCTTGAGCAAGCATTTGGTGCCAGTGGAGAGAAAAAACTGTCTTTTAGCAGGCAGAAACCTTAGAGAAGACCCTGGATCTAGGTGGGTCAGGTGCCATAGTTTAGAATAGCGAAAAGTTGCAAAGTTTCTTAGGGTTCTCCTCATTCAACAACTCATTGCGAGAAAAGGAGAGAAGGAGCACACAGACAGAGATGCATAGCAACAGCAATTATACTGGAACTATTGGAACTATAGATAATGGTAGATAATGATGAAGTATAATTTTTGCAATATTGCAGAGGTGAAAGAATGCAGTCTTTGAAATGTATGTTATGTGTGAGTTAAAGGAGACGTCCTGATCAAAAATAACTCCCAAATTCCTCACAGTGGAACCTGAGGCCAAGGCTGAGTCATCTAGAGTGGCTATATCATTGGATAATTAGTTTCTAAGGTGTTTAGGGGCCAGAACAATAACTTCAGTTTTGTCCAAATTTAGATGAAGGAAATTGCAAGTCATCCAGGTTTTTATGTCTTTAAGTTTGGCTAGCTGATTTGTATCATCTGGATTCATTGACAAGTACAATTGTGTGTCATCTGTGTAACCAGGTGGTAAATGCAGAAATTTTAATTTGTATGTAAAGCACAGAACCACGGCAAATACAAATTTCTGCTTCAGCAATACCGCTGTAGATATCAATATTCAACAGCAGGGGGTAGCTAGGCTGTATGTGCACTGTATCGTTGGCTGTTATACAGGAACAGTACTGGATTGCTTTTTTAATTTGCTTTGAGTAATACCAGTTCATTTTTGTATTCGATAAGCCTTTACTCTATTTTTCTCTATGAGAAGAGCACCTTAAAAATGATTTACCCCGGCTTCATCTGCATAACAATGAAAATGTATGGAGTGTTTCCTAATAATATCACCAATGGGGAGTATATACAGGCTGAATAATATTGGCACGAGCACAGAACCTTGGGGAACTCTGTGACTAACTTCTGTGAGTATGAACGATGCATCATTAACATGAACAAATTGAGATCAATCTGATAAACAGGATTGAAACCAGCTTAATGAAGTTCCTTTAATGCCAGTTAGGTGCCAATTAGATAGACGACTGTTGGCGACTGTTCTCTTGGTTTATAGTTGCTTAAGACCTCTGGGTAAAGTGCGTGCTTTTTAAGGAGAGGTTTGACTACAGCTACGTCAAAGGACTGGGGTACGTTACTTGCCACTTTGTATGCTTCTTTGTATTGCAACCCTGGCACAACAATTTCCTGTGGGATCAATAAAGTTCTTATCTTATCTTACATAGCCTGTTATTATATACAGACTGATCATGTCTAATAGAGAGGTGCTAAATAAGGGTAAAACTTCTTTGAGCAGCTTAGTTGAGATGGGGTCCAAGATGCATGTTGTTGGTTCCCCCTCCATTAACCAGCTGATGTACCCTTGAGCAAGGCACTTAACCCCAAATTTGCTCCCCAGGCGCCTGACAATAGCAGCCCACTGCTTCTGTGTGTTTCACTGCATGTTGCATGTGTGTGTGTTTCACCTTCCTCGAGCTGAATGATCGGGGTAGAAGGGCCTTAGTCAGGGAGGTGATCAACAGCCCAATGGTCACTCTGACAGAGCTCCAGCACTGTTCTGTGGAGAGGGGAGAACCTTCAAGAAGGACAACCATTTCTGCAGCACTCCACTCCATCAGGCCTGTATGGTAGAGTGGCCAGACGGAAGCCACTCCTCAGTAAACTGCATATGAAGGCCCACTTGGAGTTTGCCAAAAGGCACCTGAAGGACTCTCAAACCACAAGAAACAAAAGGAAATCAGGCACTGCTCATCACCTGGCCAATACCATTCCTCCTGTGAAGCATGGTGGTGATATCATCGTGCTGTGGGGATGTTTTGTGGCAGCAGGAACTGGGAGACTGGTAAGGGTCGAGGGAGAGATGACTGCAGAAATGTACAGAGACATCCTTGCTGACAACCTGCTCCAGAGTGCACTGGACCTCAGACTGGGGCGAAGGTTTATCTTCCAACAGGACAACGACCCTAAGCACACAGCCAACATCACAAAGGAGTGGCTTCAGGACAACTCTGTGAATGTCCTTGTGTGGCCCAGCCAGAGCCCAGACTTGAACACTATTGATCTTCACTTTGTCATTATGTGGTATTTTGTGTAGAATTTTGGGGGGGGGGGTGAATTTAATCCATTTTGGAATGAGATTGTAACATAATGAAATGTGCAAAAAGCGAAGCGCTGTGATTACTTTCCGGATGCACTGTAGGCTGCTCTGGCAGACCATGGGGCCTTCCTATACGATCCAAGGTTGTTTTGCCAGATTGAGCAAGATTCTGTGAGTTTGGAAGAAGGCCATTTCCTTTCAACATTTTGTGCATTTTGCTTTATGTGTTTCTTTTTTAGGGGAGCAATAGTCAGTTGTTGTCCTTAATGATCTTTCAGCACTGTCCACAGAATGCACAGTGCACAATGCATCTTGATACATTCCCATCTGTACTTAAAGCTGTCCACCTGTGATCAGATCTCACAAGATGCTTATGCTAATGCGAGGTGTAAGCAGGGCCATTGTGACTACAAACAGCCAATAATATTAGACTTTTGGACTGATTAGACTGATCACAATATTAACAAGTAGAGCACCAAAGATTAAATCTGGAAGGAAACAGAAACTGAAAAAGAGAAAATGGAGAGAAAGATAGAGTGAGACGTGTAAGACAGAAATAAAAGCAGTTATGGAAGAGCCGTCGCCTGTGGTAGTCGATTGCAGGGGTTGCTGATATTTATGACTGTCTGTGTCTGTCTGATGACGTGATCAGCTCAAGACCAAAAAGAACCATAGGGAGAGGTTGATGAACTGTGTGTGTATTATATCCTCAGATTTGATTATGTATGTTACAGTGAATGGCGGAGATCATGGACAGAGACTACTTGATTTTGTGCCTTGTGAAAAAAAAGACATCTGCCACAACTGCATGACAACATGAGGTGTGTGTGCGCGCGTGTGTGTGTGCGTGCGTGCGTGTGTGTGTGTGTGTGTGTGTTTTAATGTACCCTGAAGTTGGCGAGGTGGGTCAGATTCAAGGCACTTAAACTGATTAAAATATCTCTCTGCTGCAGTACCTCCTGTTCTCCATCCCTCCTGTCTCCTCTTTCCCTCATCTATCCTTTCCTTTCCTTTGCTCCTTCCCTCTACTTTCCTCTCTCTCTCTGATAGAGAATTCTGCAACACACCAACCTTGTTAAGGCAAGTGAATAGCCAGACTCCTTCAAGCCCACAGGGAAGGCCACATATAAAGATAGTAACCATTCTAATTCCTCATTGCAAGGGTCTATCAATTATTAGTCTACCCCAATAACTAATTTCTATTCACTGGTTTCAGTTTTCTGTCATACTCTGATCAAACTAGCTGAATAATATTTAAGGGTAGTTTCAGTTTTCACTTTAAAGTTTGCTATATTTTTAGATTAACAATAGGTAAGATTAAAATGTGTGATGTGAAAGATGTCACAAAATGAATCTGCATGTCGGCATTTTTATTTCTAGAAGCTTAGCGATACTCAAAACTCGCAAGGTTAGTATGTTAACTGCTAGAAGACTTGCCTCATTTGCTGGACAGGTTAGCACTCATTAATGATAAGCTTCCAAAGAGTCTCTCTGTCGTCTCTGCTCCTTTAAATTTCAGTGGCATTGGTCAACATTTAAGATATGATAATAAGATAAGATAATCCTTTATTGATCCCCAAAGGGGAAATTTGAGATTACTTAAAATCATTTAGCTCAACAAATAGATAAATAATAATAATAAAATAAAAATTGTAAATAAGGTCTGGAACCTAACAAGTTTGCAAATTGAATGTTTGTAAGCTTGTGAGCTAGCTCATTTGCTAACATGACAGTGAGCTCAGTTCAATTCAATTCAATTCAGTTTATTTATATAGCACCAATTCACAGCAAAAGTTATCTCATGACACTTTCCAATTAGAGCAGGTTTAGACCAAACTCTTCAATTAAATTTTGTAATAACGAAAACCCAACATTTCCCCATGAGCAAGCATCTTTTAGAGGGCAGAGACCTCGGAGCACCAACTGGCCATCTGCTTTGACCAGTTGGGTTATGAAGTTACCCTTCTACACAGTCAGCACCACTCCTCATTACCACCACCTGTGTAGTGTGTGTGAGCGGTGGTGCTGTTGGTGTTAATCTTAATCAGGTTTTTATGAAAAAAACTCTTCTTTTTGTATTCAGTAGGCATTCTGGTGGATAGCTGTTCTTGTGGAAGTGCAGAGAGAGGTGTAGGACTGTGACTCTGTCTCCTGGTCTCAACTCTGGGTTGTTTTGGTTTTAGTATATTAAGAAACTCGGTCAAATTTCTAGATATGAGAGCTGCTACCTCAGCCCCACTGATGTGGACAGGTTTGTGTGTCTTTGCCTTCTTTTTTATGTTAAAAATGTTTTTATGTTTTTTGTCAGTGCTGGGAAGATTCCTTTTCAAATGTAAAAGGTTACAGATTACTAGTTTTCCTGTTCAAAATTCTGTAGTAAGTAATGTAACTGATTTTAATTACTTCATCAGTGTTAACTTACTGCATTTACTTTTTGACAACAAATGTTTAACTTTGTTTTAAACTGCCCAATAGAGATTAATTACCATGAGTGTATTCATTCAAAAGTGATCCAAAAGTGAACTGCTTTAAACTACTTAAGTCACGAAATGCTGTCTAAGCAAATAATGAATTACTTTACTTCCCTAGATAACTGTAATGACTCCTCCCAGTTTTGTCATTTATTTGATATGCAGTTAATGATGACTGGCTTTTTTCTTGACCTTTTTTTTATCATAACCAGTTGAAATGCATATTTATTTTTATTTAAACATTTTTATTACATGATGTAATTATTTGCAATTTGCTTCGACAATGTCAGAAATCATTATATTGTTGTAGTTATGTGAGAGTTCATACAGAGAAATGTAGATACACACACACACACACACACACCAAACATCCCCACTATTCTGACAGTGACTTCTGTCACATAAGCTTAAGGGATATTTTGCAGAACAGTTGTTGTCTGCAGTGCCAATAAAAGCGAACAGTTGTCCCTTTCTAAGCCTGGAACAGACAGGGAACATGAGTCTCTCTCTCTCTCTCTCTCTCTCTCTCCCTCTCTTTTTCTCTGAGTGTGTGTGTGTATGTGTGCGTGTGTGTGAGTTGTATGACTTTGAGGAACACATTTCAGACTCAAGATTAGTTAACTGGGGAGAGTTGATGCAACTGCAAAAGCACAGCTATTGTCCCCAAGAACTGTTTAAAATTAATGTAAGTTTATGTATTTTCTCTTGAAGTGATCTAAATAAATTGTGTGTGTGTGTGTGTGTGTGCGTGTGGAGGAGAGCTGTCACCCTTCATTACTGTTACAAGCTCCTCAGATATACTACATTGGATTAGATAGTCTTTCTGTTTGCACCACTTCATTAAACACTTGTATCTTATGCTTTATGTATGATGTCAGGGGCCAGGACCATGGTTGGAGTTATGATATGCCTTACACTTTTGAAGTGGGTTGGCATGGATTGGCATGAGGAATGGTTGTGTGAGAGTAGCCCTGTCTGACAGGACACGGACGCTCAGTACAGACATGGTAAGTGAATTTGTTGCTATCTAACTTAGAACTTGCAACTAGCAAATAAACAGTGAAAAATTCTTTCATGCAGTCAATTATGTGAGTGGCACAAGGTGAAATTTTCCTTTGTATTACGTCTAAACACACCTTAATAAAAATCAATTTCAATTTCAATTTTATTTATATAGCACCTTGTACAATCGAAATTGTCTCTAGGTACTTTAAAGAAATCCAGAACCTGAACCCCTGAGCAAGCAGACAGTGGCAAGGAAAAACTCCCTTTTAACAGGAAGAAACCTTGAGCAGGACCCGGCATCCCTGACGATGCCGTAGTTATGTCCTCAGGGTTATCTCAGCTCAGGACTGGAGACTCAAAATTTATTACAGAGGCAGAAAGACTGAACACAAAGATATTCAACTTATTTAGTTACTTCATGGGAAATGTAGGAAACAGTATGGCCCATACGAGGGACTAAAAGTCTATGCGGGCCCCCCTTGCTTCAGTCTCGATCTTTTTTTTAATTTATTTATCTTTTGCAAGATCCCAGTTGTATGGAAGTGCCACACTAAATTGCTTGTCACACTTTAAGCCACACTGTGGTGTTAACCATAGACCCTCTAACTAACAAACATGCAAGATCAGTAGTTACACTCTATATGTGTGATTAAATTATTAAGGGGAGAGAATTGATTACCATGTACATCCAGAGTTGGGTATACAAGGATGTTGGTCTTTTTTTAAATCAGTGAACAGCTAAGCAGGGGAAGTAAAGGGATCACACATTTAATTTCCTAATTGCAATGTAACTGCAGCAGCAGTTTTCCTTGCTGTACCGCTTCCCTAAAACCAGTAAGTGGCCAAACCAAGCCACAACGTTGCCACTACAAAGAGTTGTTCCAGAAAAGGGACAGGTTACCTGAATTGACATTGACCTGACCAATATACCAGATATCAGTGCTCTGTGGACTGTGAAATGCAACCACACATTGACTGTTCTACTGTCAATTGCCAATATCAGAGCCTGTACATACTCTTTGTTCATGTATTAACATTACTGAGTTGCGTTGTTCTTTTGATAATTACTTAAACATAATATGGTAAAATTTAGATGAACTGGTCATATTACGCCATATTCTGTTATTTATTTCGACTTTTTTCACACAGTGAATTTTAATTTAAGCACTCATTGTCCAGCTCGTGGCTTGGGGAAATTTAGCAACACATCAACCACGTCTTCCCTGCTGTCTTGACCACATGTGTTCTCGCGAGAGTGGCCGTCTGTACTATGTTTACAGGCAGTATTTATTAGAAGCAGTCCCCCCCACACACACACCGTCACTGCTTTACGGTCCGGCCGAGCGAGCGGTTAGTAGGCTGAACCCACTTCTGCTGTGAGGAGGCATTATCGACATTTCGTCTTTGACAGCCGGGCACCTCTGCTTCGGGAAAGATTTTCATTCGCCCACACACCGATGTTTGCCGTGCAAGGAGAGCGAGGAAAGGAAGAAATAAGCTATTAAATCGTCGGCTCGGGTTTGCTCCGCAGGGGTGGCCAGGTAAGACAGAAACACTGGTGCCGACCCTTCATTGACAGCTGCTTAACAGTTTATATGAGATTAATAAAAGACAAACAAAACGATATAGAATAAAATGAAACAGAACGAAATAAATATCCCCATTCATTCTCTATCTGCTTTCATCCATCCTTAAATGATACACCGCGAGAACTGCAAAACCACAGCTCGTGAAATTTTCACACTATTTAGGTTATCTCGTGTATGACTAATGTGACGCCCTTTAATCTTTGTCACATCTACGGTATCCATAGTTAAAAGCCATTTCTCCTGCTTCACAGAACCCGTACCAGCTTAAACTGTGCCACTGTACGTTCAGTTCTCTGCCATAACCACAGCGCCATGCCGGATTACATTTCATTCACAGGCAATTTAAGGTTTCCTCGCTCACCATCAAGTTTACAGCTCATGAAATATGGCAACAAATGAACTTTAAATCGAAAGGAATAGTGTGTCTTTGTCGGCATAAATATAACCCCTGGTAAATGAATTACAGTTGCGCGCGCACATACACGCATGCATGTGAATTGGCTGTAGTTGCACATGTACGCGCAGGTGTATATGTTTTCCGACAAAAAGGACATTAAATTGTCAAAATGATTCATTTAATTGTGCTACACGGTGAATGTTTGGGGTTTTTTTTTTGTTTTCTTTGAGGTGTCATTAAGCATGTCGGGATTACTGTTACAGAGGAGTCTGTGGAAATCGATGATGTGACGCGCCTCAAAGGCTGCTGTGTTGTTGGTGTCTTCTTTTGTTACACGCGTTCACTTTGTCCGGATGTCTTTCTCAAACAGAGACATGCACACAGTATTATATGTACGTTTTGTTTTACTTAGGCCCCAGACTGAACCTTTCCTGTGCAAATCAGCACGCAGTCTCTTGATAAAATGCATTAACCGCAGCTGTTTAGACTATTGAGCCATTTCTAATACATTTTTGACAATATTATATATGTCCAACACACACAGTATTATAATGACATGATATTCGATCCAATGGCTACATTGCTGCTTGATAATTCTGACAGATGTTATGTATGTATGGTCAGGCTGTGTTAGCAATGTGACAGCAATGTTCTCATTATAAAGAAGCTGTTGTTCTCTCAAGTTACTCTGTTTTTCTCTTAGAAATTCAAATAGATCTGTGTGTGGTGGCAGATCAGATCTCTACCTGTGCTGCATATTGCATAACAGCGAGTGCTTTCAGGAATGCTACATGTTGGCTAAAGTGTGGACACATAGAGCTGGAGAGAAATACGACATGTTAGTGTTTGTGTCTATCTGCAGTTCACTGTAGCCTGAATTATTTGCTTCTGTATGTAATAACTAATTGCAGTTTTGGCAGTATTGCTGCAGGTCTGTCAATATGTCTAATACCAGAGTATTAGAGTGGACTCTCTACCAGCTCTGATTAAATGGTGCATCATCATCATCATCATCACAGGAGGCGTTTTAGAGGCAGACAGAAAGTGTGAACAGTGATGTGAGGGAAAAATGGGTCATATTGCTGCTTTTGCAGCTGCTTTTGTTTGTGGGGCATCAAGCTGCTGCCGGTGCTGTTCTGTCTCTCTCTCTCTCTCTGTCTCTTTATAAGAAAAATGAAAAATCACACTGTTGTGGTGGCTGTGATACAAAAAGTTGGGTAGTTGTCCACTCATCAGAAGGATGGTGGTTCAGTCCCCAGCCCCTCCGTTTTACATGTCTTGGGGAAAGATACTTAACCCCAATTTGCTTTTGATCACTCTTCTATCAGTGTATGAGTGTTTGTGTGAATGTTTTCTGGCTGCATGATAGCATTTTGCTACAAATATGAATGTGTATGTGAACGGCTTGTGTTGTTAAATGCCTTGAGTAGTTAGTCAGAATAGAAAAATGCTGCATAATTTAGCATTTATCCTGGTCTTGTGGAACAGACTCTCTCTAACCCACTTTAATATTTGTGTGATGTAAGTTTATGCTACAGTAAGCAGCAATTGAACATAAACAATGCAAAATGTTGATCTCTCTTCTGCCTCATATCATTCTTCTAAACCCCTCTCACCAAACCCCCAAACCTCTAACTAGAGCAGAAGGAGTCAGTTACCCTGTTAAACCTCAGTCTTCATAAGATGCGTTCTCCCCGGCTGGCTGTGATTTATCCTCTTAAAGTTGCCCTTCCAGTGTGTCATAGTCCCAGAGCTAAGTGCTCCAGACAAAGACCACTGCAGCAACACTCTGCCTTGGCTGTAAAGGGAAAGAAATAATGGAGGACTTGATTTATTGCACTGTCACACCGACTTCTAATAACATGGAAAAGGAAATTGGACATGCTCAGCTTTATGTTTATGTCAGCTGCACAGCCAGTACAGACACACACACACACACACAGTGTTTTATTTGGCTGTGTTTAGTACCTTTTGTTTAAACATATTCAAGTTCATAATTGGGCGCTTATGTGGAGCCAGTATGAAAATATGATATATATTAATCTAATCTAATCTAATATGAACAGGATATCAACATGAAGTTGTGGAAGTCATTTAATCAATATTTAGCTCATTGATGTTGAGTTTGGATTATTTCATCCAGTCATGATAAACAAGTGTGGTTAGAGTTTGTTGTGATGTGAAGCTTGACTTGTAACCTGGTCTTGATCTTGATTCAAGATGGTGGGGCATCAGTAGCAAGCAGCGGCCTCTCCAGATCTATTCGGCCTGTGGCACAGATCTGGTCACATGGATGTCAGCCAATGATCATGTTTACCACCGCCGGACACTGCTGCAGATCCAATATGGACCATTATCTGATCTGAACAATGACGTGTTGGAAACACTGTGCAGCCTTGACCTACTACGGAGACCTGGCCCTCAATCCTCTGCATCACCTGATGCTGTTGGCTGGGGGAAGAGTCACTGGAAGCGGCGTGAGAAGAAGCAAAAGTGCGGCAAGGGGGTGGAAGTGCATGCTAGACTAAAAACAAACCCTAGATGGCTGGCTCTCCCATCCATCACGCTCTCTAATGCACAAGCCCTGGAAAATAAACTGGACTACATCAGACTTCAGAGAGCCACCCAGCTGGAATGCAGAGACTGCTGTGTTTTCAATTTTATTGAGACATGGCTCAGTGACAGAGTGTCGCCAACCTACTAGCCAGGCTAGCCCTGTTCCATGGCAACAGAGACGCAAGTAGTGCTGAGTACTGAGCAGTAACATCAGCAACTAATGGTGCAACAGCTCCGCCTGAGTCTCCACTCATTGTTCGATGCTGGAATTCTTAATTGTTAGATATAGGCCATTTTATTTGCCACAGGAAGTTACTGCTGTGTTCATTGTTGCATTGTACATTCCACCCAGTGCTAACACTAAGGAAGCGCGAAACAAACTGTACACAACAATAAGGGAAGCTCAGAGCTCACACTTGGATTGACTTTTTAATATCACTGGAGATTTCAACCATGTGAATCTCAAGGCAGTGGAAGTTCCATTAATAGGTGGACTTTGCAACAAGAGGGGAAAACTGGATCTTGTGTACACAAAAAACCCTGGCGTGTATCGGGCAGAGCCCCGCCCCCACCTCGGATACTCAGACCACATCTCTGTTATGCTGATTCCAGCATACAGGCCACTAGTCAGACGCACCAAACTGGTCCTGAAGCAGGTGAAAACCCGACCAGCAGGAGCCATCTCTGCTCTTCAGGACTGTTTCGAGAGCACTGACTGGCACATATTTATGGAGGCTGCAACCAACAGCAACCACGCCCACTTGGAGGAGTATACGTCATCAGTGACTAGCTATATTGGCAAGTGCATCAACAACATCACTGCCTCCAAGACCGTCACCACATGCGCCAACCAGAAGATGCCGATGACTGACGAAGTCCACCCCTCCTACCCACAACCAGGTGCTACGTCTTACTACAGCTGATGTGTGGAGACTGTTGTGTGTTCACGTGAATGGAGCATGTCTACACTGCATTCAAGTGCTCCTCGAATAATCTTAGTTTCCAAGTTAGAAAGTCAGCGTTCATGTGCATTTTCTAACTCAGAAATGCGTGGCAACATGAGGAACAGAGCAGTGGAAGAACTACTCTGAGTCCCTCCCAGATGTCTGAGCTCCTCACCCTATCTCTAAGGCTGAACGCGGCCACCCTGCGTAGGAAACTCATTTCAGCCACTTGTATCTGCGATTTTGTTCTTTTGGTCACTATTCTGTCCATAAAAATTATGAGCAGAAGCGGTGACATAGCAATCCTGACAGACTCCAACCCTAACTGGAAATGAGTTTGACTTGTTGACGGCAATGCGAACCAAGCTCTCACTGTTGCAATACAGATACTGGATGGCCTGTAACAACTGACCAACCTCCCCATATTCCCAGAGAACCCCTCACAGGATGTCCAGAGGAACTCGGTTGTAAGCCTTCTCCAAGTCCACAAAACACACGTGGATTGGTTAGGCAAACTTCCATGACCCCTTCAGCACCCTTGCAAGGCTGTAGAGCTGGTCCAGTGTTCCACACCTGGGACAAAAAAAAAACACATCATTCCTCTTGGATCTGAGTTTCGACTAACGGACGGACTCTCCTTACCAGCACCCTGGCGTGGACTTTCCCAAGGAGGCTGAGGAGCATGATCCCTCTTTAGTTGCAGCAACCCTGCTGCACCCCTCAGCCTCCCCCCTCCCTTTGCCACTCCAAGGGCACTGTCCCAGATGACAATGTTGCAATGTTGCAGAGGCTTGTCAGCCACAACAGCTTCACAGTATCCAGAGCCTTGAGATACTCTGGACGGATCTCGGCAAACCCCGGGGCACCGTTGCTGCGGAGTTGTTTAAGTGCCTCAGTGACTTCCACCCCACTGATGGGAGAGCCTCCCCGAGCCCCCCGGCTCTGTTTCCTCCAAGGAATGCCTGTTGGTGGATCCTTGAAGTATTCCTTCCACTGCCTGACTATACCCTCAGTCAAGGTCAGCAGCTCTCCACTCCCACATGGCCCACTCAGACTCCATGTCCCCCACCACCCCTGGGATGCAGGGGAAGTTCTGCCTTAGGTGGACGTTGAAGACCATTCTGAAAGGGTCCTCAACCAGACGTTCCCAGCAGACCCTCACTGTTTGTTTTGGTCTGCCAGGTCTATCCGACTCTCTACCCGGCCACCAGATCCAACTGACCGCCAGGCGGTGATCTGTTGACAACTCTGCTCCTCTCTTCACCCAAGTGTCATACCGCCACGGAATATACCGCCACAGATTTGCTGATACTACTGGCAGGAAATAAATTTGGGTGTGGTGGAGTGATTAATCAATGCCCCCCCACCCCCCATTAGCTGGCTGATGTGCCCTTGAACCAGGCACTTAACCCCAGTTGTTCCCCGGGCGACTGACAATGGCAGCCCACCGCTCCTGTGTGTTTCACTGCATGTTGCATGTGTGTGTTCAATCAGTGATGGGTTAAATGCAAAAGAATTTAGGTTTTTTAAAAATATACTGACAAATAAAGCTTGAGGTTGAAGTTAAAAATCAGCTACGTTAGGCTGTGTTGTCATTTTTGCCTTGTTCTCCTGCACCATCTTCCAGTCTTTCTCCATCTCTGTGCTGAAGAGTACCACAGTCAGTAATATTTTGAGCACCTTTTCATCATTCAGCACCCATTCTTGTCAGTGGAATTTTGCCTTGTACCTTATCCGTGTGATTTGAACATTGTTTCTAAATATAGATGTTATTTGACTACATGTGCTTCTTTCATGGATCTCTATAATGAAGCCACATCTAGCTGATCAAGATCTGTGCTGTATTTCCATGTCTTTTCATAAATCCTTATATTAAACTAACCAATTTTCAGTTTACGTTTTTATGAAAAGAATTATGTCTCTCTCTCTCTCTCTCTACATATATATATATATACATATATATACACATGTATAATTTAAATTAATCGATATACAATATGACGTCTGTGTCCACTGTTTTATCCTGAGACATATGACTTACACCCACCCCCACTGAAATCGATCCTCCTGTGAACTTCATACATAAATTCCTCAGTCTAATTTGAGAAGTGACACACTTTCTCCTACCCAGCCCCAGGCCCTTCTACTGTCTCCCTCTGACCTCTCTCTTATTTCCTCATCCTTCAGGAACTCCTCTTTCCACCTCTTCTCTGTTTTGTGTTGTTTTATTTGTCTTCTCAGGAATACCCTTCAGAAGCTATCACAAGCTGAAGTATGGATTTCATTCAGCAACCTTATTTGCTTTCTTTCCAATATCAATCTCATGTCTGTGTCCAAAATCACTCTTTATTTACTATATAGTGCACTATATTTTTATCTGCCATTTCATTTGAATATATTAATGAGTGCAATTGTATTTATCATTTTGTGTCCTTGAAAATTCCATAATTGAACAAAAAAGTAGCGTCCATGGCATGTGTTTTTATAGAGGTGAAAATTTCCACTGTGTGACTCCACACTTCATAGTGAAGAAGCAAAATGTTGATGAATGATAAATCTCAGAAATTTCAATTTACTGCACGGCGGCACGGGTCCAGGTTCGAATCCCGGTCTGGGCCCTTCTGTCAGGAGTTTGCATGTTCTCCCTGTGCCTGCGTGGGTTTTCTCCGGGTACTCCGGCTTCCTCCCACAATACCAAAAACATGCACATTAGGTTAACTGGCTACTCAACATTGCCCCTAGGTGTGAGTGTGAGAGTGCGTGTGGCTGTCTGTCTTGTGTGTCACCCAGTCCAGGGTGAACCCCGCCTCTCGCCCGTAGTCAGCTGGGATAGGCTCTAGCCCCCCCGTGACCGGATAAGCGGTATAGAAAATGGATGGATGGATGTAGAGTAAACAATGTTTTATGTTTTTAAGACATGCCTTAAATTTAGATTGGTTTCATTTGCTTCCAATTCTAAATATAATTTTATTATTGGTCCAAGCACAGAACCTTGTGGAACTCTGTGACTTTTGTATGTATAGAGGCTTCATCATTAACATATACAAACTGAGACCGATCTGATAAATAAGACTTAAACCAGCTTAATGCATTTCTTTTCCTGTCAAATAAATGTTCCAGTGTTTGTATTAAGATGAAATTGTCAGTATTATCAAAAGCAGCTCTAAGATCTAATAATGCAAGTACAGAGCCCCTTGTCTTGACCAATCAGAAGATAATTTAATTGCTCAGATAAACTGTTGTTATGTAGATAGCTACATATCTGATTAGAGAAAAAGAAAAAAAAATCTTCATCAAGAGTAGGCTTTTTTAAAAACAACTACTTTAAAGGACTTAAGGACCTTTAGCATAAGAAAATACTTCAGAGCCTCATAGCTTGTAGTATTAGAATGATTCAGTTTTCAGTTCTATTTATTTATATAGCGCCAAATCACAGCAAAAGTTATACTCCTCAGCACCTCTTCCCTTCATATAAGTTCCTACTGATTGTGGTCTAAAAACACAAAGTTGACACCACTGGACCAATGTGGTGTCCTGCATACACTCCTCTGGAAAGGGCTGTTACATGTACATTAATAAAATAATAATAATTATCACCAGATGTGATATTTCTGGTTCAACATTTATATGATTAGTTGGCTCATGGCACACAACCATTCTGGAGGGATTGATATCATTAAATAATAATGATAAAGGTTTGTGGTCTGTGTACTGGTCAATCAATTGTTTGATTGAAGAAATGAATCAACAAAGAAATCAAAATGAAAATAATGCATATTGCTTGTGAATATCCCAGTTTTTGTTATTTTTAATGCACGAATTGTGATGCAGTGCATTGTACTGCCACTGGGCTCCTATGCCATTTCACCCTTTTATCCATTTGTCTTTTAGAATGTTCTGTGTGAGAGTTTTGTCCAAGCTTGTCATGTCAGCTTCTGTATACTTGCACCTTAAAACTTGTCAACTTTGACCTCCCTTGGCACTGAGCACATCTTGAACTCTTTTGGGGATAGAGTCGTGAAGTTTTCTAAAGTAATTGTTTTTTTGTTTTTTTTTTTGGATATATTATACTATGCTTCTTTCAGCACTTCCCAGAGTTCTTATTTAGATTTAGGCTGTCTTTCATTTCTTTCTCTGTCCAAGTGATCCCATACTGCCTCTATAATATTCAGGTCTGGAGGAGGCCATTCCATGACTGTCAGTGCTTTATCAGCTGTTTCTCTCTCCAAATATGATTTCATTGCATTGGCAGTGTACTTGGGATTGTTATCATGCTGAAAAATAAAACCATTCCCTATCAGGCACTTTCCAGAAGGCATAGTATGATGATTTAAATCCTGTCTGTACTTTCCAGTATTCATGATCCCATCAATTCAGACAGTACTGCCAACACCGCTGGCAGAAATGCAACCCCAAACTGGGACAGACCCTCCACCATCTCTCTCCAACCCTTCTTCTCACATATTCGACTCAAAAATTTCAATCTTTTGAAATTCAGCAGTCCATAATATTCTTTTCCACTGATTTCATTCCAATCTTTGTGAGCTTTAGCATATCTTAGACTGTTACCATTCTGAAAAAGTAGTTTCTTGGCTGTTACCCTTCCACAACGACCATTTCTGATCAAGTTTCTTCAGACTGTAGAAGGGTCAACTTGGCATCCCGATGAAGCTGCCAGATGCTGTTTTTTCGGATAAATATTTATCAGAAACTAATAAATAATTATGTATTTTCATTGTAGCTTTGCTAAAACAACAAATCTAATGGTGGCTTAAGAGTTTTACGCTGTACTGTGCCTCAGTTTTGAAGTTATGGTTCAGTGTGTTTTGGGTACAGTGCAGGGAAAAGAAACAAAACAAAACAAAAGTTATTTTTTAAAAAAAGCAAAAATAAATAAACAATGGTTTAATGAACAAAGTATGGCTCTGTCATAAAAAGGCTAGATAATACTTGTAACCAGCAGTCTGAACTGTTATCAGGCTGCTGTTTAAATGCTACAGGGAGCTGAGTTTGTACTCCATTCTGTTTTTTTCCTTTTACCTCTGATGTTCACATTTGAATGTTGCTATTTCAAATGAGTTAGAAAGTTTGACATAGAGCCCAGGAAACATGATCTGTATGTGTGTGCATGCATGCTTAATATCCGGGCCTTGCGAAAGTTGCTAAGGGGAAACTCAAAGCTCAGCAAGCACGTTGCATACTGTTACACCTCTATAGTGTAGTATAGTACTTGTTTACTGTCATGTCTATGAAGACTCAGTTATCCAGGTCATGGTTTTACACATAGAGTTGAGTAATGGCAACTGGATTTGGTA
This sequence comes from Scatophagus argus, assembly GCF_020382885.2. Taxonomy (NCBI): domain Eukaryota; kingdom Metazoa; phylum Chordata; class Actinopteri; family Scatophagidae; genus Scatophagus; species Scatophagus argus. The sequence goes on along the minus strand of NC_058515.1, from coordinate 1,749,498 downwards.
GTAGACTGTTGAAGATGTTTCACATCTCATTGAAGAGGCTTCTTAGTTCTGACAAACCGCTCATGTGGGTTTGACCTGTGTGAGGTTGTTCTCCAGGTCATTGATGGCACTTGAGTTGATGAAGTTTTGTCTCTTTTACCAACTGTTGTAAGGTTTACAGATGTTACAGAAAGAGCAACCATTGATCATCAGCAGTATCACAGATGGTACCTGATAGAGGACATGGTACTCATGTATGGGTGCCCCAAGGTTCACAGAGAAGGACCCCCTCTTCAGCCCTTCATCAGCAGCATTAACTCAAGTTACTTACAACGTTGCCAAACATTTGACAACGGTCTTAGCCAATCCTTGTGTTACCAAAACTCCCAGCTCTATTCAGAATTCCATGGGCCTTGTAAACAAGTTGCATGGCGTGAAACTGTACCCAGATGAAACCATGGTGTCCTATGATGTAACCTCCTTGTTTACCTTTATACCAACTCTGGAGGTGTTGGAAACCGTAAGGCAGTGTTCGCCATCCATGCTAGAATCAACTTCCACCTGGGCTAGATACGTGAAGTACGGGCCCTCTGAACACCACCTGTCTCCGGTACAATAGCAGATTTTCCATTGTGGAGGCTAATCTACCTCAGCCTCTTCCTTTGAGTGGGGCTCTGGGAAGCTGCACCCATTTTCAAATATATGCTGATCAAGTGTCGTTGTTCATGGAATTTCATGTCTTAGCATTTTTCCAGTTTTGGCTTCTGACTCATGTTTATCACAGCTGTAGATGTTGATGATGATCCTATAGTAAACAGCAGGACTACAACTGCATACTGACACACACACACACACATCAGATGCAGCCGCTCAACACTCAACAACAGCAAAGGTTTCACACAGAAAGTTTTACACAGGACCATGAATTTGATTGTGACTGCCAAAGCTCCAGCAGACTCTTTGTGTTTCCATCACGGAGAGTCTGACTGCAACTGATCATGCTCCAACTACCCGTCGGCTGTTCCTGCTATGCTGAGCATGTCAGTCTGTCACACTTTCCAAGTTTAGGTGTTCCCTTGTCTCCCACCTCACACTCTATGTTGCCACAAGGCCGCAACCACTACATTGAATGTCCTGTATAGTCCTCTGCTGGGAGAGTGAGAGGTAACTGAATTTGGGTGTGCAGTTATACTTTAAATGAAAATATGTATAACAAATGGATGGAAATACACAAATGCTTCACGTTGCTTTGTACTAGAAAGCACTTGTCCAATTTTTCAATTCAGTTTCAGTCCCTCAATTTGGTTATCTGCCAAGACAGTACTGATACCGATACCTTGATGCTTATTGTTGTGTTGTTCTGGTTCTTGTTAGTGGCATATATAGCGTAAGGTTACATGAGGCTGAAATAGAACCATTCTGTATCAGTTGTTGTTGATGGATTGTGTTTGGGTTCACACCCAGTCAAAAAGTTCTTGTCTTTCAGGCTCTGATTTATTTGAGGAGTGAGTTGTACTATTTCTTGTAACTATATCTTAAAAGTTACTTCCTAAAATGTACTGTTGGTGTTTTGTCTGTGTTTATCACCTGTCTCCACTTCCAGCACTATTTAGCCACAACATTAAGCATGTTCTACAGACACATGTTCTATATTTAAACATTTGATAGCTTACATTATGTCTCTCTCACTGGTGCTTCATCCTGGTGAGCTTTGAATCTAATATACTCACCATACACCACCTTGCTACACTGAATATTCACAAACACATTGTCATTTGTGCTTGCTTATAAATGTACCACCGTGCTTGCAGACAGTTCTCTACCACCTGTAAGGTTGGAGGCTTTTGTTTATGTTTTGCAATATATGGTTGTCATAGTGGCGGGATTAGTTTAGAGGTGCTGTAAAGGATAGGGGGCAGGGTGTTGATACTATTTCTGAACACACTTCCCTTCGGTAGTATAGAGAACCTATTTTAGTGATGTCACATTTCTTTGTCCCTCACACACATTCAAACAAGATGTCTGTTGGCAGGGAATGTTATAATTTGTTTTGCAACATGGACAGCATGTCAAAATCTCAGAAATGTTCATATGAAATAATCTTAAATACTGCAGGTGGGCGGTCTTATATCGATTTCCTGGAGACTGAACCACCACCTAACGGTAATATTATTTATCTAATCCTAATCCTAACCCCTACCTCAACCTAAACCTTACCTCAACCTAACCTTAAAGCAAGTCTTCACCCTAATATTTAATGATTTACATCATGGGGACTTGTGTTTTGTCCCCATAAGTAAGTCGTGAGTAAGGCAGGTCCTCACAGTGTGACTATGTAAACAGATTTTTGTCCCCACAGCTACAGGAATACACACACAACAAGGACACACAGAAACAGAGGGAGAAAACAAATCTTGGACAAACCAAAACACAAGGCAGGTGAACCCAGGAGAAGATAAGGATTATAGAGAAAGATCACCAATCCTAACTCACTTTTTTGTCTCTTGTATGAACTGCATGGAAGTGCAAAATTAAGTCAAAAAGGGGAAAGGTCCCCTAAATAGTCAGATCAAAGATTAGGACACAAAATTCAGACAGGATGTAAGGGTAAAGTGAACAAAGAGAATTTACTTACTTACTTACCTTAAAGTCCAGGTTAAAAAAAAAAAAAGTCCAGATAAAGAATAATCCAAAATGTACAGCAAACACATGAAACACAGAGGGAGATATAAAAGCAAACGCAAGGAAGGCAGCAAACACAGACAAACACACACCCAAGGAGAGCACTGTTATGCAGTGGATATAAAAAGTCTACACACCCAAGTTAAAATCGCAGGTTTTTAAGAAAAAAAAATTATAATCTGTGCAAAATAAACTGAAACTGTTTAGAGGAAAATGATAAAAAAAAAACAAACTAGAATAATGTGGCCGCATAAGTGTACACACCATCTTATAATTAGGGATGTGGCTGTGTTCTGAATTAACTAATCATATTCAATATGCTGTTAAATAGTAGTGATGCCAAGTGCCATGTTACTCCATCAGTGTGGCATTTACTAGGGTTTTACTCTGATGCCTTTTTATAGTGCCCCTCATGAACACACACCTGTCAGCCTTTGTTGCTGAGTGCTGAGGGGCTTTAGTCACATATGCCTGCTGAGAGAAAATAACTTTCCCTCCTTCACGGTGGAAACTTTATAATAGAGTTTCGAGCAACAGCAGTAGGGTTATTACTACTTATGGGACTTCCTTTGGAAGTGAACACAAAGTAGTTTCAATAAGTTTCTCATGATACAATTGTAATGTGACATAAACATTTGACTATAAAATATGGGCCCTTCTTTCAGTTAACAAACTTAAATTGCATTTTTCATCACAATGGATGACATAGCATACTGTAATTTTAAACACATTAGAGATGATATGCACAGCATTCAGAAACATTTTGAAATTGCAACATTTGCAGAACAAATTGATAATATCAGACACAGCTACTTTAGTATTAAGCCTACTCAGGCTGGTCACTAATGAAAAGAGACACCTAACATGATGTACCCATTACGTTGCTGCCGCATGGAGAAGAAGAAAAGTTAGCATGAGTCAGGTTGTAGCCCTTTAATAGTTCATACCTCACATGCACTAATATGCACACAGCCAGCCAAACAAGGAAAAGACCAGCTCAGATTACAACACACACAGGCAGCGTGATTTTATTCTGTGTTTAGGACGCCATTAGTCCGCAATATCTTAACTGAACAACTAGTTTTTTGCTGCTATATTATTGTTTGAAATTACATATATAAAACTCTTTAAAGTCCCCCTGTGGTCAAAAATCTGTGTTCTTTTATTTCTTCTTGTTTCTACAGTTGAATGTTTAAGCCCCAGTGTGTATAATGATGTGCAAAGTTTGACACGCCGTGGCTATTCATTGCTAAAAGTGTCAATTTTCTCTGTGCTCACTGAAAATCTGATTTGACCTCACAAATAATTTGGAAGCCAAGTGTAACATGGAAACTTGAAGGCTGCAATGCACACAAACTGAGAATGGACTTAACAGTTAACAGGCATCTCTTGTCCAGCAGTTAAACTTGTGAAGTGAAAAATGTTTGCATATATTCTGGAATTTTTGATGAGGGAGTAGTAGCTACCATTTTAAAGATCTAGATGTTGTAATTCTGCTTGTCTTTCTGACATTGTAGGAGTGGCCAGGGTAATGTCATTTTTTTTGGGTGAATATCTTATTGGTGTTGACCATGTAAAGCAGGTAATGGAGAAAAAAATCCATATGGTACATCCCTCAAGATTTTGGCTCGACTTGGCTGTTGTGGTTTTGCAGTCCGTGTTTTTTGACAATAAACTGCTAATATCTCTAGAAAGCTATAAACTAGGCCACATGGACTAAAAGGTTGTTCAGGTTGTTGTTTACATAATGTTGCCATACCTGAGTTATTATAATTCGGTGGCTTTTACAGAACCTGTTATGCACCAGCTGTACAAACTAGAAAAAAAACATTTGAGAGAGAGACAACAAGAGCCAGCTGCTCAAATGCCAAACTGTTATCACTTTTAATCAGTGATCAAAAAAACCATGATGCCTTCTCGATAAAAGTATTGCAATTACAGCCAATCACCACATCTGATGGGATATGTTGTTGTGTGTGTTGTTGTTCACCAAACCGTGTTGACTCTGAACATTTTTTTTGGGTGAATATCTTATTGGTGTTGACCATGTAAAGCAGGTAATGGAGAAAAAAATCCATATGGTACATCCCTCAAGATTTTGGCTCGACTTGACTGTTGTGGTTTTGCAGTCCGTGTTTTTTGAAAATAAACTGCTAATATCTCTAGAAAGCTATAAACTAGGCCACATGGACTAAAAGGTTGTAGATGATGCCTTCTCGACTACCAGTATTGCAATTACAGCCAATCACCACATCTGATGGGATATGTTGTTGTGTGTGTTGTTGTTCACCAAACCGTGTTGACTCTGAACAGAAACGGAAACAGTGAAATTTTCGATTCTGCTGTAGCACTGTAGACATGTTCATCTGTACTGTAGAGCAGCAGGACTCAATTAGATTGCTGTTGTCTTGCTGTTGTGTTGAATATTTAATAAGTCTTTTCTGGGAAGCCACAGCCCGCCTACACGTCTCTGTTCACTACACTGTCCACTGATAACCTGCATCAGGGTGTGCACACATCCTGAAGAGGATCTCACATGTATTTAAAGGAGTAATATGCAACAACTGTCAGTGCTATTTGGAAACACACCATTCAGAGATTCTCCTTCCAAGGTCGTCAAAGCCCAGCACGTCCACCTAGGAATGAGACTCAACAGCTATCTTTCTTCTAAATTGCTGATGACAGGATTATTTTAAGTCTAAACATTGTTTTATTTATGTTTTGTTTAGGAATTCCCTGCATTTTATACCTTAACACATGAAGGATGATCTTCAGTCAAGCTTTTAGATATACATTTTAAAAGTAATTTCATTAAAGGAGATGATCATACTTGTGTTATCATATTCAAGACAATGATTATTAAAAATGAATTATACTTACTTAATTTTAAAATATTTTATACTACTTTATGATATATTTCATATAATTTATATTTAAAAATAGAATTTGTAAGATATGGCCGGAAATTAAAACTTAATATATATATATATATATATATATATATATATACATAATGTTATCAACCAAATGTGAAAACAACAGTGTTGACTTTAGATGAAAATGTCTATTTTAAATGTTTCAGCTGGGGTGCTAGCATTTAGTCTAAAAAGTAAACAAAACAAACCTCCAAAATGTCAAGAAAGGAAATATTCTTAAACCTGTTTTACTTACTAAACAGAAAAATGCAACCATATATGTTTTGAATTCAAGTTTCTTTTTTTATTTACATAAATAAATAAGACAAGCTTAATTGCACTGTTAGCTCATCATAAAACTTCATTGGAACGAGACATAAACAAAATAAAGTCACCAAAACCATCTTAGCTGGACTTTCCACATCTGCTTTGGTTTAAATAAATCCTCAATTCACGGAGTAAGATGTGAAAATATTGTATTTCTACATGCCGTTCTCGCTCACTGATGATGCTTAACACTCTCTCACTTCACCTCTCTCCTGTCCCCCTACCTGCCATGTCCTCTTGTCCCCAGAGTCATATTCCACCTGAGAGCTATTGTAAATCACCTCCATACTGTATTCCCTGTCGTCAAAGTGTCCTCCTCTGGTCTCGGAGGCTTTGTCCAGTCCATAGTCCAGTCCAGATATCTAGTTGTGTTCAGTGGAAGGCTAGTTGGGCTGAGCCTCATTTACAATCTTTAGTAAGCTATAGGGCCATTAGCTCCATGGCTAACCAGGTTAATATTAGTTATAGCTACAGCCAACGATAACTTCAGGAAACAAGATAGTGAACCGCAGTTTGGTGCTTTGCTGCCCCCTATATTTTTGGAGGTACCTACAAATTCTGGCCATATTTTACAAATTGTTCTATTAAAGATATGGTTTAAGTCTGAATGAAGAAGATTTGATTCCATTTGGAGTTTAAGAGATATGTGACCAGTATTAGAAATTTAAAAATAATCTGATTGTCTACCTGTCTGAGCCAATCTTTGAACGTACCTTGACACTTCCAGACCTCCTTCTTCCTCTTGTCCTTTTTCTTCATCTTATTTCTCTGTCTCTATATTAGTCTTGTAGCTATCACTCTCCTTTTGTGTAATTCCATTACTCTCTCTCTCTCTCTCTCTCTCTCCCTCTCTCCCTCAGAGCAAAACAGAGCAGACCCTGTCCCCCCTGGATTGGAGAGGGAATCACAGCCACTGCTCTTGCTTCACAGACCGTCTTTGGCTCCATCATGCAGACCTCCATTATTTTACTTCTTTCCTCAGTTCTCCTCTTGTCTCTCCTCATCCCCACCTGCTCCTCCCAGAGTGAGACAGATCTCATTGTTCAGACACGTACCGGTCGAGTCCGTGGCACCCGTCTGCCGGTGCCTGACCGCAGCTATGTCACAGCTTTCCTGGGAGTACCTTTTGCTGAGCCACCAGTAGGGAATCGGCGTTTCCGGCGTGCTGAACCCAAGCGTCCGTGGACAGGGGTGTATGAGGCCTCTGCTTACCCCAGTGCCTGCTTCCAGTATGTGGACACGTCATATCCTGGCTTCCAGGGCACAGAGATGTGGAACCCCAACAGAGAGATGAGTGAAGACTGCCTGTACCTCAATTTGTGGGTTCCCTCCTCACCCAGACCACACAATCTCACTGTCATGGTGTGGATCTATGGCGGAGGTACTTGGTCAAAATATCATTAGGTTAGACATGACAGCATTAGCATTAGTTAGTTAGTGTTTTCACAGCTGTAGTTTGACTTATTTGATTCAGAGGAAAATAAATTAAATGACAGTGTTGCATTTTAGTTATGGTCTGATTTCTTTTCTTAGTGACCATTTACAAACAAACCAAGAGGAATAAACATGAAGTTCTACAGACTGAAATGCTCTGGGCACCAACAGAAGCGTTATGAGTGTTATTAGACTGCAAATTGCATGCGTGTCATGAATAATTACTAATAGATGGAGACAGGGTGAAAAGGAGGCATCCATATATATGTGCATATATATATATATATGTATATATAACATTAACACATTAATAGTGAGCTCCATATAATAGAAATAATGAAAAAAACATCAACATCATCTTGGCCGACAATTTTGCAGCTAATGGGGAGATTTGGCTAAATAAAGTTAGCATACAGAAAAGTGAGATAATACTACTCATTATGACTGTGACAGTCTCTTTCTATCTCTCTCTAAAAAAAAATTCAACTGTTTCCTTATAAATTTAAAGATATTGAAGTATGAATAACTCCAGACATAAACATCTCAAAACTGTATCCTTCAAAATGGGATCCTTATAGCCACCTTAATGTTTTAACCGCAAGGCTTCTGTCTGTTGTAAGCGATTGTGATACAATGGGTTAATACTGTACTGTGATATTTAACATTTCCAGGCTTCTACAGTGGGTCTTCTTCTCTGGACGTGTATGATGGTCGTTACCTAGCTCACAGTGAGACTGTTATTGTGGTTTCCATGAACTACCGGATCGGTGCCTTTGGCTTCCTTGCTCTGCATGGCTCCTCTGAGGCTCCTGGCAACGTGGGTCTGCTGGACCAGAGGATGGCGCTACAGTGGGTACAAGACAACATTCATTTCTTTGGTGGAAATCCCAAACAGGTTAGTTGCTTTGTGTTTATTATATTGTTTCCACATTAAGAATCAAGTACGAGTTAATTTTTACATTTTTATTTTCCTGATCCCTCTGTTTGCTGTCTTTTTATCCATTGAACAGGTGACTATCTTTGGTGAGAGTGCTGGTGGTGCTTCAGTGGGATTCCACCTCTTGTCTCCAGACAGCCGACCAACCTTCACCAGGGCCATCCTTCAGAGCGGGGTCCCCAACTGTCCTTGGGCCTCAGTCAGCCCTGCTGAGGCACGCAGACGGGCCACTCATCTGGGCAAATTGGTTGGCTGCAATGGAGGCAATGACACTGAGCTGGTGGATTGTCTGCGCAGTAAATCTCCTCAGGACCTCATTGACCAGGAGTGGCAGGTAATGCAGAGTAAGCCAATAACAGTCTGTGAAGTTGAATCTCTTTTAGGCCATAATGAACAGACAGTTTCAGAAAGGAAATTCACTTTGTCACTACAATTTGCTAAAAATGTTTTTAAACTCTTTCCCAGACCCAGTTACAAGATCCAGTGGGTTTATATTTGTTACCTCTGCAGATGTTGCTTTAGCTTTACCAGCTGGGGACAGTCATAATACAATTTGGAATGCACTGAAAAGCAATGCACTGTCCTTCTGTTTGAGTAATGTTTGTTAAAAACTACAGTCCAGCTGCTTTAGGAAATAACTGAGCTGTTCAAAGATTTGCATCTTTGTTAGAAACCAGTCAGCTTGAGACTCAGTGTCATAGATAAAGTAAGAAAGTAAAGACAGACTAAAACATTGTTGGTTTGAGTCTTTTCTCAAGCATTGTGGAGAATAAGAAAAATAGAGAATAGCACCAGACTTATCCTTTAAATTTATTCATTACTCTGATCTGCGGTTCAAAAGATCGGAAAAAATCAATATGCTGTTAAAAATATAAATAACTTGGCAGATAAATCCCTGAACAATCAAGAACTTTCATCATATTTATGCAAATATCAGTGTGGCATGGTGATGCACTGATGCCTCACAGCAAGACTGTTCCAGTTCCAGACTCCGTTTGAGTCCACATCTGGGCCTGGGCCACGTCCTTCTGTGTGGAGGTTGCATGTTCTCCCTGTGCCTGTGTTTCTCTGGGTTCTCCAGCTTCCTCTCATTGTACAAAAAACATGCACATTATGTTAACATGCACATTATGCTACTCTACATTACTCCTAAGTGTGAGTGTGTAAGCTGTGAGTGTGTGTGTCAGCCCTGCAATTGGCTGGCAACCAGTGCAGGGTGTACCCCACCTCTCACCTGTTGTCAGGTGGACTAGGCTCCAGCCTTCGTTCGACCCTGCATGGATAGAGTGGGTATAAAAAATGGATGGATGGATAGAGGAATGGATGTGAAGATCATATGAAAATCATTTATTGTCATAAATCATTCTGGTATTTTAAACCTGGGCCCTGTGTTTACATATTTAGTTTATTAACAATTCATACTGACCAAAAGTTTTGGGATTATTTCAATACATTGCCCCAGCAGGCTGAATTGGCTATGATGTAATCCTTTTGGACAACTCTGTCAAAGTTACATCTGCCAGAAGTGTTTTTGCCAATCACAGGCCAAGATTGTTACTGTCTGTGTCTGACAACATTATATGAATCCCTTCAGAAGTAGACCTTCTTGTTAAGGAATAAAACTCTTTTTGTTTAACCAGAAACTCAAGTCTGATTCAAGCAGAGTCTTGCTCTGAAATCTCGCGAGAGGCAAGTGCAGATGTCGCGTCATTGAAACGGGGGAAGTTACATGGATCTAAATGCAACACACGGGACAAAGTCGATAAAGAGCAAAAACTTTATTACTAAGATAAGGGAAGCTTTGCAGAGGCCGTTAAACGTCACCAGTGGCTGAGGCAGGTCAAAGGAGTCCATAAAAAAGTTCAATAACAAAAGACCTCTTCAGCAAAAAATTAAGTCACAACAAGAAATCCTTTTCCTGTTACCTGCAGGGTGATCAATGGGCAAATCAATGGGCAAAGCAAACTGGAAAACAGAGCTGGAGAGTCAAGCAGAGCAGAACAACAATGTGACAAAGAGAGATGGGCAGGGGTTGCCTTTGTAACCTGTGTGGAGAACAGGTGAGAGCAGTGAGGCTCATTGGCTTGGAAGTGGGTGAGGGATGAAGCATTCAGGGGAAATACGGAAAAACTAGTGACTCATAGACAGCAGATCATGAAACTCATATAGATTGTCAAAATCAGCCAAATGTCTGCAATTACTCTCTTACTCCTCTCCAGCTTTACTGTAGTAACTAACCTTTCACAAGAATTGATAGCCAAAATTCTCCTTGAGTGAAAATTGCATGGTATAACAAAAAGGATTTAGCCTTTAACAAAAAGAACTATCTCTGTAGGGATCCTTTTCATAATGCTGTCAGATACTTACAGTATGAATCTCAGCCGGTGAGTAGCCAAAATAAAACTTCTAAAGAACATAACTTGGGAAAGTAATTACAGTTTCGCTTCGCGTTTTCCACATTTTGTTATGTTATAGTCTCATTCCCAAAATGGATTCAATTAAATTTCTCCCTCAAAATTCTACACAAAATACCTCATAATGACAAAGTGAAACAAGTTTGCTTGAATTTTATGCAAATTTATTAAAAATGGAAAACAAAAAAATGTAACATGTACACACCCTTGGAGTAGTATTCACACCCTTTGCCATGACAATCAGAATTGAGCTCAGATGCCTCCTGTTCCCATTGATCATCCTTCACAGGTTTCTACAGCTTGAGTTGAGTCCACCTGTGGTAAATTCAGTTGACTGTGCATGATTTGGGAAGGCACACGCCTGTCTATATAAGCCCTCACAGTTGACAGTGCATGTCAGAGTACAAACCAAGCCTGAAGTCAAAGGAATTGTCTGCAGACCTCTGAGACAGGATTGTGTCAAGGCACAGATCTGGGCAAGGGTACAGAAAGATTTCTGCTGCATTAAAGGTCCCAAAGAGCACAGTGGCCTCCATAATCCATAAGTGGAAGAAGTTAGGAACCACCAGGACTCTTCCTGGAGCTGGCCGCCCAACTAAACTGAGCCTAGACTTGAACCCTATTGAGCATCTCTGGAGAGATCTGAAAATGGCTGTGCACCAAGCCCCCCATCCAACCTGATGGAGCTTGAGAGGTTCTGCATTGAAGGGTGGAGGAAACTGCCCAAAAATAAGTGTGCCAAGCTTATAGGATCACACTCAAAAAGACTTGAGGCTGTAACTGCTACCAAAGGGCCTTCAACAAAGTATTGATCACAGGGTGTAAATACTTATGTACATGTATTATTTTTTTTTTTATTTTTAAAAAATTTGCAAAAAAAAAAAAAATCAAGCAAACTTGTTTCGCTTTGTCATTACGGGGTATTTTGAGTAGAATTTTAAGGGAAAAATGAATTTAATCCATTTTGGAATGAGACTGTAACATGACAAAATCACATTTCAAATGAAATAGGATGTCAGCTTTCACATGCACTGCTTTAGCACTTTTTTCATGCAGTCTGTATCATATGATGTGATATTAGACCCGCTGATTTAGTGAAATGTCTCAGTATATCTCAGTATCTGGCACTTAAGTGGATTGAGTTACATTAACATTCAATTTCCATTTTCAGTCATGTGACATTTGGTCTGTTATTTGTTAGTGTGTCACAGCCATTTCATATTTAAGGTTGTCATCCTGTTCTGAGCAGGTCCTGCCATGGTCAGCCCTCTTCAGGTTTTCTTTTGTCCCTGTTGTGGATGGTGAGGTTCTCCCCGACACACCCGAGGCCATGCTTAGTTCAGGCAACTTTAAAGACACTCAGATCCTGCTTGGGGTGAACCAGGATGAAGGTTCCTACTTCCTGCTCTACGGAGCACCGGGCTTTAGCAAGGACAACGAGAGCCTCATCTCCAGGGAGGACTTCTTGGAAGGTGAACCTTAGCTCAGCTCAGATGAAGAAAGAATACCCAAAAATTCTGTTCAAGAAAATAAAATCTGAAACCAGTTGAAGTAAATTTGTAGTGTTATTTACCAAATTAAAGCCAAATTCCACAAAATTTATTTAAGACTGACAATAGATTGATCCTGCAGTTACAACAACGGCACCGTTGCAGTTAAAAGGTGGTTTTGATCTAATGATCTATTAAATTGTGTGTGCAGTTCTGACCTGCTCAGTCATACAATAAAATTAGTATTGTAATAAATTACATTTGTCTGTGTATGCTTTAAGCATATATTGTAAAAAAGAAGTGGATTTAGTCTCCAGATCTAAAAAGTGAAGTAAATGCTTATGTGCCTAAACCTGAGTTGTTTTAACGGCCAACAGAACGCAAAAAAAAGTCAGATTGTATAGTTGCCTTGCTCAAGGGCATGTCAGCCGTCAATAATGGAGAAGGGAGAACGTTGATCATAGGCCAAGGCTGCCATAATTCAGCCTTTCTGCTTTCATTTTTAAAACATTTTAAAATGCGCTTATAAACTTTGAACTTCACTCTTGCAGGTGTCAAGTTGAGCGTACCACATGCTAACGATATTGGCCAGGAGGCGGTAGTCCTGCAGTATACTGACTGGATGGATGAGAATAATGGGCTGAAGAACCGCGACGCCATGGATGACATTGTGGGCGACCATAACGTCATCTGTCCACTGGCTCATTTTGCTCGCTCTTATGCCCAACACAACGCCCTCAAGGCTAACATGGGAGGAGCCAGCTCTGGGGTGATGAACAGTGGTGGAAACTCACAAGGTAAAATATGTGTGTATATGTACAAAAAAAAAAAGAATACTTTGGCTAGTTACTAGATTAAAAACATGTGATTGATGATTCTTGTCAAATTCCACTAAACTAAACAAAACATAGCTACATTGCCAAATGATAATGCTAACACTAACCAATACATTTGACCTCTAAGAGGGAGGGGTTCTTCAATAAAATCTTTTTTAAAAAAAAGTAAAATTGGATAATAATATGCATGTGGTATACACAGTTTTGTCCATGCATGTATTTTGAACAAAACAAACTAGGCAGTCCGAAGATTGCTTGTTTATGCTCCCAAATGTAATGAAAATGTAGTGGACCCAGTATAGTACTTTACTGTACATTAATGTTGGTGGCTTTGTTATATTTGCTTTTGTTCGATAGAAGATCGAAGGCTCAGTTCAATGATTATGAATCACTACTGGTTATATGTCTTTGTGTTTTTACTGAATTCAGTGATTGAACTGTACTAATAATAGTGTAATAACAGGAACATTGTAATGTAGGCCATGTTTTCCTAATGCTAAGAGCTATTTAGCAAGGCTTGAGTGGTCAAAACTTTTTTCATTACTTTCCTCATTACAATATTTTCCTACACTTATGACAGCCTTTTGGCAATCTACTGGGTTAAACTCTTAGCAGAAGATGCAATTTTTGTTTAAAACTTGCTCAAGCTCTAAATTAAAACGATCATTGTGTACAAGTGTAAAGACAGTGATTTATCCAACAAAAAAACATTTTACCAACAACTGCAGAGAGTGGTGATGTCAGACCATTGTAGACAAAAATTAAACACTTGTGCTTTTCTCCTGCTGCTCCTCAAGGAGGTATCTACCTCTACTTATTTGACCACCGAGCCTCCAACCTGGCCTGGCCAGAGTGGATGGGTGTGATCCACGGTTACGAGATCGAGTTTGTCTTCGGCTTGCCACTAGAGAAGAGACTCAACTATACCCTAGAGGAGGAGAAACTGAGCCGACGCATGATGAGATATTGGGCCAACTTTGCACGAACTGGGTGAGGCAACACATACTGCAAAGAATTAATATGTATTAATGATAATGAGTAGCAGAGAGAATATTCCTGGCTGTGATGGGAATTTCACAACATCAATGCCACTTTGGACCAGACAGAAAGTATCTCAAAAATTATAGGATGAGTGTCTATGAAATTTGGTACAGTTGTCTATGATGCACCACCACAAGGTCAAAGTTTCTAAATTTGGTTATGGTTCATTCATAGCAGACTTGTAGTACTCAAGTCCGAGTCCAGGGCTCGAGTCCGACTTGAGCTCTAATTTTAAGGACTTGTGACTTGACTGTTGACTTGGACTTGGACTTGTGCGTTAACTGCATTTGGACTCGTAAATCAGAGACGAATACTCAGATTTTTATCTTATGTAATATAACATAGTAATTTGGCATAAGGTAATGTCTACTTTGAGTTCAATATTATATAATAATTATACAACAATATATTCAGATCAGACTCGACTTGGATGCAGTCATTGTCCCACTCCACCATGCGAGTTGTTCACATGAAGGATGGTGCAAATGGGGGTTAAACTGTCTGGGAAGGGATCCTAAAGCTGCACTATAGGTGGAAAGATGGTGTTGTAACGACTAGCTAATGAGTCACACCTTGGCTCATTTGACCCTCAAGACCACCCCCAAGATGACAACCCCAATAGAGGCTAAATAGCTGGATTTTCCCCTTCAATCTCAGAACTGAAGAAGCCTTTCGGATGAGAGGCGAAACATCTTCAACAGCCTAAAGATATCCGGTTGCCTTCGCTTCTAGCACTTCAACTACCATGACCCGGATGACTGAGAACCTACATCGACAATAATGGTGAACTACAAAAAATACAGTTTTATGTATACATTTTCCCTGATGAAGAGGCAAAAATAAATAAATAAATAACATAGACATAGACAAAATAGAAAATAGTGATGACTGACATGATGCGAGTGTAAACTATTTCAGTGGTGAGTGATCATATTGCCATATCTGTACCCCATGTATTTCGGCCATAGTGTGCAGCAGCCTGTGGCGGAAATACATGGCATCTGAAGGGCTGTCCAATCAACAGAAATCAGCTATATAAAGAAGAAGTCATTCTAACATCAAAAATGATAGAAATACAATTTCCATATCACATTTTCCATTTAACATTATGGGTTTGCTCTGTGCCATGATGTGCATTTCTTTTGAAAGTCCAATGGTTCAAGTTAACGATGCTGGCAGATCAACTGAGTGGTAAGTGGCCAAGTATTTTCCAGTACTGACAGTGTTTTACTGTTGGGCTCTTGTAGTCAGTTGGCTTTGTTTTAGCTGAGTGGGCCTAAGCAGCTGGCAACTGAGAGTAGAGATAATGTCTGAATGATTTTTTTATTCTATTTTCTCTTCTCTGGTTCTCGTCCCTTTCAGAAATCCTAATGTGAACAATGACGGGCCAGTTGAAAGCAAGAAGCGCTGGCCTGTGTTCACTATCAGCGAGCAGAAACATGTTGGACTCAACACCGAAACACTGAAGATTCACAAAGGTCTGAGGAACCAGATGTGCGCATTCTGGAACCGTTTCCTGCCACGCCTCCTCAACATCACTGGTAAACACAACTTGTACTCAATGCGTGATATGTGTAGTGAATATAGATTTTCACTAATCATTGTCCTCTCAGTTAGACTTAGAGATGGTCCAGGGAGTGCTCTTGCAGTTAAATTGGCGAAACAACAATCCAGCGGAGATCGAGTTCATAAATTCAATCTGACCTGGGTTCTGGCCCTTTTGCACAGGGCAACAGACCTGAGCCATGGGGCGATGAACTACAAGCTTGGCTGATTAAAGCTGCGCATTTCTTTGCCTGTATGTGATGCATTTTCGTTACTTGCAGACAAAAAACTTGTTGCACTTGTGACGTGGTGCTAAAGTATGATTGACAACTTACATGATTGGCACATTGGCTATGACAAAGAGATGTCTTTCTGGATTGGGAATAGCAGAAATGCATCACAGACAAACGTGTTAATCAGAAATGTGCAAAGTTGATGAGATGAGGTGTTCAAGAAAACTGTAGCAATAACTAATAAGAAATCCATTTTCTTAATTTCTCATCAGAGCCGATAAAGAACTTATTGATACACAGCGAGAAAGACCCTCGATTTCATCGCTGTAGTCCTCCTGGAATAGTTCCCAGTCAGAGACATGGAAATACTCTCAGACGGCATCCTCAGTGTCTTTAGAGAAGAACTTCACTTTTTTTTTTAATGCTGGCTATCTATTGTCTCATCAATGGCTTGTAGGTGAATTCAAGGTGTATCAGGTTGTGGTCTAATTCTAATTCTCCTTTACGTGAGGTACAAAAAACTAATCCTTTTGGTGCCGATGTGCAGCATGCAGATCATCACACAAGGCAATGGTCCTTTAACTAATAAAAGAAATGAAATTATTAAAAAGATCAGCGCTATTTATGATTAGAAAAGGCTGCTGTGGAGAAATATGTTTCTGTGTGTGAACAGCCAGGCTTCTTCTTGTTCCAGGCAACATAGATGAGGCAGAGCGTCAGTGGAAGGTGGAGTTCCACCGCTGGTCGTCCTACATGATGCACTGGAAAAGCCAGTTTGACCACTACAGCAAGCAGGAGCGCTGCACCGACCTCTGAGAGCCTCAGATGAGATAATAATGGGAAGGAGGGGGGGGAGGGGTGGGGTGGGTGGTAGACAGAAGAAGCTATGGCCACTTCCTCCATAGCCCCTCAGTGAAGTCTAACTTCATTCAACATTTGAAAAACATTTTCTGATTCACTGCACACACAAACACAGACACTGTTGATCTTTATTTATATTATTTATACTATTTATTTATGTGTTGTTCTTCTGAATTTGTGTGTGTATCTGTGGAACCTTAGGGCTATGGAGAGAACTAGTCATCAGTACGGAGGAATATTAGAAATGTTAAAGATGTATCATTACCTCGGGTGCATGTGTGTGTGTGCGTGCGTGCGTATGTGTGCATGTGGGTGTGTTTGTGTGTGTGTGGCTTGAAAGACCCCTGTTTAACTCAAACCTTGACAGACCCATAATCACTGCCACTGGTTTACAGTTCATTTAATTGTCTAGTGTTGATTCATCTTTTGTTTTCTGAGGATTTTCTTCTTCCCAACATATCAGGGTTTTGTTTTTTGGACTCAGCAACACTATATATATCTGTCTCATTTCTGTCAAAGTTCATAGTCTGGTTCTTGTTCCTTGCTGTCATTATGACCACTATTCCCATTACCTGTGATGTTCTGCTTAACGTTGCCTTGTTTATTTCTCATATGGTAGAGTCATAAGCTGGATTGCTTCCAAGTGTTTTTGTGGGAAAAGGCTCCATGGAAACGTTAGACTTCCTAAATTTTCCTCTGTATTTGGTAAACCACTCTGTGCTAGTTTGATGTGACATGTAGATTTTATAAGTTAGATCCTTCCATTTGTGCTATAGATGGTGCATGATATTCAACCCGACAGCTTCAACTGATGGTGCCTCATTTATGTTACATTTAAAAAGTTCACTTTAAATCAGCTTGACAGTACTACTGTAAAGAAACAAAACTGCTAAAATGTGATAAAACATTCATGTAAATGCATCACAAATACAAAGGAAAAGTGAATGAATGTGTTTAAAAAAAGTTATCAATATTGGGCAGGAAAATACAGCAGTTAGAGTTTATACATGAGGCTAAATTGAACGGCAAATCTTAAAAATGTTGTAGTACAACTGAAAAATTTCAATACTCTTTTATTCATTCATATACATTATTCAGTAATGTAAACTATGTAAAAACAATGCCTAAGTAGAACCGCAGCTAGCGACTGGATAATTCAATAATCAACATTATGCATTATCAGCATCCAGTGTACAAGTTGGCATCAGGTTTTCTCCAATTAACCCCCCCCCAAAAAAATATTAAAAGAATGGGGAAATGGGGTTCATTGACTATCAAAATAGCTGCCAATTCATTTTTCATTCAATGGACTAATCAATATAGACTGAACAGGGCAGCTCTGGTTTTAATTTTATTAATATTAATTACCATAAGCTAGTAGTAATGTAAGATTGAAGTAGCAAAATGGCTGATTGTGTCGAATTGAACAAGGGTGTAGTTTTACTGCTTATCAGTTCAGCCCGTACAATTTTTAAGAGAATGATTATGTTTTTCAAAAGCTACGTATTCTCACTTTAAAGGGGGTGGAATTTGAAAAATGTTTCACCATGGCGCGATTCGTAAGTGTGAAGTACCCCACATTTCAAAGTAATGTAATAATATCCTCCTTTGTGCTGGTATACTAATACTATACTCAATAAAACTATATACCATAACTATAATATTCCCTTTGTTACATTATCAGTGAATAACGTTTTTATAAATTCTGACATTGCAGTAAGAGTGAACCGGTTGCTAGAGGGAGGGTTAAGAGTCAGAATTCTCACAACTTTCTCTACAAACTTATTAATCTTTCCCAAGAAAAAAAAAAAAAAAGAAAAAAAAAAGCCTTCTTGTCTGAGGTAAAAGTTTGTGCATTTGTGTGTATGACTTTAAATCCCGATATTTTTGGTGAAGGAGGTCGCTGACGTCATGTCATCTTAAGTTTTTTTAATTATGCAAACATGAGTTTTAAAGGCCTACCAAAATAGATAAAGAAAGAAAGAAAGAAGTCAGTACTTCACCGTCAGAATTTTATTATTATTATTCAGTTTGCAGAGGTCTGTTACAGTAAACATGATACCCGTGTTTCACAATTAAACTTAATAGACGAGTCAACTGAATAAATAAAATACGGGACTCATGACCTCAGTCCCTGTAAGATCTTGGACTGAAAAACATGACTGTACTGTGTGTGTGTGTGTGTGTGTGTGTGTGTGTTGTCTTATCTTAGATGTCTGTGTCTACCACTCAGTGTCGTGTACAGCTGTTTTGTATTTCATTAAGGTTTCTGTGTGCGTCTGTATGACACACCTCTCCTCAGCCGCCACCCTTCAGTCCAGTCTGATTTCTGTACTGTGGTTTTATCCTTTCAGGTTTCTTATCCTCCTTCTACCTTCCTTTGTATTCCACCTCACGTCTCCCCTTTCCTTGCTTTTCCCCTTCACTCTATTTGTCGGCCGACTGTCCGCCCCTCTTCTCTCATTCCCCCCATCTGTAACACATCTTCCATTCCTCCTCGGTCTCCTCTGACCTCCTCTTCTCCTGCCTCTGTTCTTTTCTCTCCATCACGGCCCTGTTGTCCAGCCCCTCGTCCTGCTTGCTGCTTCGCCTTCATCCTCTTCTTTAATCTTCCTCTCCACTTCAGCTGTCGTCTTCATCTCTAATCAACCCCCCACCCACCCTTCTGTCACTCCTGTGCTCTTCCTTTCATCCCT
The DNA here is from genome assembly GCF_020382885.2 of Scatophagus argus. Classification (NCBI taxonomy): domain Eukaryota; kingdom Metazoa; phylum Chordata; class Actinopteri; family Scatophagidae; genus Scatophagus; species Scatophagus argus. Next base: position 1,730,108 of record NC_058515.1, on the reverse strand, counting down.
CACTCCCTCCTCTTCCTTCCTCCACTTACTTTTGGGTTAGACTGTTTTTCTCTCCTCCTCTCCTTTCTTAATACCCCCTCTCAGTTCCCTTTCTCATTCCACCTCACCTGATTTTTCTTATCTTCATCTGTCTTTCTTTCTTCAACCATCTCTCAGCTGCGTCACCCCCTTCCCCCGTGCTCTTCGTCAATATCCCCTCCCCCATTTCTCTCCATCATCCTGCTTTCTCGTTAGTCTAATGGAGGCTGAGTAATTCACTCAGCAGCAGGATAATGTGACAGAGCGCTGGCTCAGCCTCTGGCCTGCCAGCTCAAAGGACATGATGGATGGATGGCTGGAAAATGGAGGTGGAAAGGTAGAGAGATGAGTCAAAGAGAAAGGGACAGGGGAGGAGAAGAGATAGGGGAGATGGATGAGGCAGAAGGAGAGGTGGAGATGTGATGGAAAGATGAAAAGACAGTCAGAGAAATACATCATTACATAACTGTAGTCTGTACTGTAAGTGAGTTCCAGTTCACAAACATGGCTCTGATTAAAAACATATTCAAATGATATAGCTGCACAGGGCTACATAATTTGATTTTAAGTTATGTTGGCAAATAACATTGGTAGATAAAGTAATGTGGGTTACCTAAAAGTAACAACAAAAGTGACGGCTGGCTTAAGATTACATCTTTTGGGCACAAAGACGCATTGCTCGGCTCTTTGTCAACTTATTTTCAATTTATCGTTACATTTTCCAGTGAAAACTTCAACGTCGTTCACTCGTATTTGCATATGGAAAACCATCCGTATGTTGAAATGTAATCTGTGCCAAAAGTTGAACTAAAGATTAAACTTGACCCTCACAGTTTGTTTATTTCAGGCCCCCATGTGGCCTAAGCTACCAGGCTGATCTTGATTGCCACAGAGCCCTGAAAGTCTGAAAAATGATGCTTTATTTGCATATCTTATGTGTACTTGATAACTGCTTAGAGAAGACAAGATCCATACAATGTATGTACAAGTTACAATCTTGTTTGCAGAACGGTGTAGCTGTGTATCGTTTCAATCAGGAAAGGATAATAATGCTGACTCATGGAAGAGAACTTGTGGTTTGATTGGAGATGCCAGGTGTCCATGGAAATGGTGGAGCTGGGTTGCCAGACATCATGAGGTTGAAACGACAGCTGAACGACAGCAGAGAGATAACACTTTTAAAACACTTTTAAAACACATTTGACAACTAGTAGGCGATTGCCTAGAGGAGAAACTTAAACTTCAAACATTTATTGTCAGTGTTTTTTTTCATTAAAAACACCTAAATTATCTCTGCATCTAACCCATCACTGATTGAACACACACATGCAACATGCAGTGAAACACACAGGAAGCAGTGGGCTGCCAATTCAGGTGCCTGGGGAGTAAACTGGGGGGGGGGGTGTTAAGTGCCTTGCTCAAGGGCACATCAGCTGTCTAATGGAGGGGGGGAGAATTGATTAATCACTCCACCACACCCAATTTTTTGTCTGCCAGTTAAAGGGGGGAATCAAACCAGCAACCCTCTGATCACAAGCCGTGGGAAACGTGACAGGTTGTGATTGGATGATGAGGAAAGTGAGATAGAAGAGGAGGTTAAGGATCATGGGAAAATGACTGTGACTTAAAGGGACAGGCGCAAAAGATAGTCTTCCTGTCGCTAAAGGTTTATTTTCTGTTTTATGTGGATATTCAATTTGTGTTGATGGTAAATGCAGACAATTGAAGCAAAAAATTCCTCAGCGCCTCATATATAGTTTATTGAGTTTTCCTGCACGCAGAGCTATGCCTGCTGTACACTTTAGCTTTAATAAATATGGCTGAGTATCCAAGTTACCTAAGACACTGTCAAATGTATCCTTATTCAACATCTTCTACACTCATAACCCCTAATTCTTCCTTTTACGCCATCTGCTCGTCACTTGTGTCAAAAGAAAAACAGATAAGTCAGCTTTCTCAGTCAGCAAGCACAGGAATTTGTTGCTTTCCTTGACCACATTTGTCATCAGCACTGATTGGATATCTACGTAAAACATGGTGAATTTTCACTTTAATATCTTTGTGTGTGTGTGCACGCATATGCGCGCGCATGTGTGTGTGTGTGTAATGTAATTACTGTACCTGTCTGTCAACCTCTTTGCCATTTTTAATTTGAACCCTGGGAGAAAACTCAATCAGCTCTCCAACTTGCTGATGCCTGTCCGAGCGAAGCATCTCTGTTCGCATGTAAAGCTCCTATTTATGGAACGGAGTAGCATAGTTTAGCTTTAAAAAGAACTAAATATGAATAAAGGACTGTACCTGATATCTAAAATACCAGTGAAGAATGCATGTGTGACTGGCTGCGTGATTGACAGCTTCTCCAGCTCCTCTCATCTAACCCAAGCCCCGCCTCTTTCCAGTGCCCCCTATCAAATCCTTATGCATGTCTTGAAGTTAGTCCCTTCTCCAGTATATCCTACCAAACTTGGACTGTTATTTTCTGTAAAATTTGTACTTTTGAACAAAACTATAATGAAAATAAGTAATATATGTCTAATCTTAGGTATGATTTATGTTAGCAATAATGCAAATACATCAGTAAAGGAATATATTTGATATTTAAATGCAGTGAAAATATAAAGTGATGAAACAACAATAATGACAAATAGAGGTTATGTTTTAAAAGCAATATTATTATGAGTATAAACTAAAAATGAGTGCCATAAAACTTTTTTGTTTGTTTGACTTTGTTTCAGTCCTCTGCCTCAGTGTTGTTTGTTCCAGTCACAAGCAGGCCTACTGTAATTATTTAAGGCTTCTGTAGCTTCCCAGTATGTCTCTGTGTATCATGAATGTTAACTTGGTTAAGCTATAGCAACAGAAATAAAGACATGCTGCTTCTGTCTGCCTCAAGCTTTTATTGAGTCTCAGCATGCACCATCAGCTGTTCAATCCAGACCAGGATACAAAATCTCAGAGGTTGCTGATCCAAGATTTTCCTAGCCATTTAATGGGGTCTAGAATCCGACATTAAATTATAGCCATTCCTATTGCCATACAAGATAAAATGACGATTGTTACTGTACTTCATTACAACAGTTTATTTTCTGACTCACACTTAGTCAAAATATGAGATACCTGGCAGGCGTAGTTGTTCACTCACTGATGGTGGGTTTATGCTGCCACCTAGTGTCCATTCTGTGTACCAGAGCAACTGAAGCTCCTCACACTGAATGTATTGGCTGCACAACCATTTTGCATGCTTTAGTATATCTTGCCACTTTATAATATCAAATACCATCTTCTTTGGGTATACAAATCCAAATTTGCAGTACATGGCACAGAATGTCTAAAATAGAACATGTCTTCTGATTTATTACCCTGAACTATCTTTCTCAGTAATCAATAAACAGCTAAATTTACACTACACAATGAATTTAGAGAAAGAGAAATTATTACAAAATCAGACCCTTGTTTCACAGTATGTAGATATGTAAGAAAGGTGCTGACCCACCTTGTGTTGAGCAATGTCTGATGCAGTATGATTAAAGACAGGTTGAATGAGGGGCTGAACTGGTGGCTGCAGACCTATTCTTATTGTTTTTAGGTAACACACACACTGCACACGTGTGGAGCTGATACTGTTACTGATACTAATGTTCTGGTGCTAAAATGGAAATACTTTTGCTGTTCATGAAAGATAATAGATTCTAGTTGTGAAAACAGCTGTTGTCAAATTCTGACACAAATCTGAAGTATGGTTTATTTGACTGGAATTCCTGAACAGTTTGAATTAAAATTGAAATTACCTGAACTAAAGACGTGATAGATACAGTGGAAAAAATATGTTGGCCAGTAGTGTGAAATGCTAGTGTTTATGCTAGTGTGAAATTACAGGTAAACTGTTAGCCTATAGCGCGGCATGGTGGTGCAGTGGTTAGCACTGTTGCCTCATGGTGAGAGGGTTCCAGGTTTGGGTACTCTGGCCTCTGGCTTCCTGCCACAATCCCAAAAGTATGCAGAATAGGTTAAGTGACTACTCTACATTGCCCCTAGGTGTACCACTGTGCAATTGACTGGTGACCCTGACAGATTAGCAGTATAGAAAATGAATGAATGAATATTAGCCTATAATCCAGTTTTGTCTGCACCATGATTCATGGGAACCTGCGAAACGAGTTAGCGAAGCATTAATGGGACATAAATGTGTGCAGAAGGAGAGGAGGAGGAAGAGAAAGCTCAGTGCATCATGGGAGGGCCCCCAGTAGTCTAATCCTATAGCAGCATAACTAGGGGCCAGCCCTAACTATAAGCTTTATCAAAAAAGAAAGTTTTAAGTCTACTCTTAAATGTAGAGAGGGTGCCCACCTCCCAGACCAAAACCAAAAGATGGTTCCATAGCAGAGGAGCTTGATAACTAAAGGCTCTGGTTCCCAATCTACTTTAGAAGATTATAGGAACCACAACTAACCCTGCATCGTGTGAATGTAAAGCTCTGGTGGAATAATAGGGTACTAACAATTCTTTAACATATGATAGTGCTTGGCCGTTCATTATTTGCTTTACTGAACAGAAAGTGAAGCTGAGATGTGAGATTACCTGTGTGCTCAGAGGTCTGGGACCAAGAAAACTGGCTCTTAACAACTAAATCCAAAAGGGCGAGTATTGCAATGAGTAATTAGAAGTCACAGTCAGTATCTTTCATACAAAGAGTTAAAGCAAGGCGTCTGGACTGTGTAGATAGGCTTGAAGACGTTTCGCTGCTAATCCAAGCAGCTTCATCAGTTCTGAAAACTGACTGGTGAGGAACCAATACAAACCCCTCGGTGGGAGTGACTAAGTGAAACTAGCTAAAACAAAGGATCTGATAGTCCTGCAGATTAGTCTATGTAGTTGGACAGACAGTGGTAGGCACCCTGTGTCTAACGACTGGCTAATGGCTGTGAGAATGTTAATGAGAAATGGCTGTGAGAATGTTAACTCACAGCATGTTGAGTTATATAGAAAAGACAGAGAAAGAGCAGACAGTACAACTGGCTAATGAGCTGACACAACTACTCACAAAGAACAAAAAAGAAAAGGGAAAAGTACAAGCTACAGTGAACAGCAACAGCTCAACCTTTAACAAAGAGAGAAGGTCAACAAATTCAAGTTCTAACTGCCCCCACTATGCCAGAAAAATCCACCAGTTCCATCTATGTCAACAATCCAGGTACAGCTGAATACACAGAGAAAGTACTACAGGCCACTGCAGAGCCATGGAAGACCAATGATGAGAAGGGCTCGAGCCTGGAGGATAGAGAGGCTCAAACACACAACAGTTCTGATCAGCAAGCTCAGAATTCAGGTTTAGCAGATGACGACATGTACTGGGGGTGTAACCAACAGAGTCATATGAGAAGGGACTGCCCAGTTAACTCATGGGTGAGGTTTTTGGTATGAGTGGTAGAGACAATAGATACAGCTCTATTAGATTAAAATTTTGTTGCTTTTTTGTGATAAAAAAACACCTTTTTGTATTATTATTTAAGTATTTGTGGCATTCGCCATTTTGGTTCCAAGCATCAATCAAGCACAAGTTTGTGTTTTGTTTTAACCAGACGTCTAATGTCTGCTGTAGCTATCGTTAGGAAAATGCATTAAGACTATAATACACAAAACCGAAACCGTATTATTGTGGTTATGTTCACGTAATGATAATTGAAATTAGACTACCATAACATAATACTGATAGGTGTAAATCTTTAACCGACCAATCAAAATACATTAGCAGAATGCTAACACTTTATAGTCAAAACCATATGCCCTGCAAATAAAATGAACGAGCATTAGTATTTTTTTTTCAGTTCTGATATATAATCAATATTTTATTTGCAAAAACTAAAATAAAATCTGGGCATTTTGGTCTAGTAGGTAGTAAGCAACTATTTAACCACTTTGCGTCATTCACTCCCATTCACTGAGGACTATCTCGCGAGTGCCCACTAGGTGAACTGCAGCAAACTTTGGGTACAATGTCGTTAATATGGCCCTTCTAAGGACAGCCTCCTTAGAAGGACTGCAGTAATTATTCCTCTGCTTTGGTGCTGCAAAGATCTTGTGTAATGTGGATGTCCCACTTTCTTCTGATCGCTTGCGTCATTGCATGTATGTGTATGTGTGCAGGAGGGTGAATGATCAAAGGAGTGAACGCTCTTACCATTAATACAAGATCTTTGATCAACGCGGAAGTTTTTAGGCCATGTCAACTAGAGAAAGATAGGACTTTACTTATTGCTTGTAGTTCAGAGTCTGGATGAGGATGAAGAAGTGAAGGTGTCGCGCTGCACGCTGTGCTTTTGCAGTAGCCCTCAATCATGATGTCAGTGCACTGGATCTTTGGTGTCACTTGAGTAAATTAACTATTTAGCTATTGTTGGCATACATAATTCCAGACAACATTATTCTATCCGTTAGTGTCAGGCTGGTAGATAGAGTTAAAATACATGGTAAAATGAGGAACCCCTATTTTTTTCTTTATTGCTTATTATTATCCTAATGTGCTAGCGGGCATTGTCTTTCAGTATAATATTTACATAAAATATATCAGCTAAAACTGTCTTTCCTCTTCTGACAGACAAAATGAAATCAGCTTAAGCTCAGCTCTGGTAAGAGAGGAGACACATGAGCAGCTGAGGGGAGCGAGACAAAGAGAAAGAGAGAGGAAGATGAGAGAGGGAGAGAAGATGTTGTGGATGTAGGTTCTCAGTCATCAGGGTCATGGTCGTTGAAGTGCTAGAAATGAAGGCAACTGGATCATCCGAAAGGCTTCTTCTCTTCTGAGATGGGAAGTTCCAGGTATTTAACCTGTCACCTGTCGCCTGTCGCTGGCACTTGCCATGTGTGAGTTGTTATGGTCAAATGAGCCAAGGTGTGTCCCACTCCATCATGTGAGTCATGTGAATCACTTCTAGCATTTCAAGAGAAGATAGTGTCCACTGTGTCCAGGACAGGATTAGCATGATGACCCTGTGTTGCTCCATACAAACAAAAATTGACCTGTTCACATAATCACATTGTCATAATATAGATTATTACTGTATGAATGTGTTGTGTTGAATACAACATATAAAATCTAAATGTATGCAAACTCAATCACAGATAAAATAATGTTATTTTTAATACACTTTAGCAGGAGAGACAAGAGGAGTTAAAGGGACAGCCAGAAAATACAAAGGGAGAGAGAACAAGGAGGTGAAATAATGAAAATTGTAAAATTAATGTTTTGTGGTTATTTTAGCCTGTTCAAATTTCCTATAATGGAGATCAATATTTGAACTTTGGTATTTCTAAAAATAAATAAATAGGAAAAAAGAAATAACAAAACACATCTATAACTATCCTATGTGATTGATTAAGCTTTGCTTTTGCAACCACGATGGTTAACCCTTTATTTGAAAGGTGTTGCAACTTAGTTATGTGCGTTACTGACATTATACACCACAGTAAAATCAGTATTTGATCACATTCCTTGACTTTGTGTAATATTGTTACATGTGTGATTTTGACATAATTAGGTTATTGTGTATCCTGTGCTAGTCTTTTGTAGTGGAAAATGCTGATTATTAAAAGATGTGAAGATATGAAGAAGAAGAATAACATCTGGAAGAGGATAGTAAAGAACACATAGAGTCAATATGGTGGATGCTCAGATGAGTCTGGTTAGGGCCAGGAAATTTTTCCTATTCTGACATTTAGGGGTTTTTATTGCCCTTGTTGGTGAACCATTTTATTTTATCTTTTGAGTTTATGTGTGAACCATTCATTAGTGCTTGAGTGATCAGCTTTGACAGCTTTGAGAATGCCACTGGCTTAGGCAGCTGTCTTTCACTCTTTTCACTCCTATTATTCACCATTAAGTGTGAAATGATATGTGCTTGACATAGTTCATGTTATTGAAAATAAAATAGTCATACTAACATCTTAGAGACTAATTGATTTATTTCATATTTAAAAAAGCACTGTACCATTATTTTTCAAAGCACCAGGAAGTTCCTGATTTGAATTTTCACTCGCCAACTTGTTCCTGCACGTGAAATTCCTTGAGTCTTTTGTTCGTGTGTTTGGACCAAACGCGAGGGGTACATTTGGCACGATGATGGCATCAAAGATAAAGTCGCCAAGTCACAACTGAAGAAAGAGTGCGTACTGAGACGAGTGAGATTCAAGTCACTCTTGTGGACATACTTTTCGCTTCTTTTGCTTGATTCAGTAACAACACACGGAGTGAGACAGATGGAAAAGAAGGGGGGCTGCGGGGGTGGGATAACTGGGAGGAGTTGAGGAAGTAACCGAGCTAACTGTGTGGCAAAACGTTCAACTACTTCTCCGACAACTACAGCAATAGAGCTGCGGTTGTGGCTCGGGAAAAAAAAATGGTAAGTAACGTTTTTAACAATGACAGTTTGATGTGAAACGTGTATGGAGTACGCGGTCAGATATGTTCGCCAAAGGCTGCCAGGTCCAAAGCTGTGAAATACACGCTGGCTGTTCTAAAGTTTAGTTTAGCCCAGGGCCGTAGCCAGGATTTCAAAAATACTGAGGGCATGAGCCCAAGTATCCCAGTCACAACTTGGGAAAACAAAACACTCTCTCTAACGTTGTTCGTTGATACTGTTGTTTTGATGGAATTTCTTGAGAAGACATAAAGGGCTTTTAGGCCCACCTACATAGGAAAAATGATCATGTCTTCTGTTTAGAAAAATAAGATATGTTTCCACAATTTCCTACTTAAAAATGGCAATTATAGAAGATGAGCACAGTGTGAACTTGAATTAGAGTGTTATCAGTTTTATTAGTCTGCATTTATCTTGCTTTCTACAATTTTATATATTCATCAAAGTAATGTGTTTTCTAAGGGTGCTATGATTCATTGGCCACCTATTATTATCAGCCAGTTTTTGTTCCAAATAGTTTGATGTGTGTTTTTTATGATGGCTGATCATATAAACATATGAGACAGTTTGTTTTTGATTCTGAAATGTTCCTGTGCTGCCTGTCCTTCTATCCTCTCAGTCACAAATGGCTTGCTGGAGAGGACCTTGCAGATATGATGTTATGGTTAAATAAAGAGGACACAGCAAATCTGTACTGGTGGAGGAGAGCTAGTTTAGCTGTTAACTGAGCCGTTGAGGTTGTTTAAGGGAGCTAACAGCTAACAGAGCTAGCTTACAGCAGTGCTAACACACAACATTACTGAAAGTTTGTGTTTTGAGGAACACAAATCGTTAAACAGTGAACTGCAGTTTAGTTTATGAAGTTACAATTAATGCATGTCCTGGAGTACTTCAGCTGACTACATTTTGGAGTTAAAAGTACTTTGAGTTTGGAGTTTTTATATCATTAATAACTAACATATAGATGATTGTGAAGTAAAGAAACAGCACTGAACAAAATGATTGATTGATCAAGGTACCCTTACATATTTACACATAGCCACAACAGGTTCATTCAGTGATTCTTCAGCAGACAGAATACATTTTCATCCCCATAGTGGGAGGATTCTGGAAATTATTAAATTCAAACTGTCAGTACAATGTTCTGGAGATTTATTTTCTGAAAATGAATGGTTAGATTTGTCATTGTAATAGCTGAGAGGCACAAAAGGGCTGCTGGAAAGTGCTCTTCACTGGCAGAAAGAAAACTGATGGAGAAATACTGAATCCTTTTGTGTTTTTTTTTTTCTTTTACTACATGGAATCACTTTTAAATGGAATCAGCTGATTACTCATTTACTCTGTTAAAGTTAAACTTATTTAAACCCCAGGTTTCTACAAACCCCAAATTCTTAGGAAATATCTAGAAGTCCTGACTTCAGTATCTGTAAGGTTACAGTCCTGTTTTTAGACCGTCGGATAACATCTAGGTTTCTTTTCATTTTTATGTTGACATCCTTGTAGTTTTACAACATTTTACACTCCAAGCATTGGACAACAAGTTGTTTATAGACCTCTCTGTCCCGGACACCATTATTAATGTCTTCTTATTTTTAACCAGTATTGCGTTGCTCCCATCCATGTGGACATGGAAGGAGAGAAGGAAAGACAGAGGCAGCAGCGTGAGGAGAAGGAGAGTAACGAGGCAGAAGATGACAGGAGGAGTGATGACAACTCTGACAATGAAGAGGAGGAGTATGAAGGTTCAGAGGTGGCAGCACTGATGTGGCAGGAAGGCTACGGAGAGAACAGTCTGAGCCTTCCCATCATGCATTGGGAGGCACTGAGCCTGCACATCGCTGAGCTGGAAAAGCGGGAAGAAGAGAAGAAGGAGAAGACAAAGGTCAGGAGCCATAATCTGTCAGTTGGTAACCCTCAGTTTTGTTGTTTCAGTCATCGAGTCCAAACAGGAGAAAGTCTAAGTAAATCTCATGGTAAATCTACCTTGGTGGAGTTTAGTGTACATGACTGTATTCCAGAAAGCAGTTTGGTGAAAACAACCCTGAGTTGGGGGGGATCTCAGTTTCACTGTCACCTACTGTGGTAACTTATGTCAGTCTCCCATTTGGAGACGAATTCTTGAAATCTAACATCTAACTTAGTATGATACACTCGGGGCACAGCCATGAGCAAGCTTAACAAACTTTTAATCCTGAACTCTGGTCTGACTAACCCTGAGATGGGAAATTCTGAAGGATGCAAGTGTTATTAATAGTTTCCTGACCAACACAGTTGTTTTTCTCATGCCCAACACCCGTGTTGTGCAGAAAATGCAGAGGCGCAGTGTTGGTGCATTGCTTTTTGAATCAGAAAGTGATTGCACCGTTGACCACTAAAAAGCAAAAAGTCAATGATGTAATATTTTTCCTGATATATAACTGCTGCCTTATTGAGATGGGAAGATGTGTCTACATAGGCAGCTTCACAATGCACATACGTTCTGCTGCTTTTTACACTCTGGTGATGCATGGATTGGCTCTGATATCATCTGAATATGCACTGAGAGGCTTACAGAGGCTGCCTTTGGTCATTTTAAACATTTCCATTCATGCAGTAATGTCACTGCAGCAAATATTGCAAAAGCAGTAACCCTAAAAGCTGTAGTTATAAACTAAACAATAAATGTTTGTGCCAAAATAGTCTGTCATTTATGCAGCCGTAGATTTATGGAGCCAAATCAGGGCCAAAAGTTTCATTCATTTGAAAAAAAGACTGAAAACTTCAAAGCTGAAATTTTGATTTTGAGCTTTGAAAAATCCAACACTGTACTCAAACTAAAAATAAGTGTAGTTCAGTTTAAATACAATTTTCATTCAGTTCTGAAATTCTTTTGAATTAATTACCTATTTTCTGTTTTCACATTCATATATATTTCAATATCAGGTTTTTTTTTTTTTTGCGCTTTCATATCTTTTGTTCACTTTCGGGTCTTGTCTTTTCAGTTTCAGAGATCAATACTGGTTCCTGTTTGTTATCACTTCCACTATAAGCATCAGCTAACCAAAGTCAATAGACTGTTCCATTACACCCATTATAAAGAAATTGCAGGAGCAATTAGCAAACACACCAATGGAAAAAAAATGGATTAATATTACTGTCTCAGTCTGCTGTCTTAGTGTATTACCTGTGTAAGATGTGTGTGTGTGTGTGGTGTCTTTTTGAAGAGCGGGGTTTCTCTGGAGCGAGGCCGAGGTCCGGTGAGCTCTACAGACCAACGAGCAAGGAGAGCAGAGAGCTGCGAGGACGGCGATGATGCCTGCAACAGTCACGTGCTGACACTTACTTCACGGTACGTACACACACATGCGCACGCACACACGCTGGCTGCAGAGTCAGTGTAGTAGCGGAAGAATAACAAAGAAGAGCTACATCTAAATCTCGATTTGATTTGCCAGCTCCTGAAGAACAGAACTAATAATATGCAGTATTTCACACCTAACAGTATATATGCCTATGTAACACAGTAAGGCAGTATTGTGTATACAGCTTACTAAATTGGATACAAAAAAGACAAGAGCACTAACAACACACAACACTACAGCTTTTATTTACAGTCGATGCTCTGGGCAGCCATCTTGTTTTGCGAACTCTTCGTCCTCTGCAGACATAAGTCGGAAAACAACTTAGGAGTACAAATTGAATGTAGCATAATTTCCGAACGGGCTAATTACTGAAACGAGTCGCCGCCAACATTACGACTGGACACTTAATGCCTTTAATATCAACTAGACGGTGCAACATCATGAAATACACCGAGAGAATCGAGTTTTCGTGCTGCTTATACCTTGTAGCATTCACATTAGAATTTACACTTTCAGTGACTGCTAACATAACAGATGTTCCTTTTGTATAAAGTAACATTCGGCCAGGCAGACAGGATATTTCAGTGTAAATTATGTCAATATGTATTTAAATGTTTACTGTAGAAGCTGCTCCTAAACATAAAGCCGCTGAGAGGCTGCATACAAAGGCTAATAACTGATAAGCATGTTTTGGTGTGGGGCATGGGGCAAGTTTCTCACACATACAATACAGAACTTTAGAGGATGCATGGTGTAACATTACCATAACAGCAGCATAGAAGATGACAAGAAGGTGATAAAGAAATGCTTAAAATGATTCTGATCTCTGACTCGCTTATTGTTCTAATTGTTTGTCTTGTGTTGTCTGCGTAGGTGTCTCATTGAGTTGACAATTTTTGTTGTTTAGTTTGAGTTAATTAATACTGAACACATTCTGTGTTCTTATTGGACCAAATGTAACACTGCATGTCCACGGCTACCCAGCAATACATTCGATAAGGGTGACACTGAAGTGTGGCACTTCAGCTCCAGTCTTAAAGGGCTGTTAGAAGTTTTTCACAAATGGAGAGAAATCCCCAAATATTCATTAGCCTTTATCCACACGTCACTGCAAATAAGCCGTGTGTTGATCTGAAGCTGACAGTTCACTTGAGCCAAAAAAAAAAAAATGCTTTCTTGTCACAAGTAGCTGTGAGCGAAAACAATAAGACGGCGTTAATACCTCTCATAGTGGTACGGGCTTAGAGTCAGTGCTCTTTACGCGCTCAGGTTCACCTTGACAATGCATTTCACCTGTAACTGTCTCTTCCAGCCTGCAGACACAGATGAATCTTCAGCTCTGCTTCATCAACAACAGTGAAAGTGAGGAGGAAGAGGAGGAGGAGGAGAACGAGGGAGAGATCAGCAGGAAGGAAAGCAGCAATACACGAGTAACTACGTCTAACACTTTGGTTTATAGTAGTTGAGCTGAAACTTTGTGAGCTGAGTTATCTCTGTGGCGTAACAGGGTGATTGCGTTGGCAAAAGTAAAACGAAATTCAATTCAGTTTATCTATATGGCACCAATTCACAACAAAAGTTATCTCATGACACTTTCCAATTAGAGCAGGTCTAGACCAAACTCTTTAATTAAACTGTAATACAGAGAACCCAACATTCCCCCTTGACCAAGCACTTGGTGACAGTGGCGAGGAAAAACTGCCTTTCAGAAGGCAGAAACCTCGGAGCAGACCCCGGCTCAAGATGGGCAGAAATCTGCCTTGATGGAATAATGAAATAAACGAAGACAATAATGAACATCGACAGAGCCGCGCCCTCCCCTTGTTATTGCATGTGTATCTTCTCCATGTTCTCCCCTCACTATTGTCCATCCCTGCTTATGAAGAGTGGGACTGTTCAGGTCCAGCCTCCTGCAAAGCCAGAGAAACCAAAATCCAGAGGCTTCAGGAACACTCTGAGGAACCTACGAGACAGGCTGAGAAAAGACCATAGTAATCTGGTGAGATGTTCAAGATCTGATCTGTCTGCAGTGTCTTTAACTCCTAAATGGAGTTTCTCCCCTTTCCTCTTCATTATCTCCTCCACCTCTTCTCTCATCCTGATCTCCTCCTCTTTTCTCCTCTCCTTTCAGACTGCAGCTTCTAGTGATCCTGTATTCCAGAGAAGACATTTGGAGCACAGTGATTTACAAAAGTTCAGTATTAAGGACTTGAATGCTCTTTCCACATCTCTCAGCCAGGCAATACAAGGTACTTAGCTACACACAAGAATTACATCACACCTGCGACCGTAGCTACAAGATTGTTAACTGCAGCTCTCATCACGTGTAGAAAAATGTCACTGGCTTTGTTCGTCTGATGGAGCAAATCTCTAAAGTGCTGTTGGTCAAATTAAAATCTGTATTCTGAACTCTCTCGCATCAGACCTGAGCTCGGAGCTGGTGGGTCTCCTCCAGGTCCGAGACCAGCTGAGGACGGAGCAGGATGCCATGCTGCTGGAGGTTCAGGATCTGACATCATTGTGAAGCTGCTCATCGCTCCCAGCTGAAGTACAGTGTTGAGTCAGTGGGGAGGGGTTTACTTCACATAAACATTTGAACAAGTCTCACGGTTTGTGAACATGATTTAGACGGTGACGCAAACATCTGTCCTCCTGCTGTTGGTTTGACCAGCCGGTCCCTCTAAAGAGTGTTACTTTCTGAAAGGACTTGGACATTCAGTTGCGTAGTATTTTGCAATGTTGCTCTCTATCTTATATATTTATAAGGAAAAATTTGTCTTACTAAAGGACATTGTTAAAGGAGTAAGTAAAAGTTACAGCTCCACCATGTACAATGTAAAAGTCAATCTTATGTTAAACCCACCAGGACTGAAGATAAGGGCTCCCGCCTAAAGACACATTCCTACGAGCTGTCCTGCACTACGTCCTAACCAAAACTCAGATGCAAAAATAAGTGAAGAATTTGTGTGAATTCATTTTGCAGGTTAAAAATACACATCGAGTCCAAGTCGAACTTGTACGCATGTGCACTCTGTCCTATAAAATTTTCTTTCGGTGCATCTGTCTGTCAGTGATGTCTTTAAGCTTCAGCAGTAACAAAAGAAAAATAACTCTTCAGTTCAGCGAATCTTGATGAATTGATGAGAGGATGGTTTGGGGTTAGATCACAATCATATATAATAATCATATCAATCATATAGCATGTTTCTGTCGATCACATTTAACTCATGTTTTTTGTTACTGAGGTCACCTCAGTCTGTTTTGATGACTCGCGTTGTTCATTATGAGATGTGGACAAGAAATTTGGAGAAACAGTCTTGTAGCATCCTCAGAGAGACGCTGATTTCTTTGGCCATTCCCTCACTTCTGAAAACTAAATGATTAAATACACAACAGGTATGTCTAAGTCTTTGCTTTGATTTGTGAGAAAGAACAGATTAAGTATTTAGCTACTCTGTTTTGTTTTGTTTTGTTTTTTTTCACATTTAATTCAAACTTTGTGTGTGAATATCTTTATTCAGTAACACAAAAACTGTTGTGCTGGAGATGTCTGGTGGTTGAGACGACACAGTCTGAGTTTTCAAGAGCTGCACATTTTTACTTTTGACAGCTAGACTGGCAGTTTGCCCCTATTTCCACTTTATGCTAAGGTGAGATAAACTGATCAGACCAAACAAATTGCTAGACTGTTCTGGTCACGTAGAAGTGACACTGATTCAGATCTCAATTGAGGCTTTCATTGTAAACTAACATATTTCCCAGAACATAAAAATGTTCTTGAAAGGGTTGATATGATGATGATGATGATGATGAAAGTTTCCTTCATGTCAGCCTCTCTTGCTGAAAGGTACCCCGTAGAGTTTTTGACCACTAGTAGTGCTATGGAGCAATGATGATCTGCAGCTCCCAGTTTGTATGTGTACACAAAAATCCTTGCAATGAGTCAGCAGAGGCAAAGAAAAGAACGTGCCTTCTTTTTACGACAATATGGCTGTAAAAATAACATTTTTAGTAATAACATTCAAGTTGGCAACTCCAGTTATTGAAAAAATGATCAGGATCATACACTGAAATTTCAAAATTTACCTTTCTAGTTTGGATATTTTTGTTTTTAACTAGCTGTTGACTTCCCAAAACAGTGAGTGTCACTATTAGTGATTACGCAGAATTGAATATATACAGTATAATATAAAATATAATTTTTTTGTTAAAATTTTAACAGCCAACTATATTATTCCAGCTTGGTTATTTGTTGTTCAGCTGTCTCCCTGAAAACGGTCTAACGGTCTTTAAGTTCCACAGTTCATCAGAAAATTAGTTGGTTTTGTTTTCTTCTGTGGCACTCTTGTCAATGTACAGAAATAGAAATGTTTACAATGTTTAGTCTTAAAAGCTCAAAGTGGAACAGCTTCAACATAACAGATCTCCTAATCTGAAAATGGAGTTATTTTTCATTAACACTCAAGCAATGTTTACATGTTGCAATACTTGTTGTTGTCTTTAGCATCTTTTCTGAAGGCTTAAAGATGGATTCCTGTAAAGAAGTTGCCAATTCTGCCAACTGAACAATCTATATTTTTGTCTGACCTTTGCAGAAAATGTTGTGTTTTTTTTCTATTCATGCATGTCCTTGTGTGGGCTAAATGTGATCTTATGTACAACAAAATGGAAAAAAACCAAATGTGGTTTTTTTTTAGATATGTAAGATATCTTTTTGTTTGATCAGTTAACTCTTGGTGCGATTTTTTAAATATTTTTTAATTAACAAACACTATACAAAAAGTAAGGCTAGCTGTCATGATGACTCATGAATCAGTGTAATATATATATATATATATATATATATATATATATATATATATATATATATAGATATATATTTCCAGAGCACCAGCTCCATCAATACATGTCAGTATTGTCATCCTCACCTCTCCTGCTTTCACTTTCTCTTTTGACAAAATTCTGCTCTCATTCACAAAGTGACCACCAATAAAGCGCAAACACTTGCACATACTGTAAGTGAATTAACAGTTAATCTAGCTAACATCGTGCTAATCTTTGTAAATGTATGTGTACAATAATGGTATCTTGTCAAACAACAGTTATTTACCAGCAGAAAAACATTGCTAATTTTAGCTTTGTCTTAATGTTGTATTACTGTGTGTTTAAAAAATCTGGTATTGTGCTTTATGTTTGGTGTGGTGTCGACCATTTTCTTTACATTTTGGTAACAGATTCTACCTTGAATAAAATATTAGTCTATTCAGTGATGTCAGCATTTGAGCAGTGTCCTTACAACAAGCAGGTTGATGGGCTGTGTAAAACTGTCGCCTGCCTATAACTCAGTCACACTGATGACTAACTATATGCATTTCATGGGTCATGGTCTCTGCGTGTATGTTGTTGCTGTAAAACTATTAAACTAAATACTCCTCAGTTTAGAATTTCAGTCGGTCTCTCTGTTGATGACACCCCTGATCTTTAGTCTTGACAGTTCAGAGTTGGAATTCACAGAGATAGACAGATAGATAGATACTTTATTGATCTCAAGGGAAATTCAAGATACATAATACATCGCCAGGTTTTGTTAAAAATGAAAACAAAAAGAAAATAATGGCATTTGCTCTAACTGTACATCAGTTTTATTGACTAAAGAGTCCTGTTTCACAAATGTAGGTATCATAAAATGGTGCTGTATGGATCCCGAATGCTGGTTCTTGTGAGTAATCGTGCAGCAGCGTTCTGGATTAGCTGGAGAGTCTTTAGAGACTTACTGGGCCAACCTGATGAAAAGGAGTTACAATAATCCAGCCTGGAAGTAATACATGCATGGACTAATTTTTCTGCATCTTTCTGACTCAGAATGTGCCAAATTTTTTGCAATATTGCAGAGGTGAAAGAATGCAGTCTTTGAAATGTGTGTGAGTTAAAGGACATGTCCTTTCAGTGGAGCGTGAGGCCAAGGTTAAGCTATCTAGAGTTGCTATATCATTGGATAATTTGTTCCTAAGATGTTTAGGGCCCAGAACAATAACTTCAGTATTACGCAGCATTAATTGAGGAAAATAAGAACAACCCCAGGTTTCTTTTCAGCACCACAGCCAGGCAGACAGAAGGACTTGTATTCCTATAACCCAGAGCAGTAATGACTTCACAACCTTTTTAAATGACAAAATTTTAGTCATTTCAATTCAGTTCAATTCAATTCAGTATATATATATATATATATAGCGCCAATTCACAGCAAAAGTTATCTCATAACACCAATTAGAGCAGGTCTAGACCAAACTCTTTAGTTAAATTGTAGTATAGAGAACCCAACATTCCCCCTTGAGCAAGCACTTGGTGACAGTGATGAGGAAAAACTGCCTTTTAGAAGGCAGAAACCTCGGGGCAGACCCCAGCTGTAGATGGGCGGCCATCTGCCTTGACCGGTTGGGTTGAGAGAGGGAGCAGGGGGCACATCTCTGCACACAAGCAGAGATGCATCATTGGAGACAAAATTCACACCTCCTGACCTCAACTGGTTCCTTCACAGAAGCTTTAGAAACAGCTGTATGAACAGATATTTACCTAGACTACTTTTCTCCCATTGCCCTTCATAAACTAAACTGATCTTTAAAGCAACAACATGCCTTTTGGACCCTGTCCAAACTAAGCTGCTCAGAGAAATTTTACCCCTAGTTAGCACTTCTCTGGATACAATCAACCTCTTTTTATCGCTGTGCACCTCAGTCCTTTAAAGTAGCTGCAATCAAATCTCTCTTTTAAAACTTACTCTCAGTCCACAGGTTATAAGCAACTGCATATCTATATCTAATCTACGCTTTCTCTCTAAGATACAGTCTGATTTTAGATCTGGTCACAAATTACCTTCTACTCACATCAGATGTCTTGTCTCAGAGCTCAGTGCTAATCATGACATTTTATTACGCAGATCAAAATATTTAGATGGTATGAAAGTTGCATTAGTCTGGTTTCACAGTTTTACACTTAGAACCTAATCCTAATAACACTGACACGTGTAAATTGGCAATGGCTTGCGAAAAATGTGCATTAAAGTTCATCAAATGTAAACTCCAAGCAAAGCAAAGATGCAAATTTGCTGACATTATATCTGTAATTTTACACTTGTGACTGAAAAATAATTTGTTCCACGGTAAGAAAACATTTAACATTGGAAAATATTTGGTTCCTGTTTGCTTCCATCCAATGCGAGCGAAGGGGCAAATAAAATATTGATGTGTTTGCATTGAGTTCAGTTCTGTTGAACTTCATCAGCAAAGTTGCAGCCTTGACCAGTTACATAGCCATGTGTGTCAGTGACACCTCAAACTGACTATTAACAAGAAAACTGATATCTCTGTGTGTGTGTCACATACTGCACACCCCAGTTTCAGCACCTGCAGGTTATGGTCGTTTGCCTGCATTCGCATATGAGTGACCATTCAGAATGAGATGTGAGTGAGGGAGGAGCCGGACAGCATGAATCCAGGCAGTTGCTGAGCTGAGCAGGGGCCTGAGGCGGGGGGGGGAAGCAAAACTGACAACACAAATGGCTGGAGAGGCGCAGATGCGATGGACAGGATCTACAATCTGGCAAGGTGTATTTGTCAGAGTCTTTTAGAGGCTTGATTACAGGTGGTAGAGCACTGTTCTGGCTTCAGCACTCCTGTCTCCACTGAGATAAATCACACTACCTTGTGTCAAACCTCTGTCCTGTGCCTCCAGCTCCAACATTTTACACAGGTGTTAATTCAGATCTGTTACTACCTCTCAGATATCTGATTTCATGTTGAGGTACAATGTCCTCTGAATTAATGTATAGTTATTTTTCGGCTATTATATGTAACACAGGGTGCAATGAAAAGTACTGCAAGGCTCTGCAAGTTTTTCAGCAACCTCAGAGCTGTAGCCTGTGCCTGGCTGTAATGACTGTTCATCTTGAAGCTACCTGAATGTGTTTTGCAAGTTTGGAGAGGTTTGCACCTGTCTGCGCCAACTACACAACAAATTGGGGCTTTTGCATCAGAGTTGGAAAGGGGATAAACATCCTGATATTCAGACAATGTCCTGCCTGTGTGAGTTGGCAGTGTTGGTATGGATTGTGTATATTTGTTCATTAGGCAGGAGCTTTGTATTGGCAGTGAGAAAGTGAGAGACAGTGTCGCATTATGCAACAAAAACACAAGGAACTGGATCCAGGTGCAGACAGTAGAGGCAGACCTGGTGCAGTTTAATAATATTTATTCAAAACCAAAAGACTAACAGGATGATAAGGCAAGAGAGGGTCCAAGTCAGAAACAGGCACTCCAAAGGAGGCAAACAGTTCCATCAGGGAGCAGGCAACAATCAAAGTACACTCAAAGAGGCTAAATCCAGGGGAAAGCAAAAGTCCAAAAACACTGGGGGAAACAGAAATACTAAATACAAGTTAAAGGATAGACATTAGTCGCACAACATGCAAAGTCAAACTGGCAAAATGAGGAGGGAGCACAAAGAGTAAATAGGAGGCTAAACAGGGAATGGCGAAACAATCTCAAAGGTGGGGAATAAAAACAATGACCACAACTTTAAAATAAAACATTACAAAAAAGGGTAAAACATTTAAAATAAAACCAAACTCAAAACCATGACAGATAGACCTTGTAAGGTGTAGGTGTCTCATGGCAAAAACAATATTCTATAAAAGTGAAAACACCAATCTTTGTGCATCTTAAATGGAAAGCCTTATTTCTGATGACACCTCCTGGGCTGGTAGACTCACCGAATAATATTTACTCAAGCACCACTTAATTGCTTAATGCTTTCCCAAGAGAGGGAATGAACTCCCAATAGGAGAATGATCAGAGAAATATAATAAGAGTATTATTGAAATACCATAGGCATCAGTGTGTCTCACTCTTCCAGGACTGCAGATTTCTACTTGTCATTTTGATCATGAAAGTGACCACTATGTCTGAGCATTTGTAGTTGTAGTAGAGAATATTAAATCTTTCTGTCTATGGTGCTGTCTTAGATATATATATATATACATATGCCATATATATCAATACACAACACTGTTATACTCTGATATTCTTTGAATCATGGTTCTTGTTGATTCAAAATTGTGCAAACATTTGTCAGATAAAGGATCAATTAATCATGCGACATATTGAACCACACACCTCTGTCCTAGGACTCTGCTATAGGGTAGTGAGAGGGGGATGGCAGGTTAACAAAGGGGGATTTTGGTCATTTTGCAAACAAGGGGGGATAACATCCTCCTCTCATCCCCTATTAGACAGCATAGTGTACAGGGACTGAGAATAGCCAAGAAAGTGCATCAGAAGTAGACGTATGGTGGTGGGATTCATTCATCTGTCTGTGTTTTCTCTGAGTGATCCATTGCACAACATCCAGTTGAACTCAAAGGGGAGAAGAGAGGGAGTAGCACACACATGCACATACACACACGCGCGCACAAAGGTGAAGCAGGAAAAGAGCAACTGGATGACACACTGTGAGGGACAGAGGGAGGGACTGAATTACCATAGAAACTGGTCAGACTGCTCAAAGAAGCAGTAGAAAGAGGTGAAAGCTAAAGTCCAACTGTCAAGGTCACCGGTCGGCCAAACTGCTACAAAACCGATCACAGCTGATGTTTGTTGACCTTTTTTAAAATAACCAGGAAATGATGCTGTATTTTCAACTTGTTGACATATAGCTGCACAGCAGTTAATGCCTTTTTGGATGTTTTTTTGCGTTTTACTGTCATCATTCTGATGGGTAGAAGAGAGAAAAGGAGCCATATGGAGTAAAAAATCCATCCCCAGGTAAGCTCTTTGTCTAACAGCAGATTGCAGTGATGCAGGTATTTATGAGTTTGATGCGGTTCCCTCTACACAAACTAAAGTACTAATGCATCTCTCAGGATTTCACAGGGATTATTTTTGGTCTAGACTGTTTGCTAAAGCAGTAAAACGGTTCATTTTTAAACATCATTTCAAGAATTTCTTTTCTTAATGAGACTGAATATGAATTCGGAGGCAAATGATACATCAGTGTGGTGTTTGTACATCCTTGGTTTTCTCAGATTTGATTTGCTCCTGGCTTACATCTAGAAAAGAAAAGAAAGTACACTTCTAGTGACAAGATATTTAACATACAGGCAAAGTTTTGTCTATTCTAATTCCTTTTACTATCAACTAATGCATCTCTTTAGCAGCAGAAAGATCTGAACCACGCTTATCTCATGTTTTCTCATGTTCCATGTCAAGTTCAACATCTTTGCTGAACCTAATACACTTACACTCTCTGTTTTCAAGTCATTCATTGTCTTGATAAACTGACCAACCTATCATACCGAACATCAGAGAAACAATCAAAGGAAATTATCTTTTACAAAGCCCTACGAAATTCTGGTCACTCATGTCTGTATAATGATTGATTTAAATGTTCAAGAGACAGTATAAAGACCTTCATTCTTATATATACACATGGCTTAAAGGAGTGTGTCTGTAAGTGTTAACTGTTCATTTCCATTTATTTGCGTATGGTATAAAAATAAATTAGCAGACTCTTGCACATGCTTGAATTGTATAATCCATTACAGTGCATATACATGTACTGAAGTAACTGCTACAGTTGGCTTGTACAGTGGCATGTTTTTTAAAACATCATGTAAGCTTGAAACCAAGGTCCCCAACTTCATTTCTCTTGGCGAAAGCTATTCATGGAAGGAACCAGATTTCTAATCTTCTAAAATTCACAAATTGAAAATATCACTGTGACAACAGAGATAAAAACAAAGTTGGTTACACATAGT
Source organism: Scatophagus argus (assembly GCF_020382885.2). Classification (NCBI taxonomy): domain Eukaryota; kingdom Metazoa; phylum Chordata; class Actinopteri; family Scatophagidae; genus Scatophagus; species Scatophagus argus. Next base: position 1,707,522 of record NC_058515.1, on the reverse strand, counting down.
GATGCATATTCATGTTCAAGATTATTTAATTTAAAGACTAAAATTTAATGTTGTCACTAACAGTCTAAATAAGACTGATATGACTGTAAAATTTATGCTGTAACTGGAAATTTGTGCTCTCAAAGCCTGTCCTATCATACTGAAAGCTGAAAAATGTTTTCACTTTTTTAAAAACACTGTGCCATTTGATAAATGACTAGCATTAATGTAAATGTAAATAATTGTTTGTTAACTGCTTATTACAGTAGTTTGTGGGCTCATCCAAAACATCAACTGGCTTCCATTCATTTCTCAACTATATAAAAATCTACTAGTACACTCTTGAAAGTTGTTTGAGAAGCATCACAGTGAACACCAATTCATTGCACATTCATGTTCATATCAAATCAAATTGGTATCTGTTTTGACTGCATTATCATGTTGTCACACTGACAACAACTGATGAAACTCAACTCAAGCAACTTTCAAAAGTCTTGTAGTTCATCTTCATTCAAAAATGTTTTATGCATTCAAAGGCAGTCATTGTTTCTAGTTAATAAGATTGAACTTCCACACATATTGGTCAATTAAAAGGATTATTACAATACCTGTTGCAAATGATTGTCTGGATGGTTTACTTCATAGAAAGTTATTTTATTAACCATTAACAGCTGGTTACAAATGACATTCCTGTTTTTGTCTCTCAGACAGACCCATTAAACTTCATCACGCTGATGAGACTGCTGCCAGTAGGACTATTCTAAAATCATGTTTAGGTTATAAGATATTGACTTTCTACATCTAATTTGTGTTGTGCTGTCTGTTGTCACAGTTTGACACATTACTCTTATTTACTTGATCTCTAGAGATAAGTATAAGCCACAGATGGCTTACTTAACACAGACACAGTTACACCTGTCTGTGTGCTGAAGCTAATGTGCATTGCTACTCAAACATTGCCTGTGTGAATCCTGTTCGGTTGAAAAGCGTTGAATTCAATGATGTAGTCCATCTATATGTGGGATAAAAATAGATTCATTGTGATAATTTTGAAGGTAGCACTGAGAGGTTACGATATAATTAGTGAAGCACGGCCATCGTACAGAGGGGTGCATGGAGACACCTAGGGGAAATGTGGTTACTTATTGCTGAGTTAATGGGGTGAGAAGGAGAACTGAATCAGCAGCATACTCTTGTACACAGGAAGGCAAACAACCACTAAGAATCAGCAGCATACATCGGGAGGTCAAACAGATTGTGCAAAGGCCATAGTCAACAGTCAAAGAGGATGAGCATAGGGTGATTGGAAGCGCTACCTCTTTCCATTCCTCCCCTTCAATATGAGCCAAGAAAAGAAATGTGGAACGTGATATTTACCCTGTTCAATAACTTACTTTAGCATGATAGCTATTGAATATTTGAAAAAAAAAACTTTTTTGACAATATTTGTGTTAATTAGATAAAGTCCTGAGCAGAGTGGTGAGTGTTACAATGTGTATTAAAATGCAAGGTACACAGGTAAAAGGAAGCTGGATGAACAGCAAATCAAAACAGGAAAAGCTCACTGAGGGTTCTTCCTAAAACATGCTTAGAAAGCGGAGAGAAAAAGCTCTCAGCTTAAAAAAGCTTAAAATTCTCAGCAGCCATTCAGCTCATGGATATGCCGGCACTGAGCAGTACCATTTACAGTAGCATTTACATGTAGATCTCTTTGAGAGCCCTTTGGGATCTTTATCTCTATTGCAAAAGAAACCTGAAAACAAGTAGTACAAGTACAAGTACTTTTTAAAATATCAGCAGGTAGAACTTTTAAGTTCTTCGAAGGAATGGTTGTCAGTGAAACTGAGAATCCAGCCTTTGCCAGTTCAGATTTGGAACCTGTGATGATGGAACCGAAAGCTCATAGATGGTCATTAATATCTTAATGGCTACTCTAAAGAGTAATGTTTAGACTAAATGGAACAGATGAATTGAAAGAAACTACAAAACTAAACTCTACCAAAATGGTTCAAACAGCAATGAGCCAGTAAAATAATCCTCACATGTAGTTTATCAAATGATGCAAGATCCTACTTGACTTCAGATGGTGACTTCTTTGTCTCCTTGTCTCTAGGTGAACATCCACTCTTCTGAAATCACCTGAAAACCTACTCTACAGGATCAATACCTTTGAACAGTACAAGGATGACAGAGAAGAAGACTGACAGAATCCCAACCATGCAAGCCACAGCCTTGTTCAGCTTCTCCCTTACATGAAAATCACTTCATCCCTTACAATGTCATCCAGAGGTGAAGTTCCTCCCAACATTAGTGTCTCAGTACTCCAAGACTTCCTTCACTCATTCTCACCTTCTCCCTCCAGCACCCCTCCATCACCATCTTGCAGCATAGATGAGTCCTACAAGTACATTTTCCTCCCAATCTGTTACTCTTTCACTTTCATTTTCAGTATTTCCCTTAACTCTGTCATCCTCTACCGCTCCTTTCGCCGAACCAAGCGTTGGAATGCTTCGCTGATCTACATGGTCAACCTGGCCTCTACAGACTTCATGTACGGCCTGTCTCTGCCGTTCCTTGTGGCTAGTTACATCATGCGTGACCGCTGGGTCTTTGGGGACTTCATGTGCCGGCTGGTCCGCTTTCTCTTCTACTTTAATCTCTACTGCTCCATCTTCTTCCTAACTTGCATCTCTGTCCACAGATACCTTGGTATCTGTCACCCAATGAAAGTCATTACACTGGAGACCAAAAAGGCTGTCAAGTGCACTTGTGTGGTAGTTTGGATTGTAGTGTTTGCTCTAACATGCCCTATCTTCCGGTTTGCTCAGACTGGTCACATGGCAAGATGGGCATGGCTTGGTGGAAACGCAAGCAGTATTGACAACCCAAGCCACGACATATCATTGATGAATGATAATACCAGCTATCGTAACTTGGAAGGGGCCATTGAGGAGTACCAGAACTGTTGGGACGATGCCATAGATAGGGAATTTCCTGATTACATACCCTATGGCATCATACTACATTTGCTCGGTTTTTTTGTGCCTTTTTCCATCATTGCTTGGTGTTATTCTCACGTTGTTCTGACCATATTTAGGACTCTGCATTCTCAGCCCTTGTCCTGCAGAATTCAGAGAGAGAAAGGATGTGCAGGAATAGAAATAAGAGAGAGAAGTAGCTCTGCAATAGTTGGAAGAGGAAGAGGAAGAAGAGGAAGCAATGGAATGTCAAGGACACTGGGGAGAGATGAAGGGATTTCCATTTTCCTTGGTGCCCACTCCCCTTATGCCAATCGCAGACGTAAATCTATCAAGACCATCATCACCATCACCCTTCTGTTTGCTCTATGTTTCTTCCCCTTTCATGTTACTAAAACCATCTTCCTCCTGCTGAAAGTTACCAAGGGCGTCCCCTGTCACACCATGACCATGGTCTCCATGTGCTACAAGATCACAAGGCCTTTGGCATCGTTCAACGCATGGCTCAACGCTCTCCTTTATTTCCTGACTAAAGACAAGGGAGGAGCTCATTGCTGCCAGGCAGTAAACACAACCACCCAACAGCATGGTGGCCTTCTATTTCCACTGAGGGTGATGGGGAAAGGAGAGGATGCAGAGGAGAGAGGAATGGAAGACAGATTTGACAATTAGGAAAATAAAGCATTTCACAACAAAGCAAAAGCTAAATATAGCTGAATGAACTTTTTCATTAGAAATGAAAAAATGAGTTTTAGATACACTGTAGGTTGTCTTTCACTGGAAAATGAAATATTACATAATGTAGGCTATAATATGAGCACTGTAGGAAAAACAATGATTAAAGACGATCCAAACAAGTACCCTATTATGTGTTTTATTTCTAATTTTATGTACCTATTGCTGCTCTGCTACAAGTTATACTTTGGCAATTTTCTCAGTGGGTAAATGCAACATGAATGCAAATGTGACCCCCAATTATGAAGATAATCTGTTATTTTGTTTCAGGGGGGTGTATATTTACCATGTGTTACGGATTAAAAGTCCTATACTAGGATGACTAATTTTCTTTTAGAGCCAGAGAACATAAAGTTGTTTGTACAATGTACCATCCAGCCACAACGAAAGGCAACCTCTTCCAAACAGCAATATCCAAAGGTCTATGGCAATACAAAGATGCAATGATCATTTAAATGAGAAAATCAGCACACACTTTCAGACAATGTCTCCATGAAGGCAGCCATATGTTGCACTTCATTGTACACAACTAGGTACAGAAACAGTCGTGTGAAGTGTGGAAAAATGCAACTGGAGATGAAACTTTTAAACCCTGCATGCTTCCACAAATTTGTACATGTGAAATTGTAGCGGTGGGTAAGGTGTTGGAGATGTAGGTTGCTACTGATAAATTATTGCAATGAGATTAAGTGTTTTTTTTTTTTTTACTTGGATGAGGAACCGTTCTATTAACAATCTAACTCTCAGTACTGTACTATTGGTGTGGCATTTCCTATGTTACTGTTTCATGAATATTCCATTGACAGTGTGTTAGCGCAGTTATTTTCATCTCACATCTTTCCAAAATCAGAATTGGTTTACTACATTTACACACAATGATTGACCAGATGTGTGGTTATTTTTTTGTGCATAGTGCAATGCCATGAATGCCTTCAAAGAGACAATGTCTGAAAAGATTACATTGTTATCTCTGTCCACAAATGAGGCCATTTGGAACATTTTCAAACACACTGTCACCATGACAACTGCCTGACCTAACAAATGTAGGCCTAAGGCATCAAGAATAAATCTGGACATTGATTGTGACAATCTATCATTTTATCTTGTGTATTGTACTATAGTTGAGAAAAATGAGCATCGCACCTGGATTGTCTCACAGTGTCTCAGTGACAAGTATATTGGAATTCCATAACAGATTCCACAACATGCTCCAAACACTGATCAACAGACAATACAAGACAAGACAACTTTATTTGTATAGCCTATTTTTTACAAGCAGTTTGTCTGAAAGAACTTTACATAACATCATAGCAGGAGAAACCTCAGGGGGAGCAACAGGGGAGGGATCCCTCACCCAGGACAGGCAGACATGTGGTGGATGTTGTACAGGCAGGAAAGCAGTTAACAACATGAGATATGGGATAGATGGGGAATGTTCAGTCAGGGGAGAGCTGATGGAGGCAGCTCCTGGTGGACAGGCTGGGCCGTGAACAGGGAAAGCAGGAGCAGCAGATTAAATAATGAGTAGGGACGTCAGGCATGGTAGAAGCAGAGGGAAGGAGGTGATGCAGGTGGAGGTTGGTGCCGGTGGATGGAGCTCTGGAGAAATCTGTGAAGACACAGAGAGAGTGCGAGACATCAAGGCCAGACTACACAGTATAACAGATAAAGATGGAACAGCAAATGTGTAGAAGGAGAGGAGAGGAGAGAAGAGGAAAGGAGAGAAGAGGACAGGAGAGGAGATGGCTCCCTTTATCCTGATGTGTCCCCCAGCAGTCTAAGGCTATAAGCTGTAAGAGTTACCTAAACTAGCTCTAACTAAAAGATCTATCATAAAGGAATGTTTTTAGCCTGCATTTAAATGTGGAGAGAGTGTCTGCCTCTCTGACCCATGGAGACAGTTGGTTCCACAGTAGTGGAACACAGTAGCTGAAGGCTCTACCTCCCAATGTGTTTTTAGAGATACTGGGAACCAATAGCAGACCTGCATTCTGGGGAGCGAAGTGTTCTACTGGGGCAATAAGAAACCCCTTCTAGTTATTGTAGATTTGAATTGTACCAGGGAGCTACACTCTTCTGGTTAATGACCTTCTTTTTCAGAGGGGCTACAGAATTAAGGGTCCCAAGAAGTGATGTTGCAGTGCTATCTACAAGAAGGTCTACCTGTGAGGGAGTGAAATTGGCATAGTGGTCCTCCATTGTGTTAATGTACAAAGAGGATTGATGTTGTTGTTGTACTGCAGTACAGTCATAGCATCATTTGGAAACATGACTGTCATCTCCAAGTAATTGTCAGCCTGGCCCAGAGCAAACGTTTAGCTTAACAGGTACATTTTTTGTCGATCCCTAGTACCTCGTTCCAGACAACATCACACAAGTTGTGAAAGACTGTGAGAGAATGTTATGATTGGTCTGATGGTCTGAGATGTATGAAAAGATGAAAGTAAACCATGTCAGGAGAGAGAAAAAGTGGGAGGATGTTTTAAAAGAAATGAGATGTTGCTTCTTTTAAGGTATCATGTGAAGCAATGTCTGTAATCTCATGGTGTTTTCCAAACAGAGCAGGTCTCAACCATACTCTTCAGTATTATTGGTAATATACACCCAACATTGCCTTACAAGCAAGCTGCAGCATCCAATCAATAACTTAGGGGGTATGTCAGCTGGTAAAAAGCATGAAGGCTGCTCTTGTGTATCTTCGCCCATGACTCCTCAGAGACTCATAATCCTCACTTCTTGAAGTAGAAATAAGAGTTTTGGGACAATGTGCTAGATGGCAGTCCAGAATGACTTCCCATTCAACCAAAGATTGAGGAGCCAGGAAATATTTAATAAGGGAATTGAAATGTACCCCTCTCCATGCATTCTGCGTGAGAGGTGCTAAGACACGAGTGAGGGAGATGTGGTAACAATTTAAGGAAAATGGGACGTACCTTATGGTAGTATAGTCTGTCATGTCACAGCAAGAATTTATGACTCCACAGTCACCTACTCTGACACAGGGACCATCTAAACAGTCAAAAATATTGCATGGTCTGAACCGGGTATTAGACACGTTCAACATTTTGTGAGAACATGAGTTTAAAGCATAGCGAATCCTAATGTCAAGGTTCTACTTCTGCAACATAGCCACAAACTGCTGGACAACAATGCATGATATTGGCCAGCTGGGGTATGCTGACTATCATACACTCTGCTTAGTCTTATGCTTAATTTCCAGTTTAAGCGAATTCCCCTAAAAGTATGCCCCTGTGTTACAAAAATTATACAGAATACATTATAACATTTGGGACAATATCCCAGAGTGTCTGTTCAAAAAATAGCCAATACCCCCCTAGCCAGATCCGAGTTTGAAACTGAAAAAATGAGACCCGGTAGTTATAAAAAGATCTGAAAGTGAAAAAGAGATCTGAAACCAAAGAACTAAAATTTGAAACTGCAAAAAAAAAATAAAAAAATAACGTGAATCTGAACACATAACATCTGCAACTGAAAAAAATTAAATATTGACCTCAAATATAGAAACATATATATGAAAGTGAAAATTGAAAATAGATAATTTATTCAAAAGAATTTCTAAACCACATTTAAACTGAAAGAAAACTTTCCTACACTTACTTTTAGTTAAAGTACAATGTTGTATTTTTCGAAGTTCAAAATCAAAATTCCAAATTTCAAATCTTTTTTTCAAACGAATTAAACTTTTGTCCATGATTTGGCTCCATATATTTACAGCTGCTTCAGAGGACTGTGGTGGGTAGCCTGTTATTCAAGACAGATTTGCCATATCTCGTGGGGAAGTGCTGAGTAGGGGTAAACCTTCTTTGAGCGGCTTTCTGTACAATTTTTAGAATTAGGTTTCAGTTAGACAAAATAAATCTCTATCATAATCTGATATTAAGTTATTTAGTAAAACAGCTTTAAATGACAGAAACCTAATATTTCAGAGTCCACATTTAATTCTCCTATTTGTTTGAACAGCGGTGCTGCTGGTTTTAATCTTAATTAGGTTTTTATGTAAAACTCCTCTTTTTGTATTTGGTGTACGGTACTTCATTTAGGCGGTCAAGGGACAGACACAGTCTCTATGGTTTTTGGGTGGATAGCTGTACTAGTAGAAGCACAGAGAGGCGTGTATGACTGTGACTCTGCCTCCTGGCCTCCACTGGGTTGTCATGGTTTAGTTTATTAAGAAACTCTTTGAGATCCCCAGATATGAGAGCTGCTCCATCCAAAGCGAGATGAGTGTGGCTAAACATGTCATCACTGGTCAGACTGGGGGTCCAGAGAAAACAAGAGTTTCTTGCAAATTTACACAGTGACTCAACATTAATTTTAGAGATCTCTGACTGTCATTAAAATAAAAATATACAATATATGTCAGTCCATATGACTGCTTTCTTCATTTCTATGTATCATCAATGGAATGCAACATCTTTGATATATACTGTATACATGAAAAATAAGACATCACTTTAAAACAACAGGTTAAATTTTAAATAAATATGTACTTTAAATTTCATGTTTGAATGACTCTGTGGTTCAAATTTCATGTCTGTGTTTACTATGCACATTCAGTAATTTGCTTTTCACATAAGGTGCACACACACACACACACACACACACATGCAGTCGTTTTGGGGACATTACATTGACTTACATTTCCTGGAAGCTTAACCACCAGCTAACCATAAGAACAATGATTACTTGCCTAATCCTAACCCTTACCCTAATATTTAATGATTTACATTGTGGGGACTTTCATTTTGTGGGGACTTTCATTTAGGTCCTCACAATGTGACTATGTAAACGGATTTTTGTCCCCACAACTGCAGGATACGCGTCCACACACACACACACACACACGCGAGCGCGCGGTCCCTGCAGTGAGAGACACTGCCCTCTTCTCCTTCAGACCAGTTAGAAATTCAAAACACAACCGCCCTGCAAAATCTCCCGTCCTGCACCGCGGCCTAGAAAAGCTTCTGACGGTTATTTTAATTTAACATAAAAAATAAATAAAAATCGCAGGAGCAATATTATTCAAAAGTAACGACGGGGATCAATTGTGCTGGTCGACAGGCACATTTTGATACAGGTGAAATATTGCTGCACGTGCGTTTGATTTTCTATTTATTTTTTTGTGTGTGTGACGGCTGTGTGGGGAGCGGAGGAGCAGAGCGGTTGGCGCCACTTTCAAATCTTCCACTGACACAGAATGAGAGTCCGGCTACAAATACATTTACACACCAATGTACTTATCATATTAACCGTATAACGAGGAATATCTTAACACAGTTTTTGTCCTGGACATTTCTTTCTTCGGAAGGTAAGCAGTTAATTCATTACATATTTTTACATTTTATCAGCGAGAAAGTTATGTTTTATTAATATTTATTATTAAGTCATTTACTTCGTGGCATAATGTGTTATAATGTTAGGGACAGAAAGCGAACTGCCTCAGAGTGAATTAAGTACTAGTCTAAAGTAAAGACGTTGTGTAGCCCTTCTGCTTAGTGGGCTCTAATGAACTGGTGTTTGAAACAAAGACTGCTTCGCATTACAAACAAAACGGCTCTTTTCTCGGAGAGCTGCTGTTTTATCCTATTCTGTGCCGAGGCAGGGCGGCTAAAAACACCAAAGATGTTTCTCGATATAAGCTAGATTTAACATTGGATGAATTGTTTTATATTTCTGTACAAAAGAGTGTTAAGAGATAAGCTGAGTGAGTTGAGGAAGCGGACGCCCCCCTCTCCTCCTGCACGCGCGCGCGCGCGCGTCACAGCCTCCTCCCCGCAGACCCCAGCCTCCTCCGGCCGCCAATCTCAACTAAATACGAAATCACAACTTTAACCGTTAGGAAAAAAAAAAGTGTTTTCAGACTTAACTTTGAAGCAAAAACCGGAGCGACCCGGCTTAGAAAACCTGCACGAAAAAAAAAATCAACCAAGACGAAGAAGTCGTCGGTTCGCTAGGAAATCTACTGAATCAGCAGTTTGTTGAAGGCTCGCCCAGTCTGTCATCCTGTAAGGTCACCCTTACATGGTTAGCAGACTTTAGATATTTTGAGTTTCTTTCACGGCTCTTCGGATGAAATGATACACTGGCTGCTATATAAGTTGATCATTTTAACCCATATTATAACAAGAAAGTACTTATTAGTATTATTATTATTAATCACTACATTATAAATGTCACTCAAGGGTTACAGTTGATTTTCAGTCAAATTTGGCCCAATAAAAGAGGTATTTTACTGAACGCTTAGGTGTCACAAACATGCTACATCATACAAAGAATGATGTGGATTTATGTAAGCGTAGCCTAATTTTCCAGCAAAATGTTAAAAAGTACAATTAGCTGGCATTTATTAAATCCTAACCCAATAACAATGCATAATAATGACTAGCCTTGCCATGTACAGTTGCAGAACTTGTAAAACAGCTGAAATTTTCCTGTATGGATTAAAGAGGAAAATATCAGTGCAACAATATGTGCCTGTTTGAGGGGACAAACAGATCCGTGAATACCTTGTGGAATCCACATGTGTCCTCCATCTCCTTTCTGCTCAGCAGGTTTTGGTCAATACTGGCTGTTAGCATCTAATGTGCAGATTAGGTTTTGGATAATCAGAACCAGAAGACTATAATAATGAGTGCTAGAAAAGTGCCACAATTTCAGCTCTGATCATATAAGGCCTCGTGTCTATGTTTAGAAAAAATTAATTATGAGTTTTAGTGTTAAGCATTGTTTGTGAATTATCTGCTGTGAGATGTAGTAGCCAACTGATTCTTGCCTATGTCCTATTATACGCATAAATGCAGTTAAATATGACTAAAACGGGTGCTTACATAAAAGTAAGTGAAATGTCATTTTATGGATTGTTTATCTTCATTGCCAGATACTGAAAGAAGCAAAAAAAAAAAAAACTTGTTGCATGTTGCGGTTGCCAAAAGTGATGCGCAGCTTAGAATGAGTGATAATCAATAATATATCAAATGTAGTTTACACGGAGGTCAGTCTGAAAAATAAAACAAAAAAAAACCCCAGAAACTCATCACTTCTAGCAAGCTGTGACTTGCAAATTTGTGAGATTTTTACTGGATCATCAGCTTATTTCCTGTCAACTGACTAACTGTTTTTTTTTTTTTTTTTAACTTATTTCAGTGCTGCAATCATCATACCCAAAAAGGTGAGTAGGCAGAAAGAGTATGCTATAATATAAATTAACAAGAACCGAGAGGACTCTGCCAGTTCTTAAGAATAATTGTATGGACTGAATGTGAGACTTGAGGATGTCGAAATTGAAATTTAACATTCAGATAATCCACAGATATGAAAATGCCTTTTTACACCACACCAAAATATTATTCAACGTCAATATGCCGCCAGTTTATCCACATTAGGGTGTAAAATGGTCGTCATTCTCAAAGCGTTAAAGAACTAATGTTTCCTTTCATATTATGGAATAAATCTTCAAAACTGAAACTACTGGTATTTGTATAATGATTTAAAATGGTTGGGGGGAAAAAAAAAAATTCCATCCCAATTTGCTGGGGTTGTGACACATTCAGATTGTTTTGTCTTAGCAACAGTCAAAAGCCAGTTTAACCTGATGATGTGTGAGCTTTTTTTTACTTGAAAATTTATTCAACAAGCCATAATTAAAAAATAATAATAATAATAAGTTTTTAAGGACTACAGCAGTTTAAATCAGCTTAAATCCTTTGTTTAATATTATAGCAGTATATTTATTAGATACTCGTACCCATGCCAGAAGTATACCTTTTTAGTTACTTTCTTTGAGTTAACACCTGATTTCTGTCAAAACCTAATTTCTTTTTCACCTGACGAACTTCTTAAATGCGTTTGTCTTTAATATTGTCTTGACACAAACAGGCATGCAAGAACTTCCCATAAATGCAACTATAAAATAAAACTAACTGCATTTTGACTTAATACAGGGACAAAAAATTATTGAACAATGAGGTTAACAAGCCCGAGAATTTGACCAGGATGTTCAGTTCAAACTTTTATGTTTGCGATTTGTAATTAGAACAAATGTGTGGTTAAAAATTCAGCTGGTGCTCAAAAGCCTTTGAGGCTCCACATAAGGCATTTTAGGAAACCATGTGCAGTGCTGGCCTGTTTTAATGCTGCGTCTGGCATTGTTGCGGCCCTGACATGATGAGATGGTCTGTACTCTGGGGTTCGTTATTAAACAGTCTTTAAGAGAGATCATTTCTAGTGGATGGAATTAGAGTAAAATCAGAATGCTGTATTTATAGACCTCCCTTGAAGCTTCATTATGGTGTTAAACTGACTAATGCTGGAGAATTCAGTCCATTATATGTGTGGTTTGAGGACCCCCCCCCCCGCCTCCAAAGTCTGAATTTAACCAACACTCTGAGGGCACAGCCTTGGTGGGGTTTTTTTTTGTTTGTTTTAAATGTGCACTATGTTTTGTGTGAGTGTGAGTGTGTGTGTACGGATGCATGCTTAACAGAGAAGGGGTGGGCCCAGGGCGTCTTCTTGGTAAAGCGATGTAGTTTTATAGCAGCACTTTCAGCAGACTGAGGGCCGGCCTCCTTCCCACCAACTCCCATTTCATAACCAAACGGCACGAGAAAATACAGGAGCATTAGTCGAACACTTAGCCCAGCCATAAGTGCGATTTACAGCATATTTCTGCATTAATGCCGGTTTGCCTGCGTTATCTGTTTAGCCCTTTCCTTCTGGTTCCCAGTGTATAAAAATCGGCACTCACTCTCCTCATGTTTTTTGCAGTTTGTTCGTGGTTTTTATTTTGCAGCTTCACCCGTAAAAGTAGACTACATAAAGCATTTGTATGAAAGCAAAAAGAGCTTCCTCTCAAAGCCACACTTTCTACATTTTATCTCCCTCCCTCTGCATCTCCACAGTCTTTTTCTTTTAGTCAGACAACCAAGCAGCCTGGCAGGCTTACAGTTCAGCACTCAGCGTGGCGCAGCAGCCCCCCCCCCCCCCCCCCTTCTCTCACAAATTATTTATTTATTTATTTTTTACTCACAAACATTAACCCCGTCAAGCCCTCTGTTCACACCTGTCTCACGTACACACACAGGAATGACGTGGGGTTTTTTTTCTTTTCTTTTTTTTTTAAATTTTTCGGCACCGGGAAAAAAAAAATGTTGATTTGAATTGTAGAAAGTGATGGCCAGGGAAAAAGGCTGCAGCCCTGTAGGTTTTTATGCCTACTGAGCCTCCTCGCTCTCTCAGTGTGCGTAGCTGGGGCTCCAGCGAGGCAGCAATGGAAGGAGGACTGGAACACACACTCACATAGCTAGGAGGTGAAGATGTGAAGGGCCAGGAAGGAAGGATGGGGTGAGGGGGAGGGTGGGTTTGGGGGGCTTACATTCAAGTTTTTATTATTATTATTATTATTATTGTTGTTGTTGTTATTATATTTGTGGGTGTGGGTGGGTGGGGTGTGTGCGTGTGTGTGTGTGTGGAGGGGAGGGGGGGGACAACCAGAGCTCCCCCTCCAAACACTCCCCTGCTTACTAGGAACAGAAGCAGGAGCAACTAGAAACCCCTACAGGCCTTTTTTTTTTTTTTTTTAACTCTCGCTCCCTGTCACTGTAGTAGACTAAGTATATTCCTATTGATATGTGTTTGTATGGAACGTGTGTGTGTGTGTGTGCCTGCCGTTTTTCCTTGTTTTCATTTTTATATGAATATCTTTGTCATCCTGCAGCTTAAACGCAGCACACGTGTGTTGTATGTGTCTTGTTACTTTCATTTTTTTTTTTTTTTTTTTTATTCAATTTTTCGAGGACTAGTCAGCACTGTAGACTTGGTTTGTGTCTGGTTCATGTCACTGGCCTTATGATGAGAAAATCCACACAAACTGAGGGGGGGGGGGGACTAGTGTTCAAAAACTACCAAATACTTAGTAGTAAGGGCTAGGAAATCCTTCCATCAGTTGGGTTATGATCTCAGCAGCAGACGGTAAGTGACTCTTTTTGTTTTTTCTCTGAAGTATTTCAAATGGCTTCTATTGCTGTGAATGGAGAGAGCAGCAGGCCACAGAGCTTTTCTCAGCTCTGCGTTGATTCTCTCTCTTCCTTTCCCTCCACCACAATTTTAGTTGTGCTCTTTTTTTTTCTCCTCTCTCCCTCACCCCCTCCTCTGTCCTCTCTCAATTCTGCTTTTTTTTTTTGTTTTGTTTTCGTTTGAATGAGACTCAGAGTTTATATCTGAGTCTAATGCACTTCTGTTGTTGCTCTCCTTATTAAAATGACCTCTTGTTTCAAATCCAGTCACCTTCCATGAGCACAGCTCTGTCTGATTGACTGTGTGGTCATATGGCCCTTTAAGGCTTCATGTGAGCAGTCATGGAGGCTCAGCTCACCTCAGTTCCACTTCATCGCAATTGTCTTAAATTTTGACCTCAGTTTTGAAATTCCAAATCTTTTATTTATTTATTTATTGACTAAGTGTCAAGTGTCTCGAGCACATAAAATCAGGAGTGGTGCTTACAGTCCATGATTCCTTCCTCTCTCCTGTGTATCTATCTATCTGTCTGTATCCATATATATATATATACATATATATATATATACACATATATATATATATATATATATATATATATATATTAATGTGATAATTGATAATCTTTGCATTGTGAGTGTAAGCTGAGTATATTTAGATTTGGAAATTTGGAAATGTTGCTTTGGGAATCTAGAATAGGCATTTTTCATTATTTTCCTACATTTTAAAGACCTGAAAATTAATTGAATAATCGAGAAAAATTCTGCTGATTAATTCTTGTCAGCAGTTGCAGCCCAATACAGCACAACTGCAAACACAAAGTTTGCAGTTGCTTTCTGTACATGATGATAAAATGATGAATTCATTAATGGATTGTAGATCAACAGAAAATAACAATCTACAAGCAATTTTGATAATCATTTGTCATTTTTCAAGTCATTTAGCAAGCAAAAAAATGTGAAACGTATCTTTGACTGTTGACTGAAACATACATTTGAAGACATACACCTGGGCTATGAAAATTATGAGGTGCATTTTTCACTATTTTCTGACACTTTGTAGAATTGATCAAGAAATAAACGGATGTTTTACCTCTAATGGTTAGCTTATCACTTCAAAGTAGCCTCGTCTGTTGCTTATAGTAGCGATGTCTGAGACAAATTTGTCAACCACATAAATACATAAATAAGACAAACATTAATGTTGCAGGAATTAGTCATTTAATCAATTGATCGATTTAATGAAAACTAGTTGCCAGCTATTTTGATAAGTGATTAATCATTTCAGTTATTTTAAAAGCAAAAATGTCGATTACTTGCTGGTTCCAGCTTCTAAAAAGTATGGATTTGCTGCTTTTTTTAATCATTATGATAGTAAATGAAGAGTCCTTGTGTTTTGGACTGTTGGACAAAGAAAACAATTTGAAGATGTCACCCGAGGCTCTGGGAAACTGTGATGAGAAAATTTGCACAATTTTTTGATATTTTATGGATAATAATGCATTTTTATACTATCACATAGAACAACAAGTAACCCGATAAAGAATTTTTGCCTATTTTTCCACCCTAGATGCCAAATTATGCACCATTCTACAACAGTTTTACCCTCATTCGCACCCCTACTGTATGTACCAGAGTTAAAATGAGTCCACTGTGCTCCCACATTGCTCTTTTGAGAACCTTCTTCATGATGCTTGATTGGAATCATAGTGGAATGGTGGAACATTCTGCTTACAAGGCTCATTCCTGGTTTGGATGTTCTTCTTTGGTTATATGGCATCAATATAGCTGCATTGGACATGGACATTCATTTTCTTGTTTTCTGTTGATTTTAATCCAAAATGGGATCTGGTGTCTACTGTTCACGCCTTCCCTCGCCATCTTTTTTGTCTTACAGCTCCACCTGTGGTATGTGTTACATTTTAACAGCAGAAACTGTATAGGCAGTAGGGTCCTATTAAGTCTCCAGTCTGAAGTATGATTATTTTACTTTAATTAAGGTTTTTTTTTTCTAATTTACATCAAATTAGTGCCTTGATTGGTACCTTGAAACCATAGCATGTTGTGGATCATGGCCCTTGACTTGACTTGACACATACAGTGAGATGTCAGGATGGATTTTTGTCAGGTGGAGATATCTTCATGTGTAGAGAAAGCTCTGTTAATAGCAAAAATGTGAAACTTGTGTTTTTCCAGCGTTTCTGCTCTTTATTTCTGCTGTTCTTGTGTCTCGGTTAGCAGGATTTTCACCTTTTTGAAACCTTCTGAGAATTTTTGTCATATTTAGAAATGTTTCATTTGTACAGTACATGTACACCTGCACTTTTGATTTGGTTTGATTTGTATTCATTTTGTGATATACAAAATGAACCTGAAAAAATACAGATGATGATGATCTACATCCGACGGTTTGTTACTTCCTAACTATTTAAACAGTGAGGGGGAAAGAAAGAACAGTTTTTTTAACATTATATATGTTAATGTTAATGTTGATAATTCATCAAGCAAATAAGCAATGTTTCATCACTGAAGTCCTTCCTCTTTTTTTCCTTCCTCTTCAAACATTTTATTTGTGTTAGATTTCCTTTACAAATGACTTTGATCTTCAGAATAACTAAATAAATTCTGTCATTTATGACAGATTGACTGAAGTGAGCTGTTAATAGAGAACCACTTATTTAAAGAAATGTATAACTATTGTGTTTGTAGTATACATTTATGTTACATTAAGGAATGTTTTACGTAAACTGAATAGATTGTGAATAGATTATGAAGTAATAGATGGCTAAGTGAACATGGGAAAATTAGATTTTTTTTTTAAATAACACATGAATCAAATGTTCCTGCTATGTCTTAAAGTGTTTAACTGTCCCCAGCCAGTCCACCTCCACCAGCCTGTGCTCATGGTCCAGGGTGCACTCTAGCAGCACATCATGTTTTGCAGATATGAGCTGAATGACTCCAAATCATTATGTGCTGCTACTGTGAGCCCTGGGACGCCCAGCAACACACTGGGAAGAGCTTCCATATGCTGTGCTGCAGTAACTCCCACGACTTCTTGTTGTTGTTTTTTTAATAGTCAGAGGTGACATATGTTCCATCAGCTTCATCTGCATCATTGTGTCCTCCTCGGTGTAGGCCTGCCTTCGAAACATGACGACTCTGAATTACATCAATGTTTGGTTTATTCTGCTCTAATGCTTTTATAGAAAAATTCAGTAGAAACAATATAAGAGCTTTTTATTCAATTGACACCACCATTTACTATGTTTGTGTGCATGTGTGTTTTAATAGTAGTTATGATGTCAGCTGTGTGTCAGTGAGCAAGTGTGAAAACTGGACAAACTAGTCAATCTGGGATCCTTTATGCACCACACGGTGACATTGTCCTGTTAATGCATTTAGCCTAACAAATGGCACATTCTGCCTATTCTGCTCAGGTCATTCACCTGTCCCCAGTTAATAGGATCTTTTTCTATCAATGAGAGTCGGTATTTTTGAAAGAGCAGACAGAATTTTAAGATGGATTACCTTTGCACTACCACGGAAATGAATTTGTGTTGTACATTTGTACTGAAAATGTGAAATTTTATGTGATTGGCTGATTTTGTCACAAAATAAGGACATTTTTTGTTTAGTAAACCTTTTAGTAAGTAAAATTACAAGCAATGGAAAAGATCCCTTTTTAGCTCACTAATAACTTACCATTCAGTGTAAATATCTTAACTGCTCTTCAGCACTGAAGTACGTGTTTCTTGATATTATTTGATTTTTCTTTGTGTGTGTGTATGTTGAGGTAGTGTGTCAGGCTATAGCAGCACATCATTACTGGTAGTTCTCCTCTCTGCATTGCCAGTATGATATGTGCTGCTCCTGTCAGACACACACTCCTTTATCTTCTTCCTTCTAACTTATGAAAACACACATTGACACTGTCATTTATTAAGTATTACTTAGAAATTCAACATCTTGGTATGTGAAGGCTGGTGTTTGGTTTATTAATAAACATAATTATGTTTGTTCATTAATAAAAGCCTTATAATTGAATGATTGTTACACACACATACATAATTCAGTAGTTAAATAGTTTACAAAATGTAGCAAGACTGTATTGAAGATGAAATACAATAATAGCATTTACATTGTTCAGACAAATATCCCTGTATTTCTTTTATTTATTTATTTATTTTTTGCTATCCAGGTGCATCAAAGGGGGAGCAAAAACAGAATTGCTGAGATTCTCTTCTGTGTTGTCTTTTTTTTTCTGACTTTTCTTGAAGAAACAAGGGAAGTGTGAATCTTAGAAGTTCTCACTGCATTATGTCTGTCTTCTAAGTTTAAGGATTTTCTACAAAGCAAAAATCAACAAGGAGGACAAGAGATGACGGAAAACTAAGGTAGTTTTGAAGGTACAAGGAATGTTACAACAAAAGAAAATGACTGGGACTATTTGAAGTCTGCCAGCATCTCACAGAGGTGTGATGTGGCGGACTGGATGGGAGTCCTGCTCGACACAACATGATACTACTGTAGTTAACAACAGTTTGTGTGGTCAGCATCATTTCCAAAGCAGTCCAGAGGAAGTGACAGGTCAACGGGAGAGCAGAGGAAGGTCACTGGGATTCATGATGAGACTCGAGTCCAGGTTCAGGTTATCTGTGGAAACATAAAAACAAAAACAACATTTGTACCATTCAAGGAATAGAAAACAAATATAGCAGGAAACAGCTATTTTCTATGTAAATATACAGGAGAATAGTGGTGTCCTGAATATGACAGTAATGTCACACTCTGCCCGTGTGTGTTCGAATCTCAGCTTCTGTTCTTTGTTTCGGTATCCGGGCTGGCCGTGCACCCATGTTAGTGCGTGTGAGCAATTCTGGAGGACAGCTGATTGGACACACTGATGACACCTCGGATTGAGAGTCAACAATCTCAATAGAATCTTTTCTCCAGAATCGCTTTCCTTCAAAGAAAAGTCTGGAGTTTTTCTAAATTTTTACTATCAACAAATTCCGTGAAAAGAGCAACAACGTGTTAATCCAACTGTCAACACTTCCTGACTTCCATTCCTGGTCTGGGCCTCTCAGCTCTGACACTGTCCTACTGAAGAATTAAAAAGACAGATTCGTTGCTGGTTTGATGAAATAGATGAAGAATGAATAGATGAAATTTGAAGAAAAAAATATTGTGACACAATGAACAGTGATTATGTTTTCCTTTAACATATGAAGTCGCTTGTCTAAGTGTAATAAATGATTTATACTGTGTGTTATACCAAAAGTTAGATCATGGGTAAAATTACGTCTTCAAGGCTTGTATAAAAGGACAATTTAAGCGACTATGTGCAATGTTTATGTGACCATGGCATCTTTCATATTATTAAGGTAACATTAGCTACACACACATCAGAATACATTTAAAGATTCCATATAAAAATTCCATATCAAAAATATTTTTAACAGAGCTGCTTTTGTCATTGTCAGTGCTACACATTGGTCCAACATTACATTAAATATGGACAAACAGCATCTGTTTCAATAGCATTTGATAGGACAGCGCTGAATATTAATATTAAAACACAAGCAGCTGTACAAAGACTTAAACAGGAAACTATCTGTACCTATTAGTCATTTACACACCAAAATATGTAAATATAAAATCCAGGTTTAAAAATACTCTGAATTCCCCTTTAAATCAGAAATTGATCACAGAATAAGTCAACAAGATCATGCCATAATTTCAATACTTTTGAGTACAGTTTTTTTAACAGTCTGTGAATTTTGGCTGGTATAAGTATCAAAAACAATATTAATGTTCTGTGTCAAGCCCTGCTCAAAATTCCTAATAAATCCCTCCGTGTGTTTTAGCCAGCTTTTAATGCTGTTCACCTTGATCAAAGTTGTTGAGCTTTTTGGAATTGGCTCCTTCACCCAGTCCCTCGATGTCCACAAGATCACTGTTGACATCTGAGTCATTCAGAGCGCTGAGGGTCACGTCTACACACACACACACACACACACATAGACATCCCCAGAAGCTGAAAATATGTAGTACTGTTTGTGGATATGTACTTAATTGTTGATGGCTTTGAATCTGTTGAGGTAAATTTGTAATATAGGGGAGTTAAGCAAGAATGCACAAAGTTGTGCTTTTCAATGTACTTGTGGAAATATTTTGAGCTTGAAGAAGATCAATTACTGATCGAAATACTGTACAGTAACAGTAATAAAAAATATTAAGGAAATAAAAAAAAAAAAGCCCAGTTGGGACAGGGAAGAGCTGACCATGTCCAGGGCTGTGCAACTTGTATTGGTAAATGGACTCTATAGCGCTTTTCTAATCATACTAACCACTCCAAGATGCTTTTACACCACTGTGACATTCACACACTGATGGCAGAGGCTATTATCCATCAGAAAGATATAATCTAAACAATCACACACCAAATGGACCAGCACTGAGAGCAATTTGTGGTTCAGCATCTTGCTCAAGGACACTTTAACCACCAACCTTCTGATAAGTGGACCACACTACCTTTTTTGCACTGATATCAACTGTTTCGTACAACAGCTGTTGAAGAAGTTGTTTGGATATGCTTAATCAATTCTCAATGACTAATTAATGACTCTCAGTATTTGTTTTGTGCTGTAATTATAGGACAGAAACTTCATCAGGTTGGATAATTGCAATATACACAATACAATACTGCTATGTAGTACAGATGTGTTTAGTTTTCCTGACTTACCTCCAGTCTTTTGTTTCTTCAGGGACAGCTGGCTCGATTGGGAAACCTGGAGTCCCGAGGCGACGACAACCTGAGCTGTGGGCACAGGGATAATAGCTGGAGTGCACTGTGTTGCCATGGCAACAGTCACTTTCTTGGTGACCTTCTTAGATACATCAGGGGAAGCAGGAAGAACTCCATCTTCATACAGCTTCCTCTTCACTGTGCTCTTTGTTGGACAACTGGAGGGCAGATGGGAACTAAACTGACTTTAGTATTTATATCAGGTTAACAGCAGCATCCACACAGGTTAAGATTCTTTAGAAATGTGTCAAGATGTACAGAGTGAATCACTCTCTAATCTTTGTAGCAAACTGGACTACACATATTCACAGATTCCCTACAGAGCACTACACAGCAAATATTCTTTGTGTTAAATCAACTCAGTCAGTCAGTTCCAACACTACGCTGGTGTTGATTTTGTCCCAGTCTTTGTAGCATTAATTTATCACTTCCTAAAGTGTTACTAAAACAACTCACATCCAGTGTTAAAATAACTCTATCCAGAGTTAAAAAATGAACTCTGTGTAACACTAGAGATAGAAATTCATGAGTGTGTCATGTGTTAGGAGAGGCATGACTTCATAACTGGGAGTTTAGTCCCAAACACCACCCTATGACACCAACTCTCTTACACAGTTGAGTTAAATCTGTCATTTCAATTTTATATTTTAACACTTTGGCTTAACACTGGAAAATTAACTGAGAATTTTGCTGTGTACTTGTACTGTAACATGAAACAAATGCTTTTACCACTGTCACCTGATTATAATGGTAATACTGTATGATTGATCCCTGTTCATTATGTGGAAATAAAATAAAACTCCAACTGAGCGATTTGCTTAATGAACTGCAGGACTTCTTTAACAAATCTTGTCCCAGCAAGCTCCAAAATATATCCACATACTTATAGTCGTAACAGGCACAGATAGTGTGGCAGTTACTAGAAATACACAAGTGGAGTGGATTTGCAAGGGGAGATGATTCACAAACACATTAAGTGTTATTCTGACAGACTTACTGACAGAGGAATTTAATCTCACATAAACCCACTGTCCATTTTTTTGTGGTCTGTATGGAACATCACCACACCTGCAAACCTTGCTGTTCATCTAGTGATTCATTAATGTATTTGAGTCTTTGTATGAGGGGTTACCCTGCAGGACTGGAGTCTGCCACTGGGTGAAGCTGCATGGTGAGCTCTCCGAGTTTGGTGAAAGCAGCTCCAGCTGCAGAAAAGATTTCACCAACCTGTGGAATAAACACTAGCATCAAATACGGGACTCTGCAATAGTGCCTGGTGCCAGTTTCGACTCCGACTGGTTGCAAAAACTTAAAAACTGATCAGACTCGAGAGAAAAAAAAACAAGGTTTAGACATAACCAACAACAATATATCAGTTGTTTAGAAGAATGTGTAGAAGTCTTTCCTCAAAGAACCAATGAAAGTCTCTGACTATATTGAATCCACCATCACTCCGGTGAACCTTAAATCCATGTTCTACGTTGCTCCCCCGTGCAGCGGCGGGAAACATACGGGGCCCGTGCGTTTGTGTACAATAACACTATTCAGACCGAGCTAAGTGGCGACAAACTAAATACATCTCACTGTCTCACATGTAAAAACGACTTACCTTTGTGGACGCTGAGGTCATTTTCTTGAATGATCTCCGCAGTCTTATAGACCATACAGTCAACAGCTAGGAATCAGTGATGCATTTAAGCGGATGGAACAAGATGCTAACACTGTAGCTAAGCAGCATTTGGTGCTGCTTGTGATGTAGCTAGCAGAGAAGCTAGAAATCTGCTCTTCTGCCGCTTTCAGTGTCGACTCCTGGAAAAGTCCAACATTTGAACATACCGCTGCATAGTGTTATTAAAGTTGTATCTCCGGCGAATTACATTACGACTGGGAACATAGAAATTCAGGTCATGCACTGAATACACCGAGAGGGCTGGTGCTGCATTCACAGTCTCCTCGTTTTCTCCATTTTTCTACAAAAGAAGGTACTAGCAGGCGGACGAAGCGTTTAAGTCGGAAGTCAGAGTATATTACATGGGCATGTCACATGTTTGCATTGCAATTATCATCAGTTACAGGTATATAAAGTTTCTAAGTGTAATTCTGGCTTCATTGAGCATCATTCTCAAGGGTCCTGGACAAAATGTATACAACTAACAAGGTAAATATAGATGAATGCCAGCTATATTAGTATATTTACATGACATTTTTGGCTAGTTCATCATCATGTGATGAAGTGAAATATTACATCTTGTAAAATACATGGAACTTACCCTTGTTCACAAGTGGTATTTAATATACCAGTATATATACTAGAGCTAATCACTTCTGGGCCTTGCAGACATTCTCAAGAGTCAAGAGTTTGTTTTTCCTGTTCTTCCCAGTCTGCTGAATGCAACATTGGCCCTTGAAGTGAAAGTCACGTGACCGACTACATCAAAGTCACGTGATTTATTTATGTTAAATATTTTGCTAAAACATCTCAAAGAGGCCACGTTGTTAATTTCTTACACCAACATTTGGTGGTTTGTAGTAGTTATAACAGTTTATGTAAACATTGTAACCACACATTGATTGCTTGGGTTTAATTTATATTAAATCTTCAAATCACATATACAATTTGGTATATTTAAATAAAACACTTTGGTAGGAAAATAATTTTATATTCAATTGCGTATTATAACTTTTGTCTAACAAGTCATCCTGAGTTACACACTCCAGTACAGTAGGTGGCGATATGCACCTTTCAAATTGTTTACAACACGCTGCCGCCCCCCAAGAGAACAAGAACAAGAAGAAGAAGAAGAAGAAGTAGAAGAAGGAAAAATAAGAAGAAGAGCTTTTTTTCCCCCCTCTTAAACCTACATTTCAAACATCCGGGAAACGCTGGTGTTCAGTCATCTGACGCAGTTTTGTGTTTAAAGTCCAGCTGTATCATTCCAGTATACTGTTAACTACGCTGCCTATACAGTATGTTGTTGTTAAATGTTACACTTTACAAAAGCCAGAGTTTGTTCACATTAAAGTAAGAAACAATTCCAATTCATAAAATAAAGGAATCAATAATTAAATAACCTGCTAACTGAATGTTTTCTATTAAGACTTGTCTGTGTTGTAAGGCAAAAGAAAATGTCTAAATAAAATTATAGAAGAGGTTTTAATCATTTTTAATGCTAGACTCAAATGTGTATAGTAACACTATAATATTGGGAGGGGGCTGTGGTTAGGCCGCCTTACTTCCAGTAAAGGGAAATCTTTTGGACAATGCAATGCTTCCAAACTGGGGGAAAACCCTGTTCTGTTCCGGCATGACTGTGTCCTGGTTGCACAAAGCAAAGTTGAACTCGACTGGCGCTCACAGAGCCCTGACCTCAAAACATACCTTTGGGATGAATTGGACTGGAGATTGTGAGCCAGGCCTTTTCATCCAACATCAGTACCTGAGCTCACAAATGCTCTACTGTATGAATGGGCAAAAAAAAAAAAATAAAAAAATCCCACAAAACACTCACACACACAAAAAAAATCTAGCGGAAAGCCTTCCCAGAAGAGTGGAAGCTGTTACAGTTGCATAGCGGTTTATGAATTTTGAACGCAATGTCATTAAAGTCAAGGGTCTTTAAGTAAATACATTTTGGATTCAATTTACTTAATAAAGCCTTAAGTCAATGTATAGCTTGAAGTGTGTTTCCCAATGATAAACTGCATTAATTAAACTAAATCTTAGTTCAGTATCTTGTGATTCAATATACAGTTAGGTTTAACACAGAAAAATCCATCAACCTTGCCATGTTGACTGTAGTACCCCTACTTGTCTTTCTGAAGCTATGCTGGGGATTTTCCTCACCACACATTCAGCAGTGTTGATTGAAGATGTGCCTCTGACCGATGAAGAGATCCATCAAGAGTGAGACCCTTACCTTTTCATTCCTGTTCTCTAGTTATACAGCTGTACTGACACGTAGATGTTGCATACATATGCTGTTTCCATAATGAAGTTTGTCAGCAACAAACCCTCCTCAGAGGGTCTACGCCCTGTACAACAAGATGGGCTTTAACTGCTTCATAGCAGCTGCTGTCTACGTTGTGTTTGGAGTCTTCTCCTGCTGCCAGATGAGGCTTAACAAGCAGAAGGTGAGTTTGTTCATTTGGCTTATTTGAATTTAATGTTATTGACCATTGCTAAAAGGGTTAGTCCACACTGGCGGAAGGAAGAGGATTGGTTCACCCAATGTCCAACATAGATCAAGTGGTATCTTTTCATCTCTGGAACTACTTTCTTCTGCAGGCTTTGTCCTTAAACAATAGTGTTTTTTTATATATATATATAAATGCAGCCATATGTTTCAAATATGTGTGTGTGTTTCAAATATGATATGTGTGTGGGTTTTAGGTAAAGAGAAAGTTGAGTTTGAAGGTTTATCAGAAAGCTAAAACTCTGCACAACCTTGTATAATATTACAAGTTTTCATGAGGTCAGTCATCTTATCTTTGGTGGCAAGGTAAACCACCAAATGCAGCATTCATGTAATCTGTGCATTTGCACATTTTTGACTGGCCAAAGCAACACCTTGCCAGATGATGATGTATTTTGTTCCAGAAAAAAGTGTTGGTCAGCTTTAGTGTTGCACGACCCCGCAGTCCAATGAATGATGAGACTGTAGTTTTTCGTGCGGTGCTGGTTGTTTTTCTGAACACAATCTTAGACTGAGTGTACAACTCTACTAGCTTCCCCACAGTTTTCAGTGTTTTAAACACAACTGCTGTGTGAGAGCAGTCCTGCCCCTTCGTTTCTTTAACACAAGATTAATTCTACCTCTGATCACAAGGACTGAAATTATTTGATTACTGTAGTAAAAACTACACATTTGAACTCAAATAGTTCTGTTATAATAGCTGTAAAAGGTTGTAAATTATTCTGTCTTGACTTGCTCATTCATACCAACTGTACTGTACAAGAATATGTGTCTCTGATTACTGCCAGTATAATCACAATTCTGAATTTTGTTTTCCTATTCTAATGTCTACCAGATACAGTCTTACTGTTCTTAGACCGATCACAGTTATTTAATCCATTGTGTCACTCCAAAACATTTAGCACATTGCATTGTTAACTGATTGTTCACTCCAGCCACATCAACTAGTCACTCTAGTTTGTGGCAGTGGGATTCAAGCAGTTGTTATTGCACTGTAGAGATTTCAAAATTTCAAAGCATGTGAATAACAAAGTTGGTTTAGTTGACTAAATTTTTTACTGTCCTTATGTCTAAAACCAGTAGAAGTGCAGTTGTTGAAATCTGTTCTCACTCTGACATTAAAGAAAATTCACAGATTTATTCCATTTATCAAAGCATTGAAAGTGGAAAACATGCAAGGGGGTGAACATTTTTTATAGGCACCGTACTATACGCGGTGGATCCTGCGTGGAGTAGTCTGTGAGTCATTCGTCGTTCTATATAGTGATGCTGTTCTCTATGCGGCTAGGCAGAAGGAAAAGGTATGGAGGCTTCAGATCTCCATTCTGATTTAGGATGTGGCTCTCAATCTCTTTCAGGTCTCTTCTGAATCTGTCAATCAGTTCCTGAGCCTGTGCATCAGTGAAATGCTCCTCTGTGTATTGGCCCAAAGGAATCTAGGCAGAAGAAAGAAGGAAACTGCTGAAGAAACAAATAAACAAAATACACATCATGTATTTTCTGACGTTATGGCCTTTAGTGTCATGAAAGACCAGCAGCAGTATGTGAAAGCTACTGGCAAAGATACTGTGTCTGATGTACATTTGCACTTAGAATTAATCATCCCCCAATGCAAACTAATGTTACAAGTGCTTTCTCCAAGTTCAACACAAAATGCACCTTGAAATGTCTACTACAGTGTCAAAATTATTCAACCCCTTCATGAAAAGTGTCTTTAGTACTTAGTAGAGCACCCTTTTGCTCTTATGACTTCCTGCAAATTCCCAACCGGTCAAGGCAGATAGCTGCCCACATTGAGCCGGGGTCTACTCTGAGGTTTCTGCCTTCTAAAAGGAAATTTTTCCTCACCCCTGTCGCCAAGTGCTTGCTCATGAGGGTCTCGTTGGGTCTCTCTAAAAATCTAAAAAATCTCTAAAAAAGAGTTTGGTCTAGACCTGCTCTAATTGGAAAGTGTCATGAGACAACTGTTGTTGTGATTTTGCGCTGTATAAATAAATTGAATTGAATTCTTTTGACGTAGCCACATTTCTATGTGATTTGCAAAATGTGTGCACTCATGAGAGATTCCATTCAGAGGGGTGAATAATTTTGACACTGCAGTAGTCATTAAAAGTTGCATTTTGTATTGAATTTGGAGAAACCACTTGTAACCACTTGCCAATAAAGCTAATTTACAGTGGGGGTTGAACAGTTCTTCCTTCTTTGTTTTGTGATTCTTGAATATTTGCTTCTATATTTAACCAGATTCTTCTGGTTTTTGATTCTTCTCTCATGTTTTCTGTTAAATTCTATAATATCTTGACCAGGACTTTCAGTTTGATAGGTTTAGTTAGTTTAAAGAAGGGTTGTCTTGATTTTAAATGAGGTAGATTAAGAATGTTAGTTTGAGAATTTGCAACTTTATTGAACCAAATAAACAAAACCATAAGAGACGCAAGTTATAATTAAAGTTTTCTTTTTCAGTACATTTTAAAACTGCATTACATTATTTCTACTCCAATTGTATGCTGACTTACTTCTTATTTTTACTTACCTTAATACTGCTGTAATCCATAAGAAGCAGACAAAGTGTGCAACTGCACCAGGGCCCCTGACCTCCTGTGGTCAAAGAAGCCCTTGATTTTAGATTTTTTTGATTTTTTTTTTTTTTTTTTTTTAATTTTGTCTGGTCTGTAGTAAATATATTGATTTTACATTCATTAATATGTGCCACTATATTACATTATTAATTGAAATGACAATGTTTGGGCGTTGCAAGTTAAATTTTTGGCCAAGTATCAAAAACTAAATTTAATACCTTCCTTACTTTACTTTTACTTTTTTATTGTTTCAAGGACCTTGTTCTTGGAAGAACAATTGGTGAATCATTTTCAATATAATAATAAACTGTCTGCCAGACAAAGAGACTCACTGCGTCTGGTTGTGTTCGCCCTAGATGCCATGTGATAGCCATCTGCACGCAGGACTGGCTGATGTCAGGAAGAGTGGCCATGATCATCTCCATGGTAACAGCATCTTTGTCTGATGGTGGGGGTTGTCTCATGGTGCAGGGGGTATTGGGGACCCAGGCACACCAGTCAAACTGGAAAAATACCAACAAACACAGTATGAGTTAAAGCCCCTCTTTTGCGACTCCTTGTGGTACAAGTTGTATCAACACTGCTTCTTGTTTCTTCCTCAATGTTTCACCAGGGTATCTCATAGCTGTCAGCACCATGGTGTGTAAGTGTGTGTGTGTGTGTGTGTGTGTTCAGCACCTGTCCATTGTTAGTCGCAGCATGTTGGACTGTACCGGTGAAGATGGCCACTGACAGGAGAGTGGAGAGTTCCTCTCTGGTGCTGAGCTTACTGTGCAGGCCTGAGAATGCATTAGAAATATCAGCTGGTCCATACACACATCTGTCCAAAACCTTGGCTCACAGCAAGAGATCTCACCAGGCCATTTTTATGAATGAATGAATGAATGAATGAACTCTTTCCCCCTGTATTTCTGTGCACTCTGGGAGCATAACATTATTCTTGTTATCCTTATTGACTGTTGGTATTTTTATTTGTGCATCATCACAAAAACTGCCCTGAACACCAACCAAGCATCAGTGACCTCACTGAGGAGAGATGCCTGTGCAACTTAACAGATTGTACCAGTTACTCAGTGGTCCATCTCCTTGCCTCTGCCTGCCCTGCACAGGTCTTGCTCCACTTTAGTTACCAGCCCTAACCATCCTACCAGCTTCACCACTTTCCTGGACCTCCTTCCCGTTAACCAAAGACCACAAGCTGTAATAGTTGCTGTACCACCAGACTACAGAGCAAAATTGAATTAAAATCAACAACAAACCAAAGTTGGGGAGCTCTGTGAAGCCTTCTTGTGTTATATCTGTGATCCAGGCTTGGAGCTCCAGGTCCTCCTGTATGTCATGGTCTGAATGGTAGTAAAGGTTTACCACACCTGAGACAAAACTGAAAGAAGAGGTACAGTCAGAGTTAGAACTCAGTGTAGAGGCACAAAAACATCTGACGCTTAATGATGTCCTCTAATTACAGAATACATTTCCTCAAATTAATAGCATTAAGTGGACTTGTGTGCAGGATTTGGACATTTTTCAAACTCCTGTCACATCAGTAATGACACAGTTGCAGACAATACAGTGAAAGTATAATGCACACCACCTAGCCCTACTACAGAAACCCAGAATATAAGAATATATTAGCCAGACCAAAGGCACATGTCAGTTCCCTTATGTGATATTTCCTTGTTTCAATCTATCTTGCATGCTCAGTCCACACCAATGATGTTTAATAAGATAGAGCCCCACAGTGGGGAAATTCTCAGCATTGAGTTTCGATTAAAGCAAGTTGAAGTCTTCCAAGCATAGATCAGCTGTCTTGGAAAGATAAGCAGAGTCAGCAGATCTGGTGCAGAGAATTTGTTGTGAACACATCAAGTAAAACACAACAAATGAGCCTCAAGATGGAAATATACCAGTGGTTGTGCTCACTCTTTTCTACCTTTTCGCAGTACCTACCCCTGGTTCCTTGGTTCCTTTTTCTTTAATACTCGGATTACTTTTTGTAAATAACACTGTCTCCAATTTTACTCTACTTCATTCTAAGCTTATCCTCCAGTCACTTTTACTGGACCCTTTTTGAAATTTATTTGTATCAGTTTTTGTACCCTTGGACTCGGACTTGCATTTATTTTACACCATTATTTCCATCGAGTTGTGCTCAAATACATTTTTAAAAACAAATGCCAGTGAATTTGATATGCAATCCAACGTGACAAATATCACTGTGAAGCTGTTACATAATGTTATGTATGTTACATAATGTGAAAAACCTGTACAGTTAAGTAACAGATTTTTCACACTGGCATTTCAGTGCATATCATAGTATATAATAGTAAAATAAATAACAATAAGGAGAATACATGTAATGAGTATGGCAAAGTGTAATTTAGGGCATATATGACATAAGTGTGGTATAAATGAGTTACCATGTAAGGCCATGAAGATGCTATCAGTACAGGCCATAGGATCTATGTACAGCCAATTTTACATAACTATGCCCTCATCATTCCTTCATCACGTCCCAAAGCTTTCTTTTCTGTTCTGAGGAGTGAGCATCAAGGAACAAGGAGGGACCTCTGAGGAGCCATGAGTACTAGCAACCTTCACAGAATTTTTACCAGCTGACACACCCCCTTATTGCATATCAGTTACAAATTGGACACTGCAGTGGCTCAAACTGATCAGATACATCACAGCACAACAAACTGATGCCTATCTGATAGACAGTCAGAGAACCAGGAGAAAGTAGACACACTGACACCCAGCAGCTATTCAATCACCAGAAGTGGCTGGATGGTATTTAAGGCATTGGAAAAGTCAAAAAACATGATACAGCAGATAGGTGACAGCATCATCCACACCCACATGACACTGGGAGGCAAACTGGAGAAGAAGAAGTGGCTGATATCAAGATATGATGACAGGAATGGCGTACATGGAACGGCATAACCAAGTGGCTGGCACAGCATACAGGAACATCTGTGCTGAGTATGGGCTGGAAGTCCCAAGGTCAGAATGGAAGACGGCTCCCAAGGTGGTTGAGAATGACCAACCTTTGGGAATTCCAGATCCAGACTGACGAAATGGTGATTGCAAACCAGCCGGACATTGTGGTGGTTGACAAACAACGGAAGAAGGCAGTAGTGATAGATGTAATGATACCAGGCGACGGCAACATCAAGAAGAAGGAACACGAGATGCTCGAAGGGCTGAAAGAGGAGCTAGAAAAGATATGGAGAGTAAAAGCAACAGTGGTGCCACTGGTAATCAGGGCAATGGGGGCTGTGACCCCAAGACTGGAAGAATGGCTCCAGCAGATTCCAGGTACAACATTAGTGGTCTCTGTCTAGAAGAATGCAGTCCCAGGAACAGCTAAGATACTGCGCAGAACCCTCAAAGTACCAGGCCTCCGGTAGAGGACCCGAGCTTGAGACACACAGCACCTCAGAGGGAGCTGAGAGAGGGATTTTTTAAAAACTCTTACCATTGGTCTCAGAGTAAACCAGATCCAGGAGTAGTGTCATCTGCTAGTATGAGTATGGTGTGTTCTATATACCTGTGTATGGCCTCCCACAGCATCAGGCTGTGTTGCTTGTAGAAATAGTTTGGGAGCTGGGAAACACCTCTGTCAGCGAAGTCATTGTGGGGCTGGAGGGAGCGGTAGGTCAGCATCTTATACTCGTTCTGAGCCAGAATCAACAGGCCATCACCACCTGTCGACACAACCTGCATACAGACACAACCATCATTAACACCATGAATCAGTCATCATCAGGTTGTCTAACAAAACAAATTGGTTTGGTTTTTAACTCCTTTTATACAGGACATCAAATATTTATATTGTGACTGATGAGGTGGAGAGCCTGATGACATTAATAGACTATGGAAAAAATATCATGATGTGAGGCAGAATACAAATATTAGAAAATCCCCATCAAATGTACTTTTTCATGGTAACACACCTGTTTGAAAATGCCATTAGCAGAGATGAGCTGAGTGCGCCCCCTACAGTTGATCTCTAGAGTGAAGCGCAGATGAGGGGCCAGGAGCTGCAGCAGGAATACATAGAAAACTTTTCAGGGAAACGTAATTGTGTTATCTAGAACTTGTCAAATAATCAAACCAAAATACCATACATTTTCAAATAAAAGCCAAATTCTCAAATAATGACACAGAAAAGGAATGGAATTACCTTTAAGTCACATTATTTTTACACCAGTACAAAAATAAAGTCATGTTGTTCTTTCTTTTTAATACTAGTACTGTTTTCATTTTTTAATTATATCCTGTTGCTTACTTTGCCTTTTTTTTTTTTTACTGTTAATAATCTGCATTTAATGAAACTTAACACTCAACAGCAATAACAATAGCCAGTGTTTCCAGCATTGTGTACCTGCAAGATGTGCTAATGACACTGGTGCTATGGAAATGTAAATTATACTGAATTTATTATGATAATGTTTAAATGTAGAAGACATGTTGTGTTTTGAATTTAAAAATAAAGGCCTGTTTCTAACATGAGTTTGTGTTAAATAAAGTCTGCTTGTCTCTCCAGACCAGGCCAATATTTCAGACTTATAAAATTGTGTGGATGATAACCTTATATATAGGGTGCACAGCAGGCAGCTGCCTCAGGGTAGCCACACAAAAAACCTCCATGACCAGGTGAGTCCTGAGCAGGTGAGACAGCAACTGGAACACCTGGAACTCAGAGTGACGCACCCACATCTTAGCCAACAGCCAGGCCAGTGGTGGGTCTTTGGGAAGGAATATGGGTGTGTCCAGGCCTGGAGTCTGCGCTAACTGAGAATGAGAGGAACAATTATAGGCAGTCTGTTAGACATTGACATGCAGTCTTCTCACACTTTTTATAAACGATTCCCCCAAAAAAGGGAAAAAAAGAGAAAAGAAACAGAGAAAAGGGAAAAAAAATAAATTCAATATTAAGATTTTTTTTTATATATATATATAAAATATTCTCACTTTTACTTTGCATATTTTTTACATTTTTAGAAATATTTCTCAAAATTATCCACAAATTATTTTAGGTTTACCCTCAGTGATCTCAGTTTTTCATCAAAGTTATACAGGCCTAATTTGAGTTGCCTGGTGAGTTTGAGTTTCTGAGTTTTATAAATATTTCTCAAAGAAAAAAAAATCCATATTTTTACTTTCAGTATTGAAAGTATTTCTAAGGTTTACATTTAATATTGTTAGATTTTTAAAAAGACTTTTCTCTGTTTACATTCAGTGGTAGCAGTTTTTGTTCAATATTCTAATGAATATCTATTACACTATATAGACAAAAGTATTGGGTTATTTCATCAACAGGGACTTTAATGACTTTGCATTCTAAATACATACACATTAATATGGAGTTGGTCCCCCCTTTGCAGCTATAACAGCTTCCACTCTCCTGGGAAGACTTTCCACAAGATTTTTGTATTTTTATTTAGATTTTGTGTTTCTGTGAGAATTTCCATTTATGCAGTAAACCATTTGTCAGGTCAGGCACTGACGTTGGACCGAAAGACCTGACTCGCATTCTTTTTTCTAGTTCATCCCAAAGGTGTTTGATGGGATTGAGGTCAAGGTTCTGTGTGGCCAAGTGTATGTACTTTGTGCATTGGGCACAGTCATGCTGGAATAGAAAAGGGCCTTCAACAAACTGTTGCCACAAAGTTGGAAGCATAGCATTGTCCAAAATGTCTTGGTATGCTGAAGCATTAAGATTTCCCTTCACTGGAAATAAGAGACCAAGCCCAACCCTTGAAAAACAGCCCCATACCATACCTGAATTCAATAATAAAGAAGTATGTATGACTACTTTTGCTATATAGTGTACTTTAGTTTCTTTCAGATTTTCATTCAAAAGTTCATTGTTTTTATTTAATGTTTTTATATTTTCAGTATTGTCAAGATGCATAAGTGACACATAGAGTTCATTCACCATTTCTGTGCAGGTCCATGGACCTGATGGGTGTGAAATGATATACCTGTATAGCAATAGGTATGAGGCCTTCATCTGGATGTTGGTACAGGAGGCAGAGTGGAGCAGCAATGTACTGAGGTTTACCCTTGATTGTGTTGGTGGGAATCCCATCCATTATGGCATAGTCTAATAAGTAGATATTCCCTGCCTGGACAGCAGAAAAGTGGAAAATTACAAAAAATATCAATATGGAAGAGCCAGAGTGTGTGAAATGGCTTCAAGAGATAAATTACACAAGTTTGTGGTTATGGTGTTACATTAAATTTTGCACAGATTGTACAAATAGATGAAGGAGCATTTTTCCTCACCTTGAGTTCTTTGTCCAAGTTGGTCCGGGAGGCCATGGAGCTCTGCACCATGTCTGGAGTGACAGGAAAGTTCTCTGGCAGCTTCTTGCATTTCTGGATCATCCTTGGGTTAGAGCCATTCATACACTGGTAGCCGAAGAACCAGTCATCCTTCCAATGCTCCATACAGTACTCTGATGCAGACGCACACATATTGGGTGAGTATTGGCGATTTTAGATAGTGATAGTTTAGATAGTGTTTAAGTGTGCTCAAGCACACTTAAAAGTCATCTCAGTGCCTCTAGAAAAAAATCAAATTATTATTTCTGCTCAGTGTGACTCTTTATTGCGTTTTGCTCCCATTTATGGTCATATTAGTTTTTTGTTCGCTCCGTTTAAGATGCAGCATGAATTTGGAGGCAGTAAATTCAGTTAACTTTAATTCAGTTTATTTACATAGTGCCAAATCTCTACTAAAGTTATCTCATGTCACTTTCCAAAAAGAACAGGTCTAGATCATACTCTTATATATAATCTTTAATGTAGAGAGACCCAATATTCTGCCATGACCAAGCACTTGGCGGCAGCAGCAAGGGAAAGCTGCCTTTTAGCATACAGAAACCTCACAAAAGACCCCAGCCCTTGGCACGTGGCCTCTGCTTTGACTGGTTGGGTTGAGAGAATGTCACACAGACATAGATCGATAGCAAAAATAACAATTATAGCAAAAATAACAGGAATAATGACACTATAGCTAATAATAATGATGATGATATCTGTAGTAATTGTAGTAAAAATGATAAAAATAATAATTTAGAAATATGATTAATATCCGTGATAGCATTTGGTGTCAAGCAGACAATTATCATGTAAAAACCCAATTTCAATTTCATATATGACCCTAAAGAAAGAATTCTTTTTCTCCATATAATTATTGTGGATGTAAAAACATATTAAGTATACGTGTATATTAAACACAGGGCTTCTCTTGTGTATTAGAAATATAATACAAATACTTCCCAGACCTAAATTATTTTTTCCTATCATCTTTTATGTGGAGCGTGTGTGTATATTAACCCACCAGCTATGGGGCTTCGCAGCTTCCAGAAAATCCGCTTGAAATCATCCAGGTCATTCCAGGACTTCCCAAACCTGATGGACAGTTTCTTCAGCGACAGCTCTAGCAAGCTGATGAGAAACAAGGATGTACTTTATGTTCATCACATGGTTTGGATACAGATCTGATTATACCCTACATTATAGGAATTCAGCTCTCATCTGGGGACCAAAAAGACAATTTCCACAAGTTCATCCATTTGTGTCTGTGTGTTTGCGTGTACATCACTTACGCATACTGCAAAGAATGTTCAAAATCGCTCCTCTTCTCATTGTCAAAGCGAACATCTTGGGGTAAATCTTCTTCTGTTTTAGCATCAATACATCTGGGAATCCCTGGAGACCATGTGACCCATCTGACAGTAATACACAGTATGATGCAACTATTAATACAAAGAAAACTTAAAGCTAACCCCCCTGGAAAGTAAAGTGGTATCTTTGTGTTCTTGGCTGTGTTAGACCTGTAAGTCATTTGTCTCGCCTGCAGTTCCATCTTCCTGTGTGCCAGCAGCTGAGGTAAGGAGTCATCCATCAGTGTCTTTGCTGCAGAGGCATGTAGAGGAGGGAAACAGGAAATAAAAAAGTTAAAAGTAGGTCTAGGACAATGATTCCTATCCATGGGTACTTGTAGGCCTAGCCCCAGGAACTTCTGCTGTTGCCAGGGAGGTACATAAAGATACTGTAAAGTAAAAATATAAATAAAAATACAATATATAGACAAAAGTATTCGAAAACACCTTTTAGTGTTGAATTCAGGTGTGGTATGGGGCCGTTTTTCAGGGGTTGGTTTAAGCCCTGTACTTCCAGTGAAAGGAAATCTTAATGCTTCAGGATGCCAAGACATTTTGGACAATGCTATGCTTCCCTTTTCGAGCATGACCATGTCCCAGTACACAAAGCACAGTCCATAAAGACATGGTTGGAGGAGTTTGGTGTGAAAGAATTTGATTGGCCCACACAATCCTCAGAATGCAATGTCATTAAAGGTGGCTGTGGGTCAGGAAGTAGAGCAGTCAGCCATCAGTCAAAAGGTCAGTGATTCAATCCCCCCACAGTCTACATGGGGAAGTGCCCTTGAGCAAGACACTGAATATCAACCTCTCGATGGCTGTTCCATTGCTGTGTGAGTGTTTGTGTGAAAGGTTATCACTCCTGATGATCAAGTAACATCTAGCATGTTGTCCTCTTCCACCAGTGTATGAATGTGTGTGTGTGTGTGTGAATGGATGAATGCTGGCTAGTATCGTAAAGCTCTTTGAGTGGACAGTCAGACTGGAATAGTGCTATTTAAGTTTGGTCCATTCCATTTACCATTAAAAGGAGGCTTACAGTGCCACAGCTCTACCACCACTTGGCAGATCTGATCACAGCCTGGTCTTCCTTCAACCTACACACAAATCCTGTGTGTTGAAATGCCACCCACTCCTTTAGGAAATGGACACCAGAGGCTAGCAAGTCTCTTAGGGACTGTTTCAAACACACAGTACTGTTGGAGCCACAGGGGAACAGCATTGATAGGATGGCTGACAGCATCTCAGTCATCTACATCAACTTCTGTAGGGACACTCTCATGCCAGTAAGGACCATACACTGTTTCCCTAATAAAAGCATGGATCACCAGTGACATCAAGGTGCTCCTCAATCAGAAGAAGGCTTTTGGGAATGGGCACAAGCAGAAGATCAGGAGTGTAATATGAGCTGAAGAAGGTGGAGAGAAGATGATGAACATCACTTGCTACAAGAAGACGTGTGTACGTATCTGTAATTTGTAAGTATGTGTCTATTTATCTATCTAAAGTCCCTGTCAGTGTAATGGTCAGGTTTGTCCCAATACTTCTGTCTATATAGTGTATATCAACATATTGAGTCAGCTATAAGAATTAATTTAGGTGTTACTGCAATTGAAGGTGTGTGAAAAGTAGTAGGGAAGTAGGCCTCTATACTAACATTTTCAGAAATGAATGATATGAAGTCAATTTTACCACTGGGTGTTGCAGCTGACTCAGTTACCGC
The DNA here is from genome assembly GCF_020382885.2 of Scatophagus argus. Taxonomy (NCBI): domain Eukaryota; kingdom Metazoa; phylum Chordata; class Actinopteri; family Scatophagidae; genus Scatophagus; species Scatophagus argus. The sequence continues at coordinate 1,670,817 of NC_058515.1, read as the reverse complement.
TCTAACTGAGCCCATAAGTGTAGCAGCACCACAATCCATTATGACACACTGTCTTTGTATTTGAAATAATTTCTAAAAATTAACATTAAATACTACCTTTGAGCAAGGCAGTACCTGTACAGCTTACCATGAAGAGTTGATTCTGAATGCCGAGATTCTTTCCTACCTGTTCCCTCTCTTATCTCGATCTTGACATCTCCAATAAGCCAGCGGTAACACGGGAAAATAAGCGCTTTGTCTTCACCTGGTGGCTGCACACTGACATAGCGACAGAACCAGTTATCTTCCACCCAGTACCTCTGTTTCTCCAGTCTGACCAGCAGCAGGGATCCTAATGGTGAAGGGCTATTCACCTTGTACTGATCCACCTGACAGAGATATATGGATGGAGAAAAAGAAAGAAATAATTGCAAACATTAAAAGTAGTCATACATCAGTACAATCACTATTGCATTTCAAACTAACAGCTTCAGAGTTTCTGTCGCATAAATCTGCAATCACTCCAGCCTTGATAAAGTGTCTTGTGAGTGAATGTAAAATTAAATAAGAAAAAAAAAACCCTGATTATTTCTCAGAGTAAAAATGTTGCCTCTTCATGTCAAATGGATAGGTAAGGTGGTTGGGCATGTGATTAGGGTACATATGGACCTCTCGCAGGACACAATCAAATATGAGAGGATCCTGAGGCAGACCCAGAATGCACTGGAGGGATTACATGGAACTACATCTTATCTTGCAATCCCCCAGGAGCAACAAAAGGGCAAGGCTGATGTACAATGGTTGAAGGAGAAAGGATTTCAAGATGGCGGCGCGGGTGTTTGTATTCGTGTTTTTACTATTTCAGACTTGACTTGAAGCCTTAAGCCTTAAGTACAATTCAGTAAGGACTGAATTCTCAGTCAATTTAATTAAAGAGTTTGGTATAGACCTGCTCTAATTGGAAAGTGTCATGAGATAACCTTTGTTGTGAATTGGCACTATATAACTCTGGCTCACTTTATGACATAATGTCCTATCTAGTGTTCTAAATCTATAGTTTGATTAATATCAGGGTGTACAATACATGCCTATCCCGGAAATGGTTTCTCAATTTCTTTTAAAAGGCTTTTCTGTCAAGTTCTACAAGGTAATCCCAAGCAGCTGGATGCATGGCCCTCACATGAGGGTGTTAAATATTACTAAAATGATCAAATGAGATCCAGAAGGAAAAGGGTTTAGATTTCATGTTTTCAAACCTCTTCAGATGGGATTTGATTGAACAGTTAATGGGTGCTCCACAGGTGGATACCAGAGGTAGAAATTCCAATCACATTGCTGATTTGGAATGTTTCATTTAGCAAGTTCAAAGACTGATTGTCAGACTATTTAGTTCTCTTCACTGTTCATGCTATAAAATGGGTTGAAATGTTATTGTTGACAGCTGAGTGCTGCTCTTGATTGGCTCAGACAGGTGAATGACCAGGAATTCAATACCACAGCTCCACTGCCTGATCACTACTGCACAGACTCTGGCTCCAAATTATGTCACCAGTGCAAAATGGCAGCACTCATATCCAGGATATTTTGGCTTCATTTCTGTATGGTTGAAGGCATTGGAATCAAGATAGATAGATAGATAGATACTTTATTGATCCAGAGTGAAATTCAACCAATAAAGATGTCCATCTTTATATATGATAATGGTTCAAACATAGATCTGTTCCCTTACCAATAAATGATCATATCATCATTCCAAACACACTTACTGCTCCTCGACAGAAGTCCAGTCCAGGGTTGTCCAGCAGGGTGCGTTCACTCTCTCCATTCTCCCCCACCAGTGTCACAAAGATGTAATTGTTGGTGCCTGAATACGCTGCTGTACCAGTTGCAATTGTTACAGTGTAGACTTCCATCTATGGACATGAACATACGTTTGTTAACCAAGGGTTCAGTTGTCAACATATAGATATTTAAAGGCCAGGTAAATGTTCCTGGACTGAAGCTGTCTATAGGTAACATGTTGTTGCATATCAGTTTCGACTCATCACCCTCCATCAGATCACCCTCCATCAGATGTTTTATGTTCTGTTATTCTCTTGGTTCTGTCTAATAAGGGAGTCCAACGAGCAGGGTATCCAGAGGTCACAAATGCACAAGATTTTAAGTTATGTCTCAGGCATGTCTTCACACCACACCTTCTCTGTAGTACAGGTGCACCACAGGGAATAGTTCTGGCTCCCTTTCTGTTCACTCTATACCTCTGATTTCAGGTACAACACCCCAACCTGCCACCTACAGAAGTTCTCAGATGACTCTGCGATCGTCGGCCTCATCATGGACGGAGACGACAGAGAGTATTGAGAACTCATCCAGGGATTTGTGTACTGGTGCCAGGAGAACCACCTCCAAATCAACACGGGTAAAACCAAGGAGCTGATGGTGGACTTCAGCAGGTGCCAACACACCCCACCCGCACTGGTGAACATCCAGGGAACAGACATTGAGAGAGTCATCTCCTGCAAGTACCTGGGCGTTCACCTCAACAATAAACTGGACTGGACTGACAACACTGACGCCCTGTACAAGAAGGGTCAGAGCAGACTCTACCTGCTCAGGAGACTGAGGGCCTTTGGAATACATGGTCCACTCCTCAGGAGTTTTTATGACTCGGTGGTGGCATCAGCCATCTTTTATGGTGTGGCCTGCTGGGCAGGCAGCATCTCTGCCCGGGACAAAAAGAGGCTGGAAAGACTGGTGAGGAGGGCTGCCTCATCCCAGTGGATGAGGTGGGTGACAGGAGGACGATAGCCAAGCTGTTGTCCATGCTGGAGACCCCCTCCCACCCAATGCAGGACACTCTGACAGCACTGGGCAGCTCCTTCAGTGACAGACTGCTCAACCCGCGCTGTGTGGAGGAGGTACCGCCGCTCCTTCCTGCCCAGTGCTGTCAGACTCCACAACATTCACAGCTGATAGACTGGACATTTAAGCTGTTGAATGTGTTAACTGGACAATAAATCATGTGCAATAATGGGACAAATGGTCACACCAGACCTGCAAGAATACATTTGTAGTAATAATTGTGCAATAATCCTTACTCATGTACTACTACTGCTGGGATCAGTACAAAAATGCTTAGTCTTTCCCTGAAACAAATCGGTCAATAATCAATCCATCCACTAATCATAACTTGAGGGACTCTAGTGTGAATAGTATTTTTCTTTTCTGTACTGTGTACAGCAGCAGGTATTTGTTTCCTGTGTATTTATTTCTTTTTTTTTATTCTTTTAGCCTGTCAGCCATTTGCACTACTGTTTATATTGTTTACACTGTTGTTTATATCATCTACTGTTTTCACTATATTCCACTGTTTTTATATTATATAGCATTGTTTATATTTATATTTATTTTGTTTAGGAAACTGGGCTTATACTGGGACCGGGGAAACTAATTTCGTTCCACTCATGTTTTACGTGTGTGAAATGACAATAAAGCTCCTTGAATGCTCATCCTTCCCTTATTCTTGCGTGCTTTGCACCCTCTATATCCTGTTTGCTGCTGTAACACTGTAGTTTCCCAGGAATGGGACTAATAAAGGATTATCTTATCTTATCTTATTAACAGGTGAATTAATACCCAGTGACAAATGTTTGCAGTGCAACAGGTAATATGGAAGAGCACATTTACTGTTACATGGTTCTGTCATATTTCCAGTAGCCTCTTTTACACAGCCTGTTTGAGTAAGTCTTTCTATTTCACTTTTAAGCTGACAATGGAGGTAGTAACAGAGCCGAATCAATGTTTGTGTAAAAACTGTACATTACACATGCTGCTGTGTTACAAGTCACACATCCATTGGCATGCTTTCACAGACTCACGTTATACATACATTATAGCATTATACTTGTTTGGTTCAGTGTAAAAAGAAAAGCCGGTGTCCTCTTTCACAGCAGTATCGCAATATCTCTGCTCAAAAAGAGCTAATGAGTCATTTGTTTTTCCTGTTTAACATTTAAGTCAACACCACGCTTGCAGTTTGTACATTTCATGTTTAAAAATGGAAATGGCTCATCGTACAATGCACGCTTCATAAAAAGGTGTTCCCAGTTTTGGTGTAAAAGAACTTGACCAGGCTAGGCAATGCAATGCCGTGCATTTCTACCTTTTCCTCATCACCATATGCAAATAATACTGAATTCAAAATGTACATTGTAATATGATACCCTTCAGCCCAAGATCCTGCATTCAACAGTCTCAAATGACTTGTGTAAAAAACACACTTCACAAAAAAAAAAAAAAAAAATCAATTTCAGACTTACTTTCTTTGTGACAATGAGTCAGAAAATATCATTTGTAAGACTGCATACAGTAACAAAGGCCATACGTTTAAGGTGGGTGGACTTCTTCAGTATTCATTTTAAGTTAGTAAGAACACAGAAGTTTCATATCAGTAAAACAAACAAATAAAATAACCCCTACACACAGACTAGTACCTACTTTTTGACACCCACTGAAACACAAACTAGGAGTCATCAGGACTCTACACCACCAGGCAGAGAGTGTTCCTTCCAAGGAAGAGGGAAGAGAGATGCAATGCACACATATCAGGGAAGCATTAAAAATGTGTGGCTATCCAAACTTTGACAAATCAACTAGGAGACACGGAAAACAACACCAAACTTGTTCCGTATGTGGTGGGATTGTGTGAGAAACTCAGGGATTTTCTCAAAGCACAAGATCTCAACACACTCCAAACACAGCAATACTTTCAGACAAACACTGGTCCATCCTAAAGACAAAACATTTACAGACAAACTAAACAAAGTGGTTTATGCAGTAAAGTGCAGTGAGGAGTGCTCGGACCTCTACATAGCGGAAACCAAACAACAACTCCTCAGACGCATGGCACAGCACAGGAGAGTCAGCTCATCTGGACAAGACTCTGTGGTTTGCAAAATGACTGTGATTGGCTGGATGGCCATTAGGAGTGTTAGGATCAACTGATCTTGGCCGATACATCCATTCAATGGTTGATGAGCCGATATGGTTGATGCAAAGTGATAACATCCGTCCATATCATCATATTTTAAGATACATTTTTATTTTGGAATCCCCATTGCAGATTAATGTCACCATTTCCATCAAAATATACCTTATTCCTAAGCATTCAAACAGCGCTAGCACCAAGTAAGTAATGGCAAGCAGCCAAGAAAATGCTGGAAAAAGAGAAGGTTGTTATGAGGTCAGGAAACATGACCAGTCTAGCCAGTGATCTAAGTTTGTCACTTTCACTACCGCAATTGAATTGTCTATGAACCTTGGCAGTTATTATTGGGCCTGATTTCAAATGTGAAATAGGTTTTCATATCTCATTTCATCAGTGCTGCAGTTATCACAACCTATAACCTGTGAATGCAGCATGCTTGCCCCAACTGCATCCAACACCTTAGGGATGTACTGGAATGCACACTGGGAGCCAGGCCTTATCACACATTGTTCACCATTTTGGATAACCCCCTAACAAAAGCTAGTTATCACTTCACACTGTGTGTAATTCTGGGTTTACCAATTCAGCTTCAAGCATTTTCATATTTTTCTCATCAGCTGCAGGTGTGAAAAAATACCATGAAGCAAATTATATTGCATAATATAAGGCCTTGTGCACAAATGTAATAACTAGGAGTTATACAGACAGCTTTGAGCAAGAAACAAAACATAGGGAGAGATTGGCAAAGACTGGCACCTGCTGTGTGTATAGAACCAGGCAGCAAGCCACCACGTATGAGAGTTTGTGCTTTTGTGCATGTTGAAAGACATACCACAGATGTGGGTGGGAGGGGTTGCTGTAGGAGCTGCTGTGACCACTAAAACCAGGCTGACTTCTGGCATCACTGGGGGCATACATGCTCTCACAGGTAACTCTCATATAATTCTTTCACCTCCAACGCAATCACACTCCAGATGTGATCATGATGAAAGTGACCAATCAAAAGATGGTCAATATCTTCCGTGATGTCCACCACCAAAAAAAATTGGTTGATTTAAGCTTTCCAAGCAGAAACTCTCTTGTGAGTGTTGGCTGCTAGTGTTCTTGCAGCTAGTTCTATAATTGCAGGTGCCATTTCTCCCTGTTTTTTTGGCTCACTGTTTGTACAGCTCTTGTAGCAACCAGTACGGGAATGTATGACATTTAAATTGTTCCTGAATATGTTTTATCACATTCTCAACATATACCATATACTTCAAGCCATAGGAGATGTTTTTGAAACAAACAAACCCTGACAATCATAAGATCTACATGTCAACAATGCGGTATTAGTAAATAGATAAGATCGTAACTTATTTCCACAGGAAATGTTGAGTTTATACGATATAACTCTTTAGTCAGAAACAACCCCATGAAGTGTGTACTGACAAGTTAAAGACTATGAGTTGAACTGCAATCTGTCTCCTGATTTGTCTGTGTGGGTCCTCCTGACTGTGCTACTCCAGTCATTACACTATTACACTAGCCTGGTATTTCATAGGAATCAATGATCAGAAATTAATAGCTGTGTGACAGCTAATGTAAAGGGTTAGAAAACAAAGTGGTGCAGAAGCTAAAGTTTTTTGCCTCTTTGTCTTAACATACAGGGGGGTTAATATTCTTCATCATACATCTGTCAATTTAAGTGGTAAGAATGTTAGAGATAACGCATTGGAGCGTTGTGTATTTTTGATGTAAGAAAGGTTGGCCAAGACGTGGCCGGGCTAGACTAAGACTAAGATAGGTCACTAACATTGAACGTGATATACAGGAGTATCATAGAAATACAAAAGAGACGCAAAATAGGGTTTTTCCACACAAGTTATTCAGTTGATAAATACATAAATGGTAACTTTGTGTCTTTGTTCACAGCCAGTAACAATGTTTATTGCTGTCCAGTTGGCAGTGCATGCTTCAGGTGCAACTGGGAAACAAGAACACTTATGAACACAAGGGTATTTGTTTGACTGTGCCTTAGTGTTCCATGTATTGACGTATACTCAGGTGCATTCTGTAAATGTCAGAAGCCGAGCAACATCTGCTGTATTTGAATATATGGAAACTAACTGTTGTATCACTATAAGTTGTGAAGAAGAATAAACATACAGCTTAATATACAGCTGCAGGGTTTATCTCTACACATCTCCCTGACACTAACCAGGTCACGGGGGGGGGGGGGGGGGGGGGGCAATACTATTCATTTCTGATGCTTTGGTCCTCGTTATGTGAGTGTTATTTCCTGGTAATATTCGAATATCATTTCAAGAGAAAGCAAATTTGTAAACCACACTGATGCAAATGATCTGATGAAAGAAAAGATAAGTGGTCTGAAACAGCCCATATGTCGGCAACAGTATGTGACTAAGACCTTTTATAGGCAACATGAGTTTTGTGTGATGTGCCTTGATATCGTATCTTTGTATTACTTAACTGTAGCACTTTTGTCTTAGTCATTTTTGTCTCTGTTACACTGCGTTCTCATCACGCCCTGTGCTCCAGATATGGCCTTTGTTTCCACCTCAAACCATTTGTCCCCATTTTGGAACCAACCTCGTAACATTTTATAACTTCTCCTTGCTTCTCAAGCTTCATGTTTATTCTTAACTGTATATATATTCCTTTGTACAGCTGAACTGAGCTCTGCCTCGTGTTACTTTTTCCTCCAAGCTCAATGCTTTCAGAAACCTAATTCTAAGGGTCAGTACAGTCACTGATGAATTATCAAAATGATCAACTTTGCTTGCCTCCAAGCAGTAATTGAACGCAGATTGATCCTACGTTAAGCCAACACACTCAACTTACCAAATACGGTGATGAAACTATGTGTTCCTACAGTGGTGTCAGTGATAATGAGATCAAACAGATCCACAGAGCAGTATCAATTAGAAGTTTTGCCTGTTGATGCAACATATGAACATGAGGAAATAATCACAGTCAGCAATACAAGAAGAAACAGAAAAACATGCCTTGGTTAAGAATTGAAATGAATATCAGTTTCTTCTTCTTCTATTTGTTTGTCTTCTGACACTTCCCTTTTTTTTCTCTCTCCTCTCCCTGTTCTAGTTATTTTCTCTTTCTCTGTTTTAAAAGTCCTTCTATAAGATCAACAGTTACCTTTTCAGCATGGTATCAAAATGCAAAAAATCCTCTTGTCTGTTGCCAGCTTTTCCTTCTTCTTTTTAATCTTCTCAGCTCCCTCCGTCTTACTTCACACACTCCGCTCAATCAGTCCTTTCTATGGTGTCTCCTTGCACTTCAACACACACATACACACAGAAAGGGAGAGAGAGAGAGAGAGAGAGAGAGAGAGAGAGAGAGAGAGAGAGAGAGAGTTGCAAAAGAAGAGCTGGACATGGGCTGAGCAACATGCAAGCAGCGGCTGTAAAAACTTCATGTTCAAAAACAGAATCTAAAGTTCATACACCAAGTTGTATGGATATTATCTTTTAAAATACCTTCTGAGTGATAGATTTCTACGGAGAGCCATTTTATTCCAAATTAAATCAATAAATATGGCTATGAAATAAACCCAATAAATAAATACATTTATTTCAAATTGATGTTTTGAATAAAACTACATCTGTTTATTTCATGGTACTTTTATTTCATGGCTTTATTTATTTCCATTTCCGGTATGCAAATGAGGGAGCATGGTTATCTTCACAAAGCACATGTTGTGCAGATAGGATGGAACATGTTTGTGATGTTAGAGATAACATGCTGACCTTAGCTGCTGAAATTGATCAACATGGCTTGTCAGAGGACACAGTTTTGGCATGCAATGAAAATTTTGAGCAGACAAATTTCATTTCCACAGGACCAGTCATTTACATGCTTCCCATTCAATGTCTGTGAAATGCATTGCAATACATTCTGGTAGATCAGAATGCAGAGGGTTGAACTACCACAAGGCAACATTACAACATTGCTGCCCCAGCAGGCAACAGCGTATGTGATGGCACTCAGCATCGTCCTGCAGATGTTGAAGGACCTCAGCAGCCTCAGAAAATAGAGGCAGCGGTGGCCCTTTCTGTAGACAGTGTCCACGTTCTTGCACCAGTCCAGTTTGTGGTCCATAACCAGTTTGTGGTCCAAGGGAGGTTGAGGACTAGTGAGTGTCAGAACTACTGTCTAGGATGAAACAACAAAGACTCAGGAGTACATCAGGAAGATGTCCCACAAAGATGAACTGATAAGTGAATACCTCCAGCAGAAGAAACCTGGTAATGATGATAGGAAGACAAACCATCATGAAGGGACAAGCTCATGTGCCACCAACAGATAGTGGCTAATACAAGACTAATACAAAGAAATCGTACCAATGGCTGGAATAGGCTGGATTGAACAGCACAGAAGTGGTAATTGTGGCAGCACAAGAACAGGCCCTCGGTATAAGGTCAATAGAGGCTGGGCTCCGCTACACCAGAGAGGTGTAGGCTGTGCAAGGACACCCATTAGACAGTTCAGCACATGACAGCAGGGTGTAAGATGATGGCAGGAATAGCATACATTGAATGCCATAACCAAGTGGCTGGCATAGTATAAAGAAACATCTATGCTGAGTATGGGCTGGAAATCCCAAGGTCAGAATGGAAGACACCTCCTAAAGTGGTGATGGCAAACCACTTGGACATTGTGGTGGTCATGGTGGTCAACAAACAACAGAAGATGGCAGTAGTGATGGATGTAGCAATCCCAAGCGACAGCAACATCATAAAAAGGACCGTGGGAATCTTGAAAAATAACAGGGTGTGAAAAAAGACTTGGCAGAGATGTGGCAAGTAAAAGCAAGAGTGGTCCCAGCGGGAAATGGAGCACTGGGGGCTTGGATCCCCAAACTGGAAGAGCGGCTCCAGCAGATTCCTGGTACAACATTGCGGTTAGGGTGTTGGACCCGTAACCGGTGGATCGCTGGTTCGATTCCCCGTCCCGGTGTCCATGGCTGAGGTACCCTTGAGCAAGGTACCTACCCCCACTGCTCCCCGGGCGCTGCACGCGGTCGCCCACTGCCCTGGGTTTGCTGTGTGTGTGTGCACGTCACTTGGGTGGGTTAAATGCAGAGAACAAATTTCGTTGGAGTGAGTTCCCTCCAATGACAAAATATGTCACTTTAATCTTAATCTTAAATCTTTAATCTTAATCTTAATCTTAATCTTTTAATCTTGTTCTATGTGAGCTATCCATATACATTTGTTGTTGAAAGATGATAGGTAATTCACAGTTGGAGAGGGGAGTTTACAAAGAGGATCTGTCAGCAAGAAATAATTTATTTCCAAAGATTACCTGATTGCAACAGTCTACATGGCGAAACAACTCACATTTCACAAGCTTTCAGAACAAGACTTCTCCTTGAAAGAGGCTCGTGTTTCTGATTAACCAAAAAGGATTTTATGCTTTAACAAAAAGGTTTATGTCTCCAGGGGGGGCACTGAAAGTGACAAGTGCAGCCTGACAGTGTCAAAAAACACTTACCACTCAGTAGATTTTGAATTTTTAATAATTGAAGTTGCCTCAGAAGATTATGTTACAGTCACTGCAGCTTCCAGCTGAGGAGACCAGTTCCAAAATTTCTGGTAAATATGAATCATATACACACCCAAATATGTAAACATATGGCTTCAGTTTAAAAATACTACAATGCCCCTTTAAGAAGTAGATGTAAGAGTGATATTATTCTCTTCCCATTTCTCCAATTGTTTTGTCTGTGTGGCTCTGTCGTAATCATTGCCCATCAGTGGTGATCCCTAGAAGTTTGCCTCAGAGACTTGCATCCGCATTGTGGTTGTCCACCAAGAGCTTCACCTTAAATTGATTCTGTTTTTAAACCTAAATTTTTCTTAGACTTTCAGATCCATTCTACTTTTACCCATGTTTTAAAGGAGTTTTAGCCAAGGGGTTAAGCTGATGAGTATCCACTTCAGCTGCTCGTGTGGGGGTCCGTCCCTGTACATATTGAATATGCAGGGTGGAGATATAGTGTCTCCACTCAGTGAACCTGGTTACCATGTAACCGACCATTCTGCATGGTGGGTCTGAACAGACAGAAACAGACGATTGAGCAATATTGAAACAATAAAATAATTTGGGTTATGTCAGCTTTTGACTTACACACAGATTTTGAGAAATTGTTGATTTATCTTTTTTGAGAACCCAAACTTCATGGTGCAATAGTAACTCATTAGTGTACCCTTTAAATTGATATTTCAGGATAATAGGCCTGAAGCATCATTTGTTATTTAGGTAATGAAATAATATAGTTGTAATTCCATCCAGAATGCATTTACCTATCCTTCGTAACCCAAAGTATTTAATGGTGATTAAATTTCAAAATTAAGTAATGAGTTACATGTAAGATTCTCTATGACCCTTTTTGCCTTCATGGCCGAGATTTGTACTGATCTGAAGATAGTCAGAATCAGTGCTGCAAATGTTAAATGTGTTCAGTAAAAAGAACTTAAATTAACTATGTTGTCAGTGACTATGAATCTTTTAGAACTTAAGTCAATGAAACAAACAGAATCAGCCAGTTGATTCATAACAACAATAATAAACACAACAATAGGGCCAGTTTATCTTCCAGTTGTGGCCACAGCAAAAATCACAAAGCTGTGCACACTACACACTTAGTCTTACCTCATAAAAGTATGCCATAGTTTCTCAATTTTTCGGTGTGAAAATATTATCCATCCATCTCCTTCCGCTTCATCCGGAACCGGGTAGCAAGGGCAGCAGCTTGAGCAGGGATGCCCAGACTTCCCTCTCCCCAGACACTTCCTCCAGCTCTTCTGGGTGGACCCCAAGGCGTTCCCAGGCCAGCCGAGTGACATAGTCCCTCCAGCGTGTCCTGAGTCTTCCTCGGGGCCTCCTCCATGCCCGGAACACCTCCGCAGGAAAGCATCCAGGGCATCCGAAACAGATGCCCGAGCCACCTCAACTGACTCCTCTCGATGTGGAGGAGCAGCAGCTCTACTCCTCCCAGGTGACAGAGCTCCTCATCCTATCCCTAAGGGAGCACCCCGTCACCCTGCGGAGGAAGCTCATTTCAGCCACTTGTATCCGAGATCTCGTTCTTTCGGTCATGACCCAAAGTTCACGACCGTAGGTGAGGGTAGGAACGTAGATTGACCGGTAAATTGAGACCTTCACCTTATGGCTCAGGTCCCTCTTTACCACGATGGACCAATACAACAACCACAGTACTGCTGCACTGATCTGCCTGTCAATCTCACGCTCCCATCTTCCCTCACTCGTGAACAAGACCCCAAGATACTGAAACTCCTCCACTTGAGGCAGGAACTCTCCTCCAACCTGGATGGGGGGGGGGCACCTTTTTCCAGCCTCGATTTGGAATATAAAATATTACAGACTCAAAATCTGCTGACTTGCCCCTGAGCAAGGCATCTAACACCTGACATGGCAGCCCACTGCTCCTGTGTGTGTTCACTACATGTAGTGTGCTGTGCTGCATGTGTGTTCAACCAGGTAATGGATGAATAGCTCACAGCTATGCAACATTTCAGTACTAAACAGCTGTGAAAGAGTTCTAGAAAGCGAGAGGGAAACGAGACAGTTCTGTTGTCTCTCATGTGTTCAATGTCAGTTGTGTTCCAAAGCTGCAGTTTAGCGGATTTCTGTTGGTGTCATCGACATGGGGAGTCAGTGGTTGTTTCTTGTATAATTTTCATGTATAAGTATCCTTTAAAAAAAAAAAAATACTTAAACACTGCAAAATGTTAATATGTAATATAGAACTGGAGTACACATGTCTCAATTCACACTTGAGGTGAATTTGTGTAGCTCAAAACACTAAAATTCAAAATACAATATAAAAATGTTTTTCCAAAAATAATGTTCTGGTAACAATGGGAAATCTACAAACCTCACTGACTAACTAAATGTAATGTAGGTGAACCAACTTATTTTTTTTGTAAAGAGTGAGAACCCAAGATTATTTTTAACCAGTAAATTATAGAAAAACTATAACGTATGTAAGCCATGTCTGATTTTTTTTCTTTTTTTTTTTACTTCTTTATATCAAAGCATATGACTGTGATGACAAAACATACAGAGCATAAAAGATACATATAAATGCAAGAAAACTACTTTATAGTCTTAACTGTGGGACACTGTGTACTGTATACAACAAAGGCATTGGAGCATTCTGGGTAACAGAGCCTCACCTTGCTGGGCAGCTGTACTAAAGAGCTGTAGGAAATGTACTGCTTCTTGTACTTAATATAAGACTAGTTATTGTTAAGCTAGGTGATTTGACACAGCAAAAAGTCTTACAACCGCTCACCCAAATGTTCCCATGCCCATCATACTGTAGCTTGAAGTTGGCATTACTGTTTTAAAAAAAAAAAAAAAAAGACTTAAGACTATATTCTACCAGTATTATTTGAACACAGTGATGTAACTAAACCTTGGAAATGTCATGAATGATACAGTATCCTTAGATTATATATTATATACATGATAATTTCCATCAGATCAGTTCAGGTTGGCAAATGTTTGACTGGTTTGATCCAGAGGCACCGTCTTCATCATCAGGTGGGCAGGCAACAAAATCAGCCAACATGGAGGCCATGGTATCATCATCCAGCTGAGCAAGACAGGGAGACACAACTACTGAAATATGCTGTGATGCTGATGAAAGGAAAATCTATTCAGTCACTGTGGCAACTGCTATTCCTCTAACCTGATTGGATGTGACAGAGAACACAAGGACACCCTGTGAGCAGGTTTGTGTGCCAGTGTGCACATGCTACAGTTATCTTCTAATTCATCCTCAAAAAGGCAGAGTAATGTAACTATAACCATATATATATATATATATATATATATATATACACATATATTTATACTCACAGATACTGTATGTTTTTTTTTCTTCTTCTTCTGTATGACCCTATTAAATAAGCCATAAATAAATAAATAAATAAAATCAGCCATGAATGTTTACCTTTTTCTTTTCAGTGCTTTGTCCTGCCTCTTCCTCTTTGTGTGTCTCCTCTCTCTTCCTCTTCACTCCTTTCCCGTCCTCTCCGTTACTCTCTCTACCACCCACGTCTTCTGTCTCCTGCTCTTCTGCTTTTATTGTTTCCATTTGCTCAGTGTCTGTCTCCTCTTGGTGTTTTGTACTCTGGTCCGTTGAAGTTTCAGGATCTGCCGCTGCTACATCTCCTTTTTGGACAGTTGTTGGCTCTTCCTCCCAATGACCAGATGGCAGGTGATCACTCACACTGGATTCCTGTGCCAGTTCAGCTCCTGACTCCTGTTGAGTTGAAGACGGACAGCTTTAGGTGGAAAGCTCAGTTTCCCCAGAAGAACACTAAAAATACCTGTTTCATTTTTCTGCTATTGGTAGAACCAAAACACAGATAATGTAGGAGGATATAACAATACTCCTGTCATATAACGATCCCTGACCTTCAGAGACATTTTGGGACCCCACAGTCAGGCAAGAAGATCTGGATTTAATTAACATCTCTACGGTTATGCTATTGTTGTCCCAGAATGGTTTCAGAGAAAAATTCAGAAACAAGACATCTACAACCCTGTGAAGTTTTCTTATCAAGAAACAGTTTACAGTCGGAGTGAAAAAAACAAACAAATAAAACGATAAAAAAATGCTGAATGCATTGAAACAATTTTTGTTTACATACTGATTTAGTCTTCTTGATATGTGTGCTAACTAATTAAAACCAAACTTAACAGAAAAATGAACACTTGAGCGTACATCAGTGTGATAAAATGACAGAAGCCATCTTTGGGAAAAGTTATTTGACACGTACTTTGAGTTTTTGCCCCATCTGCCTGACCTACACTGGAGCCTGCCATCAGCGGAGCGACAGAGATCCTTAAGAGGAAGTCTCATGTCGGCCATCTTTCCATACAGTCAGTGGTTTAACTCTTAAGATTTCACATTTGATCCACTGAAAATGCACTTAAATTCTTGCTAGTACTTACATTTAAACTATAACTTCAGCTTCTTTCAGTACACTTGAATTTATTTTTGTGCTCATAAATCAACTGTGATTTCAAGTAGAGATGAATGATTATTCAATTAATCATAGGTAAAACCTAAAGAAAATTGATTGCCAACTATTTTGATGATCAAATTGTTTAATTCTTTTTTTTTCATGCAAAAATGTGAATAACTTGCAATGATCTTTTGTTTTCTTTGTCGTTTCAGATAGTAAATAAAGAATCTGATGTTACTTTGGCCTCTGGAAAATTGTGATGAGCTTGACTAAACGATTAATCGCAAAAGTAACTGGCAGATTAAAGGATAATAAAAATAATCTTTATAATCTTCTTTAATCTCTAATTTCAACTCATTACAATTTACTCTTATTAAACTTATTTTATGGGGTTTAGCATTTCTTTCAACCTTTCACTCTTCCACTCTATAATTTAACTCCTAAGTGGTCAGTATGCTTCAAAAGTGAGATTTCAAAGTTGTGGTAGCTACCTGTTGATTCTTATTAGCTGTGCATTCTTCTGAGGAGGGTTTTGGCTCAGTCTCATTGTCTCCGTGCTCCCACAAGCTCGCCTCCTCCTGCCGCCCTCCTCCTCTCTCTCCTCTTCCTTCTCCTCCTCCCTCCTCCTCCTCCTCCTCCCTCTCCTCCAGTGCTCCTCCAGTGACACACAAGATCTGTGGCATTGTGGGGTCATCCATCCTTTCACTTTCATCCTCCTCTCCCTCACCCTCTCGCGCCTCCTCCAGGACTCCGATGCTCTCCACCTCTTGTACCTTCATCCTGTCCTCTGCTATCAGAGCTCTGTTGGTCTGGATCTCCTCTATCCCTCCCTCTGCTTCTCCATCTGCACTGAATCCAGCCATCCCTAGTTCATCCACCGCTGCTCGTAGCATCTTCCCTTCCTCTATCCTTATCTCTCCAGCCTTGTCCTCTGCTCCCTCCAGTGGAGGTATATCCCCATCTTCTTCCTCCTCCTCTTCCTCCAGCTCTTCTCCCTCTTCTTCATCATAGTCTTCATACTCTTCCCCATCGTAAAACTCATCCTCAGCAAAATCACTCACTTCCTCCTCCTCCTCATCCATCCCTTCCTCCTCTTCCTCCTCCTCCTCCAGCTCTTCATCATCCTCCATGTCCTCCTCTTCTTCCTCCTCATCATCAGTGCTGTTGATGTTAATGATACCAGAGTCTTCATTGCTGGCAGGCGGCGGTTGGTGTTGGTGGAGGTGCCGTCCCTGCTGCTGGCTCAGCTGATTCTGCAGCTGGTGCATTTGGAGTGGCAGACCGATGGGACCAGGCTGCCCTGCGTTGGAGGGCTGCATCAGCATCTGTTGGAGCTGAGGTCTGCCAGGCAAGGAGTCCCCCATACCACCAGCTGGAGCTGTGAGTGTGCTGGAGTTCAAAGGTGGAACCAGGGAGACCACAGAGGCACAAGAAGAAGCAAAGGAGTTGATAGGGGTGGTGGAGGTGGTGAGTTGGGGGGAGGAGGTAGCAAGATTGTTAGGGAGTGAGACCCCATCTACTGTGGTTGTTGTTGCTGTAGTGGGGACAATGGTGATCGATTCTCCTTCTGGAAGTGTAACTGTAGAGCCTCCTGGTGCAGCAGAAGCCATATTCTGAGAGTTTGCCACCGTCGTCTCATCTTGCTTGTTCTCCATGTTTAGCATACCTGGAGGAACGATGACCACGCTGTCATCCGAGTCACTGGCCAGAGAGATCTCCACATCCTCTGCTTCCTCTCTGTCGTAGCGGATGAACACGGGCCTCTGCCCCTCTAGAGGGCCCAATCCAGTAGGGTCCTGTTGGTGGTGTGCGTGTGGGGACAGGATCATCTCTCCTGGGGTGGGGGTCTGGCCCGGCAGTCCCGGAACCAGAGAGAGGTGGTTCTCCAGAGAACCTAACAGAGAAGCAGGGCCCAGGCTAAGGGAGTGGCGGGTGGGAAAGGGAGGACCGGGGGCAGGCCCCCCTAGGAGGGTTGGCAAAGTAAGTCCAGGGGTAGGTCCCTGAGAGGAGGGCAGGACTGGAGTGGTGGGTGAGGGTTTCAGGGTGAGGGGTGGCAAGGGCAAGGTGATGGAGGGAGTGCGGGGATGGAGTAGGGAGTTACAGATTGTGAGAGCCTCAGTACAAAATGTCGAGACCTGAGAGGGGAGAGAGGGGGAACAAACTCAGGGTCATCTGTGAAATGACTGACAGTAAAATGTAAACATCGCACAAAATGATTATACTGTAGAGTTTTCAGTTTCAGAGAGCGTTAACCTTTACCTTGAAGCATAATCTTCATCTTGCATATCATTATCATTATCACCTACTGACACACAATAGCCATGCCAATGCAGAGGGACCAAACCAAAAACAAAAAAAATCTGTGTGAAACTGTGGAAAAAAGTTTAACCTCAGCTTTTACTGCAACATACTCATCTCAGTAGCCTTGTTGTTAAAGCTTTTAGCACATGACAGCAACTTCAGTTTGATTTGTCTGATTTGAGTTTTGGTGGTCACCTTAAGGTTGCGGTCTATGTGTCCGTTACTGAGGATAGACACTGCGCAGGTCAGAGGTGGAGGCCAACAGGGCGATGGGACCAGGACCAGAGCCAGCAATAATCTGAAAATCCACAAGAACAAAACAGTGATATGAAAACATCTACACCACACGGTCTTCATTTTTCTCATCTTTGCTACAATTTGTAAGTCAAACTCGACACTATCTAATGCATATATGGTAGAAAGGCATGTAGTATAATTAAATGAAATGAAAGAAGAGGTTGAATTCAGCACATTGTCACCATCGACAGCATTTCTTCAACGCAAAATTTTACTTTCACAATAAAAGAAACAATTAAACTTTATATTTCCTCTCAAAATAATGTGCCCTTGAACTGGAAAGCTCTACAAATAACTGAAAATGAGCTGTAAACCTAATCTTATCCAACATATTTTACTTTACCAAACAAAAGCAGGGGCAACAGATTTATGTAACTAAACAAATGCCAGTTACTTATATCACCTTACAGTATGCTTATAAATTCAACAGGGCTGAGGTAATTACGGTAATCAGATTTTTGAAGCGTCTATTCTCAACTATGGAGAACGGCTGATCATCCAGGATCATGAATTCCATAATTTTCCTCATCATTGCTTTGGTCTTTTCACTGTTCATACCAAGGCAGGAAAGGCTCCTGGCTTGTGTCTGACACTGAGCTCTGACTAACTTTAGCCACTAACTTCAGCACCATCAGCAGCAACGCCCAGCAGGCGTTGCTGCTGATGGTGTTTTAAGTGTCTGATTAGGTTAGTTTCGTGGTAGTCCCTCACGGTTTACTTTGATCTTAGATGTATTATAAATTGCAAGCTTTGGGTGTTTTTCGCGCACAATGAAAAACTTTCCACGCTGAAGACACGTTAGCGTGCGGCTGTGATGCTAATGACTGCGCTGCTGTGCGTATGACGTGCGGCATATGTGTACAACGAACCGGCTCGAAATCTGAAATACACGAGACTGACTAGCTGGTCTCAGGTCCGGGCCAAGCACACTGAAAACTGGCCGATTCCGGTCCTGGGCCGGTGGATCGCTGCAGCTCTACTGAACACCATTCAGAATGTGATAACTAAGGTCCACAGAAGATCAATGTTTATAGCATCTGAATGAAGACCTGTGAACATGTTAATGCTAATCAATGGTAATTCAGCATATTTTGAAAAAACACAGTGACAGACATGTGGATTGACCATAGGCACAGTTTAAAAAAAACAAAAAACAAAAACAAAACTTTTGCCACATATTAGTGGAAGTGCTGAGAAAAAAAAGAGAATCAGCTCTGTGTGTCTAAGGGGTGATTTTGCATGAATCCGTGCACCTGATCAGCCAAGCTCAGACCTAGCATCTGGATATGATACAAGTTACAATAGGTTACAATAGTAAGATACAATAGGGATCCAGCCGCTTCATATAATTCACAGTCTATCTTCCTGATGGTCCTGACATCAGCAGACAGTGTAGGAAAAGGGCTGCAACTGATCCAGCATGGATATCGATGTAAATGAAGGTAGCACCTGTATAGCTCTCGTCGGGTGAGGGCACTGCTATACTGCCCACTGATCCCCCCTGCAGATTCACATGAAGTGCTGCTGCTGGACTGTTGCTGCTGTAGACGCACACACAGCGGCAGCACCAAATCATGGAGACGCTGTGGGGAAAAACAAGAGGGGGAAACCACAGCCTGACTGTTTGTTATTTCAAAAAAAAAGAAAAAAAAAAGAGAGAGAACTGAAGTGTCTATTCTGCAGCTATTCATGATCAATTCTAACAATTCAATTTTATTTATATAGCACCTTATACAATCAAAATTGTCTCTAGATGCTTTACAGAGACCCTGAGCAAGGAAAAAAAGGAAAAACTCCCTCTTAACAGGAAGAAACCTTGAGCAGGACCTGGCTTGCAAGGGGGAACCATCCTGCTGATAGTCATGCCATCATCTTGTCTAAGAACACTGCTTTTAATTTAAAACCACCGAAAGTAACAAACACCATCTCCGTTCTGTTCAGTTTGTGTGTGCTTGTTCTGCTGTTGTGTGCTCAGATACATCAGCAGCTGTACTTTCTAGTAGTCATTGTTATAATCTACTCATTCTGGTTGAGAAATCAAATTGCTGTTTTTGCATGTCTTCAGCTGCATTACCACGCAGCAGAACAACAATGTGCACTGGCATTTACCTTGTGTATATCATCTTTCAGCAGTGTACCACTGGTTAGTATGATTTGTCTCAGTGCTGTGAAGAAGAAAAAAACAATTTGTGAGATTACACTGGACCAAACAGAAGACCGGCACACAATAAAAACAAAATCATTCATCATACCAAAAGAATATTATGTAGGATTTAACCAATAAGCATCTCACCCCTGAGGGCTGCAATGCAAGTATCCTGATTAGCCAGAAGGTCTCCTTTCCTCTGGAGTGATGGTCCAACTGTGTCCGCTATGACAAGCGGTTTTGTCCGCCGGGGGCCCGGCTTCCCTCCAGGAACAACATCTGCTGACAGACCCACCCGGAGCTGTAGGACAGGATACAGAGCATGACACTCTTAAATGCTGCTGCATTGACATATGACAAACAGTATACACCTGCTCCTGGAATCTACTGGTTCCCTAAGGTTTAAAAAATCAAATATATCCACTAGGAAATTTTTACTGAAAGATACACAGTGCTTAAATACATTCAAACTCATAACCTTGTAACTGAACTAACCTTGACAGACTCTGTTTCTGGTGTGATGTCACTGAGAAGGTGGTTAAAAAGGAGCTCTGAGTGGCCAGGGCTTCCCTGAAGAATATTAGCAGAGGCTCCGGCCATCTGGACCCAAAGCTCTAAGGTTCTGTACACGGACACTCGCACGGAGCTGTAGGATTGTGGACAGACACACAAGACAAATGTTTTAGCTGCCATGTCAAAATCTGATATTACAAGACCATCCACAGTGCTGCTGCTAAATAACCCCACCTTGCCATACTCTGCTGATTTCTTATACAAGCTGATTTCTTATACAAGCTACAAGTGATGCACCGACCCACGGCCTGTAGGTCCTGCAGGTAGACCAGTGGGTCGGGCTGGTTCCGGTCAGGTTATAAGAAAATATCAAGGATTTGGGTGGGTGGAAGGCAGTGCTCATAAAACAAAACACGAACCAGTTTGTATCTTGTTATTCCCTTATTGTCACACAGCTAACAAGAAAAATGCTACTGCCTTGCTATTGTCTTCTTTAGCGCTATGCCAGTGATCGTCTTGCTTTTACCTGTAGGCTCTCTGCTGTCCCAGACTGGCTTCAGGTAGAGGTGTCCAGGCAGATAAGGTTTGAGAAAATAGCCTCTGTAGCACAGCAGCGTACTGAACCATGCTGCTACGTACACTGCAATACACACAGCACAGACACTGTCAGCCCCTCCACAGCCGTACATACAATATTATATAATATATATAATATAATATATAACTGTTATCATACAGTTGCCGGTACCTTCAGAATTATTCAACTTAATGCATAACATAAAAAAACAAAAACGGTATGTGTGTGCATATTGACACTCACGCTGTGATCAGGGCTGATAAGACGTCCAGTGTGTTGATGTGTATGATGGGCAAGACGAGTAACCTCACACTTCCATCTCCTGTTAAATTCTGACAAAGACATGCACACACACAACTAAACACGTGGATTATGACGCTTGGATTGGATTGACGTGGGACCGCTAGCATCCGCATGTCCAAGATGTTATTTAACAAAGGACAAGAGATAACAATCACCCATTTTTATCCGGCCATGGGTCAAGTTTGTTGTTTCATGAATACATTTAGAGCTACAGTATGTATTAAATCATCCAAGTCGGGGCACTCCTCCCCAGGCACTACAGTGAAATACTTGGTGTGTACTCACTATGCTTTTGGAGCTGACAGCGAGGGCTCGGCACACAAGGTTGAGTATTGGTCTGACAGGCAGACGAACAGCTGAGGCTGGATCCACTCTGTTGGACAGAAATTAGAGGCAGTATGAATTAAGAATAATATAAAATGTAATATTAAATGTATTGTATTATCAAGGCTTCATGAGGAAATGCGAGATGGTGTAAAAAAATACTTCAACAATCGGTAAGGTTCCAATGCAGTTCCTTTATTGACACTGCATGGAGCAATTCTGCCCCCCAAAATACTACAGCTATGGTACTCCACATACAGACAATCTTTTTCTTTTTTCATCATTAACCATTTGTGGACATCATAATTTAGGCCATCCTCAGTCATTTTTGTTCTATTATGTAAACTTGAGTTGGCTCTGAACTGTGTTCTCTGCAGCCACAACCATAAAAGTTCTTTTATTTTACAACTAAACTCTACATAAAAAAAAACATCGTTCATTGCTCGTCTCCACGACAGATGTGTGTTTTGAATTTAGTCAGACAGATAAAGAGGGACCATTTCTTCGGAAAAGGGTAGGTCCAATGAAAATGTGACAGCAAGGCCAATTGTTTTCACCTACACATTATTGTAATCAACAACGAATGTTTCCAGAATGACATTTCATTGCAATGAGGAGAGACGGATATCTTCAGAAATCTGAAAACCTTCAAACCAAAACTATCTTCATGGCTATAAACTACTATGGGTAAATTAGAACATTTATTAACTGATCCTTTAAAATATGTTTTTTTTTTTTGTGTGTGTGTGTGACTTTTGTACCTGAGTGAGTGTTTGAGTGCCAGGCAGACAGCTGTGTATCTGTGCTGGAGCTGCAGCAGCAGCAAGGGATCTGATTGGTCGAGGTGAGGAAAGCTCAGCTCCACTCCTGGACCTTCATATTGCACAGTTCCATCTGTCACGAAAAAAAGGGCTCATCAGACTGCAACACACGTGAACTGACCATGCCGAAACGAGAACAGAGCATGTCCCTCTAGGGAATCTAAAAAAACTTTCTCCATGTGATCTTCTGACTGATTTCAGTGCTCGCAGATATTTTCATTTCTTCCAACAAATCATGATATTAATGTCAGATTTGTAAAGTGCATTTCCATTTCTGTGTAGGTCTATTTCCAGGGCAAACACTGCCTTTCTGGCCACCAAGAGCGCTTTGTATGACAGATGGAATGTATGAGATTTTATACATACAACACAGTTAGCAATGCAAAGCATTTTGGAAATATCAGCTGTAGAGATGTCTGCCTTATCTCCAATGTAATGTAACCAAATGGAAATTTGCTTATGGTTTTCAAAAAAAACAAAAAAAAAACAAACAAAAAAAAAGACCTTTGAAAAATTCAACAACAGTATCTCTTTCCAGAAATCATTAGCCAGTTTTGATTTGGGGGTGAACTGTTCCTTTAAGTAATTGCTCCTGACTATTCCCATTGCATATCACCTCCTTCAAATAAACTGTCTAATAAATAGTGGGCGGAGCCAACGTGACATCATCCAGAAGTTAACGAGCTAGAGCTCTGAAGCCTCCACTTTGGCATTATGGTCGTCACCATCTTCACCAAATGTGAAGGTATATGGAGAAGATGGCTAAACTGTACCTGTTTCAGAACCCTGGTAGATCTGAGCCAGCTGGCTATTAGCTGAGGCCAGTAGGCAATGAATCTGATTGGTCCAGCTTTCAGCTCTGCCAGCACCCACCCCTCTTTCCAATAGGCCCCCCAGGCAGGGAAGGTGACCATAACATAGACATGCCATCTGACAGAATGACAATGAGAAAGAGAGAAAATGTTAAAAAGCCTACAAGAAAACAGCTGGACAGTCAGTGTTCTGCTTCACTTGTTGAGTTTGCACTTCACCTTTTTCTATAGAAATCTGGGGCAGTGTAAGAGAATCACAAACCTCTTGTGTTTTCGTGTTTGTATTGTCCATTCTGGAGAGGAAATAGGCTCCCAGTTTGTCCTAAAAGAAAAAAGAAATCCTCAAATGACTGAAATGAAATATATATGAACCAAAAGTTATTTGCTCATTTGTTCCTATATTGAGGAATAACTCTTTGACTCTAGTCTTCATCTGCACATCAGTGCATCTTGCCTTGAGGGATCCACATGCTCTGGGGTAGTAGGTCATACAGGCCATCATTCCCTCCATGGCTGCCAGCTCACACTGAGATCACAGGAGGAACAACAACGGTTCATCTGATGAATATCAGCTGATCATTCTTTTCACTGTCAATCTCTCTCTTGACTACCTCTTATTATCTATTGATCATTCAGGCATTTGAAAATATATTTGAAAAAAATGCTCATCACAATTTCCCAGAACCTGAGGGGAATTTTCTTCATTTTAATTTGCAAAACTGTAATTTGGTCCTTTACACATGATTATGAGGCATCATAGCCATCTTGAATCTTTCTAGCCACTATTTAAAAGGTCCTTCCCTGTTGTGATGAGAGGGATATAAGAAACATTCATTCCCCTCACCTCTGTCTTAAGGCCCAGCAGAGACGTAAGGATGCCAAGGACGGAGTTGAGGCCGACCTCCCGGGCCAGCTCTGCTAGCTGGGACGAGTACTGCAACACATCCTTCAGAATGTTCACAGCAAGCTGGATGGTCTGAACTGGAGCCTGAGACTACAGGATGGTACCCATATACACAGAGGAGAGAGAGAGAAACCAGAAAGAAGGTGCTGGGCTGCTTGGATTTTTATTTTACAGTTAGTCATAAGTCAGGTTTCACAGAAGATGCAGACTGACAGCGTTTGAGGGTGTTTATGTGTGGATGTACAGTATGTATCATACCTGTATGACCTGCTGCAGGGAGCGCAGCCAGGATAGGCAGTGTTGCTGGAATAAATCACTGGAGCTGTCCTTAACCAGCATGGAGAGTAGGCAGAGCCCCTCAAACCTGTGTGAGCACATGCACGCACGCACGGACGCACGCACACACACACACACACACACACAGGGAAAACAAAAAGATTTGCCATCATGCCGCCACTTAAACTTTCTTCTCGTTATAAACAAATCGGAGCTACCCTTCAAAAACAGAGCTATTCAGGGTAACGCCACCTTTTTATGGCGGCTTGGATTTAGACAACACTGGCTTCTTTTGCTAAACTGAAAGAGGTTTTATTTAGGTTATTTACATGCACACCGGTAACCCCGATTCAACATAGATGACCCTAACAATAACAGTGTTTCTGTTACTGAGGATTCTTCGATTTTTTAGGTTTGTAGGTGTTACCGTTAACATTTTGCAGTACAGTGTCTTCTCTTTGGTTTCTCTGTAATAAGTAATTTTTGATAAGCAAGCATTTTAGCAGTGAGCAACCAGGAGAAATAGTTTACATGTCACAATATCAAAATACATAAGCATCCATGAAAACACACTCAAAGTAAGGTATCAAAAAGTAACCGCGTTGGTAGTGAAACTTGGCTATGATATGGCCACTGTATCAAAATTTTCAGATGGTACTCAGTCCTATCGATGAATGAAACTGCACAATTTGCAGAACGTCTAATTATAAAATAAAATAAAAAATAAATTATAAAATCCGAGCATATAAATGGTGGGAAATTGTCCAATAGGCCTTGGTGGTGTGTATTTTATAAATGTTAAAAATTCTTAAAAATTATTGCATATTTGCCATTCGATAAATAAGTCAAATTTATTTAGGGATAGCATTTCTATAATTTAGAAACATCCAAAAACAATATATTCATAATAACACAACAACGTTGTAATTGTGATAGGTGGGATATAAGAAACACTCAGTCTCTCACCTGGTCTTGCTCGAGCCAAGTTTGGCATTGCTGAAACCCACGAGACCACCAACGGCGCTCGCGCCCTATAAGAGAAAAATACGTGTTAACAAAAGGTCAAGCCAAACACATTTAATAAGCACAGCAGCCTCGGTCCAACTGTATCACCAGATAAAAGCCCAGGGAGCGACAAAGCAGCTGTAGCAGCTGCAGCGCAGCGACAGCAGGCAGACAGGCAACTAGCATCCAAGCTAACGTGCCTCTTCGGACTATGTCCTACCTGTGTCGGAAACACGCCATGTTCTCTGTAGTTGGCCAACAGAGCAGGTAAATACTCCGGACGCTGCTCCTGCAGAACCGACACCAAACCCTCTGTTAGTCGCATAGCAGATGGGCCACGCAGCCAAGCCGATGTAGCCATCTTGCCTCGCCGCAAAGCAAACGTCACTAGTGTGCGACTGGGTGACGTCGATTTGATGAACTCTTGTTTTTTTTTTTCTTTGTGCAGGCTCAACATACTTGTACAGGTGGAACGAGTCAAGAAGAGAAGATTTAAATTTACTCCCGTTTACACCAACCTGACCTGTCTAGACTAGACTGTGTATTAATGCACAGTGGAACGTGTTCTTGGAGGGGTACTGACTGTAGCTGTGTCCGGTCTACTCATGGCTAATGAGCGACTCAGAGCCCTGGAGGAGGTAGAGAAAGAGATAGCCCTGATCCTACAATGTGCCGGTAAGCATACATTTCACTGAGCACCGCAGCGACTACCTCACTACAGACTCTTGTACTGCTTTGGTTATTCCCTAACAGTTAAGATTCTTCGACCCTTGATTTTATGGCCCAACAAATGGAGTAATTTCTCGGCGGTAATTGCTCCTTCTTTTATTCTTTCTATATATCTTTATTGTTTCATTCGATTTTATTCTTTTCACGTTGTCATTACTTTTATGTTTAAAGCTCGAGTAAGGCAGAGTTAGCAACTGGGCTAAGTAATGCAGTTGCACCAGACATCTCGGGAATCTAACGCGGTGTAGTCAGCCTTCACGATGTTTTCAAGTGCCTTCATATACACTATAGACACTATGGTAATAGCGAGTTCGAACCGATTTCACAATAACAGCAGTGTCCGGACAACCAGGCAAAGTTACATTCACTCATTAAATCAATTTATCTTTCAGCTAATCACTCAATAATACATGGTCACATGAATATAATAAGTTAATGAATAAATAAATAAGTCAAGATTAATAAAATGTAAACAAAATCAATACGAATAGTAAAAATATCATCGAATTTGTTCTCTGAATTTAGAATGCTATCTCAAGGAAACTTCCCGTTGACACCGACTAATTTCACTTCAGGATGATAGTAGCTCACTCCATTGTATCACACAATAAGTTTCAGGAAGTTCGGATGTAGCGTTTCAAAATAAAGGTTGTCCAAAATCCCATATATCATCAAATTTGTTCTCTAAATTTAGAGTGCTATTTCTAGGAAACTTCCTGTAATGGACAAGGTTTCTCCATTTTAGATGCCTTATCGCAAAGGTATCTGAAACGGAGATACCTTGTCTGTTTAAAATACCTTATCACTGAAGGCAGGGCGCCCAATTTCGACAGCGTCCAGTGGTAAGAATTTAGCATTCACACACTTAAACTGCTGGGGCTTGTGTCCATAACAGAACTTACAGTAGCCCACTCCTTGGTGTCACACAATAAGGTGCAGCCTTATTGTGTGACACCAAGGAGTGGGCTACTGTCATCCTACATGAGACTTTAGAGGACTTTTATTCTGAAATACTACATTAGAACTTCCTGTAAGTTATTGTGTGACATTCAGGTGTGGGCTACTGTCATCCTGAAGTGAAATTGGTCAGTGGCAACAGGAAGTTTCCTTGAAATAGCACTCTGAATTCAGAGTACAAATTTGAGGATATATTTACCAATCATGTTCATTTTGTTTACATTTTATTTATCTTGACTTATTTATTTATTCATTAATCTATTACTAGTACCGTAGTGTCTCGTACATGGAGGCACTTGAAAACATTGTGAAGGCCGGTTTGACCACGTTTTTGAACTGTAGACTGGCTTTACCGCAGTCAATAGCTTCAGGTTCACGATATCAGTTATTTGCTTGTGTGTGTTTTGGGGGGCCCCAAAGTCAAAGGCTAGTTTTTACTCCTCTTTTGCTTCATATTGAGCTCACATGGTGTGTATTGAAGTGTTTAATTAAACAATTGCGTCTCACTTGAGTAAAATCTTCAGTGTTATTTCAGCTGAGGAATATTGGTTGTGTGTTGGGGGACATCTACTTGATTGTTGCCCTACCCTAAAATGGGTCAGTCTTGGCATATGTCTGACCATTGATAATTACATCCAAAAAACATGTTTTATACTGTGCTAATCAATATTAGGATCAGATGACTCTATAATGTGAATGGTGTTGCTCATAGTGTTTTTTCATTCAAGACTAGCTGGTCATCATAATGAAGCATTTAGCAGCGAATAAGGTCTATATCTTTGTTAGGAGCAGAGATTGCATAACACACGGAGAGGAACACTGTTACTAACACATTCAGCATATCAGCTTTATGGACTGATAATCTGTCAGATTTAGTGTTTAGTGTTGTTAACAAAACAGATATGTTGCGCTTGTTATCCCTGGCAGGTAATATAGTTCTGGAACTCTCCAAAGACAAACACAACGCCAGCTTCCTGGACAGACAGCTGGCCCAGTTCCAGAGCTCTGTCAACCGAGTGGAGAGCGAACTGAGTGGCCAGATCCGCTACCTCACACAGGTCAAATATACACTAACAATATTAGTATTTTTTTTTTTTTTTTTTATTTGTGCATAATAAACCCAAAGACTACTGCTACAAGCGCAGAGCTTTAGTTTAAGTTTCTCATAGCACAAGTATTGTCATATATTTAATAGTTTTTACTGCTAAATATATCCTAGCATATTGGCTAAGCCGATATGAAACGCCACAGTGTGTTGTGTCAAGCTTTTGACAGACATCTGTAACTTAAACATGAAAAGTAGACTGTACATTCTAAAATGTCCTGTATTGTTTTACAATTAAATTAAAGGTTTTGCTTCTGTGATAATTTTATGGCTTTACATTATTTTGATTTTCTCTCAATTTATTTTGATTGAAAAAAATATGGTCACTCCTATGGAAACAAATCTGATCTCATTGCAGGGATTCCCATAGACAGTAAGCTAGTAGAACAATTAATATCTAATTAGTTAAGGTGCATAATATTTTGAGCAGTAGAATAAAGTAGTGATCCTCCCCTCTTTTCCACAGGTAGCTACTGGTCAACCTCATGAAGGTTCCACTTACTCAGCCAGGAAGGACTGTCAGATGGCCTTGAACAGAGCTGAGTATGCCAAGGTCAAACTGGGGGAACTGGGACGGACTTGTGAAGTCATGTTGGAGCAGCAGCAACAGCAACAGCAACAGCAGCAGCAGCAGCAGCAGCAGCAGCAGACATGACAGAGAGGGAAAGTGGCTGGCTGGCTGGCAAAATAGTGACCAGTGTGCAGCATTTCATTGTGATACCTGATGTGACCGTATCTGCCCTCATTCTCCACTTCTATCAACAGCCTTAAAATCTTTTCATAGATTCATTTTATCGCTATTACAAATACGTTTTGTACTTGTACAGTATTGCAAGACAAAAAATAGATACAGACAGATGGAAAAAAATGTTGTTATATATAATAACTCTATATTTTGTTGTTCAGTGATCCTATTCATTTTTCTCATTCATAGCAGGACCTTTGTAGATACTTCTAAACATAAAGAAATTTAAAGAAATTTGTCAGGGTCTGGATTCTTCTACCAACAAAACATATTAAAGACCTTAATCTGACTATTATCTATACATATCCTTTGGGCCACAGTCACTCAGCAGCTCATAAAATTTGTTACAGAAACAGTGATTAAAAATACTAACTCACTATATGTTGTTCAACCTTAATAACAATTTAAAAGACAAAGATTATGTTAGGCCGTGCAAATCTCAGTACTGCAGTGCTGAAGAAATGACACTGGACCTGGAAGTTGCTCAAGCAGAATCAGGAGTCCTCAGTACAGAGTCTGACCTGAGAAACCCCAACACTAGTCTTTTATACAGTTTAGATAATACCCAAGAATGCTCATTCCTGGGTAAGAAAGGGACTAAGCATCTACTTCATTGGTGAAATAGCCAAAAGAGTGTTACCCACAGAGTCAAGAGCCCTGATATCAAAGCCTTGGTATCAGCCGACTCTCCAGCTGTCGGGGGAGACACCAGGGTGTCTGTCTGCCAATGAGATTTAGTACAAACGGCGATCACCCAGGTGCAATCCTTCGTCTAAAAGGAGGATGAGAGAGAAGTAAAAATGATTCCTTTACACAATGTAACATATAAAAACACGATTTACGTCATACATTAAAGCCAGCACAAAACGTGATCAGAGGTAACAGAGGATTTATTCGCTGCCATCAACTTGTACAGGTGTGGTACACTCAGAAGAAGAGTTTAATAATCAGACTGAATTGTCATTTTGTTACACCTAATTTATTTGTCAATTCATTGTACTGTTTGGATGAACACCGGAGGCAGAACAGTAATTTAGAGATATGGACCCAGACAGGTTTGGTAGAATATGTAAAGAATTTTATTCAGTTGTATTGCTGTGAAATAGTTCCCAGCTACCAGTGGCTGCAGCTGAGCTTATTTGTGATAACTCTTGGACCATCTTTGATTTTACATGGTTTGTATTGACTTTAATAGATGAGATCTCTCTTGATAAGCAAGAAAAGACATGTTTAATAACAACATTTGATTATTTGTGCATTTTATGCAGTAAAATAATATTCCACATTTTATGTTGCGGTCCATTCCAAAATAGATTAAATTTAATTTCTCCCACAAAATTCTTCACAAAATACCTCATAATGACAAAGTGAAACATATTTGCTTGAATTTTTTTGCAAATTTATTAAAAATGAAAAACAAAAAAATCTAACATGTACATATGTATTCACACCCTAATCCATGACAATCAGAACTGAGCTCAGGTGCCTCCTGTTTCCACTGATCATCCTTCAGAGGTTTCTACAACCTGAGTTGAGTCGACCTGTGGTAAATTCAGTTGACTGTGCATGATTTGGAAAGGCACACACCTGTCTATATAAGCCCTCACAGCTGACAGTGCATGTCAGATCACAAACCAAGCCTGAAGTCAAATGGATCTTCTGTAGACCTCTGAGACAGGATTGTGTCAAGGCACAGATCTGGGGAAGGGCACAGAAAGATTTCTGCTGCATTAAAGGTCCCAAAGAGCACAGTGGCCTCTGTAATCCGTAAATGAAAGAAGTTTGGAACCACCAGGACTCTTCCTCGAGCTGGCAGCCCATCTAAACTGAGTGATCGGGGTAGAAGGGCCTTAGTCAGGGAGGTGACCAACAGCCCAATGGTCACTCTGACAGAGCTCCAGTGTAAAGAGGGGAGAACCTTCAAGAAGACACTCCACCAATCAGGCCTGTATGGTAGAGTGGCCAAACGGAAGCCACTCCTCAGTAAAATGCATATGAAAACCTGCCTGGAGTTTGCCAAAAGGCACCTGGAGGACTCTCAAACCACAAGAAACTAAATTCTCTGGTCTGATGAAACAAAGATTGAACTCTTTGGCATGAATGACAAGCGTCACGTCTGGAGGAAATCAGGCACTGTTCATCACCTGGCCAATACCATTCCTCCTGTGAAGCATGGTGGTGATATCATCGTGCTGTGGGGATGTTTTGAGGCAGCAGGAACTGGGAGACTAGTAAGGGTCGAGGGAGAGATGACTGCAGCAATGTACAGAGACATCCTTGATGACAACCTGCTCCAGAGAGCACTGGACCTCAGACTGGGGCGAAGGTTTGTCTTCCTTCGGGACAACTCTGTGAATGTCCTTGAGTGGCCCAGCCAGAGTCCAGACTTGAACCCTACTGAGCATCTCTGGAGAGATCTGAAAATGGCTATGCAAAATGGGAAGATAAAATGGGAAAGGCTTTCTGTTGCTACGATTTTTAGCATAAAAGAAAAAGATTACACTAAGCACATGTAGTATCTAATACAGTTTTGATATTCCAAGATCAACCTATGATGTGGGAGTCAAGCAGTGTGTTTAGTGACCAACTGCCAGAACAGAACTTGGATCAGCAGTGGGAGGAATGAGATTGGAGCACTGAAATGTTCACCCAACTGTAGTCAGCCTTTCTGTTGACGGTGTGTTTCTCAATGATTCAAACATTTTCAAAGACCGTGTCATCTATCTCCATATGAGTGCAATAAATATTTTTAATGATGGTCTTGTGAGTTCAGTCTGAACTCTGTGCAGTGGTTTGATGAGTTGATATTTTAAATTGTTTTTGGAAATTATGGACATCATTTGAATATTTTGCAATGTATAACAAAAAGTTTTTTCAATAGTGTTGTTGAAATAGCTACATCTACTTGTGAATTTCTTCTCTTAAGACTAGTAAAATATATTCAATTTTATCTTAAATCCAGGACTAACTTTTCAAATGATCATGTTCAGGAAACTATCCATCCATTTTCTATACCGCTTATCCGTCAGGGTCACGGGGGAGCTGGAGCCTATCCCAGCTGACTACGGACGAGAGGCGGGGTTCACCCTGGGCTGGTCGCCAGTCAATCGCAGGGCCAACACACAAAGACAGACAACCACACACTCTCACACTCACACCTAGGGGCAATTTAGAGTAGCCAATTAACCTAATGTGCATGTTTTTGGTATTGTGGGAGGAAGCCGGAGTACCCAGAGAAAACCCACGCAGGCACAGGGAGAACATGCAAACTCCACATAGAAGGGCCCAGACCGGGATTCGAACCTGGAACCCTCTTGCTATGAGGCGACAGTGCTAACCACTGCACCACCGTGCCGTCCTTGTTCAGGAAACTAGAATAAGAAAAATGTTATTATTTAATGGGAGAGATCTGAAGGAAATTATCGAAAACATAGGTGCTGACTGACTGTAAAGGAATTCTATAAATGTGCATCCAATTGTTCTTCCTCTACCACAGGTTGTGTGTACCTCAGTAAGCTGAAACGGAATTACACCACAAGGGCTTATTTTGAATTGTGAGAAGTATATAGAAAGTTGGGTTTTCAGTGAGCCTCAAATAGAGTTTCAGAACAAATGAATTCAATTTCGTAACATAATATTCAGCATCCTCTGATATTACGTATCTCGCTCTCTCTCTCCCTTTGATAATCAAAGCAGATGGCTGCCCACCTAGAGCTGGGGTCTGTACCAAGGTTTCTGCCTGCTAAAAGGCTGTCGCCAAGTCCTTGCTCATGGGGGAATGTTGGGTCTCTGTAAATTAAAGACTATGGTCAAGACCTCCTCTATTTGGAAAGAGATAACTTTTGTTGTGATTGTATGGAGCCAAATCAGGGCCAAAACTTCCATTAATTAGAAAAAAACATTTGAACTTGAGGGCGGCACGGTGGTGCAGTGGTTAGCACTGTCGCCTCATGGCAAGAGGGTTTCAGGTTCGAATCCCGGTCTGGGCCCTTCTATGTGGAGTTTGCATGTTCTCCCTGTGCCTGCGTGGGTTTTCTCCGGGTACTCCGGCTTCCTCCCACAATACCAAAAACATGCACATTAGGTTAATTGGCTACTCTACATTGCCCCTAGGTGTGAGTGTGAGAGTGTGTGTCTGTCTGTCTTTGTGTGTCAGCCCTGCGATTCACTGGTGACTGGTGAACCCCGCCTCTCGCCCGTAGTCAGCTGGGATAGGCTCCAGCCCCCCCGCGACCCTGACGGATAAGCGGTATAGAAAATGGATGGATGGATGGATTTGAACTTGAAAGTTTAAATATAATTTATATGAATTGAAGCTGTGTTTTGAATAAATTATCTATTTAATTTCCACTTTCATGTATATTTCATGGGATGGGATTTTTAATTGCAGGACACGTCCGAAACTTTATTTGTCATACTATTAAAATAGTTTTGGACCATTTAGTGTTGCTCAGAGGTAGAAGAAGTACTTATATTACTATATTATTTATAAGTACTGTGTTGATATACTAAACTTTTACTTAAATAAAAGTACATAATTATTAGCAACAAAATAATTTTATGGCTCATAAAATAAATGCTTAAAGTACCAGAAGTAAAAGTACTCATTCTGCAGAATGACATATTTCAAAATAACAAAAGCTATATTCAATTACTGGATTATAATTATTGATATATTAAGTTTGTCTCAAGCCACTGCTCACCGGACATTGAGTTTTTGACTGTAGACCATTCTGTCTGCCCAGGGAGTTTATTTTAGTCTCCATCACTGCTGTGTACGTGTTCCTCAGCGCAAACAAAAAGGAGGCTATGAGTGTTCTCTACCAGACTATCAGGGTGTTGGACTCCGCTCACACTGAGGGTTTTTTCATTGTTGCTGGAGATTTTAACCAGGCCAACATGAAGACAGTTCTCCCACATTTCCATCAGCATGTGGATTGTGCAACCAGGGGAGTGAACACATTAGACATGGCCTACACCAACATGAAGGATACATTCAAAGCAGTCCCTCAGCCCACCTCGGCTCCTCAGACCGTTTATCTATTATTCTAATTCCTGCATATAAGCCCCTGGTGATCAGAGAAAAACCTACAGTGAGGCAGGTGAGGGTGTGGTCTGAGGGG
Organism: Scatophagus argus; assembly: GCF_020382885.2. Classification (NCBI taxonomy): domain Eukaryota; kingdom Metazoa; phylum Chordata; class Actinopteri; family Scatophagidae; genus Scatophagus; species Scatophagus argus. The sequence goes on along the minus strand of NC_058515.1, from coordinate 1,636,891 downwards.
GCTATGGAGGCACTACGGGACTGTTTTGAATGCACTGACTGGGAAATGTTCAAGGCAGCTGTCACTTACAATGATCACACCAGCACAGATGAGTATGCCATGTCTGTGCCAGCCTACATCAACAAATGCGTAGATGATGTCACCGCCATAATGAACATCATCACCCAGGCCAACCAAAAACCTTGGGTGACTGATGAAGTAACGTGAAATGCTAAAGGCAAGAAATTCAGTCTTCAGGTCTGGCGACCAGGAAGCACTGAGAACACAGCGAGCCAGCTTGAACCGTGCCATCAGACTGGCAAAGCGTGCTCACAGTTCAAAAATTCAGGACTTTTTTCCACAACGCCACTAACACCAGAAATATGTGGCAAGGCATACGGGCCATCACGACTGCAGGTTAGCCCCTCCTGCGTGTGATGATGACGTGGACTTCCTCAACAAACTCAATAACTTCTTTGGTAGGTTTGAGGCACTAAAGAGCACTCCTGTTCCCCACCAGGATGAAAAGGCACTCTGTCTCGACACACACTCTGAGGAGAGTCAATACACAGAAGGCACATAACGCACCTGGACAGGTGTTTAGGGAACATGCAGATCAGATGGCTTATGTTCTAACGGACATTTTTAACACCTCACTGTATCAAGCCAAAGTCCTATCTTGTTTCAAGACTGCCACCATCATCCCGGTGCCAACCCCCCCCCCCCCCCCCCCCCCCAAAAACCCTCAAATCCCCTCAATCAATGACTACCGGCTGGGCTGTCACACTCACTCTTTGAGAAGCTGATAAAGGAGCACATCACCTCCAAAATTCCTCCCACGTTTGACCCCCTTCCAGTTTTCCTAACTGCTCCATTGAGGAAGCCATCTCCTCTGCTTCTCACCTGAGCCTTGCACACCTGGAGGAGAAGCCCTGGACCTCAGTTCAATCATTCCACAGCATCTGATAGACAAACTGGGACCCTTGGGCTTCAGCACCCCCCTGTGCAACTGGCTGCTGGTCTTCCTCACTGAAAGACCGCAGTCAGTGCGAGTTGAACAGAACATCTGCAGTGTCATCACTCTCAGCACAGGCTGTCTCGTCCCCAGGGCTGCCACCAACCACATTGTGAAGTCTGCAGATGACACAACAGTGGTGGGCCTCATCAGGTACAACAATGACCTGGCCTACAGAGAGGAGGTGGAGCAGCTGGTGGGCTGGTGCAGAGACAACAACCTGATCCTGAACATGGACAAAACCAAAGACATCTTTGTCGACTTCAGAAAGAACCAGCCCAGCCACGCTACATTTCTCACCAACAACATGGCTGTGAAGGCGGTCAGCAGCACCATCTTCCTGGGGGTGCGCATCACGGATGATCTCACCTGGTCTGTGAACACCACCTCACTGGTCCAGAGAGAAATCACTGGGACTTCTCTCCCCTCCATTCAGGACATCTCACCCAAGCGCTGCATGTCCCGTGCCAGAAACATTATTAGTGACTCTTCAAACCCCCACCATGGTCTGTTCTGCCTGCTGGCCTCTGGAAGGAGGTTTGGCAGCATTCAGTGCAGAACCACCAGGTTCTGTAACAGCTTTTTCCCCCAGGTCATAAGACCGCTCACCTCTAAATGAGTACAAAATGAGCCACTACTGTTAACTCTTGCTGTTAACCAGGTCACTTTTACTACTGTACTTTACAGTATGTATTTTTTCCTCTGTATACTTTGTATTATAATATATATTTTAATTCTTTGCTGAGCCAAATTGCAATAACATGTGTCTATATCTAAGTCTAAGCCTAAATTAAATTTTAAAAGCACTAAAGAAGGTTATCAAATAAACGTGGTGGATTAAAAAGCAGCCCACAGCATTTAAGTAAAGACGCAAAAAAATGGAAACACTCAAATAAAGTACAGGTACCTCAACATCTTGTGTGCACCACGTAAGTAAATTTGCACTGTTTACCTCACCTACTTGCACTACTTCCACTCTGTACTACCACACTTTTGTACTCCCTCCAGAACCACATTCATTTGACTTATCTCATTTTATTTTGTTTTACCTTATTCTATCATATTGTATTCTATTATTATATGTTACTCGTTCTTACGTTCTATGTATGCACCAATCACTAAGACAAATTCCTAGTAATGTGAAATCTCTTCACTTACATGGCAGTAAAGACAATTCTGATTCTGAAATGTAGTTATTTTCCACCGCTGGTGTTTTACTTTGAAAGGTGTGGCAGGACGCGGCATTGCGTGGGAGTGTCCCGGATTGCCATAGTGAACGCCTTATATGCGGCTTTGCAGTGGAACGGAGCTGAACTGTAGCGTTGAGGCAGACTGAACGGCTCTTCACCTCACCTCTTTATCAGCTCGTAGCCGGTGTTTGTGACCGTGGAGGCCGGAGACATGGCTAACCGTTTCCTGTGCTCGCTGTGTGTGCTGCTGGCGCTGCTGCTGCCTCTGGAAGGTAACGTTCGGGCTTTGTCCTGCACACCTCGGCAAATCCACATGTTCTGCCTTTTGTGCCGCACGTTGATTCAAGGCCGAATAACGGTCTGCCGGCCTGGAAGCAGACGGTAAAACACAGAGCGGTCAGAGGTCTACTAACCACATATTCACTTATACGAATATATTCAGTAAGTTATTACAGATGTACGGGTTTTAGATTTTACTATTGAACCTTGATTCAGTATTTGAGTGTCCCTTTGCTCCCGGTCCAGATGTAGACTAATGCTGATTTTAAGTCGCAGGAAAAGGTCGAGTAATACATGATTCCATGAATGAATGTGTAGTGTTTGCTTTATTCGCTCCACTCTTATCATTTAGAGGTGATGCTTTCGATAGATCAAAGTGATGTGGCGCCACCCACAGAGTCTTCAGTCTGTCTGGGTTACAGCTGCACGCGCCGTGCTCAAAGTGATGTCACTCGCACTGACGATGAAAATGAAAAAGTGAATAAAAGCAAGCAGATTATTTTGTATGTATTACAGTGGCACTTGTCCTTGAACCCCTTTGATCTCCACCGTTCATTAACAGCACCCAGACAAGCAGGTGGACCGTGAACACACCCTCCTACCATTGCATTTGGCTGTCAGAGGCTCACATGATGATCTATGGACAAGGATATGGGCTGACCGAAGAGCTACATAAACTAAAAAACAAAAAGATTGAGCCACCCACTGATCAGCTAGCAAATGCAATGTTGTTAGGTAAATTTTGCAAAAGAATATGCATATTATGTGAATTAATTTGGCTCATAAGGTTTGGTCTCAACATGCTTAGAGGCCCCCGGTTCACCTGTATTTGGGGGGAAAAATAAAAATAAAACACAAATGATGCATCTGTCCCATTGCAATAGCATAAACTACAAGCTACAAGGACCAAAATTCAGATTTTCTTTTTAAAACAAGCACACATCACAACACTGATCTCTTTTTAAAAAATAAATAAATAAATTAAAAAAAATAAAAAATACTAAGCCTTCAGCCGGACGAGTGTCAACACCACAGGACAGTGCTGCAAACAAACACAAGATCAATAACTCCACTGTTATACAGTGCAGACACTCCAAAATCACTACACACATCAGCGGTCTCCTCAAGGTCGTACTACAACAGCTGTTTTAGGAAAATATACTTTTGCATAATTTTGGTCAATTTTTTAATTGTGATTTATCAATAATAATTGATATTTGGTCCTTGTAGCTCGTAGTCTATGCTATTGCAATGGGACAGATGCATCATTTGTGTTTTAGGAACGTTTCGGCTAAGATTTATTGATCCCGGAAGTTCGAATCTGTGAATATCTTTCCAACTTTACCCAAGTCCTGTACTATGCTATTTTGTGAGATACAACATTATGAGATCTTTTAATTTTAATCCAGAAAGCTCAGTGCAGGGGTGTGTTTTTTTTTTTATTTTCAAACTCAGTAATAATTTTGCCTTAATTCTTGGACATCTTTGCCAATGTTTCTGAAGGTCTGGTGGAGCTAATCCACGTAGTGTTGTGTGTCTCAGTAAAAATGGACCCTAGCATGGACTGGAAGCTAAAACAGGAAGGCTCAAGTTGTAAGATTGGAATTTATTGATCCTCAGGGGAAATGTTATAGCCAAACCAGATACAAAACATAAACAAAGAACAAATAACTACAACTACATCATTAAATCAGGATGAGACAGCGAGACACTAGAGGAGAGTAAATAGTAAATGGAAGAAACTACTTAAATGCTTATGTGGTCACCCTTCATAGTTCTTTCTAGAATTTAAATCTTTTTAAAAATGTATTGTTCCAAAGAAAGTAATTTTTTCTCATCTTGGTTGATTACTATTACCTTATATGAGTTTTCACCCTCATACTCTAGACTATACTCGCACAATGATAGTCACAAAAAAACTGGGTGCTCATGGACTAGCAGCTATTAAATCTTCCTGATCTGAAAATTCATAACATGAAGAATGATAATTGACCTTGTCTGAAGGTAACGAGGGTGGGCAACACAGCCAAAAATCTTGAGAATCACAAGATAATGCGAGACTATGTAAGAATCCAGCCCTGACTTGCCCCCAAACCTATCACAATTTATTTTGCACCCGTTTACGTCGTTGAAAGGTTTTCATTATTCAAACCCTGGTTGAAGGTGTGGTCTGTGATTGACACATTTGTCCATCTTGTTTTTCTCTGGCAATTTCGTTTTTGTTTCCACTGTATGATTGTCATTCTTTAATAAATTGAGGGAAATTTTTTGGGTTTTTTTCTACCCTTTCTCGTTCTTCTTGTGCATGAACACAAAGTAATGTAAAGTTAATTTAAAATGTCTGTGTGTTTGTATTTTTATAAATATATCTGTCTCTTACTCACGAAATGGTACTGTATGGTGTGGACTGTAGCAAAGTATATTCATCAATTCATGCTATATTTACTCACAATGCCGATGAAATATCATTTTTAGTAGTTCCATCCCTCAGATATAGTGTTAGAAAGGTAATAAAGTTCTCTAAAGACATTCTATATAGTCATTTGTAGGCAGAACTGAAGGTAAAATTGTAGTTTGAACAATCTGAATGTTGAAATGCACACACACAAACACACACCATGTGAGTGGCAGCTCATAGGGTTAGCTGGGGCCTGTTTGTCACTGCTTTTGTGTCCTTTCTGGTAGAGGATTTCTGCTCTGCAATCCAAACAGCAAACAGAGAGGATTAGTGTATTATGGCCCCGGTTTGGCACCTGGGTGGGCTTTTGTCATACCAGCAGGCCCTGGAAAAGTGATCAATAAATTGTTTGTACCTCTACAAAATATAAGAAGCTTGGCTCACACATATCAGTTTCAGCCTTAAGAAAATCATGCAGCATGTGTGTCAGATTCAGTGTGATGTGTCTTCTTCTTCTGTCTGTCCTCTCTGGACTGTAGTTCTGTCTCAGGGTGACTTGAACCTGGCTGATGCTCTGGATAATGGTGATGCTATCAGTAAACCATGTAAGTACAACAGAAAAACTGCTCACTTGTTCAAGTCTTTTTTGTTTGTTGTTTGGATTTTCTCCTATGTGCTCGTCGGAGGTTCCTCCCACAGTTCAAGGACATCGTGAACTCTATCAGCCCTTTCAGATGTTCAACTCTTTATGTAAATCAGATGGCAATTTAACAAGTTGGTCTTCTGTCTGAATAACCACCTGGGCCGCATAAAAGTCACAATGGTAATTTTCTGTTGGACCTGTAACTTTTATGTAACACTGTGAACATGGCACAAGTCTGAATTGAACACAAGTATTTTAAGGATCCTGCACATCCAACCACACTGGTGGTTTCATTTATTTTGCATTAATAAAATTCTTGTCTGGAGGCCCAAGTAGGGAAGCTACAGGAGTCCTGTTACATCTCATACAAGTAAGGAATAATGCTTGACAATATGTCCATATTCGGGAATTAATGGATATTATCCAGCTTATACCATAGTCATTTACCAAAGAAAAAAAATGAAGACCATTATATTTTCATGTGTTTTGCAATCAAAGCTTTTCAAAAGCTCTAACTCCATTTCCCTGGTAACACTTAAGTGGTTTGACTAACAATTGGAACAGTCATTATCATCCCATAAGTTTCCTAAGCCATGGAAACATTAATTACTCCAGTAAATAGGAGGTAGCTTAGACAATGGGAGATTTTTTTTAGTGTGTTTAGCTCTGGTTCAGCTTGTCGGGGTGGTGGGCGTGATTTGAGAAACCACTGCATCAGAGTACTTCAAATAGCTCCAGCATTCTTGTGGCACTTGTATGTTAATTTCTGAATGAGACATCGACACACATAACCTCTCGATGAGTGAAAATGGACAATTGCACTTAAAATGAGTTATCCAGAATAAGAGATTGTTGAAAGCATGGTTTTATTGTTGTAATTTTATGCCACTGACCTGTATCTGGGTTCAGCCTGTATTTGTTTGACCACGCCCCTTGACCTTTATTTCAGACCAGGCTTTTATTTGCCTAGAAGAAAAATTGTTGTTTAACCAGACAAATAAATTGTTAACTGCAAATATTTGTATGACAGTTAAACATCAGATAAAATGTATTAATCGTGACAGCCCTACAAATGTGCTATCAATCAGATAACTCAATAATGAATATTAAAAAAAAGTTAGTGGTAGTGGTACCACATCACACAGCATATTAGTGGTGTCACAATTTTGATTCTGAATCAAAAGTCAAACAAAATTAGCTTTCAATTTTGATCACTGAAATCAAACGCAGGATCAGTGATCCACCGGACCATTTGCATTTGTCAAATGTTATGTACATTTAAAAATATTAAAATGGTCTCCCATGATGTACTGCTACTGATATCATGAAACGATAACAATAAGTTTTTTTTAAAAAAATCTTCACCCTCTTGAGTGTCCTTTACGGTTGTATGCACAAGAGTATGTCATGCCTCTTCATGACTTCTTCACAGCTGTAAAAACATACTATGGGAGTTCAAATGGTGTACTGTAAAATATCCTATATTCACTTATGAATGACATCAGTTAAAAGAATTATCTTCAAATTATAATATAAATGTAATATAGAATTCATCTTTTCTTTCACAATAGCCACCCCTCCATCAAAGCCAGCAGCACCAGCTGGAGGAGCAGGGGGAGGTAAGAACCACTACTCTGAACTACTAATCTGTGAGGGGAGTCTTTGGAGGCTGCAGTTTGTAAAATATCATAAAATATATTTTTACATTTTTTTTAAGATGAACTGAAAAGACATCTTGACATCTGTCACTGTTGACTAAATCAAGACACGAGACAGTATCAGGCAGATTTTGTTCTAATATGAGCTACTCACTTACCTGTTAATAATTTAACATTGTCGTTTACTGTGTTTAGATTTGACTTTCTGACCTTATTTTCATGTGTAATGCTGCCTTATATTTTGTATGTTCAACTTCAAGGCTTTAGACAAACCTTCTCTATGCACTTATCTGAACTGAATTCAGTGGATCTGTACATTAATTGTACTTGAACACAGTGCTGTCAATGTTCTCCGCAGAGCTTGATTTGGACGATTTCTTTAAATTTGATGGCATGACCACCACCAAAGCCCCACCCAAGATTGTGCCTAAAGTCCCCAGTGGCACGAAGGCCCCAATCAAACCCAAACCTATGTCAGGTGAGAATGCACCTTCTGCTGTGTTAATATCCTGAGGTGTTGAGCACATTTGCAGAGAGCACCAGGACATTGCTAGAAGCAGGCTCATACTACTGTCCCATGACTTGGACTCGAGTAAGATTCAAGTGAATTCGAATCACTTAGAATCCAAGTGAAGAAAACACTTGAAAACCAATGATTTCACTTCAGAGTGTTTGAGCCCTTTGACTTACCCCAAGTCCAAACATTAAGAACTGTGTTTATTACAAAGTGTGCCACAAATCAAGAATTTCTCTTCAGTTCATTAATGCCATGGGTCCCAAATTAACATCTGCTAAGCACCAAACGGGAGTGTATTTTCTGTTTGGTGAGTAAATCTCATGAGGCTTTCTGTCACACTGGCAGGTAAATGCTTGTTCCAAAAATGTCACTTAATAAAAAACTACACTTAGAGTATTTATTGTGTTTTAGTGTAATTTATGGGCGCGATGCTTCTAACCTCTGTTGGAGTTTGGTTTACACAGGAAGCCGGACATTATGGTTCAATTAGGTACACTTTGTAAACTGAAATCTACAACAAAGGGCTTCAAAGTACCCTCAAATGCACCTTCACCAAGTATTTTTAAGAGGAACTGCAATATGCAAAATGCATGGGTCAAAAATTACAAAGAGGTGCAACAACTCACTTCATTCAGCATTTGAAGTTGTGCAAAGTTATGTTGATGACGATGTATTTGGTGAAGGGAAAATTAAGACTTGTTTCAGACTCAAAAGTCAAAGTTTAGGACCTGGGACATGACTTGGGACTTGAGTGCAATGACCTGAGGCTTAATTGTGACTAATGATCAATCAAGTATACCGTTTATGTGGGCACAGATGCCCAAACAATCCAACTTAATAAAATAGTCACACTGACCTTTGTTTCAGACTGGTCAAGAGACAAGTACACAGGTCTGTTTGTGTTGCATTTGATTTAGTTGTTTCAGTTGTTATTACCCTCTCTGTTTACCTACTTTTTCTTAAAAAAAACCTCCTGTGTTTGTTTTTATTTTTGCAATAATGTTGATCACTGACCTTTTGACCTCTACAGCTGGCCATGACTTTGACCTGGCAGATGCCTTGGGTCCCGACAGTGACATTGGTGGCAAGGATAAGAACAAGGGGCAGGGAGGTGCGTGGGAGTGTCTTTTATAGGATTAATGTTTATAGTTAGTTAGTTTGGTAACAATGTAAAATCATCATTGAAAACACATTTTGTAAATCAGATGGCAAGTTTTCCTGTGAAATCAAAGTCACTATATGAGGAATATGAAAATTTCAGAAAAATCAAAAAACACTGTGGTAGACAGTGGTGTATACAGATACTGACACCACAGTCATTATCAGCAACATACACCACAGTACAACTGTTTCATAGTACTTAAAAAAGTCTGAAAAAAGGACTTCTGCAGAAGATGCAAGATTCTCTTCATTTGTTGTGACATTCGTCTACAACTTAAAGAGCCAGGGTGCTTACAGCTCACTGAAAACTGAACTATGTTCAAACTATATTTGAGTAAGTTCTCTGTTGTTGATAGTCATGGAACAACAAAATGACTGTCTTCACTCATTGTTTTCATCTGTCGCTAATCATCCCCTCCCACTCCGCTGATACAGATCTGTCCATTATTGGATTTTATAATAATAATGATAGCAGTAGTAGCAGTAAAAAATAATAATAATAATGTAGAAATATGACAGGTGGTAATAACAGTAGCCCATATCACTGGATAATTTGTTTCTAAGATGTTTAGGGCCCAGCACAACAACTTCAGTTTTGTCTAGAGTTTAGAAGTAGAAAATTGCCAGTCACCCAGATTTTTATGACTTTAAGGCATGTCTGAAGTTTGGTTAGCTGACTGGCTTCATCTGGGTTAACTGATAAATATAACTGTATGTCATCTGCGTAACAATGAAAATGTATGTGTTTCCTAATTATATCACATATAGGGTGATATAGGGTGAATAACTGGTCCGAGCACAAAGCCTTGGGAGACTAACTAACGTTTCTGTTCATGGAGTCTGATGTAAGTAGGTCATTTATGACTTTGACCATCAAGATCAAGAGTAGGCATGTTGTTGATTTAGACGAAGAGATTAATGAGTTGGTGAATGTCAATGGGAGAAAAGCAGTCTCGATAAATATCTGGTGCTACTGCTGTTTCCAAGGCTTTTGTGTTTGACGGTAGGTCAGTACCAGTTGAGGTTAGTAGGTGATGAATTTTGTCTTTCATGAGTAAAAGTTTGTTATTAAACAAGGTCATAAAATTGTTTCTACTGAATGTTACAGGAATATAAGGCTCGATAGCACTATGACTCTCTGCAGTGCTGAAGAGAAGCCTGGGGTTGTTCTTATTTTCTCTGGCACTCTGTGGGTCCCTTCTGAATGATTTTAGACTATCTTGCCGGATCAGGCGAGATTCCTCCAGTTTGGTGGAATGCCATTTACTTTCAAGTTTTTGTGCGTTTTGCTTTAATTTGTGGATATGAGTTATACCATAGTGTTAATATCTTTTGCTTTATTGTTTTCTTTTTTAGAAGGGCAATAGAGTCGAGTGTCATTCTCAGTGAGCTTGCAGCACTGTCAGATAAAAGATCACTTTGAGAGGGACCATAGTTAGCATGATACCCTTACGTCCAGCATCGGAGTGTTTGTAGGAATGGCCTACACTAGATGTTTTGGAAAAAAACCAAAACCCAGGAATGACAAATAAAACTCATTATAGATTCATAATTTTGTTTCCCACAATTCAGCAGCTTCCTTTAAGTTACACTTCATCATTTAGTGGCTTCTTCAACCACAGTGCTGATGATGTCTTTCTCCTTTTTCAGGTGGATTTTCTGACAATGATCTGATTGATGTTAGCAAAGACGACAGCTACAAACCTGACAAAGGCAAAGGTGATGTCTGTCTTTTATCGCAAATCCACGTATAACTCTACGGAATATTTAATCTAGTCGTTATAGAAGAAAACCAACACTGCATTCTGCGTTTCCACAGGTGGACGTGGTGACAGTGATCAGATTAATCAGTATGATGACAACATTGGTGGGTTTTCTCTGTCTGTTTTGTTTGTTCATTTTAAATGCATGTCTGCTTTCCTACCCAAGCTTACTGTGTGTGTGTGTGTGTGTGTGTGTGTGTTATCAGAGACAACAGCAGAGGTTGGCACCATTGCAGGGATTGTTAGTGCAGTTGCCATGGCACTGGTGGGTGCAGTCAGCAGCTACATCTCTTACCAGAAGAAGAAGCTGTGCTTCAGTATACAACGTAAGGCTTTTTTTACATTGCAGTCTTGTGTTTTAGAGAAGTCAGTTATGCATTGTCCTCAACACTGTAAAATGATCAGATTAGTCCCGAATCGGAGTTCAAAACAGAGATAAAAGCAGAGTGAAATTTGGACTTACAGCTATCAGGTTGACACAAACACCTCTCCAAATCAATACAGTGCAGAACTGTCCCCCATCTGGCACAGAGACAGAAACAGAAAAGAATTTCACTTTCAAAACTTCAACAGTTAGTGTCCTCAGTTCCCAAAGACTTACTGTTATTAAAGGAAAATGGTGATGTAATACAGTGGTCCCCTCTGTCACAACTTTTTTGGAATACGTTGTAGACATCAAATTCAGATTGGTGTACAATTACAAAGAACAATGAAATTTATCAGTTTGAACATTAACTGTTTTCTCTTTATATTGTATTTAATCGAATATAGGTACATAATCATTGCATCCTTTTCATATGTTTTTTGCGCAGTTTATCTCATATTTTATGGAATGGAAATATTCGTTGTGTGTTTACTTTCCGTCATTTCATTGTGACAGAGAGCCTAAATGCTGACATGGTGAAAACTGAAAATCCTGAGGCTGTGGTGGCTTCAGAACCACAAGGTAAACACATCTCTACATGTCACTGCACACATCTATTACACACTCTTTTCTGGTCTTCATCTATTACTATAGAAGCCTAAATGTTAAACGGCTTCAAATTCTTGAAAATACAGCAATATATAGTCACTTGATAACTCAGTGGCGAGAGCGACAGGAACTTTGATTCCTAGATGATGGTGATCTGTGAGAGAGAACAATTAAATCAGCTATATTTTGATGACAGTGTTTGTGAGTGTGTGTCTGAGTGATACAGACAAGAGGAAGGCCATGTCTTAAATAATTTTGAATGAACTCAGAACTTAATTCTTGTCGATGTGTTTTCATGCATAATGCACTGTTTATCTAACAGAAGTTAACTTAAAAGACTAAGTCACAGTTTTGTAAAGGTCTGCCTTGAAACAAGGTTTCAAATTCTATAATTCTTTCTCCTGTTCTTGCTGGTCATGAATAGATAACGTGCTTTTTGTGTTAGCGATGGGGACAAAGTCCACAGTTCTTGTTCTGTACATAAACATACTAAAGTTAACTTTTGACTTTAGGCTTCATGAGTCTGAGTTAGACCAGTCATGTGGATAATTTTCAGAGTTTTCCAAAGTTTTTTTTTTATATCTGGTATCCCTTTTGTGTAAAAAATTAATTTAATGATAAATAAAACTAGGTAGCCTGTGGCTGCGATGCAACTGCAATCTTTTGTAGTGGTGCCTGTAATATTTGTTCTTAAGATGTAGTGAAGATCACATAACATGTTTAAGGTACATTTCAGTCAGAAATGTTCATCACTTGTATCTTACGAAACATTAAGAGGACTTATTTATGTCTACTCTCATCTGTTATAGCTAATAGAGAAGATGTGTGAATAAATCACCACCTGTTTTTCATTTTTCCTCCACAGTCCAACAAACTCTCCTGGAGCCACCCAATGCTGAACCTCCCACTGAAGAAAATGCTGTGTAACACACACACACACACACAAAGATCACCTAGTGACACTCTTTCCTAAACACCCCCACCCACTTAACCCACCCCCCCACCCCTGCACACACAAACACACGCACACAAACAGTCATGCTATAGGATAGATTGTCTATTGTGTAGCATGTCCTTATTGATGCTGCGGCTCTGTGCTGCAAAGGTTGGGATTTGCGGTCCTTTTATACTAAATGTGAACTTGGATTTCTTTTATCGTCAGCTGTAAACACGTTCGATAGTGTATCGAACCTCGCCAAATGTATGCATATGTTGTAGCTTATTGTTTACTGTTGAATGCCACTAACAATGTTGGTTTACAGTTAACCAGCCCTGAGCATGTAGTCTGGGATTTCCCTGCAATGAGCCTGGGGCTTTAGTTTGCTGAGCTCCAGATACACAGTGAAGTTGGAATACTGGAAAAATGTGCTAAAAGCAGTTAATCATATTATACATATGTTAGAAAAAGAAACCCCTTGGGCATGTACTGGTGTGTGCATCAAACTGCTTGTAGTTCACAGGGTTGATTGATTGAATTTTGGGACGCTGATGAGTCAGTGGCTTGCAGCATGGTCCTAAAACAGAGCCTGATAATGGCAAAGATGGTCATAGGTCTACACAGAGAATTGGGGAATTTTTTCAGGTGATGAACTTTGAGGTGAACAAAAGAGCGCTGTGTGACATGCCCGGTGTATTTTTTTTTTTCTTTTTTAAATGAATGAAAGTCTCATTGCACGTCATTTCCTGACTTTAAAGATAGGTAAAATAGAATACAACAGTTCTGCTTTCATAAAACAAAATATGTGCCGAAAACACTGACCGTATGTAAAGATAGAAGACATAAGAGCTCCCCAAAAGTGAAGCCAAAACACCTTGCCAACACCCTGCCCTTCCTGCAAAGTACATCTCAAATAATAAAATAATTTTAAGAACTTTTTATTCATACTAACATATGTTTAGGTGTTAATTTTTCTGATACATTTGTTTTTGATTAGTTATTTGATGCTATAAAATGTTAAGATTTTGGCTTCAGTTTTGTACAGCGTAAAGGAAGTGGAGACACGTCGTCCATCTTTATGTATGTCAGTGGTTGGAAATCATTGATGTTACTTTTGTTGATGCAGAATGGTAAAATGAGATCTAAAATGGGACTACACTTCATAATCCATAATTTGGAGGTGTGTCTTTGCTCTTCAGAGATGTGGAAAGAGTAAATGAAGAACATTTAAAAATATTCTCCAGAATTGTATTCAAAGCCTTGTAGCAACCGCTTATGCAATCACTTGTAGTGTGTTAAAAATGCCTAAATGGTCAGAAAAAATTAATGTAATGTTACTTTATAAGGGAAGTAACACTCTTTGATGATGTTGTCTAACAATAGATGACATTTTATCATTTATTTATTATATTATTTAAGTGAATTTATTTTCAGTTTATTGTACTATCATTATGATTGCATAATCAGTGACTAATATAATCAATGATCATTTTGATCAAGTTTTCCAATAGGCTTTATTACATTTTGACCCACTTGGTACATGTATTGTCCTTTAATGTGCTCCATTATTAAGTTTACTAGTGCTTGAGGTACATACTGGTGAATATACTGTACATGGAACTAGAGGTAACTACCTGTTACATCATGTGACAGTTACATAATTAGTTGCTATATGCTACTCCATCTACACCCTCCTCATTTTGTCTACCTTAATGTACAAAGTTGCCTTATGCAGATTTGAATCTTTTTGCATTGAGCAAAAATAAGGCTTCTAAACATTTCTGTCTACTTAACACCTGTGAATTTTTATAGTGTGAATAGCCTAATATTTAAAAAATCAGTTTTTTAAGTAGCCTTTAATGACAATGCCTAATAATGGAAGCTGGTTTTCCAAAGTGTTGATGGAATAACTGTGATGAGAACAGGTGTCAGTGAACCTTACATTAGCCTCTTGAGTGACTGATAAAAGCTAAAAGATTGTATGAAGAAAAAGAAATACAAATCAAAGTTTAGCCCTGTAATGTTTAGAGATCAGGGAACATAGCGTTTCAATTGGGAAACGCCACCACATTTGATGTAGTATAAAAATGATACCAGTTAAATCGGTTCACTGCAGTTAGGGTTTCGAAAAGTACAGTGTGTACTTTTTCTTCTCAATTTGTTCAAAAGGAATCTTATTTAGCGGTAAGCAAGTTGAAAAAGGTTATCTCAGCACTTCTGGAGACAAACAAGCTGTGAAGACGTTCACGGACAGGCAGAAAAATTGTAAAATGTAACTTTTGTTGAAGATACACTTGCTACATACAAGCTAATATTGTTTGTAATATGTTTTGTGTTTGTGTTAGCATTGAGGCGCCAGGAGAACTGACTACATCTTTACCCCAGGGTGGCCATTTTGAATTTCCATCATTGTGAGAAATTCTACTTGGAGGATTATCTTGCGTGCTGAAGTAATGCTAGTTTCATACTGATACAGACTGGTATAGATACCGAACAGATTTTAGACAGTAGGCCCTACGTTGGCCCAAGCGTTTTTTAAACATTTAGCGTTTTAACATTTAAAGGTATCCTGGATGGTTTTCATGTTAACAAACTTATAGTTTTTCTTACCAAAATGTAATATCTGTTCACAAAGCTGTGTGGCTGTTTATATTTAGGTTTGTTAGCTATAGTTATACCGTTAGCAGGAATGTGTAGCGCATGGCCTGCATGCACGAGATACTGCCAGAACACTCTCTTAACAACATTGCTCCATTGCATTGCTGCAGTAAAAAACAAAAAAAAAACACAGGGTAGCCTTAATTTGATTACTCTCCTAATAATAGCTAGCTTTAGTCCATATTTGGTCCAGATATTTTTGGTGTAGGATCTGAGAAATCAGTGATTTGTTACAGTTATTAAACTTAATGTCTCGGTACGTAAAACCAAAAGTGTTGTGAATGGTGGCGCTAGAAGGCGGACTTGAAGGCTGCTGTTCTCCACGTGGGAAAAGGTAGCCTTGAAGGCTTTCTACCAGAAGAAGACTTTCTGGCAGAAAGTACGTAGTATATAGACTGGCAGTCAGAGAGGCTAGCATAGACAGTACACAGAGCTTTCAGCAAAAATGCTTTTTTTTTTTTTTTAGTTTTAGTTTCAGGTACCAAAAATACTTGGTTACGTTTAGAAAAGCACCATAATTTTGAATAAAAATAGACACTTTTGCGATGTTTGACACGTATTATAAAGACCTTTCTAGAAGAAAGGCTTCGAGGCTAACTTCTCCCATGTGCAAAGCCTTCTTTTTGCTTCTTTCCATTGACAGCCACTGCATAAAGTTAATTGACAGATGTCAGATGACAGATTTTTGTAAGGTTACGCAGCTACCTACCTTGATTCCACCTACACAAACACTTTAATCACTGCAAGGTTTTGCTTTGCTGTTCTACATCCCCTACAGCTCAGCCTTTGGTAGACTTCAAAATGGCCACCAAATAGAACAAGATTTACTCGAGTTGAAAAAAGTGAAGCGTTTGTAAAAGATGAAAAGATGTCAGATGTGTGTTTGAATGAGTGGGCCAACAATGGTTGAGATGATATGCATTTAAAAAAAAACTCTGCTTTGGCTGTGTAGATGAGGTTAGCAGTAGTATTTAGCTTTAGGATTCTGAATAGTGTCATGACATTGCTTTTGGAAAGTTGTGGTGGTTGTACATATTACTGTGAGCAGTTTTATGTTTGTACTATTAGCAGTTTGGAAGAGCATAATTATGCTTTATATGAAACTATACTCTTTAGCGTGTGTGTGTGTGTGTGTGTGTTTACTCTCTTCACTTGCTCTTTTTACACTTTGTAGCAGACTTAACCTTTCTTATTAACTTAGCTAAACTTTTTGTAGATAGTTACTGCTTCCTGCTGAGTGAGTCCGTTCTGGACTGCCACTGTTTTCCTAAAGCTTTTATCTGGGAGACTTGGGCTGAATCTGAAATCACTCACTGTTTTCTATACGGCCTGATGCTGAGTCTGTCTGTTGTTTTAATGCACTGCTCAAAGCGAGATTTAATGGACGATTCCACAATGTGACACAGACCATAGTGATCAATGCCACGTTCACATCAGTTGTGATGGAAGGCAGTGATGGTTAAAATATGCTGTCCATATAGCTCTGTGTATTTTTAGCTTGAATGATGGACTTTGGCTGATGTGAGGCATTTTGGTTTGCTTTTTTCAGCCACTTCTGCATTTTCAGGTTTGATATTTCTGAGTTTTTTGGAAAAGTGTTCCCCAATGGCAATTATGACTTGGGCCCTTCATGTGGTACATAATGCCAACCAGATAACCAAGGTTTTTTTTTATTGACATAGCAAGAAGAAAGGAGATAGGTTAAAGAAAATGTGCATAAATATAGCACAAGCAATGACTGGTAACCAACCACGATCTTGCATTGTTAATGACTTGAGTAGTGTCTGATTGGTTAGTCTGTATCTACACTGAGGGGAATAGGTGAGGGACTTTGCATTTTGTGGAGTTGGAACTCTCTTGTTGTCTCATGTCATTTTAGATACTTAGGGAGTATGTGTTGTATGAGTTCTAAATAGTGTTGGTGGCCTTGTAAAACAAGTCGGTTATATATCTGACAGGATATAGCACAATCCCTACATGAATACCACATCCTGGTCCAACCTGCTTCTACCCACAATCCCTCTGTTTCGCTTTTTCCGTAAAAGTTCTTAAACAATGCAGCAGCTAGTCAGTCTTCTGAGTACAACACGGTGATCAGTATTGTAACAAACTAAAGGGCAACTGTATGTTGGTCAGTGGGTCAGAACAGGACATCTGTATCTAGATCCACTGATGTCAGTTGAAAACCTGTGCTTTCTAGAAGACTTTAACCATCAGAAAAACATATTATAAGGAAAACTAAGCAATGACTCTGGCAACAGAATAAATAAAATACAAATTCAAGGGTTTTTTTTTTTAGCAATGTGTAGTCTTGGCAACCACTACTAAGCAGAAGAGACTTAAGTCAAAATGATCATAGTTTGGGCACTTTTACATTTTTTAACATGGTTTTGAGCTGCTTTTTGAACTTGTGTCCGGTGTGTTCAGGGACTGGTGATGGTGACGAGTGGTTAGAGTAAAAAACTGTTTAACTGATCTGCTTCACCTTATAAGAGTCATGCATGGATGACCTTTCTGTCCTGCCAGCTGTAATTCAAATGGTGCTTCTCTCTTTGCCTTAGACTCTGCTCTGTCCCACAGGGATACACCAGAGTATTCATCTAACACCCCATAGACAGCAGCTCCTACAGTATATAGCTCCTTTGCTGTGGTCACCTTGGATGTGGTGGGAGGGGGGAATGGTTACAGCGACCGGAGGACTGAAAGGTTTGGGTGTCTCATCAAGCTCAGGCTGCTGAGAGTTGAACCTGACACAAATCAAACACAAAATAACAAACCCTTCTGTTTACTGAATGTATCGATTATCTAGCAAAAAGCCTTTGGCATGTAGCAAAAATACAAATTCACCAAAGATGTAGCATTGATTGAGATGAACTTTACCTTTATGTATTAATTGAATTTGCTGTTTGTTTTGAAATATTAATGCAAAGAAAAGGACTGAATCAGGCCTTAAATCTGAATGTTACACAGATGTCTTTGCGATCTCGAGTGCGCCATCTGGATTTGTTTTGTGGTTAGATGAAGAGTGAGTAGAGTTTGTATGTTTTTTTTACATCCCTGAAAGGACAGTATGGATGGACCTGATATGTTACAAACAACATGTAGTCAATTGTTCAGTGCTCACTTGGATACACAATGCCTCAATGGTACTGTGGGTGTTGATACTCGTTTCAGATTCAGCGTAGACATCCCACACTGTTGTTTACAACTGGTTACCAGACTGTACAGAAAAAACAGTTGGGTGGACATGATATGACATCAGTACAACATAAAGCTGCTACAGTCCTGCAACAAGCGACCATTAGACTAACATGGGGGGACAGCTGGAATGTCTAGCCAAAGCCAGAGCAATAAAGGTCTAGCAGTGGTGTCACTAGATGGGATTTAGGGCCATATAGGTCTGTAGAGGGGGGTATTTTACAAAGTGAGAGTGTTAGCCAGTACAGTCAGTCACTGGCTAATGCAGTCATTACACAAGTACTGTTTAGATGTTGCAACAGCACTGCAATTAAGAAAATGAAAAGCACTGTTCTTGAGCTGTATAATGGATAGAAATGACCGTATCAACAAGATGGTTAAATTTGACAATTCATTTTTGATATTCTGTAAAGTCTTTCATCCAGGAGCACTCCAAATTGTACCAAAAAAACTTGTAATTAAGCATTAGGCCTGTCACTTTTTCAAAACTTAAACAGTTTCAAACAAAGGTAACAATTCAAACAGATTTTTTTTTTGTTATCCACTCACATGCAGCCCAAGTAAAGAAGCTGTGTTGATTCACGGTTTCTCTGCTGCCCCTCTGAGTGACAGATTACTGTAAGCATTTTCCCATCTTTTCCATGCTAAATTCTGAATACATCCAGCCATGTCCGTTGAGCTTGGCTTGCCAGTTTTCTCCATTCACTTTAGCCTGGTTTAGTGATGGAAACATGCAGTGAGACAACGCATAAGAAAAAAACATGCTTCAGTCTCACTGTTAAAAATGTTGTTTTACAAGCAGCAAAATAGCGATACGTTGTCACTCTACTCCACCAATTTATTACACCATAAAGTCGTGAGGCTTGCCAGAGATACATTAAAGATGTCCAAAAATCAAAGCAGCAGAGGCGGAGATGTGACTCAATAATGTTGATATGTAAAATCAGTGGTGTGCGCTATATGACTTTGAAGGACAAGAGTTGGTTTTGTAGAAACACACATTGAATCCATGTAAGCCAGGCTGACTTAATGTTAAGCATGGGTTATACTGTGAGCTGGCTTTGTAAAGCATCTCCAAAGTTTTTATGGTATCTGCATTGTGTGCATGGATGCAGTTACATGACACTGACCTCTCCACGCTTTCTGCCACTCTGACTGCCCTCTCCCTGGACTACACTCTAGTGCCTGATGTCAATGTGTCATGCAAAGCCAGCCATCCTGCAACCTCACTTTTTTTTTTGGTGAAAACACAAGAGTCATGTATTCTTCGCTTTTTGAGAAGCAGATGGGAGCCCAGCAAAGCTATCAATGATTTGATATTGAGAGCTGGTTTTGCAAGGCTATCTGTCACGTACAACACATATACACCAATCCAGTAAACTGTTTTCATACCTATACACACTTTGATGCATGCTTTTCTCTGCATACTCTATACACATTTACTTGTAGCTTACGAGTGTTGAACTTTGTGTCTTTTTGACAACTGAATGTTGGATCTTCATTTCTTGAGGTGTAATAGTGAACTCTTCTTTCTCTCTTATTCCACTATGATAACTCTCTGGCAATATATTACAGGTACTTGTTACTAATATGAACCAATAAATGAAACCATTTTAAAAGACAAAAAAAAAAAAAGTTTGGAATTCTTTCTTTTTTACTTTTGAAATGGAAGTGATAATGGATTGTTAGGAGGTGTGAGGTTTTTCACATAATTAGACAGACACATCACTTGTATATAGACAAGATTTACAAGAAAGAATGCCACAGGTAGAGTGTGATTTACATGGTGCATAAAACTAAAGGGATACCAAGCCATCAAACTTTAAAAGTGTCCTCTCTCTCTCCACTGTCATTCAGCTGTCTGTTCAGCCCTGTTAATATTTGCATCCCATCTGAACCCCTTCACCACCGCTGCTGTGATGTCTGGCCATCTTCAATCAATCCTCCATTTTCAAGTTACCCTTCTACACAGTCAGCATCACTCCTCATTACCACCACCTGTATATCTACTCATAGATGAGAAGCTGGCCAACTAAGCTAACTAACATTACAGCGCGGCCGAAAAAGACACCACCATACTGTCGCAAGCACATGAGGCATACTGTTTGGGGCCAATCAGAATAAACACTACAGCAATTATATTGGTCTACATCTATCACCACAGCATTCTTCTGTTGTTTCACGACCACTACAATGTCAAACTCGTTCGCCGTCACCGGATCTTAGATTGGTCATTCTCAACCACCCTGGGAGTGTGTTCTCCATTCTGACCATGGGACTTCCAGCCCATATTCAGTGCAGATGTTCCTGTATACTATGCCAGCCACTTGGTTATAACGTTCCATGTATGTTGTTCACGCCTGCACCTTACACCCTGCTGTTTTGTGCTAAATTATCTCAGGGGTATCTTTGCACAGCCTGCATCTGGAGTCCTGACTGGTGTGATAGACCTCAGCCTCTACTGATCTTGTGCTAAGTGCCTGTTGTTGTCCTAACATGATTAACACTTCCATGCTGTCCTTCAGTCCAGCCTTGTTCAACCATTGACAGGATTTCTTGATATCAGCCACTTCTTCGATCTGTTGTGGTACGAGGGCTTGTCCCTCCATGATGGTTTGTCTTCCTCCTCATCATCAACACTGCCAGGTTTCTGCTGCCGGAGGTTTTCGCTCGACAGTTCATCTGAGGGCCACCTTCCTGTTGTTTTCTTGGATCTTTGTTGTTTCATCTTGGACAGTGGTTCTGACACTCACTAGTCCTCAACCTCCTTCCACTTAATGTACAGTCATGGGAAACCCTAAGTGCATCATGAAGAGCTTGCTTGTCTTGATGTCCTCTTTCTCCTCCTTTGGCCAACTCATTGTACCGGCGGGGTATGTGATGACTGGCAGGATGTATGTGTTGATTGGCCAAGACCCTTTTCTTCCCATTCAGCTGACTTCTAAGGACCTGCCTCACTTTGTGTAGGTATTTGATTGTGGATGACTTCCTTGCAGCCTCCTCGTGGTTTCCATTTGCCTGTGGGATCCCAAGGTACTTGCAGCTTTCCTGAATATCTGTAATGTTGGGTTCTGGTGGTTCAGTCCTTCTGTTCTGATCATCTTCCGTCTCTTCGTTACCATCCAACCACACTTATCATTGCTGTTGATTGTCATTGAATATTAGTTGGAGGGGATTGCGCCGTTTTGAGGATCCTTCGTGATCAGTACTGTCTTTACTTGGGTTAGCCACTCTGGATGAGTCCCATCTTTTTAATATGACCTTCATTTGTTTCGCTCACTCAATGAATTAACAGTCAGACACTAATTACTTAGATACAGTTTAGGACCAGTGCTACATACACAAACCTTTAGCTCATTTGTGAGAAACACTGACAAGAAATTCAAGTAATTTTACTACAGTATAATAAAAGAACAGAAAATCAGGAAATAATGTGAGGTGGTGACCAGGGAAAAAGCAGTTGTCCACTGATCACTGACAAAGAAAGAGAAAGTGTGAGATATCATGCAGTGGTTTTAATATATCATATAACACGACTGGTAACTGCAGTGATTTGTAACATCACTGGCAGTCTTCTGCAGTTAGGTGAATAACACAGCCCTGAGACAAAGAGTAACAATTCTTTTTACAACAATAAAACACTGTACATAAAACCGGTGGCAACTTTATGGAACTGCGAATCAAGTCGAGTGCGGTCGTGGCTGACTTGAAAGGATCACACACTTCAGGGTGAGTTGGTCTGCCTTACTGTTTGAATAATACAAATAATAATAAGAGTTTCATTAAATCTCTGACAGTTGTTAAAGGCTAGTTGTAATACTTCCTTGAAATACTTCTTTTTAACATCGCAAAAAAATTATTTAGGAATGTTAATATAAAATTATATTATTATATTGTGAAGCCTCCCTCACATTGTAAACAAGTGTTAGCCTCAGTATTTGCGGTAATTAGGCTAAAACATGCATCCAACATGCGTGTCTGTGTGCGTTTGTCAGACAGCAGTGTGCAGTGGAGTTCCTGTGGTGTGTGTGGGGGAGGGGGAGTGTTCAGAGGAAGATGACAGGGAGTGGGAGGAGGCCTCTCTCTGCAGCTCCTCCACTCTCTTCTGCAGCTCTGCTCTGAGGATCAGCAGATCCTTCAGAGTCTGGTGCACTGGCACCTGAAACACACATCACGCAATCACAGCATCAGGTGACAGTTCCGTCCTCTTGGGGGGGAAGAATTAAGTACTGACAGAGCAACATCCAGGTTTCAACTGGCCCTACATCTCAATCACTCATGGGCTGTTTTAACAGTGAAACTATGTGTGAATTGTTCTGAGATTTAGGAATAGTGTAATATTTTTGGAAGAAAAAAAACAACCTGCAATGTGTTGAAAATAGAACTGTAATTCAAGAAATGTTTGTTGTGGCTAAACCTGCAATCATACTTCAGAAAGCATGATATCATCAGTATTAAGTTAAGAACTTAATTTAGCAATTAAATGAATGAAAGAATATTAATTGGTAACTATTTTAAAAGTCTTTACAGTATAAATGTATTTTCCTTTAAAATCAAAAAGACTTAAAAAATATATAAATATATACAACTAAGTATCTATGGCTTTTAGAACTGGGAAAGACCTTCATCAACTTCGAAATTTTTACTATTTTGTGACATTTTATGAAGCAAACGATTAAATGATTGATCACAAACGTAACTGTCAGATTAATCAGTACTTCAAATAACTGCTCATCCAGTAACCAGTGTGGGGTCGCAGCCAACTGTATTTACAGTCTATGGATAAAATGAAGAAATGGGTATGTTATTATGCATTAAATTCATTTTTTTTTTAGGCATTAAGTCACAGTTTTACAAGAATCAGAATCAGAATACTTTACTGATTCCTGGGTAATGGTCAGTTTCACAAAATTAAAGTTTTAATTCTCTATGATACCAAAACACTGTTTTACAAGAAGACTGGGCCCTAATGTTTGTAGCTAATACTGGTCGCTGGTCTAACAGTTCTGAAATTGATGATGAAATGTCAGTGAAGCTGACTTTTACATTTCATTTCCTATTTCTCTTTCTTTGGTTGTTGACTTGATTGTTTTACAGAATGAACTTCCTTCCATCCATCCATTTTCTATACCGCTTATCCATCAGGGTCGCGGGGGGGCTGGAGCCTATCCCAGCTGACTACGGACGAAAGGCGGGGTACACCCTGGACTGGTCGCCAGCCAATCACAGGGAGAATGAACTTCCTGTTTTAAATATTTGGTGCCATCACACAGCCTGAGTACCTGTGGTCTCATGCGAGGGTTCCAGCGGGCATAGTAGCTGCTCCACAGCTCCAGATGTCTGGAGGAAACCAGCGGGTACAGAACATGGTGCTCATAGTCCACATAGAAGGGGTTGGTGAAGTCCTCAGGTTGGCTGTCAGGGGACACCATGGAAGTGTTAGAGAATCGCTATAGTCATTCAGTCCATTACTCATATGCATGTGGGAAATATGATACCTGTTAATGTAGGACCACAGGGACACCGTATTTGTCTGCACCTCCTACACAGGACAGGAAGAAGACTTAAATCTGACGTGGCTCTTACAGACCCATAACCTTTATTAACAGAGGAGTGGTACAAACCTTGGCTGCTCTCTCCTGTTCACTGTTATAGAGGAATGTACCAAACAGACAGCTGTAGAGGTGGTCCAAGACTGTGATGAGGAACAACTCATTGAACTCAAAGGCAGCTGGGAACTGCAGCCAGGCAAAAAGAAGTGATAATGAGTGGGGAAATGCCAACAACTGAGCCCAAGCACACATTCATTGGCTCATCCTGACTGGCTGCATAATATTTGCACACTTCTTCCTCAAAATTAGTAATCACACCTGTACTTTGTACCGGTTATGGCATGTGTTTGGTTAGTAGTTCTTCAGGTTTTGAAGCTGAGGTTTAATCAAAAAGTTTAATCAAAAGCGAGAACGCAGGCTGACCTGTCGAGTCATCTGCCAAACACAGTCGATGAACTGGACGAAGAGAGGCGAGCGTTCCGAGTTAGCATGGTTCTCGTCACCGTGGCCCACACGCTACAACACAGAAAACAATGCTTTCAGCAGACATGCAGAAAACTATCCACATCCGAGTTTCTGTACGCGTGTAATAATTATTCAGCGAAATAGAATGGAATATTTCATACATACATGTGTGCAATGTGTTTTGAGCACTGAGTAAGTAAATAACTTTGGAATGTCTTTATGCTGGACTGTCAATTTGTTGCACATGATTTAAAAATCATTAAAAAACATTAACAGCTGCATCACATTTATTCTTGTAAGTGGTTTTCATTGGCTTTAATAGTAAATGAAAAACATTTCATACAATGGTTCTGCTCACTGCTCTGGTTCTCGGATGTGTATTAGCTGTCACCAAAGGGATATGATTGATAAACAGGAGGCCACAAAGTTGACTAGATCTACTTCAGTCTGTAATCTTGCAGCTCTCACTGTTTTTCAAAATTTAAAAAAAGACCCTAGGTTTTCCTTATATGCTTGACGTCCAGGGAACTGCATCACGCTGTGAGCTTCTTGATAAGCTCCTCCTAATTGTTCATGTCCATTATACGCCACTGGATCAATGATGCTCTGTTATCCGTCTTTTTTTTTTTTTTTTTTAACTGATTCAGTGTTGTATTCGTAACTTTTTATTTATATTTGTGTTGTTCTTGTTATACCGTGCACTGTGATTCTTATCTTGTGCTGACTGCCTGTGTGGGTGCGGACCATTTGTGAATGTGGTTATTTAATGTATAATTTTTTGTTTAAAATCAATAAAGTTTGCCATAAAAAAAAATAAAAAATAAAAAAATCAGGCTTTGGAATGGTACTGTTAAAGTTCATTAGTAGCAAGAGTATCATCAGAATAAAATTCTCTATTCCTTACAGCAGCAAATTTATGTCCAAAACTAATCCACTCCTTCTCCACCAGAACCTGCAAACAAAACACACACAGCTAATTATTATGAGGTACAGATGAAGATTATAATGTATAGCTGATAGTGGGATGTTGTGTGACCTGGAATCCTCTGAGGGTGCGGTAGTGACTGTCCAGCATCAGCATGGCCAGAGAGGTGAGCTGAGAGGTTCTGTCCCAGCCGTCACTGCAATGGACCACCACTGATGTCTTCCCAGACTCCAGCTTATCAGCTATCTTTGCCGCTCCTGCTAGTAACAGCTACACACAGCACACACACACACAACACACATGTTGATGATACACCTTCTGCTGACCTTTAAACCATTAAAGGTCTTATATATCCATCTATAAATTTTCTGAAAACAAGGATGGGAGTATGGTGGTAAAGACAAAAGTTTTACTTTATTGTGTGTTACTTGTCTGTGTGATTTACCCGTATGTACTCCAGCCAGTGTGTCTGGTCAATAGCCGAGTGCCAGTGAGCTTCATCTATGGTGGGATAAACCACATCCTTCATCTTCCTCAGAGACTCCCTCATTACATGGATGTTGGGGATTTCCAGAAAGTTCAGCTCTACGTTTGCGTAGAAACTCTCACTTTCATAGCCTCCATCCTTTGCCTGCAAGTGTAGGGGACATCGGAGGTAGAGAAGGAGAGAGTAGAGGAATTGAAAAGGGAACAATATCAGTCAAAGGTGAGGAGAGAGGGAGAGAAAACAAGAAAAACAGGTATATTTTTCTGTTTAAGCATGGCCGTGTTGTACCTTGTTGGTTACTGCTACACTACTCTGTCGAGCATCAAAGATGGTGAGCTTGTGGGACTGGGCGTTGGCATCCATGATGATTTGCAGGAAGCGCTCGTCCTCTTTACAGCGACGGTCCGAAGGTCCGACTAACGGCTGGCTGCAGCGTACGATGGTGGCCTGAGACTCCGGATGAATCCAGGACAAGACCTGCAGGGAGAGTATGACCAGTTCAGGTCCAGGAGGACACTCAATCCTTTGTTTCCATGAACTTGTACTGTAACTGTGAGGTGTTTTATGTCTTCAAAGAAACCAATGGGCTTGGAACTGAGAGCTACAGAAAGTCAATTACATCTTCCTGGTACTTATAATATTAAGTACCAAGAAGTATTGAGAGACGCTAAGTGTTTTGGTGGAAAACCGTAACGTAATGTAAACAAAACTAGCTTCCATTTTAAAATAAGTTTAGTTTATAATAAGAGCTTCTTTTATGTGACAGTATTGTAGCAGGTACATCATATGTCATGTCCAACATAAGATCATCTGTGGACATGGGATCCCAATGTATCACCTATGTAAGATTTGAAGCTACAGTTAAGAACTACTGTAAAGCTACTCATACATTATAATGTTTAGACCCAACATGTGACATTGTTTTCATAATCTGCTATGAAATTTGTTTTCAGCAAAACAGATTGGCTGCTTCTAAACTGCTTTCCAGTGTGTTGTGCCCAGCAGTGACTTTTCACTGCTTAGTCGCTGTGCTGAGCTAACGCTAATGCTAACGCTAATGCTAACGCTAGCTAATGTCAGATATTACTGTCAATGATCATTTCTTGCACAGTCAAAATAAGTCATGATGTCTCATAATGTTCAGTTTTATTCATACAACATGAACAAAAGTGATATGACTTCCATGGGCTGTGACTTCTTCTTAAAAACACCTGGAAACATGCATTTGATAATAATAATAATCACCATCATTATAATAATAATAATGATGTAAAGGTTTAATAATTGGATTGAATAATTACCTAATGTTCATGAATGTTGAAACAGACAGGCAGTAGTTTGTCTTGCATACAAATGCCATTATGTCTTCTTTCTAATTCTTCTATCTATGTTGACTGAAATGTAACAATAACTTATTGAATTATGGCGGACAAAGAAAAAAAAGAAAGAATTTTTTTTTGGCCAGTAAAAAATATGCAAGGGGCCAGGAAAACTCTGATCTACTGGCCAAGAGAGCATCAAACTATAAGTTGGTTGGCAATGTGTCTCTTGTCAGTATGGATTGCTCAGACTGACCGGTATGCGGTGCTTGGCTCTGAACACAGCCACTCGTTTTATGTCTTCATCTGTGATGTTGGTGGGGATGACCAGGATGGAGGGATAGGTGTCACACAGCTCATAGGTGCTGTTTATCTTGCTGATGGTCCAGCTCTCATTGGGTAGCCCCTGAGAAAACACAAGCCAAGAAGATTTTCTACAGAAGATTTCCTACAGATACAGTATTGTTATTTCTTTAATGTTTTTCAGACACTCTGAACACTTCCTGCACAAACAGTTCACATTAAAAGCCTTCCAGCTACTTTCACGAGACTTGTGAAAAAATTATAGGAAGTGTTGAGTCTCACTGATGGTAGCTTAACAACAAAAGTGAAATAAGAAATGAATAAAAACAGCATTTGTTTTGAAAACAAAAAGTGAGAGTGAGTTTAACATAACTGTTAGTTTACTGATAAGCTATACAATAAAAATCTGTAATACACTCTCTTGTACTCATAGAAACATGATCACTGCAAAATGCCATCATGTTTAAACTAACAGCATGTGAAATTAGTTAATTGTTAGAAAGACAGGAGCAGATGCAGTGTTACAGTTGATGTGTAATTACCTGACGCCTGTACTCCGCTGTGGGGTCGTATACTTTCCAGCCATCTACAGGAAACTGATCGTTGTACAGGAAGGCAAACAGTGGCTGCCAGAGGATGTCGCAGGACAAACAGTTAGCGTTCAGTCACAATCAAACTATGGAAATGCTGATACTGTACTTTCAAAAAAATAAAGATAAAATGTCCTGGAGCGTAGCATATTTTTATGTGATGATCTGTTTCATTATTGAGTTATTAATTGATTATTTATCTCAAATAACTGATCAATTGTTTGCTATGTAATCCTGTCAAAACTGCCAACCCAAACTTATATCTTTAAACTGTTAATTTTTTATGACCAAACACAACTCTATACACTGAGTCATTTGGGGGGCTTTTATTTTCAATTGTGCAAGTATACATTGTGAAATTTCAATTGCAAAAAAAATAAAAAAACAATAACATTTGAATGAGACTGACCAGGTCGTGAGAGAGGGGGAAGGCATGTTTGCTCAGCACCTCCACCACATCTGGGTTCCCTTCCTCTGTCTTATAAGCAAACCTGGGACTCCTCATATCCTGATGCAGGGGAAACATTAGAGGAAAGCAGTTAGCAGCCAGCGTTTTCTGATTCCACCAGTTCTCTAATGGAATTTGTGGCTGTTATGACTTTGTTGGTGGAACATGTATCTGTT
Organism: Scatophagus argus; assembly: GCF_020382885.2. Lineage (NCBI taxonomy): Eukaryota > Metazoa > Chordata > Actinopteri > Scatophagidae > Scatophagus > Scatophagus argus. The sequence continues at coordinate 1,608,257 of NC_058515.1, read as the reverse complement.
ATTATGAAGTAAAACGGTAAATTGTCTGTTTGGATGCACAGTATCCATCAGGACATCTCATATGTGGAGTGTGTGTGTGTGAGTGTGAGAGAGAACGGTACCTTGCAGACCAGCTCCAGTCCTTTGGTGTTTTCTCCCTGGTTGGGAACGCTGATGGTCTCCAGTCTGCTTATGACCGCCAAGTTCACATCAAGAATGAAAGGAGACTCCTGTATGTATGCAGACTAACATTAACATACAGCGGCAAAGACACAACAGTGCTGTGATTGCAAATTAAAGGTATTAAAGCAATGCTGAGCGATCAGTAGACGAGGTGTGCGGTACCCTTTCCACGCTGGCGAAATAGAGCTTGTAGTCTGAGACGGTCAGGGTTCCATTAACCAGGCCGCTGAACGGACAAATATACATCACGTCCTTGACTGCACACACACACACACGCACAAAAAGATAATGTACTGTTTAATAGGTGATGAGCATAGCGCATAGAGCATGTGATGTTTTATATATTAATTCAGGTTTAAGAAATGACTGTACACATGATGACATGAGCCTGTTTTACATCTGGTATTGCCATTCATTTTATTTTGAACATCCATCCCGTGTGACCTGATCAGGAAGTTGACAGCTCTAAGTACAGACGTGGACGCGCGGAAGACGCCTCGAGTTCCAGTTGTGAAAGTCAGTTAAGATGCTGTCTCAAATCTTTGGGTCGGGAGAAACGTAATAAACATCGCAAGATGGCGAATTCATAGCATTATTGTAAGTTCTGCATTAAATGTAACACAGTGAGTTTCTTTACTCGTAAAACGCAGTGTCAATTTGTTGAAGCGTCAAATCAAAACCAGGAACTGACTTGTGATCATACCACCCATGACGCGCGTTAACACCAAGTGTGAACAGGCTCAATATGGAAAGAGAGGTGACAAACAGTGTAGGTGGACTCACCTGTCATTTGGACAGTTTCTCCTGGTAGCAGAGGAACCTGGTTCTGGAACATTCTGACCTGAACCCCGTATCTCAGAGCTGGAAGGTTCTGTACAAGACACAGACTAGTTAGTCGGACCACAAGACCCAGCTTAAATAAGTCTAATTGAAGATTTTTTTTTTGTATCTGCAATAGTATTTAGATGACACCTTCTACAAAGTAACTGAACAAACAAAGGTAATGCTAGAGAGTAGCATGCTTGAGTTAAAAAAAATAAAATAAATAACCACGTCCTTTCATTTCTGATGAGACAATAAATTGCGCATCACACATACAAACTCAAACACCGCAGATGTAACCAAACGCCATTCATTGTGAATTATCACCATTAATCAAGACTCAAAATTTAATGGATGTGTGTGTTTTCCATGGCATCGCACTGGACTCTGCCTCTCACTCATTTCCATCAGAAACCACATGAGACACACTCATCTCCATTCACAAACTGAACTTGCCTGACAATGGTAAACAATCATTGATAACGTGATAAATGCTGTTTCTTGACCTTTGTCTATACTATATCTAAACTAAAATTTCAACAAAGTTGGGACTCTGTGTAAAACATAAATGAAACAGAATGTGATGACTTCATTTCTCACTTAGATTTGTATTTGTTTTACCTCCTCGATTTGACTGATTTTTTGTAAATATATGCTCATTGTGAATTTGATACCAGCAACACATTTCAGTATATTTTAAAATATTACAGTGAATACAATGGGTTAGAAATTTGGCTACATGAAATAATCTTAAGTATATTCAGCTCTCTGTAAGGTCACTAAATAAATGAATATGCTTTACAGGATGAAATTAACAGAACAGTAACAGCAGTAACAAGAGCAAAGTAAGTAAATACAAAAATACATGAGGGATCATGCATAGAATTTATACCAGCACTTCCATCCAGCCATCCATTTTCTATACCGCTTATCCGTCAGGGTCGCGGGGGAGGTGGAGCCTATTCCAGCTGACTACGGGCAAGAGGCGGGGTACACCCTGGCCCTGCGGTCGCCAGTCAGCCGCCAGTTAACCTAATGTGCATGTTTGTGGGATTGTGGGAGGAAGCCGGAGTACCCGGAGAAAACCCACACAGGTACAGGAAGAACATGCAAACTCCACATAGAAGGGCCCAGACTGGGATTCGAACCTGGAACCCTCTTGCTACAGTGCTACAGTGCTCTTGCGACATTGCTAACCACTGCACCACCGTGCGGCCCTATACCAGCACTTGAGTAATTTAATAATTCACTTCCATTACGTTTAGGAACTTTTAGTACCTTTTAGTGTCAAACGTGTTATGAGCTGCAATTTCCTGTGACAAAAGCACTGAAGGAAGTTGAAATAAGGAGAAGGGGAGGAGAAGCAGAATGAGACAGGTTGACAAGGCAGTAAACAGGACAAAGGACAGGCAGAGACTTGCCAAAGCATTGGAAGGATGCTCAGAATCACGTTCTCCATGGTAACAAAGCCCTTCATCTTGTGAATCTTGCTGTATGGGAGAGTGAGCATGGAGGAAGTGAGGAAAAAGAGAAAGAGAAAAAAGAGAAATAATGCAGTAAATACAAATCACCCCATGAGTACGACACCATCACTCACCACTCTCTGCTGTGCTAAGCCTGGTGTGTCGTTGCAGGGAGGTGACAAGGTGCCTGCACGCCAAATATGTCAACGCGTACACAGTCTGCATTCACATAATAATACGTTTTACCTGAGCTGGTTGGCTGAGGTCCAGAAGAGTGTAACCAGTTTTATCATACGATGTCCTGAGTTTAAAATGACCGTGTCAAGGACGGATTTCCAAGTGCTCCCATTCAACGCCAGTCACTCCAGCTACCTCAGCGACTGCCGACATTTTGAACTCTGTTTACAGGCACAGCCCATCCCATTGTTTGTGCTGACGGTGCTCCACGCTCCCAAGTCATCAGAAATAAGTCCTACACATTATAAATCAGTGATTTAGGATGGCATTGGACTGGAATTGAGCAAAACGTGACAACCTTGTTTCTCTAATATCTCTTCAACTGATTAATACGTCCACCGTGTTGGTAAATGAATTAATTAAATCCACACAATGTAATTTCTGTTGCGGAAAAGCAATCAAGGCAGTCGTTGATTATTAAACATCCGCCGCTGCTGATAAAAGTCCATCTGACGTGACTCAAGCGGAACTATTCACAGACGAGGAAAAGCTTTAATGCTTTTCGTCATGTTACGTTTAGTCAAGTTTGCCAGGTTCATTTATGACCGTCTCCGAAAAGTTATGGTGACAGCGGCCAAAAGAAAATGTTTCATTACCTTGAATAAAATGATGGATTTTTGTGAACATTGTTGAAAACATTTAATGTGTGTTGCACAACTTAACTAGTCATTTTTGGACATTTTATTGCAGAAAGCAACGCAAAGATGAATGACCGTGTTTTCTTTTGTCGCAAGAGTTTTACTTCCTTCCACTGTAATTTCAGATTTACATGGAACTTGTGAGCTTTTGGCATTGTAGCGTGGTTATTTTTACGTTAACTCATACTCATACACAGGTGACAGGTGTTTCGGTAATAAGGCCACTGCATCTGCATGCACCACTGTGGCTGTGCTGCAGTCAGCCACCAGGGGGCTCCAAATGTTTTGCCTTCACTTTTGGGGATGTCGTACACCTTTAAATACAGTCACTGATTTGAAAATATTAAGCTTTAATATTAAGCTAAAAATACATACATTTATTTGATGAGTCCTCTTTAATAAAAAAAAAACGCTCATCATTTAGTTAAACCTAAATCTCTTTATCCTTGCATGCAACTGCAATTTCTGTTAAATCAATTTCTTCGCTGTTATCTAATCAGTGAATAAAGTGGAAAGGGGAACTGTGGTCAAAGTGCTCATTTGCATACTCAAATAAATTACATTCATCTTCCAATCGTTCACAGGAATAGGATGGACAAACGGACAGGCAAACGTACAGACATACATAGAAAATAAAATAGTTCCAGCCAAGGCTGTTGCCAGGGCAGAGGTATCAAAAGCCCGAAAAAGAAAGGTACAGGGAAAGGAAAACTAAGAGGGAAGCGCACTGAGCTGGAAAAGGCAGAGATGAAGATTGAAGGCCTCCGGTGGGTCTGATGGGCTGATGGTGACGAATCTAATATATCTATAGTCACTTTGATATGCCTCAACCACACGTATTCATATCCTGTTTACATGAAAAACAGGGTACGCACACTTAACAGTCAAAGTCAGTAACCAACAAACTGTTGCGTTAATATTCACTTTGATGCGTATCTTTATATCAGTGCAGTGAAGCACGAATTGTCAGGCAGTATTTAATTTGCCATAAAACTGACATTCCATTCCTGTTAACAGTTAGAAGACTCACACGCACTTGAATGTGTCTCAAATGTATAAATAATATTCATCAGAAAACAAGCTGATACGACCACATCTCTTACCCTGGGATTCAGTCTCTTGGACATCTGGAGGTTAACCAACACAAGTACACACACAAACAAACAAACAAACAAAACAACAAATTCACATGAAATGGAAACAACTAATTTAGTTATATAATAATTCACATCTTTCTGCGGAAAATCGATCATTCACATTCTGAATTTCGCGAGGGACGGATGCACACAGATAAGCAATAAGAAAAATGCACTGCAACTTCAGAAACAAATCAATATAAATATTTAAGCGAACACAGCGACTGAAACCTGTTACGGTGTAAGAAGAGAGCTGCAGAACAGCAAAGCAAATACCGTATGTTATGTGTGTGGGTATAACACAGACGACGGAAAAGCTTGTGTTTCATTAACAATGCGACTCATGTCATATCTGAATTCTGCTCTAAAACAATGAAGGTAAATGAAATTTATCATTTGTGCAAATAACATTCATTAAAATTCAACAGCTGTACGTCACTCAGATGATGTTAGTCAAAAGATTTTGTGGTAACTACTTCTTACCACAGAAATAATCTGAGAGAAAACCGTGTTGTTGCTGTAAAGAGACGATTCTGAGCTGTTTCAAAGGCCGTTTTCAACAGTGTGTACACCATAGATTGTATTCCATTCATCTCCATGTATTGGGTGGAGGCAGAAATCTCAGATCTCCAAATATGAACAAAAAAACCCCCACTTCTCACTGAGTGTGCGTCCTTGTGATTGGGTGAACTGACCACTACTGGGATTTCTTAGCCATATGTTAAGATTCATTTAAATTAGTATGTACTGATGTAAACTGTGGTGAAAGTGGTGAAATCACTTTGACAACTGACAAATTATGACAATAACTTTGGCTGCTGTGTATAGATTATTTGTCAACGTCCCAGTCCCCCCCACCTTTGCTCCCTTTGCTCTCATCTAAATCTGTTCCTTAAAATCCACTGTTGCCAAAGGCTTAGTTCAGCTCCTTGCTCTGAGTCCAACGAGACACGACCATATAACATGGTTTCAGGTGAGGTTCAGCTCATTTTGTCGCATACCATGTGAGGGAAGGAAGCAAGTTTCTACTGTTGCAAATATTTTATCAGATGCGATTATTTTGTGTGGCAGAGAGACATAACGACACCCAACTTGCGTTCAGCTGGTTGGTGCAGTTATTGTCCGTAGTAGTACATACGATGTACAGAAAACCTAGACACTTACCATAATTTCCGGACTATAAGCCGCTACTTTTTTCACACGCTTCGAACCCTGCGGCTTAAATAATGATGCGGCTAATTTAATACCTACGGCTTATAGACAATTGTGGCCTATATATGTACAATAAATTTAGTGGGTGCGGCTTATATTCAGGTGCGCTCAATAGTCTGGAAATTACAGTAATTTATTATTTGTATATATGTACTGAGAAATACGTGCACACACACACATTTCCTTTCTCTCAAACCAATAGACAGTTGGGAGAACACTGCTCAGTTTTCAATTAACCAATCACGTGCTTTAGTTGAGGACAGCTGCGGCTGTGGAAAGCAGGCTGCAGTGCTGACAGACGGAAGCAGAAGAGCGAGGCTACAGCAGCCTAAAGGGACAGCTCACTGCAAAACTTAAAAAAAACCAAAACAGAATCTATTTTTCCCATTACCTGTAATGCTATTTATCATCGCTATTGTTTTGATAGTGAGTTACTAAGTTTTGGAGCTCTTGCCTCTATAGCGGTCTACCTTGTCCCAAGTATTATCCAATCAGAGGGCACTTCATCTAATTGGATGGAAAAAAATAAAATAAAATCTCAACAGCCAATATCTCCAAACTCAGCCCCTCACACAAAAGCAATCCAGATGGATAAATAACACTGTGGACAAGAGGAAAATAAGGAAATATATTTTTCTATGATTTTGGAGTGAACTGTCTCTTTAATAGTAATTTAGCTAAAGCTAAAGTACATTCACATACACCTAACACATAAACCTCTACCTGAAGGGTATTTACAGCACACAAATATGTGCACACATGTCGCCAATCCTGAAAAGCTTACCATTAAATCGGCTCTTCTCCCAGCCTATCAGTTACAAAACACAAAGTGATGAGACATACTGTCAGCATTGTGAGTTTGTATTGGGGTGTGTGTGTGTGTGTGTGTGTGTGTGTGTGTGTCTATTAGCTACCTTGTTGTCCCTGTTCACAATGTCAGGTGGGACTGATCCTGAGATCTGACTGGAGATGGTGGCAGCTATCAGCTGTTTACACCACTCTACATGAGAACCTGTTGGACTGAGCAGAAAGAGACCAGTAAAAAAGCTGATATATAGTCACTAAACAAAGATACTTTTGCCGTTTTTTCATCGCTTTTAATATCAATGAAAATTAATACTTTGTGCATAGATGTCTCATATTAAAGGCTTTCAGCCGTGGCCTAGAGGTTTGAGAAGCTTGTGACTGGAGGGTTGTCGGTTTGATTCCACCCCAGACTGGCAGGAAAAATTTGATTGATTATTTAGGCACATTATGGATTTTTTTCAGCCAATACATAGAACCATTAACTGTCTGCTTTTCATGGCCAATACTGATAAGATAACAGATAATTTCACATTTGAGCATTGCAAAAACAAGTTTATAATCTCAATGTTCACACCAGCAACATGCTAATGCTTGTTACGTCAATGAGAACAGTTTGCCCTCATATTATCAGGCTATAGATATAGATCAATTTCGCTATTATCAGGCCGATAATATATCAGACTTTTAGGAATACATCCGTACAGTTATGCCGCCTTAACGAAAAAGCAATTATGTATACATCGCCGCTGTCCTAAAAAGAGGGCTATTCAGAGTAATGAGTGAACACTTATGTTTGGACGAACTATGGTTATGGAAAATGTTAATATCTCGTATTATGCTTGTCGGGTACATATTCTTAAGCAAAATTGAATTTCATCTCATAAAGAAATTATCGAATTATATCTAGTAGTTGTTGGAGTTTTGGTCTTACTGCACTGTACTCAGCGATACATCAGTACATTACTGTGGTCTAATTGCGCTAGCGGTAGTTACTTTAACGTTTACACTAAGCTAGGCCTATTAATCCGAGTTAACGGTAACTGTCATATTCACGCTATTTGTCTCTTATCCCTATCATGGACCATGTGGATTCATCTCACAAGATGCGCTGTCATGTCCTTGCTCTTATGTCTTAGTATGGCGATTCAGTCAAGCTTGTAGGCTACTCGCTGTTAGCTAGTGTACCGTACGCTCCCTACACACCAGTCAGAAAGAGCAAGACGCTGTAGCCTCTGCTCACTGAAGAATACCCTTTAACCACTTTTGGTTTCTGAATTGTTAGTGAACCAAGCTCTACTTTATGTATCGCATCCACGCCGAAACAAAAATATGATCCTCTCGATTTAAGAAATATTTGTGTAATATTTAATAGGTAATATGTAATTACATATTGTACAGAAGCAAGACAAACGGAAATAGACGTTGCTTCTCGTCGACATTTGACATATTGTAGTAATAAGAAGCCCACTCACCTGTCAAGGGTTTCACTAGCGGTTGGTCCGCAGGTCGGCGAGCCCCAGGGCTTTTTGCTCTGGCCTGCTCCATCCGCACCCCCGGAAGCCCCGGCCTGTTTCTCCATATGCCGGAGATCTGTTTACTTTCTGGGTCACTGTTGGGGGGCGGACGATTTCCTCTAATGTGCGAACGCCAATGAAATTGGCCCTTTGTTCAATTCCAATTTCCGCCCAGGGCGCACACCTATCGACTGTTCTGTTGAGTTCGGGAATGTCAGTAAAATGTATCTTGTAGGTTCTGGTTTCCTGTCATTTGGTTATTTGTGCTTCCTCCTGTTGGTCTTTCACTTGCATCTCTTCCTCGCTCTGTAGCTCCGCCCACAATACGCCAGCGATGCGAGGATGAGAGGAAGGCGCGCACTGTGTCATCGCTGTTACGGCGGTCGTTTTGTTCAGGTTTGTCATGTCTTAATGTGAAATTAAATAGCCTATGTTTTCTTGGGCGTGCATTTTAGTTGCTGGGATCTGTAATTACCACAATGCAATAGCTACCAAACGTGATAAAATATAACACAAAATAAATGTTTGCTCACTAGAAAGAGTTGAGCTCAATATAGTTTGAGATACTGCTAGTAAAAACACTCCGTATTCTGCTAAAAGACCAACCAAGCCTGGACATACAGCATTTGTTATAGTCATGTTTATAGTCATAGCTGCTTTTTAAAAGATGGGGTTTTGGTTTTATTTTGATAGCAGCACAACAGTACACCAACATCGCTCATAGTCTGACCTCTTCTAGTGATAATATCTAATGCTTTAAATTGTAATCAATGTGTAGAAATAAAAGGAACATCGTGGAGATCAATGTAGAACAAAATGATAACCGTTAAAAAAATAGGAACACATAAAACAGGCCTTATGGACATGAGTCTATTGCCCCGGTGCTTGCTGGGAGAGTTCCCAGCACTACTGCCTCATCTAGCTACAACCAGAGCAGCACGAGCAGCACTCAGCCAATCATATGAATGCTAACCATGGTTTCATCTCCTTTGCCTTTAAAAAAAAAAAAAAATCTTTTCAAAATAAGAGCACACTATTCTAAATAATGTCACCCAGAATTAACAGTTCAACCATATAACTGCTTAAGCCTGATAACAACATATTAGCCTGAATTAGTTTAACTGCATTTCGAGCACAGAGGTTGGGACCAACACAGATCAGGGCTAGTACGAGATGACTGACAAATGTAAAGGTCTGTAGTCATGGTATAATGTAAATGACCAGCTTAAAAAGTAAGATAAACACAAAAATCTTACATAATTGAATAAACAACACAGTCAGAAATTGAGCCAGTCAGAAATCCTTAAATTAATTTAATCAGTAATATTTACATAGCAGGAACCATCCAACAAACCATGGAGAGGATATAATACGACTAAAAGAAATATAACTGAAATGTATTTGGATTTCACCTTCCCTTGTTGATACCAAAAAGATGAAACACATTTTATGTGTATCTATTAAAAAGCAGGCTATATTATGACACAAAACCCTCTAACACCAAGTTCCCTACATTAATGATAAAGTCAAACTGAAATCAACATCGACAGAGTATTTCTCAGATTCATCACCACACAGCCAACATCTAAAAGCTAAAGATTCAGCAGAGAACTGAGAGGAAGATGTCAAGGTTTGTGACAAGTGAACAGAATCCAGAATCCTGTCTTTTCATCCTGGGTTAGCAAGTACAAACCCCAAAAATGCCCTCAAAATAAAACAAAAAAAAAAATCATAACCAATGGAGCATAAATTCACAATTTATACCAACAATACTTTCCTTTTTATAAAACTGTAAGATTCTGCACTACATAAAATAACTGTATTTTACAATAATAGAACTTTCGGCAGTAAAATAGGTTTTGATTGAGGTAATTACATTATGGTGCTTGTACAAAAGAAAACCTTAAAAAACAAACAAAAAATAGATCATCTGTTTTTCCCTAAAAACACAACCACCCAACCAATGCACACTTTTTTTTTTTCCTCGCTGCCACATATTTTCTGTCTGTTTGTTTAAGCCACAAGCCTCCTCAGTAAGATCAAACCTTTCATTTAGGAAGTAAAATAATTACTGTTAATTAATCTCTCTGTGAAAACAGGGATCTGCATGCACTTCCAAGTCTGCCCATATGAACCCACCCACACATGGTTATGAGTCATGTTTGATATATGCCATACTTGCATGCGGCCCAAGTCCCTTTCTCTCTTGAAAACGCCATGAAATGATGAGATTTCATTCTGACTGTCTGCTGTGGTCACAGATAAGACTTTGACTTTTTGTTTTTGTTCAGAAAAAATTTCAGCAACATCTGCTGTCCAATGCTTGGAAATAAATTTGTATGGGAGGCTGGGAAGGATTAAGGTTACACTCAAAAAGTTCATATGAAATGCTGTTCGACTGTGCCAGAGAATATAATAATTCTGCACGTCCACACTAGAAGGAAGATTAAAAAAAACAACAACAACAAAAAAAACAGGCCATTGTGGAGAAGGAGGGAGATCGAAAAAGCACGGAGATAACAGAGCATGTTTTAAAATAGTCTCTCTTGCAACAGAGTCATAGTTTTGGACTAAGTTGTTCACAGAAAAAGTGACAGAGACACTTGCGTCCATCAGTCCGCCAATCACAAGAGCGTTTTAAGCGTGTGTGAATGTTGAATTGTTGCCGATTTTATAAAGTTACAGTAGTTTTTAACAAGGGCCAATAAATTTCATTCTGTAGTTTTTCTTGCTACTATGTGATCTGCTACTGATTAACACAGTGTAGAATTTGGGGGAATAAACGGAGGCTTCCTTTACCACAGGAAATATACCTCGGGATAAACTGCTCTGTCTTCTGTGCTCTGTAGTTACCGTGGAATACCTGCAATGACCACCCATTTCCTTCCACATCAAACAAGCGTGGGTCTATAAACAGCATCATGGTATCCAAACCAAATAACACAAGGCTTTTTTTTTTTTGATCCTTTGGACCCTCAACTACAGAGCAGTCAGTCTCAAACATGACCCTGGACAGCCAGAGTATATATTTCTGAAGAGGTGAAGGTAATTCTCACAAGAATCAAGGCACAAATCTGGACATGAAACACGACACACTTCACAAAATGACTTATTGCAGCACACTCACAATTGAAACTGTCACACTGAATAGAATTCATCATCCCAATGAATTGCTGCATCAATGTTGTTGAAAACCCGACTGAGGTGAACATGAAAAAAATACACTGGTGTCTCAGCTGGCTTTTCTCAGTCTTCATTAACTAAGAACTAACTGGCCTGCGTGTTGCACAACACTGAGGACAGATTATTACAGTCAACCTGAAAACGTTTTCCTGCACCTATAAATTCACCACGCTAAGGAAACTGCTCGATCAACTGCTTTGTCTGCTGAAAAGATCATTTCTGAAGTAGGTTAGATCACTGCAACTGTATATTTACTTTGGGGACAATCCCTCTTATTTCAAAATGCTCTGCCCAGGTGGAATATTTCCTATACTGAAAAACGCTTATGTAATTGATGAAAAATCAAATGTTCAGATTAAATGAACTTGGAAAATGCTGATGTAAGCCGGGTCCTGCTCCAGGTTTCTTCCTGTTAAAAGGGAGTTTTTCCTTGCCACTGTCTGCTTGCTTGGGGTTCAGGCTCTGGGTCTCTGTAAAGCATCTAGAGACAATTTTGATTGTATAAGGTGCTATATAAGTAAATTGAAATTGAAACCCGAAATGTAAATTTTTTGGTATCTAGTTTTTGGTATTTGGTATCAATCCACTGGCAATAGAAGTGCTCCAGTAGGAGAGCGCAAAATAACTGTAACAAAATATTAATTTGTGAGAGAGGTTTTATAAAATATTCCACATACAGTTCCACAGAAACTTAATTTACAGTGATGGTCCATTTAGACTTCCATGTGTATCTACCCTGTATTAACTTAAACTAAGTAGTCTGAGCAGTTTCCCTCAGGTATGAAAGCAGAGCACTGCAATGTTGCAGTGTTAAAGATGAACTCCTACCAATAGTTAATAGTTACTGATTGGTATTATTCTTATTTTCAGTCATGGACCTCAATGCACTGCCAAAACTTGACATGTTATTACATTTCTCCTGAACAGATTATGATGTGCTAGCAGAAGGTTGGTAAATATTAGACTCAAATCCTGACTTAGTCCAATAATCAAGCCCCAGATATTTATTAAGTGGTCAGTGTTGGAGTAAAGTGTTCATGACTACTGGAGATTACTCATTAATCCTAGTTTCGGTACAGCAGTCCAGCTGTACCTTGCAAGGGAAATAAACAAAAATGGTGGCCAAGAACTTCAACTCATGAGCGATTGTAATAAGCAGTCTGCCATCATGCTGGTATCATTTTGACAGACTGAAAGATATTGAGACAGACATTTTAGCAGCATGCTGGCTATTATTTCTCTCTGTGAGCTCGCAAAAGCCTTTTTTCTTTTTTAGAAAAACTAACCAAAATGGGAATCTTTCAAGTTAGCAGCAAAATCCTCTTATCATCACGCTATTTCTCATAATTTCTTGTCATGATAGAAAAATCTGATTCAGTTTCCAACATTCCTCTTTTATACACACACACACACATACACTGTTGTCCATGTGATGTCCTGAGTTTGACTTTGTCAAAGTTATTGTAGCTGTGCAGACACAACTGCTCTGTAGACACCAGCTCCGTGACAGCACCAAATCCCAAAGAGACAACGACTCAAGCATGTGCTTTTTGGACAGGTCGGGTTTGATGCATTCCTGCTGGGGGGGGGGGGTTTGGAAGGCCATCTGAGTCAGTGACAAAACAAATCATAGAAGAAAATAATAAATCTTTTGACTCTGATTTTTTTTCAACTTAAATTTTCTTAAAAGTCAGAATGTTCTAAGGAGAGAGACAGAGAGAGAAAACAAATCTGTACTGGCTAAATAAGTACCCAGTTAGTGCTGTGGGATACAGTACGCAAGGCAGACTGGACTGGTGTCAGACATAACTCTGTACTGAAAGCACTGAGATGAACCTGATGAAAGCCGATAATAGCAAACCCCTGGTTTTGCCCGGAGCTTTCAAACACAAAATGCAAGTCAGCAGACTTTGAGTTAAGATTACTATACAGATTTTGTTTGTTTTTTTTTGTTTTTTTCAACTTTTTAGTCAAGTCCCATACTTTTTAAAATCAGGATACGGAATAAGTTTGGCACATAATGTTTCATTTTTTTCATTAAGAATGTTCCATCTGTTCTCTATGCGAAAATGACTCAATTTTCAACGTAACCGTTTTATTATAGCTTTCTAAATCATTCCTATTAGTTGATAACATGCACCAATTTCAATGCTGATGTTTGTTTTGAGAGAGTTCAATAGGGTAAAAACAGGAGCATCCAGTTTTCTATACAAAAGGGGGGGGCAAACACCACCAACACCTGTCCAAAAAGGTACATGTACATTGTGGTTTTCCATGAGTCTAATTTACAAAAAGTGTTTATTTCTGCTTACTGTATCTAAATGCTGGTTACAAACATCTTGACATGGTAAGACTATCATGGACCTGCCTGGTTTGTCCATCGGGGTCTGTGTTTAGTGAGAACATAGAAAAAAAACAACCCGAGAATCAGGGGCAGGCATCCCTTAATTTCCATATGTTATCTTAAGCTCCTAAAATATATTTCAAACTGTATCAAAGCTGAATCCGTACAGTTAAATTACTGATTAATTCTCAACAAACTCTGCTTCTTGGCTAGAATTGTTTTTGCTCTCAGCCCTGGTAAAAAGACAGCTTAGGTGAACCAAGCTGATAACAAAACGTGCGAAGAGCAAAAATCCACTATTGAACCTCCCAGCCTCCAAATATATGCTGCATCAGTTCTGCAGCAGTTCTAATCTGTTCCTCAGAAGGATTAGGGCAACACTTAGCAGCAAGGCAGCAGGTAGGCAGAAGCGCGAAAAGTGAGAACTGTTCGACATCTTGATCATACACGAGACAACAAAGGTTGTGTGGTGGGGAAAAAAAGCAGGAGCTGGGCGGACAAAAAAACCAGATCTAAGCGTCATTCAGACCAAATCAGACATTGTTGCAAAAATGAAAAATAAAATAAAGAAAAGTGAAAGTGAAAAGTCGAAAGAAACAACCTGAAGTTACCCTGTGGTGACCAATCACATAACTGAGAGATCCGAGCCACTGGTTAACAGTATTGTTATTAAAGCCGTTCACAACGTGGTTCAAGTTTCTATTGTGATGCTTTCTTGCCTCAAACAATATTGCGCTCCCAGGAAAACCGAGCCGGGGGGGGGGACTACCCTGCAAACATGTTGCAGAGAGGAGAAGGCCTCTCTGGAAGAGTTGATGCTGCCAAGCCGAGAGCTGGAAACCGGGTGCTATCCCAGTGGAGTTTAACAGACCGACTGATAGTACCATCCCATCCCAGTGTTGGCTTCCACACTGCCAAAGCCTGATTCTGTCTGAATGAGGGCCTAACATTACGTAGTAGCATCCTGCAATCCAACTGAAATGTGTTACAATTCCAAGGAAATGTTTTGTATCTGGGCAATCTGTGGAACAGCCTATGAGTTTTCTCTCTTTACACTCCCTTTATAGATTTTAACATCTATTCTTATGTTAGTTTGATGCAGTTTCTTTACTGCTCCTCAGGATCTTTATCAAGCAGGCCTTGAGTTATGACAAATGTTTCTCACTCAAACAGTAGTATAGTCATTTGTACTCAGTTTACCCTTAATCTAGTCTACGTATGTGGTTCTGTGGCAATCAGTTTCATGTTTTCGAAAACATGACGTCAGCTCTGCTCTGCTGGCTCGTCGCCTACATACATCCACTGTTTTTTTTGTGTTCAAGCCCTTGGACTGAAAGTCACTGAATGTCTTTAAGGCTTCACTGTACGATGAGTGTCTGTGTAGGAAAGTCATTTGACAAGGCTGTACTGTGACATATTGCATAAATCACCATTGTCCCCTCTATGGTGTTAGAATTAACCATCAAATCTAAATCTTATTAGCATTCTTTGTTATCAACAGTTATGACTGCACAATACTAAATAATTCCCTGCGTGTGTGTGAAACTGACAAAAATCAAAGTGAAGACAACATAAGTGCAAGTCAGCAAGTATATCTGAGTAGGTGCACGTGTGTGTGTGTGTGTGTGTGTTTGTGTGTGTGTGTGTGTGTGTGACCAGCCCTCAGAGGGGAGTTTGTAGGTGTGTGTATTGCTGTGAAGGTGTGGAAGAGGTGGAGGAAGAGGCGTTGGGGGTGGGGCTGTTAGCCAGTCGGGAGGAAGGGGAGGAGTCAGACCGCTGGAGCTCCTCCAGCTTCTTCAAGTACTCGTCTCTGAGGGCCAACAGTTCCTTGTAGCGCTGCTCAACAGGACTCTGCTGCTGGAACACACAGTCACACACACACACACGTTACAAACAAATACACAGCTACTGGTGCAGCCAATAATATCAGCTAGAATATACCAATAATAGCAACTAGCATGGTATCCTGTATGCCACTTGTGTATACACATTTGCCATTAGAAAATGCTGTTTGGTAGGGGATGTGCAATTTAGTGCGTTTTACTAAATGAAAAGTGAAAGACAAAGATCAAATAAAAATGGGTAGTCCATCACTAAATGATGAGAGAGAAAGAAGAATGTTGTTAGATATTGCAGGCTATGATGAGTAGATTAGAGTGAGGGTGTCTTGTCTCATACATTTCAACTTTTCGAGTTTAGAAACTGAAATGCTTCTGGCACGGTAACTAATTTGTGATTCCGGCTTAATTCATTTAAATTGTGAAATCATTATATAAATTAGACAAAATTATAGCTGTGTAATAATCAACCATGTGTCCTTGGTTTGGCAAATTTATTCCACAAAGATGAGGTAAAAAAAAATACAAAAAAACCCAAAGAAACCTAAAATAAAGAGCAACATTTAGAATTCCCTCCACCTGTATGCATTAAGGCATATTTAAAAATTCTCTAATGTGAGTCTGACATTTTTTTTCCCCACAGGAGAAAAGGAGAATTATCACATTGAAGAACAAAAAAAAAAAACACAAACACAAGATGCCTCTTCATTCATTGTCAAGTCCATTCTCAGTTCTGGAGGCTTCATCACACCACACTTGTGTATGCTGAAAACTGGACAAGAATTGGCTTTCAAACTATCTGTGATGTCATAAATCATGCTTTTTAAGTCCTGCCTCTGAAAACCAGATCCTTCGGGGGCAGCCGTGGCCTCGAGGTTGGTGAATCGGCTTTTTGTACTTCACCACATACAGCAAAACCCATATGCCAACGGGTCACATTTCAACAACCCATATGATGAACAACAAGCTGGCTTCTAGGCACCTGAAGGTCTCGGGTTCATGGGAGTTTGCAACCAAGGTCGCAGTACGTTACAATGAACACACTGTCAGTCCTACCTGTTGTCGTATACGTGGGTTCCAGCGGATGTAGTATGTTACCCACAGCTCTAGGTGGCGCATGCTGGCGACAGGGTAAAGGACCATGCCAGACTCCGGGGTGTAGAAGGGATTTAAATAAATGTCCATCTTGCTGTTGACCAGAGACCAGAGAGACACCGTCTTCGACCTCACCTCCTGAACAAAAGAAAGAGTGACTATGAGGCATCTGAAGCTGAAACATACTGCAAAGGCAAAACATGCCTGCATGCATATTGTAGGTCAATTCAGAGCAGGCAGTGTGTTTTATGTCGAGGCTTACATGCTGGTCTCGCGCACTCTCACAGTTGTAGAGGAAAGTCCCGAAGCGACAGCTGTACAGATGATCCAGGATGGTCAGCAGGAGGCGCTCATTAAACTCAAAGGCCGTAGGAAACTGAAAGATGAGGAGATGAGATGCCTTCAGTTACCTCATATCTCTGATCAAGAAACTCTTTTGTCTATCCATCTTCATCCGGGAGCGGGTCGCGGGGGCAGCAGCTTGAGCAGGGATGCCCAGACTTCCCTCTCCCCAGATACTTCCTCCAGCTCTTCTGGGTGGACCCCAAGGCGTTCCCAGGCCAGCCGAGTGACATAGTCCCTCCAGCGTGTCCTGGGTCTTCCTCGGGGTCTCCTCCCAGTGGGGCATGCCCTGAACACCTCCCCAGGAAGGCGCCCACGGGGCATCCGAAACAGGTGCCCGAGCCACCCCAACTGACTCCTCTCAATGTGGAGGAGCAGCAGCTCTACTCCGAGCTCCTCCCGGGTGACAGAGCTCCTCACCCTATCCCTAAGGGAGCACCCCGCCACCCTGCGGAGGAAGCTCATTTCAGCCACTTGTATCCGAGATCTCGTTCTTTCGGTCATGACCCAAAGTTTACGACCGTAGGTGAGGGTAGGAACGTAGATTGACTGGTAAATTGAGACCTTCACCTTATGGCTCAGCTCCCTCTTTACCACGACGGACCAATACAACGACCGCATTACTGCTGTCGCTGCACCGATCTGTGATGATCTGCCTGTCAATCTCACGCTCCTCTTTTGTAGGACTGCTTATATTTTCCTATTAAAAAATATTTGAGTGCTATTCACTTTGCCTCTGATGCTCAATCTCCCCAATAAATAAATAAATGACTACGTAAAAAAAAAAACTGAAAAACTCAACAGCAGTGTCTCTTTACAGAAATCATGACCTGATTACTAATCCAGACTTAGATGTAAGCAGTTTCAGTTGCAATTTTCGATTCATGTCTGCTCCAATTCACATCATGCATGTAGTAAAGATTTAAAGAAATTTATGAAAAGGTGATAAGTGTAGTTCTTGGCTGAACATACCTGTTTAGTCATCTGCCACACACAGTCGATGAACTGAACAAAGATGGGTGATCTGTCCTGATCCGCATGGTTCTTGTCACCGTGACCTATCCTCTATACATACACACACATCAAATGATTCACAGGAAGGTAATCTGTGTTTTATCATCCAACTGAGCCATGATTTGTTTCGGTAAAAATATACGGCATTGAATATGTACTCATATCAAAAACATGCAAAGCTGAGATAGATCATCCTAAAGACAGCAAATGTAAAAAACGTCATTTACTGAGGCAAACTTGTGTCCGAAGCTGATCCATTCCTTCTCAATCAGCACCTGAAACAACACAAAAGAATATTCATTACATCTTAAATTAATCTTGACTTTTCCTTTGGCGTAGACAAGCCTTTCATAATCTCGTTTGTGCCTGCTTGTTAGCGACCTGGAATCCTCTGAGGGTGCGGTAGTGACTGTCCAGCATCAGCATGGCCAGAGAGCTGAGCTGAGCGGTTCTGTCCCAGCCGTCACTGCAGTGAACCACCACTGAATTTCCACTGGAGACCTTGTCTGCCACTTGAATGGCTCCTGACAACACCAGCTACAGACACAAAAACAACACCAATCAAATAAAAATAATAATAATGACATTCACATGTGCACGGACGCTGGGAATCTTTTTTCATACCTTAATATGTTCTAGCCAGTGTGTAGACTCTAGACTGGACAGCCAATGAGATTCCTCCACATTGGGGTAGACAATGTCTTTGAGTTTCTTCAGGGATTCCCTCATGACATGGATATTCTGAATGTCCAAGAAGATGAGCTCTGCATTTTGGTACTCATCACCCTCGTAGCCTCCTCCTGTGGCCTGGGGATAGCAAAGATGTTCAGACAAAAAAAAAATACAACTTTGGTTCTTAAACAGTAACAGGAAGTGTGCTTTCGTTAATATAACATGAACTATGAACATACACAACAAAGCACATCTGTGTGATCGATTCCCAGGAGCCTAAATCTGAATCTAAAAGCAACAATCAGCTCCTTAATTTTACTGACATTGAACAACACGTTGTTTTCTGTGAACCTCTTCAAGACTGCTGATTTTCTCCCAACAATGGAAATAATGTAATCTGTTAGACAATGGTGGTGTCAACCGCACACTTCACAACAGAGCTAAGCTCTGTTACAGTGATACACTGAAAATGGCAGCAGTAACATCAACTAGCTGATTGGTGCATGTTTATAGGACACAACCAAGGATGCGTTCTGGTTCAGCAGCTTTACTCGTATTTACTCCCATCAGGTATTTCTCACATCACATCACATTCTCACACCAAAGGCCAGCTCCCCCCTCTTCATTTATACAGGCTTTTTGGTTGGGAAATGATTTTTCTGATGTGTGATGTCATTCACATTGATCATATGTAATAAACTAATCCTTCAACACAGAAGATTTGACACAGTGGAAACAGACCAGTGCTGCAACCACACGGAAACAATTTGGCTATACTGTCAATGCTTAATGCTTTCAATACTGAAACCTTGGAGGATACAATGTCCAATCTTGATTCATCCACCTGCTGTGTAGTCATCGTGCTAACCAGCTTTTTCATTTTTTTTTTTCAGTTGCTTGGAAATGGATGTGCTGAAACCTGTCGATGACTCACTATTGTCAGGCATTTTTCCAAAGTCACTGCAAACCGCACTTGTTAAACCCTCTCCACAAAAAGGCAGCCTGAATCATCTTTAATCTTCCCTGATTGAAAAAAAGAAATACTGAGAAAGCTGCTGAGTCCTGAGATTATGTCCTTTCCCCCCTGACCTTATTGGCCACAGCGTTGACATTGGGCCGAGCATCATAGATGGTGAGCTTGGTGGTTTCGTTTGCTTCCCTGATCAGATCCAGGTAGCGCTCATCGTCCTTGTTTCTTTTACCAGACATACCAACCAGAGGCTGGCTGCAGCGAACAATCACTGCCTGGTTCTCTCTGTGGATCCATGACAGAACCTAAGGCACAAAGTCAGAAGAAACTTTTACAGTCAGTTAGCACTGTATGCTATGTAACAAAGTCCTTCCAGAGTGAGCGCTGTCACAATACTGAATGAAAACAGAAATACAAAAAAGACATCTTCCCAGTACAACACATCAGGGCAAACTTATTCCTATGTGATATGAATTTTAAGTGACAATAACATGTTTCAGGGCAAATTAAACTAACTCTTGTATTTCAGCTCTAATGTGACTGGTGTTTTATTCCAACAAAACCAACAACGAACTGTATCCAAAGTCAGATATCTTATTTCTCCACGCCATAGAACATTATGCACATCATAGAATGTGGACCTTCAGTTTTAGGGCCCGAGTACTGAGGGTGTGAAGACCTTATCAGCTCCCACCCATCAGGTCTGTTAGATTTTATGGATGTCCATAATGGACGTAGCAAAACGACGAAATGGTGTTGCCTTAAAAATCGGTGAAAACAGCGTCTTGGCCCTGTTTCACTGACCCTTATGAAATATGGTAGGCTTGTTAAACACATCAGGACACACAAAAAAGTCTCTCAGAGCAGTACAATAAACTCAACAGAGAGTGTGCCATTTTGGCTCAAAGGTGCAATTTTGGTGTACTTTTTTTTGCCAGTTCCATAATACCGTATTTGATCAAACTCATCCTAGAAATTGAATCCAACCGGCTTCAAATTTGGCAAATGCGCTATGCAGATGTTGATGATCAAAAGCGATCACCGTGTGGGCGTCGCGACCCTTCAGATTTCAATGATATGACATGAAAAGGGCCTTTTCTGTTTCAAGTTCCTCTGCTTCCCGGATACTTTCATCCCATCTGGCTCAATCTTCAAAGGTATGATGAGCTTCCCAGTCTGCTATACTCATGCATCGTGCAGTTCAGTTTTACATAAGTTAGTTTTGGACTCACCGGTATGCGTCCTCTTGACCTGAATGCAGCCACTCTTCTGAGGTCCTCCTCTTTACTTTTAAAGGGTACAGCCAGCACAGTGGGGTAGGTGTCACACAGTTCATAGTTCTTATTGATAAATGTAATACGCCATTTGTTGTTAGGTAAGCCCTACAAAAGACAGTGATGATCATCAGTTATTTAAAGTGGAGACAGACAACTCCCTTCCTGCACTGCTGTCACTTCAATTGCCTCGTGTAAGCTGACGGTAAAGTGCACCCATCCTGTTCCTCCTTACCTGCCGTCTGAACTCTTCCATGGGTTTGTAGATATTCCAGCCGTTCTCCTCATACTTCTCCTGAGTCACATATGCAAACAGTTGCTAGATGGGAGGGAGAGACAGAGTATTTTATTTACAGACTACAACAGTATTACAATAGTAGCACAGGGAACACACAAACCAGTGAGTCAACAGTTTTCTATTGACTAATTGATTAAATACCCAACTTATGCACAATAAAAACTAATAAGATGCTTTGTTGCCACACTGAGGCCCAGACCCTGAATCTGCTGAATGTTCTATTAGGTCCACTTACTGTTAGCAGAGCATCCAATAATATTTTAAGCTCTTACTAAATACTCCTTTGGGAGTCGAGATTAACTCCTTTCTTTACGTTTTTTTTTCTCTAAACAACAGGCTTGTAGCATTGACTTTTTAATCACGGACCCACTGTTCATCTTTCATGCTGATTATTCAAGTAGCATCATAATGCAGCTTGTTTGGTTGTGGCACATTTAATCCCAGAGGGAGTTAGCAGAATAAATAGAGTTTTCATTGTCTCCAATGGCCATTACCAGACAAATAAAAGTAGCTTTGGTAAGGTTTGCTCTGGCACAATTTTATCATGCAAAAATATTAGCTCTGCAGATGGAGCTGTGGTGCTCCTCAAAAAGCTCAGTCTGTCACAGGCAACAAGGTTCAAAACAAATGATTCATTAAGGACGGTAATATACTGGATGAGGAAAACTTCCAAAAGTTGTTGGTAAATAACATTTGTTTGCAAATGAGCGAATTCTGTCTTTATTTTCATATTACACAGCATCTCAACTTTTATTAGCATCAGGGTATGCGGAGCAAACTGTCCAAGAAAATGAGGCTACATCTGAATCATCTTTTAAATAGATCGCCCTGTTGGCCCAGCAAAGAGTAAGGTCTCCCAAAACCCATCAGTTAGTCAGTAGATGGCAGCAGAAGTTAGAGGTTGTCTTACCAGACCATGTGAGAGGGGGAAGGCATGTCTGAAGAGGAGCTCAAAGATATCTCTTCTGCTGTGACCTTCCTGCTTTAAGGCAAACCTCAAGTTTCTCATGTCCTGAGGAGGACAGAGAAAGTCAGCCACTTTACCATCACAACACACACACACACACACACAGGATTCATGCATGTATGATAACATTCCACACCAGAGAAGCACTTCCTTATGAAAATATGCACAATTGCTGTACCCATGGTGCTATTTGCCATGATTTTTGGATGAGTTTTATAATCAAATAAAAATTATGGGCCTAAATCGGGGCCAAAAGTCTCAATAATTAAATTAAAATATATTTGACCTTGAAAGTTGAAATTTGGAAAATACAACATTGTACTCAAACTCTGAAATTCTTTTGAATAAATTTACTTTTTTTTTTTTATCTGAAGTCTCATTTTTTTTTCAGTGTTTTCAGATTCCCTTTCTTTTTTGACAGTTGGGTTTCACATCTTTTTTTTCGCTTTCAGATCTTTTGTTCACTTTGTCTTTTTTGTTTCAAACTCCTGGATCTGGCTAGGGGGCGGGGCATCAGCTTAGAGGGGCGTGGAATCATGAGTGACAGCAAAACAAAGAAGGCTGAGGATCTTCCTCTATCACGTCGCCTTCAGGGAACATAGGTACTGTGAGAAGTATGACTCCATTATTCATATTATGGGCAGTGACTGACACCTTTGATAAGAGTCTGTTTTAAGCAAGCTGTTTTAAACCGAACTTGGCACCGATACGTATTATACTGCAGTATAAGAGCAATTAACCTTGTCAGACTGTGCAGTTCAACAGCCACACTTCAACGTCTGCAGGTAGCAGGTAATAACGCCTGTGGTCTTAGCCCCTTCCTACACTGACTCATTTTAAAACTTTTTCAGACAATGTTTTTCCACATACGCATTATCACTCCGTCCGAACAGTTGTAAACACCTTGAAAATGAGTTCTGTTTTAATGTATTGGGCTAAAATTCATTATAGTATGGTGTTTATCAGTTTGAATACACACATTTAGCATTGGGAAGTAACACTGAACTTCTGTTTGTTGACAAATACAAATCAGAGGTACCCAGTGGAGTGTAAGCTGTTAAGTTAGCAGGCCATGACACTCCTGATGGTGTATCTCTCTCTCTCTCAAACACACAAACGCACATGCACCTTGCAGGTGATATCCAGACCGTAGGAGTTTTCTCCTCTGCTTGATGCCCCACCCATCTTCTCCACTCGACTGATGGCACCCAGAGGAATGTCCAGCATCACCGCCACATCCTACAGCAAATACATACAAACATACAAAATATGACACACATAATAAGTAGACATGTCAACAGGCACTACAATGTGAAAAAAAGCTTTAAACATTCTGCCCAAAATGTTTTCTTTATTCCCTTGCATTTGCATAAAAGAGACATCAACTTTAATGGGTTTTTTTTTTGGCTCTAGGGGGCAACAGATTTTACAGGAAGGTCCAAATACACTGGTCATTTTTGTCTAGCCTTCAGTGTTCTTAGCCACAACAGCAACATCATGTAAAAATTACAAGAAGCAGTAGAATATCACCATATAATAAACAAGAAGAGTAAAATAATAAAGTGCATGGTGGCCAGGCATGCTGATCACATAATCAACATCTCTCCTATCTTTACACAGTCGCAATCATTAAGTAGGTATCACTGCCATTATCATCATCTGCTACACACTAAAAATAATGACTCACTGTACTGTGGAATACAATAAAGGATAACATTCACGACTAAAAGACCGGCACAGTGGACATGGCTATTTTTTAAGCTCTCTTTGTGGATTGTCATACTGCTTCATGTTGGAGTACTGCTTGTGAACTTGTCTCTCTGGGATGGTCACATAATAGAAATAATCACTGAATCGTGGGATTAGCCAAGAAAGAACAGACAAGACATTTGTGCTTTTTTTTTGAAAATTTGCTGCCTGGAAATGGAGCATATCCACACCAAACCGTCAACTAAGAAGGCTCACCGACAGCTGAGGCAAAAGGAAAGGTGATGTACAAGCATAAGTAATCAGATTCTACCCAGATATGTCAGCCAAACATACTACCTCTAAGAATAGCATGACTAGAACTAGAGCAAAGCCATCACTAAATGTAAGCAGAGTTAAAAGTAACAAAAGATAACACATTGTTAAAATGGCTCCTCACGATCCAATACATCAGCTTTCACTACTCTTTTGGCAAGACGGTGTTTCTTACTAAAGAAATCTAAAGCTCCTTTTGCCTCCTAATGGCTCAGCCATGTTATGTCTTTTCAAGCTAGAAAAGATCAATTTTTCATTCCTAGGCAGCTCTGCAAAGTTTTTTCAAAGATAGGGGTCTTTCATAAACTATTTTAATTCTCTATTGACTCTTCCCTCTGACTAATCCTTTTTTTGTAATTTTTTTGTTTTACTACATTTTTTATTTAATTCATAATTATTGTAAATGCATTGTGTATGATCTGTATGCAAGCCATTTTGGTTGTACTTATGTTGCGTTTAGGTCTATGTGCAGGGACACTGTCCTCACTGTTGTAAGAGTCTTGGCATGTTTTGTTGCCATTTTGTCTACTTTAGGACAAAAAAGTGGGAACCAATATTCTCTGCTTTGTAAAACTGTCACTGCTTCCAACTCCTCAATATAAAAATTTAAAACAAAAAAAAAAGAAAAATAATCAGTTCATTCAAGAATTAGACCTTTACAGACATTTGGAGATCTCTACATGCTTCTTTGTTATCCTACTCTCGCCATTTTTTAATTTTCTCCCAGCTTATTTCTAAAATTGTCATTATGATGGGTTTGTCATTTCACACCATGTTGCAGGCTCCCTGACATACAGAATTTATCACCCAAAATGGGGATTCCAGCAGAGACGGCTTTTAAAATCTGTATTCATAGAATTTTTAGGTCAACGAATTGACTTCTTTCAAATAAATACAAATTAAACAGCTCACTGTTTGTAGGCTATTTGTTTTGAGTCTATACTTTATTTTTCAGTTATGCACTTTATTTCGTTTCTGCACTCGTAAAAGTTTTAAGAAAAGCAAGGCACTTAACCCCCCAATATGCTCCCCGGGCGCTTGATGCTGCCCACTGCTCCTGTGTGTGTTTCACTGCATGTAATTTGCCGGGTGTTGCATGTGTGTGTTCAACTAAGGATGGGTCAAATGCAGAAGTCAAATTCAGTATGTGTATGTAAAAATATATATACTGCTAATAAAGTTGATTCCTCTTCTTCTTATTATTTGTGTCTCAGCCGCGAAGCTGAGCTCCTATGGTGAGTCACAGAGCGAAATGATAGTGTCTGTCAGTTATTAATATTATTATTATTACATTTTCAGAAATCAAAGGCTATAATATTGCACAGATGCACGTGATGCAAAACGCTGTCAGAGCAGACAGACTCGAATGTTTAATTAATTTCAGTGCAAAATAATTAGGTCAAAAATGATTTAATATAAAGCAAATAGAGTACTAGTCTTTCTAGTCTTTCATTTTTAGTTGAAATCTGAGGGCTTTAGTCGACCAAGAATTTCTTCGGCTGATTACAGCCCCAGTTTTGTGTAGAATTATGAGGGAGAAATTTCATTTAATCCATTTTGGAATGAGACTGTAACAAATGCAAAGCAAATGCACTGTATTTCCTGTACTATCCTGCACTTTCCTGAAGTTTAAAATGTCACATGGAACGGGAGTTTAAATTACTGAGGAGCACAGTGACTATTTTATTCTGCATCTACCCCTGTAATATCAGTCCTGCCTGCCTGGTGCTTAGGTCTATGTTACTCAACTTCATTGCTGGTAGACTGATGACTACCATCAGTCTCACACAGTATATACATATATACAGAGACACTCACACATCGAGACATGAGGTACTGGCTGACACTGCCCGAACTTAATGGACTTACTGCCTCTGAGCTCTTGAAGTAGAGTCTGTAGTTGGTGATCAACACTTTGCCTTTGACAGCTCCGTTGAATGGACAGATGTAGATGATGTCCTTATCTGAAAACAGAAAACAAACATTGTTTTATCCTCTTTTCACATTAACTTTGACTTCAAACTTTATTGCCAGTATATTTAGTTTTACATACACTGAAATTCTTCTCTGCATTTAACCCATCAATGATTGAACACACACATTAAAAAGGCAGTGAAACAAACATGAGCAGTTGGCTAACATGTCAGGCACCCAGGGAGCAGTTGGGGGGGGAGGGGGGTAGCTACCTTGCTCAAAGGCACCTCAGGCAATACTAATGGAGGGGGAGAGTGTTGATTAATCACTCCAGCCACTTCTCCAACCTCTAGGCCACAGATGCCCCATTAGTACACTTGCTCAGACATCTATATGATTGTACTGTTTGTAAGCAGTGAGCAATTTAAGGGAAGAAATCACCACACATGCAGCAAAGAGGAAGCAGAAAATGAGTAGAGAGCTGTGCAGCAAAGGTGGGGTAAAATTACCATCTACTGTAAGTGTTCAGTGTTACATATAAATCAAAGGTTGTATGATTGCAGGAAGAGTCACTCTTATGTCTTTGGTATATTGTCTCAGAAGCATAGAGGATTATAACAAGGCTTATCTTATTATCTTATCTTCCACACAAACTGACTAGGAGAAGATCCTCATGAGACAACAGCAGGTTTAAAAAAAAAAACACAGACAAATGTCTCCATGGCACCAGTGTTCAATAATGTCTTATATTACCATTGTGGCAAAACGAGACCAGATGAAATAAGAAACAGTTAGTGTGACTTGTCTTAAAGTTCAAAAAACACATACCAAGACCACAAAAGCTAAAGGATTAACATCTGTAGCATGTTCAAGTGGGTTAATGAATAGTTCGTCAAGAAATGGTTCCAATAACTAACGTCCTTTAACCATGTTATTTTAGTTGGCCTTTTAAAAAAGTGTCCAACAGGACTGGCGTATTTCAGAAGAAGAGCGACAGGAATAGTCCAGGCTAGTGCTTGAACAGATGCAGATCTTGCTGGCCCACACTGTGAAGCCAGGTGGTGTGACAGGCAGGTAGGCTAACATTAGCCCGCTCACACACAAACGCACAGGAGTAACAACTCAATCCACTATAATTATAAGATAAATGAAGTGATTAGCTCTGACTTGAGTATAATTACACAGAACACAAAACATTGTAAAGGTTACTGGTGAATAGCAGCAGCAAGCCGCGCCAGCGTCCACTCAACAGGGACCCTTGTAACAACTTCTGGACCATCTACATTGAGCCATAAGTGTTTGCTTTAAGATCCTGATATAAAGGAGCACTATTTCCAAAACTACACAAGAAGTTCGCTTGACAGAGATTCACCTGGGAGACAGACTAATAGTGTAGCAAAACACATTTCTTTAAAACAGAGTAAAGAAATGATGTGACATGTGACTGAAGGGACTACATAAACTCACCTATAATTCTTTCCTCCCCAGGCAGAAGAGACACATCAGCTAACAACTCCATCTTCAGAGACTCTCTGGAGGTCTGCAAACAGACACACAAAACACAGCAAGGCATAAAATCAAAATAACAGAATGAATAAGAACAACATGTATTTATTTATTTGTTTGGAGCACTGATGAGGTTCAGTTCAATTCAGCGAACACTACGTTATCAAGAAGATATGTAATAAATTCATTTAAATAAACAAAGGTCACAAAGGAGTAGAGCCACTGCTCCTTTGCATCAAAAGGAACGAGCCAAGGTAGGTCAAGCATGTGATTAGGATCTCTCCACAGCGGCTCCCTCTGGAGGTTTTCCTGGCATGTCCAACTGGGAGGAGATCCTGATGTAGACCCAGAACTAGCTGGAGGGAGCACAATATACCATCTTGCCAGGAAACACCTTGGGGTTACTCAGAAAGAGCTGGAAAACATTGAGAAGGAAGGCGACGCTCGGAATTCTCTCAGCCCGCTGCTACTGTGACTCGACCCCACATAAGCAGATGAAGATGGATGTTTACATCTTGTTTGGATGTTTGCAATCTTGTAAATACGATTTTTAAATACTTAATAAAGTGACTTAACCAGAAAACAACCTTGTTGCAAACACCTGTCGATTTATCCCCTCCATCCGGTTAGTTCGGACTGGGGAAACCTTCTGACTGCTCTACATCATAATGATTTAAAATTAAGACATTAAGATTCAAAGCTACTAATACTTTTGAGAGGTCACAGTGATCAGAAATTCATTCTCGAGTCCAAGTGGACATTTGTTCCAAATTTGAAGAAATTCCCTGAAGACATTCTTGAGATATTGGGTACATCTCAATTAATATTTCCTCGATTCTCATTCCACAATGCCATGTTATGTCTCAAATGCCGGATTAAACAAACTATGGTAAAAGAATGAGAGATTAATTTCCATAAGATCATTAACAGACAAGAGATGAATATAAACATGTATATAAATATAAATCCACACATACACTTGAGATGTGTGTGTCCAAGGAGTTGTAGACTGAGACTGGTGAGGCCATCGCTCAGGGAGGGGGCTTCCACAAGCTGAAATGGAGAGAAAAAGCAACTGTTAGCAGTGTCATGCAAAAATCTCTCAGCAGCAAAGTCGTACTCTAAAGCTAGGCTCTTTATCTATTTATTTTTTTTGTCAGTAATCTGACTATGCTGTAAGCCCCAGCTCAGGGGTTCCCAAACTTTTCCATGCCAAGGCTCCCCAAATAGTATTTTTGGATGGGGTCTTTAAAAAACCAAAACCTACTGACAATATTACAGTAAATGTAATTTGATTTTTAAATCATTTCAGATCAGCGTTCTCAAGGTCAGGGAAATAGTCACTGAAATATCCCTGAAGGTGATCAGGTAGAGCATTTCTGTAACCCTGACTTCTTTAATTCAGCACATTTAGATGCTGGAAAATGTTTGCGAGTTTGTAAATCCAGGCTGCATTTGTAAAATGGTCTGCCAGCTGATACCGTTTAGATAAGAGGAACACAGCAACCTCCTACCGCAGCTCATACACATGACAGCCAGTGCACGTTGGAGTGATGCAGCAACCCTTCAAAACGGGTGCCCATCTCATTACATAGAGTGAACAGTGATGAAAATCACTACTTGAATAATGTTCCATAGCACCTGAGTAAGCTCGTTCATTGTTTTCACACTGAGGGCCTCGTGGTGGAGCATACAGTGCATGGCAACTGCATTTAGGGCTTCCTACTAGGTCGGAGTGAGCACTGCACTGCTTCAAGTAGATGAAACTGAAAGCAATGAATGCTTCTTCATTCTGTGAAAGCCTGTGGGAGCAGGGTTAGAGAAGTGAGCTTATGACCACAACGTCACTGGATCAGTTCCCTGCACTGAGAGGATAAGTGGGGGGAGGGGGGCAAGGACCTTAACTACAACCACCCAGTGCTTAGTGGCCAAATCTAGTAAGTGGGTGTACTGGTCAGCTTCCAGGTGCGAATGCATAATTGTATGGATTTAAAAATGTGTAAACATATTGTTTTTCCTGGAGGTGATGATGGAAGGATGTTAAGAGTGAACCATCCCACTTCTTTCTCATCTCTCATTTGTAGTTTCACAGTATGCACAGCACGCCATGGAAAATGGCAGCAGGTAAAGATACTCATGAGGTGACGCACACAAGCTATTATTTCAGTTATCCTGGAGTTGTAGTTGTGTCACATGAAAGGATGTGGGTGAAAACCCAACAATGTGTTATACAGTTTGGCATAAGTTTGAAAACAAACCAGATAGATTAAATATGACAATTAAGTGTACCCTTTCTTGTTATTTGATAATGGCTAGAGAATTATAAACTATAAATTCAAAATGATAAATAATTATAAACTGACTTCAGGCACATAGACATAAAACACTGTTCTTAAACACTGCTTTTGGGATCTCATGGAAAATGAGAATTACCACTGTAGTACCGAGGGCTCAGTATATAACCTCAATAAAATTGGCACTTCAAGTGAAAACTGAGATCAGTCATTTTTTTGGCAAAAATAATGAAACTGCATTAATCTATTTCTAATTGTTTTCTTTCTAACTGAAAGGGAGGAAAAGAAGTAATAAATATGCTCCTTTTGTCCTCAGCCATGTGGAGGGGACACCTCACTGTCTGTGACCGACAGCAGCTGGCTGATGTTACAACATGTGAAACGAGAAACTAAGTACACAGTTAACCTGTAGCCTACACGCCATGGGTGCAGTCTGTTGTTAGTGGTGCTGAAGAGTAGAGCTGCAACTATTAGCTGATCAGTTCATTAGGAGACTGAAAGAAAATAAGTTGGCAACTATTTGTCGTTCAACAAGCTAAGGTGCAGGACAAGACGTGCAGGGTTTCCCCAAGAAAAGTCGTTGGGCCAGTTGGTAAAAATACTGTCCATTGTAGAGACATGTTTTTTCTTTTTGTCTTCTTTAAATTCAAGCGAAAGCAAACTGGTCCACAATGGTGGTTAGTCTCAGTGCTAACTTGTCACCAATCATAACCTGTCTTGCATAACCAAGCTGAACATTTAGAAAATTTACTATAGCAAATCAACCCTTTTTTTAACAATGTGATTGGCTGGTTGAAGAGCACATCAACTTTATGAAAATTTGAATGTTTAGACAAAAGGCCTCTGATAAAGCTGAACTGCCAGCCAGCCTAAGACTCTGTGTTTACTACTGTTTTAAGTAAATTTATCAGTGATCATCCAGCTCATCTGAGCCATGGGTCCAACTTGCTGGTCGACCCACGGCTGGACTAATGAAGACTATTTGGCTTTACGTTCCCACCTTGATATTATCCCTAAATGTCACAAAGGAGCTATCCGAGTGGCTGACAGTTTGGCTACTTAGCCAAGGTTTCCCGACTTGCTAAAAAGATGAACTATCTTTACCTCACTGAATCTCCCTCCTCCTCCAGCATGAATCACCAAGTCGCTGAATGCAAAGTGTGGAGGGGAAACAGAGAGAGAGATGTCACAGATGTCAAGTGCTCTGCGACTACCACCGAGGTACAAAGCAGAACAGCAGGGTTGTACACGAGCTTGATAATTCATTATATTGACGGGGATTTCACAATAAAGAGTAGTTGTTTGCAAATGTCATTTCCCCCATAATATCCCCAAGGAGAGTCAGTTGCCAGGACAGAAGGAGAAACAGACAACAGATCAAATGTTATGAACGCAGCTTCTTTAAATAACCGGATGAGACCTCCAGTGCTTTGGCCACAGTCTCATTTTAGCAACATATGTGCAGAAGGACATGTTGTAAATTAAAATAAATATTTAATGAGATTCAGAACTGCCCCTGCAAAAGCAGAGCAGTTTCTCGTGTGGCTGGAAGTGTAAAAAGGAGCTAGCAGAGGCACAAAGGGAGCTGAAGCTTCTAGAACATGCACTGAATATGGAGTGACCCACAAGGTGGAGTTCGAGGCAGATCGTGATAATGAGTACTCAAGTGTATGTATGCATATAGCTTTACTTTACCTTCTTATTCAGTTTATATTTTATATTTTTATGTTTATTTTTGCATGCACTTTGCCTATTTTGTTAAATTATTCTATTTTTTTTTTTAAATATAACTTAAACATTCACTGTACAGGGAAACCTGCTTCCTTACTGTGCATATGACAATAAAGGCTTTGAATCTTGAATCTAAAGCAGCAAAGGGCTGTTGCTCATTTCCTTTCCCCTGGAAGAAAGGCCCAAGACGCATCCCAACACGGCAGGACGGTGATGTTCTGGAGGGTATCAACAAATCTCTCTAAGCCATTCTATACCTATTCTATATCTGTAATTTCCCAGTAATGGGACTAATAAAGGATTATCTTATCTTATACCTTTCTGTGTATTCAAGTGAACAGCTATTAGACAAAGTTATAATCAAATTACATTTTTGTTTCTAAATTTTTTTTTCAAAATTTAATATCTCAATTTGTTTACACTTTCATGCAATCAAATTTTGATTCTGTGTAAAACTGATACAGTTCTATCTAATCTATATTAGTTATTTTGTTCTGCAGGAGAAATCTAGTGCTAAATATAGCTTTGGAGCTGGAAAAGTAACTGGAAGGAGTTCCGAATTCCGAGTGAGTCGGCACTGAATGACCCCTGGTCCTGTGACCAATTTCACTGATGCACTTTTCACTGAGGAATATGTCAGTGTTTCCACTTTGCAAAGCCAGTCCTCCACATTTTCAACTCTTCTATTCTGAAAGTGGAGGATGATAATAAAAGACCTAAAATGTACCATGAAGATCAAAAATCCTGAGTTACTCGGATGAAAGTACCAGAACCCCCCGACACAAGAACTTTGGATTCACAGTTCAAGTATTCAGTAAGGACAATGTTACACAATTCCAAGCTAGATGACTGTGACTGAGGGCATGGTAGGAAGTATTAACTGTAATTACACACAGGTATAGAATTTGCTATAAATGAATGAAATGGAATAAAAAGTGCCACTGTGTGCAGCAATATATTAATAATATCTGGCTATGGACGGCAGATGGCAGACACAGAGATAGCATGAAAGTTCCACACAAGCCGGAGTTTGAACCAAGAATCCTTCTTGCCGAAAGGCAACAGTGTTAACTCTTGCACTACCATGCAAATAAAGACGACCTCTGGGATTATTTTAAGTCTTATTTTGATTCCTAGATTTGTAGATTAACAGGAATGTAGCACACGGAGGTGAAAGCTGTGCTTAGTTAAATGTGAAAGTTGAAATTGTTCCTAAAATCAATGACTAGCTGTAATGTCAATATTTGTCAAAAGAATCGTGATAATCTTTTTGGTCATAATCACGCAGCTCCAAATCTAGTTTTTACAACCAAGACACCCCACCGTAGTTTAAAAAAACATCTTAAAATAGCTACATTAAAAGAAAATTCCTTCATGCTTAGACCTGGCAAAACGTCAACTTAGGCCAGCCTGGCAATATGATGGAAACCCTGTCCAACAACAACAACATGTCTTGTCAATTCATAACTTGTCAGTGCTCTCTGGAGGACAAACTCTGTAATGGAGACGCTTTTTCTTACTGACCTTTAAGATATGTTGGAGATTTAAGATCTGTACCAGCGTTAATACGATCGTCAAAAACTTATGGTCTAAACACAAGACAAAAAAAATTAAATTATTAGAGCATACTCTGTAGTGTGTAGTTCTCCACCAGGTGTGTCTGCAGCCATGTGAGAGGAACAAGGAGTGCAGGACAGGCTGTGTGTCCAGTGTGTATGCATGACAGAATAATGAAGAGGACACAATGCACATTCCAATACACCAAGGATGTAAAATGCCATTTTCCAAAAAAATTTCAATAATTGTCAATCACAACAAACACGAGAGATCCTTGAGCATGCAGTCATATATATGCACAACACACTAGGCTGACGGGTCCAGCAGAACGTAAGATAAGCAGTAGAAAGCTAAACACACAAACACATGCACATACACACAATCAAAACTATGATCCCCTCCAGGCTTATATCAGGTGGGGATGGTTTAATAATAAGAAAAAAAAAACTAAATGATAATGTGAACAACAGACAAATGTACAAATGAATTGACTGTTTTACTGTTTTTGCAGCATACCTTATGAGCTTTTGGAAAGGAAAAATACCACAAATACATGCAGGCCAGCATACTGACATTATGTTATCATTTAACATAGCATTATCACAGTAATATTACTTTCAGTCTATTGTATTGTTACTTTCATGTTAGCTAGTTTCTTTCTTACAGTCTCTCTGTTGGGACGAGTAATGATTAAAGTCAGCTGCCACCTAGCTTCCAATAGATGTTAAATATTTCATCCAATCTTGAGCTGTTCCTTTCAAACTAAAGCCAGACAGTGAGCAGGTGAGCAGTTTGCAGGTGAACAGCTGCTCTGCATGGAAGAACACAGGTAGCTATAATGATGACCAGTATGCAAGAACCACCCAAAGTAAAAGGCTCTAAGCAAACCACCAAAGTTTGGGAAGGACATCTGTATTTACACACAGAAAAAGTGATTCATACTTAATTAAACATCTTTAAGCATCTTTAAAAAAAAAAAAAGAAAAAAGAGAAGACCTGTAACCATGGAAACTGCACATCAAATATGATGACAGACGTTGCCTCGGAAGACTTACGAATCAAAAATACCAGAAAAAAATTCCACAAAAATCTTAGATGCAAAAATGATGCAAATATTTGTCTTTAGATTTAACCGTAGGAATTATATGAAAACAAACCATCACAGAATATTAAAATACAATCTAAGACTAAAAGTAATATAAAAAAAATATAAAAAGACTCCTAATTAAATCAAACACTGTTCTGTTCTGTACTGTACTGTACATAGATAGAGTAGATCCATGCTGCTAAAAATATGCTGATATGCAGCCATATTTGCTATACTGATGTACTGATCTGGCTCCAGCTCCACATACAGAAGCTGGTGTAGTAAGCCAAACAGGCAGCACTGCAAGCACAGGCTCACAATGTAAGGTTTTTAGGTATAAGAACTGGTAGTGATAAAGGCGTACTGTTCCATCACCTCATGTTGCCTGTGTCTGGGTTCTTAAATGTGTCCTCGAACACACCGCAAAGACTACAGCCGATGACAAACTAGTGCATACGTTCTGCGCTTGCATGAGAGGAAACAGCTCTCCACACTGGCGGGTACCGGTATTCTGTGTTCGAAAAATCTGAATCAGAAGCCTTTAATGTCATTGAACAAGGAATACAACGAAATTGTAACAGCCTTGGAGTGTTATTCCAAATCTACATTTAAGTATGTAAAAGACAAGACAACCTATTTGTATAGCCCATTTTTACACGCAGTTTGTCTCAAAGGGCTTTACATAACATCATAGCAACATCCTCTGCCCTTAGATCCTCACATCAACTAAGGAAAAACTCCCAGAAGAAACCTTTAACAGGGAAAAAAATGGGAGAAACCTCAGGATGAGCAACAGAGGAGGGATCCCTGATGTGCAATGGATGTTGTACAGAAAATATGGCAGAGACGGGGAATGTTCAGTCAGGGGAGAGCTGATGTCGAGATAAATAATAATAAGATAATACTTATAAAAATAGAATAAAATAAATAAGGTGCAAATAAGTAGAAAAATAGTGCAAGAACAGAGTGTTAATATGGATGTAAATATTGTCTATGGATGGATGCAGAGAGTCCATATTGGACCAACAGGTTCTGCCACCAATCCAACATGACAACTGGGGACAACAAGTGCAAACAGTGTGGGGACACACCACAAAAACTAGGGCCACATTCGTTCACCAACAGCCAACCATCAGCCTGGTTTGCAATGCAACAGAGCCTGTCAGTGAGAGAGATCATTCACACTTGCTGTTCAGCTAAGGAAATCGGTGCAAGAAATGAGAAACATAAGTGAGGAAAATAAGCAACTTTTCGTGAAGCAACTGAAGACCTTAAATTACCTTAGACTACTGCCACCTGCTGGCATAGACAGTTTTTACTCTCTGCAGGCACAGAACCTAAGTACCATTTCATCACTGGTTGTAGTCTTTGCAGTGTATTCAAGTGCCAGTTTTGGCCCTGACAAAGGGGACATGAGGCGACGCAACACTCGGCCGTCGTCATTACCAGTTCCTTGATGTCGGATTGGTGTGTGTGTGGCCTTAGGAGCAGTTTGCGGTTTGAATACCCAACGCCTAGATATGACTAACGTTACATAGCTACAAGCTGGCTTTTCAATCCTTTTCACGGGCGACAATGCATTAGGCATCATAGTATCGATGGGAAATTTTGAACACACAGAAGAGTAAAAAGTGGAGTGAAGAAGAACAAAGCTCCTCCAAAACCCCATAAACTTAACTTTCCCAACTTGAACCATTCCAATAGGCACAGCTGTGGAGTTGCACCAGGAAATAGCGGAGGCCTAGCCAGTACGACAGTTGTTCCACCCGAAACCCAGGCTATTTCAGAGCCACAGGGCACAGAGACTTCGGGCAAATCCCTCCGAAGAACACATGATATGGACTCAGGTGGCCTAGGTGTCGTCGAATTTCTTAACTTACCCGCAAAGTGCGATTCTCCCGTGGCTGAATGTCGATCTGTTTCCCTCAAGCCACAGCAGGAACTTACTCTACGTCACGTGCCGTGCTGTCATGGCGCGGATTGGCTAGTTGTCAAATTGGAGCTCGCTAGGAATGCAGGGAAATGTAGTTTTCAAGTCGATTGTCCTCTTCATCTGTATGATGGATACTTTTCACTGGATAGATCCACCCATCCATTTTCTATACCGCTTATCCGTCAGGGTCGCGGGGGAGCTGGAGCCTATCCCAGCTGACTACGGGCGAGAGGCGGGGTTCACCCTGGACTGGTCGCCAGTCAATCGCAGGGCCTTTACTAGATAGATACTAACACTTTTTATTTTAATATAGTTTATTTATATATTTTTATTTTAATTTATTTCAATTTTAAATTTTAATTTAATTTCTAATTTTATTTTTTATATGCATGTTAATTTATTTCACCTCTATATTTTTTTGTAACTGTTTATGCACACTTTTTGCACTCTTCTTGTGTTCTTGTGAGCTGCCACAACAAGTGAATTTCCCCACTGCGGGATCAATAAAGTTCATCTTATCATCTTATCTTATATTTACCCTGGTTTTCACCACAAAGTATTGTTCTATGTATTTTTTACAAATAAAACATTTTGAATGTAATATTGATCTCTTCTTTATTTGATATTACCAAATTCAGTTCACGGGTTCACTTCTACCAGTGAAATAAAAGAGGACAGACATATTTACATTAATATGTTGACAGGTTTATAGAGATACTTTGTAAATAAAAATATGGATGAATATAAATAAATGAAAATATTATCAAAACAAAAAATATTATCAACTCAAGGCTTTTTTCAGTTTTTTATTTTTTAACCATGTCACAGTCTTCATATTTTGTGTATTATCAATTTCTCTATTTTAATAAAAGAAATAACAGAATTCATCATTAATGATTTCTATTATTTGTAATGGAGACCACAATGAATGACACAAACAAATAATCAACCACATAACACCCAGACTCGATCCCAGAACCCTCTTGCTCTGAGGCAACAACACTAACCACCGCCCAAATCCCAAAATAAATAATTAAAAATCAATTTTAAAAAACAAAAACAAATAATAATCAAAAAGAAAAACAAAAAACGGCAAATCTTTACATTCCAGAAGCTGAAACCACATCAATTTTCTGCCAACTGATTAATCAACTGTGTTGTAACTGTACATCTCTATATGTTTTGTGTGCAAGTAACTTGTAACAACTGCACTGCTGCTGAGAGG
This sequence comes from Scatophagus argus, assembly GCF_020382885.2. Classification (NCBI taxonomy): domain Eukaryota; kingdom Metazoa; phylum Chordata; class Actinopteri; family Scatophagidae; genus Scatophagus; species Scatophagus argus. Next base: position 1,571,000 of record NC_058515.1, on the reverse strand, counting down.
AAGGCTCTGCAGAGGGTGGTAAAGGCTGCACAAAGGGCCATGGGGGGCAGCCTCCCCACCACCTCAGACCTCTACACAGCACAATGCAGGGGGACGGCCCTCCGCATCATGAAGGACTCCACCCATCCTGCACATGGACTCTTCCAACCCCTCCCCTCAGGCAGGCAGCTGAGGAGCATCCGGAGCAAGACCACCAGGCTCAGGAACAGCTTCTTCCCCAAAGCTGTCAGACTGCTGAACTCCAGCCATGTCCTGTAGTCCCCCACCCCCCATACCCATACACACACACACACACCCCTGACAACACCCCCCCCCCCGTGCACTACAAACACTTTATCCTACAAGTGCAATACCACAAGTACAATATTAAGTTTCTTTAATTAAATGTTTAGCTTATTTAAATGTCTAGTTTTATATTCTTTTTATATTCTATTTTCTATTTAGCTTATATTTCGATTTTATTCAACTTTTACCGCATACTTTTATATTTTTATAGTCTACTTACTGCTGCCGGGACCTGAGTCCTAATTTCATACCATAAACATGTGACTGTGAGCTGGTATGACAGTAAAGTTCCTTGAATCCTTGAATCCTTAGCTAAAACTGTCACATAGATTAAGTAAAAAGTACAGCATTTCTACATATGAGCATAAAAAATGACATGAGAAAAAATACTCTAGTAAAGTACAAGTGTTTGTAATTGGGTTGATTGAGTTGATTGGTCACTGTGGAATGTGACCAATCCCCACATTGATGAATACAGTATATCACAGTGTGTGTGACAGCTGGCGATGACTCTGTGGGTATTAGAATAACATGAACAAAAAACAACAGATGATGGGAAGCATGTCTGTTAATTTTCTGAGGGGAATATAAACTTAACAGCACAACACATCCTCACATATGCTGAGTGCTGTAAGTTATCCAGTTATCCAGTCAGAAGTACAAGACAAGGGCTTGTTTTGCTTGATAAAACTGTAACATCCATCCATATGCTTGAAGGTTAAACATAGTGTAGTATAGAAATTTCCTTATATGAAAAGTAAGGGGAATTTGAATTTCATTTTTACTTTAAGGGACAGGCTGTTCCTAATCCTACAGTTTTTGGAGGAAATATTTGTATGTTCGTATGTTAGCATCAACATTAAGCCCGTGGCATAGCAGCAAGGGGTGATAATACATTTACCCTCCCAGCTGCAGTTCTCACTTGTAACAGCAGAGGGCAACAGAGCACAGATGGTGTATGAAAAATGGCACAGACTTTATGCAGTTATGTAAGTGACTCCAACTTAAAGTAGTAGTATAAAGGTATACCTCAAATGGTTGTTACTATATGTTACTATATCATACCTAGGCTACAGTAACACTTTTATGGCCACTGCCTCCACTCAGTTGAAAAAGTTTGGCAATATTACAAGCCCCTGAGTATTTGTAGAGATGATTAGAGATGATTCTTCTCAGCCAGCATCTACCTCTTTGAAACTCTGTTTTAAATCTAAAAAGTAAAAACCCCAAAGACTTCATCAGTATAGATTTTACATCACCAGCTATATGAATTATTGACTCAATTAAAAGTCAGCTTTAAAAAGAACATATGTACATATTGAAAAAAAACTTTGGAAGACATGAATCATATGGTAAGGATCTTTTGCTGCACTGATGTGAAATGGTTTGCAAATTAAACAATACATTCACAGTATAATTCAAAAATTGACTTTATGACCTGTTGGATTTTGGAGAAGTGGAGGACGAGTTCGGTTTTCTTACTGTATTGTAAATTCAATCATGATTTAAGATTATCATTTTCCTGTGAAATAATGCGGCGTAGAGATGATAAGCCTGCTCACTGTTTGATTTTGATGTTAAGAAGCCTATAGATGATCAAACTGTGACAGGACATGTTGTAGTGAGACTGGAACAGTTTGAGGCATAGAGCCAACCTGTGACGTCAATGAGAGCAGTAATGAACTAAATTTTAAATCAATGTGACTGTGGTCCTGCCAGCAGTGTGGACCTTTGCATGGGCATTGATTACACAGACATATGCCAATGTCAGTACAATACACAGCTGATATCCTGAGCTCTGTTAATTAAAGGTCTGTAGGACTGGAGGGCATTTGTCTTGTTCTTTAAAATGATTTTATATCAGCTGCATTCACCTGCTAGAGAGCCCAAAGGCAAAAAATGAGCTTCCGGGCTTGTTGTAAGCGTACACTCTTTGAGAACTGTGTTCAGTTTTCTGTCCTGGCCCCGTATTTGTTGTGTGGTCATTAAATTTAAACATGTCAATTTAGGAAAATGCCAGACATAGTATAAGCATTAACCGGTGATGGTCTTTAAGCCAGACGTTGACACAGGGACCCTCTTTAGTACAGCGGTTCATAAAGAAACACTTCCAACAAAAATGTTTCAATTTCAGTTTATTTATATAGCACCTTATACAATCAAAATTGTCTCTAGATGCTTTACAGAGACCCAGAGCCTGAACCCCCGAGCAAGCAGACAGTGGAAAGGAAAAACTCCCTTTTAACAGGAAGAAACCTTGAGCAGGACCCTTTAGCCCTCGAACTAAAGATTCAGCGGAACCGACGGCCTGATGGCAACAGGGAGAAGAGTGAGTGTCCGGGGTGATGGGGCTGCCTGAGGATCTTCTCAGCTCTCGACCTGCATCGTCTGATGTAAATGTCCTGCAGGTCGGGTAAAGTTGTTCTGATCATCCTCTCAGCTGAGCGGACTACCCTCCTAAGGGCCGAGAGGTCCTGCTTTGTGCAGCTGCCCATCCATGTGGTGATGCTCCCACTCAAGATGCTCTCAGTGGTGCAGGTGTAGAAGTTCCTGAGCCCCTTGAGGGAGATTAACCCCACGATGGCTGTGTCGTCAGCAAACTTAATAATGATGTTGCTGTCTGATGTGGGAATACAGCCGGGGACTCAGCACGCAGCCTTGGGGGGATCCATTGTTGAGGGTGAGGGGGGATGAGTTATAGGGGCCCATGCGTACCACCTGTTGTCTGCCAGTAAGGAAGCTGTGGATCCACCTGCACAGGGAGGAGTTCAGTCCAAGATCACACAGCTTAGTGACCAGCCTGGAGGGGACTATGGTATTGAATGCTGAGCTGTAGTCCACAAACAGCACTCTCACATAGTTCCCCATCCTAGTGTCTACGTGGGAAAGTGTCTTGTGCAGCAGGAAGGTTATGGCGTCATCAGTGGATCTGTGTGGGAGGTATGCAAACTGAAGGGGATCCAGGGTGGGGGGCAGAGAGGAGGTGATGAATGTTTTGACCAGCTTCTCATAGCTAGCTAACATGTCATTGTATATCATGTGTGGATATTAATTTCATCTCGAGTTGTGTAAAGCAACGCAAGAAATAAATTGAAGAAAAAACCTTCTGTGGCAGAATTCAGTGACTGACGGACCGTGATGTCAGTGGTAATAAAATGCTTTAAGGTGTGAACATCACTGGCTCCCTACTGGACTCTCCTGCAGGAGTAGGGAACTAGGGAACTAGGGAACTAGCTACTAGGAAACAGGTAAGTGGAAGATGGGACTGCGCTATACCCTGCAACACCTTCACTCCTCAGGGCCACACACAATAATCCCTGTAGTGAACTTGAGCTTGGCCTTCAACACAATAATCCCAGAAGCCCTCCGCTACACATTCAACCTGTCAGTGGATGATAAGCCTCCTGACAGACAGGAAGTATCAGGTGAGTTTCCCACTTCTCCCTCTTCACCAAAGACACCTCAGAAGATCCGTCATCCCGCAGATGACACAATGGTCATCAGCCTTATCTGGGATACCGATGAGTCTGCGTATGAATGGGACCACTGCATCTGCTGTAGACACCTTCATGTCCCTAGGATCCATAGTCCTCCAAGACCTAAAGTGGGCATCCAGTTGGCAGCAGAGGATGTACTTCCTGTGCCAGCTCAACATTCAACCTGTGATCCAGTTCCACACTGCAATAGTCTGGTGTGTTCTCTGCACATCCACCACTACATTAGACCAAACAGGAAAAAGAGTAGACTACATTGGACAGTCAGGGCTGTAGAGAAAAATCACTGCTACCAACCTAAGTTTCATTCAAGATTTAAATCTCCTATCACACACCAGACACACACCTGTTCCAGCTTTTCCATCCCAGTAGGCAGAGCTCTGTATGGCAAAACAAGCAGACACAAAAACAGTTTCTTTCCACGCACCATCACCCTAATGAACTGTCAGCTTAGTGTCAATGACCGTGTAATACATATATATATACATACAGTAAATTTACAGCTTAAAAAAAACACTGTGCTCTAATTTATACATATTATCCATGTTTAAATCCTGCACATTGTATATACATTGCTGCTTTCTATACTTATGTATATATTCACCTATTTTCACCTACTTCTTATTTTTTTTATTACCTATTGTTGTTTGATTTTGTTGCACTTGTTTTGAACTCTATATCTGTTTCCATCTCCCCGTAAATAGTTTTGTGTGGAAGTACACAGAGACCAACTTCAAAACTGGACTTAAAGTCAAAGTTATTGCTGATTGCTAAGATCTCTTCATCTGTTTCCATAAAACATAATTTTATTATATATCACCTGTTAAAGGAAACCTAAACCTTCCTTAATCTTAATCCCAACTAGTCAAATGCCGCATGCCAATCTAACATCAATTTACACCCAGCATGTTACAGCAGGAAATAACTACTTACTTACTAACTTATTAGGTGTTATTAAAAATACAAGCAACATTATGTTGTGGCCAGTATGTATGTAAATACTCTCCCCTCAACACATAGTGTAGCCTCTTATGATTTGATCCAGGGCCATGTTGCATTTCGCTAGGTAGGCCTACCTGGTGAAATGATTTTTGTGACAGTCATCACAGGTGGTATTCAGTTAATTTGGGCACCAATGGGAAAAAAAAACATAAATTGGTGATTATGCACACCTTGTGCAAAATGGAATAAAATAAGCTGTTTTTTATTATTATTTAAACTGAGGCCTAGTATTATAGAGAAAATAGCCTATGTATGAGATCTTACTTATTGTCCTTTTCTTTAAACTTTCAGTGTTTTATAGTATAAATTTAGTGTCTCTGTCTATCCTTGTTTATTCTCTTAGTCTGTCCCTGTGTATGTTTGAGTGTGTGTATGTGTGTGTCTGAGCTGGGTGTGGCTCCCGGGGTCCTCCTGCCAATTCACCTGCACGGCTACACCTGATCTGGTCATCAACTCTACCACCTGAGTGCTGCATTTAAGGACCAGTTCATTCATCTATTCTCTGCCAGATTGTACAGCTGCACACCGTGTTACCACACTTCAGGCTAGTATCTCTGAAGATACTCTCGTGAGCTGTTGCTCCTAATGATTTCCTTATGTTTTTCCTTGTGCTCTAGACTACTCACTACCAGCTAAAACTCATGCATGAAAGACTCTCGCTTGAGTTGTGGGTGCAAACTATCTGGTAAGTCGCAGCACTTTATATGAAAATTTCAATCTCCAAATTTGCATCACATTTTATTTACTGGTCATAAAACATGAGACCACAAAGTTTCAAGAGAGATCTCAGACACTTGTGATGAAGTAAAAAGTACAATATTTCCACCTGAAATAGCATGAAGTGGTATTAAAAAAAATTTTTAAGCCAAAATACCTCAATTGCACTGAGTAGTTGAATTTCCCCCTGCGACCCTGACGGATAAGCAGTATAGAAAATGGATTGATGGATGGATAGTTGAATTTTGTGACATCAGACTGGCATTGAGTAAAAGCAAGTTTTGGCTTAATATATTATATATAATATTTCAATTGATGACAATTCATATTTCCCATCCCAACCTAAGGATGAACAAAAATATAAAACCTTGCACAGCAGCCTACAAAACCATTATTTTGGTGCTCTGTGTGTTTGGTCTTTATGCTCTCTCACAACTGAAAATGAGCTCTAATCTTTAATCTAACAGATTTTGATGAGGTAATGCTGAGGACTTGACGCATAATAGTCGGGTAACAATTTTACTTATATTGATTTGTTTAAGGTAAAACCGCTCAGGTCAAATTGACCCCAAGGATAAAAATTGTCAATAAATTACAGATATATGTGGAGTGGGGAAAAAGTCAGTCCTGAGAACTCACTGGCATTCCGTTTGCGAAAATTATGCGAATGCCTTCAAAATTGCCAGATCTTAACTGAACTAAAGTGAATAGTGAGATTATGGAACGACGTGTTAGACAGCGTTCGCCATCAAATTACCTAACCAAGGAATATTGTTTAGAAGAATGTTGCTCATCATTCATTAGCATTTTCGGCTTCCAGTACCACCCCAAAAATGGGTTTGACCCACAGAGCAGCAACATGAGCTCTGATTGGCCAGCTGTCGCTTTCTGTTTTGAGCAGGAACAGGTGGCAGTCCTTGCAGGGTCACAAGTCAACAGCTGCTCAGTTTTACAATTTAATTATTCAGCAATTTGAAACAGAAAAAAAAAAAAAAAACGCAAGTAACCACTGACATCAGTTTGTTATCTAACACAAAAAGTTTGTATCCCTTTTAAATATTTCTGTGTGCATTACTCTATTGTGGGAAATACTGCAGATCACTTGAGGAGGACTGACTGAGGACTGAGGATTTTTACATTAATATGAAGAAGTGTGCTCATTTGTCAGGTTTTAAATTTGCTCTATTAGCCAAAAACATTTCTGAAGCAATAAGTCTATTCATAAGTTTTAAGTCTCTATATCATTATGAAATTGTTCAAACACAAAGGACAGGGAAATGTCATATATGGAAGATAATTCTTTGAAGGCCTGGTACAATATGAATGAAAGTCTGAGAAGCACACAGAGACTATTAGGTACAAACAATGATTAGATTATAAGAATCTTGTGAAGTTGTTAAGAGCATTCAGACAATTACAGCAATGAAAATAAGGGTGACTTAACGCGGAATAGAGAGGCACTGGCAAGTGAACAAAAGTTTTCTTCACTATTCTAAATCACAGCACCGATGCAATGGTGGATGGTGGATAGTCTGTCATTCTTTATTTTTTTAGTTGCAAAGTCTAATGGCATTTTTATCCGCTAAATAACCAAGACACCTGTTACCCTAATGAAAAATTACAGACAGAAAGGCAGAAATGAGGTGTGATACCCAACTGACTGTACTTCTTGGGAGTCCCAGCACGTCCCTTTGACTCTCTCTCTCTCTCTCTCTCTGTCACACACACACACACACACACACACACACACACACACACACAAATATCGGAGGGGGGAGGGCTGCGGTCATACTGAGCCATCCAGTGAGTCCAGTGGGGGAGGCTGTACGTAGAGAACTGGAAGGGGCGGGGCTTGGGGTTCGTGTTGAGTCTTAAGTGGATCATCGACAGAGCCGGTCTGTGTGTCTTTCATTCATCACCATCAACCGAGGCACCGTTTCCCATCCTGTCTCCTCCGACCAGCGACACCGAGGACATCACCGTCGGCCATCATCCGCGGTAAGACCCGCAGTGCAGACGGCTGGAGAACGGCTGCCGGTTAGATAACGGATGGCTCAGTGCTGTCCAATAGGTTGTTTAAAGGAAAATTACCAGCCTAGAACATCTCTAAGGAGCGCGTGCGGTGTTCAGTGGTGCATCGTAGGCCCACTGGGTTCATTGTGACGTATAGGATTTTATGATATTGTTTGGTTTTAATCTCCAATGGGATTATGTAATATGCTTAAAAAAGTGTTGTAGGCTTCTCAATAATGACAGCAGTGACCTTGTCGGATTATTTAGGCGTTTTCATCTTCTCTGAGCGGTTATCGCGCTGGTATCACTGGTAACCCATCGCTGCTGAACCTTGAAAAATTATCATAGCATCTAATGTTCTTTAAGAAGATGTTCTTTTTCCCCCCTACTGTTGCCATTTGAACACCGTGCCAAACATATAGGCCTTATAATACCTTATAACATGGCATTAAGGTCATCATGGTCATTAAAATTCATCCATCCTTGAGTCAAATCCATCCATCCTTTTCACTTAGCTATTCCTTCAATTCAACATAAACAAACTGAAAAAAACAATTTAATTCAACATACATCAAAGGTCAAGTACATGCAACATTATAATTGTAATGCAAGGTGATACAATACAATACAAAACATTTAAAATGCTACTTTTTATAGTTCAGGTTTTGTTCATACTATTACGATATGGACTATATTTTGCCTGAGGGGTGTTAGTTGGGGCTGTAGTGTGCAATGGTTAACATTGCATGTTTTTTGAAACGTGAAGGGGAGTTAAATTAGTGATATGGTATACACAAGACTCATCCCTGAAATGCATCGTCATCCAGAATATTAAAAAATACAATACAGTCATATTTATTATTACCTGTGATGCCCTGATGTTTTGTTTGGACTATTGGCTACATATGGCACTAGCATTAGCTTACCATTCCATTTGTAAATGACTCCATCAGCCAATGCGACGAAGCAAGCCAAGCAGGTTATATAATAGGTTAGTGATAACCTTCACGACCAAGTGAGCTAAGGTTAGCCAGCGAGCTGTAACTTAGTTACATTAAATGGATGCAGCGTTGGCTGTCAGCTGACGAAGTAAAGGTAAAAAAAAAAAGAAGGCTAAAACAAAACAAACAAATAATTAATATGCAGCACTTCATTTATTAGGCAGTTATTACTTGAAAAGAAAGACCATTTTGGTTTTCTACAGTTCATCCATCAGTTACTTTAGTTAGCTTTGAAAAACAACCCCACACATTTAATTATTTAGTACAGCAGCTTTTAGTGAAGAACAGCTGTTATTAGTTTCCATTGTTGGAAGACTCTCAAACCGTAGTTAAGCTAACCACCACTGAGGCTAGGCTACCGCGGCTGAATTTTTCTTATGATTGACACCGCGCTGCCTAAAATGTTTGGCAAAATTTAATGTACCACTTGACTATAACCAAAATTCATTTTTTATTGGTATGCAGTTCGTGGAAATTTGGGTTTGTGTATATATATCTAATAGATTTATATATTTATATATATATATTTTTAGTGAGCAAGTGAGCAACGGACTTTAAAAATAATTATTATAATTAAAAAAAATGCATTAATGTGCGATAAAATAATTATCTGCGTTAATTAATTAATGTATGAATGCGATAACGTGTTACCTAGTCCAGCCCTAATTATATATATGTATATATGTGTGTATATATATATATATATATATATATATATATATATATATGTCAAAAAGGATTATCACTATCATTATCACATTCTGCTTTCTGAATCAGGGTTGAACTCAGCCACCTTGTGTAAAGATGAGTGGTTCATATTTTTAGGGCAGTGGACATGATCATTGAGCACACCAGAACTGGGTAGAAAACAAGGTCATCTTTTTGCAGTATACCTTTATTGATATCACTCAGTGCCATCCTAGATAAAATAAGCTGAAAAATCTATGGCCCAGTGAGGCTGAAACACACACACACACACATTATAAACCAACTTTGCTTATTTCCTTCTTCTTTGTACCACAGTAAGGCCAGAAATAAGGGCTGAGTCAGGCTGTGTGATATGCCATATGCCCCTGAATCAAAAATATTAATCCTCTGTACACTTTTAATATATCTTAAACTCAATTTGTCAGCTAAGGCTCTCAAAGGCGTGCATTGTTACCCTCAGCTAGACTTAATTTGGGCATTAAAATCACAAACACCTATCTGCAGTTGTCTGGGATATTTCTATATTTAGAGGATCGTTTTTTTTTTTGTTTTTTTTTTTATTTTCAAACCACTCAGCAAACACCAGGGTTTGATTTGTACTAGATCCTTCATTGGGATTGATGTCATAATAGAACGACTGTCAGCTTGTGAACATTGTACATTTCATCATGAAGGATTAACATGTTATCAGGCCTCTGGGGCACAAATTTGCTGCTTGATCCCCTTTTTCGTTTAATATTGTAGTTTGAATAGTTCATATTCTTAACTCTCATATTTTATTGAAAAATGTCTGAAAACCAAGCAAACCTTGTTATCTCATGTCCACTAAAGTCCACCAGTCAATATAACTAAACTCTAATTTAATACTACTTTGGTATCAGTATCAGTATTAGTATTTTTTACCCTGGAATGAATAACTGCCTGGCATACAAAATATAGCGCTGCTGATGACTGTTCATTTATTGCTATTGATTGCACATATTAATAGCAATACCATCAGTTATCATCATGAATTGTCTAATGGAATGAAAGCATGCAAACCGAGACCATAGTCATCTTGTCTGTCTATACCACAATGTCATAACACACTGAGATCATGACAGATCATTAACGCAAGCAACCAAGAGGAAACTGCTCATGTCATACTCTAACTGAGGATGAGATTTGGTGTAAAAGCTCATAAAAATCAAACTTGCCCTGAGGAAAAAAAAAATAAAATTTTTTCACATTTTTCGCTGTGCAACATTAACTTTCCGTGTGAAAGTATTCATGATGCAAACATAATTAAATTGTTTGCCTTGAACTGTAGGTTTTGGCCCTAAACAGACCTCTGAATTTGCATGTATTTTTGCATGTATGTGTACAAGAAGCTATCATGCAGACACTGAACACTGTTAACATGCTAAAATTAACATATGAACTTTCTATGTTAGCGTTAATCTGAAAGGTACAGCTGTAGTTCTTGACAAATGGACATTTTGACCCAGCTGGTGGTGCTAGTTGAAGTCAGAGTCATTAGCATTCATCTTCTGGGGACCATAAAGATTCATTGCAGTACGTCTAATAATAATTCTCCTTGTACTCTGAGTATGACTGACCCCAAAAAAACTGTGTCAATCTCATCAATCAGATCCAAGATACTACCAATAATGGCCAAAGTACTGGTAGAAATATTACCATACCATATTAGCATACCTATGCTTATACATTGCATGCATGGACCTCATACTAAAAAGAAGAAAAAAATCACTCAAAGTGATAAGATAAGACTAACGATTGTTTATGCAAAACAATGGCGTACATGTAGTTTTACCTTATAAGAATGTTAACAAATATATAAGACTGGTGAAATTAAAAGGCATGGGGTAATATCCTATTACTTCTCCTGCAACACTCATTTGTGTCCAGGTGTACTTGACTGGGTAATGACCCTTTGGTATGGACCTACAAGGGCCAGGGCCAGGTGGTATACCTGTTACTATACATTGGGATGCTAGTTGCAGTTGTGGTCAACAGAAACTAATGTAGGTATCAGAGTTATGAAGAGGCTGTAGTTGTTCAGGCCAGTACATCCATGGTATACTATATAGACAAAAGTATTGGGACAGTAGACCTTTACACCAACACAGACTTTAAGGACATCACATTCTAAATACACAAAACATAAAATGGAATTGCCAGTAGGGCATTTATGAGGGCAGGCACTGATATTGGATAAAAAGGCCTGGCTCGCTGTCTTGTTCCCGTTCATCCCAAAGGTGATAGTTGGGTTGAGGTCAAGGCTCTGTGCTGGCCAGTCAAGTTCTTTCACACCGTGCACTGGAGCAAAGTCATGCTGGAATAGAAAAGGTCCTTCCCCAAACTGTTGGAACACAAAGTTGGAAGCATAGCATTGTCTTGGTATTCTGAAACATTTAGATTTCCCTTCACTGGAAGTAAGGAGCCTATAGTCCAACCCTTGACAAACAGCCCCATACCACACTCGAATTCAATTATAAAGATAAAGGTCCGGTCCGGATACTTTTGTCCACGTAGTGTCTTTCTTTAATCTTTAATTGGCAAATCACACAGCTTTGTCGCATACTCATAATGAATTAGTAACATACTGTAATGAAGATAGAAGATAGGTGGGCTGCACGTGCGCACATACTGTATTAGCCATTCCTCAGCCACCGCAATGCATTATGGGAAAATTCTTGTCTCACTTGATTTCACTATGCATGTGGAAATGCTCCATTTGGCGGACCATCTGGACTCTAGATTACCACTGTCCCTTCTCCCAAATAGAAATGGGACACACTACACTGCACAAGAATGCACAAAATGGAGACATAGGACCAAGACTACATGAATGATCATTCCACATATATAACAGACATCTCTATAAAAAAAAGTGTAAGTTATTAGACTTGAGATATCACATTAATACACTGGTATTATTATAATCCTTTTGTTGTATGAATTTTTGTTTTTTGTTTGTAACAGTAATTTAGTAGGCACAGTGTCTGACATATTGTTACCTTATAAAATTCACCATATGGCAAATTAGTAATTTGTAATTCTCTGTCTGAAGAATTTAAAGGCGGGGTGAGCAATTTTGGAGAAAGATAGATAATTAAGTCTCATCCCCAGGTCATCGGTATTTCACAACCTGGAAATTATGGTCACCTCACCTTAAAAGCTAAATTGTTGTATTTTTCAGCCCGAGGCTTATGCTGACTATAGGTCATAAGTTGGCACTGTGCACATATGTGAGACTGTGGCTTGCAGTTGCCAATTGGCTTGAAAAAGCAAGGAGATTTTTCCTTTCTGGCGATTACTCACCCTTCTTTTAGCCTTGGTCATCTGATCCATTGTTAATATAAAACTACTGATCAATGCGGCTTTAAATAGTGAAAGGACAATTTTGTTGTTGTTCACTGTGTCGGCCACCATCACCATCTTCATCGTCATCATCATCATCATACTCTTACTGTTACTTACGGCTCTTTCTTTGGCATGGTGACCACATGAAATACTTTCTGTTGTCATGCAAGCTTTTATAGCTGCTGGGGGGAGAGAGAGAGTGAGAGGTTTGGATGTGATGTGATGTCTTTTGACAGTTTGGTATTTGGAACTGAAAGCGTGGAGGCATTATTGTATTAATCATGGAAGGGAGAGAAAAATAGGAAAGCAAAACATGGACATCCTAGTCTTTCACTTTTGTCAACACATTTACTCACACAGTCCGGTCTCTGCCTCGCTCTACGTTCAGGGGCAGGATAACCAGCACTTGATGTCTATGCAAAGAGGATGGTGAAATGGTTTTTGTGCATACTGCGCTGTAGATCTAAAATCTGTTGGTTAACGCACACTATATGATTTCTACTTGTTAGTATGCTGGATTTTGCATGACGATCTGACCAATGCCTCCATGCGTTTGATTCTTGCTACTGTGCCCACCATCTGTGAACGTGAAGACCACCCATGTGCTCACTGTTGTCATATGTGGTCAGCTGTGATGTCTTGTGGTTTAATCAGTGTGCAACTGACAAATTTAGGATTATTTATTACTGTATAGTTGACTGAACACGTTAAGATGTCGGAAAGGTGATGCAGGAGCAGGTGGAGCTCATACGACAGTCAGAAAAACAAAAATATTCTTTAATATTTTAAATAAAGCTTTAGAGTGGGTTAGTATGTGACTGATAGATGAGGGAGGGGGACTCTCCAAGGTTGAGGATCCTCAAATGGTACTAATGTTGTGTTTCATATTGCAATGTGCAAATTTCCTCTTTCATGCTCTTGCAAGGTTTGCAAATATGGTTTATCATAAGTCAAACGTGGAAATTAATGTGAGAGTAAACGGTCTCATGCTGCAAATTTCAGGAAATTTATCTCTGTTGTTTATGGAGTATTATATGACGGTCCAGAACATAATCTCACCTGCCCCCACCTCCAAAGTGGGTCTGTTTCTGTCTCATGTTCCGTCCTCTCTCCCTAATGGGACAATATTGAAAGTTGATTTGGTCTATTGAGCCAAAATGATACCTCATTATTAATACAATACACAATATAATAGTATAGGTGCCTGAAGTTAGTAGTTCTCCCACCTTTTTATTTTTTTAACCCCTATAGCCCTGCAGAATTTCGTCAGCGACTACACATTTACGTCAGACAGGTCGTATAGGACAAATGCGCAAAATATAAATCTGCCTTTAATAAAGCATGTGACTTTTCAGGGACTGTGTGACATGGTGTGACACTCATATATCTTATATTATACACACACACACACACACACACCAATGCGCGCACACACGTTGTGTGTTGCATTGACAAGACCTTGGAGATAAATGACTGTATAGGTGCTGCAGTGCAGAGGGGAGGCCAGGCAAGGAGGATGAACGAGAGGAGAGACAGCAAGGATAGATTTAGGAGAACAGGATAGAAGCAGAATGAGGGGGATGGTAGGGACACTGGGAAGAAGAAGGGGTGTTAAGAGGAACTGAAGAATGAAGCTAGGAGGAAGTTTGGACATGAGGAGGAGGATTTGGACTAAAATGGAAGGAGGCAAGAAAGAGGTGAAAGGTCATTAGGAGGGAGGAGGTGGAGGAGAAAGTTATCTGCCTGAGCAGTTTTATTGTTTGCAGATAGGCAGATTCGTGATGAACTACTGCAAAGTCAAATGGGGCTTGGTGTCTTTCTCTCTCTCTCTCTCTCTCTCTCTCTCTCTGCGAGTAATGTGTGTGTATGTGTGTGCGTATACATGTGCTTGGGTAACTTACAGTCGTCGCATCAAGTCCTTCCTGCGGCATGTAGCAAGGATGCCCGCATATCGGCTACTATGCAAAGTGTTATAAGACCCGGTTCATCAAGGCCCGAGCTGAGCTGCTGTGTAGGGATAAGGAGATCATATGCTGGAGATCGAGAGGACAACCAGAAGACAGCAGGAAAGAGCCAGGTGAAATACAGCAATGGCTGCCACCTCTACCACCACATGTACATGCCCCACCTGCAGAGCTTGTGGGTCCAGCAGAAGACTGTCCGGCCACCACAGATCTCACTGTTAAAGGAGCGGACATCATTGTCGGACAACTTAAGAAGAAGAAAAAGAAGGAGTGTGTGTGCTTGTGTGTGTGTGTGTGTGTCTCCCTGCGTGTGTGCAGAGGGATGCATGGCATTACTCACTCTCTCTCCCTGGAACTGGACAGAGCTGATAGAAAGATACAAAACACGAAGCCCCCATTTATTTTTTCCCCTCCACTCTCCCTTTCACTGTTTCATTATATTTATTACACCCACAGCTGTCTGTGGGTGTAATGACACACACATAATCCCCCACCCATCCCCCACCCTCATCCTCTCCTCCTCGTGACCCTTATACATGTTATAGCAGGAGTGCTTTGGGCCACTAGCATTCACTGCATTTACTTGCATGTGTCTTGTCACATTTCTGAAATGAACAAAAAAAAAAAATGCTTTGCGCAGCTGCATTTATTTGACATGACATACATTTATGTTCTGAAATTATTTTTAAAGGGTGTTTTTTTTCCCTCCCCACTTCTTTTGCATGATGATAACCAGGATGAAAAGGATCACTGCTGTGCATCGTGGTACCCAAAATAATCTTGTCCAAAATCTAACAATGAAACCGAAACTAAAGCCAGACATTTCTCCAGCACTGACACAGTGCTGTAGCGTTAAGTCTCAGGAAATCTTGTGTGCACACCAAAACCAACAATCATTTCATCCTGCTTCCAAGTATTGTGTGAAAGCCTGATGTATTTTATTCCTCTGAGCCATAGAGCTCCACTGTTGTCTAAAAGCTATTAAAATCAAATCAACGAGCCACACTGTTGTTCTCTGTTGGTGTGGTAATATCAAACGGAAGGATGTGAGAGTGGTACCAATCTTTATGTGTAACTTTGTGTAACTGCCAGAAAGCAAATTATACTTTCTATTTCCCTCAAATAGAGCAGGGCTGATTTATGCAGGACGATTTATGATGTTTACATGGTTTGTGAAGATTTACATATTCAATAAGAACAAATTGGTTTTGTGAGTCCCACAGACCCTGAAACGGTAATACAAATTACTCCAAACATGCAGTGAACTAAAACAGTGCATATGCCAAAAATATATATTTCTGCATTCTGTTTCTCAGGCCATGACATATCCCTGTCCTGGCTGAGCTGGGCCAACTACCCACCCACATGAGTGGGACAAAAATAATATCCTGATGCAGCCTTTGGCAGTGTTTATATGTTAGCTGAAATTCAAATAAGTCATATTTAGTCGTGTTTCATGCTTTTATTTTATTTTTATTTTATGATTGAATTCTTTTGTAATATATTCGTATGACATCAAGTCTTTTTGTGCACAGTGGTGTCACACAGCTTGCACATTTGACTTTTGCAACTGTGTCTCCCAAGTAAATTCAGCGACCTAAACTATTAAACAATATGGTGGGAGATAAATGACTTCCAAAAATCAGATCACTGAAACACCTTATCTGAAAAATTTTCAGATAATTACACTTGCAAATGTTCTAAAGTCCTTATAAACGACATTGAGAAAAACAAAGGTTATAAAAGTGTAAAGGTATAGGAAGAAATTAAAGTCTAACTGAAAATACCAAAGTAATCTCCAAAAAGGCAAAAGGCAAAAAAAAAAAAAAAGATCTATTTCCTGTGATGTTGACATTAGCAGGTAGGATTTTAAACTGTTCGGTGTGCCTAATATTTACATAGCAGATCTGTATACTGTCACAGAAAAAAAGCATTTCAGATGGACGTGAAGATGTAAATTTGTGACAGCTGACACCACTGCAAGCAAAAGAGTCCTCAGAGGGGAACAGCCATTTGGAAATAGAGATGAATGTATGCCTACAACATTAATATTTTTGTTCATTCTTTTAAGACAATATGTTGTCCAACTCAGCAAAAAACAAATGTGACTTTTTTTTGTTGTTGTTCATGATACAGAACATTAAGTAAAAAAGGAAATCTACAAACACATTGTGAATCACAAGAGCAGTCATGGAACGGTTATGGACAACATTTCACAACTTTCCCAGACTTTTGTTGCCTCTGTGCCAACTTTTAGTATTCTGTTGATTATAGTCCAGAAAGTCTGGGTAATGCTAACATCTTGTAATGGGGATATTGCAGGTAATAAGAAAGCAACACAGGCAACTAGAAAACCTATACTAGTCTTTGCTGAATTATGCATACAGCTACTTTAGCTGAAGTGGTTTGGTGTGTGCTTGGGGAAGGTAACGCTTTGAATGATAATGCCTCCTCTGATGTCGGTTGACGGATCCTCGAATTCTTGCAAAGGTAAGGGCAACAGGAATAAATAATTTATTTATTTTTTTAAATTTAATTTCATAATTGATTACACACAAATGTCAAAATCCATTATATAATTTATCTTTATTTATTTCTAGGAAAACCACCCATCTTCCTGCAGCTACCCTGGTGACTTGGGTGACTTGGAAGAAACCTTGGGCTTTAGTGATACTGTATTCAACAAATAAAAAATAATAACATTAACAGTTTTTTTTGAGTCTTTTAAATGTTATTTTTGTTCAACCAGTCATTGTAGAGAAAAGTCTTCCTATTTCCATCATCATTAACATAATCTGTTACCCATTTTGCATGTGTTATGCAGAAAGTCTGTAATTAGCCAGTATCACTTGGGGGTTGATGTGATATCTTTTGTAGCTTACCAAAGCCTTCTCTCTGTCTCTTGAAGTTGTGATACACGTGTGCCATCTATAATTCCAGCCATTACAGGGTAAAAAAAAAAAAAAAGAATTTCAGCTTTTCTCCCTTTGACGACGAAAGGGGGCAGTTTGAAACCTTACTACAATATGTGGAGGTGGTGGGAAATTAATTGTTTGCTGAGCTGATACCTAGCTGTTTGATCACAAACCATCAATACTGACCAACTGCTTTTTCCCACTGGCTAAACACGGTGTTAAAATAGCTGCCATCTCTGCTGCAATTGCAATGCGCTCGGAGATCAAACTACGCTGATAATAAATGATAAGCCCTGTCTCCCAAAATGATAAGCCCTGTCTGACCTGTCTGCCTTTCTAACTGCTTATAATTGTGCAATTCCAAAACATTCCCAGAAAGTGCACTCTCACTTCTGTCTCATTAACGTACGACCAGACCACACGACATCTTTCCCTATGGTCATGGCCATGCGCCTGTCAAGATAAACCAATATCAGTTTGCAATCTTTCACAACCTGCCTGACATGCAAAAGGGGTTCTCCAGGAGCTACAGACGGACTTGCAGTTCTGGAACGTCAAATATCATAAAAGAAAGGAGCCCATGAAACCCATGGTAAAAATTGTAAAGAATAGAAAATGTAGTTCTCTTGCACTATCCATGACTGTTGGACGGTGTCATTTTTGTAATCTGATTGAGTCAGGACTAAAACAGACTAGTGGCCAGCTCAACAACAACTGGACCTCTCTGGGAAATTAGTGCATGGAGAATTTTCTTTTTTTGTGTGTGTGCATGCATTAGGAGGAGGTGGGGTGCTGGGTGGTAGTGGGATGCAGCTTGATAACATACCAGATGGCACCATAAAAAAAAAAAAAGTTTTCCTTAGCAGTCTCAGAAACACAGTCTCTGGTTTCCTTCACATGAAAACATAGTTAAAGATGAGAACAGTGTAAGTACACCTGCATACTCCAGAACTACTGAACTGTATTCCAGATGGACAGTGGCAATAATAACTTAAAATTTCAACACTTAAGTGGTGGCGAGTGGCAGTCACTCAGGTGAATCTTATGTTGGATTCAAACCTGAATACAACAATTCAACAACATTTTATACACACCCTGCTACACCAAAACCTATTGAAGAACATTACATACATCTTTTCCTGAATCAGCTTTACTGCAAGGATTATACACTATCCTTTTAAGTAATTCATTACATGCGTCATCATCTAAGGCTTCTGTCAAAGCCAAATATAACCGTAATGTCAAAAGACATGACCATCCCTCTTTGAAAACCATGCAAACCAAGAGTGGACAATGGATACATAAGTTTTGAAGTTCTCTATTTATGTTTATGCATTTTAGATTTATTTTTGGTTAAACATTGCTGTGGATTTTAAATGGCTTTTGACTTAAATGGAAGCATATTGTTAGTTTAAACAGGAGACTTCTTTAAAATTTATTTTTAACTCATTGTGTAAGTATATTAGATTTCACCGCACCAAGGACTCACTACACTATAACCTATTTAACAGCCTGCTGCAGAGTGAGATGCCAGTATTGGCTGGCATGCCTCTCTCAACATGGAAGGTATTGATTTTTAGATGGGGCATTACAATCATTGGGATATACTGCACATTATTCTATCTACTAGCTGCTTAAAAGTTCAGATGTAAGTTCAGAGGAGAAAATGTTAAATTTGAAATTTGAAGTCACACACTGAAACATAAAAGGGTGTGTGCTCGTGTAGGTCAGTGAGGTTCATGCCATTAGGTTCTGGTCACATCTATGGCTGTCATTTTAGTATTTTGACAGTTCATTAGTCTTGGTAATGACCCACCTCATATATTTTAAAAGATCATTGTAGGAGATGTAAACTGAAGGTAAACTTATTGTCTTAATGTTACCTTACTGGATACAGATGTTAGAAGCCCTTGGTCTCATGAGATAGCTTGACCAAGAGGCATTATTTTTTTATGTAATATACACATAAAACATAGTCCATAAAGTTTCCGGTCATTTAAGTTGTTTGTTAAAGGAAGTTTTGTCCTCTTACTAGATACTAAATACTTTATGGTGTTGATAATATAACAATTAGCTTGGGTAAGCTATGTTTCCTCGATTGGTATCATGTCATTACCTGCCAAATACATCATAAAATATGAAATGTCAGTACATTTAAGTGATTTCCTATATCTGAAGCAATACACCAAATGAAATGTACACAAGATAGAAGCCTACTTTCTGTCACTGTAGAATACCACTTGAATTTTTGGGGTATAATGTGATGATTTGCTGCAGTATGTGCACATGCCTTAAAGCATAACTAATCCCGGAGAAGCCACTCAGTATAACTGACAATGTTGAAGTATATCGCAGTTATCTTATTTTCATGGCAACAAGCACAGAGTGATGACTGACAGATTCACCAACTAATCATTTTCTGGTACCTGTGTGTCAATGGTTTGTTTTATGTATAGGCGGGGCTGCGTGGGAAAAATGACATGGATCCTGCTATCGCACAACAGAGTGGTATACTTATGTGTTTGCGTCAGCATGGAGCCTACTGGCATGAAGCAGTGGAGCCAAGGATCTACCCAGGAGACATGAATGATTTTGGTGTCCATGTTCTCATCACTTGACCAACAGGATAATCTACTGAAGACATGGTGTGTTCCTTTGGTTTTGTATTATTCAGGTGCTCAAGAGACCTGTTCTTTTCAGTATGATGGTCCTATCTATTCTGTGTGGGAGTGTGGGAGGACAGAGAGGAGGGCTGGCAGCGTACTCCAAATAAGTGTAATTTGTTATGTCATTATAATAACATGTTACTAATATTACTAATAGTACTAGATTTGAGGTTGTCTCACTATTTGGTGGAGAAAGCAGACATGGCTAAAACTTAATCATCATTCATAACCTGAAAATAACTCTCATAATTCATTCAAATTATAATTCTTGTCTTTGCTGGTCTTTGTGGCCACTGAACCTGTTTAGACCTAGACTCAACATGCGTCCCCAGTGAACATAAGAGGATAGTTCTGACTACGGCAGTACACACATACAATCTCTATTACACAAAGAAAGAAACAAGTTAATGTATAACATTTGCCAAATTTACAAGAAGGCCCAAATAATTAAGTATTTGTCATGAACAGTCTTTTACAAAGTTTATACTGTTTCTCCTAACTCCTAATAACAACTCACAAAACTGAACAATTTTTAAGGGAGTCTAGGGGCTATAAATGGTAAAAGCACTTTGTGTTCAAAAACTGCAATATGTTGACAGGTCACACACATTTTACAAACTGAGCAAACAGGCTGGTGCATTGATACTGTGACAAACTGACATTTTTCTACAAGGAAAGAAACAACTTAATGTATTGCATTTAATGCTGATTTCACAAGAAGGAATGATTACAAATTTAGATCGGATCATCTTATCTATCTTATAATAATCCTGACTGCTCTCTTGTGAGCAAAATGCAGAATTCTTTGTACCAAAATAGTTGGCACTTTGTTTACTATCACCTTTTCCCTTGACTTGTCAATCAGTTAAGAACAAAGTCATGTACTTGACTTTACGCTCCATGCATCTCTGGGTTCAGAACTTTTAATTTCAATTTTTTTTTTTTTTTTTATCTCCACACTACAACTCCAAAGCTCCCCCCATCTGGCAATGGCTTCATTAGATGACCAGACCCGAATCTGCCATGAGCACACTGGCATTTGCTCGCAGTGGCAGATCAACAGCAATGTGCCAATTTCCATTTTGTTTGGAGTACACTGCCAGCCAGAGAGAGGAAGGAAGCAAGAGCATGAGAGAGTGAATGGGAGAAGAGTGAATCAGTGAGTGTGTGAGAGAGAGTGGGAGACAAAAACACAAAAACAAAACAGGATTGCTCTCATTGGCAGGACCAGGCTACCCAGTCAAGCCTGACAACTCATCTCAAAGCATCAAAGCATGATGGAAAAATACCAGTGTCCACAGTGTTACGTGTCTGTGTCTGCTGTGACCAGACAGTGTTTTCACTACAAAAGCCCTTACAGCTCACATGGCCCATTGATAGATTATTGGAACACAGCTAGCGTTTCTATGTTAGCCTCTACAAACCAACGGCTCGTCTTTTTAATGGCATAAAAAGACAATGCTTAAAACAAATTCAACACAAACCCAAACTAACAAGTAATGGGAAAAGAGTGTAGAAAGTTTTAAGAATGAAAACAGAATGAACACAGAATTATGTCCTTGAGTTTGTGTTATACAACTGTGTCCACATTTTTATAAAGGCTTACAAGCATTTTTGACAAATGACAAATTTCATCCATTTGATATCCAGAGATGAATCTTTATGTTGGGCAGGCTTTGGATTTTTGATTGCTGACATATTTCCTTCAAACAATGGACCTGGATGCAGTACAATATCCCTGTGAAGTTTAGAAGGTCCCTGATTCGTCTGACAGTTACAACATGTCTACACCAGACATGTTTTAGGAAAATGTTTAAATTGTCCTCAAGCAAGTCTGACCTAACACATGTTCTTCCATTTTATCAGTCTTGCTCACCATGCTTTCTAAATAAAGGTGTGCTCTTTGGCTTAATTTACACAGACAAGTTCTGTGACTGGTGTAGACCACCCCTAAGAAGAAGCAAGTATGACAGGCCATGTTCCAACTGTCACACGACTGTGAAAGAAATGTGAAAAGATTGCAGTGCCATTCATGTTTATGAAATTACTGAAATCTCATATGGCTTGAGTTTATCTTCCCCAAATGGATTCTCAAATCTTGTATTGCTGTTCTTTAGCCCCCTGGTTATTCTTCAGACTCCCATATTCTTTTTTTTGTGATTTTGATGTGACTTGTTATTGCTCTAGCGTTCTCAGACACTCTTTCTTGTGTTGACCACTACATAATTCTTTTAATTTGGCCATGCCACTGTATGTGAAGTCATTTATGCAGTATGCATCTTGGGTCCAATTGTGCTGCTGGACTCTGGTCCTGGTGACCAGGTGTCCTTTCATTTTCAGTGACTTGCTACTATTCTTGAGTCCAGCGTTCTCTTCCCCTGACATGATTTTTCAGTGTCAGTCACGTCTTCTTTCTGTCAGTGGAACACTCTAAGCCCATCTTTCTCTTGTCCTTCTATATCCCCTTTCTGCTGCACTGTGGAATAACAGTTCATCCTTGAAAGGTGCCATATGGATGTACTTCTAGGTGGTTGCACACTGTGCTGAAGGAAATGAAATCTTTTGTTCAGAGCTTCCAGATCTTGATGGTTGCAGCTGTCCAACTTTGGTTACCTTGCTCTACAGAGGAATATGACATGACTGGTCTATGTTGATAGTTTGGATCTAGTTCTTTCTGTCGATATGGGACACAGTCCTGCTCTTTCTTCCTTCCTGTCTTCCTTGCACATTGACTCCCATGTGATTGTCAAGTCCTTAATCACAAAACAACGTATAAAGCCCTGTGTCCATGTAGCCATCTGCTAGTTTAACCTCTTCAGTCCCAGTAATCCTCTGTTTTCTTGCAACCATCTATCCACAACTGGGCAGATGTGGTTCATGCAGAAGAGGAGGCTAATAGTTGCTGCCATTCTAAAACCTGCAATCATCTCAAAATAACCAGCTGACAGGGTTGAAGGTAATGCAGAGAAGCAGCAGGAATAGGATAAGGCCTTGGTTTGTGCCCCTTTATGGTCCCCTGGGAGAATAAATGTTGCAATGTTGCGGTACAAACTCACACCAAAATCTACACTTTATTTTAGTGCCCTATGTCTGTGTCGGGTTGGGAGTAGTGTGAAAATTTTATTATAAGGATGACCATCATCAATTTCTATGGTCACTGCTCTCTGTGTGATAGCACTTAGGTCTAACTGACCTTTTAGAGTGATACATTCAGGAATGGATGTATGCTGCACTGAACTGAAAGTTTTGTTGTTGTCCAAGAAGTACTCAGACTTCTATGCTCCTTTTTAGTCTTCACTGAGTGCAGCTGAGGGTTTTGTGCACATTGTATTGTTTCTGTCATGTTTAACAGAATAGAGGACCCAAAAACAGAACATATAACCTGTGAGTGGGAATAACCAAACAATGATTCATTTACAAAAGAATACAAGGGTGGAATCTCATCTGAGAAATCACTCCATTTAGTGTGTCCAGACAAAGGTCTTTTCTAAATCCACTGGGGGGAGGTGGCCAGTATGGCAGGTGAGTGTAGCGTGGTCGGTGAGAGGAACTGACTTTTGAGTCTTGAGTTAATGAATCCAGGAAGCATAGAGGAGTCCAGAGATAAATCCAAACCTGAAGTGAATCTTGAAGGGACACACTGAGACAGGCAGAGATAAAGCAGTGAACCTGAGCCACAAGGAAAGTTGTGTTAGAATCGCAAGGAACACAAAGAACAAGAGAGCTGGCCTGAGGTGAATACCACAGTGGAGACTCTAACAGTCTGGCAGAGGCATGAGCCAGTGCTTATATACTGGGAACTTCAGGTGCAGTTGATTGGTTTGAAAGTGTAGCAGCTGTGTAGGTGAACACTGGGCATGAGTGTCCCCCCACAGCTTGCAACAGATGAGGTCACTTGGAAGGAACAGGGGAGGCAAATAAGGGAATTGTGTGCATACTCCACCCAGGCCAGATGAGAACCCCAGGTGGATGGGTTGGTTGAAGCCCACAACATAGAACTGATTCAAAGTCCTGGTTCTCACTTTCTGTTTGGTCATGGTATTGAGAGGCTGACAGTGACTCTTCTGTGGTGAACTGTTGGCCTTGATCAGAAACTTTGTCCAGGTGGATCCTGTGGATGTGGAAAACTTGGTCTGCAAGAATCTCAGTGGTTGAGAATCTCTCAGAAATGCAGGTTTGGAAAATCTATGGTTAGAAAGGTTGTGTTACCTGGAAAGAGTGGAAGTCCAGTAACAGTCCAGAGCAATGTAAGAGATGGAGTAGGAAGTGGATGAAGCAAGCCTTGTTCCTGGTTACAGGAAGTTGCTGACCCAATGCAAAACACGAGAAAGTACATTGTTAGGAACAAACAGTCATCCTGGGGGCCATTATCTGGGTCTGGATTATGCTGTTGAGCCTTCCAGACCACAGATTCAATCTCCTTGGAGACTTCTGCAGCTACTTGAAGGAAAGGATGTTTTCATTATGTGTTTTTTTTTCTTCACATGTGAACTGATGGAAAAGATTATCTGGTTTGATATTTCAGGACCTAGGACAGTAGGTGAGGGTGAAATTGAACCGGGTGAAGGAAAAAGCATATCTAGCCTGTGTGGAATTTTGACTAACTACCTGGATGTAGGACAGATTCTCTTGGTCAGTCCAGATGATAAATGGCAGCTCTGTTCCTTCCAGCCAGTATTTGCACTCCTCCAAAAGCCATTTTACAGCCAACAGCTTATAATCCACAAGAGTAGAATGCACAGGGATGAAGTTTTTGCTGTGGATCTGTGCATTGAGATAATACAGGCCTGACCATAGAATCTGAAACGTCCACCTCCACATTAAACTGTAGGGATGGATCTGGATGAACTAAGACTGGGGCGGAAGTGACAAGTTCTTTAAACTGTTTGAAATCTCCATCAGCTTCAGGAGTCCAGATGAAGCTATCTTAATGAGAGGGGCTGCTATGTGACTATAATCCCTATTCATTCCCTATAATCCCCTTTCCTGTTTTGAGGCTGGGGTCAGGTAGCCACAACTTGAACCTTCTCTGGATCTGTACAAATTTGCCCCTTATCAATAATGTAGCCGAGAAAGTAGTGTGGACATGAAACTTGCACTTTCCTGCTTTGATGAACAATTTGTTCTCAAGCAGACACTTCTGAAGGCTGTGCTCCACTTTGGACTTTGGAGAAGATCAAAATGTCATCAAGATAAATGAAAACAAAATGATTATGGAAGTCACAGAGCACATTGTTGTCTGTCACTTAAAAGAGTGTTACCACCTTTGTTAGTCTGAACATGACCAAGTGTTCAAAGTGGCCAAGTAGAGTATTGAAAGCCGTTTTTCAGTTGTCCCCTTCCCTGATACAAACTAAATGCCATATATTATGCAAATCAAATTTAAAGAAAATGACCAATTCCTGAAGTGGCTTAATACAGGCTTGTAGTACTCGAGTCTGACTTGAGACCTTGTGATTTGACTCAGACCTGAGCACTGTTGACTTGGACTTGTGCATTAACTGCATTTGGAGTTGAAAACAAGACCTTGGATCTTTATTTTATTTTATGTAATATACCATAGTAAATTGGATAGATAATATCTATATATCGGATATCAGATTATTCTTTAATGACTTGGACTTGATTTGGACTTGACTCAGATCAGTAGTGGACTCGACTTGGATTCAGTTTGGATTAACCTTTTACGACCTGGACTTGACTTGTACTTGACGCGGATCAGTAGTGGACTCGACTTGGACTTGGCTCGGATTATTCTTTAATGACTTGGACTTGACTCAAACACTGGGAACTCAAAACTGGACTCGGACTCGAAGTTTGGTGACTCTACTACTACTACTACTGGCTCGATATATAAATTCTTGATCGCGAAGTTGTTAAGGCCCCGGAAGACAACGCAGGGCCTCAGAGACTTATCTTTCTTAGTAATAAAGAAAAATCCTGTCCCTTGTGGTAAGGAGGAAGGCCGAATTATTCCCGTCACTAGAGAGTCCTTTCTATAATTCTCCATGGCTCATCTTTCATCTCTGGAGAGATTATATAAACAACTTGAGGCAAATAGGACCAGGAAGCAAATAGATGTGTGGTCGAGAAGAACTGAGATTCCAGGGTGAGCGAATTCTGGAATAAATTCAGACCTGAAGTGAATCTTGGAGAGACCAAGTGGGTGAGGCTGGTACAGACAAGGCAGTGAACTTGAGGCACAAGGGTGAGAAGAATGAGTCAAACAAAGGGAGACAAAGAACATGCAAGAGAGCTGGCCTGAAGCACGTACTACAGTAGCAACGATCTGCATAGTATAGAAGAATGAGGAGTTGTCTATGTATTGGGAGCTTCAGGTAGAGTTGTTAGAATGCGTACTAGGTCAGCCCCACCCAGCTCTGCTCTGACATACAAACATATAGAGACAAACACACACAGGGCAAACAAACAGAGATAGAGGGGAAGAGGGGAAAGACATAAGGGAACACAGGGAACTAAAGGCATAACCCCTACCATTTCATGTCCCCTTGAACTCCTTCATGTGATGAATTCCATGCTGTCGAGAGTATCAGTAGTTGAATACTTTGATGGTGCCATTGATTTTTGTGACATTTTGGCCTCTGGTCCCAGAGTTTGTTGTCTGGCTAGCAGCACTAGAAACCTTAGTTATGGACATTCAGTTGTATCACCTTAGTAGCCAAGGCCTGTCTTTGATCTGGCTTGCTAAGCTCTGTGTTGAACTTCCACAACAGTTTGAGGTCTTTGGTGGTCATTTTGACATCTCTTTAGCACTTCTTATAGCTGGGGCTGGGTATCAATAAAAAATGTTTGTCATAATAGCCAATATCAACTTTTGAGAACTGTGTATTAGATGTGTACAGGTATATGCATTGGTTGACAGAGGTAATGTTCCTATTAATGCAAAGACCTTCAGTTCCAGTGAACAAGTGCTGCATTCCTTTTGGTTGTTGGAGCACCTGAACAATAAGTGCCTGAACTGGTGTGGGGGGTCTATGGAAATGTCCCAGGCATTATTCCCACTTTATGAAACTCAGAATTGGTAGGCAAAAAAAGTCAACTGGGAACAACATTTGCTGTGGCAGTAGCTGATGGGGAGCATCAGCCCCAGGCCTCCAGTTAGCAGTGACAATGACCGCTGTCCAAGCCAGTATTCCAAACTTACCAAAGTGTTTAAATGCATGTTAGATGTTATTTTCACACAGAGAGATGTTAAGAGATGAGCGATGTTAAGAACCCATGTGTTCCCACATGAAATATGGAATTACATTAACCACAAAATATGAAAATAATAACAAAAGTGTTGAAAAATAATTGAGATTTCAAACCCAGCCCTACCTATATTTTATTGTATGTTATCATGTACTTATAATTTTCATATTGTTATATCTTATTATATTGTATCACTTCTCTTTTGAATGGCTTTTTATGTTATGTTGCATAACATGTTTAGTTTTGCATAAGCTTGTTTTATTTTATTTGATCACACTGTATGCAGCATCTGTTAATGCACTGTGTCCCAACTTAATTAAATGCGAAAATATTCTGACAAGCAAGCATATCGTTGTTGTTTTCCTAAGTGCAGGACATCAGGACATCTGAGAGTTGATGCTGGTAATTTTGTTCAAACGTTATTCAATATTCTGCTAGTTCCCACAACATTTCTACAAGTGTTCACTGCCAGAAAACTTGTAGATTGTCGTGTATCCACTCAAATGACCCTCACCCCATCCAAGCTCCAAAAACACAAATAGTATTCCATTGTATCTTATCTGGATCAAATACCAGTACTTATCTTGCACATTGAACTGTGTGAATCCTTTTGCCAAGTTATGGACAAATACCTGGGTTTGAAATGTGGAGAGGGTATCAGCGAGTGTAATAATTAGAGAATGACTGTACAAATTTACAGGATTTATTGGAAAAGACATAGCTATCAAGATAGCTGACAGTTAACCACTTCCTGCATCCTTTTTCTGTTTTGTCCCATCTTTCTGCCTCCCATTCTCTTCAGTCTATGGTTTGTTTTGTTGAATTGTTGCTTGTGTTTTTGTCCCTCTGGTTGATCTAGCCACCTTCCCCTGCATATTGCTCTCTACTAATTTTTCCAGGCATTCATCGATGTTTGGTTCCACTTTCATCATTACTGTGGAACCATCTTGACAACCCAAGATTGATGAATACAGAAGTTAGGTGTGAGGGCTACATGAGGTATCTGATCTTCTCATGGCATCATAGTTGCAGAGTACTGTATTGTGAAGTACTGTCCGGAACAGAGCCTGCTGCAACTACTTGAAGACATCACAAGCAATGCTATTAGCTCAGGTGAAGTTACTCTGTAAGAAGTCCCCATATGCTAATTGGGAACTTCCCTAAAATAAAACCCCTTGTTATGGTTTACCACTGCTATTTCTCTGCTTTCACTGAATGCTTACTGTATGTTTCATTCAAGCCATGTCAAGAGGTCCTATGTTAGGGCAGCTCTTGAGTTCTTCTAAATGGTGGTTTAAGAATATGGTAAAATGTTTTTAGTCCTGTACATTAAAGTATGACTATTTGGCTGTCACTTTTGATTGGTCATTTTTGACTGGTTCAGAATGACATCCTTCACACGTAAATATAATCTAGAATAATCTCTCCTCCGCTTTGTATTTCATCAGTTGTTTCAAGATGAAGATTGATACCAGCCTGACAATGCCCCAGCTTCCTGAGGCCCTCTCCCAGGCAGGCCTTCAGTTCACTGTGGCCACTGAGGAGGATTTTGATGAGATCATGGCTATGAGCCAGGATATCTATGGAGGCCTTGACTACCTGCCCACTAGGTACACCAGCTGGCTGCAGGAGACCAACCGTATAGTCATATTGGCCCGCAAACAGGGAAAAGTGGTAAGTTATTTGTTTTTTTAGTGTCATCCATACAAATGTGTCTATGTTTGTAAAGAGAAATTGTTTTCAGCATATTCATTAGATGGAATTAAGATTTTTTGTACAAACAGACCTTTTTAGGCCCAGCAGATAATCTTCGTGCACAGTGACCCCATAATAAAGCTAAAATTTGCTTTTTTTAACTAGTTACATTGATAATATGCATAACCTATATTTATCATCTTCCTTTGTCTGCAAAGGTCTGAGTAAACATGCATACTACAGGCAGCATCTGCACACATGAATTATTATATAATATTGAACTTAACGTAGATATTATATTATGTCAAATTACTATGGTATATTACATAAAATAAAATATTTGAGTACTGCAAGCCTGCAGACAAGCGTTGGACAAGCTACTTGTAATCAATACTGTAATCAATGGTGCATTATACATTACTAATTAAAAAAGTAATTACATGACTTGAATAATTAGTCAGCAGAAAGAGCAATATGTTACATGTTATTTTATGTTCAAACCAACTCCATATCCAGAAGTCTCAGAAGTGCAGTTGGAGACCTTCTAACTCAAAATTAATTTCCTTAATTTAAACCTATCTGTGTCTTAGTTTCACATGCCAGCTAAGAACACACACCACTTCAAAAGGTGTCACCCAACGTTACTGCCTGTCACATTGTTCCTCGTTTGGTAGAGACTAGGCATGTCCCTTCACTTCAAACTCTGTGCCATGCTAATACGTCCTTTACTGGTCTTGAAGGCAGAGCGACCAGTCTAATTAACTCACCATCTTACTGTTAGAAAAAAAATCACATCACTGTAACATTTTACTATAGTAATATGTTATTGCTCAACACTGATACAGACACCCAATAAATAAACAGTACACGAGCTGCTATGTCATGGCGATTTCAACAGAACGTGGATAAGTTATGCTATGCAGTTCACTACAACAGCTATGTTCTTTAACTGTGTTTACATTTGACCAGACACAATGACCCAAAGTGTTTTAAACAAAAGGAGCTAAGACAATTAGGAATAGGAGGAGGAATTTACTGCTGTGTCACAGCTACAGGAATGACATACAGTTCCAAAAACAACCATATCAGTGCCATTTTTGTCTTCTGTGATGCTCGACAGATTGCTCTGGAGTCGGTATGTGTGATTGACAATGGGGAAACTATGCTGGTGGAAGGTCTTCGTGTTGCCCCTCAGGAAAGGGGCAAGGGTGTGGCAGGAGTTCTGTTGCGCTTTTGCTCTGAGCTGGTCAAATCCAAGTATCCAGAGGTCAAAGTAACCCGTTTGACCCGTGATGATCAGCTCGGACCCAAGGATTTCCAGAAGTATCGCATCATAACCAAGCAGGTACCAGCAAGAAAAGCAGAAAAAATGTTTTGTTTTGTTTTTTTATTTCTTTAGTGAATAGATGTTTTTGTTGCTTAATGCAAAATACAGTACATCTTGCATGTAGTCAGCTTGTTTAATGTTACTGTTCTTCATCAGCTTACACATTGACTGTCCTCTCTACAGGGTATTTTGCTGGTACGCTTTAGAGCCGAAGACCTCAAACTTCGACTGTCTGAGCTTGGTCTGGGTGAAGAAATCCAATCCTCTTTGTCCACCTCTTCCCCCAACCATCCACCAGTGCGTCTTGACCATACAGCTATCCATCAGCTGTATTTAACCACTGACCTGATGCAGGGAGTCCTTCCCAATGCCACCATCATTCAAGACTGGCAGCCCTTCAAGCCTTTGCCCAGCAACATGGCTATCCTACTGAAGAAAGACATTGACTGGATGGTAGATGATCTGACCAACCCTACTGTAGCCAGCCTCTGCACCTTCCCTTTCAGGGTGCCCATTGGAGATGATTGGTAACTGTCTTTATTTATTATATTAAGTGTACAACAATGTAGTGATATTTACAGCTGTCTGCCATAGGATTATTTGAGTCTGCCATTGGGGGGGGGGCACCACAGTTGTGAATTTATTAGGTCCAGAATTGTGATATAACACATAATGTCTTTAAGATACTCATACCATACCAAGTTACTTATTGTCAGATAAAAAAAAAATCTTTTCACTCAGTCAACTTATACATTTTTTTAAACCAGGTATTACCTGAACATTGATGTGTTTGGGAAGGACCTGGAACTGGCTCGACAGCAGTTCTTATGCCACCTGCAACGCCACACCGCCACCCTGAAGGGCCATGTGATGTGCCAGATGTTTCTGGATCCACCACTCTGGAAGCCCATGGCCGAATTCTGCCATAACACCTTGAGCGTGGAACTAGTAAAGGAGTACACTGAGCAGTGTGTGGTGGAGTCAGATGTCATTTAGTTAAAAAAGGTGGATGGAAAGGAGTAGAAGATGACGGAGCTAGAAAGGAATGAAGATAAGGGTCTAGACAACAATGAATGGACACAACACAATTAAACATTGTATTGAGGAGATAGGAACCAAGGCAAACAAAATGTAGTTTCAACAAAGCAAAACAATGCAGTGCAGTCAGTTAAACTTAACAATACTCTAACAAATACAAGATGTGGACATAAAATGATGAACACATCACATAATCAACTGTAGTGCTGTGATAAAAAGTGTATTTACAAAAATGAGATGTTGACACAATTTTACTATTATTTTTGAATAGGCCTATCATTTGTAAGGCCATAGTTTTCAGGTGTGATAATATTCATAGCTTAATATAAATAATTAGTGCCCCCAATAAACACAAAGATGGAAACCTTCTAGTAGAGGCCATCATGGATCAAAACCTTTAGACCAGAGCTGTAACAGACCTGTGAAAAACATAACCAAAACCAAAGTTCATAAATTAGATTTCTAAACAGAAACCCAATCTGAAAGGGTTCCAAAGGCAGTTAGCAATGTCAGGATGGTTTTGCAATTGTTCAACTTTGCAAATTTGTGAGTCAGACAGCACATAAGTTGAATGGTGCAAAACCATAACGAGTGCATCCAGAGTCTTGCAGTTCCATTCAGA
Source organism: Scatophagus argus (assembly GCF_020382885.2). Lineage (NCBI taxonomy): Eukaryota > Metazoa > Chordata > Actinopteri > Scatophagidae > Scatophagus > Scatophagus argus. Next base: position 1,538,975 of record NC_058515.1, on the reverse strand, counting down.
CAAATTTATTTTGGTCCAAAACATCATGGTTATAAATGCTGATGGGACTGGGCCCCAATGCAGTCCAATAACACTAACAACAACACTATAAACAGTATCCTCAAAAGCGATCATGATGCAATGATTGGAAGTGCTCTTGATTAATTGTCATACCACCCTTTCATGTCATACCACTATATGTGGTATGACATGGAAGGGTGTAGTGAAGGTGATGAACATGGGGAAAACTTTCGCACACTGGCAGTGATGTGACCTAAAACCAAAACACAGTCAACATGCAAATGCTATTCTTTGAATAAAATTTTAAGTACGCTTAGGGCATCTCAAACCTTTCATCTCTGTTCTTTCTGTAAATAATCTTTTAAATATGTACACAAGCTGAGTTGGGTTACTAAATCTGCACAACTCTGAAGGCACTTTATTAAAACTACACACAGGTTGTGTCTTTGTAAGAATGAAAAGGAATAGTTCAGGATCAAATAGGGCTAATTTACAGACCCCTTCACTTGTACTGATGCATGCATCTGCTAACTAGTATTACCTTAGGAATATCAACAACAAATCCCGGCAGAAACAACAAACAAACCTGTTAATGAAATGAACATGCTCAATCACAAAATGGCTGATGATTTATCCTTCATTATGGTCAGACTTTTGTCTTCTTTAGTTTCAAAGTTTTGACTGTATATATACGCTACTAATTTAATATTTTCACTGAAATGCTGCATGAAATTTTAACAGAAATTATTAACTTATGAAGCTGTAAGTGAAATCTAGGTTTACTTTCATAGATTGCTGGTATAATGACAAACAAAATACTAATGCCTGAAAAAGTTTAACAAACTATCATGCAGTTTACTGCTGACTTGAGTTAACGTAGTGAGAAGGAAGAGGCTGGAAATAATGTTGTTAGAATTAACAGAAATATACTGTTATATGTTTTAAACATCACTAATACTAGCTGACAAAAACATTTTAGTTTTTTTAGTGTTCCATGAGAATATAAAACACCAGTTTTCAGACAAGGTTCAGTTATATTAGGGCAGTCTGTAGTTTGTACGATAGTTTTCTAGAGACAAACAGAATATTGTGCATTATACCATGGGCAAGGATTTTACTCATTTCTGCATGACTGGAACTTTCCATTAAAATCAGGACACCTAGTTCTTCTCAGCAGTTATGTGTTGGTTCTCCTTGTCATAGACTCTCCAAGTATGTGGAACTGTAATGGAAGAATGAACAGCATTTTTCCAAAACATATTCTCTTTTTTGGGGAGGGAAGGATTTGTCTGTGTGATTCACTTGTCTGTATGAAAGTGGGACAATAGCAACAATAATTTACACTATGTTGCCATTTAACTCAGCTGCAAAAGTGTTAACTCTGCTGATCCCCTAACTTTTCAAAGTGCCATCAGTAGTTTATATATATATATATTTTTTTTTTTACTAAACTGTGGCTTGTATTAGTCCACAATCAAGTTCAAATTTATTCCTAATACCTGCTAAAATAATGACATTAATGACAGCCTCAGCTGTAATTTTTGCTGAATGCTAATTAGCAAATGTTAGCATGGTAACATGGGAAATACAGATGGCAAACAGCATGAACATGATACCCATCACACATATGTGAACTGTAGCTGTCATTATGTTAGTATACTGACAGAGCATTTAACACAAAGCATCGCTGGGCCTAAGTACAGCTTTACATTTACTTTGGTGAGGCCATGGTATAAGCAAAATACCAGACACAAATTTGTCACTGTATGTATAATAATGAACTTGGTAGAGGAAATTACACATTTTTGGTCTACACCTTACCTGTTGTCCTTTATTTTCTTATACTACGATACCTGCATTATCACCTAGACCTACATCTTTAACCCCATGATTGCGATTAATTTCTCCTTTTGCATAAAATTGGCATCATAGGAGCATACATTACACAGCATACTCACTCTTCACGCTGCCTGAAATCTCCCTTTAAATGCCCACATAGAGGGTATGACACAGAACCATTTGTCTGAGCCAGTAAAGAATATCTTTTTGTAAAAAAAAAAAAAAAAAAAGCTATTAACTGGAAGTAAATATTTTTACAGTTTGTCTTCTTGAGCTCAAAGAATATGTTTTGAGATTTATTTATAAGAATCTCTATAAAAATCATTGTTGTGACACAGAATCATTATTTTGTTATCTTGGCATAACATCACTCAAACTGTATCCCCATGATTTCAAATCAGACATGATAATTATGTATAATCAGCTAACATAAAGTGGGGTTGCTGACTTTTGACAAAGCAAATATTAACATTAATTAATAGTCAACTCCTGACTGGGTTAATCTAAAATGTTATTTTAGATATTTCTAATATTACTAGTGGAAGAGAGTTTCAGTTGTGCGAAACAGTTTACAGTATAGTGATCATGCCCATCTATCCAGTAGCCCATACTCTTATGAGCCACATACTGGATGTGCCCTAGTTTGTTGGGATATGTGTTCCTGTCAGTATGTGCTGTGTCTGCTCTGGAGTGTCCTCCCAGGTGGATATGCATGAAAGCCCTCTAAAATGAGAAGCTGAGTAGCCCTTTTCCATACACATGCTGGTTTGGCTAGGTTTGGCCTGACTTGCCTGACACATCCCCTTGTTTAATCATTGCTGAATTACCACATATGATTTTTTTGATCTAATGATCAAGGTTTGGCTGATTTTGTGATCACAAAGCTTCTTAATTTTGAGACTATGAAATAATTTTCTTGACCATGTGTTTTATAGCCTGAAAATTATGTCTAGGAAGATACAGATTTATAGCATTCATTTAGTAATGACATAATGTACATAGATGCTAGTAGTATAGCAAACCCTGATCAGCTAAATAATCTTTTAAACATGCTCTGTATAATTGGCTGTACATTTCCATAAAAATCTAATACTTCCTCTGTTAGGTTTAACATAACCGTAACCTAACATTCCAAGTAATGGTATCCGTCAGTTTATGATTAATGTTTTTCATTAATTTCACTTATTTTTTGTCGTCTTGTCATAATAACGTGTAAATACTGTACGTTGTGCTGGAAAGCCACTGGAGCTTGTGTAATGCCAGAGTGAAGACATGATGTCTTGATATTGTCAATTTCACAGTAGGCAAAATAAATAAGAAATATGCTGATTGTCCTCTAATCTGGGAAAATTTCTGGCAACTTTCATTTTAATTTTTTATGATTCAATCATTATAAATGGCCACACTTGGAGGTGGACCAAAATGCCTGCCATATGCTCTTATCATCCCACTGCCTCGCTGATCTCTTTTCAAGAGTTGTGTGTTTTTTCCATTGTATTGCAGTCTGGATGTGATGAAACATAGAAATTGAGATAATGTTTCACATCCCTGACAATATCATCATCATAAAGAAACTTCCACCAATTTGTTTAAAGCATACTTTAAGGTTCAGGTTTGACCTGTCCTGTTCTTACCAGAAACCTTTTTTTAACTTACATCAAGTTGCTTGAATCATGGTAGCCTCAATAAATATGGCCAACTTCAGTCAGTTTGGGATGCCACACATTTTTTGCCTGTTTCTTTGAGAAACTTGACTCAGTCTTAACTACAGAAGAAACAAAGCATCTTTGTGATGTCTTATCACTCTGACAATACAGTGATGGCCCGTAGCAACAGGCCACCTGTTCACCCACACTATACTTTGAGGAGCACAGTTGTAAGCCTATTCCAAGTCCACAAGACACATGTAGACTGGTTGGGCAAACTCCCATGACCCCTCCAGTACCCTTACAAGGCTGTAAAGCTGGTCCAGTGTTCGACGGTCAGTGCAAAAATTACATTGTTCCTCTTGAATCCAAGGTTTGACTAATGGACGGACTCTCCTTTCCTGCAATCTGATGTAGACTTTTCTTGGGATGCTGAGGAATGTGATCCTTCTATAGTTGGAACACACTCTCTGGTCCCCATTCTTAAAAAGGGGGACCACCACCCAAGTCTGCCACTCCCAAAGCACTGTCCCACATGACCACGTAATGTTGCAGTGGCGTGTCAGCCATGACAGCCCTACAAAATCCAGAGCCTTGAGAAACTCAGGATGGATCTCGTCTACCCCCGGAGCACCACCACTGCATCATCTGGCCTGCTGGTAGCTGTCAGCTGCCTCAGGAGTTAAGCATACCCTGTAGTACTCCTTCAGCTTGATGGCACCCTTCACCCCCAGTGTTCACTAGTGGGTTTGAGGATTGCCGCCGTGCCTAGCACCAATGACCTTCTGACCGCAGCTCTGAACAGCCGCCTCAGCAATGACAGTGTGAAACATGGCCCACTCAGATTCCATGTCCCCCACCACCCCCCAGAAGCAGTCGAAGCACTGTCCCAGGTGGTAGTTGAAGTCTATCCTGACAGGGACCTCGGACATTCCCAGGAAACCCTTATTATTTGTTTAGGTCTGCCGGATCTATCCGGGATCCTCCCCTATATGGCCACAGATCCACTGATACAACTACAAAGTCAAACATCCACAAACAAACTGTGACTAGCACAGAAGTCCAATAACTGAGCACCATTCAGGTTCAGATCAGGCAAGCCATTCCTACTAATCACACCCCTCCAAGTCTCACTTTCATTTCACAGGTGTTAGGTTTTAAGCTAGAGGTGGACTCCAAATGAGCAAGTGAATATGGCAGGATAAAAGTTAAAAGGTCTTTACTCAACAAAGAAATATGAAACACAAACAGTTTACTGATAAAGTCCCAAAAAGTCTGACACAAAACAACCCAGTCCAAAGCTCAATAGAACAAACTGGAATCCAGGAGTTCAAACGGAGTTCTTACATCCAAAGACAAACCAGAAATCCTGTGCCAGAGTAGAGCGGGCAGAGGCAGGCAGGTGAACCTGAACAGAAAGATAAAAATTAGTATCGGCAACATAAAAGAACAGCAAGGCAAGGAATGCAGAGAGCCTGACAAAATACAACAATGGCGATGGTATAATCTGGAGAGGGTGGACTGGGAGAGTCAGTTTTAAATAGTGAGGTGGATGAGGAGGAGATTGACAGCAGATGGGAAACAGGTGTGCAGGTAGGTGAGCGATCGGAGCAATCCCCACTCTGCCCTGCTCCATTCTGGTTGGCTAGGTGAACTCAAACAGCAGGGGATAGACGAATAGCTGGAAAACCAGAAAGAGACAAAGTGCAACAAAACAAAGAGCAAAATCAAACAAGATAACAACCCTAACAAAATGAATGTTGAAGTCTTGCAGCAGAACGATGTAGTCCCAAGGATGGGCATCTTCTGCCATCACTGTTATTTGGTGCATAAGCACAAACAACAGTCAGAATCTGTTCCCCGACATGGAGGCGCAAAGAAGCAACCGTTTTGCTATAAGTAATCCTACACCTGCCCTCTGCCTCTCACCTGGAGTAACTCCAGAAAAGAGGAGAGAGCAACCCCTCTCAAGAATTTGTTTCAAGAGCCCAGGCTGTGCATAGAGTTGAGCCAGACTATATCTATCTGGTATCTCTTGACCTCACACACAAACTCAGGCTCCTTTCCCACCAGTGAGGTGACACTCCTTGTCCCAGTAGCTAGCTATAACAACTGGGTATTGGACCACCAAGGTCCTCGCCTGTGTCTGCTGCCCAATCCACATTACACCAGACCCCTTTGACTCCTCCTGCAGTTGATGGCCCACTGGAGGACAGACTCATGTCCCTGCATTGGGCTGGGACCAGTCACCAGGCACTTGTCAATGGGCCCCTTCCCCAGCCCTGGCTCTGGGCAGCGTATGCTTGTCCTTGCTTTTCTTCTTCAGTTCAATTCAGTTTATTTATATAGCACCAGTTCATAACAAAAGTTATAGCATGACACTTTCCAATTAGAGCAGGTCTAGACTATACTCTTTAATTAAATTTTGTAATACAGAGAACCCAACATTCCCCCATGAGCAAGTACTTGGCTCCTAGTTCCTAGGATCATTAGGGCACCCACACCCCTCCACCATGATAAAGGGGCAGTTCATGCAGGGGAATGTTTGTATCGTCGGACTTTTTAGCTCTACAGTCTTGTTTGTTTAAAGAGCATTTTGACAATCCAAACAAAAATTCCAAACATTCTGGCATTGACATGCAAATGAATCTGGCAGAAGCTCTAAGACACAAATGGTTAATTTTATATATATATAGATATATATATATATATATATATATATATATATATATATATATATAGATATATATAGATATATATATATATATCAATCCAACCAATGTGGTTAGATGAATTTCAATGATCATAATTTTGAATTGGACCAAAAACACTATTAGAAAAGGAAATCTTTCAGTCCATCCTAATCATTTTCATTTTTATTGTGGAGACAGAATTACTTTTACTCTGCCTAATGCACTGATGCTTATCCCCCAGATTTTGACCTGAAATGGTATTTTGAACTTTGGAATTACTGCAGTGTAGTTTTGTGGGACTGTCACACATGTAGCCCAGCAGAGTTCTTGGATTAATCTTTTTCAGTACCACTTTCAAGTAAGGGATGCTTGTTAATAAGTACCTTTTTAATATATGTGTAACATAATTTTATGTTGATAAATCAGGGATACCTGTTATGTGAAGTTGGCTTGAGGTTACTTTTGTCAAGAAAAGTTTGGTTTAGAGACAAACACTGAGGAAAACAAAACAAACAGAGATCACTTTTGTCGAATTCAAGCTCTTTGTTAGCCCATGCGCAACTACGACCTAAACCCACTAAGATTTTGAAACCTATACAATAACAACATTATATATATATGGCAATTATTGCACTTAATCTCAAATCATAAATCACCTCCTCCAATGTTGTATTTAGGCATTTGAATAAAAAGCATATGAAGAGCACTGTCTCTTGCTGATGAAGTGAAAGTAACCCTAAAAGCTGCTCACAACTGGAGGAGGATATGCACCAGCCTGTGGGATATTTCACAACCTAATAATTCAAAAATGCTTCGTACAAATAGACTTGCAATTATATACACAAACAGTTTGGACACACCTTCTTATTTAATGGTTTTTCTTTATTTTTATTGTTTTCAACATTGTATATTACTACTGAAGACATTGAAATGATGACAGAACAAATATGGAATTATGTAGTCAACAAAAACACATTAAATAACCCAGAATATGTTTTATATTTTCGATTCTTCAAAGTAGCCACCTTTTGCTTTTTTGCTTTGATGACAGCTTTGCATACTCTTGGCATTCTCTCACTCAACCTCATGAGGTGGTCACCTGGAATGGTTCTCCAACAATCTTGAAGGAGTTCCCAGTGGTATTGAGTACTTGCTGGCTGCCTGATCCAACTCATCCCAAACCATCTCAATTGGACTTAGATCAGGTGATTGCGGAGGCCAGGTCATCTGATGCTTCTTGGACAAATAGCCCTTACATAACTTAGAGGTATGTTTCCAACTGTCCTGTTAGAAACCAAATGATGGTCCCACTAAGTGCAAGCAAGATTTGATGGTATGTTACTGCAAAATGCTGTGGTATCTATGCTGGTTAAGTGTGACTAAGTCACCAATAGCGTCACCAGCAAAGCACCCTCACACCATCACAACTCCTTCTTCATATTTCACAGTGGGAACCACACATTCAGGAACCGTCTGTTCACACTCTCTTTGATCATGAAGGCCTGACTCATGCAGTGTCCTCTGAACAGTGGCTGTTGAAATATGTCTGCCACTTGAACTCTGATGGGGGCTCTAATTTGAGGTGCTGTAAATGAGTGGTTTCTGAGGCTGGTAATTCTGATAAACTTTTCTGTAGCAGAGGTAGCTCTTGGTCTTCCTTTCCTGGGACGATCGTGAGAGTCAGTTTCATCATGGCATTTGATAGTTTTGGCAACTGCACTTGCGGATACATTCAAAGTTCTTGAGATTATTCCTACTGAGTGATCTCCATTTCTTGAAGTAATGATGGACTGTCTTTTCTTGGATAATATGGATTTGTACAGTAGCTGTGGCAGCACTAATAGGGCTATTGACTCTGTACCCACATGTCCTCTGCACAAGACAACTGATGGTCTAAAGAACATTAAGATGGCAAACAATTGCATAAATTAACTCTTGAGAAGGTACACTTGTGAATTGAAAACCATTCCAGGTGACTACCTCATGAATGCCATGAGCGTGCAAAGCTGCCATCAAAGATAAAAGTAGCTACTTTGGACAATCTAAAATATAAAACATATTCTGGGTTGTTTAGCACTTTTTTTGTTTACTACATAATTCCATATGTGTTCTTTCATAGTTTGGATGTCTTCAGTTTTAAATTACAATGTTGAAAATAATACGAAAAAAGAAAACCACTGAAGGAGAAGGTGTGTCCAAACTTTTGACAGGTAGTGTAGCTCTTTTGTAGTCTACCATCTCCTCAAAATGCTTTACAACACTTGCAACATTCATCCATTCACAAGCACGTTCATACATTGCAGAGACTGCCATGCAAGGTGTCATTCTGCTCATCAGGAGTGAAGCGCCTAATGATATTTCTATGCTCAACCATTCATACATGCATTCGCACACCAATGGAACAGCCAACAGGAGCAATTTGGGCTTAAGTGTCTTGCCAAAGGACATTTTGACATGCAGCCAGAGCCAGGGATCATACCACCAGCCTTCTGTGGACAGCCCTTCTGAGCCACAACCATGCTATTACTGCTTTTTCTACACCTCAGCACCACTGTCTAATGAAGTAAAATTTTCGGTTTATGATGACATACAACATGCATGGTCAGGAATCACCAGCATGTGTACACATCAAGGATGATAACACATGGATGTCTTTGGTGATGAGCAAAATAGGAGTTTAGAATGGTTAGATAGAAAAAGTTCAGAAAGTTAAAAGATTGGTCATAGAGCCCAGTAGTGTCCTCAGATTCTATTAATCAAAAAAGGTATCTTCAGCTATGAAGTCCCTGATGTTCTTTCATGTTTCCAGACAGCTGAATAGCTATTCTTACTTCAGAGTTAGATGTACAGAAAATACAGTGCACAAATGCACAATATGTTCAGTAGACTCTCTGGATTTTATGCACAGTGCTTTTCACTGATTGTGTGCTTGAGGGAAGCTCAAAGAAGTGCCAAAGTTCATAACTGCCGAACTTTAGAACTCAATTTCAATCAATTAGCTTACAATAATTTAAATTAAGAGAGCAAATTTCTGGAACTTTTATTCGTGACACAAGTTTTAGTTGAAAATTTATCTACGAGTTGAAAATGTTTCTGTTTCCTTATATAGTAGCCCCAAAGCACACAAACAAAAGTCAAAAGTGATAAGTGGTTGAACGTGACGATAAATTGAATTATTGAAAGCTTTTTGGGGGTACTGATAGCACTTTGTTTTCAAAAAAAATGTCAGATTGTGTACTTTGTATACAAATGAATAAAATGTGAACACATTGTGCGGCAAACCCTATAAGTATTATGGGGTTAATTGTTGTATTAGTGTATATTTTATGGATTATTGTACAAGCCATTATGTCAATGGGTAAAGCAGCATGCACTTTTGTCTTTGGCAATAACAGATAAGATCCCATTTCCTGTATAGTAGCAATGACTTCAGTGAAAAACAAATGTTCCCGTTGAACATCTTGATGTCCATGTTAGATAAGTCTTTCTCAGTTGGTTTGACAATGTTTCTTCAAAGCTTTACCACTTTACCAATAACCTGCAGAGCAGTTTGTACATTATTATACAGTGGAATTCAAAATAAGACTGTATTTTATTCACAGAAAAGACAATTGTATGATTAACACAATAAGAGGTTGAAATAGTTGTGTCCGGAAGGAGTAATTGTGAGCTTGTGTTAATTAAGCAAAGAGATAAGAAAAAGTGAATAAGTATAGCCTATTATTTAGTATAGCCTGCTAGTTTTTGAGTACCTTACTCTGTGTGAGTAATTCCATTTTTTAAGACGCTATTCTTTTCCATTTCATAGAAATATTGCCCTTTTCACTCCATTACATTAACCTGACAGCTGTAGTAACTCCTAACTTTAAAGACTGTCATTGTTTCATGCAAAATATAAATGCACTGCTGCAGTTTATAACTAGTCAGTGTGCTGATAGAAATGTGTAGGCTTCAGAAATGATTTTATTTTAATATGCACTCAGTGATGCAAATCTTACTCTCTGTACATTTAATCTTTCTCTGTGCTTGATTCGTAGTGATCGCTTTGTCATGGCTTGATTTGTGATGCCTTGGACCTCCAGATGGGGGAACATGAACAAACCTTCCTCATTTGTTGTAATTTGAGTAAAGACAAGTGATGAGTCTGTGTTTTCTTTCATGTTATTTTCTTCCTTTTATACAAATGTTTAAACATTTTTTGGAAATTTGCTATCCTTTCAGAGATTTAGTTGAGAATTGTTGTCAGGTTCATGTGTATGCCCTAAAAAAAAAAAAAAAATCAAATTTGCATAGAAATTGTATTAACTTATTTTTTTCTTTCTTTCTTTTTTCTATGAGCGAGATGTTCACTGTCTGTGGGTTAATTACAGAACTGGAGTCAGGACGCGGTGAGCCTACATTAACATCAAGACAGGAAGCAGAGGGAAACAGCTGGCCTGCCTCTGTCTTAAGTTTAAAAATACACCTGCCAACAACTCTAAAGCTCACTGATTCAGACATTGCACCTAAACTTGTTAAACCTGTGCAGAAACAGAAATGCAAAAACGACGCTTGTGGTTGTAGGGGTTATGTTAAGTGCTGGAAGTAACCTTTTGTCAACCTTGTTCTAAATAGTGGGAAGACAGGTAGTAACTTCCAACAGTTCCACCTTGCCCTTTATGAGGACATCGTTATAAAAAGGGGGCTATGGTTCATGTAAGGTGCGCTGTATGTAACAAAGACTAATATCAATCTAAATATCTCTCTCATGGAAAGAAGGTAAATAACTGTATTTTCCAAAATGTTAAAATATTCTTTGAAGGTAAGCTTATGGAATCTGGACATCTTTAGCCTTGCTTAGTGTAAAGACTGGGGGAGGGGGAAACACATAGCCTAGCTATGACCTAGCTATTTTTTTTTTTTTTTAATTTTTAACAGCCACCATAATTAGATGAGAGGTTAGAAGCTCCTAAATCCCACCGAGTAGACCTGTATCACAAGCAGTATGTGGAAAACGGAATATCATGACATATTATATCACATTGGTTAATATGCAATAACATGCAACATACATTATGCAACAGTAACATATAAATGTTTATCCATGATCACTTGCTTCTGATATTTTGCAACATTTGACTTGAAATACATCAATACTTTTATTTACATAAACGTCTGAATGCAGTATTAGTCCATTATGGTACTGATAGCTTTAATGTAGGATCTAAATTGTTTTCCCACCACTGTTTTTAATTATCCTGTGGTGAGGGAATCATAGTTTTTTCAGTTTTCCTTACTATAGGTTGATATGAAGTTATTTTTGGAGCACAAATTGTTCTTCAGTGGAATTAATATTCATATTAAATGTTTCCATCAATAAATTTGAACTTTCAGAGATTTTTTTTCTCAGATCCTTTCCTACACAGCACAAATTATTTTTGCTAACTGTTGCAGTTTAAATGCAAAGCTAAATATTTTCACATAGCTCAAATATTTTTGGGATATTGTATTTACAGATTCAAAACAGTAGTCATGAAGGAAGCACGGTTGACGCACTGGATGTAGGTGGGACTAGGCCGTCGAAACCCGCATTCCTTGTCAAAGTAAAGGGTGGGAATCTAGAAATTAATCTTAATGACTGCTGAATATAAACACAAATTATTAATTGATATCTTAAAAATGAGGTAAAACAATATTTTGTGAGGAGAGAATCAAAGCTAATCGTGTGAAACAGTCAACGGTGTGAAGAGGGTGCTCTTATTCTGAAGAAAACGAAAAGGAAGTGTTATTGTTGAACTGGCGGAATCGAAGCTACAGGGGTTACCTCTGACCCACGTCTACGTAAATTCAGCTGTCCACAGGACTTGAAAACTGTCGCAGGGAAGAGGCAACGATCTCAACAAGGAAAATTGCCACAGAGGTATGAGGTAAGACGTGATACGATGACTAAATGTCGACGTTTTCAAAGATGTCAATTCCGCTGCTCGGGAAGCGATTTGACTACAAGCCAACAGCTTGGCTGAAGTGGAAACAGTAGCATTCACGTCATTGAAGAGCTACTGTTTACCAAGTGAAGGTTGTCTCTCTAAGTTAGCCTTTAAACAACACGGGGAATGTGGGCTAATATTTTAGTAGCAGTTACTTCATGTGGGCACGTATAGCAACAGACTGCTGTGTGCTTTGACTGAAGCTTCTAAGGTTGCTTCTGAAGGTTCTAGAAGCAGAAGCCTTGAACTTTGCCCAGAACTGATAGCAGCTTACCATTACAAAGGTTAATGGAAATTCACTATATTCGTGAATATGTTTTCATTAGTATACAAATGGCTCGAAAACTGAAAACTGCATTAAAGAATTTGATGGCATTGATACGGTATTCCCTTTTCAACGTCATACGTCCATCCAAATGTGAGGATTTGTTCGTTTTACTTTTAATTATTTCTTTATTTATTTTAAGTTTAGACTGTTGCGTGGCCAAACAAGCATTCTGAAATTGTCATCTTGCACTGTGGGTCACTAACACTTTTTCTGCACAGAGTACATTTACTTTAAATCTGTCAGTTTGTACATTTTCCTAATTATACTGATTATAAGTTTCTCTTAAGCATTTGTACAGATTGCTATTACTAGTTTTACTTAAGTAGAGTATCAGAGGACATCACTACTCCTTCCTGTTTATCAAGGTAAACAATTATTTAACAATTCTATAAATTAATTACTATGGAATTATGAAAGGCCTTGTGTGTGTGTGTGTGTGTGTGTGTGTGTTTGTGTGAGAGGGAGAGAGAAAATCAGTTGAGGTAATAAGTTGTCGTGGGAAGTGAGTCTACTGGTGTTTAAGAGAAATACCAGCACTTTCTTGTCAAAAAGCTTCACTGATGCAGAGGGCCGAACCCCAATGCAGAGGGCTGAACCCCGATGCAGAGGGCTGAACCCCGATGCTGAGGGCCGAACCCCGATGCAGAGTCAAAAACAGACAGGGAGGCAGAAGTCCAAAACAATAGTCTTTTAAATTTTAATCAAAAACTCAAAACAGCACACACTTACTGTGGAGATGAAAAACATGGCAAGATGAGACTAAAGCAATTCCTGGCATGGCGACAAAGCAGATTCTGACATGAAGACGAACAGCAAGTACAAATCCAAGTGCAACGAACCGACAAACGTGACTGGGAAGACGAGGACTAAATCGACAAGACAATAAGATACTGGTGCAACACATTAAGGAGGGCAAAGCAATCATGATAAACCAAAGTAAAGTTACATGAAACAGGGACACACAGGGGAAGTGACACTTTCAAAATAAAACAAGACATGACAAAAACCTGGAACATAATACACATGGAAACACATGACAAGACACAAATGAAACATGACACATGGACCAAAAATCAAAAGACAACAAAAACTCACATGGGTTAGGGGCTCACATGTGGTCCAATCAAGTTCTTCCACACCAAACTCATCCAACCATTTCTTTATGGACTTTGTGCACTGGGGCACAGTCATGCTGGAATAGAAAATGGCCTTCACCAAACTGTTGCCACAAAGTTGGCAGCATAGCATTGTCCAAAATGTCTTGGTATGCTGAAGCATTAAGATTTCCCTTCACTGAAAGTAAGGGGCCTAGCTTAACCACTGAGAAACAGCCTGATAAAGAGATGTGTCTGTATAGTGCACTAATGTCAGCCCTAATGTCCTTAGAGTCATCGTAATAGTTAATGAAAGGCTGTGTCTTGCAGGGACCCTCTTTAAGACAGAGCCACACAATAGGGTAATACTTTGCCCAGTTAGTCATCCAACCTTGATGCTTGTTAGTCAACAACAATACAGTTTCTCCAAATGTATTAGTGATGTGCTATTATACTCATGCTTAGTACTCACAGTATGGGTGGGTACTTTCACTCTGGGTGACGGGCGTTGCTAGATGGAGCACCACAAATACATTTTTGAGTCCTATGCTCAGAGAATGCTGAGTTGTTGTGTTGTTGAAATGTTTGGCTGTATGAAGATTTATGGACAAGCACTATAGAGATTCTTCCCAAGTATACACATATATACATTCACATGCAATCCCTGTCAATGCAGTTATAGGAAGGATAGGAAGGAACAATGAGAGTGCTATGAAGAAAAAAAAGAAAGGTGATACAGTCACATAGTCATTGTAGGTTACTCAAATCATATACATGACCAGCATACCAAAGTCAACAGTTTAGGATCTAAGTGATTTCTGCTATTCAAAAATTGTACAGCATACAACTACTGCTTTATTCAATTTCGTGTCTAAGCAATCAGCTCACATTAGGACTGGCTGTTAAACTCAACTTTGTGGCCTGAAATGCATGTGGGCCTACAACAAAACCCACTGTGCTGCCTTCGGTACACTTTCATACACTAACAGCCAGATAAACTCTTCTTAACATCACGACTCTGAAGACTAGATTTGCCGTCCACAGGTTTAATGACGTGTAAGAAATTTGTGAAACTGAAACATACAAAACATAGCCCAAATCAGTGTTGCGCTAAACAACAATAAACTGGTAATCTCATAAGATCATCCTCGTACATTAATAAATGTATACGTTTGCAGAAGCATGAAAAATCACACATTCAGGTTCGCATCTAAGCTCGTAAATTCGTGCACAACGTGCCTCATGTAGCCTGAGAGCTAGCAGTAACGTCTGCATGTTCTAGTATCAGCTTTACCTTAAATCTCCGTCTAAATTACCGGTACACAAAAACGAACTACGGAAGTATGCAATTACAACACAAGAAGTAGTACAGTAGATACATACCAACAATGCTATCTTTGGGCTCAAAAGAATGCAAAATACAGCTGGAAAGAATGCAAACTGTGAGACGTTCATACAACGTGGGAAACTCTTCGAGTGTAAACATTACCTAGCCTACGGAGGCTGTCATTAGACAAATAGCGCATGAGAAAATAGGTTCTCACAGGAGAGAAACGAGAATTCCAATACATATTCATGGAACTTCAAATCAAATGCAGTGAAGTTGTAAATATACTGTAAATAATAATAGTATTTTAAGCTTGACCTTAATTATCTTTTTAACCTTTTTTAAACTCATAACAACACACCCACCACTCTTTTTAAATAACAAGAAAACACATCCTTGGCTCAGTTTACATAGTATAGACAGCATGCTGTTTTTTGGTGTTTCAAAAACTCATAATTATCATTAATAAGTTAAAATCTGTGACAGCTGTCATTATAGCTGTCAAAATCAGTGGTTGCCCACTTGTCATAACCTGTTAAGACACTGTGAAAACGCACAGTATGTACTCTGCATAGTAGCCAAGTCCTTCCGCTCATCTAGTGGTGAAAGGTATGTATTGTTATTACATTTACTCAACTATTTTTCTTAAGTACAGTTTTATAGCACTTTACATGAGTATTTGCATTTTAAGCTACTTCATACTTCTACTTCACTACAACACAGTCAATGTTGGCAAACAGTGGTGGCAAAATATTTGGTTTAATTAAGTAGTCAGCCATTGATACCGTTGCCTCATCCAATTCCATACATGATTTCATTTAGGTATCTGTTGCAAAGAGGTCAAATTAACAGATATTTTACAGAAAAAGGATTAGAGAGAGGTCTAGAAAATGAATGCAAAATTTCTGCAAGAGAACCTTGTGATTTTTCCTACAATTTGCTGTTAATACTTTATACTTTTACTTCAGCCCCCTTCAGTCTGAAGAGAAGAAGATGGACTGTGAAGTAGCTGACCTTCCCAGTGGCCCGCTGGATATTTACAGGAAAAAAGCCTCTTTCAACTGGAAGGACATGCGCCGCTTCATAGAAGGAGAGGAAATGGAATTCAAGGTAGCTGTCAGCATCAAATGCTCTCTGTAGATAGGACTAAATTTACACATTTTTAATAACGTGAATGGCAGTAGCTAAAACATAATTCTTTAAAGCCCCTTTGTGTAGACTTCCAGTAGTAGTATCCAAAAAGTGTCTGAGTAAGAATATGCATATGGGCTTTAATATTTAACCAGCTGCTGCCCCTGCAAGCTCCTGTGAATGATGAAAGCCGAAATACAGAAACTGAAAGCTCGAAAATGGATGAAGCAATGCTGAAAATGTGTAAGAAAACAACTAATATCAACTAAAATCTATTGGTAGAAGGTAGAATACAAAACTATGAAAGAACAGATTCTTTGTATTAGTACCTTTTTTGTGGTAGGTCTGAAACTCACTAGTCCACCATAAAGATACAGTTAGCTTTGTTGGGATTTGGACCACCTTATCCAAAGCTTTTTGTTCAATTACACTCAATCTATGGGGTTTTAATAAAGAGTGCTATTAAACCTACCAAGACCCCACCTTCAATGCACTAGATTCAAAGGATCTACTAGGGAGACCTACAAAAAAAAAAAAAAGCAGGTGGTTTTAATGTCGATGTATAGTCAGTGTGAACAACCAACAACTATCAATGATAAAAAGTGAAGAAACAAACAAACAAAAGCATTTATTTTGTGAAAGTGATCCTGTTAACGTAAGTTACACTTTGGACTTTTATTTTGAACCCCCCCTACCCCAAGCTGTTTGTTTGCTGTTAATTTTGACATCTTTAATTTTGTGTGAACACACTTAAATATTCTTTCTCATTAATATTGTTGTTGGTATTTCAAAAAAACAAAACAATGGTCTTTTTCAGAGTTCTTACGAACACCTTGTTGATATATAAACAAACCTAAAACAGCATCAGAAAATTAAAGTGCCTTTTGCAAAACTAGTAATAAGAGAATGTTCTGTTGTTTCAGTGTTCCTGTATATGTCTTATATATTATCCCTTCTTCTCTGTGCTGCAGCAACACGTTTTCAAGACACTAGAAAATGATCCTGTTTTTGCCCGTCGGCCTGGTGAAGATGTCCCTATTGAGAAAATGAGAGAGCTGACCTTCCTCAGGTATCAGTGTAACAGAATGTTTCCTCTTTCCTGTCCACTCTGAATTTGCCCACGCAGCACAATTTCAGTTTTACCCCCAGTAATCTCTCTTTTGATAAAAATCTACAGGGTGAAGCAGCTCTTCCGCTATGACTTCTTGACAAAAGAAGAGGCGATGGCTAATCCCTGGAAGACTGTGGTCCTCAATGATTGTCTGGGCATGTATGACTGGGCCCTTACAGCCAAGTTCTTTCTCAACAAAGGGGTGAGTGTGCATTCATACGGTGGCCTGAGTATCAAAGGTGTACTATGAGGTGTAATCTATGTTGAGGTCAGTTTACTTTCCAATGGAGATTAAATTCATTTTCAGAAACATTTGTTTGCATTTAGTGTGGACTTTTTCTCTTTTTAGTCATTGCCTCATTCTAATAAAAGAACACCTAATAAAAACACCTTCTCTTTCAGATGTTTGGTGCAACTGTTGCTAATTCAGGATCAGGGAGACACATCGAATTTGTTGAAAGCACTGAAGACATGACGGTTAAGTTTCACAGCATTATGTTGCCCATAACTACGCTTTACTGTTGATGTCTAACAGGGTTTCAGGGTCTGTATTGATGTTTCATCATCCTGCCCCTGTACATTTATATGATGTAGATGCTGAATGTTGGACACACACAGTTGGACATATAATATTTGTGATGAAGATTTTTGCTTCCATAATTAATCTCTTTCAGATGTGATATTGGCTCTTTCCTGCTTCAGTCGTTCATTCAAGAACATGAGCTTTGCATATTTTTGGCTCAAATTACTGCTACACAGATATGTACTTATTTACAGAGAAATGTTGCTGCATGCTACACAATCAGCAGGACTTCAGCATGAATTCAGATTTTGCAACTGCATATATCTGTTTATAGACGTTTGGGTGTTTTGCTCTGACTGAGCTGAGCCACGGCAGCAACACCAGAGCCATGAGGACCACAGCAACATATGATCCCTCCACCCAGGTCAGCATAAACGTGCTCACATCACTCTCAAGAAATAAGTTTTGTATGGATGTTGATTTACATTCAACTCAAATGTTTCCCCTTGTATCATGCCATGATAGCTTTGGGAACATAAAAGTAAATTCCTTTTATTTTTGGAATTGTATTTGGGGTTTTTAGCATAGAGATTATACATCAATCGGCCATAACATTATTACCACCCACCTGATATTGATCAGGTCCCCCTTTTGCTGCCGAAGCAGTCCTGAAACGTTGTGGCGTGGACTCCACTAGTCCCCTGAAGGTATGCTGTGGTATCTGGCACTAAGCCTTCAGTAGCAGATCCTTTAAATCTTGAAATTGCAAGGTGGGGTCTCCATGGATTGGATTTTTCTAGCACCACCCAAAGATGCTGGATTGAATTGAGATCTGGAGAATTTGGAGGCCAAGTCAACACCTAGCTATGTTTAGGTAGGTGGTCTGTGTCGAAGTAACAGCCACATCAATGGCAGGACTCAAGGTTTCCCAGCAGAACATTGCCGAAAGCATCGCACTACCTCTGCCATCTTGGGTTCTTCCCATAGTGCACCTGGTACGATGTATTCCCCAGGCAAGCCACGCACACACACCCAGCCATCCACACAATGGAAAACGACATGTGATTCATCAGACCAGGTCACCTTTTTTGATTGCTGTGTGGTCCAGTTCTGATGCTCACATGCCCATTTGTAGGTGCTTTTGGTGGTGGACGTGGGTCGGCATGGACACTCTGACTGTCTGTGGTACATGCAGCCTGATACACAACAAAACTGTGATGCACTGTGTGTTCTAACACTTTTCTGTTTGAACCACCATTAACTTTTTCAGCAGTTTGAGCTACAGTAGCTCTTCTGTTGGGTCAGACAAGACGGGCCAGCCTTTGCTCCTCACGTGCATCAGTGAGTGGCAGCCCATGACCTTGTTGCCATTTCACCGATTTTCCTTCCGTGGCCCACTTTTGGTAGGTCCTGACCACTGTAGACCAGGAATATTCCACAAGAGCTGAAGTTTGGGAGATGGTCTGACCCAGTCATTTAGCCATCACAATTTTGCCCTTGTCAAAGTTGCTCAAATCATTATGCTTCAAGGAGAACATGTTCACTTGCTGCCTATTATATCCCACTCACTGCCAGTTACCATTGTAATGAAATAATCAATGTTAATCGCTTCACCTGTCAGAGAAATTCACAGTTCCTCCATTACAAGTGAGTTGCTGACAGTAACAGTGTGGAGAGAGCTTTCAGCATTCAGGTAATTGATTTCCAAATCTTAAAAACAAAGCTTTTCTTCTGATCTCTTCTCATGAGTGGCAAAAGTCAAAGAGTGAATTTTCTCAGATTATTGTTTCGTGAGCTAAAAACATTGATGAGAAGCAGAATCTACCTGAAAAACTAACATGATATTATGTAGCATAAATAAATTCTTCTGAAATCACCTGACGGAGGAGCACCAGTGTTCTCATGGACGAGGTGAAGCACAGTGTGTGTATGTTTTTTCTCTTTCAGTTTCATTTGAATTATTTTTAGTCAGATAAAATGTAATGAAAATCCACTTGGATTATCTGCTTTAGATCATCACTTAGTGAGATAGCATAACAGTAAATATAATTATTTAGTCAAGAGCCTTACTACAAAATACTTACAAACAAACCCGTTTTATTGAATAGAAAGAACAATCTCACTCATTTGTGCTCATTTTATTAACAAGAGTTTGGTCCACAACCCTTCATGTGAAAACCACTAACTTTCTGCTCCGTAGGAGTTTGTAATAAACTCTCCAGACTTTGAGGCTGCTAAATTCTGGGTGGGGAACCTGGGGAAGACTGCAACCCACGCTGTGGTGTTTGCTCAGCTCTACACACCTGACCAAATGTGCCACGGCCTGCACTCCTTCATTGTCCCAGTAAGACTTTGACCTTTGATTGATTCCTGACCAAGTTGCTGGTTTTATTATGTGTTATCTGATGTTATTGTTATTATGTTAAGACGTTATAATTTTAGGTGTGTGCTCACTGCTGACATTCTGGAAGCATTTGAAACAGGTTAATGAGACCGTTGAACATCTTTCTAGAACTATACAGCTCTGTTGCTTTGTAGTCAAAAGCAGCAAAGGCCCAGTCAAACAGGAATGGCTCAAGGTTAATCACTTTGTGAAAAACTGTATGGGCAAATAGTCCAGCACTTTAAGATAAAATAAAATTTTTGTGTTGCATAAAGGGACTACAGCTTGCATTATAAATATACCAACCATGAACAGCTCAGTATCGTACAGGTTACATCCAGTAAATCTGTAACCATTGTGCTGCAGGTGAGAGATCCCAAGACCCTCTTAGCTCTGCCTGGTGTGCTTGTTGGAGATATGGGCAAGAAGCTGGGCCAGAATGGACTGGATAATGGGTAGGTAACATCTTTAAACAGTGATTAAAGGCTCTGAATATGGAGAAAACATCACCAGTTTGGTAATGTCTATGCTGCATTTAGAAATGTGCCACTAATACAGAAAACACAAGCAATACAAAAATGGTGTTAAATGGTTGTAACATACTGGAGCTAAGTTATGGCTGAGTTTGGCCAACAATCCCTGTAGTAAAATGTGTGATGATGTAAAGTTGGATTCAATTGTATGCAAGTTACCTTTATGCATACTTTTTTTATATATATAGGTCAGAATGGCGTCAGGATTAAGGCAAACGTTGTTCTAAGTCGAAGTGCTGAGGTTTAACCAAATGGGTCACTGGTCGTGTAAAAGAGCAGCATATGTTTGGCAGTGCCTCAGTGCAGCCACTAGATGGAACTACTTTCATAGTTTATAGCAGAGGAATGCCAAACTCTTTGAAGCATTTGAGACTGAGTGTAAATGATATACACTGTCTAGACAAAAATATTCAGACACACTTCTTTATCATCGAATTTGGGGTTGTTTTTCAGGGGTTGGACTCCTGACTTTCAGTGAAGGGAAATTTTTCATGCTTTAGTGTACCAAGACATTTTGAACAATTTGACATTTATGATTATTTATACTTGGACTTGCATGAGTTCATATACAGCTGCTTATTTTTTGACAACATTACCATTTTAAAATTTTGCCTTTTGTTCAATGACAGAATGGTTTTATAGAAAATCATTTATATTTCTCAAAGCGAGGCTTAAAAAGATAATTTTGGTATTTGTAATGAAACTTGGGTTTTGTGTCATCTAATATGCAAGAAAAAAAACAACCACACCCCTATCCTAGATGCTAAATTGGATCCCTTTGGGATTTCTGTCTTTTCATCTTTAGATACAGCTAGATAGTCAATCCCATGAAAATAATATTTTCTTCTTTCATTATGTGATTATATTTCGGATATTTGCTGCTTTAAGTTGTCTTATTTCGTTTTAGCTGTGTATTATTATTATTTTTTGTAATTCTGTACATTAACTAGTTTGGCTGAGTAAGAACACACGAAACACAGTGTGTGACATGACATGTTATTTGTAGCTTATTATCTCTAGTATGTCCACTAATACACCTGTTGCCTCTTATTATACAAACTAATTTTGAGATAAAAAGGGTCATTTCCAGCCCTGCCCGATCAGACTCTGTCCTCTGTCAAGGTCATAGAGAGTTTATCAGGTTCTGATGTTGAAGATAGAATGATACATGTTACAATAGAAACAAGTTTCTCTTCCGTTACCTTTCTGCCTTGGTATTCTTTAAGTGTAGTTTTCAGCATCATCATGCTTTGGTTTGGTAGCATGAAGCAGAAGTGGTAAACAGTCACACCGCATCACTAAAAAAATGCATGTCATGCTTTTGTGTCACACACAAGTTGCCAGTGTGTGTGTAAGCAGAGTGTTTTTTTCAGAACTGAGTCTCACATTTCTTCTTTCATTGTCTTTTTTTTCCCCGTCAGGTTTGTTTTGTTTCATAATGTGAGGATTCCTCGGGAGAATCTACTCAATAAGACTGGAGATGTTACTCCTGATGGCCGCTATGTTACTCCATTCAAGGTCGGTAAGATTTCCACTAGTGGCCAAAGAAAGCACTCCAGAGGTATTCTGATCACCAATTTAAGTTAACCAATCAAAGCTGCACTACTTAATACTTTTTAAACAATTTTTTACCATGAAATTCCTTCCTTTTATGATGACTTTGGATTATCCTGAGTAACAGGAGCAGTGTTTCTGGACAGAAATAGGTTGTTAAAGGTTTTAAATCTATTATTGAGAGTTAATACACTGGCCTGAGTTAGAGGTAAAAAGCAACCTTACAACAATGGTAGGGACATCCCCATGTTTCACACTCCGTAAAGACAGCTGATATGATCTTCCATTGGAGATGTTTGCCATTTTGACCTGTGAAAGCAAAGGTCAAAATAGAAAATGACCTGATTGTTTTTTACACTTTTCTCTGCTAATGATAATAAATGGTGGTTTTGATGGAGAGCAAATCAGAAGCATTGGCAGGGTGAGGTAAGCAAAACGCAGCATTTTGATCGGCTCTGTTTCAGCAGGTACACACCCATTAAAATGTGCCTGAATGACACTGGGCTTTAGGACTTCTCTAGATAATAGAGAACCATTTGTAAAACCTGAGCCACAGCTGCAGAGCCAGCCAGAAATGTCAGAGATGAAGACCTGCACACGGCAAACCTGAAAACATCACTAAAAACTACTGTAATTTGGGTGACCTCACCCTTTAAAGCAGTGTACAATCTAGTACCCATGTATTCACTACAATGTTTATTTTTTTTAACAAATTTCATAAGATCTGTTCCTTCAGTTATAAACACTGTAAAATCCTAAATGCACACAGGGACAGATGTGAATAAACAAACACCGTAGGCAACCTTTAACTTTATTGAATCAAGTGCTGTCATGTCTGAAATGTCTACTTTTCACTGCTGCTGCAGTGTTTTAATGGGCTCTCAGGGGGCAAAACCATATGGACATGGTGAGAAGATTGCTGATAATGACAACCAGACATGGAAAATTCCTCTGCTACCCTATGAGAGGTGTAAACACCACAAGCAGTAGAAAGACCTGTACCAATATCCACTATATAGACAAAAGTATTCAGACACACTTCTTTGTTACTCAATTCATCTGGTGGCGTGGGGCTGTTTTTCAGGGGTTGGTTGAGTCCCCTTACTTCCAGTAAATGGAAATCTTTATGATTGGCATGCCAAGACATTTTGGACTATGCGACAGACCCCACTCCACCTGAGCACAACTATGTCCCAGTGCACAAAATAAGGTCCGGACTCCGGTGCAGAGGAACCCAGCTGGCTCATACAGAGCCCCGACCTCAACCCCAGTGAGCACACCGGACGAACCGGAACAGAGCTCGCAAGCCAGGCCCCCCTGTCAATCACCATTGCTGCGGGCGCTGGAAAAACTGTTTCATTATTCCTACAGGATCCTGGCATGGGCATAAGCTCTGAGTTTACAATAAGGACACAGTTGATAAAGACCAATATTTGTATAGATCAGTAGAATCATTTCGCTGCTGCAGGGTTTCCTTTTGCTCTCTCTGGATTTAAAGCAGAGCTTCCTATAAATGTTATGTATCATTCTGTGTTTCAGGACCCCAACAAACGTTTTGGAGTGTCTCTGGGTGCCCTGTCAGGTGGCAGAGTATCCATCACCAGGATGGCACTAGTCAACCTGAAGCTGGCTCTGACTGTGGCCATCCGCTTTTCAGCCACCAGGAGACAGTTTGGACCCAAAGACATGGAAGAGATTCCTGTTTTGGAGTACCAGTTACAGGTGAGCCTGGAGGGAATGGATTTTAAAGCAAATGTACCTCAAACCACAGAGTACCTTATCAAAGTTACAAGCCACATCACAACAATTATTATTCATGTGCATCTCTTTGAGTATGGGTGTAAATGTTTACACAAATTCATGAGATATTTTGTATGTTGTTACAGCAATGGCGTCTGATCCCGTACTTGGCAGCAGCATATGCGCTTGAACACTTCTCCAAATCCATCTTCATGAACTTTGTCGAGTTTCAGATTGGACAGATAATGAAGGACAAGAGTGCTAGACAAGTCAGTAAACATGATGGGCATGTGTGTGTCTATATATCAAGTTCTATCATACTATATAAACTATAATCTTTTATGTTCTGTGTATTTTTCAGGCAGAGTTGGGCAGAGAGATCCATACCTTGGGCTGCTCTAGTAAACCACTGGGCTCATGGATTGCTCAGAGGGGGATCCAGGAATGTAGAGAGGCCTGTGGTGGACATGGATACCTGGCCAGTTAGTCTCAAGCACACAAATATGTTTTCATCTCTTGTGGGGACATTACAGAGACTCAAACTTACTTTCTTGAGCCTGACCTTGACCTTAACTACAACAACTACTTGCCTAGCACTAACCCTAATGCAAGTCTTCTCTTTAAAATTTACTGATTTATGTTATGGGGTCTAGTATTTTGTTCCCCACAAAGTTGTTAGGCCCCACAAATCTAGAAAAATGCAGAGACCTAAATACATAAATATTCTCTCTCTTTCAGTGAATCGGCTAGGTGATCTGCGCAATGACAATGATCCAAACTGCACATATGAAGGAGACAACAATGTCTTGCTGCAGCAGACCAGCAACTACCTGCTCGGCTGGCTCCATGCTAAACGCCATGGTGAGTCCCGGATGCACTGAGAGATTATCACAAACTGTTACTGATGTCAGTTATAGATGATGTAGAAAGTAGCGTTGTGTTCATTGCTGATCATATCACTTTTCGATGTTAGCCTTGCCAGCCACAGTAGCTCACCATCAAGCTTACATGTTGTTTCATTAATGACATCTGTCCCGCTCTTGGTAGTTTGGAATCAGACACCATTGCATCATAGTCTGCCACATCTCTTTCACAATAAGCTGTGCTACTTTAGTCCACTACAGCCTTTTAGTCTGCACTGATAACCCACAAATACTTTCGGGAACACTTTCTATGAAGACCACATCTATAATGTGTTATGGGAGGCAGTCATAGTGTATTATAATGCATTCATGATGTTATATAGCTTCATTCATAAACACACATAATAATGCACCATATCAACAATCATAAAACACTATAGATGTGACTTATAATGAACTATATGAAGTTTAAATGTCTTATGAATGCTCTCGACTAATTCTAAACTAGCTATTAAATGCATGCACTTTGCTTACTCGTTATGAATGGATTATAATACTTCATAAATACTCCCATAATAAACTATAAATGTTCCATTTATTATTAAGTGTTATGTACAGTGTATGTTTGATATTTATTGAAATATTAACAGTGATTGTCCTGTTCTGCACTCTGAGCTATTATACTTAAGATTCAAAAACAGCAGTGACGTAGAGCTCTGACCGAGTTTAGGTGAATATGTTTTCTGCTTTCAGATGGTATTGAGTCTCCTCTTCACACTGTGGATTTCTTAGATGATCTTCACAAGATCCTGGAAAGCAGGTTTACAGCAACGACCTTGGATCAGTGTATGGACTCTGCAGGTATTCTATTATTTGATCTTGTCAGGATCGGATAAATTATAATGAAGTTTTTTAAACTCTACGTGATAAATCTAGGTTAGAGAAGGGATTTTTTCCCTGTAAACACTTTGGAATGCTTGTATTTATAGCTTCACTTAATTACTTACATGTGGCTTTAGCCAAAGTTGTTTTCAGTCAGATAAGATGTAAGATAACAGCCAAAATGCATTAAATACAACAGGAAGATGACTTTGCAGTGAATGCTGCCGGACGCTTACTATAAATGTCTATAGAAAGAAGAGTGTCGGCAGTGATTTCAAAGTTTAAGCAATTTTCAATTTTAAGTTAAAATTTGATGAACTCAACCTCACCTCGACTGTTCCTGTGTTAATCCTGTCTTCTGCCATTTTAGCTCAGTATTCTGCACAAAAGTGACCATTGGTAGTAACTTAATCATAGTAATAATATATAATCACCTTCTGTTAACATATTTTAACCTATTTATTGTGCAGTTTATTGTGAGATCCAAAAAAATGGGTGCAGAAACTTTTGTAATTCAGTCACATTTAACCATTTATCTAAATATATCTGACACAAAATCAGTGCCAGTGGCGGCCTATAAGTGGCTGGTGTGTTTCCTGCTGGAGGAGAGCCAGAAAAGACTGGAAGAGCAGAGGGCCTCAGGAATGGATGAGTTTGAAGCCCGTAACAACAGCCAGGTAAGACACATGCAGATACAGTGGCGTTTTGGGGATCCTTTATGAATACTCTCAGTTATGCCCATAGCTCAAGCTGAAAACAGAACTCATGACCCCAGTTATTTAAAAAAGCAAAAAAAAAAAGAAGCCATTTTGTAGATATAAATCAATGATAATACATTGCAGTGGCACCAGTCAAGCCATCCAGGCATGGCACCAAGCTGCTGTGGTGTTGCCACACAGTGCTGAGGCTTGGTCCTACTAAGAATCTCATAAGCACATTTTTTCTATCCTCTTGTGAAGTTTTAGCCAGTAACCTTCACGCTGATGATAAACAGAAAGAAACGGCGTTTAGCTAATGGAGGTGTGGTTTTTCTTGGCTGTCTTTCCCAGAATCTTGGCTGCCATCATCTGGTTTGTGTTATTTGTGTCAGAGATGCAGGATGTAGGTTACGGCGTTGGGTGTGGGTGGTGTTTCCTGGATAGTGTGTGTGTCACTGGATTCAGTTGATTTGTTTGTTGAGTGATTGATATGATGTTGGTATATGTAATAATATCAAAAGTCCTTAGAGGATTAGGAATTGTTTGCTGACAGATAATAATATAAGTCTGGGAAATGTTAGCCTACTTTAAGCCATTTTCATCTGAGCCAGATTTTAGAATCATCAAGAGTTACACAGTGAATCAAAGTGACGGGTAACAGATACAGCAAATTCTCAGTAACCATAGTATAGCGTGATGTCTCAGTCATTCTGCAGTCTTCATGAAAAGCATCTAAAACACCCAGGATTTCAAATGAAATTCCTAATTTAATAAGATGGAAATAATTATGAGCTGCGTTGTTCTGTCGACTCTAATGTGTTTGTCATAACCATGTGTGAAGCCACCTCAAAATTCCTGCCAGCTCAAAACTCTGTGTAGCTCAACACGATCACAACAAAGGTGGTAAAGGTTGTGAGTTGAAATCCCAGGTGATGCAGAATTAACATCTTTTATGTCTTGATGGACCCTCATGTATTTCTCTTTTGTCTTCCTCCTCCTCTTTTTTTTTTTCTACCTCCCTTTTGTCCCTCCTTCTTCTTCTTCTTTCTTCTTTCAAAATGTCCTGTATTCTTTTTTCCAATTTTTGCACCATGGATATTCCAATCAAATTTTGCCCTTATTTATACACACATAACTGATTTAAAACTGATTTTTCAGTTTCTGGCTTTAATTCTTGAGCAGAATTATCGCTCCCAGTTGTGCCTTTTGTTATGTGAGTTCACAAATACTAAAACGTAGAACTCAGAACTTTGTTTTCCATCATACTGTCTACATCTACAACTTTCACCTGTTTTTGTCCATTTTCATAGCTTGTCTTGCCTCTTCTGACAAACTGTTGGTGTTTAGCCTACAAAGATCTTGGGTTTGGGAAATGGTTTGATGTTGCTATATTGATGATGATGATATATTAAATAAACTACAATATTACATTTGAATTCGATCACTGCATAGACAAATTGAGTGAACCCTACAATATGCTGTTAAGCAAGTTTATGTTCCAAAGTTGGTTTAAAATAGATTGGGATTATCACTGCATTTGGCACACAATGAACAAAATTACATCCTTTAATGATTTAAAGTACAATATATAATTTGGGCTCTCAGTTGATATACAAAGAGTATCACTTACTTATGACAGACACTAACTGTGATAATAGTGAGTTCATGTTGTTGTGTATGTTGTTGTGTATTCAGGTTTACTACTGCCGTTCTTTGGCCATGGCCTACATTGAATACAACTGCCTACAGAAGTTCTATGAGCTGACTACTGATCAGAACACACCAGCTGGTCTCAGACCTGTACTAAGCAAGCTGTGTGCCCTGTATGGGCTGTGGAGCCTCAACAGTCACATGGCCACATTGTACCAAGGCATGTATTGTAATCTGTATGAAGTAAAGAAACACAAACCAAGATGACCCGTTCCATTGATATTTGTAACATGGTTTTATTCCTGTGTAGGTAATTACTTAAGTGGAAGGAAACCCGCAGAGTTGGTCCAGATGGCAATTCTTATGCTTTGCTCCCAGGTAAAAGACATATGTTTTTGTGCATTTCTGTCCGTCTCACTCTTTGTCTAATGTCTGCATCCCTTTGATTTAGCTAACTCTCACCTTATTTCATGTTTTAAGTAGATATATTGAAAGGCTCTCTGAATTTTGAATGAAGTTACAAAACTCTTGACACATTTGAGTCCAGATTTCCCCAGTCATTCCTCTGTATGCTCCTCAGCCATCTACTAACCCTTTTAAACAGGTGTAGGCTGGAGTCACAGTACATGGACCTTGGTCAGACTTGAGTCACATTCATGATGTCTGTAGACTTCATCTCACATTATAACTGAACACAAGAGATTTATAGCTATTACATCAATATACAACTTTTAGCTGCTGAAGTAAGTGATTAAATGTATTAGCAATGCAAATAACACAGCAGTACATACCATCCTCTGCTTTCATTTGTTTCACTGTGTACTTTTGTATATTATTTTTTGTACATAGCTCCCTTCCTTACTTCCTGTCATTGTATAGCTCAATGCTGAAATGTTGGTCCTTTATTAAACTTTATCTAATCTCAAACCTAACCTCTGTTTCTGTGTCTCTCCTCCAGTTGAAGGATGATGCAGTGGCGTTGGTGGATGTTTTTGCACCTCCTGATTTTATTCTCAACTCACCGATTGGCAGTGCTGATGGACATGTAAGCCTGATTGTACTTAAGTAAAAGCATTTTTGTTTGTCCACATCTTTGCCAACTACCTAAATACTCTAAGAAAACAGGTTTGCCCTTTAAATTCTTTCTGAATAACCTTTTAAATACTGGCCTGCTGGATTGACATCACTCCCACTACATATTGTATCATACTAGATTATACCAAAAAATGCAAGGCACACATTTGTTTCTTTTAGCAATTGTTTCAAGCACAAAATAAGTTTTTAGGCTTATTGAGTACCAAAGATCATTACCGACAATCCACAAGAGGAACAATACAGTTCACCATGTGTCTATTAGTATAAACCAGTGGTTCCCAAAGTCGGGGATGCATCCTCTGGGGGATGTGGAGCTGTTGCAAGAGGGTCATGGAAAGGCAAATGAATGACGAATGCTTGAGCTCTGCTAGCATAACATGGACAAGGGCAGTGCTCCCAGCAAAACATACAGCAGAGGATGAGTCTTCACCAAGTCAAAATACAACTTCCAAGGCAAAGACAAGAAAATATGGCGAGGCATACAGTTAGGTCCATGTGTATTGAGACAAGTACATTTTTTTTGGCATTAGCCTCTGTACACCACCACATTTAATTTGAAATTAAATACTAAAGATGTGAAGACTTTCAGCATTAATTCAAGGGGTTTAATGAAAGTGTGGCATTAACCATTTAGGAATTACAGCCATTTTTATACACTCACCCCCATTATGGATGGCTCACAAATGATGGGACTAATGGCTGACAAGCAGTGTCATGGCCAGGTGTGGCCTGTTCTCTTGTCAGTCAAATCAAGTGGATAAAGGTTTCAGGTTGGTTCTGAGTGTTACATTTGCATTTGGTAGCTGCTCACTGCTCACAGTTTGGGGATGGCCCCTTCCTGTTCCAACATGACTGCGCACCAGTGCACAAAGCAAGGTCATATAAAGACGTGGATGAGCGAGTTTGGTGTGGAAGAACTTGACTGGCCTGCACAGAGTCCTGACCTCAACCCAATAGAACACCTTTGGGGTGAATTAGAGCGAAGGCTGCAAGTCAGGCCTTCTCATCCAACATCAGTGTCTGACCTCACAAATGCACCTGTGTATTGGAATTGGGGGTGGATTGGAAATATTCTGATCCACAAAAGGGGGACATGCAGAGTTTGGGAAATACTGCTATAAACCAAGATGATAGAGAGGAATCATCTTTATATTTAACAAAGGAATTAATGATTGAACTTAGGAAGAATAGTAACAACCCAAAAAATTTTTATGATTTTGTATGTATTGTGAAATTCTACTCCAAGATCAGTTTTGAGCCCAGTGAAGAGACAGCTGGCCCAGAAAGCAAGAGGAATTATCAGGCAGTCTGATGATATTCTGTCTAATGAATCAGGCTGAAATGCCCTCAGACTGACATCATATATATGTGTCATTTGTAAGAGAACAAAACACTTAAGTCCTTCAGTCCTTCCATGATCAGGCTACTAAGCACTGACAGTAATTGTTTTAAAATATACTTTAGATATGAACTCATTCTAGTTCAAGTATGTTAACTTATTCAGCCTCTACCTGCTTGTTGAAAAGTAGGTAAGTTGGGATACTAGTCATACATATGGTCATTACAGACGAGTTTATCGCAACTAATTATGAAACATTTTTTCTTTCATGGCAAACTGTCAGCTCTTCTCACAAACCAGAACAGTGACTCAGTAGTAGTTGTTTTTTCCTCCCTCCCCATTCTTATGTAGTCCCATGATTTAGTCATGTTAAGTCTTATTACTGGAAGAGGACGACAGAACTTTGGCTGCCGTCTCTCCCTCTTCCAGGAAAACACGAACAGTGTTGTGCTTGATTAAAAGCAGCAATAAATTATGTTTGACAGTTGTTGATGATGACCCTCTCTGAACTGTCTGAGAAGCTTCTTTTCCATTAAAAAGGCTCAACTGATGTTTGTTTTGCCTGAGAAAGGAAGAATCATCATTTTGACACACAGCAAATTCTATTTCTCTGTGTCAGCATTAGGGTTTGAATTGTTTATTTTTGCAGCAATATTAGTCCTAGATGTTTCATCTTTTAATACTTAATAAGCTTGGAACATAAGTTAAGGAAACCTGCTAATGCCATTGACTTCTTTTTCTACTTTACTTTCTCTGTCATCCACTAACTTGAAAAACATTTACAAATCAAATCACAATAAAGTCTCTCTGAGAGTATTAGTACTTGTAACACAAAGTAGCCATAACAGTGGAAGTGCTAGCAGGAACAATAAAGATGTAATTTGGGAAGACTGATCTTGTCTGGATCTTGCAGCATTTTCAAATGTAATATCCTAAGTAGTTTGACTAATTTATAGTTGCAATTATAGTGTAGTGTAACAGGGATGCCAGAGTTCTACAGTGTTATTTCTTTATTTTCATTGTAAGGAAAAGGAGAAACTCATTCATTTGGAAATTCATTGTGTGATTTGATTGGCGGGGTTCATCCTGGACTGGTCGCCAGTCAATCGCAGGGCCAACACACAAAGACAAACAACCACACACTCTCACACTCACACCTAGGGGCAATTTAGAGTAGCCAATTAACCTAATGTGCATGTTTTTGGTATTGTGGGAGGAAGCCGGAGAACCCGGAGAAAACCCACGCAGGCACAGGGAGAACATGCAAACTTCACATAGAAGGGCCCAGACCGGGATTCAAACCTGGAACCCTCTTGCTATGAGGCGACAGTGCTAACCACTGCACCTATAAAAATATAAAAAAAAAATCTTTTTTATTTAATTATAGGTTCGAGCAAGACCATTAACATGAACCCAAGGGCAAAATTGAGCCGTGGGCCCTTAGCAAAAATTTGGCTAAGCAGAATTTGTGTATCATATAAACTTTGACACAGGTCAAAGTTTTTTTTTTCAGTTTTTTTATTTATCAGTGTATGTTTCTAAACAAATTAGCTGTTACCCCTTCGGGGTCCTTGAGTAGGGCACTTGCCCACATTGCCTTGGATATGAGCCATCATCAAGATTTATTATTTATGTTATTTTATGGAGGCATGAAAGTTAGATTAATTGTGAAAAAGTGACTTTGAATTGGGGGGTTAGGCATAAATGTGAGTATTAACAGTTGTTTATCTCTTCGTGTCAACCCTGTGATGAACTGCCGACATATCAGGGGTTTATCACATATCTTGCCCACTGTCAGCTGGGATCTGGTACAGCCCCCATGCCACCCTCCAAGGGAAAAGCAGTTATAGATAATGAATGGATTGTTGGAAAGCTTACATCTTCTGTACTGTACTTCTATATCATAGTGTAATTAGTCACTTTCAGGTTGCATGGGAGGAAGTCCTGGCACAATATACAAACAAACACTCATCAAGTTTGTCTGAATTCAGGAAGAAGTATCACATTTGGAAGGCCAGCAGTAGTGTAGTTAAGATGAAAACTTTGTTTGTGGTTGATGTTTATCCAAAATTCAGTTTGATTGCAGTTTTTCCGATATCTGTGAAGGAAGTGATGATGACAACTCAGATTACTCAGGAGGAAACGCA
Source organism: Scatophagus argus (assembly GCF_020382885.2). Lineage (NCBI taxonomy): Eukaryota > Metazoa > Chordata > Actinopteri > Scatophagidae > Scatophagus > Scatophagus argus. The sequence goes on along the minus strand of NC_058515.1, from coordinate 1,506,433 downwards.
AATGAACACAGGTCCCATTGTTTTCTGTGTGTTCAGCAATAATCATCAGATTATAATCATCATCATGTAGACTGAAGCATTAAATACCTACTCAGTCTTTTATTTTACTTTTTTCAGATTCATCCACACAGGCACAAAAACACATCTGAAAGCTACTCAGTAGAGCCACAGTCTCAGATAGACCTCCCATGACCTAGATCTAATTCAAAGCATCAACATGTGCTAGCCCTAGCTTTGATACAGTTTCATCTGTATCAACTGATCTCGTGATTCCAACACCATGGATGTTCCGGTCCCCGAATAAGAACTTTTTCTAATGTAACCTTTCATCCCCAAAAGTTTTGTAGTTAGCTCATATGCTAACTCTTGGTTTTGGAAGTAAGGGCAACTTGCTGTTGTACGCATTATTTTAACGGCAAAGCATGCTAAAATTAACAGCTTCAACATTTTGTATTTTTGGAAAGGCTAAAAAAGACATCACCACCGAACTCTTGGGATACTCATGTCTAGTTACAATTTCTAAGATATGATTTGACAATCACTGCATAAAGCAGCGATTAAGTGAGCAAATTTGTTGCCCAGTTCAAGAGCTGGATCCTCAGTCTACAACAGCAATAGTTCAAGTATTTTAGTAGAATACAGTATTTTTTTAGCTTGTATATTGAAAGAAATATAATATTGGAAGTGGATCATGACCTTTTTCTCAACAGTGAGCACTTTAAAAATTGTCTGACTCATCTCATTGTTTTAATTTCATGCAGCTTTACAAGAATCTGTGGTCAACAGTGATGCAGGGCTGCCAGGTGCTGGAGCGGCCATCCTGGTGGAAAGAGTTCTGTTCGGACAAACCTGTGGTTGGATCCCTCCGTCCAAAACTCTAGAACACAGATGCACTCTCAACTCTGGACATGTCGACACGTGTGTCTGGTGTGTCCAAATTCTAGGTGGAAAAAGTGTGTGCCTTAAAAACTTCCAACAATTTAAAATGAATGGACTATACTTAGGCTGACTCTCTGTTTGCCAAAGACCCCTTACAATCCTCCAAATCTTGTACCCTAAAGAAGTCAAGAATCTTGAACTCTGGTTCAACACTTAACAAATTAAAGAGATTTCAATACAGTCTCTGCAAATACAATATGTTGTTTCTCTGTTTACAGAGAAAGAGAAATTCTGTTTAAATCTGTTTTATATTGCGTTGTCTATTGCTATTCTGTCAGTAGCTGAAAGTGAGGCTAATGGCCATGGAGTAGCACAGAAAATATTTGACTGCAATTCGTAGCATCTCACTTCCCTTAAATGAGATGCTAAAAAGTGCACTGCTAACAGTTTGCAGGTGTAGATGACAAACCAATAGCTTCTGTAAAACTTCTAAATGTCAACAATGTCCTATTTTGAGACTAAATTGTGTGCTTCTTACTCTTTAACACCACTAAGGAAACGCTCTTTGCTATAGTTAATGGCATAGATGTATTAAAAAAAATATGAATGCCATATTTAAAAATGATGCCCCATTCAGTCCAATATCTGCTCAGTTACTAGTCGAACACACATGCTGGAGTCTTTCAGACTTAGTCAGTCTCCACACACAAGTGTCACAAGAATAATTTACTGATACAGCCTTTGGGAGACTTATTTTTTATCAGACCTAATGACTTATGTCATGTGATGCTCATAAAATACAATGGTTTTATAGCAAGACAAGACAGCTTTATTTGTATAGCCCATTTTTCAAGCGGTTTGTCTCAAAGGGCTTTAAAAGCAAAACTCTTAGTGAAACATTATTTGAGCCCATTTAAATGTTTCATAACTAATGAGTGTGGTAAGTAAAATTTATTGTGTTTGATTGCTTAAATGAATGACATGGAATGTAACATTTTTATGAATCTGAAAACTGTTAAACTGTAGATGATATACACTACGAAATTTTCTTTTGTAAAATTAGCAGTTTTTGTAAAACAATGTTTTGGTATAATATACAAATTAAATAAATTCACTAATCCGCTACATAATTTTATAATGGGTTCTTTCAAGGGAAACGTGTGGTCTACAAAATAGGTTTGTGGTGCTTCAGTGAATCCTGCAAGACTGCTTACAATTTACATTACTGACCATTTCCCACTTCAAGCAAGATTTCATTCAAAATCAAGTTGGTATGACTTGAAGCTCAACAAAGCTAATGCTTCATAGTGAGATTTGTATTCATGTTTTAGTGTTGCTATGATATTGGAGTAGTCTCTGAATCCTTCCTGCTGGTGGATTTCCGTGCTGTAATGACGGACTGCTGACAGAGCTTCACTGTGCACTCATAAGAAAGAAAGAAAGTGACATATTTTGTCATTGGAGGGAACTCACTCCAACGAAATTCGTGCTCTGCATTTAACCCACCCAAGTGACGTGCACACATACAACAAACCCGGGGCAGTGGGCAACCGCGTGCAGCGCCCGGGGATTAGGGTTAGGTTAGGTACCTTGCTCAAGGGTACCTCAGCCATGGACACCAGTACGGGGAATCGAACCAGCGACCCACCGGTTACGGGTCCGATACCCTAACTGCTGATCCACGATTGCTCACAGGCCATGATGTTTGTAAACGGAACAGGGAATCAAAATATGCTAGGCATGGATGTAGTAAAAACTGGGTCTAAATAAAATGCCGGCATGCATGCACCATTCCTATAAATCACACTCAGATGTGCATGATCATTGGATGACCAAGGCATGTCAGGTAAGTACTCTCAGAAAAGGTACTGATTTTGAAGACAGAGACAGTTGAATTATATTGCTAATATACTTTGAACTTTATCAAATCTAGTCCTAAAGACAAACATTTATCTCTCTGTTAGATTCGACTTCTGTCAGTGTGTACATTAACCCACTCACTGTTTTAATCACACTCTCAACCTTTTATCTGACCATTGTTCAGTAACTTGAATTTCTATTACCTGACTACAAACCACTAGGAAAAAAATCCTACACTAGATGTCTATCTGATGGTGCTGTGGCTAAAGTTAAGGCAGTGATTCCAATGGCATTTACTTAATATCATATCTCAGTATAACTGAACACTGATGGAATGGAAGAGTCTCATGCAAACTGTTCCCTCTCAAATTGATCACTTTGTTGATAGTGCTGCAAGCTCACTGAGAATGACATTCAACTCAACAACGCTAAAAAAGAAAACTGTAAAGCAAAAGAGATTAGTGCTACGGTATAACTGTAGTATTCACAAATTAAAGCAAAACAACACACAAAAATGTTTCACCAAACTGGAAGAATTTCGCTTGATCTGGCAAGATAGTCTTAAATCATTAAGGAAGGCCCTACAGAATGCTAGAGCAGCCTATATCTCAGTATTAATTGTGGAAAATAAGAACAACCCCAGGTTACTGTTCAGCACTGTAGCCAGGCTGACAGAGTCCTAGTGCCATCGAGTCTTGTGTTCCTGTAACTCTCAGCAGCAATGACCTTATGACCTATTATAATGACAAAATTCATCACCTCCTGACCTCAACTGGCACTGATCTACCTTCAAACACAGGAATCTTAGAAACAGCAGTAGACTAGATAATTACCTAGACTGATTTTCTGCTATTGGCCTTCACCAAATAAACTCTAAATCTGTCTCTATTAACAGGCTATGTACCTTAGTCCTTTGAAGTAGCTACTATTGATCCAGAGGTTTTGGGCAACTATAGACCGATATCTAACCTTGCCTTTCTTTCTAAGATTCTTGAGAAAGCATTTGCCAATCACCTACATGACTTTCTACATTGCAATAGTTTGTTTAGGGGAGTTATCTTTGACCAGGATTTTCCTTTAACTCACACATAGCATTTCAAGGACTGCCTTCTTTCACCTACATTGCCAAAATTTGGGCACATCTTGTCTCAGAAAGATGCAGAAAATTTAAAATCTCATTCATTCTCTCTGTCTTCCTGTCTCTCCCTCTCTTTCACAACCCAACCAGTGTAGACAGGTGACCGCCCATCCAGAGCCAGGGTCTGCTCTGAGGTTTATCCCTTCTAAAAGGACGTTTTTCCTCAACACTGTCGTATGTCGGAATACTGGGTTGCTCTGTGCTAAAAACTAAAGTTAGAGTTTGGTCTAGATCAGCTTTTATGTTAAAGTGTCAGATGAGATAACTTTTGTTGTGAATTTGATTTATATAAATCAATTGAATTGAATGTACATTTCCCACTGAAGCAAAGGCAACCATGGATGTTTCCATAGACCCTATTACCTTTAAATCCCTCTATGTATGGGTGGTGCTGATTCACATTGGAGCTTTGTCCATTGTAGGACATCTGTGTTTTGCCGTGTAAAGTGAATCTTGGCGGTCAACTGCTTTTCTAAGTAAAAAGTGCCACATAAATACATGGTGTGCATCTAAATGAAGTTATTTCCTTCCCCATCCACCAGTCATCAGTGTGCTTTAGCGAGACACTACAAACAAGATTCAGAGACCCTGAAGGTTCAACATTTATAGTCTCAGTCATCTGCCCAAAAACCAAAACGTTAAATTAAAGGCTGGGTTGTGACAGTTGATGAAATTAAGATGTATGGTATAAAAGAGTGGGAAAGGAGACAGATGTAGACAGGAGGGAAATGGGAATGACGATGAAGGACAAGGAAAAAAGTAGCAGGTATATTGGACGGACGAAAAAAAAGACACTCAAGATGATTATTGAAGATTTGAGGCTGATCTTGAGGCTTTTGATTTTAAATTATAAAGGGTTTTTTTTCTTCCTTTTTTGAACAAAAACCTTGTACTTTGTGCAGTCATCCGCTACCGTGGTCTCAAGGACTTATCATCCAAGGAGGTCCAGAAGGACATGTGGGCAACACCAGGGGTGAAGAGGTGGGCTGCTAAATTCAAATATGCCAGGAAGAGCATGAAAGATAACCCCCATCCTAGAGGCCATTAACTGTCACCACACAGGAGACCATTGACAAGATCCATGACATGATCACGACAGATTGACAAACAACGCAACAGTAGTTTACCAAAGAGCTGGATATGTCCCATTAATATGTCCATACAGTTACCCACAATGAACTTCAGATGACCAAGGCTTCAGCTTACTGGGTCCCAAAACTCCTTAGGCCTGATGGCATATAAAATCAAGGCATAATCTTGTAATTTTTGAGGCAGATCTCTAAGCAGTTTCTCCAATAATTCATAACTGTGGAAGAAACAAAGGTCCACTTCTTCCAAGCAGAAAGGTAAAAAATAAAAAAGTGGAAACATCCTGAGTCTCTGGCTCCCAAGAAAGCCAAATCAGTGAGGTCCCCAGGCTGAACGCCCTTGTTTAGTGGAATGCAAAGGGAGGACTGCTGGTAGACTACGTGAAAAAGAGTGAAAATATCTCCTGAGAAAGCTAAGTGAAAAAAGTTGGATATATTAAGCTTGATTTGTACAAAGAAGGGATCTGTACAGTCCATGAAGTGTCTTAAGTGTAACAAGGGACTATGTATTCTATTCTATATAACTTTGGATATAATAGCATAGCTGTCCATAGCTGTCCTTCTTGAATACAAAAAAAATTCACATAATTATTTTACACTTTGGTCAACCGTGGTGCTGTGGTGGTTTTATCATCGTTGCCTCACAGCAAGAGGGTCCAGATTTGAGTCTGGGTCTGGGCCCTTCTATGTGGAGTTTGCATGTTCTCCCTGTGCCCGTGTGGTTTTCTCCGGGTTCTCCGGCTTCCTCTCACAGTCCCAAAAATCATGGACATTAGGTTAACTGGCCACACTACATTGCCCCTAAGTGTGTCAGCTGGGATTGGTGTGCAGTGACCATACACAGATAAGTAGTATAGGATGGATGGATGGTCGAGTAGTAAAATTGAATGTTATTACTGTTAGGGGAAAGAAGTTAGAAGTTGTCTCCAGTTTTAAATATCTCGGTATCTGGCTTGATGACTGCCTTTTTTAAGGTCTCATTTGCAAAATCTCCTTCGAATGCTGAGATTGAAGTTAAGTTAGGCTTTTATTTTAGAAATGAGTTCTGCTTCATTTTTGTGGTGAGAATGAGACCATTTATTTATTTATTTATTTTTGGATTATGATCTGTTGTACATGACTGCATTTGCACATTGCTTGCAGATGTTAGATACAATAAAAAATAAAAATAAAAAAATGTAAAGGCATCATTGTATTTTGTACATTTGGGTAGTGTGGTCATCCCTGACCATTTAAAACCACAGTCACTGATGCTTGTTTATTTATAAAGCTGCCCTGGGTAAGTTCCCATCTTACATCTGCACTTTGATGGTACAAAGATGTAGTTACAGTTCCAGATCGCTAGATGTGGTTTTCCTGTGTGTTCCAAGTGCACAGACTAAACTGGGTAATAAGGTTTTTCAGTGCTCTGCTCCACTTCCTAGCCTTCAAAAAGATTTGAAATTGAGGGACTTGGTCTTTCTACCTGATTTTCTACCTGATCTCCAGACAGTATCTACACAGTGAATGAATCAGTGGTACTTGTCTGTGTGTGCAAGTATTTTAAGTGATACTATTTAGTGTGTATTTTCTATGATCTACAATGCCTATAAAATGTATTCACATCCTGGGATGTTTTCCCCTTTATTGCTTTTATAAATGGAATCATAGTCAATATAATTTGGAACAAAAAAAAGAACGAAAGAAAGAAAAAAACAGATTTCTACAAAATAATGTCAGTCAGTTCCAACTGCATGATTGCATAAATATTCACCCCCTTCAGTATTTAATAGATGCACCTTTGTCCATTAGGAGTCTGTGTGGATAGGTCTCAAATCTGGACACTGCAGTTTTACTCCATTCTCCTTTGAAAAACTGTTCAAGCTCTGTCAGGTTGCATGGGCACTGGGTGGAAACAGCCCTTTTTAAGTCCAACCATAAATTCTCTATTAGATTGCGGTCTTGGCTTTGACTGGACCACTCCCGAAAATTCCCCTTGTTGTCTTTAAACCGTCTCTGTGTGGCTTTCATTACATGCTTCGAGTCATTGTCTTACTTCTTGCAGACTGAATCAGGTTGTCCTCCAGGATTTCCCTATATTTTGCTGCATTCATTTTAACCTCCACCTTCCAGGCCTTCCAGCCTTCCAGGGTCTGCTGCTGAGAGGCATCACCTCAGCATGATGCTGTCACGACCATGCTTCATGGTGTGTTTGTGGTAATGTGCAGTGTTTGGTGTCTGCCAAACACAGCATTTAGTCCGATGGCCAAAAAGCTCATTTTTGGTCTCATCAGATCAAAGAACCTTCTACCAGTTGATCTTGAAATCTCCCTCATGCCTTTTGAACTCTCGTCGAGATTTAATATTAACTTTCTTCAAGTGGCTTTCTCCCAAAAACCTTTGACTGGTGAAGAACCCGGGCAAACCTATCTGATTTTAAAACGGAGGTCTGAAGCTGGACTCATAAGAAACCAAACCAAAAACAACTGGCAGCCAGTGTGAAAGCCTGTTATCATGGCACTCATTCATTTCACTTGCATGTTACATTTATAGTCAACGTCTCCACATAACGCCTGTTTGAGCCTACCACAGAACGATTCAGCACAACCACGTCTGCCTTCCCCATGCTGAGGTTGTATTTAGTGCTTGAAACTGTGTTTTCAGACCCAAATGAATAGTGTGGTCTCTAATTGAAGAACATTTACTCATGAGAAGAGGGATGCTCTTCACTGCCAGGGAGACTACAGAAATAGACTCAAACATATGTCCATCGTTTATCCACTCATTCTTAAGATCGTTTGTTTCCATTTTGCCTTATCTGATAGAGACAGCTGAAGAGAAACAGAAAGGCAGTGGAAAGACAGGGGAATGACATGCAGCTAAGGGCTTAGGCTGGAATCAAACCCGGACTGCTGCAATATGAAGTTGGATTAAATTGTTAGTAAATGTTATCATAGCTTTAGTAATGATAACAGGTTGAATTAAACATTAGTTTTTTTGAGGCTTGAATCATTAATAATACAAACTAAATGTGGTTGTTGTAGTTTTCTGCAACAAGTCTCTCCAGAATATAGGTCAGTGTTAATCCACTACAATAAATCATATTGTGAGTTTCTCCCAGCTGTGTGGCCGTCTGCACACACTTAAAGAAACTGTTCAAATGGTCCTTTGGTTGACTGTGGGGCACTATTTTGTATTTCTGGCTTTTCTTTTCCACCATGAATGTGTACACTTAACACTTAACACACTAACATTTTCTTGTGTTAAGTGTACAGTAAATTTCTTACCATGAAAAGAGATAGAAGTAGTATGATAATTTCTATAAGTTTAAGTAGTATGTTATGTTATCATATGATATGTTAAAGATAAGCTTTCAAAAAACAATATGACCAGCCTGTCATAGTAGTTTAATATATTTACCTTGCAGAAACAGAACATTAGCTAATGTGAAAAAAGTATCCCCCCCCCCCAAGAAAAATCTTTCTGCAGGTCTCTCTCCATCCAGATCTACATGTTGAACTGCAGCCCTCTGACAAAGTGAATGACACAAAAATGTCATTCTTCTTTGTAGTGTTAGTATAATTAACTTGAACAACATCCATCCATCCATTTTCTATACCGCTTATCCATCAGGGTCGCGGGGGAGCTGGAGCCTATCCCAGCTGACTCTATCTACTTGGATTAATAAGTGAGAGTTATTTACATCCTGCTCCAGCGGTACGGCGGTTTACTAACTTTCATAGGAAACCAATAGTGGAGTTTAAGTTCTGGCACAGATCTGCACGCTCTTAGTTTATATATTTATCTTCCTTGTCAGCTTAACACAGCATCCAGGATTCTGAGGCTTTAGAATTCACCCTCTGCAATGACAAACATATGTATGGTTATCATTCTAATATCTGTTTTCTACAGTGGCTCAGAAGGTCAAAACAACAACATTTCAGACATGTCAGAAAACACAGCAGCATTTCACAAGTATAACAACATTTCCATTTATGGAAAGCACGGACAGCGCTCTGGTGACAGGTCAATGTAATTTCCTGTTTCTGTTTTGTACTATTCTCATCAGTGTCTTTTTATTATTTGAAAGAATGGAAGAGCAGACCGAAATCCATCCATCCATCCATTTCCCATCCCACTTTATCTGTGCAGGGTTGCGGAGGACTGGAGCCTATCCCCACTAGCAATTGGTAAGAAGGGTACACTCTGGACTGGTCACAAGTCAATCGTAGGGCTGATACACAAACAATCACATGCTGACAGACAATCACACCTAGCGGTAATGTACAGTAGCCAATTAATCTAACTCAAGCCAGAGTACCCGGGGAAACCCATGCATGCACAGGGAGAACATGCAAACTCCACGTAGAAGGGCCCAGACCTGGACTCGAACCCGGCCCCCTCTTGCTGTGAAGCAACCAAATATATTTGACAAGTCAAAGAGACAAAAAGCCAGCACTATAAAGCAACAGTTTCCAACACTAAAACTTCAGACCAATACTGGCCATGATTTGATGATATGAGTACAATAAAATATGAACCTGAAAAATAATTATTTAACTTGTTTTCCATATTTCCTTATCAATTTCCCAATAACACTACCCAGTTTTTAAATACTGTAAGTCATCAGCATGAGCATTAACCGGTTTGAATCATTCATTTTACTCATTCTTAGTATTCAAATGTACAGCTATGTAAGGACACCACCTAAGAGCTTCCTAGAGTTCACACTTCACATCTATAATGTGTTATAGTTGCATTCATAGCGAATTATGATGCAGTCATAATACTTTATGACTACATTTATGAACACACATAAAGCTTTCAAAACATTCATGAAACACAGATGTGGTCTCGAAAGCACTGATGAGCTGTTTATGTATTTGTTTAATATATTAAGTTAGCACAACTGCCCACTGTGTTAAAATAATCTCATGACATGTCAAGAGCTGGGAAGGAAAGAATGATTATGGCCGAAAACTATCATCATCTGTCTGCAGTGACTTTATCACTGAACCCCAAAAACAGTTTCCTTTGTTTTCTTTTTTTCCCCCCCCTCTACGTCCTAGCATGGGAGACTTGTTTCCACTCAGGAGTGTTTATGACTGGTTCTGTTTCCGCACAGTTTCTACTGTGCTGAATAGCTCCTAAATATTTCCAGCAAAACGTCCCATGAGTCATTGCCCATGACCTAAATTTGAGAGTGAGGAAATGTGGACAAAATTATAAATACTTTGGATTTCAACACAACCAAGACATTACACATGTAATAAAAAAAAAAGTTCCAAGTCTGAGAAAACTTTATTTGACAGAAAAAGTTGATTTCAAAGGCTGTGTTGACAACATGTAAACATTTGGTTTTGTCAGCGTGATAAAACCATGAGTCTATTCTTCATAAAAGCAGAAACAGAATCAGAGCAGCAGTGGAAAGACAATGTAAAAAATCTTGCATTTTATGCTCTTTATTCCAACAGGGTACATCATTTAAACCTTATAAACACGCACATGGTTCACATTTAGTCGTTGAGAGACAACGTACACCATTAGCATGATGCCATAAACCAGAGATACATGGCATGCAGGACATCTACTTGGGCAGAACCACTACCTCAATCTTAGAAAAAGACTGGAAGTTCTTTGTGATGCTTGAAGGTCCAGTGTGTAGGATTTAGTGGCATCTAGCAGTGAGGTTGCAGATCACACCCAACTGAAAACAGTTTCTCACTATATCTGGCAAAAAGGAAGAACATCCAATGTAGTCACTATTGAGCGTGCAAAGGAAGCCTATTATATCATGTTTTACGTTCACTTAAAGCATGATGTGCATTGAAATGATACCTTATAATGCCTCCAGTTCAAATACGCTCAAAATGTCCCATCCAATATACTGATATAAAAAAAAATAAAGTAAATAAAAATGCTGTGCTATGAAAGGACAGTATCACAAGTAAATATATAAAAGAGAAAATAAGACAGGTTATATGTTGATGTAGGTTCTCAGTCATCCATGTCACGGTAGTTGTGTTCCAAAAGCGAAGGCAATTGGATATCTTTAAGCTGTTCAATGATGGATGTTCTATCTGTTAGAACATCCATCATTGAACAGAGGTGAAGGCTTACGTCACCAACTTTCAGCCTTGAGATGCCTCCCCAGAAGGTTTAACCCCTGTTTGCACCATCCCTCATGTGACCTTAACAACTCACATTATGGTCTGGGACAACAACTTCCTATCAGCCACACCTTGGCTCATGTGACCATAATGACTCAAATGATGGCACAAAGTGACAGTGACCCTCAAGACCACCCCCAAGGTGACAATGCCACTAGAGGTTAAATACCTGGAACTCCCCTTCTCAGAACTGAAGAAGCCTTTCAAATGAGAGGTGAAACATCTTCACCATCCTAAAGATATTAGGTTGCCTTCGCTTCTAGCACTTCAACAAGGCAGGTTCTAAAAACAAACAAAAACAACTTATTGGCTGTGATAATTAACATACTAACCTTCATCTCAACAAGGAATAAAGCTGATTTACTGCCAGGGCAAATAACTTAAATAACTTCCCTTGTGTTAGGTCTGCTCTGTGCTGAATGGAAATGTAGACTGGATGATTTCTGCTGAGAAGCTGTTTATAATGACATTGTGCTATGGTGGTAGTTTTGTCCAGTTTTACAATATTGTAGGCACTGTGCAAAGTTTTTGTTTTGCTTCAGCTTGAAATCATCCCAAACTATGAACACATTTCCGTCATTTTAACTCTCTCTCTCTCTCTCTTCTTACATTTTCCAACATAAACTGTCACTACTTTACATATGTCCACAGCGTAAGCGTGCTGTCCGTCAACAGTCATGTGAAAACACAATACGCTGCACATGGTTACACTGATTTAATGAAGCACTGATGCAAGGAATTTGGGGACAGATATGATCCCCCAGTGTTGATACCAGAGGTACAGCCTTTCCCAAAACACAATGAAATGGCTCCTCTGCTAATAAAACTGAAATACAGTACAAATAATAAAAATGAAAAACATAGCACCCACTAGTTGTGGTCAATAAAGACTGTCCATCATATCTGCACTGAACTATGATGACTGATACTTGATATGTCATTATCAGTAATGAAAAACTAAAAGGCTCAGAGAGGATGCTGACAGTGAGGTGCTGATAACAAAATAAGTTAACCTTTGATGGAACTTTTGTAAAAGATTGAATCATAAATCCATAGAGGAGTGGTGAGCAATTATGTAGCCCTTTGGAAATCACAGCTTTCAGTGCACATTATCATGTTGGACGCTGTAGAGAAGAACACACACTGAACATAAAAGCTGAGTTGATGAAGAAAAACTGATAACACTGCACAACTTTTATTTGATAATACATCAGTGATGTGTGTAACAAAGATCTGATATCATTAATGTGTTCACCGTTTAGCATTTAAGTTGGCATTGGTGTATTTTTGTTCTACATGTGGATGGCCCACACTGGCAATCACAAACCACACACTGACTCATCATCCATCCATCTACTCAGGTAAGTGACCCATACACCCTCTTCCCCAGATGCATCCTCTTGGCAGAGCCCAAGGTGTTCCTGTGCCAGATGGCATATAAAATCCCTGCAGTGTGTTACTGGCCCTGTCTCTCCTCCCATTTAGACATGGTCGGAGCACTTCCAAAAGGAGGCATCCCACAGATATCCTAATTAGATGCCTGAACCACTTCAACTGACTCCTTTTAAGATGAAAAAATGGTGGTTCTACTCTGCTAGTTATTTAAACTCCTCACCAGAACCCTGAAAAAAGATTTTTTTTGGATGCTTCTATCCACAATGTTATTCTCTCACTCATCACCCAAAGTTCATGACCAATGATGATAGATTGGCTGGTAAATCAAGAGGTTTGCTTAGTCAGGGGCAGCTCCCTCTCCATCATAAATCCCTATGGAGTGGCAACTGCGAAAGCCATATAGCTCACTTGGATAAGGGAGGCCACAGACCCCTGATGGATGCACACCTGGGAGAGAAGATTGCTGGCAAGTGCTTGGTGGCTGGGCTTACTTGCGGGGCAGGACATCAATGAATAAGAATATGGTGCCGCCCTGTTAAAGAGTTAAGATGCTGACCACGAACTGTAATGTCCCTGATTTGAATGACCAGCCAGACCCTCCTAACATCTCCGGTGAAGGTCTGAGGTCATATGGGTGGCAGATGAAAGCTGGAGTCCTGGTATGCTGACCACAAGCTAAGAAAACTGTTTTAATTGCCAAAATACATGAGGGAAGGACATGGTGTTTCAGGGTATGGCGGTGTAGGTAATATTAACTGAATTTAGCTAGTAGTCTGTTTTACCTACAGGATCACGGATACACATTTTGCTCAAAAAGCTTCTGTCAGTATTGTGGTTGCTGCCCTGGCCATGAAACAGTGGACCAGCTCTTTTAATTGGCAATGGATAGTGAAGGTTTGTGTACTAGAATGATAAAATGTTCACAATCATGTCCGCTAGTCAGATATATGGCCAAAAAAAAAAAAAAAAAAACTAATTTTCTAATATAGAGCAACTTCCTTAATGTAATTCTCAGCATACCATCATAACTTTGTTGTTTTATTTTTAATTTAGTAGCATTTATGTCAATCCAGCTGTACAGTCATCAACTTTTATTTTGCTTTGCTTATTTTGCTTTTGCTAACAGCTTTTATTTTGTAATTTTTGTGATGTGCACCATTAGATGCTGCCAATCATTCTATCATATGAAGTACATATGTTTGCGATGCTTGTGCAGTAAATGTGTCTGTGGGTTGAAAAATGTGTGCGCGTGTGTGGTGGTGATGGGGATACATGTGTGTCTCTTCCAATGTCGACCTGGCCAGGTGGGAGGCACACCTGTAAATCCTCAAGACCAAAATTGGAATGCAGCTTGTTGCGCATGGGCTCCTCTTTGGTACAGTTACCACCCAAGTATCAGAAGATGTGTCTGCTTGACAAAAATTCCACTGCACTGGTGCAGAGCTTCCACCATTGTATGTGATCTTCCGCAAAAATGGGAAGGTCCTCTTCTGCAACTTGTGCTTCAAATATCTACTGCATGATAACGTCAGGTTCAATGTTAAAAAGAAGGTCATCGTTGTCCCTCCTGATCTCCAGCAGCAGGGCCGTCTCCTCCTGCAGTGCCCCCTGCAGGTCAGCGGTGGTCATCAGAGGTCTACCATTCAGTTTCACGATAATGTCACCATCTTTGATACCACCTCTGGAGACAAAGAGGGACAAAAAGGAGCTTTTATAAGTCATTCATTTTACTTCAGAAAATATAAAAATAAAAAGTAACAAAATCTATACCGTAAACCTACTTATGTGCAGGTGAGTGAGGAACAACCTCATGGACATAAATCCCACTGGTGACATCAGGGAAATCTGGATTCTGCTGTTTTAGCTCTTCAATTAACCTGGAACGAACATATACACACTTTGTCAAAGAAAGTTTATTATCTCACAAAGTCCCCAATATTTATGAGATTCAACTAGATAAAGGCAGGCATGACAAAGTGTCGATATGTGACTTGCTGGGATGAAAACATGTTGTTTTTAAATACATGTGCATAGCGTATATTTTATTTAACATTGTAACCAAGAACGTAAACAATAAACACAAGATAGAAAACACAAAATACATATTTTTATATGAAATAATTCATTTGGGAAGTAATCAAAATCGAAAACAACCCAAGAGCTGTCATGTCCAAAATCACAAAAGCAAATAATACTATTTATTCTCAAATAAAGCAAGAACAAAGAAAACACAGAAAAGGTGTGTATGAAGCTAGTTAGCAAGTTTACAATATATAGAAACAAAGGCATGAAGTACTAAGATTCATCCTTATGGTCAGCCAAAAGTAAAAAAAAATATTCTTTGATCAATCTAGGACAGACATAATTTTTCAAAAAACAAAAGCAATTTCCTCTTCACCTTTTTCATAAGTCTTTAAATGAAGGAGAGCATCTAGAAGAAATCCCACACATCTATAACAGGAAACATGTTTAGATTTCCCATGGCCTGTTAGCTGGGGGTCCAATAGTTTCTTTTTAGAATATTTATGTAACATAATGTGTCTAAGTAACTTTAGACATTGTTAAAACAAAGTCTGAATGTTATTTACATGAAATGGGTAATTCACTGCTGAGAGGAAGGGATTGTCAAATTATATTGACTATGACACATTATATTGACTATAAATGCAATAAAAGGGGTGAATATACAAGGGGGTGAATACTTTTTACAGGCACTGTATATATATAAGACAAAGGGAAGAAGAGGAACCAAAATAGATCCCTGAGGGACACCTTTGCTATTTTCATGAGCTTTTGATCTGAATGTTGCTGTGCTGTAATCTTCTCAAAGCTGGACACAGTGGATGAAGTATGTCACATGCTTTAAAAAAACAGCAGTTGAGTATTTGGACAATACTGAAAATGCATTCCGGTTAAATTAACAACATAAATTTCCTTCACTCTGTTGAAATCTCTTCTCTTTGCAACATTTCCTGTCTAATAGACTTACGCTGGTGTGATGGTCAGCATCCTGATTCCAATAAAACGCTTCTTTATTGACCTAACATCTGAAAGAGATTCCAGTTAGTTTCAGTGATTTCTGCAATTAATCACAGATATTTATTCCTAGTCCAGTGGTATCACTCACCTTTGCTGTGCTTGTCAAGCGAATCATTGAGGAAGCGAGTAATCCTGTCAGAGGGAATGGCAAATGAGATTCCTGCTGCAACCTTCAGGGTATTGATGCCAATCACCTCCCCGTCCTCAAATACAGAGAGGTAACAGAGCAAAGTCAAGAATGACTATTCACATGTTCAGAATGTTAGGATTATTTTCTTCCTCAAGGCAAATTACATGGAGTACAAGACTATGAAAACTTTCTTAGGTGATCAAGAGTAAGTGTAAAAGGGCCAGAGCATATCACTAAGGAAAAAGCGGTGGTCCAAACAAGAGAAAAGTATTTCACAGCAATAATGAAATCTTCAAACGCTTACCAAATTGACAAGAGGTCCTCCTGAATTCCCATACTGTGAAGGAACACAAAAACAGTACTATAGTGCATAAACTGAACAAACATAAGGCATTTTTCAACCAAAGAAATTGAAACAGAACCATAATCCAGAGCCACTCTCCCTGTGTAAGAAAAAAACATCTACTCTACTGTTCAAAAATAAGTTTGACAAAAAAAAGGTCTCACATTGATAATAGCGTCTGTCTGGATGTAGTCCATGTCGGAGTCCCTGAGACCCAGCTCCTTGCCGTCTCTCTGAGCGGTGCTGACAATGCCAGTGGTAACAGTGTTTTGTAGGGCGAATGGGCTGCCAATTGCAACTACAAACTCTCCGGGCCTCAGGTCTGCACTGTGGCCCAGAAACAATACAGACAGCTTCGCCTATGAGGAAGCATGGAACAGACAAAGGGTAAGATAACGCTTTATTAGGATACATGATATTTGGGGAACCATGCATAAGAAAGAAACCACAATCATTCATATCCCATTCACACTTACAAGCAATTTAGCGTGTTCAATGGAAGTAAAGAGAAGCACACCCACATGTGCACTGGAAGAACAAGCAAACTACACAGGAAAAACATACACAAAGGCTTCAATTGTAATGCAATACACCCTTGCATAATATACAGTTAGGTACATATATACTGGGACAAGTAGAAGTTTTTTGGCATTTAGTCTCTGTACACCACCACGTTAAATCTGAAATGAAATACTTAAGATGTGAGTGAAGTGAAGATTTTAACAAGGGGTTTGTCAAAAGTGTGTCATTAACCATTTAGGAATTACAGCCATTTTTATACACCTACCCCCATTTTTGGTGGCTTATAAATGATCGGAAAGATGGATGAGAAGCAATGTCATGGCCAGGTGTGGCCTGTTTTCTTGTTAGTCCATGACAAATCAAGCAGATAAAGGTCTCTAGTTGGTCCCCCTCCCTGCCCCCCCCCCCCCCCCCCCCAAAAAAAACAAGAACAAAATAAACCCATCAGAGAGACACCAAAAACATTGTAAGAGGCCAAAACATCAGTAACTGGTGAGCTCAGCAACACCAAAAGGCCTGGAAGACCACAGAAAACAACTAAAGTGGATGACTACAGAATTCTGTCACTGGTGAAGAAACACCCTTTCATAACACTACTACTCTTGAGGAGGTAGGCGCGTCATGAAGAGATGGCCTTCATGAATTTAAATACAGAGGCTTCACAACAAGGTGCAAACCACTGGTAACACTCAACAACAGAAAGGCCAGTCGTGTCCAGTTCAGTTCTGGAATAAGATTCTTTGGACTGATGAAACCAAGATTAACTTGACCAGAATGATGGGAAGAAAAGAGTATGGAGAGGGAAAGGAAAGTTCATGAACCGAAGCACATCACAGCATCTGTCAAACATGGTGGAGGCAGTGTTATGGCAAGGGCATGTATGGCTGTCACGGGATATGGGATATATGGGATATTTTTCACTGGTCAAGTCATTCACTTGATCTCAACCCAATAGAGCATGCTTTTCACTTACTGAAGATAAGACTGAGATAAGACAGAAAGAACGACAAACAAGCAACAGCTGAAGGCAGTGGCAGTAAGCCTGGCACAGCATCTCAAAGGAGGACATTCAGCATTTGGTCATGTCTATGGGTCCCAGACTTCAGGCATTAATTGGTTGCAAAGGATATTCATCCAAATATTAAAATGATAGTTTGTCCCATCATTTATGAGCCACCAAAAATGGAGGTAGGCGTATAAAAATGGCTAATGCCACACTAGAATTAAAGCTGAAAGTCTTCACTTCACTCACATCTTGAGAGTTTAATTACAAATTCAGTGTGGTGGTGTACAGAGGCCAAATGCCAAAAAACTCATTTTTTAAGTCATTTTGTCAAGCAAAAATATTTCTACTGTTAAGAGTAGTGATAACATAAATAAAGTGACTGACCTAATTCAGCAGAGGCCCTGCTATTTGATGCTAGTAGTCTCACAGTTAGTAAAATGGGGACCACCTGAGTGCAGTGAATGCATCTCAGGTAATCAGTAATCACTGGTTGATCAGTATTCCTGCCTACAATCACACCATGAAGACAAAAGAACACTCGAAGCAACTTGAAAAGTTAAAGTCAGGGGATGGATTCAAAGAATTTCCAAGTCACTGATCATCCCCTGGACTTCAGTTAAATCCATCTCATTAAGAAATTGAAGGAATATGGCACACCTGTAAATCTAGAGCAGGCCTCACAAACTGAGTCACTGTGCAAGAAGGAGACCAGTGAGGGAGGCCACCAAGACACCCATAACTACTCTGAAGGGGTTATAAGCTTCAGCAGCTGAGAGATGGGAGAGATTGTGCATACAATAACTCTTGCCCAAGTTCTTCACCACTCAAAACTTTACAGGAGAAAGCCACTCTTGAAGAAAGGTAATATTAAATCTCGACTAGAATTCGCCGTAAGGCATGTGGGAGACTCTAAGGTCAACTGAAAGAAGGTTCTTTGGTCTAATGAGACCAAAATTGAGCTTTTTGGCCATCAGATTTAACACTATGTTTGGCAGACACCAAACACTGCACATCACCACAAACGCACCATCCCCGCCGTGATGTTTCTCAAGAAGACTTATAAAGGTAAAAGGTAAGATAAATGCAGCAAAACATAGAGAAATCCTGGAGGACAATCTGATTCGGTCTGCAAAGAAAACTATGACATGGGAGAAAATTTATTTTCCAGCAAGACAATAACCTGAAGCATAGAGTGAAAGCTACAGAAAAACGGTTTAAAGACAACAAAGTGAATGTTGTGGAGTGGCCCAGTCAAAGCCAATACCTCCAGCCAGAGAATTTGCAGCTGGACTTGAAAAGGGCTGTTTATGTCTGATTCTTGTGATTCTTCCAAGCTGGGAAATTACTTCTCTGCATTTAACCCATCACTGATTGAAACACACACACATGTAACATGCAGTGAAACACACAGGAGCAGTGGGCTGCACCAAGTGCCCGGGGAGCATATATTGGGGGTTAAGTGCCTTGCTCAAGGGCACATCAGCTGGCTAATGGGGGGTGCTGACATTATCACTCCACCACACTCAAATTTTTCCTGCCTGTCTGGTGGGGAAATCAAACCAGCAACCTTCCGATCATAAGCCGCTTCTCCAACCTCTAGGCCACGGCTGCCCCAAACTGACATTAAAAAGTAACTGACATTACTTTAGAAATCTGTTTTAACTTTGACATTGAAGAGTTTTTTCTTTAAATATTTGTCCAAAAAAGCCCTTGATTCCATTTATAAACACAATTAAAGAGAAGGTGCAAAAAAGAAGTACTTCTGAGTTCTGGCAAATTTTTTGCAGGTCTTCTCAAAGGTTTCTAGGTGATTTCATTATTTTGTCGTGCATGGATGTGTGAGAAAACTTAATTTGTAAATCAGAAGGTCCAGAGACAGTGGGTCAGGGGAGAGAAAACTGACAACAAAAGCTATCTCATGACACTTTCCAATTAGGTCTAGGCTACAGTCTTTAATCAAATTATAAAATTACACTGAACTCTTTAAGAAACTGCAATGTTGATGATATTTGTGACACACAAAAGCTTCCATAAACCTAGTCTGGAAGTATAGCAAATATAGGATATCAAATCCTTGCATAACTATCAATGAGCAATTCCACCATGTCTGAAACATGAGGAAAAATAAAATAAATTAATGTGAAAAAAAGAACTGGAAATCACAAATTACCACCTCATGATGATTATTATGAAAAAGCTATAAGACAAAGTAAAGACACAAAATGGACAACATTTGAAATGACCTAAATGACCTAAAATAACACAATGCAAGTATTGTATAAAATATATGTAAGTAAGTTGTAAAAAGACACATGGGAAAGTGAAAATAAAGAAAAAGGCAGGGATATGATGAAAATGAGGGTTGAGGAGCTGAAGGGAATGGGAGGGGAAGAATGGGGCTGAGTAGAAACACATGCTCAAATGGTGTGACAGACACAGAGAAAGAAGCTGCTCTCCGTAGGATTTCTTTAAGCTGGAGTGTTTCTTTCTAGCACTCCTCCCTGTCTTGGTTCTGGTCCAGCTCTCCCAGTTCTAATCCAGAGATGTCAACCTTTGGTCACACTGGTTCAACTGATATTGGTTTTTGAAACCAGATGCTGATATTTTTGCTTTGAGTCATCAGCCGTACACCCACCCACCCAAGTATCGCGTAAATCCACAGCAATGTATTTAACTGCAAGTGAAAATCCCCCAATTTTCAAAGATAGAAGAAGAAGTAAGAATAAGAAGTCAGGCTCTCAAAATAAAACATCCAAACATAGTTAAACTGTTTGATCATATAGAATGTGCAATATAATGTGGAAATCATTTCTAAAATTTCTAAAAAACAAATTTTTCAGCCCTGTACATATTGATATGCACTGATCAACATTAGTTTTCATTTGGAGTCATAGAAAAGTTCCAGCAAAACAGCAGCAAATAAACTCACATCTAGATGTTCCCCAGACTTCTACAGCACTGGGATGATCTGGATATAATGGTTGTCTGAGACAGAGGCAGGACTGGTGTCCAGTGTGGTCAGTCTGAATTTCTTGTCTTGTTTTAGGATATTCCTACTAGATAACTGTGTAAACTTCTTTTTTAATCATCTGGATACAACAGCAATTTGTACAACTTCATCTTAAACATCCACCATATGTCTATCTGGGCCTCTGCTTTTGACTATTTTCGTGACTCATGTGTTTGGAGGGATGAATGATTACATCTTGCATGGTATTCACAAAATCCCCAGCCTCTTCGCTCAGCCTAATGGGGTACAAGCACTTCTTTGTCTTTTTCTAGTTTGAGTGGAAGTGTGTAAACCTCTGTCCCCGATGTTAAGAGGCTAAATGAAAACTTAATTTTCGAAAGTACAATGGAAAAATGTAATAAATTATTAACACGTGCATAACATTCCTGGTTTATCAGCTGTGGCCATTATCAGCCCAGTAAATCAGCAAAACTCTGTGTCTGCTGGGAACTTACAGAGCAACACACTAACAATATATCCCTATAAGCCCTGAGGTGTGAGCTGTACAACTGCTGTGAAACTGGAAATTGGAAGTATGTCACCCGGTTTGGATTCCAACTGTGGTCCCATACCAAACCTTAATAACACCACTATGAACCTGGACACATGACACAAACTGTAAACATACATGTTTAGTCTGCTGACCTTGATGAAGTGCCCATTCAAAGATGTATTTCCTTACTGAAGTTTTACTGGAAGAAACAATGCTAATGGGGACCATGAGGTGGGTAGATCAAAACCCCTCTATGGAGTCATCACTGGAAACAAATGCTGCTGTGTTTACATCAAAAGTTTTCCACCAAAATGCATAATGTTTATCTTTAAGATGTCACAGACATGCTGAATGCATTTCCTTACCCAAAAAAGTTTTAAACCTGCATTGTTTACACTGGCTATTCTTCTCCTCCTCATGTAATGATTGTTATTTTACTGTTACCACCACCAGCTGCCCCTACCACCTTCAGAAATATACATCATGTTCCTTAAGCTTTTTGTGGGTGTGTGGGTCCTTGTGACCATACCATGTAGAAGGTGTGACTGAACTGACCTGCATTTCAAAGCACAGTTCAACAGCACCCCTAGTGGCCAAAAACACCGCCAGATAGTAAGTAAAACTATACTGTCACTGTAATTTTTGAAAAAGAAAGAACACATTCTTCTTCTTACTTCTTCTTACTCTTGAGGGGAACATCATTAGTAAATACTGTTATGTATGTGCATAATAGATTAGATGTTACTCACGCAGCTGTGGATGAGTTCATTATTCTAAAGTCGACCATCCACCAGCCTGTAAAGTGCAACTTAAATGCTTTGCCTGAACTGCTTAGCATTACATTTCATTTTGTTACAATCAAATACAACACCTTGATGAATTCAGCACACCCAAGGGGCCATAACCTTTCTTGGACTGGTATACTACATGGCTAATGTTAGAGAATGTTGGCAAACTTTAGGTAGTGATATTGTATAACATGACAATGACTCCAATCCAAAAGCAGAGGTCCTATGATTGTTGAAGTGACAAATTTGTGACTCTGTTTTTACAAATGTGCTGAGACACCAAATTATGGCTGCATTTTGGGAAAAAAATATTGGACCACTGCATAAAAACTAAAACCATTGTTCATTGTACATTATGGTTTTCTCATCGAACTACCTCACTTCAGTAGAACAACACATGTTCATCTCATGCACATCTGGTAAGACTCTTATAGCTGCATAGCATGAGGAAAGATGAAATAGTTTGGTGATTTAGGCAACCTGGTTCTGTAGTATACTGTTTGTGTACTTTCTGTTGCTATTTGCAAATTAACTTTGAATGGCAGGCTGAACATTTATCTGACCCATCCCTGGAGAGGTGTTCCTTGCATGCCCCACCGGGAGGAGGCCCTGAGGTAGAACCAGGACACGCTAGAGTTACTATGTTCCTCAGCTGGCCTGGGAATGCTTTGGGGTCCACCAGGAAGAACTGGAGGAAGTGTCCGGGTAGAGGGAGGTCTGGGCATCCCTGCTCAAGCTCAAGCTGCTGCCCCCGTGACCCAGTCCCAGATAAAGTGGAAGAAAATGGATGGATGGATGGATGGATGGATCTCTCTCTGCCTCTTTCTCTCACAAGCTAATCTTGTGCTTTGTTTTGGCTTGGGCAAAAGCTATTTGGATTGAATGGGGAAGGCTGACAAACCTCTAAACACACAAATTTAAGCAAAGGGAAAATTCATTCAGATGTTTGTCCCTACTTAACTTTGTCACAAGTACTGGGGGGTTTAGGCTTGTATCTACGGTAACTCAATTGTTTAGTGGTTAGAATTTTCCCTCACAGCAAGAAGGTCCTGGGGTTGAATCCCAGCTGGGGCACTGCCTCCATGTTTAGAGCTTTCATGTACTTCCCTGTGCTTGTGTGGGTTTCTTTTGGGTGCTCCAGACTTCCCCAATATCAAAAACATGGTTAAAGTCCAACTACTCCTCAGAGATGGGTTAAATGCAGAGAACAAGTTATCACAATGTTGTAGTGACTATGTGACAAATAAAGATTCTTTAACTTCTAATTCATTCCTCTGTTGTCCATAGGAGTCAGTCTTTCCCATGACTACACATTTCCTTACCAGAAAAAACAACAACAAATTATTTATTGCTTGTTGCAAAAATCCCATGTAGCTGTGGACTCACCTGTGGATTGATCTTGATAGTAGCTATGTCTGATTTCTTGTCAATGTCTTTAATGCTGGCTTCATACACATCACCATTATGCATCTGGACCTTAAGGAAAAAATAGAAGTAGGAGATATCAAGTTCTTTAAGATTTCAAATGACTACTTCATATCATAGGTTGTGGTTTAATCTTTTCTGTCAAGTTAGCTTTATATTTTATATTTTCTGTCCGGTAGCTCCTTTAAACAGCCTTTTGGTTTTAATCTTATTTTTATTGTTTTCAGTCTCACCTATAAAAGAAAGACACTCATTGGCACTGAATAAGCAGGTGTGGTGTTTTGATTAAACATGGCAGATTTTCTGGGATGATCACCGTCCCAGGCACCATTTAGTCACTCAACCAGACCGGGAGGCGGACCGGGAGGAGAGGAAAGAGATCCAGGATGGGAGTCATGCTAGCCCAGTTTGGACTTGGACTGCCCCTGGCTAACGTTTGGTCCTAGTAAAATGAAATGGACGAAATGGGGCTAGGGCTGGCCAAGCAAAATCAACAAATCAAAGGCTGTTGTGCCTACATACAGAAACCTCTCTCAAACACAAGATCCCACATCAAGCTGTTGCACTCAACAGGCAGAACAGCATGGTGCACAGGATTCTGGTAGGATGGTATATATTGCTCTGTTTTATTTTTTTATCCCATTTTAAATTTAATCACCTGTGTGTATGCCAGTGTTTGAGGCCAGTGATTGCATTTGCTCACTCTAGTGCCTAAGGTTGCCAAGTAGTTACAATTTAACATCCAATTCTTATTCTTGGTATGAGAAAGCAACAAACTCTCCAACCAGGACAATAATAAAGATGACAAACTTGCATATCACTAGGGTCTCATTAAAATCACCTGTTAATGTTATCTCACAGACATGTCTTCAGTAAGCTAGTCTAGCTGCATCATATTTTCAATTTTCAATTTATTTATTTATATGGCACCTTATACAATTCAAAATTGTCTCTAGATGCTTGATGATATGCCACAGCTGCCTCTCTTGAAAAGAAGCTTAATGCTAGTCCCCTGCCTGTGTGTTAAGTACAGGATGTTGTTAGCCTAGCTTAGCATTAAGACTGAAAGCAAGTTGAAACAGCTAGCCTAGCTGTGTCTAAATTTCAAACCAACACCTCGAAGGGTTAATGATTAACTTGTTTTATGTCACTTGTTTAATCTATACACAAACAGAACGGCTTTACAGTGTTACATTTGTTTTACAGGGAGTTAAGAGCTGTGCAACAGTTAGGTGCACTTTAACTTCCTGAAGTTGTCACAGTGAGGTTGTCAGGTGCTGATCACATAGATAAATGATGTTCAAGAAATAGTTTCAGGATGTAAATCCTCCTAAAACTAAAACTCACTGTTATGCATTTCTGTTTGGGTATGTTTGGGGATTATACAAACAAGATGTTAATTTGTGAGCTTTAGAAGTGTTTGTAGCAGTATTTTAGAACTTTGGGCACAAGCTAGCTGTCCCCCACCTTCCTCCAGTCTTCATGCTAAGCTAGGCTAATCATGTCTTGACTCCAACTCTTAACATGAGCTTGACATCTTATCATCTCACTCTTGGAAAGAAAGTGAATTGTATTTCACAAAATTTTGAACTGTTCTTTTAAATTAACACTTCTACTTTTATTTATATTACTCTCCTTTTTAGAACATTTATCCTCACAGTTCTTCTGCAATCTGAGGATTTATTAAGGATTAATTAAACTTAATTAGCATATGATTTAGATGAGAAATATTTCAAGGGAAATATAAATGACCAGTGTTTCTGTACCTTGAGGTGCTGCTGACCGGACACTGTTGTGGAGCTGGAGACCACATGGGCATTAGTAACAATCAGTCCATTCTCTGACATCACAAAACCAGATCCACTAGACAGAGGGATATTTCGACCAAAGAGAGGATGCCTGCAGTGTGGATAAAAACATCAGTAAAATTAGCTGAACTAGATTACACAGAGCCGTGATTACTGACAGTTTTGCTTAGTCCATTAGCGCAAATTTGAGACTTTATAATAACTGTTATTATAGTGTAATATCTTCAATAATCATGGCTAAATGTTGCACTAATGTAAAGACCCTGACAAACTAGCTAGTTCTGAGGATATTTGTGTAAATCTGTGTGTTTGTTTAGCATCCAAATGACAAATGGCTAATGAAATACTTAATTAAACACTGAAAACCATTTGTTAACCCAAAGTTGTTTTTCATGGATTCTAAATATTTACTTTTTAACATGTCTAGCTTACATATTAACATAACAAACAAACATCTGTTTCATTCAGACAGCAG
The DNA here is from genome assembly GCF_020382885.2 of Scatophagus argus. Lineage (NCBI taxonomy): Eukaryota > Metazoa > Chordata > Actinopteri > Scatophagidae > Scatophagus > Scatophagus argus. The sequence goes on along the minus strand of NC_058515.1, from coordinate 1,480,885 downwards.
CTCTACTGACTTCAACAATCATCACCACAGTCCCCAGGTTACAATCATCTTAATCACACTGTCTGTCTGTCTGTCTCACACACACACACACACACACACACAGCAAGAGAATCAATACCTGAGAAAGAGTTCAATGTGGACCACTGCAGGAGCAATTTTCTCCACCACATCGGCTATGAAGTTGAACTTGTAGCGAGGACTTGCAGCACGTGATGGACCTATACTGGCAAGAAGAATATGTATTTTACAAAAAAGTCAGCACTAAACTGCAAGTTTTCACCAACTTGGTATCATCTGTATAAGACTGGTCTGAAATAGTATGCTGACCAATGGTGTGACTGAATTGTCAATTGACAGAAGAAGAAGACGAGAGGTAAGAAATACACCATGTAAGAGCAGAAACACTTACACCAACCTAGAACACTTAAATAAACAGAACTAACAATGAGCACTTGCCAGAAAAGGCATCTTTCTGAACGTCATAGTGACACATAACAACACATGACACATAACAGTCTCGCTACTGTTAACCCGAACCCTGTCCACTATGCAGCTGTCAGTTTTGGTCACCTTTGGGCTTCTGTACTAACAGCCTCTCATGAAAGTGACACTTAAATTCTCTGCTCTCCAATTTAAATACCTAAAGACAGTAAATCTGCTTCAGGACATTGTAAATCAGTTCCCTCTGTTTCAACACATAAACATTAAAAAACCACCTGATGGCACAAACATGGCAGCACTGATGGAAAGTTTCATCTGCCGTGTAATAATAGGTTATACGTCATCTCCACAGCTGCACTGTACGCTGCTGAGCCAAGTCAGCCTTTGAGGAAAATATGGTTTGTTATTTTAGACTGAAAAGAGATTCTCAAATAACAGGCAGCCAAAAGTCTGAAGCCAGTGGGATTCAGTCTTAATATTTATAGTGTTAACATTTCACATTTCTTATTACACAACTTTTAAATGTCATTAGGTTGCCTTTAAATTATTTCTAAAAAAAAAATGTAATGAATTAAATATAGCTGCAAATTGAAATGGATGGTGTCTGTTGGGGTAAGTATTGTTTTTGTGTGAGAGATAAAGGCAGTTTTGAATTGTGAATGAAACCTGAAGGTTTCACACACACACACACATATAGTTTGGTTCAATAACAGTAATTTTTTATTTACGAGTGCACAATTTAACCTAATATTGATATTCTACAGGCTGATCTTAATGTGATTACTCAAACTTTGTAATGAGAGTATCAAAAACATTTGTTTTATAGCGTCACCAATTAGTAGATTTTTTTTTGTCTGAGTAGTGGTTGAGTGGTTGAGTCTTATCTGCTGAGTTTATGAAATATACCTGTTATAGTTTCATGAGACCCGGACACTTTTAATGCACAACAAGAAAAATAATCTTAGAGAATGCAAGAGCTTCACTGCTTGAATCTCTAATAATTCATGTGTTTTATAAAATTGATAATTACTGTATTGTTTGGGTCGACATCAAAAGTATCACTTCTCAAATTGCTAGTTTTATTTAAGAATAAGAGCCCTGAAAGAAAGGCGATTTGGAGTTATGTTTGTGTTCACCTTATGAATATCATAGATCATTATAGCAGGAGTTTGAAAACATAAATGGAATAATATCACTGAAGTCAATTTCTTACAAATAATTTTATCTTTTGGATATTTCTGACATGGAACTCTTTCAATATGCTAAGCCAAAAGGTTTTTCCATATACAAGGTAATACACACTTCTAAGAAAAAGAAGAAAAACGGATGCTACTGCTGGTAGAAAGCTTAAAGAAATTACTTTCTCTGTTTGTGCAGATTTTTTCCCCAGAGAGATACACTGACCACATGGAGGGTGTTTAAAACAACACATGTGAAGGCTTTCATGACCTGCATAGAGTCCAAATCACTTCCACCGGGAAAAAACTCAAATGTTAAATGGTATATAATCATAATTTTGTTGATAAATAAAGGTTTAAAACTTCATTTGATTTAGGAAAACATTATCTTGGCCAAAATGAATTCAGGGCAATTTTCTGCAAACTCTCTTCTACTGGTCCAAATCAGTGAGATGGATGATTTACTGCAACCGATTTGGGAACTGGGATTTGCAGGTCAGTTACCCATATATTTTTAGTTTACCACACCCACAAGGATGTCATGCTCCAGTGGTGTCTGTGTGTGTGTCTATGTATGAGTGTCTAAGCCATAAAGCCTCTAAACCCAGACAAGTAATTAAGATCAAAGGAAAATATAAATAGAGACTGCCACAAATCTGGGCTGCAGTTACTTCCTGTTTCCTCAGTTAATATTTCTCATTGGGATTTGCGTGTATGTGTGTGTGTGTGGGTGCATATTCCAGAACTGTGGAGACTCACCTTCCTTATGTGGGACAAAATGCGAGTCTCTGCAACATAAATCATCATCAAATCAAATGAAGAGTTGCTTTAAGGTTAGGCCGAGGTTAGAGTTAGATTAAGGAAGGGTTGCGATTAATGTTTATTGTTATGATTAGGTGGTGGTTAAGCCTCCAGGAAATTAATGTAAGTCTATGCAATGTCTCCAAAAGTGATGGAAACACAATTGCATGTGTGTGTGCGTGTGTGTGCGCGCGTGTGTGTGTGTGTGTGTGTGTGTGTGTGTGTAAGAGAGAGAGTAATGAAGATGACAATATATCTGATAATATCTGAATCTATTGGGAAGAGTACCATTCAATTTACTGAGCGACTCATGCTAGACAAAGATTGAACCCATGGATACTCCATGATGTTTTGTCAAGTGGTGCGAGTATTAAGTTAAAATGTCAACTTTGTGCTTACGAATAAAATTTGTTCTTGATATTTATGATCTCCCACAGAATGAATTGTACTTGTGGTGACATTTGACTTTTCCTGTGTCACTTTTCCTATAGCCGCCATAAGGCCAAAACATTAACTTTCTCCTATCACCCGAAAGAATGCTGATAGTGAAACGATTCAGCAATACTCAACGTTTAGTGACAGTAATGTGTAATAAAGTTTACTTACAACTGGAGTACAAAATAATGGTATATGCACTTCTGCATGCAATTTTTCCTTTACAGATCACAATCAACTTGTTTAAATGCTTGCAAATGGCAAAGCCTTATATTCCACACTCCCACAATCAACCATAAATAATCAACGCAAAATGCTCATGCATATACTTCTCCTCAGGATGAAAAACAAAGAAAGAATTAAAGCAGCACTGAGCGGGCCCTCGCACACCTGCGCAAATCGTGCATGAGGCCTTCACAACCATTTGCCAGCAGGTGCCGCTACGTGTATAAGTGAATATTGGCACGTCGGTGTATTAAGCTTCGCTTCACTTTGATCCAACAGCTGAAGTTTGGTGTAGACTGAACAATGCATAGTCGAGTTACAACAACTTCCTATTTCATGGCGAAGTGTGGAATTTTGCCCTGCATCCACGGAATGGGCAGTTCTGACTGCATTTGAGGTGTATCTGGTCAATTTGAGTGAAAAATGATCCCTGTAAATAGCCCAAAAAACATAAAAATTTGAATATTAATTCAAAATGTCCTGCTGGATTTATATCATGGCACCAAGGGATTAAACTCTACGTGCCTCCAACGACGGGCCTACCAAATTTCATTTCATCGAGTGAAACATAGAGTCAGCGTTATAGAGCCATTTTGCCACACCCAATACAAAACCTGTATCAAATATTACGATTCTCCTCTTGGGAAAAGAGTGCCAAGTTTCATGAGGATTTGAGCATCCCTACCCTCTCGAACACAACTTTTATTAAGGTCTTGAGGTTGCTCTGACCAAATTTGAGGAAGATCTGGTCAAACTGCTAGGATAAGTATATCCAAAAAGAGCGCTTGCCAGTATGTGGCAATATGATTGAGGATGAATATTGTCATATTAATCTATTTAAACCAGGAGGTTCATCATACCTGTAAAGATTGAGCCAGATTGGATTATGTATGTGGGAGGCAGAGGATCTCCCTGTTTTATGGCATGTCATTGAACTTTCAGGGGTCGTCATGCCCACACGGTGTGACAAAAACTCAAGCTTCAATAACTTCAGTAACTTTTGTTCATCATCTGAATAGCACATTTACCAAACAAAGGAGAAGTTTGAAAAACTATAATTTGTGGAATTGTCAAAAAAAAAATACACCAAAATCACACTTTTGAGCCAAAATGGCAGACTTCCTGTTGAGTTTGAGTTTTTGTGTGTCCTGTGAAACAGGGCCGAGGGCCTGTTTTATACTATTTTTTAAGGAGGCGCCGTTAAGTCGTTTTGCCATGCATTAAATGGATGTTATGGACACCCATAAAATATAATATATATTTCACCAGACCTGATGAGTGTGCAGAGTTTCCTACGTATTTGATTATGACAAGGCCTCCAAAAAGGTGATTTTGACTGAGGAACAATAGAAAAGAAAAATTTCAGTAGGGTCTTTGCGCCTTCAGTGCTCGGGCCCTAAAAAAGTTTGAGAGGTCAAAGACTACAGCAACTGTAAATGCAGCAACAAATAGGACAGTTCCAAACATTAAACGATGTAGTAAGAGGTGAGTGCCGAGAAGCATGCTACTGCTGACGTTATAGAGCATGAACCATGTGGGCAACAGACCAGAGCAAGTGTTAATCAATTTCATTGTATAGGCGACTGTGAAATGACAATAAAGACTATCTTATCTCTTAGTCTCATTTTGACAATAGTTAAATGAGTGAGGTCTTAAAGAAGTGATCGAACCACCTACCTGTCTATCTATGCACCTGCCTACCAACAGCCTTTCACAGGGTTAGACGGACATGTTAGCTGTTAGCAAACTAGATGCACAATAATGGCTGAGAAAGTGCTAAAATTTCCTTGCAAATCGATTATTATTATCATTACTGTTATTTCCATAATAGCCCATTACTAACAATAGCCATGTTCATTGTTTACATTCCTTATGATAATGTTTTAGGTGAGTGGTACGACTCTGATTCACATAGGTGGGAAGCCAACATTCCTTGCAGCAAAGCTATCTCTCTCAGCTAGTGGTTGTACATATTGCTGCTAACATATGAGTGAGAACTGATTTGTGGCTCTGTGTTGACCAGGATGACAAGAGGCACGAGTATGGACAGAAATATGTGTTACTAATGACTGAATTTGAGTCATATCATATTTGACTCAGTATGCACATGTACTTTGCTGCAAAGCTTGCAAATGATTGCAACATATACAGTTGATCATGCTCTATTTTGTTCCTTCTCTCTCTCTCTCTCTCTCTCTCTGCTGTAAGGTTTGAGCACTGTAAAACATAATGTGGTATTATTTCAAGCAGTGCAGATGTGACTGAAAAAAGCTGACTTGCGATAGAAGGTACATCTGCCAGTACTAGATGACCAGTATCCTACTAATTTCGTTGCAGCCAGATGCTTGATAAAAAAACAAAAAAACAATGTAACCTTTTATTAGCCTATCACCTACCAATACACCTGACCACCTGTTCTCTTCACACCACAATGCAATTTCTCTCCGTGGGTTGCTGTTTATTCTAATCCCCACAGACCAAAATGTTATGGTTCAGGCATAAAACTAAAGAAAATTTCCTCAGAAATAAAACTACAGTTTTCAACAGATTAAAGACCTAATGTTTTTAAAATATCTACCTCCCTTTGGTCACTGATACGTAGTTAAAAGAACATAGTCATTACATTAGCCTAAGTGAACAGCGGTGCGTATGCACTTGATTGCTCTACTTTAAGAATCAGATGTGTGTCTCAGTAAATTGAAACTGAATTTCAAGAAGTGAATTTGAATTGTAAGAACTGAATGTAGACGCATATGAGAGTTGAACTATTGGTGAGGATAAAACACAGTTTCAGAGCAAATCAGTTAGATTTCTCTTTCAATTTTACTGTAATGGGGGGCAGCTGTCGCCTAGAGGTTGGAGAAGCAGCTTATGATCGGAAGGTCGCTGGTTCGATTACCCCACCAGATGGGCAGGAAAAATTTGAGTGTGGTGGAGTGATAATGTCCCCACCCCCCATTAGCCAGCTGATGTGCCCTTGAGCAAGGCACTTAACCCCCAATATATGCTCCCCAGGCACTTGGTGCAGCCCACTGCTCCTGTGTGTTTTACTGCATGTTGCATGTGTGTGTGTTTCAATCAGTGATGGGTTAAATGCAGAGAAGTAATTTCCCATCTTGGGATTAATAAAGTAACTTAAATTTAGATTCAAGTGTAAGTGGCTCAAATTCAGTTTTTGATAGCACATATTTTTGCCCATACTGTATACAGGACTCAGCCCTCTCTACAACATGATGAGTCTTATTTCTTTAAAATACTTTCTGTACAAGCGGGTCACAATACTTGTTTCACAGTGTACTAACCTAAACAAATGTCAAAGCCTAATGGAGATCAACATAAACACTGTAGGACTACCTTTGTCTAGAACAGTGTGTTAAAGTGTTTGGCTAGTGTCAGTATGAAACATTTCCTTCAAGCAGTGATCATGCTCTAACTTAGTAAAGTTTAGCACATAACAAGAAAGTTTAGATTGGACAGTGGGAGTGTGTCTGTGATAGAGATGGAGAGAACGTGGGACAAATGAGGCTAATACAGCATGTAGTGTTTAATTTCCAGTAACTTTTCTAAGTGTTTGGGTTTAAACGGAGACAGCAGTGTAATAAACTTTTGGGAACTGAAAAGCAGGGACATGTATATCAGTCTAACAAAGGAAAGGATACAGAAGTGTGGACATAATGTATACTGTATTTGGGTCTGCAGAAATTTGTCATTCATTGACACTGGTTTGCTTTAGGTACTTTAACTTGACCAGAAAGCAGTGGGGCAGATAGAAAAGATCCTTTGCTACTGAGCTTGACATATCATATCATATCGTGCAACATATAAATGTTTCAGAGCTGCAATAGCAGTCTCCTTCATAAATGACAACAGGGTCACGTGGCAGCATGCAGTACAAAGGGTAAATCACTTACTAGACCGCTCAGTAGAGGTCTTCATAGGTCCACAAGAACCATAAGACCCGAGATCTGACACAGGATTTGTTGGGGCTTGGATCCACATTTATATGCTTAATCGGGCGCAGTGCTGTTGTTATTGTGTGCAACTTGCAACATTACATTAGGATGAGTATCTCAAAGAAATATTAAAGTCTCAGAACAGAGCCCATGCCAACAGTTGGGGAAACCAAAGCCGCTGGTCTGGCATGCACAGCATCTACAGGCGTGTGGATGGATGATTACAGGAGGGTCAGTTTCACACGTGTTGCATTGCATTACATAGACGGCATTTCGTACATTATTATTAAGGTGATATGTGCGGCGCATCTCCATTTCAGGGAAGAAATGGGACGGCTCTGAACCTGAAGACAAAACTGCTCGAGCAAATGTGTGAATTGGGTCTGACCCCTGTTGAGATCCACAGATTGCTGTTTGTCAGTGGACAAGCTGTAAATGTGCAGGCAGCGCTCTGCACTTGGGTGTATTACAGCAAGTACTTAATACAGTACTGAAGCACACTTTCAGAGCCTGCATTGAGCAATGTAAGGCATTTTTAACTTTCTGGATTACAACTCAAACAGTCTTCAGCACAAAGATGCAAAACGAGGTGGAATACTAAACTGGAGATGGTCAAATCTGTGCTTAGTGTATTTGAAGAAGTTCAGTCCATTCTGTTTGAACAAAGAGAGATGCATCTCATGAGTAACATAAACAAAGACATTCTTCAGCTGCTTGGAAAATTTCTGCAGACTTTGAAAGGCTGGCTCAAACTACTCTACATTCAACCTGATGTCCTACTGGAAAATCAAGCTGATGAGTCATTGATGAGTCATGTCGGCTGATCCACTACCCCTCCAGACACTGAAACACAGGTGAAAAGTAACTTTACCCTCTTCTAATTTCTGACTCATTACCTCTCTATATATGCATGTATGTACATAAATATCTATTAAACATTTAATTAGCTAATTAACTCATGTGACCATGTCATAATGTGCACCGCATTCATTGCCTTAGCTTAATATGGTTAGTTTAGCAAACATTCACTAATTAGCACTAAATCCAAAATACAACTGAAGGGGATGGGAATGTCATTACGGTAGTTTTTCAGGAATTAATCATAAACCACAGTGTTGGAAAAACTAAAGTTCTGACCTGATACATCACCTGGAAACCATGGAAGCTAAACATTTAGACAGCTGGTGGTGCTAGACAAAGACACACCAGTGCTGGTCTCATTTCAGTCTGAAAGCAGTGTGGCTCAAACCTGCTGTGGACCCTTCTGAAACAAATACAACTGTCTGACCGCCATCGGTGCTGAGACAGAATCTCTTCGGTTTAAAGGGACATCACATCATTAAGCCGCTCCACTTTCAGACACAAACATGTTTACAGGAGCCTGCAGTGCCCAACACACGAACTCAGTGTTTGGGTTGAGGAACTTTGTAGGCCACTCCGCAGGACAAAATAACAGCCTTTTCACTAGAGGTGTGGTTAATTCTCACTGTCTGCTTTGTCCCAAATAAATAGCTCGCTTTAACATGTTGTTAAACCTGCACCTTCCCTGTAACCACTGTGTGTCGGTGCTGAGAAGCATTACTCTGAAGACAAAACCTTATTGATTTGGCTCTTATTTGTGTAAAGACAGTTGAAAAAGTACAACTAAAAATACACAGGGCAGGTTAATAAAGTACGGGTGGAGGATCACAGTGCACTTATGAGTCAACATGATATTGTGGGAAAGGCTTTCTACATTTCTACTGCTAAGTTTAAAACAAGAACGAAATGACTTTTGTAGTGAGACAATTTTGTCAACCAGTGTCATATATGAACTGGACAAAACAATTTAACTGTAATCTGTTAACTTATTGCACACTACAGTGTGACTGATTTGACAACATCAGTATTTGAGAATTAAAGAGCCCATGTACACAGAGGGGTCATCACTTTTCAAATTTCCAAATTTCATGAACATGAATGATAAAATTGGAAAAACAATATGAAATGTTTGATGTGTTCATCTGAATCCCTTTATTTTTATAAATAAATATGTTTTTCTCTGTTTTGACTGTTCATTTAAAAAAGGTTCAACAAGATCAAAGGCTTACTTACTATACTTGACCTTGAATTACTTAAAATGACTTAAAAAATAAATTAAAAGATGGCAGGAGTGAGCAGTTTAGGAGAGGGCTCTGTTTAGGGTCCTAGAAATATTTGGTCCGGCCCTGTCAAGTGACTGTTTTTCCAAATTAAGCTATCATTGCGTAAATCGTACCTATGCTCGTCTCGCACGGCCCTTTCTGGGTCTGGGTGATGCCTTGCTGTCCTTGCTGCAGAGCGCTCTTGCTGGTAGCCTTCAGCTGGCACACATTGCCGTACGTCTTCCCGTCGCTTCCGCAGACTTCTTGGCTGAACTTGCATTCACAGACGCCCTTGGAAAACCGCTTTCCCGCCGGGTGTTTGCACTCCAGTCCGTCCCCGCACGGCAGATCGTCCTTGCGGCCGCACGGCTCTCCTTCTCCGTGCGCGCACACCAGGCAGCAGTTGCAGCGGTCTGGCACGTAGCCGCTGGGGCAGCTGGGGCTCAGACAGGTACTCACATCGCATCGCGTTGGACACTTGGCTTTCGGTTCTGCGTTGGCAGACTCCTTGAGGTAAAAGAACACAATTGTGTACAGGAGGACTTGCATTTTTTTTAAAGGAGGATTTTGACCGGATAGAAACTAAGAGATAAAGAAAAGTTTAAATGATCATATTCCCTGACTGCGCATCACTGTCGGGGGACTTTACAAAAGGAACTCCACATCCACGAAAGACAGAACAATAGATGCTCCCTCAATATTACAAACTACATCAGAATAAAACGACGCTGATGTTGGGACTTGAACGGTGCAGTATGTATCCGCGCGTACTTCCTGCGGCTTCAGTAAATCAGCAGTAGATTGAAAGAAGAGAGTTGATCTAATGTTTTCTGTCTTTCCTTCTCCCCAGCTGAGTGATCATCCGCTCACTTGGCAGCGTGAGCGGCTTCAGCAGTAAAGGCGGCTGTAGACGGGGAGGAGACGGGGGAGAGCCGCTGCGCTCCCGGGGGCGTGGCAACCAAACTCAAACTGTTGCCGGGTATGACCTCACAAAGTGTCTTACGAGTCACATTCTCTTTTATTACTAACAGATGTGGTGGTGGAGAGTCATAGGAGATGCGGTAGCCAAGATAGTAGGAATAATGGGGTCAGGAGTACAAGTCCTCTCAGTGCGCAAATGTTTGAACTTTCTACATTTTACGCAGTTCACTAACTATAAATGTTATTTCTCAATATTATTTTTATCTAAACATCTTTTCAAGGTATTACCGGGACAAATACATGAGAAAAAAGCTCTGCATTTTTTTTTTGCAGGGCTGTTGAAGATGGGTGCCCAGGTGGCCTCCCTCAGACGTCTTCCTGCACGGTCATTTAGTTTGTGTCATATTCCTTCAGTTTCTTAACGGTGGATTTAGCTGAACTCCAGGGGATGTTCAGTGACCTAGAATTCTTTTGTATCCATTCCCTCACTTATAATTTTCAGTAACCTTTTTTCCAGAGTTGCTTGGAGTGTTCTTTTGTCTTCATGGTGTAATTGCAGCCAGGAGTACTGATTAACCAGTGACTGGACCTTCCAGACACAGGTGTATTTATTGTATTTCACTTGAAACACATTCGCTTGGGTGATCTCCATTTGATTAACTGTTAGACGACTGGCACCATCTGGCTGGACCTCTGCTTATTTAGGTCAGTCACTTTAAACGAGGTCAATACTTATGCAATCACTTCATTTACATTATATATTTTAATACATTTTAATGACATAGTGAAATAGCGTGGTATTATGGCAGTTGTTGTCTTTATTGATAAACACCCACTGTTCCCCATGATAAGATAAGATAAAATAAGATAGGATAAGCCTTTATTAGTCACGCACTGGGGAAATTCGCATTGTCACAGCAGCACAAGGATAACAAAATAAAAGGTGCAGTCTGGTAGGTCGAGTAGAAAAATATACCAAGTAAAAAATTATGGGTATATTTACACCCTTTTCAAAAAGAAACTATCAATAACATATAATACACACACACACACACACACACACAGTATTTACAGTATTTCACAATTTTTAAATTGTCAGCAGTAAAAAAAAAGTTATAATGTGACTAAGGCAGAATTGTTCACAGATGAAGTAATGTTTTAAAGTTTTAAAAGTATGAAGTAGATGTATAAAGTGACTTGTACATGGTTCTTTTTCAGCACTGCTGATTATTTGCGTTATTGTTTACCAACTGTCACTCAACTGTAAGCTCAAACCTTCTTGCCAGACAAGAATGTTTATATTGGACAGTACTGAAACTGCATTACGTTCCAAGGATCTGAGTACTAAAGGATCTCAGTACTAAGAGTACTAATACTACACTGGGAAAATACTCCACTAGTATTCCATTGAAAATATTGCTGTGAACGTATATATCAAAGCTTATGTTATAAGCTCTTCATGTGTTTTGTATATAAACTGAGCAATATTATCATGTAAAAGACTGTAAGCCTTCCTACCCAATGGGTACACTACATAAACTCCTGAATCTCAGAGACAGAAGTAACTATACATGTAGTGTTTGGTGGCCCAGTGGTACGTCCAGACTGCAGGCAGCAGTCAGCTCCATGGACTTACTGTTTTGTTTTTTTTTTTTCTTTCTTTCCAAAACATGAAGTCATTCTTTGCTGCAGAGTAGGGATATGAGGACATGCTTTCATTTCAGTCCCCTTGTAAGGGCAATTTAAGACGACCTAACCACACACACACACTCATGTTTCCATCACTTTTGGGTCCATTACGTAGACTTACATTCATTTATTCATTTCCTTGACCTTAAATGAAGTCTTCATCTTAAAAGAGACATTTACCCATTTGTCTTATTATGATGACCATCACATCACTACATGTATTCCTTCACTTTTCACTTGAATACAAACTCTTCCAGTTTGTTTTTGGTACACTGACCTAATAGTTTGGCTGTAAGGCCCTTTACAGGTATGATGCGTTGGTGGTGTGGCTTTGCATGCAGCTGTGTACGTACATATACACATACATAATCTTGAATCCCTTGGTAAATTCACTCGACCCCTAAAAATAACCAAGATTCATGAATCACCCTCTTCATTAACCTGGATCTGTTGAGTCCTTGGCCACACTTCTTGCTAAGAATCCACATAAATACAAAATTATGCATTTTGCCATTCATAAACTCCTTATAATCTACCCCATTCATTCTAAGTAATCGTTGCAACAAATAACATAAATTACATGGACGGGCAGTGGTTGCTATCTTATTTGTCATCAGGGGACTCAGGCATCCGACTTAGTCGAGTTAGAAAAACTTCCTGCATGGCCGGAAACACAGCTGATCTGGTTCAGTTGTATCAGGCTGTAACCAACTGAACCAAGTGAGTGGGCAGGACTCACTGTGCCAAATCCGGATCAACAGGACTCATGACTATATGTATTTATAAATATCTCCATATACAAATCCACTTTCAACCCCCTCACCACTGGAACGACTGTTGCTTTTACCTGCCACATCTTTTCTAGCTCCTCTTTCAGCCCTTAGTATTTCCCAAGCTTCTTCTTGATGTTGCTGTCGCTTGGGATTGTTACATCTCTCACCATTGCCTTCTTCTGTTTGTCAACCACCACAATGTCTGGCTGGTTCTCCATCACCATTTTGTCAGTCTGGATCTGGAAGTCTCACAGGATCTAAGCTTGGTCATTCAACATTCAAGATTCAAGACTCTTTATTGTCATTATGCAAGAATAACGAAATTTTGTGCAGATTCTCGGCTTAAAAACACACTTATAAATAGTCAGCAGAAAATTAAAATTGCACACTTAAGAAAAAATATAAAAATATAAAATACAAAAAATACATGTAGATAAAGTGCACTTAGTGCCGGTGCCAGTCTATGGTATGCTATGTGTGTGTATGCAGATAGACGGAGGAGTATGTGTGAAGTCCTGTGGGGGGGTGGGACGTGAGTGTTTCACTGTATGGGGGTTATTGCTTTAACAGCTCTGGGGAAGAAGCTGTCCCTGAGTCTGTTTGTGCTGGTTTTAATGTTCCTGTACCGCTTTCCTGATGGAAGCGGTACAAACAGTTTGTTGCGTTTGCGGGTGGGTGGGATCTGTGACAATGCGTCTTGCCTTCTTCTGGACTCGGGCAGTGTAAAGTCCAGATCTGTCCAGATCTGGTAGACTGCAGTCCCTGCAATCCCCTGTGCTGTCCTCACCACCCGGGCTAAGTCCTTCCTGTCCTGTGCAACTGCCATACCACACAGTCACACTGAGACAAGGGATGCTTTCGATTGTGGCTCTGTAAAAGTTCATGAGCAGCTGAGTAGACAGTCCAGTCCGTTTCAACTTCCTGAGAAAGAAGAGCTGTTGTTGGGCCTTTTTCACCAGGTGTGAGGTGTTCACTGACCAGGAGAGGTCAGAGGAAATGTGGATGCCCAGGAACTTAATGCTGTCCACCCGCTCAACCGCCTCCCCAAGCATACAGACGGGAGCGTGATCGGTCTTCCTGGACCTCCTGTAGTCCACTATGACCTCCTTGGTTTTGCTGATGTTCAGGATGAGGTTGTTCCTGGAACACCACTGTATCAGGTTCTGGACCTCGTCTCTGTAGTGGGTCTCATCATTGTTAGATATGAGACCCACCACAGTGGTGTCGTCCGCGAACTTAACGACCCTGTTTGTGGGTTGGATAACAGAGCAGTCGTGTGTGTAGAGTGTGAATAAGGCAGGGCTGAGTACACAGCCCTGCGGCGTGCCCGTGTTGAGGATCAGTGGGGCAGATGTAGACTCCCCTGTTGGTGAGGAAGTCCCTGATCCACAAGCAGAGTGAGTCTGACAAACTCAGGGTTTCAGGGCCAGCATATCCGGGGGGATGGTGTTGAAAGCCGAGCTGAAGTCCACAAATAGCATCCTAACATAGGTGTTAGGATGCTGCAGGTGAGTCAGGGCCGTGTGAAGTGCTAGCAAGACAGCATCCTCTGTAGAACGGTTCTCCCTGTAGGCGAACTGCAGACTGTCCAGGCCAACAGGGATGGCGTCCTTGATGTATCTCAGGAGGATCCTCTCGAAGCACTTCATAATAACCGGGGTCAGAGCGACAGGTCGGTAGTCCTTGAGGCAGGTTATGGTTGATTTCTTGGGCACAGGCACAATGATGGAGGACTTCAGGCACACAGGGACCGTGGACAGCTGCATGGACAGGTTGAAAATGTCCAGAAAGACTTCTGCCAGTTGGTCAGCGCATGACTTCAGTGTGCGTCCTGACACCTTATCTGGATCTGCAGCCTTGTTGATGTTGATCCTCCTCAAAGCGGAGGTCACTTGGTGCAGCTGCAGGACGAGAGGCTGCTGTTGCACATCTGGCTGAGGAAGGTGTGCAGTTCTTCTGCTGCTCGGAGAGTCGAAGCGTGCGAAGAAGCTGTTTAAGGTGTCAGGTAGGGTCGGGTCATGGCTGACCTGCTGGTCGTTGCGCTTGTGGTCCGTGATGGTCCTGATGCCTTTCCACATGTTACGTGGATCGTTGTCATTGAAGTGCTCCTCAATGCGCTGCTTGTACCTGTGTTTTGCCAGCTGGATGCCCTTTTTCAGTTCTTTCCGGGCCCTGCTGTAAGCCAGCCTATCTCCTGACCTATAGGCTGCATCCCGGGCTTTTAGCAGGGGCCACACTGTGTCGTCCACCCATGGTTTTTGATTAGGAAAAACCGTGATTGTCTTTGTGGGTAGGACAGCATCAGTACAGAAGTGAACATAGGACAGCATAGCTGACGTGTATTCCTCCAGGTCAGTGTCTGCTTTGAACACTCCCCAGTCTGTGTGCTCAAAGCAGTCCTGTAGGGCTGAGGAAGCCTCCTCAGTCCAAACCTGTATGGTTCTTCCATTCTGACCTCAGGACTTCCAGTCCATACTTCCAGCACAAAATGTTCCTGTACACTATGCCAACCACTTGGTTATGGTGTTCCATATATGCTGTTCCCACCTGCATCTTACACCCTGTTGTTATGTGCAGAATTGTCTCAGGGTCATCTTTGCACCGCCTGCACCCAGGGTCTCGTCTGCTGTGGTAAACCCCAGCCTCTGTTAATCTCGTATTACCTGTTCTTGTGCGGCCATGATTCGTGAATCTGTGTGTCTTTCAATCCAGTCTTTTCCAGCAATTAGTAGGATTTATTGATATCAGCCACTTCTTCTGTCTGTCTGTGGTACATGCCATGCAATGGCTTGTCCCTCTGTGATGGTTTGTCCTCCTCCTCCTCCTCATCATCATTTCCAGTTTTCTGCTGCTTGATGTATTCACTTAGCAGTTCATCTTTGGGGAACATCTTCCTGATGGACTCCTGGATCTTTGTTTCATCCTGGACAGTGGTTCTGACATCGGCCTCGGCCTCTCTCGTTCCACTTAATGTACAGTCTCAGGGTGTTGGACTTGAGGTGAAACCCTCGTGCATTGTGAGGAGCTTCCTTGTCTTGATGTCAGTGGCCTCCATCTCCTCCTTTGGCCAACTTATTATACCAGCGGAGTATTTGTGATGGGCAGGGCATATGCGTTCATTGCCTTGTACTTTCAATCAGAAGCCCCAGATGAAAGATAAAACAGCAAGGATGTGTACGTCGCCCGGATTGGCGTTACCGGGGCCTCACCCTGGAGCCAGGCCTGGGGTTGGGGCTCGCAGGCGAGCGTCTGGTGGCCGGGTCTCCGCCCACGGGACCCGGTCGGGTACAGCCCGAAGAAGCGACGTGGGCCCGCTCTCTCGTAGGCCCACCACCCGCGAGAGGGTTCAGAAGGGGCCGGTGCAATGTGGTTTGGGCGGCAGCTGTGGACGGGGATCCCGGCGACCCAAACCCCGGACAAAAACTCTAGCTATGGGGACATGGAATGTCACCTCACTGGGGGGGAAAGAGCCCGAGCTTGTGCAGGAAATTGAGCGGTACCGGCTAGAGATAGTCGGGCTCACTTCCACGCACAGCCTGGGCTCTGGAACCCAACTCCTGGAGAGAGGCTGGACTCTCTTCTACTCTGGAGTTGCCCATGGTGTGAGGCGGCGAGCTGGTGTGGGCTTGCTTATAGCCCCCCAGCTTAGCCGCCATGTGTTGGAGTTCTCCCCGGTGAACGAGAGAGTCGTTTCCCTACACCTTCAGGTTGGGGATAGGTCTCTCACTGTTGTTTCGGCCTATGGGCCAAACAGCAGTGCAGAGTACCCGGCTTTCTTGGAGTCCCTGGGAAGGGTACTGGAATGTGCTCCGACCGGGGACGCCATAGTTCTACTGGGGGACTTCAATGCCCACGTGGGCGACGACAGTGATACCTGGAGGGGCGTGATTGGGAGGAACGGCCTCCCTGATCTGAATCCGAGTGGTGTTCTGTTGTTGGACTTCTGTGCTAGTCACAGTTTGTCCATAACGAACACTATGTTCAAGCATAAGGATGTCCATCGGTGCAAATGGCACCAGGACACCCTGGGCCGGAGGTCAATGATCGACTTTGTGGTTGTGTCATCTGGCCTTCGGCCATATGTCTTGGACACTCGGGTGAAGAGAGGGGCTGAGCTGTCCACCGATCACCACCTGGTGGTGAGCTGGATCCGCTGGTGGAGGAGGAAGCCGGACAGACTTGGCAGACCCAAATGTGTTGTGAGGGTCTGCTGGGAACGTCTGGCGGAACCCTCCGCCAGAGGGGTCTTCAACTCACACCTCCGGGAGAACTTTGACCAGATTCCGAGGGAGGCTGGGGACATTGAGTCCGAGTGGACCATGTTTTCCACCTCCATTGTGGAAGCTGCTGCTCGGAGCTGTGGCCGTAAGGTCTCTGGTGCCTGTCGTGGCGGCAATCCCCGAACCCGGTGGTGGACACCGGAAGTAAGGGATGCCGTCAGGCTGAAGAAGGAGTCCTATCGAGCATGGTTGGCTTGTGGGACTCCTGAGGCAGCTGACGGGTATCGGAGGGCCAAGCGTGCGACAGCCCGAGCGGTTGCGGAAGCAAAAACTCGGGTCTGGGAAGAGTTTGGGGAGGCCATGGAGGAGGACTATTGGTCGGCCTCGAGGAAATTCTGGCAAACCATCCGGCGCCTCAGGAGGGGGAAGCAGTGCCCTGCTAATACTGTTTACAGTGGAAGTGGGGAGCTGCTGACTTCGACTGGGGATATTGTCGGAAGGTGGAAGAAATTCTTCGAGGACCTCCTCAATCCTGCTGACGTGTCTTCCGTTATGGAAGCAGAGGCTGAGGACCTTGAGGCGGGTCCATACATTGCCCAAGCTGAAGTCACTGAGGTAGTTGGGAAGCTCCTCGGTGGCAGAGCTCCGGGTGTGGATGAGATTCGTCCTGAGTACCTTAAGGCTCTGGATGTTGTGGGGCTGTCTTGGCTGACACGACTCTGCAACATCGCATGGCAGTCAGGGACAGTGCCCTTGGACTGGCAGACTGGGGTGGTGGTCCCTCTTTTTAAGAAGGGGGACCGGAGGGTGTGCTCCAATTACAGAGGGATCACACTCCTCAGCCTCCCCGGGAAAGTCTATGCCAGGGTACTGGAGAGGAGAATCCGGCCGATAGTCGAACCTCGGATCCAAGAGGAACAATGCGGTTTTCGTCCTGGTCGTGGAACACTGGACCAGCTCTATACCCTCCGCAGGGTGCTTGAGGGTTCATGGGAGTTTGCCCAACCGGTCCACATGTGTTTTGTGGACTTGGAGAAGGCATTCGACGTGTTCCCCGTGGCATCCTGTGGGAGGTGCTCTGGGAGTATGGGGTCCGGGGTCCTTTGCTAAGGGCTGTGCGGTCTCTGTACTCTCGGAGCAGGAGCTTGGTCCGCATTGCCGGCAGTAAGTCAGACCTGTTCCCAGTGCATACTGGCCTCCGGCAGGGCTGCCCTTTGTCACCGGTCCTGTTCATTATTTTTATGGACAGGATTTCTAGGCGCAGCCAGGGGCCGGAGGGTGTCTGGTTTGGGAACCACAGGATTTCATCTCTGCTTTTTGCGGATGATGTTGTCCTGTTGGCTTCATCAGGCCAGGACCTTCAGCGTGCGCTGGGGAGGTTCGCAGCCGAGTGCGAAGCAGCTGGGATGAGAATCAGCACCTCTAAATCCGAGGCCATGGTTCTCGACCGGAAAAAGGTGGTCTGTCCCCTTCAGGTTGGAGGAGAGTTCCTGCCTCAAGTGGAGGAGTTTAAGTATCTCGGGGTCTTGTTCATGAGTGAGGGAAGATGGGAGCGTGAGATTGACAGGCGGATTGGTGCAGCGACAGCAGTAATGGGGTCGTTGTACCGGCCCGTCGTGGTGAAGAGAGAGCTGAGCCGCAAGGTGAAGCTCTCAATTTACCAGTCAATCTACGTTCCTACCCTCACCTATGGTCATGAACTTTGGGTCATGACCGAAAGAACGAGATCTCGGATACAAGCGGCTGAAATGAGCTTTCTCCGCAGGGTGGCGGGGCGCTCCCTTAGAGATAGGGTGAGGAGCTCTGTCACCCGGGAGGAGCTCGGAGTAGAGCCGCTGCTCCTCCACATCGAAAGGAGCCAGTTGAGGTGGCTCGGGCATTTGTTCCGAATGCCCCCTGGACGCCTTCCCGGGGAGGTGTTCCGGGCATGCCCCACCGGGAGGAGGCCCCGAGGAAGACCCAGGACACGCTGGAGGGACTATGTCACTCAGCTGGCCTGGGAACGCCTTGGGGTCCACCCGGAAGAGCTGGAGGAAGTGTCTGGGGAGAGGGAAGTCTGGGTATCCCTGCTCAAGCTGCTGCCCCCGCGACCCGGTCCCGGATAAAGCGGAAGAAGATGGATGGATGGATGGATGGACTTCTCAGGATCTACATCACTCGGTAAGTATTTAACTATAGCTGACCTCCTTGCAGCCTCCTCTTGGTTTCCATTTGCCTGCAGGATCCCAAGGTACTTGGGCTTTACCCAAGCGGTCCTGAACTTTTGTAATGTTGCCTTCTGGTGGTTCAGCCCCCTTCATTCCTAAATGTTTCTATTGTAATTGCTTTGCTCAACAACTGCATGCAGACTCCCTAGATCCTAACCTGATAGAGAATCTGTAGGGATCCCTGGAATAAGCTGAATGTTTTGGTGGGTGGTGTGTGTTACAGAACATCCACATGATTGCTAGAACCCAAGGTTTCTCCACAGAACATCTCACCTGTAAGCGGTTTTAATGTTGAGGCCATGTATACAATATAGACCTGCTCAATTTGGAAAGTGTCCTACAACTTTTGATGTAATTTGGTGGTATATATAAATACATTGAACTGACCTGTCATGTATGGAGCTTTTTAAGCTCTCAGAAAAGAAACGATGCTGTGTGTGGGAAGACTGTGAAATACTGTGGCAACACCACAATAACAACGCTATGCAATGACTTTTTTTTTATTATTATTAACCTTTTGTACAAAGTATCAACATCCTATAGGTATTGTGATACCAGCTTGAGTTTTACCTGGGGGTATATTTAATAGGAATGTATTTTATTGCACATAAACCCAACTTTTCATTTGTGAAAGAATGATTATGAGGGTTTTTTTTTTTTTAATTCAAAATTTTTGAAATGTGAAACATTTCTTCTGTTGTTACAACACACACTCGGTGTAAATCTGTCAGACAGTATCACTCATGTTCAGATCATGCTCAGACTACAAAAACAAGACACAGGTTATAAAAACTGGAATTTTCCAGGGTCTGAGATGATCTCTCTTAGTAAAAATTTGGTTTCTGTCAGGATCTTTAACATGCTTCTCACATGGATTGGAGAATACTGCAAGAACCGTTTCACACGCACATGCATGCATGCACACACACACACACACACACGTACACTTGTACACACACAAGCAGATGTGAGACTGTTTTTAATTCTTGCTTTCCTCTGACAGGCTGACAGTCACAGGGGGGAGGTTGGCTGTGAACTGCACATATTCATGGATCAATGACAGTCCAGGTTTGTTTGGACAGACAAGAGGGGTGTTGACAGAGACACATGTATCTCAGCCAGCCGTAGGAGTGTTTATTTGAAATAGGTCTGTCACTTGAGGAAACACAGGGCTCCCTGTTCAGCAGGCATACACACTGTTTCTGAAGGAAATGAAGAGATACAAACAGTGCTGTACTATTACCCTACTGCTACTATTTTGTGGGTCCCACTTGTGCTGACAAAACAACATCAACCTGTCAGGAGAAGGGACACAAGAACACTGGTTGTAATTCGTGGTCACCAGCATCGAAATGTTGGAGGGATCAAAATGGCAAAAGTTGGTAGTGTATATCAAAGATAATCCACGATTTCCAGAACCCAAGGTTTCCCAGCATAACATTGCACTGTAAACAGACGGTTAATGCTTTTGACTTTAGTGGCTGATTGGTGTATGTGTACACAAAAGAAAATAAGAGACCTTGTGATATGCCACTTTATGGTGCTTTAATTAAAGCCACTATAAAGTAAGCTAAAGACTTACTTAGGTGCCATCTAGTGATCATAATAAGAATCACAGTGTATCAGATAGCAATGTGCCAGTTAAACAAAATAAAACAAAACATAATGCCATTAGCAATTATTCTAACTACTTCATATTTATCATTTCGTATAATGTTAAAGACAAAAATCCATGTGACGGTTTAGTTTTAAATCATTTCACCCTTTAAATGCTATTATTTTGTCAAGCCTGGCAATTACTGGAGAACTTGTAGGCTGAATAGCTGTGATTGTTAAATTCTTTTTAAGACTAGGACCCCAAAGCAGAGGCGTGCACACTGCCGAGTGGGAACAGAAGGTTCTTTTAGTCACTCTACAAACAAAATCCAGAACAAAAGCAGGCTGAGGGGGCAGGGAGCTGGCTGGCAGGAAGAAATCTTCTGCAGCATAACACAGGAGAATCTCTATTCAGGTAACACAAGAGCACAGCATGCAGCAGCAGAGCATAGAACAATCTGGCAGCAAGCAGAAGTGCAGGCCGGGCTTATAAAGTGGAGGGAATAGGCTGATAGGACTCAGGTGTGCCTCTGCTGCCAAACGGAGGAGCCAGCCACACCCCCTGCCACACACAGGCTCTGCAAAAAGAACAGGGGGAACAGAGAGAGCACAAGGAGAAACACGCAACAAAAAACATACAAAGCCAAGCCATAACAGTGATGTACCTAAAGATGCACTTATGTCCAAATGGGAGTCTGTCAAAGGACAGCACCGTCAGTAATGCTGTCATTAAGTTGTTGCAAAAAAAAAAAAAAAAAGTAACAAATTTGGGGACAATTACTTTAACTGTAGCCAAAGTACTACAACAGCCCTTTACTGCTTAACAGACGTTTCAGTCTGAGCAAAGACAGGTTTCCATTTTGCCTCCGGTTTCTTTTTGAAGTCGTGGAAGCCCAGCTCACCTTCTGATGACCCCACACATCGTCACGGCTTAACACAGAAGCTCCAGAGGACTCCTTGACTGATTTGTGTTTATTATTCAACAAGTTTAGCAGTTCAGCATTTGCACTCACACCTGTCATGACAAACAAGTGCAAACGTAACTGGTAATTTTGCAGTCAAGGATGACAAATTCCTACACAACATAAAATATCCATTTCTGTCAAATTGTACTGTTTATTCACATGGAAGCAGATTGCTATGGACAGCAGGTAAGACGCTCTCCTGACAGCTTTTAAATTTCTTTTTATTTTATTATTTCATTTTAATTTATTATTTATATGGTGCCTTTATAATGTATCTCATGACACTTTTCAAACAGAGGAGGACCATATTCTTTAATATTTTTAATATACAGAGACCTAGCATTCCACCACGAGCAAGCACTTGGTGACAGTGGTGATGAGTTGTAATCAGTTGGGTAAGCGAGAGAAATAATAATAATATTTATAATCATCATCATCATCATCATAATACGAAAATATGACAGCATAATAATAGTAGCAGTCAGCACCAAGAAGGACAACAGCAGGAGGTCCAGCCACAATCCATGGGCACCTGTGAGAGAGAAACACACACACGACGACTTTGGAGAAGATACCAAGTTAGTAAAATACATTAATGGGGCATGAATGTGTACGGAAGGAGGGGACAGGAGGAGTGAGATGCTCAGTGGATCATGTTTTTTAATTAGTGAGATATGTTCAGGTCTGCTTTATGAAGGAGTGAAAGCAAACACTAATGAGATCGTCCCTGTCAGTTCATGAGGTTTTCCAAACTAAACCATTAAATAGCTGTGAAAACCCATAGAACTAATTTGCTGATGTAGACAAAGGAAAAGCTCACTGGTCGGGCAGACCGATTGATGGGGGTTGATTTTTAAGCTACTTGGTAAATTTTAGAGAACAATTGTGGTTATTGTTAAAAGCGATCAACAACAACAAAAACACTGACAGTTGGTAGTGGAGGTGATATGAACCTATACCGCTTATCCGTCAGGGTCGCGGGGGAGCTGGAGCCTATCCCAGCTGACTACAGGCGAGAGACGGGGTTCACCCTGGACTGGTCGCCAGTCAATTGCAGGGCCAACACACAAAGACAAGCAACCACACACTCTCACACTCACACCTAGGGGCAATTTAGAGTAGCCAATTAACCTAATGTGCATGTTTTTGGTATTGTGGGAGGAAGCCGGAGTACCCGGAGAAAACCCACGCAGGCACAGGGAGAACATGCAAACTCCACAGAGAAGGGCCCAGGCTGGGATTCGAACCTGGAACCCTCTTGCTATGAGGCGACAGTGCTTGGATTTCAGATGTAAAATATAAAATGTGCTGCTTTCCAGTCTGAAAAGAAGAGACATTTCTTTTGAACTTGAGACTTTTGAACTACTGGTATTGATACCTGGCCCCACCTGATTTCATAAAGCCTTTCTGACAGAAAAAGCGGAAGCTTTATACTTCTCACAGCACGCCACAAACAGCTGCAGGTCAGTGGTGCTGCCACTGGAAACCTTGAAAAGAGAAATTTGAAATGGGAATACAGAATGCGGAAAAAAACACTTCCAAAAACACCTTTCCACTTCATGGTTCTATATTAATCAGTGTCAAACCCCACACTCTATATACCCTCTGTCTTTCACTATATTAACCACTATCTAAAAGCAATCAGTGGAATGGAGAATAAACCCTGATGGACCCTGTTTGTACACTGAAGGTAGTGAACACCACAAGAGCGGGTGCTACCAGAGATCATATAGCATTTCACTGTATATGGTAGTGTCTGAGCAATGATTTAGAACAATGCAAAAATTTAAATGTGAAAATATTTTTATTGATTAAGTCAAATTGTCTTATGTATTTCCACAAGCTGTTGCTTTGTCTAATGGATAGTCAAAGGTAGAAGTACAAAACAGCATTGTCTCCTGTCTCCTTAAAATCTGCATTTTTACCCCTTATTTCTTTTTCTTTATTCCTTTTTTTTACATTAGTTAGATCTAATGATGGGTAAGTAATATTAATACAGCAATTTTGTGTACTTTTTATACATGTGCATATAGTGATACATGCTAAGTATAAATCAAAACAAAAAAAAATCACGACCTTACCACATGTGCCCCAGAAAAAAAACAATAACCTACAACTACGAGAAGGTTTCACTTTGAGACCTGAGCAAACAATAGAGTTGAATCTTGATTTCTGACACTTAAAGTTTAATAATGCAGTAGGTGATTAGACACTGTCCAAGTGAAATCTTTAAAATGGGCTTTGGAGTCAGTTGAATTTGTGCTACAGTCTTAATGTAAGGCTCCTCATGAAACAAGTTCACTCTACCAAAAAAGAACATTCATTCAGCTGCCAAGTGTTTTTTTTCCACTTCACATTTTTTTTTTTTCCAAAGTGTCTTTCCTATTGTCTGGCAATCTTGGACTGTGAGGGGCTGCTATAATGCTGATCCGGTGAGATATTAATCCTCCTCACATTCAGCTCTGCAGCAAATCTTCTTGCCTTCTGATAAAAGAAGAGAGAGAGCTCCCGGTCTACTAGGAAATTGTGGTAGATAGTGGCGAGGCGGGTACACAGATGCAACTGAGACCTCTTGTTGCCCAGATCCATGGCTGCAGCGAGAGCCAGGTGGTAGTAGCCTGCAGCATCAAATGGGTCCTGCACATATAACAGAAAAATATACACTCCCTTAAAAAGGTACAGTTTAGTTAAATTATTGGTGATTATATTTCATACAAATATACAAACAGAAAACTCAACAATACACTAAGAGGTGCAGATTCCTGAGTCACATCACTATTGAGTCAAAATTGAGTTAAGAATGTCATGAAGAATGAATCTCAAAAACAAAAACACCCCATCTTCACGTATAATGACAGATTTAGGAGTTGCAATACAAAGTTTAGGACTTGGACTTGGTTTGGGTTGGCTGGTTCGGACTTATATATAATAAAAATAGAAATAACAGCCAAGACTTAACAGTTTTGAACTGCAAAACAGTAATGTCCCATCTTTGGCACTTTTTACAAGAATTACCTGAGACATAAGCTTTTCAATTTTGTGACTCATTCAGTAGGTTCACTGTGCCTGATGTGAAGGATGTGGTAGCAGACCCTGGGCATTTTTGTGGCTGTGAGCATTGCATTCTAAGGAAAATATCTACTTACTTGAAGCAATTTTATCCCAAAATAAGACTCTACTTCTCTCTACTTCTGTACACAAACTCATGTCTGTAAATAGGTTTTTTCTTCTATACACATTACTCTGAACAAACCCAGACAACTTGTGGATGCATTAGCTTGTAATACATAGCTGCGTATATACTGAACACATTTTTTCAATTTTTAACTTTCAGAAAAGAAAGCTCTCTGATAGTTACTGAGCCATCAGAAAATACAAATGCCAGAGAAGTTACTATTTGGAGACTAAGTGCTATGGCAGAGGAACTAAATTTCGACCATGGTTCCTCCATTAGAAACAAGCTAGCACATTCAATAGAGCTCCAAACCCAGTCAGAATAATAAATGGCAAAATCTTATTTTGGCAAGGATGCAAAATTCAGTGTTTATTATTACATATTTGGGGCTTTGTTTATTTTACATTTTAACATTTAATACCTTACCTTGAGGTCATAGAATATGATGTCCCCAAGTGTCTGGTACACCCTGACATAGTACAGTGTTTCCTCATCAAACACAAGAGGTGTTGGACAGAGGGACAGGGCCTTCAGGTAATAGTGTTCAGCCAGTTCATACTGGTCTAGACAGTGGTACAGAGAAGCCAGGCGGTGATAAGCCACTCGTTCATTCAGACGCTCACCTGTATGTAGAACCAAACAAAAAGGTGAGATATCGATAAGTTCCACACTGCTCGTGGCAGGGTCTATGGGTGGTGATGATGGTGATGATATTCTGCGCCTATAGGTTATTAGAGCGCCAGGGGTCTTCCCATTATACACTGAGCTTCATGGTTGGACCTCCTGCTGTGATCCTGCTCGACACCGACTGCTATTATTAATCTTTACTCATATTTCTACATTCTTATTGTCATTCACATTATGGCAATTACTGTATTAATATTAGTTATTGTTCCACTATTTCTGTTATTATTGCTTTTGCATCTCTGTCTGTGATCTGCCCCCCTCCCATTGTCCAACCCATCAAGGCAGATGGTTGGACACCTGCTCTGAGAATTTTACCTTTGACTTCTAGAGGGCAGTTTTTCCGCACCACTGTCACCATAGGGGAATGTTGGGTCTCTCTGTATTTGGTTTTTAGTATGGTTTAGACCTGCTTTATTCCATGAAAATGGTTGTCTTCACACCCTGACTTTAGAGCCACGATAAAGACAAAAGAATCCAAACAAACCTCTCTATGTGGCTGTTTTTAAGGCTTCCACAGAGCATTGACCTCAACTCCATCCAATGCCTTTGGGATGATTTGGAATGGAGATTGCGAACCAGGCCTTTTCAGCTAACATCAGTGTCTGATTTTGGACTATTTGTAAGGTCAGCCCCATACCACACTTGAATTCAATAATAAAGAAGTGTGTCCTTTGTCTGCATAGTGTATTTTATGTACAGGTATTTGCATTTTTTCTAGTCACAACAAAAAGTCAGTGGTATGGAAGAATGGTGAATAAAGAGTTTAACTTTTTAATTAATTTTGAATTTTGATTAATTTTGATTAATGTAAGTTGAAGAAAGACAGTATACTGGCCTTTTAACAGCTACCTCTAATAAGGAAGTCAGGACTCACAGGTTTCTGCTGCAGTGGTCATGGGCCAAGGAACCAAGAAATATGCAATTCTCTCACACTCATATCCTGCAATGCTGCTCAGTACATGCATTGGACACCAAAGTTGTTATTCTGTAGCCTACTAGAATATAGTTTTTTGTCAAGAATACCGTTGATGGTCCTATTGCTGCTGAAAATAACAAATAACAAATCCTATGCCATCTTACATGGTTTGTACTGGCTTGTGTGTTTCATTTGTTTTTGCAAGTTTGTATTTTTAACACTCCTCCTGTGACAAATGTGATGAGCCTGATCTAAGATCTTAGTGCAAATAAAGGTTTTTGGCAGGGATATGGCATGATTTGCAGTTTGTGATGGAAACATAAAAGCTCAGCTGACATGAACCTGGCTTTCTTCATTAATACTTTGAGATATGTAATTCCACAGACAACAGTAGGTTTATGTAATCTAACTGCATTATATACAAAACTTCATGGATTATATCACAAGTGACTGACAGAAATTATAATTATAACCATAAGTTGCTTTAAAAAGGGGGGGGGTGTATAATCATAAATTACAATAATAAACTGATAGAATTTTTTCCATACCTAGAGGTTTTCCATACCTAGAGTGATACTGATGTCCAGTGCAGTCTGAGCAAACTCCACAGCTTCCCCATACAACTTGAGACTGAGCATCAGTTCAGTCAGTTTATTACACAACCTCAGCTTGGTATGAACACTGCTGCTCTTCCCTGCAATAGGCAGTGCACGGTCCTACACAGTGGAATACACAGAGATACGTTATAATAGGCTTTAAGGATAGCACCAATTTTTCTTCTTTTTTTTTTTCAAAGTAGGTCTGGTTTTCTTAGTTTTGGCCATCATTCAAACAATAATATGGATAGGTATAGCACAAAAATGAAGGCCTAAGGTGGCATAATGGCTAAAAATTCAGAAGGTAGGACAAGATAATACACAATAATTGAGAATGTTTTAATAAAACATGGATAAATAGTATAAACTTACATCAGAACCAAATTGTTTGAATCGTTTGTTTTATTCAGCCTGTACCTTGTAGAAGGTGACAGCCTTGTGCTGGTCCTGGCAGCTGTTGAAGAAAATATCTCCTGCAGCTTCCAGAAGCTTCAGGGTGAACATGGTATCTCCTGTACTCAGAGCGATGTCCTGAGCTACCTGACAACACCATCAACAAAAATGCAAGCTTTCATTCACTCTGAGTTTTAATTTAACTGTCAAAGACTGTATAAAATGACTGCTAACCGAGCAGCTGCTTAGAGTCAAAAGAGTCCTGTTCATTTTCTGAAAAAACCTATTGATTCTAGTTTTTGGGGTGGAATTGCATGTACTGCACATACGGCATTTATCCCATAATGTTCATCAGTACAAGAATTGAGTCATGTCATATTCACCACTCTTTTTCTCAGCTTCTCTTCATAATACAACAGTGTTTTCAACTCACAAAAACTCAACACTTCTGTCTTCATAAGAGTCCCTTGAGGCACATTTGTGATTTGTGATATTGAGCTATAAAAATAAAATTCACTGCAGCAACAGAAGAGGACTCTAGCAATGTAGTTATTAAACTATAAAAGACCACATTTACTCAACAACTTGGTTAGAGAAACAAACACACTCCATCCAACAGCTCAGCTTTATCTATCTTTAACTATCCTCTAGCAATCAATTAATAAGTAAATATTTATAAAATAACCTCAATGTTTATTTTGAATTTTAAAGTTGAATATAAACCAAAATGCTGAATGTAAATTCACTCCTATTTTTTGATAAACATAATGAGAGAGAAAAGTGACTAAAGTGTCAGACATAAAATTCTGGTGATCCATTTATGACTTGTGAACATGTGAAAAAAGGTTTTTGGAAGAAGTATTTAATTTATAATTTGTTTTCCATCTGTGAAACAGGTGGGGGGCGGGCAAGTACAGTACCACATGTGTCCTAAAGTAGAGTTTTCACAAAATCAGATTTTCACTATTCAATTATCTTGACCAAAGGAATTCAGGATTAATATCATCGATCAATATTAATCAATATCGCCACAATATTTATAAAAGATTTTTAAAAAATTCTATCAGTCAAATTTATCTTTAGCAATTTGTGTGTTTTGTCTCTTTATTGACAAATTAATTCTACTCAATATATGAGTGTAGGTAGGCGAAGAGAGAATGTAACCATCAGTAAAAGGTGTACAAAAAGACCAATTACACTTAATGTTTAGCGAATAGGAAATCAGAAGAACTGATTTTAATTGGCTAGCCCTGACTGCAGATTACATACAGTACATTTCTCGCTATCTCAGTTGCCTCTCAGGGCTTCAGTACAACAATATATTTCATATTTTATTAAATTCAGTTGAAGTAGGTTCAAAATGTTAAAAATGAAGGAATTAATTCAAAATTTATTTTATTTTAATATACAATTTTCCAATATTTAAGAATAATTTAATACGTTTGCTGACTCTGAAATAAGCTTTGTGGCAGTTGGGCAACCGCACATGAACCTTCTCTTCTCAACCACTGGTGATGAGTATGACAATGTCAGACCCATCACCTAATTCCATCTATACAATGTACAGATGGAATAAGTGCTACAGAAATATACAATATGATCCTGAATTATTACTGAATTTATCAAGACAACAGTTAGAGTCTGACAACAGTGGAATTAGAGCAATAAAGCTAGACCTGAAGCAGCTCATAGTTGAGTTTCAAAGGTTTTGTTGAAACTGAAATAGTTGTGATGTCTACATAGCTGGCCTGACCTGAACATAAAGGTCCACCAGTTCAGTCTGGCCTAGCAGGTGGTAGATCTTCCCCGCATGCAGCCAGCCATATGCCTCTTTCTCCTTGCAGCCCAGATCGATGAAAATACCCAAACTGCTCTTGGTGTAGTCGAGAGCTGCCCGGTATGCCCTGAGAATGTAAAAACTTTAGCCCTGTTGATCCAAACTTCAAACGCAACATTAAACTCATCATTAACACCTCCAACCTAACAGCTGAGGTGATGTCATTTCAAAAGGGTTGCATGTTCATTTCTCTGCTGATAACAGGTTTATATATTTGTCCCACCTCAGAATTTTCAATTTCAATTTATTTATAAAGCACCTTATACAATCAAGGTTGTCTCTAGATGCTTTACAGAGACCCAGAGCCTGAACTCCCGAGCAAGCAAACAGTGGCAAGGAAAAACTCCCTTTTAACAGGAAGAAACCTTGAGCAGGACCCGGCTTGCAAGGGAGAACCATCCTGCTGATAGCCGGCTGGGTGAAGGGGGGGAAGAAGAGGTAGACAGGACAGAGAGGATGAAAGAGAGAGAGAGAGAGAGAAACATACATGCAGTAAACATCATAAATTACGAGGACAAACATGACAGGTTGTTATAATTGGAATTCTGAAGACTATATATTGTATGTATTTGTTTTTTAGAAGAAGATGTATCCACTAAAAAGACGCAGCTTTAATGGTTAAACCTTCTGTATTGTGTATAGGCCATATAAACCTTAAAAATAATATTAAAAAACATTTTATTTTTGTATTGAAATGGAAAAATAATGACATTCCAGCTCCACACACACACCTTTCTGTGCGTAGAGTAAGGTAGAGCTGGCTGATGGCTTCCATTGCATCTCCCTCCTGTCTTTTGTCTCCTGTGTGTCTCAGCAGCTGGACCTGATGCTGGCTGTAGATGATACACTGGGCCTGATCTGGACACTCACACCCATACAGATTGCACAGGTGTCTGGTTGCAGTGAGCTGACCTGGCAATTCAGTTAATTGAAAACAGCAAAAGTAAAAAAAGACAATCTTAGCACACAAGACAAAGCACAAGTGTACATGTGTGACTTACAATCTATCAGGTTGGCATTTATAGACAGCAGCAGAGCCCATTCATAGCATCCTTTCCCGTATTCCAACTGGTGCTGCTTCACATAGTGCTGTCCCAGCTCCAGCAGCACTGTGATAAAGTTCTCCTCGTGACCTTCTTCATCCAGCTCAGAGAAGAGCTGCACAGCCTCGGTCAGGTGTCCCTGTGCTAGTCCATTAGCTCCAGCTTTCAGACATAGCAGCCCTTCATGCGGATGAAGAAGCACAGAGTCATCTCACAGAACTGAAGAATCATCTGTTAAGACATTTACATGTACTAACTCACCTTGGTTAGCCTGAGCTACAGCCCAGTTTGGCATGTCCTCGTACTCTTGGCAAATGTCAACAGCAGACTGGTAGCTCTCCGCTGCCCTCCGGAGGTCGCCCATGCATCGAAGTGCCACACCACGCATATTGAGGACCACACCTTTGTGTTAAATTAAAAACATTTGCTTTAACAACAATGAAAAAGCGCGATTTTTTCCCCCTATCAGCTCACAGAGCATATTTTTTTGAAACATTCATATGTTTACATCTTTAAAACACTGGCCAATGTCTTCAGTTCTAGCACGCTTTGTGACTACAGTCCACATTAGTAAAAAGCAGCACATATTAATACTAAAAGATTAATCAGTATGCTTTGGTTGAATGGTGAACCAGGAGGTGGTTCTGTAAAATCAAATTAACCTTAATAATTGAAGGTAAAGGTAATAACTTCAGCATTCAACTGTTGCAGTTCCAAATTAGTAATTCAGATTACATGGTTAAGTGACAAAAAGTGAAAAAATAAACCTTTCAGGGTCTCAAGAGATTTGTCTGAGGAAACATAGTCTAAATGATGTTTTTCTGGCAATAATAGTAGTAATAAAGTAATAGAGCGCTGTTTGTATCTTTGGACTAGTATAGATGGCATGCTAGTTGGTTGTGAATTAACTTCCTGTGGCTCCATAATTAGTGGAAATTTTTACTTGCACCAGGACTTCTCACTGTTTTTTAAAAGCCATACAAACCCACAGACCTTCCTGAGGAGTAGTGCAGTGCTCTGGCATGGAAGCTAACACGGAGTCCAGAATATCCAAAGCAACATCTGGTTGATTGTTATCAATGTGAAGCCATGCCAGCCAGATTAAGGCACTGTTTCTCTCTGCGACAGAAACGGATAGGTGCTGTGAAGGCGGATTGTTGATGAGAGTAAGCATATGGCGGATTGCGTGTTCAACCATTCTGTGCTTGTAAAACAGTTGGCAGAGACAAACAGTGAGATGATGACTCAAAATATGGTATTGGTCAAATTCTTCTCCACGGACTCTGATAGAAGAGAGGGCTTGGTGTAAATATAAAGCCACTTGAGATGGGATGGAGGCTTCTTGTTCTGTGATCCCATCCAGTTTGTTGACACTGTCCCAAACTAGAACCATACTGCTAAGGCAGTCAGTCAGGGTAGCAGAGGGCTGCAGAGAAGCTCTCCTTGCTGAACTGACACTGAGGTGGGGAAGCTGGAGTTCGCTGTAGAGTTTTGCCAGGGTCAAGTATCCATGACTGGGAGAGAAGCTCCATGGTATTTGAGCTTCAGCAGACAGAACAAGTAGTCTCTCAAGATAAGGAACAACCTGAGCCCCTTCAGCATGAATCCAGTGGTGCTTCGCCAATAGGTGACAAGCCCAGGCCTCTGCCATTTTGTTGTGACAGAGAACAGCTTTCCTGAGGATGTATTTGAGAGCAGAGTTGTCCTCTAAGATTTCCAGGCAATCTGGGATTCCTAGTAGCAAAGCAACAAGTCGCTCTGTCAGAGCAAAGAAATTTTCTATATTTTTCTGCAAAAGATAAATGGCAGCCAGGTTGGAGTAGATGCTGGCCAACAACCTGAGGTCGGTGAAGCCTTCTCGTGGCACGCTGAGGGCTTCCTCAAAATAAACCCGGGCCTGGCTGAATTTTGACCTTCCAGCACAGAGCTTACCCAACAGGAAGCACAAACGAGTCTGTGACCAAAAGAGTTGCTTTTTCCTGGCTGTTTCCCTAGCAACACCCAGGAAAGCAATCAGCTCATCCTCATCAGAGTGACCAGTGAAGGCTGAGGAGACAAGGAGTTCAGAACTCAGTCGGTACAGGGCGCCAAACTCTACTTTATAGTCTTGTTCCTTCAAAAAAGAAAAGAGGGGGATGAACTTCTCAGTGCTGTTGTTTCCTTCTACAACTGGGTGGACTGTGAAACAGGGAGGGGTTGGGTTCTTTGCCTCTATAGCCAGGACCAAATCCTCTGGGGTCCTGTTCATAGTCACAATGGGATCTGAATGATCTCTCTGATCAAGAATCCTCTGAATATGTCTTTTCAGTTCAGACTGCTGAATATCAACTTCGCTTGACGAGCTGACTGCAACAATAGGAAAAAATGATGTTGACATACAGAGAAGACGGTAAAATAAATAAAACACATCTACATGACATTTGGATAGCAATACTTACATGATGTTTTCTTGTCAATGTACTGGTAATTAATCACATCTGAGATGAACAAGGAGAAAGTACCAGAAAGAGAATGAGAAAACTTGAAACTAGATAATTCATTCAAGATCACATTACATTTTTAAAAAGCATTTTGAGTTAATAAATCAGAAATGGTCCACCTCATTACTAAACTTCCTCCTTGAATCCAAGAGCCTATTCACACTTGGTATTACCATGCTTATGGTGTGGTCCATTCACAAGTGGACAGCTCTAAGCATGTCAGTTAACACCTGGCATTATAATGCATCTCTGTATTTGTCTCTGTGATCACTTGTGATTGGATCTCACTTGACTGCAAATAAACACATACTTGCCCAATGGCAGTTTTTATTTCCCCCTGTACAAATAATTTCATTTATTAGCAGTTATCAAATAACAACGACTTAAGACTTAAGTTCACTGTTATCTTAAATCTCATGTGCCTGCCTCAAACTTGTGATAAACTACATAATACACAGTTGGAGTTCCACCCACGTCCCCTAACACTACCCATCTAAACTCCAGTTTCCAGGATAAATAACACGTTCTTTTACCTCATATACGTATTTACCTACTACCAACAGGAGCATCTTTTATTTTGTATACCTTGTTGGTTTTCTTGTAAATCAAAAGTCTCATAAGCACTGTTGCTGCAAGACATTGCATTTTCTTGATTTTACCTGGAAAATACAAAACGCGTTCTTGATTTACGCTTTACAAATGTACCGTAAACTCAAACCTATCTGTAACAGAGACTGAAGAAAATGGAGATGGGAGATCTCTATGAATCAGTGTGACCTATGAGCCCAACTGCAACCTCTCTGTCTCACCCAATTTGTAGTTATCACCAGTATCATTGTAAGATTTCTTCTTCAACAAGGCAATCGTTTCCTTTATGACTTTGTCCTCTTGCTGACTGAAGAAAGTCCTGTTGTCTCCATCCAAAAAAATATCTGTTGAGCTAGACAGGTGACAGAGAGTAGAACGAGGTGCAGCGTTGTCAACAGCAAAGTAACTTAGGAAATTAGAATTAAATAAAAGTAAATTTTAATGGTAAAATTGAATACATGTTTTGTTATGGTACTTAACACAGTATTGTTGGTGATACACTCACTTGTAAATGTCAGCAGATGGTTTCACCAGGCTTGTCTTTACCAGACCTACTTCTCCTGTTGACTCCTTCCTCCCTGTGAACCAATCAAAACAAGACACCAGAAGTCCCACAATGATGATGCGATCAGCAGGTGCCATGCTTAGCTCATCCGGGCCCTCAGCATCATACTCCACTGTGGCCACACAGGTTCCTCTGGCTGAAAAGAAGGAATGAGGAGGATAAAACGAAACTAGATATCCCATAGTTTTCTGCAAGGTTTTACGATTTTAGGCACAAATTAACATTAAAATATCATTGATGAAATCAAAAGTGATGTTCTTTACAACCCCCATACTTTCATTTTCATCATGGTTTCCTGTTCTATTGTCAACGGAAATTTTAATTCATCTTTTTTTCAATTTAATATTTCAAGTTAGAGCACTGCTATTAAACCTTTTTCATGGGTTTTAGTAGAAAAGACAGTCAAAATAAGATTCCTGAAAGAAACTGAAGTGGCAATTAAAAAGGGGAAAAATACTGAGTATCAGCTGAAGATTAAGTAAGATTAAGTATCAACTGAAATCCATATGCCAAATAAAAAGATAAAATCATCAAAGAGTAAGTGATAAAATGTTAAAAGTTGGTCGGGTCAGTTGAAGTGGAGGTCCGGAAAGAAATTAATACCAGTTTAAGATAATAAACTGATTTGTCTGATGAAATGTTGGCTGAAGTGTGCATTATGAAAGTTGACTCAGACGAGCTGAAGAAGTTATTTTTCACTCAAGGCAAAGAGCAGAGGTATCAATGTGATTGTAAATGCTGAAAGCAGATAAACTTTCACTTTAAGAATGAGAGATGAAAGCAGTAAAACCGTCTATTGATGAGTAAATGCTAAAAACACTTTAGCTGTGATTTAAAGATTGAGAGATTAAAGCAACTGAAATGTCATTCGACGTCAAACCACTGAAAGCAGTTGAGTCAAGCTGGAGTCGGACTAAGAATAAAGTTACAGTGTTTCTGAAATTATATCTGCTGAACGTATCCTAAATAGACTTTGCTGAACTTACCAAACTGCACAGGGAAGTCACAGGCAGGTTTCCCATCACCAACTAAAATGCTCTCTGCACCAGATTTGAGAAACCATCTGTGAAAAGACAGGATCTTGACCACTTAGCATGACATGACCTAATTTTTTTCTGCTGTATGGTCACAGTGACACATTACAGTGAGTCCAGTCTCATGTGTATGAGTGTGAATGGGACTTACTGATGAAAAGGGATGACTGGCTCAAGAGCAGGCTTGGGTGCAGTGCCACGGGATCCATCAGCCAGGCAGAGGACAGTCCACCCTGAGCCCAGGAAGGGAGGCTCAAACTGGGCTATGTCTCCCTGCTCCAGGTAGAGGTCACCTCCAGAGGTGGAGCTGTCAAACATCTGGTTGATACTACAACTAGCAAATAATGAGCCTGAGGACAACGAGAAAATTTGAATGTGTGGATGTGACACATCAACTTGAATGACATTTCTTTGTAACTTTTGTTGTTTTGTACAATTGTGACATTACAAAAAGACATATAATGATGATAAAATTAGGATTTGTTTTTTTTCCCAGTTATTTACTGATAGTGAAGTAGGTATTTTGGCATGGGCATGTTATGATCTGTGCATACCAAACAAACACACAAAACTGAAAATATTGCATGAAGGATACAGTTACCCAAAGATAAAAGAAATAGAATTTTAACAAATGAAACTGCTGCTGACATGAGGTTAACCTAGCATCAATAATACTGCTGATCATGTGTCTACTCATATTTAATGCCATTCATAAAATGGCTGTTGGGAAGTTTGGGAATTTTTCTGGTGGGCCGATTGATTGATTGATAAACCTCATTACTAGCTAAAAGATCTAACTTAAGAATAAAATGTTTTTTGCTAACCTTGGGGTTTAGTGATAGACTCCCACTGTAAGTTTGACCATTTATAAGGTTAAACTAGTTTCAGAAAGTTTATGCTTTATATTAATGCTAAAGTGTTTAAAAAAAAGGTCATCGAAATCAACTGTAAATGAGTAAAATAAACATGTTACTAATGATAATTTTAAGATAATTTTCTTTTAGACTACTAATTAATTCTTTTTTCAAATTATAGCTTATAAGGCATCATATTTGATAACCGACCCAGCAATAAAATTATCTGTCAAATACACAGTATTTTGCCATATTTCCACCAAATTAGACATTGTAATATTGCTAATGTATTATTGTAATATAATAATGTCTTAAGTGCTAATAGTGCATTTAGGTAAAAAGGTGTAGTAATGTGGAAGGCAGGGGATGCCAAAACGCAGTGGTACTGCATCTAAAAGCTGAGATGCACAACTTTTGGAGAAACACAACCTGACTTTACTCTGCAGTGGCAAACATTACAGTTTAGTTTGTCAAAACAGATACTGTCATAACAGCCAAAAAAAAGACACAAGCACAAATATTCTATAAGTCCTGCTGCTCCATGTTTCTGTAGACTGCTCTTACAGGGGAGAAATACTCTACAAACGTTTGAGATGGAGAAAGCCTCTCTGGATGAGATACTTTAAATGAGTGCTTTCTCCTTGTTACTATCTGTTCATCACTATTTACTACTGAGCTGTTTGTGACATTAGAGAAGATAAGTCTAGCCCACTTAGAAGGCATAATAATGTGCTGCATGATATCTTGTCAGTCACCAGAATTTTCCTCTATGGTTTCTGTGTGTGCCAGAACTATCCAATCCAATCCAATGGGAACTGTCCAATCCAATCCAAAATGCAGTCCAGTGTCCAAACTGCCAGTCCAGGTGACTTTCTTTACTGCTGTTGGCTTGGTTTCATTTTTCAAAACCAATGATAGCTACTGTATGAAAGGCTGTTGGAAACTGTGGGAAAAACTGAGTGGACAGCTGAGTTAAGATAATTTAGTCAAATAGTGGCAGTAATATTTTGCATTTTCTCTATGTTTAATGACACCGCTCTGTGCTATAAATGCTGAAGGTACATTAGCACTTAAGGATCAGTGTATCTCAGTCTAGCAGGCCTTTCATTTGCAGTGCAACTCAGAGGACTGCATTGTATCACTGACCTTCCTGCATGAGGATGTCTTTGTAGATAAAATTGAGAGTGTCCTCCTGAATGGAAACATCAATAGCTATGTCCTCTTCCAAAGAACTGAGCCAAAACTTCTGGTCAAACAACAGATTCTCCATACACCGACCCAAGAAACCTAGAGGAGAGGACAGAATGTGCGGACAAAAATGGTGGATGAATGAATCCAACAGCAGGAGTAGTAAGAGCCCAGCTTGGTGCAGGTGTCCTATCCATTACATTATGATGGCTTCATAATGTATCCATTACATTATGAAGCTGTATGCTTTATGACATTGAGCAGAGTTCAACTACAGTACAATGCTGATGTGAGTTTTTAACAGTTAAACGAGAGTTAGCTTAACTTAAATTATGCCTTATGGTTAAATCTCACTGTTACCAACACATATTTACAAATATTATATATATTTCAAACTTACCTATCAGGTAATATGTGGTGAACTTCCATATTTCCTCAAATGTTTTGAATGTAACAAAAATAGCTTTTTCTTCACTGTTGATGGAGATGAGATGAGTGGACAACTCCTATAGACAGAAAACAATGACATTTACAGCACGGCCATATCATGAGTCCTTTTGTTGAGCCTACCACCAC
The DNA here is from genome assembly GCF_020382885.2 of Scatophagus argus. NCBI lineage: Eukaryota > Metazoa > Chordata > Actinopteri > Scatophagidae > Scatophagus > Scatophagus argus. The sequence goes on along the minus strand of NC_058515.1, from coordinate 1,443,426 downwards.
CAAGCCAATAAACTGAGGTTTTACCAGCTGAAGGACTGGTGCCAGGACAGCCAAACATCAGTTCCCCTGCCTTCATTTGCATGGCAAAATAGCACAGTTTATTGCAACTCAGTGGTGGTTAGCATCTTTCCTACTTCTCCTCCTTCTTCTCTCTCTTTTCTTCCACTAATCTAGCTACACACCTCTTAGACATTCATAGCCACCTAAGTGTGGAGATCGTGTGGTAGAAGGTAAGGTTTTCGTCCGACGCCATCTCCTTGTTGGGCATATGTGTTAGACCATGTTGTTCCTCCTTTGCTCCTCACTCTCTTTGCTCAAACATCAAGGGTGAGCCTTCCATCTCACGTGACCCTGTCTGCCATCTTTGCCCTCCTTCTCTCCCCTTCACACACACACGCACGCATGCACACGTCTCGTTTCCATCACTTTTGTGAACATTACATAGACATTACCTAACCCTAACCTCAACCTAACCTTAAAGCAAGTCCATCCATCCATTTTCTATACCATGTATCCGTCACGGTCGCGGGGGAGCTGGAGCCTATCCCAGCTGACTACGGGCGAGAGGCGGGGTTCACCCTGGACTGGTCGTCAGTCAATCGCAGGGCCAACACACAAAGACAAACAACCACACACTCTCACACTCACACCTAGGGGCAATTTAGAGTAGCCACTTAACCTAATGTGCATGTTTTTGGTATTGTGGGAGGAAGCCGGAGTACCCGGAGAAAACCCACGCAGGCACAGGGAGAACATGCAAACTCCACACAGAAGGGCCCAACCTTCTTGCGGTGAGGCAACAGTGCTAACCACTGCACCACCGTGCCGCCCTTAAAGCAAGTCACGCAAAGCAATATTTAATGATTTATATTGTGGGGGCTTGCATTTTGTCCCCATAAGTACAGCAGCCCTCACAGTGACTATAAATGTAAGGTTTTTGTCAACATAATCACATCACACTGTGCATCACCAAAAGAACACCATGACCACAGTGAAGCACGGTGGTGGCAGCATTGTGCTTTGGGGCGAATTTTATTCAGATGGAACTGGGGCTTTAGTCAAGGTGGAGGGAATTATCAACAGTTTCAAATATCACTCAATGTTGGCACAAAACCTTGAGATGTCCACTAAAAAGCTGAAGATGAAGAGGAATTTCACCTTGCACAACAACAACCCAAAGCATACCTCCAAATCAATAAAAAAAATGGCTTCAGCAGAAGAACTTCAGAGTTTAGGTATGACCCAGCCAGAGCCTGGACCTGAATCCAATTGAAAATCTGTGGGGTGATCTGAGGAGGTCTGCACACAGGAGATACTCTCTCAGTCTGAAGAGTGGGCAAAGATTCCCAAGGCAAGATCTAGGCATGCTGATAGACTCCTGTCTCAAAAGACTGAATGCTGTCATAAAATCAAAAGGTGCTTCAACAAGGTATTAGTTTAAGGGTGTGCATATTTATGTAACCAAATCATTGTAAGTTTTCTATTTATTTATTGCCCGTAACAGATTTCAGTTTGTTTTTCAATTGAATTGTAGGTGGAGGTTGAAAAAGTTCTGAAGTGATTGATCTTGGTCTGGTCTTTACAGTATTTGTTGATAATTATATGACAATTAATAGTAATCTTTGTCTTTGCTTAACCAAATCTCTACTTGTGTACAACAATACTGACATGAATCAAAGTAAACAACTACTACTGCCTATGAAGGCAGAAAGTACCAATGATCAACTACTAAAAGGATAAATCTGTGAAGTATTATTTTAACTTAATATATCTATTTTCAACCCAAGATTTAAAACTATATGACAAATAGACGCAGTTTACAGAGGGAGAGGACTTTTTTAATATAGGATTTGTAACCAGGTGTGTGTGTGTATGGGCATGTATGTCTGTGTCTGTGTGGGAGTGTGTGTGTGTGTCATGAGCTGTACCTTGAATAGAGCATTGACCTCGGTGCTGTCAGCTTGCAGAACACGCAGTTTCCCTCTCAGCATTTCCTGTGACTTCTCGTCTGCAGGAAGACGCTCAGGACCCCTGACCACATCCAATAGCATAGGCAGAGCTGAGCGTGGAACACATCATGTTTATTATGACACCCTAAACTGTTCCACTCCCCATGCATCTTGGTCACTGTCCTTTATTAACCACATTTAAAGGGTCAGATTTTAATCTCTCAGTTATATTTATCAAATCAAAGATAGCACCAAAGTCTTGGGCCTCTTTTTGAACATTCCTAAGTAAGATTGTATATAAAGATGGACAATATAAGAGCTCCCCAAAAGTGAAGCCAAAACATCTTGACTGCCCCTTGTATCAGGCTCCAGACATTATGGTCCACTGTACTGAAGGCTGAGGTCAACAAGATTTAAAACTGGGCACAAAAAAAGTTAATTCATTTAACAGTGAATAAACTGAATAAAAACATTTAATATTATTCATTGAAAAATATACATCAATGATATGCACAGCAGTTCTGATGTTACTGCTACTTTGTGATGAATAGTTAGATGGCTTATAGGGTTACATTTCAACAATCAGACCAACTCACATACTTGACTAGAATACAAACTGGCAATGAGCTACCTATAACCTTATGCAGTGAGTTAATGATGACACTGTCAGAATGACTCACAGATTAATAAGTGACTTCACAGGAATTTACAGGTTCATAATTTCTCACATGACTTTTCACTGAGGTCACTTTTAGTTTTATGGGTCATATGTTGGGCTGACAGTACCACTTCACGCAATATTTCCAATGATCAAAATCCAGTAACTGCAATAAAAATTCAGTGAACAGATTTCTGTCCAACCTGATTATTAACCTTCCCTCTGCTGTACACAAAATAACTGCATCTTAGCAAACTCTACCCCATGATGAATCTCCAGGAATCTCAAACATCAATTTTTGTTACTTTGGCTTGGTTCCCAATATAGCAAAGTGGTGTGATGCAGCATCAATGGGCCATCAGACTCTTGCCACAACTATCTTTAGTTGCTACACCACATTTCTATCACTGAATGAAACGTTACAGTAATGAAAATGAGCTGGAGTAACAGGAAGATAGAAGGTGGGGTACAAAGTCCAGGTCTCTCACATGGGAATCCGGGATTTAAATCCAATCTATGTTGTATATGTGCCTATCCCTAATGTTCAAGATCTTACTTTAGCATGATAGCAAGACAACATTTGTTAATTAGCATAAAACACAAAGTGCAGCTGAGAATGTTTTTGCAACTTTGAATTCAAAATGATTAGCATTCATTACGGATATCTACACCATATTTCATGGCCATACATCCAATAGGCTTCATTTTATTCTGGGCTGAATAGGTTAAGTGTTAAATTGAATAATAAAGTACAGTAATTTATAAGTATTTTGGGCGATTTCAATATCCATGTGGATGCCTTTGCACAGCATTTATCTCTATTATATTCAATCAGCTTCTGTCAGTGTGTACATAAACCCACTCACTGTTTTAATCACACTCTTGACCTTGTTTTTACATATGGCATTGAAATAGAACATTTAATAGTCTTTGAACAAAGTCCTCTTTTATCTGACCATTGTTTAATAACTTTGGAATCTGTATTACTTGACTACATACCACCAAGAAAAACCTCCTATACTAGACACCTGTCTGATAGTGCTGTGGCTAAATTTAAGGAAGCGATTCTATTGTCATTTACTTCAGTATCATGTCCCGGTACAGCAGAACATTACAACACTAAAGAAAAGTCTGTGCTGCAAGCTCATTTAGGACAACAATTGACTGCATTGCTCCGCTAAAAAGGGAACACATAAAGCAAAAGAAACTTGCGTTATAATAATAATAAGGTTCACAAATTTAAACAAAATGCGCAAAAACTTGAAAGGAAATGACGTTCCTCCAAACTCACAGAATCTCGCTCATTCGGGAAAGACAGCCTTAGATTGTATAGGAAGGTCCTACAGACTGCCAGAGCAGCCTATTACTCAAAATTAATTGAGGACAACAAGAACAACCTCAGGTTTCTGTTCAGCACTGTAGCCAGGCTGACAGAGAGCCATAGTGCTATCAAGCCTTGTATGCCTGTAAGCCTCAGCAGCAACGACTTTATGACCTTTTAATGACAGGATTTTAAACATTAGAAACAAAATTCACCACCTAATGACCTCAGCTGGTACTGATCTACCATCAAACACCAGAGCCTTAGAAACAGCAGTAGAACCAGATAATTATCTTAACTGCTTTTCTCCCACTGACTATCATCAGTTAAATCCATTCATATATTCATCTAAACAACAACATGCCTCTTAGACTCCATCCCACCTAAGCTGCTCAAAGACATTTTACCCTTACTTGCACCTCTCTATTAGACCTGATCAGTCTGTCCCTGATAACAGGCTATGTACCCCAGTCCTTTAAAGTAGCTGTAGTCAAAGCTCTCCTTAAAAAGCACACACTTGGAGTCGCCAATCAGCTATGTGACTTTCTACATAGAAATAGCTTATTTGAAGATTTTCAATCTGGCTTTAGAGCTCCCAGCTCCCGCCTCTCTCTCTCTCTGTATATCTATCTCTCTCTCGATCGATCAAGGCAGATGGCCGCCCATCTTGAGCCGGGGTCTGCTCCAAGGTTTCTGCCTTCTGAAAGGCAGTTTTTCCTCACCACTGTCGCCAAGTGTTTGCTCAAGGGGGAATGTTGGGTTCTCTGTATTACAAAATTTAATTAAAGAGTTTGGTCTAGACCTGCTCTAATTGGAAAGTGTTGTGAGATAACTTTTGTTGTGAATTGGTGCTATATAAATAAACTGAATTAAATTGAAAAATTGAGGGCACACTTGACCAGCATGGCATGGACGCCACAGCATTTTGTAGTAACACGCCACCCCATCTGGTTTGCACTTGGGGGACCATCTTTTTTTTTTTTCCAACAGGACAATGAACCCAAACACACCTCTAGGTTATGTAAGGGCTATTTGTCCAAGAAGGAGAGTGATGGAGTACTGCATCAGATGACCTGGTCTCCACAATCACTCGATCTAAATCCAATTGAGATGGTTTGGGATGAGTTGGATCGGAGAGTGAAGGAAAGGCAGCCAGCAAGTACTCAACACCACTGGGAACTCCAACCATTCCAGGTGACCACCTCATGAAGCTGACTGAGATAATTCCAAGAGTGTGCAAAGCTGCCATCAAAGCCAAGATGACTACTTTGAAGAATGAAGAAAACAACAAAAACAAAACATATTCTGGGTTATTTAACACTACATCATGTTGACTACATCATTCCATACTTGTTTTGTCATAATTCCAATGTCTTGGAATATACAATGTTGAAAACAATAAAAATAAAGAAAAACCACTGAATAAGAAGCTGCGTCCAAACTTTTGACTCGTAGTGTGTATTAGTATATAGATAACATCATAGTAACTCCTTGAGCCGACAGGTATAATTGTAATCCATCAATTTAATTAATTAACACTATCTTTGGGATGAACCCCTAAATTTACACTTACAGAACAGGGCTACCTGCAATACTATGTTTTTTACTCCTCGAAAGTATACGATACCGTAAATGTTTGGTTTTTAACTCTCGGTTTATCGCAAATTACCTTTTATTGTCTTATGTTCTGTCATCAACTTTTAGCACTACGTGAAACGAGTAAGGTCTAGATTTGTTTTCAATATGTTATTAAAAACTGACTTTGAAATTCCTATGGTAGAAGTATAATATTAGTACAGATAGACTACCCATTCTGCTGTGTCGGTTTGACTTCTCCGCCACCTCCCGGGGCTGCTGGCCGTCTGCAGAGATCTTGTCCTGGTACCCGTGGCCATTGGTGTCTCGGTCCGACCTGGTTGACATGTCTAATACAACCGCACAGTATCTCCGTTCTCCGGTGATCAGCCAAAGCAGGAAACTTTTCTCCCACACTACTTGAGTCAGGAGTGTCAAGCTGACCACGGTAAGATCCTGGTGTGTTTTTTCAAAATAAATGTCCTGAGTCGTCCCAAAAAATGTATAACCTCACCGGATAAATGCACAAATTTCATCAAATGATATTATAGGTATTTTAATTTTACTTACTTGTGTCAATATTTTGGTCTGTATTTAGTTTTTTATTTAACTCAGTATTTCTCATGGCTATGGGAATGTATTAGAATCACCTGTTAATGGCATATTTACAGCAGTAGACTAGAAAATGTAGTTAAACAATTATAAAGGGCACATTCCTGTCTTATTTTGAAGTTACATTTGCTCAATTTCCCATATAACTATTGTTAACTTGACTCAAACTCGTAACTTCTGTACCTCACCTTATCATGTTGATTCCATTTGTGCTATAACTTGTTTTATTTCTTTCCCAGCTTATACGACATGTTACATATACGATTATCAGTAAAGAATTTCTAATTTAAATCCATTTTTTTCCCTCTTTGTTAGATTTATATATGAAAACTTCCTACAATCCCTCCTCAAAATTCAAGTGTGCTGTTTTCAGGTTAATAATCACTCACTGAACAAATAAAGCTCCTTCCATTACCAAATAGGCTCAGAGAGGGTAACACACTCCTACATTGTTTTAATTCTCTTACTTAATGTTATGTATTTTGTAAATATATCAACAAAGAAATAGCAGTAGTAGTATTTTCTTTCTATCATAAACATTCCACCCAGGGTTGCCCTTTTCTTTTGGTTTTATGTTCATTTGGGTCCATTTGTAAGCCAGAGTTTCCCTCAAACATCACAGGAACAGACTCAGCATTTCCTCCCCTACAGCCAGTTCCTCTGTCAGCTCACAGTTGCAGTTAAGCGGCAGCAATAGCGTTCATTTGATCTGAAAGTGGAACAAGACAGGAATTTATAACAGCAGCAAAGAGAACAACAGGGAAGGAGTCACAAGACAGATGATGGCTCAGCACTCATGTAATAATTCTGCAAGGTGTCTGAAAAGTCCAGTGTCATATTACAATTGCTCTTTTTATTAAACTTTAACTCACCACACACTAGTTGTCAGATGACTGAGTGGTGTAAAGTACAAGAGTTTTTATATTATATGCGAGTGTCAGTCCCTGAAAGTATTATCCATGCTGTATTTTTGTGCCTGCAAGTTCACGTTTTTTTAAACACCCTGCAATAAGGTTGCTTTTCAGTGATTTCATAGGATGGTCACTTACATAATGCTGCATCATCACTTGATATTTTTTTTTTAATTATTTTATTTATTTATTTATTTATTTGCCACATCCATCCAAGCTGTCATCATTTCATTCAGTTTCTTAATATCACAAAAATGATATTTTATATAAGGGTTTGTAAGTTTTAACTAATGACTTACATAATATATTGATTACTTTATAGGTTATACACCATTAACAAGAAAAACACTGGTGTTGTGAAAAGTCCCCTTGTCTGTTTAGACTGCATGATTTCCACACCTGAAACAACATTCTTTTGAGTTACTTGATTTTTATATATTTCTTTACAATATCTTTTGGATTTATTTATTTATTTTTGGTTCATTTTTCATTTAAACTGAAGAGTTTTTTATCTGTCGTGGTTGTCTACAGTAATGTGATCAGTCATATGTTTCATTTTGGGTTCAGTTTATTAGCTCAGGTTGGTCTGCTCAGCTGTGTTCACTTTATGATCGGTTGTCATGGCTTGTGTCCAGACGGTCGACTGATTCGGATTCTGTGGAATGGAAACAGAGTGGAATTGACAATTCCGTTTGTCACTATGTGCGTTTATTTGTTTAATTAACATATTTTATGGGGCCAGTACTTGGAGGCAATCACAATGCCCATCACAAGGACATATTTCTAGAAAAGGGCTGTACATGATGGTGATCAAAATCCATTTCTAACAGTTTATTAACACTTACAACTGCATTGTTTATGATTAACACCACTGAGCCATCAGAAATAAATGAACAAAAATAAATAACATTTAAAATTACATTAATAGGCCTACTATCAGAATAAAAAATAATACTTGCAAGTGAAACGTTTCCAAACTTACAACTTTGAATTAATTTTATCAATGAATCATACATGATCTACAGAAGGTGAGAACATTTGTCTATTACTCCATTAGTTACATCTTATAAATATATTATAAAGGGTGCCTTGGAAAGTACTGCTATAATATAGATACAACTCCCACAGCTGTTGAGCTGCTCTATACTGTAGAGGGCGCTGCTTGTGAAAACTGATCTATTCTTGAACTAAACTCTGTCTAATTCAGCCATTACTGTAACTGTTGTGCGTTATCCGTCAAGTAAATTAATATCAAAAGGACACTTCCATTTACTCCCTTCAAAACAAAGGTATAATTAACAAAACTACCTCCAGGCAGTTGTTTAACATGAAAATGCCTTTGTTTTGAAGAGAGATTCCTTTTTACATCCGGCATTACTCATGCCAACCTAACTACCGTCTTTCAGCATCATCCAAACATTAGCCTGCCTAGTAGCTTTTCGCTAGCCAAACTCTCCACAAAATAAAGCTCATAGCCAACATAATCTATGAGTCGTAAAAGAAACCACAATTTCGCTGAAACAAGCCTGTCTCCTGAACTCCACGGCGCCTTCATGGAGCCTCATGGGTCAGCGAACCGAGTCGACGGCGATTTCCTGGAGCTGGAGCCCGACGAGGAGCTGCTCTGCTCGGTCAGCGACATCACCGAGCACCTTGGCAGAAACATCACCGTAGTGCTGGAGACAGCTCTGTCTGAGATCCGCAAAATGGTCAGCATTAGGATACGAGTCCTGAAAATGGAGCTACGCGAGAAAACCGAAGAGATCGAAGTGTTGAAAGCGAGGCTGGAAACAGTCCAGAGGGATGGTAGGGACGGATTCCCCGGCATTTCCACCGTGGAACCGTCTACAGATCCTGGTCTCAAGAAAGCTGACTTCACCCCTGTCAACAAACACAATAATGTCGACCCCAGGAGAGCCAAAGCTGTTATGCCTGGTGTCAAAAAGGAGAATATTGATGCTATTTGTGACTATCTGATGAAAGACAAGAACTCGAGGGGGTGTGCTGAAATGGATGGAGATCAGAACAGCCAAGCCACCGTGGACAGGGAGGCTCGCCAAGAGACAGACACACACTCCCTTCACCTGTGGTCAGACAGCGGGATGGCTGGCTCCGGGCCTGGGCACGGAGACTCCGAGTCCACCACAGATGACATCTTCAGTATGCTCCCATCTGGTAGCAAACGGATGTATGACTATGAATGGATAGCACCAATGGAATATTCTTCAGACCTGAAAGGTAAACTCACAGGCCTAATGATAATGTGTGTGTGTGTGTGTGTGTGTGTGTGTGTGTGTGTGTGGACTCAACAGAGGTGTTCATACAGCTCTGAACATGTACAAGTTGTGGTGAACCATCACAGCAGTGTTCTGTGTTCTTTTAACATCCTCAGTGGTATCAGAAATTTGTGTGAGGAAGGCTGCTTTTGGATTTTTGTATGATTTTTGCACCAATGGGATGAAGCACTTTGAGTCATGTGATCGTCATGTCACTGGGTTTGTTGTCATTAAGGTAAAGGTGGACTCCAAATAAGTAGACGGACTCTAGCAGGGAATAAACAAACACAGTCTCTTATTTGTGTAGAAAATCCAAAGTACCAACAAATTATCAATCAGTCTGAAATTGAAATGGAAAAAGCTTCGATCCACAAAACCAAACGCTCCAGGTTGGACAACAGGGTGCATTCACAATCAAAACCATGAACTAACAAAGGGACAATAAACAAAGATGAAGAGCAACAGTGACCACAAGAGAACAATCCTCACAAGTTTAGCCAAAAACAGACAGACATGATCTCCCACTCTTCTTAATACAATATCCATCCATCCATTTTATATCCCAGCCGCAGAAGGACAACCACACACACTCTCACACTCACACTTAGGGGCAATGTAGAGTAGCCAATTAACCTAATGGTCATGTTTTTGGGATTGTGGGAGGAAGCCGGAGAACCCGGAGAAAACCCACACAGGCACAGTGAGAACATGCAAACTCCACACAGAAGGGCCCAGACTGGAACCTTCTTGCTGTGAAGCGACAGTGCTAACCATCGCACCACCTTGCGGCCCTCTTAATACAATACATTATGTATAATTCATGAAAACACTTCTCATATGTATATTTATTTTTATTTCTTATGACAAGAAACTGTTCTTGTTACAGCAAAACAAATACAATATGTCATATATTGTATTGTATTTGATTCTAGCTACATGCCACCAATATGCCACATTTATATCAATGTAAATTTTTCATCACTTTTCCTCTTGCTAGTGGAAATATTCAATTCAATTCAATTCAGTTTATTTATATAGCGCCAATTCACAACAAAAGTTATCTCATGACACTTTCCAATTTGAGCAGGTCTAAACCAAACTCTTTAATTAAATTGTAAATAGGCCTCCATAAAATGCCAGTAAGGACAGAGTATCTTATAGAAGTGGAAGAAAACATGAACAGTGAATTCTCGCAGTTCAACTCTACCCTGGTGATCAAATGTTACGTGGTCTTATTTTTCCCAGTAATGAAGGAGCCTGAGTGTGAGAGCACCCTGACCGGTGAGACAGAGGATGATGATGATGAGGATGAGCTGTCCAGGAGAGAGAGGGAGGGACTAGAGCAGGCCCAGGCCCCGCTCTCACATGTCCAGCCCTCTGAGTTCTCCATGGAGCCTCAGAGCTCTCCAGGGGAGGGGGGCAGTCCCCTGGAGGGCAACACAGACCGATCCACAGCAGGTGGGTAAGAATGGGGATAAGGGAAAGGGAATGATGGTTGGAATAACATAAACAGGACCGAAGGTGAGCTGACTGTCACAAGACTGTGTTGCCATCAGGTCAGTGAATTCCCGTCATGTATCAGCCGTTTATCAGAGACTAAGGCTTACCTGAGGTCACATCCTCACATCCTTTCGATCTAATATACTCTATCAACACGTTCTCTTCAGACATCCCCTCCTTCCGCTTCTCTCACTCTTTTACACTTTGAATGTGGAGCCAGTTAACATTAACAAGGTGCAGCGCCTCACATGCTTTTGGCTGAACTCTTTGTGATGCAGAGATATGGCTAGCTAGCCCCAGAAGGACACGCTGGGCCTAGTTAGCGAGCCCCAGCGTGTCCTTCTTCTATTAAACTAAGATGAGCTGCTTCAATTAAAGTTGAATTCCACAGTAACCACATGTAATAAACCATGCTGAAAAGTATGCTTCATTTATTGCTTGTAATTGTTACATTAACTGCACTTCCCAGAGAAAGTTAACATGAGGAGGTCGGCATTGGGACTTCAATTACCTTATTTTGTTGGTGTGCTGTCTATTGTGTGTGTGTGTTTGTGTACATCAAAAGTAAGCGGGAAATGGTGTTTCTTTTCTGTCTTGTTTGAGAGACAGGAATTGATAATTAACAATTTAGGAGAAAAAGGACGACCGGCCAATTTAGCAGTTTAATCTTATTTGCACATAATGTAATATAATGTGTAAGTGAATTGATTGGAATAGATTTTGCTCTTATTTGCCATGACAATGCTAAACTAGTCACCTACCATTATCAGTTGTTTTACACCTTCAGTTGATGGTAACAATAGGCAGTTCAAGTGGAAACGTCCAAGTCTTTGATTGAACCCCTCAGCTGAGGAACACTGACTGTACTACTACACAGCGTATTTACATCTTGATACTAATTATTTGGGATGCATGAAGTATAATTTCATGATATGAAGGAGTCATAAAGAAAATGTTATTTTATAGAAGACATTTTAATGATATTATAGCACATCACAGAATTCTTTTTGCAGTACACTTTGCATTACTTACCGTGTGTCTATATTTCAATTCAATTTTATTTATATAGCACCTTATACAGTCAAAATTGTCTCTAGATGCTTTACAGAGACCCAGAGCCTGAACCCCCGAGCAAGCAGACAGTGGCAAAAGAAAAACTCCCTTTTAACAGGAAGAAACCTTGAGCAGGACCCGACTTGCAAGGGAGAACTATCCTGCTGATATTTGCAGGAGTTACTGTTATATTTTGTAAAAAAAATATATATATATATATATATATTTATAGAAATTAAATTAATGTTGTACTTTATGTATTTTGAATCTATGGAAATCTGTCAGTCACTCATCAAATCGCTGCACGTAAGCAAACCGGATTCCTTCAGACATGGCCCTGCTAAAGGAGTTGCTAAAGAGTTGTTTGATGTGTTTTAAACCTGCATTGCAGCTGACAGTGGTCTGTACCTCACAAAGTAAAACAATCCAGTTTGCCGTAGTTTAACCTGCTGAAATAATGTCACTTTGTGCTTTCAGGCCAGCAGTTCCCAAGTCACACCTATATCTGCTCTCTGTGTGGAACCTTCTGCCCTGACTCTGTGTTCCTAGAGGAACACGTCAAACTGATACATTCAGACTCCACTGATGCCCAGGCTCTCCAGACCCTGCACTCCACCTGCTCAGCTGCACCCGCCATGGGAGATAGCAGTAGTGACTCCAGGAGGGGTGGAGGGGCCCAGAATGAGGGCAGTGCAGGGGTAGGGGCAGGTGCCTGTATCAGCCGAGGAGGGGGGCCTGTGAAAAAGGAGATTAAAATTGAGGGGGGGTATGAGTGTGGGGACTGTGGCCGCCATTTTAACTATCTTGGCAACTTGCGGCAGCATCAGCGTATCCACACTGGAGAGAAGCCTTTCATGTGTCCAGAGTGCGGGGAGAGGTTCCGCCATGCAGCCCGCTTAAAAAGCCACAGGCTGGTGCATAGTGGAGCCCAGAGCCCCTTCCCCTGCCCCCAGTGCGGGAAAGGTTTCTCAGTGCTCTCTGGACTCAAGAGACACCAACGGGTACACACCGGTGAGAGCCCATATGCTTGTCCACAGTGCGGCCGCCGCTTTAAGGAGCTGGGCAACCTGTACACCCACCAGAGGATCCACAGCGGGGCCACACCCTACTGTTGCCAGCAGTGTGGACGCAGCTTCCGTCATCTGGGAACCTACAAAAGCCACCGTTGCACCCCGGCGCAATAACCAGCCCTGCTTTCGAGGCTTATGTTAACCATATGTCAGAGCCGGGTGCAGACGCTGAGGCGTGCGTCTTCATCGTGTGGCTCTCAGTTGACACTGGTGAAGGTGCCGCTGCTCGCCTGGAGAACAGGGCTGCTATGCCTGTGATGCTGCCCCAAGCTTTGGTGTTTTGTCACAGTCATGACATTTCACTCCTGCATGAGACATAAAGACAAGCTGTAACATTAAGATTGACCTCAGACACAGCTGCTTGACCAATCAGAGCTAAGTCAAAGTCCACATCATTGACACGACATAGCTGCAGAAACATCTACAGTTCCATGACAATAGAGCAAGTTCTCACTGATATGAGAGTGTGTGGGGATTGTTAAAAGCTCTGTAACAAGCTAATTACCGTGTTTTGTTAAAAAAAAAAAGCTTATCAGAGGCCATCAGGCAACAGTTATGTGTTTTTGTAGAGGTGATTGTGCTTTAAGGTCGGGGAAGTGGATAAACCCCTGAAAGCCCAGAGGATGCCCTTCCTTTGTTTGAGTGGAAGGCATCGGTTCATAAAAGGACCTAACCAGTGTTATAGCATAGTTTTAGTCCATTTTCTATAATGTTTGTTTACTTTACAGGATAATTTCCGTTCATTACAACTTCAGTTTGCAGTTGTGCCCATCATTTCTATCTGTTGTAATGATATTGTAGTCAGTTACAGTGGGGCAAGTAAACAACCCCCTCCCCAATCAGTCAAACTTATTTAAAGGAGAAAACAAAGGTGAATAATACAATTTTTTTTTTTTTATTCTACAAGTTCCAACTGTCTGTTGTAAACATCCATCACAGTTTCCAGAGTGATGTTCTGCCGTACACAGTTTTCTGTGCATTGTTGGATTATTAGTCCCATTTGCAGTCATTCAGGTTAAATTTAACCTTCAAACGTAGTGGTTCAGATAAAGTGTTGACTTAAGTTGTAATTAACTGTGATTATCCTTTAATCATGTTCCGAAGCATATTTCACTATACTATGGAAATGAGCCTGAGTAGACTTGAAGCTGGCTTGAGACAGGCAGCTGGTCAACACTAATGTACTTTACCTTGTTACTGTGTAGTAACTCAGCTGAGGAGGCAGATCAGAACTGTGCAAGACAAAAGGCAAAATGGTTGGGATTGTGATAGCCGTGTCTGGTTACTTATGTACAGTGTTTGGTGTCTGAGAGGCAGTGGTGGAAAGTAACTAAGTACACTTATTCAAGTACTGTTTTTAATTACCATACAATTTTAACATGGTTGTACTTTACTGCAGTATTTCCAGTTTATGTTTTGTCGTACTTCTACTGCACTACAGTTTGGAGGACAATATTGGCAGCTTTAGACACTACTACTTTGCAAATTCAGATTATTCATGCAGAATATATACAAAGTCATTATGATGTGTTGTCATGGATTATGCTAGCCATCAGTATATAAAGGAGTTGAATTGAGCTCCACCTTTAACATTAGTGATGGTTACACATGAATGTATTAATAATTACAAGGTTTTAAACATTATTCTGAAATATGTCACTCTGCATTATGAGTACTTTTTCAAACTTTAAATATATTTTGATGCCAATTAATTAGTTTGTACTTTTATTTTAGTAAAACTGAGAATGCAAGATTTTTACTTTACAGAATATTTTTCAAGTGTCGTATTATTGCTTTTAATTAAGCTAAAAATGTGAGTACTCATACTCGCTCCACCACTGTTAGTCAGACTTCCAGGATTGTATTTTATATCTCAGCGGTATCTGAAGAAATGCCTGACCCAGGGCTGATTTTGTTCTGAATGCTGATTTGGCCTGCAGCATAATCCACTTCTCCCATATCTCTGCAATAAACTTGTTTCCTCCAAGAAATGGGTAAAATGCTCCAATTTTCTAACAACATGGAAAGGAACCAAGTTGACCACACCTACAGTTCTTTTGTGAGAGAAATTCTATCCGCCATTAAAGCCTACGTTGGTGGATGTTTGATGCTACAAAAAATAAATAAAGAAATAATCAATCATTTAGTATCACCTTAATGGGAAACAAAATGCGATATGGATTAACACTACTTGGTCACATGATGTTTGTCAAATGATATGTCACCGTATGCCTCAGCAGATGTGCTTTGCACTAAAGGCTCGGAGCTTCGGAGCTGCAGTTTGTTTTTCTAACTCATCATGGCACAGTAATTTAGCTAAAAAATAAGAGCGAACATGATGCTGACCGGATTACCTCCCATCGACTTGAGTTTTCAGTATTTGATGAATGGTTGCCAATAAAATGGGAAAAACTTAAAACCTCAACTTAAAACACCCCTGATTTCTTTAATGAAGTGTGTGTGTGCATATGTGTGTGTGTGTGTTAACAAAGACACTACTGGTTCAGAATTTAAGAACATGTTACATTGTTTTCAGCAGGACCCCCCCCCCCCCCACACACACACACACACACACAGATAATGAAGGAAGACTTTTGTTAATCTGGGTACCGTGGACGTTAAGGTGAGAGTCGTTGTTGGATTTATTCATTTCCCTCAGGATGACCTGTCATAACTTCACTCTGTGGTGACGGATAGGTCTGTTAATGGAGCACCATCGCCTACATGTGGACTAACTGTGTAACTACAACAAAAAACATTGTTGGGACATCCTGCTCACCTTTTTTGTTTTGTTTTTTATCATGACATGGCTCGATGCTGTGTGTAAAACAGAAAGGTAATTATCTACTTTTTTAAACATTGTAATCTACTGCTGCAATCAACCGCCGTTGGTTATTTTATAAATTTGCTTGTACGATGAATAAAAACTGTGGATAGAAAAATACTTGAAAGAAAAAAAAACACATCCCAAGTGTGTCTGGTGTATTTCCATAATTGATCTGATTCCCTGAAAGTCCATTAAAAAACTGACCCATTACTCAAGCTTGTCTGTAAAATGAGTTTCTAGGTCTTAGCACTGTGTGAACTACGAAAAGCAAGAAAACAACTTGTGGAAGTGAAACACTCACCATTGACAAACTGCTTTCTAATAAACGGCTGTCTTAACGTCAAGGAGTGGGAGCTTTTTTGAAACAAATAACAACGGTGGAATTTAACGAACAATAGTTATCTATAATACTTTACCTGTATTTCCATTTTTATGCCAGTTCACTATGTCAGATGGAAAGGTTCTACTTTTGACAGTTATGCTTATTTGACAGCAATAATTACAAATGTTCAATTAAAAAAGAAAAAAATATAATGTTAATATTTAAGATCAATACAATTAATGATGTCTAAAATACAACACAATGTAGTTCTGTAGCCAATGTGACAGCCACAGGATTAACATTAGGCTGTCTTTCCCACACATACCCAACCTCATTCACTCATATTGCACACACACTGATCTGCAGCAGACACACTTGATTGCGTTTAGTCGATGTACTTCATTTTCTTCATTAAAACATTAATCATTATTTAAAGGCTATTTATACAAGGTTGTAGCATTTTTCCTTGTATCCCCTGTGTATGCCCCTGTGTCTTTGCTTTGTCCCTGTAAGTGTGTGTGTGTGTGTGTGTGTGTGTGTGTGTTTTGGCAGACCTGGGCAGGGCTGATCTACTTTTCCTCCCACCATCTCACCTGCACAGCTGCAACACTTTTTCCTTCCATCAACTCCAGCTGAAGCACTTTATATTTAAGCATCGGCTCACTCATGCCAGATTATACTATACTATACTATGGTTCATTTGCCTCTGCCTGCCCTGCCTAGCTCTGTTTCCCGATGTTCTTCCATTCCTGGACATTCCCTGCTCTGGACACCTTTCTGGCTTTCTCTGGCTTGGCAGGAAGTCTGTGTTCTCTGGATCCAAACCACATTGCACTCACCTGCCAGACAGGCTGCCTCTCTTCCTGGACCCATAAGCTCAGCATCTCCTGGACTCTTTGGAAAATACTGTTTCAGCTAAGCTTTTTGATCTACTATCGTGTCGCGTGTCTGCTTAATTGGTCCACTATTTTGTGTTGTATTTTGAGTTCATAACAGTATGCTCTCCCTCCGATGTCACTTGTACTTGTCAGCCTGGTTGTGACAAATTAAGCTTTGTAATGCTGAGTTAGAAGCTTGCTTGTATTCTGCCATTAGGTTGGAATCACTGACTATATATATAAAGATGGATAACATGGGACTCCCCTAAAGTGAAGTCAAATCATCTTGGTGATGCCCCCTGGTGGCTGGCTTCAGTAAAAGTCATAAACTTCTCCCTCTCCATGTTAGCAGAGGAGATGTCATGTCAATTTTTTTTCCTAAAGATCATTTTAGGTATCACAAGTTCAAGTATTCATATTTCTGATAAGATCTGCTTTGAGGTTTCTGTCTGTTAAGAGGCAGGTTTACCTCTCCACTGTTTCCAGGTGTTGGCTTTTGGACTTTGGTCTAGACCTGCTCTATTTGGAAACCATTGTGAGCAAACTTTAAACTGAACTGAATGGTTCGCACAGTTGCATTTCTTGCCGTGATAGTTTTGAGTGCATTAGTATCTAATTGCATGAAGACTAGGGTTGAGATTAGTATGATTCTGAGAGAGAGGGAATTTACACCTCAGGGATCTAAACTGTATTATTACTGTTAGTAATTTTGTCCAGTCTCCAACTGAGCAACTTTTGTACAAAAGAGCAACTTTTGAAGCTTGAGGAGCATTATGAGTTGATGCTGGGGATAAACTGTTCATAGAGGAAATTAAATGTTTAGGGCTGCTTTAGTGGACAGTAGTGTTTTGCCAGCTACTTTACAGGGTCCAAGTAACAGTGCTGGTGAGTCTGTAGTCTCTCCTACAGTAGGTTTAATCTTTGAGCAACAAAAGGAGCTTGAAAATGGAGACGGATAAACTGAGAATATTCATATTGCCCCTAGGTCAAAGAAAAATGTTTGGAGGGATTCTGAGGAGTGATTTTGCTGGATATCATGTCTAGACTGAGGGCAGATTATGTCTCTCTCACCTGTCTGACCATCACCCAACTTTCCTCATATGTCCTCAAGTGTAATAAAACTTCCCCAATTAGCCCTCAGTATAAATTCATCCAGAATTGTTCCTATTTCTTGGATCCTACTTCTCCTGCATGGCCTTTTAGATTTGGTTGCTTTTTGGACTGATTATCTGGTAATCTGACAAAAGCCTTGGCTGCATAACTAAAAAAGAACTAAAACTAAAAACTAAAAAAAGCAACAAAATGGCATTTATCTATTTAAGCAATTATCTGCCAACAGAAGAGAAAGAAATTTTCAGTTGCACTTAAGTTGTCACATTTAAGGTGTGTTGACTGAGTCTAGATGTAGCTAGATGACTACTGCTTAATAGTCTCAACCTGAGCTATTCAATCAGTGCACTCCAGTACTTAAAAAAAATAGCACTACACTTCTGGGTCAGCTGTGATCCGACCTGCACGCCTCAGAGTCCTGGAGGTGTACAGGTCTCTGAGAGATGGAAGGCTGCAGCCGATCACGTTCTCAGCAGAGCGCACAGCACGCTGCAGTCTGAGCTTGTCCCTGGCGGTGGCCCCAGCGTACCACACGGTGATGGAGGAGGTGAGGATGGACTCAATGATGGACTCATGAGATAAGCTGTTGGCTGTATTGGCTGTATGCTGTATAAATAAATTAAATTGAAAAGTGTCTCTGTTCTATTGTTGTTCTGTATTTTTATATGACATGGAATAAGCTGTTTGGACTGAAGGAGGAGAAATCACAGGACACTGAAATGGCCTCTGATACTTTATTCTTTTGGCCTATAGGAGGTGCTGGTTCTCTGCACACCAGTTTAGGAGAAGCTGTGTAAAGGTATGGATACTTTCAAAACCTCAGTTTATTACTATGGTATACAAATTTACAGAGCTTGTGTTTGTGGATCTAATATGTAAGATAACATTCATCCTTCAACTGTACAACTAAATCACCAGTTGAACTATTTAACTTCATATGACCTGAGCCAGGTTTCCATCGTGATGACATGCTACAGTAAAAGAAGTCATGGAAATGATAAACTACATCGATCTGTTTAGAGTGCCCACTTTCAATCGATATTATATTAAAATCAGACAGGATGACAAGTCAACACAGTTTGCTGATTGAAGATAATAATGAGACATTACAGGAGGTGGATACAGTTATGCATTATGCATACTCAAAAACAACAGAATATTAATCAATATACAGTCAATATATGTATACTAATAGAAATACGCTGTATAGATGCTGATTGCGCTCCAGTGCACAAAATAAATACATGGTTGGAGGAGTTTGGTGTGGAAGAATTTGCAAGCGAGACCTTTTTGTCCAACATCAGTGTCTGACCTCTGTATTGCTCTACTGTATGAATGGGCAAAAATCCCTACAGCAACACTCCAAAATATTGTGGAAAGCCTTTCGTGAGGAGTGGAAGGTGTTATAGCTATGTGGTGAGGTGAGGAGCTTTAGTTTACTATACACTATTTGGAAATGCATGGGTTTTGAGACCCCCCCCCCCCGGAAATCTCTGTTTTTCCTTGAACCTTACAGGTAGTGATTAGTAATGACACACAGGCCTGTTCCTGATAAAGCAGGCAGAGACATGGCTATTAGGGATTAAGGATTTTATTGAAATAATTCTAAATAATGAAGGTGTAGGGAGCAGCTGAGGCGAGAAAAAAATGGATTAATCATACAAATGAAACTACTTGTCTATGTGGATTTAAAAATGATAGTTTATGAAAATAATTTCAGTTAAAAAGGCTTATATCTAAAATGTAGCAAGCTAAAAGTCAGTCCAACAAAAAGAAAAACGACCAGCGAGGGGCAGACTATGCAGAGGAGTGCGCTGCCACCACACACTCGCCTTGTGAACATGGCAAGCCTCACAGCAAAACTCTGCTGAAACCCGTGCGTTTATCCAAACACAAAAGTGGGGGGACCCAACCACGGGTGCCTCGCCCCTCAACCTAATGGCACCCATCTGAAAGAAAATGGAAAACCCTAAACAAGGGAAAAGATTAACATTCAGCTTAGTTGGTTAATTTTAACCAACTAAGCTAAATAACCAAACAAACTAGTAAAAACATCGGACATCCAGAAGGAGCTCAGAATAGAGCCACTGCTCCTCCACATCGACAGGAGCCAGTTGAGGTGGTTCGGGCATCTGACAAGTGCTTGCTCATGGGAGAATGTTGGTTTGTCTGTATTAAATTTAAATTTCAAATTTAATTAAAAAGTATGGTCTTGACCTGCTGGCCTGGCCTGGGAACGCCTCAGTGTAACCCCAGACGATCTGGTGGAAGTTGACACACAGTCTGGGCTTTCCTGCTGAGAATGCTGCCACCCGGCGACACGGATAAGCGGTACAAAACGAGACGACATAAACAGCAAAACCACACTAAATTGGCTGAGCAAAAAGCAAGACAACATTTAGCAAAACCAAAACCAATGTAAGCCAAACAATGACCAAAATATAGAAATAAAAAACTACAGGACAAAAAAAGGGAAATGCCAAAAGAACACAAAAAGGGCAAAACAAGCAAGTGAACCTAAAATAATTATAATAATAAAAAAAACTAGACTAAACAAAATACAGTTGACATGCTGCACAATAAAACACCATAAGAGCACAACTCTAATCACTAACCTGGAGGGGAAAAGTGTCACCAGACGATGAGAACTGTGTTTTCCAGGAAGCCACCTTAATGACACTGCTCTCAGGGTCAGCTAAAACCAGCCACAGCCACTACCACAGGAGGCAAAGAAAATTAAGGAAGCCGGCAGGCAACCACAGAACTTGCTGTCCACCTCCCAAATCCTTTCCAATCATTTTCCATGTTTTAGATTGGTTTCCCGATTACCATGCAGTCATAGGTAATCTGTCATGGTGACCTTTTCATTGCATGGTTATATAGCAAGGAGCACAGACTGATTCGAAAGCTATTGGTACCTTCAAAAATACGGACATTCAAGCGTTAAGAGTCTGACTGCTGGACAGTGACCTTTAAAAACAAAGAAAGGCCAAATATGCTGCAGCAGCTACCATTGCATGTGAGTTATCTAAAAGTAGGAAACTGAAGGGAACACAACTCTTTGTTTGTGTATTTACATTTTTCCTTTCATCAAAGAGGTTGCATCAGTCCTACTCCACCCCTAGGTTTCTGTAAGGCTTCTGTCAGTGTGTACATAAACCCACTCACTGTTTTAATCACACTCTTGACATTGTTTTGACATATCGCATTGAAATAGAACATTTAATAGTCTTTGAACAAAGTCCTCTTTAATCTGACCATTGTTTAATAACTTTTGAATCTGTATTACTTGACTACATACCACCAAGAAAAAATATATATACTACATGTCTGTCTGATAGTGCTGTGGCTAAATTTAAGGAAGCGATTCTATTGTCATTTACTTCAGTATCATGTCCTGGTACTAAAGAGTACTAAAAGATGCCAATTATAGTCCCTCTCAAATCAACCATTTTGTGGACAGTGCTGCACCTCACTAAGGTTAACAATTGACTTTGTTGCCCCGCTTAAAAAGAAACGCATAAAGCAAAAGAGACTAGTGCCATGATATAATGTGCAAAAACTTGAAAGAGTATGACGTTCCTCCAAACTCACAGAATCTCGCTCATTCGGGAAAGACAGCCTTAGATCGTACAAGGAAGGCCCTACAGACTGCCAGACCAGCCTATTACTCAAAATTAATTGAGGACAACAAGAATAACCTCAGGTTTCTGTTCAGCACTGTAGCCAGGCTGACAGAGAGCCATAGTGCTATCAAGCCTTGTATGCCTGTAAGCCTCAGCAGCAACGACTTTATGACCTTTTTAATGACAAGATTTTAATCATAAGGGACAAAATTCACACCTCCTGACCTCAGCTGGTACTGATCTACCTTTAAACACAGGAGCCTTAGAAACAGCAGTAGAACCAGAAAATTAACTTGACCCGTTTCCCCCCCTTGACCTTCATCAGCTAAATTCATTCATATTTTCATCTAAACCAACAACATGCCTCTTAGACTCCATCCCAACTAAGCTGTTCAAAGGTGTTTTACCCTTACTTAGCACCTCTCTATTAGACATGATCAGTCTGTCCCTAATAACAGGCTATGTACCCCAGTCTTTTAAGGTAGCTTTGGTCAGCACACACTTGACCCAGAGGTTTTAAGCAACTATAGACCAATATCTAATCTTCCATTTCTCTGCAAGATTCTTGACAGTTCCAATCAGTTTCCAATCAGCTATGTGACTTTCTACAAAGTGATAGTTTATTTGAGGATTTTCAATCTGGCTTTAGATCTCATCATACCACAGAGACGGCATTGGTCAAATTCACAAATGACCCTCTACTTGCATCAGATGAGGGACTTATCTCTGTCCTTGTACTGTTAGACCTTAGTGCTGCATTTGACACCATTGACCATTCTATCTTATTACACAGATTGGAACACTTAATTGGCATTCGAAGAACTGCATTAAGCTGGTTTCAGTCCTATTTATCAGATCAATCTCAATTTGTTCATGTTCATGGTGCATTGTCCATACTTAGTCATGGAGTTAGTCATGGAGTTCCCCAAGGTTCTGTGCTCGGGCCAATGCTGTTCAACTATTATGTGCTCCCCATTGATGATATTATTAGGAATCAATCCATACATTTTCACTGTTATGCAGATGACACACAACTATACTTGTCAGTGAAACCAGATGAAACAAATCAGCTAGCCAAACTTCAGTCATATAAAAAACACAGTCGAAAGTTGACAAAAACACCTGACTTGCAATTTTCTACTTCTGTTATTGTGTAACTGTTAAAGTTAATGTTCTGGGCCCTAAACACCTTAGAAAAAAATATCCAATGATACAGCAACTCTACATGGCTTAGCCTCAAGCGCCACCGTAAGGAATCTAGGAGTTATTTTTGATCAGGACATGTCCTTTAACTCATATAATAACTCACATAACACACATTTCAAAGACTGCATTCTTTCACCTCCACAATATTGCAAAATTAGGCACATTCTGAGTCAGGAAGATGCAGATAAATTAGTCCATGCATTTATTACTTCCAGACTGGATTATTGTGACTCTCTCTCTCAACCAAACCGGTCAAGGTAGATGGCTGTCCACCTAGAACCAGGATCCGCCTCAAGGTTCTTCTAAAAGGCTGTTTTGCCTTGCCACTGTCATCAAGTGCTTGCTCATGGGGGAATGTTGGGTTCTCTGTGTTACAAAATAAGATAAAATGATATGGTCTAGACCTGTTCTAATTGAAAAGTATCTTGAGTTAACTTTTGTTGTTGGCGCTATTTAAATAAACTGAATAAAATTGAATTAGATGTTCTCATTATCTCCTCTTTCCTTCCAGCCATTACCATTTCTAACAGTTTGCAGGGCTTTGCACTGATTAGAGTAACGGTATTCTCCAAACGGTAAAGGTAAACCAGCAGTGCTTAAACCATTTTACTTTCATGAGGATGGCCATGAATCACGTGAGGGACAGTGGTTTTCATCAGTTCCTGCCACTTATGGATTTTCTCACCTGCTCATGCTATAGTGCATGACTATAGTGCTGGTTCTAACCTTGTCCGAGTGAATGAAGGGTGGCATGCACGAGTCCCGTATGCCTATAACCCATATGTTACTAACTTGGCATCCCATGGATCACAGGTGGAGTTCCTGCTGTAGTCCTGCTTGACTCCCACTGCGACTATTATCATTAATCAGATTTTCATCATCCATCCATCCATTTTCTATACCGCTAATCCGCCAGGGTCGCGGGGGAGCTGGAGCCTATCCCAGCTGACTACGGGCGAGAGGCGGGGTACACCCTGGACTGGTCGCCAGTCAATCGCAGGGCCAACACACAAAGACAAACAACCACACACCCTCACACTCACACCTAGGGGCAATGTAGAGTAGCCAATTAACCTAATGTGCATGTTTTTGGTATTGTGGGAGGAAGCCGGAGTACCCGGAGAAAACAAACGCAGGCACAGGGAGAACATGCAAACTCCACATAGAAGGGCCCAGACCGGGATTCGAACCTGGAACCCTCTTGCATTATTATTATTATTACTCCAGTCTGGTGGTAATAAATGCATGGACTAGTTTTTCTGCATCTTTTTGAGAATGTCAGAATGTCATCATATAGGTAAGATGTAATATAGCTAATATGCACCTTGCGTACATTCTCCAGAACCAACAAGGATAAGGGACCAGTCTGCCCAGTACTTTAGTACAGTATTTCCATTTGCATCTGACCATCTGACCAAATGGGCAATGGATTTTCCATACTGCTCATGAACATTAGTCATCTATCTTCTGCTTCTGTAGATTCACCTCACTGGATCTGCTTTTTTTGTGATATGTGGAGAGATAAGAGGCAGAATCAGTATCACCCAAAGGTCAAAACACAACAGAGTTCTGAGGACAGGCCTGAACTGAACAAATGTCTGCTATTAACCTGAAGGTACCAGGTGCATCTCTCTACCATCTGCAAAGGTTGCCACGGTAACAGAAACAGGCCTTGTAATCCATGACGTGGTGTGTTGGACGTTGGCTTGGCAAACCTATATAAACTGTCACACACACACACACACACACACACACACACACATATATCCTTGAGATAGAAATTATGAAAGTCAAGTCTCATATTTAGCACTGTTAGCAAATAAATAAATAAAAAAAAGCAGAAAAAAAAAATCATATAATGCCACAGCATGGCCCACACACCTTTTGGGTAAACGTGTTCGGCTCAAAGGTGACCAATGTGCACATTATAATAGTATTAATAACCATTCGTATGTCCCACTGCACAAACACCATCTGACACTGGAAGTTTCATTTAGCATTCAACATGAATCATTCATCAGTAACATAAGAGGGATTGTTACATCATGTGGCAGATGGTGACTGATGTCAAATCAGTTACAGAGGGCTTTCAAGATCAAATATACCACACTACAACATAAAAATGGCAATAAATAAATACAATGTTCAACATTAGTCTATGTTCATGTTCAGTGATGAGGACTGTAGTTTCCATTAATATATCTAATCTTGTGATACAGTGTTTGCTTATAGTGACTGCAGCACTTCTAAACTGTTTTCTGTTATGTTTAGACTTCTTGATCAAGGTGAAGAAAGTGTTAGGATTCATAGTTTTGGCCTGTATGGTATTAAATAATGAGACAGCAAGGTGGTAAATAACATTCAACTGAAACTACTATCTTTCATTAGTCTAATTTAAAGTGCCTGTGTTGCCTATCCTGAACTACAGATGGGATTGTGGATGCAAGCCCTAGTCTCTTCATTCACTCAGTAAAATGTGATCTGTGAGGATAATCCAGCCAGCGATTGTGTTTGTCAAAACAACATAATTGTAAAAACACATTTAGTTGGCACACACAAAATTTAGAGTCAAAATCTATTATTTATTACTGCTTAATTTGTTTGTAAATAATGGTTTATGTTTTATTTTCTCTGTTATGATTGTAAAAGCAGAACACAAAATGTTAGACCCCAGACTGTGATGTGAATGATGATTTTTGAAAGTTTTTTCTGAATGTCTGAAGACATCAAGTATGGTATCTTAAGTGACCTGAGAATTATGGTAATTAGTAGCACCTCCTGAAATCTTACACAATTGGTTTTCATCTATTTCTCAAGTACTTACAATCCTGTTATCATTAAGACACTCATCCAGGATTAGGTTTGATGAGGGTGCAATGATATATGTAGGATGTGGATGTAAGTATAAATATTGCCAACTGAAAACCCATATGTATGTAATAAACAATTAAACCCGATTATAGAGGCAAACAACAACAATTGAGCAAAAGTTCATGGCAATTTGATGAAGTATTTCACTCTGGATCAATTGACGTTTTTTTTTCCCTTCCTGAAACTTCCTGTTTCTATCAGAATGACATGAGTCATGTTAAATCAAGCAAATTTATTTTCTCTATTTCCTTTTAGCAGCTTAGTAATCACTATACATACATACTTTTCTACTGAACTAATTCTAGTATCCAAATCTTTTGCCGCCTATCTGAAATGCCCATTCTGCATTGTTATTTATCTTTCATCTGTCTTTTTCTTCTGTCTACATGCATTAACCCATTTTAAGCCTCTTATCCCACCTTAAGATGTATTTTTCACTGAAATGAGTTGGTTGTGTCCCCCTCAGAGGTAGCAGGATGTACCAGGCAGAGGTGGAGATGAGATATGAAACAGTGGAGAGATGGGAGATAAAAGAACAGACGGCAGGGTGTGTGTGTATGCATGTGTGTGTGTGAGGGAGGGAGAGAGAGCGAGTGAGCATATCAGCGGGCTTCAAAAACAAGTGTCTAGCAGCACAGAGGGAGAGAGAGAGAGAGAGAGAGAGAGAGAGAGCGGACTGAGAGCGTGTGAGAGTCAGAGGAGAGAGTAGGAGCATTAACCAGCTCAGAGATCAGTGGATGCTGACAGATGCGCAGCTGCTGATGCGAAGAGGGAGACAGGAAATGCAAGATTCTCACTCCACGGAGGAGCAGGCCAGATATATTTCCCTTTTCCCATCATCACAGTGGTTACCATGGGAGGACAGCAGCACTTCTGCAGCTACAGACAGATGGTAAGTTACCAACATTCACCTGCAAAAATGAAGCGTAATCATCAGAGTCAGTAGGAGTCAATGCAAATAGACTGTGTTTATCAGCAAGTTCATGTTTTTCTCAGATTTTTCAAATTTTAGATTTCATTTAGATTCAAGTGTGTCTATGTTTGTCTTACATTGATGTTTTGTATGGCGAGTAGTCACACATTTTATCAGTGATTCATAGTCGACTGTATCATCTAACTGTTTCCAGTTGCCAACTGTTGCTATTATGATTTGCTCAGATGCAATATTTACACTCATTACCGTACAGGTACAGTAAGATACGACACGCAATAAGAACTACTGTTCTAAATGATTAAGTTATCTTTTTTTGTCTTCAGAATCTAAACAAGATACACACACGCACACACACACACACATATATATCTATATATATAGATATATACAGTCTCGATCACTTGACCACTTGAAAAATGTCAAAAAAATCATATTTTGCACGGTTGAATCTTAACAAGGTTCCAAGTAGAGCCTCAACATGCAACAAGAAGAAACGGGAGTGAGACAAAACATTTTTTTGAGCATGCAATTTATTGAAAACAATGGCTAAACTGAAACAGGCTGTTTTACAGCTGATCAAAAGTTTAAGACCACATGCCTTTAAAAGGCCAAATTCATTCATTGTCATGTTCTGTCAGGTAGTCACACTGTCATGACCTGCTGATGGCAAAGGCAAAAAAAACTTTCCCTTTTTGAATGCAGTCGGGTTGTTGAACTGCATAAGCAGGGTCTCTCGCAGTGCACCATTGCTGCTGAGGTGGGACGCAGTAAGACAGTCACTTGGAATTTCTTAAATGATCCTGAGGGTTATGGAACAAAAATGACAAGTGGAAGCCCCTAAAAAATTTCACCAGCCGGAGAATCCATTTGGCTGTCCGCCAAGACACTAGACGATCCTCGACCCAAATTAAGGCGGTTACTGGTGCCAACTGCAGCCCCATTACCATTAGACGGCATCTGAGACTGAAGGGCTTCAAAAACAAAAAACGTCTTCAAAGGCCTCGTCTCCTTGAACACCACAGAACTTACCGTTTGGACTTTGCAAGACAGCACCAAACATGGGACATTGAAAGGTGGAAGAAAGTTTTAATCTCTGATGGGAAAAAATTTTTACCTTGATAGTCCTGATGGTTTCCAGCGTTACTGGTATGACAAGCAGATCCCACCTGAGACGTTTTCTACACGCCACAGTGGAGGGAGCCCCATAATGGTCTGAGATGCTTTTTCCTTCAGTGGAATGATGGAGCTTCAGGAGGTGCAGGGGCATCAAATGGCTGCTGGCTATGTCCAGATGTTGTAGAGAGCATTTCTCATGACTGAGGGCCCTCATCTCTGTGGTAATGACTGGGTTTTTCAACAGGACAATGCTACAGTACACAATGCCTGGAGGACAAGGGACTTCTTCCAGGATAATAATATCACTCTTTTGGACCATCCTGCGTCTTCCCCTGATCTAAATCCAACTGAGAACTGTTGGGGATGGATTGATGGATGGCAAGGGAAGTTAACAAAAATGGACAACAGTTACTAACAGTAGATGCCTTTCGTGCGGCTGTCTTCACCATTTGGAGAAATGTTCCCACTCACCTCATGGAAACGCTTGCATCACGCATGCTGCAACAAATTTCTGAAGTGATCAACAATAACGGTGGAACTTCTCATTACTGAGTTCATGTTTGGAACTTTGATTTCTGTTTTGGGGGGTTTTACAGGTTTTTTGAAAGTATGGTCCTAAACTTGATCAGCTCTAAAACAGCCTGTTTCAGTTTAAGTGTTGTTGTCGATAAATTGCATGCTCAAAAAATGTTTTGTCTCACTCCCATTTCTTCTTGTTGCATATTGAAGCTCTACTTGGAACCTTGTTAAGATCCAACCATGCAAAATATGATTTTTTTGCCATTTTTCAAGTGGTCTTAAACTTTTGATCGGGACTGTATATAGTTACAAGCCAGTGTACTTCTTGTGCCGATCCCAAGCCCACATAAATGGAGAGGATTGTGTCAGGAAGGGCATCCAATGTAAAACCTTTGCGAAATTGAACATGCGAATCACAAACATGACTTCCATACCAGATTGGTCAGTGACTGGTTTAACAACGACCGCCATCGGTGCTGTTGACCTACAGGGTACTGGTGGAAATTGGGCTACTATTGGTCGAAGAGGGAGAGGAGGAAGGTGTACTCGTGGGCAGAGAAAGAAGAGGAAAGGCAAGAGTTTAGGACTGACAGCAGGGATTTTGAATGTTGGTACAATGACAGGTAGAGGCAGAGAGATGGCAGATATGATGCAGGAGGAAAGTTGATATTTTGTGTGTCCAGGAGACCAGGTGGAGGCAGGAAGACTAGAAGCATTGGAACAGGGTTTAAACTGTTTTACCATGGTTTGGATAGGAAGAGGAATGGAGTAGGGGTCATCCTGAAGAAGGAATTTGTGAAGAACGTTGTCGAGGTGAAGAGAGTGTCAGATAGGGTGATAAGTCTGAAGCCTGGAAATTGAAGTTGTGATGTTGAACGTTGTGCAGGTATGCTGCACAAGTAGGTTGTGAGGAAGAGGAGAAGGCCACGTTCTGGACTGAGTCTGAGGATTTGGTGCAGAGTTTTCCCAGAAGTGAGAGAGAGTTGATTGGTGTGGACTTCGGTAGACATGTTGGTGAAGGGAATAGTGGTGATGAGGAAGTTATGGGCAGGTTTCAGGTTGGGTGTTCAGGTGAAGAACTCAGAGGGACAGAGGGTGGTAGCCTTTGCGAAAAGCATTGACATGGCTGTAGTGAACACCTTATTCCAGAAGAGGCTGGAACATAGGGCAACATAATATACAAGCGGAGGCAGGAACACACAGGTGGACTATATCTTGTGCAGAAGGTGTAATATGAAGGAGTTTAACGATTGTAAAGTATTCGTAGGAGAGAGTGTAGCTAGACAGGATGGTGGTGTGTTGGATGAGTCTGGTGGTGAGGAAAATGAAGAGAGCAAAGGCAGAACAGAGAACAGTGTGGTGGGTGTTAAGAAAGAAGAGGGACAGCTCATGTGAGAGGCTAGATTGAGATGGTTTGGACATGTTCAAAGGAGGGATGTTGAATATATTGGTCGAAGGATGCTGAGGTTAGAGCTGCCAGGCAGGAGGTCTAGAGGAAATCCAAAGAGGAGGTTCATGGATGTAGTGAAGGAGGACATGAAGGTAGTTGGTGTGAGGGAAGAGGATACAGAGGACAGGGCCAGATGGAAGCAGATGATTCCTGTGGCGACCCCTGAAAGGACCAGCCAAAAGGAAAAGAAGACTAAAAGACTGATGATTTAACACACACCACAAACTGCAAATTGACTGTAGTAGGTGTATTACTACAGGTATCCTTTTGTCAGGCTGATTGTACAGTGCATCCGAAAAGTATTCACGCCGCTTCACTTTTTGCACATTTTGTTATGTTACAGTCTCATTCCAAAATGGATTAAATTAATTTTTTCTTCAAAATTCAACACAAAATACACCATAATGAAAAAATGAAACAAGTTTCTTCAATTTTTGCAAATTTGTTAAAAAAAAAACAAAAATATGACTATTCACACGCTGTGATCAATACTTTGATGAAGCCCCTTTGGCAGTAATTACAGCCTCAAGTCTTTTTGAGTATGATCCTTAAATTAATTTTGGGCAGTTTCCTCCACTCTTCAATGCAAAACCTCTCAAGCTCCATCAGCTATTATGGGGAGTGTCGGATCTCTCCAGAGATGCTCAGTAGGGTTCAAGTCTGGACTCTGGCTGGGCCACTCAAGGACATTCACAGAGTTGTCCCAAAGGAAGACAAACCTTCGCCCCAGTCTGAGGTCCAGTGCTCTCTGGAGCAGGTTGTCAGCAAGGATGTCTCTGTACATTTCTGCAGTCATCTCTCCATCGACCCTTACTAGTCTCCCAGTTCCTGCTGCCTCAAAACATCCCCACAGCACGATGATATCACCACCATGCTTCACAGGAGGAATGGTATTGGCCAGGTGATGAGCAGTGCCTGATTTCCTCTATGCCAAAGAATTCAATTTTTGTTTCATCAGACCAGAGAATCTTGTTTCTTGTGGTCTAAGAGTCCTTCAGGTGCCTTTTGACAAACTTGTCCACTTCCATCAGGCCACTCTACCATACAGGCCTGATGGAGTGGAGTGCTGCAGAAATGGTTGTCCTTCTTGAAGGTTCTCCCCGCTCTACAGAACAGTGCTGGAGCTCCGTCAGAGTGACAGTTAGGGTTTTGGTCACCTCCCTGACTAAGACCCTTCTACCCCGATCACTCAGTTTAGATGGGCGTCCAGCTCGAGGAAGAGTCCTGGTGGTTCCAAACTTCTTCCACTTATGAATTACAGAGGCCACTGTGCTCTTTGGGACCTTTAATGTGGCAGAAATCTTTCTGTACCCTTCCCCAGATCTGTGCCTTGACACAACCCTGTCTCAGAGGTCTACAGAAGATCCATTTGACTTCAGGCTTGGTTTGTGCTCTGACATGCACTGTCAACTGTGAGGGCTTATATAGACAGGTGTGTGCCTTTCCAAATCATGCACAATCAACTGAATTTACCACAGGTGGACTCAACTCAAGTTGCAGAATCCTCTGAAGGATGATCAGTGGAAACAGAAGGCACCTGAGATCAATTTTGAGTGTCATTTCTAAGGGTGTTTTTCATTTTTAATAAATTTGCAAAAAAATTCAAGCAAATTTGTTTCACATTGTCTTTATGAGGTATTTAGTGTAGAAATTTGAGGGAGAAATTTAATTTAATCCATTTTGGAATGAGACATAACATAACAAAATGTGGAAAAAGCAAAGCGGTGTGAATACTTTCCTGATGCACTGTATGTAGCCTGAGAGGTGAAAAATAATGGGTAAAGCACTTTCTGCACCACTTCCTGTTGTTTTTGAAGCTTATTGCTGCCAGTTTCTCTCTGTTCATCTGTGTTATGGTGGCTGGACAGTAAGAGGACATATGCAGGGGACTCCTGTCCTATGCCCCATCCACAGTGAAAATGATTTATTATGAAATATTTATAACATGTTCCTAATGATATCAACAACTACTCTGATAACTTACAAATTGTGTCAAGCAAAAATGCTAAATGATTTGCTACGAGAAATTTGATGACATCACCCCTGACTCTCAGAACTTGACATGGCCATTTTTCACTGTCTGACATCCATTTCAAATGACTAATCAGTCAAGAGATTAAAAAATTGAATAAAAAATGATCATTAGGTTCACGCCCAAATCAAACAACTAATGTATGGAAAATCTGCAATGTCATGCTTTTGAAATGCTCATAATAATATGAATTGTAATGTCTTGATCATTGCTGTAAGTGTATTCTTTCACTATTAAAGCGGGCATATTAATATTAGACAGTATCGAGATCTAATATACGCCAGAGTTCACAACACAGCATTATTTTCAGAATTACATATGATTTTCAGTGCAGGCAGGGGGGAGAGATCAAGTGGGTCAGATGTCATGATGATCTGCTGAGATGAAACCTTCAGGCTCCTGTCACTGTGAATGTTGAGAGAAAGAAGATAAGATGGAGAGACTTAAGTCAGTGTCAGTGCTAACATGCTCATTGGCTATGCTTTATTGCAATGGTTTAGATCAGAAGGACTCAACACCATGAATGTCAATTAGTTTATTGATCAGCTGGTCATTTATAATGACTGAGTAGAATGGCTATGATAGAGGCACAGTATATATAGCACTTTAAATATTCAGCGTATACCATTTCCACATCCATGTCCCTGGGATCCAGGATTTTAGAAATACTGAGGTAGAGGAGCATGACATATCCCTTGAATGTCAGTTTTCATCATGAGAGACAATAGTTGTTTTTGATTTTCTCTAAACTGACTAACAATAAGCTGTACATTTTGACCAAATTTCCAGAACATCAGGAAGGCCTGTAGTTTGTATCTCCTTCCATGCTGCTGTCATTCACTCACAGCAGCACAGCAACACATCTGCACTGTTATCCTTTTTCTGCTTTTTAATATATGATTCTCTTTCTTCTTTGGCTAATTCATGCTGCTGTTATGCATGCCCTTCCACCTCCCACCCTGCCCAGTCTTTGCAGATTCATCAGCTTCATCATTACATCAGCCTCATCAGTCTCAGCAGAGTCTTCAGCCACCACCAGGGTCTGGACTCCATGGGGAATTTATCTTGCTGCTGCTTAGGGCAGATGCCCGTCAATCACAAATCTCCCTGTTGAATCAAAGCACCAAAGACTTTCTGACAAGACTTAATTATCATGTCATCTGCTGTAATAAATCTTTACTTTACTTCATAAAGATGAAAGCTTATTTTATCAGCTTATTATGCATATGGCTGGAGTCCATCTTGTCCCCGCGTCATCCTGTGGGAGGTGCTCCTGGAGTATGGGGTCCGGGGCCCTTTGCTAAGGACTGTGTGGTCTCTGTACCGGAGCAGGAATCTGGTCTGCATTGCCGGCAGTAAGTCAGACCTGTTCCCAGTGCAAGTTGGCCTCCAGCAAGGCTGCCCTTTGCCACCGGTCCTGTTCATTATTTTTATAGATTTCTAGGCGCAACCAGGGACAGGAGGGTGTCTGGTTTGGGAACCACAGGATTTCATCTCTGCTTTTTGTGGAGGGTGTTGTCCTGTTGGATTCTTCGAGCCAGGGCCTTCAGCATGCGCTGGAGAGGTTTGCAGCCATGTGTGAAGCGGCTGGGATGAGAATCAGCACCTCCAAATCCGAGGCCATGGTTCCCGACCGGAACAAGGTGGTCTCCCCCCTCCAGGTTGGAGAAGAGTTCCTGCCTCAAGTGGAGGAGTTTCAGTATCTCGGGGTCTTGTTCACAAGTGAGGGAAGATGGGACCGTGAGATTGACAGGCAGATCAGTGCAGCAGTACTGTGGTTGTTGTATTGGTCCGTCGTGGTAAAGAGGGAGCTGAGCCGTAAGGTGAAGGTCTCAATTTACCAGTCAATCTACGTTCCTACCCTCACCTACGATCGTGAACTTTGGGTCATGACCGAAAGAACGAGATCTCGGATACAAGTGGGTGCAATGAGCTTCCTCCGCAGGGTGACGGGGCGCTCCCTTAGGGATAGGATGAGGAGCTCTGTCAACCGGGAGGAGCTTGGAGTAGAGCTGCTGCTCCTCCACATCAAGAAGAGTTGAGGAGTTGAGGTGGCTTGGGCATCTGTTTTGGATGCCCCTTGGACACCTTCCTGGGGAGGTGTTCCAGGCATGCCCCACTGGGAGGAGGCCCTGAGGAAGACCAAGGACACATCGGAGGGACTATGTCACTCGGCTGGCCTGGGAATGCCTTGGGGTCCACCTGGAAGAGCTGGAGGAAGTGTCTGGGCATCCCTGCTCAAGCTGCTGCCCCCGCAACCTGGTTCTGGGTGAAGCGGAAGAAGATGGATGGATGGGTTGGGCCAGTTCAGCAGAAGGCATTTAATTGTTGCTGTAAACAGAATTTCAGTAAATAATTGTGGGCCCTTCTATGTCTGCAAATGTCATTCCCAACAGGTAGACTCTAAGGCCTTTTGAGATATGCACAGCTTCCATCATTCCAGTAATTTTTCTGATTTGGACCAGACCACAATGTATTCATGCATTTTTATTTCTTACTCCCATTCATTCTCCCATCTTGCTTTTAAACATAGTGAATAATTTGGGTTCACAGGTAGAAAAATGTGATCTGGAGATGATTTGACCAAAGTGGAATGATTACAATCGAGATTAACACAGAGAAAATGGAAGAAATTGAATTTTGTTCACCGTCTGACCCCCATGAACATTAGGTAACCAATTTAATGCTAATACTTGGATGTAATGAACACAATGTAACCAGTGATACCATCTGTTACCCTAGAAGGACCACAATGAATGTCTACAAAAAGTAGCTTGGCACCAAGTTACTCCGGACATAATAACAGTGAAACTGATGTTTACAAAGGTCTGTAATTGTTGTATTAATCATTATTCTATTATTCTCAGTTCTCTTGACTCTTTTATTGATCTGGGATATGTACAGTGTATATTAAACAGACCTTCAGCTGCTGAGCTGAAAAATTAAACGTTGTCTTTCAGATGTACATTTAATACAGCCAGGTAAGGACTATAGTTTCTTTTTTGATCTTGTTCTTCTCTCCTCCTTTTTAGTATTGATGACAAGTCATAATTTCTTGGATTTCTTGAATGATCTTGAGGCTTTCTTTGTATCTGTTGGTTTCTGCAAGGGAAAATCATCTGTCAGTTTGAGAATGTCTCTCTAAGGAAGTTCTTCATCCACTGTATCTCCAGTTTGTCTTTGTTTACCCCATAAAGCTGTATAGTACTCGGTCAGCCTTCCATCCTCTATCATGCCTATCGGTTTATGACCTTAGTCCATCTCCACCTGCTCCCATGCAGTAATGGAGTTTGTCACTGTATTCAGTTTCTTGTACGTTTTCCTTTCTGAAAGTTCTCAGTTCAGACAATGTAACTAAACATAGATCTCCTTCCCCTGGTTTAGCTGCTGGTTCAGCACTTGAGCTTAGGTGAAAATGCATTTAATGAGCCCAACATTAGACATTTTTGATTCACAGGAAAGCTCAGAGATGTGGGCATTTATTGAGAGATCAGGAACCAGTGTTCTTTTTCTCTCTGATGGTGCCAACTGTCTGTTTTCACGTGTGTCATGCGTTGCTATACAGGCAGTGCACAATGGGTAAAAGGAAAGAGAGACACTGCAATGGCATATTAAGCTAATGGGGATGAACAGTTGAAACATCCCAAATGATTTTGTGAAGGCCTCCACATTGTGAAAATATAATTACCTTGTGACAAGAGCTAAAAAAAACCACTGGCTACTTACAGTAATGAGAACTGAAATGTTTTTCCAGAAAACCAAAAAAACGGACCTCTGTGCAACATCTTGAATGTTCTGAAACTGTTAGCCATACAAATCAATGTTTGTCAAGATCCAGACAACAGCCAGAAATACAACCGCAAGAGTTGTGTTGACCTGGGTTAGAGCTTACTTGATGTAGTGTTTGTATTAGTCACTTCATTTTGGTGATACAAACATGTTAAACTTATAAAAATTAGTTTCAACATATTATCATTTTAGGGCGGCACGGTGGTGCAGTGGTTAGCACTGTCGCCTCATAGCAAGAGGGTTCCAGGTTCGAATCCCGGTCTGGGCCCTTCTATGTGGAGTTTGCATGTTCTCCCTGCGTGGGTTTTCTCTGGGTACTCCGGCTTCCTCCCACAATACCAAAAACATGCACATTAGGTTAATTGGCTACTCTAAATTGCCCCTAGGTGTGAGTGTGAGAGTGTGTGGTTGTTTGTCTTTGTGTGTTGGCCCTGTGATTGACTGGCGACCAGTTCAGGGTGTACCCCGCCTCTCGCCCGTAGTCAGCTGGGATAGGCTCCAGCTCCTGACGGATAAGTGGTGTAGAAAATGGATGGATATTATCACTTTAGCAAACATAACTGCTGTGTCATCTTTGTGTAAGAATAGTCAGACACAGGCCGTAATCACTTTTTGAAAACCATACTCCCAAAATGAAAATGTTGAGGTCAAAGAGTCAGGCTTTATCTCTGCCATTATGCTTTGAATAGTGGCGTGATTTTCACTATAAAACTACAGACTCAGCAAACTTTGGTATCAGTATGTCAGCGTCTTGGGGGCATGTACAAGAATGCATAAAATTAGCCTAAATAAAAGCAGTGTGGTGAAGTCACATACAGTTAAAACTCTTCCTCTTCCTACCTGTACTCAAGGAATATAGTAAGGGTTGGCAGTTTGGGGGCTGACACTACAGCTACACCAACAGAGAAAGGTGGTGATATGACATAACGGTATCTAGGTCTGGATTGGTGTTGTGTGATTTAACAGTGAAGATATTTTATGTGACCATTCAGCTGAAACCTGAATCAGACTGCAGTTAAAAGTTAAGTATCAGGAACACCATAGAACGGTGCCTTTTCCATTATAACTCACAATAAACGAGAAAGAAAAAATTATGAATTACATGAAACATATGACCTGAACATTGCTTAAGCTTCTACTGAAGAGATGATCAGTTAGGTGTGGAATGATGAGCTTGTAACCTTCCTCACATTGATACATGAACTGAATAAAATTGTCATATTGTCATCATGTTTTCTACATTGTGGTAACTGGATTTGACTGGAGCTCTTTTAATGACATTATTTTGTTTTGTGTTCTTCTGCAAAGGTTTAATGGGACTGGATTGGAAAATTAGCTCCACCACGAACTAACTAGTAATATTTACTCACAGGCCTGTAGTACTGAAGTCCAGGACTCGGACTCAAATATTAAGGACTTGTGATTTCACTGGGACTTGAGCACTGTTGACTTGACCTTGAATTTGGATTTGTCAATTAACTGCAACTTCAGACTTGTAAATCAGACGAGACAAGTCCTCAGATTTTTAGTCTACTTTATGTAACATACCATAATAATTTTGCATAAGATAATATCTATGTTAAGTTCAATGTTATATAATAATTATACAATAATATATTTGGATTGGACTTGACTTTGACTTTACTCAGATCAGTTGTGGACTCGGACTTGTACTCAATTTGGATTTTCTTTAATGACTTGGACTTTACTCGGACTCGAACACTGGGAAGTCGAAACTGGACTCGGACTCAAAGTTTGGTGACTCGAATACAACGCTGTTTACTCATAAAGGGAAGAGTAGCCGGTTATTTGTTATTTATTTAAATTTTGGGTTCATTGAAAAAAAATTAAAACAAAATGACAATCGCATGAAAATCACTCTGACAACATCTAATCTCATCTAATTGTAAAAAATTCGAAACCACATTTTTTGTCAGTCTACATTACTGTGTACCGTGCCAGATTTTTAAGTACTCAAGATGTTCCCAAAAACCTGCAGGAAACGTAAGCGCACATTTTTGGACCATGATATGTGTGACAGCCCTGATTCCATGTGTGATTTTCCTTCAGAGTACTTTACAGAGACACCTTAGGTTTTCAGGAACAGCGTGACCATATGAGAATGAGTGAACCTCAGGACGAGATTTGGGTGTGTCCATGCGCACACTGACATAAATAAAGACTGACTTTGCACCTCCTCAGGACAAACCCTTTTAAACATTTCAAAAGATTTTTTACTATCCTTACTAGATAAGCACGCATGGTCATTTTGTGCTTCAAAGTGTACATGGAGAAGAAGGGCTATTTGCAGATGGGCTTACTAAATAGACTCCATGTATGTGTGTGTGTGTGAGAGAAAGAGAGAGAGAGAGAACAGGGCAAGGAGGACGAGAGAGAGAGTCAATACACTGCAGGAGCTCTACAGTGAAATAAGATTTTACATTCATAAATCCATTGATTTTCTACACAGGGGGTGGGGCTGAAGCCTGTCTCAGCTGACAATGGACGAGAGGTGGCAGGGTACACTCTGGACTGGATGCCAGTCAAACGCAGGGCCAAAACACAAAGACAGACAATCGTACATGCTCTCACACCAATGTAGAGTAGCCAGTAGCCAACTAACCTCATGTGCATGTTTTCTGGACTGTGGGAGGAAGCCTCTCTGCACAGAAGGGCCCAGACCTGGACTCGATCCCCGGACCCTCTTGCTATGAGGGGACGGTTAAGGGAATTGTTAAGCTGTGTCTTTTATGTCCAGCACCTCCAAACCTAATTTAAAGGAAATGGCAAACATTAAATACATTGCATATTTCTCTTTTGAATGGATTTGGGAGATTTCATCAAGGCTCATTCATCTGTACTATTTAATCACACTGCCTACAACCCTGGCAAGCTAATTAATTCAGCACATTCTGGATTCCTGGTTCTTTCTCAACAGAAGCTTGATGTCTGGTGATACAGGTCACATCATTCAAAATTCAGTTCTAAATGGACTTTCATCTATGTCAAGAGTGTTCTTGACGTGAAAGGGGTTTTTTTTTTCACCAATGACCAATGAGAATTCTGCAGTCATCCACTTTAGTTGTTTGGTGTCACTGAACTTGCCAGTTAATTAATTAATTAAATTAAAAATGCTTAATGTCGCCAGCACAAGCAATAGTCATCTTGTATGCTTCACATTCACTGAACAATGACATATCACATCTACTGTAGAAATTTCCAGTGGATGTCAGTCAGGAATATCCAATATTCCTGTCCTAAAATATGACACAGTTTAAACAACTGAAGACATAAAGTTCACACTGTTAGCCAAAGACAATTCAGCAACATTACTCTTTAGATGTTCAGTTAAACTGACTTACATTATATTATTATATAATTACATTACATTAGAGACCTAGAGTTCATGAGTGAAGTTCAACCAATCATGACTCATTCTAAGTTCAAAATTTAAACATTTATATGTGAGAATATGCATTAAAATAGAGTGTGGATTAGATTGTTGTTTGTTGATTGGAAAAAGTGAGGAGACATTAGAAACTAGTTTAGCATGCCACACTATACTGCAAATCACTATATTGTTATTTTGGAAATAATATGCTTGCAAACCTTAGGCTATTATAACTAGCTCCCTAGCTAATCAGTCCATCCAATGCATTAAGCTCCATTCTGATTTTACAGTAAATACTGATCACATCTTTTAACAACTTTCCCAACACATGCTGTAGGCTGTTTGTAATAATATTTCCTAAAGCAAGCATGTAGGAGGTGAATAGTATTTATTCAAGCACAGAACCTTGTGGAACTCCAGGAGGAGAAGGATTTATTATTAACATTGCGAGGACTTAAACCATCTGAAGGCAGTTCCTTCAATGCTGATTAAATGTTCCAGTGTTTCTAATAAAATGTGATGGTACCTGATATCAAATACAGCACTTAAGTGTAATGAGACAAGAATGGATACAAGTCCCTTGTCTGATGCAACTGGAAGGCATTTAAAACTTTGATCAATTTCAGTGTCTGTGCTTTATGCACCCCAAAACCAGACTGGAATTCCTCATATAAACTTTCTTTTATACAGAAAATCACCAACTGATTGGCTTGATCGAATCCTGGGCTCGTTCTTCCATCCATCCATCCATGTATAAAAAAGTTGAGGTACGTAAAACGGATGAACGGGATGTGAAATGGACAGGCAGATGTAAAGAAAAAAGTCGAGGTATGTGAAATGGACAGGCCAGTGTGAAGAATACGCTATCTGTTGGAATTTTCCCGTCGGTGCATGGTAGCGTCCATTGGCAAGGACCTGTACATGACACTGGACATCTGCGATGGAATGTGTGTAGATGACCAGATGACCTTCCGTCCAGTGACAAGAAATGCCTTGCTTATGTCATAGTATGTAGTTTCAGTTCAGTTTATTCCCTTTTTTTACTTTGTAGTTTTTCTATCTTCTGTCTTGACCAGCTTTATGTTTCTTGTCTAATTTTCAGAGATGTCTTTTGTTCAAGTTTTCCTTGCCTTAGACTTCCTGTCTCATCTCCTATTGGTTGTGTGAGCAAAAGTACTGTAGCACCCTAAGACCAGTCAGTACTAAGCTACAATTACTGGATCAGAATCAGAAGACATAGGACTTGACTGAGAAGCAATGAGATATATGTAAAACTTAATGACTACACAAGACCAAGAGTTGTGAGCTGGTACCTTTGTATTAATAAGAAAAATAGGAAAAGAAAGAAAAAAAGAAAAAAAAATTACAATACTACCAATGAAAATAAAATGTAGTGCACTTTCACAGAAGAAGAACACATAAATCCAAATGCTTTACAAAATAATTTCGTCTCCACTCGACTTCACTGGCTAGTTCTAAACTGCCTGGGTATACCCCTTATCTACCAAAGCATTAAGTACTCCAGTGTAAATCTTTGAATTTTGAGTGTAGTGCTGGTCTTGTGCCGCTGTGGCAGATGCAGTGCTGACAGTTCTTGACTCTGGCTGTTCAGTACAGGAATTCCAAGGATCTAGGGGTCTCTTCTGGGTTGCCTTGCCATCAGCTTCCATTCGACTCAACCAAAAATAAAACCTGACCGATTCAGCAGATCGTTTGTGTCACTCAGCAGATTCTGTGAGCAGGATGTCTCTTTCACACATCTACAACTGTTCAGCAGCAGTCTTCTCCCTCATGTTCTGTTTTTAAAGTTCATCAAAGTTGTTCTGCAAATGGGAAACTGTTGGTAGTTCAACTTTTTGCTTGTTGCTGCAAGTGGCACAATATGTTTTTTCCAGGTTCCTTTCCCAATTAATGTCATTCTTTTGTGCCTCCAGTGTTCGGGGCTGCATGTGTGAATGAAGTGAAGATTATATGTTTATGATCTAACATGCTATAGACAGCAATGACAAAGACAGCAAAGACATTTTGCTGTCTTAAATAGACCAGTCAGTGTTTCGATAATCTTGCCAAAAAAAGAGGCAATTTGCGAGTAAATGTGATAAGATGACAACTAATTTTATTCTCAGAGCAGCAATCATCTTGGACACTAATTGGCAGCCTTTTCGACTCTTCAGTTGCTCCTCTTGGCCTGAGTTAAAACCAATTCTTAGGAGTCTGTTTTCATGGAAAACCATGAGGACGAGCTTGCTTTATGCATGAAAAGAGAAATACAAAACCATAGCCTGACCACCACCCCATGAAACAATTATGTCAGTTTTTACTTTCAAAGATTATCTGTTCTAATCCTATCCTGTGCTAATCAAAGCAGCTTCCTGTGTTAGCATATGTGTGAACTTTCACCAAGTAGACTGTATCATTTAAAGGCCACATTGTATCATCAAAGGACAGGCTTCATCAAGACTATTAAGACCAAGGGTGGACCATCAAATGACCACTTTGGATATCTAGGACATATCAAATAACCAGTGCAGATCATCAAAGACCAGGCCAGACCATCAGAGAATAGTATCACATACCAGGCTAGGCACTGAAGGATCAGAATAGATCAACAAAGACAAGGTTACACAATCAAGGACGAGCATAAATCATTACACACAGGACCAGACCATCAGAAGACCAGCATAAACCAAGCCCAGAAATACCTTTTGACAAAAAAACTAGACTTACAAGTGACAGTGTAGACCCTTAAAAGGGCTGCTTGGATTAACCACATTAAGACCACACTGGACCATTAGCATAGTCCTAATCCAAGGACATAACTAATATTTTTAATCTGGTGATGGTGCTCGATACAAGGTAATTATTTTGCACAACAGATCAAGAATCAAGGATGTTAGATTAGATTAGAAGAAGGAATTAACTGGCAGATTTTAAAAAATGGATAAAAGGCAGAGATTTGATGAACGGCATGGTATGGAACTAGAACAAGGTAGGGAGAGGTCAGAAATGTAACCAGGTGTGCAGTTATGTAGAGCCTTAAACATGATCAACTCGATTTTGTAATTAATTCAAAGATTTTATTGAAAACCAGTGGAGAGATGCAAGAACAGGAGTTATGTGGGACTGATAACTAGGTCTTATTAATAGCATGGCAGCTGCATTTTGAACCAGTTGTAGACGATTTATAGAGGTTTGTCTAAGGCATGTCTAAAGGGAGTTACAGTGATCTAAATGAGAAGAAATGGGGGCGTGGATCAAAAGGCTAAGATCTGCTGAAGTTTCTGATTTTGGCAATATTTCTTAATTGAAAAAAAAAGGGACTGTACAAGCTTAGTGACATGAAAGTTCAAAGGTCATAGAATGATAAAAGAGGATACCAAGGTATTTAGCAGAAGGTTTGATGTTATGCTGAAGTGGTTCAATACCATAGCACTGATATGAC
Source organism: Scatophagus argus (assembly GCF_020382885.2). Taxonomy (NCBI): domain Eukaryota; kingdom Metazoa; phylum Chordata; class Actinopteri; family Scatophagidae; genus Scatophagus; species Scatophagus argus. The sequence continues at coordinate 1,400,988 of NC_058515.1, read as the reverse complement.
ACATTCTGAAACCCCTGTGGTACTCCACATAGCAGAGGTCCTGAGAAGGACACATGATTATTAACACATATATTGAAGTATCTGTTTTCCAAGTAAGAGTGAAACCATTTTAAGGCTGTACCAGAAATTCCTACAGAGTTATGCAGTCTGTCTGTTGATCTGAGACTATTTTCTCTAGGAGTCTGGATAGGAATGGTAGTTTTGACATTGGGTTGGGAGAGGGTTTTTAGGTCATATGACAGAGAAAACAGCTTTTAGAAATTTTGTAGGAACAATGTCACTGGGACCGGTTGAAGAATTTAAAAGGGTCATTAGGGTGATAGGGGTAAATTCTGTTCAAAGAGCTGGGCTGGTGTGTGTGTGTGTGTGTGGGGGGGGGGGGGTTGGTTAAGCCACTGGTGGGAATGGTGTGGACCTCAGGCCATCAATCTTATTTCTAAAGAAGGATAGGAAGTTCTCACAATCCTAAAATGATGAGATGGGGCAGCAGGAGGGGGTGGATTTGCAAGTCGGTTAATAGTATCAAACAGAAACTTTGGGTTATGTCTATTGTTTTTTAATGAGGTGAGAGACATATGCAGCTTGAGCATATGATAGTTTGTTTCAAGGAGAGCAGTAGTTCTTTCATGTGGTGGTAGTGGTTTTAAAACTTTAAGTTTTAATTTCTTCCATTTGCATTCAGTCTTCCTAAATTCTCTTTTGATGCATGTAATGTTATTATTTATCCAAGGGGTTGTATTAGTGGTTGGAACAGTTCCGGAGATATAAGAAGCAGAGAAGTTGAGGGCTGATAAGCATATAGTGTTGAACCAGACTACATGGTCATTGATATCATTAAAGTGTGGTGGGAATTTACCTGTATTTGTGAAGAAGCTGGTAAAGAAGGATGTTGATAATTTATGAAAGAAGCGAGAGCAGATTTTATGTTTCTGTGTTACTGGAGTGGGTAGAAAAGTTGTATCAAAGATGATGAGTGTATGATTCAAGACAAAGTCAGCCTCGTTTAGTGGTTTAGTTTATGTGGATGTTAAAGTCTCCAGCAATAATAACCCTATCAAATTTAAGTATAAAAGAAGATAATAGCTCTGTGAATTATTCAAGAAAACGCAAACTGGAACTGGAGGGTCTATAAATAATTATATAGCAAATTTATCACATGCCAGTTCAAAAGCTAGAATTTAAAAGCTTGTTCACAAAAGAACCAATACTAAGAGGGATACAAGAGAAAGAATTCCTAAAAACAACAGTGATACCTCAACCACAGCCAGTTTGTCTGGGGACAGTCAAATAATTATAACTCGGTGGGCAGAGCTTGACCATATGGGAGTATTCCCCAGGTTTCAGCCAGGACTCAGTGAGGAACAGAAAGGTTATAAGTTGTGATGATATCATTAAGAATGAATGTTTTATTTGCCAAAAAATGTGCATTTAGCAGGGCGAAAGCAGGAAGCTTGACCAGACTTTCGACAGCTGATTGTAATCAGATTATCAGACCTAGCAGATGGAAACACAGAGTGCATATGGTGGAAGGAAGTGCATCTAGATGTTATTCTGACTGGAATACAGGAGGAGTTGAAGAAAGAATTGCCTTTTGACTTCACTGCAGCAGGGGAATTGATTGGGGTGTGAGGTGGTGATGAAGGTTCATAAGGCAAACAACCCCTTTTCTTATGAAATATGGACAATTCTCCCTATTTGTGATGATGGTCTGTATATGGTGAGCTTTAAGTGAGAGAGGTGATGACAGGTGCCTCCACGAGGGGAGCAAGTCAGGGCTGGGGGCACACAGAGGTGCCGCCATGGACTGGCATGGGAATCCCAGGGTATGAGAGTGGGAAATAAATAGTCAGCCACATGGAGCAGATTGTACAGCCTGCTGTAAGTTGTCTGCTAGTGCCATGCCACCCAGCCTGCTTGGGTGGAGAAGGAGAAACGATTCCAGAATAAATTTAAATTGTCAATAAAACTAATGTTGTGTGCAGTGCATGTAGACTGGAGCCTGGTGTGGATGCTGAGAATATAGGACTGGACAGAAAAACAGACCTTCCACAACTCTTCAAGAAACTGGAAAGGTCATTAAAGTCCCTATTTGTCAGTTCAGATTGTCCCGACATGAATAATTGATCAAAGCCGGGACTGAACACAGCAACACCAGGAGTTTATGCAAAATGGCCAAGACTGTGGCTCCAAGGTAGTGATGTTCAATACCACTGATTTCCTTTCAGATCCAATACTGAGTAAAATTCAGGCTGGTATCGACAATTTGTTTCATTACTTATTTCATAACCATATTTATTAATTTGAACAACTCCAACAACAACAGTGCTTAGTGCTAAACGGAAGTGTGCTTGCTCATTAGGATTTTGTTGGGTCTTTCCAAAGATCAAACTAACCAAACTTTGGTTTTGACCTGCTTGTTGTGATTTGGCGCTATATAAATAGATGGAATTAAAATTTAATTGAATTACACAGTGTTTTGTACATCTATGGGTGTAATTCTTTACTATGATTTTCTACATAACGTTACTGGTTACTGTAATTTTGTAATGTATATAATAAGTTGTTGTGATTCACTACAGTGTATTATTGGTTACTGTTTTTTTCTGTCTTATATTTTAATTACTGTGATTTCTTACTGTATACTATCTGTGATTTTCTACAATATATTACTGTAATTGTCTACAGCATATCAACTTCATATTGCTATCTGTCACTTTGGTTTTTCATAATTCAAAGTTAACTTTATTGTCACTTCTGCCATATGTACCAGACATAATAGAGGATAAAAATGGTATTTCTCTCAGACCTCTGTGTTGGCGTATACAAGCATTAAAACAAAACAGCAAGAGTTGAAAAACAAACCAAGATAAAAACAAAATGCTACAACTGTACTAAGAAGTTTAAATACTTAGTTAGTTAAGCTGGGGCCAGAGGAAAAAAATTAAGGCACAGATCAATGAAAAAAACTTTAATAACTACATATATGGTGGAAATGCAGAGTAACAGATATGCAAGTAGTATGCTATTCAGAGGATGAGTAATCATCACCATTAGAAAAGGGACTGAGACAACAGTGATTTCCCAGCTGCATTTGATGGAAATTAGAAATTAACTGTGCATGGTAAAATAAATATATATTAACATTAACATTCCTCTCTCACTTTATTTGCAACGACAGTGTTGCTTTTTGCTGTAATTTTTTTTCATAGGCAGCACTATATCAGTCCATTTTGTTAGACATTCAATGTAATTAAACCTTAATTTAATAATTAATATAGTGTTTATTGACTGTATACAGTATTTTTAATCTTCACATAACCATATCTGGGGTCATAAACCATCTAGGGCTGTCAGATGATGTGAATATTCTGCAGGCTGTAAAAATGGGAATCTTTATCATTTTTACTATGCATGCCATATTCCTAAAGCTACGCCATGGTTTATATGAATTCACATCTCCATGTATTAATTAAATAAAGTTATTTAATTAATTTAATTAAAATGTAATTAAAATTACATTCAATGTAATTAAACCTTAACTAATATAGTGCTGTATTGACTATATGCTGTATTTTTAATCTTCACATAACCATATCTGGGGTCATAAACCATCTAGGGCTGTCAGATGATGTGAATTACCATTTACCATGCATCCCATATTCGTAAAGCTACGCCATAATTCATGTCTCCATGTATTAATTAAATAAAGCTGTCTTAACAGAATTCCAATATGCGCATCCACTCATTCCTGGGAGGATGTCGAACCACTTAAATAAGAGAATTCAACTATGTGAGTTGACCATGGGTGTCAAGGTCTGGATAGTATCATTGCTACTTGTTTGCCAAAAAGAAAAAAAAAAAAAAAGATTCTTATTCTTACTCTTATTATTCTTGTATGGGAGTAGGACCGAGTCAGTGACACTCAAATTACATTGCATGTGCAATGCACATGTGTACAGGAACACATCTACAGTAAGTAATTCTCCTGCAAATAATTACTGTGCAGCCTCAGATAATTTAAGGTAATGTTTTCAGGCTTTCATGTGAACTATTGCAGTATCAGCTTATCTTAAGTGTGACTCATTTGCCTTTACCCTGATGTTGTGCTCGGTGTCTGTCAGAGGCAAACTAAGTGACAATTCTTTGTTTTCTCACAGGTTTCATAATTGAGGTCACAGAAATATGGAGCATATTTTATCCTGAAGGGACCCTTCAGCAGGAACCATGAGATTTTTCTCCAATCTGCGACGGCTGTGAGACTCTATCAACAGGAAAATACAAGTACAGGAGCCAAACAGCACCACTTCATGTGATTTTACCAACCAGAATACCCCCTTTCAATCATCAGAAGGAGTTTTGGAAGCACCATAAAACCAAGTGGTCTTACCCTGCTTTTGATCTGAACTCTGGACTTAATAATATCTTTGATAGATGGGAACTAAGATGTATGTTTACTGATGAATGACAATGCAATGCAACAATCACCTACTAGGAATTCCGTCAGTAGGTGCAATTGTCCTGAGAGCAATTGTTGTCTTTCTATAGCTGCGAAAAAAAAGAATGACCAAGGTTGCCTGGACTTTACAATCAGAAATCACTGACAAGGAACAAAAGAAGAATTTGAGGACATATGGAGTGTGAAAAGGGAACAGTGGAAATTTTCTTCTCTTGGATTACAGTGACCAAAAATATATATGAACACATGACATATAAAACATATAGCAAAAACATATATAACATGTATGGTTTTGTAATATAATAATAATAACTTTATTTATATAGCACTTCTCACAGAATGAAAAATTTACAAACCGAAAAGGACAAACAATGATTAATTAGATAAAATACTGTAAAATTCAATAAAATAAAACAGGATTAAGATAAAATGAAATAACACATTGAGTGTAATAGGATCAATGACTAAGAAAAGCCAAGCAATGAAAGTGTTTTAAGAAGAGATTTAAAAGAGGATGCTGAGTTTGCCCGCCTGAGATCCTCTGGCAAGGAGTTGCAGAGTTTGAGTATGAACATGATTCTCTCTTCTGCAGATTTTAATGGAAATCAAAAAGACAACAGAGAGTCATCTTGACACAATTGCCAGGCTAGCAGTTGTTCTAGCATACAACCTCTCATTTAGGGTTGATTTCCTCACAATCCTGAGAATTACTCTTTATATTCTGAGATAAATGAGTGTTACTACAGAGCCTGCTACTAGAGTTTGAACCCAGTGATTAATAAGTTAGAATTCAAAAAAGACTACACCTAGTGACATCTGTGTCACTTGAGTTGGCTTGGGTTTGTGTGAAATGCAGTTCCTACATGTTTTCTCTGTCTCTAGAATAATTCAAACTTAAAGACATACTCACCAAAAGTGAACATGGATTTCAATGCGAGCCAGGACTATAGGTCTTATCCAACGGGAGCACCCTATAACACGAGCACAGACTATGAAGACTACTACCAGGAGCCTGACGCCAGTAAAATCATCATCCCGTCTATCTATGCTCTTGTCTGCTGTGTAGGTCTAACTGGAAATGCCATGGTCATATATGTCATTCTGAAATATGCCAAAATGAAAACAGCCACTAACATTTACATTCTCAACTTAGCAATTGCTGATGAGTTGTTCATGTTAAGTGTTCCTTTCCTAGCCACATCAGCTGCTGTTCGTCACTGGCCCTTTGGGTCACTGATGTGTAGGCTGGTGCTTAGCGTAGATGGTATCAATATGTTTACATCAATCTTTTGCCTGACTGTGCTGAGTGTAGACCGGTACATAGCAGTGGTCCACCCAATCAAGGCTGCTCGTTACCGCAGACCCACTGTTGCCAAAGTAGTCAATGTGTGTGTATGGGGACTGTCACTCATAGTCATCCTGCCCATCATTATATTTGCAGACACTGTCCCAGCACAGGATGGCGGCGTGGACTGTAACTTCTTGTGGCCTGAAGCAGCATGGTCAGTAGCATTCGTGGTCTATACCTTCCTGTTGGGGTTTCTGCTTCCAGTCGGAGCTATATGCTTATGCTACTGTCTAATGGTGGCCAGAATGCGAGCAGTGGGGCTAAAAGCAGGCTGGCTTCAGCGACGGCGCTCAGAGAAGAAGATCACCCGAATGGTGCTGCTAGTTGTGGCAGTGTTTGTTCTCTGCTGGATGCCTTTCTATGTTGTCCAGCTGGTTAGTGTTTTCCATCGTCCCCCAGACCCCATGGTCACTCAGCTTTTTGTCATTCTTAGCTATGCCAATAGCGGTGCCAATCCTATCTTGTATGGCTTTGTGTCTGACAATTTCAGGCGCTCATTCCAGCGCATTGTGTGTTTCCGGTGGCTTGAGTCTGGACTGGATGCGGAGCAGGTGGATTACTGTGCAGTAGCTTTGAGAAGACAAACAACATGTAGCCCTCTGGACTTTCCCAAGGACTGTATGGCTTCTGATATGGTGTTTCGCAATGGGACATATACCTCCCGTACAACCACAGTCTAACGTTCAATCAGAACAGCCGCACAGTGGAGTTGGACATTGAATTTTGATTGATAAAAATGTAATTAAAAAAACCCTATAGGTTTTGATTATATCATCATTTCTATGCAATATCCCCTTGAATACACAAGGGTGAGAGAATCTTGAGAATCTTGGGACACAAAGTCACAAAGGAAAACCCTGAAAAAACAGTTAAGAAATGAGCAGCAAATGTACAACAAAAAATATGAATATGACTGAAAGGATCCCATTAGATGTGTGCATGGATGTGTAGCACTGGTGACTGTAAGCAAAAAGTGGTAATGTTTATTAACATTTTCATTCTGTAAAGTGATTAGTCCCGGTCATAACAGGCTGCTTAAGAACATAAGAAAGTAAGGAGGTAAGTACAAGTGTGAAATTCCATTTTCAGCTGTCACGATGTCATTGTTTATTCATATACTCAAATAAAGCATCCAATCGCACCCTTAAAATCCCCAAATTCTACAGTTCACAGTTTCTAGAACTGAAATAGTAGTTTTCTTAAAAACTACTGAAAATAATGTTTTCATTCACTAACTATTTTCAATGGTTTCTACTTTCAGAACTGCAGATGTAACAACTTAACAGCTTACCCTTATGTCAGCATACTATTTTGATCACACATTTAGTAAGGCGTATATGAAAACTCTCTAATGTGTGTCTGAGATGTTTTTTTGTAAAAAACAACAACAAAATAAACAAACAAACAAACTATGGCTACCACGTTAAAATACTTACAATGGCACCTATTACGTCTTCCTCCTTAAAGAATGAATGAAGTTCAAGTTCAACACAAGTTCAACTGTTGGCACATGATATTTTCTTCACTGTAAAGTCCATATGTGTATGTGCTTTTGAGGTTTCCACACATGTATATAGAGAGAAAGCACCAGACAGATATTGCACTTCACCTAATGAATTTTTCATGTATACGGCATATTCTGCACATATAGACAGTGAAACTGCAGTAAAACATTTGTGTGATATCAATATGACTATCCACACATTATATACAGGCCTGTTTTTGCTGAGATCTGAGCTTGTCAGAGCTGAATCTCTTGATTAGGTGCTGCTGGAGGTGTGTGTGGCTACTCTAAAGCCTCTTAACATGCCTGCCAACATGAAAGGTTCCACAATGCACACATAGCCTGCGTGTCACACAGTTCCAGATATCATTCTGGAGATGTAGAGTGCTTAGAAGATACAGATGCAGAGCTTGTTTGACCAGAAGGATATTAGGTTTGTGTTCACCTGCTAACTCTGTAACTCTGCCTACAGCCTATTGGCCATGTAAACAATTGTCTACCTTTTGTGTTACTGTTTGTTTTGGAGGATTTGCATAACCTGACAGCAAGATAAAAAAAAAACCTGGAAGTGCAAAACCTCTATTCCACAGTAAGGTAAAAATATATATCTCCTGCCAATACAATCATTTTTATGGCCTGTTTTGGCTACCTTACACAATCAGTTATTTACAAAATAAACCATAAACCACAAGCTGTGAGCTGGGAGGAAATTTGGAAATTAAGGGTGCTGTTGGGCATTGTATAAAAGAAGAAGTTATACAGTTAACTAAATGTGTTATTTATTTGTACAGTCTATATAATGACGCTTTCCATACAATGGAAATTGTATTAAACAGATATTGTTTGAACATCATCATCTGTTGTACAAATCTCTTTTAAACTTTTGTATGTAATGTAATTAATCCAATCTATCTACATGTAGTTGTCCTGTAGATTTGTCCAAAACAATTTTTTGTTTTGTTCAAAACCGCTGAAAAATTTATATTTCTGTTGAAAGACAATGTCACCAAGCTTGATGTCCTGTGATGTACTGTATCGGCCCCTCAAAAAGGCTTGTGTCCTTCCTACAGATTACCCAAAAAAGAGGTTTTCAAATGATGCTTAATTCTTTCTGTTTAAGTTTATGTATTTGCTGTATCTATGTTTGTTAACTCTTCATTGATGGATCTGTTTAAATTTGACATTTGTCTTTGCAAACTGAATCAGAGCTGTTCTGTTTTGCACAATATTAAAGTAAGTAAGTAATAGATACATACATACAGTGTATAATCTTTTAATATAATAATAATAATAATAATAATATGTGTGTCTATATATATACACAAACAAACTATAATAAAATATAATAATCATATATTTAAACATATAATAAAAAAAATTGTGAGTCATTGTAATTATATGACTCGTCCCTGTTTAGCAAAATGACAAAAATGCACCCCCTTGGTTAACCTGTCATTAACCGGCCATTGACCGTGAGGGCACTAATTGGAACTTTTCTGTTTTAATCTACATGGCATTTCTAGCCTTTAACTAGTGGCCCAAGAAATTCAAGAAATTCACAGAAGATTTGGTGTTACTGTATTTCAGGTGATGCTCCTCAGCCATTCGAATCTGTGTAATCTAATAAGCACTGCTTCTCCAGTAAGACACATACACACACAAGAGGGAGATGAGAAGTGAGACAACAGTCAAAGAAATATTGTATCGTATTTTGTTAAACGTAGTATCTTATCCTGCAGTGCAAAATGCCTTGTAAAGAGATGAGGAAAGGAGATAAGGAACTCAATGAGGCCACTAAACTCAAGAAAATCTGCTCCATGAACTGCCATCTTCTCCTGGTGGAGGGGTTTGAGCACCCTAATGATCTAAGGAGCAATGTTGTCGGGGGACTGATTGCCCATGGTAGGGTCTCCCAAGGCAAATTGGTCCTGAGGGAGGGGACAGACAAAGCACGGTTACAGGGGGCCACGACCTGGAGCCAGGCATGGGGAAGGAGCCTGTCAGTGAGGTCCTGGTGGCTGGGCCTTCACCCATGGCGCCCTGCTGGACATAGTCTGAAGCAGGGACATGGGTCTGTCCTACAGTGGACCCACCACCTGTAGGAGGAGTCAGAGCACACTGGTGTAGTGTGGATTGGGTGGCAGACAAAGGTGGAGACCTTGGCGGTCTGATCCTCAATATCCTAGGGCATCCTAGGGCAGTTTTCACATGGAGCTGGTCAACGCCATCCTTTCTATAATATTCAATTTATTTATATAGCATGAAATCACAACAAAAGTTGTCTCATGACACTTTCCAGTTAGAGCAGGTCCAGACCAAACTCTTTAATTTGATTTTTAGAGAGACCCAACAGAAACCCCAATGAGCAAGCACTTGGCGACAGTGGCGAGGAAAAACTTCCTTTTAGAAGGCAGAAAGTCAGAAATAGTAAGGTACTATGAGCTCTAAGGGAAGATAAGGTGGTGCTTGTGCTTCTTCATGTTAATGATACATCGTCCACACTCACAAAGGTTAGTCATGGAGTTCCCCAAGGTTCTGTCCTTGGGCCAATATTATTCAGCCTGTATATGCTCCCCATTGGTGATATTATTAGGAAACACTCCATACATTTTCATTGTTATGCGGATGACACACAATTGTACTTATTAATGAAACCAGATGAAACAAATCAGCTAGTCAAGCTTCAGGCATGTCTTAAAGACATAAAAACCTGGATGACCTGCAATTTCTTACTTTTAAATTCAGACAAAACTGAAGTTATTGTTCTGGGCCCCGAACACCTTAGAAACAAATTATGCAGTGATATTGCATTGCCAGATGGCTTAACCGTGGCCTCAAGCTCCACTGTAAGAAATTTAGGAGTTATCTTTGACCAGGACATGTCCTTTAACTCACACATAGTGAATATTTCAAAGACTGCATTCTTTCACCTCCGCAATATTGCAAAGATTAGGCACATCCTGAGTCAGAAAGATGCAGAAAAATTAGTCCACTACTTTTGGTTCTTAGAGTCCTCAAAAGTAGATTGGGAACCAGAGCCTTTAGTTATCAAGCTCCTCTACTATGGAACCATCTTCCGGTTTTGGTCTGGGAGGTGGCCACCCTTTCTATATTTAAGAGTGGACTAAAGACGTTCCTCTTTGATAAAGCTTATAGTTAGGGCTGGCCTAGGCCGGCCCCTAGTTATGCTGCTATAGGCTTAGACTACCGGGGGCCCTCCCAGGTGGCCGCCCATCTTGAGCCAGGGTCTGCTCCGAGGTTTCTGCCTTCTAAAAGGCAGTTTTTCCTCGCCACTGTCGCCAAGTGCTTGCTCAAGGGGGAATGTTGGGCTCGCTGTATTTACAGTTTAATTAAAGAGTTTGGTCTAGACCTGCTCGAATTGGAAAGTGTCATGAGATAACATTTGTTGTGAATTGGCGCTATATAAATAAACTGAATTGAATTGAATTGAATTGCTTGACCATTCAGGGTTTTGTATGTGAGGAGGAGAATTTTAAATTCTAAACAGACAGCCAATGTAGAGAAGCCAATACAGGAGAAATATGTTCTCTATTAAGCGTTTTTGTCAGTGCACATGCAGCAGCATTCTGGGTTAGCTGAAGAGTCTTTAGGGACTTATTGGGACAGAGTGATAATAGGCAGTTGTAATAGTCCACCCTGGAGGTAATCTCTGTTACAAAGAGTAGTAACAGTAACAGAAAAACTCGGAGAAAAGTAATAAAAAATAAATCCAGCCATTGTCACAGCTTTCATGACTAGTTGGATAATCAGAAAAACAATCATAGATTTGCTCTCCAACTACAATTATACTACGATGAATTTGAATGTGCAAATCGTCTTGGGTCAAAAAACTTATACAAACCTTCCTCCAAAGCTGAATTCTGCCCTGATGAACATCCATTTGCTATCATTGTTTCATGCACAAGATGCTAAGAAATATGGTATGGATGAAATATTGAAACCTTTAATAAGGGACTTAAAAATACTTGAAACTGTTGGGGTTCCTGTTCCATTTGCTGAACAACCTATATGTGGTACGCTTGCACAGATTACAAGAGATATCTTAGGTATGCATACCATTCTTGGGGTCTTTGAGGCATTTAGTGCAAATTATTTCTGTCGATTTTGCTTAATTGACAAATGTTCAGCACAGTCAATTTTCTCACCCAAGTTTGACTTTAAGGTCGCTTGATGTGAATGAACAACACTATGCCAGTTTGGTGGATGATCCAACATTAATGTCTTCTTTTGGCATCAAGAGAAAAAGCATACTTAATAGTGAGAACTATGTTGTTGACATCATGCATGATATTTTGGAAGGGCTGGGTCAATATGAGGTCAAACTTCTTTTTGAATATTTGATTGAACATTTTATCCCTAGAGAAAGTTTGTTAAACATGATATAACTATGGCTATTTTGACTTTTTATTTTTGCTATTTTGAAAGTAAAAACAAGCCAACACATATTAACCTTGTCTCTGGAGGACATGGAATAACATTAAATGCTTCACAAACACTGTGTTTACCCACAAACATACCTTTGACATTTGGCGACCTGGTTTGCACTGGCGCTTGTTGCTGAATATTATAAATGTTGTGTTTTCATACTCAGTCACTGAGGGAATGACCATGTATTTAAAGCACCTTATTGTTGAACATCATCAGGTCGTCAAAGAGTTGAAGCCCTCAAAAAACTTGCTTCCAAAACATCATCTCATGGTGCACTACTCAAGGTGCATCAGAAAGATTGGACCACTCATTCATATCTGTCATATGGGCGTGATTCCCAATTTTATGTTGTATCAGAAAATTGTGAAGTTCTTCCCTGTTTTTATGTACTTCAACAGGAGTAAATTCAACGGTTTACCTCATGTTATACAATATTGCACTAAACAGAGACTGCTGTTATGTTTTAATTGTTCTGACTAAGTCTAAGTCTAAGAAAAAGTCTAAAAAAAGGGTTGAATTAAATATATTTTAAGTGTTATTCCTAACGCTGGTAATGAGTTAATATTTAAATTTATTTAGTTTTAGTGTTACATATACTCTGTATCAGATTAGAACTTTAACACCCGGAGTAAAGTTTTAACTCAGAAGAAGGGGGTTCCAAGATCAACTAAAAAAAAGAAAATTGTTATGTACATGTACACTAAAACTGAGTTGTTTTTGACTCACAGGGAGTTCATTCCAAAAGCCAACATTTGCTGTGTGGGGAGGGATCTCAAGGCTGCACTGTAGGTGGTCGACAGATGGTGGCACAGACCACCGCCTCTGTTGAGGGGAGGTTGTTCCAGGAGGACATATATGGCTTCCTTCACCTCTCTTTCAAGCCATGTCCTCCCTGTCCAAATTATGAAAATCGCTTCAGTTTGCTTTTGAACTGAAGTCCAGTTGCCCCAACTTAAGCTCTCCCTACACCCTTTTCACAGAAATGTGAAATTTCACAGTGGTCAGATCTGTGGATGGATGAATGGGTCAGGGTGTGAGAGTGACCGTGACAAAACCCTGGCAGAGGGATTGTTCCCTAAAAACCATGACTCGAACATCTGTGCTTGTACTTTGTGAATACAGATAAATCAATAATGCGTATCACTGCCATTAGCTAATGTGAAGCAGCAAAGTTACCACAACACTTACAAATATGGGAAGGAATTCACCTGTCCCAAATAAAACTCTCAGAATTATACAAATATCACAAATATCACACCACACCTTTTTACCACACCTTAATCATCTAGTATGTCGGCTGGAGCAGGGAGACAAGTGGACTCTAGTGGTTTCCCGCACCTCACTTGCTACACACAAGAGACAGGCAATTACGTGATATCATCAGTGAGGCAGATGCACACCTGTTAATTAGAGCCAGTCATCTTGATGAAGAGTAATCATGTCCGAAAAAACTGGTCTCACTAATCCTGTCTCTGTTTCCTCAACATTTTTGTTCTGCGCAGACTCACTCCAGCTGTTGTGCTTTCTGTCCTCAAAAATGTCCTCACCCACTGTGAGATACCTTCAAGTTGGTCTTCTGTTGCTGGGGAGGCTCTCTGGCCATCCTCTTGTTTATTGTCAACCTGCTGTAGTTGATTGCTGATGATTGTTGATTGCTGGTTCTGTGACTCTGTACCAGTGATTTAGATGACGCCTGTCCAATTTTCCCTTCTTTCACAGCGGTTGGGGTTGCTGGAAACACTTCGAATGTGACTTCTCTCCTGGGCTTGTTCCGCCCTGTCTTGAAGACCATGATGTTCATCCAATTGCCTGGTTGACCTGTCTTGGTTCACCAGTCCTACCCACATTAGCACTTTTCACCTGTTCAAAAATAGTCTCATATGTAGCAGTTAGTTGTTCAAGCGCAGACCTTTGTAGTAAGGCATAGGCATGGGTCGACCAGTAAACACGTCATGCAGTGTTAGATGCACATTTTGAATAGCCTCCCTTTTATTCCAAACACATTTTTCACATAGATTGTTTTTCTGATGGGCTGGACATTTGATAATGGCCAAGGCTAGGGGCAAATGTATGGCTTCCAGTATTTGTAGTATGGCTGGTCCATGAGTTATGGGTGTGCCATCAGTTCTCTGAATCCCTCTTTGCTTCCAAATCTGTATACATAAATAGCAGACTTTACAAGCATAAAATATTTTTACGTCTTCTCTCACTTATTTTATTTTATTTTATTTCATTTCAATTCTTCCTTGCATTTATGCATATGCATTTAAGCTTTTCTTTCTTTTCTTCTTTCATTTTTTAGGAGAACCCAACAAATAGTACAGATATTTCCTTTCACAATGTTTGCATATATACTAAAGCAATACCTCTTTTTCTCAAGCACCAACCATATGCTTCTCATGCAGTGTAAAACTTCAGCTTTCCAAACATGAGAATGACAACCTTCTGCCTCAGTTTGAGCAGCTGAGATATTGTTCTTCAGTCTGTCACCCTCTTCAACACTGTCAAAGGTGATTGCATCGTGTATCTGGGTTTCACCCAGAGCTGATTTTAGACCTATGAATTAAGCTCTCCAACCAGCATGATGTATAAAAACATATAGTCATTAACGTATCTCAGTTAAAAATTGTGAATTCCGTGGGTCAGGTACTGTGAAGTAAATAATGCTGAACTGCTGAAGTGAAGCTCACTATAAATAATAAATAGAATAAATAGTCTCAATTACCATCAGGATGACTTGCTGTTTGGTTTCACTTGTTCCTTTTATTTTCTGGTGGTGGTCAATCCTTTAATATCCTTCTTCCCGTCCCTGTTTTTATCGTCTTCTCTTTGTCCCATTCTTGTTCCTCCATGTATTTGTTGTAAGAACAGAAAGTCCTTCGAACCAAATCACAAAATATATGGAATTTCATAAGGATACTCCCAAGCAAACCCATGTTTTCCCATGCCCCTAATGAGAGGACTGCAGATGGCCATAATGAATGTAAAATAGGAATGGTAAATTTCCCCCCAAAACAAACCAGTGACTACTTTTCCAACAGAAATAAAGCAACCATAATATCACTTTACAGGCCCTTCATCTGCCCCAGTTCTTGTAGTTGTTGAAATGTCATACTAATGTTGACTCTGGTCTGACATCTTGCCTTATCCAACCTCTTTTTTTATTTACTTCTTTCTTTTTGTTTTGCTTTGCTGCTTTGCTGCATTGTTTAGCACTGCAAACAGTTGTAGGCATAGGTGGAACTGGAAATTTTGACATCAAACAATTTCTCTGCCCTTCTTGTGTAATTTCCTCACTATAACTTTAGCAATAATGCAACTGTACTGTAACATGTCTCTTCTGAAACTAATTGTGGATGCATTCAAAATCAGTCTTGACCTAAATCATCAGATTGCCCCCTAGGCATCCCCCTGCCTCAATTAAATGAAAAATTCAGATGTATCACAACAGTATGATGTACAAGTACATGCTTACTTGAATTCAAAATTAAGACAGATTAAGATAGGGCTTTATTATTCCCACACTGGGGAAATTCTGTAACAAGTGACAAGTTGTTGTCCATTCATGCTGGACAGACAGTGTCTTAGTGTCTTTTATGATACCTAACCTATTTATACAAGATATTTTTTAAAAAACCGAGTTAGTACCTTTTAGCAAGAGGTGTAATCTCTCCCTCTTCTATCCTGATTTGCATTTGTGTAATTTATTGCATTTACATGTGAAAGCCTCCCTTAGAGCTAGGGGCTTCTCTGCCTTGTAAGACTGCCAGAAATTGGAACTTCACCTCATTTTCCAGCAGTTCTTGGCAGTTTTCTGTACTGCCTACAAATTCTCATGAACGGCCTTCAACTTCTATGCAATTTACAATGCTGATTACTGCCAAAAATCCTACTTTTTAAGCATGCTAGCCTTGAAAGTGAAAATGTCCATTCATGGGCAATGAGTGCACAGAAGGTATACAGCTATACAGACAGATAGGCTAACCTACCATTGTTTACCAAGGATTTTGCAGCCTTTACGCTGTCTTCAAGTGAGTATATATCAAAAATGATTATCACATTATCACATTCTGTTTTATTTGCTTTACGTAACATCCCAACTTTTTTGGAACCTGACTTGTATGGTATAGGTAACGTTATAGTATAATTGTGTAGGTTCCAGACAAAGTTTGTGCCTACTTTTATGTGCATCCACCACTGTGACATCCTTGTCAGTGCAGAAAATTCACACAAGCAAATTTTTTGTTATTTATCACTGAAAACTTCACAAATGACAAACTATTCAGTCATAAATGACATGTAAAAACAGGTAGCCTGTTAATGATGTCTTTATCTCATAATTTCTGCTCTGCATGCTGTTGCATTAGCTTAAATTTTGATAATAAAAGCTATCAATACTGGTACTGGTTTCTTTGGTTTTTACAGAGCATTGGATCAAAGCAAATTTTGTTGCTCGCCCAGGAGCAGTGATCGTTATGTTCCCAAATCTCACTGACAACATTATGATTATAATAAAGCAGAACAGTACTAAAATAAAGGCACCATTCTACATAAATTACATTACTGATAATGTTTGTGCCTGTTACTTGTAATATTGCCTATTAGTAAGAGCAGTACTACAAGAAGTAGTGACTACAGTGCTCAGGCTGCATTAAAGTCATTAATTTAGACTTGATGTGGCCCTTTCTGTCCAGAGTTTGAATCTCTTTTTAATTTGTGGCCTCCTGTGTTTCTGTGGGTGTGATTGTGTTTGTGAATGTGTCAGCCATCTATTAGACTACTGTTGAAGTACTAACCTCCCAATTCCCAATGCATACAGGGATCCAGTTTCAATCCAATCCAATTTCTAGAGAATAAAAGTGCACATATTATAAATATTATATTGTTCATATTACAGTTTTTCTCAATTGTTCACACACGTTTTCTGAAAGCACACCTCATATAATCAGAACTCTACACACAAATCAAAAAAACACACACAGTGGGCAAAACCCCTCAATTCTCCTGCAAAATGAAACTTTACATTCAAAACAATGTTATTTAACACTATGATGAATGGAAAACACTTCTTCTCCATTCATCATAATGACTTTTTGTTCAGTGTTACACTTACTACAGACAGTACATACATAAGTGTGTTGTAAAATATTTTAGAATATTGTTTTTATTATTTATATATTTATTTATATTTATTTATATTTATTGTTTTTTTTCCCACAAAATGAACACAGTGTACATCCCAACCAACACAAAGTTGCACATACAGTGGTCTACATACAACACAACAGAAGAATTTACTGTTACAGTAAAAAATGATAAAACAACTATGCTGCATCCTGTCTTCTGTTTCGGTCTGGCCACAGCACCTCCTCCACATCACAAGCAATGTTTTCCCTGGCCAAACAGCGGGGGAAATATCACCTAGCATGGACAGTCCAGCCATGAAAAGCATCAGCTGCTATATCTCCACATGCGTCTTCCATAGCTTGGAGATACACTTTCCATCTCCAGGGAGAAAAAAAATTCCTCAATAGGATTGAGGAATGGAGAATATGGATGGAGATAAACAAATAAAAAGCGTGGGTGGGCAGTGAACCAGTTATAAACCAGAGCAGCCCGGTGGAAACTTACATTGTCCCAAATGACAACATACCTGAGCTGCTCTGGGCCAGTCTATCTGATCTGGTGGAATGAGTGTGTTGTGTAGGGTGTCCAGGAATGTGATCAGATGGGCAATGTTGTAGGGACCAAGGGTAGCATGGTGATGGATGAGTGGGTCATCGCTGCACACATTCCCACCACGCTGGCCAGGGACTTCAACAATGGCACGCTGGCCGATGATATTCCTTCACATCCTTCATCTTTTTGTGAGGTTGAATCCAACTTCATCAATGAAAATGAACTGGTGCTCCACTGCAGCCATGCACGGTGGTGCAGTGGTTAGCGCTGTCGCCTCATAGCAAGAGGGTTCCAGGTTCGAATCCCGGTCTGGGCTCTTCTATGTGGAGTTTGCATGTTCTCCCTGTGCCTGCGTGGGTTTTCTCCGGGTTCTCCGGCTTTCTCCCACAGTACCAAAAACATGCACATTAGGTTAAGTGGCTACTCTACATTGCCCCTAGGTGTGAGTGTGAGAGTGTGTGGTTGTCTGTCTTTGTGTGTTGGCCCTGCGATTGACTGGCGACCAGTCCAGGGTGTACCCCGCCTCTCGCTCGTAGTCAGCTGGGATAGGCTCCAGCTCCCCCGCGACCCTGATGGATAAGCGGTATAGAAAATGGATGGATGGATGTTCATGACCTCAGTTTTCTGTTCAGGAGACATAAGACGTTCCCAACCACCTTGTGCTGGTAATCTTTCCGTTATACCTAATAAATACCTTATTTTTACAGTCATACAGAACAGTCCACAGGCAATACTGTACTACTGTACTCGTTGAGAACTGTATTGATACTGCAATTTTTTGTGAGATTTCTTACCTATTCCCATTTCTGAAAGTCTGAATGATGGATGCTACAGTGAACCTGCTTGCATTTGGCTGTACTCTTTGCCCAGCCTCCCTCATTATTAGACCATGGCTGACCACATGGTCAACCAAAGTGGCTTGGATCTCATCAGAGATTACAGTCCTTGGCCTTTCTCGTCCTTGTCCTCATCCTCCCCATCCTCCCCATCCTCCTCCTCTTACTCCCACTCCTCTGGGTCTGGCTCTGCCTCTGTTTCCACTGTTGGCATCCATTGCTCCAAAACAGAAGAGCTCACCTGTTGCCCTTTGCTACAGCTCTGATTGCTAATTGTAAAGCTGTGTGACAGGCAATCACCCATGTGATGAGTCAGTGTGCATATTAGGGCAATTAACTTCAGAACTCGGAATAACAGTGTGTGCCTTGAGAAGATATTTTCTTTGTGCCAAATGCAGAGAATTGTGTGTAGTGTGTTTTAGAACTGCAATTTGAGTGTAAAGCAGGAATTGTGCTTGTAGTTTAGCAGAATTGGTTCAAGGTGTTGGTGCATGAGTTACATGTTGTGGTCATTGTGTCTCAAGTACAAGTATTTGTGTGTGAACAATTGAGAAAAACTGTAAACCAAGTGGACTAGGTGCAGTACATTGTCGTCTGGGACAACGTATCTTTCCACCGATCTGCTCTGGTCCAAAATTGGTTTCACCAGCATCCTCAATTCACTTCCACCATACTCCCCCTTTCTTAACCCAACTGAAGAGTTTTTCTTGGCATGGCGGTATACGACCTTCGGCCCTATGTCCAGATGCCCCTGATCCAGGCCATGGAACAGGCCTCTGACCTTATCAACACAGCTTCTGTATCACACAAGACGATTCTTCCCTCATTGCCTTGCCAATGTTGGTATGTTTGCTGTGTTTACAGTAGTAGTAGTAGTGTAGATCTTTCTCTGTTTTGTTTTTGGTTACACCTCACCAACTCCATTTCTTGTTGGTCTTTAATGCATGTTTGCTATTTCCTATCCAGGAAAGACATCGTTCTGCAGTGTCTGTGCACTCATTGCACATGGCCGGAGTTCACAAGGCTAGGTAGAGAGCTACAGATATTAATTAGCTAGTCGCACAAGAATAGCAAGAATGTTTGCTGTAGCAGTGACAGAAGACTCATTGAGCAGTTAAGCCATGGCATTAAGCATTAACCTATTGTAATACCATTACAGATATTTTGATTACGTTCAAACCCTCCGCTCACGTGTTTGTTGAAGTTTTATAACATCATTTCCTATAACAATTGTCTCATCAGACTTCTTCTGTTTGTAACTATTTTTCTCAAGTCAAGTTACTTGTCTTACCAGTGACCACTATTTTTGATGTGACCACATCACACAACTCTACATCCTCTTCCAGCTCATCATAATGGACATCATACAGGAGCCACTTAGCAATGCCTCAAGTAGATTGTAGTTATAGATTGTCCTCCTGGATCCACATTCTTCACATGTATTTTATAATCAACATGTATTGAAAATGTTATCATTGTAATGTGTGTATTCTGATTTCTGCATAGTCCTTACCTTACATTCCTGTCAACCCTGAGAAATGGATCCCCCCCTCTTCCTGAAGTTTCTTCTTCTTTTTTGGAGGAGTTTTTCTGCACTTGAGTTGTTCATTTATGTCAGTCTTGTTACATTTCTTAGTTATTATTTCAAACATGTTACTAAGTGGTCAGATGTCATTAAATACTCCTGCTGCCCGCACAATGACTCCTCGGAGCCTTTGGCCTCTTTCATCAGCTCTGCAGCAGATGCAGGGAGGAGCTCACACTTACTCTTCTCCACACGTCTGGAGATTTTCCTTGGAGGTCGACAGTCTTCTCTCTTTACCTCGAGCTCAGTGGAGAGCTCATGGTTGAGTGAGATTTGGACATTGAGCTTAGTTATCAGCTCTTCCAGCTCTCTCTCAAAAAGTCTCTCCTTCTGCTGCAGGTTATTGCTCTCCTCTGCCATCTTTTCACAAAGGGCTTCCTTCTCAGCCTTCAGCTTGTTAATGGTACTCCAGCCCTCTAACACTGTCTCTGAGTGAGACTTGATCTCTTTGTCAAGCTGGAGCTGAAGGGTGTCTGCTTGCTGTCTGGCAGTGAGGACATCAGTTTCATACCTTTGGCTGATCTCTTGGTATGAAACTCTGACTTTCTCCAGTTCTTCTTGGAGAAGCTTGTTTTTCTCTTTCTCCCCCTGGAGCTCAGCTGAGGACGTCTGGTATTCTTTTTGCAGGACTGTCTTCTGTTGGCTTCTCCTTCTCTAGCTCAAGCTGAAGGATACCAGCCTGCTGTCTGATATTAGTGACCTCAGTTTCATACCTCAGCTGGTCCTAATGGTATGAAATGTTCATG
The DNA here is from genome assembly GCF_020382885.2 of Scatophagus argus. Lineage (NCBI taxonomy): Eukaryota > Metazoa > Chordata > Actinopteri > Scatophagidae > Scatophagus > Scatophagus argus. Next base: position 1,380,385 of record NC_058515.1, on the reverse strand, counting down.
CTGTCCAATTCTTGCTGGAGAAGTATTTTCTTTTCCCTCTCCACCTGGAGCTCAGCAGTGAGTGTCTCCTGGCTGCTTCTGTGTGTCTCTTGCAGTTCCTCATAGTACTTTAGAAGGATCATCCTCTGCTGGGATTCCTTCTCAAGTTCACGCTGAAGGGTGTCAGCCTGCTGTCTGTCCCCGCTGATCTCAGCTTTAAGCTTTTTGTTGATCTCATGGTATTTAGCATCGATTGTGTCCAGTTTTATTTGGACAGCCTGGTTCTTCTCCATCTCTGTCTGGAGCTCAGCTGTGAAGTTCTCCTGGCTGATTATATGTGCCACTTGAAGTTCCTCATAATCTTTGTGAAGGACTTTCTTCTTCTTCTCTCTGGTGGTATCTCTCACCTGAGCGGCAATCTTTGCAGTGCTGGGAATGTGAGTGTTTCTTTGGCTTGTACAATTAGATGCAAAGAAATGCTGTTGTTTAAAGTAGCAGCTTGTTTCTGATGAACAGATGTCCTCTGTGTCATTGTCTGATCTGGGAGATATTCTTGTTTGTAAATCACCTTTTTGTCACTTTTTCGCCAAGTGGTCGCAGCTGAAAGGTCTGAAATGATCTGACTGTCTGAACAGCTGCTGCTTATATCGACCTGCTGTGTCACAGAACACAGAGAATGGAATTTTTCCTTTAACACTTGAAGGCTGAATTCTGTTTTGCTTTGATTTGTACAGTTCCATTCCATTTTTCTGCATGTCTACATTCTAAATCGCAACCTGTAATTTAAATGTGAACAAAATGGCTGCTGCACTAAGAAACATTCAAAACTGGATTTTAAACCAATTATTGATCTCATACTGACAGATAGGTCTGACATGACGACTTCGCACGAATGCACGAATGTTTTTATTATCAGCTGAGAACCACAAAATGCAATGTTTTAATCTTTAAGTTCAGCTTCTCAGATCATTTCTTACAAAACAGCTGAATTAAAAACAAAACATGAAATTGAATATCTCAAATGTATAGTACAGAATTTTACCACAGACCTTGCTGACGATGTGCAAAAAATGTTGTGTTCCTACCTTAAAAGAGACAAGGTCCTACATTTTACAACAGGTTCTTTACAAAATTTAGATCTACTAAATACAACAAAACTGTACAAGCAGAATTTCATTTTTCAGTGGTGTATTTTTTTCTTTTTAAATCCATCTATCAACCAGTTTCCTGGATGTTTTTGGAGTTATTGGAGAACACTGGAGCACCTGGAGAAAACCCAAACAGACATGGGGAGAATGTGCAAACTTCTCACTGCACCACCATGCCCACCATTCCTGATTATGGTCTGTCAGGGGGCAACAGTGCTGGCCACTGCACCACTGATGAATACACATAAGGCTCCATGGTTGTCAATAGCTCATGCTTACGGGCAATCTGCAACCACACTAATCACAATTGAGGAAGTGAGGGAGCTGTTGCTACCTTTACAGGTGCATTACCACCCCCAGCCATTTGTACCTTTAAAACGCCAATTATGTTCCGCAAGTGACCAAACAGTCTTTTTATGATAACACAATATGCTCATGATGCATTATTGGGAAAATGCTCAGCTGATTGCTTGCCTTTCTTCTCGTTGTACTTAATGTCCTGTTTAAGACTACCAGGTTACTTTTCTTTTCAAATGTACACATCTGAAAAGAAAAGTAACATACTTAGTTACACATTTATGTTGTGCCTAATTTATTCTTATTATATGGATACTAATTGAATGGACCTGTTATTATTTACCTGGGGTGACATGTAATTTTGTTTGTATATCTATCAATCTAATTTGGTCCTCCTCAGTATGCCTGGAAATGCTCATTTTATGCCATCTGCATTGGTCCAAAGAAAAATGATGTAAGATTAAGACAGACTTTGAGCCTACATGTTATCAGTGTATACGAGCTCCTGCCAAATTGCTACATATGTTCTGAATGTCCTAAACTGTATATATTCCATTTACAAGAGTATGTCCTTACAAGAGTATGTGGGAAAACAGTAAAGTCATCTCCCATTGTCTAGATTTAATTTAAACTTTAGTGATCAGATGAAGAAAAAAAATATTCAGACAACAGGTTTGGCTTGGTTACAGTCACTGCAGGTTGCAACAATACATTTATGTTTGTACAGCATGCTCTCATTCATCTCATACTATCAGAACACAAACATACCTCTTTATTTGCCATCCTCAGGTTAGCCTTTGGCAGTTTTCTTGTTCAGTCTCTGCTGAATGCATTTTTGACTATACCGCAGCTCCAAGAATGTCTAATGAGGAAAACTGATGCTGCTTCTCAGGAACAAAGTGTTCCCTGTGTGATTGCTTAGTATTTTATCCTGAATATTCAGGCCCCACGAAAAGATTAATTACCCCTCTGTGTATTCTGAAAACTAATCAAATTCATGCATAATAGTTATTGATTTCTTGACATTAACTAAGAAAGAAACACTGCTGAATACAATATAAGGGCAAAACTGCAATCTTTCAGTCCCCCTGGATGTTGAGAGTTCCCCACCAGTCTGTGTTTACACCCTTTGAGTCCTTTCCTCCCCTTGACTCCATTGTGTCATTTTTAAACAGGCAGGGCGTTGGAATGCCAGTGTGTTGTTAATATTGTATTAAAATGCTATGAGATTAAGAGGCAAAGGCTTTTTCCCCCCCTTTTGCCCCCCCCCCCCTCTGATAGGCTTTTGGGTTGTTTTGGGTTGGGCTGTTTTTTTTTTTAAGTACTTGATTCATATGTAAATAAAAGAAAATAGGCAATCAGGTAAGTCATTGACCTTGCAAGCCTTATCTAATCAGGCAGGTCATTCCATATCCAAGAAGCCCTGACTGCAAAAGCCCAGTCATCTTTAGTCTTTAACCTCAGCTTGTATTGTGTACTGTTTGTTTTTTTAAAATTTGTTCCTACGCTGGAAATCAGTGTCCCACTGCAGTAATAACTCAAACTACATCTTCCACTGTCTGAAAGATGCTGTCTAGACACTGTCTATGGATGCTTTTCATTTGCCAAACTAACCAGTTGTTCCTCATTCATAGTCTTTCATCTTGTATAATTAAAATATAATCTCAAAAAACTCTTGCATTACTTTCAAATTTCTGCAAAGTTCTGCATCACCTGTGCAGTGTGTATTTAAAAAAGTTTGACGTTTTTGGCGTTAGAAGAGAATAGATGTCAAGGATGAAGACTCAGAGACTGGTTTTTAAAATAGAGTGAACAGTCACAACATTAAAACCGCCTGCTTGATATTTTGTAGGTCCTCTTTGTGCTGCCAAAACAGCTCTGACCTCTGGGGGGTATTTTGTGGTCACGGGCATCAGAATCTTGGATCCTTTGTGTCCTATGAATTGGAGGTGGGTCTTGCAGGTGAGAGGGTGAATATAGCTTATTCCAGTACATCCCACAGGTTCTTGATCAGGTTGGGATCTGGGTGGTCTGAAATGTGATGGGGTACATTGTCCAGCTGGGGGTCAGAGGTATCAATGTTGTTGCTGACTGGTGTCTGGTTATTTTTCCACCTCCTAAAAAGAGCACTGTTGCTCCCCTAAACTATTAGGATCATCAGAACTCTCTCCCATGCTAGCTTAGGATAAACCCACATCCTGGCTTCTGCTCACTACTTAACACAGACATAACATATATCTTACGCCATCCTGCTTTCAGACTTATTTACTGTTTTGCAGATCCATGGTATGTTACTACCTACACCATCAAGTGTAGTTGTTTACCATTGTTTCAGAGAGGCACATTTGACAGTTGCACTTGCATGCACAAGACACAGTTTAGCTTGTATATATTCAGCCCAAAAACCAGTGAGGCATTTTACAACTTCAAACTTCATACTTTTTGTTGTGATTTGGCAGTTTATTAATTCAACAACAGAACGTACAAGACAGATTGAAAAGATGAATTTGATCCACCTTTCATCATGTCCCTTCTATCTCAGATACCAGTGGTTAGTAGCTAACAGCCTTGCCACCCAAGTAAGTAAGAGTAAGTAATAGATTAGGAATTGATTAATAGATTAATAAATATCACACTATTCCAAATGAAATATGCACGCTTTGATTTATTGCGTATGTGCTTGCAACGCTGCGAGTGTAGTGAATAATAATCAGTGTGCTCATATGCTCTGCACATCAGGCACAGTGAATAAATAAATGTCTAAAAATAGTTTTAATGTTTATGTTTACCAGCCACAAAAAAATGTAGTTTTAAGGTAATTTTTTTTTAAAAAATTAAAATGATGGATGTTTAGAACTGTGTATGTGTGTTTTGTGAAACTCAAATGTTATATATTGCTTTGTGTATCCATGTGTGTGTACGTTGTGTCATGGAAACATGTCAGGGAAAGTATACACTGTATAGGACGTAACATGTACAGAGTGTGGCCTCAGTATCTGGGGACATCTCTGAAAAAGGCATCATCTGGACGGCTGCGTATGTGCCTTTCAGCATTAATGCTGCCTTCCCAGATGTGCAAGTTATGTTGTCATTGTCCGGGTCCTTTCATCTTTAGCCAGGAGGACACAATGAACTCAATTTGAAATTATGACTCATCAGACAACAGACACTTTGCAACAGTCCATCTCAGATGAGCTCAGGCCCAGAGAAGTTGGAGGTGTCGATGGATGTTATATGACACATTACATGGTAGAGTCTTAGAGCAACAATGAACTGTGTTTAAGCTTTTCTAAAGCCATTCTACTAATTTTCTTAATGTTTTAATAATACTGTGGGTTGCAGATAAATCTCTAAATTTCTTGCAACTGCATGTTGAGAAACATTGTTCTCAAACTGTTGAAATATTGGTCCACGCAGTTTTTCCCAAAGTGATGAACCTCACCCAGTCTTTGTTTTTGAATACAAACTCTATGCTCAGTAGAGCATAGAGTTTGTATTTGTATTGTTTGCTGCAGTTCATGGGTGTTGAGTCTGGCAGGCCACTGATGAGGGGAGGATCTGGAGGATATATACATTACAGTCTGAGGGTTTAAAGGAGGAATTGTTGTTGTCTTCTCTATTAATGTAGATGGTTGCATTGGATGATTTCAATTATTGCAATAATAATCCCTTAATCCTTCTTTTTTTTTTTTACTACTTTTTCCTATTAATATGTACATTTTGATATTTCAGTTGATATATATGTATTTGTATTTTGTATAAAGATGCTGCAAATGATAAATTTACTTGTGTATACATATATATTTTATTGTTTTTGTGTATTTTAATTGGCGGAACAGAATGAGATAGATTCTTTCAACTAAAAATTTAATTCTACTGTTTTGCTTATTTATATTTGGTGTTTGTTGGTGTGGTTCACTAATGATCTGTATCACTTGGGGGTTAATCAAGGGCAGGTTCATGTTTTTGTCACACTTACAAATGTCTCAGTCATGTTGAGGAAAACCCAAGGCTGAAACACATATGTGTCTTCCTAATCTGAGTGTACTGCCAACTTCATTTGAAATTTTGTGATGATTGGGTCAGGAGTTAATATACTCTAAAGAAGTTCTTTTGTTTGAGCCATACCTGTGGAATGTTCCAAACAGGTGTCTTTTGAGTATTCCACGGCTTTTTGTGGGGGCAGCTGTGACCTAGAGGCTGAAGAAGCTGCTTGTGACTGGAAGTTTGCCAGTTCCCCCCAGACCAGCAGGAAATAGGTGGGGGTGGAGCAATTAATCAACGCTCTCCCCGCCTCCTCTCACAACGGCTGACGTGCCCTTGAGGAAGGCATCTAACCCCCTCCAAACTGCTCGGCGGACGCCTGACATGGCGTCCCACTGCTTCTGTGTGTTTCACTGCATGTTTTATATGTGTGTTCAATCTGTGATGGGTTAAATGCAGAGAAGAATTTCGGTGTATGTAAAAATATACCAACAAAAAAGTTTGAAGTTTTTTTTTCCAGTATTTTGTTGCCCTATAAATGGGACTTGTTTATAGAGCTGTCATTTCTACCAGTTATGATAATAATGTGTTCACCAGCATTCACTGAGATCTGGTAATGGATCACTACAACAAAATCAAGTGGCTCAAGAAACATGACAGGTGAGACGATCAGACAGGTTGAAAACAAGCCAGCAGTTTAAAAAGACAATCTAAAACACTTTTTTGATGTTTAAAATTACGAAGTGCACCTGGAGTTAAAAAAAAATAGTGCAAAAACTAGTAAATAAATAAACTAGTGGCTAGAACCTACTAGGTATAGCCCAGCTGCAAAAATAATGCACAGGACCTGTGCAGCCCTAAGGCCCAGTTCATATGGTTCATGAGGTATTGACACATAAATCATTAACTTTGTTCAGAGATCTTTAAAGCATATTTATGTAATATACATCAGCTGGACTGACAATGTTTTCAGACACTGTTTCAGAGAGGGTTAGGAAAGATGTGAGTGCAGCTCTGATCACTGGCGACTGGATTGCATCTGTATACTGAGAACTGTAGAAGAGATGACAATGTTGAAAATAGGTCAGAGGGGGAGAACAGAGAACAGAGAGATAGAGAGAGCGAGAGAGAGACCCCCTCAGAGAGCCACTCACAGAGCCAAAACCTGGTTTTCATCACTACATTCCATTAGTCAATACAGTCACAATGCTTCCAGTTGGAACTTTGCTCAAGTATCCTGTTGTATTTTCCATTAAAAAAACACTTTCTACAAACAAACTGTCCTTGGGGGTCATTGTCCTTTTTTTTTCTTTTAAATGACATTACCCTTATTGTCACACACCCACCCTCCACCTCCCTTCATTACTTCACTTTACCGACAAAGTAAATATAAGTACTTCACACCTTTTATATTCATTGTTGAGCCTCTGAAAAGATGAATGAGGGATATATAATATAAGGAAAAAGATACTTCAAAAGTTCAGAGTAGTGATGACATCACTAACACATCAATACTATGCACAAAAACCCTTCTCAGGCTTCACAAAAAATTAACTCAAAGTCCACTTACTAATTTCTTCTGGATGTTCCAATCCATTTCTGGGTTTTCCTTAGCAGATTTTAGTTTCCTGCTTTGGTCATGTGATAGCAACAGAGCTATTCATAGCCACATTTCTTCCCCTTATGAAAACTGTGACATAAGATTGAATGGTCTGCTAGAAAGTGGACAACAAGTTAAGAAACAGCTTTCAAGTATACAGTTTAATATTTTCAAGGTCATTAAAAAAAATTGCACACTAAATCCTTGCCATAGTTTTTAATTCACAATTTCCAAACATGTAACAGAAAAAAAGGCACCAGATTTTTTTGTAATATTTCACAGTCAATAAAATAAAAACATGTCTTGCCGCTTTAAATAATATGGCGTTAAATAGTAAATTATTACTTAAATTAAGGGTGTTTTAACTTGTAAGTGTTGCACATTTGGATTTTTTTCCTTGTTTGGTCTATAAAAGCCAGATAACCTGATGTAATATAATTACTTAATCAAAAACATCAATTAATTATTTTTCCATGTTCTTTTTAGTTTGGGAATCTGTAATCTGAGATCATTGCAATGTGATAATCTTTATGAATTCTTGCGCTAATAACAGCGAGGCAACACTTTCTGGTGTCTTCTAATGAAATAAGGCTGCAGAGGTGACTGATGGCCATTTCATGAACAAGGTCAAGACTAATGTCAACATATGGAGTGTGCAACCTGTACAACATATGGAGTGTGAACATCTGCCCTTTAACCTTAAAAAATGTCAGGAAAGAAAGCTATTCCTTTGAAAATCAGCAGATTTATGGGACCTGTAAAAAAGGTATCTCATTGACTTATTAAAATTAGGTTTTTAATGACTGGTAACAAGGAAGAAACGAGCATAAATACAAAATAACCACTATATACAAAAACAGTTTTGGTCTCATATCTCGACTATTCATATCCAACACAGTGATTTTCAAATGATTGCCTTCCTAGCATTATCGTGTGATCACAGAATGTCTTTTCTCTTGAAGGGATATTTGCTTACAGGCTCCTTTCACCTACTGGTGACGTGTGTTAACAATGCATCTAAAACCCTTTAACACAAATGACATGAACCATTGTGTACAGTGATATGCTATTGAAATTAGCTGAGTTTGAGGATTTTGTTCAACATCCTTGTTTTGCTACCTCAATAAGACAGAATAGTTTTGCCATCAGTACATTTGGTTCCAGCTGTGAAATGCGAAAATGAATAAATGACTACACACATTAATTTCAGATATTAGCAGATTTTTTTTTCTTTACATCACTAATGAAGATGGCAATATTTAATAATTATGTCAACTAGTGCAACCATGAAGCAATTAGGTCTTGTGCTGTGTGGTCAGTGTATCAAACATCAAAGCAGTTTGTACAACATAGAAACTCCATCCAAAAAAAAAAAGGCCAGTGGTTTTCAGTGTCCCTTCTCATTAATATTTAACAGTAACATCCAAATGTTTTCAAACAGTCAGTACTTCAACAGTCACAGAAAGTAAAACATTTAGCTTGTCCCATACCAGGTCCATTATTCACTCTTGCTTACCTCTGGAAGCAGAGTCTGTTTATTTAAATGCCAATTTCTTTTCCCTCTGCTTAAACAAGGGTCTTGACCTCTGCTGAGGGGTTAGGAGCTCCCTGTTTATCATGAGCCCCAGAGATCCAATGGTAGCAGTCACTGGCTTTCTTATTGCGTGGCTGAACAGCACAGCGGGTGAAGTAAACAATGCCCAACGCCACCATCACCACAATGAAGATACAGATGGGCACAAGGAGGCCCACCAAGAGCCAAGTACTGCTCTGCTTCTGCCCCCTATCTTCACCACTCTCTCCACCCTCACTCAGGGGTGGCTGGGAAGGAGCAAGCCGGGTGGGAAAAACATTGTCTTTTTCCTCCTCCCCTAACTCCTTCCCAGGGAACTTTTCCCTAAGGGGGTCCTGTTCTTCCTCTGCCCCGTTGTGGTAAGTGGAATCTGTGGGCATGTTGTGGTCTATGACTGAATCCTCTGGATTTCCTGCTTTCTGGCTGGAAGTTGTGAGCCCTGCCCACCAATTCCAAGCTCCTTCAGAGACTGTGGAGGTAGAAAGGAAGGGAGGATTGGTGGTAGTCACCTCTTCATCATCTTCGTACCATTCTGGGGTAGTTCTGGATTTGGTGGGTGTGGTGGGTGGAGGCATGGTGTAGATGGGGACTGCTAAATCCTCCTGCTCAGGCTGCAATCTCTGTCCCCATTGCAACCAGTCAGCTTCTCTGTCGTCTATATCTTCCTCATTTTTCTCAGGGTCCTGTGTTGGAGGGTTTAGTGTTAAATCAAAGTGCAGGTTGTCCTTAGGACCACTTGTGACCCAAATTATATCAGAATCCAAAACTCTGGGTGGGTCAGTCAGCCAGTCCAGAGAGTGCTCCTCTTCTGTAGGCCAGTCAGTGTGGCTCTGCTGTGGGTTCCATCCATAGTTCACTGTGTCCCACACAGGTCCAGGCTGATGAGTGATCCAAGAAAAAGGAGGGGTGACAGCAGATTGGTCATCTCCTTCCCCCCTCTTGTGACACGAGTAGTGATCAGACATTAGTTCGAACCCTTCTACACAGTAGCACTCAAATCCACCCTCATAATTTACACACATCTGTTCGCAGGTCCCAGGGATCTGGCACTCGTCAATGTCTTGGCATTGGCTGGGGTTTTTAGGCACTGGGGAAAAACCCAGATGGCAGTGACAGATATGAGAGCCTAAAGTGTTTTCACAGGCGTGTTCACACGGGTCATTCATACACTCATCTATATCTTCACACCCACCTTCATCATCAGGATGGTAACCCTCCCTACATCGACATTCAAATGTCCCTGGAGCATTCACACAAACCTGTTCACAAGGACTCTGAAGGCACTCATCTACATCCAGACAGCCACGTTCATCTGGTGCAAGCATGTATCCTTCAGGGCAGGCACAGCGGTACCCATCTGAAAGGGGAAGACACTCAAACTCGCAGGGGGCCTGTTGACAAACATCAGACAGCTCACAGTTCTGTCCATCGTCTCTGAGTTGATACCCATCAGCACATTCACAGTAGTAATGAATACCAGCTGGCCTGCAGAAATGCTCACATCCTCCATTATCCTGGTCACACCAGTTGTGTGATGCAGGGGGATCAGAACAGAGAGGAGAATCTCTTGACCACCCCACAGATCCATCTTCCTTATTCATACACAAAACTGACTGTTCGTCCTTATTGTTTCCAGGGCAGGGCACAGTAGCAACAGATCCAAAGGGTACATGGGTTAGCAGGGTGCTTAGAAGGTTAAATGGTGTGGTGTAGAGAGCATTACCTGCCCCTTCACTCCACAAGGCAGCACACATTCCTTTGTAGGCATAATGGCAAAGATATCCATCTACAGGGACAGAGCAGGCACCATCCAGCCATTTGAAGTTATCATTCTGTTCTTGAGTGCTATAGCCCATAACCACACACCGTGGCACTGAGCACATACTAGGGTGGTCTTCTTTCTGCCAGTTGGTATACTCTGTGTCTTGGTCACCGGTAGTCCAAGAGAAACCGCGCAATGGACGTGTACTGGTACACTGACGAGGCTGGCGCTGCAGGCCAATCCATACACGAACCTTGGTGCGTGAGTGGCGCAAGTCAAGAGTGGAGAACAGAGTGGCAATAGTGGTGGCATCATCCTCGCGTTTGATGGTAGCTAGATTGCCATCTCTTTCCTTGCAGGCCCTCCATGAATCCAGGAAGGTTTTGCGTTGGAAGTAGACCACAAAGCAGCCATCTGCATTGCATAGTGCATCTCTCTCTCTCAGATCCTGGCCAAGAACTGAGGAAACCCCAAAGAACAAAGCCAGCAGACAGGTCACGAGAAGAGCAGCAGCACTGCTCACTAGGGAGCCCATTCTTTTTTTAAAAAAACTGAATTTATTTCTCCACTTTCTGTCTGACTCTCACCCTGACTTTCTACACACTTTTATCTCCCTGCCTTTGAAAGATTTTTTCTGTCTTGACCTGCTTTTGTCATCTATCTGAACTTTTGAGCCCTATTTTTTCTCTCTGTCTGAGCTCTTTACTCTGCCCTCCTGAAACAGATCTGCACTGGAGTTGAGTATATGCAGATTGTCCCAAGATTGCAGAGAGGAAGGTGGGAGGGGATAAAGGCAAGAGGGTAGAGGGAGGGGGATATAGCAAGAAGGAGGGTGGGCAAAAAAGGGAGATAGGGAGTTGAGCGAAAGAACTGTATATTTTGAAAGGAGGGGGTGCTCCTCGTGGATGTGAGTGAAAATGGGGGAGGGTGCAGCAAACTGTGCATATCTTTCTTTTTCAGAGCATGAGAGCATGTCATATGGTTTTCATAAGCCCTGTTCATCGACATAGTTTGGTACTCATTTACAGACACACAGCCTAGAGTGTCTCATTTTTCATTCAATACGATTCAGACCAGCAAGTTCTTAACATGCATACCTTCTATACTTCAATACTTTTGACAAATATGTGTTCACTCTTCAACTATTGTCACGGCTTATGTGAAATGAAGGCCAGCTTGGGCTTCTCATGTCTATTTACACACATCTGGCGTCCAACACTAACAAGTCCAGTAAGAAAATACCAGTTCCTGCACAAAAACTCTGTAGCTACATTAAAAATAACAATGCTCTTCTCCATACTAATAACTCTCAGACTGGTATGGGGCAGTAGGGGAAGTAGTAGAGGTCACTAGTGTGGAGAAAGAGGGCCCCTTGGTTTACTATAAAAATAAAGCCAGACCAGTGAATTGGAGACTTATGTTTCTTAATGGGGGATGTTGGATGGAGGAGGGTATGTACATATGTGTCTGGGAAAGGAGGTTAGAGAATGGGGAATGTGAGGTGGGGAGGAGCAGTAGAAGGAGTTCTATGACTCTGTAATAAATCCAGTTAACTGTTGTGTGATAGACTACACTGTATAGTATGCACCTCACTTTTAGCGTGGTGTTAAGGTACCTAAAGACATAATACATTAAATGTCCATGTGTAGGTAGAAATATTGTGAAACTCATATGGTAACTCTTACCTGTAGTATGCCTGCAATGCAACACATTACTTGTGACAGAGATTTTAATACTGTTGTACTATTATTTTTACTTGAGAAAGGATCTGAGCATTTTTTTTTCATAATTTCTGAATATTTGCCAATGATCAGAACGATCATGTATCATACGATTATCTTAAAAAAGGTAATTTAGTGGAATATTTTACTAAGGTTGGGCAACCTACAAGAAACAGAAAAAAAGAGATTAGTAAAAATTGAAGCAGAAGCCAAGATAGCCTGACTTTTAGCCCCTAGTATGGGTCAAGCTCCAAAAACACTCAATATAGCACCTCTCATAATGTAACCCCTTGGAGTTTTTAATAGACTCCACAAAGCTCCTCCGAAGCAACAGGGGTTATTATACAAGATTTACTGTTTCCACAAATTATGTAAACCATTTAAAACCCGATGTAGTTATTGTTATTTTGCATTTAGGTAACTTTTTGAACAACTGTTTGTGTTGACACAGCAAGTTTTAGGGTCCATTATCCTTTATCTTTTGTGAGGTTTTCATCTCATTCTGTAGCTTGCAAGTAGTGTCCCCTCAAATGCGAACATTGTGGATATTGGTCCAAGTACACATATCGTACTATCAAAATCCTATTTTACCAAACCCTTCTAAAAACTGACCTGACATATTTCTGATGATGATATTGTTGTTTAAAGATCACCGGTGCCTTCATGACTTGGGCTGCAGGTCTGGGTCTGTTTGAACACAACTGGGGTGGTGGTTAACTGTGGTGAACTACACTTAGACACATGGCACACACTGAACTGGATAAAGTGTGTGTTCAGGCTGAATTCACACATAATCAGTCAATGCAGCATCTTCCCATAAGATTGTTTCCGTGCTTTAGATCATAAACATTTTGTAAACAAAGAAATACCATTTAATAATAATAATAATAATAATGAAAAATCTTCCATTTCCAAGCTCAAAGCTTCCAAGTTAACACTTTAGTCACCCTGTTTACAATGTCAGCAACTTTCTGTGTGTGTGGGAGGTGAGAGTATCAGCACTGTGGCCTATGTCACTGCTTTGAACTAATGGCTGAGCAGAAGTTTATACTTTAAGAAAAACATAAAATTAGGGGATAAGTCACTCTTTAAATATCAAATGCATTTGAATCATGTTAGATTTCATTCTTATTTGACTACTGTTGCTTAGAGTTCTCAATGCACTTCAGTTTAAGAAAACACATGCAAACAGACAAATAAAACATTAATTTGAAAAGACACGCCCAGCATTTAAGAAACGGTGCATGTGTTTTTATTGTATTTTTCGACTTTCTTTTACTTTTCTGTAGACACAAGGCACCCATGAAAAGCAAAGTCAGTGAGCTGCTCTGATTGGGTCACCCTGTATAATAAAATTTGAATGAGATGAATAAACAGTCAGCAGTCACAGTGCTGAGACTAACAGCATGCACACATTCACACCTATGGTCAGTTTAGAGCCAGCAATCAACCTATCCTGCATGCCTTCGGAGAGTGGAAGGAAGCTGGAGTACTCGCAGGGTACCCACACAGACACTGGAAGAACATGCAAACTCCTGGTTGGAGTTCAGTGCAAGCTGTTTTTGCTGGGTGTCCATTTAAAGGAGTAGATTTAACACTATCTTGTTGCTCTCAACCTGCATTTAATACTTGTTGGGCAAGATCTGACTGTCAAAGCTCTGTTGTGTCATCATTATGTTGTAACATTAGACTAGCTGCCAAAGTAGGTAAACAAGAACAAGAGCAAGTGAGAGGTCACATGGTGTCCTCTGGGTAATGAAGTTTGTTTATGACCATTATGAACGCAGAGAACTTGATATGGAGAACGCAGAAGAAAAATTCAAAGTACACTAAAGTGTAAAATGTAGAAGTGCCTGAACAGATAAGTTCCAGCCCAGTTCAAGCACAGGTAATGACTATCCATCTATCCATCCATCCATTTTAGAGTAGAAATTTAATCTAATGTGCATGTTTTTGGGACTGTGGGAGGAAACTGGAGACACCCACACAGGCACAAAGGGAAAATGCAAACTCCACACAGAAAGGCCCAGACCAGGATTTGAACCTGGAACCCTCTTGCTGTGAGGCAACAGTGCTAACCACTGCACACCCATGTCGCCCATAATGACTGTCTAGAAAAATAAAAATATGCATTATATTCTCACACACACATTTGTTCTGAGTCTCAGTTTGGTGAAATTCAAAACTGGTGTGACTCGGGCCTCCTGTCCAGAGTGAGGCAACATTGCTCTGCTGGCCTGTTTTTTATGACAGCCTGACATTTTGAGGTTAACTTGTTTTTAATGATCGTGACCAGCCTTTAACACGTGCTAACTAAAACCTTTTAACAAGTTCCTGCACGCCTGCCTCCCAACATTCGTCAATGCTCCACGGTAGTACTGGGGCAAATGGCATAAATACCATATGTGGGTCACTGTCACAAGATTGGAGCTATGCTGCTGTGAACAATATGTGGGCAGTTTTGTCTGACAGGCTTCCAGCCTTATTAGGTTATATATATACACAAAGCTTTCATTTAGACATAGCCACATGCTGACCTCTTGAAAATGTGTCTCTACCAATGAACATTTGTCAGGGATCAGATTGTCACTGGATTAGTTACACATAAGTCTTGGTCTGGGTTTTTTTTTTCAGACTTTCTCTCACTATTGTAGTCACAAAGTTAATTCTGGGATACAGGACATTTTGCACAGTAACATTACATTTTCTTTTCTAGTGATGCCACCACATTCCACAGTCTCACAATGAACATGATATCATTATTAGACACCCATTATTAGACCCAAATTGAAATAAACCATAATTACTCTTTAAACTCCTCATTTTTTTTCAATAGTATTCTCTATCTGCTTGTTCCAGCATCTCATTAATTTACATAATGTCCAACATTCCATGGCTTTATGTGTTTTTATTGGGAATATCCTTAATGTCTTCTGCAATGCTCATAAGAGTGGGAATGCAGTGTAAAACAAATAGACACAGTCATCATCTGCAAACAAACTGTTTACAGTCAACAATTTTCTGAAGCATTCCCATGTTCTGTAGTAATATCCCACAATAAGCGACTTTGGCTCATTCTTGGCTGTAAACAACTGAGCTTGCCAACCAATCATGATAGTACAACCCCTGGTAACAATTATGGAATCATCACACTTGGAGGATGTTTGGTTTAGCTTTTTTTGACTTGCAGCAAAGAAACAAATCACAGATATAACACAAAACAAATTTTATTAAACAGCTGAACATTGTGACTTTGTGGAACAGACCAAACAAATCAAAAACAATTCTTTTGTGTATTGGAATACTTTTTTCATATCAAAGGAAAAAGAAAATTAGGCATTCATTCAAGGCTGAGGAAAAAATTGTGGAACCATCTTCAAATTAGCATTTTTATTACTAACACCTGCACAAGTATTTAGTCAAGTCATTTTTCAGGATGAAAACACATCTTGCCACAGGAGACATGTCCCCTGCACTTTTTCAAAAGGCCATTTTGGTCCCTTGCACTTTTCACCGTCCAAAAACAATGTTATGTCATAGTAAACAGAGACGCATCAATCACTGGGACCAAGCGAAAAACAGCCGCTCAAACTGAAGCCTGTTTCCCTTAGTTTAGACCGCACAAGCTCCCCGATTGGTTCTGCCGTTTCTTGTGTGATTGGCCGTCCCCGCTGTCACTCCACCTTGCTTGCACACTGGTCTGCTAGTCTGCGGTCAGGAGTCCGTGTTAATCTGCTACTGTAAAATGGCCGTTTGCTCTGCCTGGCCTGGGTCACGTCAGCTAGAAGGATTGTAATATCAGAAGTTTCATTTACATTAACGTTTGAATTGATGTCCATGTGCGTATGTGCGTGTGTATGTGTGTTTGGTAATTAAGCGCAGCCAGTATGTCTAAAAAAAGAAAAATGGACATAAGAGACTTCTTTAGAAGTCAAAGCGTAAGTTACTCAAAGAAATGCGTTCCAGCCATTCTGCAACACCTTCACTGGCTCCAATAAAGCAGCATATCATTTACAAAGTTCTCAGTAATATTGTAAAGTGTATTAGTTTTGTTGATTAGAGTTTTATTAAAAATACTTGTGTCCCCCCCACCTCTGAAATCAAAATTTCATTGTTGGTCTTAACTGATAATTGTAAGTAGTGGATGGTTTGGGTGAATAATTTTTTTGACTCCTGAATTACCATCCACCTCACACTCCAGTTTCCCTTTACTCCTGACCAAGATCCCAAGACAATTAAACTCCTTCAGTTGGGGCAGAAACTCATTGCCAGCCGCAGGGAAAAATCCACCGCCTTCCGCTAAAAAAACCATGACCTCACACTTGGAATTGCTGACCCTCATCCCAGCCACTTCACACCCTGCAATCTCCCTCAGGTATGGACACTTTTCTCTCCTTGTCCATGAATATCACAAACAGTATTGGAGAGAAGAGTCAACCTTGGTGGAGTTCAACACCCACTGAAAACGATTTTGACCTTGAACACCAAATTTGAAGCTACAGTTTGCAGCCGGTTATCTTAAATTTGCATAAAGACTGGAACCAAGATGAATCAGCTTGCTTGGCTCTGACCACAGGAAACAAAATCCACATACTAAGACCTTAGTAAGTGACACAATAACTGGCTTGTTGTTGTTGTTGTTGTTAATAAAAATGCATTACTGGTTGTCATTGTTCACAGGTCTTATTAATAGCATAATAACATTAATTATTATTGCACATGTCAACAACATGTGCAATACCAGGACTGTGTAATTCAACCATCATTATTTTTGTTACTGACACCTGTGCTTTTAGTTTGATGTAAAGAAATGTCACGTGAATTTCCCAAAATGAAATTTGGGAAACTGAATTATTAGATTATAGAGACTTGCACGACATGTTTCAAGTCTCTCATTTACCTAGTGTACTGAAACTTCAGAAAAACTTGTCGATCTCTGGGAAAATGGTCAGCACGGCTTATATAATTTGTAATTGGGCTAAAACATGCTACAGTATACTGATTTTAATTAGCTTGATACTTTATTAAAGCTGTGTTATTGTAGCTGCAAAGCTCATTAGCTGTAACATAAGCTGCTATTTTGTAGCACTTACTGATTGATGATTTGATTTTGCCATATTATTTATCAAATTTCATAGCGTTTTCACATTGACAGCAATACTGGTTAGTAGAAAGAAAGAACTGGGTTCACTCTTCACTGAAGGACTATAAATTAATAGTTGCTGCCTCAGTGGTGTTTTCTTACAAAGCAATAAATAATCAGCTGTCTGCAGGGAGGGGCTGCTGTTCATACAGGCACCTCCAAAGTGTATTTCACTTGCCTTGAGTGTCTGATGTTGAGCTTTGAGAGTTTCCAGTAGCTTCTGTACATGAAGTATCTCAACGGACTGACATTATCATAAACACAGAGCTATCAGGGCTGCCTGTCTTATCAACTGTCATGACAGTAAAGCAGAGAACTAAAGATAGATTTAACTGCAAACAAAACTCGGCTCTGCTTTGAATAGATGACATTCAATAATATGGAACCGAAAGGTAAAGCTATTTATCTTTGCAAACTACCTCATTTTTTAAATTAATGACTTTTGACATTAAGGAGGTCTTATTTGTCCAATTAAGGATTTCAACTGTCCAGTTAGTGGGCAACTGAGAAATATCAAAATATATAATATAATAATGTTTTATTGAGTAAACTACACTAAAACGGAATGTCTGGTGATGATATCAGCTGAAAAAGAGTCTTTGTGAGGGGCTCATTAACATCGTGGACAAACTCATACAAGATGCCCCTAGTGAAGAGACTGGACTAATTTATATGAGCCCCTACAGTCTGCATTTGCACTTAATTCAGTGCACACCACCTTCAAAGCTGGGCTCTCCAGCTGATATGTTTCCCATCCACTGGAAAAGAGAAACTAAAGGCACACTGGAGGTTTCAGATTCTAATCAGGACCTTCTGGGATTTTAATATTTTCCCATGCAGAGTCCAAGTCAGAATCGGATATCCTCGGTATGATGGAGGAGTATGGACAGTGACTGTTTATATCATTCAAATTATGTCATGCAGAAGAAATGAAATTTTGGAGAGAAGTCTAAAACTGCCCTAATTTGTGTTTATTCTGTGCATATATACAGCACATGATGTGATTATGGAGAGCAGCTCAAAATTTAGAATTTAGTAGTCTTGAGATGTTATTTCATCTCCTCAACTCTCTGGCGGTGGCTCACCAGGAAAATGACTTCTGTTACTACTGTCTTTATTATGCTGAAGCTCTGTGTGTGAGAAGTTAAGGTAATTTTATCTGTAACAGGTACAAGAGCAGAAGAAGACCTGCTATTACCTAATAAGAGAGAATTCAGAAAATTAAATGGAATGTTGCTTTTAAATTGTTTTTTCTGTCTTATTTTTGCAGTTTTCTACATCATAGTAGACATTTTGACTTGTATTTGTCAGCTACTACAAGTAAGATAAATCTCTCTCTCTCTCTCACACACACACACACACACACACACACACACACACAACCCAACCAGTCAAGAGAGCTGGGTTCTGCTCCAAGGTTTCTGCCTTCTAAATGGAACTTTTTCCTCGTCAGTGTTGCCAAATGCTTGCTCATGGGGGTTTTGCTGGGTCTCTGTTTGATAAAAACTAGATTAAAGGAGTCTAGACCTGCTCCAACTGGAATGTGTCATGAGATAACTTTTGTTGTGATTTGGCACTGTATAAATAAAATAAAGAATTAATTAAAGAATTAATAAAGAATTGAAGTGTAACATCCTAAATTCTATTCTTTATTATTATTCTTTAAATTTTTTATTATAATCATCTGTAATTATATTCTAATGAGAGGTCAATACAATAAGTGTCCTTAATATGAAACACAAGACCCTCTACCTTTATAACACTTGGTTCTTTGGGTTATAAACCTGATAGGATTTAAATACAGACTACTTTTCTTCTTCCAGCTGTTCTGCCTCATTGCCTCATGCAGCGTAGATCTTGCCTTCAACAGTCTTCTGGATTTACTGTATGTTATCAAGGCAGAAGCAACAATAAACATTCTTTATGGAACTATTTAAAACAACATAGACTATGAAGGCTGTTTAGACTGTACGTGTTTGCAAGTGTCCAGAAGGAGCATATGGGATCTCTTTACTGATATTTGACTTCCCCTCCCATCACATCCTCTCCACTTCATCACGATAAGAGCCAGATTTGATCTAGTGGTTGCTTGAGTATGCAGTATAACACCGGCACTGTACTGTAAAGGGTTAACTGTGGATAGTGTCTCACAACACCTAGCCTGTATCACATCTCATCAAGCTGACACACACTTCAGCTGTGGCTGAAGCTCTCATGCTGAATTCCATCCTTTAATCCATTTATGCTATTTATGCTATATGTGAGGAGAATAAACTGTACCATACCAATCAGTTCAATTTCATGGAACAGTGGCAGTTTCCCGAGCAGAGAATAAACGTTATAATAAAACATGCTGGAATAATTGGATGGTACTGTGAAGTGTTACATTAACACACACACATACACAGTGCTTATTCCAGTCTTCACTGACCAATTCACAATTCAATTCAATATATATTCAAATATGATAATATTTATAATATTTTATATTATTTGTAAATGATAAATGTATAATATTTATGATGTTTATTGCATGTGTGTTTCTCTCTCTCTCTCTTTCATCCTCTCTGTCCTGTCTACCTCTTCTCCCCAAGGTTTCTTCCTGTTAAAAGGGAGTTTTTCCTTGCCACTGTCTGCTTGCTCGGGGGTTCAGGCTCTGGGTCTCTGTAAAGCATCTAGAGACAATTTTAATTGTATAAGGTGCTATATAAATAAATTGAAATTGAAATTGAAATATATTTGGTATATATTTTGTGTCCATCCATTCACTACATTCAGGGAAAAAAATGTCATTCTGGTTGCTATCAAAATTTGTACAGGCATAAGGGGTCCCCAGGGAATGAATCTTAATAGCTTTGTGGAGAAAGTGGGTCTTTACACACACAGTGACTGATGTTTACATCTTGCAGTGTGGATTATAATTTTAATATTGATTCTGTTCAGAAAGGTTGGCTAACATTTGCAGTGCTTTTATCACCAATAAGATTAGCCATAAATAAGAACGTAACATACTGGAATTATCATGTTTTGTTCAGAAAACTGAAAAAAGTATTCCTAAAGTATGTATTTGCTGAAAACAGATGTCTTCTTTTTGTATTGTAATGTATTGCATATGGCATAACGTCTTGCTGGCCATGGTCTTGATGATAATATGCTGGCTTTTTTTTACAGCCCCTGGCAAAAAATTAGGGAATCATCAATCTTGGAGGATGTTCATCCAATTTTTTTTCTTTGTAGCAAATGAACAGCTGAACATTGTGGCTTTCTATAAAATAAAGTAAGAGCACTTATATCAAGCAAAGTAAAAAAATATGGAATCACTCAAGGCTAAGGAATTATGGAAACATCAACAAGAACGACAAAGAAAATTAACAATTAGTATTTGGTTGCCAAAAAAATCCACTGTTTGTGCATTGGTGTCTGTTTAGTTCTGTCCAACGTGTATGTGAAAGCTGACCCATCCTTTGGCAAGACAGATGTCTGTTCTGGACAAAATCCTTTTCACAGAATCCTTTTCATAAGATCTTTGAGTGTTTCTGTGGAAATTTTTGCCCATTCATCATACAGTAGAACAATAGTGAGGAAAGGTACTGCTATCGGATGAAAAGGACTGGCGTGCAGTTTCCATTTCAGTTCAGGTCGAGGAGGTTTCAGTTCAGGTCAGCACCATCCTAGTACTTTTGTCTATATAATGTATATGCAGTATACATATTTTGTTACATCAGAATTATGTATACTTGGATCCTTAGAGGGTGCTTTGGATCAGGTGTGAGCACGAAAAGACTTCCTAACAAGAATTAATCGTCACGTCATCTGCAGTAATAAACTATTATCCTAATTTCATTTATGTGTCTCTCCTGACTGATGTCATATTGGGGCATCTGCTGACACAATTGATTCTGTTGTTTTTGTAAGGAGGATGCTCTGTTTAACAGGATGACACTTTCATATTATATTAGGTGAAGTTTTCAATGCTCTGGATCTCTGCATCCAAGGGATAAAAACTGACAAAATCAAAAATGCCCTGCCATGAAGACAAAAATGTATCCCCATCGATCATCTAAATCTGGAAACACATTCCTCTCTACTGTAATTACACTCAGTTCTGTCCTCACTGTCCTCCTAAAAATATTGCTACTACTTGTTCACAATTTTTTTTGTTAATGAACATCATGCTTGATTGGTAGATGTGATTTATTTGTATGGAATCAACCAGATAGCCTGCCATTTACTCTATGAAGTCCTATTAGTCAATTTTTGTTTGAGTAGAATTAGAATTATTATGCATGGCTGACCTCATGTTTCTATCAGCGTTGTATTAGCAATATTTATAGCTGAGCAGCCACATAAAGACACAAATTACCAGGCTCTTCTAAGAAAATTATAGCATGATAAGGCTCAAGCACTGCATGCAATAATCTGCTCTGACCCAAACACAAATGCTGGCACAAACAAGTCTTCCTTTACTTTGGATGTGCACCAAATAATCATAAATCATGTTGCTAATCTTGTTGTTTTCACTGGAGTTTCAGCCATTTCACACCAGAGGACAGGAGATCCAGGTCAGCTCTCAGGTTTGTTTTCTCAGTTGCTACCTCCTGCTCAACATCCAGAGCGCACAAAGCTTCTATGCAGCACAGAACCCAAATATACCACACTGACCCTCATATAATGCTTCCCTGTGACCTGTTGACCTCCACTTTGCAAGGAAACACATTTAATCCCATTCGCTCAAAGCATCTGACCTCACAGTGGCTTCACAGTGTATGTTCAAATGTTAGTTTTTCTATTAAGATGCTTTTAATAAGTTATTTGATGTTGATAAAAAAAAAAAGGAGTGAAATGTCGTGATTGACAGTTGAGTTCTGTGTGTTGTGTTTGTGCTGAACTCAATCACCACTGAGGGGATTTGAATCACCTCATCAACACAAGATGGCAGTGCTCATATTTAGGTAACTTTGGCTTCACTTTTGTACGCTGAGAGGAGCGAAAGCCTTTTCATACATCTTAACATATGTCAATTAGTCACACGCGTGATGTAGATTTACAGGTCACTGTTGAATTTGCTGTGTGTCTGATCCACCAGCTAGTACTTCTTTTAGTGATTTGAAGGATCATTTGAACAGTTTGCCTCTCATTCTTGTCCTGTTAACACGGCTAACCAACAGTGGTAGGGAGTTCCATCCAGCTTATCTTTCAGGGTCATTCAACGCCTATCTCAGCTGACAAAGAGCAAGAGGTCACGTATACCCTGGACTGTTCCCCAGTCGATCACAGGGCCGACACACAAATCACACATGCGCACACATTCACACGTACAGGCAATGTAGAGTAGCCAGCATGTTTAGGACTGTGGAAGGAAGTCAGGCAATTCAGCAAATCAAGGCAAGAAGATTTGTAACGTCACAACAGCCCTGCTTTCAGTAGTACAATATTGGTTTTCGTCCATTTCATAGCAAATTTGAAGACAAAGTAGGAGACAAGATAGGAGTGTCATCTTCAGTCTTCTGAGAAGTACAATAAATCTACAATGTGTCACAATACATTCATAATCCAATACATTCATCAGTGAAAATGCACATACAGTGCCTTTAAAAAAATACAGACTCCCTTAGATGTTTTTCTCTTTCATTGCTTTTACGAATGCAATCATAGTCAGCATAAGTTGGCTTTTTTGACAGAAATGTCTGTCTTAAATGCCAAAGTGAAAACAGATTTCTACAAAGTAATGTCAATTAATTTAAAATATAAATTACAATAAATAAGTGATTCCATAAATATGCAACCCCTTTAAAGTGACAGACCTAATTCAGCACTCAGTGCTAGTAGTTTCACAGTTCAATTTCAATTTCAATTTATTTATATGGCACCTTATACAATCAAAATTGTCTCTAGATGCTTTACAGAGACCCAGAGCCCGAACCTCCGAGCAAGCAGACAGTGGCAAGGAAAAACTCCCTCTTAACAGGAAGAAACCTTGAGCAGGACCCGGCTTGCAAGGGAGAACTATCCTGCTGATAGTCAGCTGGGTGAAGGGAGGGAAGAAGAGGTAGACAGGACAGAGAGGATGAATGAGAGAGAGAGAGAAACATGTACATGCAGTAAACATCATAAATTACAAGGACAGGCATGACAGTTAGTGAAAAGGAGATTACCTGGGTGTAGTGAATGAAAAGAAAAGAAGCCATTGCAAGGCGTTCTTCTTGGGGTGCAGATGTGGCAGATGAGCTCTGCCTTCATTCTTCCTCAGCACCCCAGAAGACAGTCTGACTGAGTCTGTGCTAAAGAATGTGAAGTGTGATATTTGAATTATCCTGTACAAATTTACATCTGTACAAAAGTTAACCTTATTGTAATAACAGATTTAGGACTCAGTGTATTCACTGGAAAGTGTTTGCTTGTGAAGTCTGTTCAAAAGACTTCCCTCTCAGCCCACAAATCTGGCTTTGTAATCAGCTGGCCTGTGTGATCTGTGAACCAGATCACTGAACTGTGATCACTGCTCTTCATCTGTCTCCAACACATTCTTCTCTCTACGTGGGCTACCACTAAAGATATGTATTGATAATACACTAAATGTAAATGCATTCAAGAAGCACAAAAAACTCATTAAAGTTTGATTGTTTAAACCTACAGAGCGAGTTTGAGATGCATTCTATCTGAAGCAGCAAACATAGACTCTCCAAGATACACTCCTCACAATCAGACCCCTAGCTTTCCGACTCCTGGCAATGAGCCAGAACGTCTGTAATTTATAGTTAACCCATCCTTCCAACTCTGTGTATAAACTGCAAATCTGCTCATCACCCAGTTTAGCCATTTCCTGGACCTGACAGCAGCCACTGGCTGGACTACAGGAGGTAACTTCAGAGGTGTCAGATAATCACTATGCTTGTGCATTAGATTCAAGTCTCAAACTAGTTTGCCTCCTGCGATCCCTGCAGGTTAAATTTTCCAGTTAAGTATCGAGTTATTTCCCATGTTTTTAAGAGTCCATTCATATTAATGTACGCTAATAAAAATAACTTTAATTTTGGAGGAAAATGCTTATGTATAATTATATGTATTATTCAAGTTTGGATCCCAGACTGTTTACTTGGAAAAAATCTGCTTTAAGGCTCCAACACAGAAACTTCATTTTAAAAGTACAAATGTAACAAATGCAAACAGAAAATGTATTATTAAAAAAAAAGTAAATTTAAGAAGCCACAGGTCTCACTATTTAATATTTTTGATTTGTTGCTATCTTTAAATGTATTTGTTTCATTATTGCCCTTTGTTTTTGGCAATATTAATACCAAGATATTGCCTGGTTATTACTTTAGTGCTATTACTTATACCTCTTTATCAAACTATTACCCCACTATTACCATGTGATCACCCACTTCTAATGTAAACTGCTAGTAAAAATTTCAAAGGATCCTGAATTTGTTATAAGTGGATGTAACTACTTTTCTGTGTTCTTTGGCTTTTAAAAGTTCATGAAGTTTGTGTGAAGAGGGATTAGTTGTCAATACCACTTTATTCTGACAAAACTTAAATATGGCTGAATGGGATGGGCAAAAATACCAGTGGTTTGTTGAATGGGCAAACACCCAATAACAATAATTCTTTTCCATGGTCTTTGTTATGTAAAACATAACAATGAGAGCAACATTCATTGCACTATGTTTGTGCATAGTGATCTCTTATGCATATTCAGTATCTTTAGACCAGTGGAATGCAAATAAATGTGGGCTTTTCTCATGTTTTTCTAAAAATGAACAAAGCAAACATTGATTTAAAAGTACTGGCTCCCAGGACTGTTATTGTTCTAAAGTACCTGTGGACATATAACACTATATCTGATAAGGATTTGTCATGTGCCATCTAAATCCTCATTAAAAACAGTATAACACTGTATTTTGCCATCATCTACTGAGCAAAGATTTCCCCTGAAACTCAATTTTATTTGTTCTGTATAAGAAGAACCAAAGGCACAGGGAAGCAGCTGGATCATAATATATAATACTTTGGTTGTTTACCCATCTCTATGCACCACATGGCCTTTACAATTTGACAATAACTCTAACACTAAAACCTGACACTTCAACAGATGCCTTGTTGAAAACAAAGATCAACCACAAATATTTAACAAGTCCTGTCATACCAATCAGCCGAGAGCATAATAGTGTCTGATTAACATATCATCAACACCTTCATGTCTTTACAGTTTTCCAAGCAATGATAAATCTTGGTCAGATTCTGTGAGAAACAAGAAGAGGACAAGGGACCGTGCAAATCCAATCACATCCTTCCATGAATCTTTTTTGCATAAGGAATGAAATGGATTTTTTTCTCTCTTCCAGTAAATTACCAAAGATCCCCCAAGAGAAAATTCATTGAGATGCTGTGTTTATGACCATTTTTCTAAAGCCAACAGTGAAGTTCCACTTTATTAAACCCAATGCTCAGTGCAATGCCCAATTTCAACTAGCAAGGCAGACACACAAGTCGCTCTGAATGCTCCAAGGCAAATTCAAAGTTTAGATCAAACCTATATTTACATTTACTTTAGTCATTTGGCAGTCACAACTGTCCAAGGTGAAATATAAACAAAGGACAATCCAAACCATAGTAGATCAACGAGAATCCACTGATATTGTCATGACACTCGATTTTTTTTTCAAGAAAAAGCATCAGTCACTTTAGTATATGCAAATCAGCGATGTTCAAGAAACGAATCTCTGGTGAACAAGTTGTGTACTCACTTAGACAAAACCTGATTTTTCTGATGTTATTATATACATCTCCAAGTGACAAATGCAACAGGCTTTATGAAATGCGTGTTAGAGTTAGTCAGTCTTCCACCACAATACCCAGATGTCTTGCAGATTAGAGCGAGGAGTAGAAGAGCTGGATACTAAAGACTGTTGCAGCCTTCTTGGGCCAGGCTTCACAAACTCATACACTTACCCACAAAGTTTTGACAAAAAAGTTGCTTTCTTGCAGACTATTTGGTATGCTAGAAAAAGATTTGTTTTGTCAAATGCAGCATGCCAAAAATACCAGTCCTGCAGCCAGTCGTATTTTACAGTAGCCTGTTCAAGCCAAAATGCTTTCTGGCTGTTTTGACCCACAGTCCTCTGTTCAGTGGAAGATATGTCACACAATGGGGCACAGACAGGTGACAGCTCATTGGCAGATGACAGAAGCTGCAATGACAGATGACAGCGCACTCAAGTGTAAGTACTAGGCCAACGCATTTTTTGCAACTTGTGTATAATTTATACATTAAAAATGGGCAAGAGGGCCAAAGTTCAAGACACAATGTTGTGACAAAATAGTATGTCTCAATTGTATGCATACTTCATGCATCTGTATTTCACTGTCTCTATCATTTTAACAGCTAAGCTAACCCACTCCATGAAGTCACAATGGTACTGCAAAATGGGGATTCAATTCAATTCAATTCAGTTTATTTATATAGCGCCAATTCACAACAAAAGTTAACTCATGACACTTTCCAATTTGAGCAGGTCTAGACCAAACTATTTAATTAAATTGTAAATAGAGAGAGCCCAACATTCACATGAGCCATCTTCTTAGCAGGAAATAATTTTATGTCACATTTTAACTTCCCTTACTTTCTTTTTAAATGTTCACATTTATCACATATGTTGTAGAAATCTGTATTTCACATAAGCTTGTCTTCTATTCTAACCCCGAGAAAAACAACTTTGACAATGCCACCTCAAACTATTTTAGAAGACTAAAATCTCCAGTTAATATTTTGGGGTTCCGCTTGTTTACTCAAATCAAAATACAGATCCAGCTTCTCTTGCTATAAACTTGCTTTCCCTCCTGATGGACTTATATAAACCATAAACCCCAGAATGTATGTTTTTTTGCATCACAGATCTATAATAGATAGCTTTATCGCAAGTGCATTGTCTCCCAAAGGTAGGCGATGGATGGGATACTTGGTAATGTTTAGTTGATAATGAAAAATTGGTTAGTTGATAAAGCACAAGCTAAACTGAATATACAGCTAAGACCAATTCAATTTTCAGTTCAGTTTATTTATATAGTGCCAATTCACAACAAAAGTTATCTCATGACACTTTCCAATTAGGGCAGGTCTAGGTCAAACTATTTAATTAAATTGTAATACAGAGAGCCCAACATTCCCCCTTGAGCAAGCACTTGGTGACAGTGATGAGGAAAAACTGCCTTTTAGAAGGCAGAAACCTCGGAGCAGACCCCGGCTCAAGATGGGCGGCCATCTGCCTTGACCGGTTGGTAACAATAAATGGGCTATGTAGACACAGATGCAAACAGATAAACATATTCACTAACTAAAGATAAAATGATGTCCCCCCATCATGCTCTGTCGTCAGAATACTAACACCTGGCATTTTGTCACATTTTTGTGCAAATTGAAACCATACTGTAAAAACTGAATCAAAGCAAAAACTGAGATCTTTGGTTTGGCAAGAGGAGTTACTATGGACTGTTTTAAATTGTATTCATATAGCACACTTCTTGTCTGACCACTCAAAGCACTGTATAACATAAGCCATTCTGTGGATCTGACATCTGATTTTTAAAGAAACAGGAAATATACATGGACTAGCTATTGCTAATGAGGAATATTCATGAGATTAGGGATGTGTCATGCTGATCTACCGATTCATCCATAAAAGATCTTTCATGACTAAAAACATTTTATCAGTCTAACTCAAACCTAATAAGCATATCTGCTCTCTAAGAGTGTCTCCTGCAAGCCCCCCAACTTCTTAGTAGTGCAACACCAAGCTGAGTTCCTCTTCAGCATATTAATGAAATAATAATGAAAATCTATTTTCACAATCTGCTTTCATATATGAGAGGTGAAATTTATCCTACATGGTAATTTTTATTTGCCAAACTTAGAACAGGGTTGTTTCTTAAGGGATTCCTCTCTGAGCTCTTCTCACTGGGTTGAAGTGGACAAAAAGCTCTTTGACCACAGAGACCATGTGCACTCACCTGTCACCCACCATCTTGGACTACCTGCTGAGAAATCTTTTGTTTTAGAAGTCTTTTCGAGACTTGCTTTGTGAAAGTTCCTGCAAGAACTTCAGTAAAGATTCTTTCAACTTTTGAGTGTCCTGCTTTTGGGGTCTAATTTTTTTTAATCATAACAGTGAATAAAATGTGAAAGGAGTTGCTCATAGAACGTACATTATACAGAGAATTACAGCTTTATGGTTTATTTCAGTTCAGCTGTCCAGCCCACAGCAGCAGCTATTTTCAAACAAAATGCACTAAAAGCTAACTGTACACTGCCTGCTCAGCACCAAACAGAGTTTGTTGGGGGTTGTTTTTATTGGCCACAAAACAACACTCACATATCCATATGTACACCAATGCTATTGGGTGTTGTAATCATTCTTCCTCTACACAAAGGCTGCAAAGGGATCCCGTCACAAGGGAGCCGCGTCGCTGACGCAGAGGACTGAACCTCGATGCAGAATCTCAAATAAAGGCAGGCAGGCAGAGGTCCAAAATATTAGTTTTTCATTTGAATCAAACAACTCAAAAACAGGCACACACTGTGGCTCGAGGATCAACAAAAAACTGTACTGAAATCATGGCATCGCAAGCGATTCCTGAACATGAAGACAAAACAACGACCTGACAAAGAGTGATGGGGAAGACGAGGACTAAATAGACAACATAACGAGAGACAGGTGAAACACATAAGGGGAGGAGAAAACAATCAAGAGATTCTAATGGTTTGAGTTAGACAAATCAGTTATGTATATTTTAGAGTTCCAGTGCAGTACCAGTTTCTCTCATTTTAGGAGGACTGCAGATTTTAGTCCCCCATTACTTAGACTGATAATGTTTTGATAATGTGTCACAGGTTGATTTGTCTGGTTAGTTCATTTTGTAGTTTTTTAGTGTTGTAGTCTTAGGGATTAAAAGATCCACTCTTCAATGGTTCAACTCATATTTATTTCACAAGTATCAGTTCGTTAACATTAATCATAATTGCTCCAAATATCGTAAAGTTACTTATGGTGTACCTCAGGGTTCAGCATTACGGTCGATACTTTTCACTCTCTACATGCTTCCATTAGGGAATATTATCCAGAAGCACTCCATCATTTTTTCATTGTTATGCTGATGATACACAGCTATACTTATCTATAAAACCAGATGACAGAAGCCACCTTACCGATTTGGAAAACTGTGTTAGAGTTATTGACAACTGTCCCAGATGTCCTCCAACTTCTTATTACTTAATTCTGCCTTCTTTCACCTTCGTAGCATAGTTAATATAAGGAACGTCCTTTCTCAGAGTGATGCTGAGAAGTTGGTCCATGCATTCATCACTTCTAGGCTGGACTACTGTAATTCTCTTTTGTCAGGATGTTATAAAAACTCTCTGAAGACTATCCAGTTGGTCCAGAATGCTGCAGCGAGGGTATTGACAGGAATATTGGCACTCCATTGGCTTCCTGTAGGATATAGGATAGACTTCAAGATCCTTCTATTGACTTATAAGGCTCAATAACAAAGCTCCGTCCTATCTCAAGGACCTCATTGTTCCTTATTGCCCCAGTAGAACACTTCGCTCCCAGAATGCAGGTCTGCTAGTGGTTCCCAGTATCTCTAAAAACAGACTTGGAGGTAGAGATTTCAGCTGCTGTGCTGTGGAACCAATGCTCTTATAGTTAGGGCTTGCTCAGGTAACTGAACCATTTTATAACTATGCTGCCATGAGCTTAGGCTGCAGGGGGACTCATCAGGATACAAGGAGCCATCTTCTCTCCTCTCCTCTCCTTCTACACATTTGCTGTTCCATCTTTATCTGTTATACTGTGTAGTCTGGCCTTGATGTCTCGCACTCTCTCTGTGTCTTCACAGATTTCTCCAGAGCTCCATCCACCGGCACCAACCTCCACCTGCATCACCTTCTTCCCTCTGCTTCTACCATGCCTGACGTCCCTACTCATCATTTAATCTGCTGCTCCTGCTTTCCCTGTTCACGGCCCAGCCTGCCCACCAGGAGCTGCCTCCATCAGCTCTACCCTGACTGAACATTCCCCATCTATCCCATATCTCATGTTGTTAACTGCTTTCCTGCCTGTACAACATCCATTGCATGTCTTATTACTACTAATACTAATTAACAAAGAAAAAAAAAAAAGATGACTGTCCAAAGAAACTAATGTCACTAGGGAGGGTCTTGCTCATTTCTAGGTCAAATGAGGTTGAGCCTTCCTCTCCTACTCAATAACTTTGAAACTGTCCTTCAAGCCAAACTGCCTCATTTTCTCCAAATATGCATATGATTGATTGATTCATATGATTTATGCATATGAACATGCATAAATCATGCATGAGGCTGTCCCTCTGCGAAGTAACATGGATCCAGAGGATTTGTTTCACATCATTGTTTATAAATTCTCTGCTCTCTAGGCTTAGTGGGGAGACAAATGGTGGAGCCTGCAGGTCAGATATGGAGGTTTACTTCAAAGTGTCATTGATAAAAGCAAGGTCTCGGTTTCAGAGGGGTCATCCTGACCCCAGCGCTGAAACTAGATGGAGATAAATATTATCGGTCATTTTCCCACAGTCCCCATACATATCCATACTGACCCCTTCAGCTCCATTACAGCTAAAATCACATTTACATTCAGCATTGCAGTGCAGAGAAAACACCCACAGACCACACACACACCACTAGCTGTGAAAAAAGATAAATAGTCAGACTGCACAGCTACTTACAACTTGGAGCAGTGAGCACAGCTACTCCACTGTGTATTGTTTTGTTTTTTTTTACAGCTGAATGGTGATGTGTGATTATGTTCCTGCAGGGCTTGCCAAGCTACACTGTCTCCTCGTGGGAATGAGTGTGTGTTTGTGTGTGTATGAATGTACAAAGTCAGAAAGGTGTCTGTCATGCTCCTGGCCTAGCTTTAGTCTGGCCAGTGGAGTATTTAGACTACCAATGAAGGAAGGAGGATGTGTGTACTGTGTGTGTCTCAGTTGAGTCTGTTTTACAACTTGAGTTGGATTTTTACAGTTTTGGCCATAATTTCACTATGGCATTTGACTACAACTACAATCCTGATATCTTGGGTCTTGTTACAATTGTTACTCAAACTGTCCGTTAACATCCATGACATTTTACAAAGTACATTGTACTTTCATGTGCACAGTTTTACAATGTAGTTGTCAGTTATACCCAACAAAATACAATGACTGTTCATGCTGTTTAGAATGTCACATAGAAGCTTTTTCTAATGACATCCCCATCAGGGGGAAGCCAGGGTTTGTCCGTCTTTCAAAAGCATTACCATCACTTCAAAAAAAAAAAATAATTTTACAGTTACAATGCTTTCATTTAGGCAGGTGACTTGATTCGGTTTAGGGGAAGCTCATGGTTTGGGTTAAAACAGGTAAGTTAAGATTAATCAGTATAGAAAATGAATGAATGAATGAAAGTAGGTTAAGGTTAGGGGACCTGTTGTTATGGTTACAATAATAAACATGTAGTTAAAGCTGGGGTTGGTAAAGCTGGAGAAACTAGTAAGAAGAGACGGATCCCGCTCACTCCCTTCAGGCTTCCCTCCACACTGACTTACATTTTTAGTCTAAAAATAACATAAAGAAACAATAGCAAAACCTCCAAAAAGGCTAGTTACTGTTTACTGATGTGTTTGTATGTTTAGTATTAACTGGATCAATATTAACTGTTGTTGAGTAAACCAGCTGTTGCTGCTGCACTGACACTTGTGTTTTGACTCAGGGATGTTCAAGCACCGTGGTGAAATTCATTTTAATTTGCCTGTTCATCAGACGTTTGTGTGTTGTGAAAGTGCAGTGCATGTTTGTTAGCACTCACCATAGCCAACTACATCTTGACTCATTCACATGCAAGAAAAGACCTTACATGATCATGAATGTATACAATAAATATGGATCTTGTTAGTACTCACAGCTGTCAAGCTGGCATGCTAGTATTGGGAAATTTTGGCTGTACTTTCTCTGCCATTCATGTGCGTCTAACTTGCTATTAACTTTAGCAATTCTTTCTTTTATTGTCAGAGCATTGCATTGCATTGCATTTATTTCAAACAATGTTTTTGGTCTGCAGGAAACAAACAGCAGTCTCCTGTTTCCCCTTTCCTACAGCTACACGAGGATTTTGTTTAAATGTAAATATGTCATTTGAGGGCAGTTGCTGAAACAACTGATGCCATCATTTTTTAGGACGATCTCCATTTGAGATGGATGCTGTTTATTTCCAAAGTGGTTTGATATAAGAGACTTTTTGTTATTAGACATATTTATCCCATAGACATCATTTGCAGTCCACATGAAACCTGCAGTAGCAGTTTCTAAGAGCAGTAACAGCTGAAATAAGCCAAGTGTTGTTTTTCTGTAAGCAACTGATTAATTGTTTGTTTTTCCAACCTGAGGAAACAGCCAGTAATGAGAACAGCACTAGACTTTTTTTTCAAATCAGACATGTGGAGGTCTGGAGCCCAAAAAAAAATCATGTCATTTGTCAGTGCATTTCAAAATGCAATGCATGCACAGTATAACTCAAATCAAGTATTTTTATTTCTGTAGCCCAAAATTATACTGCAGTAGGCTTTACAATCTATTCAATATACAACAGCCTCTATAGACCCTTGGTTCGAGTGAGGAAAACCCTTTAGCAGAAATAAAAACAAGGACATTGTTGACAAAGAAAAAATATTTCTGCAATGTTGTTAATGGTTTGTAAAAAACAAACTGGTTTATAAATTTTCAACTGTCTCTCCATCAAACAGAGCAATAGTTTTCAAACCACTGAATTTTAAAGAACTAGCAAATATGTAACAATGTAACAGCGATTTCATCACATCAGCAATGGCGCAATAGGGTGCTTTTATCAAGAACTATACATAGCGAAAATGACAAAAATATGTGAGATCAAAGATTGGGACTGAGAGGCCTTTTGAAAGAAATTTCCCTTATTCATCTACTTTGAAAATATACACGATGACTGCAGTCATATGTCTATATGCTATGTCTTTCACTTTTTAAGGCACCTCTGCATGGGGTCTGAGAATGTGGAATGTGTGATGGGAGGGAGGGAGCTGGAAGATGAAACAGAATCTTGGTCCACTGGAAATCACCAAAGGGGGCTAGTGGGCTAGTTCAGAAAATTTGCAGGGCCTCAGGGTGGGGCACAGCTCTGGAGACCAACTGCAAAAGCCTTGGCCATGATAAGGAAAGCTCATTTAAATGAGCCCTGTTCTCAGTACATTATACAAAATTGATGAATGAAAGCTGAAGGCAAGCAGTTTGAACAACATAATTTCCACACTCCTCCATTAGTCTCGAAGTAAACAAGTTTAAGGGATGATAAACAGGCATACACATACTCTGATGCAATTATTTGCTGTGCATATTTCAGTAGTTATTGCAGTAGTGACCTTTAAATTGGGTGAACTGATGTAATGTACAGGTAAGATAAGGCAATATAAAAAGGGTGTGAAAGAAGTAATACATTTATTAAAAGAACATCTGATTGAAAGCAAAACTTCAAACCATTAACAATGCTGTCAGCAGACAATCCAGTAATGAAAAAGTCCCAGGCACCAAAAATAGAGAAGCAGTATTCCCTTTCATACTGCCCAAGTTCTCAAACTAGCTTATAATTGAAAGGTTTAGGTTTGCAGCCGCTGAACTGTGACTCAAGAATCCATGTAAATGATCACTGGAAGAGAGAGTCAACACACAAAGAGTCCAAAATGAAGGAAGCGATATTTTCATATTTTCCATGAAATTGGTGGGCCGACGTACCTGCATGTGGCGGGGTACGACATGGTGAACCTCTCACACCTTGCATCTTCCTGATGAAGCTCATCGCTTATGTACAGTCTGAAGTAGTCTAGGAAAACCTTAGCATTCATACTGTGAGAAACTGTCAGAATCAATGTGGCATGATCTTTTTACTAAAATATATTTCTGAGACAGGGCGGCACGGTGGTGCAGTGGTTAGCACTGTCGCCTCATAGCAAGAGGGTTCCAGGTTTGAATCCCGGTCTGGGCCCTTCTATGTGGAGTTTGCATGTTCTCCCTGTGCCTGCGTGGGTTTTCTCCGGGTTCTCCGGCTTCCTCCCACAATACCAAAAACATGCACATTAGGTTAATTGGCTACTCTAAATTGCCCCTAGGTGTGAATGTGAGAGTGTGTGGTTGTCTGTCTTTGTGTGTTGGCCCTGCGATTGACTGGCGACCAGTCCAGGGTGTACCCCGCCTCTCGCCCGTAGTCAGCTGGGATAGGCTCCAGCTCCCCCGCGACCCTGACGGATAAGCGGTATAGAAAATGGATGGATGGATATTTCTGAGACAGAACACAGTAGTATTGAAACATCAATGTTGTAATGTTAATGGCATGTTGGAACCAAAGACAGTTACATGATGTTTCTAAAGGGTCTGATAATGTTCCAAAAGGGTCCTACATGAAAATTAATTTGGCTTGACTTGCCTTAAAAAAAAAGACTGTACTTTTGCATTGTGATGCTTTAAGCTAAATGCTAACACCAAATAGAAGGCTCAGCATTTTCATTTCTGTCAAAACTATCACGGTCATATACACAGAGACAGAGAGTGTTAGATTGTAGATGGCAGGGTCAGACAGAGTCTCCATGGTAATAATGTGCTGCAGCCTAAAGAGCTGGGGGTCTGATTTAATTATGTAGCTCTGAGTTTGTCAAACAGACTTAAAATGGCAGACAGACAGCTTTCAACTGCAAACCTGCTGGCTTCAAAGAGACGCTTTCTATTTGACAGGGCTAGCTACTTTCAGTTCACAACAGACTCATGTTGTTCCAATATAATAAAGATAAACAGCCGTCCATAAATTGCATCAGTCAGTCCATTTCCTTACTGAATGACCTGAAGATGAAACAGGTATCATTTCACAAGTGACAAAAGATGTACATTACCCTCAAGCCAGTCAGTAATAGGACACATAATCCCATCAAAACAGCCTCAAATGTTAAATTGGTTAAATCTGTAAAAATTAATTTGTTCAACAATGTTCAAGACACTTAGTATTTGGGTGCATAGGTCAGGGCCCACTGACCATAAATAACAACACCTCCATAATGTTCTCACATTCTCGAACAGATGTTATCTTGCATTACATATATTTAAACACCAATCAGCCACAACATTAAAACCACTGACGGGTGAAGTGAATAAAATTAATTATATCTTTAATCATATCTTTACAATGCAATGTTCTGTGGGGAAACCTTGGGTTCTGGCACTCATGTGGCTGTTCTTTGAGGAGGGCTAGGGTTAACCCCTGCAGACCAAATACAACCCCCTCATGGCAACTGCTCTTCCTGTCAGCATCAGCCTCTCTCCAGGTAGATAATGCACTCCGTCCCATTTCAAAAACAACTCATAAATATCTCAAGGACCACAATGGCCTGCGGACCCCTTCAACATTGCATTTGTAAATATGATTAATTTTATTGAATTCACCTTTCAGTGGTTTTGATGTCATGGAAGATCAGTGTATGCTACTAATTTGTTTTGAAATATTTTATGGAGAGGGTATAATTTGTGCCTGGGCTGTAGTAACTGGTTGTGCTTTTTTCCAGTACACAGGAGGTCGAGATGGATGCTTGAATGTACAATGCTCAGGACCTGGTACCGGACACCAGGGTTCTAGTGCTGCACATGCTCTACATGTTGTTGGCTAGTAAAACACTTGGTTATGGTTAGATGGTGCTTTTGGTAAATATCAAACAAGTGACAACACTTTATAAGAATAAACACAAAATATTGACTTGTTATCAATGAACAAAAAGCTCAGGAACTTATTTGTCTCTAAATAAATATGAATCAAGAAATATGTAGTAGAGAAGGGTAAATTACTTGATGTAAAAACAATAAATGGGTACATGCATACCACTTTAAATTGTTATTCTGCAATATAATAGTAGATATTTGCATGTTTACTTCACTTCTGGGGGCATAAAAATCTTGCGTAACAGGCCCAGCTATAGAGGACATGTAAACAGTTTACTGTTTACATGAGAAAAGGAGAGAAAACTTTTTACCATTTGTCTTGTAGGTCTTGCCGAAATTTATTAACAAATCAGAAATCTACAACAACAGCATTTTTGTGTTGGAAAGTCAACTACATGTGTACCCCCTATGTACCCTAGTCCTTTAAAAAGCACACACTTGACCCAGAGGTTTTAAGCGACTATAGAGTAATATCTAATCTTTCATTTCTCTCCAAGATCCTTGAGAGAACAGTCGCCAATCAGCTACATGACTTTCTACATAGTAATACTGTAATTGAGGATTTTCAATCTTTCTTTAGGGTTCATCATAGCACAGAGATGGCATTGGTAAAAGTCACAAATGACCTTCTACTTGTATTAGACGAGGGACTTACCTCTGTCCTTATTGATGCCTTTGACACCTTGACCACTCTATATTATTGCACAGATTGGCACACACACTTGGCATTAAAAGAACTGCATTAAGCTGGTTTCAGTCCTATTTATCAGATCTCAATTTGTCCATGTTAATGATGCGTTGCCCATACTCACAAAAGTTAGTCACAAAGTTCCCCAACGTTTTGTTCTCGGGCCAATACTATTCACCCTTTATATGCTCCCATTGGTGAAATTATTAGGAAACACTCCATACATTTTCACTGTTATGCAGATGATGACACACAGTTATACTAGAAATCAGATGAAACAAATCAGATAGCCAAACTTCAGGCCTGTCTTAAAGACATAAAAAGCTGGATGACTTTCTGGGCCCTAAACACCTTAGAAACAAATTATCCAATGATATAGCAACTCTAGATGGCTTAACCTTGGCCTCAAGCTCCACCGTAAGGAATCTAGGAGTTATTTTTGATCAGGACATGTCACACACTTTTCAAGGACTGCATTCTTTCATTTTTGCAATATTGCAAAAGTTAGGAGGCACATTCTCTCACATTCCTCACATATAAAGACCAGAATGGTCTGGCAACATCATATCTTAAAGAGCTGATAGTACCCTATTATCCCATCCGTTACTTGTTGGTCCTAGTGTCTTCAAAAGTAGATCGGGAACCAGAACCTTTAGTTATCAAGCTCAGTTATCAGCTTGTCAAGAGAGTAGACTTAAAACTTTCCTTTTGATAGAGCTTATAATTAGGGATGGCCTAGGCTAGCCCCTAGTTATGCTGCACACATTTATGGCCCATTAATGCATGTTACTAACTTCTTCCCTGGAGTCCTTTCTCGTCTCGCAGGTTCCCATGGATCATGGTTGGACCTCCTGCTGCAGTCCTGCTTGAAACCTACTGCGATTACTACTGTTTAGTCATAATTTATTTATCCTATATTGTTATTACTATTGTTATCATAATCACCATAGTACCTTAGGCGCTGTATAAATAAACTGAATTGAACAGAACTGAATCATATTGGACACTTCTGGCAATATGAAAATAAATAATAAATAGACCAGCTACTGAACTATGCAAACAAGAAACAGAGGGAATGTTTCAGTGTCACAGGAAATTACCTTCAAAATACCTTCTCTCACGCCCCACCCCCTCTGCCTCTCTCCCTTGCTCTCTCTGTCGCTCTCCTGCTCTCTCTCTCTCTCTCTCTCTCTCTCTCTCTCTCTCTCTCTCTCTCAACCCAACCGGTCAAGGCAGATGGCCGCCCATCTTGAGCCGGGGTCTGCTCCGAGGTTTCTGCCTTCTAAAAGGCAGTTTTTCCTCGCCACTGTCGCCAAGTGCTTGCTCAAGGGGGAATGTTGGGCTCTCTCTATTTTACAATTTAATTAAAGAGTTTGGTCTAGACCTGCTCTAATTGGAAAGTGTCATGAGATAACTTTTGTTGTGAATTGGCGCTATATAAATAAACTGAATTGAAATTGAATTGAAATATTATCTCTCACGTATGAAGAGGCATCAGAAATAATAATATAATAATAATAATAATAAGGCAGAGCAGTGGACTGTGACACTGATAATTGACCACCGCTAGAACCTTAATTAGAACTCTGTTATTCTCCACACTCATTATGTGTGCCTGCATCAATTAAAAAACTGTTTGTTTACTTAGACTTGAGTGAAATATATGCTATAAAATAGGGTAGATGTTTTACACAACTAACACATGTTTGTACTCAGTTATTTCTAACTTTAGAATTGTGGATCTCACAGTATCACAACATATAATATTTGGTGATGCTTATTTAAAGGATTAGTCTGATATTAGTTTTATTTTGTCAACAAATTCCATGTGTAGACCAATACCAACAATGTGTTAGCTAATTAATTTCTGAAAACACAGTGACTTATTTATCTACTACTATGGCTCTGAAAGCTTAAAGTCAGCTGAAGAAAACTCATGTAAATACAGAAAACATAATCAGATACAGAAATGTACATATGTGCTGTACAAACTGATGAAGCTTTTTGTCTGTTTGTTCTCTTAATTTGCACTGCATTGCATCATTCTACTCTGTCGGCTCCATTCCCATTGTTTTGTTGTTGTTGTTTGTGTTATTGTTTTTATTAATAATGACAATGACTGGTTATTTGCAGAAACTTGTGCTGGGAAGAGCTAAGTGGTCACTCCTTTTGAAAGAGGTACAGGGAGATCACGCCACTCGTGAACAAACTCAGATTTTCCCATTTTCTTTAAGCAGTCTTAGCCATCTCAAACAAATTAGCTCATTGTCTATTTTGTTTAAGCTGAGCTCTACCATTCCTCGCTCCCATGGGCTGTCTTTCCTTTATCCCATCCCGGCACAAAGTGTCATCGCCCCTAAAGACTACCCCCAAGGTGACAACCCCACTAGAGGTTAAATAGTAAGTACAGTCTGCTCTGGCCCTTCCTGTACAGTGCAATGGAGTTGTCTGTCCAGTCCAGTTTGCTGTTTAGGTACATTCTCACAGTAATTTGATTGGAACTGTTGATTTGTTTACATATTTAAACAAGGAACATGATTTTATGCTGATCACTAAACCAAGGTCAGTATTCTACCCTTCTACAAGACAAGGCTTGTAGCACTGCCAAACAAAGGGTATAATGTTGTTGGTAAGCACAAGAAAAGTTTAAACGGACCATGAAGAAGCAAAGAAGCAAAAAAGCTGACATTTATTACCAAAAATGTATTATAAATTATTTATTATATAATTTTATTAACTATGCACTGTCACACCTTGTGTTTTGGTTATGTTTTGTCTTTTGGTTTCTAGTCCTTTTGTCATGTTTCATGTTTGTCTTGTCATGTGTTTCCATGTATTATGTTGCAAGTTTTTGTCATGTCCTGTTTTATTTTGAAAGTATCACTTTCTCTGTGTGTCTGTTTCATGTAGCTTTGCTTTAGTTTATCCTGATTGCTTTCTCCTCCCTAATGTGTTGCACCAGTATCTTATTGTCTTGTCTATTTAGCCTTTAGTCTTCCCAGTCACGTTTGTCGGTTCGTTGCAATTGAATTTGTATTAGGATTTGCTATTTTTCTATCTCAGTCTCCCCTAACTGCAAGCTATCACCAGGGCCCACCTTACGTTGCCTGAAACAAATTTTCATTTGTTTTTGTCGGTCATGTTCTTGTCACGTGACAGTTTAAACTGCTCAGGTAGTTCAGCCTGCAGTGTTCAGGTCTGAGAAAGTAGTCCTTCATATAAGAGAACTTTATTTGGGGATATTGTAGACATTGCTTGAATTAATTAATGATTCAGTCATTGTTGAACATTTACATAAAATATAAATTCGTGACTTCACTAGTTTTGAAATTGTGGCCAAGGCCTTGTTACCTTTGGTTTCATTTAAAAGAGGTCTATCAGGTCTAACAATTACAGGTAAAATACAAATGCACGTAATGGCTATAGCTGAAAACATGGCAACCAAAAACAATATCAGAGCTGAGGGTACCTTAAGAATTTTAAATGTAAATGTGCTCCTTGAAGAAGGAAGAATGGCCAGAATCCTTTGTTTGTAACATTATGAAAACCTTTGGTCTTCACATGCACACACACACACACACACACACACACACACACACACGCACAGTCTATTTGAGAAGTTATTTCACCCCTCCAGACATAGCTTTAATTGACAATTTGGAAAGCCCCAGACTGAGTTGTTGTTTTGTTTTCCCTGTCGGTGGGAGATGTATTATTGACATTATGAAGGAGGAGTGCTTCAGTGCTCAGTGGTGGGAGTTAACTCTGTGGTCACACTCACATATACAGCAAGGACGAGCCCCTATTAATTATACCTGATGTGGGCTAATAGATGTGCATAGCACAGTTCATAATATACAACTTAACTGCATGTATCAAGCAAGATGTGACTGTCAGGAAGAAAACAAAGCAGAGCTGTGTAATTAGTGCATGGTTGGAAAATATTTTTCTTTTATTGCACAGACAAACTACGTACATATAAATAATGTACTTTTTTAACCAGCAGAGAAGCTCTAATAAAGAGCTTAACAACCTTTATCTTGATGTTTAGTAGAACCAGCTGGGTTTCATTGGCAGTGCATCAGATACTGCCATTTTGTCATATCCTTC
The DNA here is from genome assembly GCF_020382885.2 of Scatophagus argus. Classification (NCBI taxonomy): domain Eukaryota; kingdom Metazoa; phylum Chordata; class Actinopteri; family Scatophagidae; genus Scatophagus; species Scatophagus argus. The sequence continues at coordinate 1,339,582 of NC_058515.1, read as the reverse complement.
AAAATTTCATCCAGACACAGATTTATGAACCTGTGTAAAATATAATTTGGGATCATTCAAAAATATTTTAGAAAATTTATTTTATCTATTTTTTTATATCTTTTTTATTGGTTGCATGTTTGCATGTTCTTTCTGTGACTATGTGGGTGTTCTCCGGGTACTCCGACTTCCTCCCACACTCCCCCCAGAACATGCACTTTAGGTTAACTGGCTACTCTACATTGCCGTAGGTGTGAGTGTCTGAGCATATGTGGTTGTCTGTCTTTGTGTGTCAGCCCTGCAATTGACTGGCGACCTCTCGCTCATAGTCAGCTGGGATAGGCCCTGGCCTACTTGACGGACAAGTGGTATAGAAAATGGATGGATATTTATTTCTATTATCATAAATCAAATAATCATAAAAGTCTGTGTTATGTCAATTTAACATTAAAATAAATTCAACATAAAGCTCAACATATGAAAACTTCTGATTCCCAGCAGTGTCTTCACATTTAGAATTACATATTTATATTCTAATTCTCATCTCCCACTTAAAAGACTCTTCAAAGCCTCCAGATTTCCTTCAAACCAATAATACCAGCAACAGCAGCATGCATCTCTGAAAGCTGATCTTGCTGCTCTATCAAAACAAAAGCCCCATTAAGCATCAAACAGACTCTTACCAAGCAAGGAGACATCAAAGATTTGGTTTCCTCTCTGCTTCTCTGAACAGAAAAAAATGTTCCAATGTTGGATTTTATTGTTTACCTGCTTTATCATTATCTCAACTGATGAAGAAAGCCATTATGATACCTGCATGAAACATACGCTACATGGATGGGAAGCTTCAGGTACAAGCCGATGCCTCTATAGTCAGTTAAATGTGTTTCGATGGCAGAAAGACAATCAAAACATTGTTGCCATGTCTGACCAATACTGGACACTTGAATAACTAATGTCTGATTTTGAGTAGCAGTAATGTCTTAATGTTTCGCCTTATGCTTAAACCTCAGGTTATTGGTACATACACCACATAAAAGAAGATTCCATATAACATGTCCAATAGCAATTACAGAGTAGTCATATTATGTCTCTTCTCTCACAGCACAGACTACAATGAAAGAATGGGGATGATCAAAGCGCTCTGCCCACTCGGTGTGCTAAAAGAAGGCAGGTAATCATGGCTAAGATGAGTAATATGACTCATACTGAGGACTGGACAAAATGTTGCAAGATAAGAAAAAGGTCCTGCTCATCCTTAAAGTATTTTCACTATGAAACTGACAAACCAATGTTTCTTGAATACTCTGAGAAAAGTAAAAATTTTATTTCTATGAGGCTGCTTAGTTAAGCTTTATTTATTCAAGGAGTCTTATTGACATTGAAGATCTCTACTGTTCTTTGATCTGGTGTCATGGTAAAACTCTTTATGCGTGAAATGTGTTGTCTGACCATGTATGAAAAAAGATTATGTAATGAAAAGATTTCCATGGTAGAGAAGACTGATGAACGACAAACAGTACTTTAAGTATTTAAGTTATATAGTCTCAAATGCAGTTCAGTTAAATTCAGTTCAGTTTATTTATATAGCACCAAACCAATACAAAAGTTATCTTATGACTCTTTCCCAGTAGACCAGATCTAGACCATACTTTTGGATTTAGTCAGTAATATAGAGACCCAACATATCCCCATGGGTAAGGAAAAACTGTCTTTTAGAAGGCAGAAACCTCAGAGCAGACACTGACTGAGAGAGAGAGAGAGCACAAGGGAAGGGGTGAAAAAGGAGGGAGACAAAGGGACAGAAAGAAAGGGAGGGAGAAGACAGAAGGTCAGCATATGATGGGAAGCCCCCCAGCAACCTAAGCCTATAAACAGCATAACTAGGGGCTATGTAGGCCAGCCCTAACAATAAGGAAAGTTTTAAGCTTACTCTTCCACGTAGAGAGGATGTCTGTCTAACAGTTAAACCTCAGTTTAATCTATAACAATGCAATACATATTATTAGCTTATCTGTAGAGAAACTAATTACTAAAGCTGTCAGATAGATATAGTGGGGTAAAGATTACAAAATTTAGAAACTGCAGTATAACTACCTACTACTCCACTGCCCATGATATGGTAGCACTTCCATTAATTAATAAATTAATAAAGGAGAGATGCTCTTTTAGCTATCATGACCAAGATACTGAGTCTCTCAGTAAGAATCCAGTCCCAGTTTGTCCGGATGGCCATAAGACACCATCTTAAAGAAAATCATCTCTCAAATCATTACAATCTGACAATGACAAGCTCAAATGAAAGCACATACAAATGATGCAAAGTGTTAATGCAGTTCTTCAACCAAACAGCAGATTGTCAGTCAGTCAGCTTGAGATGCTGAGAAAAGAAAAACATGCATAAATATTTAATATGTATAAGTAGTTCTATACATATAGATACCTCTCTCGAAGTTTGATCAAATTGCAATAACACTGTGTACTGTTGTACGGTGTTTTCCCAATATTTATGCATGGTTTTTCTTTTCCTGATGTGTGTATACATTATTTTGGCTGACTCTGTATAAATGAACTGCCTTCACAACGCAAGAAAGAGAAAGTGCACATTTTTCAGCCAAGCTGAAACACAAATTGCCCTACCACGCCTTCTACAGTCAATCTGTGTCCGTTTGCAACCACTAGAGCATTGCAACAATGCTACATCTACTTCATAATTTACTTTATCTTAATTTTGTCTGGACATACCTTTAGATTTCAACAGATACCAAGTTTCCAGCTCTACAGCTCTGTATAATCAAGAAAGTCTGTTATTAGAAGTGATTGTCATATCTCACTGTAAAAGGACACTCCACCCATTCCCCACATAATGGTAAGTTTACACTTCATGACAAGTAACCAGTATGTGGAAACTGTTGTACAGATGAATCAGGGATGGAGGTATAAGCAAACACTACTGCAGTGGCACCTCGCTAGTAAAACACAGTAATGTTTGTGCAGGATTTCACTTTTTAAGCACCTTTTAGAACCAGCAAGTTTAGAATCCCACAAAACTTCCAATCAACAGGCAACAAGAAATATTGAAGAAGAAGCTGTACTCTTATCAGCCGTCAACAGTAAACCTAAACTTTGGGGGAAAAAAATGAAAAAAATAATAAATAAAAATAAAAAATAAGAGCCATGAGCCTCTGCTTCATGGAATGAGTTTATGAAATTAGGATGCAATCACAAACTTTAACTGACCTCCACTGAATCCCCCAGGTTCAGAAGCATGCCAATAGTACAAATTCTAAACAATGAGCAGCTCAACCTGCCTGCATGGGACTGGCACTTGGAGACCCGTGATGTGGGGTGTCAAGTTTGAGAGAGCAGGCACAGTATGACCAGTCCATCAAGTTGCATTGTGGGCATTGCATAATCCAATTTTTTTCTGGAGAATGATACATACAAGGTGAGAAACCCCCATATGGCCTTGGGTACTTTGATTTTTAACGGCCCTTTTTTAAATTTGTAGGTCACAAGTCCTCAAACTTCATGGAAATCCAATATCAAACCTGTTTACCTCTGGAATGTTTCCTGATCATTCCACAAGAGAGGAGCTTTTGTTACCCCTGTTGCAACTTGTTTGAAATGTGTGAATTTGATAAGGTAAAACATCAAATATACTGTCTTTGTACCATCTTCAAAAAGGATTAGCAAATGATCACTTTCTCTTTTATTTATTATTCTTTTTTGTTTATAACTTTTTTGGAATCATTGGAATCAGTTGTAACTAATTGTGTATCTCAAGTATTCTGTGTCATATTTTTGCGATAAACCATCAGGATAGGCCGTCGAGATATTTCCATCTTTGGTTTTGTTTTGTTTTCTTTTCTTTTCTTTTCTTTTCTTTGAGTCTTCAAGTATACTGTATAGTGACTGGCTTTCATTCATGCAATGTTATGCATCACTGTGACTACACCTTTCCGATCACTGTTTACAACAGAGGACGTAACGTACAGAAAGGTTTAAAGGCTTTTTAAGTGAGTGTGTGTGCGCGTGTATGTTTGCATGTGTGTGTCTTTGTGGTAAAACACAAAAATTACAGAGCAGAGACCAGCCGTTTATAGCGACCCATAAAACACAACCACCACTGGACTCAGCCATCAGTCTGACAACCACTAATCTAACCAGACTTTGGTACGCCTCCAAACCAGAGCCTGTGATGAACACTATGAAAGCTCCAGAGGTTGTAAGGGGAGATGGGTTCTGTCTGGAGGATATGTTCATTCCCTGGCACATCTTGGATTTTTAATATCAATAACAAACTCTCAGCACATACCAGCACTTAACTTCAGTGCACTACATTACTACGTGAACCTTACACTTTTTATGTCTGTATGTCTTGATTGATTGATTTTTTGACTTGTTATACTTTGTTCTTTTTTACAAATTCAATAAAGATTTTTGTGATGCTTAGCCCGGATAAAGGAGGGAACCCTCATTTAGCTGTGCAGGGGCTGTGGTGTGGGATTCCTGGAGGCGAGCTGGTTCGGCTGTGGGAGAAGTAAGAGATGTTTACCATGTGAAAACTGCAGGGAGGTCCAGTCATTATATCCCACTTTAAATTGGCCAATCTGACTGCAACTGACTACTCCTCCTCCTACTTCCTTTCAGATTGTTTCCTGTAGGCATTAACTTGGGGCATGATGAATGAAAGCTGTGAAACTGTAGATTGGCTATAATGACAGGGGCAGTTATGACTCACAGTCCTAGTGACCCTCTGATCAGGCTGGTAGATGTGTTTAAGCCATGGTGGCTTAAACACATCTACCAGCCTGATCATGAAGAATTTTTTTCCTCCATTCCTTTTTAAATTAAACCTGTGTTTGGGGGAAAACAAGTCCACTGTTTGAGTTTTAAAGTATTTCTATAAACCATATCAATCAATACTGCATTGTCTCTTTTCCCTGAACAGACAGAATAAATCCGAAATGTATCAAATTGTGACAAAAGGTACCAAACCATGATGAACCTTACTGAATGCAAGGCCCTGCAAGGTTTGCCACTAAAATAGCTGAAGCTGTGTGTATGCGTGTGCGCGTGTGTTGCTTCAAATACCACTGGGTCAAGACAGCCTGCCCTAAAAGCATTCTCACGCTCCAACTGAGCCTTACCCAAAATACAACAGGAAGTAGAGGGTTAGATCATGAGGAGAGAGGTCAAGCAGAGGGGGAGTAGGGGGCTGGCCAAATGAGTAAGAAAAAGAATGTTTTAAAAGAACATGGTATTCTAGTGCCATATATGTCTGTATCACTGTATGTTGGTCCATGTGGGAGCTGCCTTTTCTCACCAGTAGTGTATTTTTAGCCTTCCCCCAGCTCTCTCTTAGTTGTATCCAGAGTTCCCTAAATATCAATAACAGTAACACCCAAATGAAACTTTAACCCTGAACCTCTGGGACATTTTATATCTTTATTGGTACAAACTGGCCAATAAAAACAACAACAATCTGTTCTTGTAAAAGAGAAAACATACCTGGCAGGGTGTCTGTAAAACAGTATTGAATTTAAATTTAAATTACACTTCACCCATTTTACACATAAAAGTCAGTTTACTAATTTTGAAGAGGGCGAGTCAGCTTGTGAGAACTGCCGTCATGTTTACGGTTTAATTTTGAGCGTTACATAAAGAGGATGCAGTGTAAGTAATATAGGAGCTACAGGAGCTGGAGCATGATTTTCACAACTGATGTACTTAGATTATACATTTCTTTCAGTCTCTGTGCTAAGCATCACTAAAACACAACAAAGGATCAAGGACACAGAGATGAAACTGATCCTCTCACCTGGCCTCGTGAAAGAAGGCAAACATGTTTAATTTGAAGCTCCATTCCTCCACATAGACAGAATCTGACCTCTAAACCTGTCGACAGACACTTTGATGACGAGAATGAGGAGCAGATGAGGTAATCATTCCAATGTGACTCAGTGCTATAAGTGCTAATAATAAGACTCCAAGATACATTGTTTGGCCCCAGTGTGCTTTTAGTTTACAGTAGAGTAGGCCCTTCTTGTTCTATAGTGACTACAGCATCTGCATTTTAAAGGACAACCTTTAAAACTGAAGACAAAGTGATGCAAACTGGGCACACACTTTTCCTGCTGTGAACATTCCAGCAGCTTTGTAGTGATACAAAGTAACCTGCACTGAATAAATCTCCATATTAACAGATTATTACCTTAAAACAAGTAGTAAATTTGCCAGTCCAATCAATTTATTTCAAACCATTTCCAATAAAAAAACATTTCCAATATAATGAAGGCTATGGCTACCATAAATGAAATAATTTTTAATCAGTTTGAAATTTAATTTTCATGTGCACATGATATATGATAAGTTTAATTAAGGTTGAGAGAAGGAGCACACAAACAGAGATGTGTAGCAACAGCAATAATACCAGAAGTATTGGAACAATGGATAATGATAATGATGAAGTATACAGAAGGTACTATGGTGATTATAATAACAATGGTAATAAAAATGGTAGTAGATGGAGTCATAGTAGTCATAGAATTAAAATAGATTATGACTAAACAGTAGTAATTGCAGTAGGTTTCAACCAGGACCACAGGAGGTCCAACCATGATCCATGGGAACCTGAGAGACGAGAAAGCACAAGGACTTGAGTTAGTAACAAGCATTAATAGACTGGACTGGACTCATAACACTCACGCACTTCCTGAGGACCTTCTTTGACACTGTTGTGGCATCAGCCATTTTCTTTGGAGCGGTCTGCTGGAGCAGCAGCATCTCAGCCGCTGACAGGAAGAGACTCGATAAACTGATCAAGAAGGCCAGCTCTGTCCTGGGTTGCCCCCTTGACTCAGTGCAGGTGGTGGGAGAGAGGAGGATGATTGCAAAGCTATCATCACTGATGGACAATGTCTCCCACCCCATGCAGGACACCATCAGTGTACTGAGCAGCTCCTTCAGTGATAGACTCCTTCACCAGCACCGCCCCCAGTAGACCACACACACACACACACACACACACACACACACACACACACACACACACACACACACACTTAAGGACTCATCCACTTAAATACTGTTAAAGACATCTCAGCGCTAATAATCTCTTGTACATAGTGTTTTATATCATATTACTATCCTTTCTATACAATATATATATATATATACATCGTCAAGAGCACCAAATGCCTCATTGTCCAATTGGTAGAGAACCTAACCCAGTCCCTCAACACCAGCTCCACTGTAAAGAAAGCTCAGCAGTGGCTCAACTTCCTGAGGAAGATGAAGAAAGCTCATTTTCCTTCCTCCATCCTCACCAGTTTTTAACACTGAGAGCATCCCGTACAGCTGCATCACTGCCTGGTATGGGAACTGTGCCGCAGCGGATTACAAGGACTAGGATTAGGGAAGGAGAAAACAATCCAAAAAGTACGGCCAAGACCAATTGTATTTGAAAAGTGTCATGAACATTTGTCATAATGTGACTTGAATTGAGGGTGGCACGGTGGTTAACACTGTTGCCTCACACCAAGTGAATTCCAAGTTCAAATTCCAGTCTAGCTCTCTCAAACCAGAGAGAGAGAGTACTGTGGTCTGTCTCAAGGTTTCTGCCTTCTAGAAGCCAGTTTCTCCTCACCACAGTGGCCAAGTGCTTGCTCATGGGGGAATGTTGGGTCTTTCTGTATTAAAGACTATATTAAAAAGTATGGTCAAGACTGATTGCATTTGAAAAGTGTCATGAACATTTGTCATGATTTGACTTGAATTGAGGGTGGCGCAGTGGTTAGCACTGTTGCCTCACAGCAAGTGGAATCCAGGTTCGAATTCCAGTCTGGGCCCCATGCTGGAGTTTGCGTGTTCTGCCTGTGTCTGTATGGGTTTTCTCCCAGTACTTCGGCAATGAAAGAGAGACTGACAACATGGACACCTGCAGCTTATAGACAATTGCGGCCTATATTTTTAAATTTATCGGGTGCGGCTTATATTCAGGTGTGCTCAATAGTCCGGAACTTACGGTAATAGCAATAACAGGGGATCCAAGCACCAGCTATTGGTGTACCAGTCCAGCACCCCCCACAACCCTAACAGATAAAGTGGTGAAGAAGATGGATGGATGAATTGAATTGAATTGAACTGAACTGAACTGAACTGAACTGAACTGAACTGAACTGAATTGGACTCAACAAACATGAAGAGAGATTTGGGTCAGGTTTGGGTGTCACTCTGAACTGAGCTATGGGTGTGGAAGCAATGTAAGGAGAGTTTGGTCTGTGAGCTGTCTCAGTGTCATACTGTAGCTCAAATATTGTGTGATACTACTAAGCAAAGCAGAGTATCATGCAAGCAAGTAAAGGACAAAGCTGGTACAAAAACAATCTTAACTCTACTTGCATTGTTAACAAATACTCCTATACAAACAAGAAGTGACTGTTTTGTCTGCATTAAGAAAGGTCTATTCTACAACAAATGTTCAAGCGTCAGACCAGTTCTATAAAGCAGAATTACCAAGGCAACATGTAGGTTTTTTCCCCCAACAGCACCTTGGAACAGGCCTGGGAGCCATCATTGCCTTTTTGTTCACAATAATGTTTAATCTACTTTCATTAGAGTGACTCATTTAGACTTAAATGCCTCAGCTTGCATAATGGCAGTGATGGATGCCACAGAGGAAGCCTTTTGATTGCAGAGAGCAAACTACAGCAGGATCCATGCACTGACAGATCTCACAGAAACACAGAGCAGCTAATGAATGCACATGTTTACTGCTGTCTCATCCTTAATGAAGTGAGGAGCTAGCGCCAGCTGTTTCTTCAGCAGGGTCCAGGTCACATCTGTTTACAGCTGGAAGGAACATTAAAATTATATTCATCTACACATTTGTTTTCATGTGGAATTACTAATTAGGTGTTGTATGCCGGTTGTTTCAGTCTTCATTTGAATCCCCTGTAGCTTCTCTGTGGTGGTCAATTTTAAATCAGACAAAATGAAAGAAATATTCTGGTCATCTTCTGGTCATTTTAAACCAATACCTGTGTCAGTCTAGTGCTGACATAAATTTTGTAGTGATATGTAGTTCAACCTTACAATACCCAAACTTTTTTGCATTACTGTAAAGATACCTCTGATATCACAGCTTATTTTCCACACTATTAGGAATTGTGGGTGTTAACACACTAAACTAATTTGGTGACCCTGGTAAACATTATACCTGTTTATGTAAGCATTTAGCTTGGTCTGTTCAGCCTCTCAGAGCTGCTAGCATAGCTGTGGACAGGGTTTCCCTGAAGTGAAACAGTTTTGTTTACAAATGTACAAAAACCAAAAACAGTATTTAAACACCTACAAGCTTGGACAGTAGTTTTGGCAGTGTTTAAATGGCCTTCATTTATGTTTTAAAACCAGACCAGGAGAGTTGGCAAGTAGGTGTCATAAAGGCAACCAACACAAATTCTATTCATTTCTTTTCAATAAAAGAAGATGAAAGATATGTGGAACAATGAGCAGTAGCCTTTTCATCCTCCAGCTTTCTGTACTGTTAGTTTTAAGGCCACCTGTAGACACAGAATGAAACAGCGCAGGAGTCTCATGTTCAAAGCTAAGTCTTGCCCTCAGAAACAGTAGCTGAAAAAACAATCTCACCTTGAGGTCCATTTAATAACTCTTCATGTCACATGATCTTTAATGGCACATGGAGATGAGAGTGTTTTGTCAGTTACTGTTTCCAGGGTCATGAATGAACTCTGAGCCTCTCCTTTTCAATCAGAATGGAGAAGATGACCTTCAAGTGCTCAGAAAGAAAGGGAAATCTGAACATTTAAAATTCCATGACAACTGAACAAGTGCCATCTGCTGCTGAAGATTCATGAGCGATATGAGTGAAAGCTCTGTAAACTCCTTAAGATTGACATATTCTTGTCACATGGTAACATAGTTTGATCATTTGTTGAGACAGTGAATTGTGAGATTACCATTGTGTGTTTGAAAGGACCAGAGGGTATGAGGGTAGTGAAGGTATAGAAATCACATTGTGGAGGCATGCTGAGTCTCTTTGATTTTTTATCTGCAACATAATACAGAGCAGATTTTTCATCCCAGCATCTTCTACACATATATCAGCTATACAAAAGTAAAAAAGGTACAAAAGGTTCTTAATGACAGAGAAGAAAATATTGTTTTGATTACAACAATCTGAGATTTTTATGTCAGACATAGTTATTTGTATGGTGGAGAAAACATATTGCCATCACAAACTGTGGGGAGAAAAGCAGTTCATCCTTTTATATTTACAATATAAATGTAAATATCCCTGTCTGTTTTGTATGTATAAGGTGCTGCATGTATGACGTTTGATGTGTTATATGCTTAGTTGTGATGCGACCTTATGCATTTTTAGGCTTTTTAGGGGGGGGCTAAATGAAGAGAGCCCATATTCTGACACCCCAGGCTAGTGGAGGCCTGCTGCCGCGAAGGAGATGACGGATGATAAGAGACCAGAGAGATGGTGAAATCAAAATAAAAGAAGAGAAGATTCAGAATGGAACACAGATAAAGCTGAAAGGGAGGCTGATAAAGGCCACACTTTTTAGGTTTAAAAACCTTTAAAAGGTTCAATTTTTTTAAACCTTAACAGGAAGTAATAATACCTCGGAGTAGCAGGCTGCTGGCGCGCTTTTTTATTAGTGCCAAACTTTGTGCAATATGACTGTTAAATGGGCCACTGGAGTTGGAAAAACTTGAGAATTCGGTATGAGACTCGTTACTTGTAGATCCAAGAATGTTGTAATCGTAATTATAGCCTAAATCAGCATATCTTGTGTGTTTATCTCTTTGTATAGACGTGCCACTGCTGCTTTGTTTTATGTAGTTTATTGTGTACTGTTTTGAACAGAATTTGTTTTGGGTTCCAACCTTTGTACTGTTTTGGACCTCCTCCCTTGCCCTTGTAAGAAAAGGAAACTGAACCACAGAACTATTCATAACCTGCTACAAATGATCTACTCACTGCTCTTTTTTTAGCAACTGTGTTGTACAAATACCATTTCCAATTCAATTCAATTCAATTCAATTTTATTTAAAGTGCCAATTCACAACACAGTTATCTCAAGACACTTTACTGGTGTGTGAACAACACATTCAACAAAAAGAAGAGAATCAAAGAGAAACAGGTCCCAGGGCAAAACCCCACACTGAGTAAGCATTTGGCGAGGAGAAACTTCCTTTTAACAGGCAGAAACCTCGAGCAGAACCAGACTCAGTGTAGACGGCCTTCTGCTGCGACCGCCTGGAAGGGAGAGGAGGGAGAGGAGAGACAGGGAAAAGACTATATACAATAGTACTTACACCCTTTTTGTTTTCTTTTTCTTTTTCTTTTTTGCTGCTATGAGAAAATAAATAACCCCTTTGTATTTAAAGTCTCATTCCTATGGCATAAAATACTGTTGTTTTGTTACCAGAGCTGCAACAATTCATTGATTAAATAATAGGTTTCAGTCTTTTTCAAGCAAAAATTTGTTAGTTAAAGCTGGTGTAAGGATTTGCTGCTTTTCTTTGTCATTTATGACAAAATGAAGTGTCCTTTAGGACTGCTGGTTTTGAACTGCCTGTTGAACAAATGAAACAATTTGAAGATGTCACTTTGGGCTCTGGGAAATTCTGATTAGCATTTAAACAATTTTTAACTTCTGATTTTACAGACTAAGGAAGATTAATTGCATGTAATTGAAATAAATGACAGATTTTTCAATAACGAAAAATAATCGTTACTTGCGTTGCCATTAGACACATCCCTTGACATCTCATTCAGATGCAGCATCTGGATGAGAGACACAAGGTTTTAAACTTGCTCCATTGTAAACCCATCCCCGGCAGTATGAGATGCTAAGAAAAGGGGTGGAGGCTAAGAAAAATTTGTGTCTCATGCAGATACTACCCTTCGTACAACATTAAAAAATTATACATATTTGTTTGGTTTTTTTGGGTTTCTTTTTTTCAGCATTCAACATTGTGGTTTCTCATTACATCAACTAATTTCAATTGTCATTGCATTTCACTATCATTGCTTTGAGTGTCCAGGGCAAAGATTGAGAACCTCTGGATAAACCACATCACAGCCTGCTATCATGATGAGGATGGTGAAAACTCTTTGAATCTATCTGAAATTGAGTAGAGCTTTTCATCAGTCAGGCACACATTTATTAAAACAAAGCACGCAGACAAGCTATTGTTTAAGACCTTTATTGTTAAGCTGCAATGTTGTCAACAGTAAGAAGTAAGTAAAATGAGTAAAAGCCAAAGCAGAATGACAAAATGACAAATACACACAGAGATGCCCACACATACACACACACACAAAAGTTGCCATGTTGTGATATCAGTGGTGACATGTGGACAACACTGTGTTTCATAAAGATGGGCTCCCGTGAATCTTCTCACAAGCTGTCATGCTTGGCAACAGGCAAGCAGTGGAGCATGATGAATAATAACCATGACAGATGAGACTGACGTTGCAGTGCTGAAAGAGACTCCATCTGTCGGCGGAAGCTACAACAGCAGGATTCACAATGAATGGGAATGTGAAATATGAAGTTTATTATACTGCAAGAACATCCATCAGCTGAAGGACAAAAGTTCTCTGTGCTTACTTGGAATATCACATGTAGTTTGCAGCCAACCATGATTGAATATGTAACAGGAAAATTCAAAGGGCTGTTGGGGACATCTTCTGTCCAGTGAAAAATGAGCAATATTTACATATTTATAGCATTTTTAAATGTGGGAGTATGAGGTGTAATCTTAAGAATTTTAACAATTCATTGATATATTTTATAGAAAAAACATGTCAGACTCAAGAGCAGAGAATTTTTATATGTCTTAAAAATAACTTAAAGGGATGTTAGTAACTAGTAACTTGCCTTTATGATGAGTTATAATTTCTGGCTGATAGGCAGTGTATCAGTTTAAATCAATGTTGGAGTATGGAAACAAAACATCACAAAAAAGCAGACTGATGTTCTTTGCAACTATACAAATTCAATTAAAAATCAAACAAGCTCACTCTGTCAAAATGAATCAGCATCTCATAGCTCCAAATACATTTATTGTTAATTATTATTACTCATTAAGTACCCGAACTGCTCTCGAACGTCACTGACTTCCTCCTCTGCTCCCATCACGATTACCATGGCTGATAGATGACACTGTCACTTGAAAGTAAACAAATATCTTTTTGGTGCACTTGCTTAAAATGACTGATGGAAGATTTTGGTGCATACGAGCAGGTCAAAATATCTCAACATCTACTTCATAAATTAGTAAAACATTTTGTTCAGACATTTCCCATGGTTCTTCTCTCTTGAGCCACAATGATCTATATTGTAGATGTTCTTTCTCTCTGCCATGGTTGTGGTTTTGCAAATAGCTCTACTCCTCTTCTCTCCCTTGATGATCAAATGGCTACAGGTACTGGGAAAAGAGTCCGCGACATGCTTGGAAGGCTCCCACTCAAAGGCCTCTTGCAAGTAATCTTTCCATCTGTCAGCCTGTCAACTCCATCAACACAACATACTTGGCAGTCTCAGAAAACAGATCATCCATCTGTACATCCATTTTCTATACCACTTATCCGTCAGGGTCAAGGAGCTGGTCCTATCAGATAACAGATCACGTCCCCCCTAAAAACCTTGCTTTCACTCTGCAATTCTGTTAATGGGCATGACTCAGTCAGAGATCGGCACTCTGGCATCATTTCTGTATGCTTACATTTCTCCACTACAGAGCAAAAAAATCAATGAATTCACTTCTTTGTCATGTGTTTGTAGAACTACAAACACATGACAAAGAAGTGAATTATTATTTATGTGTAGAATAGCAACTTTGCTATTCTACACTTTGATACATAAATATATGTATCTTATTGTTGTGTGATTACTTACATAATCTTTATTTAACAAGGCAAGGCCAATAAGCCCATAAGTCCATCCATTCATCCATTTTCTTTACAACTTTACCTGTTCTAGGGTCGCGGGCGAGCTGGAGCCTATCCCAGCTGATAACAGGCAAGAGGTGGTGTACACCCTGGACTGGTCGCCAGTCTATTGCAGAGCCAACACACAAAGACAGACAATCACACACTCACACCTAGGGACAATGCAGAGCAGCCAGTTAATCTATTATGTATGTTTTTGGAACTGTGAGGGGAAGCCAGAGTACCCAGAGAAAACCAACACAGGCACAGGGAGAACATGCAAACTGAGAGGTGACGATGCTAACCGCTGTATCACCGTGCCGTCCGTCCATAGGACCAATTCTTATTTCCAATTGTGTCATAGAAAATGGCAAAGCCTCTCAAGGAAAGGGGATAAGATACTAAAAAACAAAATTTAGATGTTTCTAACACACCAACTCCTAAATATGGAATTTTTCATCATAAAAAACCCCAAATAAGGCTTTAAAATAACATAAACCAACCACAATAGATGTTCTAATACCTTTACTGGTCAAATAAATCAGTATTCATTCAGACTCCAAACCTGAATGTTTTCTTTCAGCCCTGCAGCCTTAATGAAACAGTGATGAAAACCAAGGTTACATAATAAAACCCTGAAAACACAAATCCCCATATGTCCAAGCTACAGACCTCATTTCTGCAACAAGTACCTGTCGTTCCACACTCTAATGAATTCAAGGGTCTGTGTATGACACTCAGAATGAGGTATGAGATGTATGGATGTTCTCTTCCTGTTCCAATCACTGATCGTCCTTCCACTTCATTTTCAACCAGAAGGATTTTTTTTCCATTTCAATGAACATGTGACATCCTTATTTATGTGAGAGGTTGGAGGCTTGTTATCCAACAGGAGTAAACAAACTCATAGAAGAAGACCTCCACACTATCTAATTTCAATTTAAAATCACAGGGAGAGACAAAGTCACCTATAGATCACTTGAATTTTTAATGACTTGTTTTGTCGTATTCTATGGTGACTCGAGATTTATTCTCAAATGTTTTTTTGTTTTAATGTGTGTTTATTAAGTTGAACTTTGGTTGTCATTGAGAAAAAAAAATAGAACATAATCCATTCATCCCTTTTCTATACCGCTTATCCTTCAGGGTCGTAGGGGGCTGGAGCCTATCCCAGCTGACTACGGATGGGAGGGTAAATAGAACATTAAATTATATTCTAAAATTTTAGTATGTCTCTAGAGTTGCTCTAATCAGCATTTTGTACAAACAATGCATATGAAGTGATTTTGCGTAATGTTAAAAGCGTTGCTTGTACTGACAAAGTCACAGAAAATTATCACTAACTAGCAGAGTTATCCTCTGCTCTGTGTGGATTTTTAGGTCCTTTCAGCTCATTGTACTGGTTTTATGGCCAACAATATTATTGAAAAGCTCTGATAAAGCCACTGTACTCTATACCTGCCCAGCTAAAGATCCAAAAGTGTTTACCAGTGAATTTGCCTGGCCATTGACAAAATGATTTACTTAGACTGATTGCACTTTTATTGTGATTTTGGATGGACTCTGGATTTTGTCTGTTCTTACTGCTAATCAATATTGTGTTATTTTGATAGTAATTTGATAAATTATGCTGAAATATATTAAATATTGGAGTGTGCAAAATAATTATTTTAAGATGTAGTTTACAAAGACAAATTTTTTGTCATACAGTGCATCAATTCCAACCTTAGAACTCCATGCACATTTATAAATAAAGTAGTGTGAGGTGGATCTCTAATAAAGCTTCTATCATCCTTTCATTGTGTTGCTTTAGTTTAGGAAACTTTAGCGCAGTGGGCTAAGACACAGAGGACGAGGTAAGCCTCGTCTTCGTGTATATATGCTTAGTGCCTCCTGGGATCATTGGAATTACACATTTTGGTTAGTTCTTCAGTTGTTTGACCTACCCTAGATCACAAGTTAGCAGCCCCAACAATCTGAGCCGCAGGAATTCATCAGAGGCACTTCCTGTCAGGAAGGCGAATGAACCCCAGTGGAAAGGGTCAAAGTCATCATTGCACCAGAGCAAAGATTCTCTCTAAATAAAAGCAGCGTGAATACATGTCATTCGTTCCAAGCCACTTGACTGTGTTATTTTAGGAACATTTCATGAGATGTTTGCTTTGCTAATGCAACATGGCACCTCAGTCTACAAAATAATACATATGCATCTATGCCAAAGTAAAGGAAATGTCCACAGTCATACTCTCAGAGTGTCGTGTATCACCAGGCCATGATATTCAGTGCATTTCAGGAACTGAATAAATTAATTTTAGGTTATTTAATTATGTAAAGTAATTAAGTCGGAATTTGCTCTGACAATTAGTTTGTCATTTTAAATGAAAAACAAAACATACAAATTGATAAATTCAAACAGGGTATAATAATCAAATTGAAACATTTCAAAGACAAAAACAGCAAAGAATAAACACAGAGACAACAGTAACATGTTTCAGTTCAAAATGTATTAAAGTAATGCAGTGCATCAGTGACAGTTCGGTTTCAGTAGACTCCAGATCAGTCTTTTTAAAATATCCAAAAGGTAGCACAAACCAAAGGTCTGGCTCCTCTGTCAAGAACCAACCATCCAAAAAAAAGTGAATCCACTCCAGATTTCACAGACAACAGAAATAGTAAATCCAAAACGAGGAAATAAAAGAAAAAACTGAAAAAAGTTCAAATAGTATTTACAATATTTACAAATCTACTCGCTGAACTGCCCTTGGTTGTTTGTAGAGTCGGGGTGGCGAGCTAATCAGTTGTTAATGGAGTTAGTCAATCAATTTCTTCCTGGCAGCTCTGACAAGCAAATATATTCGCTGGCAAGAATGGGAAGAAAATCCAAAGGCTTCAGGACTGATTGACTACACTGCGAATATGCTGACTTTACATAATGTCAAACTTGCGAACTAACCACACAATCACAGCGAAACACAGACATTAGCCTCACGCTCTTCCAACAAAGCAGCAGCTCCTTTCTCAAACTCTATCTTCCTTCAGGATATCCACCATTTCAAAAATTGGTTTGTTGTAAATGGGGCAAAAGGTGACTGACTCATGGCTGAGGGTGGGTCTGGCTTGGCTTCTGACAAAGATGGCGTACTGTAAAGAAGTGTTCCAAACCAGTCAGGAAGGTCCTAAATGCGCAAAAGGGACCAGAGTCTCACTTTTTCTCACTTGTCAGACATTGATATGCTTAGCTGAACAGCCAGTGATTTGTCAGAGTGATGCTCAATTGGCCCAAAAACTTCTGACAGCAGCTGACTAGTGCCAATGGTGTGGGACAGGATGCATAAACAAAGGCCGCAGACGTTCACCAATGGCCCGACATTGGACAACAGCTGAGCAACGGCCTGGTTTGTCAAGGCCTTAACACAACACAAATTACATTTGGGTATATTTATACTCTCAGTTTACAGAAGGCAAACAAACTTGGGGTTTCCAAACTACTATGGGAGAGTTCCTGTAAGAAATAAATAAGGTTCACGGCCCATGTCCTTCCTTCTCGCCTTGTTTTCTCCACTCATAGCTGTTAATCACGAACACAGAAGAGAACTAAGGAGCCTAATCCAAGCAGGCACACATTCTTTCAGCATAGTTTTCATCCTGCAGAGAGGAGTTATGACTATACACACACAAACAAGGGCCGTGTGAATGCTGTGTACCCTCTGGCCCAGTCTAATGAAACTGTGACCTAAGAGATGACTGCACTCATTTTTTTCTTCCTTTCCTCCTCTCTCTTTCACTCCCAACACACACTTTTACAACTCCAAGTGCTCAGCATGCTCTACAGTGTGTCCTGGATGCAGGAATTATCAGTTTTCACAGCAGATAGAATAACAAGCCTTAACATGGCTTGCCCTGAGATTGCACTGGTATGTAGTCATAAAGAGAGAGGGCTATACTCACATGTTAGATAGAGCCAGTGTGTATATTTGTGTCTATATGCACATGCTGAGATGGCGATAGACGGGTATTAATCAGAAGTCCATAGGTTAGCCAAACAGTGCTCATAGCCTGCCAAGTGGCTGCTATCACATGGCTCAGTTCCATTTATTTATTGAAATTTGGAGACGAGAATGACGCTATCACCAGAGAGCCACATATGTTGTGTGCAGTGAGAGAAGAGATAACATGAGGAGAGGACAGCTGAGGTGTTTCATTACAGAGAAAACACAGAGGGACAGAGATGCAGTGCAGATACAACACCTCTGTCGGATGATTTAGACCACCTAAGGTTTAGCCAATAATGACAGGTACTGCAGGATGGATTATCAAGACAGTGTTTATTGTCTGTGACCATATGAGGAACAGCAAATACGTTATTAAGATATGATATGGATTTCTTTAAAAAAAAAAAAACATCTACTGAAATTGAAATTATATATGTGTATACATGTGTGTATGTGTGTCAAACACAAAATTTCTATTTTATTATTTCTTAGAAGTCAGAGTCAAAAGCACAATAATTGAAGTTTAAAACCGCCTCTTTAAGAACAGGATAGAACAGGTAGAATAGGAATCAGAGCCTTTAGTTATCAAGATCCTTTCCTTTGGAATCATCTTCCAGTTCAGGGAGGAGGACACCCTCTCTACATGAGAGAGAGTAGACTTAAAACCTTCCTTCTTGATAATGCTTATAGTTACCGCTGGCCCCTACTAATGCTGCTATAGGCATAGACTGCTGGGGGATCTCCCATGATGCACTGAGCCTCTCTCTCCTCCTCTAACTCTCCTTCCACACATATTCATGTCCCATTAATGCATGGCACTAACTTGACTTTTTCCCTGGAGTCTTTGTGCTTTCTCGTCTCTCAGGTTCCCATGCATCGTGCCTGGACCTCCTGCTGTGGTCCTGACTACTGTTATTATTACTTAGTCATATTTCTACATTATTATTACTATTATTATTATTACTACTTCCATCATTATTATTACTGTTGACATAGTTTTTTTTTTTATATCTTTCCAGTATTCTGTTACTATTGCTATTGCTATGCATCTATGTTTGTGTGCCCCCCATTCTTCTTCATGCTTCTTTCTCTCTCTCTCTCTCTCTCTCTCTCTCTCTGTCTCATACCCCAGCCGGTCAAGGCAGATGACTGCCCATATAGAGCCGGGGTCTGCTGCAAGGTTTTTGCCTTCTAAAAGGAAAGTGCTTGCTTATGGGGGTTTTGTTGGGTCTGGTGGTTTGGTTTGGTCCAGACCTACTCTAATTGGAAAGTGTCATGAAACAACTTCTTTATGATTCGCAATATAAATAAACTGAACTGAATTGAACTGAAGTGATGTTTCATATTTTATTCAGTCATTCGTGCATGCATCTACAAAATTTCCTACAAACATACCATCAGACAGTACTCTGAACAGAAGCTCTTTATATTTTAAGATAATCAAAAGATACTTTTTTTATCTAGTCTTTCAAATAAAAAAATCATTGTCGGAGCCCTTTCTAGTCACTGCTTAATGAGATGAAATTGGTAATCACTGTTTTCTTAACTTGACTTTTCTCTCTGTGGTCTGTTGGGACCCTCGAGGGCATTTTAATTAGCTCCCTTTTAAATTTACCTTAAACTGTTTTCAACTGAAGGTGAGTAATTGTGACATAGAGATGGAAGCAAGAAGGAGATGGGGGGGAAAAGATATGGAGACTGCAGAGAGGAAATGGATGAGGAAGAAAAGGAGAAACTTCCTGGTGTGGAAAGTTAGAGGAAAAGCTAGAGGGTAAGAGAAGAAAAAGGAACAGCAGTAAATCAAGACAGTGCTGAAGGAAATATATTCACACACACAAAAACAGAGAAGATAAAGTTACAGTTGTCATGAATGTGTGTCCAGATTCATATAGTGCATACAGAGAGCTTCATCACAACAACAATGGTGCAACAACAATCACCTGAAGCTCAATATCGTCAAAACCACTGAGCTTGTGGTGCACTACAATGCTTCAAATATAGATGTTGCCACAAAGAAGCTATAAATTCTATAACATGGATGCTTCATATACATCTCTAAACCAGCAGCACAGAAGATTCAGTTCAATTCAATTCAGTTTATTTATATAGCGCCAATTCACAACAAAAGTTATCTCATGAGCAGGTCTAGACCAAACTTAAACTTTAATTAAGTTGTAATATAGAGAACCCAACATTCTCTTTGAGCAAGCATTTGGCGACAGTGGCGAGGAAAAACTGCCTTTTAGAAGGCAGAAACCTCGGAGCAGACCCCGGCTCTAGATGGGCGGCCATCTGCCTTGACCGGTTGGGTTGAGAGAGAGAGAGAGAGAGAGAGAGAGAGAGAGAGGGAAAGTTTAAAGGTCGACACCCAAGATTGTTGTCACTAACAATGTCAAAATGAAGTTGACCTTTGACCTCCTGAATGAAAATTTTCATCACTTCATCATTTTATCCTACAACACATTAGTGAGAAATTTCACCATAATTAGTGTATGAATCCTATGTTTTGTGAGATTACAACTACCTTTAACCATCACATTGAATGCAATTAGTTATCTTTGAGTCCAAGTGGGCAACCTCAAGATGTCCACACAGCTTTCAGGAAAAACATATATTTATTCTCCAGTAAGCTGCCCTCTAAGTGGATCCCTATAGAAAGCTTCCGACAAAGACTACTCCCCACAAACCCTACGGACCATCACAGGATAAATGCCCTTCACATTTTACATTTACATTTACATTTCCTCTGCCTTTGGGAGATGCATCTGAATTTTAATGCAGAGAAACTGAACACAGCAAGATGCTCTTTTACTGTTTTCTCACTCTCAACTCTCTCAACTGTCAATCACAAGTTTTTGTTCTCAGAAAAGAGTAAGTTTTAAAAATCCAGCAGTATTGAAAGAAGAAGAATAAACTGGTACACCTGGAAGTTGAAATGTGACAAGAACTGTGAAGTTCAAGCCATTCAAACAAACCAGCAATGTGTTAGAAAAGCCAGGCTACATTTGACAGTGAAGTCAGATGCTGTGTAACTGACATTACTGGGCCAGTTCATTGATTTTCTGACTTTTCTATTGTGCTATTGTTAGACTATATTTTAGTATCACAGATGTACATTTAAATAGTTTTATGACTAAAGTGACACTTCAGAAAGTTAACTATCTCAGTAGGAGACAATTGTTTGTCGACAGTCAGGTCTTCTAATGATGATTTCTTATAATAAAATTACTCAAGAGAATCTTGAGAAATGAAGTTATCTTCCATTTGCCATTAACCTGTTAGTGATGGTGTGGGTACTGACAATTTTACTTGTGGAATACCAAACTAGAAGATTGTCAGAGAATTGCTGACATTTATGCTTTCCAGAGGCTGAGCTCTATGACCTTTCCTGCAACCCACAGGACAAAATTCAAGGATTCAAGGATTCAAGGAGCTTTATTGTCATTTCACACAAGTAGAAACATGAGGTTGAACGAAATTAGTTTCCCTGGCCCCAGTAACCAATACATAACTACTATAAATATAAAACAGGACTAGAATGAAAGAATAAATAATAATAGAATAGAAAATATAATAGAATAAAAAAAATATATAAACAATGTCAGGGATGACAACAATATTTACAGCGGTATTGTGCAAATGACAGAGTAGTGCAAAGTTCTTGTGCAAGATGGCTGCATTGTGCAATGTTCCATGGGTGATGTGTGTGTGTGTGTGGTGTGGTGGGGTGAGGATGGGGTAGCAGCAGGGGCTACAGAGGACCTCCAGAGTTCAACAGTCTCACAGCTTCTGGGAAGAAGCTGTTCCTCAGTCTGGTGGTCCTGCTCTTGATGCTCCGCAGCCTCCTGCCTGAGGGGAGAGGGGCAAACAGTTTGTGTGAGGGGTGGGTGGGGTCCTTCATGATGCAGGAGGCCCTTTTCCTGCACCTGGAGGTGTAAATGTCTGTGGTGGTGGACAGGCTGTGTCCCACAGTCTTCTGTGCAGCTTTCACCACCCTCTGCAGAGACTTTTTCTCTGCTGCAGAGCAGCTGCCGTGCCGCACGGCGATGCAGGAGCACAGGACGCTCTCCACCACACATCTGTAGAAGGATGTCAGGACTGAGCTCCCCAGTCCGGCACGCCTCAGCCTCCTGAGGAAGTAGAGGCGCTGGTGTGCCTTCCTGATGAGGCAGGAAGTGTTGTTGCTCCAGCTGAGGTCATCCGTTATGTGGACGCCCAGGTACCTGAAGCTGGAGACCACTTCCACCGCTGTCCCTCCGATGTACAGGGGAGGACGAGGGAGATGTCTTCCCCTTCTGAAGTCCACGGTCATCTCCTTGGTCTTTTTCACGTTGATGCAGAGGTTGTTCTCTCTGCACCAACCCTGCAGGCGTTCCACCTCCTGCCTGTAGTCAGACTCGTCACTGTTGGCGATGCGTCCAACCACAGCTGTATCATCCGCAAACTTCACGATCAGGCAGCTCGGATGTTGTGCTGAGCAGTCGTGTGTTAGCAGAGTGAACAGGAGGGGGCTCAGCACACAGCCCTGGGGGGAGCCGGTGCTGAGGGTGATGGGGGAGGGGGAGATGTCGTGGATCTTTACGGACTGCGGCCTGTCCGTCAGGAAGTCCAGGACCCAATTGCAGAGGGTGGAGCTCAGTCCGAGAGCACTGAGTTTGTGGATCAGTGTCTGTGGAATGATTAGCAAAACAAAAACTAAAAGGAAAAAAGAAATTACAGAGCCGGGAAGGAGGTAATATCCTGAGAAAAAACTGCTGAAACTGAAGCCGTAAATTTATGAGAATAAAACATGGATACTCACACTGAAGTAGTAATTTTACGAGAAAAAAAAATATTTTCTCCTCTCCTCAAATTTATGACTTTATAATCTATATCTGAGCTTTTATTTCAGAAATGTATCACTTTAATCTTAGGAAATGTTTGAACCCAGTTCACAGTATGGATATATGTAGCTGATGTGCAGCTGTGCAGCCTATGTCACATAGTTGCTGCTGATAGTCGGCTGGGTGAAGGAGGGGGGGCAAACCCTGCAACATCTCGACAGGCAGACATCAATGTAATGAGGTATCAATTACAGCACAGACGCGAGGCCATGTATAAAACAACATTTATTTACAAATAGATTGCAGAGTGATTCCAAAGTTTCTGTAAAAGATTGTCATACTAAAACACAGTTCTGTAGTCTCTAACTTGAACTGTACAAGTGTGACAGTGAGCATAAAATACATGCACATATCTGAACACTCTGTTCCTCACCAAAATAGATCTGATTACAAAATATAGTGCTCAATATAAACATTTGCAGAGTTCTGTTTTGCCAGCTGACTCACTATTCGTATTTCACAAGTTCTGATAAATGCAATAGAATGGAAATTATTATATTCCTCTGGGTGTTGTGTATTAAAATAACAGAGCTGGTAAAACTTAGCAAAAATAGATTCTGCAGTCTATGTTGATGCTGCTCTCTGCATATCATTATGGATGTGCATGTTCTGCAACTTCAACAGCAAATAGTGAGCTGTCATTGGGAAACACTGGAGGCGGGGGAATAGTTTTTCTTTTTACAGCAGTAAAGGCAAAACTCATTTCACCTTGATTGTGTCTGAGGTCAAGCCAGTGACTGAAAAGTTTAAGATGAGGCAAAGATTAAAAAAAAGAAAAACAAAGCAAAAAAGTCATTAGATTTATCATTATAAGAAGGGGACAAAGGAGGAAAGCTTGGTATGTGCCTTTTTCATAGAAAAAAAACATTAAGCTATTCGCATTAGTTGCTTAGGGACAGCTTGAGCAAAGGGCTAAATGGATAAGACAAAAGGTAAAGGGCACAGAGGGCACCCTCGATATGTGTGGTTTGTAACAGGAAAAGATGCTGTTTCTACATGACATTAAGCATAGTTTGGTATTTCTGTACTGCAATTTCTTTAAACTTATTGGCTAAAACATACACTGATACCGATACACTGTACCCTTATATTCTTTAGATCAGCCTGGGCAGTTTGTCTCGTTCTATAGCATATGAGGAGTTCCTGTCTCGGCTACTGACATCACAAGCCTTGTCACAGTTAAATGGAACTTTAACTAACATTTTAGTTCACCGCTGACATCCACCACCCATCAGACAAACTAATATTAACTTCCCTCTGCAGATACAAATCCAAGACAAACATTCACTATGAGGAAATGTGTCCACGACATCTTAGTGTCTCGTTTAACCAACTGCAATAAGAATTTTCTTCAGGTCCTCAAAAATATTCCTATAAAGCTATACCAGGGACAAAACACATCAGCTAAGTGACTTAATAGTGATCAATGTCAGTATTATATTTTAGAACTTGTCTGTAATTAACGTTACATTTATTCATTTCATTGTTTCTATAAAGTCAAATGTCATTTTAACCCAACCCTGACCATATAATTTGAAAGCTAAACATAAACTATACCATAACCAGCTTTATCTTAAAGCCAAGCGTAAAGCCACAAAAACTCTCCACAACAGGACGTGCTGCTCTATAAGATGACCCACTCTTGTCTTAACATGTGAATAGAATTTATCCATCTGAAACTATAGTAGAGCAGTAAAATACTGATAATTTACAGGCAGCAGCATGAGAGGCTCTGAGAGAACAATGTGGCAGGCGGAAGGAGGTAAAACTTCTCAACAGTGAACTAACATCAGTGAGTCTCACCACAGGCTTCCTCTGCTCTGCATCAATCTCCTCTATTGGGCATAATTGTGTAGAAGCTAAAGGAAAAATAAGTTAGAGTGACTTAACTCTCCAGAGACTAATGACTCATGTCAACAGAACTGAGAGCAGCTCTGCCTCTGTCAAAGTGCTCTGACGCCCTCTGCTGGCAGCTTCAGGTAGGTGAGGTACAACTCCAATCACTTGTCCAAGTTCACTTGCCTGCCAGCAGTTTGTAAACTAGCCAGAATACACAGCACCTACACAGAATCTACTACTTTACGTGCTCAGTCAGATAAAATGGAGCCCCAAACTTTCCCACATTTAGGATTTATTGCTGAAGACTCAAGCAGCCCACTTCTTCACAGTATGCGTATAGCTTTTAGTGTTTTTGACATTCTGAAGTCCGCTTTGAATATCAACAGCCGTAACCTATAAATAACTTCAACAAGTGGTTTGAGAGGTTAACTGATCAATCAGTCAGTCTAATGAAGAAATGAGCATCTATTTCTGTAGTTCAGTTGTTTCACAGCAAGAACACTGACTAGTCAATCACTCTATAAAAGAAATTCAAAGAAAAAGCTCTAGAGGACAAGAATGTTACAAGATTTCACAGAAGTCAAATGCAAGCAACTCTAACTATTGGTCTTAAACAAAAAAAGAGCACCTAAGGAAAACATTTTTCTTTATTACAACTTGAGTCCATGAGTGATCCATTTTCTGAAGTTGAACTAAATGTTCTCTAAGTCTTCTCTCTTGCTTTTAGGAATTAAGAACAGGTGGATAATCAAGGATTTTTTTTTTCTTAACAAAAAAAAAAAAAAAAAAAAAAAGATTATCCTTGTTGAAGGTAAGTCTGTTTGCTGCCTTAAAAAAAAAACACAAGTACTTTACAGAACCATCACCACCTCAACCGGCTTAGGCCAAGTGAGGCATCAGAGGCACCACGAGAGAACGGAACATTAACACTACTATGTAATTAAAATGTAATTAAAGGATTGGCTATGCTGGTTTTATACTAAATAACTCTTTCACACTTCATCGTTTGAAAAAGTGACAGCCCTTATTGAAGATATCAAAGACCAGTGCAAATGGTTGTTAGTTCAACTAAAACAGCAACAAGTCTTTGCCCCCAGTTTGCTTATGGACTTTTCTTTCTGGTTTTGGCTACAATAAATTTAAACATGTTTAAAACTGCTGTAGCGTCCGGGACGCATCACAGCAAAGTCAAGACAAATCTTGGTAGCGCACAAAACTTGATTGTGTTTCTAAGACAGCGATAAGTGGTTTAAATGACTTGGTTAATCTGTGTGTGACTGATGATTGCTTGTATTAAAATAAATGCAATTTTCTCTTAAGCAGGTCATATGCTGGTGGCCAATTTCACCTGGTATGATTCGTCACTGTCTTGTCATTTCTTATACAAAGTCTGTGTACAGGTGTGAACAAAGTGACTTTTCCTGTCTCTGTGCTGTGGATATACAAGTAGCAGCATGCAATGTAGAGGCTGGAGCTTTCTTGCCTCTGTTAAAACACCTGAGTGTCGGGGTTTTGCGCTCCCTTCAAATAAAGGCAATATATAACTGAAGAGAGTGGGAGCAGTAGGCATATCACACCTTTTAAATCTACAGATGAGACAGCTTACGAAATCATAAAACCAAATTTTAATAGGACTGGCTGAGAGACTGCGAGCTCCTGCAGGGCAACATGTTTAGAGTGGATACACTGGAGAAACTGTTAGAAAGCGGCATATGAAACAAAGCTTAGATGCCATTCTAAAACCTCAAAGTAAACATCCAGAAAAACAGCGGGAGGATGATAACATATAACAATCTTCAGCTTTAAGACTGAAACACACACTGAGTGAAGACACAAGTGCAGATGCATCAGTCTATAATCCCTCAAATTCAGAAGTTGTAGCGTCAGAAAATATGGCCCATGAAAATCTACAGCTGTGAATTACATTAGACAATACGGACACAGACAGGTGCAGGCTCACACGTGCACACTAAAACGCAAGAAGAAGAAGAAGAAGAAGAGCTCTTTCTTGTTCTTCAAAGGGGGAACTTCAAACAAGAGCAGACTGATGGTTTTTCTCAACTGTCATGCTAGTTCAGGACTAAAGGACACCAGATTACACCTTACTTACACTTACAAGCATGGACAACCAGTCATTTGTGTTTGCGCACTTACACAGAGTATGTTTTAGGCATTGTGAATGGTGCCCCCACCTCACCCAACCTATCCCATCATCAACCATCACCAACGAAGCTACCAGCAATGAAATATGCAGAGATATATAAATAACCATTCACATGTCATACAAAATATCGACTGATTGCATCAGTTTCTTGACAACAGCCGAGTCCTTGTGTCTAAATTCATAAAATGAAAGACATTCAGCTTATGTGTCACTTGTTAAAAATAAGCCCATAACATTAAAAACAACCGGAGGTGGTGTTGATTGCATTGCTTTGACCATTTTATGTCATGGTATATTTTTCCTGTTTCATCATCACGCTAACTGTACTCCAGTTAAGCTACAACAGAGTTATTTGCAACTGAACAGTCCCAGACAGAAAAGGCTAACAATGTCAACATCTCTACAAGCCTCCATAGACCAGAATGCAATGCAGTCATAGCACATGTTGAGTTTTTAGCAAGATGACTCTCAACGACGTCTCCACTGGAAAAACGGTTTCTCCAACAACCCACTCTGCTGAAAGCAACAATTTCCATATCTTAGTAGGCCAAGGCTCAAAGGCATTGGAGGATAATCCTGCTTTATTACAACTTGGTTGAATTCTGTATTTGAATTCTGTAAATCTAACCAGGCATACCCCCACCTCTTTCGGACTCAGTGCTGCCAAAGTTTAGATCTGACCCCAGCCCTGTACAGCAACTGTTAGCTCACCAGGCTACTGTGACAAATTATATTTGAAAACTACAAAACTTGAATCCAAACCCCAAGCTTTACCCAACAAAATGGCCCCAACCTCAACCCAAACCCCACACTTGATCAAGACCAGTTTTGGCCATCATTTCTAATGCTGATGAGAAACAGTGAAATGACCGAGATGTGGACAAAGCAAGAGTTTATCCTGATTATTTAAACCAATTCATTGGAGGTTAAAGTGAAAGTGAGAGCAAACAAAAAGGGATGTTTCCAACAGACAATTTGGGTTATAATATTACTGTTTCCCTTCTAAGTCTGAATAATCAGGGGTTTGTTGAAAACCTGCCTAACTGGACTTATTTGTGATGCCACTTTGTTTCCAGATCCCTGCCATTAATGTATTATTACTGAATTAAAAAAAAAAACAAAAAAACAAAGAAAATTAAATAACTGCTAAAATAACACAAATAAGACTAAAGTTGTAATAAATCAGAATTGTCCTGGAGGCAGACTGAGTGGAAAATGAGTACACCAAAAAGGTACAATATGACCCTTCATCACAAATTGATGAAATCTATCAGAGTAAGAGAACATGAGGAGAAATTGTCCTTCAGTGTCAGTAAAACTCTAAAACCACTTGTAGAGTGGTCGCATGGGATTACAGCAGCTGTCCTACAACTGGACCATCTTGGGTTCGCTGCCTGCAACATCAAACCCTGCCTACTCAAAATGAGTGAGTCTGTGTAAGAGCATCAGCTGATGAACTGAAATATGTCATGTAAATGACTGACATATCAGACATCCATAGACCAAAAACGGCTACAGATTTCCACCTCTCTCTATGGCAACTTAGCCAACATGGCTGTTAGTGCTGTGGGTCCAAACTGGACCTGACCTGAACTCTAACTTGACAAAGAAAACACCTTCAGCTGTTTCACCAGTGAAAGGAAACTGAGGAAACAGAGTGAACGTGTGAGAGCAAGGATCAGGAGAGGCAGAGGGAGCTGGGGCTGGACGTGAGAGTGCAGACTGGCGTGAGGAGGCCATAGAAGGAGGGATCAGTGAAGGGGAATAGGAAAAGGAGGAAGAGGACAACTCCCAGCACATAGGATGAAAGAACAGTTATGCGATGGGGGTGCTCCAATGCTGTGCTGATGGCAGGGAAACCCATGTAGTTACAGAAGGAATGGCAGAGCACCGGCCCCATCAGGTGACCTGCAGGCCAGAGGAAGAGGAAACGTTAAAGTTGGACCACTTTGTCCCAAACCATTTGATACAGGATGTTCAGTTCGGCAAATGCCTTTTTAAGGCTCTGTGTGACCGGTAAGCCTAATTAATATTGAATTAGTTTGGCAAAAATTAACTGTAAAAATGTATTAACCGCGTAAGTGTACATATGGTAGGAACAAACAATAGTTAGAAGATCCTCTGATGCCCTTTAGACCATTTGTTCGGGAGCATCATGGGTTTGAGTTACAGCGACAGAGTGAACACTGTAAGGAGTGGCGTACTGGATGAAAGCTACGTTCTGACGTTGCTGAATCAAAGTTGGGAATGTCTCCGGAAACTCAAGCAAATACTCTTAACCATTTATGATGGTATCACACTGATGCTTCTTTTGGAGGTGGGGTGATTTTATCATAACCTGTGCTGGTCACGGATTCTAATCCCATTTAGAGCTGGTATATGGCTAATGCCCCACCCCCATCCCAGTAATAATTATAATTGCAATTGCCTAGTGTTTTTCTGTGAACTCATTTAAATCCAAAGCAACACCCTTGTATTTTAACATGTATCAAAGTCAGTTTTTCCTCTGGAAAACTACTTGTCCTCCTACTCTCCTCCCGATTTCTTAGAACCCTGATTCCCACAAAGTTGGGACACTGTGTGAAACACAAATAAAACAAAATGTGAACATTTTGTAATCTTTTCTGACATATACTCCATTGACAACAACAACAACACCATTTTTTCATGTGTCACTTCATCCACTTCACTGATTTTTGTTTGTTTTTGCTCAGGCCTTGACAAGGCTTGTTGGTAAACACAGTTTGTTTGCACATGACTGAATCCTGTATTTATTTACATTTCACGCAGTATCCCAGAATTCTGGGAATCTCAGTAGATCTGAAATGGTGCACCAACAGCCTTCTTCTGAAAAGTTTATTTTTTCTGTTTTGACAAACAGAAACTACATGAAAGCAATGAAAGCACCTCACCTGTTCTGATGAAAATGAAGGCAGTGTAAGCCCCAAACACTGCTGTATAGGAGAACTGGAACACTGTTACAGAGCAGAGAAACATGGCTCATTGTCAGCCTTCTACTGTTTTTCCAACACTCACAGTGTCATACAGTCACTGTGTATTCTGAACCTGTGGCCCATGGAAACACACTCACACCAGCTCTCACCTGCAGAGAGGAAGATTCCCGACAGCGTGCCCTGTCTGAACCTCAGCAGCTCGATCACATGGTGGAAGTGAGCTGCAAGGGACGCAACAAGATTGTTGTGGAATTTACACCAGCTTAGAGCTTTGTCCTTATGTCACTTGGATTCAGAACAAAATGTAAGAACAAAATAACATCACAAAATACCAAAACAGGAAAATAAGTGCTGTTTTACACCATAATGTTCTTCTAAAGTACAGTTGCTTGGGTCGTCATGTAATGCTACGAGATGTATGAACACCATCTGTTTCTTAGCATCCTTGCTATCATTTGGTAATTTGGCACAAACAAGCATAACTGTGATGTTTTATATTTTGTACATTACTTTGGAAACTAAGCTGCTTTGTTTTACACTTTTGCTTGTCTGGTATATCCTGCTGAGACTGTCTAAAGAGCATCAGGTAAACTGCATTAACATAAATAGATGCATTGTAAAATAAATCCGTAATGATAAAACCAACACTGAATGTCATGGAATAACGCAAAACCCTACAAAACATGCAGAGCTGATGGTAATGAGTACAAAAACACAGGCAGGCATCGCATGACCACAGTAGTGGTTATCGTCACAGCCCTAGCTGCTACCGCAACCTGGACTTGTATTTTTACTGTTCCTGGCAGTCACTGGTTTCAATTCATTCACATGTACACTACATACATATAGAAATAAACCAAAGTCTGTTGGGTCTGCGTTCACCTGAAGAATGCGCATCCTATATTCACTCTCTTTCAGCTCTACTTCTGGTCTCAAACTCCTTAGCTGCTAAATGCTACTCTGTGTTCACCATCTAGTCATACAGATTAATACACACTGGGATTATTAGACAAAAGAAAACAGCTTCCTGTTGCTAGAAACAGTAAAGTGGCTAAAAACCTAGAGAACTGCAGATTTATTTTACCACACAAGTAGACAACACACATAAAAGGCAGGTGACTTGTGGGACTTCAAGCTTGTCAGCACAAGTCAGTTTTAATTTATGCAGTGAAAATCATAAGAAAAGTTATCTCTAAACAAAGGAGGTCTAGACCATACTCTTTTAATATAGAGAGACCTAACAATCCCCCATGAGAAAACACAGGCCTCAGTCTCATTCCGCGTCTTTGCGATGGAACTAGAATGCCAACCAAGAACTTGGTTACATCAGCAAATTAATGCACATAATTTCAGCGCAACTATCACATATGTGGTTGGAACCTTCAACTGTCCATATACTTTATGGTAATCTAGTGCAGTAAAATTATAATTCACAACAAAAGCCAGTTTCACGAGTCTCTTAATTCATTTTCATATTATGTGAAAATTAATGGCAGCTTGCAACGGAAGGAAAAATGCTTCCAGGAATCTAAAACTGTCCAGCAAAGATCTGGTAGAAAATATGCAACTTGCAGTTAAGCTGCTAAAACTTGTACTGACTGGTATGGTCCTTCCTTTGTCTCATAGATGCTAATTATAACACAAACTACACATTAATTCTACGCTACGCATTCTTTTCTGGATTCACTTGAGCAGTACTATTAAGTATCATTATGAATACACTAAAGTGCCTCCTTAGAGTTTTAAGGTGGATAGCCTGAAGATAAAATGTGACACTGGCAGAACTCACCCACTCCAAAGAAGAGAGGGCAGGTGAAGATGGCAGTGGAAGGACCAGCACAGGGCATCAACATGGGCAGCATGCAGGCCCTGAACACCAACTCCTCTGTTAATGGCGCCACCACCTGATTCCTCAACCAGCGCATGTCACTGAAACACAACGTCCAGAACCATGGGTCTGCAGGAAGACAGACACAGGAGTAGGTCATTTCATCTGCTGTAGAGAAAGCTTTTCATCAGAGGTTGTCTTACACCAAAATAATGTGAATTTTGAGTTGTGGTGGAAATACAACAAACTGTAACTTAAGTTAAAACCTATGAAAAAGATCCCTTTCAGGACATCCTTGATATCCCCAATATCCTAAAAGGAAATCCCCGATGTCCTAAAAATCAAGAGAGAGGATGAAATCCAGCAAGTTGGTTGTCTCACCAAAGGCCACCCGAATACCATCCATGAAGGTCCAGGGACAGTCCATAGCCAACTGCATGAGAGGGCCCAGAAACAGGACCTGAAGCACAGAACCACACACATACAAGATAGGTTCGAAATTCAGGCAAAGGCTTTGATTTGGTTGACATGGCTTTTTTCAAGTAATGACATACAGTATAACCAGGATTACCACCTCAACGACTGTTCGAGAGCTTTGTCACATGGTCCAACAAAAATCACATGAAGCTCAGTATCATCCAAACCAATAAGCTTACGGTGGACTACAGTGGTTCAAATATGGATGCTGCTGTAAAGAGACTTCAAATTCTAAAACATGGACGCTTCAATCAGCATAGTTTCAAGGTGGACACCCAAAATTAGTGTCACCAGTTCAGCTGAATAAATGTGAAATATGATAACCATTTCCTATTATGTTCCTGAATTACGGTGTTGAATAATGGACAAAAAAACCTTATGATGAAACACTGAATCACTATATAATTTTTTTTCCAATTAGACATTTATGTGAAATTTCATCATTATCCGTACATGAATTCTTGTAATGTTATGTTATGGTTAAAAACGCATTTTGTGACATCACAATAACCTTACCCACTAAATTCATCATTAGTTCATCTTTGAGTCTTAGTGGACATTTGTGCCAAATTTGATGAAATTCCCTCAAGATGCTCCTGCAATACTCCGCTCACGAGAACAGGATGGACGGACAAGCGCAAAACATAATGCCTCCAGCCATGCATGTATGTTTCTCTCTCTCTCTCTCTCTCTCATCCTCTCTGTCCTGTCTACCTCTTCTTTCCCCCCTTCACCCAGCCTACTATCAGCAGGATGGTTCTCCCTTGCAAGCCAGGTCCTGCTCAAGGTTTCTCCCTGTTAAAAGGGAGTTTTTCCTTGCCACTGTCTGCTTGCTCGGGGGTTCAGGCTCTGGGTCTCTGCAAAGCATCTAGAGATAACTTTGATTGTATAAGGTGCTATATAAATAAACTGAAATTGAATTGAATTATGTTGTCACTGTTTGGCAAAATGAAGGCAACTGACCACATATAGGGCTGCAAGTAAGAACTATTTTTAATGACTGATTAATCTGCCAAAACTTTTCACAATTATTTGATTAATACTAAAGTCTTTATAATTCTATAGTGGTCTATAGTGGATGGGTGAAAAAAATCTGTGGAAAATATCGAAACAATGTTACCCATAGCAATTCCCTAGCAGCAGAAATGAAAAGAACATCTACCCAATAAGAGAGCATCTCATAATAAGGTCAGGATCTAATGATAATTAATGTTCTGCTTGCTTCTGCACATCCAAAAGGTTAGACACAAAGATCAGGTTCAGATAGTGAAAGTCTGAGTAAACCAGCTGTTCTCCTGATAAAGTTTAATCCTGTCTTTGAAGTTTGGCTCACAGAGCTAAATTTCATCATTTTTGCAAATGTAAGTTAATAAATTAGTTTAGAAGGATTTGAAATGAAGAAATGTGTGGACTGAGCTGAGGAACTATGGTTAATGTCTTTTCCAGATACAAGGAACAAGATGACATCATCTAGCAGGCAAGAAAGACAGAAATCCTTTAAGTCACACTGTTCAAATATATAACTATGAAATACAAATTCTGGGCTACTGAAGAAACATGGTGCTGCAGAGAAAGAAGAGAAACCTGCTCCCTTTGTAGATAAATAAATAATAAAAAGCTCATTCCAAGGTGATGTAAACAAAACAATTTATTCTCGGGTGATTATATGAAAATGTAATTGTGAATAGATCCCCCTAAATCCTACACATTGGACCTTTAAGTAAGAAAGGACTTATTTGAGTGGGTAGTGAGTTCATGATTTCTGTATACATGCAGATTTAGATGAACTCAGAGATCTGCACACACTTGGCACATAATGTACAAAAGGTGCAAGAGGTATTGGTGATACAGCCACTGATACGTGTATGCTTTTGGGATTGAGACTCTTCGCCTCACTGAAAATCGCCAAAAATCAATTCTAAAGCGGACTTGCAGCCAGAGGACGGCGACTAGGATGAGGGCAATGTGATGTCATCTGTTTAAACCAGTGAGAAGCCTAGCTGCTGCGTTCTGAACTAGTTGGAGGCAAGAAAGGGACTTGTGGAAGATGTCAGACAGGAGAGAGCTGCAGTAGTCTTAGCTGGAGAAGATGAAGGCATGGATCAGCTTTTCCAGGTCAGACTGTGGGAGAAGTGGTTTGGTTCTTGAAATTGTAAGCAACTGGATGAAGCAAGTTTGGACGATTTTTTTAATGTGTCTGAGTCGAAAATAATGCCTAGATTACTGGCAGTGATTTTTGGATTGGTGGAGAATGGGCCGAGGCTGATTGAGGTCTGAGATGTGGGGGGCTAAATAATAAGATCTCTGTTTTTGAATTGTTAAGTTGTAGTAAGTTTTGGCCCATCCAACAGTTGATATCACTAAGGCAGTCGACGGCAGCAGCTACGCTTCTCGGGTGGGTTTCAGGGGAAGGTATATCTGTGTGTCAACAGCGTAGCAGTGAAAAGACACATTGTGTCTAAGAATAAATGACTGACTTATAACTCTGAAGGGAATGCAATTTGCAGGAACTAGTGACTAAGAGCTTTAGAGCACCTTAACTGCATCCATGAGCTGTCCGTCACAGTCACAGTACAAAAACTGGCATCTTGATGTTTTTAGGACACCTGTACTGTCTCTTTCACCTCATACAGTATCTTGCCCCAACGCTTATTCTTATAATTTGAAAAAAAGGACTAATTTCAGTCCAGAAAATTGAATCATCATTATCATCATCACAAAATATTTGTTTCTTACCATGGTCAGAAGCAGAGGAAGTATGATGGCAGGAATGAGGCCTTCAAATCGCATCCCCATGAGAGCCAGTAATGATGGGCCAGTCTGACACACAAACACACACAGATAAGTCAGAAGCTAGACTGTTTAATAATACAACAGCTAATGTGTCAGACAGCAGTGTGATAGCATAAATACAGGTAAAAGTGTAGAAGTTTAATTTTCAGGTGTTAAAAGGTATTGTGAGGCAGAATGGTCAGTGGTTTCCAAGCTGTGGACTCACCTTGACACCTGTGAATTCTCTCCATGCCCACACAAACACAGGCGACAGGCCAGACACGATCAGCACACTGGTGAAGCGTCTCTTTATCACAGTGGGGTGATCCCTGAGAAGTTGAGAATAACTGCACTATAATCAACAACCGCAAACACAACTCAGGTTGCCACAGCAAAGTGAGCGGCAATAACTTAAAAAATAATTTAACCATACCAACATTCTGTTCATAAGCACAGGGTTACACCAAATACCATTTAAAAAAAGAATCTTAATAGTTTTACTGCTTTTTTGCTTTAAACCACCACATAACTCCTTGTTATTGTTATGCTACACTGGTTTTTGTACAAATCAGTACAATCAGTTTTTTTTAAACTAACCCTATTTGCAAGTGCAAGGTCGTCTGTGGTCTAAATTCCTTATGAACATCGAGCATTTAGATGATATCCAGGGTTTCATGTCGGTAAATTCAAGAAAAGCACAGAAATCACTAATCCTGCATAAATTTGGCACAGAAAACGCAGGTGTGTGTGTGTGTGTGTGTGCATGTACTGCACATCTGTAGGGCTTTATTTAACAAGCCTTCAATTTCCCCATAATTTCTCAGAATATTTCTAAATAGAACTCTGCCATCTGAATTATACATAAAAATTCAGCTGGCAGATTATCAATGTAATAAATTTTGATTAACTGTTTGTTACCTTGAGAATATCTTATTCAACACACAACAGGTCATCTAAACAGGCAAACGTGAAATTTGTTTACAATTAAGCAATAATTAAAAAATAGTTTTATTATATAACATGAACCAGAGAAAATATTACGAAACCACAGACCTGTAAAATAAAATACTCCAAATTTATTGGACCATTTAACTAAATTAATAATACAAGTCAGATCTAGTATTATTAGCCAATCTTGTAGCCGTACAGTGTTTTTCAGTAAAAGTGCACTGCCTCGTCTAAGATAAAGATCGTCTCCACTAAAGTCAGACATAATAAGTACTTTTTTATAAAATACATTAGGCCTGTTACGCTTGAGTGAAAACAAGCTGTGTCGCAACATTGCACAACAAAGTCGTCAATTCACTTCAACAAAAAGGAAAAAAAGCAAAAGTTTCTGTGTTCTTGCAAGTTGGAAAAGAAATCAAGACAAACGCCCAGTCGGTCACACTCAGGTACTGATTTGTGAGAAAACAGGTGCTAAGCAAATCTGCTTCCTAAGAGAAACTCTGATGACATTTGTTGTTTTAATTTTCATTGTGATTACCTGAGTCAGATAGTTTTGTTCCAAGGTGAAAAGCACTGATTGGTTTGGTTTCTCTGAATTAACAATGAAGCTGCCATAGCCTGCGCTCAGTGAGCAATTACATAGACAGGTAGGGGTTGGGGGGCCCACAACAAATTTCCCGTTTAGGCCCCCCCGGTATGTTAGTCCGGCTATGGTTATGCTATGTTGCTATGCTATGTCGAGGAATTAGTAGATACACTACAGGTCAAATAGTGGCGCGATTAGTGTCATTAAACACAATATGAGAAGTAGAGGGAACATGAACTTTATTTAATTATTAACATTGTTATTCTGTCACATATGTAATGTTCGTGACTGTAATGTAATATGTAATTGTTATATGTAATGTGTAATGTAATGTAACCTAAACGTCCATTGAGTGTCTACCCACAGACTGGTGGATGGGTCAATAATGTATGGCTGAACGCTGTTTAACGGAATCGCGTAGTAAAGAACAACAAAGCTAGGTTGTGCTTAACGAGAGCGTACGTATTACACCGTTACTTTGGTTTACCTCGGCAGGTCACTCCTCCACACGTATAAACTCCCAACATAAGAACAAGCCAGCAGCAGACAGGACAGCACTGACACCCAGCATAAACCATCTGGTAGCACGACGTCGCCATTGCTGTGTTTCATCTCTACTGTCAGAAGGTTTGGTGATAAATCCTCCTCCTCTGCCACAACGACTGCCATTTGACACTTATCCAAACAACGGCTCGGTACCGGGACGTTTGCTGGACCATCTAACAAGATAAAACATAAATCAACATGAGGTGTGAAGTTGTCAATAATCTCCTTTCTTTAAATGGGCTAATGTTGCTAGCTTACGTGCTAGCTTCTACGGCGCTGTAAATCGACGTCATCGTACGTTGCCCTATTTGTCTTCTTCCTTTAAGTTTTAAGGAAACTGATATTCTTATTGTGACAATATTGCCATCTTGTGGAGCT
The DNA here is from genome assembly GCF_020382885.2 of Scatophagus argus. Classification (NCBI taxonomy): domain Eukaryota; kingdom Metazoa; phylum Chordata; class Actinopteri; family Scatophagidae; genus Scatophagus; species Scatophagus argus. Next base: position 1,302,258 of record NC_058515.1, on the reverse strand, counting down.
TATTGTCCTCACAGATGACTAATTGAACAAAATCAAACATTGATGGCCTGCTATAATTTAAATAAACTAACCCGAACCTGTCCATAAATTCCTCTAAGTGTTACCATTATTATCCTTTATTGTACAGACCCCAAGGGGGTTTTATGCATTGAAATCACCCACTTAAATCACCGGGGCACCTATTTGCTCCATATCCCCCTCCAACTCACTCACTTAATTTGTAAATAAGAAGTGTAAAAGTTTGTTTGCCCAACCATATTTTCCTCATAACTTTATTACAATGCATTCTAATGTAGACTAAACTTTCACCCTCTGGTACTTTGCATTTGGTCATAAATATCCCCCTTTATTTTGTTCATGTCTGAACATTAGTTACCTTCAATTTAGGAGAATGTACCTCTAAACATAAATGTCCTGCACTCTAATTTGGAATGCGGTCTAATTTGGAATTAGTGTGGTGCTCACCAGTTTCCATTACTATGTATTTATAGCCCTAATACTTTACCAGTTAAATTTTATCCACTATATGGACAAACATATTGAGAGACCAGACCATTACACCGACAGGGACTTCCATGACCTTGCATTCTAAATACATACAGCTATAAAAACTTCCACTCTTCTGGGAAGGCTTTCCACAAGATTTTGGAGTGTTTCAGTGGGAATGTTTGCCCATTCATGCAGTAGAGCATTTATGAATTCAGGCAATAATATTGAACTAAAAGACCTGACTCAAAATCTCTGTTCCAGTTCATCCCAAAGGTGTTGGATGGGGTTGAGGTCAGGGCTCTGTGTGGGCCAGTCAAGTTCTTCCACACCAAACTCATCCAACCATGTCTTTATGGAGCTTTGCTTTGTGCACTGGGGCACAGTCATGCTGGAATAGAAAAGGGCCTTGCCCAACTGTTGCCACAAAGTTGGAAGCATAGCATTGTCCAAAATGTCTTGGTATGCTGAAGCATCAAGATTTCCCTTCACTGGAAGTCAGGGGCCGGACCCAACTGCTGAAAAACAGTTCCATCCTAATCATTTTTGTCTATATAGAGTATTTTTCATAAGCAAATATTGATTCCTTTGAAAACTGCTTTCTTGTTTAACTTTCTTTGTCATTGTTTTTATTAGAATATAAACTAGTTTTATGTTCTTTTTGTCCATGGTTTTATTACTGTTTTTTTCCTATGTTTTGTAATCAGCATCAACTGATGATGATGATGGGAGGGAATTGTTTGAATCTCCGTGTTTTTATGGTGAACAAATGAAACCTTGACTCCCTTAGAACAATCGGCACATTTTATATATGATTTAAAATATTTGAATTCTTGGAGTAACCGCGGCATCAACTTTGTCATAGATCTTATGAATTAATTAATCTCACAAAAATTCTCTTAAATTCACAAAACACGTAATTTATCTCATTCCAGTCAAAATGCAGCCTGCATTCCCATACGCATGCTGCCATACTATTTAGTATGCCAGAGGAAGATTTAGTAAGTCTCAATTCATACTATGTGAAATCCAGTACCACAAAAATACCAGGATGTCCTAATGCATCCAGCTGCATTTTACAGTATGCAAACCAACATGCTTTTCTGGCTCTTCTGACCAACAAGCCTCAGTGCTGACTGAGTTCACACAGATAAAAGCTCTCTGACAGATGACAGAGGCTGAAATGACAGATTATTAATGTAAGTGCTACATATTTTTGTAACGTGTGTAAACATAATCCATAAATACATTGAGTCTAACTAAATACATTGAGTCTAACTAAGTGCAATTGCTTGTATTAGCAAGAGGGTCACAGTTCAAGGCACAATATTACAGCAAAGTGATATTTTCCAACTGTATGCATACTGCATGCATAAGTACTTTGTACTTTGTAAGAGGTGTTGCATTATATACTCAAAGTAAAGAGAAAAAGCATGCAAAATAGAATGCAGCAAAAGAAAACAAAAGATGTAGTTTGATGATGTTTGGGACCATATAAGTACACATCCACCCGTCCATTTTCCTATGCTTACCCACAGTTGGGTTGCAGTGAAAACAAGCTAAGCAGGGTGTACAAAACATCCCAGTCCCCAGCAACATTTTCCAACTTCTCCTGGGGATTTCTAGGAGTTCCCAGGCCAGATGAGATATGTAGGCCATTAAACAAGTTCTGGGCCATCCCAGGGGTTTCTTCCTAAGACCTGGAAGGGGAGCTTGCTAGCGAGTGTCTCGGATGCTGGCCTTGACTTTAGGGAAAACCCAAAAAATCTATTTGGGGTCACTGGTCCTAGGGAGATGGATTGTCACCCTTCTGATGGGGAGGAGGTACACACGGTGCAACTGGACAAACTACATATAGTTGGGCTCACTTCAACCCATATCAGTGGTTCTGGAAATAGACTCCTGAAGACGGAATGGACTCACTTCATGCCAAGACCTGGTAAACCCAAACAAGTAGTGAGGATGAACCAGCAACATCTGGCAGAGGCCCCTGTATATCATATCTTCCATTCCCACCTCCAGGAGAATTCTTGCAGATCCAGGAGACACGGGGTCCAAATGGGCCATGTTCAAAGACTCCACTGTAGAGGCACCAAAGAGCTATGGTGAGAAGCGCATTGGTGTCTGCTGCGGTGGTAAACGAAGAACTCGGTATTGGAAACCAATGACCAAGGTAATAACAATAACAAATGTCCATTCTTTTGTAGACATTTACTGTAGAAGTGCTACATATTATAGTTTTAAGTCAATTATTTACATGGATTGATTGAAAAGTACAGATGGATGATAAAATAAAATGAATGAAGGTTGAATTGGATTCAGTTGCTTTAGTCTCAGGGTCCTGGTGTTGTTCATGTTGGCTCACTGTCATACGTTGACTTGACCAACTGGAACTCTTGAATACAGGACATGTGAAGAAAAGAAAGACCATCACAATATGCAGTAGCTACTACCACAAGGCTGTCTTCTGTAGGTCCACAGATAAAAAGCACATTTGGAAAGACACTCTGATTCTTATAGACATTAAAGAGACATGAGACAAAAACTGATTAAATAAACTTAATATCGTTTCCTGGACATGACATGAAAGAGCACTTTCAGGACTTTTCATCCATATTGACTTAAATTTAAATTGAAAGCTCATCACATTTGAAGCAGCTTTAAACATTTACATAAGAATTACATTTTAATCTTATTACTTTTTAATTTAGTTATGCTATCCTTTTCATTACTAATACTCATAACAGAATATTTGATGAGAGTATAAAATGTATTTGTCTCTGTATGTATATAAATGTAAAATGTCATATTCATAAAGATTAAACTAAGTTTTTCTTCTTTTTTTTTTAGATTGGCTCGAACATAACATTGAGATATATCCATACACAGATTCACAGATATCCATAGATAGCTCTGTACATACTCTATGTTTCCTTACTCGAATCCAGGGTCTAAGAATACTGTACATGGTACAGATTGTAAAGTCCATTGAGACATTGTGATTTCTAGTTTTGAGCTATATAAGTAAAACAGACTTGACTTGAGCAAATATGCACTTAACAGACTTCACAATAGAGGTGAGAAATAAAATAAGAAATCAGAGAAACTTACATTTTTGTTTGTGCAGAACCCATTCTTTCAGCAGATGGCGCCAAAGTGATGAATGTTCAAATCCTATACACACAGTGGCATTCATTATGACTTAGTGATATATCTCATCAAAGGTAATAATCTGTATTTTCTGTTGTACTTTTTTCTATTGTAGGAGCGTGGTGAGTTCTTTCTTTCGACATAAATCACTGTTAGGAATCTTTGGACAGTAGTTGGTTGATGTTGAGTATTAAGCCTCAGATCCATGGCCTGGCCATATTCACATGCCAAAATATGCTGACTGGTATTATATAGAGTGCCTATAAAAATATTCACCCCCTTGGGTGTTTTCCCCTTTATTGCTTTTATAAATAGAATGATAGTCAATATAATTGAACTTTTTTTGACAAATATTTACAACCCCCTCCCCCCCGAACTATTCAATGTCAAAGAGAAAACAGATTTCTACAAGGTAATGTCTCAATCAGGCTTGCACATCTGGACACAGCAATTTTACTCCATTCTTCTTTGCAAAACTGCTCAAGCTCTGTTAGGTTGCATGGTTATTAGGTGTGAACAACTCTTTTCAAGTCCAGCCACAAATTCTGTATTGGATTGAGATCGGGGCTTTGACTCGGCCACTCCACATCATTCACCTCCTTGTCTTTCTTTGTGTGGCTTTCACTGTATGTTTCTGGTCATTTTCTTGTTGGAAAATAAACCTCTCCCAAGCTGAAGTTCTCTTGCAGACTGAATTAGATTGTCCTCCAGAATTTCCCCATATTTTACTGCATCGATTTGAACCTCTACCTTTACAAGCCCTCCTGGGCTTGCTGCTAAGTAGCATCATCACAGTATGATGCTGCCATCACCATGCTTCACCGTGGGGGTGGTGTGTTTGTGGTGTGATGATGTGCAGTGTTTAGTGTCAACCAAGCATAGCCTCTAGTCTGATGGCCAAAAAGCCCACTTTTGGTCTCATCGGGTCAAAGAACCTTCTTCCAGTAGATGTTGGATTCTCGCCTTCGGGCGAACTCCAGTTGAGAAATGAGTGTTCTTCAGCAGTAGCTTTCTCCTGTAAAGCTTTATTTGGTGAAGAACTCAGGCAACAATTGCTGTATGCAGAGTCTCTCCCATCTCAGCTGCTGAAGCTTTTAACTCCTTCAGAGTAATCATAGGTGTCTCAGTGGCTTCCCTCACTAGTCTCCTTGCACAGTCACTCAGCGAGGACAGCATACTCTAGGCAGATTTACACATGTGCCATATTCCTTCCATTTATTCATGGTGTAATTGTAGCCAGGAATACTGATAAAGCAGTGACACAGGTGTCTTATACTACAATTGTAGGACTCAGGTAATCTGGTTTCTCTAACTGTGGTGGTACTAGAACCAATTAGCTGGACCTCTGCTGAATCAGGTCAGTTACTTGAAGGGTGTGTGTGTGTGTGTGGGGGGGGGGGGGGTATTTATGAAACTTACTCACTTATTTTACATTATGTGTTTTTAATTGATTAATTGAGATATCTTTGTGGGAATCTGTATTCAGAAAATGCCAAATTATACTGGCTATGATTCCATTTATAAAAGCAGTAAAACAGGAAAACATCCAAGGGGGTAAATACTTTTTATAACAAACATACACAAATACAAAGTTCGCTCAAAGCCACAAATGTTGCAAAATAGACACAGTAAAAACACTGCCGCTGCCGCTGTGACATCAGTGTACCAAAACCTAAAGTTTTTCCTATCAGTGGCTCTGAAATGTTAAACATCAGTAAATTATTTAATAAATCCATTAGCCAGATTATAAATAATTTATATAGGATACCTTTCATTTTTTTTTATTTATTTATTTTTTTTAAATGATGAAAAGGCATCTCATGTTCCAGCCAAGAAGGGGTGAAGGACTTTTCCAGTACAGGTAGTAGCACAAGTAGTACAAAGGGGATATTGTATAAAGACATAACATAAGGCAACACATTTAAGAACACATTTTACCACTATCACTTAAAGGCAACACAGTATTCGTGTGGCAAGATTCTTTTTCTTGCGAAGCCAGAGAGAGAGGGAGAGAGGGGGAGAGAAGGAGAGAGGGGGGGGGGGGGAGAGAGAGAAAGAGAGAGAGAGAGAGACGTAGGCGTGACATCGGGCTTTCTGCTGTTATATCCGGGAGGAGTGAACGTGTCTCAGTCTCCGGTTTAACGTGAACGGAGGAGAGGCGATGCCACCGCTCCCGCTGCCCTGTGCTTCTTCTTCTTCTTCTTCACATCTATTCTTCGTCTTTACGCTTCCCAGGCCGTACGGGGATTGACAGAACCCACACACAGGCACACACACACACACACACACGCACACACACACCCAGAGGAGGATTTACACACAGATCCGAGCCAGTCCCGGACCTCCATTGGCAAACATCAGCGGGTACGGGCCTGTTTATCTGATTTCTCCCATCACCTGTTTTTATTCCAGCAGCTCCATCCACCAAAGAGCAGATGGTAGGAGACGCCAGCTGGTCTGCTGTTTGCTTTGCCTTTCTTCTAGAGAAATGAAGGAGGTTAAGGTCACCTTTTTTTTTATTTGTGGATTGTTGACTTTTTCAGCTGTATTCAAGCTGGCGTAAATCTTTATGAGGTAATTTGACTTGTAAGTGATGTCAGACTGCCAGGTGATGTAAATTAGGGCTTTAGCTGGGGGTTTCTAGCGGATTCTGTCGAAGCGGCTATGAGTCTTTTTATTATTTACCTCTACATCACTGCTGCTGCTGCTGCTGCGTGGTTACGAAGGGGGATGTGAGTTTGTGCGTAAGGAGGGTGTGTATGCGTGCTGATATCTCTCCTATATGTAACCTGGTGTGTGTTGTCTGTGCGGCGGAATCCCCTGTGTACAAACCCTGCCTGCATGCGTTTTAAATGGCACAATAGACTGGTTATGTCGCCTAAAAACAATTAATATAACAGATTTTTTTTTGCGTGGACACCGATTTCTCCTTTTCACGTTGTCAAGTGAAGCCTGTTTATGTCCAAATCCGATCAGTTGACTACAACATCATGACTTAATAGAGAGTAAAAGAAGTACGCGTCCATCCACACAGCATGGCCCTGGAAAGGAAAAAAAAAACGCAATCTGCTGCAATCCGCACAGTCAGAGCAGGAATAAGAAAATGAGATAGAGGCCATGTTTGAATCACCCTTGACCACAAATGAAGGCTTTCTGGCGCATTAACAATTTCATGTAATATTTCCCTGCTTCTAGATGGTTCTAGGATGCTTTCAGGAGGAAAGGGGTTTGGTGGGATGGTTAGGGGAATTAGTTCAAAATGGCTCACAACACAAAAAAAGTAGTAGCAGTGGTTGTATGTTAACCATGCAATCCAGGCAAAAGTGTTATAGTTTCCAGAGCAATGAGTCATAATTGAAGCTTGCTGGGAAATGAAATTAAAATTAGGCTGATGCTGGTTGTATATACGTGAAGCCAAAATATGTAACACCAGATGGTAAAGTCAGCGTTGTCCACCTCTGCATTAATGGATCAGTTTGTTAATTTATATTTAATTTAGAGATCATTTGTGTACTGCTTGTGTATAAGATACTGTTGGTCTTAGGTGATTTCTTATGACAGTTTAGAATCTGACTCAGAAATGGTTTGAAGGGTCTGTGTAACTTATGAAAGGAGAAATAACACAACATCTCACATGCTGAAGTTTGATATTTTGTGCACAGGTGGTCTGCCAGTCCTTCTTATTAACTGCTGTGGAGAACAGGTGAGTCCAAATGCCGTGCATAAAAGATGTCAGATGATAAAGAGCAAGAAAGCCCACATGGGATGAAGGTTTGGGTTGATGGATGAGTCTCATCCACAGGACCCAAATCTAAATGTTGTGGCTGACTAGCATCAGCAGGTTTGGGTCCGCTGGGGTGCGTGGTTCAGACCCCATGGATCAGACCTGTTTCATCACATCCCACAAATGCTCAACTGGATTGAGATCTAGGTCGAACTCTGTAAAGAAAAAAGATGTTCCATATCATTCACTTGGTTTTTGAGTCACACATGAAATGTCATTTAATATACATATTTTAATCCAAACTATGATATTTTCCTAAACTTAACCAAGTATTTTTATTCTCTAAATTTAACCAGGTAGATATTTTGCTAAAACCTAATCAAACTACAGCCATTTCATAACACTAATCACATGTTTATTGTTGTTATCATGGTGATGCCTATCGACGATGATGATGATGAAGGTCACCTGAATATGGATCTATTCTCCACATAAGTTAAGGGGAAGAACTGGTATATCACCTGCGTGCAAAATTGGATTATGCGCTACACACAGTTTGAAAGTTTGAAGTTGTGTTATTTGTACGCAGAATGAAGAGGCCAGTTTGAAAAACTTGTGTTAAGTTGCAACAGAATGCAAACATTTTCCATTCAATACGCTCAGGTGTTTTGATGCTGCTCTTTCTTGTTCTGGTATTACCAATAGCTTATGATGGTTAATGTTAGCTGATGTTATGATGCATATAGCTGTGTAACTGATATTATCACAACCATAGCTCTTCTGTGCTTCTGATACGCTGCTTCTGACTGCTGACTTAAAAGGTAGTTATATAACTGTTTCTCACCCAACATATTGTGTTTATTCTTGAGTTCTAAAAAACATGTTGAAAGCGTTTCACTTCCTCACTAACATTTCAAAACCTTTACATCTGTAGTTTGCTAGCTAGCAGTCTTCTTTTCTGTCCTTAATTGTGATTTTTCTCTGTATTTCAGCCATCAAGTGTAGATCATTGGAATGGTCCAAATCATAAATTGTGTTATATATATTCTTGACACAGTTAAGGAAAAAGGAATTCACACTTACAAGAATCAGAAGAATCAGCTTTATTGACAGTATATATATTTTTACATATATTCTGTATTTGACCCATCCTTAGTTGAACACACACATGCAACACCCGGCAAATTACATGCAGTGAAACACACACAGGAGCAGTGGGCAGCATCAAGCGCCCGGGGAGCATATTGGGGGGGGGGGGTAAGTGCCTTGCTCAAGGGCACATCAGCTGGCTAATGGAGTGGGGGGGGGGCATTTTTTTTCGCATTAATTACTCCACCACACCCAAATTTTTCCTGCCCGTCTGGTGGGGGAATCGAACCGGTGACCCTCCGATCACAAGCCGCTTCTCCAACCTCTAGGCCACGGCTGCCCCACTTGAAAAACTTTTAGCATTGCAATTAGTGATGGTTATTTGTATTTACAGTAAATCACTAATGCTATCTGTAGCTGTTGCAGTAGCTTAAGTTGCACTAGTTATAAGACCAACAGTAGTCACTGTAGACTCTTTAGCAGTAATAGTGTCAGCGATATTAACAGTACTACATTTCTGGTAGTAGCAGTAGAAGGCTGGTGACCCTTGCATTAGTAGTAATCAATAGCTACTTAAGAGTATCAAGGGGGATCAAGGGGATCAAACTGGCTATTTTATATATGACTGCAACAAATGATTACTTTCATTATGGAGTATTTTGGCCATTAATCAATAGATTGTTTGGTTGGTGGATTCTTTTGATAAAAAATTGTTTGTTGTTGTTGGAATGATGAAATGGTTTTACATTAAATATGGCTTAAATAGTATTTAACTTAGTTATCACTTATTTTTCATCGTTTAAGTTATGCTCGTAACTGCTGGCTAGTTTAATTTATAAGGTAACTAAGTAACTTTTTCATAAATGATGATAATGACAGACAAAAATGCAAAATGGCCCCCAGATGTATTGAAATTATCCTTTAATAATGGCATAAAGCAAAACTCATATCAGGCTAGAATTTAAGATTTGCTCTTTTGTTTTGTTATGGCACGCAACAGCACTGCCAAATGTCAACACTGCAACTCACTTTCAAATTTAATTCAAGAATTTTGAGGATTTGGAGTGGAGACACTATTGATCTAACACCAGTAACCAATTAATCTTTACCCCTGTATCTTATTTCCTGGAATTGCATAGTTGGAAAATGTTGATTTATTTCGATTTATCGCAATTACAAACACAATTGCAAACAAGCTGATAAGCAATACTGCCGGACAAAAGCCTTCCATTATGCCAGGATAATGCTGCCCTAGTTTGTGCTTTTAGATAACATGCTGGCCTTCTAGGAGCAAAAGAGGCGTGGCATGTAACACAACAGCACATGTGACGGCATGTGTCCCATCCTGTCATCTTCACATAGTTCAACTCAAAGAAAATTTAATGGGTTTCATTTCTTTTCTTTGATAAGTGACCATGGTATACACCCTTTGAGGTGTCCTGATAATGATCAACTGGTTTTTTACCGCCGCTACTTAAAGGCGGAACAACAATACCTTGATTCCCTGTTCGTACCTTTTATACAGAATGGCAAGGCCAACATTCTCACCTGAAGCAGGTTGTGTAAAAGGTGCTACTGTCTCTCTGTCTGAGCATTTCCCATTCTCTGTCATCCAGGTCATCTTGCGTAGAAGAGCTTAAGTCGGTGAAATGTCCAGTTGTCCCAACTTAAGCTCTTCACTGCATTTCCCATTCTTGTTCTTCTTGTTCTTTTTCTTCATGTTCTACTGCCTTTGTGCATCTCAGACAGCCAGGCTATTTAGGATCAGACAGAACTGCAGGACACATCTGTCACAGCATAGCGGCAGTCAGACACACACACTAATGCCGTATATGTCTGCTATTAGCTGCATAATACTAGATGGATTTATATGCATGTACAGAAACCTTTAGATTATGCAATGAGCAAACAGATTTAATTTGATTAATTACATGTGTGAATGCAGTGCAGTGAACGATCACAGGTACCTGTAAATCAGAATGTAAAAAAATCACAGCAGTAATTATAGTAATATTAGTTTAGATTATAATTAACATAATTGTTACTTCACAAAAACATGTACATCTATGTCAGTCTTACTTACACGTTTTTATTTTTCTGTCACCTTTGCATAGATGTAGATAGGCAAGCACTATGTTGGGTGATGTCCACATTCCTATTCTATTCAGGCCAATCTGATTGGTCAGCACCAGACCTTGAGACCTTGTAGCTGTGGTCTGAAATGGAGTTAGATTTCTCCCGTCAATATGTTGTTGATTTTTAAAAAATAAATGAATTGAGTGGCACAAAATGTAAGCAAAAAGAGAAAAGTGACAGAAATGGAAGGAGTGCAGGCTGGATTTGGTTGTGGGGGAGTTTGACATAACTTTTCATAACACGGCCTTGTAGGATTTGTACAGTATAAAGTGTTACATAATGTGGAGCAGACATACTCTCTGCTTCTGTCATGCCTTGAAATATGAAAACATAAACACACAAGCTGTGTATGATTCACTGTTTGATGCTGTTATATATTTGATTAAAATACATATTGTTTCATAGAATTCAATCAATCAATCACACTGAGTGATCACTATCTCAGTTCCACCAAGAACCCATGTGGAAAGAGAAGTGAAAAACCTTTATTTAAACAGGTTGAAGATGAGAAATAATGTGATGAGTTTTGTCATGAGGCCATAAGTCACTGCAGAGTTAATTTGTCAGCTGGAGTATATTTAGCTCTCTGATCATTTGTGTCTTAAAGAGACAAATTTGACTCTTCCTTTCTTTCTATATTTCATCTTTCTTTCTCTCCCACACACTACACACACACACACACACACACACACACACACACTTGCCCTTCCTGCAGTAGGCGGTTAGGGAGAGTGAATGCTGGGAGTGAAGGAAAGAGAAGCCAGAAAAAGAAAAGAGGACCACAAATGTCCAAGAAAAACAGGATGGAGAGGGAACGCTGAACTACAGTATCAAAACCAATAATGGTATCATGGTATACACATTTTGCATGCACTGTTTACCTTCTAAAATGGTCATGCCACCTAGAAAATGAGGACCAACAAATGTAATACAAAATAAGTCAAAGAGTATGGTATTTGACAACCGAAGCTGGTATACTGTAATACTGTTGAATGCCTTTTTTTGGTGCTCATATTCACTGTTTTTGTCATTTTCTATGCCAAAAAAAATCCAGACTCCATCATGACATCTCAATTTGAGTTGGTCGAATTCTGGATAGCAAAGACCTTTCACTTTTTCACAAGGACCGTTGTTTTGTTGTGCTTTGCAGTGCTTTCGACTGTATGGCGAGACCAGAGAGCACTGACAAGATAACGTTTACGCCGTAAGATGTCATGCTCACTAGATATTTTGTTCAGTATTCTTAAATGCTGCAATAATGCGTTTTTATTAACCCCTTGGGGGCAGCAGAATAAGATAAACACAATATTTAAATGTGATGAGCTTAGATTATAAAGCTGATATGTGCTAGCAAACATCTGCTAACACCCGACAGTTACAGAGCAATGGCTTTATGTCCTCCTGACGAATGTAATTCCAATAGTCACTCTAATTTTAGCTCTCTTTTTGGTCTCAACCAACCACTGAGAAAAATATCAAGCTATCAGATCTTCACAAGCTAAATGGTCCACTATGTTCACCAACTAGCCTCCAACTTGTGTCTGTCTGTTTTCTGGTGCTGGACAGGTAGTGTACGGTGGACTTTTAGAGCTTTTTCTCTGAAAACAGTTGCCTATTGCTGCTGGAAATAAGACTGATGAAGAAGACTGATTTTAGAACAGTGCAAAAGTCATATATATATATATATCATAATATGAGAAATGTTTGTGAGCAAGCTTTACCTAAATGGTCTGTGCATATTTATTATTGCTAAGTTGACAGCAGAGATCATCATAGTTAGAAACCTTTATGGGTAAATAACCAAGCTGCTGTATTTTACAAAGTGGGAATGAGAACATGTTGGCACAAAATGGTGCTGTATTGTAATGCTGCGATACAGTAGGTTCTCAGTCATCCAGGTCATGGTAGATAAAGTGCCAGAAGTGAAGCCAACCGGATTTCTTTCAGGTTGTCGACAACGGTTTTGGTGGGTCAGTTTTGTGTGGTTTACAGGGCAGAGTTATTTGCATTGTGTAGTGTTGTGTAATATTGTGTCTGAGTGTGTGAGCCTGAGCACCATCAGCAGCAGCAGAAGTACCAGTTCCTTTGGACCGCATTCCCTTTATCTGTTTCTCTTTATTATTCCGTCCTTCCTTTGTCTTCCTTTGTCTGACAGCTTTTCTTTGTTTCACTCCTCTCTCTCGCACAGTCTTGCTCTCTCTCTCTCTCTCTCTCTCTCTCTCTCTCTCTGTCCCTCTGTTTCTCCACCCCCAGGATGTGGCTGTGGGTTGATTAGAAAATGTGTGGCACAGAACAGGCAATCCATCACCCCGCCAAAGCTTGCCACTTCCGCGCATGCGCTTGCTGACACGTATACCCAAATACACACGCATGCACCCTCCACCTCATTTTCCTCTTGCTCATTTCCCTCCTCTCTTCAGATCCATTCAAGCTTTGGTGTGTGTTTTTCTTTTTCAACAGACCTGCATCATCTCACAACGGCCCCATCTTTCATTTCTTTTCTTCACCTCTCCTTGCCCTTCAAACCCATTCCTCCTCCTCTTTCTTTTCTTCTTCCTCTGATTCCCACCTCCCACTCCTCCTACTTGTTTGCATCCACTCATCCACCCATGGCAGTCATGCCTCTTTGGCTTTTATAGATTATTCTGATGGTAGTTTTGCTCAGATCATTTACAGTACAGAGACTGAGAAGAGGGGTGGGGATTGTTTATAGTGAAATATTTATTAACCTCTCACATGATCGGACAGGAGGTTCATCATTTCTGCAGTTGTTCTGTGGTGATATCTACTTTGTTAAAGCCAACAAATCATTTTATATTGAAAAACATTCATGGCCGCGGACCATTTAAGGTCTTTTTTTCACCCTCTGTCTACTATGAATTAGTAGAAATACTCAGAGACTCTGAGGATTGTTTGTTTTATACCTGTATGGGTTCTCTTGTGAAACATTAACATGTATTTATATGAACCTCAGACACTGTTAGATGATCCGACAAGCACAGAGTTTAGAGAATACTGAGGCACAAGCAGCAAATGTTTAAGCTACGTGAGTAGAGACCGAAACACACCTCACTGTTAATTCCTTTCTAGTCACAGGATTGTAACTGTACTTTTTATCAAAGAAAGTGTCAGATTAATGATAAATTTAACCTTCTGTCTTCATTTACAGTTGAATTATCAAGGCTATAAGAAATTATAAAGGGACTGGGGGACTTTATAAACTAGTTACCAACCCAAGGCCGGATAAGATGAGACAGGCCTTTATTTTTCAGCTACATGACCAATCCAGATTAAATACATTTTCTTCATCAACAACAACAATCCCTGGAAGAATTTTACTATACAGCATTTTTAAAGTGTTTGCGCATTTTGAGGTTGATGGAAATGTCAAAATTTTAAGAAGAAAAATTCGTCCTCAGTTTTTACACTCACTTGAGGTGTTTTTGTTTGCTTAATGGAAGATGAAATGTGTTTTCTGAATAAGTTCAGACACAGTGAACATTTAACTGATAAGCTGTTCTAAGATCAGTTGTTATTCTCCAAACCAGTTGATTGAAACATCCCTAACTTGCATAGTATTGTATTTTTATTTTGTTTTTGGGATATCAAATACACTTCACGATTGAATGGAAACACAGCTAATGGACTCCATACAGTGTGATTTTAAACTGTAAAAACAAAAGGGCACCTGGATTGGGAATTAGTTTTGCAAGAGAAAAGAATTTTCCCAATACTGAGCAGACCTACAGCACCCTGTAAGTCTCCCACAATCCATGTGGCAGAAGAAGCCGATATGTTTCTTCCTCTTGCTTTTATTCTCTCCTGTCTCCCTACATTTGCTTCTGTCCACCCAGCCTCCCCTGAGTCCACTCTGTCTCCACCTCCACAGCACTACCAATATCCAGTCAGGGCAACAGAGAGCCTGGGTAATGAAATGGCCTCTGGGTGCCTGAATCTGCCTTCTGCTATCCGTCATCTGGTTGTGAGGAGGCATTCTCCTCATCTGGCCCCATCAGATGGCCAAATTTGAGTCACATCTAATTATGACCTTGTAATTCACTTGCTGGTATTGTAGTCAATATGGGTTAGCTTGTGTGAATGATGATCTACAGTAAAAGGACTTTTCCTTAATGCTTACGCAGAAAAATCCAACAGGAAGGAAAAGAAAAGCACCCAAATTTGGGATAATATTGTCAGTATTATGTTCACATTCCCAGGATGATTATCTAATCTGCTCAAATGGATAACAAAGCATGTAGGGCTTTGTCATGGTTTTGCACTGCTTACTTTCCATCGTGTAGGTGGTCTCGCCCACTTTTGATTAGTAATATGCTTGAGCATCAAGAACTGGCTTAGAACCTGTGTGCAGAGACAGAAATTGAGCTTTGTTTGACTTGAGTAAAACAAATGTCAAAATATCTACATAGTGACTCATGCTGTATGTGGTAGAAATGATCCCACTCTTTTTAGCTTAATGTTCATATTTCCTCTACTCTCTCACCAGTTAATTAAATGCTTGTCATTGACATTTTGTTGGTGTATTATGGATTTCTATTATCAAAAAATTGCATGTTGAGTCCAATGTATTTTAATGCCAAGCCCTTAGTATAATTTGACAGTACTGCAACCGAAAGCTTTGAAATGCCATTGTAATAAAGCTCTTGTAGGAATGAAATGCAGTAACAGTGAACCTCTCTGTTTGGAGGCTGCTGCTCAGGGAAAAGGCTGCACGCCTCCTGGGCTTCGTTAAGAATCTTGGATACGACAGTTTGTCAATTGATGGTTATCTGGTTGTTAACTGTAAGAGCCTGAGAAGGGGACATGCTCTCTTGTTTTCAGCACTCCTTCCTGAGCTTAATATAACTCACCAGTAGTCACAAAGCGTAATTCATCACCATGAGTAAAATGGCGGTGCCCAACACATGCATCATAAAGTATTAACAGGGTTCATAGATGCAGGTATCAGTTTATCTACCTCTGTGGAAAGAGCTGGATCACTTGTGAACATCTAATCCTATTAGGATGGCCTGGCTATTCTGCAATGGCCCTGGGTAAGCAAACAAAAAACACTTCAGTCAGAGAAAGAGAATGACAATGACCAGAAGAGCCAACGTCACAAAAACCACACCCAAACTGTGCTGTAGTAATAACACTATCACATGGATATGGATGCAAAGGTAGAGAACTGTAAATGAAAGGCTTTGTATTCACTGATATATCAACAAGGCCAGTATCAGCATTTAATCCGTAACACTAACCCATTGCGACCTTTGTGCACCAAATAAAATCAAGGACTGAATCAGTGCTGTTACCAGGCTTCTTTACTGCTATCAGGTAAATGTGTATCAGTAGCTGTTTTGCTGTTTGAAAGACAGTATGTGGATTGTGTTTAGTATTTTAGAAAGACAGAGTGGGCATTCTACCAGCCAACAAGCATTTTAGTCTGAACTGTTCCATAATTTTCCATTTTCATCTTGATCTTCTCTCCATCTTCACCCTCCTCTCTTCCTCTTTGCACTGACAACCACACACAAACATATTTTTTTTCTGAAAAATGACATATAATTTGATAATAAATAAGGCAAGCATAAGATTTTTGATGTAAATACATGTCAGAGGAGTTTGGAGAGAAGTCATTTTGAATACAGTATATCAGTACACTACTTAGTAGACTAAAATCATTGTACCTGTCCACTTTCTCACCTGTTTCCCTTCTCTCTCTCACCCCTGTTCTGACTCCATCCTACTCTCTCCTCTCTCTGTCCTCATTTCATTTTAATTTAATTCAAAGTTGCTTTATTAATCCCAAGCTGGGAAATTACTTCTCTGCATTTAACCCATCACTGATTGAAACACACACCCATGCAACATGCAGTGAAACACACAGGAGCAGTGGGCTGCATCAAGCGCCCAGGGAGCATATTGGGGGTTAAGGGCCTTGATCAAGGGCACATCAGCCGGCTAATGGGGGGTGGGGACATTATCACTCCACCACACTCAAATTTTTCCTGCCCGTCCAGTGCAGGAACCAGTACCCTTCTGATCACAAGCCGCTTCTCCAACCTTCTCCAACTGCTTCTCCAACCTCTACGCCACGACTGCCCCCTCATATCTTTGTCTTCACGTAGTCAAGCAAAAGAAAAACATGACAACCAACCAGAGTATTTATAATATAATATGAGGGAGGAAGATTCTAACTAAATACTGTGTTGCTTGTTGACGTAAAACATATCGCTGTCTGTGCACCAACATGGGAAAATCAACAGACTTCAAATTTAAAAGCTTTGGTCTACTGATATGATAGTATGTATGAACTCATTTGGGACATGTTTGAAAGCTGAGGGTCCCACACTGCTGGTTTATGTAAGGCAATTGGCCATTTGTAGCTAATTAGTTTTCACCTGGCATTTCTGTGTAAATTTGACTTCTCACTTTTTTGCAGTCTGTTTATTTTCCCCACAAACTGCATAGATGTTACCTGTAGCTAGATAGCTACAACAGTATGTGTGGTGTGTCTGTAAAACAGCTCCAAATTCTTTTTGTCTCTCATCTCGATATGTTATGAAGTGGCATTATAAAGCCCTGGGATACATGACAATGTTAGAAACTTCTTAAAAGAAGTGGACGTAGCCACCATGACATCACCTATATTTTTGTGGACTTTCGTTTTGAGTTTGGCTTTTCTACTCTCGCCATCTTTGTTTTTTTTGGATCAAATAATCATATTTGGATGAGTGAGTGGAACCGTAAAAGAGCAAGGGATAGATCTGACCAAGAACACAAGGACCGCGCATTCTAGCATCGGCTAGAATGCGCAGCAACTAACTAACTAGCAACTAACTTGGTTAGCAAGGTGCATCTATAATTCACATTAACTGTGATAGAAATTTGGATGCATATTTTGGCAAGTAAAAACCATGCTTAAAATGCACTTAGCCTACAGGAAACAGTCGAATAATTAGTGTTTTTAGTCTTTAGTATGAATAAGTAGTGGTTGAAATAACTCCACCCAAAAGCATGTCCTCCTTTATGATCTAATTTACTCTAAATGGAACCATAATTTACAAAATGAAATTCTTCTTCAGTAACAACATATTTTCTGATTCCCTGTTTTTCTGACCCCTCTATCCCTCCTCCCTCCAGCAGTGACCCTCAGTTGTGGCTGGTGGGCATGGTTTTGGAGGGAAGCTCAGAGGCCCTGTGTCCCCCCCCATCTCTGGAGCTGCGCCCATCCTGCAACAAGAGCCAGCCCTCACCTCCTCTGGGCTCAAGCTCACAACCCCACGAAGGAGTCTTCCCTGAGGACAAGGAGCCTGTCAAGTATGGCGAGCTCATCGTCTTAGGGTGAGATAGAGAGGTGCCATCCCTGCAGATGTACAATATTTTGTCCATATATGTTTGCCTTTGGTTATGCATGAGAATGTGTGACTGTGGCTAATAGTTCTTCACTGGTCCACAGCTTCCCAATTATCTGCAATCTGATCGGGTCCTGTTCTGGAGTTGACCAAGGAGGTGTGCTTTGAGCAACCTCTGGCAGGGTAGGATGGAACAGAGACACAAGCAGTGATCATAGTTCTTCTTGTTGAACAGTCGATGAGAGGATCATGTTGTTTTAACCATGGGATGCCTTAAATTCAGGGTCATAGCAGCCTTAATGATTTTGAGGGAATTAGATTTGTGATGGTTTCTGGAGAGAGAAATAAGTACAAGGGGAGAGTGCAGAGAAGTGGAGAGGGTAACTGCTCTAAATAAAAACCACACTGTTGTGCAACTCCTTGGTACAATAAGTTATCTTCTGCCCTGGAATCAACTAAAGCTAGAAGAGAAAGAAATAACTGTAGGGAAGAGAGAGTTGCGGGAATCTGAACGTGTGGGGTGGAGGTAGAACTAGGATTAGTTTGGTGCCCCCATGCCTACTGATGATTCTGGGATTTTGACCCAACTGGACAGGCTGCCAAAAAGTGTCCCTTCAGACCACAGTAGATGCATTCACCTTGTGCAGAAAAGAGTGTGAGGGGTGGTCCGATCAGTTGGTAATACCAGATAGCTGGAGTGAAGGAAGGGAAGGCCAAGAGTGAGCAGAGGCTGAGAAGAAACAAACTTCTCTCTGTTTATCTAAACAGATGGCAAGGGAAGCAAAGGAGTTTAGATTAAGGTTGTCATCTCAGGTTGCCAGTTCATCTTTCAGTTATTCACTCAATCCTTTCAGAAAGACCCCCTTCAGAGCTTCAGAGCTCAGAGCAGATCTTTGTAGCATGAGTCCACAGTGTAGGTCCAAAACTCTATTGAGTATTCAGCAACAGTCCTGTTCCACTGTCTAAGACTCAGTAAGCGGTTAGAAACGTCACCAAAGTGATCAGGGTGATCAAAAACAGTCTGCTGGACATCTGAACCAGGAAATGCAGGCAGCAAGGCAAGATGGAGAACCTGGGACACAAGAAAAAGAATGTTAGGATCGCAAATAGAAAAAACCTAGAAAATTGCAAATGGCCTGAATGTCTGCTACATACATGGCTGTACAATCTGGCAATGTCTGAAGGAATGAGCCAGGGTTTAAATACTGGAGTCTTGTGGAGTTTACTGAGGGGAATGTGCTGCAGCTGTGTAGATGGACTGACAGGAGGAAAATGGGTCAACCCTGCCCAGCTCTGCTCAGACATAAACACATTCACATGGAGAGGAAAGACAAAACACAGACACCAGGCAAAACAAGGAGAAGACAGGGACAAATATACAACCCCAACAAATTTACACTGCTCAAAAAAATAAAGGGAACATTTCAACAACACAATGTAACTCCAAGTCAATCACACTTCTGTGAAATCAAATTGTCCACTTAGGAAGCAACACTGATTGACAATTTCACATGCTGTTGTGTAAATGGAATAGACAACAGGTGGAAATTATAGGCAATTAGCAAGACACCCCCAAGGCAGTGTCTCCCAAGGCCGTAGGAGGGCAACAACCCAGCAGCAGGATTGCTACCTCCGCCTTTGTGCAAGGAGGAACGGGAGGAGCACTGCCAGAGCCCTGCAAAATGACCTCCAGCAGGCCACAAATGTGCATGTGAAACAGACTCCATAAGGGTGGTATGAGGGCCCGACGTCCACAGGTGGGGGTTGTGCTTACAGCCCAACACCATTTCCGGATGTTTGGCATTTGCCAGAGAACACCAAGATTGGCAAATTCACCACTGGTGCCCTGTGCTCACAGAGCAGGTTCACACTGAGCACATGTGACAGACGTGACAGAGTCTGGAGGCGCCGTGGAGAACGTTCTGCTGCCTGCAACATCCTCCAGCATGGCCGGTTTGGCAGTGGGTCAGTAACGGTGTGGGGTGGCATTTCTTTGGGGGGGCCGCACAGCCCTCCATGTGCTCGCCAGAGGTAGCCTGACTGCTATTATGTACCAAGATGAGATTCTCAGACCCCTTGTGAGACCATATGCTGGTGTGGTTGGCCCTGGGTTCCTCCTAATGCAAGACAATGCTAGACCTCATGTGGCTGGAGTGTGTCAGCAGTTCCTGCAAGACGAAGGCATTGATGCTATGGACTGGCCCGTCCGTTCCCCAGACCTGAATCCAATTGAGCACATCTGGGACATCAAGTCTCGCTCCATCCACCAACACCACTTTGCACCACAGACTGTCCAGGAGTTGGCGGATGCTTTAGTCCAAGTCTGGGAGGAGATCCCTCAGGAGACCATCCGCCACCTCATCAGGAGCATGCCCAGGCATTGTAGGGAGGTCATACAGGCACGTGGAGGCCACACACACGACTGAGCCTCATTTTGACTTGTTGTAAGGACAATACATCAAAGTTGGATCAGCCTATAGTGTGTTTTTCCACTTTAATTTTGAGTGTGACTCCAAATCCAGACCTCCATGGGTTGAATAAATTTGATTTCCATTGATAATTTTTGTATGATTTTGTTGTCAGCAGATTCAACTATGTAAAGAACAAAGTATTTAATAAAAATATTTCATTCATTCAGATTTAGGATGTGTTATTGTTATTATTATTATTGTGATCCCTTTATTTTTTGAGCAGTGTATATCTGTAGAGAGAGAGAAAGTGAGAGAAAGAGGGAGATAAATTGAATCACTCTGTACTAAGCAATACACTGAATGCTGCTGGGTGTGATAATCTAGATATGAATGTAAATTTATCAGATCCATGATGCTATGGTGTGCCACAGGAATTAATCAAAGGACTCTTATTCCCAATTTATGTGAATGATATGAAACCTGCTGATTATTGTGATCTTTTTCTGTATGATGGAAATTTTTGTTTGTTAGTGACTTATGCATTATTGGCATAGGAAACGTGACTCATCAAGAAATGTCCAAATTAAGTGTATAGCTAGTAGACAATATACTTTCTTTTTACCTCAAAAAGTAAACTTGCTGACACCAGATTTGTCACTGATGTTACAATAATAGACCACACATTAAGTAACTCAGTTAGGTGGGTGGTTAGATCCAAATTAATTTGGCAACTCTATGTATCAAATGTTGTCCCAAAGTCTGTGTAAAATTTCTGAATAGGAAAAATATTCCACAATGAAGTATTAACCCTGCATGTAATTTTTGTTGGCATGTTTTTGGACAGCAGGTTCACTTACAGATAAATACAAAATAGTGGTACTACTGTTCAAAGTTCAAAATAAGATAATATGTATATTATATCTTTGCTAACAGTACCCTAGCATGGGCTGAGCAGTTTGTCTGGTTGTCTTGATTTAAGCCAGGTCATGACCATTATGGAAATAAGTTATTTTAATTGTAAATGTTTTTATTCTTTGTCATACCTCAGTTTTATGTCTGACACCTATATAATAAGGACTTTAGAGTGTATTCCTTTTTTCTTTTTGTCACCACATCGTCTCATCTCATCTTCCTCCACTTTTCTGAATCCGGGTCACAGGGGCAGCAGGCTCAACAGGGAAGCCCAGACTGTTAATTCCCCTGCCACTTCCAACAGTTTCCCAGGCCTCCCTCCATCATGTCCTGGATCTGCCCCGGATCTCCTCCTGGATGGACATGCCTTAAGTAACCCCCCAGCGTGATGTCTAGGAAGCATCCTAACCAGGTGCCCAAACCACCGCAGCTGGCTCCTCTCGATACGAACGAGCAGCCTGACCACCCTGCAGAGGAAACTCATTTCAGGCCGCTTGTATCCACGTTCTTTCTGTCACTACCCACAGCTCATGACCATAGGTGAGGGTTGGAATGTACCGGTAAATCGAGAGCTTCGCCTTCTGGCTCAACTCTCTCTTCACCATGACAGACCAGTACAGCATCTGCATCACAGCAGGTGCTGCTCTGATTCACCTCTCAATCTCCTGCTCCATTTTATGCTCACGTGTGAACAAGACCTCGAGATACTTAAACTCAGCAACTTTCCTCCAACCCGAAGTGGGCAATCCACCCTTTTCTGGCTGAGAACCGTGGCCTTGGATTTAGAGGTGCTGCTTTTCTTCCCAGCCTCTATATGTGGAACACACCCTCTGGTCCTCTTTTTTGAAAATGGGGACTGCCTCCTCAGTTTTCCACTCCAAGGGCACTGCCCTCGATGACCACACAATGACACAATGAAAGACATTCCATGTCCCAACAGCTAGCTTCACCAACCGCGGATCGAACCGCCAAGGTCTCTGCCTTTGTCTGTCACCCAGTCCACACTGGACCGGTCCCCTTTGACTCCTCCTGCAGGTGGTGGGCCCACTGGAGGACAGACCCATGACCTTGCTTTGGGCTGGGCCCAGCCGGGCCCCATAGGTGAAAGCGTTCACAAACAGGCCTCTTCCTCGGGCCATTTCCCAAGGTCTGGCACCAGGGCGGGGTCCAGGCAGGGTACACTTGTCCTTGGCTTTGCTTTCATAGAGGTCTATGTGAACTGTGCTTTGTCTCACCCTTCGACCAAGAATAGTTTGTCTTGGGAGATCCTACCATAGGCAAACATCCCTTGACGACATAGCTCCTGGGATCATAACGGCACTCAAACCCATTTCGAAAAGGTGGCAGTTCATGGAGTCTCTCAACATCATTTCACTTAATTTAATTTGATTTGTTTTGAACCGTCAGTTACTCTATGCCCTTCAATGAAATAGTAAACTATGACTATAGTGACTATAGTCACTATATAGTGTATAAATTTGACCATTAAAATTGGACGCAGTTTGGCTGATTGGAAATAGTGACCTATTACCAACTCATGAGATCTTTATTCTTTGCTGTTTTAAAAACAAGGAGACTGAATGAAAGAGACATCCACATGCTTAAATCTGTGCAAAAAGTGGAAACAGTATTGCTGAAGAAATACAAAATTAATTTCTTATCAATTTATTTATTTATCATTATTACAACTAAATAGATTTTTTTTCTTAAATTTCACAGGCACAATGGGTCACTGGCTAGTGGGGATAAGGGTCGCAGAAGAAGTCGTCTGGCCCTCTATAAGAGACCTAAAGCCAACGGTGTCAAACCTGATGTTATCCATAATGTTTCAACTCCTCTGGTGTCAAAGGTAAGAAGTGCGGATAATTACTGTTTAGTTTTGTCATTCAATTAGAAGTGGATGTCAGATGCTGTCCCTGACCCAAGCAGAAAGGAACCTATGAGTCTATGTAGGGCGGCACGGTGGTGCAGTGGTTAGCACTGTCGCCTCATAGCAAGAGGGTTCCAGGTTCGAATCCCGGTCTGGGCCCTTCTATGTGGAGTTTGCATGTTCTCCCTGTGCCTGCGTGGGTTTTCTCCGGGTTCTCCGGCTTCCTCCCACAATACCAAAAACATGCACATTAGGTTAATTGGCTACTCTAAATTGCCCCCTATGTACTAGATAAAAGATATAAAGTATTTATAAAGTGACAGTTTCTTCTGTAACAACAGCACATCAATTTGAAAACTGGAAGTATATTAGGAAATATATTAAAGAAATTAACACAGTGGTAAACTAAATGATAGATAGATAGATAGATAGATACTTTATTGATCCTGCAGGAAATTCAAGTAAACAGTAGTAATAATAGTAGTTTTAATAAATTCACTTTTAACATCATCTTGTAAGTTGAGTACTGTTGAAGTATTCATTGCAGGTGTCTGCAAATGAGAAATAAACATTGATTTTAATTTTACATTTCTCTAATGGTTGGTGGCCCAGTGCTGTTTAAATAATGTGAAGATGAACTCACCAAACTGTTTATTTTAATGTATTCTCTTGTCTAAACTCTTTTATTTTCAAAGTGAAAATTGTTAATTAAAAGATAATGAAAGTGATGAGTTAGAATAAGCAGCCACTGGCAGTTTGAACCACCACAATATTAAAATCAAAAATCAACCTTGAAAACTCATATTAGCAGGATCATCTTTGTGATTATATTTTCTTTTATCTACATAAAAAAATAAAATGGTTTGCCAAGCATCATCAGTAGATAAAATTTGATTAATTTATTTATCCAGTATATCTGCAGATGATCATATATCTGAAGCACTAATAATGTTCCCATCAGCCTTACCTGTACTTTGTGTTTAGTGCTGTTTACCAAATGTTAGCATGATAACTGACTTGCTGATATATCAGTTAGCTCAGCCAACAATTCAGTTTCAGTCTGTAAGGGGCTCACACAGATCACAAACTACAAACCTGAAGCCCCCTACTCCATTAATGATCTGTGCCTCTTTAACCCTCTGAAGTCATGTATACTTGTCAGTTGTTGACTATTTTTGATTCTAATTTTATATTTCAACTTAGAATTTTTTTTTATCTTGCCATTTTGGAATCATTTTTCATCAGCACAAGCTCACAAGTGTGATTTACTGTTGTTTTTTTCATTTTGACATACTGTATTGACACACTGGACCTAAAATCACACAAAACTCTAAAATCCGACTGGGGAAAATGCGCTGAAATGCGCTGAATGAAGTGCGCTCAATGCGCTGGTGTTTACTGCGTCTTCTTGCATAAAATGCGCGCCCCAAACGCGCACCAAACGTGATGGCAATGGTCATGAAAAAAACAGTGCGTATATTTTTTATCATAACTCGGGTTTTACTTGACATATTAACAAAATTTAAAAACTGGTATATAGTTTGAAGTGCCCACTTTCGACACAAAAAAAACTGAGATTCAGCGAGGCTGCGTCTTGCAGCTACGTCGTCTTAAAGTGGTCTTGTGATAAGGACGCGCCGGCGCGTCTGTCGACTCCTGAGGGTTAATGAAATGAATGAGTCATCATCGTTTTGAAAGACAATGGGACACTTGTGATGGCTCCAGCCCACAAGCTTTACATCAACAACTTCAGAAGGTGTATACGCCTCCCCACAACTGCCCCCCTCAACCACAGCCACCACTACTGGCCCCCACCCCTCTACTACTCTCCATTCTGGAAAGGGACGTTAACAAGCTTTACCAAAGGCAGAACCCCTGCAAAGCACACCTGACTCTGTCTCATGATCTATCTTGAAGCACTGTGCTGATCAGCTGTCATTTATATTTCTCTGGAGACAGGCCACATGCTGCTTCAATAGCTCCATCATCAACCATCCATCCATCCATTTTCTATACCGCTTTATCCGTCAGGGTCGCGGGGGAGCTGGAGCCTATCCCAGCTGACTACGGGCGAGAGGCGGGGTACACCCTGGACTGGTCGCCAGTCAATCGCAGGACCAACACACAAAGACAGACAACCACACACTCTCACACTCACACCTAGGGGCAATTTGTAGTAGCCAATTAACCTAATGTGCATGTTTTTGGTATTGTGGGAGGAAGCCGGAGTACCCGGAGAAAACCCACACAGGCACAGGGAGAACATGCAAACTCCACATAGAAGGGCCCAGACCGGGATTCGAACCTGGAACCCTCTTGCTATGAGGCGACAGTGCTAACCACTGCACCACCGCGCCGCCCTCCATCATCAGACACCCATGCCAGGACACTGTTTGTAGACTTCAGCTCTGTCTCTTTTCCCAAATGAGTGTGTCTGCAGCCAAGCACACCCTGACTTCTTCTCAGACACTAGGCAGCACATGAAGCTGCCGCAGCTGAAGAAGTTTAGCCCGGTGAAGACAGTGATGGTGCATTTCTACACCATCCTCATCTGTTACATCACCGTCAGGTACACTGCTTCCTCTGCCAAGGTCAAGGACAGACTGCAGTGTACCATTGCTATCGCTGGAATCAGCCATCTCTCCACTAACTGTGTTCCTCCAGGACCCAAAGGCGTGCACATAAGATTGTGGTCAACCCCGCCCAACCAAATACAAACTCTCTGAGATGCTTCCTTCAGATAGAAGGCTGTGCTTCTGCTCCAGCAGGACCAAAACACCACAAAAACACTTCCTTCCTGACTGCAGCTGGCCTCATCAACAAAACCAGAGATGCCCACTGACACTAATTCTCACCCTGATCTTCTTAAAGCACTGCTGTCTTGTTCTTAAAATGTATTGTAAATACGGTCTGAATTACCATTTATATTGTAAAAAAAACAAACAAATAGTACCTTGACATCATTACGATCTCTCTATTATAACAATGCATCTGCTGATAAAATGATATCAGCCTTTATAAATTATAAATGGCATTGTCCATCCAGAACAGGAAATGTCATCTGGGTACATTTTTCTAAAGGCCAGACCTTCAGCTCTCCTTGTCACGTGACCCTGATAATGTCTTTTCCATTGGCAGGCACTCAGCAACAAAAGCCAGCACAGCATCTCCTACACACTGTCACGGAGCCACTCTGTCATTGTGGAGTACACCCATGACACCAACACAGACATGTTTCAGGTCAGTGTTTGCACACACACACTCACATGTACATACACATGCCATGCACACTCAGCATTTTAACTGTGTGACCTACCACAGAGATAGGATGTGAAAAGGCATACCGACTGCAAAAACATTAAGAAAAAAAAAAAAATCAAAAGTACCATAAATATATAAGAGAACCAAGCCAAGCTAATTGTGGCCAGTAACCACATCCACATTTAAATTAGTACTGGTTTAAATGTGACAGCTAATAAGATAAACAGCTGTTGTTATCCTAAAAATACTAGCAGTAATTATCAGCAACTGAACCATGTTCATGTCAATCATTTAAACACAGGCCTTTCTATATTGTGAAAGTAGATCATAGTCATGTTATATTTTTGTGTTCTGGCTGCATCTAGTTTCTTCCATCTACATCACAAGCCTTTAAAAAAATACTGTTAAAGTAGCCGTATACAAGAGAAACAATAATACCAGAAGCACTGGAGCTGTAGGTAATGATAATGATGCATCGTGGGAGATTCCCTTGGCAGTCTAAGCCTATAGCAGCATAACTAGGGGCCAGCCTAGGCCTGCCCTAACTATAAGCTTTATCAAAGAGGAAAGTTTTAAATCTACTCTTAAACGTAGAGAGGGTGTCTGTCTTCCGGACCGAAGCCAGAAGATGGTTCCACAGTAGAGGAGCTCTGGTTCCTGATCTACTTTTGAAGACTCTAGGAACCACAAGTAACCCCACATCTTAGGAACATAAAGCTCTGGTGGGATAATAGGGTAGTGTCAACTCTTTAAGATATGATGGCATCTGGCCGTTCAGAATTATATAACAAAGCATTAGTTCAACATTTTGGAAATTACACTTATTTGATCTCTTGCCAAGAGATAGATGAGAAGAAAGATACCAATCCCATGTTCATGTAGTAAATATGAAGTTACAGCCAGTAGTATGGTATGGTGTATGGTGAACGAGCTTGGCTAGCTCTCTCCATAGGTAACAAATTCCAACTATTAACAGCTTTACTAACATGTTAAATCTCACTTGTTTAATCCTTACCAAAAAAGTGTAAAAATGTCAGTCAGCCAGATTATTTCTTGGCAGTATTCAGGCAACCTGCCAAGACTCGAGGAATTAATGGTCCTTACTGTCAATCTGTAGTAGGCTATTTTCACGTTAAAATGTCTATAAACAACTTAACTGAAATTTGTAATGTTATTCAAGCTAATCGCGGGTCTCCTTTGATTGCCTGTTGCTATAACTTCCAGGAGAGAGCCAGAGAATAAGGATTTTTTCTTTTCTCTGAACATTTCTCACCTGAGTCATGTCAGATAGATGGGGTTGTTTGTTAATGAAGACAACATCTCCCATGATCCTATGCTATCTATGAGATGTTTTTAGTGAGAGACCCCTGGTGGCAGAAATTACATTGTGTGTAGTAAAAGATATTTTTCAAAGATTTCAGTTTGGAGTAATAAAGGACCTGCATGTCCCCAGTAACTGAGATTTTATGGATTCAATGTCCAGTCTGAAACACAAAGTGAGCATTTGTCTCCGCTGTATGCCTGAAATATGTAGTTTTCTATTGTAAGATCACAGGATTATAATTACTGTGTGGGCAATTACTTGATTATTCAAATTTCTGTTTGTTTTTGAATTAAATGAGATATATTTTTTTAATGGGTGTGCTTTGGAAGTGCTGATGGGTACATTTTTGTACTTTGGCCAGAGCCAAGCAAGCTGTTTCTTCCAGCCTAAGCTAGGCTAACCATGTCCTATCTCTGTACTGAATGCACTGCTATAAGACTGATATGTCTTCTCAACTGTCTTCATGAAGAAAACCAATAAGTGCATTTCCCAAAATGGTGAACTACTCCTTTAAGGTGTCTTTCAGATTTTAATAATTTGTAAAAAAAAAAAAAAAAAAAAGTAACTGTGACAGCAACCTGTGAAGTTAAAGAACAAAACACAGCAGGCACATATGCACATTTCTGTGTGAGTGCAAAGGTAACTGTGCAGATTTGCAGATTTGTCGAGAATACCACGTCAGCAAAAGAGAGAGCAGCGCAGTGAGGGCCTCAGAGAGAAACAGAGGGAGGGAATCAAGAAATATCAGCAAGAAGGAGGGAGACAAAAGACCGAGGAGATGAAATGTACTAGGGAAGATGAGTCAGACTTGTCTGCTCTCACTAGCTCAGCAGCAGTCTTTTCCCAACCACATTCACTCATCATCAAGGAGAACCATACAAAGCAATGACTCCAGCAGACAGAATCAACAGGATTCCAGTCCAGTCATCCACATATCTGGTCAGACCAACTTTACAACACACTTTCCTCACTTTCCTCTAGTGGTATCTGACCATAAAGGTAGTTTTAGTGTTTTTGTCCACATGTGGACATACATTTGTATCAGAGACAGATAGATGTTGGATATCTGTCTCCACCCAGGTACACCCAGAAGTGAATGTATTTCATATTGTTCTGCATAATACTGGATGGCACTGCTTCTTTCACTGCTTCCTTCACATGTAAATTCACTCTTTGGAAGTAGGGGCAGTTGGGCAGGTAGGGACACTCTGTGGCAGGGAGGCCATATTTTCTTGGGAAATGCTTGGTTAGTTGTTACAACAGGTCAGTGGCAGTAAATCTGTTTTTTGCTTTGTTGTTTTTCATTCATTGCATGTCATTAACTGCTTGGAGGTGACGTTTTAGCCATGTCTAAATAAAAAGGAACAAAATTACACTCTTTACTAATAATTACTTTTAAAGTAATTTATAACAACAACCATAAACAATAATAAAATAAGAATTCTTCTTTTATTATTCCTAAAAATATTAACAACGCATGTAATGTACTTAGTAAATAAAAAATAAAAATACGAGAAAAATACAGCTACAGCTCTAAACACCAGCAGAGTGATGTAGATGGCAGTAACTACTGTAAAAAATAAAACCAAATCTTTTTGATTTGACTATTTACCACTGTGCAAGTGTGAAAATATGATTTCTGTTGTTTAGGTGAGCCAACCTATTAAGTACAAACAATATTATGCTTAAGTATTGTTCATTATTGAAGATATTGATCCCTCTCTCTCGGTTCTCTCAGATTGGCCGGTCCACAGAAAGCATGATCGACTTTGTAGTGACGGACACAGCAGGCAGCAGCAGTGGCCAGAGTGGCGGTGCTGCAGGGGAGGGTGGTGGCGGAGGCCAGTCAGCCCAGAGCACCATCTCCCGCTACGCCTGCCGTATTATGTGTGAACGGAGTGCGCCCTACACGGCCCGCATCTACGCCGCTGGCTTCGACTCCTCCAAGAACATCTTCCTGGGGGTGAGTGATCTCCTTTGTGATTGCCAGGCTTCTTCTGGTAGTCTACATAGGGATTGGTAACCATGACAACCACGGTGAAAGTGACAGCAGGGACAGTGCTGTGCCACCCACGGGTGACATCATAGCTGTGAGGATGGGTGTTTGCACATTTAGCACATGTGACCTGGCCTGAGGAAGCATGGGAGGGGAAGCAGCAGTGTTCTCCACGTGTGGGTGTGTGTGTGTGTGTGTGTGGTAGGGAGTTGTTGGTGGTGTTAGTCATGTGTGTTATGAAAGTGCTGGGGCTGTAATGTAGTTCTTCTGGTCGCATGTTTGTGTCCAAAGCTATTGGAGAGATATGTGTCTGGTTACATAACCAGTCAGTGAACATGCTACATATTATAACATTCAATAAATCAGTATTGGAGCTTTTAATTTACTTTCCTAGTTTTACTTTTCAGTTATGGTTATATTGTACTTGACTTTGAGGTCTACACAGAAGAAAATAACACCGGAGTATCCCAGCACACCAAAATCAAGTTGTCCTAATGGCATAAATGATTTATAGAAACTAACTTTATTGATGCCGAGGAGGAAAATTGGATTGGTTGCCCAAACACAGGTCAAACTGGTCACAACAGACAACTTTTGCCTAAACTGTTGGCTTGTATACGACCTGTTCTCTTGTTTCTCACCATCTCTCACATTTGGAGTTATATTTAATCTCCCTCCCAGGTCTTTCATGTGTACAATACTGTCATAAGCAGTCTAGGCTACTAAAATAAAACCCAAAGTGTAATTAACCATAGTTTTCATGTTCATTAATGCTGCACAGTACATACACAATCGAGCCACCAGCAGTCCTCGTCTGCATGCTGTCTTACTGTATCTCCAGCTACAGGCAATTTATTAAAGTTAACCCTGAGCTTAGCCCATTTGAATATTGAAATGGAACATAAAACATGTCATTTTTTTCCAAATTAACCAACCATTATTATTTTTCCCCTCTGCTGTACATTTATTTTTCCATCCCCAGTCAGCAGAGCCTTCTTTAAAATATTTTAAAGATTTGAAGGCTTTCAAACCACTGCAGATTCTGCTAGGTTGAGGCGGTCTAAAACGTGACATCTGGGTACACAAAGCCATGCAAACCAATAATAGCCCTTTCTTATGACAGCATGACTTCAACCCATGCAAGATTCATCAGGACCCCCGACAACCAGGTCAGCAGTCAGACAGATAACGTCAGCAGCCAGTTCTGAACACACACAAACACACTCGCACACACACATGCGCGCACATACATCACGACTGAGACTTGTATAAGTCTCCCCTCAGCCATCAGGACTACATTTACAATTTAAATGTGGTTCACCTCCGAACTGTATGCAGTACACATAACATTGTCATTGCGTCATTGATAAAAAATGATATAAAGGATGACCTTAATTTAGTAATCCTTAAGATTTCCTTTACATGAGACCCCATATTTGATGCTGTGTATGGTCAGCATGATTTCATTATAGCCATTTACTACATTTGCACTCTGTATTTACATCTTTCATTTGGAGTATCAAATCAAAATAAGGAGTCTTATGGTTACACTGGATATTTAGGTGCTGAATGTTCCAGTGTTTTTACCAAGCTGGTCTCTAACTGTGTCTGCCTGGTGTTCAGTGTTTTTGTTTTGTTTTGTGCTTTTTGTTTTTAAATGAAGAAATTTGCTGTTTCATTCCATGAGAGCTAATTTGTGTTCATAATACATCCTTGCTGTCTCTCAGGGATGAGTTTATTCAGAGGCGTGGGTGTATCTCTGTGTTTAGTCACTACAGTAGTCATTCTGTACTGTGCTAAATATAGCAGCAAAGAAAAGCAGCGTTGGCTGTTTTTCTAGCCAGCCACCTCTGACATCCACCTCCACTATCATCCCTCTGTGCCTCCTCATCATTCCCCTCACTTTAAGTCTGCCGGTTCTGTGTGTGTGTTTGTGTGTGTGTGTGTGTGTGTGTGTGTGTGTGTGTGTGGGCGGAGCGGTTTTCAGGAGCGGGCTGCCAAATGGAGGACATCGGATGGCTTGATGGATGGGCTGACCACCAATGGGGTACTGGTGATGCACCCAGCAGGGGAATTTGTGTCTGAGCCGGCTCCGGGTGTCTGGAGGGAAATCTCAGTCTGTGGAAACGTCTTTGCCCTGAGGGAAACTCGCTCAGCTCAACAAAGGGGAAAACTGGTAAGATGAATGGGGGTTATGGGAAAATTAGTCCAATGTTTATTTTTAGATCAGTGTCCCTTTTCCTTATTGGTGCTTTTTTAATTTTGAACTAAAATAATCACTAATACCAAAATAAACATTTTATTTATTGTTGCTTTAGTAAAATGTAGCGTGTTTTTTAATGAAACCCCCCTCTCTTGACAATGGAGTCCTTATTTTCTACACAACTAAGTTCCAGTCTACTTTGGAGTGTATTTCCTTGCTAGGCCAGGACATGCACATGAATTGGAATGCCAGAAAAGAAAGGAGAAGAAAAAATAATAATGCAAATATAATGAACAATTTTTTTTCATTCACCTCAAAGAACTTATTCTCAATCAGTCTGTGGAGGCAAACAATAGCCAGAAAGCAAACAATACACAAAAATAACCAAGAGGTAGCTAGCATCAGTAAAGCAGTCACCACCACCTGTCAGAAAGAAGATGATGGCAATAATGGCAAAGAAGTTTTGCATGTATTTTTGTAGGAGAGCATGCATGCGAGCATATGTTAATTCAATTCAAGTTATTTATATAGCACCAAATCACGATGAAAGTTATCTCAAAAGTTATCTCGACACTTTCCAAATGTCAGCAAAGAGCAGGTCTTTACCATACTCGTAAATCTAGCCTTGAATATAGAGACTCATCTTTCAGTATATTTCATTGATATGAATAAAGCAGATATGAGAAGGGCCCTATCCGTTTCCATATTTCTGTGGGTGTATCTGCAGCTAGCTGATGATTTTTAAACATTTTTTTTTAAATCAATTTGCACCCCTTCATATTTTCTGTCTTGGCTTGAGACATCTTTCGTACTGTGGGATTCCCAGTCACCACCCACGGCTGAAATGACTGGTCTGATCATTTAAGAGTCTGAAATTGTATTGATGGGTTGACATCTAGTCATGGTAATATGTGTGTGTGTGTGTGTGGTTTCTGGAAACAGAATAATAATAAAAATATAAAGAATAAGAATACAACACAATCTGCAATGTCATTATCGCAATTAGCTGTGAGACTACAGTGTTGCTCACACTAAATGTCTCATAATACTGTCAAGCAAAAACCCGTTTCGGGACTTAACGAGGTTAACAACTACAACTGCAACTGAGTTCAGCAGTCTTCACGGGATGTACCACTTTAAGAGAGGGACTGGAACATACCACTCTTACGATGGGAGGAAATAGTCTAATATGGATTGTCCTTTGTAACAACACAGTTACCATTAACATGTGGATATCTTCACATGATAAAAAATTTGATCACACCTTTTATTTTGGAAACATTCACCTTCAAGTTCTTGGCTACCTTTATGATTAGAAATCAACCCGCTAATGTGTTGTCAAACACAAAGTTAAGCAGCTTAACAGACAAGGAGTGGGACATACAGTCAGCTGTGGAAAGTGATGTCAATCACTTGCCTCCACCTGACACAGGGGCTTTTGTCAACCCAACCTGATAGGTAGAGTAGAGCTTTAAGCAATAAAAAGAATCCTTACAAGAGTGACAGATGCCTCTAGCTACTGAAATACAAGCACATCCATGGAAGTGAGTGGAAGAGTTTGGTGGCCATTTCCATAGTAACTGATTAAAAAAATCTCTGGGAACACATCAAAAAAAGACAAATAATAATGTTTTAGAATATTCCTGTTAATAGATGATGGAAACACAAACTGATTTACATTGTATTTGGTTTAAAAAATGTTTAATCCTTACCTGACCGATTTGCAGACATACTGCTGGTCATGGTCTTTACAGGAAGCCACTTACAATTGAAGGGTGTCAACTGTGTGAACCATATCAAGTTGAGCACAGGACCATTGTGTGGCTGTTTGGAGAGGGAATGCCAGAATATTCCCTTGTATAGGCTGTACCAGTCCAGTGCCAAGTGTTCCCAGTTCAATAAACCCCACCAGTATATAAATAAATTACCATTTCCTCTGTCCTGACAGCCCACTGCTGAAAACGGATATCTTCTTATCTTTCCCCTGCTACTTTTCCATCTCTTCTCCTTTCAAGGTTGAAAATGAGTCAAACACGCTCCAGGACGGTTCTCTGATTGATCTGTGTGGGGCTACCCTGCTGTGGAGGACCCCTGCCGGACTGCGTCATACCCCCACCCTAAAACAGCTGGAGTCCCTTCGCCAGGAACTGAATGCCGCCCGGCCCCAGTGTCCTGTGGGCTTCAACACCCTTGCCTTCCCCAGTCTGGCCCAGCGTGAGATTGTTGACAAGAAACAGCCCTGGGTCTACGTCAATTGTGGCCATGTACATGGCTACCACAACTGGGGCTACCGCAAGGACAAGGGTCCTGCTGGGCCTGGAGGTACAGCACCAGCCAGCACTGGGGAGAGGGAGTGCCCTATGTGCCGGCGAGTGGGCCCCTATGTGCCGCTGTGGCTGGGCTGCGAGGGAGGATTGTACCTAGATGCCGGGCCGCCCACTCACGCTTTCTGCCCCTGCGGCCATGTATGTTCAGAAAAGACAGTGGTGGGGTGGAGCCAGATCCCGTTACCCCATGGCACCCATGCCTTCCATGCTGCTTGTCCTTTCTGTGGTACCTGGTTGACAGGGGAGCAAGGCCACATCAAACTCATCTTCCAGGGGCCGGTCGACTGAAGCTCCAAACTGGGAGCCACTCAGCGGAAAATGATGGTCGACTTGACAGAGATGGATATGCTGAATAAAGACTGCTAGAACAAAAATCTGAACACTCAAGTGTGGGATCAAAGAGAAGGCACTGATGACAAATATAAGAAAAAGACTGTTGACATGATGCAATAGTATATTGCCAAGGCTGCAAATGGAATGTGAGGTGTATGGAGAATATGTAAATAAACTGTGTTGAAATGAACTCACATGTCCTGACCATTTGTTCTCCTTTTTAAGCAGGGGCTTAATCTCAAACATAACGTATTCACCAAGTTTGTTTCTGATATCTCAGAGTATGATGGCATCTCTGAAAAAGAAGGGGCAAGAAACAAGAGAATCAGACATGTTGGAGGCCAACTTCAGTGTTAGACCGTACATAAGATAAATAAAATGGGGTTCCACTCGAAGAAAAACAGCTTCATAGACCTTGCAACTCTGCACATCAAACAGTCTGATTGATTTATCCAACTCCCTGTTGGTAGGCAGATTCAAAACAGGAACATTTTTGTGTACAGTTGGTATTAGTATATTAGTAAGTCTGTGCAGCTGTAAGAATTTTCTTGGGTGTTTTTTTTTGCCTGCATGCAGGTGGAGAAGCAAGTTCTCTGACCAGTTCAATGTGATGCCGTTGCATATGCACACCATTTTCTCAGACATCACAAGTGCACTCAAATGATTTTGATAATCTGTTGGCTAGTTTATAGATTGGCTGACTGGCCCTTGTTTCTTGACCCATAAGACTTTTTGTAGTACTGTCCCTGTGTTCCTGTGTCTTAGCAATAGACTTACTTAAGTATACTTAACAACTATAATGTAATTATACTGGTATAAACATAATTATCCTCTGTACCTGCACAGCCTCAACATTCTGGGAGGCTTCTTTGTCTGTTCCATATGTGTTAACACTCTAGGTTTGCATGTTGCTGGACGAATAATGACACCTCAGTCTATGAGAAGCTTTCTCTCTCTGTAGTTTCAGCCAGCATGCAGACTACACTGTGGTAAGCTGCAGACTCCACAGAATGTCTCTAAGCCTTGCTCCCAGTTTGCAGCGCCCCCATTGTGCTAAAAATAGCTCAAGGTCACCACGCAACCCTGTGCCTTCCCACCAGGAGAGAGAGGGGAGGAGTGAGACAGAGAGGAGAGCGACAGGGCAGCTTTGTCATCAGGAGAGCTACACATCACCTGTTCAACACCTAAAGAAATGCTGAATAAACAGTGACAAAGCCTTCACTTTGTCCAGATTCAAGAACCACAGAAGGATGTTCCACATGCAACACCTTTACATTTATCTTCAATTTAACAGTTAAATGTAGGGACTTTGGGTTGCATGAGCAGATAGTGCTTTTATCTTACTATGTAATATCACTGCTGAAAAAGTCTCACTGCATGGTGGAAGCAGAGGACAGCTGCAATTCCACCCAGAGCTGCTGCAGGGTTTTTATATCCATACCAGAGCCTGATTCTGAACAACTGGCTTTGTCAGATATCCTTTAATTTGATTGACATAGTGATGCCTGCACATACAAATGATCTCCTTGGTGTGAGTGGTTATTTAAAGGTCTCCATTGAGAGGAACAGGGATACTCATCAAGGCAGAGGAGGTCTACAGTATGTCAGCCAGGGAAATTGATGTTGGGGAGGGACTTCCCTTTTGACAATTAGAAACATTATTGGGTGAGATTGATCCTAAAAGTTTTGGTGGCTCCCCTGACCTTTCCTCTAGTCCCACATCCAGGACAAAAATTGAATTTGCTCACAAGAAATATTGATATGTAGTGGAACTTGACATCAGAGTTTCTGTTTATCCTCGAAACTCTGCTTTCAAAACTGCCTTTGCTTATGCCACCACTAAGAGTCACTAAAATCTCCAAATTTGATACCTTTGCTTTGAAGGAGCAATCGAGTTGAATTGAGTTAATGAGACAGATTTTAAAAAGAACAGTCAAAATGGAAAGGCCGACATACCCCGACAAGCTCCAAAAATGCTGAGGCCTGTGCTTCCCATTTCATTAAACCCCTGCTTGGTAAGCACACACATCTTTCACATTCCACATTGTCACTTTCTTTGGAACACGGCCATGTTTAGATCTCATTGGCCTCCTCTACAAAACTGTTGCTGGACAATTATATATCACTTTAAGAAGTATAGCTATTTCTGGCTGTGCTTTATGAATAGAAAATATTTTTAATTAAAACTACTCACTAGGAGATCTGTGAATTACTCAGAGAAACTAGATTAATTTTAAGAGAAACTAGAAACTAGATTAGGCAGAAACAACACTGCCAAAGTAGTGACATGTAGTTGACGTAAAGATCACAATGTCCATCATGTATTTTTGTCTAACACAATACATATGTATTTCTTTGTGTGTGTGTGTGTCATATTAGCACTGTTGTCACTGTACTGCTACAGGGTGAATAGTGGAATTCACACAAGCATGTAAGACATGAAGAACCTGCAGCACAGGCCTGTCAGGGAATGTCTGTGGGGCACAGACTTCAGGCGGTCAATAACTGAAAACAATTTTCAGCTAAATGTTCAGTATAAATGAATAGCAATGGCAAAGTTGTTTTCTTTTTAATATTTTATATTGGATTTTCTTACATTAATCTGACAAATTAATAAGGGGCCCTCCACAGGTTTAGCATTTAAAGCATTGGTAAGTACTCACAGACAACACTACTCAAGTCAGAGAAAACAACCATGATGATGTTATACTGATGACATAGTTTATCTTGGCTTGGGCTTTAAAGTTACATTTTATAGCTTTTGTACCATTTGTATAGTCTCTTTTATTTTTTTTTATATATATAAATATATATATGTTGTTATATTTGTTCATATATGTATGCTAACTTGTCTAACTATGTCCCCTAACTTTATAAATTGGTGGTGTGACCCTTTAATTCAATTAAATTCAATTCAGTTTATGTATATAGTACCAATTAACAACAGACATTATCTCGCAACACTTTCCAGTTAGAACAGGTCTAGACCAAACTCTTTAATTAAATTTTGTAAAACAGAGAACCCAACATTCCCCCATGAGCAAGCACTTGGTGAAAGTGGTTTGAAAAAACTGCCTTTTAGAAGGCAGAAACCTTGGAGCAGAGCCTGGTGGGCGGCCATCTGCCTTGACCGGTTGGACTGGGTCAAAGTAGTAGCTGTAGTCATAGTAGTAATAGCATTAGAATAAATCATGATTAAACAGGTTTCAAGCAGGACCACAGCAGCAGGTCCAACCACAATCCATGAGAACCTGCGAGACAAGAAGGCACAAGGACTACAGGGAAGAAGTTGAGTTAGTAACATGCATTAACAGGACATAAATGTGTGCAGAAGAAGAGGGAGAGGAAGAGAGAGCTCAGTGCATTGTGGCAGATCCCCCAGCAGTCTAAACCTATAGCAGCATTAGTAGGGCCTAGCCTAGGCCCTAACTATAAGCGTTATCAAACAGGAAAGTTTTAAGTCTACTCTTAAACGTAGAGAGGGTGTCCGCCTCCCGGACCGAAACCGGAAGATGGTTCCACAGTAGAGGAACTTGATAACAAAAGGTTCTGGTTCCCGATCTACTTTTGAAGAACCACAAGTAACCCTGCATCTTGATGCAACGTAAAGGTCTAGTGGGATAATAGCGTGCTATCAACTCTTTAAGATATGATGGTGTCTGGCCGTTCAGGCATTTATATGTGAGAAGAATTTTAAACTCTATCCTGGATTTTACATGAAGACAATGTAGAGAAGCCAGTACGGGAGAAATATGATCTCTAATGCTGGTTCTTGAGAGTAATTGTGCAGCAACGTTCTGGATTAGCTGGAGAGTTTTTAGAGACTTATTGGGGCAACTTGACAAAAGGGAGTAATAATTATTCAGCCTGGAAGTATTAAATGCATGGACTAATTTTTCTGCATCTTTCTGCCTCAGAATGTGCCTAATTTTTGCAATATTGCAGAACAATAACTTCGGTTTTGTCTGAATGTAGATGTAGAAAATTGCAAGCCTTTAAGTCATTATGTCTCTAAGACATACCTGAAGGTTGGCTAGCTGATTTTATTTCATCTGGTTTCATTGACGAGTATAATTGTGTGTCATCTGCATAACAGTGAAAATGTATGGAGTGTTTCTTAATAATATCACTGATATCCCTTATGATTAACCAAAAAATGCATCTGACTTGTAGAGACAAAGAACATCATATTAATTTGAAAATGTTTGAAACACACGCTGATCATTTAAGTACTGACTCTTTGTATAATTACATTTGAGATTTGAAATTTGACATTTACAGTCTAAGCCAAAAGCAAGAAAATTCTGTAACTTTTTTCAGATTCCACCTAAAATATTTATCTTCTGTTATTCTTATTTTTCCTTAATCTCAGTCAGACAAGTTTGATTTCTGATGTCAAACAGCTTGGGCTATACATATGTTACAGCATACAGTATATAGCATATACACTGACTAGGCAATGAAAAAGCTTACCCTTGAGATTTATTCATATTCTTAAAGTCAAACATTAATTTCAGTCCCTCTCCACTGCAATTTTTGTACAGTCTCTCATCCTTCAGGAACCCTTTATATGTGTATTAAGTAACAACAACAAAGTCATTCTCATGTTAATGTTGATTTTTTTTTCATCATTTTATTATATAGATATTTATAATATGTACAGAAAAAACATGATCAAACTCAGCAGGGTGACAGCACCAAAGTGAACAAGCCAACAGAAAAAAAGGACAGAAGGTGACTGACCAACAAGCCTCTGCCAGGAGCCTTTTCCTAACAAACATCTAGTGAGTGCCTTTATTAAGCCACTAAACAGCGATGAACAAGTGTGCAAATGACATGGAAAATACCCCCCTTTAACCCAAATGAATACAAAAAGTGAACAAAAGAAGAAAAGTCAAGTGTTGTTTCTTCAGAATCACATTCATAAGCAAAATCCCCACCCAACATCAGAATCCCCACCCAACCCAGTGTCCCCTCATACTTCAAAGGACTAGACAACACAGTATAGTATTCAATGAATACATTAAAATCAGTAGAATATCAAGACTTACTGAAAGAAAGATTTTTTTTTTAAAGAAAAAAGGAAATCAGTCATCAAACTGCAAAACATCCAGTATATGTGTGTGTATGTGTGCGTGTGTGCGTGTGTGTGTGTGTGTGTGTGTGTGTGAGTGACTGGAGTAAGTTTTGAATGACTGCTTGTTCTGCATCTACTCAGTGAGACTGGCGTGATGCTGGGTGTCCAACTTGTGTCCAAAAAGTTCAGGAATGTTACAAGTGACCCCCCCACACACAAACTCACTCATACACACATGCACTGCGTGTGCACACACACACTGCTGCTTCCTTCCCTTCCCTTCCCCTTAAGGTCAGATTCCAGTCCTATACAGCAGACTATAGCATTTTTGTTTAGCTCAACGGGCCTGAAAAACACAAGGCTAAAAATACGTGTAAAATAATGCCACCACACATACAACTGCTGTCCAAGTGATGCCAGTGTGATCATAGTAGCCAATGTGACAGCTGTGCGTCACCCTGATTACTCCAGAGTTGAAGCTTTCAGCAATGATGCTTTGCTTCTCAACATAATGTGGACTCATCTATCCTGTCATCTATTTTCAGTTTTCGGGGGCTTAAAGTCCATTCCTGCAGCTGTATTCTCAATGTGGCGCCTCAGAGCCTGAGACAGAGCTGTACCTGAAAGGCTTTCTGTTTGTGTGCAAAGAGCACCAGGGCTGTAACCAAAGGCTGGGTGAGATCCTCTTTTCTGAGTAGAAGGGCCAGTCAGGGAGGATCCTGACAAATTCATCAAGCTGCCGTGACATGGTTGGCTGGAGGGGAGAGTTGGGAGTTCATATCCGGTTAATTAACTAAGACCAGTCAGTCCCTGAACCTCCAGACGCCCCCAAATGCAAGTGATCAAACTGAAAACAAGACCACAGATAATGAAGACAAATAAAACAGTGATTACTTAGAAGGTCCTAATGCTACTCTAGTACAGTATGTTCATCCTTTATAGACCTATACAACATCACAAATTTTCCAATTCCTTGTATAACATGGCAAAAAGTTAAGACTGATGA
This sequence comes from Scatophagus argus, assembly GCF_020382885.2. Classification (NCBI taxonomy): domain Eukaryota; kingdom Metazoa; phylum Chordata; class Actinopteri; family Scatophagidae; genus Scatophagus; species Scatophagus argus. The sequence continues at coordinate 1,261,598 of NC_058515.1, read as the reverse complement.
GGTCCCATATTTTTACATGAGTGTAGAGGCCCCTCTAAGAAGGGCAGGGGGGATCCTCACATTCCTTCCACTTTCCCTGTAAATACCACTGAGACCTAACACGGCTATGAGAAGCAGAGAGCCGCTTACTGTACCCTTACTGTGCGGCAGGCAACCTGGGTCTGATGCAAGCAGATCATCAAACCTGCACATTAATGTCATACAGCAGTGAAGGTAAACTGCCTGCTCCAGTTTGTTTCTCTCAAGTAATAAGCGCTGGGCACAAAACCTCAGTGCATTCTTGCAGAGCTTTCAGACATGGCAGTGTTTATTATGTGACCAAAGTTCCTTGATTTAGTTGAATATGATCGGCAGGCAATAAATGGTAAATGTACTGTACTTATATAGCGATTTTCTAGCTGTACTGACCACTAAAAGCACTTACATTACCCTTTCACAGCACATGCTGGCCATCAGAAAGCCATGATCTAACCATTCGCACATAATCACACACCAAGGACACAGCATCAGGAGCAACTTGGGGTTCAGTGGCTTGCTCAACGACACTTTAACATGCAGATCTGCAGACCAGAGGAGCCAGGGGATTGAGCCAACAACCTTCTGATAAGTGGACGACCTGCTCTACCTCCTGAGCCACACACTGTGTATAATAACAGCTTTCTCTGTCCAAGGTGTTTGATGGTGAAAATGCATGAGATGCAAAAAAAACATTAAGTGGACCTTAAACAAAAAATTGTTTTTTGGATTTTTTTTTTCTTGGCTTTGAAATTTCAAGATTTCATGCAAAGTGTTGAAGACTATATTTTATTTACACAAAGCTCTTGGTTGGTTTCTGTTCCAAAACAGTATCACATCAGCAAAAGTGCCAAAATTGCCACTTAGATTTAACTGAAATGCTACCCAGTCCTACATGTAACTGTTTTACATTTGAGACTTTGGCATTAATAATAAAACACAATAAATACATGTACTATGATAAAATAATCTTAACTCAAGGTGCATTTACTGGCCTTTTCCCAGAGGAAAGGACAGTGAAGGCTGTGAAAATGGACCTTGAGTTCAAATTATTTTGAAGCCAAAAATGAAATGAAATAAATCTCATGCTCAAATACAAGTAAACTTTGAAAAAGTGTTACAGGTCATTAAGGATGAATGAATCAATGAATCTGTTATTGTCCATGTGTTCACAGAATTTTGGACATGTCTCCAATAATGTAGAATAGTTTGTATACCGAGACCTTTGTGATTATTGTAAAGGACTCAAATGTAAAAAAAAAAAAAGGATTGGCACAAACTGGAACACTGAAGGAACCAGAAATATGGGGACACAAAAGACAGGTGTGACTCAAGTGTCTAACTGGGACACAACTACGTTTGACAAACAGGGTGATCTCAGGGAAGGAACAGCAGCTTTTGTAAAACCCCACCCCCTCCAGCCAACAGACACATCCACACCACATCTCTGCCTCAGTTTCATCTGCAAACAAGCAAGACTAAAACCTACCTGTCACGTACTGAACATGAGAGTTAAGCTAATTGTACAAGTTGTCTCTATTAGAAGTATCGAGGAGAAAAAAAAAACCCAATAAAACCACAAGAACAATAAAACAGTAACAATAAGACCAATGCTGGATATTGCCATTTGCTTCTGTTCGTCTGAGTCACTCCCCTATCACTTTTGTCATGCCTTGTCACCTGTGTTCAGTGTCATGTGCTGTTTGACTGTAACATTTATTGTCATTCCAAGACATCACCATGCTAAATATTACAGCTTTTTGTCACTTCATTTTACATATGAAATTTGAAGACTAAAAACAAAACAAAAAAAATAACTAACACATATATTGCAGTTCTCACAACCGCCTCCTCCATCCCAGCCCTGATGTCTACATGTGGAATCTGCTGACCAGACTAAACCAGGAGTTTAGTCAAAAAATCCTCTAGTGAATACTTACATCAAAACTAACTACAATGTGTCTTTCGCCTGATTATCGGTTCAGACAAGGGGCCTGGTGACGGCAGAATTTAAAACAATGACATTTTGAGCTAAATCAACTTATTTCAATTGAACCTAAGTCTTAATAATGCTCCTCCATAGTTCAACTTCAATTATTTTTTTGACACATGGACATGCACTGACCAATCACATACCATCTAGGGAGTTCTGACTTTTATGGGAACAAAGAGTCAAGAGCCCAAAATGGACCAATCCATATGTTAGTTGTGTCATACCATCCAGGAGTTGATGGTACAGTGGTAGTCATACCTTGAGAAATCTGAGTTAACTTTACATTAGTGACTGAGCTAGCTGGATTGCTAACTGTAAGTGGTTAGATCTTGGCCCTCCAATCCTAGTAGCTTGCCAACTAGCTCCACAAGTAGTCACTAATGTACCAAGTCTGTTTCGTGAGAATGAAAAATACAGCTTTTTTGCTTTGCCACTTTCTGATATGACCAGGCACAAAAGGCTTCAGTATGCTTCATGGTGGTAATGAGGAAGGAACAGCATCTGACAACTGTGGTGACTTGAGTCTGACAATCATGTCACTTTAAGCAGCAACTGGCTACATGCGAAAGCAAACTCTTTCCTTTCATTCTTCACACATCTACTTCTCTAATCTGCATAAAGTGCCTCCTTGCATGTTTGAAGCATACTGAGGCCATAACAGTGTGTTCAGATAGAACACAAAGTGAATTTCAGAGCTTGCAAAACTGTATACAGAGTCGACGGAAAGACTTGAGGGAGCATGAATAGCCCAGGACAGCCGAAGACATGCCTGCACAAATTGATCAGAAAATGTTAACTTATCCTTGGCCTTTACAATCTGCATGACAATCAAACAGAGACAGGAGGAATAAGGAGAGAGACTGGAGGGAAATACAAACTTTGGGTTCTGAGATCAGTCAGAGTTGAACACTTTTACACACAAACTGTCAGTGCATCCATTTCTAGCTAGCTTAAAGCTATTGTCAATACAGCTTGTACATTGACTGTTTGGGGTAAAACTCATGTGAATGACATAATGCAAAATATTCCCTTTGCTTTCTGTCTGAACACACCTTAAGAGAGTGAGAGTGGAAGCCGAGGAGGAGGATAGACAGAGGGAGAGGAGGCTCACTGGAGGGTAATTCCCTGGATCTTCATCAATAAATGGCAATGATGAGTCACTACTAGCAGGTTGTTGCTATTCAGAAACACTTCCTACTGTGTAATGAGCATCTACAGTGTGACTCAAGCACACTTCACCTGTGTGTGTGTGTGTGTGCAGATAAATAAGTCTGGAGCTGGGGCGAGGTGTGGAGTTTGCCATAAGATGAGATCAGCAAAAACAGACTCAGCCTGATGTGTTTAGTGTTTAGCCAAAAGGCTTAAATCTCTTTAACCTCTGCCAACCCATTACAATGTGTATGTGTACGTGTACGTGTGTGTGTGTGTGTGTGTGTGTGTGTGTGTAGTGATAAGCTCACTGGTATCTAAACCTAATCTCACACTGCCTCCATTACACTCTAAAATCAATACCAATCTTCCTCCATATCTGTTTTCTCTCTGTCCTCTTGGCAAAAAGTAAAAGTTGCCTTGGTGTCTGTTTCCATCCCTCCCTCACACACTGGTTGCCATCCTCTCAGTTGTTTGGTGGGTGTATCAGCCCGAATTAACCCTCGCAAAGTGCTGATCTTAACATTCTTACAGCTTACTTCTGTTTTTGAGCATTGGCCAACAATCCCTGGATCTCCAGGCAGGCTGATAGAGAGGGAAATGGGTGTGAGTTACAGGGTGTTATGGAGGAAGGTGAGGCGTGGGATGGCTGACATAATAGAAGGGAATACAGTAGGGGAAGAAAGTGGAGGCGAAGGTCGGGACAATGGGAATGAGGAAGCCTTTAACAGCAGCCCCCTCCAGACTGCCTGACAGGAGTGCTCTCAATTTTTAAGTTGGGCTTGTCGCCACCAGCTGTGGCCCCAGGGCCCATGCGTTTCTTGATCTCCGCGGCCATGGTCATGAAAGCCTGCTCTACGTTGGTGGCGTTCTTGGCGCTCGTCTCCAGAAAGGGGATGGCCAAAGAGTCAGCAAACTCCTGCCAGAAAAACAAGAGGAAACCCACAGTGAGATATATAGAGATCTAACACAGCTTGTTGAGTTTGAAGTCTGTGTGATACCGACAGCAGGACAAACAACATAAATTTAGATAAATTCTGTTCATTATGGATGCTGGTTAGGATGTTAGGGTAACATCTACTTTGAGGCAAACCACTGCAGGAGCAGGTTTAAGAGTAAAGAGCCTGACTGAAATACTCTCTGTACTCAACATTAGTTCAATTTAATTAAAAATGTACACTTTATTTATGAAAACCTGTGTATTATTTTACTCGTTTCTCCAACCAGTAAAATTCAGGTAAAAGATTTCTTGCCATTTTCTCCTCCTTTTAAAGATGTTCCAATGTTTAAACTGGCTCGGAATGACTTTGTCAGACTTTTGTTAGTAAACAGCGCTCATTTTGGAAGTGCTGCAGTTTTTTTGGAATCAGGGTTGACTGTATTTTTGATCTCTGTTAAGCTCTTGTACATTAAACTCAGTACTCCCTGCACAGATGTCTCACATTAAAGTCACAATGCATTTGGATGGTGACAGATTTATTAGGTCTAACAAAAATCCAAACTCTTATGCCTCTCGTGCAGCTCATTACACTTTTATGTGGCACATGTGTAAACTAAGGATGTTCCAAACACTCTTAGCTTCTACAGTGAAACAGTGAAATGCACTGCTTAAGCTTGTATCTCACAGTTAGCTAGTTAGCTAACACTGAATAGTACTTATTAAGCCTATGGCATTTCCTGTACCAATGATCCCATTTCATCAGTGGAACTGTAATTTACTGTAATGTGCTGATAAAGTCTGATGTACATTCCACAACACAAAATCAATCAGCAAAACAGAGCAAAAGCTTATTAAATTTTCATCACTGAGTATTGCTGAAGTTACCAATGACTTATCGAACAGTATAGAGTGAATGGTCTATGTTGTTATTCAGTGCACATAAAGCAGTCATTACCTTGGCTGTTGTGTAGTCCACTACTTTCTTAGTGGTCAAGTCACACTTGTTGCCCACCAGAAGCTTGTTAACATTTTCACTGGCATAGCGGTCAATTTCCTGAAGCCACTGCTTGACATTGTTATAGGACTCCTACATAAACAAGAAAACGAGCATAAGAAACAGTGGACAGAACTGTAGGTGAGTTTACAGGTTTTATAACACCCTTGTGACTGGGCAGTGAAGGCCAGTTCAAGGAAATCACAGAATATTATTCACACCTGCACAATCTAATGAAATCCAATACAAAGGCACTGCTTTAAATATTCCTAAGGGTTCCAATGTTTAATACTTGTTGAGACTGTGTCAAGGCAACTGCAATAAATTATAGCTTTTTTTTTATTTTCATCACTTTTTCTCCCTAATTCTCCTAATACATTTTTACAGCCTAGTACAACTTTCTAAAATCTGAAATCACATTCAAATGAACATTGTGGTCATTAATTAAATCTGTAAGTAACCCTGACAGCAGAAAGACTGCATTGTTTGTCAGTGCAGCAAAGTATCCTGCTGCAAATGATAAAATAAATGTTATTCTCCCATGAAAAGCTGTACCAGTCTCACATTCTGAGGGTTAAACAGGTACTAAACCTCACAACATTTTCAGTACTGAATTCATACTCAGCAAAGTAAAAAAAGAACACAGTCATAAAATTAAAGATTGATTTCCTATTCCGATGAACCAGTCCACACTGACAACCCACCTGATCTGTCACATCATATACAACTATGATGCCATGGGCTCCACGGTAGTAACTAGAAGTGATGGTGCGAAACCTCTCTTGACCTGCAGTGTCCCACTGGGAGAGACATGGACAGAGTAAGAAAACAGCAAAGGATAAAAGATAATAATTAAAACAACAGTTTTAATCACGCAATTTCATCAATAATCTGAATAAATTAATGAATGCCTCTTAACAATTCCTTCCTCAAAACCCTTGCAACAACCACAACATGTGCTGTGCATTTGACCTTGAGGAATAATGGGATGAAGCCATACTAACTGGAGCAATAAGTAGTTATAACATGAAGTGTATTTTACTTCAACGTAAGCTGGACTACAGTAAGACACATTTACTTTGATTAAATTCAGCTCATATCTGTTTATTGTGGATGCTGCTTAGGATGTTAGGGTCACTTCTACTTTGAGGTAAACCAGTGCAGGAGCATGTTGAAGAGTGGAGAGCCTGCCTGAAAATACTCACTACTCAACATTAGTTCAGTTCAATTTAAAATGTACTCCTGTGAATTATTTCACTTATTTCCCCAACCAATAAAATTCAGGAAAAAGCCTTCTGGCCTCATTCCTCTTCTTCTTAAAGATGAGCCATGGTTTAGATCAACAGAATTTTAAATAAAAAAGAAAACAAGAAAAGGTGCGTGTATTCCTTCAGTTCCTCACTGATGAAGGATATCTCTCATGATCCAGGGTCATAATAGTGTATTGTAAGTTATTCTCTTCCCTGCCCGGAGGTGGTGCTGTTTGTTTGTTTCTGCCTTCTTTTCTGTTTTCAGAGCTACAGAAAGACACTGCTCATTGGTGGGGACGAAACTGACGCCCCTTTAAAAATGGCGCTGTCCGGGTCTGCTGTGGAGATCCTTTTTCTGCCTGGCTCCCGACGTGACCCTGCTGATTGTGGTTTATGTGTGATGTTTGTACTGCTTCAAGCTTGAGCTTTTGTAAATATTGTAAATAGTCCTGTTCTAACAAGCAGTCCAGCATAACGGTAGGGGTGGGAAGCCCGTTTAATTTGTTCTCTGTTCTCCTGTTTTTTTGATGAAGCAATTCAGGTCAGAGAATTGTACTTTCTTTTGTTTTATTTTGTAAACAAGGTAAACTAGGTTATTTTTATTTGTTATTTTGGGCTATGTTTATTTGTTGTAAGAAAAATAAATTCACTTCATTTTGGACTGCATTCTGATATGAACTGGTCATTCCTTGGGAGCTGGGAAAAAGGGGGAGTTCATTTATGCTACGCTCAGGTTCCCCCTAGGCCCGGGGCTAACATATTGCAGTACTCAGAATCACTTTGCAAAACCTTTAACAGTAAACATCGCTCATTTGCAAATTACTGCATTCTGTTTTTATTTATATTTTGTAGGTGTTGCAACTATTTTGCAGTATTTTTAATCTCACTTAATCTAAATCAACACCTCCTGGACAGATGTATCACATCAAAAGACTTCAAGAGGATCATAACAACTCCTTCTTCTTTTCATGTGGAAAATATGTGGGACCATTGCGAGTTTAACTGACGATAGCTTAAGAGCTGTCAAAAGAATTGCGAAAATAAAAAAGGTTTAAAATTTGAGGAAGAAAACAAAGGGAAAAACTGAAAGCAACAAAGGGGTGAGTATTACATAACCTTGTTGTTTTTAAAATTAGTAATGTGTTTAATATGTTGAACTCTTAATTAACGAATCTGATAGAGTGCAGCTAATTTGACTAGTTTGATTGTGACAGTTAGGAGTGTGCATGTTATCAGGCAGCACACACAACCTGATCAACTCAACTTCAAGACAATCTAAGCCATGCTTAATGAAACACTTTCACACCAAGTCCGACTTTTCTTCGACCAAAACCATATCAAAATAAACCATAAATTTTTACATACAGCAATTTGCTCATACTGTTGCCTAGGCGAGTTCCCACAAGTATATATGAGCACTGCTAAGGAAGTGGTGCTAAATACAAGTGCTAGACACTTTCAGGGGTTGAAGGCAGTGCTGTCTAATGTGACTGATCAAGCAAATCAAACAATGCATTCAAAAATTAAAAAGATCACAAAGATTATAAAAAAAGATCTCAATACTCATAACAGAGTATTATTATCATAACAGAGTAAGTGGTCTGACATGTTGGATTTCATTTTGCCTCAAACGTGTATAAGAAAGAGTCCATTTGCTTCACTTGCATACCAAACTGCTCACAGAAATGACATAGTTTCAGTTATATGATGTAGTATAGTTGACTTTTTCTAAAACTGTTTATCTGAAATGTTCTAGTTTGTACATAAACTGGAAACACAAAGAAGAACCTAGTGCCAGAGCATCACAAAGTTCTTGAAAGCTTTGAAGATGAGAAAGCAGATGGTTGTTAGATATCTGCAGCGGGAAGCGGCTATAAACTGCCAGATTACACAACTGCAGTAACTCCACTTACAATCGGGTGTTTTTATAAAAGCAATGAAATAGAGCTACATTGTCCACAATTCTTTAAATTTTTATGTATGCATGCATGAGGCAGATTTATGTCTTTGAGGTGTTCATTTAACTAAAACAGGATGTACTTGGTATGAACGCACAATGCGCACACACCTTTCATGTGTTTTGAAAAGAATTATCGGATCTAAGCCCTCGTTCAGGTGGGAGTTAGACTGTTCTGTCTGTGTGTGTGTGTGTATGTTTATGAGCGAACACTCACAATCTGCAGTTTAATGGTCTTTCCATCCAGTTCAATAGTGCGGATCTTAAAGTCCACTCCAATGGTGCTGATGTAGCTCTCTGTGTAGGTGTCATCCTGGAGAGAGCCAGGCAGACAGAGACATTTAAAGGGTGACAGTAATAAAATAACATGTCTAGAGGGTGAGACAGAGCTACTTACAGCAAAACGCAGCAGAAGACAGGACTTTCCTACTCCAGAGTCTCCAATGAGCAAGAGCTTGAAAAGATAGTCGCTGGAAGAGAAACAGTTCCGGTCAGAAAGGGGTTCTGCTCTGTAGTGTGATGAGCTTCTTAAATGTAAGGATTTGATACTTTTCATTGGTATTTATGATAATAAATGTATAGTAAATGAGATTGTACATGAGTGAGTAAATGAGTCTTGGACTGCTGGTTGAAGAAAAGGAGAAATGTGAGGGCATCACTGGGAAAAACGTTCTTTCAACAGTTTTTTCAGTTTAATTTATTTATAGCAACAGTTTAAAAAAGTTATCTCTTGACACTTAGCAAAGAGAGGCTCTAGACCATACTCTTTAATACATTCCTCCATCAACAAGCACTTTGCAAAGTGGCAAGAAAAAAGTGCTATTTTTATTGACATCACGTGACACCTGACTTGATGATTAATCATAAAAATAATGATTGCATTAATCAGTAATGACAATAATTGTTACTTGCATAGATGAGTCCAGTGCAATGCAAAAAGAGGACAAAATTCAGATCAAACTAGGCAATACTGATCAAACGAATGAATATTCTGTCACTGCGTTGCCCATTTCTAGCCTCAGATCTTTACAGAAACATATTTTAATGCACTGTTCAGCTGAAATACAAGAACGTTACGATAAGGCCATGAAAATGGATCACGAAGCCAAAACCAAGCACAGCCCAACTTGCTGTCAAGTCATTTACTACCCGGCGCATTTAGGTTGTATTCAGGTCCAGTGTGTCCAGATGCATCCTCTGTTGGAAGCCGTCTGTGTACACCTTTGGTGCTCTTATGAGTATTTGTGCCAACAGCACAGTGTATGCGGGATTGAGTCTAAATACACTTAAGTGTGTGTGTTGCTGGTAATGTAGGAATATTTAACCCAGTGAAACAATTCTTGGTTCCAGGTAGCATTCCTGCACAAACTGTACAGAATGCACATGAGAGGAATTGGAGAGTTAATAAGGGTCACTGGTTTAATCTAGCCCCAAAATTAAGGCTGGTGTGATTTAAAACTTTTTGACTTTAGTGCCCATACCTGACCCTGAGCACCGATAACTAAACAACACATTTTAAACCTTAGTTTGAAAAATATGAACGGGTTTTTCTGTTTAAGTTGGATATTGAGTCTTGCTACCCACAAAGTGACAGAACACCATTCCCCACCCTCCACCCCACCACTGAGAGGAAAACAACATCACATGAATTTGACACACAGCAAAGACAGCTGTAGCGAATTGCCCAATGCTACTGCTATTCTTGTTTCATAGAAAACTGAGACCCGTCATGTATCACAGTCTGACACTTGATCAGCTGACAACATCTGACAGACACTGAATGCAGCAGCACTGTTGCAATCAGCCCAGTTCACATTTCTACACGGCAACAACTTGTTTTGATGTGGACCGATACTGAATGCCACGAACTAGTCAATCATTATCATTCATTGTAACAAGCAATCCAAAGCCAATTTTGAGCGCACAGACATGAAATAGCTAAAAAATAGTAATTTTGAAAACAAGGAGGCTTCGACATGACTGCAGGGGCCGAGGATTAAACTCTCTAAAACAAAAAGTTGACTTCTTCCTGATACCTTACTTTTTCTAAAAAACTCTTTCTTCATTTAACAAAAGAAACCTTAACTGAATGTACTGTTCATATGCAGCGATGTCAGACATGTTGGTATCTGTATCAGGCATCAGACTGGCTACAGTGTCTTAATAATGTACCACTTTCTAATAAGAAACCATTTATAAGGGGTTTATAACGTCTTTCTTAATAGTCAGTATAAAATCTACAAATATTTTAGAAATGAGTTAAAAGCCATTATTAAGAATTGGGCTACCAAGCCAGTTTGACTGCTATCCAGTCTGCAGTTAAACATGTTAGATAGCCATTAAAAGGTTTTTCATAACAACCCATTTAGTCTGCAGATGATAATGTTAATAGTGATCCAGATTAGCTACACCCTTTACAAGGGGTGCAACCTCTAGATTTATACAAGCTTTACTTACCAGAAAGAGGTACCAACTGTTTCAATATGGCTAATCAGTCCCAAATACACTTCCCACGTCAACTAAGATGTAGTGTATAATTGCAGGCAACAATAAGGCATATTTAACCAGAGTCAAGATTACACAGTATGAGTAAACAGGCGGGGAGATAAAGACTGTCTGCTAAGGGTGCGGTTAACTAAGCTAGTTAGACAGTTCCATAAGGATTCAAAGGGCTGGAAGCGGCTGACACTGAGACGTTTCACCACCTAACGAGGGATTCGGTGACAAGCAGGTGTCCTCTCATTGCGGAACTGCAGGTCAGTCGTCCAACATCTGCTACATGTGGTATCATCTAACGATAGCAACGACACGTTCCAAGAAGAGTTAATTTTGTCATTTTATCTGCGAAATTACATTGTATGTGTGCAAAACAGAATTCGAGATCAGGGCCTGGCAACCATATGATATTTTGTTATATATCTACAAATAAATGGTACGGAAATAGTCCACTTTCCTCTGGTAACGTCACATAGAGGATACAATTTCTAAAAGCTAACATTAACAAAATGAAAACATATTTCCTATTCATTAAAACGTATAATTCCTCTATTGCATAGGGGAAATTTAAAGCGCTGAACGTCTGAATTCTGTACTCAATTGTGCATGTACGGCATGTACCTGCGCGAAACGCTATAAAGACGACAACTTATAGGAATGTGTCCTTAAGGGAAAAAAACAACAGGCTGGGCTGCCTTTCGAGGCTTCAAGTCAGCCATCTCACATATGTTACCACATTACTACATAGAACGTTACTGTCAAGCTAACGCTATTCGTTTCCGTTTCAGATTCAAGCGTGAACCAGAACAACGTTTTGTAGTCTAGTTTTTTTCACAGTGGATTTATTTGTCCCGTGGAAGGTCGCGTGCCATAGCCAACACGGTGAGGCACGAGCAAGCTGTCAGCTGACGTTATGAGACGTTCGCGAGACTGTCACATTAAAGGAGCTGTCCGCACCCTGTTCAGGGGAGCCAGCTAGCTGATGTTTGACTGTAGTTTTTAAGACAAGGCAATTAGCCTAGCATTATGGTTATGTTACACTATAAACCAAATTACATACAATTATAATTTGTACCAGAACACAACAGTAACCACCTTACAGTGGAGAATGTAAATCAAATGTTAAAACTCACTATTCAGGATTCATGGTTTCACTCTGGATGTGTTTTTCTGTCGGCGACTTGACTCTTCCTTCCTACTCCGGTCAAAAAAGATGACTTGTAGGTCCGGGTATCCGAGGCACTTAGATGGCTGTTTACCGTCTTGGTTTCTGTCTCTTTGTCGTTCCACTGTATTCGACCTTTATTGCTTCATATATACTCGATTCTAGCGGACATATCCTTGTTTCGCCAAGTTAAACTGTTCTAACAGACTCCTTTTTTCTGCCTTTCTATGTCCGTTGCTTGCTAGAGGTTCAAAATGGCTGCGCAGGTGCGGTAGTGACGTAACTTGACGTATGGTGACGTGTCGCTACTCAGAATTCCGGACAAGTCTAGCATTAGCGCAGTGGTGGGATTTGTAGTTTATTGTTAAAATAGTTTAAAAAAACAACTACATACAGGCAGACTATCATTCCTACGGAAATCATGGGAGACTCAGTTGAAAACAACAATTGACAAGGAAACATGGGAGGAAATCTTACTTTTATCTTCAAAAATATCCATATGTAACAGATTCTGAGAAATGCAGTATAATATCTTACAAAATGTCTATATATCTCCATATAAGTACAGTCAATATACAACAGGAGCTTCTCCAAACTGCCCAAAATGTAAGACTATTTTAGGTACAAGATTTCACTGCTTCTGGAAATGTGAAAAGATTCAGCGGTTTTGGCAAACTGTATGTACTGAGGTTAGTGTGATAATTAATCTAATCTAATCCAATGTTATCTCTGCTGGGGTGTATCCCTGAATCATTAAGATCACATAAGAACACTGTACATTTACAAGATTTGGTATTAAGTGTCAGAAAGACCTTCTTACAGCAAAGTTTGACAAAGTGTTAGGATACCTGGGAACTCAGAGTGCAACTACTTGAAATGGTAGACCTAATAAGGACTTTTGTGATTATTGCTGTGGCTGTAGTGTGAATTTGCTGCATATTTACATATTTACATACATATATATTTCTTGAATTTGAATCAATCTTCACATTCACTCAACAGTCCAGCTAAATATCATTTATGGCAGAAAAACAAAATGTTGGCAATGACACAAAAGATTGGTTGGTCAACATTATGAGATACTGTGTCAAAATTAACATTGCACTTGGGATACTTGAGTTAAAATGTTTTGGTTTTGGTTTTTTTGAATGAAAATTACGTTAGAGTTTTGAATTATCTTAACATTTTGATTTACCGCATAATTATAGTAATTGTGACATCACAACATAAAACTTTGACCTATCCATTGATTGACTTATCCAATTATTTAAATTTTCATAGTTTTGATCTCAAAGAATTTGAATATATTTCTGGTTTTCCCCCTTTTCTGACATAAATGGACAGATTGTAGCCTGTGGAATATTGGCCTTTACTTGTAACAGTATTTTCCAGTAATACGTCATATATATTTTTACATAGTGCAGTATTCAGTAAAATGTTTTACTTTATGTCCTCTTGCTCTTCATTAACTCCTATTTAGCAAAGGGTGGCTTCTAAATACAAAACATCTCTGTCTCTCTCTCTGACACACACACGGTTTATAAGAGGTCCTCTTATATCTTGTAACAAATAAAAACTGTCTTTTTTTTTTAATGATTATCCTCCTTAACTACTGAGCCTCTAATAAATCTAAGGTACCCATCCTCTACTTCCACATCCACATCTCTGGCTGCAGCAGCACCCACAGGAGTAGGCAAGTAGACATTTTTCAGTCTTCCCTCAGAGTCTGTCTGTGGATCCTGAGAGGCAGCCACAGTAGCAGAAACTTCCAGGACTTGGTTGATGTAGCTGGCCTCCTGGCTGGCCTCCAGCACAGGAAGCTCCGACAGAAGACCTTTCAGTGTCTCGCCCAGTTCCCTGAAGCCAGGCCTGCGGGTTGGCTCCTTATCCCAGCAGCTGAGCATGATTTCATAACTGTGTTTGGGGTGAGACGGTCAAGGCAGGGTGATGTATGTATATATTGTATACAAGATATACAAGAATATTGTCTATAGCAATGGCTTAAAACAAGGTCATTTCTAATTGTGACCCATTGTAACAGAGCTCATATCTCTGTGAGCTGTAAGTGGTTCAAACTGATATTAATAGTGAAACTTTCCCTCGTAAACTATTTAGCTTAAAAAACTTTTTGTTGGAAATGATGAAAATATTGAATCTTTCAAGAGAAACCAGAAATTGTTAGAAAAAAGTCTATTAGCAGAGCATTAACTAAAACTAACTAACTAAAACTGGTTGTCTGTCTTTGTGTGTTGGCCCTGCGATTGACTGGCGACCAGTCCAGGGTGTACCCCGCCTCTCGCCCGTAGTCAGCTGGGATAGGCTCCAGCTCCCTCACGACCCTGACGGATAAGCGGTATAGAAAATGGATGGGTGGATGGATCTTTAATTTCAGACTGGATTAGAAAGCTTGGCTGTATTTGAGTTGAAATGCTTGAAAAAAATGTAACCTGTGTAGATGCTACTGGCTACCACACTACTGAAAAATGTAGTTACTACTTGTAGCACCACTTCTGTCAAACACTGAAGACTGTGCATTGTCATGCTGCAGCATGAGGTGATGGCATGACAAAGGGCCTCAGTTTCTCTTCACAGTATTTATGTTCATTCAAATTGTCATCAATAAAAGGTACCCCAGACAACACCCACAAGATCTGTCATTTTCCCAGTAAAGTGTAAACTGAGATTCATCCTTGAGGAGAATGCAAATACCATGAAGTCTTACTATCATAAATAAGCATATAAAATGTTCAAATAGTGTAATTATATCACATTATGTAAAACAATGGAAAGAATAATTTAAGCTTAGTTTAAAAAAACAATCTGTCCTCCTGTTTTGTTGCTCTGCCCTCAGGTACCCTGAGTTTGATTAATCTTTCAAAATCTCTCATCATAATATAGAATGACAACTACAGTAACTCACAGTTTGTGGTCACAGTCCTCAGGTGGTTTGAGCCTTTTTCCCAACTGTAACAGGTCCAGTACCTCGTGGTTGTGAACTCCTGGATAAGGGGTCCTTCCCCGCGATGCAATCTCCCACATGGTTACCCCGAATGACCACTGAAATGACAGGGACAGGAAATCATATTACTCATATTAAATCATATACTCAATGTACAAATGGAAAAAAGGAATTAGAATCTAATCTCTGATTTCAAAACCCTTCATCATGTGGCCATCTTAACAGAAGCCTGAAACCGATCCATGGACAGGTTGATGTTCAAGAGAAGGCTGAACTCACAACATCGCTTTTGGTGGTGTAGACAGACTCAGACAGGCTCTCTATGGCCATCCACTTGATTGGCACACGGATAGTTACTCTCTGACGATAATAATTGCTGCTGTAGATTTTCTTGGACAGACCAAAGTCAGCCACACAAACCCTTAGGTCATCACCCAACCTGTGTATTAAAAAGGTTTTTAAAAGTGCAGTTGAATAATCAGCACATGCAAGGCATTCTTTCTGGAGTTAGATCAAATAACAAAATCAGAGTTCTGACGCACATGTTTTATATTTTCTGCCACACACACACTGTCTCCTCTGAGGCCCTCAGTATGCTTTATTGAAATCTTAAACAGCTTCCTTCCCAGATACAAGCCATGGTTGAATACCAATAGCCGAGGACAGAGACACAGTCATATATGAACAAGGAGTCCTTGATTTCAGGCTCCCCCCTCTCACTGTCTCCCTCTGATGGACTCACATGCAGTTGCGTGCAGCCAGGTCTCTATGCAGGAACCCCCGTGTGCTCAGGTAGTCCATCCCTGCTGCAATATCAATCATGAAGCGCAGGAGACTCTGATCGGGTACAAACTGGAAGAGAGTAGGAATAGGTGTATTCTGTGTTTATTTTAAATTCAGTCTTTTTTTTAATTAAATTTTAGTGAACATGCTGTAAGAAATTTCTGTAATTTCTATGGTTTCTGACTGTACATAATGAATATTATAGTTAATGTTGATATTGGCTTGTGCTGCACAAAGAAGGTTTGAAAGAGGACCACATGAGACCATTTGATGACAGAAACAGAGGAGAACCATCGCTGTCCATGTTTCCCACTCTCAGAGGAAAATCTCTGTTAACTTATTTGCAACATTATTTGGCACTACACTGAGTCTGGTTCTGCTCGAGGTTTCTGCCTGTTAAAAGGAAGTTTTTCCTCGCCACTGTCGCCAAGTGCTTACTCAGTGTGGGGTTTTGCCCTGAGACCTGTTTTTCTCTGATTCTCTTCTTTTTGGTTGTTTTGTTGTTGTTGTTGTTGTTTAAACACCTGTAAAGTGTCTTGAGATAACTGTGTTACGAATTGGCACTTTAAATAAAACTGAATTGAACTGAATTGAATTCAACATATAGCTGCAGTGGGGGACATTTAATCTTTATGTTATTGTATGTAATAGTATTCTGTGGCATTTTGAAGCTTGATAGATCGATAATTTAGCCTGAGCATTATGGTATTTGCATTTAGGCTTAAGTAAGCTGAGTTTATTAACCATGGTGTACCATGTGATGTGTGGGTAGTGGTATAAATTAATGACACAACCAGACATAGTTAGTTAAAGCTGTGCTTATTGCTTTCGGACACAGTCTTAATTACTTTTTCTCTTTTTTGCTTTCCATAACATTACATTTTAATGGAATTTTCTTTGTCTTTTAGGTGCTAGCAACAGCAGCTGACATTGAAAGAACACAGCCGCTTCCTGACTCTCTGAGACTAATTCTCTTAAGTAGTGTATGCTGGACATATTTTAGTAGCAATTTAAAAGTTTAAACCATATGTTCATCTATGTTAAGGTGAAGTGCTCACAACAACGCACTGTAAACTGAGCATTGAGGCTTTATAACAACTTTAATCTGGCTTACCAGGAGCAAGCATCTTGCGTACAGAATTGATATGTGCCTGAAGTAAAATTCAGGTGTAGTTTTTGTTTTTAGACAGACAAGAAACATTATTTTTTGTGGAAACCATAGTGATAGGGACAGCTTTGCTTTTTTTGTCACAAGGTTGCATGAGTTACCAATCACTGCTGATTTAGCAAAATTTACAGCAGCTAACTGGGACAACTATTTTAATATTTTAAACCAAACAAACCTGCCAAAAGTATTTTCCCACAACAAAATACTTAACAACTGAGTATTTAAAATAATTCACCTTGTTACAGAATGCCATTATTGCTACATACTGGAGTCTTGAGATGGTCTGTGCAGTGGTGTGGTATGTAAAAGGCTGGCCTTGATAGCACAATTGAATCGTAATGAAAAATATTTAACAGACAAATTTTCGTTTCATGTTTTTCACATTGGAGGGGCAAGTGATTAATTTGTTTTGCATTACCTTATGGATTCTGCCCCCCATTAATTTATTCTTTTCATGTGTATTTGTGATTTCAGATGTTTCATTGGAATCAACCCAACCAAGACAGCAAAGCTGGTCAGCCAAAGAAGTGGAAAGGTGCATTAAAGGAACTCAGTCAACCGCCATGTCTAGACTCTCCTCGAGTAGTTAATGGACTTTGAAAAGCTTTAACTGTAAGTCATATGCTAACTATGACTCTGTATTTTTCTCTGAATGGGCACTGTCCCCAATCTAATATTCATAAGTTCATAACTCAAGAATTTCCCTCCAGGGATTAATAAAGGAATTCTGATCTGATCTGATAAAGGTTGCAGTTGAAAGTTGGATTATTCTAACATTAAATGGTTAGTTTGCATCTTTTGAAGTGGGGTACTTATGCATAGTCAGTATAGTACCTACAGTAGGTGGCAGTGCTCAGTATGCTTGAGAAACAGCAGTGCCTGTATAGGAAGCTAAGTAATGTACTGTTGTGGACCTGGTCAGCAACAAAATATATTTTAGTTACCAAAAAAAAAGTAAATCTAACTTCTTAAATCTAACTTTATATTCAACAATATATATACACAGTATTGTCACTGTTTCACCTTGCTGTAAGACAGTTCTTTCGGTGGAGAAACTGAAGCAGTTAAATCCATCTATGCTATCTTCAAAGCCTCCACATCCCTCTGTCATAACAGCTGGAGTTATTGATCTACCACTTCCATGATCATTTTTTGTGTTACTGCTTAATACTGTTTTTAGGGTTAGGGTTTTAAAGAGTTAGTCTGGATTTGAATTAACATGTTGAAACCCCAAAGTCACACAGTAATACAAACAAACTGATTGAGACAGCAGTAGATCAACATCTCCCATGTTCTGATTTTAGCATGCAGCATTCTTGCATTGCATTGGTATTAACTGGAGGCCATACACTGTAAGTGATACACTGTCCATGAATAAGCACCTCATACCACTTCAGAAAACCCACCTAACTCTTGTAAGTTTTTATTGCAACTCTGACTAACTTGACTTCCACTTATTGCTGACAAATGTGCAAATTATCCTAACATATTCAAATTATTGTCATCTTTCCCATAATGAGTAGAGCTCAAGCTGTTATTGTAAGAACTTAGGGTTAACAGCATGTCTGGTCTCATTTCAAACATTTGACAATACTTTGCAAAACTGCTAATGTAAAAGCAAAAATTAACTGTAAAAATATTTTCCAGCATTTCCAGCAACATATTGTATTGTTAGGGTGATACTGTTACAGCCATATGTATTCCTTTGTGCTCTGCTTCTGTCTTCTCTACCTCTGACCAGGTGTTCTGCCTCCTAATTGTTCAATGAGGTGCACCATAAAGCACCTTTGCCAGCATCTAAATGGGGGCTTCTGGAGAGGAGAATACTGATATTGATGCCTCTCAGTCTGGGATTTATTACACACTGTTGTGTTTGAACTTACTGTCTCCAATAGAGTTAATTTAGTATCTTGGTTGGTTGGTTTTTCAATGTGATTAAATCCCATGGATTTGAATGTTTGAGAGGGGCCTTTTCTGTGGTCATTCTGGGTTAGTGTCGGGAGTGTTGTTCAGTCCATAAGGCCACCACAAGTGAGGGGCATAACAATATTAACAACTAATTTTAGCTAACTGTTGCCATAAAGTTGGAAGTGTAGCATTGTCCAGAATGTCTTGGTATGCTGATACATGCGTTTCCTTTCACTGGAAGAAAAGGGCCTAGCCCCACTGTTATTAGCTCCAGTCATATAGAGGTTACATTTGCAAAAATGCATTTCATATAAGAGAGGCCCTCTACTTAATGGATTAAATGGTTAACAGCATGATAACTTTCAACAGTTGTAAAATCCTCTTTGGTAGTATTATAAATGCAGCATTTTGTTGGTCTCTGGCTGGCAATAAAACTCTAGCTAGCCTTACCATTAATGTGTGGAGACTATGGAGCGTCCAGTATAGAAAAGGTAAATTACTGGAGGAATGTGAATGTGCTCAGTAAATTTTATGATTTTCATATATCTTGAAATTTGGCCTGACAGTGAGGAAATGAAGAAAAGAGGGATCACTAAAACATTTGGATTCTTTCATATTGGATTTTTAAAGTTATTTATAAAAAAAATCATTGCATCTGTCCAGTAGTTGTACAACAGAAAGAATGGCCAAGGTTATAAATAAAGACCATAGTTGTAATAAACCATAATTATTCTGTATGCTGTTTATCATAAAAGAAACTACTCTCAAACAAATCTATTAAGGAAGTCAATGTGTCCTTGTGTATATCTGTCTAAGTAAGCGAGTGCTGAGACTGCAACAAGTACATATGTGTGGTGACTGCATCTTACCATAGGAACATCACCATAACGAGTATCAATGAGGAAGCGGCGCAGGTCTCCATGTTTCATGTAGGGTAGGATGACCAAAGGAACAGGCACAGGAGACTCCTGCTCTCTCTGAAAAGTGACCCCTGCAGGACAAAAGCATACATGTTTCACAAGGTTGCTACTGCTGCAGTAGTGGAGAAGTAGTTGGAGTGAGTCTTTGGGCACAATAATATTAAATTTACTGTAGTTTCCAGACATCTGATTGAGATCATACAGGTAGCAACAGTGCCAGGTCAGAAAATGGATTTTCTGTCAAGTGATTTAATAATGAGAAAGGCTTCATTTTTGAATCCGATTAGTTATTTAATTTCTTGAATTTGGATGATGGTCAGGATGATATAATTTGTCTGTTCCTTTCAAAACCGTTGCACATTACTGTTGAAAAATAAGTTTTTGCTAACAATGCTAGAGTTAAAGTTTAGATTTGGACAAAAAACAACACGGTTAGAGTTGGGGAATGATCATGGATCATGTTAAAATAAATGCTATATGGACCTTCAGCATGATACAACAACAAATGTGGTTAAAGTTATGAAACAATTATGGCCATGCTTTTGAAAAAAACGTTGACTTAGGTCTAGGATGATAGGTTAAGACATGTGGAGCTTGTTCCTACACACTGAATGAAGTCAACTGATGTTCTTCACACATCTGATCAGGATGCCTCCTGATTATCTCCCCTGTGGAGATAATTTCAAGCACATCAAAAAGGGAGGAGAGCCAGGGCAGAACGGAAATACGCTCAGGGGACTGCATATTATAGTGGCATATTCCAGCTGGCCTAGGAAAGCATCTGAATCTTTCAGAAAGAGCTATACTGCTATACTGCCATTGTGACCCCAAACTTTGGCAGAAAATAGATCGGTGAATGGATCTCATCAGATGTGGCAGAAGTACTGACAAGGGATCAGTGGATCCCTAACCCTGGCAATAGATCAAGGAAGACATTGACACTGGACACCAGAGACCATCCTGAGCAGAAACAGGGGTTAACATGTCCTATATACCACCTGTCATCATGTTACAAAGGTCCACAATTAGAGCTGTGGCTAAGGAACCCCACTGAACCCCAAATTGCTCCCAATGGCTCTCACATTTGAGTGTGAGAGCTTGTGTGATTGAGAATCAACAGTCAGTTGAACAGGTTCTGTGCACATTTACCTCATTACTTTGGTTTGTCAGTGTATATGGATTAGCCCAATGGGATCTCAACTAGCCAAACCAAGAGTGCATTACCTGACACTTGATAAGATAATATAAGGTGTACAGTTTTCAGATTTGCAGCATCTTTGAAGAGGATTCTGGGATAATGCAGACAGCAAAGGACACACTTCTTACACACATTTCTTAAGGAACATGTTACAATCTGTGAAGCGGTTAAGCATCTGAGTAGTGAAGTATGTGGTGTATCTTACCAAGCAACCTGACCACATTTTCATGATCAAAGTTCTGCATGATCTCTGCCTCGCTCAAAAACTCATGTAAGTCTGCCTGGCTGTGGATTCCAACTAGATGTGTAGGGCAGAGAAAAATGACAAAAGTAAGAAGGAGCAGAGTATAATGTTTGATCGAGTGTTTGAGTTTTAGCACATACCTCTCATGGTCTTCACAGCCACCTTGATGTGCACCTCTTCATTTGTGGTAAAGACCCCTTCATAGACTGAGCCAAACTCTCCTGTAAAACAAGAAAAAAGGCTGAATAGGAAAACTCATTTGTGTTCACAGGTGAAATATTTTCAAATAGCGGATATCTTTCTTAAAAAATTTAACTTTTCGGTTATTTTTTAAACAATTGGTTTGACATATTTGACAGTGCTTTTAAGCATACTTGAAGTCCGACTGCTGATTTAACATAACCTTATTAAAGGTAAAGTGCATGACAGTGGAAATAATGAACTCCTTTGCTAAACATTATACTCACTGGTTATATTATCATGTAATAAAATAAGCAGTTCGGTTCAACATTCAGTTTAGCTGTTCTGCATCTGTTCCTACCCTTGATTAAACCTTAATCCTGAAAGCTGACTACATCTCAGAAGTTTTTGGTCATGCTCAGGCCATGGTCCTATAGGACAGCAAAGTCAGTTGCTTTTTTTCCAGTATTTTGGGTCAAACTGACATATCAGAGCAACATTTGGATGCATTTCCATGACAATTTGGAACTGATATTTTGGGTTCCCAGATGATGGGACCGTGGCCTAGAGGTTGGAAAATCGGCCTGTGTCCAGAGGGTTCCCGGTTTGATTCCCCCACTGGACTGGCAGGAAAAATTTCAGTGTGGTGGAATGATTAATCCCCCCCACATCCCCATTAGCCAGCACTCCCTGGGCGCCTGACAGTGGCAGTGTGTGTTCACTGCATGTTAATTTTTGGGTGTTGCATGTGTGTTCAACATGATTGTGATGGGTTAAATGCAGAGGAAATTTCAGTGTATGTAAAAATATATATACTGTCAATAATAAAAGTTGATTGATTCTGCTTTCCATTTCACTTTTTTTTCCAGTTTTATTTATATAGCACCTTATACAATCAAAATTGTCTCTAGGTGCTTCACAGAGACCCAGAGCCTGAACCCCCGAGCAAGCAGACAGTGGCAAGGAAAAACTCCCTTTTAACAGGAAGAAACCTTGAGCAGGACCCGGCTTGCAATCCTGCTGATAGTTGGCCGGGTGAAGGGAGGGAAGAAGAGGTAGACAGGACAGAGAGGATGAAAGAGAGAGAGAGAGAGAGAGAGAGAAAGAAACATACATGTAATAAATATCATACATTACAAAGGACAAACATGACAGGTTGTTATAATTGGAATTCTGAAAGACTATGTATTGTATGTATTTGTTTATTAGCTGATATGTTGTTTAAGTTAGTTATAATAGCACTGCATAGAAGAACAACATGGGCAGTAGACATTGGCCTAGTCAGAGGTCTAGTAGATCTCGATGGAGAGATACCTGCAGAAAGATACAGAGAGAGAAAGAAAGGGAGGGAGAGACACAAAACTACGAGGAGAACTATTCAACAACAACTCTGATGTATTCTAATGAATCTGCACAATGAGGTCTTGTGCTGTGAGGCTAAGACAGGATCATTGTTGATGAGGAGTCATGAACCGACCTCTGCCAAGCTCCTTTCCCAGGGTGAGCTTGTTTCTCTCTACCAGGATGTCCTTAAGACTGGCCAGCAGCCTGCCACTGAGTCCCTCCAACAACTGGGCCACACCTTCTGTCTCTGAAACAAGTAGCAAATCATTTGTGTATCCTATACTTTGTGTGACACTCCAAATATAAGAGCATAAAATTGGTTTGCACAAGTAAAATTATAGTATAGTCACCTACTATATGTTGTGTACAACAACTTGAGATAAATTTGTAATGGAAGTACAGTAACAATTTGCTTTTCATAGCAGCAGTGCATTTTAATTGCATTAGGATCTGGTTGGTGATCATTTTAAGGTGAATTGACTACATAGTAGGAATGGTGTGTAGAAGTATTGCGCTTAGTAAATATTATTAAATAAATATTTGCTTCCTGATGCTACTCGGCACCACCTCAAAGGAAGAAAATAATAAATAATCATTCATTCACACCTAGGGGCAATGTAGAATAGCCAATTAACCTAATGTGCATGTCTTTGGGATTGTGGGAGGAAGTCGGAGTACCCGGAGTAAACCCACGCAGGCACAGGGAGAACATGCAAACTCCACATAGAAGGGCCCAGACCGGGATTCGAACCTGGAACCCTCTTGCTATGAGGCAACAGTGCTAACCACTGCACCACCATGCCAACCGTTGGAAGGTCAGAGACGATCAAAAAAGAAGTCAAAGTTTTGATCTGCTGCTGTTCAGGGATATGACACTCACCACTGGTCTGCTGGGATGAAGTCTCCAACTCCTGTGGACGTCGGTAGGAAAATTCAACGGTCATTGGCAAAAGACCCCGGTCAGACCTAAAAGGCAATTATAATTTTATTTATTATTATCAATAAATTTGGCCTGATCAGTAAGATCTAAATATTCAGAACATTAATTAAACTTAAATACTTATACTTAAAATAGAAAATAACTTGTGTTGCTGTCTAACACTATTATAAACTTGAGTCATAATTTGTATTTGAGTGTCATTATGTGATTTTTGTGTGCTGTTCTCCCTCCTTACCACAGGGTGATGCTGTCAACCAACCCGATGGTGCATTCATGCTGAAACTGTGACTGTGCTGTGCTGATTAGTGCTTAGTGAAAGCAGATTGACCTCTTCTCTACATATTGTAGTACGCACTGTTTATGTATTATTTCTTTGATTTCCTTTTCTTCTGTTTATAGGCGCTGCTCAAGCTTGATATATAAATTTAAAAAAATTGCTGATAATAATAACCATAAATAAACTTATTGCCACAAATTTGTTGCTTGACAAATAATAGATGGAAATCAAAAGAGCTAGGAAATAAATGTTGCATTAGCATAAAGAATAAAGTCTTCTGAAATAAATGGGTAGTCATTTGAAAAATGAGCTTTTAACCTATTTATTTATTTACTGAAATATATTGACACTCATCCATATTTATTTATATTTATAGCCTCATTTAGTAAGCTATATCAGTGTTGTGATAGTTTTTGTAAAGTGTTATCAAAATTATAATTTTATAAATATTTTTTGTCTCATAATGTTATTCCAAACTCCTATCAGAACATTATCTAGGTAGCATACATTTTGTTATGAAGTGCTTGTAAATGTTTAAATATTTAAGAAGCGCAGGACATAATTTTTCAAATTTTGAATTTTTCTGGCAGCAGTTGGGGGTGGGGGGGGGGTCAGATTTGGGCTTTACTGATGATGACTCCATGGCTACAGCCTTGCTTTATGCTGTGCTCAGGTTTTCCCTAGGCTGGGCATAATCTTGGTGGGCAACAAAGTCAGAAAATGCTACACAAAACCCTCTCATTGCAAACTTCTTTTCTTGTTTTGATCCCTTTCAGCAAAATATTGTTTCACTTCCTACATGGTTTTCCTAGTATTCTGCACAATTAGTGAAGCTCCCACATGTGTGTACTCTGACAGTTATTGCAATGTTAATAAAAGCAAACTGTGGTCACGTTTCTCTCTAGAAACAATCAGAGATCCATGCACAGCCTAAGGGTGTTTTTTAACAAAATTGTTAAAATAGATCATATATGAATATTTTCAAAATTTAGAAATGAAGACTGGTAAACAGTTAAAGTCTTTGGAGATAAATCTATATGTAGCAACCATTTTTTGAATTCAGTCACAATCTATCTCTCAGCTCAGGCTAGCCAACCTGACACATGAAAATCCAATGGGAAATGGCAGCTGCCACTAATGCCACTAACACATAGGCTACTACCCAAAGTTAGTTACATTTATACTTATTGGAACTGATTAATTATTTTTGCCTGTCCAATGTACAGTCAACAGGAAGCATGTGTTAACAGCATGTTGTGTGTATGTTGTGTATAGCGGTGAGCTGTTACTCCAAAGAAACCTTTGATGCAGGATTTAAGTATTGTTTCCCAGCCATAGGGGATTCAATTAGATTAGATTAGAGAGACTGTGCACCTTTTGTGATTTATTTTCTTTCAAAAATTAAACCTTAATACCATGGTGCATTTGCAGACCCATCAATCTGCCGCTCACACTGAAACTCTAAATGCAAACTGGACTGACCTGAGAGAGAATCATGAGAGTTCAGCATTTTCCACACAAATTCACTAGCAGTAACTTTAAAGTAGAAGGATGAAGGAACAGAAGAAGAAGGTCCCTCTACCTGAGTATGGAATATTTGGGTCGCAGGAAACACATAGCAATCGGGATTACAGCCATGAGTAGCAGGCTGCCAAATAAAACACCAACTGTTAGCCATGCTGCAAATCGACCTTGGCTCTGAGGAGCTGGTAGTGCTTCATGGTGTGAGATGTTTAAGGCTGGAGTCACGGTCACCACAGGAGGAACTTTCCCTGTAAGTAAACAACAGTGTTTCATGTGGTTCAGAAATTAACAGCACTTTTGACATGATGTTAACCTTGAACTCAATCAAGAGCTGAAAACATACAGTGAATATTGGACTTACACTGATGACAAGCAACGACAACAAGAAATGTATGCTAACGTTGCTCTGTGCTAATGTATCTTTAAAAAGCATACTGGCTCACTTCTAGCACTCCCAATCTGAATCTCCCAAATTCAATTGTGAACTGTGAGCAAGCATCTAAAACCTTTACTTAACAGCACCAAACTGGCCAGAAGTGGCAACCACAGGGTGCTAACATGTAGTGTAACAGTAGCACATACAAAGAAAAGTCATAAAGTCAGCAAACAGACTCATCTATCTAAAGTTTGTTAACATCAGTTAATGTTAGTATCATAAGCTGCTGGTAATAAAAGATTAAGTAAGGCAAAGTAAGCTTTGAAAACCAGAATTTTACTCCAAGAACTATCCCAAGTAGTTCTCCCACTTATTCTGGACTAATATGTTGACATTATCTAGACAACTTTACATACATCTATGAATAGTAACAGTGGCAGTGGATGTTGGTGGCGCCCCCTGCAGGGTGGATATATCATTCCAGGCTTGCACTGACAGTCTGTAGTCGCGATGCGGATTCAGTCCCGTGATGCTGACTGATGTGCTGATCAGCCCATCTGAGTCCGTAAGAACAGCCACATCTTCCCCACACAAACCCCACCGACTTCCAACCTCAGCTTCCTTCTCACACTTGAGACGATACTTCACTTGTGGTCTGCCTCCCCAGTCGTGAGGCGGATCCCACGTAACTATCAGCACAGAGTCATTATGATGACGGACTGTTAGATTCACAGGGGCGGAGGGTGGCTCTGTGGGGGACAACACAGAGAAGTGAAAACCTTAAATGAAAGTGTCTAGGTTTAGGATGAAATCAAAGGAAAAAAAAATGATCTAAAGTCCCTTAGTGCTTTTGAGATTATAGCATCTTAAAAACCACCCTGATTGCTGACACCTGAAAATTTTCAACTTTGACACCCCCACACCCGTGTAATTTTTTGCTTGTGTCATTTTTCTGTGTAGCTGACATACAGAGAAATGACACAAGCAAAATATTACACGGGTGTGGGGGTGTCAAAGTTGAAAATTTTCAGGTAGGGGTTTAAATGCCTAGTTTTATAATGTGATAACACCTTTATTTCCAATATCTTGCTCATTATTTCTTACTGGTGCATCCAAGGTCATTAGGGTCAGCTGGTAGGCGGCTAAAACCATGGAGACAGTCACACCTCTCCGATCCCCCTCCATGTGTCTTGCTATTCGGTGGGCATGGCCGGCATCCTCCACTCTCATTGGCTGGTTTGTAGTAGCCCATCCTACATGCTGGAGAAACAGAAACAATGATACCAGTGGTATTTGTCAAAACAATGAAAACAAAAGACCAATTTGAAGATGTTGACTGTTAATCTGCCACCATTGCTGATGAAAATCTAGCTGACATGGCTTGGGTAGAAATGTTCACAGTTAGGGTCACATGTCACATTTATTCACCTTTTTGAATTTCCTTCCTGGTTTTCTAACTCTGGGTTTGAACCTTTTGGAACAATTAACAAGTGCACAGCTCAAAAAAAGTATAACAAATGTCTTGTTGTTTTCAGACATTTTAATGCAGAAATTCTGCATATTATTACTTTGATATTTGATGATGGGACTCAAGGAGATTCAGCAATCAGCTCAGCAGTCTTTCTCTGGATTCGTTCAAACGCACTAAGATAAGAACTCTACTTTACTGAGATTCTTGCATGGCCACCCTGGCAAAAATAAAAAACAGAAGCTGTGATTACAACACACACAGAGGGGGTATGACTTCATTCTCTGTGCAGGATGCCATTAGTTCACTATATTTTTACATACCAAACAGTTCTTTGCTTCTATATTAGCATTCAAAATCTCATATATTAAACCTTTAATGTGGTTAGAATGTTTTCTTGGTTCTAACATACAGTATTCTTTTGTTATTGTTGGATTGTTCAGTTTTACTATTTGTCCAGCTACTGGCAGTTGGCTCATTTTGTTGTCTTACACATTCAGACACAAATGTTAAGAGAACTACATAACCAGAAAATGAATCCTAAAGTTTTGAGGACCCCTTGGACCTTTCATGTATCACCACCATTAGCCAGGCTGGATTGCTATACGAGGAAAGTAGGCAACTTTTGGTGATGGACTTCCCACCACTATTGTGCAATATGGACTGAAACCAGCCCTGCATTGTTAGCTAATTTTGTGGGCCACATATTGTGCTCACATGTTGTACGTTTGTAAATATGGTTGGGTTATTCAAATTATTCCAAATATATTGACACACACAAGAAACAAGGCCAGGTTTAGGTTCAGGTTATGGCTCTCACTCTCCCTGATTGATAAGCTATGACATTCTTTAATTTAATTTCTGTCTTAATAACATTTCTGTACTTAGACAAAACTGTCAGTATGTTGTTTTGAAAAGTGCTCTTGTGTCATGGGGAGGTGAACAATGTAACAGCCTGGCAACACTCTATTTTTGAATACAGAAAACATGAAACTGTGAATGATATCTCTTGAGCAATGCACAGGAAATATGTAAATGTAAAAATAAACCAGTAGATAAAATTGAGAAGGAAGAAGATTATGAGAAAGAGGATGTGAAAGACGTGGTTAGTTCATGAGAAAAGCCACATAATTTGTAGGCCCAAGAATCCTAGACTATTTTTGCTGAGATGCTTATTGTGAAATGTTTGCATCAACAGATGACTTGCTGGAAAACACAACTGTGATCTGTTCAGTTGTCTCTTCTTTCCAACAAAGAAACAGAAATCGACCAAAAATAAAATGTTATCTGGGTCATCTTAAGCAATTCAACCAGATTGAATTTTTGTCGCACATTGAGAAAATGTTCCAGGGCAGCTTATTCTTTCTCACTGCTATTTTTTGAGTCCCCTCCGATGTTTAGATGAATAGAGCAAACAAGAGTTATTTAACATTTTGCAACCTGAATTCAACATTTTAGGAACTAAAAGAAAATATATACATGTGAACATGCCCCTTACAGTATCCAAAGACAACTCAAGAGGTGTTTAACGGACATTTTAATGGTGTGTCATATCCACCAGAGATGTGTAAGAGCTGTGAAAGTGATAACAGAACCGCATGCACCTGCAAGGCCTTAAAATATCTTAAACTAGAACAGAACTTAGAAATGATCATTGGTCAAGAGGAGAATAAATAATCAAATAACATTTATAAAAGGCAATGGAGGTGCAAAGCTTAGAAATTACATTCAGATGAAGTAAGATTACTTCATAAACAGAAGTTTATTAAACTGAATTTATGAGTAGTCACTAAATTTATGAGTAGGCACAGGTCCTTGTGTGAAAAATGACTGATTTGGTTTTCTTGTCTGAAGGTAAAATGTTCACTTTCTAAGGAGGAGTCTTTAGTTACAGAAAGATTAACAGAAAAATGACAATACTGCACTGTACTGACCTCTATTTTTGAAAATTTTGTTTACTTGTTAACCGTTGATTATCTGTTATGTGATTATCTCATTTGTTGTCGTTGTCCAACTATAAAAAAAAGTGATATACACATCAACTTCCAATTTCAGCCAGTCCCTGGAATCATACTTTATTTACTTTTTTCTTTGTTTTTTAATTAGAGCTATGTATCAAATATTATTCCAAATATATTGATATAAATATTGTTGATTATTATTACACATTATATAATTTAGAAAGTTTTAGAATTTTATTAGTATTAGCTTATATTTTTTGGCATAAATAACAGTTGTTGGACCTGTGAAACATATATTCTGAGTATTATGGTCCTGAAGTACAAGTTGAAACTCAAATCAGTGAGGTTTGATTCAAAATTTAAGCTTCTTGCCAGCCGTGATTGATCCAAAAGGATTTACCGAAACTGATCAGTCAAGAATAAGAAGAACTTCAAAGTTATTCATGTGAAAAATATCTAAAAAATATGAAATAACTGAGAAAGCATCTGATTTCTGTACCTTGACAGGTGTCATCTATAACTTGATGCCCAGGTCCACAGGTACATCCCCCCTGCAGTGCACTCCATACTCCATCCATACTGCACTCTCTTATAGGCGGAGAAACCTCAACAGCTCCCTGCACACAAGAACCCTTCAGGTGACCCGACCCGGCCCCTGTCCCCTTAAACAAGGTCAGGTGAGCCATAATGTCAGGACACCTCCTGTAGTACAGTCTGATAGATGTTATCAGCACACATGTTCCTGAGTAGGAGAAGGCAAGATGGAAGCCTCTGAGGCTGGCAGAGCCCAGGCTCAGAGCCAGGCTGTGGTTCAGGTAGCTGGATATTTGGTTTGGTGGGACTGTGTTAGCAAATGGCTTAGAGGTCTGGAGGTCCAGGACTTTCTCACTATTTTGAAACCTTGCAATGGGTGTGTCTGAGTCAAAAAAGTGAACTTGTAGTGGACTGAGCTGACCAGATGGCTCCTCTTCTTGGGCAAATGCAATATCCATCAGTAGATGGTGGGCATCTCTACGCTCCATCCACTGGCTTAAAACTGTTCTTTTTCTGCTTCCTTTACAAGCTTGGAGCACAGGCACCATACTCATTGTACCCAGTCTCAGCTGGATGTCTTCCCACTGGGACGGAAAAGAGGTAAAGAGAAAAGCTGCAGAGTAGAACTACAGGTACATGCATACATCCTGATGAAACCTCCAGGACTGAGCTCATGGCAAAGTATACTTTAAACCATCAAGCTACACATAATATGATACACTGCACATCAGCTGGTCATGTCGTTCATATATTGAGATTGTTAAATAAATTTTGGTACTGGTATTTAAAAAAAAAAAAACATTACACAAAATGTGTGTTACACACAGCTTCCAAACAAAAAGTCTAAATCTCAAACAAAAATCTCAATTTTTCAAAAATTGAAGCCATTGAAATTGGCTGAAAATGTCAAAGTGCAGAAATAAATGAATCCTATGCTAATAATATACCAGTTTATACAGTGATCACGTTTTCTTTGTATACAGTTATTATTCAGTGATTAATTCAATAGTATTTTTAAAGTGTATGATGCAGATGTTGTATTGAAATAAAAGTTCAATTTACACCCATCACTTAACAACCCAACTTACTTCTGTGGGTGGGTCAGAACTCCATCTCAGTGTGGTCTGTTTGTCAGAATGGAAAACCTCCTCTAAACACAGAAGAGGAGAGAAAGTCTATACAGTGTCACTGTGTTGAATGTTACACTTTGTAACACTTTCCCTCTTGACTGACTGAACAAGAAATACAACAACAACCCATTTACAGCAGCAAAGAGAAATTGTACACCTACAGATTAGAACAATGCACTTCATCATTCAGTATGAGGCAGCTTTTGAGTGAATTCCTTAATATTGTGTTTTCAACTATGTTCTTTTCATCAAGGAGGCTTCACTTTCACAATGTTATTACTACTTTATTTACTCTGCCACTGCATTGCTACTTAACAAGACTGTAGATATGTCATCAAACATTATCAGACTATTAAAGAACACAAAACTGTTCAGAGATATTCTTAAAAATGAATGCAAGGCAAAGTGTTTCCTACTGTGACTGTTAAAGGATTAGTTGTAAACCTTTTTGATCACTCACCCTCCTGGGTTTCATAGAAAATGTCACAACCAGTCTCCCAGATCCAGATCCATAACAGAATTAAAGTAAGCCAGACACACCGCAGTACAGTGTGACACACAAACATGTTTTCAGCTTGTAGAAGTCTGACCATAACAGCCTGTAAGTCAGTTCCTGAAAGTGTCAGTATGAGTGACGCCTGTGTTAGATCTACTTCTGATTTGGCTCAAAGGAATGCTGTAATTAAACTGCTGAAGGGAGCCCTCATCCTCCGGAAATTACGCCTACATCCTTTGGATCTACTGAGTTCCTGCATTTATGTGCTCCTTTTAAGAACACACTAAAACAACATAATCCCACTAAAGTACACTAGCATTAAAAAAAACAACACATCAAACAATTATTTTTTAAAAAAACGTACAAAATAGGAACTGGGCCGATAACAATAATTAGTAACCAAGGAGACTGATAGCCATATTTGGAACTAGAATAACCAGTGATGGAATGTACAATCCTCCAGCCCACCACCTACAGGAGTCAAAGGGGGTCTGGATGCAGTGCAGTGTGCAGTGTGGATCGGGCGGCAGACAAAGGCAGGGACCTTGGCAGCCCCATCCCTTGGTTGGTGAAGTTAGCTGTTTTGGACATGGAACGTCACCTCACTGGTGGGGAAGGAGACTGAGCTTGTGTGAGAGGCTGAGAGATACTGGATAGATATAGTCGGGCTCACCTCTACACACAGCTCTGGTCTCTCAGAAGTCTCTTGAGAAGGGCTGGACTATTCTCTTTTCTGGAGTTGCCTTGGGAGAGAGGTGGAGGGCAGGAGTGGACTTACTTATAGCCCACGGCTCTGCCTGCATGTTGGAGTTTACCCTAGTGAACGAAACCCTTTCGGATCATGACACAATGGGTCATGACTGTTGTTTGTGCTTGTGCTTATGTGCTTATGCTTAAATTTATTGTATGGGTTGCTCTCAACAATCTAGTTTCCAGAAACAGCTGTCAAAAAGTTCTGATAAACCCACTGCACAAAAACAACAAGCAGACATAGTGAGAGATTAGCAGATGACTACATACTATACTATACATACTATACAACTATACACTAAAACATAGTAGAATGTGTTCCTCCAAATATTGCCATTTTAGAATATTAAACATCTGTAAATGTCATTTTAAAGAATTCATAGTTTATAAATTTACAACAGAGCTGACGTTAAACCAGGTAAAGGGAGCAATAAACTCAAACATAAGATTAGAATTTATCTGGTAATTCAAATCTTGGTTTACAATCCGTCTTAATTGGTATAACAATTCAGAGGTATTGCAGTATTTTCTGCATTTTGTTACACTTTTTTTCCAGACTCCAAAATCCCTCTAATTCAGCATTGGGTAAGGTTGTCTTGCTTCCTCTTCCTTTCTTTAGAAATGTTGACATTTGATTTTTTTTCTTTGCTTTTGCATCTATTCTAAGAAAAAAAAAGCTGACACTTTGTAAAACCATTAAAGTACATGTGCCAGTGGGACAAGAGAGGACGAAGTTAAGTTACAGAAAAATAAACTGAGTTTTGTTTTGATGTTTGTTGCTAGTTTGAAGGGAAGTTTAAATTGCTTGAGCTTTGCAGGAAATAAATTCATTTATTTCTGTTATGTTTGTAGATGCAGTGTCTAGCATCAGTTTATTACAATCCACAGCTTTCAGGGACATTTCTCATATTATCTGTAACCTGTAACACTTCCAGGCCTCAGCCCTAAAAGTTTATTATCACATCCTATATAAACTGCATAGGTGATTTTCATTTTACTCCCAACATTAAATGACATGGCTGCTCGCTTTGCAGCGCTTTTAGCCTCAGTGCTCTCATCAGCATTGTTAATTTGTTTTCTATTTATGCTATAGAATATAAGTTAGGAGAATTTAGTACATTACTCTTGTTTTTAAATCTTTACACTGTCTTTGTTATCTATAGCAGTGGTTTTCAAATTGGGAACTGGGGAGCCCCAGGTTTTGTTCCCTGTGAAGTGCAACTGCAGCAGCTACATACGAAGTCAAGATGTGTTGCTGCTCGGCATGATGACATATGATCTATTTCTTATTGGATACCCAGAAAGGTTTTCTACACATCATTTTAAATGAACACTCAAATAGTGTTCTCAAAGTTTGAATATGAAGAAAATTTAAAGATTATGCTACAAATCATAATGAACATGCAATGCTTAGATGATTACTTCCTCTGTCAGTTTAAATCTCATAACATGTTGCAAAACATTCAACCCATCAGAAAGAGTCACTGTCACATGTTGAAGCCACAGTCTGGGCGATGACATAGTGGTTAAGGACTGAAGACTGAAGAAGGACTGTTGGCCAGCATCCTCTTCTTACCCAAATTAAACTGATTATTTCTAAAACAGAAAAGAAATTCATATTTCAAGGCAAAAGAAACAAAGAATGAATCATTATTTGGAAATGAACAAATGATCATTACAATGAACTGCAAACAATGAAAACAATGTCTTATGTTGGTTAGATTTTACAAGTTGAAAAAGTTAACACCCTTTAATACTGACTATTGTACAGGATATTTGTTTGTGATGTCATGATCTGCTGTCCATAAGTCACTGATTTTTCTGTTTTCCCCTGAATGCTTCATCCTTCAGCTTATTATCACCTCAATCAGCCTCACTGCTCTCACCTGTTCTCCACACAGGTTACAAAGGCAACCCCTGCCCATCTCTCATTGTCAGATTGTCCCTCTGCTCTGCATGACACTCCAGCTCAGTATACCAGTTTGCCTTGCCAGTTGTTACCCTGCCTGCTTCCGTTTTTGCCTCCTGCCTTGTGTTTCTGTAAAGTAGACTCTGATTTTTTTTCCCTTCGTTTTTTGAAGAAGGTGTTTTTTGTTGTGACTTTATTTTTTTCTGAAGAGGTTTTTGTTCTTGGACTTTTTGTTGATGTTTTTGAAAGAAGGATTTTTTTCGTTGTGGTTAAAGTTTTTCTGAAATGGTTTCTTTTGTTATTTAACCTTTCAGTGGACTCCATTGACCAGCCCTGCTCCCTGGTGGACATTACTGCCTCAGCAAAACCTCCTGAATTAACTAATAAAGTTTTTTGCTCCTTACTGACCTAGTCCTGTGTGTTGCATTTGGGTCCACATACTCCTGGGTTTCATGTGATCTGGAAAGTTGAAAATGAAAAACATACAGATGAATTACACTAGCATGGATACTATACTGTGGGTAACAAATGCATATTAACATCCATATATAAAAAAAAAACCAAAAAAAAAAACAACTTTTTGCTCTGCCAGTCATCAGATACCCTGCTGGCATAATAAGTCGGTCAAAGGAGGAGATAGAGGCCAATGACATCAATACAAGGAAGCTCCTCACAATGCATGGAGGGTTTCAGCCCAAGTTCAGCAAACACCCTGAGGCTGTACACTAAGTGGAACGAGGGAGGCTGAGGAAGAGGGAGTGTCGGAGCCACTGTCCAGGATGAAACAACAAAGACCTGAGAATACATCACAAAGATGCCCTCCACTGCTAAATGATTACAGGAACAGCATTCATAGAACACCATAAGCAAGTGGCTGGCATAGTATACAGAAGCATCTGCACTGAGTATGTGCTGGAA
Source organism: Scatophagus argus (assembly GCF_020382885.2). Taxonomy (NCBI): domain Eukaryota; kingdom Metazoa; phylum Chordata; class Actinopteri; family Scatophagidae; genus Scatophagus; species Scatophagus argus. Next base: position 1,226,652 of record NC_058515.1, on the reverse strand, counting down.
GTCCCAAGGTCAGAATGGAAGACACTTTCCAAGGTGGGCCAAGTCACGTGGCCTACCACTTCATGGCTGAGTTGCTGTCATGGCTTCCACTTTGTTATAATACCATTGACAATTGACTTGTTGCATAGGTGGAATCCTATCACAGTACCACGCTGGAATTCACTGAGCTCCTGAGAGCAGCCCATTCTTTCACAAATGTTTGTAGAAGCAATCTGCATGCCTAGGTGCTTGATTTTATACACCTGTGGCCACTGAAGTGATTGGAGCACCTGAATTCAATTATTTGGATGGGTTAGTGAATACTTTTGGCAATATAGTGTAAATCCTTCTCTCTAAATAACAACGTGGGGATACCACAAGGGTCTATTCTTGGGCCTTTGCTTTTAGTCTCTTCATTAATGATTTGCCATTAAACAGCTCTGGTGCAACAATTATATGCAGATGATGATGCTACATACATGTCTGCCAAAACACCAGGCTGTTGCTGTCCTGTCTTCATGTATGGTTAGTCTGTTTGGGACTATTGGGTTTTGTTCAAGAGTGGCTCACTCAGAATCATGTACTGCTAAATCTCAAAAAAACAGTTTCCATGTGTTTTTCAATCAAGAAAACTAACCAGCGGCATTTCAAAGTAAACATACAAAATCAGGAATTTTGTTCAATTTCAGAATTAAAATACCTTGGAGTTGTATTAGATCGACAACTTAAATTTAGTCATCACATAAATAAGATTTATAAGATAAATAAAATCTTAACTGTTTTAAATTAATCTCTTAATCTTATGAGCTTTGAAAGCTTCACTGACCTTTGCTTTTTTTTGCTTTTTTTCTATATATTGTAAATTCGTTTATATTGTATCTTCGATGTATATATATATATATATATATATATATTTATTTTTTATTTTTTTTACTATATTTTGTTTTAAAAGCCCAACCAGGGACTGGAGTGGTAAATTAGCCAAATGCTATATACTCTATATGCAAAACATCAGCTGTACTATATGTAGTCTATGTTCACTGCATTGTCCCTGATAAATAAATAAAAAATAGAATAGAAAACACACCATCCCAGAAAGGGATTTTTTTAGTTTTGTGTGTGTGTACACTCAATTTTAAAAGCAGATTTTTTATGTAGTGGAGATTGCGAGCCAGGCAACATCATCAGAATGGGCAAAATTGAATTCCCACAGAAACACTTCCCAGAAGAGTGGAAACTGTTATAGCTACAAATCATGCAATATCATTAAAGTCCCTGCTGGTTTAATGGTCAGGTGTACTTTTGTCTATACAGTGTATCATGCAATACATTTAATCATTTTGTACTTTATTAAATAAAACTGCACAAGGTATGTAAAGGCATTCAAATGTTTTGTATTTTCCATCAAATAGTGCAAATGTAACATAAAACCCACAAATAAAAGCTTTCCAACTGCAATTGCTTTGACATGCTGCAACTTCTTCACGCAAATGGTGGTCAGAACTGCTACAACAAGCTGTGATGGCAACATGAGAACTACAAACGTTTACACACAAAGAAAAAAATAAAACCTCTCAGGCAGAGAAATGTCACTGTCACAGATCATCCTTGCACTGAAAATGCAAAACATTGCAGTGCAAAAACATGGAGGGAACATCCTTTAGATGGAAGTGCAATTCACTTTTATCAAATGTTAACATTGATTGTAACAAAGATTTGGATTTTTTCATGCTTTTATCATATCACCTTTCATTTCAGAAAAAAATACATTTGTATATTCTAAAAGTTATTTTCCACAATATTGAAATATTATGGCCCAAGGGCAGGGTTACTTGAATACTTAAATAAGTGACAAGAATAACTGACTGTGTTTCATAAACTTTGGTTAAAACACATATCAGTAAAGTAAACAGATCTTTGTAACTGTTTCTCCGGCTGATACTGAATGTCAAATGAATAAATAGTCACTTTAGATGAATAGAATAAATTTAGAAGACTGATCTGTTCCACGACGACGGCTGCTTTTCTGAGACTACAACAGATTTATATTTTCAAATGGACCTATATATTAAAAAAAAAAAAAGTCAAACAACAAACAGGGCTTGATGATTAAATTCAGTTCCAATGCACTCACAACGATCTGTAAATCCACTAACAGGGTTGAATGAATCTGCCCAAAACTTAATAAGTAAACAGTAAGGCAACTGTGGTGACACTTTGCATGTTCAGAAAGAGTAGTTTCCTCAAGGGTTAGAACATGCAGTGTTTGTGTTTGTCGTCATCATTGGCTTTAGACGTGACCACAAACAATTCATAACCTACCATATAGTGGGTTTTTTTTAACCCTGTTCAAGTAATTCTTTAAGCCTAGACTTAACAAAACTTGCTCAAACTGGAAAATATCCAAATACATAATCTGGTCATGTAACATTTATGGAAAGCACTGACAAATGATGCATTCCTGCTCATATGGCTATAGATCCAAAAACATTCATCTGGGTGTATGTTTAATCTGGGTAAATGTATTTTATTGTTCACTTTGGAGGACATGTTGGGATGGTTTTCTTACCCTGAAATGTGTGATGCTCATCACAAGATTCTGAATCACTGTAATTCATAATGTAGTGCACTAGATATTGGTTATCAGCAGGACCAATCCAAGCATGTCAGTACTGCTGTCGCCCCTGAAGAACCAACACTGGTCAAACCTTTCATGTTCTATTTTTGGCAGCCCATATCTGACCCAACATTTCCAGTCTCACACGCTTTCCATACACAATGAGTAATAACATTCCAAGCAGCTCTGAGGCACTGATTCTTCTTGCTAAGTCAAAATTCCTTGGTGCTGAGCATGCGGTAATGTTTGGTAAATGAACAATGATTTGAATTTGTTTAAAAAAAAAAAAAATGCACTTCAATTTCCTTGATCACTGTTCATAAAATGAAGCCTAGTGCCACATTAAAGACATGCATGAAAGCAGAAAACATCTCAGTCCCTAATGGACATACACTGCCATGTCATACTGGATCAGTGTGTCCTCTTGCTGTACCCTCCTTGGATCAGCTGTGTTGATGGCTTAAATGTCCTCTTACTGCTGACTTAAAACCACACCCATCAATCTGACAGCAGATGAAAGAGGACCCACTGTCCCATTCTTGGTTTCGTGAAGGCCGAAAGAATCACTGCATCAGACACTTCTCTTTCTGCTGTCTTGCATACTTTCTCCTCCGCTGCTCCAGGCCTCGTTCCAGACGCTCATCTTCCTCCAGAGCTCTGAAGACAAGGAGAAAGGAGGAGAGTCACAGGTTTTCTATAGGTGGTGTTTCAGATACAGTTACTGCAGCTAAACCAGCTGCTTAGTGAAGGCAGAACTTCAGCAACCAGACTCCTCTGCCAGTAACTAAAATAGATGCTTTCAGCCACAGTATTGCTGTGGGCAACAAAGCAATGTGATGTGTGAGCTGTACAAAATGCTGTACGTTTGTTTTCTCTGCGCTCACGGTAATTGACTTTTCAGTGAAACAGGAGACATTTTGTGTGCAACAGTTAAACTTTTACTGTTTACCTGCTGTCGACAAGAAGGCACACACACAAGACGCACAACATTCTGTATGACGTAAAACATAAAGCAGTTTTTAGGAAGTTTTAGAGAGTTTGTACAACAGAAGGAAGTGGAATTGAATTGTCTGTTATTATATAAAGTCCTTATACCTTCCCATCGTTATTCACAGAGTAATGGAAGAATGGTAAATATCATTAATTCACAATATGGCTTGATCATGTATAATCAATATATGTGGAGTTGTAATGTGGTGTGGTGGAGGTGATATCAACATGAGAAGTCTTCACTGAACTATAAATCAGAACCTGGGAGGTGCGTATGTAGACAGGTATAAATCCAGCTTTAGAGGTAGGAGATATTATGCTAATCAGTGCCTGGATCTGTGTGTGATCATTACATACATTTGTATTTAAACTAAACTGACAGCTGAGTTTCAGTGACCTCCTGTGTTCCTGTTAGTTTTGACTTTATTTCAGTCTTTATTGTAGAAACTATGTCAATTTTACAATTTTAATCATTTCATGTGTGTGTTTGTAATGTGTAAAGTGAAAGAACCTCAAAAATAAAATGTATCATTATTACTAAGAAAAATTAAACTAATGTGTTTGCAGTAGTGACCGCATATTCAGCCCATTCGTGTGATCCAGGACTGATAAAACCAACATGTTTTTCTTTATAATTATAATTTATGATTGTCCCTCGACCGTGGCGGATAAGCGGAATAGAAAATGGATGGATGGATGGATGGATGGATGGATGTATTGTCCCTCTGTGCATTTAATGTGACCTCCTTTTCCTCAGGTACTACAGTCAGTAAATGAAAGCAGTCTATCTGCTAAAAACTCTTAAATGATGGATGGCAGCTGGTTGACCAACCTCACACTCTACAATACACTGTGGTTACACTAGCACTGAATAAACTAATTCATAAATAATACATAAAAATACAAAAAAATATAATTAAAATAACAAAAAAAAATAAATGCATCTCATCTCAGTATAAACCTAAGGCATTATTTTTATCATGTGTGTTCATGTTGACAGATGTACCACAAGCATAAGAAACAAGTATAAAGTATAAAGTAACATATAAAGTATAAAGAAACAGACACAGACTTTTCTAACCCTTCAAACAACACAGCATGTGTGTCTCACCCTCTCTCCTTGGCATCCATATTGTGGACTAGTTCATCCCTCTGGTTGACCAGTGAAACAAGCTCCTGAAGCAGCAGCTGCTCTCTGTGTTTATGGACTGGAGTCTTCTGCCAATCTGCACCACAAAGACAACATCACATCACAATTTAAAGCTGTACAGTTAAGAGAAAAATCATCATTAGCTTTGTTTTGTTAATTGCCGGCATCACAACGATTTATTGTGCCAGTTTTGGGAGAAAATAATTTTACTGCACTATGATATGTTCCCTGTGGAGTTTTAGACCTCCAGTCGTGCTAAGGAGCTGGTTTTCTTTGAGTAGATCAGTGCTTTGTTTATCTTGTGCACACATATGAGGAGGCACATGCATGTGAGTGCATGCAGGTGACGCCGTACACAAAGTAGTGTCAAACTATTCCACTGCTGAACAGGTGGGGATACCAGGTCAAAATATGCTGCAACATGCCAACAATGAGGCCAACAAGAGAAAGAATGCAAGATGTGGAATTTAAAACATTTTAAAAATCGGATTTGCAAATGTTTTATGAGGAAGAAAATACACTTGACATGTTAGCTAGACCTCAAGGATACAAACAGTGTGTTTACTGAAAATGGGATTGACGGTGAACCAGCAGCTAATAAATACTGTATGTTGTTGATGATGCAGCTGCAGGGATGGAATACTGGTGCTGTACTGTAACAGATAATTAGTGTAAACTTGAAGTTTCTGCTAGTTAATATTTAATCTGCCCTTGCATTTATGAAAAAGCTCATATAAGCCTTTGCACTCTAATATACACAAACAAATGAAAATAAAAACGGTCATTAAACTGTCCACTAAACAATCCATTATAACAAAAATTATGACATGTTTTTACTAAAGCTCCTAACCTTTTCAAGCTTTTAAAAAAAATATTTTCATCAACATTCTCCCTTTTTTCAAAGTAAATAGGATTTGTCATGGAGTAGCAGTGCTACCTGTGGTGGGATATATTAAACATGCGTAACCAACTGCAGAATGCCGCAAAACAACCATATATTGTATGTCTGGGGTCTTGTGCACATCAAATTGATTTTATGGAAGGGATACTCCACCCAGCAATGCTCTGAGTATCAAACACTCATCCACTTTAACTGGCAGTCTCACAAGACAAGTTTGTGAGTTTCTCTTTGTTCACCGGAATGCTATAAGATCAAGACACAACAAAGTGTTTTTAAAGCAGTACATGTTTAGCAACAAGGTCATACCTTCAAATGCCATCATGTCCCTTAACTCTTTGTTTAACAGCTCAAATCTTCTTTCCAAGTCTTGTTCCTCCAGCCTGTCAATTACAAGAGGTGCATTGCAGAATGTGTAAAATCTGTGCTTATGGAAGAGAGTTAGTTTGAAGACTGGAGGTGGATGTTCCATTTCTTTAATTACTACTGTATCTGACCAAAAGCAAAAAAAAAATCTTATCTCAATGTTCAACCTATTTCGGGAGTTTTTAATACCATCTCATGGTCTCCTCAGTTGTCACGGAGACAGCTCAGTTCCCACCACATCGCATGTCACAAATGAGGAGGCATCTCTATGTCAACTGAGAAAACACCGACCACTTACTCACACACTTACTGTGTATGTCAGTAACATATCTTTTACTTTTAGCTAGTCAAGTGTCTTCAGTTTCAAGATAGTCAGTTGCATGTCCATAATTAAGGCAACAGGAATAAATATTAATATATTTACATAATTTCTGTGCATTTTTACATATAAACCTTGCAAAGTTTGGCTTTAAGGGGGTCTGTCTCTTAAAAGCATTGTGAATACTGAGATTTTTTTTTTTATTATTTTTACTCTGATCTTAGAAACAATTTCAGCACAAGGTCCTTTCTGCAGCTGTTCTAAAGCTTTTTATTGCATCATATGATCTTCCTTACATGAATGAAATGGCCTTAAAGTTCTCAGAAAAATATATAGAGAAATCTGTAAATTGTAAAAAAAACAAAAACAAAACTTTTGTCAAGAATCAACACTGTACTGTACATTCTAATGTTTACATTATGTACATGATTCTAGCAGTGTGTTGTGGATGTCTTACAGCAGCTGCAGATGATCCTGCCTCCTGATTAAAGCATTCTTCTTGTTGACCAGTGTAAACCATTCCTGAATTAACCTCTCCTCCTCCACCTTGTCATTGCCTGCAGGAGAGAATCATGTTGATGTGAGTCCTCTGTTAGTTACAGTACTTCTATTTCTTTCACAAATTGAGATAATGAAGTTTCAGAGTGAATAATAAATCAGAACTGCTACAATGGCTAAAATGTATCATCAGTCGACAGAACTGTTACACTACACTCCCTATAAAATGTATTCAGCCCCTTGGATATTTTGACCTTTTATTGCTTTTATAAAATGAATCATAATTGGTCTTTTTTGAGAAAAATGTACAAACAAAAAACATCTTTAATGCCAAAGTGAAAACAGATTTCTACAAAGTAATGTCAATTAATTAAAAATATATAACGTAAAATAAGTGACTGCCGTTTTAAGCGACTAACCTAACGCAGCAGAGGTCCAGCCAGTTGGTGCTAGTAATCTCACAGATAGTGAAATGGAGATCATCTGAGTGCAATGAATGTGTCTAAAGTGACTGTAGTATAAACCTGTGTCTGGAAGGTCCAGTCACTGGTTCATCAGTATTTCTGCAAAAAAAAACTTCCAAGTCACTGAACAACCCCTGAAGGTGAATTAAATCCATTATTACGAAAGAAGAAATATGGCGCATGTGTAAATCTGCCTAGAGTATACCATCCTCACAAACTGAGTGGTCATACAAGAAGGAGACTAGTGAGGGAGGCCACCAAGGCTGCAGGAAATCACAGCAGACTAGACGCTATGTTTGACACCAAACACTGCACATCACCACAAACACACCATCCTCCACAGTGAAGCATGGTGATGGCAGCATCATGCTGTGGGGATGCTTCTCAGCAGCAGGCCCTTGAGGGCTTGTAAAGGTACAGGGTAAAATTAATGCAGCAAAATATAGGGAAATCCTGGACAATCTGTTTCAGTCTGCAAGAGGACTATGACTAGGGAGAGAATTTATGTTCCCGCAAGACAATGACCCTATGCATACAGCGAAAGTTACACAAAAATGGTTGAAATACAACAAAGTGAATGTTCTGGAGTGGCCAAGTCATAGCGCAGATGTCACTTCAATAGAGAACTTGTAGCTGGACTTGAAGAGGACTGTTCACACACAATCCCTGCACAACCTGACAGAGCTTGAGCAAAGAAAAATGGAGTATAATTGCAAATGCCCAGATGTGCAAGCCTGACTGAGACCTGTCCACACTGACTCAATGCTGGGATCGTGGCCAAAGGTGCATCTACTAAATACTGACTTTACGGGGGTGAATATATAGAGGTTTTTTGTAATTTTTTGTCAAAAAAAGTCAATTTATATTGATTGTTATTCTGTTTATAAAAGCAAAAAAAGAGGGGGGGGGTATTCAAGGGGGTGACTAGTTTTTATTGGCACTGTATGAAGGAGGAATTGCAGTGATATAATACAAGCATTTTCTTCTCATAGTCCAAAATGAGTAATTGGCGCCTTCAAATTATTCCCTAAAAATACTAATTTTCTTCATGAAATGTAACAATTTGTGAGATACAGATTGACCAGTATATATAATAATTTGTTTAATAATATAAGCACTCTGTTCCTTCAGAATATTAATTGGTAACCCACAATTTCATCTGCTTTTCATTTATTGCACATCTGTAGCCAGGAAGCACAGTTTCAAAATTTCTGAGAAATTCTGTTGCATCTTACCTGTTTCCATTAGTTGTCTGAGCTTCCTCTCCACCACACCTGCTCTGTTATCAACATGGTTTTGTTCTGCCTCCAGGGCTTCCATCTGATTCAGCACATACTGACTGGGGTCCTGGATACACACAAACACATTTACCTTGAAAAATCACCTATCGCTTCAATTGATTGCATAGAAAAGATAAAAAAGGTATACATTTAATAAATCGGCAGAATATAAGGTTCTTACAATTTTGACCTCAGCTCTAATTCAGAAACGGCTCTAGGTATTCAACCCTACAATGAAACAAATGGTGGTTAACTGACCTGGCCTTCTTGTCTTCCTTCTTCCCCCTCTGTCCTCTCTGTCATACAAAGAAAAAAGAACTGAACCACTAGTATAAACATTGCAATGCTTAACAATATTTCAGCAATGGAGAAACATTTCAAAGTATCAAGTAGAAATAAAGATGAGGACACAAATCCAAAATTATAAAAAGAGAATATATTAAGTCAGTGCTGAGATTTGTTGACAGCAAAAAAGCCATTTATGAGAACAACAAACCAGTTTCTGACTTCCTCCGGTTTACTGCACCTTCTTCTTGCCCTGCAGCAACCTGTAGACAAAAAGGTATCTTATGTAGATGAGATATGTAAAAGAGAAAAAGGTGATGAGAAGTAAGGGATAAATTGAAAATACATACCACTGATATGTCTCCTTCATCTACCGACCCACTTCTCCGCTGTGACCTACGCTTCTTGACCAGATCGGCATCTTTGACATGGGAGAAACCTGACTTGGACATGAAATGAGTCCTTGGTGGTGCCACTGGTAATTGAGCGCCCCCTGCCCCAGAAACCTGCAACCGTTTGTTTCTGGGAGGTGGAACAACATCCCTATTGGATTTACTGTCAATCTCTGCTGTGCCAGAACCCCCATTTGTCTCAAGACTTATACCCTCCTCCTGGAGCCTCTGAGCACAGTAGCGAACAGTTGCCTCTGGGTCCTCTTGGCTCTCCCGGTCCCCTGCTACTGCATAGCTGGACTCACTGCTATTCTTCTCTATATGAAGCACACTGAGCTCCTGGCCTGTGAAATGGGTGCGGATTTGGCTGAGGTAAGTCATGACAATGAGGCGGTCAGGCACTGCTAGCATGACCATGTCCGAAGGCTCCATTAGCCTGGAAATTCCAAGTTCTGCAAAGCCATCAAAGGCCTGTAAAAAATAGTAGGATGGATGCCTCAAATTAGGAATTACCAGCTAACACATGAAAGTTTAAAATGTTACAAATATGTTATGTTAACTATTTAATCAACAGACAACCATTTGTTAATCACCCTTTTGTTGTTGAGCTTGATGTCATACGGGTCAAGCATTTCATAGTTACTAAGAAAGAAAAAAGAAGGAAGAAGACAAAGTAAACACAAAAAGAAGTGTACACATTCAGGGATTAAAGGGAGGAATAAAATATTTTTTTTAACTTTATCTGTAGAACAAACATTGTCAACTGTCTCTTACATCTTTTCTGGGTGAAAGTGATGTAAAATGGCACAAAAGGCGAGACCATTCCTCCAGGAGGTACTGAAGTTGGTAATCTTTACTCCTTTGTGACCCTGTGTGATTTCCTGACACCATTCCAGGAGAGACTGACTGGATCTCACTAAACTGGGACCAGCCAAAAGAGTCTAGAATACACACAGTAACAATATTGGGAAAAGATTGTGGCATACAGTAAATCACATTTATTACTACCATTACAAACATTACTAGACTATAACATACTTCTGGAGAGACAGCCCCATCTATAGGTCTTTTCTGAGGTGTTGGTGGGTCCTTGACTTGGTGACTTGTTATTGACTGATCAGCTTGTGATTTGACATCTTTGTAAGAACCACTCAAACGGTTCTTGCCACAAGGCACAGATACAGGCTGATCTGAAAATTCTTCTCCTCTCTTCCTTTGCCTGTAAAGACACACATGAAAAAGCAAACGGAGTGGTAAATTACGATAATTCTTTCGAAAACGTGTTTTTCATGAACAACAAAAAAAAACTTGACTGATGATTTTGCATACCATGGTTCAAATGATAAACACGTTAGAGATGCTCATAATGCAAAACATACACAGATCTCATACACACATAACCCCCCCAACACACACACACACACACACACACACAACGTAATGTGTGCTGATTAATCTTACCTTTCTTCCTTTAAAGAATCACCAGCTACATCTACAGACACAAAGCCAAAATCCAATTCTTCATCCCCCACTTCCTTTCTTGACTTTGTTTCCAATGGTTCACTGTGTTTATCATTCTCTACATGCAGCCAGTCATCCTGAGAAAACGCAATGGGACCAAGAGATCTATGGACCTCTGCTTCCAGGACTTTTTCAAAGTCAGCCTGCTCAGACAATGGCTCCGCGGCCTTCTTTAAGTCATCAGTAACACCAAGTTTATCTGTAAAGGTCCAGCCCTCAATGATTTCATCTAGTCCTTTCTCAGTATCTGCCTGTGGAAATTCTTCTGCCATCGCTGCTAAAACTTCGCGTTCCAGTTCTGACGAAAAATCATCTTCTCGTTGGATTGTGACAAAACCTCCGTCAGAGATCACACTTGAATCCAGTGATGCTGTGCCTTCCTTTGGGCTCTCATTTGGGCTCCTCGGAGAGGATTTAATTTCTAGCTGGAATAAGTTGTCTACAGGTGGTGTACTATCTGAAAAAGTTGCACTGAGACGTTTCTTGACCCGAGGTAATGGAACGGGCAAGTTTGACTGTTCATTCTGTTGGACGGGTTCCAGAGCAATTGTGTCAGCTACTGTGCCTGGTAGGTGAGGGGGTGGTGAGCTGGAAATTGTAATTTCATCTGGGAACAAACCACTGAGACGTTTCTTTACTCTTGGTTTTGGTACAGGCAAACTTGAAGGTCTTAGTGTCTGCTCTGAAGTATCACCATATTCTGCTTGAACACTGCTCTCAACAATCAATCTGCTTCTCCTCAGCTTCACAGGAGGCATTTTCTCTGCGTCTGGCATCTCTGATGCATCCTTTGATGGAAAAGATGTAGCACTGGTTTTATCAACAGTTGTGTCAGCAGGTAGATTTGACTCCTTGTTTGTGACATTTAAATTTTGTGTTGCAATTCTCTCGTCACTGCCAATTTTGGCTGATTTACTTGAAGGCAATCTCTTGCCACGTTGTGGAAGACGTATCTTCTTGATGATTGAGAGAGGAGAAGTTTGATCAGCACGAAATAGCTCTGTATTTGGGGTGACGCTTTCATTTTCTTTTGTTTCTGAAGAAGGAATTACATGAGAGGAGGACTGGACAGACATATTTATGCCTTTCTTGGGCCACTCTAAAGAACAAGATGTTTGTTCTGTCTCCTTTGAGCTAACCAATTCTGTGTCTGCCTGTGCATTACCAACAAAATGGATGGTTGTTTGGCCTTTTCTTTGTACAGATTGTGATGGGATCATTTCAGTGGCTGTTTGATGGCTTTTATCAATGCTCTGTAAAAGTTCAAGAGAATGTGAGCTATAACAGCTTTTCTGACGAGACTGAGGAGGAATATTACCAGAAGCTTTCACAGAAGAACCTACTTGAGCTTTTAAATTCTGTTGGTCATTAGTTTTTGAAACAGATGTGTCTCTATTGAGGCTGTCTTTTCTCCTCAGAGGCTTGCAAGGGCCAGTCCTCTGTGGCGCTTCAGGTGGCAAAATACCATCAATTCTTTTCATACGAAGCAGAGAGACAACATCTATAGATACAGGCACAGATTCGGGATCCCCTTTTTGTCCTTGCTCACCAGTGGATGGTGTAACTTGAAAACCAACACTTTCTTGGCCATGTTGATTCTCAGGTCCACCTTTCCGTTCAGAATGAACTGAAACAAATTCAGGTTTTACTGGCAAACATTCATCTTCTTGTTTAAGGTCTGGTGTTAAACTATCCTTCTTTCTGAGTGGCCGTAATGGAACAGTGTCTTTTGCTTGATCACACCCTTGTTTTTGAGGTTCTGGCACTTTTTTCTTGGGCTTTCTGCCTCGTTGAGGGGCAGAAATGTCAGCTTGTGACCCAACTGGACTGATGTGCTGAAAATCTGAGGGCTTATCCACGAGTATCTCTCTATTTGCACTGACATCCATCAGGGGCTCATTTGATACAGACTGCGGCGAAGTGGTAGAAATTCCCTCCATGCTTGTTTGTTGGAGACTTAAGGAAAAGAAAGGACAAGCTTCAAAATTTGCTTTGCTTTACTATGTCATTTAGTTGTACCATGCTCCTTATCTCCAATAAACTACTAATCTGCTCCAAGAAAAAGACAGCAACCAAATCTTATTAGACAATGTAAAACAAAACTGACCTACTCTTTCAATCTTCTTCTTTACCTGTGTACATGCACACTGTAATGTAAGGACAAAAGGACAAAACTAACGGCAGTTTACAACACCTGTATAAAACGCTACCAAAAACGCAACATTACCATTCCACATTACAATGCCAATCCTTGCAGCAATTACAAATATTTGACTATCACAGATCCCAAAGTAGTTAAGTGCTCATAAGCAAAACAAGAGACAATGTTATCACCAAAAATGCAGCACATGTACACCGCCACACCGTGCAATCAAACACTTAACTGGATCATTGTCCCCCAGCACTCACCCCTTTTCCGACTGCGAAGAAGTTGACAGTGTTCTAACCTCATCCTGTTCTGTTTCAGTCTGGTGTCTTGCTGACAAACATTCAGTGTACACTGATGGTTGATCAGAGTCCTGCCCTGTCAATGATCTTTCCTTAGTATGCCATTCATCAAGGGTGGCCTGTTCCTCCACTTGTTCAGTACTGTCCTTTGATATTTCAGTGATATCTGCCTCTGTCAGTGGTGGCCATTTCTTCATGCTTGCACAAGCCAAAATCCTAACATCACTGTCGGCAGCTGGTAATATAGACACTGATGGACCACCTACCAAGTCCCACATGTAAGGTTCAGCACTTGTTGGATATTCAGTGTTATGTTTAGTGGAAATGTCTTCAGACTGGCCCTCTATCTTCTGTATAGGAGAAATGTTGTCCACAACATATGGAAAAAGCTCATGTGAAGGGGCCAGACTCTTGATTTTCAGATCCATGGAAGAGAGAGCGACTGGTTGACGATCCACTTCAGTTAAAGCAGAGCTAGAGGGCCCCAAAATGGATGCTACTGTTTCATAACTGTGAGACATGGATGCTAGAGTAAGTGAGTGAAACCTGGAACCATGCACAACAATGGTTTCAATAAACATGATGCTAATTGTAGAAACTAGTGAGTATTGGGGAAAGTAAAATACATCCTCATTCTAATTTGGTCCAAATTTTAGTTTACTCCTAACTTTGAAATGTCAACATCTGATTTTAGAAATAGAATGAGTTTGGTAAATGATGAAGTGGACCAAGAAATAACACAGTCTCCATTTCAATGTTACCAATAACTGTTAGACACTACGCTGCATGCATCACACTATTAATTTTTAGACCAATCTTACACTTACCCTTTGTGGAAAACACCCACAATAGCCTTTACTAATCCTGAGGTGTCTTCCTCTTTTGATGATAAAGAGGATTCTGTCTGCTTTTCTGTTATTGTCCCCTCTGCCTCCAATACTTCCCAACCCAAGACTCCCACTGGCTCTGATATTTCCTGCTGATTCTTCATTGTTTGGGTTTCCTCCGCTGGCATCCTTGTTATTTGTGATTTGCTGAAGGTCCAAATATAAAGGATTTTAAGGCGTGATCCAAAGATACACATGCATCAGTAAAATAAAAAATAAACTCAGCTTTCACAGAGATGCTGAACTTTACCATGCACCGTATTTCCAAGTTGCAAATTCTACCATTTATTGGTCCAAACACTCCATGTTAGGCAAGCACTAAACTGACCCCATCCATCCATTTTCTATACCGCTTAACCATCAGCCTATCCCAGCTGACTACAGGCGAGAGGCGTGGTACACTCTGGTCACCAGTCCAGACAGACACACACATACACACTCACACCTAGGGGCAATGTAGAGTAGCCAATTTTTGTGGGAGGAGGCTGGAGTACCCGGAGTAAACCCACGCAGGCACAGGGAGAACATGCAAACTCCACACAGAAGGGCCCAGACCGGGATTCGAACCTGGAACCCTCTTGCTGTGAGGTGACATTGATAACTACTGCACCACCGTGTCGCCCTAAACTGATCCCTTTCACAGCAAACAATGCAATGGGCACTGGACTCTTCTACTTACCCTCTATCTACACAAACGTCTATGTGTTGCTCTGCGTCACCTTTGAATTTGCCTGCTGTGACAAACACAGTAAAGTATATGAACTGGAATAAGACACAAAAAAGTGAATGTTACCTCAATCTTAACACTGTAAATGTCTCACCATGTACAAATTCTTTGCTGAGCCTCTCAACAGAAGTGGGGGGAACCCCAGGAATTCTTTCATCTTTGGGACATGACTGAATTGACAGTGTGTGAGATAACTCTTGTGATGTAGGCTTCCCAGTAGAACAAAGGAATGGAATAGCCATTGTTTCAGTCTCTCTTGGATTCAACCGTGAAATGCTGGGAAATCCAGGTGTCCAAGTCAAATGTGGACATAATGGAGCCATTGCTACCATGCATTTTATTTCTTCCCGTGTATGTTTATGTTTTGCTTGAAGTTTTGAAATAAGAAAAAGCTTGTTATTCTGCAGCTTCTCGAAAAGGGATTTGCTGTGTGTTGTCTTGGTAGGAATATTTTGACATTCAGCACTAAGCATCCTGGCAGATGGAAAACCTGGGACACATGAAACACATGGAGCAGATGTATATAAACTGGCCATGTTTGGTGGTCTGTTTACAACTTGAGCGGAGGGAAAACCACATACTCTGGCCTCTTTTGGGCAGGATGTCACTAACGTCACCATGCTTTTCATGCCGTAGCAATATAGCTGGTCCTGTCCAGCAAGTGGCATTATTATTTCTGCCCTCTTCTCCTGGGTCTTTATCATGATTGATTTTGTATTAATTTGCCACCCTGTGCTTGAGGTTGTACTCATGGATGCAAATCCTTTGACACTTGAAGCACTAGAGCAGCAATGTACAAAATGTATTATACTGGGTTCACTCCTGGATTTGTTTTGAGGTGCAGAGGGGAACCCAGGGATCCTGGATGCTTCTGGGCATGCTGGTGCTAAGGCCAGCATTGTCTTCACAGTTCCTCTGTCATGATTGGGACTGTCGATTACAAAAGCTGTTTCCTTTGATGGCTTATCATAAAAAGTGTTTGGATCAAAAAGCCACTGGAATTTCGAGGCCTCTTTAAAGGATGCAAATCCAGGTAAAGTGGAAATGCTGGAGCAAACAGGTACAAGACTTATCATTTTGTATCGGGGAACAGATGGGAAGCCTGGAATCTTTGATGCTTGTGGACAAGAAGGAACCAAAGAATGCGTGTTGTTTGGTTTGCCTACGTTAATTGGTGTGCTGTTAATCCTAAACTGAATGTTCTTTTGGGGTTTGTATATCAAGGAACCTATTTCAGCAACCCATCCTTCTTCATTGTGCTCTTCAACTGATGAAAACCCAGGTATGACAGAAATTAGGGGACACAAAGGAAGGAGGTTAACTATATTTAGGCCATAACACGCTATTTTGGGGTTTGGAATAGATGGGAAACCAGGAATACTTGACTTTTTAGGACAGGATGGTACACAAGAAACCATATTCTTCATTACCTCTTTGTTGCCATGTGATGTGTCAAAAACTACTCCTTTCTTTGGTGGTCTATTCAACAATAACCTCTTTTCTGTTACCCATCTTATACTCATATCCCCATTAACTGATGCGAAACCAGGTATTTTAGAAACTTGAGAGCACAATGTAAGAAGGCTGGTAATATCTGGTGCACAGCACAAAGTAGGGGGATTTGGATGAGAAGGAAATCCTGATGTCCGTGCCTCTTTTGGGCAGGAAGATACAAGAGAGACCATTGCTTTCATTGGTCTTTTATCTCTTTCACATCTGTCAATCAATGGCACTTGCTTTTCTTTCATTCTTGGTTCAAATAATGGCTCTTTGCTCATTGTCCACTCTTCTGAATTATAAGATGATTGAAATCCTGGTATGCATGATACTTTTGAGCACAAGCTTGAAAGACTGACCATGTTTGTCATGTCAGCAACATTTACCATTCTGGATTTTGGAACAGAGGGAAACCCAGAGATGATTGATTCTTGTGGGCAGCTTGCTGCAAGAGAAACGATTCCTTTCATGTCTTTATACATCTTATTATTCTCAAGTAGTAAGACAGATTCTTTCTTAATTTGCTTCTCCCATAACGGCTTATGATCAGTGTTCCAGTCTTTATTGTCAGCTTCCTGTACTGAAGGAAAACCAGCCATACTAAAGGTGACTGGGCAAGTTGGAAGGAGACTGACTCCACTAAACCCACTGTAGTTTACTGTAGGTTCCAAAGCAGATGAGAATCCCATACTTTCAAAATAAGAGGTATTGGAATAAGAGCTTGAAAGGCCCATTATATCTGATTCATAATGTGGTACTGTAGAATGTTCCGGGCAAGTTGGTAACAAAGCTCCCATTAATTTCATTTCATCATCTTTTGGTGACACAGTCATGTCAAGTTCAGTTTTCATTGGCTCGTCTAAAAGTGGTTGTTCCTGTAATAGCCACAATCTGTTATTAGCTTCACTGGCAGATTGAGAACCAGGAAAATTGGATACACTTGGACATCTGGGATAAATATTCACCATATTTGGTTCATAAAAAATTAAACTATAATGTGGTACAGATGGGAACCATGGATTTCTGGGTCCTCTGGGGCAAGATGGTACCAGTAAAAGCATTTCCATCTTGTTCTTATCACCATCCTTTGGTTCATATGACTGTAATATTCTCTTCAACTTTGATTGTTTCTCCCAGATTGGCATTTGATCTATTAGCCAATGTGCTTCTCTTTCACTCACTTTAGACGGCATACCTGCAATGCTTGTCTCTTTGGGACAGGCTTCCAAGAAAGTGGACTGTTTGTACTCAGTTTCTACTCTATCTGCCTGTACTTCTAAATGCAGAGCACTGGTTATAACTTCATTATTATCTGATGGCTTATCCAACGTAGAGTCAATGTCCAGTGGTAGGCATTCATCTGTTTGTTTAGCAGGAGCAGTAAGTTCAAATATGCTGCTAACTGTAGGGCATATTGGCAGCAGATCTGCCATTCCAGCTTTTGTCGTTGTCTTTGTTTCATCATCCATGTCTAACACCGTGGAAGAGAGACTTGAGATCATCGCAGAACCAGATAATGGGACCACAGTGACTGTTTCTTTTATCATTTTCATTTCTTCCTCCGCTGTGTTTCTCGTTGTCTCTGGAGCCACCTTTGGTAGCTCCACCCACAGAATGGTCTTGTCTGTGGGACATTTTACTGGAGTCGACTTTGGTAGCTCTTCCCATAATATGGATCTGTTTGTAGGATGTTTTTTTAACTGCTGTTCAGCCTTATTTATTTGGGTATGGGATGGGGGTTCTGCTGCACCAGCAATGATTGGACATGATGGCTGTAGTGGAGCCATGTTTTCATGTCTAAAGAGAAGGTAGATACAAAGTTATAGTCAAAGTTTATTGTTGGAAGATGCAAAATAAAAATAAGATTGTACCAGAGCATTCACGCAACTAGCAGTGTAATTTAAAGCAACCAGTGCGTTACAGTGTAATTACAACAAATTTAAATAATATGGCCATAAATATGGCCATTTTCATTTTTACAGCCCCATATTTTTCTCTCATGCATGCAATTTCCACAGATGCTATTTACTTCTAATTTACTCTAGTCTGTATTAAAACAACCGTCCACTCTTGCAAACCTTGCACTCTTGCAAACAAAACATCACGCCACAACATTTGCAAGGGTTAATTTTACAACTACTTGATTATGTTATTACTTGATGAAAAAAAATGTGCAACAGAAGCATTCTGTATCTCCACAATACACATAATGCTGTTGAGCTGTATCTTTCAATGCAAATAATCCTAATGTTGTTCTACACCTCTGTGTTGATTTGATTTGATTTGAGTTGAAGTTATTACCTGCAAAGTTATATCATACTTCCGCAAATAATGACCAGCTCTTTTACTTGCCTTGAATGCAGAGGGTACCAGGCCTTTACTGGAAGCAGGCTTATGTTAATGACATGCCTCTATTTCCAGTTCCCTCTGTTTGATAAATTTGTTTGGTCATATTTTAGTATGAAACTCCCCTGTTTAAGTTTCGTGACTGCATTACGCTCATAAGACCTTAACACCCGCAGTGACTGAAATGCAACACTTAAGATGAGAAATCAGAGTAAGTGTTCAATAAATTAAGTGCACCTCAAGAGGATATTATAAAGTAAAACGCAACACACATCGCTACACCTAGATCAAACTGACAAGATGACAGATGGCTAATATTAGCCTCTCACACACTTACCCATTCTCAAAGCATCTAACACACCCATGATCCACATTGTCACATTGAACTGACAAAGTTTCATTTGACTCTTCTGAGGGCATGAAACCATGATCATCCACAGCAGTATTTGCTTTTTTGTCAAAAGTATTTCTCTTCTCTCCCTTCTCATACATTGATATCTGTGTTTCTTGAGTATACCTATGACCCAAGGGGCTGAAACAATGACAAGGGAGAAAAAAACCTGCATAAATATGGCTAACTTGAAGCTAGAAAAAGTATGACAAACAAAACAAATGCAAATTTTACCATAAATTAGTCAGTCAGACAGTGTTAAGATAAAGCACTGTGAAACTGCATCACATCACTGCATCACTGCAAAGATAAACGCAACCCACCTCTTCCTAACACTCAAGAATAGTGGCATGTCAGGAATGGAGTGCCACATTCTGCAATGCAACTTTCTGAAAATAGAATCAGAAGGCATATGTTTCAAAAAGTAACCCACTGACATCACAGAGAGAATTCCATCTCCAACTCTCCAGCTCACTCACCCTTGTTCTAGAACAGCTATTTCTTCAGCCTCGATTGGTATCCAAAAGCCATGCTCACTTTTGTGCATCTCCAAAGGTGAACATGTATCAGATTTGGTTTTATTTGTGTCAAGATCTAATATGGCTGAACTGGCCCCATCCCATGATATCGTTGTCCCATAAACTCTACAAGATGGCTGGTCCACTTGGATTTCAGAATTTGATCCTAGCAAGTCTTGGATAATAGGCTTGAGAGGACAAGTTGATGACTCAGTTATCTTTCTTTGTTGTACGTCCACTGGTATGTCTTGGCTAGGGAATGTAAACTGCATGGATCTCTTGTCGACAGACACCTTACAAAATGAATGTTCTTCCAGTGACAGCTGTTGACTCCTCAGGTTTTCTTTTTTCTTCCTAGTTGTTTCTGTTCCTGACTTTACCAGCAGTGGCCACCCCTGTACTGAATGGTGTACATGTGTAGATGCTACCCCAGGAACAGAACCTTTCTTTGGGCAGGATGACAAAATATTTACCATATTTGGAAACTGGTCAGGTAGAGTAACTGCTATGAAGCTAGAGCTGGGAGCAATGTTTAGACAATAAGATTCAAGATGAAGAACTGTCTTCATTATAGCTGTGTGAGAAGAACCATACTTTTCGTAAAATGGACAAAAGCCTTGTGCTTTTATTGTCACCACTGGCCAGCCCTCCACTTTAGAATCCGAAATAACTGAGACTCTAGAAGGGAAACCAATTATATTTGACTGTCTGGGACAAGAAGTCAGCGACTGTACCATGCCTACATTTTCTTCTTTAATGGCATCATCAGCTTGGGGTAGTGGAGCAGATGGAAATCCAGGGTTCAGAGCTTGTCGTGGACATGATGAAAGCATACTCAGCATTATTTCTTTGTCCCTATATGACATTTCCACACTTTTTAAATCTTGGTGAACAACTCCTTGCCTTCTATTAAATGGGTTTTCCCAAACTGCATCCCTATACAAATACCAGTCATCATATTCTTTTACATTTTTCTTTGCAGGTAGACCTGGAATTTTACTGTGTTTTGGAAAAGTTCCAAAATATTTTATCATACTGGGGGCCTCTTTCAACAATGGTTCCACTGGTGTCTCTCCTACCTTAGACGGAATTCCAGGAATATATGAGTGTTTCGGACATGGTGGTAACACTGATACCATTATTCTAACCACTGCCTTTTCTCTAAAATACATTTTATGGTCATGTATTACTGACAGTCTTCCTGTGTTTATTAATGGTCTTTCCCATTCTGGCCTTTTATCTACAGTCCACTCTGCTTCATCAAACTCACTGTGGAATCTAGAAGGTATTCCACAAAGTCTGGAATAACCTGGACAAGTAGGTACTAGACTGACCATACTTGGTTCATCTGCCAACTTCTGACATAGTACTGATGGAAAGCCTGGCAAATAGACTGTCTGTGAGCATGTGGGCAATATGGATACCATATTTACTACCGTATCACAATCAAGATAAAATATGTTAATATCCTGTAAACGTAATGTAACTCCAGGCTTCTGCCTGGGGAGTTGCAGTGACTTTCTTTCTATTAACCACTCTAATGGTTTGATGGTGTCTCTAAGTGCCATTCCAGGAACTCTTGATTCCTTTGTACAACTAGGCAATAAATTCACCATAGTTGGACCATCAGCTAATGTTGGTGTCAGAACAGAGGGAAATCCAGGTATGCTAGCATTCTCAGGACAAGAGGGTAATATTGATCTCATAATTTCAACCATGTTCTTATCAAAGAATAAAACTGGATTTAGAATTTTTGCTTCCCTTTTGATAAATCGACTCTCCCACTGTAAAGTTTGATAAGGAAACCATTCATTGCCACTGGACGAACACAGCTTTTGTACAGTCTTTGAAGGCAAACCAGAGACTCTACTTAGTTTGGGGCATGAGGGCATTAGATTAACCGTACTAGGTTCTTGCTGTGGAGCACAAGGTAAGCCAAAAACTTTGGCTTTTTGTGGGCAACTTATCAACTTATTTACCATATCTTCAAGGATTTCTAAGTCTTTTGATATCCAATGAGCAATGCAAGTTTGTTTTGTCTTCTCTGGTCTCTTTTTGATTAATCGTGTCAAGGCATGCCAATCTCTGTTGTCTGAATTCTTTTGATCTTGAGATGGCATACCAGGAATTTGGGTCTGTTTAGGGCACGTAGGTACAAGACTGACAATACTCGGTAATAGCTTCTGAAGTCCTGTGGGCATATCCACAAGGCATGTTCTCATAGGATATGGAGACAACGTTGTCGCCGTACTGAACATTTCTCTTTTGTCAAGATCCTGGGCAACAATTGGGAAAGTATCTTTAGTCAACACTTTATCTATACTCAGAGGCTTCTCCATCAGATGCGTTATATACAAATTCTCGCTTTGACAACTAATGAGCTCCTTAGAAGGCAAACCAATGACTTGGGTTTTTCTTGGGCAGGTAGGCAGGAAATCTATCATCCTAGGATCTTGGCTTGATTCAGATGGAACATCAGGGGCACTAGGGAGTTCTTTTCGTGACACAGAGAGAAAAGGTATTGTTGCCTTCCAGGGATTAAATGGTGACATATCACTGATATGTTTTATATGTTCTTCATCTTCATGTGACATTTCCTGAATCAAAACAAGATTGCTATTCAATGGTCTAACGGCGGTTAATTCCCTCAAAATATGCCAGCTATCATTACATGCCATAGCACTTTGTCTAAATGGCATGCCTGCAATCATTGTCTGCTTAGGGCATGTAGGGAGAAAACGGGCCATACTTGGTGTATTAGGAGACTGTAATGATGCTGAAGGAAATCCTGGAATACTAGCCTTTCTAGGACATGTTGGCAACATGGCCATCATGATTTTAATCATATTAGAATCACTGACCGCTTGTTCCTGAACACAAGACATATGAGAAACAAACACTTCTTTTTTCGGCAACTGTTTCTTCCACAGAGAACGTCTGTCCCAAAAACTCTTTACATATCCAGTCACTGAACCAGCAGATGCTAACCCTTGAATCCTACAAGTTTTGGGATATGTTGGTAAAAGTTGAGCCATATTTGGTTCACTTTTCAAAGCAGATGGGAACCCAGGAATGCTGGCAGACCTGGAGCAGGACGGTGTTAAGTGCACCATTTTTGCAATTCCTGTGCCACCTTCATCAAAGGAAGTAACATAATCTGAATACAAGAGCAATGGAAAGCTGGTGCTGGGTAACTTCTGAAACAGTAACATCGTATCATCAGGCCAAGCTATAACTTGCGACTGATGTAAACATGGTATTCCAGGAGTCTTGGAATGTTGTGGAAAACTTGATAGTAACCTAATCATATGTGGCTCACTTTGTGTTACTTCAGTCTGAGCTTCAGGCTGTAAGGTGGATTTTAAATGAGAAACAGAACTCCCTCTTGGACACAATGGACCAAGTTCCACTTTAGATATATATACCTGGTTTTCCTCTATACCGGCTGCAGAGCTTGATAGAACAAGTTCCTGTCTAACTCTCTTATCTCTTTCACACAACAGTCTTTTATCCACAGACCAAGCCAAATTTCCAGATCTCTCTTTCTGCGTACACTGTTCTGCATCCAAACCATGTACAACAAAGCTTTTTGTGGAAGACGATGCAAAATTCATTTCAGATTCTTCTATTTGTTTTGATAAATTGTCGAGTGTGGCTTGCTGTGCTGTGACAAACCCATAATGAGAATCCAATCTTGAAGTGACCCGGTCTGAGGCAGTGGGGCTGCATATGATTTTCTCATCCATGATAGGTAATGTAACAGCAGGACTGATTTTTTGAGCTTCTCTTTGTGGCTTCTCCCTCTGTGAGTTTTTTGCAATGGGCCAGTTGGAAGTAGGTTGTGGTTTGATAGGAGGAAGGGGGTTATGTTGAACAGGCTCTGGCTGAGCTACTGGATTCCCTAACTGAATGGACATCTTGGAAAAGTGACTTCTTGGTTTAAGCAAATCTTCCTTGACTGAAGCAGATGTTTGATCCTGAAAATCAAGGCTTTGCTTATTTGAAGACGTGAAGGGAGGAAATGTTGGCTGGACGTGGGGCAATGTCCTTGCCGGCTTTGATTCTGTTTGATCCATTTGTGTTTTTGGCGTCTCAAAATATTTTTGTCGTGGGGCTACAGGCATTCTGGCACTAAGGGGCAGAAGTGAGGTCATACTCTCAGGTCTAAGGGACAAACAAATGAAGATCAGAGTTATGACGCAAGGAAAATCTCCACCGCAGTAAAGCAGTCCATAGCCAGGCCATATTTGCAGAATTTTACTGAAGAGCACACATGCAAAAGAGCAACTACAAAAATTATATACTGTACAACAGGAGGTTTAAACCATACAGATTCGCCAACCGAACAAGCATTTTGTGATAAATCACAGAAGTAATGACCTGGTCCTGCCAAGCAGCAAGAGCCCTTTATAATAATATACTTAATAATGCACTGAAACAACATTGCCAGCTCAGGCATTTGCAACATGGAATCGACTACGTTGTTTTTCCAATGTAAAAAAGAATCTTCTTTTTAAATCCCAAATGCACGGCAAATTCACACAAAGCTGAACAGGCAGCGTTACAGCAATTTTTTCCAGTGCCAATCGTTGCCACAATAAAATAAAAATATAAATAAAAAGGGCTTTTTAAGGATTTTTGATATGTAGGAGAGATTTTTCTCACAAGGCTTAGGAAGACACAACTTGCATTTGAATAAAATAGCATCCTGTTAATTTCTGACTTTGAGTGCAACAGTTCTCAATGTAACAAACAGAGCTGTCAGTGTAACCTAGAACTCTTTCAAATATTCCCAAAAGCCCTTTCAAGTCAAACAAATAGAGAGTTTGTTTGTTTGAGAGATCTGTTTAAAACCAAAGATAGTAATCTTTGCCTAACTGGTTAATGGCAAATGCAGACCAAACATGCTATGCCATATTTGCTATTTTGATGTTGTTATGACCCTTGTGTAGACATTGTAAAAAAGTGATTGTCTTTTATTATCATTATTAAAAGTTAGCCTGATCTCACCTTAAATGTTTTCTGAATGTTTTCTGATATTTTAATGTACTGTCAAGCTGCAATATGAGGCTGCCATAAAAAAACGGACTAATTGAGGCTGGGGATGGGCGATTCACATGCACTAAATTATATACTCACATGCACTAACATGCTAAGTCACATAGACTGACACGCCCACGCAGCCAGTCCAGCTACCAAAACAGAACACAGATTCAGATTACAACACACTTCTTTGCTCAAGGACACCATTAGTCCACTATATCTTTACGCAGCAAATATTTGTTCACTGTTATAATAACGTTTAAAATCTCATATAACCATTTGAAGAATAATGCATATATCCAAAATAAGCTTGTGACTTATTCTTGCAAGTAACTCATTCAAATAGCAAGATGGACATCCCTGTGGAGTCCTCCATTTTGCTAAATAGTCTCATTTTCTGTCCACTTACTTTTGAAAATGATATTTGGCTTACTCGTAAACCACTCATTCACTACTACTGTGCAGTCACCAGGTAAACAAAGGGTGAACAAAGGTAACTGCGGGTGTCCATGGTAATACATTAATTTACACAAGGTGGGAAACCAAAACAAATCTCTTGAAACTAAATAAAAATACAGAATGTAATTATGAACATAGTGCAGGGAGTGATTTGATTCATTGACCATAAAAAAAATTTTGCTTGGTTTAACTTTCACTAAACAAATTTTATAATGAGCTGTGAGCTTGTGACCAAATATAAGTATGGAGCAGATCACAATGTCATATACACTGTGCAAATATTTTTTTTCCCTGTACAGCAACAACAGCAAACGTTGTTGGTAGTAACATTAGTGCAGTGAATTAGTATAAACAAAATTACATCACTGTAGGAAACATTTCCCCCTAAATGCCCTAACATTGTCAAATATACAAAGTGACAATGTGCTTTGCAATTACAAGCATTTTTGTTGTTGTTTGACAATGTATATTTCCTTTGTTCCACTAACCAGCATAATCAAAATCAGTTATCAAGATCTTACAAAGTTATCAAGATGTTACAAGCAAGACAAAGGAAAGTCTCATTGTTCAGTGAAATGACATCACTTGCCATTGACTTAAATCTCACACATGTTTCTCACACATGTTCATAACTATTGAAATATAGCAACATTCAGCAATCTTAATAACCTAAATCACTGCAGGGGCTCTTGGATAGGATGGATGCCCCCATATTTTTTCAAATCAAACAGAGGTCCTTATTTTCAGCCCACCAGTCTGGAACCTGTAACCCGGAATGTCAAGCTGAAGACTAACATAGGTGTCATATTTAAATCTTGTCTGAATGTTTAATTTTATATCAAGAAACTTTCATAATTGTTCCCTTTTCCATTTTACTTATTACCTTTCAGGCACCACGTAATGAAGGACCAAGCGCATTTCCGATGCAAAGCCCCATCAGCACATTTACTTTATGGAAAGCTCAGATGTTTTAATGTTGACACTAGTTTTAAGAGAAAGTTTTATTCTTGCTTTATTGAATCTGTTTTAGCCTTCTTTTTTATTTGTTGGTCTAGATCACTTACTTTAGAAATATGAATAGATTAGTAGGTATTCTTAGATATTGCTGCAAAACTGTAGGAAAAAAATCTAAATGACCCCCCTAAAGTGTATAAAGTCAGAGTCACACAATGGCCCAGTCAGTCCTGGCCGACCCCAATCCTCCTTTGTTCAGTGCATTCAGGTTGGTCACAGATATAATCTGCAGAACCAATGCACCAATCATTGGTCCCTGCTGTTACTAGGATGTTTAAAAGCATAATGTAATTCCTTGTTTTTTGTGTACATGTTTGCATGCTGAATGGTATTGGAGTATCTAAGGGTGCGTTATTTCTTGAATGCATGCCACTCCAAATATTAAAAAACACCAAACCTAATAAAAGGCAGTCTTTCGTATTTACTTACCCTGTCGATGCCTTGACAACCTCGATTCTAAAATGTGCATCTCTCTTCTGTTCTGTAGCCCTGGATGGCTCTGGTCTCCGGCTGACTGGGCCTCTGGGATCTGGGGCTGAACAACATATAGAAATGTAAATTTAGCCACATAGTCATTGCATATAAGTATCACTTACTCCACTACACTGTAGTTTGTATTCTCACTCACTTGCAGATGTTGTGCACTGGTTATCCTCTTCACTCAATGTGCTCAACTGTCTTTTGAATTCTAAAATGAAAGAAAAGTAAAGACAAGATTATGCATAATACTCTGAAAGTGGATGTTCATATACTACCACACCTGCACAGAAGATAAAGTATACTGTATGTTTTTACCAGAGCGGAATCAAGTGTCCTCAGCTGAATAAAAACAACAAACGCGGGAGACATTTGCTGATATATTGATGGGGTTTGACCTTTTTTATTCTGTACCTGTATCTTGTTCACTGGGGGACACTAGTGCAGTTTGGGATATATGAGGCTGAGGAGGAGGAGGAGGTCCACAGAGTACAAGAGTAGAGGCAGGGAAAGAAGAAGGTGAAGGGGTCTTTACTGTAGGGGAGACCTGGGGTCTCCAGGAAGAAACTAATCCAGGCCCTCCGAGGGGATTCTGCTCCACAGAATGACCAGTGGACAGTGAGAAAGATGCTGACAGACAGGAAACAGAGCGGGACAGAGGGATGATGGGAAGCAGGAGATGAGAGAGGAATGAGGGTGTAGAAGCTGGAACATCAATGACCCAAGACTTTCAAAAAATCAGTTTAAGAGGAATTTTCAGTGTTTCAGTACACATACATAGAAAGACTAGACATTGTTGAGACTCATGTTTGCTCACATGCAGAATGTAAAACAATTACATTTTTTAATTTTTGTTTTAACAATTTAAAACAATTTCATCTATGAAAATATAAAATAGAAAATACAGGTAGGGGGTCTGAGTGTTATTATACTGTGGTTGTATGACTAAGATTTATACTATAATTAAGTTCCTTTCTATTTCCATAATGGGGTTCGTGTCAAAGTGGGCTTTAGTGTCAACAAATCCTGGAAAAAGACCAACTCCACCTAACAGTCTGTCTCTCATGTTTTGTTACTCTGTCTGTTGCTTTCTACTAAGACAAAAATCATTAGAAACACCCCACGAATATATAGAATCATTTTTTAAAAAGGCTCAATAATTTTCTTAAGCAGCTGGTCACTGCCATTTTTATAAAGGAAATTTTCAGCATCATTTGGTGCTACAGAGAGTATTTGTGGCAGCAACGCTACTATGCATGGGACTGAGTCAAAATACCCCAACAAAACACAGAAGAGCACGATAAATCAGGTGTGGATACACACACAGGTTCTTCTAAATGGTGAATCAGTAAGGATAAATCAAAGCTGTATATTAGTAAGTCAAATGTTAGGCAGGAGTAGAGCCACTGGATTCAGACAAGAACAGAGAAGATTAATAAAAAGGACACAAGAGGGCAGCAGTGAGGCAGGGAGAATACCAGGCATGGGTTTACAAGCATTACATGGCATCTCTAGTCTCTGCTTTTTCTGCAGCACTTCAGGTTGTCCAGGATCACTGGTAGAGAGATGCAGAAACTTAGGAGAGAGGACAGGCTGTGCAAGAGGGGCCTGAAATTTGGGAGGCCTCCATTCACTCTGCCAGGAAGCTGGAAAGAAAAGAGTAGAAAGAAAAAACGTGGAGGGATAGAAGGAGAAACACAAGTAAAGGCATAGCAACAGATGTATGAACTGAAAGATGAGATCTAGCTGCTGACAGGATAACACATCTCCTCCTGTCCATGTACCTGTCTCAGGAGCAGATGGCAGACTGGTGGGTCTGATCAGGGCAGAGCCCGGCTCCCTCACAGAAGTGAGGTGAGATATGGGCTGTATGGAAGCAGAAGGCAGTGGAGGAGGGAAGAAGCTGAGAGGAGCTGAAGATGAGGAGGAGGAGGGGGTAGAAGAAGAGGATGGAACACTTTGTGCTTTCCCGGCACTGGAACAGACTGAGAGTGAAAAATGTACAGAATAAAAGAAGAGAAAAAGAGAGTAGTGATGGTGGGATGAAAGCAACCTAAGACTAAAGTTGCACCAAAACTGCAATTTGAAATATTGCAGTTTTCGAGAGTCTTGATATTAACATGCTGTAGACAACTAAAAGAATACCTGGTGACCATCACAAGCCCCTAAGAAAAAGTGTTGCAAGCACAACTGGGACTAATCAATTCCAAGAGTTGGCCAAATAACAATAAATAAACACCTGACTGTTGTCTTGTGAACATCTCATCTCTCTGCATGCTGGTATTCTTAAAAATTGGGCCAAAGATTTCCTTAAGGAAGGAAAAAGTACTGAGTAATTCTTACTTTGGCTTTTCAGAAGTTTTCAAGTAAGTAGTTATCTTCATAGGTTCTGGCCATAACAATTTGCAGACTGTAAACAGTAGTTGGAATCTCCAAATGATAGCTTTATGGTTCATTAATTGTTGCAAGCTTGTTACATTAAAAGCTATAAACTGAGACCACAGAGCAGCCATAGTACAGCAAATCAGTTTGAAACTAATGACAATTTTGAATTGAATTATGCAATACCTGAAGTGGGAGGAGGGAGAGATGGATCAGAGGGTGAGGAGGAGAGAGAAGAGGTGGAAAGGGCTTTAGAAGGGGTGAAGATAGAGAAAGTCTGGGCTTCCAAGCCCTCAGCAGGAGAGAAGCCACTGTGGAAGCTATGGGGCCTTCGAGGAGCTGTAATGGGCACTAAAATACAGCAAAGTACATGTAGGAAGTGGCAGAAAAGGAGGAGGAAAGGAACAAATGGGAGGACAAACCAAAAGACAGAAATATTATGAGAAATAGAAATACAAAATGATGACAGCCAAGCAAACTGCAAATGAGAAAATATATACATAAAACCAGGACAAAGATTTTAGAAACCTGCAATTAAACCTGACTCACCTGACGTAAATGAGTTTGTAACCCTCCAATAATAACATATGAACAGCTCTGTAGTCACACAGGATATTTTTTGAAGATAAGAAAAGCCTTACATTTTTTAGCCTTAGATTTAAGGCTAAGGCTTACAGTTTTTAGCCTTAGTTTATCATTTTGGCTAATATGTATATTGGAAACAAATGGATACCATTCCCATGTTTGTGTGTCAAGTGCAGAGCTGTTATCAGGATGCAGTTAGCCTAGCTTAGAATAAACACTAAAAGCAGGGTGAGACTGTTAGCCCACAGAAATGTAAACATAACAGTTATTGAGTTCTTCAGTATTTCTTCACAAACAACAATTTATCCATCAGCACAGCACCTCTTTGCTGTGTTTTTGCATATGGAGTAGATAACCAGATGCAATCAGTGAGCACAGATTATGGTTTTGGTATTTGTACAAGACAAGATTTCCGTAAGCTCTATGCTACACTTAACTGTTGTTGGGCAAGAAATAGTTGGAGCACTTAACTCCCTTTTAAACCACAAATTGTTGTTTTCACATTTCTGTTTGTGTACAAGTGGTTGATAATTGAACTTTGGCCAGAGCCAGGCTAAAGAATTAAATGAAATGTAATTTTAATTTAATTTTTTTAATTGATTTATTTTTTTAATTTAAGGCTATATTTGAAAGTACCCTCAGAATAAAACCTACTAAATTAAAACAATCTAGAAAAAATGTGCTCTTCAATCTTGTTTTTTTTGTTTTTTGTTTTTTTTTTTAACAAATTTTAATATGCTGGAGAGTAAATCGGAAAGACTCAACTTACAGTTAACTTATACAGTAATTCTGAACAGTGCTGCAGTTCTATGCTTTGTATGGTTAGAGATAAAAGAGGGAAAAAGGATGAGGAACGTATAAGCAAACCAACAGGCTACCAGCCTCTGTTAATATACAGCATAGTTTAAATGTAGTAAAGCCTTCCTTTGCAAACCACAGCGTAGAAAACAACAAAGTGTATGAGTACAGAGTCTGCCAGAGCAATCCATTTAACTAGACTTCACTGGTTTGACAACAGCCTTGTCTAGATGTAGATGGAGGAAAACCAGAAGCACTTCTGCACACAAATTTACTGTGACTACAGACTACTGCTATGCAATTGGAACAATTAATTTAAGAAGTTTGTTGAGACTGTTGGAGAAAATTATTATAATCCTGGGTAAGGTTCACAGATTCACAATGAGGGCATTCAGTTCAGTTCATTCATTTTCATTCCCTTGTTGTGGCTGTACTTACCGACACACCAGGAGGTGCTTCGCACCAATTAAAAATCTATATTGTATTACATAACTCCAGATCGCTTTTTTTATAGCTGTGGGCTTGTTCTGTTTACTTAACTCCAAGAACTTTCAGTGGGTGTATATGCTTAACAACTGGAGTGAAAAATGCAGAGGTGTTACAGTCAGACAGATTTTAAGCCTGGTCAAAGCCTGGTGTAGACACTCTAAACCCAACTCCAACCCTGATCCTGAAAGACCTGTTACAGTAGGTCAAAATGTATCTGCTTGTATCTTTAAAGTTTACAATAATCTTGTAGTTAAACCACAGGAAAGCGAGTTTTTATCTTGTTGGTCCGTTTACATACACTGACATTTGCATAACAATTTGAAAAAACTGCGCAACATGCAAGAAACATAGTGAATAGATATGGCCGGTTTTACAATACAGGGATTTTTTTTATCAATTTTTGCTAAAATCTATTGCTACCAGTGCAAGAGAAAGTCACCACAGATACCACATTTAAAAAAGTATACTGCGAAATACAGAGATTTATCTAGCAGTGTGAACTCGTTTGGCAAGGACTTGAATGAAACAGAGATTCATTTATGTGAGAAAGGTCCCACCTTCAGGGTTTAAAAATGACAAATCTACTGAAATAATCTGACCCTAAACAGACCATACAGGATGAAGAATATCTGTTGACCAATACCTGATCCGGCACTGGGCTGGAAGATTTTGGGAAGTGCAGGAGGGTGAGCACGTGCAAAGGCTGGCAATGAATAGGCATAAGGGGAGGGCCGAGCCTGCTTGGTAGCACTTGCTGGTTGTGGACGTAAAAGGAATGAAACAGAGGGGTCTGGGCGTTCAGGCAGAGGAACACAGAATGGGACCGAGATGGTGGAAGAAATGCCAGAGGACGTTTTCCAATCCATCTCTGAGGTTACTGGTCGAAAGATAAGAGATGAGACAAATGGATGGAAAGAGTGAAGAGGAAAGATGTGAAGCAAAAAGAATGAATTGTAACTGAAAGGAAATGAAAAGTCAAGGGTTAAACAGAAGCAGTAAAATACAGAGTGAAGGTGTACAACAAAAATAGAGATGAGGTTTGGCAGCATAGTGGAAGTGAAAAGAGGAATCCGATAAAAGAGTGGATTTTTGAAAAGGGGAGTGATAGTACAGAGATGTTTTTTCAAATAACAAAACTCAGTAATCCTAACAATACCTGATACCTGAAAAAATACCTGAAAATCACAATAATTGGAGGCTTTGACCTAAAAAACTCATTTTTTTTTCATGTCAACTATGTTAAGCTACTCATGAATTCAAAATATAAGTAGGAATAACTAAATGCAAGATCATAAATATCATATATACTTAACAAAGTGGTCAATCAAGACCAGACACCAAAGTGGAAGAGTAAATGGGCGAATAGAAAGTTACCTGTGGTGCCTGATTCAATTGCAGGCCTCCAAGCCAGATCATGTACTCTTGTTTCAGAAGCTGTTAGAGGAAGAAAAGAAACAGCAGAGTGACACAAGCAAGAAAGAGGAAACAAGACAGGAATCAGCAGTTTGAGAAACAGTTTGAAGAGAATTAATAACGTGGGAAGAGACATCTGCCCGTCTGCCTGACTCCTCACATCAAATACAATTTTGAGTTTGTCAAGGGGCTCAAAAGACCATGGCAGGTCTGTGGAGTCTTTTCTAGAATATATTATTATCATGTAACTGTAATAAGCATGCCCTAGGTCTTGATGTATCACTGACATGCCTATCTCTTGCATCACATAAAATTCAAAATGACCAAAAATGAAAGAAAAATATCAAACGGCATATTAGCCAGGCCACACATGTGATCCTTTCTTTATCGAACTCTGCTGTGCTCAATTGCAGCTCCGCTCTCCTTTAAGACAACCAACAGTGATTTTGCTCATAAATGTGAGTCAAAATTAGGGTGTGTATGAATGTAAAGATTTATTTGGGTATACCTCACAGCTCTGTCTTTTTCATTAATAAAGAGTAGAGGACAAAACATCCAGCCCACAGCTTCTCATTTCACTGACTATGCAAGACTTGCAATCATTTCCGCAAGCCACTACTTTCAACTAAAAGCTCAGATTAGGATTTCTTTTCAGACTGCACGTTATTTGGCTTAAACACCCTAGTGATCCTCAAGTGTGACTCCAACCTTACCAGTAACGTGAGCAGCTTGCCCAAAGTAGCTGACCTTCCTGTCCTCACCAGCCTCTTCATCACTGTCATTAAAGTCATCCAGATTTCCAATGTCGCTCGGCTTCATGCTCATTAGACTGGCCAAACTCTGCATGTCTTCATCTCTGTGGAGAGTAGAAAATTAGATGTCTAAGAAGCTACTGCTTTAAAATCTGGGCTACAGCTCTGAGAACTTACTGCTTTCTGTAAATTATACTGATGTGCTGCTGTGCCGATAACTTACGTAGCCTTGCCCTCTTTAAGAAAGATACAAGACAAGTTCACTTTCAGCGTGGCTTCCACCACTTTGACAGACAGCGGTTTGAGCTGAAGTGTGACATCATACTGGGCCGGCGTGGCACTGGCAAACTTCTTCATATTGACATCAGCTGATGCCAGCACCTTCCTACGGCCTTTTGTCTCCTGAAGGAAGTAAAGTTATAACACAGACAATGTCTTTCTTCCTGAGAATATATGAAGAGTTAATTTGTTAAAACAGATTAAAGTCAATCTTAAAATGAATAAACCAACACCGGTTTGTTTAACATTCCCCGGCACGCACACTTAACAACATGATTTAGGAAAATAAATCAAAACTTAGTTTTTCCAATTGAAAGTGAATTAAATGAAATCATAACAAAGGATAACACAGCAGATACAGCAAACTCACATTTTCAATGACAAAAGTCCAGTCCTTGTCTTCAAACTCTTCTGCAGTAGGTTCCTGTTGACAGAATTAATGCCTTTAGCCATACCATTGGTCATCAAGATCTACAACTAAATCATACATTTCCCATCTGTAATCTAATTAATTTAACAGACGCAACTACGTAGACTTCATACCTTGAAGAGAGTGACAGTGATGTCTAAACTCTCTGGAACCTGCCAAACAACCATGCCTCTGTAGGGGTTTTTAATCCCTGGGTGCCAGCTGTGGAGCTGACAGGAAAGATCACAGAAACAAGGGATTCAGTCTCCAAACTGCAGAGCATACTTTAAATAGAGGCTCAAACTAAAGTTCATTCTATTAGAATCATCAAACACTTTAGCCATTTTTAGTACAAGAGCCCCCTAAGGACAGCTGTTTATCTTGGATGCCTTCAAACCAATCTCATCTCTTTCTTCCTATTTGCTTTCCTATTACCTTTGTGCTGTGACGTCTGTTTCTCCTGATCCACACGACTCTCAGTTTGTCTGGTTGCCTGTGAGCACAGCACAATAATAAAACATTTAGTGTTTCTGTCAGGCCAATATATGTGTGCATCATGACGAGAGGAATAGTGCCATCTGTTTAAGTACCAGAGCATACCTATGACACGCATGAATGTGGGCACATGCATGGTTCTGGTTTGATTTTATGGTTGTGTAACCACTGTTCCTTGGTTCCAAAGATTACATACATACATACAGTCATCTGTATCTTCACCTATATCTTCATCTCTATCTTTGTGGATCCCCTGTTTACTGCCAAAACAGCTCTGACCTGTCAGGGGAAGGGACATGGGACCTCTGGGGGGTATTTTGCGGTCACTGGCATCAGAATAATGGATCATTTGGGTCCTGTGTGTTGAAAGAGAAGCCTCCAGGTGGATGGCCACACCTGACAGGAAGGTGGATTCAGCTTATTCCAGTGCAACCCACAGATTCTCAATCAGGTTGAGATGTGGACATATGAAGTAAACCCATCCAGTGGTGACAATGAACAGGAGACATCCAAATGCACCCCCACATTAGAACAAACACATGCAACTGTGATGTCACACAGGAGCACATGTCCAGTTGTGATTTCACAACGGATGGAACCCATCAAGTCGTGATGTCACCATAGAACAAATATATATATGTACAATACTAATATCACAGTGAAAAGAACGCATCCAATTGTAACATCACAGTGAAACAAGCATATCCAATTGTGATGTCATGGTAAATGGGAACAAACACGTCCAATTGTCCGGTCCGTTCCGGTCGCAGCAGAAGGCCGTCTCCACTGAGTCTGGTTCTGCTCGAGGTTTCTGCCTGTTAAAAGGAAGTTTTTCCTCGCCACTGTCGCCAAATGCTTACTCAGTGTGGGGTTTTGCCCTGGGACCTGTTTCTCTCTGATTCTCTTCTTTTTATGAATGTGTTGTTGACACACCTGTAAAGTGTCTTGAGGTAACTGTAATTGTCACTTTAAATAAAATTGAATTGAATTAAATTGAATTAAATTGAATTAAATTGAATTGAATTGAATCGAATTGAATCGAATTGAACTGAATTGAATCAATTGTGATGTCACAGTGGAACAAACTCTCAAATAGTGATATCACAGTGAACAGAAGACATCCCATTATGAAGTCACAATGGACTGAATACATCCAATTGTGATGTCATAGTGGAAGAAATACATCCAATTGTGACGTGTCTCAGTGGAAGAAAATCATCAAATTGTGATGTCACAATGGAAGTGAACCCATCTAGTAGTGATGTTAAAGTGAACACAACGTATCCAATTGCGGTTTCACAGTGGATAGAACAATAATGTTAATCCAATAATGATATCGCAGTGAACAGAAGACATAAAACTGTAATGTCACAGCGGAAGAAACATCCAACTGTAATCTCACACAGAACTCAACACATACAATTATGATGTCACAATGAAAGGAACACATCCATTTGTCATGTCATAGTGACACATCCACCTGGAATGTCACACAGAACAGAACACATCCAATATTGATGTCACAGTGGATGGAACACATACAATTTTGATGTGGGACAAATTCATCAAATGGTGATGTCCACTCTGGTCTCTCTCAGGAGGATCAGCAAGGTGATTACCATTAATCCTGAATGTGAATGTGAATGTCTGAACCAAATTTCTTTGACAGTTGTTGAGGTTGTTGTTCACTCACAACCACATATGTCAACCTCATGAAGACAGTGACAGTCACTTTGGTAACAGAATGAGCCACACTTCCATCCCTAGAACCCTTTGAATGGAACTCTTCAACATATGTTTCATTCAGTTTTTAGAAATTTTTTCTTCGTGTATGTGTCATCTTACTATTGTTTCATGGCTGCATCAACACATTATTAACACAGCAATCAGTAAATGATCAAATAATTACATGTCTATAAATTTTATAACGTGGTCTGAGGACAAGCTCGGGACCAGGAGATTATGTTCGTCAAAAGCAAGGTAAAAAGCACAAGGCTTATAAACAAGTCCATCTGTGTTCTTTAAAAACGCTGAAGTGAAGACTTCTGCCAAGAGAAAATGAAAATCTTGTGACTTTGTAAGAACTCCCCGCCTAAGATAAACAGCTGTGATTGGATGTGTGCTTGTGTGTGCGTGCGCGTGCGTGTGTGTGTGTGTGTGTAAGAGAGAGAGAGAGGGGGGAGAGGGAAAGATAGATACGAATAGTGGGGGACCCCTAAATGACTTCAGAGGCTAAAACTTCAGTTAAATTATCCCGTAAGGCTTAAAAGCAGCAGCTTGTCTGGTGAACACACTTAAAAAGAACATACCTAAGATGTGGATGATGCTATTGCAAACAGCATGAGCATGGCTGGAAAGAATGGTCACATTTACGTTTGACAAAATTTCCCAGCACAGGACAAAGGTAGTGATGTCACCTTTCTGTTGTGACTGTTGTATATATATATATATATATATATATATTCATTCTCCATTTCCAAACACCAGTGCATCAGTGTTTCTACTGGACAAATGAGCATGTGTGCTTGATCTAAGTTGAGCAAAGAGCTGGAGAAAACAGGAAATGCATGTTTGAATTTGTTTGGGCTTCAGTAGAGAAGAATGGGAAACAGAGTACACAACTGCAGTTTCCCAGTCTTCTGACCCACACCTAATGCTTTTCTAATGAGTGTATGTGGTCTGCAGGCAGTCACCAGTTCTCCTCTTATTAACTTTTTTTTTCCAGAGCTTTCAGCTACATCTCACAATCTTCATCAGCAGATGGAATGATGCTGCTATGGAATGATTATGTCAGTTATCATGGAGTGATGACAACAGGGCAAACTCTGTGCACAGAGGGAAGACCATGAGATACAGCTGAAAGCTTTGGAAAAAAAAATCTAGAAGGTGACCTAAAGCTACATCTTTGTTTATTTCATAATTTCATCTTTTTACATCATTTTACAGCTCGGTTTTTATTTTCATAATTTGGGTTATAATTTCAGTCTACAATGATAAATCTCCTTCATCTTTGACCCTGGCCACATGTGGAGTGATAAATATATGGTGCAGTACAGTGACCAGGAAAATCATACATTACATTAAATGCTGGAGCAGCTGAGAATGAGGGGATAGGTCACCCACCAGCCTGAAGGGCGATGGTTTGAATCGCAGCTGTCTTTGTGTGAATGGTTATTGCTCCTCATGAGCTGTGGCTTGAAGTGTAAATCACTTTGAGTTGCCTGTAGGCTAGAACAGCTCTTTATAGATACAGTCCATTTACCATTTGGATCAGGATTGCATTTAAACAGACTGTAATATTACTTTTTCAACAGATTTCCCACCCCTAGCATGAATAAACCAAGCAAACTTCTGGCACTTTCACTCCCAAAAGTACTGAATTAATATTATCAGTATTGGCCCTCAGATATCCATACAGCGTGCATGACCCTTAAAATACGACGAGGACACTGACGAGGAGTGAGAGTGAAAGAGAGGAAACAGAAATAGATGTCTGTCACGTTGAACTTCACACGGGCTCAACAGAAATCCTACACCTGCTGCACTGTTTGTCATGGATATGATCTTGTGCTGTTGCAACAAGATGGCCAACAAATATATGGTAGTACCTGGAGATCTGGTAAGTAAAGTTTCTCTAGAGAGAATAATTGTCATTCAAATAACACACTCACAACAGACCTGGACGCTGCAAATAGCTGAAGTTAGTTTTCATTGGTTTAAAGTATGAAGTGTGTGAGCTTTACCATATGAGGGAATTTGGGATGGTCTGAGGGAAGTCGTTGATCATACAACTTGTAAATAGTTTTTACAGTTTCCTAAACTCTAATACTTCAATGTAGGTGGTGTTTGCTAATCAGTGCAGCCCATCTAGCTGATCCACATTTCACACATTCTTGTCATAGACTGTAGAAACCACAACCATACTGTCTGTGATGTCGCCCATAGGTTATCCGTGAGTTTTGCTTCTTGCTAAACTTTAAAGCCTCTACACACCCACATAGGTCACTTATTGGCCTTCTTTGAAGGACTGTGGGGTTTTTTTACAGACAGATTAGATGACATCTCTACCTCACACACTATA
Organism: Scatophagus argus; assembly: GCF_020382885.2. Classification (NCBI taxonomy): domain Eukaryota; kingdom Metazoa; phylum Chordata; class Actinopteri; family Scatophagidae; genus Scatophagus; species Scatophagus argus. The sequence goes on along the minus strand of NC_058515.1, from coordinate 1,188,403 downwards.
GTGAAGCAATTTAATTCGATTCCAAATGAGGCTGCCTAATCATTCATGTCATTGAGACCACTGCGTCTGCACAGTGGGTAATCATGCAGAAGGACCATGCAAATAACTGAATCTGGTTTATCCTTTCTGCAATGCAAGGTAATGTACTCCTTCAGCACACTTCCTTATCCAATCAAATACATGCAATTGCATGTTCATCCCTGTTAACACTAATGAACATTAATTCTGCAATTTCCCAGCCTGGGATCAATAAAGTATATCTATCTATCTATCTGAACGAAAGCAACATGGTGACACTTATGAACACTCCCCACCACCACTGCCATAGTTAGTGTAACATGTCGGTCGTAACACAATTAACCTGCATTAATAAGCTTAGTTAGTAACCTTCTTTTTTATAAGGCAACTAGTAAGACATGACATTTCTGTGTAAACAATGTCCATAAGTAATTTAAATGTGTGCATTCATAAAGTAAAATAGGGGCAGACCAGCATGGGAAGCAAGCATTTAACCAACTAATATGAATGTACATCCCTAATATGAATGTAGCCAACAACTTTATTAATGTTATCAGTGTAGTAAGTTTGATTATCAGTGGTCTGAATGTTGTTCCACAGTCTTTCACTCCCAAATTTCCATCCACATCATATCATATTCATTCTCGCCACAGATGATAATGCAAGAAAATCATCTACCTAACCATTTACACATACTGTAACAAAATGACACATGATAACTGGAGTCCAGGCTGGAGCGCTCTGTGTTCTGTACTTCACAACATCATGTGATGCTGCATAGAGGCAGATTAGATGACATCTCTACCTCACACACTATAGTGAAGCAATTTAATTCGATTCCAAAAGAGGCACATACACTGATATGGTCCTCAAGGTCTGTGCTTGCCATTAAGCCCTGGGACTCAGTGTTACTTTATTTGTGTTAGTGTTACTTCTGCTAAATCCAATCACTGCACACAATTATGGAAGCCCATTTCTGTCAAGAAAAGAAAAAGAAAGACTGATTAAAATTATAAAAATTATTGTATAAAGAAAGACACTTAAGTAAAATCTGGACATCCTAAATCAAAATTCTGACTCACTGAAAATTAAGATATACTAAGGAATAATTAGAAGATAGCAAATCAAAATATGGAAACATTATGAAGCGTTATGGTGTAGTCAGGCTTTATTAATAAGTCCAAATTTGAATACTCTAAGTAAAAATTAATAAATGTAATATTTGATTAAGCAATTATTATTTCATACTGAATAATAAATTTGTCTTTTATGTGTAAATCATGATAGCAAGTCAATTTTGTCTTTAAATTGTAAATTGTAAAAATGATTAGGAGATTCTGAGTCAATTTCGTGTGCATAATCTGGGCACAAAGTAAGATGCAAAGAGGTTGTATTTGGTCCCAATCAGTGACGTCTAGCTTTAAAAATGCTAGGTGCACCTGCAAACCATAAGGGCATCTTCCCATTAAAAGCTCATGCATTTACACATGAGGCCCCAGCAAATTAATTTCATCTCATCTTGTCTTCCTCCGCTTATCCGAATCCAGGTCACAGGGGAGGCACCCTCAGCTGGGAATCCCAGACCGTCCTCTCCCCAGCCACTTCCACCAGCTCATCCAGGAGGATACCAAGGCGTTTCCCAGGCCAGACAAGAGATATAATCCCTCCATTGTGTCCTGGGTCTCCTCCCGGATGGACATGCCCAAAACAACTCCCCAGGGAGACGTCCAGGAGGCATCCTAACCAGGTGCCCGAACCACCTCAACTGGCTCCTCTCGATATGAAGGAGCAGTGGCTCTACTCTGTGCCCCTCCCGGATGTCCAAGCTCCTCAACCCTATCTCTAAGGCTGAGCCCGACCACCCTGCAGAGGAAACTCATTTCGGCCGCTTGCATCTGCAATCTTATTCTTTCGGTCACTACCCACAGTTCATGACCATAGGTGAGGGTTGGAACGTAGACTGACCGGTAAATTGAGAGCTTCGCCTTCCTTCACCACGACAGACCGGTACAGCGTCCGCATTACAGTGGTCGCTGTCAATCTCCCGTTCCATTCTACCCTCACTCGTGAACAAGAACCCAAGATACTTAAACTCCTCCATTTGGGGCAGCAACTCTCCTCCAAACCAGTTTCCTATACATTTTATGTGTAATATCATATATTGTCATGTGTCTAACAGTAGTGCAAGACTGTGATACGGAACAAGCAAAGTCTTTCAATTCTCACACTGTGTGGCTAGATACCCACTATGACAGGAGCCACCAGGGACAAAAACATGTTGATACTGGTTGGTGTGTATAATACTGCTTGCAGAGTACAGAACAGAGTGACAGGAAGATAAGCCACTCTACAAGCCAGGGCTGGAGGATTGGAAGCACATGCTGACTGCACCGTGAGTAATGATAATGGAATTAAAGGAACTACTGCAGTGCCAAGACTGAAGCAGTCAGACCAACAGCTCGAACACTAACAACATATGACTGTAATTGATGATTCTGATCTATGCCCTCACCTATACATTGTTGTGAGGGTATTTAGCTTCAAACCCTAAACTTTTCCATCAGTATCTTGCTGTTTAATCTGACTTTGAGCATGCTGAAAATGACAGGTTGACATACTTCATATCCGGTGTTCTCCCAGAGACTGAAAGCCAGGCTAATTATGACCAACCACTTCAGCAATCGAACAGAAAACACATTCCCTAGACCAAGGCTATGTACTGAACCTCAACACTATTTTGGCACCAAAATAAAAGCAGACCGGACCCAAAAGTTGCATGTTTTGTTGACTACACAATTTACTCCACTACCTTGGCAGGCAGTTTGTTTTGACACAGTCCCCACCCCCCAGAACAACTGCTTGACAGAACTGGGCAGATTTTATCAAATTAAATTCATTTTAAAAATGAAAGAAAATCTGACAAAAACTGTGGCAAGATATTACTCAAGTAGAGCGGTATTGGGTGGAAAAATATAGGCGAAAAAATATGGTTTTGCCCCAGGGCCCCCTAATAAGTTGACTAACACGGTGACTAGTCAGAAATTTCATGCAAGGGCGGGGTTGCACTGAGGGAGGGATTTGTATTAGACTTCATTCTAGCTACAGTCCTGGTCGTGCTGATGGAGTGGATGACGGCATCCTGTCTCCACCTGCACACTTGACAGCAGCTGTTCTTTCAGAGTTCACTCGTAATATCACTCGTGTTTTTAGCACGGTTTCAGGCTGCCCTAGTTAACTCGATGCCATTGCGCACGGTAACGTAACAGCGACATAGACTCCAAATAAAAACACCAGAGGCGGAAGTAAAAGGACGTGCTCCCTGAAGGAGCGTCACCATGTTATGATTTTAACAGAAACTCACTTGGCAGCATTATCAGCATGTGGAGTAAAGCTTTCCACTAAAACACTGTCCTTCAAAGAACAGACTCACTGTCATTTTCATTCATACCAAAAAAGCAGGAAAGTCAAAGAAAAAGGTCTCAAGTGGTTACACGAACAGCATTTTACACAGAAAGCTCAAACTTTTAGAAACCCTTTATGGTGTTCGTATTGGCCGTATCCACTGTGTCTGTGAATGTCGCGTAGCAATAATGAGAGGATAACACGCAAACCATTACTAGATTCAATTTTATTTACAAAACAATATTGGTTAGCGTATGATTTTAAGATGAACGGGGTCCGAATAATCCCTAAGCTAGGCTATTTTGCTCTGTAGTGTACGTGACTTTGCCGAAAATGATAATATTTCTGTATGGAGTTTGGCATCACTTTCTCTTTCCGATAATGCTGTCAATCCCTTTAACACTCGGTGAGAACACATTAGCATGGCAGCACACATACATTATGTCAGTGGTTAGCGGTGTTATAACATGTACTTACCACTTTTTGGTGCATTCTATCATCAGTTCTTGAAAGGAAGCAGAAAACTGGAACTTGGACGCTTTCTTTCCGACTCGCTGAAGCCGCTTCCATACCGAAGTCATGGTCGGGCTTGTCAAATAATTCTCTCTAAGGCACGATAAACCGACATTAATACGAAGGAGCTGAACAACCCCGTTAACGTTGTCCCTCCGGGAGACGTAGACGGAGAAACTCCACTTGTTTCGCGGACAGCTCCTCTTATGCAGTTTGTGACCCCGTCCTCTCCAGCATCTACTTCACAGACAGGCTGCAAAACAAACACACGCCTCAAGTTGGAGCTAGCGATAGGCAAGATGACAAGATGAACCGGAACACTGAAGAGTTTGACTTCCAAAATAAAGCTCTTCTTAAGCGTAGGCTGTCCGGAGACCGGAGTGTAATAACACTGGATGCAGCAAATAAAATACTGCAAGTTATTAAATTAAATAAATAATTCAATAAGTACGTTTATAATTTCCATGTCACCACTCTCTATCAAACGTCAGAAGATACGATAAGCATCAACTGTTAACACAGATATAAAACCAGAAGAAAAAACCTCACTTTTTTAAATTGTTAGGTATTAGAATTCCTCTTTCTCCACGTAAAATCTTTTTTTTAAGTCTATAAATAATGATTTCATATTCATATTTTATTGCTACAAAAAGTGCTCTATCATTACTGATAAGAAATACTAAAGGTTGAGTAGCGTAAACGTTAATGTTAAATTTGAAAATACATGAATATACTTGCCATGCTTGTCAAAATACTTGAATTTGTGCATAAAATGCCCATTGTATTATTGATAATGTGCTAGGGAGACATTTGAAAGAAACTTAAAGGCCGTATGATAATGTTTGAGATTGAACTGATAAAGCGGGAAATTGACTGTTAAACTTGAATTTGTTTATTATTTCATTTGGAATATAAAATAGTAATCTAATTTAAATTTAACATGTTTTTCAAAACTTCCTGTTCCTCCGCAGTTCATTGTGTCTGACTTGACAGAGTTGCGATAGATATGGCATATACAATACTGTGTTTCACCAGTCACACCTACAGTTACTTCATATTCTGCAGGATCATGTAACAACAATGGCAGTAATTCTGCAGTGGATATAAAGAGGATACAACACAACCACCTACTGTCGTTGGAGATAAAATATCATAATGCTCAACAAGTTTGCATAGCTCAGAGCCATGAGCTCCTGTGCTCCTCTGCTGCAGATGACTTATCTAACACAAAGGGATTGTAACATGTAACAGATGGGCCTACATAAACTGTCCTCAGACAAGCAACAACAGTGATTAGTTAGTTCCCATGAAGCTGTGTTTATGCGGATATTATTATGGACTGAATACAAAATAGAAATTGTGAATCTGTCAGGGAAAGTTTCCCTTTAATGAGTCCCCCTCAGCTGAAGGGACTTTTTCCAGTTTAGCCCTGAGTCTATTTATATCTGTTGCTGATACATAGAGCAGCTGGGAATATAATGTAGCCTCCGAGAAAACACACACACACACACACACACACACACACACAGATAAATACCCTGTTCACAATGTGAATGATAACAGATGACTAAAAGATTATTACATGTTATACAACACCATGATTATGTTTTCCAAATATATAAAGTGACTGTATATTGAGCTCTTTTAGGCTAAAAGCGCCTCTCAAAGTGCTTTAAAGCACAAGCCAGCATTCACTCATTCACATAAACATTCATACACTGGTGGCAAAGGATACCATGCAAGGTGCCATCTGCCCATCACAATAACACACAGATGGAAGAGCCATCAGGTGCGATTTCAGGTTCAGTGTCCTACACAAGGACACATCGCAGGTCTGCAGGGGTCAGGGATTGAACCACTGACCTTCCGATTGGTGGATGACCCTACCTCCTGAGTCGCAGTGTATTTACAGAACTACAAAACTAGGCCGTCTTCTGATGTGAATTTTACATGAATGATAAGTCATAAGGTTAGAAAGTCACACGTTGTTTAAATCAAAAACCTCACTAACACACTGCAAATCATTAAAGCTGTATATTTGACTTTTGGCCACCATGGGCACCGCAGCAAGCTATAATACACATATATCATATGTAATAATAGGTATATGATCTACATATATCTTATAAGGTTCATATCATAAATGTTCTAGCAAACTATTGCCTGTTTACATATCCAGCAGGCACACATCACCATTTATCTCATTTGTCATGTTTGTGTTCCCCTGATGAAAGTGATTCCAATAGTCACTCTATCTATCTATCTACTCTATCTATCTCTTTTAGCTCTGTTTTTGGTCACCACCAACTCCTGAGAAAATGATCTTTCTCTTTCACTGCTAAATGCTTCATTGTGCTCATCAGCTAGTATCTAACCTTGTCTGTATGATGTTTGGTATGGACCATAATTTCACCTATAGCATGTTTTAGACATTTTCACTAAAAACAGCTGGTTGCTGTAGCTAAAAATTATTCCAATGAGAGCAATTAGACTGCATCGTAACATTGAGCAAACTCTACTGTAAGTCTAAACAGTTAGCATCTTCATGTATGAATTTTATAACGCTATCAAAAGTGATGTCAGTGCACAGGCTTTCATAACAAATAAATGTAAAAAGTAAAACTCACAAGGTTAGTACAAATAAGGTAAGCAATTATAGGGCTCATTTTCTAGTTTGAAGTAAGCACTAGCACTGATCCAATGAATTTTTGAGTCTGGATTGCTGTGGTCAAGTGTTTGACACAGCTGACCACAGCATTCTTTTGAGAACTGAGTCAGTCTATGAATGCGTATTTATCTGGTTCCAAACATTCAATTCATAATGTTTGCATTAGTCGTGGTAATCATGCTTCACAGAAATATGGCTTTTGTTTTGGAGTTTCTTGAGGAAACTGCTTTTCTAACTGCATGTGAGATAGTATCAAACAGTACAATGATCATTCATTTCCACAGTTACAGAAGTACAACTACTATATGAATGTAAAGCCATCTGACAGTACTAGTTTAGAATGTTCAAACAATAATTGGATGAATAATTTATTTTTTAAAAAAGAAAAAATAAACTCTAAACAGAAATACTTTAACTTGTTCCCTTGCAACAAGAGACCTGAGTAAGTAAACTTTATTTCCATTGTACCTTTAACACCCAACATGTTGTCCTGCTCTACATAAGTGCTAAATGATTCATCCGGCTCTTGGGCCAGTCCCTGGTGTTTCTGTTATGGGACTGAACCTCTCTGTCAATGTCCCTCCATCCTCCCTGTCTTGCAGCATGTTTTCTCTGCAGGCACACTGGGAAACAGCTGCATTTGGGCAGGTGGGTAAAAATAACGCAAGAAAGAAGGAAGAGCAGAGGGGCGTCTCCACATGTGGGAATAGAAGTTTTTCAAAGCTGGTGTTTTGCCAACACTCCATCATGGTGTGAGGTTATGTTTACAAGGAAAAACTATTCTTGGAGCTGCATTTCCTGTGTTTAGTGGTTTGGTGACAGCTCTTAGTATGGAAATGAGCTGATTGTCTCACATTAAACAGGGGATTTCCCTCCATACAGGAAACTAATGGTTAAAAGACAGAACCATATGTAACATATATAATAGTGAGGTAAAGTATTTCCACAAACATTTCAGGAACTACAAAGCTGCTTTGTTTGTAGTTTGATCTTTTTTTCAGTTCAGGTTTTTGGGAATAAAGAGGGGCTCATGATGGTAAATATGGGGTGAACTACTCATTTCATTTGCACTACTGTCATTTGCACTACTCCGCCACTTGCACAATATCGCAGTACTGTTTATATCTCTTATTCTGATTGTTTTTTTTATATATTTATATAGTGTTGTTTATATTTATATGCATTAGGTATTTTGTTACGTAATTGGGCTTATACCGGGACCGGAGAAACTAATTTCGTTTCACCTCATGTTTCTACATGTGTGCAATGACAATAAAGCTCCTTGAATCCTTGAATCCTTGAAGTTAATCTTAAACTTTCCACTTCCTGTTTGCAGACTAGCCACCAGTTGGTGTGATTGCTGTTTTAGAGTCCAAAGCATTTCAGTGTAATTGTTGAACTTTTAAATAATCTTTAAATTGAATGAAAATGAATCCCCAACTTCGTATCTCTAGCAGCTCACTAACGCCTTAGAGAATATGATACTCAGACTCAAAATGAACATGAGACAATCATTTTCTTTCTACGTACGGATGAATATGTACTTGAGGGTTGCCATTGGTCCAGTAATCAGATCTGTGTTGGTATCTTGCCCTACGGTTCCATCTATGACCTTTGTAAATATAGCATGGCTTAGCCACACACCTGTGAGCTGTCTGTCACATGCAGCAAGAGCATATGTCACATTAATAAGGTCACAACATCGTTCTGTCCATGCAACCATGATGCAACAGACTACAATATGACCTTTGAGCAGACTCTACAAACCATGACATACAATGGCATGACAAGAATACAATTAAATGATATGATGTTGTATAAGTTTTCATATACAGTGGCTCACAATCATCAATCAATCTTGTCACCATTATATAATAATAATAACTGTATTTATATGGCACTTTTCAAAACTCACAGTTACAAAGTGCTTCACAATAGGACATAAAGGACAATCAATGATTAATTAGATAGAATGCAGTAAAATTCAATAAATTAAAATAAAACAGGATTAAGATAAAGTGAAATAACAGATTGAGTCTGATAAGATCAATGACTAGGAAAAGCCAAGCGATAAAAGTGAGTTTTAAGAAGAGATTTAAGAGGACACAGAGTTTGTCCACCTGAGATCCTCTGACAAGGAATTCCAGAGTTTAGGGGCATGGACAGCGAAGGCGTGGTCACCCTTAGGGACTAGCCAGGATTTGGGGACTGACAGGGGGGCCTTGCCAGAGGATCTCAGGCTGTGTTCAGGCTCATGTGGAATTAAAAGATCCTGTATGTAAGAGGGAGCCAGGCCAGTCATGGCTTTAAAAACTAACAGTAAAATCTTAAAATCAATCAAAACTCACAGGAAGCCAATGAAGGGCAGCTAGACGTTTATATTGACTATAATTATCTTTGCACATGAGGAGCAGTGGGCACCCAGCGTATGGCACCCAAGGTTAAATCTCTGGTCAAAGATACTCAAGTCAAGTCAACTTTATTTGTATAGCCCATTTTTACAAGCAGTTTGTCTCAAAGGGCTTAACATAACATCAGCAACATCCTCTGCCCTTCGACCCTCACATCGACTAAGGAAAAACTCCCAGAAAAACCTTTAACAGGAAAAAATGGAAGAAACCTCAGGGTGAGCAACAGAGGAGGGATCCCTCACCCAGGACGGGCAGACGTGCAATGGATGTTGTACAGGCAGGAAAGCAATTTGCAACATGAGAAATGACATTACTAAAAAGATAAGCAAAACAAAATCTCAACTGTTTAGTTTCACTTTTTGCTACCACCTCAATATGATTTTAACATTTCACAAGTTATAGGAAATTTATAGTATTGAAAATTATAATGAACTGCTGTAACATTCATGTATTCTTTTTTTATGTGATGTTGAGAATCACTATCCTATCAGTTCGATTTCGGCCCGTAGGGAGAACCACCCCGCCCATAGTCGGTACATAGAGGAATGACAGGCAGATGTCAACAATACACATTGGGTTGGTCATAGAGCCGGCTACAGTTCAACTTGAAGATCTGGATGGAGAGATACCTGCGGAAAGATACAGAGAGAGAGAGAGAGAGAGAGAGGGAGGGAGAGACACAAGACTACGAGGAGCACTGGACACACAGTTAGTGACATAAAATAATGAACTGCATGTTAATCTGACGAGGGGAGAGGATAGAAGAGGAAAAGGAGGAGGGGAAACTGCTTGGTGGATCATGTTTGTGTCCCCCGGCAGCATAGGCCTATAGCAGCTTAGCTATGATAGAGATTTAAAGATTAACAGTTAGTCAGACCTATTCTACCTGTGGCTATATATCTTGAGGTGAGTGAAACTATGCCTACCAGCCCTACACACTTTATTTGGTGCTAACTATACGTTTTACTAAACAGAAAGGTTTTAAGTCTAGTCTTAAAAGTGGAGGTGGTGTCTGCCTGTCGAACCCAGATTGGCAACTGGTTCCACAGCAGGGGTGCCTGATAGCTAAAGGCTCGTCCTCCCGTTCTACTTTTATAAATTCTGGGAACTGTAAGTAAACCTGCGCTCTGTGATCTGAGTGATCTATTGGGAATATATGGGACTATTAGATCCTGCAGGTATGATGGGGCTAGTCCATTTAGGGCCTTATATGTAAGTAGGAGAATTTTAAAGTCTATTCTGAATTTTACCGGAAGCCAGTGAAGAGAAGCTAAGATGGGGGAGATATGATCCCTTTTACTGATTCCTGTTAAAACTCTAGCTGCTGCATTTTCGATCAGCTGCAGGTTATTAATAGAATAATTTGGACATCCTGACAATAGTGAGTTGCAGTAGTCCAGCCTAGAAGTAACGAAAGCATGGACAAGTTTTTCAGCATCACTCTGAGAGAGGACGCTCCTAATCTTAGCGATATTACGGAGGTGAAAGAAGGCGGTCTTAGAGGTCTGTTTAATGTGATGAATAAATGACACGTCTTGATCAAAGATAACGCCGAGGTTCCTTGCAGTCGTACTGGAGGCCAAAGTAATGCCGTCCAGAGAGAGAATATTATCAGCTATTCTATTTCTAAGGTGTTTGGGGCCTAGAACAATGATCTCAGTTTTGTCTGAGTTTAATAATAAAAAATTGGAGGTCATCCAGTCCTTTATGTCCTTAAGACATGCCTGGAGTCTGGCTAACGGCTCTGTTTCTTCAGGCTTTAAGGATAAGTACAGGTGAGTGTCATCAGCATAACAATGAAAGTTTATGCCATGTTTCTGAATAATATTTCCTAGAGGGAGCATGTATAAGGTGAACAGGATCGGCCCAAGCACTGAACCTTGTGGAACACCGAGGCTAACCCTTATATATGAAGAGGAAACATTATTAACTTGAGCAAAGTGAAATCTATCTGTTAAATATGATTTGAACCAGCGTAGCGCAGTCCCTGTGATCCTAGTCTCATGTTCTAATCTGTGTAATAAAATGCTGTGATCTACAGTGTCGAAAGCAGCACTGAGATCTAGCAAAACAAGTATGGAGACAAGCCCGCGGTCTGATGCCATGAGGAGGTCATTTGTGACTTTAACCAGTGCTGTTTCTGTGCTGTGATGGGCTCTAATGTGCTGTGATGGGCTCTGACTGGAGAATCAACCCTAAGCATCGTAACATACAGTACAGGTATTGATTGTCAGAGAAGCCAAAGTGCCTGGAGGAAACCCACGCAAGCATGAGCACAATATGCACACTCCACAGAGGAAGCCCCTGCCCCAGCCAGGAATCAAACCCAGGACCTCCTTGCTGTGAGGAGACAAGATAAGGGAGTTGTTGTTCTGCTGCTGTCTCAGTTGGTTAGTTTGTTTGTGTTATTGTGTGACTTTGGTGTTTTAAAGGATTAGTTTGGATTCAGCAATAGATCAGTAGCTCTTGTGTTTCACAAGGTAAAATTATTGTTTTTGTCAAAATAGTAAAAAAACAAAAAAACAAAACAAAACTATGAGAGATACTTTTCACAGTACATTACTGTGTACACTATTATTCATGTAAAAATATTAGTGCAGCTTTAAAGTTAACCTTGCAACAGTAATATAGAAGGCAAACAGTTCTATTGTTGTGGGCAGCTGTGAGTCCAACAGCTTTAAGAGAACAGTTCATTTCCCTCATTGGTAGTACTGGAACAGCAGTTGGCTGTGGTTTTTGACAAAGTGTTTGACCAGATCCAAGGAGGCTCATGTGTCTGGTGACTGGCCTTCACAAGGCTGTCATGACTCTCAGTCATCCCTGTGTCTTCACTGGAGCACTGAGCCTGAGCACAACTCTGTAAGCCGCTGACTGAAGGAAGAGGAGAATAAAGACACTCAACAATGATTCAGCTAAAAACACATCAGCAAAACAGCTGACATTCCACTGTATCCTGCTTTCTGACTATAACATCACGTGTATATTTGACATCACAAAAAAATATTATGTCCCCAACACTCTTCCCCCTGCAAGTTAAAACATTCTCAATTGATCTCATACACCCCTATCCATTGTGTACTTTTGCTCTGAGGCTGTAATAGATTTTAGCACTGTAGCATACAATGATATTTTACACTGTAGGGTTCTTTCAACATTGAGTCAACAGTTAGTATTCGGCCTTTCCTGTTTCAACATGACCATTCCCCAGTGCATAAAGCCAAACCATTGTAGATTAATACTGAAGACACTGAAATTATGACAGAGCAAATAATATAAAATAACCCAGAAGATGTTTTATATTTTTAATTCTTCAAAGTAGCCACCTTTTGCTTTGATAACATGCTTTGCACACTCTTGGCATTCTCTCAGTCAGCTATGAAGTGGTGTGGTGGTCACCTAGAATGGTTTATCAACAATCTTGAAGGAGTTCCCAGTGGCGTTGACTACTTGTTGGCTGCTTTTCCTTCACTCTCCGATCCAACTCATTCCAAACCACTTAAATTGGATTTAGATCAGGTGATTGTGGAAACCATGTCATCTGATGCAGCAATTCATCACTCTTGGACAAATAGCCCTTACATACCCTAGAGGTATGTTTGGGTTCATTGTCCTCTTGCAAAACAAATGATGGTCCCACTAAGTGCAGACCAGATGGGGTGGCATGTCAATGCAAAATGCTATGGTATCCATGCTGGTTAAGTGTGCCCTCAATTTTGACTAAGTCATTTACAGTGTCACAAAGCACCCCCACACCATCACACCATCTCCTGCATGCTTCACATTGGGAACCACACCTTCAGGAACCATCTGTTCACCCTCACAACGTCTAACAAACACATGCCGGTTAGAACCAAAAATGTCAAATTTGGACTAATCAAAACAAAGGACAGTTTCCATTGATCTACTGTCCATTCTTGTGTTTATTGGCCTGAGTAGGTCTCCTCTGCTTGTTGTTCTTCTGAAGTAATGGCTTCTTTGCCGCAATTCGACCGTGAAGGCCTGATTCACAGTCTCCTCTGAACAGTGGATGTTGAAATGTGTGTGCCACTTAAACTCCTAGAAGCCTTTATGTGGGCTCTAATCTGAGGTGCTGCAAATTAGCAGTTTCTGAGGCTGGTAATTCTAATAAACTTATCTGGAGCAGAGGTAGGTCTTCATCTTCCTTTCCTGGGATGGTTCTCATGAGAATCAGTTTCATCATAGTTCTTCAGATTTTTAGGATTGACTGACATTCATTTCTTAAAGTAATGATGGACTGTCTTTTCTCTTTACTTAACTGAGTGTTTCTTGCAATAATATGGATGTGTACCGTAGTTGTAGTAGCACTAATAGGGCTATTGACTTTGTACCCACACTTCCACACTTCCACTGCATTAAGAAGGGAAGAAATGGCACAAATTAACTCTTGACAAAGCACACCTGTGAGCTGAAAACCATTCCAGGTGACTACCTCATGAATCCAATGAGACAGGACACTAAGAGCTTTCATAAAGAACTCAATGGTTCTGTGGCAGCCAACTCTAGAGGTCAACTCAAAGCCAGTTGCACAAGTTACCATCAAGTGCAGCACATACCAAGGTGATGCGCTATCGCTGCTGCTGTTCTGCATAGGCCTGAACAAACACAGCCAGATCATCATAAAGAGTGGTGGATACTGGTTTCCTAGCCGATCCACATCGCCAGAACTGGGATGTCATTCGGACTAGATAAGTGTGGTCAGATGGCATCAAAGAGAGGGAAGATGATCAGAATTGAGGAGGTTGAACTACCAGAACGCAGCATTGCAGATGTTCCCAACAGCTACAAATACCTTGGGATCCCACAGGCAAATGGAAACCATGAGGTGGCCACAAGAAAGTTAGCTGCAATCAAATACCTACACAGAGTGTAGGTATTTGCTAAGTAAATACCTCAGGCAGCAGAAACCTGATGATGATGATGAGGAAGAGGAGGATGAACCTTCATGGAGGGATAAGCCTCTGCATGGCATGTACCACTGACATATAGAAGACGAAGACATATAGAAGAGAACACCATAACCAAGTGGTTGGCATAGTACACAGGAACATCTGCACTGAGAATGGGCTGGAAGTTCCAAAGTCAAAATGGAGGACACCTCCATATATATATATATATATATATATATATATATATATATATATATATGTATGTATGTATGTATGTATGTATGTATGTATACATAGCATGTATTTTCAGAGTTGTGACTTTGGTGGGTGTCCTAAAAGATGGGGTGGAATTTTTTAATTTTTTCAGTTGGATATTTTCAAACTTTACCAACTTCAGCTTTCAGATATGGGTTAGGGTTAAGGTTGGGGTTAGACTTTTAACTGAGGCTTCATATAAAGGAAAGAATTGAAAGAGATTGTGTATGTGTGTTGCTAAGGAGGGGTGAGAGCTGGCAGTACAAGGCACAAGCTGCCCTGTACAAACACAGTCATAGTAGGAGAACACACAACAGGCCTCTGTTACAGCTCCAAGCAAACTCCCTGCACCTTTAGTTAGATGGTTCATTAAAAGAGTATTCACTCCAAATGCACTGCTACAAACCTCTGTATCTGTGAAGAAGAGTTAGGGATGTCAGTAAACTTGTATTTCTGTATTTCATCATTGTAACTCAAAGAATTGTAACTCTAAGAATTTTTCTGAAGCACTTATGTGATAAATGTCCTCAAGTGATGTCACTTGAGTCAATGTTGGGTGGGCCTGAAGACTGCAAGTTTGAAGACAAATCTGTTGGTGTGGAGTTAGGCAGAAGTGAGCTTACCAGACCTCTGTTACTGCTCCTCATTTCTGCTCCATGCTACATTAGCCACTACTAACCCAACGCAGTGAAACTGTGAAACTGTTGGTTGAAATGCATTGTGGGCATGACAACAGAAATTTTTGAGAGAGAAGAAGAATGTGGGGGAGGATAAAAAGACAATATCTCTGGTTCTTTTTTGATTGAAGGAGGAGTACTCTCTTAAAGAAGAATTACACTCTTTTACAACATCAATAATGATAACACTGCACTCACAAAAGTAATTGCTGAGATCACTACTTATTTCTAAATGAAATCTGATGGGGCATGTGACAACAGCATTCTGGTTAGAGACACGTTTATCCAGATTAAAACAGAAAACAACCACAAATGTTGCGAATATTCCCTCATTACAAAGTAAATGTTTGTACACACAATTTCAGCAACTATGGTATGTTCAAGTTGATGGATGTTAACAGACAGTTTGGGTCATATTTTTGCATTACATTTTCCCTTCCAGTAAAGTTCAGCTAACATGTGAGTTTGTTTGCATCCTGTCTGCCAACTGTTTGCATTTCCTCCCCTTAAATTACAACACTGAGATGTGGCTTTGTGACACCTTGTGGTCAGTGTTGTACCTCCTCTTTATTATAGCAACGTATGTAAAATCTGTTTTATCTCAATTTATCTCAATTAGTTTAAGTGATTTTCTTAAATTACATCATTTCTTACAGTCCCCAATACCTCAGTTTTTTAAACCCAATGGTTTCATGGTTACCACAAATGTACACGTTGATATAAACTTGACAGAGACTGAAATGTTGTCTTCTGTATATGAAAAGTGAAAGCTGTTAATGTAACTGTTTATGTATTTATTGACTACAGGGCAAAGAAAGGTTGAGATAACTACCCCATCTTCAGCAGTACATTATAGTAAATTACAGTAACTATAGTTATAGTAAAGCTATTGGGATAGCATTCTTTATTGCCATTGTACAGAACATACAATGAAATTCAGGTGCACTCAAGAATTGGGCTCAGTATAAAAAAAAGCTATAAAATAAATAAATAATGTTCTCATTTCATTCACACAAAACCCGTGTTTGTCATTCACACAACCCACATTCATTTTTTTTTACTACACACTATTGCCAACCTATGCAGTTAAAAAGATTAAAAACCAAATTGTTAAATATTGCACATAGATATTATTCATAAATTGTAAGTTATCACACATTAGTGGGGTGTACTTTCAGTTTGGAGTTTAGCATGATGATGAATAGAATAAAAACTGTTCAAGAATCTTGTAGAGCAGCGTTGAAATGAAAAACATACGGTGCCTATAAAGAGCATTCACCCTTGGATGTTTTATATATTTATGCAATCATGCGTTTTATATCATATATTTGGAACTGACTGACGTTACTCTGTAGAAATCTGTTTTCACCTTGACATTAAAGAGGAATTTTTTCGATAAGTTTTTGTCAAAAACCCAAAGTCTAAAAGCAATAAAACAGGAAAACATCCAATGGGGTGAATCATTTTTTAATAGACACTGTTTATGAATTAAAGCTTGAAAACCAACAATTACCTGAGTGTAAGTAAGCAATTTAAACAAAGCTGTTTTGTTTTTGTTAAAATGTACCCAGAATGAGATCAAAAAAGGTCACATTCTGAAAACCTAAAAGACTGACTGTTACGTGCTGAAAGTATCTTCACTCAGGCAGTTTATTGTAAAGAAGACAGAATAGCAGACTGTGCCTCCTCAAAATTTCAGAATTTGGTAAAGGACTGATTGTGTGTGTTATTAAACTGTTTACTCGTGTATTGCTTTAAGTGAACATTGTAAAACTGTATGTTAGAGTACATTGTGCTGGTCAAGAATTCCCCAGCCTGATTACCTAAATCATACGCAGGATTGCACTCATGACCTACAGTTTGTGCTAATGTAGTAGTAATGTAACAATTCAGTTTTAAAGTTAAGCTTCACATCAGTGCACAGACAAATTCAGAACACGTGATTTGAATTCAAATGGCTGGTGGCAGATGTTTGACCTAGAACTTGATAAAACTGGACTGGAGTGTACTGCATGTACACCTGAATATTTAAATACTTCGACGTTGTAAATCAGACACTGATGTGTTGTAAACAGCTGTGTAAGTCAATAGTTTTCTGAGATTCTGGCTCTGTGAAGGTCTGTGTCAATAGATGTGCATGAGCGAGGGCTCAACAGCTCTAATGGAGTGGAGGAGATGGTACAGATGGACTGGGATTACTGAGGCTCCTCTTCATTGTCAATTCATTAAAACTGACACCTTCCTGCTCTGCATACTGAGAAGCAGAAAAAAGCCTCATCACCGCACAGACCTGGGGAATCTGCAGTACAGTATCCTTTAAGGTAACAATCACCACCAGCCCCACCAGCAGGTAACCTGGGGAGAGAGGAGAACATTTTTTTTTTCATTTTAAAACAAAAATAAATATAATAATAATAATATGTCCAGTTCTATTGAGTTTTGCATTCCCAAAATGCAGGGCTACTTGTGGTTCCTAGAGTCTTCAAAAGTAGATTGGGAACCAGAGCCTTTAGTTATCAAGCTCCTCTGCTATGGAACCATCTTTCCATTTCTGTCCAGGAGGTGGACACCATCTCTACATTTAAGAGTGGACTTAAAACTTTCTTTTTTGATAAAGTAGTAGTTAGGGCTGGCCTAGGCCGGCCCCTAGTTATGCTGCTATAGACTACTGGGGGCCCTCCCATGACGCACTGAGCTCTTTCTTCCTCTCCCTCTCCTTCTGCACACATTCATGTCCCATTAATGCATATCACTAACTCAACTTCTTCCCTGGAGTCCCTGTGCTTTCTCATCTTGCAGGTTCCCATGGATCGTGGTTGGACCTCCTGCTGCGGTCCTGCTCGAAACTTACTGCGACTACTGTTTAGTGATAAACTACTTTGATTCTATTACTACTCTGTACAGCTACTGTCATTATTATTGTTGCCAAGATTGCTATCAAAATCACCATAATACCTTCTGTATACTTCATTGTCATTATCATTATCTACAGTTCAAATACTTCTAGTATTATTACTGCTGCTATGCATCTCTGCTTATGTGCTCCTTCTCTCACGTCCCACCCCCCTCTCTCTCTCCCTCTCTCTCAACCCAACTGGTCAAGGCAGATGGCCGCCCATCTTGAGCTGGGGTCTGCTCCGAGGTTTCTGCCTTCTAAAAGGCAGTTTTTCTCCACTACTGTCGCTAGGTGGTTGCTCAAAGGGGAATGTTGGGTTCTCTCTGTTACAATTTAATTAAAGAGTTTGGTCTAGACCTGCTCTAATTGGAAAGTGTCATGAGATAACTTTTGTTGTGAATTGGCGCTATATAAATAAACTGAATTGAAAACTGAACTGAATTGAATTATTGCAACTCCCTATCATCAGGCTGCCCTAGTCTGTCTCCAAAGGCTCTCCAGCCAATTTAGAATGCTGCAGCATGCATCCTCACAAGAATTAGGATAAGAGATCATATCTCTCCTGTATTGGCTTCTCTAAACTGGCTGAATCCAGAATAGAATTTAAAATTCTTCTCCTCACATACAGAGCCCTTAATGGTCAGGCACCTTTGCATCTCTCTAAAGCTTGGCTACGGCCCTGAGAGTGCCTTTCCCGTATTTCATTCTGTCCATGGTGGTGACATGATTTTCATCATACAGCTGCAGTAGTTTCTATGTGCAATAATTATTTACAAAGCTACTAGTAACTATAGTGGTAAGATACAAAAATGTTGTCGCTTTATGTCATTGTAAAGTGAACGTAAACAAGCTATCCAACTTCACCTTGGCAAACTGATATAATCGTGATCAATAATGAAAACATTCACTAGTTGCAGCGCTATCAACCAGGCGGTCGCAGCAGAAGGCCGTCTATGCTGAGTCTGGTTCTGCTCGAGGTTTCTGCCTGTTAAAAGGAAGTTTTTCCTCGCCACTGTCGCCAAATGCTTACTCATTGTGGGGTTTTGCCCTGGGACCTGTTTCTGATTCTCTTCTTTTTGGTTGTTTTTTGTTGTTGTTGTTGAGTGTCTTGAGATAACTATGTTATGAATTGGCACTTTAAATAAAATTGAATTGAATTGAATTTTACCCCGACCAGTCCAGGGTGTACCCCGCCTCTCGCCTGTAGTAAGCTGGGATAGGCTCCAGCTCCCCCGCGACCCTGACGGATAAGCGGTATAGAAAATGGATGGATGGATGAATCTTACCCATGGTGGTCAGCGTGAAAATGACAGAACAAGAGTGATGATGTGAAATGACAGCAGCTCACATCAGTATCAGCCTTCAGAACATGTACATCACTGCGATGAGCAGAGAGGGCTTTCCCCAGCAGTTCACTCAGTCTGTTCCTCCACACCAGCCCTCAGGTCCTTCTCCACCAGCTATTCCCAAGCACGTGAACGCCATACCTCCCAACACAATGAAGACCAGGTAGCAGAGAACCAGCCAGGCAAATGCATTGACCTGACAGAACAGCCACAGCGAAGACACAAGCTGGGCCATTGTTGCTTCTGACTGCTTTGTTTCTCTACACACTGCAACCAGATACTGAAGGCTAGTCAGGCTCTAAAGGGAAAGCAGGTCAGACATGGTCAGAAATAGATCAGGTAAAAACAATCTGAAATTACACAGGCCAGCCATACATTCATGGGCTAAAAAGCATAAAGATTTTTAAAATCGCAATATGATTTTTTTTTTTATTCTTTTTTTATTAACAACAATGTGAAAGATGTCACTTTTTTTCCCCAAACACAAGGCAGGCCTATATGCTGTCCACAGTTTAACTTTTTAAATCATGTATCAAAAGCACACTCTCTTGTTCCAGCTTCTCACATATAAGGACATCATGCTTCTCTATCACTGTAAGGTGAACATATCTGGCTTCTTGAATGTTGGTTGGAAACAAAACATATTTGAATAATGGATATTTTTACAATGTATCAAATGGCAGTGTGAAAACAATGGGGCAATGTGAAATGTGTATGGATGACCCTTCAGATAATTATCTGAGAATCTGCAGCTCCTCTCGGCTTTCCAGAGGTTTATAGTGAGTTTCGGCTTATTGTTTAGCTGTCTGGCACAAACTGTTCTGGTTCATGCTCACTGCTCCAACAGTATCGTTTTCAGTCACACAGGCAGATGCTTTCAGAGGAAAAGCTCTAAAATGCCACTGTACACTACCTGAGTAGCAGCAAACAGCAGACACACACACTTAGAGACTAGCTGGTGAACATAATGGAGAGCTGAGTCCAATGTTTTCTCAAAACAGAGCTAAAAGGAGAGCGATGCAGGACTTGTAATCATCAGGGGACAAAAAGACGACTCTAAATGACTGAAAACATTACTCTGTAAACAAACAGACAGAAAACAGCCACGGTAAGTTTTTAAGAATTGCTTAAATGATGTCAAAATGAGAATTAAAAACAACTGAAATATTTCTATAATTATAATTATAATTATAATCTATAATTATAATTGTATGCACTGTGTTTTAGTGGTTGCAGTCTGCACAGTGTCACTTTGTATTAACTCTTACTAAAAAGTGTAATCATTTTTTGTGACACAACAACGTTTTGGTAGCTTGAGCTGAAAAACATTATGAGCTTGCTAAAGTCTTTGTAGGGATGCAATCTGAAGCTCAGTTCTGAGACTAGAGAGGGAGATGTAACGAGTAATGGGAACACGCCCAGCGGCGTACAGGTTTGCCCACCCTGCCAATGACAGGAAGTTTGTGGGCATAGGCTCGTGGTGGGATGGCAGAAAGAGGCGGAGTTGGGGCAAAAGTGGTCTGGAAGGGACGGCGCCCTTGGCAG
The DNA here is from genome assembly GCF_020382885.2 of Scatophagus argus. Classification (NCBI taxonomy): domain Eukaryota; kingdom Metazoa; phylum Chordata; class Actinopteri; family Scatophagidae; genus Scatophagus; species Scatophagus argus. The sequence continues at coordinate 1,167,765 of NC_058515.1, read as the reverse complement.
CGGCGACCCATTTGCCGTCCGCCAATGAGGAAGGAAAACGCAGGAGGTCCTGTCTGAGGCGAGGTGAATCGAGCTTTGGGGAAAACATCACGAGACAGGCCTGCCGAACGCTGGCCTGAACGGGACAAGGAAGATCTGGAGCGCTGCACAGAGGATGAGGAGGAGGAGGAGCGAGCCAGGGACCTGGAGGAGAAAGGACGGGCAGCTACATTCAGATCCGCAAATCCAAATTCAGTCGTTTGGTTTTCAAGAAGGGTTAGTGTTGTTTTCTGTACCTTCCTGATCCAGTAGCTGCCAGGCTGGGCGGAGGCGGATCGGTGCGAGGACTCCCATCCTGTCTGGGGCTGATGTTGAGGTTGGCAGTTAGCTGTGGCATCTTTCGGGTGGTGTCAGAGTTGGAGCCAGGGCCAGGGGGGTCTTTTCTGGCATCACTGAGCTGGGATGGGGTGCAGGGAGGGTAGCTGCCAAACCCAGGTCCTGTACTAAACCTGACTGCCAGACTGTCTCCAAAGAAGGAGTAGAGCTCACAGTACATGGCAGGGAGAGGGACAGGAGTCCACTCCTCCCAAGGACAGCCTGCCCCGCCTGCCTGAAGGTGGCTGGCGATTCCCAAGGCAGCCTCTGACGGAGGCTCTGGAGGGGGGCTGAGGCCTGGGGAGCTCACCCTGTAACCCATAGCACCCACCACCGAGCCCGGCTGACCACTGGAGACTCCCTCTGCTGGCTGAGACAGAGACAGGGCCTTCATCTTCAGCAGACGTTCCACCGCCACCTGCACAACACACAGGACAACAGAGCGAAGGCGTAAACAGCTGCTACGGATTAGGGATCCCTCCTCTGTTGCTCCCCCTGAGGTTTCTTCCATTTTTTCCTGTTAAAGGCTTTTCTGGGAGTTTTTCCTTAGTCGATGTGAGGGTCGAAGGGCAGAGGATGTTGCTGATGTTATGTTAAGCCCTTTGAGACAAACTGCTTGTAAAAATGGGCTGTACAAATAAAGTTGTCTTGTCTAAGTCATGTGGCGAATCGGAGCTGAATATTCATGCTTCTACATACCTTACAACTGTATACAAAAAAATACAGAATGAAGTTTGCTGGGCACATTCATGGTCTCAGCAATACGTCATTTTTGATCTTTTGTCTAGCGCCACAAACTTCACATTTTAGTCGCAGAAAATATACCAAAGCAATATTTTGGTCTTTTTATAATCGAGGAGGGAATTTAAGCAGCACTAAAACTTGTGTATGTAATTATCTCTGCAGTGCCACAATTCTTCCAAGACGCCCCAGCATACATATCAGATTCAGGTTCTGTAATGTAATATTTATAATAACTTAAATTATGTAAATCTTGTGTTTTCAGCTTGTTCCTCTGAAAGGTGGGGGGGTAAGAAATAATAGTAATTGTAATAATAATAGTGCAGTTTTAGCAATGTAGCCTGTAGGGCAGAGGTGTTCAACCTGAGTACAAGGCACCTAATGTTTTTAGTCAATGCAAAAATATTGAGACAATGATTACTGTCAGTAAGGGTTTCGAGAAAAACTGAGTAATAAAATAGAGTCTTGTGGATGATCACTGTGTGAAAATACTTCTCCACCCATTACAGTACTGACCAGGATGGCTCCATACACCTTATGTCCATCTGCTTTGACCTGGGCATTGGAAACAGAGTAGTCATCCAGCACAGCCTGGAGATTGGCCCAATAGGCAGGAAGGTGTGGGAAAAGCACTCTCTCAACAGCCTGGCAATATACACACACACACACACACACACACACGCACACATTAATGCAGAGATTATTCTCAGACAGATTCAGACAGACTACTGGGGAGACATGGGAGGAGAGCATTTAGACAACAGACAATCTCTGAATGTAAATCAAATTAAAGGGATATTCCAAATGACGATGAGATGGAAGCAGTGAACATACCTTCCATCCCAGAGCATGAAGCCCCACCACAGCGCCATAGTGGGAGCAGAGTGGTCTCACTGGGTCAGACAGAACCTTTTGGAGTGACAACAGGATCTGATGATAGAGACCACTCACCAGATCACCATGAGTCCTGGAAAAAGAAAGAAAGACAACAATGTAAAGGAATGCCTGCTGGATGTGTAAATTTCTGTTTACTAACTTGTTTACTGTTACAGCATTTAAAAGCGATGGCATGTCAGATGTTTTATTTACGTCAACTGTCCCCCAAAAAGGGAGGACAAAGCTAGTCAATTTGAAAACATAGTCCATGAAGTTTTGAATCTAACAGGAACCACAAAATTAGCCTTTGGCCCATTTGCCAATAAGACAGAGACATTTTGGTGTTACATTAAAAATTCAGGAATCAATCAGTGAGTCTCATCTAACTACAACTTATGATTATTTTCATTATCGATTCATCTGCTGAATATTGTTTCATGTAATCACTCAAAAGTGTAAAATGTCCATAAAAATATAATAAAAGCACAGGAGACATTGTGTGTTTACTATTGCTTTAGAAAAGAAAAGCAGGAACAAACCTGCCAACTTTGGGAAAATACACTATGTAGGCAAAAGTATTGGTATGGGGCCGTTTTTCATGCTCACCAGAAGATGTGGCTGAGGAGCAGGGCGGCGTAGTCCCTGAGGGTCCAGTGGTCATTGAGTGGGTTGATGGAGGCAGCCAGCGGCTCCAGGATGCAGTACATGACGCTTGAGACCAGGCTGCGCACGTATGAGCCCAGGTACAGGAAAGGGTTCTGGACCAGGCTCTTCACCATGTGGAGAAGCCTGTTGAGCTGCTCCAGGTCATGACTTACTGATTTCACCTGGACACAAACAACAACACAACTGCATAAAAAAAAAAAAAAAAAAATCTCATTCGGCTCTTGGCTGGCATTCATTTCAGACCCTGTACCATAACGAAAAAAACGGGGATTAAAGTTCAACACCTGAAGTAAATGAACCAATAAAGACTCAATACTCAAATACATAGACAGGTTCAACTGTCTATCAAAATAAACAGTGCAGCCCTTTCACTAATACTTTTCCTGATGATATTCTCTTAGGGAATATGCTATATATACAAGCTTTATTTATGCTGTTAGCAATGTCATCAAACAAAGTCATCTAATTACTATTATTATAAAATTATAAAAATATATTATTATAATCATGAGTGACTTCGATATATTTCCACATTATTATTAATATAATTATTATTACCAATACTAATACTTCTCTTATTACTGTTACCATTACTGTATTGCACTGTTCAGTATGCCTGACCCACCCCACCCCTTCTCTTTCAATCTCACACCCCAACCGGTCAAGGCAGATGGCCGCCCATCTAGAGCCGGGGTCTGGTCCAAGGTTTCTGCCTTCCAGAAAAATTAAAGAGTTTGTTCTAGACCTTGATTTGGGAAAAAAACAAAGTGATCTCCATGTAACTTTCATTATGGGACAGGGTCAGACCTGAATGCAGTTCTTGAGTACAATGTTTAAAAATGCTATCTCAAGTTTAAAGTTAAATAGCTTGACCATGAAGCAGCTGTCATGTCAACAGGATCTTAAGAGTTCACCGAGTGGTAAAGTAAATATATGTACTTATGAATTTTATTGTATTATTTGTAGCAACACCCGTTGCACTTTGCTTTAATATTTTTTATTATTTTCTTCATAGACCTCCATTATAGCAACCCGTTTCTCTTGACTTAAGAAGGTTATACACTATTGGTCCTTTTTGTGCGGAAGAAGAGTCAAATGATGCACCAAACTCCCTTTTAATGGGAAAGCACACAGAGCCTGAAGCAAAATGCCTGAGCGAACAAAAAAGTTGATGACCACCATTGCAATACTAATTATCTCTGACTGAGATTTTAGGTTTTAATAGCTCCCACACACACAGCAAACCTGGCTATGACGAACTAGCTTCATAGCATACCCTTTCAGTTAGTATCCCAACATACGCTGCCATGGTTACTGAATTATGCTGAATTTGCCTTATGGAACCAGATCATAACAAAGTTCAGATGACAAACATACCCCACTGATGACATAAACAAAGTACGGAAGGAGGGCAGCGATTTTGGAGTTGGACTGGAGGTCCAGCAGAGCCACCTGAAATACACAGAAGAAAAATGTTTGATCGCAGTGTTCAGCCACAGAGAATGTCTGGCTCTATTCAGCAGGAGTCTACCTTCATGAGGTGGGGGTCCTCTCCCAGAATGGCCCGTGTGATCTGCTGGTAGTACTTCAACAAGTCATCCGACAGAGACTGCACTGCTGTGGGAACTGTGACAAGTCAACAGTCAGGATGCACAAACACAGACTGATACGCTCAGATGCAGAACAGGAATCACTAAGAATGTCCCTTTGGATACAATCAAGGTGTTACAGGCTGCATGTCAGGCAGTTTATGAGATCCACATGAGCAGCTGTTTTTGCACCTTACCAGCAAAACTGCAAACATAATAGGAGGATAACATTCAATATCTCAAGAATGGAGAATTAACATTTAGCATATAGCAAAATGGTTGGAGCCCAGAATTTTCTCCAGAGTGACATTTCTTAAGGCTGAGCGTTGCATGTTGCTTCACCAGTAAGAGATTTCTACCTCTTCATACCCTTTTCCTTTAACATCCCCCCCATCCATTTTCTATACCACTTTATCACCAGTCGATCGCAGGGCCAACACACAAGGACAGACAATCAGACACACTTCCACACTCACACTAAGGGGCAATGTAGAGCAGTCAGTTAACCTGTGCATGTTTTTGGGACTGTGGGAGGAAGTCGGAGCACCTGAAGAAAACCCACGCAGGCACAGGGAGAACATGCAATCTCAACACAGAAAGGCCCAGACTGGGACTTGAACCCTAAATCCTCTTTGCTGTGAGGTGACAGCGCTCTTTCATTTAACATAAATAGAGGAAAGGCAATATTGCCTACTGTGTGTGTTGAACCCAGTAATCATAATGTGTGTAAGTCTTACCCGTTCCCTGAGGCTCAAGGTTGCCTTTCCCATCAAGGTAAGACACATTCACTGAAGGGAAAAGAAAACAGGAAAATTATTAGTAGAAAATACCTCCTGTTTGAAAGATATGAATCATCAAATCATCGGTGGTGTCATACCTCGCACCATGGTCTCAGCACAGCCCTTGGGAATATTGGTGGCCAATGCCAACTCAACTAGATTGATGTCCCGATCCTCAACAAAGAAAAGCTCCCCTTCTTTAACCGAACGGAAAGGAAGAGCATCCTGGGCCCCGTAGCCGCAGATAGCCTGATGAACACACAGAGATAAATAAAGTGAAGGCTGTAACATGTTCATGTCCACATCACACCGACCACGCAGATGGACGTGAAAATCACAAGATTCTCACCTCCACGTTGCTCCAGCGCAGAGCTCTGTTTAAGTCCTCCACTGTCAGCTTCCTCCTCTTTGCATGTCTCATAAACTGAGAGCTGCTCTGTGTGCGTCCAAAAACAACGCACCATTAATACTGCATGTCCATATGAATAACTTGTACCGCACTCATACACATTTTAACACATATGCTCTGCTCTGAAATGAGTTACAGTCACCCGTCCATCCAGCACTGACCTGTGTTGCCTCCCGAAGCCGGTAACACACGTCCTCAGCCAGAAGAGCGGCCACATCGTCGGCGAGCTCCACGCCTGCACTCTCGGCCATGAGTCTGACGGACTCCCGGGAAACCTCGGCGAAGCGGCGCTCCTCCCGGTCTGCCATGCTCACGACAACCGCTCAAAAGCTGCTAAGGAAAAACATTTTACTAGTGCGTAGCGTTTCGGTTGCGACAGAGGGAAGTCCAGTCTGTACAGTGCTTGTTTACACTAACGCTTTCTTTTGCATTTTCTCAAATAAAAAGGCAGCGTGTAAGGCGATGGGGGACACCGTAGAAAAAGCTCATGTAGCTGACGCATTATAGCTTAGATTTAGAGTTGATTAAAATGGAGTTGTGTTTGGCGGATCAGCTATGTCCCGAACTTGCAAGAACACACATTAGATTCGTTGCAGGTCTTGGCTAGTGTTGCATCTATTGTGCATTGGCAACAAAAAGCAAAGATTTTTTTCAATTACCGCATTTTTCAGTGGAATTTGGTATAGACAGCGGACTCACTGTCTAGTGTACTAACAAAATGAAAAATATAAAAGTGACTTAAGCAAAAGGTATCTACGTTATCGTGACTCAAAGACAACCACCACTGTTTGGTGTATAAGAGTCTGTTACTGTATTATTTAGACAAAACAGCCATTACTATACCAGTGGTAGCTAGCTCAGACCACATAAGATGCTAATAGCAACCGATAGAGACAATGCAACGCAAGATATTAAATATTAAACTGGCTTTACCTTCGTAGGTGGACCTGCCCAAGGTTGAATAGGTCTATCCTTTGAGTCAGTATGCCAGTTTACATCGCATAACGACTATCTACAGTAGGCAGTCTATTAGTATTGACAACTTAGTAAGCGTTGGTACATCCTTCTTCTTATACTTTAGGTTTGATTGGCGGTTGACAAACCAGCTTAAAGGCGCATTACCGCCACCTACCGGAGTAGAGTGTGGAGCAGTAGATTGGCAGAAGATTAAAAACCATCAATCCATTAATCCTGTTTCTGGTCCAGAATGTCCTGTCCTTTTGGTTCCTACCCAGCCTCTTTCCTACATTTTTCTGAATATCATAACATGTCTTTCTGTTTTTTTATCCCAATATTTTCGTCATACTTTTTGCATTTGTCTGTATATGATTGTTTTACCCCCAGCTTTAGTCAAAGAGATCATGCTTACAGTTTGAAGTGGAGGGATTGTTTGGCCAGATTATTAACATTATTTCCTTCTACCCCAACATGAGAAGGAATCCAAATGTAAGCAAAGCTTCAGACCCTTATTCTGATTTAAGTAGCCTATAATAAACGGTGAATTTCAACAAGAGGATCTTAATAGCATGACTTTCCAGATTTAATGATTGTGAGTGCTGCCCAAGTATCAGATGCAATTAATAAACATTTTTTTTCTTTTAATCAAAGACCTACTAGCTCAGCTGCATATATTAACAGGTGGTCTGTGGTTCTTTTAACAGCACCCTCACATTACTGGATTAAAATGGCAGTTCCCGTACCTCCAGTCCCAGGATCTTTTGAGCCTCCTGTAAAAACCACCAGTTTATCTGCATGGTGCTGCTTAGTGTAATTTTGTGGTTTCCTCACACCAGGTGCCAGCATGTTTGGATTTATTCCTAAATTGTTGCTGTATGTTTAAAACCATTAATGCCATCACAAATACCCGAGGAGGAACAGCCGAAGATGGGACTGTTGGACTGTACTTTACATTGTTAGATCTACACTTTGCACATTTTGCATTTTTTCCAACTCATCCGAAGCACACAATGGCTGCTCCAACAGATTAACTCACATGGCAGCTTATGGGGAGGTTATAAATGCTCTACTGCACGTTCTCAGTGCTTGCGCCTGCTTGACAACCAGCTTTTTAAGGTGACTTTGTGCTGTTGACATTAAAGTTACAATCCTACAGTCTAATGTACGGCAGCTCTCGTAAGGGCCTGGTACACACTCAGCAATGACACTCCCTCCCCAGTCTCCTCCTGACAGGCATCTTAAGAGATTGTTAACCTTTGAATGGTGAGGAATGGAAGGACATTAACAGGGTAACTTTTAACTTTGTCCAAAAATGAAATAAATGAAAGGGATTTCAGAAGTTGGGCGAGTTGCACCCTATTTTGACAATAAAAACGGAAAAAAAACAAAACATGAAACTGGCCTCTTACTTTCTGCAATTAATCCAAGGCACTGACAGCAGTCAAGTGATGGCTTCTGCTGAGGAAAGCTACACCACATGCAGAACTTACAGCACACTGTAATACTAAAACTGGGATAATGGCAATTAAGTTTAGGGCACTTTTAAGTTTTTATAAACTTGGATGGACAGGCTGAGCTGGGGGGGGCAGGGGGTTGTCCCATTATGTATTATGATTACTGCCTCATGGAGCATACACAGGAGCATAAGTGAGAGCCAGCAATTGCTGTGTGCTGTTAAGATTTCCTGAACTAATGAGCTCTTCATGTAGTTTCTCACCACAGTCCTAATTTTCATCTTTAATCACACTTTGGAATAGCAACTACATTTAGTCACTCAATACATTTCATCACAGTCACTGGTATTCACTTCGTGGGACCTTGATGATTCCATCAGATCATTTTATTTCAAGTGTTAATGTTTTAAAGTGCTGAAAACCCAATAAAGCCCATTTATTAAAATGACAGTAGGTTAGAGATTAAAATTTGTTTATTCATGACGCCGTCACACATTTACTTCGTTCATTAATATAGTATTTACAAATGGTTAAAAAAAATTAAATTACAATCAAAGCTACAACTGTAGTGTTTCAGGAGACCACTGACCACCTGTACAGAATTATTAAGTCTTTGGGGCCTAATATAGACTGCATGGTCTACAACTGAACAGCTCAAGGCCTGCTTGACCTGCTGACAAACTCAAGTCAAACCACCTCAATTTAAAAAATATATTATATATATTGATGTAATGCCCTTGGGAAGGGGGGGGGGGGGTGTAAAAAAAAATAAAAATTAAAAAAAAAAAAGAGAAAAAAACCCAGCAGATCATATTTAATTGAGCTGTGGTGTTGTTCAGTGTCATTACTGGTATGAATGACAACCACATCCTCTCAGAGTGCCCTGTTGTCCCAGATCTCCTGGGCCTTGTTGCTCTCCAGCTGCTGGAGGTGGAGGGCCAGCGGCAGCAGCAGATCACTTAGGTGCTGACTGGAGAAGGTGAAGGCATTATGGGCTGTGGCCTCTGCAGGCGGGGTGGTAAGAGGGGAGGCTGATGGAGAAGAGGAGGTTGAAGAGTTAGGTGATGTGACTGTGACAGGGGAGGTGGGAGATGGTAAACCTGAACTGCCAGGGGACAGCTGAGGATAGAGGGACCCTCCTTGGATCTGGTCGGAATTTTTGATCTTGCTGGGGAGGCCGTGCTGGAAACGACAGCGTGTGCCATACAGGCAGAAACCAAATGAGCTGAAGGTGCGGCAGAGAGCTCCACGTGGCTTCCACTCCTTGGCCTGTGGTTGGAGCTGAGGGCTGGGAACAGGCGGAGTTTTCTCTTCGCCAATATCAGGTGACTCCAGACAGGTGGACACATCTCCGCCTTTGACATGCAGGAAGTTGCAGCGAGTGCCAAAGGGACAAACGCCGAAGGAGCGGAAGGTGCGGCAAGGGACATTCCTGCGGCGGCGCTGGGCAGGGCGCTGCTCGGTGGGATTGTGGACGAACAGGCAGCGGCTGCCGTAATAGCAGTAGCCGGTAGTGTGGTAGCTGCGGCACAACTCCGTCTTGTACTTTGGGTGGTGAAAGGGAACATGAAGCTCATGGAGGCCGTGGGCAAACTGGCAGCGCTCCGCGTACTTGCAGACACCAGTGGCCGAGTAGCTGGTACAGAGCTCCGTCTTGTAGCGGGTGGAGCAGACCCAGGGAATGAGGGGAGGAGAGGGGGACTCTACCAGGGGGAGCAGGGCCTTAGCCAGGGAAACTCCACCACCACCATCTCCATCCAAGTCCTGACTGGACAGCAGGTTGTCCACCATCTCTTCATCTTGGTAGGAAGGCAGGAACAAATCATCCCTACTGGTCTGAGAAGGGAGAAGACAAGAGGGGTCAGCATGGTATAATAATATTATAAAAAATATATAAAATAATACAATTCTGGCCTCCCTGCTGATATGTGTTCAACTAGCTTCTTTAACTTGTGGAAGTTTCTTTTCTTTCTGAAAAGCTTTGCAATGGTGTCTAGTGCCATAATCATTTTAGGAGACTCTCCAACCCTTAGAGTTTGACAGTCCAATTTATCAGTCTCCAGATTCTGCATGTGAAATGCTCAACATAGTGCCTTCAGGTCACACGGCGGAATAAAAAGCGTACATAGCAAGCTAAAAGGCTGCATCTAAATAATATTCAAATAATCCATTAAGATATATATATATTTTTAAATTAATTTACAAAACGCATATCAGGAAATTTTAGAGGATAAAGTGACATTTCAAATTGTTTTGGTTCAAAAGCTGAAGACGTTCCATCAAAAATAAAAGCACGGAGAAACCAGACCAAACCAGACGATGTTTTGCGTTATTAATTTGATAAACGACAGTCACGATAGCACAACTAACGTAAGACTTAATTAGCAGATTGGAGGGATTCATGTCTTAACTGCTACGATATTACTTCTAACAGTCTCACCTATTGTGTAGAAAAGGGAAAGCTAAAGTTACTGGAAAGTTCTGTTTTAAACCTAAATTTAAAAGACGCCAACAGAAGATATCCAGTCTAGCGATACTTCACTTACCTCCAACATGATCACACACGGAGAATAACTCGGGAGCCCAAACCTGGCAGAAAACGGCCTCCAAACCGGTGACAAGGCCCGCTGACTTGTGCTCAGTGTTAGTGGACTGGCATGGACCCTAATACTCCTGCTTCGTAATGGAGTCACAAGCAAAGACCGCCTGCCCTGCGTTTGTCTTTTAAACCGACTCTCACCTCCCGCCTTCCAGTTAAAACGAGCATCAGGTGTGCTTAAGCCCAACGTCACAAGTGTTTCTCGAGCGGCCAATAGCATCCACGTGCGGGGCCGCGCCTGACAAATGACCAATCCGGTTAGCAGCTGTGATGATATCAGCGTCGTGCTACTTTAGTATCCACGCGTTTGTTTCAAACCAAATTCGGTGCTCATTTGGTGTCACTGAGTGATAAAATGCATTTAATATGCTTGTTGTGGACTCGCTGTGGGACAAATAAAATAACATTGTTCCTGAATGCTGACTCTATTCTTTGCACTTCATTTTATTTATTGTCGTTATTGTCTCCCCCCCCTTACATGCAGGATTTGCTCCAGGCTAGCGGAAGTTTATCATCACGGTCAATAAACATCCTAAATGAATAAACTGGTGGGCGCCCGAGCTTTGTGACAGATTTGTCGAAGTTAACACCTCAGTCGGAAGTAGTTAAAACAAACCTACTAATTAAAAGCCGTCTGATAGGAACACAGCTGAGCACAAATATACAAATATTTATGTAGCTAGGTTAATCTTTAAGTGAGGCCCAGAGCGGAAATCCTTTAATATTTTCATTTTATAGACTTCAGCAGAAACACACACGGCCAGTTAATCCAAGTGATTCATTTACCACCTTTTTAATTTCCTCTGCAAAGCTGTTCAAGCTGTCAGCTTTCATTAAGATTTGAACTCACCTCAGGAAATCAACCTTGTTCCTACCCAGCCCTGCTTGACTTGGCTCTTTATGTCTGAGCTCGTCTTGAATTGTGATTAAAACAATCTTTACCATAGGAGCAATCCCTGTCAGACGGTGGGTTTTCAGTCAGGTTGCCCTCTTGCCTACAAGTCTTTAATTTTTTTTAAATTATTATTATTTAATTTACTTTACAAATCCCAAGTTGGGAAATTACTTTAACCCATCACTGATTGAAACACACAGGAGCAGTGGGCAGCAAATTGGGGATGCCTTGCTCAAGGGCACATCAGCCAGCTAATTGGGAGTGGGGACATTATCACTCCACCACACTCAAATTTTGAGTGTCCGGTGGGGGAATCGAACCGAAGACCTTCCGATCACAAGCCGCTTCTCCAAGTTTTTCCAACAACTATAAAGCAAAACAAAAACTGAAAAAGCACCCAGGCTACAGTAGACATACACATACAGTCATCCTCCAGGTCCAGCCAGGCTTGTTGCTCCTTTATCCCTGTAGTGAGTGCTCACAAACAGATCGAGGCCTTCTCCTGATCTACTGGGATTCGAGGATGTACAAGAAAACCAGGTGAAGAGGTGTGGGTAGACTGAACTGTAAGTGCATGACGAGGTCACAGTGGTGAGAGCACAGAGGACCACAAGCTAAGTCTGCTGTATGGCAGCAATCTGATGAACGCAGAGGAAACAGTCAGGAAAAATCCCATGACTGACCACAAAGAAAAAAAAAATCTTTATTTCTTTTCTTATCAAGATACATTAAAGGATACAGAGACATTGGAATAAAAAAACACTTGAGAAAAAAGTTTCAATTGTAGCATGTTTGTCTCTCCATCATACAAAAATCAGGACCCTGTCCCTTTTGAATGTCACCCCCCCCCATCGTTCAAATGAGCACCCCTCCCACCCTATGAAGGAGAGCAATGTTTCACATGTACAGCAGCCTATTAGAGCCATCTCCACAGTACTGGAGCTGAATTTCACACTTCCGATGTAAAAAAAGTTTAAAATATGCCAGTTTCCACCATTCTTTACACAGATTAGTATCTGCTACAAATTCAATACTTTTTTTTTTGTTTTTTTTTTGAGAAATATTACAAAGCCCACATTGGGACCAAACTTGCTTATAAGACCAGTGTAACCCATTAGTGCTGTGGGGATTCACAGGCATTATAATTATCCAATTAACAACTTGTTTTTTTAGTACTCACCCTTTCATAATGATACAAACAAGGGGAACTGAAATTAACAAAGCAAAAGCTGAGATAGCTGAAGGTTCCTTTCACATTGTCTTAATACCCAATCACAATCAAAAACATCATCAGACATTTACAGAAGAGGATTACGGCCAGATGGGGAAAAAGTTCTGAATGAAACGGATACCTGGAGAAAAAGTACAATTTTAATCCCAGATTCTTGTTTTTGCAATTCGTAACAATTTTAGAATTTTTGGCCCTAAATGTCTCCTGTACACTTACATATCGCTGCTTTATAACAGACTTTTAGCAACTGACACACAAAATTGCAATCAGTTTCATTCTAACAAACAGTACAATGTCAGAAACGCTGTGGCTTTAGTCCAAACATTATTTCAGGGTCGAAAGTGTCCACTCACTACAGATGTCAAGCTTTTTTTTAAAAAAACAGTTATTTTTAATTCACTTATTTATTAATTTTTTTTGCACATTATGGCTTAATTTTGGATTTTTTTTTTTTGCAGAATCAAACATACCTCAAAGCCAAATGTGTTCTCTCATCATGGCAATTCACAGTAATTTGTGTAACCTCCATGATAACCACAATCATCTGAATTTCCTTAAAGGTGACATATGACCAGTCCCACACAGAAAACCTACAGACTCCAATAATGATTTGAGTAGTGATCCTTTGATTCCACACGGCCTGTTCAAATTTCCTGAGGTGAGCTCAAGAGAACAGGAGCCGGGGAACTTCAAACCAGCTAAAGGTAGCTATAATAGCACAGCAGTCAAGTGACGGGACATGCAGCTTGACTGCAACTCCAACCCTTGTTTCTTCAAATCATTACTGTGATAGGAAGGTGGACACCGTATGGAGCACTAGTGAGCACAAAACAAATTTAAACAGTTATATCAGGATTAGTAAGTAGTAAGACAGGATTCCGGCTCTACAGTCCTGAATTCAAACGTGATAGTAAAAAGAGTGACTGGATATTTATCTACTGGTTGATCAAAAGAAACCAATTACTGTAATCATCAATCAAAGGTAACTGGCAGATTAATTTGGAATGGCAGTAATGGTTAGGTACAGCCCTGAGACTGATTTTACTAGGCGTCATTTTTGATTTTGTATGACTGATACAACCTTCCAACTGATCCACTCTACATTCTATACTCACTTTGTCTACAGTTTCGTTCTGACATTCACACCGCTCAATTTGATTTGTGCTCTCTCTCAACTGTGTTGACGCCCGAGGGGTTTGGAGGATGTTAAAAGGCGCAGATGAGGTGGACTGACGCCTGTTTATTAACCCCCCCCCCAGGCGACAGGCCTGAGTGACGATGGTAAAAATTGACATGTAAAATGGTGGCAGAGAGATAAACACTGTGCGTTTACACGGGTGGAGGGAAGCTCTGCCAACAACTTGACCGATGAACATGTGCACAATGAGCCAGTCAGACTGTTCCCTGCTGGAATGGACTGAAGGAGTGTAATCTTCACATCAAATTAGATCTTGGGCCTGTTACAGCTGTCCCACAAAGTCTCCCATTCCAACCTCCCCTTGCCTCCCCCCCCCTCCCATTCTCCTTACGTACTGCGAGTGTCACCCTTTAAACAATGCATATATTTACACAAAAATAGAGACATGGAGGGAAAACAAAGTGTGCTTTATCACCATTGTTTCAGGATGAGAAATAGTTGGATTTAAATTACATTTAAAAACAGGTGGCATTGAATAGGGGAGCAAAATAAATCAGGATCTGGAATAAAATACTAAGAAGCCCAAGGTGTTGTGTGAGTGTCAGTGTGTTGATCTGTGTGTTAAATATGATGGAAATGTACAGTCATCTGAGTGCCTGTGTGTGTGTGTGTGTGTGTGTGTGTGTGTGTGTGTGTGTGTGTGTGTGTGTGTGTGTGTGTGTGTGTGTGTTGGACACAACTTTTGGGAAGAAGTAACAGAGGACTAAAGCAAAATGACACTGAAAAGAGGGAAAATAAAAGACTACTGGTATGGCATACTGTGTCGCCTGCTAAGTGACGGCCTGAGCACAGACCCTCCCAAACTCCCGCCAGACCCTCATGTCCTGTTGAAAGACCCCCAAAGACTCCCTGTCCTTCAGTCCTCCAGAACAATGGGTTCGCTGGTGCTGGAGGGGAGCAGAGGCATGGCCAGGGAGCGGGGAGGCAGCGGCAGCTTGATCCGAACCAGGAGATGAGGCTTCCTCGCTGCTCTACGCATCTCGGACTGGGTCAAGTGTTTCCTCAGAGCCCTTGGAAGACAGCACCAGAACGTCATTTTAAAAAGACCTGCAAGTCCAGTACTTCACCTCATCCGCCGCGACATCTACAAGACTAAGCAATGATTCAATCAGCTCTCTGATTGAAACACCAGCACGTTTTGGACTTCATTTAGACTCATGAATACAGGACCTGTAACATGTAGTTGAGACATGTAGTCAAGACAACAGCATGAATATGACCAAATAAAAGAACTTTGTAAATGGTACTTGATCAGACTGCTGGGGTGAGACACAGTGGGGAGTGTCTCTTGTCTTGTGGTGTATACTCATCCAGATTTTCATTCTACTTTCAAACTGAATCAAGTTTATTGCCACCCGCACACACCTGTACACCGTAAAACGCATATGAAAGGACTTGTCTGCATTTATTCCATCCTGAGCAGGCACAGAGCAGACGATCTTTAGGGATCAACTCTGAGACAGCGTCATACAAACAAATACACATGAACAGAAGCTAACATACATGTTTTTGATGCTAAACACAGGCAACATGCAAACTGTGCACAGACGGGCTCTGCCAATCAAACCCAGGTGCTAACCACTGAGCACTATGTAAATAAACTGAACTGAATCGAATCGAATTGAATACATTACCACTGAGTTTGGCATCCATAATGATGAAAACACAATCAGCACACATGGACATGGGTCAAAAGTGACATGTGACATTATTAAGACAATAGGATTATAATGATAACACTAAGGCAGTTAATTGTACCTGGTGTCCTTTGTAGCCACAAACACCACAGGGTTGGGTGCCTCCCCCTGGCTGACCTTCTGTCGCTTGATGACCGACTGAGAGGTGGTCCTCATACCTGAAGTATACGGCCTCCCATTGGCTGGGTAGGGCACCCCTGTAGCCTGTGAATCAGTGAAAGACCAGGAGGGTGAACCAACAAACCAACCAAGTTGATTCACTTTAAAGACAAATACCAAGGCCTGTATCAAAATTGTAGATTGCAGCCTAAAGATTTCTGAACATTTGCTTTCAGCTGGTTTCTTTTAGTCTGAGGGGAGCAGAAAGTTTCACGTTAGGGACGTCACATGGCTTGTTTCAGCCACAGCAGATGAAGTTTCTTAGAAGTCCGGTTGAGGGATGACACAAATCGAATGTATGTCAGGAGGGGCGTCTGGTGGACTAGTGGTTACAATGCATACCATGTAGCCACACAACCTGGTTCGATACAGCAGGGGATTCTTTTTTTAATGTATGTCACACCCTTATTTCTAGTCTTGGATACACAGACAGACAAAAAACACATAATGTCTATGTGACCTACAGAGAGGAGGGTGTCAGGGGTATCAGCGGGTAACAGAGAGGCGGATGCACATACCTCCCAAATCACAACGTTAGGCCATAAACTGCACACCAAGCAAGATGACTGACTGATTCCAGAGAAAATAAACATGATGTGTGTGTGTGTGCAAGAGAGAGAGAGAGAGATACTGACGCTGTCAAAGCCTCTCTTTCCCAGCAGGCTTTGGGGCACACGAGGTTGGCTGGCCTGATTCCTGTTGATGGGTGTTGGAGGTCCCCGAGAGGCCTTCAGTTTCAGGGGAGCTGAAATGGCTGCAGAGGAAGGACAGATAAGGCACTTCCTGTAAAGCTGTTTAGGATTCAGAGACCTGCCGACTCAAGTAGGCTCACATGACACGTTCTTACCTAAATCCTTCACTATGGTGGCCAGTGACTGTCGAGGCACCAACTTGCTCTTTAGAGGAGTTTTTGTGGCTTTGGGAAGCCGGATCATACCTGGAGATACACACACGTCAAATCAAACTTTTGTCGATGCGCTTTAGATGAATCTGATTATTTCACCTGATAGTTTACGCAGTACATTTAAAGATGTGAAGAAATAATACTATATAAAACTTTATGTGATGCTAACTGAACATCCTAAACCTCAACTTCATAGTCACCTAGAAATAATGAATAATTTACAGTTTATCCTGTCTAACCTCATTATAACATGCATCATTCAAGAAACTCCAGTCAGAGAATCGTGATGTGCGTGCACATACACTCGGCCTTGACAGCATTGGCATTGATGGAGGCGTAGGGCCGTCGTGCAGCGCGGCGAGGCTGCAGGATGTCCTCACACACCCGTCGGGCGATGCGGGTCAGCTTGGTAGTCTGCAAGATAAACGTCTGGCGGTTCTTGGCCAGCAGTTTGGCTCGCCCCTCGTTGCGGGTGAATGGCGACATGCCCTGGACCTCCTGGCGTGTCATGTGACTGCGGGGGCCTGACTCCTGCACACAGAGGAAGAAGGAACACCATGAGAGATCGAATTCACCCTGAGACATATTGTATCTCCAGTCTTCCCGTTGCAAAAGTATTTTGTACTGACTGATATGAGCAACATTACTAAAGCTCATGAGGCCCAAGGACAAGACTTACAGAGCCAGCTCTAGCAGCGCCCTCTAGCTGTGTGGGGGTCTTCAGGCCTCCATACTTCTTCCAGTAGTTCCAGCAGGAGGCGCACAGTCTGCACTGCATGTTGGGAGGCCCCCAGGCATACCACTGAGGAGATTGGGCCGCTGGGTTGTTGGTGGGAGAACCAGTGTTAAGAAGCAGATTACACCAGACACCAAAGTCGGTTCAGTGCAAAAACTGGCTATTCCAGTTTTTCCACTGAAACTGAAATATTCTAAGTCGACACACACAGTTAAGAGGAAGTAATTATTAAACTGAACAATACACCTTTTAAACATCTGGAATTCAAAGCTTCATCTTTCTATAAGCCACACAGCAGATTTGTTCTTAAGTGGCTCAAACAGATGTTTTCAAAAGGTTTGTCAATTTCACAAATTTTCTCTCATTTAGAATCTTCTCAGACAGGTTCAGCGGAGGGAAAATACTTGTTTGACTTTGTCTGAATGAATTCAGTTTGTTTTGGGCGCCTGGGGGAGGCAGCCAACCCTAAGAGATGTGCTGGTAACGTAAAAAGAAATATCAGTAAAGTCCATCTGTTTGAAGTTTAAATATCTTGTCTTTGTATTGCACTGAATTGAATGCATTGTGTTTTAAATGTATGTTTTATACAGTGTCACAGTGAAACTGTACACAGAAACCTTCTGTTTTTTTAATAATTGGATGTAGTGCTCTCACAATTGATAAAAAGTCATTCTAATCCAGTTAAATCTGAGCCTTCTATTGCTTTTACTGCCATTGGTCTGTGTTCAGTTCCCTCACTTGATTCGACATCAGTGATGTAAATTAAACTTAAACCGCATTCAGACTGACACAGTGACATGAGCCATGGTCCATGTGTCTGGGTCAACGTGAATCAGCCGACTCTCCCAATCCTGATGCTACCGATCCGTGTCGAACTGCCATTTTTTTTATTCGAAATTAATTTAGTGACACTGGAGTTTAAGCATCATTGAACAGACTCACTGAAAACAAGAGAGCAAAAGCAAAACGAATGACGAAAGAGGGGAAAAGAAAGGAACAGAGAGGGAAAATATAAAGTATGTACGTGGAGGAGAGATTTGAACTTATGACAGATGTCTCAATAAGTTAGTTAGTAAGTAAGTTTTTTCTTCTCAAACTTCTTCTCCTGTCTGCAACTCACAGAAACATCCCTATGGAATCCTTCCTTCCTCAAAATGTGTACTTACTGTGGCAGCTCTCACAGCTCAGTCCCTTCTGAAAGCCTGCTGCCCCATTCATACCAGGCTTGCTGCCTGGAACCATGATCTGGTTGGGGTTGGGTTTGGTGCTGGCGGGGGGAGAAAAAAAGTGAGTTATTGTAACAGCAGCTGTACCTCAAAGAAGGCATGTTGTGCTGACAGTAATACTCACTAGGTGGGGATGTACACCTGCTTCAGCTTGCTGTCTGCCTCCGCTGCCTTTAGCCGTTTCTGACAAAGCAAACGGTCAATGGGAAATGAGTTTGTGAGGAAACATGCAGTTGAACCCAAATCAAACAGCGTTTTTGGTATTTGGGGTCTTATTGCAGAAATACCTGTTGGATGTAGCGGTCGGTGGTCTTCCACATGTAGTAGAACTGGACCACACTGGCTAGAGACTTCCAGGGCAGCTGAGGGAGAGGAAGAAAACACTACTGACCCAAAATGTCACATTTTTGCAATAAAGTTTAAACTCGTGTATCCACAATGAATACTTGAAATGTTATATCAGTGTCACCACTAATCAGGCATCCACCACAACAGGAAGAGATGAGAAGAAAAGCTCACAAAGTCCTGGCGGATATCGTTGAAATCTTTGCCGTATTTTTCCAGAGCCTCCTCAAACAGCATGGCCTCGGAGGCACTCCACTCCTCCATCTCGTCGCGGCAGAGCACCGGCCCCCCCTGAGGAACCAGGGTCGACATGGCTTTGGCCAGGTCATAGTTGTTCTTCTGCAATGTGTCCATAGCATGGAACTGAGAGCAGAGAGAAAATAGAGACAAGTGGTGGAACATGAAAGGCTGATCATCACAGACATCAGCCCTCTTATGTGGGTAATTCTACATAATATACATGCATTACCATTAGAAGTCTTTTATATTCTAAACACAGACTGCAGGGAAGGTATCAAGTAATTTGATTGGGCCTGAATCAAGTAAAACAAGCAGTGTTACTCTAATGTAGTACCACCAGTTAATTTGAGGTGAATTGATTAAACACAACTATGACAACAGAAAGTAGTGTGAAAAAATTATCACATTATACAATATGAACATCAAATGTGGCTAAATTTACTGCCCAGAAGTTACATTAAGTGACATACACATCACAGAAACAAAGTTATTTGTAAGCAATCATAAGGGACGTGCAGCCGACTTCACAAAAAGGCTAAGCTGGTTAAGAGCTTTGAAGAAATGTTTCAGTGTCTGCACAGAAAACAGCAGTTCAACAATCACAACCAGCTTATTAAAGCAAAAAAAAACTGCTACTACTTAAAGCCTCATTATGACATAGAGTGGATGAGAAAACATGGTGTGCCAAAAATGATGGATTTTTACTGATGAGCAGAATGACCAAACCAAGGTATGAGCTCTGGCTGAAAAAGGGTTTATACTGCAGGTGTATGGTATATAAAGCTTTAGACCAAAACAACTGATGATGTTTGGTGATGCAATAAATGATACAAGCTAACAAAAGAGCAAATCTGGGCAGAATTGTGACACATTTGGGCCTTATTGGTCATACTATACAGACAAACAAGGCAACAAACACACAAGGATAGTCAGTAGTCTCACCAGTGTGATGTCTCTGGATGCTGCAGCTGCACTCATATGGAGGCTGGGCTGGCGGATGGAGCTGCTACAGTCCAGTGCACGAGCAAACGTCCCCACAGCTCTGAAAGAATAAGACAAGATACTGATCACTCAACTGTTGTTTCCACATTTGCAAATGGGATATACTAGTACGGTAGTGGTATAGTAATATGGGTTTATGTGCTTAATGCTGAATGTTCATTCAATGACCACCAGATGGAGTGTTTGGCTCATGGACCAATTTATGGACAGTATAATGACTCCTTCCAACAGCGAACTCACTATAGTGTTGACTAAAAACACAGTACAAGACCACCAAACACTATTGTAATCTCATCATTCCATTGCTAAACTACAGTGCTGAGTTCATATTCTGAGGTATTTTTTTTAAATTGCCTGATTTCTGGCATTCCCACTTAATCAGCATCAGCCCACACCTGTGCTCAGGAGGCACAGTTGTCTGCAGGAGCCTGTTCAGGGTGACCACTATCAAACAATAAAAGCACTCCCCTCTTGTGTCAGTTTCGCCACTCTACTGGCAGACGTCAGTGGGTGCTGGGGAATAGTGGGACACGTGTCTCCCTCTGCATGTATGTGTGTTTCTCTGTGCTACAATACATCAAACTAACTAACTTGGCAACGCAGTGTATTCCCCACTTCTTTTTCTTATGTCTTTTTATTGATGGATTGCAAACTAACTTTAAAGATGCATATCACCACCCAATGTATGTGGAGAAGTCAACTGGTAGGCCAATAATATTGGCAGCCGTAAAGCCATAGATTGGCTTTATGGCCTGTAAAAGAAGGTGCCGACAAACATAAGCTTCAGGACAGTTTTGGGAAGACAGTGAAAGTTATTTTCCGAGTCTCTCTCTCTCTTATTTCTTGATTATCTGTGGATATTATTTAATTGATATATTTTTGAAATGTAAATTAAGTGCATTCAAGACAGAGTGCATGACTACTTAAGCAAACAGACAATGCAGACAATAATATTAAATGTTCATTCAAGGTCACCGTGTCTCCTTTCTTAGTGAATTTTATCTGATGCAAAAACAAGAATAAACAAACAAAGGTGATATATATCAGCCACCTTACTCTCTACATACATGGTCGACCACTAGTGTGTGATGTGTCTATGCCGTGGAAATAATCATCTCCAATACTGGATGGCATCAGTCACTGGCTTCAGTGTCATAATACTACAATTATTCAATCTTACTTCAAGCTGCTGCAAACCACAGATGTTGCACAAATCAACCATGGACAAATATATGTTCTCCCATGAGAGATTATCAAATTTATTGCCCAATTATGAACTTCTTCCAGAAACACTGAAATGCAGATGGAAGAGTCAGGAGTTGTCATGGCAACAGGATGTGGCGATGTGATGATGCAGGGGGGTGACAGATGGTATGGGAGCGTTACCTTGCCACGACCAGGAACTGGTCGATCTGAGGGTCTTTGAGCTGGTTGTTGGGGTCCCACACCTTGGTCTCCAGCTTCTCCTGGACCCGGGTGTCTGATTCACCTGAGACAAGGGGGAACTATTCACTCCTTCTGTTTTATTTCTATTTTTTTTTTTAAAAAGGTGGAAAAAGTTCTAGCAACAACTGATTAGAGGAAACATTTATAAGGCTTCTGTCCCTAACTCACCCTCAGCTAACTTGTCAGGGATCTCTGCCTGATACTTTGAGCCCACTCGGATCTCGCCCTGGTCCGCCAGCAGGGTCTTCTGGACTGGGTCGAACACCAATGAGTAGAAGAAACAGTCCTGGACAGAACACACAGCGAAAGATTACAGCCGCTTGCCAAACATACTTTGTTTCAACAACTCTTTTACAGAATATTTAATTTTGTAATGTGACAACTAAAAACAGAGGTTGAATGGTCACCAAAGCAACCTGCTGATGACAAATGAGCATGTGCGAGCGTGTCACACCTCTTTCTCCAGGTAGCCGGCCAAGACGTCTGTTTCATTGAGGAGAGTGACGTTACATTTCCCCCTGGGGAGACAGAGAGGAGCATGTCTCCGAGGTTAAAATAAAGCTTTCATACAAGGACATGCAATACTATAAGATCACGACCAATAAGAACCAAGACATTTTAGCTAACACAACAACTACGCTTAGTGAACACTAACAATATATTAACTGATAAAGTATAATGAAGTAAAATTGCCCCATACACATGTTAAAATGGGTGTCAAATCCAGTAGTGACTGTTTTGGAGCTGCTGTATTAAATTACTTTGTATCATCGTGTGTTCCTGTTATTTTGTTCCACCCATTGTAGAAACCGGTGAACACTGATGTTAAATTACAATACACAACACTCAGATTCATTCTATTTCAGTTAGACTTCAAAAGTTTGAAAAAGTATGTAAGAATACATGCTCAAATAATACCATATTTAGTATATATAGCTATAGATAATGTAATGTCGACACATTAAATGACAAATGCATGGAAAAACTAATCAAATGATCATGAATAATAAGCACATCTGTTGCTCATGCAGCTACTTTTGGTTTGTTAGCATCACATGAACAGTCATTCATCAAGAGGTGAACAGGATGGGCAACAACTCTTTCTAAAGAGGATATAAAATGGGATGGCCCGTGCACGGAGAGCGGAGAATGGCTAACAGCATGGACCATTTACCCAGCAGTGGAGTCCTAACTGTGTGTGGCAGGTGTGTGGATTCAAACTGAGCTGCAGCTCCATCAGTAGCTGCTGTTTGTAAAGCCGTACCGTATGTGAGTAGCAGGTAGGGATTCAAACTGTCGAGACAGGAAGAGTTCTCTGTGTTTGAGCTGGTGTTTCTGTTGTTCAGACAGTGTCGGCTGCTTCGACTCCTCCTCGAATTCTCCTACGACACAAACACATCAGTATCAACAGTTTTTCTACATCAATAAATGTCATACACTGTCAAAAACCCAAAGGAGGACATATTGAATTCAAATATTCAGTCGTGGGGCAGTCGTGGATCAGCGGTTAGGGTGTCGGACCCGTAACCGGTGGATCGCTGGCTCGATTCCCCGTCCCGGTGTCCATGGCTGAGGTACCCTTGAGCAAGGTACCTAACCCCCACTGCTCCCCGGGCGCTGCACGCGGTCGCCCACTGCCCCGGGTTTGCTGTGTGTGTGTGCACGTCACTTGGGTGGGTTAAATGCAGAGAACAAATTTCGTTGGAGTGAGTTCCCTCCAATGACAAAATATGTCACTTTAATCTTAATTTAATTTAAAATTAAAATCTTTAAATATGACCTGCTGGATTAGACAAAAACCTGATCTAGGTCAAACACATGAATAAAATGATTGCTTATTTTTATGGGGACAACAAAAAGTTGCAATTTGTGTACTGGCAGGAATTGAATGAAGGTATGACGCAAACCCATGCTTTGGTTAATACCCACAATTTTTACTGCTGGGTCCTGAGCAGCCTCTTAGGACACTTAGTAGTCATAAATGTGGAACCTGTCACTGCACTTTCTTTTATGTCCCTGTCTCACAGAGATGATGACTTGTCCACAGTCTTATAAATGATTGATGACCCCATGTCCTAACTTTTCTCTTCCAGTTCGCCTTGCCAGGTTCAATCACACCTGAAACAGACTTTGCTATTGGTAGGGGCATGTTGCTTCAGGTGCAGGTGAGATGTGATAAAATATATAATCCACAGATCCAGGTTGAGCAATAGATCAGTGAGTCTGATGGTTTGTCAAACTGCACTGCACCTCAGTTTAAAACCCTGACATCATCTACCCCATCAAATCTGAGTCAAATTTCAGTACCTCAGAGTGTATCTGGGTGGAAATCTTGCATTTACAGTTGTACACAAGTAAAATTATTTACCTGCAAATTTGTCATGAGTGAAATGGCGCCCTTCCCATGTCTGTCCAAACATGGCCTCAATCCTCAGGCTAATATGCTTATAGACATACTTTTAGACTATACTTTCATGTTATAGTATTTTACTGTCCTCTGACTTCATATCTTTCTTACTTTGCTGCTTTTACTGCTTTCGCTTCCTATTGCAACATGTAATAATTTATTAATCCTCTGTAAAGCACTTTACAGGACAGAGTTCAAACATTATCGAACAATCAAGTAGTCCTGAATGCTCATTGGTGTGGACTTCTAGAATCAAAACTTCTTCATGATATGTATGAATTTAAAACATACCAGATTCTTGCCATCTACTACAAAGTCCACAGACAGTTATTACATGGATTTACTATAAAACTGTGCAACTGTTTCACAACACCACACCCATGTGACACCCATATTTCCCAGCCAGTAAGAGACATGAAAAAAATTAAGCCATAGGCAGCTGTGAGAGCGTGTGTGTGTGTGTGTGTGTGTTTTTGGCCACTAGATTGCGCATTCCTAATTTCAGGCGGGTGAGTAATTTGTTGCAAGCTGGAGGGGAGGGACTATATCGCTCCATCTGCGTGGACTCCGCCCCTGCACTCAGCCACAGGAAACCCTGTCAGTGAGGGCAAGGGAGTGAGAGAGAGAGAGAGAGAGAGCGAGAGAGAGAGAGACACTGCCAGAGACAGCAAGTGAGAGGGACGGTACCTTAAGCTACACCCCTTTTCTGTTAACCTCTCAACCCCCTACCCTCCTCCTCCTCCCCCTGTCCGGCTAGTCCCTGCCAGACAAAGTAGGAAACCCTGTGTAACAAACCTGAGGCGCCCATCCCCCCCCCCAACACGTATCCCCCAACTCCCTACACACACACACACACACACACACACGCACACGCACGCACGCACACACACAAAGAGAAGAAACCACATAGACACAGAAGAAGCGACAGACACTTCAAGCACACACAGCACAACAGCAATACACTCCTTCAGACAAACACACATACACATTTCTTTCGCTCTGACAAAGACACAAGGCAAGTCAGAATTAACCCGTTGTGTGCTGTGGCCCTCAGGGACAGATCAAGGGCCTTTTGTTCTCCACAAAGAAATGATGTGTGTATGTGTGTCCAATGAGGAGGAAGAGGAGGGGAACAGAGATGGAAAAAAGTGAGGCGGATAAAGTGAGGTTCAGTACAAATGATCAGCAGCAGTGAGAAGGCGCCGGTTCACTTCTTCATCACTGTTACAGGATCTCAACGGGCGAAATGAAGCCAGACTGAACAGCCACAGGCTCTTTTCGACTCAGGCGAACACATCACTTTGTGTCTATGACACAGCTGGGTGGACTTTAAATGTATATTCATAAAAATGAGCTTTACCAAAGAACACCCAGCAGTCATGGTTGTTGTTGATTATTGTGCGAACCATATTTTAGCTGCACAGTTCAGTTTGACAACCTAAACAGGATAAAAAATTTTGCTGTGTTCGTTGATGTAGTAGAAGTGTGAATGTAGAGGGCTCCTGGAAGCCACAGAATGATGTCATCTGACAAGGTGCTAAGAGTGTCAATGTGTGCAAGCACCTATTCCAAGTAAATCACTTTGTTTCACAAATGGCATATTTCTACAGTAAACATCACAACTGTTACATTTAAAAAAAATAAATTGATAGGGGAAAAAAAGGCCTCTGGTTGGTACTGAAACTTGGCCACATGCTCATCCAAGTGAGCTACCTAGGCAGATTTTTTTTAAAATGTTTTTCAATTACATTGCATACTGTGCAGTGACAATAAAGACTATCTTATCTAATCTTATGTTGTGCATGGTGAGTCAATGAAAGCACTTGGCTTTACATCATCGGCTCCATTAAACAGCTATAATTTTGGCTGGTAATTTATTGGTCTGATCAACATTGTGCATCTGTGCTACAAAACGATTAAGTGTGTATGGTGATAGGACTGTCTATGATAACCAAAGCATCATTATTATAACCACCTGAATGGTGCTGAAATGGTAAGATGAGGGCATTTGCTACTGTTGGAGTTTCATGTTTTGCATGAAGAAAAACTACATTGATAACAGCACCATAAATATGTAGGTTAAATTAATTTTATGCTGCTGTTAAGCCATCTCACTCTATCACCTATAAAATCTTATTAGGCAAAGCCTTTTTTGTAAGGTGGACGGAAAAAAAATCTTGAAAATATCATGTCAAGGCTAGCAGACTCACTGACAACACATGGTAAGATCATAAGCATTGCATTGAGACAAATCTCATACTTCAGTCCAGTCCAGTAAACGCTCAGCATGTGTGTGTGGTGCTGAGTACAATGGAAAAAAAAAAGCAGCCTCAATGCATCAATTCTGAAGTGTAATTTGTGTGTGCGTGTGTGCGTGCGCAAGTGTAGATGTCTTTGTCTGGAGCACTGCGGCCCAGGAGGAGGGAGGGGGAGCTGGTGCTGGTGTCAGGGTGGGGTAATGACTGAATGTGATCAGGCTTCAGTAGTCTGCATGCCATTAGCACCATCCCACTACCTCCACCCTCCCACCTCCTTGGCTCTCTGATCACACACACACACACAAGACAGAGACTGGGCTCATCGACTAAATCAGAGTTTGGGGGGGCAGTCACCACATACCGAGACAATACCAGTGGGGAAAAAATCTATTAGACATGATCAATATTATTATTACTGTTATAATCATTATTAGAAATGGCTCATCCCACAATCTTAAAATGAGCTGAGAAGAATATGTGAAATGGTGATTAACTGTATGTGACACATTCAAATAACAGCTGTAGACTACTGACTTTACACCCCACAAGCTTCTTAATCCAAATACTGTTGGTCCTGGTTCAACACTGATCATGACTGATACAACTCAAGCAAAGGTTAAACCGGGAGAACAAGACTCCTGGAACTGACACGATGTGATCATGGATGTGTTTTGTGTTGCTGCTGAAACCACAGAAACAATCACTACACTTACGGTTGTACAGTGGTGTTACAGAGTGAAGGGTCTTCACAAATGATCTTTGGCCGAGTTCAGGTACCAGAGCGCACACAGCCAAGATTCACTTTATTCTGTCATCACTTTATTCACCAGTGAAAAGATAACAGGAAGTGGTGATTCAAGAGTATTTAGCCTTGGAGTTTAGTGAATCAATATATTTTGCCAACCTCTGTGTCAAAACTCACAATTCAACGCTGCTACCAGGCTAACTTCCACATTTAAAATTCCCGCATGTTGAAACCATCTTCTCTGTGACTTTGTTCCAGCAGTACACCAACAGTGAACAAGACCAGCTTGAAGGAACTCGGCCAACGTGAGGCGCCGTGGGAACATTTAAGTCAACTAATCCTTTGATGATTAAAATGTGCATGAGTTTTTGTCAACTAAAAATGGAATGAAAAATCAGCAAGTCTGAGTTAATTTGACTTAAACCAACATGAACTTTTGATCACAGGACCAAGACTAAATGTAAAAATGGAGTTAAAATAACATGAAGCCACTTAAGCTTGGTAGCGACAAAGCCTGATCAATGTCAGTGTAAAAACGGTGAGACGGCATAATGCAACACATGTTGTTGTCCCTCTTTTCATGCTGGAGTGTTGGCATGTTATCTAAAAATCCCATATCGGGACAGCATAATGCCAAGTGTTGATTTGTTCAGGCTAACAACGCAGAGCCGGTATAGTGACGGTTCTTCTTTACAGCCATATTGTGGGTTCTCTGTGTAAAAACAGTTCTGACAAAAGTGCTGGTCTTTCTTTATGCCTGGAAGTAGGCCATGGGTACAATTTACAACATAAATGCTGAGGAGGTGCTTTGAGGCTTTTATGTGAGATGCAATGAGAACGGGTTCATTAGAGCCAACGAGTCACATCACACCTGCTCTCACACTGCAGAGAACAAGAGATGCTTGCTACTCACTGGCATTACTGTCAGCCAGGGTGTTGAGGTTGCCCGAGATGTCTCGCCTTCTGAAGAGACACACCACCTTCGCCTCCACATTCCCATTGGCTGTCTGTAAGTGGAGAGTCAGAGGTCACGCATTAGCACCACAATAAAGCATTGGTTTAACCATCACTGTTATAACCCACCAAAATCTTGTGGCAACCATTAATTTTTCAGCGGTTTTCTGATTTTTATTTGAGTAAGCCGAAGGTTTTGCCTTACATCTATAACAATCAGTCACTTATCAAAACCAGCAATTCCTGCAGATAGCAAAGTCTGTTTTCTCATCTGCCCCATGCAAAGCTGCCATCAAGTTTGTTGCCCTTTAACGATAATTGTGCTTTGTCACATCTACTATTTTGCGTGATGTATCCCCCCTCCATTCTCTTCTCTGAAGGTTAGTGTTCTCAAGCCATTTCCACCTACTGATGAAGTTCCTTTTTTACCCATTTTCTCCATAGTTAATATCATAATATTGCAGATTTTAAAGTATTAAGAAGTATATTCGCATTACCAAGAAGGATAAGATACGTTGCCACCTAATAGTAGTACTTCAGGTTTGCTGATGATGAGGGGTTCATTCTCTATGGACTGACAATAATCGTAAGAGGAGACAGAACAGCAAAGGCACATGTGCGCACGCGTGTGTGTGCTGTTGCTGATAGCTCACACGCACACAGTTTGCTTCCACATTCCAGCCTGTAGTTGGAGAGCTGGCTGCTCACTCTCTTACTATCCATTCATTACGCTCAGCAGCCATTAGCACTCAGGACGATGCAGTCCTCCTAGTGCTCAACACAAGCCCTTCAATGTAAGAGTGTTACATAAATGAGCTTAATCCCTTGACTGGGAAACAAGCCTGTGTCATATGCTGCTGCTGTTATATAAGTGGCTCCTATACCAATGTCCTGTCATTACAGCACACAGCTAACAAGCTGTGTCCAGGAAAGACAAAGAAATGGTGCATGTATTAGTGTGTGTACAGTGTCTTAACCGGAACCTAATATACAATTTTAACACACCAGCAATTCAGAATTATGTTTTTAGGATATACAGCATGAGCTGAGAAAACACAGGCTGGTTAGGGTATACAATAGAATAGCATAACACAACCAGATATTACAGGAACACCTTTTTAATGGAATCATAGGAGACTTAAGGAAGAAAGAGAGACAACCAACCTTGTTGAGCTCTTCTATTCTGCGGATCAGGTAAGGGTTGCTGGAGGAGTTCTCAAAGTACACATAATCTGGGGGAGAAAAAATAACCAGGAAGAAAAGGTGAGGTTGATGTCCTGTGCACAGAGAACTACACGTCAATGGGAAAACCACAGCTCATAAGATACATACTAAATACAGTAAATATACCCATTTCACACTGGACAAAAAAACCCACAAACATCTGGCTTGTGCACCCACTTCAGGCATGGTGCGCTGTGCAGTTTTAGCTTGTGGCTACAGTGAATATATTGACTTAATCCACAACCGTGTTTTGTGGACAAAGAAACTTCATCTGACTTTTCTGCCAGCATGAGGTGAGTAGATGATGTCTGAGGAAAAAAAAGTCAAACAAACTTGTCTACTGCCAGAGGGAAAGGAGCCAACAGTCTATCATTTAGCAGGATTAGCATTTACCCATTTTTACAAAATGCATATTCATTTTGGTGTAAAATGATTTAACAATATATTTTACAGCAGCCCAAAATTGATGCCAAGTTTAGTCTAACTGATGGACAGGAACTCACTCATTAGTTGTATGCCTGTCCAGACAACACTGAGAAGCTTTTAGGAGTGCCAGACCCTTCCAGTTCAGGATGGACTATTGGAATGTGAGCTTCAGGAAAGCTCTCTAACCAGCCTGCACAACCAACTGATCTGATGTGGAAGCCAGTGCGAGAATGTTAGAATTACTGCAGACTGTCGCCCAAAGAACGTACAGAGCTTTCCATAAATGACAACACAGTGGTTCATGGAAGGCTCAACTCTCCACGAACGAGTGCTCATTAAACATTAAGCTAGGTACTGAAAACTTCAGCATCTTTGTTCAGTTAATTAACTAGTTGGATAAGTTCTTGTTGGAGATGTTTTTGTTTTGTTTTTCACCGTCTTAGATGACGTTGGCAAGTGTTTTTACTAGTATTAGGCAGCACTCTGCATATGAAATCCCTAACCAATAGCAATGCTCCTCCTTTGATCAAACCATAATGAAAATGTCAATGGTGCGTCTGTGCATGTGTTTAATAACTGGATACATTTGGAAACTGTTTCTGCTTTTAGGTTTTAGATCTGCTGTTGCTGTTTTTTCTGTGCATAGGAAACAATAATACAAATTGTGTTTTACCGTATTTATTTACTTTGGGAAAGTTTATTTTAAAAAACTCTGAAAGGACTTAATTCATGTCAGTTTGATTCACATAGTGCCATATCATAAAAGTTATCTCAGGACACATTCCAAACAGACCAGGTCTTCACCGTGTTCTTTATTTTGACTAAATAAACAATAACAGTCAAAGCGAATGCTTAGTAGACATTTTTCTTATCTAAACATTTGATTTCAGTCTAAACATTTGAGCTCACCTTACTTAAGGTGGTAAACAATATAAGATCAAATATTGACAACAACAAGTTTTCAGTTCTAGTGCTTCTTCTCCTGCTTTTGCTATCACCAGAATCTTTTCAATAGATTAGGTGAGCAGTTGGCCTATCAATAAAGTTCATCTTATCTTATCTATCTGCACTGTTTTAAGTGGTTCACTTCATATCTTTGTGGAAGAAAACTTTTTTTCATGAATAGATCACAACTCTCTCTGAACTGTGCACCACAAGGTTGCCTATGTGGTATCACAAGGATAACTTTTAGAATCGTTATTGTTCAGTTTGCATTTGCTACCACTAGGCAGTGTCATCAGGAGGCTATGCAGATGAAACTAAGCTCTACGTAGCCGTGTGTCCCAATGACAAGGCTGACTGACTTGTTAACAGTATTTTAGATATAAAAACCTGAAAGCCACAAAACTTTCTGCAGTTCAACCACGATAAAGACAAAGTGCTGATCAGAGGTTCATAAGCTCAGAGGGAGAAACTGGCCTACGAAATAAATGCACTCTGACTCAACTCAAATGAAGAAGAAAGAAATCTTGGAGTTATCTTTGACTCTGACTTTAATTTCAAAGTTCATGTATGGTATGTTACAAAAATAGCATGTCACTATTTGAAGAACATGTCCAAAGTGAGGCCTTTTCTCTCTCTGAGCAACACAGAGAGACAAAGTAGGCGAATAGTTTTCACTGTTGCGATTACTATTTATTTACCATTTTATTTATTACTTCTATTTTTATAATAACAGTATCTATACATTACATATATTTATATTATCTAGTTTCTACTATTGTTATTATCTTAACCGTCCATTTTTTTATTTTGGGTTTTAGCCTCTTAATGGTGCGCATTAGTCATACCACTCCTCCTTTTCTCTCTCAGAGTAACATACATGACACATGGATCTACTGCATGAAAGTGAAAAATGGAGAGGTGGCAGAGGGCTGAGCCATCTGTTGCAGAAGTGTGTGTGTGTGTGTGTGTGTTGGGGAGGGCTTAGCACTTAGTGCTATCTTTAATCAAAAATGTGCCCACAGACAGCAGTCAATTTCTGCATTTTTTGTGACAGTGGGTCAGTTTAAAATACTGAAGGGAATAATGCCAGAGTGAGCTGTTAGATGAGGAGCTGCAGGTGACAGGCTGCACACCTCAAAAGTCTCAGAAAGATAACAAATTTTTCTTTTTTTTTTAAATTTCTTTTTCTTTTCCTGTACCCTGCTGTTCAGACTCATGCCGTGTGCAGCATAAACTCACATCAGGTTTATGGAAAAAGGCCAATTAATGCTCGACTTCTTTATTAAAAGGACAAGAGTTTGTTTTTTGAATTCTGTGACTTCTAGTGTTAAACCACATTTGCTGTTCATTATCAGTAACAAAGGTGTCACCATATCAACCAGAGAGATTACAACTGTCAATAATGAGTCATAATAATGAGTTCTGAGCTCAAGCCTTCTTGAACTGTATTTGCCAATCAATACATTAAAATGATTTTGCTTGAGATTTTGCTCTGCCATCTTGTACTCAACACAGAGCCTAAATATCTCTAAGCCATATACCAAAAGAAAGTTATAAGTGACACAAAAAGGTAATTTGCGACTGTATTACTGGCTCTGGTTGTAGCTGTAGTGTAAACAAGATGCAGTTTGCGATGTAGAAAAGCTCAGGAGACTTCTCCAAGTCACTTCAAAAGGTCAAGAGGCCAATAGGCTAGCCAAGAGCACAAAAATGGTCAGATGAGAAAGCAGTCTGCAGTGCAGTCAACATTCAGTCCACACATGCAGCACATGCCCACACATCACAGCTCCAAAAACTGGCCTCAATTTAAAAAGAAACTGATCAAAAACATGCCTTCAATTTGTAATGGAGAGATAAAAAAAGACACTGAACTGGAAGGTCTTAAAGGCTGGAGGCTGACAGGTATAGTAACAAGGTAAATCCTGTTATAAAGAAATGCTGTAACTTCACTAATCTATGGAGGCACTTTTCGTTCTCAACGCAGTAAGAAAATGTGAAAAGGATGTTATCTGGACGGCAGCATGTCACACCAAAACCTGTATTTACCTTTCAGCATTAAAACTATTTTATCTTAAAATAGCAGCTTCAAAATCATTTTGATGGAACACTTATTTGTGACAGGCTGAATGCTGTTTCAGCCACTCCACCCCAGAGGGCAAAATCTCACTGATTTTGGTGAACTGGGTCATATTTTATAGAGCAAATGTTTTCTGGCTTCCCCTCTGATGTCTTCTGGCTGCTCAACTTCTGCTTAGCTCTATTAGCCATGCAGCAAGCTGACTCTGTTTGTAGGACAGTGTTTACATCGCTCTCACAGGGGTTTTTAAAACCAGGAGTGGGAGGGTTTCATGTTTGGGATGGAGGGGGATAGAGGGGGAAAAAAAGCTGGTGGGGAATGGTGCTGGAAATGGCACCAGAACCACAGCTGATTGAGTGGGCAACAAAAGCGGGATCAGCAGCCTCTATGAACATCATGATAGAAGTGAGAAGACCAAAGAGGATGTTGATGGAGGAGGCTGAGAAGAGGAAAAAAAAATGTGTGAGCAAAAAATGAGGCCAGACAAGAGTCAATGTCAGACTGGCTTTTTTTTTTCTGTTAGCAAGAGCTTTGCAAAATAAAAGGCTGCAAGACAAATACTGAGCAGGACTGGTTGCTCTTGGGCTAATAAGTATAATTGGCTGGCTTACTAAGTTATGCCTTGTGTTGCTGTACTTGCTTGATGTTTAGCTGTGTTGGCTCAGCATGCATGGGTGCAAAGGTCAAACTGAGGATTGTAAAAATCATTATTAGATCACTAAACTGAAAAATTGGATTTAACTGAAATCTTTTTCATTTACCCAGCGTTCTACAAGATCCAAAATGCCTGTTTACAAATACAACTCCCTTCAAACAGCTTCGAATTGTAAGGTAATACTGTAACGTAACACTGCAACGTGGCTTAGTTGCAGCTGTAATTTATCCAGTTGTTTGTTTGGTTTTTTTTTTTCATTTATGCAAAACAGTCTGTTAAATTAATTCTTAATTCAAAAGGGTTTATTTTGCAAGAGGTGTGTAATTACTGTATTATTTAGATTTTATAACTGTGAATATGGGTTCAATTCCAGCTACTGACAGCTTTAACAGACCATATTGATCAAACCTGCCAGTCATTCATCATTCATCACAGCACTACCAGACACATAGGGCTTCCTTGTACTGTTTGATGCAATTCTACACAGACGCGTGGCTTCACGTCAAGCTCCATCTGGTCCTCCCACAAGCAGGCAAGGACAGAGAGCCTCAGGAGGATATCAGGACTTTCTGATGCATCGCCACAAGCAGAAATGGAGAGGGAAGAATTCAGACAAGGAAAGGATTTCTTGCTCTAGTTAGCACAGTGATGAGGAGTCGGGCTCCAACCAGAGAAGCATCACCTCCCTGTTCACAGCGAAGGAACACAACAGCACCACATTACATAACAATGGCTGAAGCACCAAAAGGGGCTCTGCACTCTCACGAGCCTGACATGACTAATTCTAGCTCTAGAGACAAAGTGATGGTAGAAGGAGGGATTTATTCTTTTATTCGAGCTTTCCATTTCTTCCGCTTGCCCAGTGGGTCAAAATGGTCTAGTTACATCATCACTGAGGCCAGGTCTATCTCAACGAAATAGATGCTCAAGGATCAATGATCCCTGGGAAAAAAAATAAAGCCAGAGGACTTCACAGGGTTCACAGTAGGGGTGGGAAATCTAATAATATTAGATCATGATCAATCAAGAATATTTTAACATAAACAAACCAATACAGAGATGGAGCCAACTAGATGGCTATACTTAGGCTTGTCATGATAACTACTACTACAGAAATAACTGGTAAGAAATATTTCTGTGATTTTAATTACCATTTCATACCACTGATATAATGATAATATAAATAAAATAATACAAGTATGAATAATAACAATAATAATAATAAAACCCAAACATAATAAAAAAAAAAACTTGGAATACATACTGTAAATAATGCAAGAATTATAGCTAAAACATGGCATATGAGAAGCTTGCGCCAAAAAAAAGATCTAATTTTAATACAATTTCGTGTTTTAATGATGCAAATGGAGAAATTCATAGGCTCTTTCAAGTCTGGCTATAGTCTACAGGACATTTCAAAATGTGAATATTTTTTGGTCAGGTTACACCATCTACCATTCTAGGGGGCAAAAACACACACCACATAATCATGCTGGCTGTGAAAAGCTATATGTTAATGTATATGCAAGTATCAGCAGGTAAAAGAAAAAGATGGTGTCTGCTGAGGTGTTGCTGTGGAAGCTGGGAGTGTTTGTTGTGGACATATGCAGCCGGAGTGGCGCAGTGTGCCGGGTGCTTGAGGGTGAATGAAGAGGAGGAAGCCCTTTGACTAATCTCTGGGGAAGATAATGATCTCACACGCAAGCTGAACACTGTGTACTTCTGGAGGACTGGTAATATAGGCACTCACTCATACAGAACCGCCTGCACCAGTCTTCTGCAACAACAGAAATCCTTATTGAACACAACCTTGTTACCAAGTGGGCTGCTTAAAAATCAATTTCTAGGTCATGACATAATCACATGCTTGTTGCTAACTTCAATATAATATGACTTAGTATTACAATGTAACATTTTATTTGCCACATCACACTGAATTCCTGCTGCGGAAATTCTACTGCATACACACGATCCAGCAAGCTGGCATAAAGTACTACTTTGCCCGAGATACCCAGCAGCTTTATGGAGCCCCAAGGATGTCTGTTGACTGTACATGAGACAGACATATCAGAAGACCATTATGGTCTGAGGCACAGCTCTGAGCAGCAAGCTTTTGTGTCTGTCCATTTTTACACATCTAATGCACAGAGATTATTTCAGTGTGAAGCCATGTCACATAAACCTAACCAAAATATAGTTGAAACTAAGGTAGTATCCAAACAACATACCCAAATCCTGGAAAATTCTTTGTTAGAAACAATTGAAACGCATCAATGTGAAATGCTGTCAGCCTTAATCTTAATATATATTGAATTATATGGTTGCCTTTATACAAGTTTCACATTTCAGCATGCTCAGCTGACCTGCTGTACAATGACTACAAGACTGCAGGTCAAACAAGCAACTGATTGAGGGATGCAACAAAAAATTACTTTCATAATTGTTACTTTTTCAATGGTTTGATCGATAAAGCATTGAATAAGTGAAAAAATGTCTAAAATGCCAACAGTTCAGTTTGCCCAATGATACTGAATTTCATGTAATGTGAGACATAAAAACAACCCATTATTACATTTGAGTGACTGGAAACATCAAATGTTTAAAAATTCTTTATACTGGTCATCAAAGGTTTTAATTTTTTTTAATTGATCAATCACTTAATTGTTGCTCTAATCAATTGAAAGCAGGCCAACTGACTGCAATCACTATTTTGCTATGTTCCAATACAGCATTTTATGCTGCTGATGTACCAAAACATGACAGTTTGCATGAGATGATTTTTTTTTCTTCATTGACTCATCACCACTATGTACACAAGTGTGTTGAGATCACTTTATTTGTAAAAAAACAAAAACAAAAAAAAGCTTAGAATTAGTTCCAAACTTAATAGGTCTTTCTGGGACACTTGTAAATGATTTAAAAAACGATTCGGTTAAGAACTCTCAAGAAAAGTACCACGATTTTTAGCTTCCACTACATATCTAACACAGCTACACAGAAACCCCTACACAAATATTCTTTATGCTTCTTCTGCATCTTCCGTAGTTACAACTGGGTGGGCCGCAGAGTAAACCACCCACACTGAAGGACGCCAACTAGTGTGGCAGCAACACTCACACGGGTTCATGACATCAGAGAGAAGAATGCAAATGACACATATTACAGAAAGAAAAACCACAACAGCAGGGGAGAAAATTACGAGAATAGGGAACTATACAACCCTTAACATTTAATAAAGGTACGCTACAAAAGAAGTCAGTAAGCCATACATTATACATACCTTGCATCCTGAATAGAAAAACTGGAAGAGACTCTGAGCAATTGTGTTTACAATAAATATTTGACACTTCACAGAAAGCCCAATATCAACCTGATATACCAGTCTGCCGCTAACACAGACAAGCGGTGCTGTTGCTATCTACTGTCAAACTGACTGTTGCAGACTCATCAAGTTGTCATACAGTCCAGTGTACAAAGTGAAACATGATGCACGATGAAAAAAAAATGCAAACTTAAATTATGAAACTGGTTTATACTGCAGAACGTTATTATAACATTCGATCAAAGTGTCCACATTGAGCACAGAATTGTGTAACATATACAGAGCAGTGTTTAACCAGCATGACGCAAATAGTCTTCTAGAAACCTTTCACACTGACAATTTTGCCATTTCTGCCGCCACAAAACCATGTTCGAAATAGGTACACCAAGTGCCAATTCTGTCATTAATACTCAGAGACAATAAACATCAGTCACAAGCACTGACAAGACGAGGGCACAGATCACAGTAAAGTACCGGTACAGTCTCGTCCAAATCGAAGTATAAGTGAAAGTGGGAAATAGAGGTTAGGCAGTATTAGCTGGCCGTCTAAACCGGCGGTTTCATTTCTCTTCACAATAATGGTGTCGCCTGGAAAGCCGGTGGCAAAGTAGCCCCACATAATGAAATGAATGCATGTATGAATGACTGCCTCACTGATTGTCACACTAGAACCAAGTTAGTGTTAGCTAACATAACTTAGTCCAGCTTTTTCATAAATTAAACGTTGATTATGCGTTTCCCCTGACGGTGTTTTTAAGTAATAACGAATTTTACAACACGAAAGGTATAAGACGAGGTAGTCACTCTTAGTAAAACGCTCTCCCATTATTTCAAGAAGTAATTTCACCGACATGTACCGAGTGGGAGCGCTAAGCTAACCAAACTTAGCAACTAAAGTTAGCTAACACGGCTAACGCTATCCTTTGCATATAAAGTGATATGGCGGAGGCGATAATGAATTTAACCCACCACACCGTCAAAGCTAACCGACCAGCTTTTGCAAGCTACCAGAGACGTCGCTAGGATTAGTTGGAGGCTGACCACTCAGCAACTAGCATCTACTGCTAACCAACATTGTGTTCACTTTCAGGACGTTACCATATGTACAGATTCCACGTCATAAAATGTGACAAATTATGGCTGTTTCGCTTATTTGCAACTGCAAATACAATTCGATAAACTCTAGAATCTACAAAACTGCCGGTGTAAGCTGTTCGGCAGACGCCCGCGGTGACGAAACGTTTAGTTAACCTATTTGGTGGATGAAACCAGTCGGGATATCAAGCCAGTCTGTTGGAAAAGTTATTATTTTCCATATATTAACACTGCATGGTGTACTATATCCACCAAGGAATGTGACCGGCTAACGTTAATTACATCAGAGTAGAAACCAAGTCATAATATTTGAATTATTTACATTTGCCCATTGGCTAAGTCACATTACATTGCTGGCTGTTTTAATGCATTTGACGTTCATCCATGCAAGAGTGGACGCACGTACGGACGCTAGGAAAGTGCTAGCATTTGTTAGCGGCTAACCGAACAGACAGCTAGCGGCTAGCTAGCCACCTTGCTGTCGAAACGAACAATCACGTTGTAGGGGGTGTCTTAAAAATGTAAAACATTTCTTACCTCCCACCCGGTACATATTGGCCGCCATTCTCTCGTAACCTTTAGCAAAATCAGTCCCAGGGTATTCCCCGCTTGGGTAGAAAAGGTCGATCGGGATCTATTTTATTCCTTCATTTATTGTAGACACCCCTGCCGTGAAACAAAGCCGGCTCCGGGCACTACGAGCTGCGCTGTGGCGGGTAAAAAGTTGAAAGTTTCCGTTAGTAATGTTCAGGAGGGTATCCCCCAAAAATTCAAGTCTTTGTTTTCGGTCCCTCAAACGACCTTCCTCTCCTCTTCCTCTCTCTCTCACTCACTCATTCACTCATACACAGCTAGCCTGTCTCTTACTCCACTCTTCCTCCCATCCTCCGCTCCCAGCTTCATCCTCCTCTTCTTCACCTCCGCTCAGTTCAACACAAACGCTCGCACACAGAAAACACACACTGACTGGCCCCCCTCGTTCGTGGGCAAATCGTCATCTTCGGAGATCGTCGGCAATCTCCGGTATCCTACAATCAACTTTTTCACTGGCCTTGGTTTAATAAACAACCTGTTTATGATACGAAATATGTATTTACTCACGAAATGCATAACTTAATGCATTTTGTATGGGGCGAACAAGTGATTCTCATGCAGTTTTGAATACATTGATGAAGAATTGCACTTACAAATAATATAAAGCAGAAAAGTTAAATTATGGCCAGATTGAGATAAGTCGTGATATTGGGAATGTATGGAAGAAATAATGCGTCCTTCAAAATAACCACTAAGGAAACTGGTTGTTGCCTTATTAATAATGTTGTATCATCAGTTATAAAGGGCCATGTGATGCAAGCAGAGGAGGTTTCACATTTATCACTGTTATCCACTCATACTTGCACTGTCCTGTACATCAGTAAGCATTTTAACCAAAGCGAGTTTTGCTTCTCAGATTACGTAGGACATAAGTGCATTGGATGGAACTGATGAAATTATGGGAAAGATAAAAATAAATATCATTAAGTTAAAAATTTGAAATGAAATAATGAGATAGTTGATATGAGAGAGAGACTAATACAGAATCATTATGTTTAATGTAAGATTATGAGGTAGTAAGTCACATTGTGGTATAGTTATTACAGTAAGCTAAAGTTTTGAATTGTTCAGATGAGTCAAAGCGAAAAATAAAATTCTGTTGTTTTTGTCCTTTTTGTCCATCTATAGTCTTGCTGTCTCATCATTTAGACTTCAAAAGTCTACATTTTGACTTACATTCCTGATATTGTTACTTAAAATTGCAGAATGCGGCCTACTAAATTCAGATGTGAATTTCTGTCTCATAAATTTGACTTATAAGACATAATTTTAACTTAGTATCTGATCATTTTTACTGAGCATGAATATTTTGGTTTTTTTCATCTCATAAGGAAACAAA
The DNA here is from genome assembly GCF_020382885.2 of Scatophagus argus. Taxonomy (NCBI): domain Eukaryota; kingdom Metazoa; phylum Chordata; class Actinopteri; family Scatophagidae; genus Scatophagus; species Scatophagus argus. The sequence goes on along the minus strand of NC_058515.1, from coordinate 1,128,221 downwards.
AAAGCAAATGAAACAGTAAAAAGCAAAAAATAATACAAAACAACACAAAAAAATATATTTGAAGTTTTGATATTTTATTTTATTTTATTTTATTTTTCCTTTCCTAACCCATTACTTAGTACATTTACCCAGGTAGAACACTATACAGTTTTGAGGTGCTTTACTTGAATATTTCAATTTAATGCTACTGCAGACTTGAATTTCACTACTTTTCAGTGGGAAATATTAAACTTATTATACTATACTTATTATACTATACTTATTATACTATATTTATACAATAGTCAGGTTTTTCGAGCCTTTTTAAACATCCAATTCCATGCATTTTCAATGACTTTCCAGGCACAATTACCAAAAAAATCAAGGACCTGGCACAGCATAGTTTGAAACACTCAACACTTTTGTACACTTTTTATTTGTAGGCACCTTTCAAATCATTAAAGGTCACCTTACAGGGTATAGAAAATTAAAGCACAACATTAAAACATTCAATGTATAAAATCATTGAAAACAGAGAAATTGAAGTGGCTGGAAAAGTAAACAAGTGAAGCAGTTTTAAAGATGAGTTTTGAAAGTAGGGATCAAAAGTAATCAGTATTGCGGAGGTCTGGAGGTGGGCCGCTCCAAGGTGGGGGGCAGAGCGGCTGAAGGCTCTAAACCCCATAGTGGTCAGGTGGGCGGATGGAACAGTGATGTGAATGGAAGAAGAAGACCTAAGAGTGTGGGAGGGTGTGTTTATATGTAGAGGTTCACAGAGGTACGAATGAGTGAGGTTATGGATGGCCTTAAAGGTGAGACTTCATGTAAAAGTAAAAAAAACTTTCATCATATCAAAAGAAGGCCAATTTCTATCCTTGCACAAAATATACCTATGTCTAAAGTCTGTTTTCAAAAACCTTGGATTATTTTCCCTAAAATTCACAAACTTTCAGCAGTTTCAAGGACCTGTGGGAACTTGAACAAAATATTTGATCAGTTTTGATCAGTAAACAACACATTTCTGTATATTCAAATGATCTATTAACTTCCTATATTTACTAAAATTAGCCCCACCTCAAACAGCTGCACCAATAACACTTTCATGTTAAAGCAATAGTAATAATGCAATTTACTTTTCATACTTTACATACATTTCCCCCTATAATATTTATTTATTAATTTTGAAATGCTTCTTAAGCAAAGTACTCCTTAAACCACAGCTGAAGGTGTCCTGACCCTGAGGCCTGAAATCACTGACGTATTTTCTGAAAAGACAGTATCACCTGACTCTGTAAGCAAGTTTCATTGACTGAAGTGAAAGACCAAGATCCTGCTTATGGGTCTCAGTTTGAGCTCATCTGCTCTGGGACATGCAGCTTGGAGGCATGCATTTCCTCAATAAGCAGCACAGTACGCAGTTCCTGGAGCAGCACTGCCCACTAGTGACACTTCACACACAATACACTTTTTCAGCCTTCAGTTTTATTGGGAGTTTGACAGATAAGACATCACAGTATCCCCAATGTTCTCTTAAATATATAAAACTGTACTAAAGTAATTCTTTCAAGTGTACTGATCTACTGTTAGAGAAATTAATTAATCAGAAATGCTGAGAGTTGATTTCACTGGAACAAGTCTGTCACAGTCTATCTAATGCAAGCATAAAAACAGCTTCAATGTTAGCTGAGATGTAAACCAAACACTTCTTAAAACATTAAAAATATGGAAAGACCTTATGAAAACATCTTTGTAAGTTTGATGGCATGCACAGCAATGCAGCACTTTGGTATATTTGGTAAACAAGGTGGACTAAAACATAGGAATGTTCACTGAAACCAAAGTCTTTGTCACCACAGATGTCGAGTTATGTTCTGTACATGACTACTTCTAAAGATCCTCACCATCTATTCAGAACAACAACAAAATTGTGTTAAGGGAAGAATCCCACCGTCCAGTTTCACAAGGATGTACATGATTATAGAGGTGTGGAAGTGTAAATTGATTATGGATATTCCTCTGAGAGAGGACTCCCCTACATGTTCTGTATGACACAAAGGCAGCAGTGGCGCTGCAGAGGACTGGCTGAGCTGCTGTCCACTGACTAACATGCCTCTCTGAACCTCAGTGTAAGCAGTTCCCCCTCTGTCACTGCTCATGACTGAGCGCTTCCTAACTGGCGGCAGGCTCTGGAGAGCTGGTGGAGGTGGATGAGACCGAGGCCAGTCTCTCTCTGCCGTCGTCCACCCCACCTCCTATCACCCTCCACTGAAGAATGCAGGTGTCCTTCCCGCCCATGGAGAGGAGGTGGGAGTCGCTGTGGGTGAAGCGGACGTTGGTGACGTGGCTGCCGTGGCCGTCGTATTTGTGGCTTGGTGCCTAGTGAGGAGACAAAGAGAGAGTTCACTTTCTGTCTCCACATTGTACCACCTTCAGCGGGGTCAGAGCAGTCAGAATAAATCATTAGGACAGATTGCATGGCTTTTCAAGAGTGCATAAGTTTGTTTAACCTTGACTGCTTATGCTTATGCATTGATACGCACTGATAATACTTTTAGGCACACAGAATCTGAATTCTCCTTCTATCATTGCCTGGCTTACATCTGATACTGAGTCTGTCTACAACTCATACTCAGTCCTAATTATGTTGTATTTCCTTGATATTTTGTCAATTTGTGTTCTTTATGTATTAGACTGAAAAATTCTCCCAACTTATCTACAGAGGTCTAACAGAGTATTGTCTCGTGAGGTACAAAGTGGTACTGCAGAACAGGATGAGCCAAGGCTAGCTGGTTAGCATGCTAACTAGATATCTCTGCAACAGAATATATAGATGTCTTTGACATAATGTAACCACTGTTATTTCTTCACAATCTGTCACCATAATGTTAGCTCATTTTTGTATATGTTTTAAACTAAAATTCTGGTCAGTTTGTGAGATTTGTGAAATTTTCAATTAACTCCCACCCCCTCATGCTCAACATGCTGTTATATCGAAGAATAATTCCACCTTATCTGTCTTGAGAGTAGATGTTACAAATTAAACTGGACCCGAATGCAATGTAGAAGCTATCACGTCTCTCGGTTTGATGACATTTACCATAATTGAATGATTAAAATGATTGGGTAACTGCAGTTGAACTGTAAGATACACTATATAAAGCACTTTCACGGTACTACAATATTCTCCTATAGCTAGGGATCACTACATTTTTTAAATTTAGATCAGAATAAAATAACTTTTGCTCTGCATGTAAAGGCAGCCACAATAAACAGGAAGCTGAGTGCGATGCATATGAGCGGACCTTAGGCTTAGGACAGGGGTACTGGAAGAGGTGGACTTTGCAGAAGTCATCAGCCACAGCCACCATCGTCTCACTGTGAGAGCGACACAGGGCATTGATGTCTGTGCCGTCAGATCCCTCCAACCACACACCTGGAACACCACAGCAACAGTCATCAGTCTGACTTGATACGATAATAGTTAACAGCCATGAAACTACAAAGATGTTGTATTTCTCACCCATGACATGGAAGCCCAGCACACAGGTATAGGAAGCCCATTCTCTGTCTTTGCTCTCAAATCGATTCCTCAGCAGTTTACACCCTGCTGCTATGTCCCCTGTCAAAATATATTGATCTTCATAGTCACAACAGTAGATTACCATGCTGTCTCAGGATTTAAGCACAAAAACATACTTTTCACTTACAGTAAAGGATCTCATAGTCGCCTGAATTAGACATGATGTATTTTCCATCTTTGGACCAATCCAGGTGAGTTATGAAGCTGGAGTGACCCTTATTAGACAGATAAGCAGAGGCAGTGTCACATTATGCTTTATGAACCATCTGTAAAATCAGTGTTGAAGAATAAGGCCACTGATATTACAGATTTTTCTTGTCAACAAATCCCAGACCCAAACCAACAGTGTGTTAGCGCACCTCTCAATACTTTGTGACTTCCCTGCACTGTCTGTGGTTCTCAGCACAAGGTGTGTGAGTGGGTAGAAATCAGAAATAAACTATGACAAACATCCGCAGCCCTGCACGTCATGTGTCGCAAACAGTTATGCAAATACCCAGTATGGAGTTGGAGTTTTTATGGAATATCAAATAAGCTCAGAACCCTTTATGCTAAAAAAGTGTCTGCTCTGTCAAAAATTAAGATCAGCAATTATACAAAAGACACATATGACAAATTTGGAAACTATGAAGTTTACAAGAAACCGGGTTGGCCAAGTATTAAGTAGTTAAGTAGTAAGTAAAGAAACCGTAGGAAGAAAAAAGGAGTAGCAATACTTGTACTGGAAATTTAATTTGAATTTGCTGAAAGAAGACAGGATAATGAAGGGAGGGTTAATTGTTTGGAGATAACAATCTACAGAGGAAAGAGCAACATTTGCAATGTAAACCAGGAGGATGCAGATTTGTTACCATATAGTTAAGATAATGGAAGTTACTGTAGATGGACACCTATTGGTCAGAGACGTTTATCAAATTGTAGCTGTGATGACTGGATAGAACGCCATTTTCTAGACAAGCCAATTAAAGTTCAAAGAATGGGGCCTAAGGAGGATAATTATTGCTAGAAGTGCTGAAAGGAATTAGGTACTTTTCTTCATTTATTGTGGGATTGTGTGTTTGTTTCACCTTTCTGGGAAAAGGTAGTCAAAGGTATTTCAGAGTGATTCCACAAACCACTGCCAGAATCTCACCAGCTGTGCTTATCAGGAGACAGGTGTCGCCTACCAACAGGTATACCTAAACAGCAATTTGGACTTGCTCTGGCAGGCTTTACTGATGCTTCAGGGATTGTTCTCCACCATTGGAAGAACCCAACAAAGCCCTTTTTGATGGCTAATATTACTGAGGGACATTTCATCTTTTGAATCATTAATCACAAGGACTTAGTCTTAGAAAGTCTGGTCTGTTTTTTTTATGTACATGAAGTAACAAAGGAATGAAAAGATAACTTCAGAAAGCACAGCATTTCACAAAACATTTCCATGTGCTCTTCCATCCTTTGAAACAAGGACACTGCTGACACAATAGAAACAGGAAATGCCATCTCACCAGGGGCTTGAGTTCTGGACCAATCATAAACAGAAGGCTTGTCTCTCCCTTTCCGCAATCTGAAATGACGGTTTACTTTCTGAAATGTTGTTGCGTTTTGACCTTCAGGGCTTCTGTACGGATCTGTGTGCTGTGTCATTTGTTCTTCAGCTACTTGCTGCAACGTGCAGTGAGGTATAAAGGCATGGCACAAAGGAAGAAGATTACATCAGGTTTGGATACAGATACGCAATCCTTGTTAGCACAATTAGTTCACCGTTGGTTTGGATCAACACATGGAATTTGATGAAAACGACAGAATATTACCAGAATTAAGCTTTAAATCTGGTGATATTCTTTACTTTGTTCAAACAGAAGAACTGGGTACTCAGAATGAGCAGTCATAGTCACCATGAACGAACACACACAGAACAAAAGACACATCCAGAGAGCCAGTCCGGATCAAGGGAATTTCCAAAGAACAAATGGGAACATTCAGACATGGATTTGATATTTAACTCACATTACATTTCCCAAAGCGGCTGTAGCGCCGGCCGCTCTCTGTCACATTGTAAATGTAGATGAAGTTGTCATGGGATCCAACAGCTAAAAAGCTGCCATCTGAAAAACATAAGAGAACATTCATATAGCTTAAGGGGATTTTCCACATCACTGCTATTAGGGAATTAACCCACTGGTCACCCAGAATACATGTGGTTTTATTTTATTTTATTCAGCAATGATCAGACGGCTGCCCAGATCAGTTATCTCGCTGGTTTTCAGGAGGCTTTAGTGTGCAGTAATACCTGCAATGTAGTGTATTTCTTTGTATGCTTTCTTTGTTTAGCTGACATGACATGTTTCCATTTTCCATATCACTCATCTGTCAGGATCTTGGGGGAGCTGGAGCCTATCCCAGCTGACTATGGGTGAGAGGCGGGGTACACCCTGGACTGGTCGCCAGTCAATCGCAGGGCCAGCACACAAAGACAGACAACCACACACTCACACCTAGGAGCAACGTAGAGTAGCCAATTAACCTAATGTGCATGTTTTTGGGACTGCGGGAGGAAGCCGGAGTACCCGGAGAAAACCCACGCAGGGACAGGGAGAACATGCAAACTCCACACAGAACAGTCCAGATCAGGGTCCGAACCTGGAACCCTCTTGCTGTGAGGCCACAGTGCTAACCACTAGAGAAACGAGAGTAACATATACAGTAAAAATTAACCTCAACTCAAGGCCAACAAACTGGTTCCAGAATAAGTAATTGTTTTCCTTTCTCAAAGTGCTTGCGCTTTGCACAGAGAAGCTCCTCATTAGCAAACCACAAAATGGTTACTGACGCAGTAAAGCCACACACTGACATCCCTTCAAGTTCTCACAGTTGACATCAAAGCCAGCTGAAACTTATGCCACCAGAATAAGAGACAATTGAATGCTGACAGTTGAAGCCTGACCTGGTGAGTATCTCATGACAGACAGCTGCTCATTCCCATCAGTGGACTCAGACACCACCTCTCTGGTCAACAGGTCGAAGACCATCCACCTGTTGGCGTTACATGGAGATTAGAGAGGTTCATCAGGACCAAAGCAGAGAGACAGCGACTCGTCAAAGCAGGAACAACAGGAAGCTGATTTGTCACAATAAAGTTCATTCAAGGTACAAGAGCTCCTGTTGTTTCAGTTTGTGTAACGGCTAAGATGATACACTTTCTCCTGTTAATGTAAATGACGTTTAATTCATTATATGAATAGATCAACAGTTTGGGAAGCATTCTTATTATATTATAAAAACAACCTTGTGTCTGCATTTTGAAACTGCACTAATCAATATTTCTATATAACTATGTATAATGTAAAAGTAGTGTCTGCAGTTCCTTTCAGCTCTGCAAAACTTTCCAGCATCTTTTATTTCAATGTTTCTTTTACTGTGGGCAGCTGCTTGCAGTGAAAAAGCTCTGATCAACCCACCACTTTAGACCTGTGCAGCACCAAACAGCAGACAGAAACAGTTTGGAGACTAGCTGGTGGACATAGCGGTGCATTTAGCAGCTAAAGATCCAGATATTTCTCCCACGAGTTAAAAGAGAGTGAATATTGGACACATGTTGTTCTGTATCTGCTGGACGTGTGAAGAGGTAGTTGTGATGGGGATAATGTGTCCAGTGTTGTGTTCACAGTGGCCAGTAAATATTAAACAGTACAGAGACTGGTTATAGAGAGAAATGTTTGTGTCAACCGCAGGAGTAACCTGCTGGAAATGCTTCCAGTCCTTATGTTAAGCTAAGCTAATCATGTCTTCCCTCCAGTTCTATGCTGAGCAAAGACATGAGGTTGCTATGTGTGTGCACGGCTCACTCAGCTTAAGAAAGTGAATGAGCGGATTTCCCAAAATGTTTAACAATTCCTTTAAAGTGGTTTAAATGTCCTTTAAAATTTCATACTGTGCATCGTCCTCTTCTGTAACTCTTCTCAGTTTACATGTTGCTTTAAGTGAAATAGAGCTGGAGGCTTGTATATTACCTTCCTGTGCTGAGGCCAACTGAAACCACTGATCCATTAGGGCAGAAATCAGCACACAAACCATACTCCTGTCAGAAACACACAGAACTAGTTAACAGAATGTGTGTCAGCATTGGAATGAACATCTACTGTATGTGTTTCATTCAAAAGATGAAAAATACTTTGAGCGTAAAAACAACCCACTTCCAAAAAAAAAAAAAAACAGGAAAAAAAGCTACATAAAACGTGACTAAACGTGCAATTATTTGCAATCCCAAGTCCATGTATCAATATCAGTGTTTCCCAAAGGTGCAATATGTAAGAACTGCAATGCTCAAAGTGTTCTCAGCGCTCAGTGTTATGTTTTATGGTTCCTACAAGTTCTTATTTATACTTGTGTTATTGATGATCAAGCCTCTTTATCTTGCTTTCAAAGTGCACCAAATTAAATTAAATTTTCTTCTCAATAGTCAAAGATCCACCCAACACAGTCTCATGGAATCCCGTGAGAGATACTGAATATCCTTTATACAATCACGTGTCTGACAAAGTGGGAAACCTCAGCCCATCCTTGTCTTTGCACTGTTTCCAAATGACAAGGATTAGTACACCGTGTTTCATTTATGTAACAGCATCCAAACTTTCATATAATCAGGGTTGAAAAGTCTGTACTTAACAAAGAAATTTTACCTCAAGGGTGATGCACCAATCCAGCTTGTGTTCCTCGGTGTTCCACAAAGACACCTGTCTGTCATGACCGCAAGTGAGGAAGATGTTTTGACAGGGATGTGTAGCCAGCCCCCACATCTCATCAACATGGCCCTGAGACACACACACACACACACACACACACAGGCAACACATCCACAGTGAAACAACAATATCAGTTTTCATGTTGTTCAGGAAACGAGGAAATGAACTCTTCGTGTGCTTTTGTAAATGTCCCAGTGCATCTCAAGTACACACTCAACAGGGCTCCGTTTCAGAAAGTACATTTAGTGAAAACTCAAAGTCTCTTAAGCCTGAGATGGGGGAAACTCTGGTTGTAGAAACCTAACTTAAACTCTGGGACAATTACTGTGGTGTAAAGCCAAGCTGCTGTCTGGCAGATTTTCTTCAACAAACTTTGAACTCCTCCCTTCCTGCTGAGCCTGAAGAAAGCTGAAGAAGCTTATGTGACACATCATTCTCATACAATTTATACACTATATGAACAAAACCTCTTTATTATTGAATTCAGCTGTGGTATGGGGCTGTTTGTCAGGGATTGGACTACAGACTCCTTCTTTCCAGTGAAGGGAAATCCTAATGCTTCAGCATACCAAGACATTTTGGACAATGTTATGCTTCCAACATGTTTGTTGAAGGCCCTTTTCAATTCCAGCATGACTGTGCCACAGTGCGCAAAGCAAAGCTCCATAAAGACATGGTTGGATGAGTTTGGTGTGGAAGAACTTGACTGGCCCACACAGAGCCCTGACCTCAACCCCATCCAACACCTTTGGGATGAACTGGAACAGAGATTGCGGTCCAACATCAGTGCTTACTGCATGAATGGACAAACCTTCCCACAGAAACACTCCAAAATCTTATTTAAAAGCCTTCCCAGAAGAGTGGAAGCTGTTATGGCTGCAAAGCTGTCTGTGTATGTAGAATGCAATATCATGAAAGTCCCTGTTGGTGCGATGGTCAGGTGTCCCAATACTTTTGTCTATATAGTGGTTCAGCTATGCAAAAGTTTGCATCTTCAGAAATATCAAAATCCTGCTTAAATGTTCCTTAAAGAATATAAAATTACCCATTTTTATGACCAATCTCTCAGTAATGTCAGGACAGAGACTGAAGACAATGTGGATTTATCAACCCGAATCAAATCTACAGGCTACCTTATCCTTCTTTATAAAAAGAATATTTTTTTATCTCACTGGTATAAGCCTCATTGTTTACTGTCCACTCTCTTTACAGCACATGAGAGCTGTATACTATGGCTAAAGAAAGAAAAACATCCTACTGGTGTTGCTTTACATTAAAAAGCATTCAACTGATCAACTGGTTTTGGTATTTTTTGTGATGAAGTCACAGGAAACTGAATGTTTGTGGTAGCGATGTCACTGCTGACTACCATCTCTCATTAAAATGCTTGATTATTGACTACTTTCTTAAAACAATGTTACTTTGTTTGGCTGCACTGTAAACTGATACACCTGTTACTCTTCTGTTGTATTTCTGAGAGAGTAGCTTCCTTTAAGTGGTACAATACATACAGTGCATGCAAAAGCATCTGGCCTACAGATACTAAGTCTCCATAATCTCGACAGTTCTCATTGCAAACTACATACCTGCACGATGGCCACAAATCCATCTGAGAAGGTGCCTCTAAGGATGGCATTCCGGGTTGTACCAACTAATAGTTCCTCCCCATCCACGTCGGCAATAGTACGAACTGCCCCATACTTTTCTGGAATCTGTAGAAATTATCACATTAATCAGCAAGCCTTTCCCTCATATTAGAATACAACTTCACAGAACTCTCGTCCTACAACATCACACACACACACAGACAGAGCTGTAGTTCACCTCACACTCTCTCTCAGGTGCCAGGTCAGCACTCCAGCGGATGATCTTACGGTCTTTCCCTCCTCCACTGAGCAGAGCGCCACCCTGCAAGGGGCAGAGGGTGAACACGCTGCCTTCATGGGCTCTGGTCTGTCGCATGATCTGGAAGGTCTCTGGGAAATGAAAGACAAATGAAACTGGAGTGTACGGAGACACGAGAGGCGAAAGTTTTGACATTCGGAAAAATGTGCTGGCAATTGAATTAAAAAAAGATCTTAAATATAGAGAATCAAAATAAATATTTCGCTCAATTGCCATTAAATCAAAATAATGTATACATTTAGACACAAATAATACGTATGTAAAAATATGTCCATAATATTGTTTGCTATTATGTTAATTATGTTTCTTTTCGTGGTTCTCAGTTCAACACAGAACATCTGAAACTGCAACTCAGAGTGACAGACTGACTGACATTTGACTCCAACTTGTCTCCACAGCTAAACTTCATGTAGAGATTTAATTACCGTAATTTCTGGACTATAAGCCGCTACGTTTTTCACACGCTTTGAACCCTGCAGCTTAAACAGTGATGCGGCTAATTTATGGATTTTGCCTCAAGACCTCAAGAGCGACAACTAAAGAGAGACTGACAACGTGGACACCTGTGGCTTAGTTTTTTGTTTTTTTTTTCTTGTTAAATTTAGTGGGTGCGGCGTATATTCAGGTGCACTCAATAGTCCGGAAATTACGGTAGATGTAGCGCATTTTGATCTACAGCACTGACCTTTGGCGCCTTTACCAAGGGTTTTGACATCTGCAGCTGATTTTCCCCAAGTCAGAATGTTTCCTTCAGAGTCTCCAGTCAGAACATCTCCAGTCAGACTGAACACAAAGCACTGGATGAACTTGGGCTTCTTGTATTTCTGAAAGAAAAAAAGGAAAGGGAGATTGTTTTAAGAGTAATAATTTAATCCATTTCAAGTACAGGTTTTAGAATAAATATTTGCTTTATTACACTAACAACACATTTCAATTGAATTTGAGGTGGAGTGCATTTTAAGTCATATACACCTTTTAGACTCGTATAACATTTGTATACTCTCTGTTTTTAGTTCTATTTATTTACACTGCATACTTCCCTTTTTGGCCTTAAACTGAGGAAGCCGCAAACTTCATTTTGCTGTACTTACTCATACAGACAATCAGGGAACTGAACTGAATTTACATATACAGAAAACTGAACAAAACATCATTTGCTGTCAGGATAAACTGACTTTATAAGAACCGCCTTACTCCAAAGATGCCTTGTTTCTTGGTGAACTGTCCTGTGCTGAGTGTCCAGAAGTAGACATGAGATTTGCCACAGGTGATGATGTTGGTGCTGTCACTAGGGTTAAACTCCACCGCAAACACGGCCTCGTTTGTACTCTAAAAACACAACAACACACACACACACACAAGCACCTACCGTTATTCAAGATTCAATGTATAGCAGCTTTTAAAAGTGCACTCCCTAATTTTGTTATGGTGTCTCAAATTTCCTCATAACTCTTTATTGGTGTTGTAAAATGAATGAATGCAATCATTGGCAAACAAAATGTGTTTTAGTGTGCAGTGGGTTCATCTGAGTTTATTCATTGAAAATAAATAAATAAATAAATAAGAACGCTGAGATTGAACCAAAACAGTAAAGCCCAAAAAACCAAACTAAAACAATGAGATAAAAGAGGCTAAAAAGCTGAGTTAAGTAACAATTCTTAGCCCAATCATCTCTATGATCAATGCCTTTCACATCATCATTTTTCATTATTATTTAATTATATCAATTCTTTTCTGTTGCATGTTTGCATGTTCTCCCTGTGCCTGTGTGGGTTTTCTCCAGGTACTCTGGCTTCCTCCCACAATCCCAAAAAACATGCACATTAGGTTAGGCTACATTTCCCCTGGATGTGAGCATGTGTGGTTGTATGTCTTTGTGTGTCAGTCCTGTGATTGACTGGCGACCAGTCCAGGGTGAACCCCACTTTCGCCCATAGTCAGCTGGGACCCCACGACCCTGATGGATAAGCGGTATAGAAAATGGATGGATGGACAATGTGTGATACAAAAGAGTTCACCTGTCATAATGAACCCATAAAGAAATATACGACTCTGCAGTTCCCCTAAGCTTAAGGGAACTTTCAGGATAAAATGACAGCCAAAGTTAGCCATTTGCTTGTTAATGCTGTAACATATTAGTTTTGAAGACATGACAGTGTGATAACACATTAGATCTTCTCTGTTTTGAGAATTTTAGAAAAGATCGGCAGCAGTTGAGCTTTCAGTTACATTTTTAGTTAAAAACTCTGTAATGTGTTATGTTTCTTGCCACCAAGCACTGACACACTAAATGTTAACACGGTCCCAGTGGCAGGTCTTTGGTGACCATGTCTACAGCAAGTACAGAAAGTCCTACACAAAAAGCCCCATTCATGGCTGTGCTGTAAAGTGGCATATGGACTATTCCACTGCTGTGGAGAGGGGAGGGGGGGTATAATTATCTTGTTCCTGTTGGATGAACTCGTATGTTTATATAGTGTGGGTAGGTGTTGACCTAAGCATTGAGCTGCCTTTCCATGCTGAACCATGTTTACTGGATGCTACATTACACAAAACTCCTTGCATTAAATTCTTGACACAAGCAGATATACATGTTTAAACACCTACCTATGCATTTCCACTGCAGCACCAGAGAACAAACACATACACACACAGCTGCACAAATTCACTGCATAAAATATTTACACTGTTACTATGACAGCCGTGCTGAAATTGCTCTCAGGGAAGTTGAAGCATTTTGGGATAAAAGCCTATAAAAGCACAGCAGATACACCATCGCCACCCCCTTAATCTCTGCAAACAGACCTTCTTTATGAAAAGCATCTACACATTGAGCGTGCAGTCATGCTGGGCATCTGGCTGCCTATCTGTCATTGTGTTCACATTACTGCAGCTTGGCTGATTCTCATGCTCTAACTGCAGCTGAAGGAAACGAAGCCCTGTAGTGGCTGAATTTCCTAAATGTCATATATCACAAAACCCCAACTGTAAAAACACACCATAAAGAGTCCAACATTTTTGGGAAAAAGGATGGTTTGTGGCTCAGATGTTGATATATTCTGTGTGTAGCATGAAGGAAACCTAAGTTACATTTTACCGCACATCCCTGTGTTCTAAAATGAGAAATTACGTATAGTTTGAGAGTCAGATCAGACATATTAGTTTAATGTCTGCGTGTCTAGTATGAGCATGTAGAAAAACCTGAATGTGAACTGTTTTTACCAGAATGGCAAAGCCATGACCTGCCCTACTCTGCTTCTGATTTGCTTACCCCATGTCAGGAATTAAAGTTTCTTTAGTTTGTTTACTGTTAGTTTATTTTGTCATCCCCCCGTGTCTGGTTTAGTTCTTCATTTCCTGTCTGTCTGTTTTCCCTCCGTTTCTGATTGTGTTCACCTGTCTAGTTCCCCCTGTGTTGATATACCTGTGTTCTCCTTGTGTGTTTTGTCAATTCATTGTGCTTCCCTGTGCTTTTGATTCCTGTGTTCCCTGAGTTGTGGTTTTGGATTGGATTTCTTTGTTTGGACTATATCCCCTGAACTCCCAGCAGCCTTTTGTTTGCACCTTGAGTTTCATTTTGAGGAAGTTCTTTTATTAAAGTCTCCTTGTTCACCTTATCCCTTGTGCTGGTGTCTGCATTTTGGGGTCCTCCATTTTGTAATTCCTAACACCCCAACTCTAACCAGTCTCATTCCCACCTACCCTGTCATTACAACTTCCAGGAAAAAAATAGAGGGTGAGGAAGGAAGTCAGTGAGCATGACTAAACGTAATGTGAACAAAGCTTAAAAACATAATCTTGTATGTGAACATTTCTGAGTCACATTAGGTAGATTTTTACTGGCAATCATTTATAAAGGGTTGAGTTGTCTTCATTACTATGCCTGTTAGCGTCATTGACACCTAAAATGTTCTTTACCTTGATCTCTGCATACTTGGTCCCCTTGTTGCAGTCCCACACTGACAGCATGTGTTCATTAGAGTCATCGATCACACACAGGAACGCTCCAGAATCCTGCAAACAATATCAATTCAGGTTGAAAAAATGGTAAATTCCGTATTATTATTGTATTGTTATATTTAGTTCCCCAACAGTCATGTGACAGTCATTACTCTGCTGCTCTCACTTTCCCCCTTTGACACAAATACTGTTGTCAACTCACAATTTTTTTCTGATCTCTTCCACTTTACCAGTTTTTGTCTATGTTAGTCAGTGAAACTCAACATGCAGATTTCATTCAGATTTTTCACAATAAATGGCTTCCTGTGAGGTTTTTCAAAGTGAAACACCTATACAAGAACTGTGTAGTTTTATGACCGACTGGCAGTGACTAAAGATAACAATAAAATGAAAAACAATATTTCAATGGAACAGAGAAAGTGACAGCAGCAGAAAGCTGAATATAATATATAATATAATATATGATTGTTTAGAGCTGTGGAAACGCAAGCCAAACAAAATTCATCAGGACAGGACATTATGTATATATGTATATTATGTAATATGTTATATTGCAAACAACTCACAGCAAAGGAAAACGCAACTGATCCCACTCCCCTCTGAAAGGTTCCTAAGCCGATATGCTGCAAGGTGACCAGAGTGGTGGAGTCCCAGATATGGACACAAGGCTGCAGGGGCTAACAGACACACACACACACACACAGTCTTGACTTAGATTCATTTCCAGGATGCTTAACCACCACCTAACCATCACAATAAACGTCACTTGCCTCATGCTAAGCCTTACCTTAACCTAACCCTGAACTCAATGTAACCTTAAAGCAAATCATGCAAAGCAAAATTTAATGATTTATGTTGTGGGGGCTTGTATTTTGTCCCCATAAGTAAGGCGAGTCCTCACAGTGTGACTGTGTAAACTGATTTTTGTCCCCACAACTATAGGATATGCGTCCACACACCCTCACACATACATTAATTGCATTTCTCTCCAACAGATAGGTGACAATTATTATACCTACTAATACCTGTCATTAGCCCAAATTCAAAACCTTTTTAAGATCTTTGAGTGACTGGTTAAACATATTATAAGTAAAATGGAGCAAATTACTGTAAAGCCTAGGGTCAACAGTAGAGGTGTATAAACTGATTTTCACAGGGAACTGATTACTCAGTATGTGCATTAATGATGCAATGCACAAATGTACAGAAATACAATATAAAGCATTTCAAGGTATACAAGCAGAAGTATTTAGAGGATCAACATGCATTTGACTGGTAACACAGCAGCAATCACCTTGCCATCTTTATCCACCCCTGCTGTTTGGCCAGATGCCACTCGCACCTTGTCAGGATGGACCGTAAGACTGCACGGAGAACAAAAATTATTCAACTAATAACAAGAAGGGGCTATACCAAGCAGCAACCTCCAGGGCTGAAAAATAAATCTGACAGAGAAGCGCTAAAAACTGCAGTTACTGAAATGGCCACTTTCAAGTCAATGTCCATTGATGTCATGTTAAAATGACCAGCTTTAAAGCAGAAATAAACATGTTTGCAGCCAGATACAAAAAAGTATTTTTTGCTCTTCATGACAAAGTAATGGGAAGTGCGGTATGTTTGTATAAAACTCAGTACTTTGAATTATACATTGAACACATTGAACTTGGCGCTTCACCCATGTTTGTAGAGTTTTTCATGCAAATACCAAACAAAAAAGCATGACTTGCTGTGTGGTTAATTGTACTATAAGACCATATGAGTAGTGTAACCTACTCATATGGTGTGTGTAACCTACATAGTGAAACCTATGGGTGATGACATGGAGATTATGTCACTGTCCTATACAACTGGTTTTCAAAGCAGTGTCAGGGGAATCATTTATTTTCCCTTTAATTAAATCCAAAAGTAACACAATGACAGAATGCATGACTATTTTGGACATGGGTTTTCCTACACTTAATGAATTACACTTTAATAAAGCACCTAAAAGCTTATTAAATGGGGGCCTGTGATCTAATTTGCAGTATGTACCGTACACATAAGTATGTATATATATATATACATATATATACTTTGTAGGTATAATCATAGTTATATAGATATTTGACTGATCCAAAAAGGACTGTTCATTCAGCTTAGCCTTATCAGACTGTGGTGCGCTAATGATGGCTGTTTTGTTGTATTTGAATGAGTGTGGTATTTAAATGAGTTGTGTATTTATGTATTTGTTCGACTTTTAAAAGCTAGGAGCGCTTGCTGAACATGGCGGATTCACACACGCATATCTCCCTGATGGGGTTATGTGGCAGTCATGTGCTTCAGGCTTTGGAAAAAGGCCTAAAGGGAAAAGGTGGGATTTTTCAGTTTTTGTTGGATACTTTCACAATCTAGCTTGCTCTTGCTGGTTATTTTGTGCTGAAGTATGTCACCAAAAAAAATAAAGGGATATTAGAGCTTAAAAATCATAGACTGCACTGTAGTAACAGCTTATTTGAAGCTTGATCCAAACCCCAGAAATAACAGCAAGTTCCCCATTATTTCAGGAATATACATATTTGGTCTCTGTATATCAGTGGAGGTAAAGTAATAAATCTGTTATTTTACACAAACCCCTCTTTATAATACTGGCATGGTTTCCAAGCCAGAAATTGGATCCAACTTCCCTGTGTTGCTCTTGCTTCTGGGCATCCAAAAGAAAAACCATATATTATGTGCACTAGTAAAATTTAGCATCATGTCTTGACTGTCAGCTAACCCCCAAAAAGAAGCCTCATTATTTGGCCATTTGGATATCTGTACTCAGCTGAGGCCTTGCACAGTGCATGATGCCAGATACACTATATAGACAAAAGTAAATGGGCACTCCTCTTTTTTATTGAATTCAGATGTTGTTCAGATGCTGTTTTTCAGGGGTTGGGCTTGGCCCCTTATTTCCAGTGAAGGGAAACGCTTGGATGAGTTTGGTATGGAAGAACTTGGCTGGCCCACACAGAGTCTTGACCTCAATCAAATCCGACACCTTTGAGATGGAAATGGAACAAAAGTTGTGAGCCAGGCCTTTTCGTTCATCAGTGCCTGACCTCGCAAATGCTCTACGGCATGAATGGGCGAAAACTGTAAGCTGCATCAAGCAGTAGGAAAGTCCCCTTCCTTTGAACCCTAATATTATCTTGGCAGTCGAATAAGCCATCAAATCACAGATATTCTTTGAGCTGAATGGTATTTTCTACAGTTTTGTGGTTTAAGTGGTTTAGGGGCATGTGGTAACATGCCAGTGTGCTGATCATTCCCTCAAATCTGTATAACACAGTAATTACTGCACCCTCCTCCAACAGTGATATGAAGACCTGGGTTTAGATGAGAACTGGGGTAAGTAGAAAATAACTCATGCTGGACTTCATAATGTTTTGACAAGTTCTAATGAGCTGCAATAGATTAAATATGTTTTGAATGGAGTTAAGTTAGATTACAAGTTTTGGACCTCAGAACTCAAGATGATTTTTGCTGAGTTAGGCTACTCAGAAATGTTCTCAATATGCATGTTAGTGGTAACACATGCTCAAGGACTTGTTATTATAAAAGATTAAAATCTTTGCCTGTATATTCACTGGTTTTCAACACACCACCAATATCAGTAAATGGATGTAGAGATGAGTGTTTACATGGAATACATGGATCATGTGTTGCAAAACAGGTGTAGTTTCTAATTCATAATGATTGAGATTTCACCATTATGCTCCATTGTTACCACTGTGCTTGGGATGATATAAACATGAAGTAATTTGACATGCAGTCAGTAAGTTAGCTGTGAGCACATCCAAGCTCTGTTTTCTAAACTTGCTCAGCCTAAAGACTAGAAGCAATAGTTTTTACTCAATTTGTTTGTTGAAATCAGTTTCTCCTGTGTCCAGTCTTTAGGCTTGGCTATATTAAACACCAAACAAATTCTCCTTGTCTCTTTCTCAGGAATGAAGTGGGTTCTATACATATCATCTAAACCATAGATGCAGTTTGTAGGAGTTGTCTTCCACTGACCAGCGGACGCAATCTGTGTGTTTGCGATAGTGCCGTTGTGTGCGGTTGTTGATGTGGTAAAGCACAACAACACAGGCAATGAAGTACACTGCTTCGCCCGTTGGAAGGAAGTATAGGTTGGCCCGGCAGTCCCGTCCTCTGTAACCATAGCTGCAATGACAGGGTCAAGGTGACATTCATACTACTCACCGTTTGTTTCATTATCAAATAATCTGTATGTGAAATTTGAGTTTATATGAATTTCACTGACATAGAACTGAGGGGCATTAACTGCCCCTCAAAACTTAGAGCCCTCACAATTTCACAGACAACAATTAGTCCATGGTGGATGCTGCTTTTAGATGCACTAAATTATTTGAGATACTTTCCAATAAGGCAGTGTGGCTTGATTCCAATAAGTGACCACACAAATCAGCATTGTTAGAATGTAGCATAATGGTCATAAATATGGACAAGAGATTGAACACTGCTGTGGCACTCTGGAAGGATACACCCAGTCCAGCTCCAGTCTCTCAGAGGGAGGCTCCATCTTCAGGTCTTCATAGTTCTGAATGTTTGAGGGGATGTACATGGTTATGGGCCGACCTCGAATAAACATTTTGATTGACTGTCCTGAAAGACAAACACAGAAGAGGACAAGTATTATAGTGGTAACACAGAGAGGCAAACACAGATTTATAACAGTGCACAAAAATGCACTGTTATACCATTTCCTTTCACTGCTCTCTGGCTGTTTTTGGCTGCAGCCGCTGCTGTACATAACGCTCTAAAAAGTATACTGGATGGCAATAAAGTCTGTTTTATTCCAACTTATGCCCCACAGAAGCCAAAAAGATAGGTTGTTGCAGGTTTAAAGATTCCATACGAGTATCTGCGTAGTACAACATTGCTATCATTAGGATGCATTATCAACCTCTCCAATATTTGTTGAGTTTATTTCAGTACGGACCTACACTGCCATCATAAGAACCACACAACAAGCTTGACTAAACACCAGTGTTGTAGAATTAACTGATAATTAAGAAGCAGCAGAGCATAAACATAACAACAGGTGTACCTTGGCCATAGGTTCCTCTTCTGGACCCGGGGGATCCTGCGCAAAAATGAAAGCACAAGGTTAGCCAGACAAATAAACAAGATCCTCTAAATTTCACAATGATTCCAGTCACAGATGACCTAAATTCGACTTCAGAAATCTGGCTTTGCTATGTTCGCAATTGTTCTGTTCTGTTTGTGAGACTGGAGGGTGAAAGCAAGCAATAAAGTTGAGCAGACTGAAACCTGACTGCCCAAACTAAGGATTAGAAAATATCTGACCATGAAACAGTACTGTCTGGTGTAAGGCCAGGGAGTTAGAATGAGAAGACTTACCAAGACATGAACTTCATCCTAGCAATAACAAAACTCATGGAATAGTGACAACACTGGTCAACTGCCTGACAGTTTATATGAGAGTAAGGACGGAGAGTAAGCATCATATGAAACTGAGTCCCTATCCCTGGGAATATTATCAGATGAGGTAGAAAAGCTCCCAGGTAAAAATGAGAAACAAAGAATCTAATTTTATTTCTGAAATTTATTTGAATACTCAGATAAATGAAATGGAAAGTAAATGAATAAATAAAAAAGGCAGTGGGGCTGTTCAGCGTAGGGTATCACTTGCACTACTACTTTACTAGCACCAACACAATACCTGAGCTTCTGTGCGGATACCCAAAGGAAATGTTTATGTCACACCTTGAAGAATAACAAAACCCTCTTTTGTTATGTTAAATGAAATCATCATCATTAATGTTAAATCCTTTTTGAAGTCACAAAGAAATTTTTGGTCATATTGATGAGCTGTTACCTTCACTGGTCGATAGCCAAGGCTAACAGAGATGCTATGACAACAGAGACAACAGATAGACAACATAAATTTGTCTATTTTTGTCATAGACAAACAGAACTTTGTCTATTTCTCAGCATGTCCTGCGGTGTTCCTACATTGCAGATTGCCATCGTTTCATGGGTCACTCTTTCACGGGTCCAGAAAATCGCAATGAGCAGACTCACAACCATGGGTGGCAACTTAAAGCGTCACAGTGTAACATAAAGAGAGTTAAGATCACATATTGGGCTTGACAAGGAAGCAAAGTCAGTCATCTAGCTGATTAACAGCAGGTGAAGCTGTTAGAAACGTAGTGATGACGGAAGTGGTACACTGCCATACCACCAGACTGCAAAGAAGCCTCCTTCCTCAGACTGTGAAACTCCTCATCTCAACCTGCCCACTCTGCCATAAATAATAGTTTTTTGTTAGTGTGTAACATAATGGAACTACAGCTTGTAGAACAATAAACAAACCTTGAGCCAACCTCCAGAGCCTACCCACAAACAAGAGTACATTCAGAACCACAAATTCACGTACCCAGGACAAGAGCAACATAAGGTTTATAGAGTTTAAACTACCAACAATCTGACCAAATAAATGTCAAAACCTACACTCAACAATTATATATTGATTTCCTTGTGACGGGCATTAATTTAATTTAATGTAATGCTATTTACCTTTTGACAGAAACAACTAACCTATTCTTCCTCTTATAAAGTGGTTAGCGCTGTCACCTCACAGCAAGAGGGTTCCAGGTTCGAATCCCAGTGGGTCATGACTTCTGTAGACATTGCTGAGGGGGTTTTCGTGGATTTTTTTAAACTTTCAGTTCCCCTAGTTCGACATATATAAAGACGCACAGTGTGCCTCCATTAGGGATCTTCCTAATGACTAATCAACTGCTGCAGGAGGGGGCAACAACACGCCAACAGCCATTGAGCCCAATGAAAAGGACAACAAAAATAAGGACCACTCAATTTTTTAATTCTTAAGGTCATCGTAGTCCACAAAAGTGGCTAGTGGCCAGTAGAATTCTTCTTATGCTTTACTTCCGCAATGTGAGTAAGTGAAAGAGTGTCTTCAAACACTCATAAAAGCTCACTAACCACAGATGTGGTTGGTTGGGAAATGCACTCATTTCTGCACAAATAACTGTGTGTGAACCAGTGTGAAGTTGACTGGGCACTGGTATAGAAGTATAGTTCAACTCTGGTCTTGCCAACACTAGTCAGGATGGATGAAAACATGTGTAAAGTCCACGATTATGACAAAATAACGTGATAACCATCAGCAACATCTCTTCCAAATCCATGCAGCAAGTATATGTTTGTTCCTCTAAGGATTACTGGGGATAAAAATCTTGGCTGTTCTGTTTTTGGACTGCACTCCAGATAAAAGTTCACCTGTCAATCAAAGGGCTTTGTTTCCATGCAAAAAGTGCAGAATGTCCTGTGATGCCTGGCTTTACACACAGGCAGCACCCTGAGGATGAACTGAACATTTTTACCTCTATAGGATGAAACAAAAGTGTTTCAGGACACATAACACAAGTTCAAACAATTTCCAACAGGAGCCTATGCCAACACAAGAGTATGTGCAGAGGGGCGTCTTCGTCCCCTCCATGTCTAGGAAATCTCTGTTGTTTTTGCACTGAGTGACCTTATCAGCTACAGAGGAAGCAAGTTTAGTTTGTGGGACCCTCTGCTGCATTTAGCCACCCATTCTGATCAACAGCGATGGAAGATGAGAGCAGCTTTACAGTTGACAGTTTACTGTGTTCATACTTTCATTACAGCATGTATACCCTCATTATGTTGTTAAGTATTACATTATTTGTATTAGTGACTAACTGCATAACATATATGAATGAATAACTGGGACATCAAAAGTAAAGGACGTAACATATCAAACTGAATAAGTCTTCACTTACAAAACAAGACAGAAAAGCTTAAAGACACATCACCTGCACTGGCAATCAGTTCCTTGGCCCGACTGTGGAGACAGAAAACAACAGATTGTGTGAGACAGATATGAGACCATTTCATAAAAGTTATTAGCTTTTATCCGTCAGTCCCTCACTTCAGAATCACATACTGTGTTATTGTAAGGTTTTCACGGGAATGGAATTTTATTGTTATTCATAGGGACTATCAGTGTTCCAGCAAGTGTCTCTTTGATGACATATGCAAGGCTGCAGAAGCCATAGGAAAATATGAGCACTGAGACTATGGGGTGACAGCTGTGAGTGATGGCAGCATGGCTTACTTCTCCAGACTGGGGGAGCGGGTGAGGAGGTTGGCTGAGGACGCCGCCTTCTTGTCCAAACGTTTCCTCTGCCTCTCCGGGTTCCCCAGTTTTTCACTGTTCCTACGAACCCTGGAACACCAGAGGACAGAAATCAGATTCAGTTTCCAGGAGGACACACTCACTCCAATGCTTAATGCATGCAAAATATCCATTAACCACCACTGTGACTACATCCATCTACACACAGAAACATGCGTGTTTGTCTTGCAATGTGTGGAATCTTTTATTGAACTTAATCACAACCTTCCTATCGAATCTGATTTAATACAACTTGGGTCTTATCTTTTAGTTTTGCCCATTATGACCCTGTGTAATAAAATAATAACATTGTATTCACCAAAATAACAGACCTTACCCTTGCTGCCCCCATAATTTACTGCTGCTATGCCAGTCATGCTTTCCAATGTAGTATTGCACATAGGAAGTTTAAAATGATGATGGTGGCAAGCAGCTTCTTATTTCTAGCTGACAAGTGTCCCTGGCACATTTGATTAGCTATAACTAGCTAGCTAATCAACATTATATTTGTGGGTTAGCTAAGCTATGACAAAAAATGAACGTCTTCACCAGCTCATGATCCACGTAGAAGACATTCAATTAAAAGAGTAGCATTGTTGTAGTGGGTACAGCTAGTAAGGCCTAGTACAATAGCCCTAGTATCAATAGCATACTATTATAAGACAATGTATATAACTGCAGTTAAGAACAGGGATGCCCAAACTTTGTCCCTGAAAATGAATGGTAAGTCACTGGCCAAAAGTGAACACCTATTGTGTAGCATTGTTACGATGCAAAATAGTCCTAGGTTCCCTTAATAGACTGAAATAATTGTTGAAATAATTCATTATTAGGGATCCTACATATTTAAAGTGCATTTTACCTTACAAAAAGTAAAACTGCAATTTATATTATGATTTAAATTAAGTTTGTTGTTTTGTTTTTTTTTTCATTATAAATATCTGGTGAGCCAATCAAACTTTAGGGCAGGCCAACTTTGGCCCAGCGGCCCCACTTTGGGCAGCTGACAAATAGGTTAGATTTATGTTTTATTGTATTTTCAATCAATATGTTTTGTAAGGACAAATGGTAGAGAACATGTCAGGCAACATGTCTGTCCCAAATCCATGACAGAGCAGGACAGGGCTGCTACCATTACTTCAAACTCTGACACAAGACCACCAACACTGGCTCCCACACAAAGGATGTTCCAGTCCTGAACTCTGAAAGTTGTAGTTAGCTAATGATATGCTAACTCTTGGTCTTGAAGCTAGGCTACCACTGTAGGTAGCCAGGCAGTTGTTGCCAACTTACTTTAACCACAAAACACACACAAGTAAAACTTGGGCAGGAAATGCACATGAAAATCGTGATTTATAAGTAACAGTTTGGGTGTATTTTTTACTTGTGTCATCTTTGCCGTCCTCCAAACAAGTTTGGCTAATGAGGGTGTGTGTGCAACCTGCCTGATCACATTTTCTTGACTTCTTTTTGGCAATGTCATTTTCTTGCCAAATCTCAGGAATGAAATGAGTTCATTGTAAATATTACTGATAATGGACTAAACCACAAAGATTAGAACCAAATTGTAATAAACTGGTATTACTCTTAAGAACCTGGCCTAAAACTAACTAAAATCTAAATTCTAAATTGACAACTTGTACAGGAGAGAATTGGTGAAAATAACCTAATTTCTAACGGCAGTGCTCATACTAAGGGTTGTAAACTATAATTAAACTCTTACCATCTCTGAGGATCCATCCTGTTTCCTAGTGACAGCATCACCAGAGGAAGTGTTAAAAAGCTGTTATGTCTATCTATGTCACTGGCCTAAGATCTAGGAAGTGAAACTCATCTCAAAACCTTACCCTGCTCCAAAATCTCTGTACTACTATTATTTAAAGTGTTGAGTGTAGAAGTGTAGAGGGGTGAGCAGGCAGACAGGCACAACTATACCAGTACCTCAGTACCCTTTTGACAGATTTGAGCTGAGGGACTAGAGCTCACCAATGAAGCCATCTCACTAGTCACAACGAGGAAGTAGTACAAAAGAACACATTACATGCACATACACCAGGAAATAGAAAGAGCACCAGCCTGGCACCATGCTTCCTAATCATCACTTGAAAAGTAATCATTTGAGTCCACAGCAGAGACAAATCACATCATGCAAGAGATCCTTGATTTGTTTATGGAAGTGAATGTTAAAGGATGAGTAGAACAGCACAGAAAGTAAAGATTTAAGACAATTTGTGTGTTTCTGCAAAACCCAGCTGTACGGCAGATAATGGTACTGTGTCAACTCCGCACATCTGCATCATCTTACAGAACCATCGTCTTTAATGTGGCTACAGTGAAGTTTAAACAGAGGGCCACTATGTAGCTTTTTTTTGATGGATATTAATTCTGATGTATGCTGTTTGGACAGATCTCAAAAGATTGTCTGTCCTTATGTCTGTACAGTCTTGCCAAATCCCTGACCTCTCTTATTCTCTCCAAGTGTATATGTACTGTAACCTTAACCCTGCTCAGAGCCCTTTTTGTGCATTATGCTGGGTTCACTTGCCCTCACATCACATTTTCCACTGGGCTTAAATCTCTGTGCCATGAAGCTAATCTTGTCACTCAGAGTGGATGAGTGCTGCCATTATGTTCCACTACAGCTTTATGTTTCCTTGCCTCCTGCTCAAACACAGCAAGACGAAAGCACATGGTGCCTGCAGCGAACATGATGACACAACATTTCACCCCCTCAGGTTTCCTGCTGTAACACTGCATAATCACATGTTGGCAACCTGAGGTTAATTGTTTCACAAGGGGACTTGGGGCACAACTGGAGTTCGCAGTCACACAATTTAGAATCAAGAAGATTTTGATTTGTCTATTAAAGCCATGCAGTGATTTGCAGTAGAGAAAGTGATTATGATGGCAGCGCTGGCGAAGTGGAGGATGGCGGGATAACGCACAGCGGTTTATTCTCTCCTTCCTGGATAGGGGACAAGGTTCCAGAGCGGGTGTTGAGGTTCTGGTCTGAGGTTCGGACTACGGCTGAGCCAGAGCCTGGCTCCTCTGGAGAGCAGCTTCCATCGTGGAAGTCCTCTTTCTGAAGGCCTCTGATGGTGGTGGGCTGAATGGGCTCCTCCACTGATGACATCCAACTCAGCTCCTTTTCCTGCTCCCCTCCTCCTTCTTCATCTTCATCCTGCTCCTCGTCTTCCTCTTCCAAGCCAGGGATGCGGTGAAGCTTAGCACGTGTCCCCTCAACCATGGGCTCCGCTGGAGGAAGGGCATCCTCTAGTTGAAGGCTCTGGACCCTCCTGGGAGGAGGGATACTGTCCTGCCCTGGAATGGTGGGCTCTGTCTGGGTTGACCTGTCCATTGTTGCTGGTCTGGGACCTGGCTTCATAGACACTGAGGTTCCTATGTGGCCATTCACATTGGTCACAATGCTGTCTGACAGTTGGCTAGAGATAGTTAAAAGGTTGAGGTCAACACAGAAAAGTCATACAGGCAAATTACACATACATCATACAAACACAACCAGGATTCCGAACAGACTAGCATGACTCTGATGCAGCAAGCAATACGATTATATGTTCAGTGAAATAAAGCGATGATGACCCCTCATCATCCCTCTTGTCCTTTTGAGGCCTCTGTGTGTAGGTCCAGTACCTGGCAGCAGGGTGGCGGATTCCATCGCTGGCTGAGCTCGTGGACAGTTTTCTGCTGCTGGTGCAATCATCTGAGGAACACACTTGGTTCAGCACTCGTGCAGCACCTGGGTTCACTGAGTGGGGTTGAAGATGATTATTAGTTATTTCGATGTGAGACTGCACTGTATGTTTAGTAATTTTTCAGGGCAGGATATCAGTTACAATGTTTTGTTCAGTAGACCTGAACCACTGACAGTATGAAGAGAGACAATGCATCTCCACTTCTTTCTACTGTACAAAATTGAAGCCAAAACAAGGATACAAGTGCTGCCATCTTGTTCTGATGATGTCATTTGGAGTGAGAGTCTGAACTGGGTAGTGAAGCCACTATATTTCTGCCCATACACCCACCAGACCCAATCACGAGCAGCATTCAGCGGTTAATCATGACATTTTGCCCCCTTTTTTGGAGAATCAAATATCTAAATAAAAACAAACTTATCAGAAAAAATGAACACTTGAACATATCATTAGCATGATAAGAGCTTTGTCAAATGATAGAACTAATCACTAGGAAAAAATTCATTTGACATGTACTTTGAGTTTATGGCTCATGTCCCATCTGCTAAAATGGAGGGGAAGGGGCTTATGAACTATACTGCAGCCAGTCACTAGGCAGCAATTGAGGGTTTTTTTAGCTTTACATTTGAGGAGCTCTTATGATGTCCATCTTAATTTTATATTCAGTGACTTGAACCTAATGAGACATGGCGGGTTGGCAGGTTGACAACATATAGGCCTCCTGTAATTGTAGAAATTTGAACCATCACAGATTTACCATATAGTATCCACGCAACTGTCTTTGCATACCACCATGAAAACAACAATGCAATGTTATACCATTCAGTGTACTATAAGGCTGTAGAGTAGGTCATATTGAAGACGACTCACCTGCAATGAGCTGCTGTTTCAATAATGGTAAGAGCTGATCATGGAGGCGGATCCGATGCAAGGCATCAGCCAGTGAGGATTTCAGCAGCGTGATCTCATCCTCCTGTGCCTGCAGACGCACCTCCATCATAGAAGTTCGATCTGGGAACTCTGCACTGCCGTCTGCCGACACGTCATCTACAAAGGGACCAGAAGTAGAGTAGAATAAACATGACTCAGAAAAGCACAGCTTATTGTGAAAAGCCTGGCTTGAATGAGCCATACAAACTAACCAGGATTAATCTGTTTCATCATATTAATTTAAGCCTTTCTATAATATCTGATCATTTATAAATTTATACATTTATAAATGTACTGTATGTAAAGCCCTTTGAGACAAACTGCTTGTAAATAAAGCTGTCTTGTCTTGTCTTGTCCTAAAGCATAAATTCACAAAAAAGAAAACTGTAAAGACAAAACTGCATTGTTTTCAACCTCAGAACAACAGATATCAAACATGAAATATGATGAATAAAACATTCATGCAAAAAAAAATCACCACCATAAGACAATTATTGTTACAGCTTTGTTTTCCGTTTTGAAAGGTTTTAAAAAGTAAAGAAACACACAGAAATAAATAAAGCAAAAATATCTATGCTATATATTTTCACTGTAGATAAGACTGATGCAGGTCTAAGCTCTAAAAGTTGGGAAAGACTCCTAATTTAAGTCATATTGAACTGAACTGGAAATGTGCAGCACCCTGACTTTGACTAAAGTACTTACTAAATTAGTACAGCTGGGGAGGAGTTTGGAAAAAAACACCAGCTTATTAAAATGTCCTCAGACACAAGAGCCAATGAAGAAGTTAGTAAACAACACAGTAAAGTCAGCGGACATTTGCACCAAATTTGAAGAAATTCACGCCAGATGCTGAGATATCGTGTTCACAAGGATGAGACAAAAAGACTTACGGACAGAGCTGTTGCTGGTATGGACGCATAAAAACAAAAACTTGTATTCAGTTCATACAGAAAACAATACAGCCCCAGCTGTTTTTTTTAACATGTTAAATTGGAACATGACAGTCTTAGTATATTTCTTTGTTTTTCTCTCTGGATGAGTATGAAATAAACGAATTTTAGCTGGCAAAAAAAAAAAAAAACCCAAACCTAATAAACTATTTCCAACACTCACTGTATTTTTTGGCCATACTGGAAGCCAAATAATTTGTGTCAGTATAAGTGGAAACACAATTACATTGCATTTTTTTCCCAATCTTTTGAAGGAGCAAAATTCACTTGACATGTGGTTGGAAACAGAAAAGGAAACAGAAACTCAATAAAAATTCTGTAATAGATGACTAAAACTAAAACAAAAATGTTCTGGTTCATTAAGTCATCCTGATGTCATTCCTCTGTGTGTGTGTGTGTGTGTGTGTGCGTGTGTGTGTGTGTGGGGCTTGACTATTTCAAATGGCTCTTTGAATGTCAAGAATTGGTTTTACGGTCAAGGTCAAAATGTGTATGTTTTCTGGTATGCTCTCCATTTGGAGAGGAGATTACAGATGTTTAGAGCACTGTCTTCAAACAGAGCGGAGTCCATTGCCCCTCAAAGACCCTATTGTGTGTTGAGCAGAGCTACAGTTGTGTGTGTGTGTGTGTGAGTGCACATGAAAGTCAATCTGGTTCCGGTCCAAGCAGAGCGTCTAAGTATTTGGAATGTGTCACTCTGCTCTTGTGTGACAGGCTGGAACAAAGCAGCGCATAGCAAGCATGAGGAAGATATTTCCTGCTGATGGTTTTCATGAATACTCAGCCACTCAACCTTCACTCAGCCATTTTAAATGTTATTTTTGCACTGTCGTGCGACAAGTCAAGTGATAACTGACCAAAAGGTTCTGAGGAGATGGTCTACTTACTTAGTAGTAAGTCCTCAGTCTCCACTCCACAATCAGGAATTACACAGTGCCAGTAACGGTTCTTTCATTTGTTCCAGACAAAGGGAAAAAAAAATCAGTGACTTTTTACAAACAAACCAAGACTTGACAGGTCACTTGTCGACTGGACAGTTTTGGTGACTGTCATCCTGCATCATTAGAATCCACTGGCTGGGAATCTAATGTCAGTCCAGGCCAATCATTTACTCCATTCAATTTCCTGCCGGGATCAATAAAGTTCTTATCTTATCTTACAGCACATCACATTCTGTTGCAATACTAATTCTGCTTACTATCTTTTAGTTTTAAAAAAATATCCAGAATAGTTAATAACAGCCAAGTGTCTTCACGTTCAAAAGCTAGTCAACTGCACTTTCATAATTAAATATTCATATAAATCAGTTTTGTGCGCTTTTGGAGTGTTTTGCACCCGGTATTTCCTCCTGACAAAACACAGCATACAGCTCTTTATTTTACAGATCATTGCCAACTCATCTCCTACATCACATGGTTAAGGTTAGAATCAACTCGTGTAAAGGAAGTTTTGACATGACATGCTGAGGGCAGCTCTGCTACTCTGTTTTTTCTTTTATAAACACCAACCACCTCCCTTGCTCATAGAGATATCTGTAATTTTATAGCATTTAGCCGCACTTTGCCTTTACTATGGATGTGTAACCAGTCATATAACGCCATGACCACAGACCGGTGACTACAGGTCTTTTCTCACATGAACTCTGAACAATATGACTCCGGAGTATCTGGTGAGACTTCACACATGCAGCACAGAATGGGGACCATCCATCTGTGCGTACTGGAAATATAAATATTGCAGTTCATGTGTGAGCAAGAAGCAGCTGCGTCAAAGCGAAAGTAGCATTCTGAGTTATTCTAAACATCAGGTGCAGATGTTTTTTCTCCACTGACGAATCAACTGGTTAAAAAGACTTTCAGTCGACCAAGATTTTCTTTGGGTAATTTCAGCCCAACGAGCAATTCTTGCTAAAGACTAACTTTCCCATTATCTTTACATTTCTTTATCTACATTTTAATGTCCCTACCAAGAACAAAAATGGCAAAATTTCTAGGTAAAGCATAGGATGATGTTCTTATATTAAACTGAATCTACGATAAATTCTCAAATCATGTTCAGGGCCTTATCGCCTCCGCAGCAGAGAGAAACAGGCCTTTATTAGAAACAAGTCTCTATTTCTATTATTCCCTGCTTTCTTTAAGTATTAATTTATAATCTCTGTCAGAAGCCATCTACTCTGTGCTCTGGCTCATTTTAATTTTCTTTTAATTGTTAATGCAAACTCAAACTCACAGAATCTTGCTCAATCTGGCAAGACAGCCTTAGATCGTACAGGAAGGCCCTACGGACTTCCAGAGCAGCCTATTACTCAAAATTAAATTAACTGAGGAAAACAAGAATAACCCCAGGTTTATGTTCAGCACTGTAGCCAGGCTGACAGAGAGCCATGGTGCTATTGTGCCTTGTATCCCTGTAACCCTCAGGAGCAACGACTTTATGACTTTATTAGACATGATCAATCTGTCCCTAATAACAGACTATGTACCCCAGTCCTTTAAAGTAACTGTAGTCAAAGCTCTCCTTAAAAAGCACACACTTGTCCCAGAGGTTTAAAACAACTATTGACCAATATCTAACCTTCCATTTCTCTCCAAGATCCTTGGGAGAACAGTTGCCAATCAGCTATGTGACTTTCTACATAGCAATAGCTTATTTGAGGATTTTCAGTCTGGCTTTAGAGCTCATCATAGCACGGAGACGACACTGGTCAAAGTCACAAATGACCTTCTATTGCATCAGACGAGGGACTTATCTCTGTCCTTGTACTGTTAGAGGTTCCTAGAGTCCTCGTGCTTTCTCGTCTCGCAGGTTCCCATGGATTGTGGTTGGACCTCCTGCTGTAGTCCTGCTTGAAACCTACTGCCATCACCATAGTACCTTCTGTATACTTCATCATTATCATTATCTACAGAGACCCAGGTTTCTGCTTGCTAAAAGACAGTTTTTCCTCAGCCCCTCTGCCAAGTGCTTGCTCATCACTTCTTGCACAGATGTTTCACAAGCTCAATCAGCATAACGGCTGCATTCCTGATTAGCTCTTAATTTGAAACATGTGTGGTGATAGTGCTACTGAAAAGCAGCAAGCTGAAAGTGACTCAGTAGTGTCAGATATGTCAATATCTATCTGAAGTTTACTAACATTAGGCAATGTTAGCCACCAACAGCTCCTGGAAGGGCTGGGTTATATACTGATATCATAAAATCAGGCTAGACATGGTCTTAAATATTGGATCTCATTATATCATGATACTGTATAAGTTTTGTCTTTTGGTTTGGTTTGGTGATGACATTTTCTGTACTTACCAAACTGTTCTAACATTTGCCTTTACCCACTAGTCATTATATGCACATTGCTGATGATGATTTCCCAACCCAAATTCAGCCATAATCGAGCTATTTGAGTAAGTGTCAGATTTAGACTTAATAATGTTAACAACGCTGATTAGCTACCAAGTATAAGATGTTTTTGGAAAATATGATTATGGTTTTTAAATGGCTCTGATAATATATGTAGTGTTGTTTTGGACAACATTTAACTTTGACATGTTCTGTGTTTAGACAAGTTTACCAGTTTCAACTTCCTGTTGAGACATCAGGGATATTAGTCATTAGGAACATCCCTATACAACGCTAAATGATGGCTCATCACCATTCAAGTGGTGGGGTGGGGAGATATCCACAACATATCCCCCCCCCAAGCAGCACATACAGTAAGCAAACAGACAGCAAAAATGGTCACACATGCCAAATTTACACAAACAGACACAGGAATAAATCCCATGATGACCTGATCCTCCTGCCACTTTCCCACCGCTTCCCCTTGTGGACTGATATCCAGGTCAAATCTTCATGTTTCCTTCATGCTCTAACCATGACTCATCTCTGCAAAACAAGTCTCACTGAGCCTTTTTCTAAGACACTACACAAAGCCGGCTGTACGCTTGGCAGGCATTCAATCTCTACTGCTTCATGAGAGGATTAGTCTGTTATTTCAATTCTTTGTTTCAACAACATGTAAATGACTTTCCCATTTGTTTTTCACTTTGTCTCAACTTGTCCCTTCCATTTCTTCCCAGTAGCTACACCTGCTCAGCTGGCTAGTCAACTTGACTAAAGCTGAGTTAATTTGGTGCTCAATAATGAGCACAGCAGAAAAGCTTTGGTTAATTCTGAAAGACTTGCACCAATCTTCCAAATCCAATGACTTGATTTTAATCAGCACTTTCAGACTATCGTCTCTGGATTTGTAAGGATCAACAGATCATTGCTTTTATGCCTGGACAATTTTTTATTTGATTTTCCAAAATCCTCTTTAAAAACAAAGAGGTATTTTAAAACAAAAGCTTGACTTTATCCTGATGATTTTTTGCACTTTACGAATGGGATTCAGCAATAAGAAACAAAAGATGTAAATTCAGTCCGTTACTAAGTTGATGCTTTTGGAGTTACTCAGTTGATCTTCTTCATGCACACATGGTGTCTCTGGAAGTGCACCTGCAGGTTATAGATAATGTCCAAATGTCCAAAAATGTACATTAGTAGGGGTGTAAAAAAATACTGATACACTTGAGTATCGCAATATTATATTTTGTGTTTGTATTTTAGTTTTTTACTGCGACAAATACAAAGACCGATCTCACTGCACATCACCTGTATGGTAATATGCATGGTATTGTCAGATTCTTGCCAATGCACAGCCCTATGTAATTAGTGAATTATATCTGCAATTAAAACCCAGATTAGAAAATAAATTAAAACACAAAGTAAAAATTACCTGTGTCTATTAAATATAACCAAGCTTGGATTCAAACACCCACACCAAAAAATAATACTACAATCTAATCACAATAACCATCCAGGAACACTTGAAATAACCTATGAATTTCTCCATTTGCACCATTAAGACACATATTGCATTATTGTGTTTTGGCACAAGCTCCTCATGTACCATGCTGCTATCTATATCACATGTTGCACCTAAGGCAGAGCAATATGAAGCAATTCAAGCAATCAGAATTGCCACCTGGTTGGCTACATCACTCTGCTGGTTTGTTCACATAGTGTGGATCTGTTGGTCAGTTAGGTTGTGTGAAGTCTGGAAGCAGAAGTAAGAGGACATTAAATAACACAAATGTCAAGATCAATCTGGATCTAAAGTTGTCCAGTTGTCCACCCCTGCTGTCAACACCAGGAAAAGTCCTTGCCTTTGCCAGCCGAGTGGTGTAAAATCTAAACCAGAGGCCCTGTGCAGCTTTTGGCACATTAAGATCACCGTGACCTTTTCAGACATTTTCCTTGAGTGTGGAAATCCTGCCACATTAATTACTGTTCAGAATAAAAAGCACAGCTGACTTTTTACTGCTGATCTCAGGTCACATGATGTGCTGCTCAGCATGAAAGTATCACAGTTCCTATTGTCCTTTTCACAAACCTCTAACAGTTATCTTTAGGTGTAAAAAGTGTCTTCGCTGAGTGGGAAGAATAAGACAACATTTATCAAGCAGCTTCCTCCTACTTACAGCAAAGTGTAGGAATAACATTTAAAAACAACTCTTAAGTGATCACATCTTTATTGACATGTATGCTGTAAGCAGGAAGGGCCAATCAAAGACAAAGACTTACCCTACCTGGGCCCCATTGTTTATTTGTAAAAGGAATAGGATAGTTAATCAGACAGGAATATGCTCTCCTGTCCATGCAGGACTTTGTAAAACCACTGGTCAGTTTTGTTTTGTTTTTTTGACAAATGATTGCATTGTGTTTTTGTTTATGTTTTGCACAGCACCCCAACTTGTTTTTGGAACAGGGGTTGTAGAAGTAATGAAGACAGGCAGGAAACATGGTGAGAGGGTAGGGGCTGACGCATGCTGCATGCTGGGCAAATCAGGCTTCCTGTAGTGTGAGATCAGTTTACTGGTGAAAGCAGGAAGAGAAGTGGCTAAATGTCCTAAAATCCTAAATGTGAAAATGTATGCATGCAGTGTCCAAAATTAACTTAATGACTCAACAGCCAAGTTGACCGGTACATGAAAAACATCCACCAGCTAAGCATATTTTTTACTGGCCAAAATGTATGCATATTGGTTATGGTTTCAGTGTTTAAAAATACTGCAGTATAACCAGTGAATGACATATTGTGCTTTTGGCATCTGATACTTAAAAATGTTGCAAAAAACTAATGTACTAACAAATGTAACAAATGTATTTCAGCAAGGGAAAATAAGAAAAAATAGTAACTTTCCCATTTTAAACAACCCTCACAATTTAAGTATTGATTTCTGAGTATACAAGGGGAACTTGAGTGCACCACGAAATACCTGTCGGCGCCACATACTTCGTAATACAAGTTATGTACATTTCAGAGTTTACAAGGTGCGCCTGAAAGCACCATGAAGTCCTTGTCCTTGTGTGTTTTTGTTACGTGCCTATTTTGTTACATTCTCCCCCCAGGAAATGTGATGGATAAACTTGCAATATTTACTTGTCAAACGTAAAAAAATCAACCTGCCTTTGGAAATAGTTGTCATTAAATGCATGTTTTCACAAACAATACTGTGCACAAGTAATACATAGTCTTCAGAATTCCAATTATAACAACCTGTCATGTTTGTCCTTGTAATGTATGATGTTTACTGTATGTATGTTTCTCTCTCTCTCTCTCTCTCTCTCTCTCTCTCTCTCTCTCTTTCATCCTCTCTTCCTGTCTACCTCTTCTTCCCCCCCTTCACCCAGCCGAGGGGATAGTTCTCCCTTGCGAGCTGGGTCCTGCTCAAGGTTTCTTCCTGTTAAAAGGGAGTTTTTCCTTGCCACTGTCTGCTTGCTCGGGGGTTCAGGCTCTGGGTCTCTGCAAAGCATCTAGAGACAATTTTGATTGTATAAGGTGCTATATAAATAAATTGAATTGAAATTGAAATGAATGAGTTTGAAATACAGAACAATTCTAAAAAAAAAAGTTCCAAAATCCATTACTCTCCTCTGACCTGACTTGATTGATGTCTTTACTTATTTCCCTTCAGACAGTTCACACTTCATCCCTGATCTTTTGGAATAACAGCCTGCAAAGAAACCTCTGGTCAGAGGGCAGCACAGGTGAAAGTAAGCGTTTGACGAAGTGATAGATGCAAATCAATTGGAATTCCCAGTGAGACCACATACACCATCACCGCAAAGAAATGTACAAGTAGCGAGAGAGAAAAGGGAAGCAGCTGTTCTGCCTGAATCACAAACAGTTTTAAATAACAGAATATTATGGGGTGAAACTGATACCAAACTTACAATAATGAATGCTGATGCCTTATAAGTGATGTTTTATCCTGAGCAATAACCCAGCCTGATTAACTATTTCAGCATAAGGGATACCAATCCAACAGCAGTATCATGTCTCACATGGCTTTTAATATCTAAACATTAAATGCTGCACTGTGGCGACAGAGAGCAGAGCTGCAACAACAACAAGCTGGCTTTGATTTTTGACATTTATTAAGACAGCAGACAAATAAACTCCACCAAAACCAGCCTCATGTAAAACCACACCTTTAGTTTCACACTTTCAAACATTTCTACAGATGAGAACTATTCCCTTAAACAATACATACACACATAGTATTGACAGAACTATAATCCTGCAAACTGATATGTCTTACAGGGGAGATACAAACATACCCGGTTACACAGAATCTTGTGAAAGGCCTCAGTTTTAAACACTGGGACTCCCCGGCTGTGCAGACTTTAACACAGAGCGGCTGGAGTTTTAACTGCCATCCTAAACGCTCGTCACTAAACACCACCTGATGATAAACAATTAAAACATTCCAGACCTCCTTTTGTGAGGCTGTTTCTGAAATGCGGATGGAAAAAAAGCTGAGAAAAGCAGAAACACATGTTAAAGGCTCATCCCCACTGTGGGCCTCTTTCTTCTGAGGGGAAAAACACACTTCATCAGTCAGTGTGAAGCAACAAAGAGCCAATATCATTAGCAAATAAACAAGTTTTCCTTTCCAAATACAGAAAGACCCCATTAAGCTTAAACACTCTTACAGTGACGGATGGACACATCTTCTTACTCTGCATCTGGCTCACACTGGCTTGCAGCAATAGAGAATTTAAAATCCGTGTGGCAAGGAGTTAAGGCTTGACCTGCATGTTGTTTTTGACACTTCTGTATGCTGACATCCAGTATACCTATAGGGATTTGAAAATGTATATGTTCGACCACGAAATGTAGGCTCTTTAGTCATCAGAAATCAGAATTCCTTTATTTATCCCTGAAGGGAAATTCTTGATTTTAGTAGGTCTGATACACATACTGCCTATGATACAGGGGATTACAGTTCAATGTAATGGGATATACTGCTTAGCATATATAGAACTTAAACGTACTGGATAAGTAATCTTTTCAAGGAGTGGCCTCTGTACTATCTGTAAATACACTGCACGTCAGAGGGTTGAGAGGCTGCTATCTGTGACACTGATGTCATGCCATTCCTCCAAAATGGCATGACAATATGAAAATATCTGAACAAAACATCGCACTGTCTACATCTGGTTATTTCTCTACAGGAAGCTACACCAAACAGGAAGTTGGATCATTTGTAGGAAGTAGTCCTCAAAAGGGACTGTTTATTGCTGAATTCGCCCCCAGGGAAAAAAAAAAAAACAGTCCCCGACCAGCCTGGGTCCCTCTGCAACTCCTGCTCACACATATACTGTAAAAAACTAAACGTAAACAAATGTGGGTCTTCGACGCAAATGATATCCAAAGAATTTTGTCATTTCAGTTTCCATCTCTGAGATTTGTTTCTGTGCAGTGGAACTTTTCTTTTTAAAAGAGTTCATGTATTTACGCTGAGGCCACGACTGGCAGTTTGGCGGCACCACACCCACTCCTGCTGCAAAAGAGCTTCTTCACAGGATCTGTTTTTGGCAGTGGGATCCTGTACTTAGTAGGCTGGTTTATACATGGATGAGATGAATGCTGTGTTTTATTGTCTGGTTAGTGGTGCTGGCAGTGGTAATGTGGAGGTTAAAGGCATGCTATGTTGGGTTTGTAAGTTGCTGTTTTTACATACACAATTTAAATGAGGGTGGGGGCAGGGGGGTCAGTGGCTTTTGGAAGGGCCAACACTTCAATGTCTGCTCACTATCCAGAGTCTCTCATCTTTTCATAGCCTGTTTGTTCTATGAAAATGCATGTGAGGACAATTACAGTGAGTGACAGTCCTTTAAATACAGACTCTTCCTGTTTACTAGCCCTCTTCAGACCGCTGGTCAGTGATGTTATGTCAAGTTTGTAAAGTTGGAGGACACGATTCAACTGAAAAGTACGTTGTGGACATCTTCAAGATCAATCGTGATCTAAAATTGCCAGATAGACCGCCCCTGTGCACGCCTATAAACAGCTCACTATTGATTGTTTCTACAGCTAAAATTAAATCAATGATCAAATCAAATCAAATGACAGGCTGATTTTTATTAGAGGATATTATTGGTCTAATACATATTTGTAAACAGGTCAAGGTGCGGCACAAACACACATTACAATGACACCATGGCAGTGCTTATTTCATGCAGTGCAGCATTCCAGCATCCAAACACACACACACACACACACACACAGCGCGCAGATTTCTACGATGAGTGTCTGCTTTTCTTGTTTTCATTTTTCAGTTACAAGCCAGGACTGAGTGTGACTAACAGCTGTGTGGCAACAACTCAGGGAAGCAAGAATATGATCCATATTAAAATTCACAGCAACTGCACTGGCAACCTGATTAATATTCAGACTTCTTTAGGTCAAACAACTACAGTGTTAACACAGCGAAACAATAAAAAATAAAATAAAATTGAACATTATGTCACACTTTTTGGCATTTTTGGTTAGCAATTCAATGTTTTGGAGTCCTCTGAATGCTCCTCTCTGTGCTGCTTTCCACTGACGGTGGTGGCTTCCAACATTCCTGCCTAAAAAAATATCAGCACACAGAAGAACTGACAGGAAATGATGCACGCATGGATATCAATATCAATATCATGAACAGCTCTTACTCATCTCGTCATCCTGGCTCTTGTAAACACTTAATGTTTGGAATGTTTATTTGGCCATGAAAGAATGGTCAAATCCTAAGTACCAAAATATTGTCCTTTTTGTTATCCATTACGTTACCTTCAAACTAAAAATTTATGTGGAGAGCGAGCATTAATCGAACATTAATTTTGGAAGTGAGCCAAAATACAAAACCGTTAAAAAAAAGGCTCCGTCTGCTCGTGTTAAATGACAGACTGTGTATAAGACAAATAAAATAAATAAATAAAAATAATCTCACAGATTATTTGATTGCAATCACAATCCGCAATCTAAACTGCAAACCTTTTCTCAATTTTGAAACGCCCTGTAGATTACAGATTACAGAATTTCTCCGTTTTGCACCATTAAAACACCAGGCTGCATCACACACCGTTCTTCTTTGGCACAAGCTGCTTCGCTGCTAGCTATAACTCATTTAGCATTATCGACAATAAGCCCACACGAAGTGCGAAAACAGAAGTAAGAGGACGTTAAGTTCCACAGTCTCTATGATTCACCTAAGAAGCAGCCTGATCGATCATGATTGATCTCAAGTGTAAATTCAGTCTGAGATATAAACAGACACATTTTGGGCATATTTATTCAAAGCTGGAAGTAGAACACGTTGGATGTAATCAGGCTTCAACACTTGCTGTCTCTGTACCTTTAACGTTACGTGTCATCATGCTCACTGAAATACATTTTTCTCTAATGTTCAAACTTCCATCCAACACAAAAGCGTCCTCCAAGCATCTTAGCAGTGAGTGTTTTGAGCAGCATGAAAAGACAGGTCTGTTTTGTTACATTAAGTTGCGTTTACGGCTCTATATACCAGTAAAACAGTGATAATGTTATAAAACGCAGTCTTTTACGTCTAAAATATTGTCTAACCACTTCTTAATCCAATCAACTATCCGCATGTGTGAGGTGAATTTAATCCAGCCTCAGCAGCAATGAAATTAAAGGGGACTCCTTGCAGGTTTGTAACAAATTATTACTTTATAGTTCAGGTTATGAAAAAAAATGACATCTTCAGCGACATATTGTTAGTGGACCACACCTCCAACGAATGCATGCAAGGATTTAGAGGGTTTGGTGGTATTCAAATGAAAAGCCACAAGTATCCAGTGATCCTAGAAAAAAAGAAAAAGAAAAAGAAAAGGCAGGAGAATTTGATTCCAAAGCAGAAAATACATATCCTCTATTTGATTTTCACTTCTCTGAAAGGCTCAGGGTCATTCCAGGTCTTGTGGGAGGTTGGCAGCCTGACAGCTGCACAGCCACAAACTCTTGGACCGATCGGATTGTTTTGTTGAGTC
Organism: Scatophagus argus; assembly: GCF_020382885.2. Lineage (NCBI taxonomy): Eukaryota > Metazoa > Chordata > Actinopteri > Scatophagidae > Scatophagus > Scatophagus argus. Next base: position 1,088,859 of record NC_058515.1, on the reverse strand, counting down.
TCTGTGCAGAGCTATGCACACTCTTTCTTTTCCAACTGGTTGATTTACAAGTTTACAAAAACTTCCACTTTTCATCCAGCTCGAATAGGAGCAGAAGTAGAGTGGAAGCAGCAGGTATAATTAGGCAAACACGTGTTTCCCCTTTACTTGTTATCTACGGCAACATCTGTTTCTAATCTGGGTTTTCTGCTCAAAAAATGAAAGATACTTCTTTTATTTGCATGTAATGAGTCCTAAAATATCAGTATCAGTCTTCAAAAAGTGAACCTCCTGTAAGTTGTCACATATAACATATTCTCACAGTGTCCACCCACTCATTCTCTCTACTTCTCAAAGCTGCGGCATAATGACCTCAACCGCCTACAGACGCCGCTCGTCCCCAAGCACATGACTGGCTGCTTTAATTCTTTGAGTTTGATGCCTCGCCACCTCTCAACATCCTGTACGCCCCTGCACTGGCGTTTAAGGTACCATCTGAGAAGCGAAACGGAGATCAGCATCATCTCTGAGAAACACTTTCTCTTCCCCCGCTGCATGAGAGCATAGCTGCAGCATTTGCATGGTCGAGGTTGTGCAACAGCAGAGCCGCTATTCGCCGCGTGAAGCATCAGTAAAACATTCAATATCGAATGCGGGTTCACGGCCGCACAGATGCACCGAACATGCACCTCTCAGAAGAGAAAAGATGAAAGATGAAAGATGAAAATGACATATTTTGTCATTGGAGGGAACTCACTCCAACGAAATTCGTGCTCTGCATTTAACCCACCCAAGTGACGTGCACACACACCCTAAGCAAGTCATCATGCTGTTGGCATTTGTATCTTAGTGTAAATACACAGCACTACCATTGCAAACAATTCAAAAAATACACTGCCCTCACTCTGGTGGACGCACTGTGGGCGTTTCACTTCTTTTGCTCCATTGTTCCCAGCTTCCCTCCACATATGAAAACACAAGCCCCCATACACACTCGCACGGAAGAGTGGTCAGGATCAGCAGGAGGAGTGTGTTTGCAATGTGCCGGCAGCTTGAAAAGATAGATGACAATTTGCAGTTGATGTTCACGATAAAGTCATTTACTACATCCCATGCAGGGCAATATATAATCCACCTCTACAGGACATTCAGTATTTGGCTCAAGTAGTTCTTTAAAATGATCTAATCAACGTTTAGGAAAGTAAGTTAAGGAAGATCAAATGTGGAACTTGACTTGATGTCCATCCATACAAGCAACACAGCCTCTGCTGCACCAGTTCAGATCATTAATATCTGAATCCCTAAACCTAATTAAAGTGTAAAACTAAATCCCTTTAAGATTTACATTCTTTATTTTTCTCCGTCAGAAGTAAGAAGTCCAGTCCAAGTGACAGATGTCGCAGTTTCCCATCAGCCCTGTCAACATCTTGTTTTATTTTCGTTGATACTGTGCTCACAGTTTTCCCGAATAAAGTTTAATCAAACAAGAGATAATTTATGAAATAGGTGGAAGGTGCGGGGGGGACAGAAAGAAAATATTTTGCCCCAAGGCCCTCCAAACAGGTTAATCAGGCCATGGTGAATGTTGACAGCTCCTGAGTAAAACACTTTGATTTCCGTGTTATGTAAATACCCAGCAATAGTTTCTCATTGTTGCTGCACTAAACATTTTCATTACCAACAAAAGCCAAGCTCATTAACTCTTCATAAGACAGAGATTCAAAGTCAGCCTATGTGGTGCACCTCCTAAACACACGACTGCATTGGAGGATAAAAGCACCTAAAAATAACAGGAGACGGCACATGTGCGAGCTCTCGGCGTTGGCAGCGGGTCAACATTACTGCCACGGATGTGACTGTCACATCAGGCCGAAGCAGACGCAAACGTAACGCAAGACCGTTCTCGCTCGGTATGCAGATAACAGTGAGCCTGTCTGTCGCTGATGGAACATAAATCTCCGCAGTACAATGATCTCACTGAGGTAAGAGCAGTGAGGTTAGAGATATTTAACTATTTATCCTCGATGGCTATGCTTAAATCCACTTGTTTTTGCTCTTTCTGATTTATAAAGCAGCTGAAAAGTTCAACAGGAACTTCAGAGAAAGAGACCAGGGTCGGGTACTAATCCTGAGACAATATCTGCGTTTCAGTACTGATACCCAATACCATGATACCACACACCTCAGTGGATACCTTACTTACCTTGTACAGACAATTGGCAAAAATAGGTACAATTTTCTTAAATCCAGCACTGTCAAACTGTATTGTATGATATTGGCTTTCTGTGCTCGTCAGTTTTTGATAGTCAGTGCTACAGACATAACTCAGCCAGTACCAAGAGGGTTCAATACGCAGCCCTAAGAGACAAGAAACAGTGACTGTCTACCTCCAGACTGAGGCAAAACAGCAAGCCCGTTCTTCTGAAAAGAAGCAGTATTACAACATTCTGGGAAAAACACTGAAATAGCTGCCGCCTGCTGATGCAACTTCCTGCTGATCTGTGCACAACAGGCACTATGTCCCAAAATTTGGTTGTTATTCACAATGAATAAGGACTGCATCAAATTACAATTCTGGTTTTCTTAGTTTTATTTGTCATTGCACTTAGGAGAACATCGAAGGCTCTGATTGGCACACCTGCTCTTGTGAGATCAAGCAGGAGCAGGTGTGATAACCAGACAGGCTGTAATTAAAGTCATAATACACTGAAATTATGCGTAATTGAAGTCAGCATGCCCGCTGTACCCATTTGATTTGAGCGTGCTGTTGACGGACAATGTTGTCCCACAATGCCATGCACACAGGAAACTAGCTACTCACAGCTACAAAACAATGGTGGTGAAACAAAGGATTTAACACTAAATATAAACAGAAAATAAGTATTAAACATTAAAAGCTTTTTGCTCCCTCTAAGTGAAGTTTAACCACATCCAGTTTGAGTGGAATTTCGATCTATACTGCAAAATCTAATCTTAGTACAAAATCATACTAACTGCAGAAATGCAACACAAAATGAGAACCACGTATTATGGAAGTGGCACAATGCTCTTGTACATATTTTCAACTATGTTTTATGCAAGGAATTAGTTGACTCTTCATCCAACAGCACCTTTGTTGAATCAAGCCATTTCAGTATTCATGCTGTCATTTTTAAAGAACATTCAAAACTGTACATGGTAAGAATTAGTACAGTAAAATATGTGCGTGAAAATTAGTTTGCGACTGGGACGTAGATTCGGCGTAGTGTGTGTGTGGTAGATGAAGATCTTTTCTGGGAAAAAAATCTCTGTCACTCAGAGGATGTGATGTAAGCTTCCTATTTGTTTGAAATAAATACGGGTATTACTCGGGTGTAGAAGAGTGCTTGAACTTGAACAAGAGATTCCAAGGATGAATACATCTCAGTCCATATTTGAACTGCTTCATAAGTATAGAAGTGAACACACTGAGGCAGCCAGAGACTCCTGACACCACTCAGTCTCACGAGCAGTTAACTGTGCTCTTCGCTGCTTTTCTTCCACTTTGGTTGCTAAACTGTTCAGCAGTAAACACGTCAGCTACAGCTTACATACACTAAATGCTCTGGCAGTTGTGGTTTGCAATTGCAGTTTTCAAGGTCACACAGTTCATTAGTGTAATCTTCAAAATCGCCTGTTGTCCCTTTATGCTCTCACTATGTTTGTGTTCATTTTCAGGCCAGGAGACTTGCTGTTACATTTTTCTATGTCACCAAACCCAGTGTCCCTCCTGGGGATCAATAAAGTTATCTATCGATTTATCTTTCTGTCTTAGTTAATAATAATGATAGTTAATTATTGAAAATACACACAGATAAAGAGTATCCACTACAACAAGAGATGCAGCAGTATACAAACAGAGTATGGGAACCTTATATTAGCTGTACAAGGCGAATTAATTATAATAATAATAATTAACTAATTAATTAAAGATTTTTGTCTGATGCCATATGTAAAATAACAGTGGAAGGCAATTCAGCACATTAAACATTGATCTAAGTATTTTGGATTTTATTTTGCATACTTTTTACAATATTCTAAAAACATTCTTATTACCACTGTGGCACTGATTTTAGCCATATCACCCAGTCTTACATCAATGCCTTTATTTTAAAAAGCCTTGACAAACAGTAGAGGTGTCTTACAAGCCTGACCTTTTGTCCCTAGAACTGTAGAAAGGCTCTCACCAAACCGCATGTATAAAAACACATATTTACTGGACATAGAAAAATGTTGGATATTGATATCTGCTTGTTGTCAAGGAGTAACTGACCACAACAGTGAGTTGTTCACATCATCTGACCTGTGATATGGTGCAAATCACTCAGCTGACGGACCCTCAGACAGGAAGAGATGGACCACACTCCCACATCAGGTTTTCAAAGTTATTATATTACATTCATTATGAAGAATGAGTATAAGATAATTACCATTTAAAAAAAAAAAACTCTTTCCCCACTGGGAAGAGTGGCAGCCTTCTAATCTGTGCTTTGAACTTGAGCTCCCTCCAGCACTGAGCCACATCAGCCTTGTGCACAGATGCCGGTGAGTGTCCCCATGGGATATTTACTGTTCCCTCGTGCCTTGTCGTCCCACCATTTTACAAGGCAAGTAAACACAACATCAGCACACAGGCTGGAACAGCGTGGCCTACAGATGTGAAACAAAAGCAGCGTTGTGCAACAGTGTTGTGGCTGTGAACAGTTAGCACTGTGGGGGCAGAGCTTCAGAAACTCAGGACTGCTGATTGCTTACAGAAAGTCAGCTCGACTTGGAGAGCAAGATGTGTGCACACTCATTTTTGTCAATTAAATGTAGACTGATGCGCATAAACTCGCGTATTCTGTTAAATAATCACATACGTGTATAGGGCAAAACATTGTGTATACTATACTGTGTGCGCGTGTGTGTGCATGCGCGCGTGTGTATGTATGTGTGTGTGATTCTCTGTGATCTCCTGACAGCTCTGTTGGTAATCTGTCAGTGCGGCTGTTGAAAATATACAGCCAGGACCTAACTATTAGCACCGCAGAACTTCATTTACAAAAACGTTCATTTTAGCAGAACGGAATGTTTAATGAAGTTAACAAACACTGCTGCCGGTTCACATTAATCACAGACGAAAAAAGCAACCAAAAAAAAAAAACCACAGACAGATCACAGACTTCTGACCCTGCGTGCCAATACACAGACAATAGCAGCCAGGCTAACGTTACACCATCACGCGCTAAAACCGAAACTAGCTAGCAGCACAAACTTTAACGAGCAGCTGTTCACTACCGCTTGAGGATACGCGGCAGGTCCTACACTCCTACACACCTAGACGGTTACACAAGCCGTCATTTTGCAACATAGCATGCAGGCATGAATTGTTTGTGTGAATTGTTGTAGGGTGTTGCTGAAGGGTAACTACATAGCTGAATATGACAACGCCAAATATTCAAAAAGCATTGTTTAATTCGGTGTAGTCCAAGCGTCCCGTGAACCACTAAACTTCCTTGAAATGTCAACGTTTTGCAGATGCCCGCTTGTTTTTCACACACTCCTCCTCCATCAAAATATATCAGGGAATTCGGCAACAGGCGCTGCTTATTGCAAAACTTTATTTATCTAATTAAAATCTGTTAAGGCTGCGATGTTAAAGATATATACTGAGATTTACCTTTTAGTTTTGTAAAAATAAATAAATAAATAAAATAAAGCAAGTCATGTTGTCCGAAATATGCAGGCCATGTTTGCCGGAAATGAAAACAATTATTGTCAAATATTTAAAGTAGTTTGAAAGTGTTCCCTCCAGATCGATGTGAGCGGCATGTCCGAACACAGTAAAGTTTCCATAATGCTAACATTTCTCGTAAAACAAAAAAAGAAATCACTACACGTAAACACAAAAGACGTTTCTCGTTGTCATACTCACCCAAACTGTTTGTAGATGAATCCATAATCTGAACTTTAAGTTTCTCTAGGGGTACAGCCTGGACTGAGGTGTGTTTTCCATGCTGAGAGGAGTGTCAAAAGTCACTCACGGGAGACTTGTGTCAAATCCGCACGTTTAGTAACAAAAATACCGGAAATGTGAACACTTTTCATGTAAATAACGCATCATTGTTTGTTAAATAATACAAAGAATGACAAAAAAATCGCTGAACACACGTGGCCCTAAAATGAAAGTGTGTTGTAAGTATAATGAAGGGACAAAATTAAATAAACCTTCCTTCAAAAAAACCAAAAAAACAAAACCAATTAAAAAAAAAAACAAACAAACAAAAAAACTCACGTCACAAGTTTAAAGATTGAAAGCGTTCTCCGGAAGTCCTGTATGTTATTGTGTCTATTTTGACACTATTCGCGAGGAAGACACCGTGCAGAGACGCTTTATGAATATCAAAGGTTCCATCAAAACTGCATCTTAACTCTGCAGCAGCTACAGTCTGCAGTGACTGCTTCAGAGTACCTTGAAGTAGAGTACTATAATGTAGTATGAAACCTGCAACGCAACTTTTTCAGGTTTCACATCACCGCCTGCTTAAGAAAAATCTTTGAGACTGTATTTACTATGTACTTGGAAGGCATTTGTCGCCATCTCGCGGCAGTCGTTTGTAATGCACAGACATCTTAATCGTCAGTGACGACTAATAACGCAACTGGATACTAAATTTTTTTTGTTTGTTTAATTTACCTTTCACTTGTCAAACTTTTGTTCAAATAAATGTATTTTAATATTTGACCTCGTGCTTCTCCACCACACCTTGAGGTAAACTTGGTACGACTTAATATCTGTTGCAAAAATAAGTCGTACTTTACACTGTCGTGAATATCTCTACGTAAATATCTTTACGACATTCAATATCCAAAAAAAAAAAAAAAAAAAAAAGGCTTCGCGGAAAAAGTCTTTGCGCTAATGTTTTTGTTGTTCGGGGGAAGCCAATGTGTGTGGAACCAGGATGTTCAACCGGCTTTTCAATATGGAGACGACCGTGGAGAGTGAGATTTGAAGGAGACTAATCTCTTAGCACGTTCTTCGACTTAATTGGTGGGTATTTGCTAAGGGATATATATAGCTGTGTACATCTAATATGTACCTCAATCATGTATTACAGAATATCAGTTCTTAATAATGATATGACGCTGACATAATGCACTCGCATTACGTGCGAAACTCCATACGAAAATGAGTTATTTTAATGTTTTCGTACTTCTTGACAATTTATACTCCATAGAATTTGACAGAAGAACGATTATGTATGAAAGCCAGGCCACTCTTCCGGTCGGTTTACGCGTATTTATCCAACTTTATGCTGTATATTTGCTTAAATTATTTAAGTTACCCATTCGACTGTTTGTCAGTCATTATCATAATCATCTTTCTCAACAAAATACAAAGTGATGGTGATCGTCACTCTGTATTAAAATAGACTCACCGCCGTACGCGTTGAATTCAGCATAGAAACCCCAGGTTCATGAATTGAATTTCAGAATAATGTACATGTTTATTTGTCGTGCCCCCCCAACCACCAACACACACAGAGTTTTGTTTCCTGAAGGTCAGTGTGATGGAGTTACCATGAAGTGTGGCCGCTGCCTACTCCAGCTGCAGGGCCTCAGGCTGGTGGACTGGTCAGCCAGATCTGCAGTCCGGTGTGGTCCTCTGCTCCAGTCATCCTCCAGCAGTCAGCTCAGCAAGCTGCCTAACAGCCAGCGTCAGGTATACTTAAAGCCTTGTTTTCCACCTAAATGCTTTCAGTATAGTACCTTTGGAAACCATACGCAACCCATAACAAATGTGCCTAATGAAATAATTTTATTATATTATTTTTTAAAAAATGGAACTATGTTTGTGGACTCATGATACTCTCAGCTGTTACCAGTGCACCAGTTTACCTGTGGAATGTTGCAAACAGGTGATTTTGAGCAGTACACAACTTTCCCAGTCTGTTGTTGCCCCCTGTCCAAAATTGTTTGTAACGTTTTGTTGCCATCAGTTTCACAATAAGCATATATTTATGTAAATTAGTGAAGTTGATAACATCAAATGTTAAATCTATTATTTTTGTACTGCTGCCTCAAAAATGAACATTACACTACAGCTCTAATAACGTGACACTGGCTGCTGTATTAATATTTTCTATCTGTTTCATATCCCCTACAACAACCAACTGACACACACCCCTCCAAGTTGATTTTTACTCTCAGGTAATATTTACTCTTTTGAGAATAAAATGTCCCAATAGATGGGGCAGAATAGGCAGCCTTATGTAGCTCTTTGGGAGCCTGGATTATGGTAATGATCACATCTCACACATTCTGCTCGCATAAAGTGGTATTCTTCAGGTTGACAAAAGCAAGTTCTCGTCTGAGAGGGTTAGCTGAATTGACTTAGAGCGCTCACAGGAGCAAGTGTGACATTAAAAAGTAAGAATGGTTTAGGTTATAATTCTGAAAACGTTGCAACAAGACCCAAAGTGTCCTGGTTTCTGAGACTTAAGTGTTTTAGGTGCTAAAACGAAATCCATTGTACACTGTTTCTTAAGTTTAAAGCTTCATGTAACCAAAATAAATGGTCACTTATAGGTGAGGCGTTTCCATGGTAGCCCAGCATATGCCAAGAGTCGACCAGTACCAGCAGAGTTCATCAGTGAGGAGGACAAGAGGAGGGACCGGTCTCTGGTCACCCACGATGATCTGTTTGAGCAGGTGGGCAGCGAGGCCAAAACCAAGGCCACATTTAGCAAAGTGGTGGAGGTCTTCATCAAGGGAGACGTGAGACGGCGTGGCCACGTGGAGTTTATCTACGCTGCTCTGAAGAAGATGCCAGAGTTTGGCGTGGAGAGAGACCTGACCGTCTACAACAAGCTGCTGGATGTTTTCCCCAAAGAGGTGTTTGTGCCCAGAAACTTCATTCAGCGAATGTTCAACCACTATCCCCGGCAGCAGGAGTGTGGAGTGCAGTTACTGGAGCAGATGGAGAACTATGGTGGGTGTCAGAATCAGAATTCCTTTATTTATTATTCCTGAGGGGAAATTCTTTTTTGTACAGACATTTCACTTGCAGTTTTCCCAACCAAGAAAGAAAGTGAAAGATATAAAAATAGGATAAACAACAAGATAAGTATCAATCTAAAAAATACAGGTATTAACGTGTGTAGTATAAATCTAAAAATATAGGTATTTAACTGTCTGGTACAGTGTTAAGTCTGGTGGTGGAATTCCTGGAATGTTTTGGAATTTAAAGAGGGTTTTTTCAGACAGGGATGTGTACCATGAAGATGTCAGGAAAATTTCTACACTTTTCACCAATACAGCAGTGTCTGTCTGTTTTCACTCTAAACAATGTGGTGTGTTTCAGGTATCATGCCTAACATGGAGACCAAAGTCCTGCTGGTCCAGATCTTTGGGGAGAAGAGCCATCCCATGAGGAAGTACCAGCGCATCATGTACTGGTTCCCTAAATTCAAGAACATGAACCCCTTCCCCATCCCCCAACAGCTGCCTGAAGACCCAGTGGACTTGTCTCGTTTCTGTCTCAGTCGCATCGCTAATGACCTGGACGCTAGAGTCACCGTCTATCAGGTACAACCGTACGCTCTGGATTGAACTTAACAAAATTGTTCGGAAAATGTGGGGAAATTAGCGTTTTTACTTGGTTTGAGATGTTCAGATGGATATTAAGCGTTTGCCAGGTCAGTGAGTAACATCCAGTACTCATCATTACAAGCTTCATATAGAGAGACTGGCCAAACCTACATCATCTCTAACTTCTGTACAGGTGTCTGCCATAGTGAAAGGAATGGCAAAATACAGTGGTGGTCTCTGCATCTGTAATGCATAACTTATGTAATCGACATACGTAAACATAGGACAGTGTAGTCCACACAGCCTGTAATGCAAGAAATTTTTACATCCATCCCCTCGACCCCCTTGAACAAGCTGGTGACCTTGGTCTTGGGCTTGTGGGAAATGGTGTTTGTAGAATGACATTTTAACCAGAAATAGTACAAAATAATAATAAAAATAAATAAATAAAATCAAAGTTTACTTTGTTTAGTAAATTTTGTGGTCAAACTGCCATGGCTGAGAATGAACTTCTATGCTTCAGAAGATTGCATAGATTTTGAAACATGAACCATCTCTGTCCACGACCAAACATGTAATGTTGAAAGTTCATTTTGTCACCAATTACAACATCTGTCTTTGCTAAAAAATGATGTCTTTTTATTTGCTTTTCCCACTAGCTGCCATGTACAGACATTACAGAGAGTGGAGAGCAGGTCTCACCTCCACATATAGTAGGTATGGAAACCTATTTACTGCTGCAATTTCTCAGAAAAATATCATATGTTGTATTCTTTGACACATGATCGCACTAGGTGATTTTAAGGCTACATGGAACGGAAAGCAAAGAATCATCAGTAAGAAACCGACAAACTGCGTTCTTAAAAATATTATGCATTCAGACTTTTGCTCCATGTCTTTGTTTCCTTTCCTTCCTGTGTTGACACCAGGTATCCAGAGTCCCAGCCAGATGGAGCTACTGGCCAAGCATAACCCAAGCAGGCCAGTGTTTGTAGAGGGCCCCTTCCCTTTGTGGCTGAGGAAGACCTGTACATACTACTACATCCTCAGAGCTGACCCCACACCGCCGGACGAGAAGGTGGGGAAACTCCTCTCTTATTATTATCTGTTTGTGTATTCATAACAGTTAATAAATATTAGTCGGTTGAACTAAATTCAGTTTTTCAGTAACTTTACTCCTGCCTTGTTTTACATACATTAAAAGTCACTTTTCTCATATCCTATGAGTTTTATATTTCAAATGTGTTTCTTATTCCACGAGACCGTCTTTGGCTGAGTCTAAACAGAGAGAGCACATGAACTAGACAACAGCTCCTCAATTAATTTGTTGTCTGACCGGCTCACTGAACATGTCTGAACTGTTTGTTCCCCTTCAGGTAGAGGAGCCCTATGATCCAGAGAGGTGTTTTGGCTATCCTCTCCAGCTAGACCTGGATTTGGACCGTGACCTCGGGGATGATGAGAGCTTCAGTGTGGAAGACTGTAAGATACTGACACTGCAGCTGCCAAATTGAGTGTCTTGATCATATCCTGTCTTTAACTGGTGTTCAGGGCTGATATGGTTCAATTAACACCCAAATTAATGCAGATCTTGTCAGTTCTTGGTTGCTTTTCATCGTGCTCTGGAGAATAAAAGCATAGGAAATCTCAGACTGATTGTGTAATGCAGCTCTTGTGTGTCTTGTATCCAGTGGATGAGGGTCCAGTCTTTGCCATGTGTATGACCGGCCAGGGTGACCAGGCCACCCTCAACCAGTGGATTTCTGGCCTCCAACAGAACAACCCCATCCTGGGTCAAGTCCCCACCATATTTCGTTTGGACACCGGGCCCAAGGAGCTACAGGGGCCTGCTGAAACAGAGTCGGGACACCAGCACGGCCCAGGAGAAGAGACAAAGGAGAGACAGCCTGCAGAAGAACCTGAGGTTGCAGTAGAAGATGAGCTGAGGAGAAGCCAGAGGATGAAACAATGAACAGACTGAAAAAATATCTTGATATACTGTATGGTATATGGCTGATTAAAAGCATATTTCTGTGCTGAGTATGGGCTAAACTAGTGTGAGGTACTGGTTTCTTTTAACTAGAGGACACACGCTTAGTAGAAGAGGAAGAGGACTCTGAATAATGTTGGTAAGGTTCAGTATTCAAATAAATAAAAATTAAAAACTGTGCTCCTTCATTTTAGTCTGTCAAAGGTCATATAAGAACTGTCTCCATTACAGAGTTTGTCCACCAGGGTGCCAGGGTTGATTTTTACACTGTAAATGTCTTACGCAAAACTCATCTGACAGATGGAGGATTGATTGATACCAATGACATTTTTTTTTTAATTTTATTTATAGTTTTAATAGCTTCAGCAAGCTTAGCTTAGCTTAGCTCCGTCTGGAGGTAACCTTGTCCACTCACCAACTCCTCTAAGGCTGTCTGATTAACATGCTGTATCCAGCTTGTTTAATCTTTACGCAAACAGAAATATAAAAAGGCATTTTGTGGTTTTAGGGAGGTGGAATTGTTTCTTATTGAACAACAGTTGGGTGCAGTGACTGTGCGGTGGAGCCTTGCCATCATGGTGAGGATGCTGTAGACTGATGTATGTGTACAGACCACAACACTTTGTTACATGTTGAAAAAAACAAGATATGGCATGTTAATTTGTGAACTGCAGAGGTGCTGGTAGAGCAGTTACCTAATGCCATCAGTCTTAATCCTAAAAATGCTTGTTCATGTTGTGTTATTTATGGAAGCCCATTTATGCCAGTGTGATGGCTCCAGTATCCATTTACAATTATTCATGTTTTTTTTTTTTAATTCAAAATTGAGTTGGCTACCTTTTCTCTGAGGACCTTTAAACACCTGTCAGTTTTATTACTTCCACCAAGGAGTTCATGCTTTTAGTCTGGTTTGTTGATTTGTCTGTAGGCAGGATTACTGAAAAACTGCTGTCTCATCTTTCGTGAAACTTTAAGGGTGTAGCATAAACCAAAAAAGAACCCATTTAATTTTGGAGCACAGCCAAATCACCATGCAGGTACAAAAATTATTCTTTACTTTTTCAGAATAAGTGGGATTTAGTTGCCGGTTGGCCCTTCCTACCTAGCTATAGAGCTAATGGTGATCAAGGGAGCTAGATCGTGAAGCAGCAACGATGAATGATGCTGCATGATGTCAGTCAGGCAACAGAGCTGCAGCTCATTATACGCCCATGACACAGAAAGAAGAAGAGGCAAACAGAGATATAACTTCCCTGGTCTTTACATCACAGTTGGGTATTACATGCCCACGACCCAAAGCCTGATGCTGAGAAACATCCCTTTCATACACTTTCTGTAACAAATCATCTAAAAGCAAATATCAGACAGGGGATCCTGGGACAAGATCTTATCAAACAGATGTCTGATTTGCATTAGTTTAGGGGTATTTCATTTGAAAAAGTTTAAGAGCCTCTTTCATAGAAGAGAAGACCATTGTCCTTGGCCAGGTTATGCGCTGTTCAGGTGCTTTAATGAGAATTATCCCAAAATCAGATAATTCTGACAATTCTGTGTAGGACCTATGACTAGAATTCAGTTGTTTTAACAATATACATAGTAAATTTGTCATTGATCTGTTAACCAGCACAACCTGTACCAAGTGAACAGGTGAAAGAACTGTAATCTCAGAATAACTAAGATTAACAATCACATAGCTCAGAAAAAAAAGCTATAGCTCTCTTCATCCTTTTTAAGTGGTAATCATTCTTTTATAACAAACCCATTGTGTAAAAGCCGAAGAGAAAAACAGAAGGGATGGATATTTACATTTTGACAGGAAAAACATTTAAAATCATCTCTACTCAATGTCAAGTGTCTTACTCTTGAAATGACTGTAACTTGTCAGTCCATATAATATTCAGTTGATATTATGTGATCCTGCAGGTGCTCCAGTTTCCCCACCATCAAAACATGTGAAACATAAGACACAAAACATATTTGTTAGGTTAATTCTTCAGTCAGTGCCACTGACCACACCACTAACTGGAATTTGGTTTTAGTCCCAGACTGGACTTGGCGCTGTATGGTGGCTTCCCCCTGCTCTTCAGGAATGGGTGAAATACAAGTTTCATTACATTGACATTACATTAAAGGAACGTGTTTAAATCTGCACAGACTGTGATGCTAAGTTTCCAATTTCTATTACCAATGACAATGGTTTTTATCTTTCTTTCTTTCTTTTTTTTGGAAAAACTTTGTAAAAGTGCAACACTGAATCACTTGGCTAAGTTTGTTTGGGATATTCAAGGAGGCTATAATTATTTTTTATATTTAAAGCAAAAGACAATGACAATGTGAAAGGAGTCAGGTTCATAGTAATGAAACCACAGAATATTAGCACTTGAGTCTCCAGTTCAGCTCAGCTTTATAACGCTTTACAGTTAGTTTCAGCTGAGTTTAGCCACCACTCTCATAGTATTGTTATCAGCTGCAGGAGACAGCTGTTTTAAAAAAAAATGCTCCAAAAACTTACTGTACATTCCCTGGTCAGCACCACACAGCAGACAGAGACCAAGAGATGAATTTAGATTTAGATTTAGTTAGATTTAACAGCTTAGGAGCCAAAGTTACCTCAGAAAATGGTGGAGACCAAAACAGAGGTAAAAGATAGTATGTGAGGGGAATAAAAGCAATCAACTTAGTAGTGTAGCCTATATAATAAGTCTTTTTTTCACTGCTCCCATGTGACCAAAAACATAATTAGTTATTGTAGGTTTAAGTTTTAAGTTTAACGTGGGTAAATCTACACCTTGTTTTTTCACTGTCCACATTGATTAATCTCATGCAAGGTAAGCTGTAAATAGCTGTTATTTGCATACTGAAAAAAACAAAGGTCAAAACATTGAAATATGAAATAAAAGAAAAATGATACAAACACATTCATAGATGTAGAAATAAATAAACAAAAGAAAACCTGAAAACAACTACAGTGAGGTAGTGCAGCCAGTACAGAGTAAAGAGCAACTGTCACAAGAAAATATGATCTGAAGTAAAAATTGGATAATGTGTGAAAAAAAGATTTCAAAGAGCAAACCAAAAGGTAGAAAAGGTTTATTACTGAAAAGGCATTTAAACATTCCCTTTAAACAAGTAAACAAGTCATCAAGTCAGAATTACATTCTCAGAGGGTAACATAGCTTGGTCACTTCAAGCTATTTACACTGTGTTGTGGTGGTGCAGACAGTTTCTCCAAGCATGACTGACCTCCACAACTTTGTGCTCAAACAGAAGATTATTTCAGTATTTCACCCTTAATGAAAATCATACAAAAACATGAATGCATTCAGAGTTAATCTCCGACATACAACAGTTCATCCATTTACTACTCATGCAGGAAAGCCTTTGATCCTCAATATTCACAAATGAGAAACTTTGTCTAACATGAACCTATCTACTGATATGATTAATTCATCATCAATAATCATATAAGAGGAAATTCAATAAATAATAAATAACGTTGCTCAGAAAATTATGAAACAGCACGAAAAATTTGGCATTTCAAAACCACTTTAGTATTTTGTGTATTTACAGGGCAGATGGCTGACTTGATGTATTTCAGTATGTTTTTCAAGCTGATATGAACTGCAGGACATGGTGAGAAAGTTACTGTAAAAAAAGCTGTCAGTATAAAAAGTCACTGAATGTACACTGAATAGATAAAAGTATTGGGACAGAACTGAGACTAGAGTTGGTCCCCTTTGCAGCTATAACAGCATCCACTTTTCTCGCAAGGCTTTCCACAAGATTTTGTATTACTGTGGGAATTTCTGCCCATTCAGTAGAGCATTTGTGGCACTGATGTTGGACCAAAAGGCCTGGCTCGCAATCTCCACTCCAGTTCATCCCAAAGGTGTTGGATGGGGAAGTCAGGGCTCTGTGTGAGCCAGTCAAGTTCTTCCACACCAAACTCATTCAGCCATGTCTTTAAGGAGCTTTGTTTTGTGCACTGGGGCACGGTCATGCTGAAAAAGGAAAGGGCCTTCCCCAAACTGTTGCCAAAAATTGGAAGCATAGCATTGTCCAAAATGTCTTGGTATCGTGAAGCATTAAGATATCCCTTCACTGGAATTAAGGAGCCTATAAGTCCAACCCCTGAAAAACAGTCCCATACCACACCTGAATTCAATAACAAATAGATTTGCCCCAATACTTTTGTCCATATAGTGTATGTAAGGTTCAGGGTTTGAACAACAGCATGGTGCAGTACCACATAAAAAACTGTTGTGGACACCCATGCAAAATTCCATTAACTAACAAGGATCGAGAAGAGTGTTGGACCTGAATGTGTATCTACCAATAGAGCAGAAAAAACTTTAAACAAAACTGACAGCAATGATATATTACAAGGTATAATATATAATATAAGGTGTTTACCTCTTGTGCTGTATGTGGGCAATTTCCTTCCTTACAGTTGGCAGAACAGGGAGTTTAAATTTAAACTGAATGTATAATATGTTGTAACTATTTAGCTATCAGCTGTTGTTCAGCTCTGATGTGGTACAGCAGAACACATCTTTAAGAGCCTGACATTGCATTTCAGTGTCCTTTTAAACCATTTATTCATCAGTTGAATTGTTCAACAATGCCTGGGGTACATTAATTGCACATCTGAAAGAAGTAATATATCCCACAGTTTGCTAATCGCTGAGTAAGGTAAAGTGGGTCGGACATTGATGACTGTTGATTTTAAAGAAGAAATAATGCAATCCTTCACTTAGAAAATAAAAGCTGGTCTCAGGAATGATAAATCCTACTACTTATTCACAAGTTTTGCTGCTACAGTCTGACTTGGTCTGGTATGACCAGTAGCTTATGGGGGCTAATGTTAGCAAGCTTTAGATATTGCAATGTAAGAGACACAAGGTAGACTGAGTTTATCTGAGTTTATCTTTAGCCCCATTCACAATTTCAGGGCTCAATACATAAAGGCTTCACCACAGCAGCATTTAAAACCTGCCATATTTCACACTGATTTTAAATCATTCCAATTATATTGCTGCGATTAGCAGATTCATTCAAATGGGAAAAAAAAATTGTGCGACTATTTCTCGTCAAGTTTGACTTTGGTAAACCCTGAAACACAAACCTGCATAACTGACCAAAGGGCAGGATATTGTAGCCTATTAGCACAGCCTGTTCACTTTTATTTAACCCTGCAGATACATAAAAGAACATTTGCTTGCTAATAGTTTTGAGATGGGGTTTCTACAAATTTGTCTTTTTTATAAACTGTGTAAATTTCTTATTGCATCAGCGACTAAGCTAATCTAATAAGCTTTATTTTGTGTGATTTTTTTTTTTTTTTTTTAACCAAATAGTCTAGAAGGGTGAAGGAAATGCCTGGAAAAAGTGAACAGAACAGTAGAGTTAAATTATTGAGAATCATTGAGGCTATTTTGACTCATAGCGCTAGCTTGACCAGTTAGGGAGTTAGCAATTTGCTAGTCAGCTACAATAGTTCACCAACTGAGTGTAGTCACTGGGTCAAGAACCAAATACTTCAAAAACACATGTATATTAATTTCACTGTACTACGTTTTGGTGGAACTATGCATTAACTCTCTGATCAGGTTACATACTGTTACCTCTGCAAACCTTTGAGGAAAATTATAAACATTACTTTTTACCTGTTATCCAGCAGCAGATTGTATTTTCAAGAGTATTTCATGGTGTCACAGATCTCTACTGTCTACCCAGAATGATAAAAAATGTCTGGCTATGGCAAAAACAATATTGGAAATGAGTATTTCACAAACCCCACGGAATACTGCTTCGTCCCACTGTGATTATCACATTGGAGAAGAGAGTTTTAGCAGAGACTAATATTCTTCAGAAATGTAAGCTGTAATCATTGGTTTTTCACCAGCCAAATATGTTATCATCCTGTGCAGATAGAATTCATTTTTGGATGACAAATATATCTGAAAAACATTTAAATAAAATTGAAGATACTCTCCACTACAGCACAGAAAACACTAAGCAACGGATTGATAAGCAAGACTTATTGTGTGCTAATAGGGCTAGGTGGACAAATAGGGATAAGTTTGAGCACATCGCCAACAAAATTACAGTGGTATCGCAAAAGTAAATGAGAAGTAAATATAACGTACCACCAGAAATTTGTTTCCTGCTTGTGGACTCATTCTGCTGACTCTCAGTCAGATCACCATATAATGTTTTTTAAAGCAACTGACTCAAGAGAATCTTGAGAGCAACTGGGTTTTATTCTCCACT
Organism: Scatophagus argus; assembly: GCF_020382885.2. NCBI lineage: Eukaryota > Metazoa > Chordata > Actinopteri > Scatophagidae > Scatophagus > Scatophagus argus. The sequence goes on along the minus strand of NC_058515.1, from coordinate 1,071,026 downwards.
GGTAGTCTAAATGCAGTTTCAGTTTTTTATCAGTTTTTGATGAAGTCTGTGGGTCCAAATTAAAAGGAATGATAGAAGATATTAGGAAATAGAGCAAGAATCTGAAAATTATATCAATATAAGTTGCATCTGCATGTTCATTACAAAGACAGGTCCAAGCATCCTCAGCGGTGGCAGCTTCAAAAAAAAAAAAAGTCCATGCTAACATTCATAAACCCACATTACAACCCTGGAACTAAATGAGGTAAAGCTGCTTTAGGCTGAATGTGCCATATCCTATCCAGCATTCTCTTTCAAGGTGACTTTTTATGACAGTAAACAAATTTATAAAAAAAAAATTACAACAAATAAATAAGACAAATGAAGTGTGGGTTTTGTCTCCTGGTCTGTGATCTTCAGTTGACTCTGCTTCTGTTATGTGTTTCTGAAAAAGAAGTCAGACAGGTTTGGCAAATGGAAAAAAAAAAACAAACAACAAAATCAAGGACAAACAGCATTCTGATGATTCTACTATACAGTCTAACCAGTACATGGTTTGAGGAAGGGCTTCCAACCTGGGGGTCATGAGATATCAGATTAAAGAGAAAATGCATCATTTAGGTGTATAAAATGATGTACTAACGGAGAGGTCAGAGGGTCACCACAAGAATTAGGTATAATCTTCTGGGACCATTAAAGTGTGTCTATTTAACTTCTATAACTATAAGTAACTGGTTAACTGAGAACACATACAGGACTCCAAATGAATGCTAAAGTTGCTCTGTGTCTGCTGGTTGTGTAAATAGCCAACTGTTTCCTAACATGTTCAAAGCAATAACTTCCAAAGCTGAGCAAATGTTTCTGTGTTTAAAAGTTGTTGCAGGGTCCCTACGTGGTCACAAAAATGCCTTGTCAATTAATTCAGGTTTAACGAAATCATCATTGGGTGACCTGACTGAAAGCAGGTGAATGGCTACCTAAAGTAGGAAACTGCATGTCTTCTGTTGAGGTACAATGTGATTACTTTTGTACAAAAAGTTATCTGCTCTTCATCAACTGTGGTGTTGCAATAGCAAAAGTTGAAAAAAGTGACAAAGTCAGGAAACAGACTCAACAACAGGCTCATTTTGCTAACATTAGCCACCATAAGCTACTGATTATACTAAACCAAGTAAGTATTAGTAGTAATGAAACCCCTGTTTATTGAATTAAACATAGTATGACTATATTCCTTATGAGTTCAACTTTAAATTTTTAAAAGGAAAATGTATTATTTCTTTATGCAAATGGGAACAGTCACACTTAAAATCAATTCATGGTTAATGTTGAGAGTAGTAATTGGGGTATTTTCCTCTGGACTAATACTAGCATAGCCTCCTGGTAGTGATCTTTCTTTCACTTGTCACCAAGTGTCGTCTCTCTGCAGTCATACTGTACCTGCCAGGGCTCCGCCATGCTGCTGGAGCTGGCTGGTGAAGAAGCGTTCCCGCTGGGACACTTGCTCATCCCAGGTCTCCAGGATTCGCTGTTTCTCCCTAGGGTCCATGGTCAATGTATCCGGGTGGGCCTCATCAATGTGGGCCCTCACTCCCTCCAGGCTGTGGGAGTACTGCAGCTCTCCACACACCATGCACACCAGCAGCTGGTTGAGCGGATCATAGTCCATGAGGTAGCGGTTCCTCCACACAGTGTCTGAGACAGGACCTTCCTCACTGGTGTTGTTCTCATAGTCAGCGAACAAAAGCTCTGACTCATCTGAAGAGATGGTTAAGAGAAAGAGAAGGTTTTGTGACAATTTTGTCAATCTAAAATGCATTCTTTTAGGTTCAAAATGATTTAGTTGATACTTCACCTTCTAAAGGTGCTGTGTAACTTGGGTATGGAAAGGATTCTAGGTCCGTGTCCATTGAAGTGCTATGAAAGAAAGAAAGCAGCTATGTTCATTTTATTCTACACTGAGCTGAAAACAAAACAAATTTTACAGAACAAATACAAATTTCCCACCTCATTAGATGTTCTGACTCCTCAGAGGAGCTCACCCACTGAGCAGAATCCTGTAGGGATTAGTCAGAGAGAGAAAATTCAGGGTTTGAGAAAAAAAAATATTGTAATACACAAACGGAGAATATGTTCATACTGTATCAAATGTCTCGCAGTTCTGTTTTTTTCTTACTGTACATGACAAAATAAATCACACTGTGGAATTTAGTGATGACATTAAGATGAATGGTTACTGCTTTTTATTAAAAGTCTGACCAAACAATTAAAGTGCTTTACAACACAAGTCAGCCTTCACACACACATTCTCCATTATGGTGGCTGAGACTACAGAAACAGTAACAATTCACACACACACACCAACACACGGCTATGCATTTGGGGTTCAGTGTTTTGGCCCAAGGACACTTCAACACACAGACTACAGTGTTGGGGACTGGGGGACCGCTGACCATGCATCTTTACCCCCCTGAACCATGACCACCCCCAAGTTTTACTAGTAAAACTGAGCCATACATATTTCTGTGTATAAGCCTGGGACTGTATAATAAAGATGGGTAACATGAGATCTCCCCAAAAGTAAACCAAAACATTTGACTGCCCTCTAGAGGCTGACTGCAGTACAGGTCATAAACCCCTCCACCTCCACATCAGGACATGGGACATGGGTTAAACTAAAAGCTTAAAGTATGGATCAAATACATTTTTCCAAAAGATGATTTCTGTCACCTACACAGTTCTTATCATGAAGATGTATGTTCAAGTGCTCATTTTTCTGAAACATCATGATTTATAGCTGAGCCCTGCTCATGAAAGTCCATGTTAGTTAGGCCCCAAGGAAGTGGTGTATAATGCAAAGGGACCCATCACCGAGCCCTGGGTGACCCCTGTGGATAGCAAATGGGGTGTGGACATTTGCCCCAGTCATGACACACTGAAGGAGCGGCCAGAGAGGTAAGATTTGAACCACGCATGTGTTTGCCTGAGATGCCCATGTTTGAGAGTATAGTTAGCAAGATGCTGCGGTTAACAGTGTCAAAGGCAGCTGATAGGTCAAGCAGGATGAGGACCGAGGACTGACCTTCAGTTCTTGCAGTTTCCACGGCCTCTGTCACAGACAGCAGGGCCGTTTCAGTGGAGTGACCGCTTTTGAAACCACACTGTTTAGGGTCGAGTAGCCCATTCAGCATTAGGAAATCAGAGGTCTGCTTAAAAATGACCTTAGATAGGAATGGAAGCAGTGAGACCGGCCAGTAGTTTTCAGGTAGAGCAGAGTTGAGAGAAGGCTTTTTAAGTAGGGGTGTTATCCTGGCTTGTTTGAACATAGCTGGAAATGTTCTGGTAGCCAGTGAGGCGTTCATCACATGAGTGATCGCCGCTCTAAAAAGTCTCTCAGGACTCTGCAGCTCATTCAGAACTCCGCAGCTCGAGTTCTGACTAAGACTAAGAGGCGTGACCACATTTCTCCTGTGTTGGCCCCTCTACATTGGCTTCCAGTAAAGAGTAGAATTAGAGTTTGAGTAGAATTTAAGATCCTCCTTGGGTTGTAGGGACCGGAAATTATAATGGTTTCGCCCTCTTGTTTTGTTCTACCCCGATCTGAGATAACAGGAATACACTGGAAGCACATTGGTATTAATGTGAGGCAAGGGACTTAGTTTGCCCACTTGTGTCCTTGCTCAATGGACTCGCGCAGGTAGACTCGCTGGACTTTACCCGAGACGGTCTTCACACAAGAGGGATTCGCACGAGTGCTGACACTTCAGCAATCAGTCACTTGTTAAGTAGCTCTGTGATCAGTTTAATGCGCCGTTTAGTGAGTTGAAGATGATTGCCAACAGGTGAGTATGTCCTCGTGAATTAGCCTGACAATAGGCTTCATTGTGTAGGCGTAACCGTGCTTCACGCCTCCTTGATGGCCTGGAACCGACAGCAAACACAAAGACAGAGCGAAACTAGCAGTGGTCAGGTGCTAGGAACGAACTGACAGCGCTGGTGATAGTACAACTGGTAGAATCAGTCAGAGTAGCAAAATCTACGTGACACTACAATCTCACACCACCACCTTCAGGCATTCATCATTTAACATGAATATAATAATTAGTGAGAGTCTGTGAGCCATAAATCAATTTTTTATATACGTGTGCAGCTCTTACCTGTGCTTGTATGTCCTGGACAGGCAGGGTGGGCCTCCAGTTGGTGGAGGCTTTGCTTGGGGACATTCCTTTATCTCGAATGGCCTTCCTGGCTCTCTGCTCCTTCTTTTTTATTCTCCAGTACTCCCGTTTCCTCCTCAAAAAATCCCCCTCAGACTCACCTGGGATGAGCTTTGGTGGAACCATAGTGCTTACAGGTGCCAGCTTGGCGGGAGGTTGTAACAGATGTGTAGGGATCTGAAGTTGTTCACAAGAGATTGTTATTGGACTGGGGGTGGAATTTGGTGTTTGGCCAGGGGGTTCAATAGGTTGCAGGTTGATACTGGACAGTGGGTTGTCTGGTGGCTTCAGAGTAGGGAGACAGGGAGCTGGGTCTACATCTGTGCTTCTACACATCCACTTTTGTGGCCCTGGCATGGCTTGTTGCTTTTTCTCTGGAGGTCCTAGGTAGTTGGACTCAGTCTGACAATCTGACTCACTTCTGAGTGAACAGGAGACACTGGTGATGGGCAATTTGACCTGAAGGGTGTCAGGTGACTGTTCAGCATTACATGTTGTAGAGCTAACAACCAGGATTGTCGGGATACTGGTCACTGCAGTCAGAGAAGCAACAGATGGTTTGGGCTGGAGGGCTGGTTTTGCTGGAGGATTTACACCCTTAACAGTGTTGATAAAAAGAAGAGGCTGAGCCTGAAAGAAACAACACAACATGAAGAAATGATTTATCTCAGTTGTCACAGGGATACACTCATATATGCAGCAATAAGACAACTTTTCTAATACACACACTCACATGTTTGCTCCTAACTTGAAGCAGACCCCTCTCAGTCATACTCTCCTCTATATTTTTATGTTCAAGTGTCAAACGGCAGACAGAGTTTTGCAGTATAATAATTCAGATTTCTGATGGAGACGCGCTTGGCCATGCCTACAAGCTCTGAATTTTTTGTGCTAAAAAATCAGATACTGACTGTAGTCTCACAGCACAGGCAGTGATATCTTTAGCATCACCTCAAACACATATAATTCACATATTGCAAGAGAATAAACAGGAGTCTAAATCACTTTTATGGGTCAGTTTTAAGTTTAGTTACCCTGTGTAATCAGTATAATCAAACTTCATCATCCATCAACGGTCAAATGTTGGTAAATGTTTTCTTTGGTGGTTTACGGTAAATTAAGGGTCATCCAACACTCTGGCCACATAAGTTTTGAGAGAATAATGTCTAAATTACAGTATAGGGAGTTTGGAATCCTTAACAGGACATGAGCAAAAAGTTATTGCTGCACACCACTTTTTTTTCTTTTTTTTTTTTGGTTTTTAAATAAACCTTCACCATTTGTCTATTTATATTTTGTTTAATGCATTCTATTCAGTGTACAATTTGTCAATTTTGGTTTTAGTGATTGTTAAGCACCTTGCAAACCTGTTTTTTGAAAGGTGCTACCTAAATAAAGTTACTATTATTATTATAATCTTAAAGCCTCATTAGCATACTGTTAGCATTCATTAACGACATATCCTTGGAGCCGCTGTGAAAGCCTCATGCTGATCAGTCTCAAATGTAACTTCTGAGGTTGTATTAACACAAGTGTTCCTTAAAAAAAGTAAATAAATTAAAAAATATCACTGGGTTTTACAAAATCACTCTATGATTCATGCATGGAGTGTTACTATAAATAAAATGATGAGGTGCTCAAATTCTACAAAAACCTAAGAATCATGTCTCACCATTTTAGAGAGGTGCAACAAATTCAAATGCTATTGTCACAGTGGCTAGCTAGCAAAGGCAGCAGGATTTTAGCTAAGTATTGTCTTAAATTGCTGCTTCTACTAAAATTTGTCCACTGAGTATGTGAGTGTGTCAGCATCCACACATTTCTGATGGTACAAAATGAACATTATTCCCTTGTGTCAGATCACCTGGATGTTTTTCTCGGAAAGCTGACTGCTGCATTCACCCTGTCTTCCTGTTTGCCTGGCCTTTATTCTGGCCCTTTGCTGTCTCTTCATCAGCTTCCAGTACTCCCTCTTCCTCTGCAGGCCGGTTAAACCACTGTGCTCCGTCACCACACTGCAAAACCTTTGTGCTGGTAGCAAGTTGCTGTTTTGGCTTTGTTCTTCCGCCTGATATTGTTGCTCACAGTGTTGTTGCTGTGGTTGTAGCTGATCCGTGGCCAGGTGATGTAGCTTTGGCGGCTCTGGGGAACAGCAGTTTAGATGCCCCGCTTTTTTGGTGCAAAGCCTCTGGGTTCTACGTGGTGAAGATAGGCCATCAGAGGCTTTCATGGGGTTTACTGTGAAGTTGGAAAGGGTCTGGGATGAGTGCTCACAAGTTGGATGCAGGACTGTGTCACTGGAGAAGGGAAGAGGTGGGAGTGTCTGGTTAATTTGTGGTGTGTCCTTGAGGCTAGGGATTATTAAACCTGGCTGTACCAAAGTATCAGCATCTGGCTGCCAGCTTTTCATCTCCAATGCCAGGTCAGCAGCAATAGGAGCCACCTCATCTTTTTCAAAGAAGAGCTGGGGTAAATTTGGCTTTATCTCTGGCTCTGAAGCCTCCTGTGTTGACTCTATTTTAATGTCAGTTTGCTCATTTTTACACTCTGTCACCGTGCTAAGGGATTCCTCCAGGAGTTTCTTCATAGAGGCCACAGCTAAAAGAGTGGTAGCTTGACTGTCTGCGTTCAGAGCTAGGTCAGGCTCTGGCTGAGGCGCTGGAGGTCGTGCTGGGGAGGTTGGGGGTTTGATATCTGGACAGATGGCTTGTTCTGGTTGAGAATTTAGGTCAACTGCTGGCACAGACTCACTCTCTTTTTTCATCTCATTTGCATGTGATGTAACAGGCACACCGTTGTTGGGTTGAGGTTGTATATTTCCTGTATGGTTAGTAAGCCTTCTGCCCATTGGTACAGTGGTTACTGCTACTTGCTTCTGGGCCTTCCTCCTCTGAAAGGCTGCATTTGCCCTCGCTTGCAGGACACCCTGTTTCAGTCGAGCAGCACGAGCTGCTCGCTGCTCACGTTTCTTTATCCTCCAGTACTCTCTCTTCTTTGCCATCCTCTCTTCCTCTGTCAACTCTGAATCCAAAGAGAGCACTGATGGTACACTATTTGATACTGCCATTTTCATGACACATCCACCAAGGTTTGACCCTGATGCTGATCCCCCAGAAACAGCATTTTGAGGGATCTGAGGATGAGTGAGCGTGAGCTGACCAACAGTTTGGATTGCTAGTGAGTGCGAATTAGAAACAGCTGTGTTTTCAAGATGAGTCCTTGGTTTGATTGACAGTAGTCTTGGAGGCTTGTTCACAGACTGTCCAGGAAGAGAAAGAGAGACTTTCACCTGAGCTGTGCGGAGTGGAGGGGGAGGCTGGTTTACATGAATGGGTACAATATTTCTCTGTTTAGTATCAGGCTGATGCTGAGGTTTTGTGTTTGTGGTATTGTTAGAAACTACATGAGGCTCCTCTTCACTTTTGTGTACTGCTTTGTTGTGATCTGTAGGAACCTGGTGAATGTTAGTGGTCACTGTCCCATCCTCTTTGATGAACCCTCCAATGGTCTCAGAGGCATGGCTCAGGGTGCTTCCTGCTGATTGCGTCAGTGCTCTTGCCCTCCTCATCTCTTCCAGGATTTTCTGGTAACGTTTGACTCTTCGCATCAGAGAGTCCTTCTCCTTTAATCGCGTCTTCATCTCCATTGACAGCTTAGCTCGCTGTTCACGCTTTTTAATCCGCCAGTACTCTCGCCGTTTGGCTATAATCTGCTCAGGGGTGTCGCTGGGGTCAATTTTAGGGATATTTCTGGTACCTAAGACTGAAACAAGCAATGATGATTTACATCTTATATTTCTTTGATTCACGAAATTCCTCTGGGCTTCAATTAACCTCTGTCTAGGTGTTTTGCATCGTGCAATCCCTCTGGAAACATTAGAAAGATGGACATAACTTGAAAGCTTTCTTTGTAACTCCCCTGGTTTTTTCACAGAAATAACATCAGATGTGACAGCTGTCTGTGTTGTACTGTTTCCATGTGGATTTTTTACTTTTGTCTTATCTGTTTGCAGGTTAACTATAGCCCCACTTTGCACTTTATAATTTCTGCCTCGAGTAGGACACTGCCTCTGGCCTGCTCTTTTAGAAAAGGACTGAGATGGAAGATGCTGAAGAATGGTGTTGGTCACAAGTCCTGTTTGTTGTGCTGTTTGTCTCTGTAACGTCATCTCTGTGCCCTGCGTCCTCTCTCTGGCTTTAGCTATTCGAGTTGCCATCTTTGCTCTCTGCTCTCGTTTTTTGATCCGCCAGTGCTCTCTGCGCTTGGCTGCTCTCTCCTCTTCGGACTCTCGGAGAGGTTGTGAGTTGACAACACCTTTAGCCCTCTGCGAGGTGACCAAGGCACTCTTTGTTCCACTTTGAGGTGTGTTCGCTGCCTTGCCTTCTGTTTTAATAGAAACAGGGGCACATGGAGAAGACACAAGAATCATACCTGTGGTCACATTGGTGGGTAATAGTTTGGGCTGAATGCAGAATGCAACTTGTGTCGTATGTTGCGTTTTGGGGACCGATGTTCCCTGCATAGACACACATGGCTGAGGTGTTGATTTAGTGGAGCTGCCATTGGTAATTCTGGTCACTCTGACTGGAGGCACTGAGGAACTGGTGTTCAGCTGGGTTTCACTGGGTGTGGATGTCAGGCATTTCACTGTGGCTGTGTCATTCCCAGCAGCTTTGGCTGAGAGGGAACATGATGATGCTGGCAAATGAGGCAAGACCTTGTTGACTTTGACTGTCTCAAGCCATCTCTCCTTTTGGCTTTCAGTGGGTTCAGCTGAGCTGTCCCCCACTGTGTTTCCACTCTGTGATGCAGGTGAGACATTGGCTGTTTTGTATGGCTCATCATTACTTTGCAAAGGAGAAGAAAAAGCAGCAAAGGAGCCAGATAAGGTGGAGTTCATTACCGCAGGGGCATTTGGATAGAGGAGCTTTTTGCCTTGACTGTCTTGTGTTGGCTTTCCTCTTCGCTCTGACAGTCGGGCCCTCTGCTCCCGTTTCTTAGTTCTCCAGTATTCTCTCTTTTGTGCAAGGGTAGCATCATCATACTGAGAAGCAGGTCGGTAGCGGTGTGACGTTGAACCACCTTTACCTTTTGCAGTTGGCATGCTATCGCCAGCTTGGACAGCCCATGAGTTCTCATTCAACAGTACTGACTGGCTCTTTCCTTGTCACGCTGATTCAGTTCATCCCCTCAGTCCAGAATTCTCACCACAATGAATTTACATGGTGTCCTGGTGTCCATGTATATAATACAACAGTAGGTGTGTTTCCTCTGCTGAGCAGCTGCCAAATTTCTCAGACATCACATCAGTATGCAGGTGTCCTGAGAAGCAAAAAAAAACAAAACAAAACAGTTCTTAGTTTTATCTTACTTGGTCATAAACCTGCTGTCATAAGCCAGCAATTTATGAACTATCTTATGGCAAGATGACTTAATACAATCCAAAGAGGTCCCAGCCTTCCAATAAAAAAATGTCTGAGATAAACTCAGTGGCCACTTTTTTAGTTAGACCTGTACAATTTGATACAATAGTGCAGCCATATAATGCTTAAGTTTTAGTTATATCATCAAAGTGCAACTGTAAAGTTTATTTGGTACACCTGGTACAATCTAACGCAATCCAATCAAGCAGTATTTCTAGTTGCACTGCTGCTGTACTGAACTGCGTTACACTGAGAAGTGTTTCTCATGTTTTGCTGTTCAAATTTACAGCGTAGGACTGCTAGGACTTATTTTCATTATTGATAAGTCTGACAGTGATTTTGTCAATGAATCACTGAAATGTCAGATATTTAGAGAAATTTTATAGTGAAAAATGTCCACAGCAATTCTCTCATGTACATGTTAATATATATTTTTGCTTGACCAACAGTTCAACATTTCGCATCACAGGAAACAAAGAAGACCAGAGAATTCTCATATCTTTGTAACTGAAAACACTGAATTTTAGTTTTTCTTTGCTTAAAGAGTAAATAAAATGAATAAGTCCATTCTCAGAATTGTTGCCAAATAATTTTCTGTCCATCAACTACTGGATTCATCAACAAATCATTTAAGTTCTATTACAAACAGGAGTGGGGGAAGAATGTCAGTAACACGTTTCAAAATCTTAAAAAAAAACCAAAACAAAACAAAAAAAAAATGCTATTCAACCTCAATATTTGAATAAGTACTTCTCAGATCATTTGAAGAAAAGCTGAACATGATGAACTTTGTAAATGAAGTTCTTAATCTCATTAGATACATTACAATTATCAGCTCCACTTTAAATGCAGACATATTTTACACACTTGCAGTGTGCAAAATACTATTACCAGAAACATCTTTAATAAACCCAACATTTAAAAAAAAATATGTATATACGTGTAATATACATGATAAAGATACAAGTAGTTTCAAATATTTAACATGCAGAATGTATGCATGTTATTCAAAGATATCGATCTAACGTTATATCACACACTAAGAAACCAAGATTTTTACTTGAATGTAAGACAAAACATCAATTCATGATTTTGCATCACATGTGCAACATTTCATATGTAATATATTCACATACAGGCAGATATGGTTTAAAAAATACTTGTGAAAACATTAGTTTCATCTGTGCTTGTTTTTGTTTTTTGTTTGTTTTTTGTAACTTTTGACTTCATTAACATGCTAAAATCTATCGTATTTGGACTCACGACAGCATATGTTCTCATTTCCAGTAACGTTTGTGTAAATGCAAATCAAAAGACAATGAATACAGGCTAAAAGGCCCATCTCCTCTATCACAACACCTGGAAACAGGGAGCCAATTCCACGTGAGCAACCACATCTCGTGGCTGGCCACACATTTAAATATAGTATTCAAGAATATAAATAAGCTTTTTCATTTCCCGGCATCTTTGGTAATAAAGACACGTCGTGTATGTAGCCTACAAACATGCAAGCTACAGGAACCAGGAAGGAAGCAGAGTGACACTGTCCCTTTAAACCTGTCCCTTTCTATCACAAATTAGACGTCGAGAGCCATTTTTATTCTTTATTCTGTATTTATGTGATTGTAAACGCAGCGAAGCGACCCAGCTAATGCTAAATCGACAATACATAACACCAAAGCAGTCAAAAATTTGCCACATTAGAGCGTAAACCGAGCCTTAAGCGCTGTCTCTCAGCGGCACAATGGACAAAATCTTCCTCCTCTTGTCCACACGGACTGGCGCCTGTCTGTGTCTGCTGCCTGTCTAAAAGAAGCGAGAAAACCCGCACATTACTGTTGTAAAGCAGGATACGTGTGGAAGAAAAACATGCATACCAGTTACCTTTTAGTTACACCTAACTTTCCGGGACAGTTTAAGTGAACGTTTTGGACAGATATTTTGCCAGGACACTGCAGCTACTTTCCGCCAGCCAGTCGTGCTCTGAGGCTGCCTTGACAACGCTGAAAAGTACCAGGATGTGGGACCTGGATGCTCGCTCCGTGTGTGTTTGTGTGTGTTCACTCTATTGCGTGGCGTGGACACGGAGACAGTGCATTACAACGCCCCCTCCCTTCTTTTTCCAAACCGTAACCCATTAAGAAGACTGTTGGGCTTCAAGAAAAATGATTTCACAAATCTGTGGTTATGAGTTAATACTAAAGTCCACGAGTCACAACTGACTGGCTGCTGGTTGGACCTAACCTTCATTCCACTGTTTAGGAAAACCTCAATTCAATAACCAGTCAGAAGAAATTTCAGTTACAATGCACAGAAAATATGTAAAGCTTGCAAAGACATACACTCTTTTCCAACTGGGAACAGCTGGACAAAGGGTTATTGATTTATTGGCTTTTTTTCTACAGATGGCCTCAGCTCATTTGGGGTTTTGTGCAGCAACCAGCAAGGCAATTGGCTGCACTGCCGTTTGTATTTTGAATAATATACACAATAATCAAACGTGTATTCTTCATAGAAGTGTGGTGAAGAAATGGTATTTGTGGAGGCCAAGTAGCAGCCTAGTGGTGTGTTCAGTAGCAGTAGAAGAAATGGGCAGGAGTAGACGTATTTGTAAAATTCCCTTATTAATCTTATTTAGGCCAATAACCAACAAAATATAAATATATTTATTTCAATATAGGCTACAAGAGCAATTTGAACTGAGGATGTACATGCCTACTTCGAGTTGAAACGACTACAGATTATTCTACATCAACACAAGCAGCCCCAAAAAATAGTAACAGCAATGGCAACAATTTGGGGCGATATAACTGGTTATTCATGTAGGCCTAAGTCATTTTTAAAACAAAAACTCTGTGGGTTTCACCTTCTAGCTCGTGCTGGTTTTCTACTGTCAAAGTCAGCTGGAGGTTTTGACCATCGGTCAGACAAAACAAGCAATCTGAGTGTGTCAGATGTCAGCTTGGGCTCAGCAATTAACCGATGAATCGAACAACTAACGTGCACTAGTTGTAGCCCTTTGTATAATAACACGGGTTATTATGTGGTACAGATCTACAATGTTGCTTGCTAGGAACGCTAAACGTAAGAATTTATTTTATAAACAGCATAGGCGCTATGGGATCCACAGCACAAAATACTGAGAGCCGGAGCTCGTGGGGGCCTGATTTGCGACGGACCGTTTTAACCGATGCTTTGCCGAACCAAGGCGCCTGCACCATCGCATGATTTAGTGAGAACAACAGCATTTGTATTAGCAGCTTATCAGCATTAGCGCCTGCTGCTCCGTTTGCCCCCCGCCCCCCGGGGTGGGTGTGCGTTGTCGACGCTGCTACTGTCTCTTTAAATTTACCCAGGAGCCCCTTAAGGAGCCCCAGGGGCCCCTAGTCCGGCTCCCCACCCTGAAGACAAGCAAGATCCTTAAAATACATTACTGGAGGCCTATGCCGAGGCGCTTCCACACACAGCAGGACGGAGGAGCGGGTTATTCGCCAGCGGAGTACATGATTGTGTGATTCTATGAAAAGTTAACTTGGCTCCCGTGCGGGGCGCGTGGGGGGACATCGTAGAGCACGGGCTCCTCTGCGATGGGCTCGTTATAGAGCGCCTGCCAGATGCGTGTCGAACGGTGCCGAGCGGTGTGGACATGTTACTGTTATAACATGTTGTTGTTTGAGTGACATGTCCCGCTTCAGCGCGACGATCCAGTGAAGAAAGGAGAGACACTAGCCACTATTAAAGCAGCAGCCAGGCCAGTGATGGAAGAGAAAGAAACGGGGGAAAGCGAGCCGGTGGACCTCCGGTGTGCCGAGCAGGCTGAGCTGCTCTCATTAATAATAAGCGGAGAGGAGGAAGCGACGCAAGAGGAGAGTGACTTGGGAGGTAAAGAAAAAAAACTAGTGTTATTATTCTTGGTGTTTCCCACCGCAGTGTGAGTCTGCGTGGCTGTCAAAGCCACGGCCATTGTCAGACAGCCAGTTAATCCGTGTCAGGGACAATGCCATGGAGCAGCATGGCCCCTCCGTCTCTGTGGCTCCTATAAACAAAGGCTCAACAGCACGCAGGCAGGCGGACCAAGACACGCAGCTGCCACCTAGTGGACAGCGGCGGCACAGGCCGCCTCATAGCCTACCTATGAGTAAACAATAATAAGGGCTATTGGAATACATAACCCGTATTAGATAATACAAACCAAGTGAATCCCTTCGCGTAGGACGTAAAAATGCGATCTGAACAGCATAGAGACAAGATAATTTTCATTAAGAGTGATAGTGCTGTCAAGTCAGCGTGAGCCTAATAATAACAGATTAAAAGACTACATTTTGGGAAAAAAAAATTCTCTTTGTATATAGTCTATGTATTTTTGCTGTAACTTGCATACCTTTTATGCCATTATCTCTGTTCTGGCCTAGTGATGTAATCCTCTAGTACAACAAGCAATCTGAATACTTAAAAAGAGACACCGGTTTACAACCTGTGCATGAATGAAAGCATAAATAAACAAATTTAACCTTGTAACACAAACAGTAGTTCCACATTTAGGGAAAATACACACAGCAGTTTGATCAGCAGATAAATATAATAGCCCGACCAGTACAGATTTATGTGGCTGATATAGTGTCCAGTTGAGACGCTGTGACACTGTTTCTGAATGGACTCAAACATATCTTTACCATTCCTGTACTGCAGTTTCTTGTCGTTTATTGGACTCCGTACACATTGTTTCTGATGTACTGATGATATAGAGTTTGACATTTTTTTTGGTTGTGCAGTCTTTCTTTCTTTCTTGAATTTTTATCAGTGTAAATAAGTGGTTTTATACAGACACCTTTTGAAGATGTTCTGCCAGGTCCACATTAAAGATACCATTTGTTAGAGACTGTCATTACAAGTTTTAACAAACAAATGTATAAAGAACAACAAGTCCATGAATGTGCATGTTTAGCTAAGAAGAAGTAGTGGTATTCACTTACAGCCCCATATTTCTTTACACTTAACTCTTCGAGAGATAACTGGATAAAAGGGTAATGATTCCAATCATATCTGTACAGAGAGGTTTACAGTCTTTGCGACTGAAAAAGAGAGTACTGTCATGAGACTGGGACTCCATATTGACCAACACAATGAGGCGAAGTTGTGGAGTTGGTGTCAGAAAACAAAACAAGCAGGTTGTGGGAGCTACACTCTATCTGTGCTCCATGTGTCAGCGAGAACATGGACAGGGACAGGACAGGACAGATAAGGGGGTTCCAACCACCCCGTTATTTCTTAAGATGCTGTTTATGGCCTACACAGGGAGGACAGTGTGTAACTATGATAGATAAAGTCACTCACAGAAACTGTATACGTAAAACTTAACTGCATTTATTCAAGCCTGTTTGCAAACGTTTGAGTTAAACTTACAAAAAGACAAGAGTTGACTCTGTTTCGTTCAGCAGAAAATCGCCACTACAAGAGAAAACGGGATTGGTGCTCCCTAATAACATATTTACAAAAAGATTAAAGATTTTTACTTACGTGTCTAAACAGACAGTTCAGCAGGACTGAAGTGTTGTCTCTCTTGGTCCTGTCAGAAGAGGACGGTCTTGCCAATGGCCATGGTGAGGAGGAATCAGAGGCTGGCATGGTCACACCTGTCAGGTCTCCAGGCACCAGCTACTGGAGCATCACAGAGGGCCCAGACCACCCGCTCCTCCTCTCCCCAGCCCCCGGGCCCTCTGGACGTAAACCCCGGGTCCAGAGGGCTTCACGTCCTGGTCTGAGCCGAATTCCGGGCCGCGACCACCGCCGCTACTACCACGAGTATTGGCGCAGTGAGTACCTGATGGACTTTGACCCCCAGCGGCACGGGATGATCTGCATGGTGTGCGGCAGTTCGCTAGCTACCCTGAAACTCAGCACCATTAAGAGGCACATCCGACAGAAGCATCCCGACTCCCTGCTGTGGAGCGCTGCAGACAAGGAGGTCATCCGCTCAGGGTGGGAGAGCCACCTGAGTCTGGGGGGAGGTCAAAGGTCATACAGCTCCACTGCCAGACCTTCACCTCAGGAAGAAGAGGAGCGGCTGGACTCAGACCAACATGCTGCTGGTGAGTAGGAGTTTTCTAAATCTCACACTTGGTGGCAGTATGAGTTAATGTCTTGGCCCAGTGGAGTGTGAGGAGGAGAGGATGATGTAATGGTTCAGTGATGTGTTGGGGATTGGGGAGGGATTGTGCCTGGACATGGCTGTTCTGACTGAGCTACTTTATGCTTAGGAACATCTAGAATAGAAAAAATGACACACATCGTGTTTAGAATTTTGATTGTAAACCATATTGCTCAGATTATGACCACTTTTTCACAGTTTAATCTTTACCTCATCAATCCAGGCGTTTCTAACAATGTTCAAATCCAGAGAAATCTGTGATTTTATCCAACAACTGACAACCTGTAGATAAAATGTTCAGGAGAGAGTCACAGAATGAGGAAGGAAGTGCTTCAGGTGGTTACTGCAGGTCTGTAACAGAATAACCCTCATTACACTTATTTTATTTTTATCTATGAAGCCTTTAAGGCCGGTCCTTCCTATAGAGGAGGCTGTGGTGGTTATTCTGACTCCAGTGATAGTTCTCAATTCTCCAACAATCTGATGGTTTTAGTAAAAAGATGTTTTATTTAGTATTCGACAGGAATATCATGTGCAGGCCTGAAAGTAGAGAAGTAAGAGGCAATGGAGTGGCTCAGTGGTAAACAGTTTTTGCAGAAACAAAGTTGTGGGTTGGATTTCTGATAACAAAGTATGTGAAAACAAGGGTGTTCGACAGCCTAGTTGCTCCTTTCTTTATGCTTTGCGTGTGGATTTGCATGGCTCTCCTGGAGTCATTTTGGCTGGGTGGATTTTCCCACAGGGATCAATAAAATATCACACATGGTTCATTTTTCTGTTGTCCCTTTTTTTATTTCCACTGCAAGACTGTATAAAAACAACCATTTAGAGGTCACTAAGCTGTTATACATAAAGAGGGCATCACTATGCATACAGACATCATTCCATATCAAATAAAATATTTAAATAATTGAGAGATTCCTTTAAAATAATTAATCAATAAAAGGTAAAAAGTATAAATGTTTCGGGGACTCAGCAGTTGTTTATAATGCAACGGTGTCATTATACAAATGTACAAATGTACAAAACACCCGTGCACATTTGAACTTTTGCATGGAAATTTACTCATTCAAATATTGAGAGTTATAATAAAACATGAACAGGTATTTTTACAGTCAGATTAAGTTATAATGTCTTAACCCCCAGTGAACACAGAATGCCCTGGTACAGTGAAGATAAGCTCCTACATAACTGTAGCTGAGGTTTTCCCTAGGGATCGAGTGATACGGTTTTCCAGGGCTGATACTGATACAGATTATTAGTAATCAAAAAGCTTATGATGGATGTTTGGAATTGATATACATTTGCTGTAAAAATCCATCCATCCATCCATTTTCTACACTGCTTATCCGTCAGGGACGCGGGGGGAGCTGGAGCCTATCCCAGCTGACTACGGGCGAGAGGCGGGGTTCACCCTGGACTGGTCGCCAGTCAATCGCAGGGCCAACACACAAAGACAGACAACCACACACTCTCACACTCACACCTAGGGGCAATTTAGAGTAGCCAATTCACCTAACGTGCATGTTTTTGGTATTGTGGGAGGAAGCCGGAGTACCCGGAGAAAACCCACACAGGGAGAACATGCAAACTCCACATAGAAGGGCCCAGACCGGGATTCGTACCTGGAACCCTCTTGCTATGAGGCGACAGTGCTAACCACTGCACCACCGTGCCGCCCTTGCTGTAAAAATGAAAATCTTATTTGCCAACAGCAATGACACCCAAGATGAACTGTTTTCCTTTAGTTTCATTTTACACTTTCTAAATACAACAGAACCCCCGTACCCTGTGACGCCCCAGGAGCAACAACAACAGCCTCTCAGCCTGTCTCCCCACTCTGAGGAGGGTGAAGCCCCCCAGCCCAAAGATGAGGATCAGGACCCCCCTGGACCGTCAGCTCAGACCCTAGAACGTTATCTGAACGACTCGCTGCACGCCTGGTTCCGCCAGGAGTTTCTGATGGAGTATGAGGCTGAGGCTGGCCGGCTGCTGTGCATGGTGTGTGGAGGAGAACTGCCCTCACTTCACCTGGACCACATCAAGAGTCATGTGCTGGACACCCACCCCAACTCCTTGGTTTACAGCTCAGAAGAGAAGCACTGCATCCTACAGGCCTGGGCTCAGACACATGGTGAGAGTACAAAGGCACAACATCACATGCTCTCCAAAACAAAATGTGCGAGTGGTATTAGTAAGGAAAACGATGAATAGATTTGATCTGAAACAGCATCATTTAGTCCTATCCCTCTGACATCTGAAATGTACCGATGTCACCAGCAGAATTCCACCTGTCCGCCACCCACCAACCCTTTTATCACTGCTTATCGGGATCAGTGTTGCCATGGTAACAGGGTGAGCCGAGCAGCTTGGACATCCCGTCACCCTCTTGAATCCATCCACAGTCCATATCTGGTCCTCGGTGTGCTCCATGAGCATCCAGCTGTCCCATTAATAATGATTATTTGACTTTATCATTCAACAGCAGAATCACCAGGGACAGTACCAAAACGTAGGCACCTGTAGTTGCTAAATGCCAAAGAAATAATTTTTGTATAATGTTTAATCTTTCACATGTTATATGTTGTATGATTCTTTGCTTCATAACAGAAGAGCCAGAAAACTCAATCAAATCAGAGCCAAACACCAAAGAAGCCGGGATGGACCTCTTTGCTCAGGATGTGGAGACCATCCAGCTCAACACTGACTTGTACCCAGAAGGTGATGGCACTTTAACTCAGGACACTTGTCTTATCGGTGAGGATGGAGGTGTTGGAGCTCCGCAACAGGGACCCCAGCCCCTCCGCCAGCCCAGGAAGAGGCGACTGCGCGGGGGTGACCCGTGGAGGCTCCGCCTAGACTACCTGGTGGCCTATGGGCCTCAGGGCCAGGGCACATACTGCATGGTGTGTTCTCAGGTCCTGCATGAATCCAAGGTCAGCAGCTTCCGCCGCCACATCCAGGAATGTCACCCCGAGACCACAACCCTGAGCCGACAAGAAAGGGAAGCCATGGCTGCCGCCTGGACCAAAGATTATTCAAGCGAAGGCACACAAATTCAAGATGGTGAGATGCTTTTAGCCATCATTTCTTCTACTGCTAAACTGTCAGTTTCCTAAATAGTGGTGTTTCTTAATGTCAGCTGAGACAGAGACCTTTTTAAAAACAACTTATGCTGGGAACAGAGATTCTTTCCATATTATCTTTTTCTAATTTGAATTGCATATCTGTAATTTGATTTGCACAAATAGGATGAATCCATTGTCTAAAAGGACAAGGACCATTTAGCAAGACAAGACAGATTTCCTTACATAAAATTCTTGTCAAATTGCAGCACTACATAATGCAAAAATGACATAGCTGCTTGTGATGTAAGCAAAACAGCAGTTTCCACACACAGCAGCACGCTCTCTCTGTGATTTATTTATTGTTTCAGCAGAAGTCCACCTGAGCAGAGCTGATATCCTAAACACCACAGGAAAGACGAACGAGGACGCTTCCCCTGATGTCAGAGCACCCAGCAAGATAGTGAAGAAGGACGAGAGTGGGAGCGGATTTAAGGGTAAAGCGAGGGACGGCGGCGCTGCAGCTACACCCTCTCGTCATGGCCATTACCCCGGGAAGGATCAGAGGAGGAACTACCAGGTGCGCTGGCGGATGGAGTACCTGATGGATTATGACTGCCGCAGACACGGACTCATCTGCATGGTGTGTGGAGCCACTCTGGCCACACTGAAGGTCAGCACCATAAAGAGGCACATCCAGCAGGTCCATCCCCACTCCCTGGACTACAGCCCGGAGGAGAAGCAGCAGGCCCTGTTGAGCTACAATCAGACCGCCCTGCACTTCATCCACTCTGATGACTGCTTCTCCTCCCAGGACCACGGGCACACCGAGCTGGCTCCCACTCCGGCACACTTTGGCACTTAAAAAAGGCTTCCGTCCGTTGCTCCTCACATGGCCCCTGTTCAAAAACAGCCCTGTACCTTCTTTTCTTGAAGGCAAATTCAAGTATTTGTCAAACAGGGTCTTATTTTCTTAATCCCTGCTCTGAGTGTCCTCTGACTTTATTCTTGCCGCAGTCCAAATTTCCCAAATCTCTGCATTGCAGCTGCTGAGGAAAATGTTATCATGACCAGCAGTCACAATGGTCAAAAAATGAGAATAAGACCCAGGTTTACAAATACTGGAATTTATACTGGAACCCCCTTTAGGTCTGGACCTGAGTACTGCTGTGATGTAAGTGGCAGGTAGCAAGCGCCAGTGTCACAACGTGAAAGTGTCATGTCCTAAAAAATGAAGGTCCAGCCACTCATTTGAAACTAATGAGTGCCTTATCTGCACAGGATCCGTGTCACCCAGGTTTAGGTTTAGATTTAGGAAATGACCCCGGTGAGTGCATGTCTGTATGGATCCACAAAATCTGTGTCTTAGATTTACCTCCATTTAAATTTTTTTTATAAGACCAGATCAAATCAGCATTTGTGACAGTGAAATATGGGAGCCATTGTGGCTGGCTAGTGACTAGCTGACTAGCACCATAAGTAGTAACTTGACCAGTCAATCAGTTTCAGTGGAATGGACGTTAGCATTCACATTTTTATCATGGACCAGTAGTCACCATTAGCTATCATGACGCTGCTGTCCTGTGAGAGAGGGAGGGGAAGCTCATTTGGTGTGTTGCACCATGTATAAAACTCTCTTCCACAGAGACAATGGTGGAGTCCTGAAACAGGAGTCAGTGTAGCCAGTGTAGGTCAGCTGACAAGCCAACAGGCTAACAGCTAACATGTTCCCAGTTACCTGATGTGAAACCAGTGCTGCAGTTAGTCGCTACTAAGTCGCCATGTCACCAAGCCTTTAGTGCTACGTATTTTGTGAAGTCACACGAATTGAATTTAGCTTTCACACTTTCTTGTTCAGGCCAGCCACTTATATTTGTTTTTTTTTTTAACTCGTAAAGGACAGATATGTTGTCGTGGTATATGATAACTCTCAGGTCCAGGAGGGGGTCCCAGGGCTTGTTTCTGGGCGGAGCCAGAGTCTTTATGCTCTCAGGAAGTTTGAACCAGTGTCTTCGACGAGGCCAAGGTGAATTAGTTTAACGATAATGTGTCTGAAGACAACACAGCACTTTGTTCCCAAAAATGTACTAAACCCCAGCTTTCCCTCTGTACAGCCAGTTCAATGAGACTGTGTTTGATGTTATTGCTGAAGACAATGAATGCCAGCGTGCAGTCAGTGAGTTCAGAGTTCTCTAATCTATTTAATTCCTTGTTTACAGCGGAGGAGAAGGACGCCTCCTCCCTCATCCATTATAATGAGATATGTTATCTCTGTCAGTCTGCATTGTTGCTACACCGACCTGCATTCTGTTCATCATCTACAACTCATTTTACTTGGAACTGCACAAAAAGAATATGTAAATATATGAAAAAAATAGAATTATTTTTTCCTTTATACAAGCACTTTTATGCACCCTGGTTTCTACAAAATGTGTTTGTAATTATGTCCAGTTTTTCTACTTCATTGAAGAGCATTGAAGGCAACCTTTAACGCCCGGACAGTGGCTTGTTGGACTTTGCTTTGAAAAGTTCACTCAAGTTTTGATACCGTTTCATTTCTGTATTCACTGTAACAAATAAAAAATAATAGTGTATGCAACAAAACAAGATGAAGAAAAACTTAAAAGCTGTCTGAAAGAAAAGTCAGCCATAAAATGTCACTTCTTCTTCACCTGGAAAATGTAACTCAGGGATTCTGTTGTCATCAAAAACCAATTCATCAGTGATCTTTTAGGAACACGCAGGCTGTTGACGTTTGAAGATTCTGGGTACATGTGTCAGCTCTGGTTGTGTCGGTGTTGCTATACAACAGAGTATTAGGGACACTGCTAATTCATAAAACAAACATTTTGAAAATTAAGTGGAAATATTAAGTAATAATGTTAGCATAATTGAGTTGTAATTTGGAAGACAAAAAAGCATGAGGAGAAAAAGTCATTGTGCCATGATTAAAAACTGAACGTTATGAGGGCAAAATGGTTATATTTTGAGAAAAAAGTTTGGAGAACAAAAAAAAGCTGTCATAATATCATAGGTGTAATTTTCTGAAATATGTATTGGACTGTCAGAAAAACTAAAACATGTTTTCATTAACAAAATCTCCACTTTTTCTCGATGGTGTCCGTATCGCTCTGTTGTATATTGATAGGATTCGCTCAGTTGAAGCTTTTGACACCAGACTGACGTTGCGGTTAAAGACAAGCCTGCCTAATCAAAGTCTCCCTGCCACACTGTGACAGCAGAGACGCAGTGTCAGATCTGATTGGTCCACTTTGCCTAAGAATAAGCCTCCATCACTCGACAAGAGCTCTGACATAGCACTTAATTATTTAAAATGAAGTTACAATGAATCGAATGATGAAACAATTGTTGAAATGAGATATGATGCATTTTGCTTGTGTGTGTGTGTGTGTGTATGTTCAGACTGTGTATGTGTATGGGGAGAGATTTATTTGGCTCCTCATTTCTCTTCACTCTCACCTTTCATTTGTACATGCCGACATGTGAGATAAGCATCCTCTCCTCAATGATCTTTGAATAAATACTAAACACCGTCAGGCTGCCTGCTGTCTTCTCTCATTTGGGCTCCAGTGAAGGGAAATCTTAATTCTGGTTTTGGAATCACATTGAACTGAAGGTATGTGTGTGTGCTTTGGCAACCCAGCATCGTGACAGTTTGTGAAGCAGTGACAAAGTCTATTGAAGAGGATTCGTGTACATTGGGATGAATTCATTTTCTTCTTGTTTTTTGACAGTCCTGACAGGTTTCGGATGGAGTTTTGTATTTGTGTCCATGTACACGAATCATAAAGATTAAATGGCACCAGTATTTCATAAACCTTTTTTTTTTTTTTTTTTTCTAAATGTATAACCAAAATCACGATTTTTCCCTAACCTTAACCAAACCACAGAAGGTACTTGAACCCTGGATTCTGGTCTGAGAGTCCTGGACTAGAGTACAATATCTGTACAAGTTAAAGTAGGTTAGATAATAAAATAAAACCTGTATAATTACAAATCGGAGCCAGTCTAATCTGGAACTTTATAAAGGAAATGAATTCTGACTAGTATAACGAAGGCAGAAAAAATGGGATTTGTCATTTCAGCACTGCAATGGATGACGTCACATCATATGTCTAAACTGGGTACCAATTTCTGGTAAGTCACTCTTTATAAAACATGTGCAACATGTAACCAATAACTATATTAACTGTTAAGATTTATTATTTACTAATTCATTAAAGATCAGTTAGAAGCCATGAATAAAAGCAGTCTCTGGGTTGCCAGGTTGTAAGAAGGGCTTCAGGCTGGTGTCCAGGTAGATTCGTCCTTCCTTTTAGATGTAGTGGGAAGACTCTCCAGCATACCTTGTGGAAAAGTCCTGCAGAAGATCTGAAAAAACATGTATTAACTACTTAATTATATTGTTAGTTAACAAAACCAGTGGTGGATTTGTGCTGTCTGAGTAAGCACACTGAGTAAGCATATGGTGACAGTGGCAAGGAAAAACTTCCTTTTAACAGGCAGAAACCTCGAGCAGAACCAGACTCAGTGTAGACGGCCTTCTGCTGTGACCGCCTGGGAGGGAGAGGGGGAGAGGAGAGACAGGGAGATGGAGAGAACAGTGCAGAGCAGGAGCAGCACGATCAGGGCAGGGCCATGGAGAGGGTTCTGGATCCAGCAGCACTATCAGTGCAGTAGGCAGGGCCATAGAGGGCTCAGGATCCAGCAGCTGTACCAGTCCGGTTCTACAGAAGAGGAGCTTGATAACTAAAGGCCCTGGCTCCATATCTACATTTGGAGATATTTGTGGTATTACCATGGTCTGGAACGCAGCACTCTAGAGGGCTGATATGGTTTAATGAGATCAGTGACATATGATGGTGCCAGACCATGCTTTATCAGTTAAGATGAACAACCTCTGTTTGACTATCAGACTTTTCTACATAAGAGTTGACAGAATTTGGGGGGTTCAGTGGTCAATTAAAATCTGAAGTCATTAAAAATGGGGTCCTGGTTTAAATCTCTGAGCCCCATTCTTCAAATGTGGTTATATTAATCCAGTTATGGTACTTACTCTTATTCAGCTATGTCAATAAAGTAAACTTTGACAGCAGACAGTCCAATCAGCAGAAGTTCAGTGAATGGACTTACCCAGCACCTCACCAAATTCCTGAACTGTATGCTTATCTGGAACACAGCTACTGACTTTGTAACACTTCAATACAATTTCAATTCAATTTATTTATACAGCACCTTATACAATCAAAATTGTCTCTAGATGCTTTACAGAGACCCAGAGCCTGAACCCCCGAGCAAGCAGACAGTGGCAAGGAAAAACTCCCTTTTAACAGGAAGAAACCTTGAGCAGGACCCGGCTGATAGTCGGCTGGGTGAAGGGGGGAAAGAAGAGGTAGACAGGACAGAGAGGATGAAAGAGAGAGAGAGAGAGAGAGAGAGAGAAACATACATGCAATAAACATCATAACTTACAAAGGACAAACATGACAGGTTGTTATAATTGGAATTCTGAAGAGTATGTATTGTATTTGTTTTTCAGCTGATATGTCGTTTAAGTTACTTCATTCACAATTTACACCTACGTGCCTTTGATTCTGTTACGTAATACCACATAGGCTTTAAATGGGATGTCGAGTCTGAATGCGACTGTTAACATTTAAAGGTTTTAGCATGTTAGCCTGGTCTAAAATTAGAAACTATAATCCTCTCTCCACCCAAACACCATGACAGACAGCAGCCTCTCGAGACAAATCTTATTTTAGGTATTTTATCTGGATACATTTTTTTTTTTAATCCTACATCCTCCCACACTACAGGCATGCTGGGAAATATTTGTTGGTTTTCCTCAAGAGCCCTTTACTAGGAGAGAATAGAACACATCCACTATGGTCCTTTGACATGTTTTTATTAATTTCACTTTGACATCAGTACAGAGACCACAAAGTTTTTTTTTTCCACTTTTTTTTTTCCTTGCAACATCTTTCCCAAAGCTTCAAAAATTGAAAACAAAGTCATAGCTAATACAAAACAGAGCTGATGTTAGTGAACAACATCTAGATACCAGTAGAGTCAAAGCAAAACAAAGACAAAAAAAAAACAAAAGAAAAGAAAAAAGGTCAAACACACTCCCGCCACAAACTCCCACACCGATGAAAACACAAAGGACAGACGGGAAAAGGAGAAAAGCAACATGCTGTGAAGGAGCAGGATAAAAGTTGTGTTGAGGTTTATTCGTATTATATATTAGACTCTAAAGAAATAAGCCAACTATGATTGTGAGAAGAGGTCATCTCTTCAGCCCTGGCAGCACACCAACACAGGTGACACGGCCCTTCCTCAGCTAAAGTTTCACTTAAAGGTAATGTGCACATGGAAAGCTTGTACAGCACAACACGCTGGGGTCGGGTCACACTGGACTGACTGAATGTTTCAGCTTGAAGGTAACTGGTTAAACATTAAAGGCTCAGTTCAACTAAAATACAAGAACCGCTATGTTCTGTGGTTTTGTTTTGGAAAATAGATGTTGCTCTTCACTTTTTTTTAGAGAAGTTTTTTTTTTCCAGTGCTGTGTGAAGAACCCGACTCTCCATACCCATGATTGTGTCCCATGTGTCCCATGATTTCTTGTAATTTGGTTGAACTGACCTGTAAACCATGTAAAACGAACACCTAACGCAAATGTGTTCTAGAAGTTTGCGCCAAAATAAATGTAAAATGACAACTTAACATTTTAAAGCTACAATATGCAACATTCAAATAAATAAACATGTATACTGTGTATAATGTGTATAACAACATCAGGGCCTGCACTGAGGACTGATGCCTGACCTACAAAGTGAGAGTACTTCAGGGTTGCTCTGAACTCTGACTTGTCAGTGTTATGACACTGGTTCGCTGGCTACATCGCCATGGCAACTGATGCCGCACAACTAGCCTGCCCCCAAGCTGCTTAAAGAGAACAGATCAAAATGTGTGAAAGTCACACACTTTGATCTGGAAAATGTCATTATCGTTCAGAGAAGATCAGCAGCTCTGTGTGAGGAGTGCACCCCTGCACAGGAACCGTGTCACAGCCATTTCAGTGTGCTTTTTCTATGTAAGCCTACAAAGAGACTGGCTGAAGCACTGAACCTTGTATTTATCGTGCTTGAAAGATAACAAAGTACCCCTCTGAATAATGTTTTGTCTGTTTTTATTTGCCAGGGATGCAGCTGGATGAAACCATAAAACACAAACCATATGAGTAGATCAAAGCAGGAGATTAATTTAATGGAATATACAAATAGAATTATAGTCAGACCTACTTGTGCACAGATGATGGAGCAGTGATTTTATGAACTAATTACTTAAAGTATTCCCTGTAGGTGATTCTTTTCCAACCGTCCCTCCTGCATTTGGCAGCTGAAACTGCCGCTTTTAGTAATTCAATTCGGATACAGCACTAAACCTCAACAAAAACTTATTTTGTGACACCTCCCAATTTAACTGCTTCATATTTGGAAAATCTGCTTCCCCTTCCGCCAGCAGACATGTTTGAGACTGTTCATATGCTGCAAACATGCTCAAGGTTACATGACGATCCTTATGTAGCCAGGACTGACTTGTTGATAATCAGTTTAGCGTGACTGTTTGTTAGCTGAAATGAAGCCAGATTACAGAAAGAAATATGTTGAACTTGTTTCATAGTACAGGCTTCAGTCCCCCTCCCCCTCATGGAGAGTGTCGGGGGGACCCAACACTCTCCGTGGGGGCATAAGCTGCCCTCCTGACGGAGCGCTGGGCCTACCAGCTAGCATCTCTAACAAAAAATGTTGCATATTTTGGCTTTAACACCAAGAGTGTGAATGAGACACCAAGCACAAGGGGTGAACCAAAACATCACAGTGACGTGACACACAGCGGGCATGAGGCATGCACGGGGAGAAACGTTCCACAAGAGAAAACTCACAGCTCACAGGCACATATCTGAGTAATGACTGCACTCAGAGCCAATGAAAGGGTGACGTTCCCCTGTTGGCCATTCAGTATCCAGGAAGGACTAAATCCATCCCATCTTATTTTGGGGTACAATGAGAAGGGAGAGCAACACGAACATACACATCATTTTAGTTCCTTCTTTATATTCATCCCTTTAAAACAAAATGGAGACGTAGCAGTAGTGCTAACATATGACTACGGTTTTTACCCAATTCAAAAACACAATTGAAACAATCACAAGTAATAATTATTAAACAAAAAAGTCAGGGTCAAGAATATGATACAGCCTATTATAAAGGGTGAGAACCTGTTTCCAGCTTACACTATGACATGCACTTCCTGGCAGTCAAAGAAAAAGTGACAAACACAACTCAATAATAATCAATCTCCATACCGCAATATTCCCCAGCTACACTCTTTATTCAAAATAACACTCCCTGATTTTGTTACACCAACCCCTAATCTCTGAACTGCCATGCAGGTCAATGTTGTGGTTTTTGTGCCAAAAGAATTAAATGTGAAAACAAACTAATAACCTACTCAGTGTACTTTGTGGGTTTTTTGTCCCCCCATACACTCTGTAGTTTTGAAACTCAACACAATTCAGCAGTTTGTTTATTTTAAAATGCCAACAGTGAGCTGGGAAGCCATTTCAGGATTTAGGGGTGTGAGAACACATCACAAACTGTATGTCTTAACTTATCGAACAATCAGGATTTATTTCTCCGGAGGCATCTGAAAGACCTCCGGTTTAAAACTATGAAGCTCAGTGACATTTAACGTAACTCTTACAATGCTGTTGTCAAGCTAGCAGGGAATCAAAGCAGCCATCCTATGATTAATATCAATAAGAATAAGTAGTGATGAGAATAATCAAAATGTACAAGTGAATGTGAGACCTCAACACTTTGTGGCTTGAACAGGTGCAACAAAACGAGTTAGACTCACTGTAAGTGAGGGAACTTCCTTTTCATATAAAAAGCGAGGCGAACGTGTTCCATACAGCAGAGAAAGCCTGTACTTGTCTTAAGGTGTATATACATACAGAAAACTGTTCAAAAAAAAAAAAATGCATCTGATCAAAAGAGGGTGAACTAGACCAAATTATCACAGCTGGTTTCACTGTTCCAATCTTTTTTATTTCAACCTGCTTGTGGGTTTAAAAAATAAAAGTTCAGTGCATTGCAGAAACTTACATTACAGAAGTGCCTGTAAGATGAATGGAAACAAACTCAGTAACAGGCCAATCAATAACAACACACCCATTACCAGCTTCTAAAAATGAACTCATGTTGTCGATCCATACAACAGCTGGAGAGCAAGATAGCAGGATAAGGCTAGCCACAATAACACCCAAAAGAGCTTGCTTTTATTCCTTTATTTTTACCTTTAACTTTTTTCCTCTTCTTTAACTTTTTCAGCTTAAATTATCTGCTTACCTTCAAGGAAATGTGTGGTTTAAAGTACAGACATTTGCTTTTTTTTTTTTTTTTGTGACATAACAGCCATCATCCACCCACCCCCACACCTGCTCACTTTACACGACAAAACCAGGTCATAGATTCAGTCTAGTTCACTCGACCCTGCCTCCACACCCCTGTAGCACGCCCCGCAGACAGTTGGGGTCCGCCGCAGCCTTCACATTACTTCCTTGCTAGCGGCGTGCTTCCTGTCTGCTCAGGCACAGTTCTTTTTTAATGCTTGCAAGTTAAGCTGCGCAGTAGTTTTACATTGAATATCGAGTAGCTCCGAGGTTTTCTACCTAGCAGGGTTCAGTGTAGTAGGGTGCTGATGGTTGATGGAGTAGGGTGGAGGAGTTAGACTGGGGGCTGGGGTTATCTGGAGAGGGGAAGGGGAAGGAGAAGGCAAGGGGGTTTAAGATGGTGATGGAGATGAGGACGATGGTAACATGGATGTTTCCAATTGGGGAGTTGATCATTCAGCTTTGCTGCGCTTCACAGCTCCTGGAAGTTTCTCTTGCAACCTGAGAGAGACAGAAAAACCAAGGTTTTAAAAAAATCTGGGAACTCAAACTGGACTGGTGGATGAGAGCTAGACTGCAAGATAAACAAACAGAACCACTCATTACTTACTTGGCCATTGTAGTGTTGACCTGAGTACGTGCCAGGTCGATGTACTGATCAATCTGAGTCTAGAAAGGGAAAGGATGAGACAGAGGGCGAGCGTCAGTCTGGGAACAGCATCAATATGAAATCCTGTTAACCTTTCTGAGAACTACTGAAAGCTAGCAGCCACTACTATGAACCATTGGCTTCATTTCATGGAAAGAAGAGCGGAGGGTGTGGTGACTTCAAATCAATTCTCGGCTTGTTGCTGACATTACAGATCTGTTGGTTCTAAAAGTCAGAACTCCAAGAAAAGAACTGCCCTTTTGAGTTGAAACTTGCTGGAGGAGCTTGAAATATCCATCCATCCATTTTCTATACCGCTTATCCGTCAGGGTCGCGGGGGAGCTGGAGCCTATCCCAGCTGACTATGGGCGAGAGGCGGGGTTCACCCTGGACTGGTCGCCAGTCAATCCCAGGGCCAACACACAAAGACAGACAACCACTCACGCACACACTCACACCTAAGGGCAATGTCAATTAACCTAATGTGCATGTTTTTGGTATTATGGGAGGAAGCCAGAGTACAGGCAGAACATGCAAACTCCATATAGAAGGGCCCGGACTAGGGAACCAGGGTTCCATTCGAACCTGGAACCCTCTTGCTATGAGGCGACAGTGCTAACCACTGCACCACCGTGCCGCCCGCTTGAAATATCTCTTTGTCTTGTTCAGGAATGATAGTAAGACGCAGCACGAATCAACAGGCAACCCTTGGCGGCGTCAGCTTTATCGTAAACAGTTTTGGTCAATGAACAAAACAAAACTCAGTTCAGTTCACAAAGACTGGGTCAAAGAGTTGATGAGTGTAACAGCAGTTCTCATCACACTGATCAACAGGCCTTATTTTGACTCAACAGTGGAATAACTTCACAGCGTCAGCAGCTGGACATTGGACAGCAACAAGAGGGACGCAGAAGGCATTCAGTGTGTGATGAGGACAGGAGTCATCCAGTGCGCTCCCTGCTGATGGGGACGTTCTCTATCAAATGATGTCATCGCTGCTGTGAGGGAGGGTCTGAGAGTCAGTCATCAGATAAAGTCACGGTCACACGGACTCTCACCTTGTTCTTCTCGTAGATCGGCGGCACGGCGAAGAGCAGGATGTCGGCTGGAGAACACAAACACAACATCTTAGGAAAACAACAACATACTGACTTAGCATTATATGGACATTACAGGGGCAGTGTTGTTAATGTTCCAAATACTAAAACAGAGCCTAACATTCATGTAGGGCAGAAAACACTTTTTTTTCTGATCACACATCAGTTTTCCATCTTACAGAGATTAAAGCTGTGACTGGGCAGTGTAACATGCTTTATCTACCCACAGTGGGTTCAGACTACTGCTGTGAAACCTGCAGAAGAACTTGAACATACATGTCAGATTTCATGTAAATGACACACAGCTGGGCCTAATTAGCTACTCTGAATGTCAAAGCAGCACAACTAAGCTTGGTTAATTCCGTGCTAATGTATCAGCTCAGAGCTGTGGCAGCCCGGTTTGCATATCATATGCACAATGGATCTGCATTATGCTCCGGGGACAAAACAAAAATAAGAAGAAATGTCTTATTTGTACATTTCTGAAATTTCTACATTTTGTTTGGGCATTTAGATATTTCTTCATCAATTTACTTTATTGATTTTTACTGACTAAATACATGTTTTGGTTATGACATACTTCAGAGTTTTCATTTAATTTCAATTTCAATTTATTTTCTTTCTCTAGATGCTTTACAGAGACCCAGAGCCTTTACTACATTTGTTTGCAGCTGGACATATAAATGCGGCATCTCTGCCTCAGTACTTTATCAGCGAAACTAAATATAAATCTTGCTCATTTCTAAGTTTACTGTCTTTCAGCTGGTACTCCACTTGCAGAAGACGGGCTTCAATGGAAAGAGATGACGCAAAGCCTTGAGGTGAAGTCACGCATTGGACCGCAGAGGAGCAAAGCATTCCTGGAGGCTGTCTTAATGAGTAGCTTCCATTATGGGACAGTACAGTGTGGTTAGCTGCTCTCCACTCCTTATACAACCTTATAGCCTCTGAGCCATCTTGTCGACCAACTGCACATCACTTCGAACACCGGACTAAATGAGCATGGTGGCTTCAGTAAAACACTCCAAGGCCATCACGGAGACCTCTGTCTGCAACTTCTACACACTGCTGTTCTGAAGAAAATGTCAACCATAAACTGACTCTGTTCAGACTTGGGTAAGTAAAGTCTACAACGTATTGTTGCAGCTCCCTCCTCGGCCCAAATTAAAAACTTCATTTCTTTTCCATGACTTTCCATGAATACACTGAAGTTCTTCTTTGACCCATATTTTGTCCTTCTGGTATGTTAAAAAATTGCTTTGACTGGTTGAAGCTAAAAACTGTCCTCTAATGCAAACAAAGTGGAGAAATAATCAACTAAGACGTGTTAAAAATTCAAACTCATAATTCAGTCAGGACTTAGAGATGTCACTGAAGCAATTGGCAAAGACAAAAGTGGTTGGTTGACCTGACCTGCGGTGTGAATCCATTAGAGATGATCAATTACACAACTTAGAAGATGAGAAAGTAGCTGTCTGTGTGCCATTTACAGGGGTTTATAATAAAGAACAGCACCGCAAACTACGGGAAGCTCCACGAAAGCATAAAACTGTGATGGAGAGGTGCTTTCCAATTAAAGTCACCTTTAAATTCAGAAAAGTCAATAATTTTTGAATGCGGTTTCAATTTCAGCTGGTAAAACAGAAAACGTGGAGTTTTTCTGAAACCCGGTGAAATGTGAATGCGGCCTGACTCCTGGTTCCCACGGTGCTTACCCAGGATGAGAATGGTGATTCCATTAAAGACGGCTCCCACGTAGGTCAACAGCCACATGACCACAGCCAGCTGGTGAGAACAACAAACAAAGAAGCCCACAGGGCAACTTAGAGAGTTGAAGTATCCAACATCCAACACTTCATGTACACATAGTTCACAGTTTACTTTCTGTCTGAATCTGAGTCTTTAATAATCATTGTGACGACCTGAGAAAACTTGAGGGAAGACACTGAATCCTGTTTAAAAAAATGTCTCATACCTGAAATGCGGAATTTGTTCAGGTATGAGGCTGTTTGTCACATAAATCTTGCAAACAAAAATCAATTCTTTAATACTATTTTGAAAGGAGTGTACATATAAAGCGGCGATGAGGGCTTTGCAGGTTCATCACTCCTCCCATCAGGACTGACGAGAGTTTCACTGACTAGCTTTGTTGCACCCTTACACAGTTACTGTTCTTGTTGGTACCTTCAGAATAATCCATGTTAAGGGCCTTTAGTGATGATGATGGGACTCAAGTCAACTCAACAACCCATAACTTGGGGCTTTTCAGAAGCTGAACTTTTAAGAACATTATGAGGCTTTGGTGTGAGGTTTTTTTTTCTTGTGTTTCCACTGTGCTACAGAAACTGGGATATTTTGAAAATACATCATTAAAAAGGCCGCAGGGGTACTGTCCTCGTTTCTGTGTGCTTCTAGCAGGTGACAGGAGTAAAGCAACCGTGAGGCATACAACAATAGAACATGGTGCTGATGTTGTTGTTGGTTTTCTTTAATGTTTATGTGAACATGAAACAGAGGTTGGCCTAGACGTTGGAGAAGCGGCTTGTGACCAGAAGGTCACTGGTTTGATTCCCCCCTGGACTGGCAGGAAAAATTTAGGTGTAATAGAGTGATTAATAATGCCCCCTTCTCTATTAGCCAGCTGATATGCCCTTGAGCAAGGCACTTAACCCCTAATTGCAGAGTCCCAGAAGGTCTCCAGAAAAGGGAAGCGGCTGCGAGTTGCTCTTTAACAGGAAATTAGATGGCCAACCAGTCGTACATACATACTGCAAACTGTGTTTGTCTTTCGTCTCTCATACGACTGAAAAATACTACATGAAAACGCTGCTGATGCATAAATCCCATTAGGAATGCAGATAAATATAATCCAAAGTTTACTTTTTTTAGTTTTAGTTTCCTATCCCTCGTTTACTTTACATTTATGTATGTATGTGGGTCTAAGTTTTTCTGTATATATGTGAATATCTTTGTGTACGTATCACATCTTTGGTGATAATACATAAATAGAAATTCCACACTTGATGGGTCTTGTTCAGCTGAGCTTAATAATGCATTGTCATTTTATGAAGGGTTGTCTTCATAGCCAGTCAGGACAGCAGCAATGATTACAGCAACCAATAACTCTCTATGTACATGGACATTGAATTCCCATCGGGATCAATAAAGTATCTATCTATCTATATGTCAAGTGCATACTGCACCAGGTGAACTTGAGCTTAGCTATTGCATCATAGCCCACACCCACTTTGACCTAGAACAAGAAACCACAAACTGCTGTTGAATTAGCACATGCTGTTTTCTGGTCTTTATTTTAGGCACTTTTAGTTTATCTTACACATACCTGAAAAATGTTTTGCTCAAACTTCTATTTTCTCATGACTAGCTAATTTTGAAAAATAATTAATTGGTTGTGATGTCATGCTTTTTTCTATTTCATTTGTAACTGTGACAACACATTCTTTAAACTGAAACAGTGAGGAGGTCTTCTAATCTGACTGGTTAGATCCAGAGGCAGCGAGACAGACATGTTTCAGGACAGCTGGGAGATGGTGTGACCTGATTCTAAGTTTCAATGTGTCGCTGAGTTCCAAGCCACCGTTGGGTTACATTCTCTAAATAATTATCATCCAACAATCTAATCTGAACTGATGGGGTTTGTTTCAATGATACAGATCAGATTGTCACTTTAATTTGACTGAATCCCCCCTAGTGATGAGTTACTACTGTACCACTGAGAGCTATAAAAAGGCTGCACCCAGGAGAGGAGTCCTCATGGGACAGAGTGGGAATAGATTTCCACTGAAAGCAGACTAAACGTTTAAAAAAAAAAAAGAAGAAGCAGGACGGCATTGGACATTGACTGAAGGCTGGAGATGCTCACCTTCAGGGAGTCCACAAGGTCCTCGACCAGGAAGAGGCGGCTCATCTGCTTCAGGGCTCGGTTGATGTAGGTCAGACTGGTGTCCACGTGCTTGCGGAAAGTCTCTGGAGGGATGCTGACATCCTTATCTATCAGCGCTCTGCAGGGAAACAAAGATGAGGAGGAGGAGGAGGAGGAGGAGAAGGTGAACACAAAGTGCTGCAGGAAAATGCCACAACACTTTAAAGAGGACTTAGTAACAGTAGGATTTTATGTTTTCCCCTTGGTGACTTAAAAGAGACAACCTTCATAATCTTCATACCATGCAGTACAACCTGACCATAATAATGCTTGTTGTTTATAGGGTTGTTGATCAAAACCAATGGCCCAGTGGTTACTTGGGTTAAGTACAGATATGAAGAGGCTGAAGAGTTGCTTAAAACTTCTTATTTTTCTTATTTGGATTGGACTTACAATAAATAAATTACAATAATAGAATAAAATTCCATTATTACGCTAAATAAATTCCAGTATACTGCCCAGAGTGTCGAAACAATTTGTTTTGTTGGATTTGGTGCTTCTCTATAAATAACTCTATAAATAACCACATAGTTTTCAACTGCATCACATTACTTGGTGGAGAAAAATAAACCGAAATTGTGCTACTTGACACATAAATTTAACATTTTCACATTTTCTCCTTTTGTGAATTCTTAGGCTTAGAGGCTTAATGAGCTATAAAGAGGATTTAGTGTAGCGCCTTTGGAGAGGAGCTGTGTTCTCAGCTCTGTGAAGCATTCCCGTGGGCTCTGACTCCACCATAAAAGTTATTCTATAAATAAAAGCAGAGGAGGCAGAGGTTACGACAGGCGATGCCACGCCTGACCTCTAACATTCTGAAACATAGTAGTCTTCAGAGCAGCATGTACTTTAATGGTTTACACGAGGCAGTGGTTTAAAACATGTGGCAGTGCAGAGCAGCAACGTGGCTCGGTGCACATCTCAATAATTTATCCTCTTTACATTATTCCATACACACATGTGGGATATTAAAATGTTTCATGCAGTGCTGTATACTTTACAGCAGCACATGTACAAACCATCTGAATGCGGTCCCAGAGTGTTTAGTAACCTGACTACAATGTCATTCCAGCTGCTATGGGCCAGTGTGTGTGGCTTTTGTGTCCTTCAATTAATATGGGTTGAATCTATCTTTAAAATTCATTGTTTACTCCAGGTCTTCAAATAATGTAGGGAGCAACTCAGAATAAACAGACAGGAGTTCATAAAGGACCACACTTTCAAAGCCGTTTTCACATAGATACTGTCAAAAACATTTTGCAATTCTAGCATCTAACTGAAAACACTGTTTATTCAGCTTTATCAAAGTCAGGTCAATCAAATCTCCCAAACAAATTAGAAAAGATGAAAGTGAAGTTCCACTGAATCTCAAGAGAAGATCAAATCTCACTTGAAAGGGTGTCCCTCACTGGACTTCTGCACGGCCTGGACCACAGACTTGTAGATGCGGAAGGTGATGGTGACACAGAGCAGGGCCAGCAGCAGGTAGGAGGCCACGCTGATGACGCTGAAGGCTGCAAGCGACAGCAGCAGCAGCATAGACAGACCGAACACCAAGCCCGACTTCTTGGGGTCTCGCCAGTGGATCAGATCCTTAACTGCAGAGAGGTGGAAAGATGTGGTTAGGCTTACAGTGGTAGGACCTCAACTGGCCTACAAAGAAATATCATCGTGTTAACCTGAAATATGATGGGTTCTCCTCAAACTTACAAGTGAATAGTCTAGAAACCTGTAATGTCCAAATAAATACGGGCCCCAGCCACTGTGTGAGAATTCAGTTACTTTGAGATGTATGAATACAGCACAAATAGTTGGGAACTGTTTTCATGGAAAATATGAGGAAGAAACAAAAAACAAAAACACACCTCCAACTGTGCAACTCTGGTACTATAAAACATGAATATGTGCAACAAATCTCCTCTGGCATCTGCAGCTGAGGGGGACACACTGCTGTAGATGCCCGTTTCATGTTTGTATGCATGTCCTGTGAGGAGCTGTGCATGCAGAAGCAATAGCCTCTATACAAGGCGGTTATGTAATGCTGGAATGGGTTGGCACTCTCAAACTGCCACTTCTTCCCTCTGCATGAAAAAGGGGGGTATGTAAAAAAAGAAAAAGCCTTGTGTAAGTGGTGGAGAACCCACGTGGGCTGATGCCTCAGGGACAGTCCAGGCTTCAGTGCTCCAGCTACTTTAATGGAAACAACACGTTATATGGGATCTCACACACTCACCACAGAAAACTGAAAACAGCTACAATAAACAAACTATTAGCTTTTTCCTATTTTGCCAAATGAGCCCGTGCAGCCCTATTCTGACTCTGACGTCAGCCTCTGGCCACATGGAAGCAGAGGGAATTTTAATTCCCTTAGATGAGGACTGCCGGCCAAAGTTGGCCCGTCATAATTTTCACTTTGGCCTACTAGAAGTTTCTTGAGGGGAAAAAAAGGAAAAAAAAATAAATGAATAAAAACAAATAATTTAAATAGCTGTTGTAAAATGGACCTTAATTATTTTCATAATCTGAGCATGACCAGCAGAGTCAGCTAAGGTGAATTTCACAAGTGTGCTTTTAGCCTGTGTGCTGCTGACCGAGAGCAGCCCTATCAGAGCTGACCTTTAATACTACGGTTACTGGCTAGTCCTAGCATGTTCCTGGCTGGGTAACATGTTATTAACAGTATTCCAACTAGCTCTGGCAGTAGTCACTACACCACTAAGCATTCAATACCGCTTGTTTTGTGAGGGCATATCAATCTTTTGATTCACTTTCTTTTGTAACCATGCTTGTATCTGACATAACTGACAGCACCATAGTAAATCTGGACAAACTATCTGACTCCTTAGCAAAACTGTCAGAAAAAAAATACATACTACAAGTATTTGTTAAACTATGATTAGACAGTTAGATGGGCTACCAAACTAAACAAGTCTGGTCCCTTCCGGCACCCTCACTAGTGCATAGACATTGAACTGATATCATATAAAAAGATCTCTAAAACAGCTACCAGTACGAACATCTTTTGCATTATATTCCGTATCACTACATGACTTATCTGACTCCTTTACAATTTGATGCTGAATGCTCATTTAGAAGTTACTTTTTATTAACTTAAGTAATGCTAAGCATACCAAGACATGAACAAGAATGTGAGAGAAAAGCAGCAGTAGTAGCACTGCTGTGGTGCTCACACACAACCAGAGAGAGAGAAAGCTCTATTGTTCCTGATTCTGTTTGTTGAGCCTACAGTGAGACTTTGTTAAAACTCCCTAACTGCAGGACAATACGATCTCCACCTATCAGCTCAGTGGGCTGACCACATCCAGGGGCAAGTGGATTCATGAATCCCTTTTCAAAACGTTAAAATGCACAACGGTCAAGTTAAAAACAAAGTTGACCTCTCTGGAGATGCAATGTTTTCATCTGACAACAACAATGAGAGGGGTCTCCTCACCCTGCACTGCAGGGGTGTATGCACCCTCCCAGCGTGCTTTGCTGCCGGTACCCACTGGGAGGCAGCCAGAGGTTGACAGTCCTCGTTCATTATCTCTCTCCCTCTCTCTCTCCGCCTCTCGGCCTCACTCTGCTCTGCTGGGGCGCAATGGCCTGCTTTCACTGTGCTGCTCTGAGAGCGACACACACAACCAGAAGAACTGATCTATCATCAAACACCGGAGCCTTAGAAACAGCAGTAGAACCAGATAATTATCTTGACTGCTTTTCTCCCACTCACTCTCATCAGTAAAAATAATTCACATATTCATCTAAACCAACAACATGCCTCTTAGACTCCATCCTAACTAAGCTGCTCAAAGACGTTTTACCCTTACATAGCACCTCTCTATTAGACATGATCAGTCTGTCCCTGATAACAGGCTATGTACCCCAGTCATTTAAAGTAGCTGTAGTCAAACCCCTCCTTAAAAAGCACACACTTGAGCCAGAGGTTTTAA
Organism: Scatophagus argus; assembly: GCF_020382885.2. NCBI lineage: Eukaryota > Metazoa > Chordata > Actinopteri > Scatophagidae > Scatophagus > Scatophagus argus. Next base: position 1,033,074 of record NC_058515.1, on the reverse strand, counting down.
GCAACTAAATGCTCTGAACAATAAAATATAACACGTCATCTTTGTTGTTCCCATGTTTCAGGTTAAAAAAAAAAATCATGAACACACTGAAGCTGGAGGAGTGATTTTCCAACTCTGGAAATGCAGCATTTCAAGGAGTAAATACAGGGAGAATACAACAAAAAATAGGGTTGTACATAAGATTTAGTACATATGTTTCAACCAAAACAATGATGGGTAGCTGTGATTCATTACAGGCAGTGAAACTACTAACAATCCCAAAGGAGTAATTGGAGTAAATGGCAATAAGATTATTTGATGTAACAATCTGTTAGGTTGTTCAAACCATTCCAAATCATGACAGATGTTATTACCTCTAACTAAAAAGTAGGTAATAACTGTAACAAACACGCCATTACAAGTCCGTGCAAGGCAACTTAACGGGGAGTCAAATTCAGGTTGTGTTTGTACTTAGATGTGCCTTGCTCCACTTCACAAATATTCAAAAAACAGGACAAACATGTATCTGAACACAAATGAACTGCTTGGGCAATAAAGTCTGGTAGTAGAGCTTGCAGCTAACTGCAAAAAAAATAGTATTCTTTCATGAAAATTTGTAGGGCAATGCAGCAAGTGTCATGCATATCCAGCATTAACAACAGGCACACCAACTGCAACAAACTCACCTAGCAAAAAGTACCCCGCCTAATAACCTACTGAGTTGTGGAGCAGCACTGCAGTGAAGCACTAAAATAGCACAAGCTCATGGCTGGAGGGGGGAGATTTAACAACACAGGCTTCTCTACAGAACATGACATAAAACAGATTCATCTTCAACACTAAGTCATTAACATCACATATACTGCTAACGAGCAAGCTTCACAGAACAATATGCAGTTTTAAAATGCCTCTTCTGTGCACTTTTCCTGAGTTTCTGGTTGCTGAAATACCTGCACTCTGTTCTCTGCTGTGCCAACTTTAGATTAAAGCATTCGACACATGTAGACATACCACTGAATGTGTTAGGATTACTATCTAAATACCAGCCTCCGTTCATGTGCATGTGGAATGGAGATCGTATTTGCGGGGGGATGGGCGGTGGAGGGTACTGCAGAACTGGCTGCTGTAACTCTTGCAAAACAAGAACTTCCAATATTTTGCCCTTGCTTCGGTCAACTTTAAAGGAATAATATACACAATAATCATCAAAGTAAGCTGTGGTGCACGGAAATAGGCTGGTTTATCTCAGATCTCACGTTCAGACTATTTTAGATGAAAAGAAGAAGACTTGAGAAGCTACGACTGAAAGACACGACAGCAAAGTCATTTCTTTGTCTGAAACCTGAATACGAATTATGGCATCAAAATAATGTGCACCTCGGCGGGCTTAAGCTTACATCATTTCATGTCACGGTCTTCAGCAAGTGTACTATGTAAAGCTGCATCACGGCAGAAACCCGACACTGGGGATCGACAGTAACCTATCCAAGGTTCTTGTGAGTCAACACTTGGGCACCATATTTAAACCCTCACTCACTCTGTTAATGGACCACTGCCGAGCTGTAAAGGACAGAGGGCAGGAGAGGGTCAAAAGCTCAGATGGAGTGGGGATCAGTAGACCAAATACAGCCTTCGTGTCCGTATAGCAGGAGTATGTGGTTTGGGTTCTAGAATTTCGGACAACTGCAGTCAAATTGCAGTCTCTACAGCTTTAGCATACCGCCAAACAAGCAAGACAAATATTGTAGTTCAACAGACACATATGTAACTGATATCTGATATTATCTCCTCAAACATATGACTGGGGCTGGACAACATGATATTCAGTGACATCATGATTAACTCTGAAGTGCCACTAGCATGACACGTAAACCCAAAGGCAGACTCCCTGGACACTGAGAGAAGGGTCTCTTGTAGGGGAACCATGTTGGCATTCCTTACTGCATAAGGTATTTAGACATTCTGACACAAGAAACATCTACTCCAATTACCTAACTGCTTTTCAGCATTTGAGCAAACATGTACCATGCTGTAAATATCTACACCTGCATTTATAGTTTTTTGCTACTCTATGTGAAATAATGATCAAATGCGCTTGTGATGAACTGAATCTACAAAATAAGTAATAACTGTCCAACAGAACTAAACTCTGTTAAAAAGTGGGTTAGATTCATGATTGAGTGAGTGACAGTAAACTCTGTTGGTATTTGTAGACATTTGGATATTAATATTCCACTGCATCTTGATAATGTGGCTTTGGCTTGGCCACAGAAGGACAAAGCATACTAAGGCTTTTATGCTCTTTGGTACAACTCCTTGCTGACCAGTGACAATAAGTAGGTACTATGTATCATAGGCCAGCCCACACTCTATCGAGCAAAATAAGGAGACTGCAGATCAACCTCTTATCAGCCATCAACAAATGGCTTTCTCTTTTTCTTGCCAAGAAGCATATTAATACGTGTACACAATGTGAAAACATAGAATCACTTCAAAAGGAGCAGGCAGTTACAAGGTGCAAGTGAAAAAAACGGATCCTTCTGAGGACTGCATGAGTCTAGCAGGCCTATTGCCCAGAAAGAAGAGGTGTTACCTGATAAGTGGGTTAGTATTGCTGTCAAGACATGCTCAGCAAGATGATAAGCTTCAGCCACCCATTCGTCGATGGCTTCTACCTCTTTGGAATAGGTGCTGTCGAGCACAAAGTTGCTTTGGGAACATGGAGGATTAGGACCTAAGGTAATAGATGACTGCTGTAGAGATGTTGCACTGGGGTTAGCTTTGCACTGGTCAGGAGCTTTTGACTGGAGAGACACCACGTCCTCCTCCTCCTCCTCCTCTTGACTGCTCCCCAGCTCTTTAAGAGCAGTTATAGTAAGCTGTTCTTGTTCAAGATCCATCACCATGGTTGGAGGGTACTGTGAAGGAAGGGAACCAGTTTTGCAGAACTCATTCTGGGGGCGAATATCTTCATGTGTAGAGTCAGGTTCTTCATCCTGCCTTGATTTCAGGCACTCTCGCATGAACTCTACAAAGCTATCTGTAGGCTCACAAACTGAGCTGTCAGGGTCAATGCGTTCTGTGCTGCTTGTTGTGTCAGTTGCTTGGTGACCTGTTTTAGTATCCTGCTGGATCTTTAAGTCAACATTCTGTCCTGCGAGGGAGTTACCATTTGCCTTGTTATCAGTCATCATATTCTCATTGAAATCTTGCTCATCAATGCTGTTTACTGTATCACCCTGGAAGGAGGAATAAGGGTCTTGAGGATAATCTCTTCGAGATGGCTGAGCAACTGTCTTGGAGAAGGCTTCACCATCAGTCAGAGAAGTGAAATCTTCCAGTTTTTGACTGCCCTCAGGAACATCACTCTGTGCAGTACTTGCTTTCAATGTTTCAACATGGCTTTGAGAAGAATCAGAAAGAAACCGCTCTTTAGCATTGTTTGGCGCATTGTCGATGTCATCCAAGGGAGAGGATGCATCATAGTCGTAATCAAATGATTGCCTGTCATAGATATCATCTTGCATGAAGCTGGTTTTAGAAACAGAAGCCTCCTCCATATAAGCCTCTTTTGCGACCGTGTTGCTCTTTTCATCCACTTGGGATTTGGTGCAAGGAGTTGGGTCCACAAATGTAAGATCTGTCTTGCAAGATTTGACCAGGATATCTTGTGCTTCATCAGACCACTCGTCATCATTGTCTGGGAAGTCCACTTCTTCATTTGTGACTATGAAAGGGGAGGGTTCATCAGTTAGTTTAATGGAAGAGGTCTGTGTATTTTCCAATTGTGCTTGGGAAAAATCTGAAGCTAAGTCTTCTGAATGAGTTAAACTGGGTAAAGTCTCAGGTACTGAGGCAGATTCCTCATGGACTGTATCGGTAAGAGATGTGAGTATCTTGTGTTTGGGAGAGTATTCAGCATCAGAGTCCACAGGCGAGGATGGAGGAGAGTAACCTTCCATGAATTCAGTTTCTAAGGGGCGTGTCTTGGGTGGTTCATTTTTACTCTCCTCTGATTCTGGTTCCGGGGTTTTGGGGGCCTCTCTGTGTGAGTCTTTTACAACTTCATAATCCTCATCATCCTCTGCTTCAGGCTCCATTTCCATCTCCTCTTCGCTGTAATTCGGCTCATCTGTCTCAATAACATTGATTGTTGGAACCTGCATTAGCTTCCTCTCAGACTTTGGTGGGGGAATCTCCTTTTCCTCAGTGGGAAGACTTGGTGCGACAGAAGGAGGAGGGGTGCTGGCAGGATCATTTTCATTTGAAACTGCTTGATCAGAAGAGACAGAAACAGAGACACCATCTTCAATGACAGTATCATCTGACTCTCCTGAGCTGTCTGCTTCACTTGCCTCTGGGGGCTCCAGATCACCGGTGGACTTTGGTTTAGCATCCATGCAAACTGGTGGGAAGACAGGAGAAGGGGAGTCAAAGCCTGCAGGAGGTGCAGGTGAAGCTGGAAGCACTGAATTAAGATTTGATGAAGGCTGAACACCAGATTTTTCCTGCTGATCCCACATGTAAGCTGTCGGCAAAAACCTAAGATCAAATTCAGGCTCCTCCTCAACACTTGGCTGTTTCTGTGCAGCACTGAAATCATCTGGTTTTGGAGCTTCAACAGGAGAATCCTGGAAAGCATCAGGGACACCAGCAAAGGCAGCAGGCATAACTGTGTCATTCTCCTTGTTCTCCTTTGATGCAACGTTGTCTGAAGTCACGGTGCATTTAATTAAATCTACAGTATCAAAGTCTGGCACAGGAGGTAGATGAGCCTTCATCCACTCTTCTGTTTCTTCAAATTCATTCACTTGTCTTAAATCTCCCAGTACTTCAAACGGAGATTCTGGTGACTCCTGATCAACAGAACGTCTCCTCTTCTGGACAGTTGGTGTGATTTTCTCAGTGGGAGATTTTGGGGTCTCTGTGGGAGATTTTGGGGTCTCGGTGGGAGATTTCTCATGGTGGCGGTCTTTGAAGTGAGAGAAACCTCCCTCACTTCTAAAATCTGTTTCCTTCTTTTTGGCAGCAAGAGCTTCCAATGCCTTTATTCGCTCTGAAACAGGAGACATCTTTATCGGTGAATCCAGTTGTCCATCTGGCAGCCCAGCTTCACTTCCATAATTACCAGGAGTGAATGAGCCAGGTTGAGAGGGAAAGCGAAGGGATGTCGCTACACCTTCACAGGGCTTGTCGGAGCCCAGGACCACTCTTTTGTCTGCATCGCCATGCATGATGAACAACAGCGAGAAGAAAAAAGGAGGGGAGGTCATATACATCACAAACACTAAACTTCCATGCACTTGTAATATTGTTCAGCGAGGCCTTAATGTTGCAGCCCAAGCATTCATGCACTGCGTCATGGTAATATAAGACAGATTCATATAATGGATGGAAACTTCACTTCTAGCATGCTGCTCTTGACTACTCTACAAAGTTGTCTCCTGGCAACGTTGTAGAAGCAGCAAAGAAATGAAATCGCACTGATTCATCTTCTTTTAAATCACCATGCGTGACTGTTGACTGCATGGCAGCTGCATTTGTGTAGCAAGTGCATATGCCTTGTTATATGTTTGCAGACTTGAAAGCAGTTTCTTTTTGACAGTGTTTACCTTTCTGCTTGTTTGAACAACATACATTTTCCCAGGACAAAATAATAGTAGTGATATTAACAAAAAATAGTTTAATTTGTCAATCATTACAACTTTTGAGAATGTTCTGATTTGGAAACCGTTCTTTGTAACAATCATGCGGATAAAATGAATATGATCACAGTGTACTGCTGATGACTGCTGGATACGATTTTTTTAAAACCCAGGATCAGGTTGATGCAATACAACATTTTCCTCTTAGCTTTGACTTCAGTCTCAGGATTTTTTTTGTTTACTGTTAATGTTGTTGTAATTACTATTTGCACCTCTATACAAATTAACAAAAGACAAATTCTACCAGAAAAAAAACAAAACAAAAAGAAAAACAGAAAACATATCCCTTAAAGTCTTAATAACTGCAAATTCATCAGAACTGCTAGTGGTGACACAGTAACAAACACGAAGGAGTTAAAGGAATTGAAAAGAAGTTAAAACTACCAGAAAAGACATAGAATAAGTATCAAAAAATGTCACAGCCACCAAGAACAATTGCAATGTTGTAGTCAGTTATTTGTTACATAATCATATTTGTTAACTGCCTATTATAACATCAAAATTATGTAATTTTTTGATACGGAAATGGTGAAAAATGCACCACGAGTTAGATAATACTGCTGTCCCTGTGCAGTTAATCAGGGCATTTAAACACCACCATTACCTCAGCCACACAGCTGAGGAGACTTTTACAGTTCATATGATGTGGCAGAGCCCCCCCCCAGCCAAGTCACATGGCCTCCTCGTTACTGTGGAGGTCACAAAGATCCAAAAATGTTCTAAGCAACTGTTCTGAAAATCACATGATGCCTTTCCATCACCAGTCATCTCCTATGTCATTTTCAACACCCAACATCAAGTCATCATGACAAGGATTTTGCTATATTCAGATTACATTACAGATTACATTAGCTGCCCAGCTCCACCTATCCTGTACAGATGTAATAGCTTTGTCTAGATAACGCAAGGTCCAGATTTGTCCTACTTCGAGTGAACCTTTCAGTGTTAGCTGTGGTGAGCATGATCCTGTAAACCCACTCCTACTCTGTCAATATATGGACACAGACTTTTCCACTGATGGCCATTTGACTGGTCCACTTTGTCTTGGATAGGACTGTTACCTCCTCTTCACCACAATACAATGCATTGTTCAAACTAGGCCACATGAATGGACTTTTCCATCCCGCCAACAGCGTTATAGTCTTTTGGCTCTGCACGAGTACACAAATTCCAAAACAGCTCATGCTCTCAGACTACATCCATGGATGTCAGGCACATCTCGGGCTACTTAATTAGAAAATACACTTCCAGAGGGACTATAATTCACAAATGATTTAATGAATATGGTTCAGATAAGCTGTGTAACATCTGCCAAATTAGGCCTCAGTGGCTTTCCATGTCTAATTTATGCAATCCGTTCTCTGCAATAACAGGAGTTGAGTGACTATTAATGTGGCCTGGGTATCACAATAATTTGTTAGGAAAAGCTTTGTCATCTATGACCTTAAGATCAGCACAGCATGTTACAAACGCTTGGAAAAGGATAGTAAGTGGGCCTTTTCTTCCAATTTCCACAAATAACAATTACTACAATGAAATATTTTATTATTTTATTACCTGGGAACTCAGTTTAGTTTTATACTTCTGGTACCTCTTCACCAATAGTATTCAATTAGTAGAGAAAATAATAAAGTTCAACAATGAAGGCATTTAGCCTGAAACCCCAGGCATTGATTTACTGATAAAAACTTTGTACATCAGCAAAGTCATATCCTTGCTGACGAGTCAGTAAGAGTTCAAATTCCACAGGGTGCAGTCAGGTCCTGTTATTTATCACTGAGAGTGAATAGGTTGAATGCTTGTGACATAACTGTTGAATGATAACATGTGGCTCATAATATCATCTACTGTAATCTAGCCAAATGAAGCACAATTCAATAAATGCTATTTTCACAGTGTTACAGGCTACTTTTATTTTATTTTTATTTTTTAAGACTTCTAACAATGATTAAAAAAAAATCACACTACAAAAAGATTATGAAAATAAAGAAGCAAAACTAGCCAAAGAAAACCTATATTTTAATGCGTAAGCAAATGTGTGAAACATGCACAAAGCCTACGAAGCCATATGCACACAGTGGAGTGGAGGGCGAGTGAGCAGCCACAGGCAATGGCGGGCCCAGGCCGCTGGGCTGTGGATCATATCTCCAGTGCCACTCATCCTCCAGGGTCCATTTGCTACTGCAGTTGGGGGGAGCTCAGATACTAGGGCAGCAGGAAGGTAGGACCACCCCTCAGGGACACCAACCTGATCCGTTTTTAGGTTTCTGCTCTTGTGCGCACAATGTGAACTTGAACTTCTTTGCTTTCTTAAAATAAGGTGGCAATCTTGGGATTATCTTGAACCTACAGTGAGCGCCGCTGACCTAAATAATGATCATTAGCAGGCGGTAAAGACTGAAAAGGATCCACTTACTAGCAGCTGCCGAAGCAAGATTTTAGTGATCTTATTCTTGGGAGTCTGTAAAGAGACTGTAGACAGGCGAGAACAAGCAGTAGTAAATGCTGAAATTGACAAAGAGTAGTCTTGATTCCTACTGTCTGTTATCAATCACTTCCAAGGCGACTGAGGCAAATTATTCAAAATGGACCACATACATAAATGTCTGTATAAGCTCTGTTTCTTTTGCTTCTGTTGCTCAGACTATTTCTATGCACAGATACATTTCCTAGCATTAAACTAAACTAACATTAAACTAACAATGAAACCTGTCAATAGGTCGAAATGACTGTTTACAGCATTAGCTGGAAAGGTTTCATCTCAAGTTGAAATGGGGGTTGGGCTGGTGAAGAAAATTGCCGATGCCATATGTCATTGAAAACAAGAGCAGTTCTGCTGCCTTGCTAACTTACAATTATTGAAGCAACTAAGCATTAACAGCGTTGGAAACATACGGGATACCATGAGAAGGTTGGTACGAGTAGGGGCAGGTAAAGACCAGTCAAGCTGGGAAAGGAGCTGGAGTTAGGACTGGAGTTCACTATGTTGTTGGCTTTCTTTCGCAGGTTGGTATCTTAATTATTGGACTCTTATGAGCAGGAGAGGGGCACTAGAAAAAGGAATGAAGTGGAGCAGTACAGCAGCAGGCCAGCAAGATTGTATAAGACAGTGGGATAGAGCAGGTGAGCAGCGGAAGAGAACCATACACTTGCCTTGAGGAGATTGAATGAGAGATACAGGCGAAGAGGAAAGAAAGGAATCTGAAAAAAAATAAAGGACAGAAGAATGATCATCCTAGAAGAAGTAGTAAACAACTCCTATCCACTGAACCCATTAAAATAAAGGCACTCAAATGAAGAGAAAACAGGGTTTAACTTATCCAGCCTTAATAACTCTACGTGCTATGAAAAATCTAATTCTATGCCCCATGCATATGCTTTCATTGCTTACTTGAGTAAACCTACAACAACTTTAATACATGCACTTATATTTGCTACGTAGGCAAGACCAAGACAGTTTACTTAAGCAGAGAAAAGAGCTTCTCACTTTGCTTTAATGCTGCTATGAGGAATAAATGAACCACAACCAAAAGACCACCCTTTCTAATTTACTCTTTTCTTGGTTATGCTGCTATGATACAAACCACCAGGAAAGAAAGATTTAATGCGACCTACTTTTTAATGCTGTCACCAGGAACCTTCATTAGGATTAATCTAAATGCCACTGCATACATCAGGGATTCTAAAAAAGTCGGGATGCTGCGTTAAATGTAAAAAATAAAAACAACTGAATTCGGTGATTTGCAAATATTCAACAAAATCCAGTATGAAGACAAGATATTTAATGTTCAAATTGATAAACTTTGTATTTTTGTAAATGCTCACTCATTCTGAATTTGATGCCATCATTCATCCATCCATCCATTTTCTATACCGCTTATCCGTCAGGGTCGCAGGGAGCTGGAGCCTATCCCAGCTGACTGCAGGTAAGAGGCGGGGTACACCCTGGACTGGTCGCCAGCCAATCGCAGGGCCGATGATGCCATCGTTTTGTTGCATTTAAGTTGGGACAGGAGCAACAGAAGACTGGGAAAGGTGTGTACTGCTCAAAAACCACCAGTGTTCACATTCCACAGATAAACAGGTTCATTGATAAGACGTGCTGATATCATGACTGGGCATGAAAGGGGCTTCCTCAAAAAGCTCAGTCATTCACAAACAAGGATTGGCCGAGGTTTTTGTTAAAAACTGTTTCGGCGAATAGCCCAACAGTTCAAGTGCACGGCTTCAAAACATATCAATGAAATGAACTGAGGGATTTCACCATCTGTATTTTCTAGTATCATTAACAGATTCATAAAATGTGGAGAAATCTCTACATTTAAGAAGAAGAATAGAAGAAGAATCAGCTTTATTGACAGTATATGTATTTTTACATACACACACTGAATTCGTCTTCTGCATGTGACCCATCCTTAGTTGAACACACACATGCAACACCTGGCAAATTACATGCAGTGAAACACACACACAGGAGCAGTGGGCAGCATCAAGCGCCCGGGGGGGGGGGTTAAGTTAAGCAAGGGCACATCAGCCGGCTAATGGGCGGGGCGGGGGGGGGGGGGGGGGGGGGCATTTTTCGCATTAATCACTCCACCACACCCAAATTTTTCCTGCCCGTCTGGTGGGGGAATCGAACCAGTGACCCTCCGATCACAAGCCGCTTCTCCAACCTGTAGGCCACGGCTGTAAGGTTGGAAAACTTTCCACCTCTCAGACAGCACTGCATCAAAAACCAACATGATTATATAAAGGACATCACCGCATGGGGTTTGAGCACTTCATGGTTGATGGTTAACATCAACCATGCAAAAGCATACAATGTCACGGATGTTGTTTCCTTTGGGCTAAAGTGGAAAAGGAATATCTACAAGACTGCAGATTGTTACCAGTGCAAAGTTCAAAAGTCAGCATCTGTGATAGTATGACACGGGTAACTTCGGAGCAACATATGCTGCCATCCAGATGGCGTCTCGGGGACATTCTCGCTTATTTCAGCAAGACAACAAAACCCACATTCAGCCTGTGTTACAACAGCATCACTTTATAGTAAAAGAGGCAACAGGTACAAGAATCGTCTGTCTGTAATCCAGTCATGTCTCCCATTGAAAAAGCATGGTGCATTACAAAGTTCAAAATATGAGACTGGAGACCCCAGACTGTCAAGTGGCTGAAGTCGTACATCAAGTGAAAATGGGAAAGAATTTATTTTTCATAACTTCAACAAATAGTGTTCTCAGTTCTCAAACACTTACAGAGAGAAGGTGATAATAAAACGCAGTGGTAAAGATGCCCCTGTCCTAATGTTTTTGGAATATGCTAAAGGAATCAAATATAGAATGTACATTTATACAAAAAAACAGCTTCACTATGAACATTAAATCATGTCATTGAACAGTATACAGTTGAAAATGATTTGCAAATTATTGCATTCTGTTTTTATTTGCATTTCACACCATGTTTCACCTTTCTGGAATCAGAGTTATATAAAATAGTGTCCTTCTCCTGTTTTAACTTGACAAAGCTGCTGAGCACAAAGCAGCTTCATAAAGTAACCCAGTTTGGTGTTTAAGAACTCGACTGGCCTGCAGAGATACCTGATCTCAACCACATACGATAGCTTTAGGACGAACTGGAACATTGACTGTGAGCCAGGCCTTCACCTTAAATCAGTGCTGGACCTCACTAAAGCTGCTGTGTCTAAATAAGAGCAAATCCCTGCAACCAGGTTCAGCATCTAGAGGAAAGACTAAAACCATGAGATTGGAGACTGGAAATTAGGCCCATAAACCCAGCGTCTGTAGTGTCACTTTGTTACTTTGCACCTCTATGAGTAAATGCTTGAGTACATTACATCTAGCACTCAAGATAAAGAGGAAGTCATTAGAGTTCACACCTCATTGTCCTTTGTCAGAAGAAAAATCTTGAGTTATGGGGACAGACCAAAGATCTTTGAGAGTTTCAGGTTTACTAACGGAGGTGTGGCGTCTCTCTTCAGTTCAGCACAAATGGAGTTTATACAGGCTGGACAAGTTGGGGTTGGTGTGCCCTTGTGGTGCAGCATTCCTTCAGTAGGATTCATACGACTGTTACCTTCTTAACACACCACACCTTCACTTTTTAACCGCAGTGGGAGCACTAATTCCCACCTGTGTTTCCACATTTGTCAGTGGCAAATTGGAGGGAGTAGAGTTAAAAAGGCTGCAAAAAGATAACAGTTCAAACATATACATAAAAATGAAATTAATTAAGATCATTCACATCCTTCAGGACATCAAAATTAAAAACATGGCTAAATGTCACTGTTCAACAAAAACATGTCATCAGATTACTTGAAGAATACATTTTGCTAACTCTGACAACATATCTGACATATCATCACCTAAAGTTGTTCTTAACTGCTAGGTGCTCCACTTTCCTCAGCAGCTAGTGTACCAACTTTGCCCGCCTGCTGATTGGTGCTGGAAATAAGGCCGAAAAGATCAGAGTTTGTGTACCCTACAACCAAAATAATGAGCTAAAAGAGGCTGGGGATGTCTGTAGAGCTGAAGGGGAATTGTGGAATTGATCATAATTCTGTGAGTTTCTTTCAAGATTCCATTTGCATGTCTAAAACTATAATTAACAAAGCTTTGAGCTATGTTCAGTTACAGAAAGGATCATTTTTGGTTTCTAGAACAATGATTAGACTGCCCTCATGCAGTCATGCCTCATCTCTTAGTGGAAGTGATGGTGAGGGGTGGGACTACCGCAATGCCCGTCATCCCTGTTCTGGTGCTCCAGCTCTCCCGTACCGTCCACCCCTGAGGGCTATCTGATTGCTTCTGTGACCTCAGTGATGTGGTCTGCTCCAGCAGGAAGTGGAGGGAGGAGGGCTGTCTTGGCAAGTGCACAGAGCGAGCGAGAGAGAGCACAAGGTGAAAAGAACTCAGTGTTCCTTGAAGCTTCACATGGGCGTTTCACTTTCAAATAGTTTACAGTGAGCACCTATCTTGAGCAATGAACTGAAAGCACGTTTAATTCAGTGAAGTACAAGTTCATTAAACAACTCTGATGACAATGATATGAGACAGGTCACCAAAAAGGAAAACAGAGCGAGCATACTAAATCATATCAATGAATATAACCAACATAACCTATTCGGTCTTGTCAGATTGCAGGTTTAGGAAGTAACTGTTGATAATTACAGATGTGTATCACTAAGTTCGGGATACTACTAACTACAGTTACGCTATTAAAATGATAGAATTTTATGTAAATCAATAACAAAGCAGAAGACCCGAACTCTCTTCTTCAGTCTTCTTCAGTGAACACTGTCTGAACGGTAATAGAGCAAACTGAAAGGTGGGGTTTGCTCATACTAGAAAACATGAGCACAGAGATAGCTGTAATCCTTAACAGTCATCAAACGGTGATCTGACAATTACAGTGTCTGAGTGCTGAAATAATGTCTGTTGGTAAATTTAAAGTATTTTTCACAGACACAGGCACAAAAGCAGCAACACACTGTTTGATTCCAAGGCTAACTTCCCCTGAAAATCTGATGCAACGTAGTTTGAGAAATGAGGTCCTCATTTTGAAGTGTGCCACTTCCTTTGTGACTAGCGTCACTCATCAGTGTGCAAGTCAAGTGGAGTGGGCTAAGCTACAGACAGAAGCTGGAAAGGCAGGCCAGGCCATCTGGCAGCTGTGACGTTCACAGGCTGAAAGACAAACCTGGTGTTGACTACTATAAAAACATTACAGTAAGGACTGGAGAATATGAACAAAAGCACGTAGCTTTGACAGAATACTTCCCTATCAGTAATGTGCCAATGTCTAAGGTACATACACACACACACACACACACACACGCAAACCAACATCATCGTAAACCAACACTTTCTGTCTGTCTGTCTTATTAGTAAAAGTTGATGAAATATACCTAAAAACAGACTTAAAAATGTGTTTTTAGTCTTCTTGTTTTCACCAGCTGTTTTACTAATACATTAATTATTCATTAGTTACTCATTCTTTTCATCCTGTAATGACATCACAGGGGCAGGTCAAAGCAGTGACCCTTTCCAAACCTGTCTGCTCAAACACTGACAAAAAAAAAAAAAATTAACAGATTAATCCATTACAAATAAATCTTTAGTTGTAGACAATTTCAAAACAAAAACTCTTTATTGTTGCTCTTATGGCAAAGGAACACAAGTCCATACACTGAAATATATAATGCATTTATTTTGCAAATGTTGAAAAAATTAAGATTCATTGCCAACTTCAACAAATATACCAAGGACAAAAGTATTTCCAAATACATAAAGCACATATACAAATATATTCTTTCCTTAAAATGTGGATATCGAGTATGGCCCAAAAGCCATATTTTGAAGTGACTCAGCAGTGCTGTAATGACTAAGGTATATGGAAGGCAATGCCTGTTAACTCTCATGGAACGTTAAAAAAAATTACTAGAGTAAGGTTATGGCTGCCAGAAAACTATTTCTCACAGCCATGTTGTCAGAGTCTGCCTTAGAAATTGTAGTCCTAGCAAACAAAAACTGGTTTTAGCATACACTCATAAAACACTATGCCTGTACAGCTTTTGCTAGCGGTGTGAATGCCCTCTTAACTTAAAACTGTAACATGTGTTTTAGGGACTAAACCCCAAGCTATATTAAAAAAATAAATAAATAAATACCCACTTAGCTCATGGTCACTTCTCTAAGGGTTAACTGGAGACTAGAGTATAATTAGAACAGACTATAATTGGTCATTATTGTCATAACCTTTAAGTCATACTATACATCACATGATTATCCATCCATCCGCCCATCCATTTTCTATACCCGTTCTATCCATGCAGTTCATGATTTTCGGACTGTGGGTTCCAAGTGCCCCGAGAAAACCCACACGGGCACAGGTAGAACATGCAAAATCCACACAGAAGGGCGCAGACCGGACTCGAAACCGGAACCCTCTTGCTGTAAGGCCACAATGCTAACCGCAGCACCACTGTGCCACCTATCACGATTATGAGCATGTACAACATCATGGTAATAAATGCATTCCGATGTGAATTAACATACCTACTTGTGTCCTTGTAGATTTCTGGAAATCTTTTAATGTATGCTTTGCTCTCTTGAGTGGTAACTTCAAGATCACATTGAAAATCAGTGAGGCAATGTGTGCCACACCCTGTTGACACCCATGACCACATGTACTTTAATTCTTATTCACAAGCCTACAATCCTTTTGATTAACAGAACATGGCTTTGAAGGATTTTCAGATGGCTCACATGCTGCAGCTGATTGAGCCATGGAGCTCATAACAGACAGCTTAACACACACATACACGCACACACACACTGATGGTGGAGCTGCCACTCCCTCATAGACAATAACCTGCCCATAAGGCCCTCAGACACAACATTGGTGACGCTAATGAGGCTCATCTAGACTGTGAAACCTGAAAATCCAAAATGACTAAAAACCTGGATATGGTTCAAGTTAATAGACATAAATGAACGACAGTAATGAGGCAAGATGTTCCGAGACCATTACCAGCACAACACAAAAAAGGGCAATGCGCCTTTAAGAGGTCCTCACTTCATTGGCAGTTGCCCAGTAACAATGCATCTGCAGTGCAGAACATCGCAACATTTACCACCGATAACGCTTTGTCACCCCAAATCTCACTGTAAAAAACTGTCATTTAAAGTTTGTTTTTATTAGCAACAAAAATACACAACCCTTAGAGCATGATGTAAGACTACTGACAGTCAAATGGGTATAGATTTCAATTCGGCTACAATCAAATGCATTAATCAGGGCGTATTTGAATGAAACGTGTCTCCTTTTCTCCAAATTAGCCCCGTTAATCACGTAGTTTCGAACAAAAACGCCGTCTGTTAGCAAGTGTTATCAACCCGTGTTTCACTGTTTAACCCACCTTACCATTTGCTCCACGAAAATACACTTTACTTAAACGTCTCTGTTAACGCTCTGCAACACTACACTGCCTCTACTTACCGACAAGACCTCTCAAAATTGACAGATTGATAAAAGACGTTTTCTATAAAGTTGTCACCACGGAAGAGAGCGGCGTCTACCAGGGGCAGGCCAAAGTCACGTAGGGTATGCATTCGTGTGTTCGGGTATGTTCACAACCACAGGTGTTTCGTATTATGACTAAAACAACCACGTACAGGCCAACGACAGGCCAAATAAAAGAAAACGGTTTCCACATAACAATGGCTAGCTTTGCAGTTCTAAACTGAATTAAGCTATTGTGTTATGGACATGACGTAAAACAATGACATTATTAATATGCCTCGAGACAAAAACGAAACACAAATGGTTTAGCAACATTTAATGGTAAAACATTAAGCTAATTATTGCGATTTCGTTAACTAGCGTGTGTTATGCTACTTCTTACCAGGCTGCTTTGATTCTTTGACAGCAGAATTTTGTCCATCGGCAAACCCTTGCGACGACGATATCTGGGCGGACTGAGTCATTGGATCCATTTTACTGTAGTTTCAAAACAACTGCACAAAGATGGAGAAATGTCTGCTGTTTCAATTTGTATAGGCTTATATTGTCCTTTGAAGGCGTATAAGTCGTATGACTTTCCTCAAATTTCCCCAAGAGCGGGACTCGGATCCGCACCTTAACGCAACGTCCGAGCACTGAGAGATAAGCGGAGATGGAGGGAAACAAGGCGGACCATGGAGGAGGGGGAAAAACATGTCTGATTGAGGCACGTTCAAGGTCTTCGCTTAGACTCTCACATCTGAAGTCCTAACCCGACGAACAGTCCAGGCACATTAATAAAGGACCACCACTTGCTGATTTATCCTTAATGCTCTCTGTCCTTTGAAAGCATGAAATGTATTTCAGGTACTCATGTATTACGAAAATACAACTAGAGGGGATTTGTATTCTTTTGTGAAGTTCATAAAAGGTGTAGACATTTTCGACAGCAATTGAAGGCAGCAAGAAGAATATTCCTGAACACAGACAAAATACATTCTCTAAATAAATTTTGCATTTCGGCCATAAGCTATTAAATCCTGTGGGCTATATTGTATGTTTTTGAGTATATTCTACCAAAATATTTCCACTAAATGTTTTGATAATTATGGTTTAAATGCACAAACTGATATGTTTGAGTTGTTTGTAACACGCCAGCCATATACATTGATAAAAATTGTTCAACAAATCGAAGATGGGGTGTATTTACGACTACAGCATAATTTTGTACGATTCTTAAACCGTGTGGTTTTTACT
The DNA here is from genome assembly GCF_020382885.2 of Scatophagus argus. Lineage (NCBI taxonomy): Eukaryota > Metazoa > Chordata > Actinopteri > Scatophagidae > Scatophagus > Scatophagus argus. The sequence continues at coordinate 1,016,113 of NC_058515.1, read as the reverse complement.
GTTGCCTGTTTTTCATTATGTAATGGTTACCTTTGTTCCATTTTGTAGGTATATATCATGCAATCGCTTCGCGTTGCCCTCTATTGGTACATTTTGGAATAACATACTTTGAACTACATTTCCCAGCATACGTGAGAGGAAACCATGGGTGTGCAGTGGTTAAGATCTATAACCATGGGGATGGGCCTGTCAAAGTTCAACTGCGCTAGACGACGACCTATGTGTCGTTTAGAGATCTGCTCTGTTACGCAAACGTGGAGCCTGGTGGTATAACACTGCAAGTGACTGCTTAAGTGTAACTGCGCGGCAAAAGAAGGGGGACACAAACAAAAACATGTGGCTGAGGCTGTGAGAAAACGGGTATGTATTCTCTTATACAGCGGTCAAATTCATCGTTGATGAGAGCTTAGAATGAATCAGCGTTGTGGCATATTGTGGCGGTATGTTTCGCAAGAGAGCCAAGAGGATAAGCGTTATCCAAAATTGGTGAGTTTAGCTAACTAGCGGCTCGTTAGCTTGTTAGCTGCTCATCAGCCTTAACTCATCCAGCTGCTCCCAAGCTGTTCGCCACTATGTGGGTCACTTCATGGTTTAGGATATTCCTGTACTTTATCTCACTTGGCTTTTTAAACAGCGCAAACGATCTAACACATGCGGCAAGGCAGCAGGCATAAATGGGTAGCTAATCTTAACTTAATTTAGTAAAGTTAGCTAGTTAGCCTACGCCATACAACCAGCCTAGCAAATGAATTAATCTAAAGGTATATATTCGGGGTATATTGATAGGCTCCAACGTGAAGTATTTGTGACATTCTGGAGATATTTGGACGCATTGGTGAGAATCAGACCGTAGAGCTGCGGTTTGTAGGTTTGTATTGAATGTACGGTCGTGTCAGTGGGAGTGCCCCGCCCACCAAAGCGCCATGTAGCTCTTGATAGCAGCAGCATTGATGTAACCAACATTATGCAACCACTCAAGCCGCTTCGCTCTGGGTCAGTGTCTAGCTGTCTTATTTGTTTGTTTAGTGTGCGGTCTTAACAATAACACCGAAAATTATTATCGCTGTGATTTTTTTTAAAGGAATGTATATGAATGCCGATAAGTCAAAATACTGGGGACAATATACCATGCTTGATAAAATACTCTATATGAAAAGATATGTTGCTTTGCTTATCTGGAAAGGACAGACTGGTGTTAAATTTTAAAGCTGCTTATTAAGTTACATCTCCGAGTGTATGGCTTTAAAGAATACACCCAGGTAAGCAGAAGAAAAAACTCATACAAATACAAAGTGACAAAAGTTTTTAAAAACAACCATAAATCTTTAGTATTTAATTTTTCTAACGCCAAATAAAATATTTAGATCTTTTTTTACAGACACGTTTTCTTTTTAAATGGCTATCTACTAAAATATTTTCTACCTTATGTGGATCTGCATTATATTACTAGAAAGCAAATGGTCAACAAATCCCATGGGCAGATCAAAACAGTGAATGTATCCTGTGTGTGTGACATGCATCTTATTCCTCCGTGCCGTGGAACTGTTGTGTCAGAAACATATCATTGAGCCACACTGTTGGGTAACATGTTGATTACCTTAACACACACTGTAGTACATTAAGCTCAATTGCACATACATCAAGAGCGCTAAATTAGTCGTTGAAAATAGTCCACAGCAATTTCCTCCTTTCTGAGGAATGTATGATAAAAATTTCATTGGCCAACTGTGGAAATTACTGATGTTGATCCTTTATTTATTTATTCATTTATTTATTTTTGCATTTTCTTATTTTTATTTTTCAAAGTTTTCCACAGTAATAAAAGATAACATGGGGTGACTTTACCAGAAAGAAGAAAAAAATATACATGAAAGCATAAAAATATATAAATAATACAATTTAAACAAAAGGACACCTGGAGGAAACATACACCCCCCACTTCCTCCAAATTTCATGAGAATTTGTGAGTTTTATTTTTTGAAAGATTTATATCTAATATAACCAGTGGGCTCAGAGCTGAGATCCACAGACAGCGTAGGGAAGTTAGACAAAGTATACAGTCCTGCTTTCTACAGCATCAGTGTGTGATAATGATGTGGAGTTGAACTGACTGCTCTGTAACATTCATCTTCATACTGCAGGTGAGGAGAGCGTCTGAGTTGACTGGCAGAGGACATCATGGGTTTGCATTCAGCCCAGAAGAAGCACTTTCCCCTGCGGGGCATCGACGGCGTGGTTCAGCTCTTTGATGCTGAGCTTCGGAAGTCTGAGCCTGACCTAGCCCTTCTTTCCCTCGTCCTGGGTTTTGTTGAGCACTTCCTAGCTGTAAACCGGGTCATCCCCATCAATGTTCCAGGGGTTCGTTTTGAACCGCTGGAGCCGGACTGTCCCAACTCGTGCTTTCCCACAGTGGAGCTGGGCATGATATCTGCACTGTATGAGCGCTTCACAGCTCAGATCCGTGGTGCGGTGGACCTGTCCCAGTACCGGAGGACTGCTGCAGGCTCCAGCAGGGAGCTAGTAAAGAAAGTATCAGATGTAATCTGGAACAGTTTAAGCCGCTCTTACTTCAAGGACCGGGCCCACATCCAGTCCCTATTCAGTCTCATCACTGGTACAACTTTGCAAATATTACAATATTATAGCCACAGTGCTCTTCATTATGTAAACTTGTCATTCATCAAACTGATGAAAATAATTCTTTGTTCATCTTGAATCAGGCACCAAACTGGACAGCTCTGGTGTGGCGTTTGCTGTAGTCGCAGCCTGCCAGGTTTTAGGGCTGAAGGATGTCCACCTGGCGCTGTCTGAGGACCACGCCTGGGTGATATTTGGCAAAAACGGTGAGGAAACGGCCGAGGTCACCTGGCACGGAAAGGGTAACGAGGACCGACGGGGACAAACGGTAACAGCGGGAGTCAGTGAGAAGGTGAGGCCTGCCACCAGTTACCTAAAATAATGATGTCACACTCTAAATGGTAACTGAAGATGTCTGAGAATATCCGCTGATTTTTGGCGAGCTCTTTGAGACACCAGAAGAGATCATCAGATACATGAGGTTCAGTAGAATAACCGCTTCTCTTTTTGCGTCAGTGTGTCAGTCATGTTGTCCATTTTGGCTGCTCCACGCACTGGCACCATAATAGCACTGATTTGCAGTAAGCCGGCATGGTGAGAAACAGACTGCACCTAAATCATTCATTTTTGATTGTTTGCTTTGGTCTGGACAGAGTGCTTGTGTTGGCTGGTTTTACACATAAACTGATGAATTCCCTAACAAGAACACACCCATCCCAAAAAAATAAGAACATAGCTAGAGAGACAAATATCATCCAGTATTTGGTATTTACTTCCTGTGATTTTAATATTCACATTACTGTAAATGTGTGTTGTGTCTCCCTCAGAGTTGGCTGTACCTGAAGGGCTCCTACATGAAATGTGACAGAAACATGGAGGTGGCCTTCATGGTTTGTGCCATTAACCCCTCACTGGACCTTCATACTGACAGCTCTGAGCTCCTGCAGCTGCAGCAGGTAAGCATTGTCACTTGGAGTTTGCAGTAGATTTTTACATATCTGTAATTGTAAGAGCTCTGACATCATGATAATGTCTCAACTTGTTGTTGTTGTTGAGTGGATTATTTGTTATTTGTGGTAACATCATTGGTATATTGCGCAGTCTTAACAGTCAGTGACACGCATTCTTTTTTCCTTTTGTTTTCTTTTTGCCAGTGTTAATGTGTTTGATCTGTTTCTTTCCTTTTCCTTCCTGATTGAACAGAAACTCCTCTGGTTGCTGTATGAGCGCAGCGACCTGGACAGGTGAGAGTTTGTGTTGGTGAAGTAAGTTAGTCTTTGAAAGTGTCACGGTTTTTAATACACTGCTCACTCACAATGAAGAGTGTGGTGTGTATGCTTGCTAAAACGCACGATCTCTTCCTGTTCTGTGCCGCGTACCAGGTACCCAATGGCTATGGGTACTCTGGCAGACCTTGAAGACCAGGATCCAATACCAGGCAAGGAGAACCCTCTCAAAATCCACCTCAAGGTGAGTCTACCAGGTCACACTGGTAAGGTGTGAAGAAATGTTTTTTTTGGGTGGTTTTCCATTGAGTGAACAAGATATCATTATACTTTTTGATTGATTGATTTTCTACAGTGAAAGTTATGCTTCTTGTGTATCTTCACAGATTAGGATGTTTTAGTTGGTCGTTTTTCCTTTTGGTGTTTTCATTCTCTCTTTCTCTCTCTCTTTCTCTCCATCTTCCTCCTTCCTCTCCCAGGCTGTCACTTCTGCTCAGAAGTACTACAATAATGAGCACATCTACCCCTACATGTACCTGGCTGGTTTCCACTACAGACACAGGAATGTGCGGGAGGCTCTGAGGGCCTGGGCCGAAGCAGCTCAGGTCATGCAGGAGTGAGTTCACATTGCTTTCACACATGGGAATGTTGCAGTTTAAGGTTTAGAATGAATCGATTTGAATGAGGAGGGCTGTGATTACTGTGTTTACAAATGGGCTAGTGCAAGGTCACATTTTTCAACCTGGGAAGATGAGCACAATAGGAACATTTGTCCCACTGCCACCATGGTTCGTGGTCTCCAGCTGTGTTTCACGCCTCTTTTACACATCACAAGTGCTAAAAGACTCCTCTGGCATGCCTCCTCTCTCTTCAAGATACATTTTAGGAATTCAGACGTTCTTTGAAATATTGCACAGAGACTGATTTCCCAGTCACAGGTAGGAAGATGAGACTAATTAATGAGAAGACCTTGTGATGATAGCATTTGCAAATGTCATTATCCAGATAAATATTACATGTTAATATCAGGTGTAAGCAGAGTCTTGCTGTCATTCATGCCGTTACTGAAGACAAGCTGATCATTCAAGAAGCTGAATTAACTCACTTGTTCACGAAAATGCCGCCAACCATTAGGGTTTATATTAATACAAAATGTGGTGCTTTAGCGAATATCTAGACGAAGAATGAGTTGCTCGACAAGTAACATTAAAGTAGAATAAAGAATTCCTTTATTAATCCCCAAGGGGGGATTCTTTAAAACAACTGTTGAAACAGTTGATTAATCTACTGATTATTTTTATGGTTGAATGATTGGTTTAGTTTGAAAGGTTGACCATTAAGAGGTCGACCATGCTGGTGTTAACAACAGGACTGGTTACCCGGCAGCATCCGTTGTTATGTCACCTCACAAACATGAGGTGGCAGTAAACGCACAGATATCTCGTCTTATGGCTGTACGTGAACTTTCCTGTAAATAACACTGAACCACCGAGGTTGAAAGTGGTGCAGTTCTTCAGTGAAACAGGCGTGTGACCTGTGACCAGGCATGTTAATGCTGCATATGGAGCGTCATTCAATCCTTTGTTTTCAGATGCTTTCTTCTCTTGTCTGTAATTCTGTTGAAACTGCAGAGACAACACCTTTTATAATACAAAAATCTGTTTATTATTACACCACACCAAGTGAGCAGTACAAATCTTTGTAAATTAATATTAGTCATACATGCACTATTATTTATATTCTGTTCATGGTGATTATGCACTATAAATCCGTGAGTTTTATGTGTATGTTTTTATTCTCTCACTAGTGACTTAAACCATGTCACTAACTTAATCATTGGACTTTATCATCACTGAACTCGAGCAGCAGACAGTGCTGTATCTGCCTGTATAAATCTATGGACTCGCTGAGTTAACGCCGCAGAGGTAGCCACATAGGAATTGTGGGATTGTTCCCTCAGAACTGGCTGTGATTGGCCAATGACCCCAGTCCCAGAGAGTTTGTCTACATCAAAGACAATTAAATATTACATGGGGCTTTTATTAGACATGTTATCTTGAAAATAAATATGTATGTGAAGTGATAAGACAGTTCAGATTGACCTTTGGTTTCTCTTTCACATGCATCACAAAGAAGCCGTGTCCCAGTTTGTTAGAAGGGGTGTGGTGGTTGAGCCAGGAAGTGTCCAGCTCAGCATCCTCACGCTCTCTCGTCCCATTTAAACACACTGCTCATGAGCTGCGGCTAAAAATACCAGCGCTGACCCACCAGACCACACATTCTCTCCCCATCCATCAGCTTCCTTTTCCTGCTCCTCCATTGTTTTTCAGTTTGCGCTTGCCCTCTGTACGCCAGCTACGAGAGGGAATGTATGTGCTGCTTCATGTACAAAGAAACCACTGTTACACACAGTTCACTTCAATGTCTGGACTGCTACAGTGACTTCAGTAATCAACGTGTTAAAGGTCAACATTCCCGCCTGAAAGACTTGAAAAACCTCTGGTTACTCTGGACTGTATGTAAAGAGCATTTGTAAGGGAAAAGACAAAAAAATTGATAAGGAAAAATTTGGCTTGAAAAAAAAAAACAAAAAAAAAATGTCACAGTCACAAAAAATTGGATTGATTAATTTTTTTTTTTAATTCTTTTTTATTATATATTTTAAATTTACAACCATATCATCAACTTTTTTTACTTTTGATACTATCAAATCCACCATTTTTACCTTGGATGCAACAGAAGTAAAAAAAACAAAACAAATAAAAAACAAGGGAAAAAGTCACAGTCAGAAAAAATTGGATTTTATTGATTATTCTTTTTTTATTATTATTATTTTATTATATATTTTGAATTTACAACCTGGACACAGTGTCATATATCATATTTTTAACAATGTTAATATCATAATAATTTTTTTTTTTGTTTTGATACTGTCAAATGGATATGTTATTGTTTTAAACATGTAGTATGGAAAATGTATCAATACTTTTGATAACCCTAATTTCTAATCTTCCCTGTCATTACTAAAAGTCCTTCTCAACTTTTCACACCCTTGCAGCTATAACTATTTCCGTGAGGATGAGGAGATCTACAAGGAGTTCTTTGACATTGCAAATGATGTTATTCCCACTCTACTGAAGGAGACGGCTGCTGCTGCGGAGAGTGCGGGGGAGGGAGGAGAGGGAGAAGGACCTGACAAGGTGTGTATTCCCAGCTGGACAGGGGCTCCAGTACTGGGGGAAACATTACATGCACATTCAGTGTGCATTTACACCTGCATTAAGGAGAGTTTCTGTTAGCTAGATAAGATGTCCAGGGACAGGTCACTTGTCAATGGCAAGTGGAAAGATAGATAGAAAGATACTTTATTGATCCCGAGGGAAATTCAGTAACAATGAAGACTATCAGAAATAAAACCAAAATACACCCACTGCTTTTTGTCTTTTAGGATCACCCCAAGCAGGCAGCAGACTTCTCAGCACTCCAGGACTCCGATTGCTTTGCCCACCTGCTGCGTTTCTATGATGGCATCTGCAAATGGGAGGAGGGCAGTCCTACGCCAGTCCTTCATGTGGGCTGGGCCACCTACCTTGTCCAGTCTCTGAGCCGCTTTGATGCTCAGGTGAGAAACCCAGAATAGCTCTGCCTTTGAACTTCAAAATGGCCGCCAGCCAACACATGCTCTGCGTTCAGGAGAGAGGCCTGCTGTGGCTGATGTGCGTTGATGTCTAAAAATGGGTTTGTGGTCTGATTCTGAAGGTGCGTCAGAAGGTGTCGATCATCACCAAAGAGCCAGAATCCCAGGATGATGATGACCAGTCTAGCGACGACCCTCGTGAAGGCCGCAGACGAGGCCCCAGGAGAGAGTCCAAGCTGGATGAACAGAGCTCTCCTCCTCCTGCTGCTCCCACGTCTCCATCCACCCAACCACCAGCAGCAGCAGCAGCAGCCCAGCCCAAAAAGGTGGGAGATGGAGGGGGTCGCCGACGCTCCTCCCAGGGCCTGCGCGCTGGAGACACTGAAGGCAAACCCAAGTCCCCGAGTCCCGATTCTGCATCTTCGCCCTCATTCCAGCAGCAGGTATCCCCCTCCCCAGCCGGTCCTGTGGTTGTCTTTCAGAGTGAGAAGATGAAGGGGATGAAGGAGCTGTTGTGTGCAGCCAAGGTGAACTCCAGCGCCATCAAGCTGCAGCTCACCGCTCAGTCGCAGGTCCAGATGAAGAGGCAGAAAAGCACACCGGCCGGAGATTACTCCATGTCCTTCATGAAGCGGCAGCGCAAGTCGCTCTAGACATGTTGATTGTTGTAGGAGTTGTTGAGACTCTGTAGGACATACTGTGAACAGCAACAAGGACACCTGATAAACCTCGCTTTTGTTTGTAAAACCAGTGTTTTCATCCAGTTCAGTCGATATCCTCATAATTCTTAGCAATAGATCTGACTTGTGTGCTACAGTTAAGAATCACATATCAAGTTTGAACTGATGGAGTGAACATTTTTGCCCACTCAACAACATTTTTATTTAACTTTAGCCAGACAAATTGTTTTCTGGGGCCAGGTTTGATAGATTGTAAGCACTCACTTGTCGTTCTCATCACTTGTTGTTAGTTTGTGTATTAATTGGCAGCCGGTTGACTATTACTAACTTTTCATTGACTTACATCTGGATTTTTGAAGCCAAAGTAATGAGGATGATCGGAACACAACTTACAGATGTGTAAATATCAACTTGTTAGGACCATGTTCATGACTGAAGCCTTGGAAGTGATTAATTTAGGATAGTTACTATGTAACATTGTCCACTTCTGCTCTATGGACAGCTTCTTTCTTGCTAGCTCTATGTTGCCTTACTTTGCCTTTGTTTTTTTCTAATATAGGTGGCCTTTAGTTTTGAGAATAGCTGAGCTAGGCCTGTTTCTAAAGATTAGAGAAGACCAGGAAGACCATGCACTGTTGAGATGGAGCCACATTAGGTGGCCCTGATACATCCTATTTGCTTGATGACTTGTGGTTTTTGTTCTTGTTTTTGTATCTGCAAGTAATAAAGACCTGATGAAAACAGAATGTGATAAGGTCTGATGATTAGGAAGTAGATATATACAGTATGCACTGTTTTTTTTCACAGGATTGCAAAGGCACGATCCTTCCTACTCTGCCTCTGATTGGCTTATCCTGATATTCATACCTAAACAAAGTAAATCTAACCAACCCAACTGACAGAAAGGCAACAGGAAGTAGTCAGTCAGCGATAGAGTGTGGTGGGTCATGACTTTGCCATCCTGGGAAAAAATACATTAAGTTCTCAGGTGACTGAGGCTGTAAGAGGCTCTATGCTGTCAAAAATATCTATGTGAACAGGCTGGTTGAGACTACTGCAGTGGTGGAGGTATGTCAGGGTATGCAATGTTGAACATTCAACAGGAAAGCAGTGGTTCAGTTCTGCTGAACAGGAGGCTTATTTTATCTGTATGACCTCACAGAAGATAATTCAACTTGTAACCCTATTCTGGGCATAAGAGAGTGGGCTGTGTTTTCAGTACACAAATGAGGAAGAAAAAAAAGAAGCCGAGTAAGGAAGAGCTGAGAAAATGTGTCTAACTGAAACTTTGCCACTTGGGTAACTGTGGTTTAGCAGTGATGTCTGCAGATACACACTGATGAAATGGTGACATCAGGCCCCTGTGGTGATCAAATGTAAATCACACTGCATGTATTTTGTTTTTCTTCTGTCACAAATTAATATTCAGACAACAGAAGAGAGCTCATTTAAAAACTTAAACCAAGACATAAAACAGATTGAAAAGAACGTGGGACACAGTCTGTCATAAGCCCATTCCTACTACAAAGAGGGAAACAAGATTTCAATTTCAAATATTTTACTTCTAGTAAATTAAAATAAGATAACAAGTAAGTGTTATGGGATTAATGACTATCTTCATCTAGAATATTACATCACAATTTAATTACTGATTTTAATATGAAGTAACTAAACTGTTGAATAAGGTGGTGGAGTAACAAGTACAAGTTTTGCCTCTGAAATGTAGAAAAGAAGACGTGTAAATATCAGAAAATGGAAATACTCAACTAAAGCACAAGTACCTCAATTGTACTTTGGTACAGTACTTGAGTAAATGTACCTAATTACCTTCCACCACTGGAATTAAGTCATAGTTTTAGGCCATAGTCATATTCACAGACCTGTTATGTTATCATTTTGACTCACCATGAGTATTTTTCTGCTTTTGTTTTTTTTAATTTCCACACAAGTTAGTGCAGAGAAACAGCACGAACACAGAATCAGAGCGGCGCAGTTCGGCGTGCGGCGTTCAGGGGCTGCTCTGGACATTCTTTACAGTGTGGAGCGCCTTTGCTCATGCGTGTTGGGACTCCAGCTCCGCTCGTACTGTGTGCCAGTCCTGTCAGGGAACATTCTGTGTGTCTGCCAGCCCAGTCGATACACCAGCAATTAGTTAGCTCCATTTAGTTCCCATTAATCACTCAGTCGGTCAGATAGTGTGTTCATCCGCTGCATCCGCAGCAGCAGCAGCTGGGATGTGTGAGTAGAATCCCGCCAGGCTCAGCCACAGCACCCAGAGGTGTCTCCAAACATGGACAGGATAGGGGTGTCATTCCTGGACCCTTTGGATGACTACGAGTTAATTCACCGAATTGGGTGCGGCACTTACGGAGATGTGTTCAAGGTGAGTGAGAACATTTCTTTGTATTTTCACGGCGGCACAAACAGAAGAAAACCCGCTGAGTTAGAGCGTTTTAGTTCATTTACACACTGCAGGGTATTTCACTTCCTGCCATCAAGGTGAAACTAAGTCTCCAATACAGATCAACTGAAGTGCTCCATGTGATAGAATAAGACAAATATTGTCCTGGAGATCCCACAATCAGCTACATGTCAAAGTAACCTGTCAGCATAATGTTCACATTGTAAGAAAAAGAAATACATAAAGCCTAAAATCCATGTGAGGGATGTCCAGGAAACAGAGCGAGTATGAAGGAGGAGATGGCTCCAAGACGTCTTACTGTGTGTGTGTACACTTGACATTTTGTCATTTAAATAAAGCCCAGTATCCCTTGTAAACATGCAGCCGTTTTACAGGAGCAGGAGCAGCTTGTTGCATCAGCAGCCTCACAGGTCCACGAGAGTGGGCAAGAGGGCAAGATAAATATCCAATTATCTGGAAAATCAGTTTATAGACAAAGTAACCAGACAATCTGTTTTTGCAGAATTAATGCACCTGAGTAGAACTGCAATGATTAGAGGACTAATCGACTGGTTGATCAACAGAAAATCAGTTTGCAACTGTTTTGATAATGATAATCTGTTGGAACAGGCAGTAGAATATCTTTAATCTCTGAACTGTTGGGGGTCCTGAGAAAGTGTGCATTTTCTCATGGTTGTTTATCACTACACAGACTGTCCAATTCACCAGATACGCGTTCGCTGCAGCGCTGTATCTGACAAATGAAGGTAACTGATGTCCATGATGGTTGACTTTTTGTGTCAAATCACAGATCAGGTCATCCAACCAGTGCAGTCAGGAGACAAGTGGCTCATGTAGTCTCTCATGTCACTTGATGATTCGAGTGTCAGGATGCAAACATCCTGTGCTGCTAACCCGCCCCGGTGCCTTGTGCATCCTGCAAAGCAACACAAGAATTTGCATTGTTTTTTTTTTGTTTTTTACCCACCAGAAACATGGCTGACTCGTCATCTGCTCATAGTGTCCCTGCTGCTCACTATAAAGCTTCACAAATTCAATGTATTTTACAGCATTTTCTGTTTCTTTCTCATGAGAACCAAAGCATGTCACAGGAAGTGGTGTCTTTTCAGTTCAGTGATTTGATTGTAACAAACCGTGCATGTTACGTTCAGGGCTGAAAGTTCAATCAGTGCAACATAGCAGCTCCTGAAACTGCAAGTTTAAGTTAAAAACGCACACAGTGTCTTCCTGAAGGCTCGCGGACAGCTTCAGTGCTGCTCGTCGTGGATTCTTCAGTTGTGTGGAACTCTGCTGGAGGGGTTGACCAACAGAAAGGTCTTAGATTTAGGATTTTCATTTAGTTTTCACATTAAACCATTCAGTGAGCAGCCTAGGTTTTATTTGTCAGCTTTCACTAAAGCTGTTGGGGAAGATGATCCAGCTTTTCTAATTTGTTGCCTTTTTACTACATATCTTCAGTTGTTTATCAATTATATCCAAATTCCAGATTTTTGTAGCAGCATCACTCTTTCTGGTGAGTAGGGCTGATTGTATTAGTATTGGTTATTTTATTTTGAAGTTCAATACAAATGAAAACAACTGCCTCACATGAGAGAACAGAGGCTAATGAGACTAGAAGAAGAAGAAGAATAACTTTATTGACAGTATATATATTTTTACATACACACACTGAATTCGTCTTCTGCATGTGACCCATCCTTAGTTGAACACACACATGCAACACCCAGCAAATTACATGCAGTGAAACACACACAGGAGCAGTGGGCAGCATCAAGGCCCGGGGAGCATATTGGGGGGGTTAAGTGCCTTGCTCAATCAGCTGGCTAATGGAGTGGGGGGGGGGGCATTTTTCGCATTAATCACTCCACCACACCCAAATTTTTCCTGCTCGTCCAGTGGGGGGAATCGAACTGGTGACCCTCCGATCACAAGCCGCTTCTCCAACCTCTAGGCCACGGCTGAAACAGGAAGCTTTAAGGGTACTTTGACACCTCATGTGTTTGGTGTGGTTTAACTGGACCTTGGTGTGTTTGCCCAATTGCAATTCATTTGGGCTCATGTGAAAGCTTTTAAGAGGGCTATGTGATGAAGTCCTTTGCCACAAACCTACTGTCCCACCTTCATCCTTCACAACATTTCCTGCTAATGTCAGAACATTGAAAAGCTGGGTTTCGATTGGCTGTCTAGTGGACTCCGGAGGTTGTTTGTGGTGTGAGCACAAAGGAGTCAGGATTTCATGATTGCTGAAATGTGATTTTGGCATGATTGCAAAAGCTACTACTAATAAATCCGCCTACTGTCTTGGAAATCTGTATAGGATGGGATGGTATTATTTATTATCTTTATAAGCCATTTATGTATTAATACAAATCATTTATTAATTATGGTAACGTGCGTGCAATGTGTCATATTTTCTCTGATTAATGCGTCAAAAACTGTTAATACAAACACAAACATACATACTGGAAGCTTAAAATGCTGCATAAACTTCTCTCAGTCCCCACAGTTTGATTTCCCCACATGGTTCCTCATGATCCAAGATGTCAATCATCAAAACTGTACAATCAAATAAGTTACCTGTCACTCTGTATAATTTAATTTTCACTCCTCTTGGTTTGTTTGCAACTGAAATGCAACAGCGTATATTTTTTTCCCCTTTGGTCCAAACCAAAGGAACCTGAACTATAGGTGTAAAAACACCCTAAGGTTCCAAATGAGATCAGTAATTCCAATTGCTACAGGTTTTGAAGGTTAACGGGTGCAAATAAATACTAGTCTGGTCACCCAACAGGTGATTCTTAGGCCTTAGATTACAAACTGCAAGCAGGATGGTCTCACATACACACATGAGTAATTTTCAGCTGATTTTTTTCATTTGTATTTTGAACCACCTTTGCATGACTGTAACATTTGGAGATATTGCATCCCGTGTGTCTGTTGTTAATGGGAACAGCTCCACATACAGTGACAGACAATAGTACATTATCACTCCCACTGCTGCCATTGGTGGCTTTGGTGGAACTGCAAGTGCGGGGTGAAAGGGTGAAACCTCTGGACATGTGATGTGTGGGCTTTCAATGGACTCTCATTACACTGCCATTATTCAGAGCACACTCAGCTCAGAGCTCATGTGTGACCCTTTCATTAATCTTGATCCATGTTCTCCTGTGGCTCTGACCAGTCTTAGCCAGTCCAGATGGAGTGTTGCTATCCTTAAGGTCGCTGAATTCAGTGTGCAGATGTTGGAACAGTTCTAATGGAAGTTACATGTCCTAAAAGAGATAAAATAATAATAGTAATAAGCTAACATTACTCACAGGGCTTCAGAAACTCTTGCAAGATAAGTCGTACACGCTGGACCTCTAATTATCTGTGCAAGAATCATGTTTTCTTTGTGAGGAGCTGCAAGCAGGCAGCCACAGAACGTATACCACAGTATGTATGAGTTTTTCTTTTCACACAGAAGGGTATTTCAGCAGTTATGTATTTTCCTTAAATTGAGGAACTGCAAGACTAGACCGATTAACAATGAGTAAAAGTCTGGGCAGAAAAAGTCTAGTACAAGTTAAGCTCCAAACTGATGGATCCTACAATTCCCATTATGCAGCTGCAGCTCAATAGCATGTCTCGTTAGTTCTTCAGAGTCAACTTGTAAAGCCAAGTTAACTCAAACTGACATGAAACTAGTCACTAGTCATGAGGGCTTAATGATTATCTTCGTTATTGACAGATCTTTCATTTTCATGATAATTAATTATTAATTGTTTGCTTGATGAAATGTCAGAATGGTGAAAAATGTTGATCACTTTTCTCCAGAGCTCAATGTGACGTCCTCAAACGTCTTGTTTTGTACACAACTTAGGACTTTAGAAAGTAGGAAATATACAGATTTGGAAATCTGAAATCAGACAATTTGGACATTTTTCTAAAAAAACTGATTCAAAACAATTCATAGATCAGAATAATTGGCAATTAATTTAGCTTTAGCTTTATGAAGACATATAACTATAAAGTGTTTATATTATATGACTGTTGTCTATGATTATAGACAAGCTTTTGGCATGTATGCATTCTCTTTGAAATGGCTTTATCAAATAATTTTTCTAATCAGAAGAATAAAGTCTAGGATGTATGTGTCATCGTGTTAGTATTGTGTGTTTAGAATTACTAAAACTCAGTTGAGATAGGGAGCTCTCCACTGTAACATGTCCATTGGTGTTCATTATATTGTTTTATTGTATTGCTGGGCTGTACATAAAGGTAAATAAACATCAGAATAATTGCAAATTAAATATCTTACTTAATGCAAATGCTTTTCTCCAATAAAATAGATAAGTTTGTTGCAATATGCCTGCCCATACCAAGTGACAGGCTATCACACATAAGGTTGCTTTATATATAAAAAAAAGCAGGATGTGCTTGAAGTCAGTTTAACCCATGGTTAGGTTAGCTGTGCCACTGTTAATATGGTGCAATGTAAAAATGTGTATAAAGTGTATAAAGTGTGCAGGAAGAGGTTTCAGAGCAGGTTCAGGGTGCTTCTCTGAGACAGGGTACTGTACTGATGAACACTACTGTGCATCAATGCAAATCCACAACAGAAACAAAGAATCTGCTCCTAGCTGCAAAAAAACTCTAGACAGCGACATTCTCAGAGTTAGGGTTAGGGTTTCCAATGTTAAGTAAAAGTGTAAAAATATGAAGTTGAAATGACACTGTTAAAAGTTGATTTCACTCAGTTGGGTAAGAGAGATGGGCAGTGTTTGGGACTCAACTCCCAATGAGTTATGAAACCACACGTCTTCTAACTCACAGGGACGGGGAAAACATGCAAACTTGGACTCAAACCCAGAACCCTCTTTCTGCAACACCACTAAGTACCGCACCACGCACTACAATAGGTTCTTACTAATTATCCGCATACTGCATATCCACTAGCAGTATGCTGTGTATGCTTTATAGTTCCAGTATCTAGCACAGTTGTAAAGCAATTCACATTGCTTCTCCTTAATATGAGGATCAGAAGTTGGAGCTGTCGACTGGAGCACTCAATTTGGTTTCCCTTTTGAAAAATAGAAAATACCACACTGGTCTGTCATTCCACGGGTGCTGTTTCTGACCTCACTTGACACTGAAGAAGTATCTCAGTTAACGCAACCCAACGATGGCCTTTCTGCTGCAGATGCTTCTTGATTACCTCAGTGACCTCCATCAGAGATATGAGCAAGTGTGTTCCAGAGTCTGCAGATCACAGAAGACCTGTTAGTTGAGTTCAGGAGCTCTTCAAAGTTGCCCACAGCTAGCGCCAAGTGCTGCTTTCCCTTCCTGTGTCGTCAAATGGTTTGCTAGAACTTCCTTGTTTACAACCAGAAGTCTCCTTCTCCGTATCCTCCCCAAACACACTTGGGTTTTTACCTCACTAACTGCAGACCTTCTAATCTGCTCTGTTCCTCTCTTCACCCAAGTGTCCAAGATTTATGGCTGCATATCTGATGATACAGACAAAGTAGACCATTGCCTTTGGCTTAAGGTGGTCTGTTATCAAGTATACATATGAACCATGTTATTCTTGAACATGGTGTTTGTTACGGCCAATCCATGACTAGCACAGAAGTCCAGTAACAAAGCAGTGCCCAGGTTTAGATCAGGCACGCTGTTACTCTCAATCACTTCTTCATTCTGTTAACTAACTTCAGTTTTGTCATACATTGCATCTTTGCCACTGGCAAGTCTTTCTGTAGACATTTGTCTTTTGCATGTACTTCATATATTTCTGATTTTGAATGACTGACAGATGACAAGTGATACATTAGCAGTGACAAATGAGAGCTCATGAACATGGCTAGTATGCCATACTCCAAAACAGATGTTCTGTGATTTCCATTCTGTATTACAGGACAACATTAACTAACATTAGCCATCATAAGCAAGACTGTAGTAGCAAAATCTTGTGTGTATTGAATTTAAAGAGGGTGTTGATGTAGGTGTGAATGTGTGTGTGTGAATGGTTATTTGTCTCTGTATGTCAGCCTTGTGATGAACTGGCAACTTGTTTAGGGTCTACCCTGCCTCTTGCCCAATGTCAGCTGGCATAGGTTCTAGGCCTATTCCCTTCCAACCCCACCTCTACCCGCATCCTCGCCCCTGTGTCCCTTCAAAGGATAAGCGGTGATAAATAATGGAGGGATGGATTATATCAGATGAATAATTTGTTATTCTGCTTTCAAGGTCATGTATTCTTATTTCCATGAATGTAAAATAACAAGCACAAGCAATCTATCTTAACAACTAGTTTTCAGTTGCTTTGTTAAGGGCAGCTTTATGTTTGTTTCAGAGGCCATTTATGCGAAGCGTTTGATGTCTAGTTTCAATACGAAATGGTGTGGTCTCCTTATGAAGAAATTAAAGTTTGGCAATAGACTGTATGATTTCTGGCTCAGGGGCTATTTGGTTGTCAAAGTGCAGTGAAGCTTCCGTTCCCTCCCCCCATTATGTAAGCCGAAATGGCTGTTATTTCAGGCTTGGCTATGTAAAAACCTTCTGAGAGACGTTACTATCACTGTAGTCACAGGAAGCCCTGCAGTAGAACAGGAAAGAAAACAGGAAGTGAATGCATTCAAGCCACAGGTTGTGGTAAGACAACCTGCTCTGATCCCATTGGTGGCTGCCTCATTTATTGTGGATGGCTAGAGTGAAAAGCAGTCCATCTGACGTCAGTGCAGTTGTTGAATGGGGATGACTGATGTTCACAGGAAGAATTGAGGAAGTTGAAAACAGAATAGTTACTTTGGAACAACATTCACCATCACCTCTGATGTACAGTTGTGAAAAAAACTTGGGTAACAGCTTTACCCTAAAAGTGTGAACTGAGGATTGATGCTTATATAGTAATCATAGTAATAGTTTTTTTTTATTAATAATCATCTGGATACTTAAAATTGTCTGGCATGTGTTCGATTTTGTTTTACTTTTTTATCAGATTTGTTAAAAAAAATGAGAATAAAACCAGCATTATGTTGTGAACTTCAGCATATTTTTTCTCAAGCGTATTTGCTTTACATTCTAATGTGTTTAGTGACACCCCTTACCTTTCACCTATGCAATAAGCTAGTTTTGTCACCCAGCTACTGTTTGTGAATGTTTGAATGTGCATGTGTTCCAGAAAAAGTGTAAAGACCAAATTTGTAAATGCACATTAATAAGTAAGAGTAAATAAGAGTGCATTTAAGGTTCCTTTATTTTTCATTCTACAATATGGGATTGCATAATGAAATGCAAATTGTAGCCCCTTTCTGCTATATGAGAAAAAAAAATGTTTTTATGATGGAGTGCAAGGATGAGTTTTCACAGCCTGAAGAAAACAGCTGCACCGTAGTCTGTGGCAGGGGATACTTCTGTAACTCTTGCCAGATGGGAGCAGACTGTGGTTTCTTTGGCACCTTACCTCACTGGTGTCACAGATGCTCAGTAGATGGGTAACAGCGATGCTCTGAGTGGTTTTAATCACCTGCCCCAGTGCCTTCCTGTCCAGGTCTGTGCATGAACCATGCCAGTTTGTGAGTAAATGTGTGTGTTTACAGAATGTGTTTGACAAGTGAACGTGAGTAGATGAGTGTTAGTAATTGTGGGCATGTGAATATACGCACATTCATGAGCGAACAGCATTCATAAGTGCATGTTGTGCAGTAAGGACATGTCCATAAGTGCACATTCAAGAGTAAGAATGCTTTTCAGGGGTAGAGTAAGTTCATAAGTAAGTGTGTATTTGTGTCATTTGCAAAAAATAGCACTTATGAGTGAAGAATCGCACAAATGCACAGCTTTAAGGCCTGCTGGAGACTGTAGTAGTAACTGATCTGCAGAATAGGCAGAATAAATCAGAAAAAAAATTAAAGAAAGTTTTGTAATTATTTGTTTAATTTATTTTTTTCACTGTTGTGGAAAACACAATATGCCTCTTTTGTGGAATAGAGCACCTTGATACCACAGTAACTCTACGATGGGAATGCACCTGCTGTCTGGGCTTGCACCATATCACCGAAATAATTGTTGTCTCTGTATGTTTCTGCAAACTAGGGATTATGTTGAAACTTTGTCTGGTATGTTGAAAGTTTCTCTTATTTTATATTTCAATTTTATGTTGGGACAAGGGATGATGTTTTGCCTTAATATACCTGTTTTGATAGCACAAGCATAGCTGAAAAATCTCACGGAAGGTTGTTCAAAATATCCGTTGTGGTTATGAAATGACAGAGTTTGCTGGTTTGTCGAAGTGGTTTCAGATAGTTATTATTAATTAAATCCCCGCAGACTCCTCCACCTCCCGATAACAAAAAAAAGCTCTTATAATCTAAATGTGACATCGCCTGCTGTAGAAATGTATGAAACTTACAAATCTAGTATATCCCTGGTTTGCAGATGAATATGGCGCCAACATTTGATCGTGGCTACTGAACTAGGGACTTGTAGACTTGTCAACATACATTCACTTCTGCGTCAATGGGAAAAGCCATGGACAGGCTTCATGTGGCTTTAACAATGCCATACCACTACCAGATGTGGTCCCAGCATGCTTTGCAATAACATGTGTTTTTCTAGATAAAAATCATATCATATTAAAAACATATCATGTGTTACTAAATGGGGTCTTCAAGACTTTCTTACTTTGTCCTTACTTTGTTTGTTACATCTGATAAGGGCTTTGACGACTAATGGGGATCACTGGGATGTTCCTCCGATTCCTCCGATTCCTCCGGGGGGGCAGCCGTGGCCTAGAGGTTGGAGAAGCGGCTTGTGATCAGAGGGTCACCGGTTCGATTCCCCAACTGGACGGGCAGGAAAAATTTGGGCTTGGTGGAGTGATTAATGTGAAAAAATGCTTCCCCCCCCCTTCATTAGCCGGCTGATGTGCCCTTGAGCAAGGCACTTAACCCCCCAAAATGCAGTAGTCAAATTCAGTATGTGTGTATGTAAAAATATATATATACTGCCAATAAAAAGTTGATAAAGTTGATAAAGACATAGCGATTAGATGGAGTAGTCTGGATTTCTCTCACTGATTGAAGAGAACTGCCTATGGTCATCCAAAACATGTGTTTGAGTTTGCAATATATTTGTTTCTAAGTTTCTAAGTTGTTTCTGATATAAAGGGCGCTTTAGAAGGAGCTGTGTATAAAGGCGTCAGCTTTGAAGAACTCAAATGGCTTCAACTGCTGTATTTTCTGTGTTTTCTCATTTAGGCCCGTAACATCAGGACATCTGAACTGGCAGCTATCAAGATTGTCAAGCTTGACCCTGGTATGTTAACAGCACAAACCTGACACAACATGCTCACAGCCGCTTACTTGCAAAATAAGTATAGGTTGTATAAGATTCTTTTTTTCTAGGTTTTTAAGTTTCTTTTTCTCCTCAATTATTTGAATTAAATTCATGAACAGCCGGACATTTTGAGAACTATGTCTTTGCCTGTTGACTGAAAGAGAAGATCTATATCAGTTCATTGAGAAGACTTAGAACAGGACAAGGTTACCAGTTTCCTCTTGCATCTTGTCACGTAGCTAAGCTGAGTGTATACTGTAACTGCTGTAACTGTGATATCATCTTAAGGTCCCTGTATGAAATGGGATGATAACATCATCAAAACCAAATCAACCCTCTTTGGACAATACCAGCTATCACCTGTATGCTATATCTATGTATTGCAACCCAGGCACAACAATTTCCTGTGGGATCAATAAAGTTCTTATCTTATCTTATCTTATCTTATCTTATCTTATCTTATCTTATCTTATCTGTCACCACCCAACATACTAAGTCATCGCAGCCTCTTCATCTCAGTGTAACTCGATTAAGCGTACATCATGCTGAAGTATCGGAAGTGCAGTGCGACTAAAGCTTTAACATTTTCTGTTGTTATGTATGCTGCAACATGTTATATGTTATGCAGTAAGTATGTTATACTCATAACTATATCTGCTAAGATAAAAGTGCCATTTGCTGGCTGTTTGCTGTCGGTGTCAAAAAGAGTAAAGAGTAAATAAGATTCCAAACACTAAATGTTGCAGTACACAGTGAGACACAAAGATAAAGAGTAAAGTTATGTTTCATTTTGCTAGATACCAATACTGCATGACAAGCAGACATTAGCAGAGTCAACCCTGACCCTATCTCTAACTAACTTCAGTTTTTTCACTCTGTCAAGAGCTTCTCTTTATATGGGCATTTGTCTTTCACACATGTTTTATGCATTTCTGATGATGAATGATGACAAATGAGCAGTGACAGTGACAGATAATGACAACTGGTATCCTATCCTCCAGACATGATCTGGAATTCCCTGTGGATCCAT
The DNA here is from genome assembly GCF_020382885.2 of Scatophagus argus. Lineage (NCBI taxonomy): Eukaryota > Metazoa > Chordata > Actinopteri > Scatophagidae > Scatophagus > Scatophagus argus. Next base: position 995,223 of record NC_058515.1, on the reverse strand, counting down.
AAGAAATATGCAGTGAAATCTTTGGGTGTCAGTTCAAAATGGTGATCTGATGGTCCATTTAGAGCTTTGGAGACTAAACAATGTCTGACTGGCACTAATCTTTCATAGTCAGATCCATATCCACAGTGTTGCATCAATGCTGGAGAAAGGTTCTGAGGGAACTTGTTTTGCACTTGGGGAAATGAGCCTTAAAAGGCATTAAAATGTATAAATCTCTGCAAAGGAAAAACTACCTTATTTAGGTTTGTATCGTCAGCGACCAGATTTTGGTTAGGGTAACTTGTCATTTTAATATATAGGTTGCTAGCTTGGAGACTGTTGTTTTTCCCCATAGCGATGGGGATCTTGAAAGCAGTTACATGCAGAGAGTGGAAGGGAGGAGATTGCTGCCTGAAATAGGCAGCCAGTGGCAGGCAGAGACCAGCAGTCTGCATCCAGTGAGTCAGACTAGGCTGACACAAGTTGATGCCAACTATGTAAGTGGCCATAAAGTTAAAAAAAAAAAAAAAAGATGATACCGGGAAATGTCTCTGCTTGGATATATATATTCAGGCAACACAGCAAGCATGAAAATTTCCCAAAATTGTCTAACTTCTCCTTTAAAGTTTGAATCTCTTAGTTACTTCAGGTCTTCAATCTTGAAACAATATAGGCATGCTCATATGTACATTAAAAGTGGTTGCTTGCAATGTAATGGTGTAAATGTGACAAAATCCACAGAGGAGGACATTGTGACCAAATACAGTCAAAGGTTTACTGAATCTAATATGAGGTTTTAGTCAAGTATATTCAAAAGTTGCACACTTTTTGGTACTTTTGTTTGTTGAATGTGCCACAGGCTGCAGTGAAGGACAGTAACGCAAAGACAGAACTTATTTAGAAGAATTGTGTAACTCCCTCATGTAACTTTGACTGAACTTAGAGAATTATTTTTGCATACTGGCCTCAAAGAGTTTCCTTGTAAAGGTTGCACTGGAGTAACCTTAACAAGGAAAATCTTTTGGCATCCATATGGGCATGTGACTGAATGGGAATTTTTCATTGAATGGATACTGATTAGTAACAGTGCATCACCACACTCCTCTGTCTAATAAAGATAAATGAGTACACAAAAAGATACTCCAGCTGGCTTGATGTTAGGTGAAGGATCAGCCTCACATACCAGTATTCCCTCCAGTCTAACCCAATGGTTTGTTAGTCTGTAATTTTCCTTCCGTCTTCAGGAACCCAGTGCAAGAGACTGTTGTGAGAAAACTAACCCGTCTGTCTGTTCAGGTGATGACATCACGTCCATCCAGCAGGAGATTACAATGATGAAGGAGTGCAAGCACAAAAACATCGTGGCCTACTTCGGCAGCTACCACAGGTGCTGTGTGTTTTCAGCCTGTCCACTTCACATATGTGGAATTCCTTGGATTGTTGGTGGACTGGGGAATTTGACTTTTATTTTCCCCGCACTGTTGCTGGATTCCTCTCCCACTCTTAGTTAAATTGTTGGATGCATGCATAAGCTTCAGAATATTAGGGAGTGTCTACTTGTGAGTGTTTCCTTTTGATGCTGAATTCCTTAATGTTGTCTTTCACCATCCATGCAAAGCTGTCTCTTACTTAGTGTGTATCTCCAGGAACACCAAGCTGTGGATCTGCATGGAGTACTGCGGTGGAGGGTCACTTCAGGATATCTATCATGGTAGAAATACAAATAAATGTTAAGAATTCTTAATGTAGGTCTTGCATCATACCCGGTTTTAGCGGCATCTGCAACTCATTTTAAAAAGCTCCACAGTATCATTTAAAAAAACAGCAGTATGGCTTCAGATTAATGCTCTTGCTGCTTCATTCTATTCTTTGCCTCTCCATGTGTTTTGTCTGACCATCGCGAGATCTAACATAAATCTGTCACCATATAGTGGAAGCATTGTTGTTTTATTTCTTACCCAGAGCAAAGTGAAAAAGATCACAAAGTCACAGCCGTGTTGGTACAGTGTACAGTATAAAAACATTGTGTAGCCCTGTTGCTAACTGTATATTCATGTTCTAGATAAATTGGAATTTAGATTTTTTAAAAAATAGACATAAACAAGCGGTGTGAGCACCTCAGTTTACAACAAAATAAAATCCACTATTAGCTCTTACTTACCTTTTATAACAAAACTGGACACTTTCTATACTTTCTTAGTAAAGAAAACAGTAAAACTATGCCAATACTACTAATTAATTGCTCTTATTCCAGTTTTTATGCTAATCTAGACTGAACACTCACTGGACTTGTGTCTAGATATACAGAGATGAAAGAATTTTCCCTCCCCCTGATTCTAATTCTGATTCTGATTCTGAAACTGATGTTCTCATCTGCCTCACTTGCATACTTACTGTGGAAGCAAGCGCTACTGAAAAGCCAGTTGTACTTTTTCTCCCTCGTCTTGATTTTATGAACTCTTAATCAAACTGTTCTTCACAGTGACAGGCCCATTGAAGGAGAAGCAGATAGCATACGTGTGCAGAGAAACCCTCCAGGTAAGGATTTTGAGTGAAAGGCAGCTTGTTGTTGTAGCATTGTGAAATCTCTAAAGATACTCTGCTGACAGAATGAGTCATTTGTTTTTTTCCCCAGCCCGCAGAAGAGCTAAATAGTATTTAACTTTTGCCAGACCGCTAAATGTACTGTACTGGGAAATGCTGCTGCAGTAGAGCATGGCAGGCTGTTTGTAGCAAGTGACCTTCTGCTCACTGCAAGGTTTTATTGGATTGTCAGGTTTGCAGAGAATCTCATACTGAATTAAAAAGCAAGAAATCCCAGCCAACATCTCATACAGCCTCACATGTGCACCTTATCTAAATAAACTGAGCGATCACAGAGCCAAACAGTTCATGGCCTTTGGCTTCATCCTGGCAAACTTTGCAGTCAAACTTGAAATACAAGCATTCTTGTATACTTACTTTTGGTCTTCTTTGACGTGCCATCATTCTGTTTATCTGCTTCACTTCCAACATTTTCTACCATTGTACAGTGTGCTCCAGTATACATTATTATGTAACATAACTTAAAGTAGGATTGTGATTTTTGAGTTACACGTGGTTTAAAATATGTTGAATTAATTTTTAAACAAACTGTGGTTTATGAGAACTCAACTACTTTAACCCACATTGTAAATAAATGATGACTGATTACTATGCTGATACCACTGCAATGAATTATGAATGAATGGAAGATATACATTCTAAAATACACTAAATGCTATCAAAACTGTATATTGTAACTCATAATTTAATCTAGTTTATGAGATTATCCATATTGGTGCAGTTTACCTACAGTGCTACACTGAGCTCGTCCAGACCTGGAATTAACATCCATCCTGAGCGATCCAATCACAAATGGACAACTGTCAGTTCACACCTCAATTCAATTCAATTCAATTCAGTTTATTTATATTGCGGCAATTCACAACAAAAGTTATCTCATGACACTTTCCAATTTGAGCAGGTCTAGACCAAACTCTTTAATTAAACTGTAAATAGAGAGAGCCCAACATTCCCCCTTGAGCAAGCACTTGGCGACAGTGGCGAGGAAAAACTGCCTTTTAGAAGGCAGAAACCTCGGAGCAGACCCCGGCTCAAGATGGGCGGCCATCTGCCTTGACCGGTTGGGTTGAGAGAGAGGGAGAGGGAGAGAGAGAGAGACCTGGCGTTATAATGCATCTCCACTGGAGTGACCATTTGTGTTCAGACCCCACTTCCCCACTAGATGTACAGTATGTTTATAAATGCACACATCGTACTCCAAAAAAAGAAATAACCTAATATATTCTTTTTTGCCCAAATAATCAAGACATTGTCATCAAGAGTGTAACACACAAAATTGTGCAATTGATTTTTAAGGGAGTTTTTTTTTTCAGGGAGGCTATATACACTGCAATATACTTCTTTAAATTTTAAAAAATTTGCACTTGTTTTGTTCATGTTCATCTTACGTAGATTTCAGTATTTGGCCACCTGTCACAGGTACATGTTGCATATTAAGAATTAAGAATAAGAATCAGCTTTATTGACAGTATATATATTTTTACATACACACACTGAATTCGTCTTTTGCATTTGACCCATCCTTAGCTGAACACACACATGCAACACCCGGCAAATTACATGCAGTGAAACACACACAGGAGCAGTGGGCAGTAGGCCCACGACTACCCCATATTCTTAACTAACTTAAACATTCTACGTGAAAGTGACGCACAGTAAACCTGGGGGACAAATCATTTTGCAGCTTGCAGTGCTGGTTGGTTTCAGGATGTTGGGAGGTAGGGGTGGTCCAACGACAAACTTTTGCTCCTGGCCCCCTGTCTGCTCAATCCGGCCATGTCTCTCACCTGTTTACAACTATAGAATACATAGAATAGATAATAATCTACTGATTTTTATTCTGTGCTTTTTTTCTAGGGTTTGTATCACCTGCATGAAACTGGCAAAATGCATCGAGACATAAAGGTAAAACTGTTTTTCTTAAGCTTTGCCTATACAATATTACACTGTGTATAATCATGTGAACACAAGCTGAAATCAGTGTGTTCTCTCTGCAGGGAGCCAATATCCTTTTGACAGAGCGAGGAGATGTGAAACTGGGTCAGTGGTGATCCGTTTTGGACACACACACACACACACACGTGCACACACACGTGCACACACTCTGCAATACCTACTCAACCACGGTACTAGACTGTCTGGACTGGATCTGAGCCGGCAGCAGCTCCACTCTGACCCTGTGTGTCTCCTCTGTGTCTAGCTGATTTTGGAGTGGCAGCAGAGATCAGTGCCTCTGTAGCCAAAAGGAAGTCTTTCATAGGAACTCCCTACTGGTAAGATGAATGACGCTGCACTCAAGAGTGATATGATAATGCTGTTGGTATGTTTGAGATCAGCGCTGCAACCAGTCAATATTTCACAGCATTATGACATACAGACTTTTATGTCTGTACAGTTACTATGTACCTGTTGTCCTCATTTCTTGATATATAGCCAGTGTCTGCTGTGTAGTTCGTATAGTATACTGTGTCTCTTTCAGTGTCATATCTGAAGGTCCTTTCCTCTTCTTTGTCCTCTCCTTTGGTTCACCTGTCCAGGATGGCTCCAGAGGTGGCAGCAGTGGAGAAGAAGGGTGGCTACAACCATCTGTGTGATATCTGGGCCGCTGGCATCACTGCTATCGAGCTGGCTGAGCTCCAGCCGCCCATGTTTGACCTCCACCCAATGAGGTGAGTCAGCACAGACAACAGGGACTCCAGTTCAGACAGCTGGAGACAGACACATTCAGTGAACTCAGCATGGAGACCAACAGAAGAGAGAGGTGTTTTGTATCATTTTCGCCTTTATATCGTTTGATTGGCGGTCACTGCATGTACATTAAAACAATGTTTCAGAGCGCTGATGTTGATGTCCAAGAGCAGCTTCCAGCCTCCAAGGCTAAAAGATAAAAGCAAGTGGTAAGTTTAATTGTCTGCATTCATTTAAGATCATGTAGCATGTCTTAGAACCAATGTTTTTTCTTTTGTCTTGTATTCTGTTGCTGTGCAGTTCATTTACACTCTCTCTCCTTTTCCCTTCTTCTCTCTGCAGGTCTGCAGGTTTCCAAAGCTTCGTGAAGATGGCTCTCATTAAAAACCCTCGTAAAAGGCCCTCAGCTGAGACACTGCTGCAGGTTAGCTCGTTCTTTATAGCTTGTCATTAGTGTGTAGCAGTTAGCCATCTGTCTTTGTGTGGACATATAATATATGAACTATTCATGCAATAAGGCCTATTTTTAAGACTTTCGTATCCGATCATCAGAGAGCACAGAAATGAAAGCTTCACATCCATGCACTTCAGAGCATTCACAGTGCAGGTTACCCAGGAGAATAAGAGTCTAACTGAATCTGATAACCCTCCCTCCGTCCCGTGCTTGACATCAGTGTTGCACTACTTGTGCTCAGAGGCCTACACTGTGCAATATAAACACACTGTCAATGCAACTCACACTTCCTTTTTGTCTTTTCTGTTTTTTTTTGTCTGTAAACATTCAGAAATGCATTTAAAAAATCACAGGAAAAAATGTTCCTTATAACTCACTATAGTCCTCTAAGTGATCCAGTGCCTTGTTGTCTGTGGTGCAGAGGCAGCATGTAGCCAAAAAAGCAGCCTAAAAGCCAGGGAAAAAAACCTAAAAGGTGTCGATAGTTTAAAGACAGGAAACATGGGGTGTGGGGGGGATGTCATGTGATAAACCTGGCTAATGTTGGACAGGTGTTATTTTTACCTCATGATCCCATATAGGGCGGTGAGGTAGTGGTATAGGCAGTGGTTAGCACTGTGGCCTCACAGCAAGAGGGTTCTGGGATCGAGTCCTGGTCTGGGCCCTTCTGTGTGGAGTTTGCATGTTCTCCCTGTGCCTGCGGGGGTTTTCTCCTGGTACTCCGGCTTCCTCCCACAATCCCAAAAACATGCACATTTGATTAATTGGCTGCACTACATTGCCCCTAGGTGTGAGTGTGTGGTTGTCTGTCTTTGTGTGTCAGCCCTCCCTGCTATTCACTGGTGACCAGTGCATGGTGAACCCCACCTCATGCCCCTAGTCAACTGGGATAGGCTTCATGGGATACGTGATGTAGAAGATGGAAGGATCTTCTGTCTCCCACTGTGGGCCAATAGCAGCTGCTCAAGGTTCTGAATCAGCAGCAGATTTGAAGAAAGAACTGATTAATCATAGGCATGATCATTAGTTACATGTTAGTTGTTATTTAGAGATCTGAAACCAGCTTAGCATCGTCCCCTTAGAGATTTCAAGTCCATTACTTAGGTGGATTGTGCATTTTCTTGATGGCGTTTTGCAAGTTTTTCTGAGCTCAGTATGTTCCTATTTGTGCTCAAAGTCACGAGAGCTGTAACTTGTTTCTTCAGCATCCATTTGTGACACAGCTGCTGACTCGTAACCTGGTCCTTGAGCTGCTGGACATGGCCAACAACCCTGAGCTCCACGGCAGCCACACACACAGCATGGATGACAACGAACTGGAGGTCAGTGTTACATGGAAGTGATGGGAGCACTGACCAACAGATGATCTGTTACCATGTTTATTCAACCATTCAGAATGTAAAGCAGTGCAACAGTGTTGTGATTTGCAAATAAAATATCTGTTCTGTATGCTCATAACAGTACACAGAAACTAGCTAGTGGATAGAGAAAGTCAGAGTTTTTTGTTTTTCTTCATATAAATGTGATCTGTTGACAGGTTGGGGAAGTGGCTCCAGACAAGATCCAGTCGGCAGGAAAACACCTTCCCGTAGAGAGGACTTTGTCTGAAGAACAATGTGAGGACACGCCCACATCCACACGCACATAGGCACAATGTGAAGGAACACTCACAGATTGTGAAAATGACAGACACACTCGCTTTGGAAACAAATTCTTTGTCGTGTACTTTGAGTTTTGAGCCGACATGGATGGGGAGGGGTTTATGACCTGTACTGCAGCCAGCCACCAGGGTCGATCAAGGTTTTTTTGGCTCCACTTTTGGGGAGCTCTAAAACTAAAAGATGTCCTCGCTGTTTCCGCCAGTCTCATTATTGCTCGACACCATGACATCTATATGACAAGCAGGTTATATTATAGGTAGCTCTATATCATTTGCTTATAAATATCCATTATTGAACAGACCAAAAGAATAAAATAAATGAAATTTTACTCCTACACTCAGCATTTCAGCAAATGTTTCATCCATTTAATACAGTTTGCTTTTGATGATTACTGCATGTACAAGTGCACTTGATGGCAATGCCTGCAACTGTATGCATGCATGCATGTCTAAATATACTGTATATCAGTTGTACTTGCTGAAGACTGGCTTCATTGTCTACTAAGACCTCCAGTATTCAGTGCTGTAATCTCCATAATATGAATGAGGACAAAAGCCTCTCAGTCAGGCTGCTGATGGCTGCTCTCATCCTGTAACCCTTCCATACATGTGGGATGGAGGCTGCGTCAGAGGATGGCACTGAGAACATGCCACTGGTCTGTGACAGACAGTGGTACTTCTATGCACTGGCTGGAGTGACTTCATACTGCAGCACTACCAATAGTCTTCTTGTGGTGTAAGTGCTTCTGGCGTGGTAGTCTGGCTTCACACTTTGCCCAGCACCATATCATAAATCAACACAACAATGAAAACCTCAGCTTCCCGAACACACTACATGCTAGACGTAGATACAAAAGCCACAAACACATTCAACACCTGCGTCTCTCTTTGACCAGTATGGGCTTTGAAGCTCACACTGCTGCTGCTGTTTCTACTACGACTGTAAAGGCTACTGACATCACACAGTAATGGTATTTCTCAAAATAATCGAAAAGTTTCACCTGTTAGTCAGGGGATCAGTAAAGCCACTGAGTCTTGTCCTCTGGGGACCAAGAACATCTGTCCTAGGTTTCATGACAGTCCATTCTTCCATCCATCCATCCATTTTCTATACCGTTTATCCGTCAGGGTCGTGGGGGGGCTGGAGCCTATCCCAGCTGACTACGGGCGAGAGGGGGGGTTCACCCTGGACTGGTCGCCAGTCAATCACAGGGCGACAGTCCATTCAAAAGCTTTCAAAACATTTCAGTCAAGATTTCATAACTTTATGGTAGCACTAGCGTAAAATTCAACAATCACAAGCACCCATCCTGTAGGGAGCATGAACGTCCATTTTATGATTTTTATGGAAATCTGTTTAATAGCTGTTGAGTTGAGTCTTGACCAAAGTGTTGGACTAACTGATTGACAGGCCAACAGTGCTCTCATAGAGCCATGACTCTATGACCACTTGAACATACTGAGACAAAGAAAAATGAAGAAAATAGTGTACGATGTTATTTCAATTGCTTTTGCTTAACCAAGCAGATGTCAGTTATGAGAACATTTGTCAACCAACAGCCTAGCAGGAAGTGAAATGGTCCAAAAAGATGAAGGAAGACAAATAAAGACAGAAATAGGATTGCATCAGCAAGGCATCAAGGTGCAGCAAATAACACAGGGAAGGAGACAAGATGTGGGGAAGTTGCTGCCATCACATGTGTTGCTTTTTATACACTGCAGATTTTTCAAATCACCTGTCACCAACTATTTTTCCATGCAAAAACAATGGATCTTTGATCAAAAAAGAATACATCATGTTTGAAGTCTCTGCAAGTTGATTTTCATACTAAAACCACTAGATAGAATCCATATTTGTTTAGTCATACATTTTGTTGTTACATTACAAGTTCCTTTCATATTAACAATGATAGTTCTGAAATGCATGTGGAATAAATTAAGATATTTTGTAGTCAGTTCTCTAAACACCCTAAACTCTGACTTCTCATATCAAGTTCTAAATTTTGAAACAACAACAGAATTTTCATCAACTGATTCAGTCATTTAGCAGAGAGAGATAACTGAACCAAGACGAAACAGCAACTTCTGCTTTCTGCTTCGTTAGTTTCCCCTTCCTTTGCTTCAGCGTCAGACTGTCCACTGATTTGGTTCAGGTTCTCTCTGGTTACAATGACAACCCCTTCCTCCTGTGACTGCAGTCACGTCGTCAGAGAAACCAAACCCAGATACTTTCAAAACCTGGTTCGCTAAATTCAACTGAAAATGGAGATCTAATAGCTACTGTTAGGGATGCACGGTGGTGCAGTGGTTAGCACTGTCGCCTCATAGCAAGAGGGTTCCAGGTTTGAATCCCGGTCTGGGCCCTTCTGTGTGGAGTTTGCATGTTCTCCCTGTGCCTGCGTGGGTTTTCTCCGGATACTCCGGCTTCCTCCCACAATACCAAAAACATGCACATTAGGTTAATTGGGTACTCTACATTGCCCCTAGGAGTGAGTGTGAGAGTGTGTGGTTGTTTGTCTTTGTGTGTTGTCCCTGCGATTGACTGGCGACCAGTTCAGGGTGAACCCTGTCTCTCGCCCGTAGTCAGCTGGGATAGGCTCCAGCTCCCCCGCGACCCTGACAGATAAGTGGTATAGAAAATGGACTTTAACTACTGTTAAATACACGCCTGGAAGCAATCCAGGTGATGTGAGACAATGAGTGAATGCAAGATATGAATTGTTGTATTGTAATGAAGTACTTAAGTCAAACATTATCATTAAAGGGCAGCCCGTCTTTATAGTGTTGGCAAGTCTGCTCAAAGGCATGCAAGCTGTGTTGAAACAAGAAAAGTGACACAAACAGTTGTGTGAAGAAAGAAAAAAGCAAGACTGCGAGAGGAACCAAATCTCTACCTGCTCTCTTAGAGCCACACTTACAATTGCTGTGTAAAGTGGGTGCGTGGTTATGGAATTGTTTGTTTTGGAAAGTCTGCTGTCGGAAAAGGAAGTTCAGATGCTCATAGGTTTATGTTCTAAGTTGATGTTGTGAGCTATGTTGGTTGGTTGAGAAAAAAATGCATGAAGTCTTCAGTCCTCTTCTCAGAGTCTAGTAAATCTGTCATGTAGTGAGGAAATCTTACTGTTGACATTGTGTGATCAGTGACTTTAGAGATATTTGTTGAAATGTCTGAAATAAAAGCCTGATTCTATTCTGTGAGAAAGGTGATTAAAATAGCAATAGCTCTTTAAATATAATGTCTTTGAAGAGGAATTCCACGTATCTGGGCCCTATACTTATAATATTTATATACTTTGCTTTGCAAATGATTCATATTGACCAAAAGATTTGGAATTGGTCCAGTTGTTCACCTCAGCTGGCAGCTGAAACAACATAATCTTTTGAGGCAACTCCGACTGTCAAAGTTACATCCACTCAAAGTGCTTTTCTTGCCACAGGCTAAGATTCTTATTCTAAGTATCTGACAGCATTACAGAAATGATACCTACAGAGAGAGACATTTTTAATAAAGAAAAAAATCCCTGTTTAACCGGAAACACAAGTCTCACTCAGAGAGAAGTCTCACCTTGAAATCTGTTGCAGGAAGTTGACTGTGGGAACAGAATTCAGGGACAACTGCAACAACCTGCTGCTTGTATTGTGCTGGAGACAATAAAGACAGTCAGTTTCACTATCTTTTATACACGGAAATAGTAAATACTAGAACATAGCGTAAGAGTACACAAGAGTACAGTTCCAGTATTTCTAGTATTATTACTTCTGCTATGCATCTCTGCTTGTGTGCTCCTTCTCTCACGCGCCACCCTCCTCTCCCTCTCTCTCCTCTCTCTCTCTCTCTCTCTCTCTCTCTCAACCCAACCGGTCAAGGCAGATGGCCGCCCATCTTGAGCCGGGGTCTGCTCCGGGGTTTCTGCCTTCTAAAAGGCAGTTTTTCCACGCCAATGTCGCCAAGTGTTTGCTCAAGAGGGAATGTTGGGTTCTCTGTATTACAGTTTAATTAAAGAGTTTGGTCTAGACCTGCTCAAATTGGAAAGTGTCATGAGATAACTTTTGTTGTGAACTGGCGCAATATAAATAAACTGAACTGAAGTAGAGGAAAATCACTTAGTAACATCCTTTATACACATAAATCTGTCTTCAGTTTGCTAGCTGCGGCTAACCAAGTGCTCCTTTATACAAGTCTGTAGCAGCAAAATCCATCAATGATGTGTTGAAATTAATTGAAGCTGTCACATTAAAATTTTCATTATATTTTGTCATTGTACCATTGCTATGCTGTGCCCAGCTTTGTTGGGGCTCGTTACATAGATAGATAGATAGATACTTTATTGATCCCGAGGGAAATTCAAGCATCCAGTAGCCCATTACAGCAGTGTAGGTTAGTCAAAAGTAAGCAAACAAACAGCCACACAAGGCCTAATTGTTAGTGGGAAAAATAGATTTAACATAGACATAACACAAACATGTCCAATAAATAAATGTGATTTTTTTACACCTGATGTGACTCAGGCACAGACTGTTGCTGGGGTCGTGACCCCTGAACACCCAGAGATGTGTTGTAGAGTCTAATGGCCAGGGGAACAAACGAGTTCCTGAGTCTGTTTGTGTTTATTGATGTGATAGGTGATGTGTGGCTGCATCCTGTGTCTAGTTCCAACTAAGGTTAATCAATGCACTTGTGAGTAAGTGCTCATCAATAGTGTGAATATGTAAAAGCCCGGTTTGTTCGTTACTGTTCTGTGTGAACAACTCTTCTCATCCTTTCTTTGCAGTTGACCAAGTGAAATTTGGGCCTCCTCTGAGGAAAGTCACAGAACCGTATCCTGATCTGGTAATGCAAGATATTTTGTGACAGTGGAGCGCATCTCAAATTTCCAAGTCAAAAAGGACAAAATATTCGCATTTCACTTGTTTATTTGGTTCACAAAAAAAGATAAAGACTTATGTGTTTCGGAAGAAGCCTCTGTGATTCTTTCTTTGAAGAAGGCCCTGTGCTGAAACAGGTAAGCATTTATTTTTTTGTGAGCCAAACAAGCAAGTAAAATGTGAGTATTTTGTCCTTATAGATTTGGAAATTTGAGATGTTCATATATTTTTTTGGAATATGCCCACTAGATTTTGGGTTTAGCACTCCACTGAGAAACTTGATGTTGAAGCACAGTCTCTTTTCCTGATTCATTTTTGTGATAGTGTTGTATACCGATAGCATATATGAATATGACCAAAGGCTCTGCAATGGTTTCTCTTCCAGCAGGGCTCTTATGACGATAACTGGAGTCTGTCTGGAGATGAAGAAAACTCACCGTAAGACTCTTCTTCTCTTTCTATATTCTGTCTTGGAATGATTCTGTTTTTTTCTCTGGCGAGATGCTACAGCTGTACAACATGCCTCCCTTGAAGCAATAAGTTAGCAGTTAGTTAACCTGAGGGCAAATGAACAAATTCCCATATTCCACTCCCCTGTCAATAATGTAACCCAATAGTGCCTTCAAACCAAAGACTTCTTCCCGGCATGTGAAATGTGTTGAGGTCTAGATCCCCAACAGTAAACTGAGCATGGATGTGTTTCCAGGTGTTGAAGAGTACTACTGTATATGTGAAAAAGGTTGTATAAAGCCTTTAGTGTGGAGTACTCTTTTAAAAGAACTGGATACTGTGGTCCAGTATGGAGTTCCATTCATTTCAATTACAGGTGCTCACTAGTCACATTCCTACAGTTGGTAAAAATCTGTACTAAAAATGTACAAAGGAACTTCTTGATGACTATTTTAGTCTTGATCACAACCAATTAACGATTATTTTGAAAAAATTATTCCAAGCACTGCCATAATATCAGTTTTGCCAAATTGCCTTTGTGAATTTGGGGGCACTATAACACAATCAGAGAGAGTGTATCTTAATAACAGAATGTTTAAAAGAATGACACATCTTTGACCTGCATGGATCTTTTTTAGTTACATTGATTTCATGGGCTGATTGTTATGTAATAATTGTTGTTAGGAGTAGTAACGGCAGCATTTCAGATATTCCTAATCATAGTTGTATTAAGATCAGTAACAAGACAAGTTGAAGTCGTAGTAGCAGGATTACATTAAGAATAATAGCAGTAGCACAAATAGTTTTAATTGTACCAACTGTAGTGACAATATTATCAATGTTAATAATAGTTTTAGCATGAAAGGGATCATTCTGGTTTATAACGTATTATTAAAACATGTTATTATGAAATGATATCAACACAAAAGTCACTGTGATCTGGGGCATGGATACTTGTGGTAACAAAGTTGGACAGGTCATGATAACCAAAAATCTTTATGTCAAGGACCCCTAAAATGTAGATGTTTTATTACAGAAAGTGTATGAACCCTGTGACCAAAATAGTAGCTGTGGAATGATTAGTCCTCAAAAGAAAATGAGTTGCCTACTGTTTTGATAAATGATTAATCGTCTCAGTCATTTTTTTGCAGACAAAAATGTCAGACATTTGTTGGTTCCCACCTCTTACATGTAAGGATTTGTCATTTATGGTAATAAATAAGACGACTTTGGGTTTTGAACTGTTGGTTGGACAAAAGAAGCAATTTCGATACATGAGTTTGGGCTCTGGGAAATTGTGCTGAGCATTTTTTCACAATTTTTTGACATTTTATAGACTGTAAAATGAATCAGTTAATATGAAAATAATCTTCGGAATAACTGATCATGAAAATATTTGTTGGTTACAGCCCCACAAAATAGTCATACATTCTGTTTCTGTGTTACTTACAGATGGAATTATAGTGGAAATAAATTATTCCCCTTTTTGCTGGGGATCCCCTGATTAGCCTTGCTTGCATGCTGCATGTAGGGCTCATGACCCCAGTATTTCTAACCAGCCCTAGTGGTCTTCCTTAGTACAGTCTAATCATAACTGATAATAATGATGATAATAATGAATAAGACATGAGCTGTAATAAACTGGAATGATCCTGAATATTACTGAATATCTGAGCCTCAGCTCTGCTACTGAGCCTCAGAATCTGATAGGAGTCGACTTCTGGTTCATTCCCTCCCATTGTTATGGGCCATTGAGGCCCGTAGTCAGATAAACACCAGGTCTTCCTGTTGCAGGAGCCTGTTGGAATGTGTGGAGCAAGCTCTGCAGCTGAGGTAGGCCATATCCATCAACTCCAGCCTCTCCTAACAGCAGTGTTCCTCCCATCCCACACGAATTCACTTGAAAATAAACTGCTTATGGTGATTTTTTTTTTAATGACATGAAAAATCAGCTAATGCCAAACATCTTTGACATAATCAGTGGGTTTGTGTTTACTCTCTGCTAATCCCAAACTGCCGTACCTCTTCACAATCTGGAGGTGGATGTGATTCAACACAAACCTACTGGTTTTCAGCTTTTTGGGCTTTTTGTTTGCTTTTTTTGTGGTGTTGCCTCAAGATATTTTGTGTATGTGCTGCTGTTACCCCACCCTCAGCATCTTCAGCATCTGCCTTTGTTGTCCAGCTTGTTGACACGATGTTTGATTTAGATCTCATTAGATGAATTGAATCTGAGATTTTAGGGTCTTATCAGGATGTTGTTTGTCCTTTGTGTTACAGGAGTTTAACTATCAAGAGGGCGCCATCTACTGATGTGAGTAGAAACTAAGCAACCATTAACTGAAGCTGTGTTCCCATTGCATACTTTTACTGATTCTATCCTTAGTTGAAAAAAGTGTCAATTGTACTTCAGAATCTCTGCAGGAACACTTGACAGAATAGACAAATTTAACATCACCAAGACATCAACAAGTTTTCAGAGCTTGTTGCTGGCTTAACTTAAAATCTTTCCTGCTTCAAACTCTCAGTTCTGATTGGCAGACAATTGTTGTCATTTATGATATGATGAATATATAATATACATTTCAGTCACTGACTGGTGTTTTTCAGGGAGGTAGGAAGAGTGGTTTGTTCAACCCATCTACAGCCTCTCTACCAGCCTTCAGCTCTTTAACTCCCACCACAGAGGACAAAGACCTGACACTGAGACCAAGCTGTACCCTGGGTCCTGACAGTGCCATCACAGCTGATCCCACCTCCAGCTCCACCACAGGTATAACACATCACAACCACTCCACCAGCGCTTGTCAGCTTTTCAGTATCTTAAAAACAACTTTGTGGTTAGCTGGATGGCTATGATTGTTTTATTACATCCAAGGCTGCATGTAGCCTAAAGCACCAAAGACCCAAATACAGTCAAGTCCTATATCCTAACTGTAAGTAACCAAAATCACTTTCTCTCTCTGTGTGTTTGGCAAGTGTTGGCCAGGTGCTCAGCCACACAGGACATCAGACAGCGCTGCAGTGATCCATGTCTGCCTGGAGGGGATGCTGTAATAGCAGAGAAGAGGAAAGTTTCCTCTCCAAAGAGGGAAACGCCACTATCACCTGAGTGGAGCACACTGAGAAAAAAGACTGAGGATTCTGTAAGTTCAGGTCAAACATCAATAAACTTGTGTGATTTGCTAACCTAATAACTTCCTAATGAATATATGTCTGTGTGTAAGATGACAAATCATGCAACCAAATAATATGTTGATTTGAAATGCATCTCATGTACAGTTTTTATCATCCCCTGTGTTTTGTTATGTGTAACCTCTGAACTTTCTAGAGGGCTGATTGTCATGGACTTCCTCCTACCCCTCAAGTCCATGTAAGTGTGAAACCTAACCGCATGTGACGTATAGGAAAATCTGACCAGTAGCAATACCCTGATGACTAACGAGATAAGCTTCCTTGCATGGCATGCTACAAGCTGCACTAGGAACACTTCTGTCATGTAAAAATCCAGCTGATGTTTTTATATCTGCAACATCCTATCAAATGTAAACACTTTTGAAAGTCCTGACGTTCAGTTAATACACTGTTACTGTTTGCTGGCATTTGGAGACGCCAATGTGAAATGAGCCTAGTGCAACTTACAAGTGTAGTAACCATAAACGCTGCTTTCGTTAGAATGGATATCATTTCAAAATAGAAGGGTCACTATAACCATTTCAGATCACAGTCATTCTGTGCTGGTTCTGCAGATGGGAGCCTGCTTCTCCAAAGTCTTCAACGGTTGCCCTCTTAAAATACACTGTGCTGTCACCTGGATTTTACCCAAGACAAGAGGTGAGACAATAACCTCTCTTAAAGAGGATTATGTTACTTTTAAACCTCTGCCCTTTATTTGCCTGTTGGGAGGAGGCTGGGGTGTATTTGGTCTGCAATGTTTAGGTGGGCGGTGTGTGTCAAAGAACATCCACATGATTGCCAGAAGCCAGGGATTCCCACCAAACGTCATTGCTTTGTAAACAGATGATTAATGTGATTCACTTCACCTGTTAGTGGTTTTTATGTTGTGCCGGATTTTGGTGTGTAAATAATTCATATTTTAGATACTTGCGGTATATTTAGATACAGATACTTGTTTCAGCCAAAGACTCATTTGACCCAACAATGTCACTGCCATATATTTATATCATGACCTCTCTGTGTTGTGATGGAGAAAAAACTTTGTTTTTTTTTTCCTCTATAATAATCACATTTTCCTATTTAGATCAGTACCTTATCCTTGGGGCAGAGGAAGGTATCTACATATTGAATCTTAATGAACTTCATGAAGACACACTGGAGAAGGTAAGAAAGAGACTGATCCATGCATTTACAATACACTCCGAAGTGTATTGTTTTTCTTAGAAAAAAATGGGCAGTAGACAGTTCTGTTTGGGGAGGTCAGCACTTGGCTTGACTGATCTTAACTTGAGTGGTGCTTTATCGTTGGACAAAATGTGGATTCAGGTGGAGTAATGTGGATTCTGTCCTGGTTCTTCAATTCTGAATGACTCTGGCCTGTGATTTGGTAGTTGTCTTGTCACCAGTTCAGATCTTTAAGGACACAGTCTGCCCAGAGTGTCTAGTTTAGTGACCTCAGATTTGCATCTCTACATTTTCTTGATGATGTTCTGCTGCCCCCATCTGCTGGGTTGGTTTGTTGCCAAGTTTGAGGTTGCTAGGATGGCCATAGTACACTGGTTGGCACCTATCTGCTTTCCCAAATGAAGGAGCCCAAATATCTCCTCAGGGTCTTGCTCATGAAGGATGGAAAGATGGAATGTGGTATCAACAGATGAATTAGAGCAACATCCATAGTTTGGCAAACAGTAAGCTGAGGCTGAAGGTGAAGTCCTTGATTTCAGTCAGTTCTAGCGATGTTCTAGCCCTTGCCTTTGGTCATGAGCTTTTGGTATTGACTGAGAGAATACGATCAGGGATGTAAGCGTCAGAAATTAATTTCTTTTCCTTTGACTGGGCTCACCTTTAGGGTTCTTTCACACCTATCTCATTTGTTCCATTTCAAACTGAAGCAGTTCATTTCTAGTGAGAATGCAAAAAGCAACCACAGGATTTTATGGTAGCAGATTTTAGCATGATTTCAAAAGCTTAACTGCTCATAAATCAATTTACTGATCATGGATTCAGAATGAGAGACAGAGACAGAGACAGGGTGAGGAAGCTAAAGATCTGGAATTATCTCAAAGAACTGAAAGGAACTGGTTGAAATGGTTCAGGTCTGTTATAATGATGGCTCCTGGACACTTGAATGAAGATCATATAATCCTTCTTTATGAAAGAAAAACATTCCATTCAATCATCCGAACTGGAGATATGAGCTGATCACCTAAGATGGTATTTCCAGAAGAGTTGAGGTTTGCATGTGTGTGTATCACACTACAGCTAGTGGTAAATATGAACTCATGTTTTGATGTTGATGTTCTGTTCTTCTTCCCCACAGTTGCTCCCTCAGCGATGTACATGGCTGTATGTCATGAACAATGTACTGATGACTGTATCAGGTAACAAATCTCCTCATATGTCACTTTTGACAAAGAACACAGAATGTTGTATATATAGCTGTATATGCTGCTCTAAGCAAGTGTCCATCCTGCAGGGAAGTCCTCTCAGCTTTATTCCCACAATCTGACGGCTCTGTTTGAACAGAGAGGACACGTGCAGAAGAAACACAGCAGTCTGTCACTCAGCACCAACCGCTTCACTGAGAGGATCAATCCCAGGTAGGACAGGATATGAGTGAGCCTGACTACATCAGGTGTTGTGGCAGAATCACCAGTTTTGTCATTCAGTTTGGTTAAAGGGGAAAAAAAAGGGCAGTGGCTCTGCAGTGCAAAATTGAAGCGGACTCAATTTTTGGAGGAACCCAACCCAACATCAGACCAATCATAACCTGCCAGTCAGATCATATGGCTGAATGATATGACCTGCATATTTTTGTTCAAACCATTTACAACTTCCTCTGAGCTTCTGTTATGATATCTGGGGCCTCAAACAATATTGTGTTGCCGGGAAGCCCACACTGCCGCACAACTCTCCACTGATCTGTGCCACACCTGATTCTGTCAGGAAGGTTGTTAGCGGAACTAATAGTAGAGATGGTGAGGCGCAAAAGAGGTGCAAAAATAATAACGGTGTCATTCTTGATTCTACAACTGGATTGCACCCGAGTAAGACATTTTTAGACCTACACATAGTGACTTTAAGTGGCTAGTTTGTATGTTGTCACTGAAGTGTGTTTTTTCTAACAATCCACAGAAAGTTTGCCATATCTGTGAAGATTCCTGACACTAAAGGCTGTAGGAGATGTAGTGTAGGTAAGTGATGCAGACTTTACTCTTATACTTCATATGTTTATTCAGTCACAACAATAACAGACACAACATTTTTCTTCTATCTGTCAGCAAGAAACCCGTATACAGACAGCACTTTCCTATGTGGGGCGGTTCCAACTGGTCTGGTTCTGCTGCTGTGGTATGAGCCCCTGCAGAAGTTCATGCATCTAAAGGTTTGTACACACGTTACACTTTAAATGATCTTTAGTGAAACACGGTGCATTGTGTATTTCTGTTGCTTCATCCTCAATTGGATTTGTGTTAAAAAAAAAAAATCAGCTCTGGCAATATTTGATCTGTGGTATGTTTTAGGCCAGGCTAACTTAAAAAAAATCTAGAAAATCTGTTTCATAAAGGAAATTTATTTCAGTCTGAAATACCATACCATACCATAGTGAGATTAGTTTACTGGCACACGGTGCACACTGCTACACTGTGAACACAAGTCAAATTACAGTCAAGTGTGTCACATCACAAGACGCAAAACATAGTAAGAACCCTTTGCTCTCTTTAAATATTGCTTAAATAAAAGCAAGAACCAGAAAACTGTTCATTGAAAACAAATATTTAAACATTATACATTTTAGTATAGAACTTAAGTTAGGTTAGGAAAATGCTACTTTTCTTATTTTTTGCCTATAATTATCTGGCTACATTCCTGTTTGAAATATAAGTTGTTCAATGTCATTTTGCATCTTACACATGAACAATAATTTTCATCACTTGATACAAAGAAGATTCACATGGAATCACATAATTACAAAAGAGTGCAGCCACAAACTGAGTAAACAGGGGAGTTACTGGAGTCAAAGACTGAGCTCACTGCTGCTTCGAAGTCCTCTTTGACTTCGTTTATGGAACATTACAGTATATGTTCCATATGTGGCTGCAAACATCATTGTTCTTTGATGTCTGCTCACATCAAGTCTGAGATTTTCAGGCCCTGTTTCAATCAGGCACATTTTGTAGCATAAGCTTACATGGTTATTGTGGATTATTATCTCAGAAGAAAACCTACATCGTGGTGCATTCACATTTCATACTGAAAGTCTAGTGAACAGACTATTGCTATCTTCAAAAATGAATTATCCCTAAAAGAGAATATCTGTTTAAAACAGTGTATTTGCGATGACTTAATCTACAACAACTGGGCCATTAGTGTGAATTGTTCCAAACAAAATTCCTTCTGAATACTTTTTCTGTCAGGTCATACTTACCATGACATGTCATTTTTATCTAGAAAGGCCAGTGTCTTGCTTCAAAACCCTAAACCGCTCACATTCTCCATATCATGTCGTGACTCTTCCTCTTTCACTTGCAGCACATAGCAATTAAGCTGCCAGACTCTCTGCCAGTATTTGAGCTGCTGGTGCTGGTGACGGATGAGTTTCCACAGCTGTGTGTTGGGGTGAGAGACAGTAGTGATGGGAAACAGCCAAATAGCCAACAGCTCAAGTTTGATATTATAGAGCTGAACAACATGCCTATTTCAGCCCCAGGTAAGTTGGACTCCAGTGCCTGTTTTGAGAGCTCTGCTTAAAGCTTCGACTAAATCTTCTACTTTGTCTCTTCCGTGCATGTGCAGATGGTGGAGCACTCAGGGCAGCACAAGTAACCCAGATGGACAGAGACACTGTTCTCATCGCATTAGAAAGTAAGTGACTTCCACCTCAACACATGTTCTAAACCTTCCAGCCATCTCTCATACTGATTCATAATATACTGTGTCTCAATCTCGATGCTCACCGGACAGAAACTGTTAAGATTGCAAACCTCCAAGGAGTTCCATCGAAAGAACTGGCTCCTGAAATGGTCTTTGACTTCTCCATCGAAACCCTAGGTAGAACAAGCATGTGAAAAACAAACAGTGAATGAGACTTCACGTTCCTGTTGGCAGCTGAGTGACATGACATGTTCTAACAGTCTGCTTACAGGATAGTGTGCTGGCTTTCTGGAAGCATGGGCTTAAAGGGAGGAATTTTCATTCAAATGAGGCGAGTAGCAAGCTGTCGAGCTGGGACTGAGACGATGTTGTGTGTTTGTCAGTCAGTTGAAATCAGATTTGAGTGAACAAAAAGGATGAATTTCATCTTCATCTGCAGGTAACGCAAGAAATTACAGATGAGAGTCGAGTATTCAGAGTTTTGGGAACAAACAGGTATGTTAAAACTAAATCATCAGTATCATTCACACCATAACCCTAGTAGTCTCTGGGTCTCAGACAAGTAACTAAGTACATTTATTACTTATTATTCAGTGCTCTATTTAAGTACAGTTTTGCGGTACTTTTGCTTTACTTAAGTACTTTACTTTCTTTTTTTCTGCTCTGTTACACTTTATACTTTAGTTGTCTTGTTACTGTGCAGTTTTAGTTTAATAATACAAAATGATCAAAAAATGCACCATGATGTAAAAATGCACCATGATTTCCCTGGGCTAAGTTTAATCCAATTCAGTTCAGTTTATTTACATAGCGCCAATTCACAACAAAAGTTATCTCACGCTTTTCCAGACATCGTCTCGGTTTTATTGTGCCTGATTTTTGGGAATAAATGCTCATCTACATTTACCTCTAAAAATAGTTTTTTTATTTATTGAGCTGCACTAAAGATCATAATGTTGTTGAATATCTGAGCTTTCTGGCTCAAGCAAAACATTTTTTTTACCTTCCACATAAGCAGTAGTGTTGGCCATATGGCAGTTTTATCTTTGTTTTACTGGAGGATATTTTTACAGACCGTTTTGTTTCATTAGCACATAGTATTATTGTGATGAGAGAGATAGCAGAAGTATAATCAGCAGTAATCTTAACATTAGCAGCAGTAGTAGCAACATTTTTGTTTGACGTATTAGGTGTATAATGAACAAAATCTTATACTTTGGATCAGCTGTGCATTTCCATGCAACCTAAAAGAGTTGTGAGACTGTTCCCTTTCTTCTCTTCTTCCTACAGGGACATCATCCTTCAGAGCACACCAACAGATGACCCCTCAGCACTGAGCAACCTGTACATCCTGACTGGACATGAAAGCAGCTACTGAGAGAAAACGAGTCACGCTGGAAAGAATCTGTTTTATAACGCTGTCAGGGAAACGACATCCTTCCTGACAGAAGCTGTAGCTGACACCAGCACAAACTGCTCACACCAACCCTCTGCTGTCAATGACAAATGACATTATCTGATTTAACAGCCTGTCCACACTTAAACGGTAAGTTGTTGGGCAACATGTGCATCAGAGAGACTTCAACTTATTACGTTTTTTCAACTCTTGGGTTTGCTAAATAAAGCTGCAAAAAAGATTTTCAGTAACAAGAGCAACTTTTTTGCAACTAAATGTGACCACATACGTGCATCCACACACACACACAACACAACCACTGGACCTCCATGGCAAATTCCAACCTCCTAGAGTGTAAACTGTGGTGCCCAAAGGGTTGGAGATTGACCAGCTGACAAAATGAGCTACAGAGCTGGTGGTTGAAGCTGAAAACAATTCATCTTTCCAGCCCAGTTCACAGTGTACTGCTGCAGGTAAGACGGTTCCTTCCTGCTGACTGAGATTCCATAGATCCACTGCTCCCAGTATGGAAAACAACATCTGTTAGAGCACCCACAAGTTTCTGATCTGATGTTCTGAAGCTTTTGCTCTGCTCTGACTGTTTGCTACCTTTTTTGTCAGTTACTGGAACCAGAACATTCAGTTAAAATAGAGGACACTTGTGAACTGAGGAGGGATGAGCAAGCTGCAAACATCACAGCTGAGAGTCCAGTCAGTCCATCATATGAATAAACCATCATATAGGTATAGCGATAATTGCCACAGGATTTCTGCGTAGTCTGACACATATTCAAGCCAGCATCTGTCTATTGTTAGAACTGCAGTTGAAGACAGTGAGACTTTGGCTTCACCATTCATCCTTGTGCCTTTTTTGGGCACATGCACACCAGATTCTTCACAAAGTAATGCTGCGTTCACATCAATGTAAGTAAACCCAAATTTAATCAATATAGTGCTATATTATCAACATACATTTTTCCTAAGCTCACTAGAATGACTCTGCACATCCCCATGGCCAGCAGATTTTGGTTTAGTGCCACTGCCATCCATTGACCTGGACATGGCAAGCAAATTATTTTACCTTCAAACAGCAGATGTGAGAATATAACCGCTGTAGTCAGTATGTAATACAACATTACCAATAAAAATGAACAGTCAGAAATTGACATGTGATAGTTGTTAGCATAATGCTAGCCCCTGTTTCCGGCTGGTCCAACTTTGAAAAAACTGTGAAGAAATAATGAACGCTGTTGTGTAAAACTGAAGCAAAATTTTAACTCTTTGTCCAAGTTCCACTCAGCTTTCAGCATTTGATGTTATTTTCCACATAAGGCTTCTGTCACCATTCCCCAAAACCTGGAACTGCGATTTCAACAATTACAGTTTACACTGGCTTTTTACTGAGATATTGTATCTTCTTGTATGCTAACTCCAGAACTAACAAGTTGTTCATATTTCCCTAGGCAGTACAGTAGTACTCATTTATCTTCAAATGTTGACAGAGATACACAGTGCCATGGTCCCATATGTAGCAGCATGTCAGTGATATCTAAATTGTCTGCTTGGATGTTGCAAAAGTAGTAAAAAAAAAAAAAAGTATATACTTATCCAAGACCATGTAATGCTGACAGCTGCATTTAAACGTATTGTGAAGATCGTGAATGTGCTAGCACAGCTACATTATGTGCTGAGAGAAATCCTGTTCAGTTATCTGAATATGAGCGGTCAGTTATCCATAGGTGCCAAACACAGCTTCAGCCGGTGACTTAAATATCCCCTTCTCTGTGTCCTTTATCATTAATTCTGCTTACCCATAGATAAAAGTACATTTGATTCCGTAAGGTGCCATAGAAACTAAATGCAATTAAATTGTACTTCTGCTTGTTTGACTAAAATGTAAATTCCACTACATTTGTGTGTAATATTATTTATGGTATTTATGGAAAGGAAACTGTAAGAAACACTCACCTTTCCTTGAGAGATACTTGAAAGACATAAATGCCCCTCGCTATTTGTTTTTTTAAAGAAGATTTTATTGTTACTGTTTTAAAAAATTCATGTACTGTATATAACAACACAATATGCTCTTACGATATGAAGAGGCTGTCATATGCGAAATAAAGATTTTAATGTCATTTGAAAATGAAGCAGATTTAGTTATCTTTCATTGTCCTTCCTGAAAAACATTCACTTGTAGCCACAACACAGGTTTGTACTTTGTTACAGTTGCTTCAACCAAGACTGGAAATCTATATAGAGTGTAAAATAAACCTAAAATAAATATAAAAGAATGTGTGCAAAACAGTGTAGCAGCTACAAGTCTCACAGTCTACTGACTCAGACTGTCTGACACTGCGAGGGAGGAGTTGTAAAGTCTGATGGCCACGGGCAGGAATGACCTCCTTTGGCGTCCTGAGGAGCATCATGGTGGAATCAGTCTATTCCTGAAAGGACTCCTGTGTCTAACAGGACCATCGTGGAGTGGGTTGGAGATAGCGTGTGACTTAGATGGCATCCTCCATTCTGACACTGCTGTCAGGGAGTCCCATTCCCACAACATCACCTGCTTTCTGTATCAGCTTATTGAGTCTGTTGGCATCCACTACCATCAACCTGCTGCCCCAACACGGCTTCTGAAACCAGGTGTTCTATATGTGATATCAGATAAGCCAGAAACAAACTAACAATTTTCCATTTCTGAAATAGCAATTTAGGATGATGTGATGATATTTTCAGTGCCCTTTGTGTTTGCTTTGACAACTGTTAAGCACGAGGGTATTTTATTATTGCACTTTTATTACAACTTTACAAACCTTTTACCTCATAATCTAAATGTAGTATTTACCCAAGAATATGCTTTGTATAAAAATATAAAAAATGTTCTTTGCTGTGCACCTGTGAGGTTCTTCCAGGTGGCATTATTTCTATTTTGTATGTCATTTATAGGATAAGACCAACATTCATTTAACTTTTATTATTGGACTTTTTTTTTGTCTCGATTTAGTGCTACCGTTGTTATTTAATTTGTTGATGTAATTTATAATAATCAGTCCTTTGTTTTATCATTCCCTTTTGCGCACACCTTGGTTAAATTAAAAATGTACTCATCAGTTAACAACTGACTGTTTGATTATTAGATAATGGCACACGTGGAGCCATTCCTTGGCATATGACTTCATCACAACTATATTCGAATCAAAAAATCTCTATTTTGAAAATGACTTGACATTAAGTTGACATTAGTGCGTGCTGCGCAGTATGTATGCTGTATGATTACAGTACATACCTCCATTCAGTCGGTGGCGGTAATCAAGGAAGATAGGCAAGTAGAAGAGGCTGCAGCAGCATCAAGGGTGCAGCTGCAGCAGCGCCATTTCACTTTTCATTCATTGGTGTAGAGGCCTACGTCGTTTCGCAGGTGGGTTAGAGATTTTAAGTTGAAACGTGAGGTGAAATACACTTGAGGAAGTTGGTGATGCGTGACTGTCATCGTAGAGCTGTTCGACATGTTCCCTGAGAGGACATGGACTGAATTAGCGTGCGAACTGTAGCTGGTAGGTTGCTAGCTAGCTAATGTTTGCTTCAGGCGCTTTCATTAGCCAAACATTAGAACGCCATGACACTGAAATATGGACGAACACGGAAGCTTTACAATTGCACACCATAGACCCATTTTTATAAATAACGAGCGCTTTTTTCAGACTCTAGCGTAAGCTAGTTCGTCTGTTGGTAAATCATAATGTGGCGTAAACCGAAGAAAATAACGTTTGTGTAGGTTAGGTGGCTAGCCAGTACCACTTGTTAGCTGACGTTAGGCGTATCTGTGACTTGTTTACTTATCGAACTCTACTTTTGCAAACGTCAGAAAGTGGCTATTGTGAAAACCGACGCACAGTGTTTCAAAACGGTATGTATTTATTTGCAGAGGTAATTATAATATTTTGTGTTGTACGGTATCGTGAACTTGCAGAGATGGTCAACAATGTAGTTAGCCTAAAGCTGCTAGATTAACGTCAGCTTCCATCGCTGCTATGGATGAGCTGCGGGTGCACATTGATGTAATTGGGATGATAAACAGAAGAAACTTTTTTAATTTAACACTGGTCAAATACTCTCCAAAGTTATTGTATTGACTCTTTGTTTATAGTGCATTAGTTTAAGCTGTGTACCTAATAAACTGTGCACCTAATAAACTGAACTAACGAACAAACGAGTCAATATGACTGTAGTTATTTCAGGTGACATGTTTCATAACATGTCATTTTTAAAATAGAAACCCATTTATTAAAATATACTGACTCATATATTGAAATATACATTTATTTATATATTATATTATTCCCTCATTAATTTATTTAATGGGCTTATTTTTTATTTAATATTGAAATGGCATTCAATAACGATCCTCACATCCCCTATAAATAATTATGACACATTGGTTGTAATTATTAATATATTTTTCTGAATCTTCTAGGATACACAGAACTTCATCATGGTGAAAATTTTTATTGGCAACCTTGCCTGCAGTGCCACAGCTGAGGAGCTGCGTGAACTATTTGAGAAGTATGGCAAAGTCTCAGAATGTGACATTGTCAAAAATTATGGTTTTGTACACATGAACAACATGTCTGAAGCAGAGGAGGCAATTCAAAACCTCCACCAACACCAGTTGCATGGCTGGCGCATGAATGTGGAGATGAGCAAAGGGAGGCCCAAATCCACCACCAAGCTGCATGTCAGCAATCTTGGTGAAGGCGTCACCAGTGATGTTCTGCGGGCCAGGTTTGAAGAATTTGGCCCAGTGGTGGAGTGTGACATAGTGAAGGACTACGCCTTTGTTCACATGGAGCGAATGGAGGATGCCATGGATGCCATCAGTAAGATGGACAACACAGCCTTTAAAGGTGACCTCCTGGGCTGGGTAGAGCTAGTTGTTTGCTGTCTATAGATGCGAATTTGGATTCTGTTCTGTCGCCGTAAACCTCTCGTGACAAGTAAAGTCCTCTTGCTGATATTTTTCCACATTAATTGACCAAGTGGACTGAAAGTAGTCACTTGTAAATTTAGGTATGTCTCTTGTAAAACCAGGGGCAGTGTAACTGGTGAATAGACACTGGCATAAAATCACCTGCACCTGGCTCGGTGGGTTATTTCGCTTCGCTCAGTGATTGTCGGTCAAATACATTTCACGTCTTTTATTGGAGGTTAGAGCCTTTTCGTGTCAAAACCCCACGGTCTTATGCGTGTCTTCTCTCTCCTTACAAGGCAAGCTGATGAGCGTACAGCTGTCCACCAGTCGGCTTCGCACTGCCCCAGGAATGGGAGATCATACCGGCTGCTACGTCTGCGGGAAACATGGTCACTGGTCAAAAGACTGCCCGGTCAGTCGGAACGGTAGCAACGGTGATGCCACAAGAGGTCGCAGTGGCCGGCCCCCCCCACACGGTTATGGCAGGGGCAGTTACGGGATGGCCTCACCTCCAGCAGCTGATTATATGGGGGGCCCTGCGTATAATCGGGCTAGTTACATAGGTGGGTTGCCGCCTCCCCCTCGTAGGCTCAGCGGCTACAGCTCTGAGCTGGGGGATAGGTACACCGGCAGGGCAGCAGGCTTCTATGCTGAGAGGTCATCAGTTTATGATCGTGACCGTCTCTATAGTAGTGTTGACTATTATGAGAAATACAGAGCTCATTCTTATGGTTCAAGCTATTTCGAGGATCGTCGCATGTCCTATCTTCCCCCTCCCCCACCTCCCCCTTCCTCCCTCTCAAAGCTCTCCTCCAGCATAGATCCATATGACCGCCGGCCACTGCCACCACCTTCAGCAGCCGCCGCAGCTGCCGCAGCTGCCGCATACTATGCACAAGACCGCAGCCCGATCAGACGAGTACCCGTCTCCTCGGCAGGCTACACATATGAACGAACACGGTTGTCGCCGGTGTCGGCCTCCA
The DNA here is from genome assembly GCF_020382885.2 of Scatophagus argus. Taxonomy (NCBI): domain Eukaryota; kingdom Metazoa; phylum Chordata; class Actinopteri; family Scatophagidae; genus Scatophagus; species Scatophagus argus. Next base: position 967,122 of record NC_058515.1, on the reverse strand, counting down.
GGAGCTCCTATGCTGCTCCACGGCCCAAGGATCATTATGCGTCACGCTATGCGCCTTACTAAAGCCATGGTGCCAAGGTGAGCAATGTAATAAACAACGTATAACTGTTTGTTTGAACAGTTGGCACAGAGATCCGTTGTATCTTGATGCTTTGAAGTTGTGCTGCGGGATAACGGGGGATTAAACCCTGATTCTGAAAAGGGAATGCTTTGCTCTCTTTCTAGGTCTGTTTGTGAACTGCAGGACTTTCCTTTTGCTGAAATTTCTTCAGGCTACATGATTCCATCAGTCTGCGTGAATTGCTGGAAAGCAAAGCATGTAAAATGTCAAAATTACGATTGGAAATTGCTTTTGTATCTTCCAGGCACCTAAGGGTCATTTGCCTGCAGATGAATAGTCCTTTCAGTCACATTCATATATCCTGTTTTCAATAAGGATAATTAGCAAACTGTAGTTTGCCACTTACGAAAACAGTAATTTGCTCACTTGCTCTGCAGATTTTCAGTTCAGTTTTTAGCCATGTCTTTTTTCATACATGTGTTTGTTCCTCACATGAAGCAAATTGTTAAATTCAGGAAATGTTATTTAGACTAAGTGTTCTTGTTTTATCAATATATGAACATTTATCTTCTTTTTTTTTTTTTTTTTGAATGGGATGAAGATTAACCCATGCTGTATCAGTTGCTTGTCATGCAGAAGGTGCTTGCTCCGAGACACACAGCTGACATGACCTGAGTCAGTTATATGGACATAGATGAAGAATGAATGATCAAAAATGAGCTACATCACTTCTGTCCAGCAGTGCTGTAGAGGTCCATGATTTTTCAGGTATACTTTATTGCAACTAAAACAAGTAGTTTTCAAGTTGTTTCCTTTACCCTTGAAAGGTTGAAACTCACATTAAGCTGTCCTGTGCTGGGCGGAAAACTGACACTCTTTGCACTCTGTAGCACAAACAGACAAAAGAAAAAGCAGAAATTAATCCATATCCATTCATCTGACATTACTGTTGGATAGGATACAGAATCACACTGAATTTGAATCTAAGGCAAGACTTAAAATATCCAAAAAATTCCAGCCGCTCATTTTTTTTTCCAATTCAAATGTGGGTCTACAAAATATAAAATGAATATATTTTATAACATTTAATGAGGTGTCTACCGATAAGTCAAAATTTTCCAAATAAAGGCGTCATTGACTGACGTCAAAACGAGAATGTGGGCTGATATGCACTTTGAAATTAAGTAACATCTTGACTATGTTCTTTTCCTACTGGCAATGTTGCAGACTTTGCCCCCAGCTGACCACAGGAAACAACCTGTCGTGTCTTGAATTTTAGTCTGGGATGGATGTTCATTGTCTGCTTGTAAGACAGCATAAGCAGATTCAGAAAGGCTCGGCCGGACTCGGGGCTTGGGCTGTATAAGTCATGAGGCACTTGTGTTTTGTTGAAGGTGCCTTTGTTTGTTTTGCATATAGGTGGATTTGAAATTGTATTTTTCTTACTAGCTGTAAAAGTACCAGCATATGTAAAGAAGATCTAATATGAATATGATTTTTAATAAAGCCAAACTTATTTTGGTGACCCTTGGCATTTGTCAGTTATTTGTTTCAGAGAGTCCTGTATTTCGTCAGAAGTTATTTGTGGGTTTTTCTTTGCATCCCGAACAATTTTCCTGGTAGTTGTGGCTGAAAGTTTTGTTGGTCTACCTGATCAACAGAATCCCTCATTTTCCACTTCTTAATTAGAGATTGAACACTGCTGATTGGCATTCTCAATTCCTTGGATATCTTTTTATATCCCTTTCCAGTTTTATACAGTTCGGTTACCTTTTCCCGCAGATCCTTTGACAATTCTTTTGCTTTCCCCATGACTCAGTCCAGAAACGTGGCCAAAAAAAGAAATCACAAATTCTGCCAGGGTATGTAAACCTATGAGCACAACTGTCCTTGCTCACATTGATTCCACATTGAAGTCATAAATATTGCCATTTAACATTCACGCTTATCAATTTGGCCTGGTTTGAAATAATTTGGGATATTTCCGTCAGACCACAGTATAAACAATGTGGTGAAAATGTGGCAAGATTTTCCACAGTCATGTCTCCCCACTGTGCAGTAATGTGTATGCAGCATTTGTTCAACAATGAGCAGGGTTGGGACCCTTCCAAGGGGTCACAAGATGATTACTGGAACAAAGGAGAATCATGTATTGTGAAAAATTTAAGAGACTATCTTCCACAAACCCTAACATTTAAAACTTGTGTGTGCCACTTAATACCTGTTACACTTAATAACAACCCCAATTACAAAAAAAAATAATAATAGGATGCTGTATAAAACATAAAGCAGAATAATACGCTAATCGCTTGAAAAAAGCACAAAGACAATGTTTGACCTCATAAGCTTATTCTGAATTTGTGAATTTAATGTAAACAACATGTTTTACACAAACTGTGGAAGGGGAAAACAAAAGACTGGGAAAGTTTCTTTAGTGTAACAACTCAGCTTGTACTCTAAATTAAAATTCAACAGCATACCCTGATTTTTGATTAGCACCAGCCATGTTTTCCAGAACTGCATAAGTCTTAACAGTGCCAGAACTGTAAATAAGAGCTTATTGTTTAGATGTGTTGACAAAGAGAAAACAGGTTTGTTGTAAACATGTAGGAAAGCCATGATTGAAACAAGTGGGTGCTCAGAATCAGGTCCTCTTGTACGGTTCTGCTTTGAGAAAATATATACTTGGGTTCTTTTTTTATTACGTTTCTAATTGTGTAAGCTGAAAAATGTGAATACATACTGTAGGCCCTGTGTAGATAAACAAGATCAAGATTCTGGTTTCAATTATCTACACTGAGGTAATAAATCAAGTGAGTGTTAAGAGTCATTTTTTGAAGAAGTTTCTATACAATCGGACTTGGACATAACTGCAGTTGCCCCCTGCTGGCCATTACAGAGAAAGCACACTTGGACACTTAGCTCCACGATAGGGAACCGGATGCTTCGTCCACTTTGTCTACGATAAAGGAGCATTCGTCGTTTGATTCTCCGAAGGTCGAGGCATACATTGCAGCTTTAAAAGGTAACGCAAGAATTACCACCAATGAGCATAAACTGAAAGGTATCGTGTGTTTCAACATTAGTCAAAACACTGCAGTTACTCAGGTTTCTCTGGCCTAACATTATAACAAATATGGTCTCTTCAAAATGTTGGTAAGCTAAGCTAATTTACCTACTAACGATGGATATGAGCGTGCAATGTGTTTAGACGAAAACATGTAGAAGCATGTTGCATAACTTTGTTACGGGCCAAAACCCAATACAGTGATCGATACTTGTCAATTGTTATGCCTCACTTTTGATAAGTCGGCTAACTTAGCTATGCTAGCTCAGCAGCTAACGAAAGTGGGCTGCTAAGACACGATGTCCTGTTCGTGCTGTGAGGGAAAAAAAAAACAAAAACAATGGGAGCAATGGGCGTCAGACATTTGTGTCTCTGTTAAGTAATTTCACTGTTGTTGACAACGTAGGCCTGTTGTTATTTGACAAAAGACAAACAATGAAATCTCTTTTATGCAGACAAAATTATCTAACCTAAACATAAACGATTCATCAGTGGTACAGCATTTTGCACAGTCAGATTCATCTTATTAACTGCTACATTACCATGTTTTGTGTTCCTTTGTCAAATCGTTGACAAAAGAACATGGTAACATTTTTAGACTACTCAGATTCACAGAAATGCTAGGGTGTTGGGAGTCCCATAGTGGCAGGGTTACAGAAATTTGAAAAATATACCTCAGATTTACTGTAAACAGTTAGCTATATTGCTAATGTTGAGCCACTGCTACACTTGACTATGCACTAGTATTTCTCGTATTGTTGATTTGAATATGTTAGAACATTATGTGGAGACTTGTGATGGTCCTGTCTCGCCAGTGTCTATTAAAGATTTGAGGATGTATTTACGTGATTCTCATTTGAACTTTCGAAAGGGAACATTATCAAGCTGCAGCAAGATGCAACCCATTTAAATTACATTGTCCTGTGGTTTTTGAAAAGTTACAAAGGACACTGAAAACATAGTGAAACATGTTGATTAAAAAATCTGATGTTGGCCAGGTAAGTGTGTTACTGAAGAAGAATAATTGTGAGTGCGCTCCCTGCCTCTGTGTGAAAACAACAGAGAGCATTGCACATATTGTAAGAGCCTGCTCAGACCATCACATTCTGCCCACGGTCAGGTTTTTACCTGTTTATTTCTTCATATGTGCTATCTTTTCCTTGTATCCCCAACATTCTCAGCTGCATACTGTAGCCACGGTGCAGGTGCATAATGCAGCAAATTATGCTTTTGCTTGCTTTAATACACCTGTATGTATAGTATACCATCTGTGTTATTTTACATTACAGCTGCTCAAATCATAACCATAACACCAGTTGCCTGTTGTTTACTTAAAGTACAAACAGACAGGTGGTAGTATGTCCAATCAACATTTACTTCATACCCATGCGTTAAACCAAAAAAGTTGTATACTGTCAAATTTCTGTTTAACTGCACCACCAAATTTCCCAAAGTCAAATCAGCTGTTCATGGTTTTCATTGACTCAGAATTATCGCATTAACAGTCTTGATTTCTTCACCTCCCTCAGTGACGAGGACGCTCCACAATGGTGAAAATATTCATTGGAAACTTGTCAGCAGACACTACATCAGATGAACTTCGCTCCCTCTTCTCCCAGTATGGCAAGATTGCAGAATGCACCATTGTCAAGAACTTTGGCTTCGTGCATATGGATGACAAAGCAGAGGCAGAAGAAGCCATCCGCAACCTCCACCATTATGAGTTAAATGGTCAGCCCATGAATGTAGAACTAAGCCGTGGCAAGTCAAGAGGGTCCACTAAACTACATGTTGGCAACATTGCCTGTACTAACCAGGAGCTGAGAGCCAAGTTCGAAGAGTTTGGCACTGTGTTGGAGTGTGACATAGTAAAAAACTATGCTTTTGTTCACATGGAGCGAATGGAGGATGCCATGGAGGCCATTAATCAATTAGACAACACGGCCTTTAAAGGTGAAATCTCTGGCTGGGCTTAATAGGAGTTTACCTTAAATCAAAGATATAGTATCAAGAGTATTCAATTCTGTTTTTATAAATTGAGAGGTAAGTTATGGAGGCACCACTGGTAAGTAAAAAGAGGATGAAGGGAAAATGGTAAGCTGAAGAAAGTAAGGCAGCCCTGATTATTTATTTTAAAGCTGGTATCCGTAATATCATTGGTATTATCCATCTATATGTTAGATTGTTTTGGAACACAAACGGACAGCGAGTGCAGTTTATGATTGACTTGTCGGGACACACCTGTTTAGGCTGTTAATGCAAGAACAGTCAATTAAATACTGGAAATAATGTATAACAAAGCATGTTTGCATCTTTACAAATCAAACCCAACTGCACAGGCCTGTTAAGGGCTGGATAATCAATTGGGGGGATACGCGTGGTGTTCTGTTCATTTTAAATTTGGTCTCTGCGCTAATGTTTGTCTGTGCGGTCATACATTCGGGCTGTGCGGTCCCGCGGACGCTTTGCATCATGGGAGCATGAATGTTTTAGTGACGCAGAAACTTGTAGTTAGATTAAAAGTATCGTTCAAGATGTCAAACTGGCTAACTTATTTTAAGTTTAGCATTAGCTAATTACAATAGCAAACTTAAGTGTAACCTTCCATGACCACTCATAGCTGAAGGAAACACGTGGAAAGTTACGGATTTCAGCTTTAATAACTTGTTTTTGAATGCTCAGGTCATAAACTGTGTATTTTGCTATTTTTGAGTACAATATAGCTTCTTACGAGACTGGTGGATAAGGAGACTTTTATATGCCAGACAGGAAATGTCAAATATATTATTTAAAATAAATGCAGGCATAATTCCTTATTGAGTCTTTTCTTTTTAAGGCAAACTGATGAGCGTGAAGCTTTCGACTAGCCGCCTGCGTACTGCGCCGGGAATGGGAGACCGCTCGGGTTGTTATCGTTGCGGGCAGGAAGGCCACTGGTCCAAAGAATGCCCTCTAGACCAAAATGGCTACCACAGAAACGGCTCTGAGCCGACGTCTGATGGATACGATACTTCGAGATTTGGCGGGCGTGGTCGCAGCCGGGGTTACCCTCCGGACTTCAGTGGCGGTCCAGATTATGGTGGCAGCTATGCTCCAGTACATGGTTTTTCCCGGGGTTCTGGTCACAGCAACAGCATGGCAGGGTACAGACGGGGTGCAGGCTACGATGGTGCAATGAGATACGGGCCGCACCCAGGTTATGGCATAAGCGCTGTTGCCGAACATAGCATGGCTCGGATGTATGGCAGCGATGCGGCATACAGGAGCAACGGCTCACTCTATGGCGCGGTACCAGCCTACCCGATGCGACGGTCGCCTTACGAGGAACGGGATCCGTACGGGGTCGTGGACTACTACGAGAAGTACAGGGCCAATTCTTACGGAGGCAGTTATTTCGAAGAACGTCGCGCTGTCCCTTTGCCTGCTCCATCAACATCCTCCTCCACAGCTTTAATGAGGGAACGTCTGCCACCCTCTAGCCTTGATCCATACGAGTGCCCCCTTCCTCCTCCACCAGCCCCAGTCTCCTCATACTATGCTCGTGACCGGAGTCCGATTCGGAGAGTCCCTGCCGAGTCAGATGGATATACATATGAGCGTTCGCGCCTTTCACCAGTGCCCGCCCTCCCAAGAAGTACAGCCTTTGAGCATCCGCGGGATCCTGGCGCTGAGCGGGCACGTTATACATACTAATCCTTGTCATATATAGTCAGGTGAGAGCTGTCTGACATTTAGTGAATACGATAGCCAGAGTGCCATTGGAATCTCTGAAAATTAAGGTACATGTCATTTGTAATATTCGAGGAAAAGTCAGCCCTCTGTCTATGTGAGGCGTGTGGGTAGTAGGAATAAGGTGACAGTAGAGCTTCTCAATCATAATAGCAACGAGTAGATTTCAGTGTTGACGGTAAAATGCACTGACGTTATGATGTGATCCCATTCCAGGTAATACTTCAAAATGCAGTACAACTAATGCTCACTTGACCACCTTTCATTGTCCCATTTACATGTTGTGGTGTTGGCTTGGCAGAATTGTGGAAGTGCAGATACTAGGTTTATCTATAATCTGGTTGACATCTAATATAATACTGTAAAAACTGAATTTTTGCCCCACTGGAAGCAGCTATCTGTTTATACAAGACAGTGATGTTGTTTATATGTAGACAAATTAACATTGGTGCATGGTGCATGTTTTAAAGTTGCGTCTTAAGGTTATAAGAATTGAATTCAATAAATTCTTTTTAGCCGCTACTAATGTGTTACTATGTGCATTTTAGTGTATTTGTGTTTGTGTAAGTTCACATTATTACCACATCAGTGAAACTTTGGCAAACGAAGTTTGAATAGTGTATGCTTCATTTCATGTGGACTTAAATGTCACACCTGTACCAAATATGGATCTGCACAGTGTTAAAAAAAGTTACTTGTATTTGGATTATACCAATCCCTTTGTGAAATTAAGTTGAAGAACTTTTTATCAAGGTGCATCGTGATCATGTTTTTGTTTTGTCAGTAGGCACTTACATTAAATTGATTTTCACTGCTGTGATAAATATGAGGCTTTACATCTTGAACATATGTTGTAGTTTCAGAATGACAATTACCTCAATTGCCTTTGCTGTCTATCTTGATTTCTAAGTATCAGCTCAAAAATAAAATGTGTCTCAAGACTTAGACCTGTGTGTTTGTAGCGCTGATCTGGAATATTATCAAGTGGCGTTCACATTCAAATGCGACAGTGTATCAAAAGTAAAAGTGAAAAGCTGACCACCTTGGTCAAAATGAAGCCATATTCAGTAGCTTTGCCAAAAAATATATTGATAAGAGAAAACATAAACTGCAATAATGTGTGCAGTGCAGCTGGTTATTGTAGGAAACATTAAAATGACTGTCTAACTCAGTTGGATGTCACTATCAGCATTAGACTGAATAGCATTTTCAGCATTCATACTAGCCAGTATATTCATATTATAAATTCTAGGTATGAGCGGCGATTTAATGGTCTTGCCACCGGTTCCAAGTTCCAGTTATTGAACTACTGCATGCTTATACTTGCAATGGTGGAGGACAAATAAAAACATTCAATCAGTGAATGCTTGAAATTGAATCTACAACGGAAGAGTACATGTGTAAGAATATTCTCATGTGACTTCGATTTTGGGAATATTTATTGATTTAAAGTTGATTTTTAGTATCTTTAGATATCAATAAGGGATAACATTATTCCACTTCGTAGGGAGATAGGCAGAAACACATAAAGGGATTGATAGTCCTATGAGCCAATCCGTTTGCATATTGAGGATCAAAAAGAAAAACTTTGTCCAATAGAGCGTATGGGGAGGGGCTGGGTCCTGCCAATAAGGATGGTTTATACTACAAAGGCTCATCCCATGTTCATGGAATCGTCCTTTGTGGTTTTCAACTGGGCGCCATTTTGATTAAACTTATGTGAAAGGGGCTGTGGACAGCATTGTGTTAGATATTTTCTTAATTTCAACAAGTTTACAGCAGAATTGAGTGGCTTTTCATAGAGACTGAGCAATTTGAGTACACCGAAAATGGCCACGGGAGCAAACGCAACCCCTTTAGGGAAGTTGCACCCCAGCATTGGCGCTAAACGAGGATTTGACGCCGGGCCTGGTGCTGGGAACGGCTTGATGCCAACACCGGGGCAACCAACATCCTTTCCTTCGCTGCAAGGTTTCCAGCCCACAATGCCAAACGCATCTTTTCCGTCACACCAGTTCAATCCAGGGACAAGTTTTTCGACTCAAGTCCAACAACCAGCCGCGGGGGGTGGACTAGCCAAACCAGGTAAGTTAATCGAAACGTTGGTTAACGTTAGGCCTTTACTTGATGCGGCATGAGTGAACGCTCGTCGGCTAATGCGGGTTAAAGGCCCCACGTTAAACCTTAGCACAAAATGAAGACAGCACAGCTAACGCTGGTAAGCAAACAAATGTTAGGTAGCGGTTACTTCCTTACAAATGTTGTATGTGTAATGTTAAACGCCAGTGCAACCTGTACGTTAATGTTATCTTGCTGTGCCGTGTTGAATTTTATTAAAGACAGAATGTCGTGCCAAGATCCCTTTAAATGTAACCTTAGCTAACGCCAGGTTAGTTATCCGTGTCAAGCCAGTATTGCGTTGACCAGAACGTTGAGGGCACAGTGGCCTTCTCAAAATGGCAAGGATTTTGCGTGCGCATAATTCAATAAATACTACTTTCGTCTTAGCTAAACGTTATGTGGCTGCGAGGGAATCTCGGTGAATGGTTAACTTAAGTGAAATGCTGTGTCAAATCGAAAGGCTCCTACCTGTGGGGACGTTCCCATTTTCCTTCCTGTTATCCCTGCTGATAAACAAGGTCATGTTCAGTGGCGATCAAATCAATTCGTCCGTCCACGTTCATAACGTTATGTATCGAAGCGACGGCAGTCTTAGCTAATATAGCCCATTTGTCTCCGTAGATTTCGGTCAGAAGAAACAAAGGAAAAAGAGTCGTTGGAGCAGCGAGACGCCTGACCAGAAAACAGTCATACCGGGCATGCCCACTGTCATTCCCCCTGGACTGACCCGGGATCAAGAGAGAGCTTATATAGGTAATTTTTCAAATATATTTTGTTAATTAAGGTTGCCATGTGCATTGAAAACACAGTTTTGTTTTATAATATGTCATCAATTACTTCTGCTCGAGGTTTTAGTTACTTTACATGGTGGATACCAGTATTAAAGTGATGTACTTTTTGCTGAATTCCCAACAGTTAGAGCTCTCTAAATACACCCACAAGATGCACTGCTACCTTAAAGAGTCAAATTTCCATTGTATTTGTCGGTAATGTTACTGTGTTACACAAAGTGGAAAATGTCTAATTTTGCTCCAACTGTTGAGACAAAGCAATCATTCCTGAGGAGCAATGATTATAACGTGATGTAAAGTGTTAATTAAGGTTATTTCTCTTTAGTAGAAGTAACGTGGTTCTGCTGTGGCAAGTGTTTCTGTGGTCTTTAAGGTTTGCATACCATCGGGCAGCCATTAGCAAGAGGAGTTTGAGATAAATGATTAAACGTCACTGCTTGCTGCTATCTGTCCTGAGCTGCAGGTCACTGCTCACCGTCTTGCTTGATCCCCTACACTTCATCAGTATTGTTCCTGTGCATGGAGGTGTGCTCATAATATCCTAATATGCTAAATTGTGCTACTGTTTATATTGGACCAAGTGTGAGCAATGCTGCTTCAATGGCAACTCAATTCAGCATATCTATACAACACAGTCCGCAGATTTAGTACGCACCCCAAATTGGACAACGTCTGTTATTGGGTTTGTAATGGTCAAAAATGGAATGGCCATATAAAGCAAATCATTTTTAACCACAAATGCCTTCCAGCAGCAGTGTAGCACTAACATACTGCTTTTACAGGCCCTCAGCGGGGTATTTTGACGCACAAAACTTCTTTTGTCAGTAACTTGACATCGTTATGGATGTTGTACACTCACTGGTAATGGTTGTTGTTCTTTGGTATGTAAACATTCATTTGTGTCCACCTTCTGTTGTCACACTTATCGTTTCCTTTGCTCATTCAGTAGATCCCCTAAAACAATCCAAGGGAAGCATTTAAGATGAAATTGCTGTGAACCACAATTCACAGGGCCTGTATTCATCTCTATAACCCAGAGTAATCGTTTCAGTGACCCGTGAATCACTGTGTTTGGGGAGTATTTCATTACAACTTTGTGCATGGGATGACTGATTTATTTTTTCATTGCCTTTTAAATGTAATAATTGTCTCTATGTCACTGCAGCCCCTCAGTGTTAGAGATCTGTGGAGTGCAAAGAGTGACTGTGATCACCCTTTTGTCATTGAAGCGTGCAAAACAAATAGACCAATCAGTGATTTTTTTTGTTTAGACCCGATGTGTCCTTAAAATGCCAAAGCCTTTAAAAATGGTATGTGGAGCCCTGTCTTCATGGTTGAAAACCACAACTCAGGTTTGAAATGGTTTGGCAGGCATTTTTAGGAATCATGGTCTAGACATTTACTGATATGTTGCCATGTTTAATCATTGTCTAAGAAAAGGTTAGTCCTGTCCCTGCTAATGTAATTGACCCCTAGAACATATTCATATCGGGTAATGTGTTCCTCCGATGTCCTCAGTTATGATTAAGTGGTTTCATGCTATAGAGTCTTACCAAATGTTGATTTTGATCTCCCTTTTTATTTAACAGACTCACCCTTTGTCTTTACCTCAGTAATGTATGAGACAGTGCTCTAATGTGCAGAGCGTTGTCTCTCTGTTGTTGTTGTGGTAACCACATTTCTCTCCATCCTTGTTTTTCTTTCCTAACCTGAATTCTTCCAGTCCAACTGCAGATTGAAGACCTGACTCGTAAACTGCGTACAGGAGACCTGGGAATCCCTGTTAACCCTGAGGACAGGTCGGAAAAAGATTAAACCCATGAACAGTAACATTTTCTCTACCTTCTTGACTTTTTGGAAGACAAATGTTGATTTTCAGTATATATGTGGTTAGCTCAAATCTCAGATTGCATAGTAACTAGTATTACCTGGCAGGTGTAGCATTTTTGTAGCATAAGTTTTTCACATTGTCAAAGCCTAGTGCCAGAGGAGAACTGATCTTTATGTATTATTATTAATATATTTATAAAGCTCATACAATATGCTCACCATTCCATCACCAGTAAGCATACATGAATCTGCATTTACTGCTGCTGCCAGCTTTGGCAGTTCTTGTATTTACGTGTAGTTTGCTTTGAATTGGTAATGGCAAATTTTTTCAAGTAGGTTTGTTAGAATAACTTTGTGGTGTAAATATAGGTCTGGTTACATACATGGTTAAGGCATTAGAATATCAATCATGATTATTAACTGAACAGTGGAATGCAAAAAATTCACCCTGTTGATTAAAAAATAAAAATAAAAATAAAAAATCTAATACTACAGTTTTTTTTAAAAAAAAAATTGGATATATGCATATTGTTTTACCCAAGACATTGAGACAGTGTTTGCAGTTTCATCAAAACAAAACACATTACTTTTTTCAGTTTATAAAACTGAAACATTATCAAATCAAATATTTTTACAATGTTTTCTGAAAGCAAATTTTTCCATCCAAATTCAAATACTTGGCAGTGTGGCAGTGCAAACAAATCTATTCCTTAATGATCGTAAAAAACTGTAATTAGGTCCATTTTTGTGTTTGTTTGGGGGGGGTTGTTTGTTTTGTTTGGGGGTTTTGTGAGCTTTCAATCTCATGGTCCTCTGCTGAAAAGTTTGCTTAGTGCTGAGCAGCACCCACCATTCTTGAGTTGCGTGTGTGTTTTGCTGTTTTTTGTTTTTTTTAAATACAAAATCAAACATATACATGTTAATTGGACCTTAATTATGATGTAGCAAAAAACAGTGTTTCGATCTTGGGTAAAATGACTCAAAAATCATTTCTTCAGTTTTGTATGAGATAATGTAGTAGAAGGGTGTGGAGGGGTATGAATGCACAGGCTCCCCACCATATGGTTCAATGTAAGGTGAGATTAGATGGATTTCAGACAAGACAATTTAGCAAGTTTCTGCCAGAACAAAGATAACCATCTTAACATTTGCTTTTTTAGGGATTTCTTATTTCTTAGTTGACTTGACAGTTAAGTGGAGTCATTCCTTCAAATTTAGCCTGCTAGTATTTATACATTGTGGTTTCACCCACTGCTTGTTTTGTGTGTCTGATGTAGATTGTTGTGTGAATATATGAATACATATATGATGCATAATGTATAAAGATTTTCCTCTGAAACAGGTTTGGGTCAGTACACTTCAGACTATGTAAATAATTTTTAGTGTTAAATGTTAAGTAACAGCTTTAAACAGTTTAAATAGTTCAGATCAATTGGCTCTTTTGGAAAAGTTTGCTGGTGAGCAAAGGTTGACAGAACTCCCATCAAATGATATTGCCTTGCCTGACTTTTTTTTTTTTTTTTTAAACTTACTGGTTATTATATGACCTTTTGCTAGTGACAACTGAGCTAATGGCGTGGTAGCCCACATCATAACATACCCATGATGAATAGGTCTTTTTTCCTGTACTTTACTTAATCTGTTGCTGGTCATCGCTGGTTTTCCCGTAATGTGGCTGTAAACGTTTCCACCCAGGGGGAAAGGGGTGTGTTCCAGTTTTCCCTCTGGACTCAGGTCTGGAAGAAAACTTCCAGAACTGTATATATTCTGGAAAAGCAGTGGCCAGCTTATAACATAGTTTCCATAAGGATCTGTTCCCACAGGAAGTGGCTTGATCTCAAGAGTGTGTGAAGCTGACCTTTACTAGCTAGATTCCCTGTCATCTGTACACGGTATAGAGCTTCTCTCCATAATCAGACATTTCCACAGCAACTTAAAAAGCTGATTGCAGAGCTGCCGCACTCTTATAAATCACTCCCCGATCTAATGTGACAGAACCAACTGGGGGTGTTTCAGGTTGTCACCGTTGGAAGTTTGAAGTATAAACGGAAAAACCTTTTTTTTCCCTCTCACTCTTCACATCACATGGATACAAATGTGGCTCTCTGATGGGAGAGCATAGGAAAAGGTGGATATCTAATCTTAATTCCTTTTCTCTAACCCAAATTACCCCATATCAACCTAACCCTTTTTCAAGCACAGAGCCTCCTTAACGCAGCAACACAGGTTTTCAGCATCCAAGGGGAGGTACGGACCTCTTCCGCCACGTCAACACCAAGCAACTCTCAAAGCCAACGTTTCTGCTTAGGATTGCGAAATTTGCTTTGGTTTCTTTTTCTTACCTCCAACATTCCTTTCTTGTAGGCCAACAATCCTGTATACAGGTTTAGTTATGGCCATGTATTTGGTTTTTTTTTTTCTCCTTGTGGTTGATGCCCCTTCCAGTGTATTGGGTTAATTACCACTATACAGCATTGGTTGCCCCCCTTTTTACTCTGAATTGTGTAAAAGAATGGACTCTAGCCTTTGAACTGTCAGTCCAGAGTTCCTACATAATTTTCTTTTTGAGTTTGCACTGGCCATGAGTCACATAGTCTCTCAGTGGATCCAAATTTCTAAAACTATTTCTCAGATTTATCATGGTTTCCAAGACCTATCAGTACCCCTTGATTCAGAATTCCCACTGAAGATTTGAAACTCTGAAAGTTTTAGTTAGCTGTAGGGAGCCTGTGTGATTGTTAATGGAAGAGTTCCACCTCTAGAGAGGTATCAATGATGTCTTTCTTGTCTTTTGTCTTCCATTTTTAGGTCTCCCTCTCCAGAGCCCATCTATAACAGCGAGGGTAAGAGGTTAAACACCCGTGAGTATCGCACACGAAAGAAGATTGAGGAGGAGCGTCACTCCCTCATCACTGAGATGGTTGGACTCAACCCTGACTTCAAGCCTCCGGCAGACTATAAGTATGAGTTGTTCATTTGTTTGTGTTTGTGGGTTTTTGGCTGTTGACATAGTCTGTTAATTGAATTAGTAAAAAGTTCACTTTCTAAGAGTAGTCTGTGGCCAGGCAGCTGTGTGTATGTGTATGTTAGAGCTAAATTGCTCTAGTCTGTAGGTGAAGCATTTAGATGTTACTGGTAGTGTTGACAGTCACAAACACCACAGTAGTAACCACTACTTAACAATGGATAACAGACCTTGTTAGACAGGCAAAGATGTCCAGGTCCTGGTGTGAAACACAAGGTCATCTTTAGGGAGCTGCAGTTAGCAATTGTCACCAAAAGTTGAACCGGAAGGTTTCTTAGCATCTGGCAGAAATGCATACAGCCCAGCAGTGTGGGGGAAAAGAAATATGAAAGGTCTCAATGACACAATGAAGTCTTAATGATACTGATTTAAAGATCTGTAATCATAATATATCTTCTGTAACTCTTAAGAGAACCAGAAAGCTGTTCATGCTCCTAGTACAAGCTTATGTTGCGTTTGCTTTCTGTAGGCCTCCAGCCACCAGAGTCAACGACAAAGTTATGATCCCCCAAGATGAATACCCTGAAATCAACTTTGTTGGGCTGTTAATTGGGCCACGGTAAGTTAGATCATATTGCATGCTTTACATACTTCTTTAAGTAAGTAAATTAACAGCCATTTATGACTCTCTTTGTCTCTTGCTTTCTCTTTGATTTTGCCAGTGGTAATACGTTGAAGAACATTGAGAAAGAATGTTGCGCCAAGATCATGATTCGAGGGAAAGGTTCTGTGAAGGAGGGGAAGGTTGGCCGAAAGGATGGACAGATGCTGCCAGGGGAAGATGAGCCCTTGCATGCCCTGGTCACTGCCAACACAATGGAGAATGTCAAAAAGGCTGTAGAGCAGGTTAGATCACATCATACTTCTGTTGAATGTTTTGTCTGGGAGGATTTATCACTATATGTATTCAGTGTGCCTCAGAAACTGCACACGATGTACAGCATATTAATGGTGAGAAATGTGTGTTCAGATTCGTAACATTCTGAAGCAAGGCATTGAGACTCCTGAGGATCAGAATGATCTCCGAAAGATGCAGCTGAGAGAGCTTGCCAGACTTAATGGCACACTGAGGGAAGATGACAACAGGTCAGTATGCCGGTAGAGGAGCTTTATGCACAACACGATGGGAAAAGGGATTAAGTCTGTTGTACGCAGTCTAAGCTCCAGAGCACAATAGAAGACAAAATGCCCATTTTTCTCTGTAGGATCCTTCGTCCTTGGCAGAACGCTGAGCCACGCAGCATCACCAACACTACCCTCTGTACCAAGTGTGGTGGAGCAGGCCACATCTCCTCTGACTGCAAGTACACCAGGTGATGATCAGTTGATCAGTTCACAAAATTCCAGCTTGTTGCTGCAGTGTTATAAATCATGTTGTTGTGGTCTTTGCTCTTTTGCTTTGTGTAGCTCATTTGCTGCCCACAGAGCAACAGGGGGGGAGCCTCCTCAGTCAGCCCAAGACAAGGCTCGTATGGATAAGGAGTATCTGTCCCTCATGGCTGAGCTGGGGGAAGCTCCAGTCCCCACTTCTGGTGGAGGACACTCCAGCACCCAGGGAGGTGCACCGCGGGCCTCAGGACCCAATAATAGCCAGCCACCACCAGTTAGTTGCCACCACACGATTCCAAATTCCTGTTGTCGTAGAAAAATGTTCTCAAATGACCCATGACTGTTGTATGTGTTCAGAACCGGCCTCCTTGGATGAGCTCCGGTCCAGCTGAGAGCAGGAACTTCCATGGCATGCCTGGAGGACCTGGTGGCCATGGAGGACCTCACAACTTCCCTCCCCCAATGCCCAACATGGGAGGCCCCCCTATGCCCCCAAACCCCAACGGCATGCCTCCTCCCTGGATGCAGCCTCCTCCTCCCCCAATGGGCCAGGGTCCAGGACCTCACGGGCACCCCATGGGTAAGAGCTGACATTTATAATTTTTTACTTGTCTAAGGCAAGGTGGAGGGGGGGATTCGAATATTCGGTCTGTAATTTACCGCCTCGTTTATTTAACTTAAGCAAAATCTGTTGTCTGTGTTTTCACAACCTTTTTAAGACCTGCATTAAGTAGGCAGTAGTAGGTAGACTATGAAAAAAATGGCTGCTGTTCTACACATCAAATCTACAACAGTGAATGCTGGACTGGATTGTTTCATACATGGTATGCTTTCCTCTGTACTCCATATCGACACGTTGAAGTACTGAGTAGTACAAAAACAAAGTGTGGTGGCGAGGACACAATCATTCAAAAATGTTCCACACACCCCAAAGTTATTGTATTTTTGGAAAGTACTACCACTTGAGCACTTTTTAGGAGATAATAATGTATGCACTGGTTTCCTCTTAAGGTTCCTCACTCCTAGGAAAAGCTCTGTGGTGGAGACATGACTTAAGAAATACATAGACCTACTTGTAGCTGTAAAACAGCCCATTTAATGTGCTGTTGGGCGTTGCTCTCCTGGTGGCTTTAATTTTTTATGTCATTATATTGCAAAAAATGGTTACATGTTGGTGTTATAAACTGCTTGACTTCCTTGATTCCTTAATACAAATTTCACAGTGAGTTTGAAGAACTAAACAAAGAGAAAAAGCTGAAGGATCTGCATTACTTTAAAATACAAAAATGTTGTTTCGGATGCAATTTAAAAACTTAGAATTACAGATGTAATTATCACTTGAAGGGTTTGGGGAAAAAAATTGAATCAAAAGCATCCCATCTCCTTGAGAGAAATAAATCCAGTATGAATGGGCCTTCAGAGAGCTGACAGATACAGAAAAGATTTATAAGTACACAAAAGGGGGTGGTGTGACTTCAGTGGGTTTTGTTACTGAGACGCCATGATCTCCTTGTCCGCATAACAGTTAATTAGAACCTTGTCAGTTTGACATAAATAGATAATTAAATTAATATCCACAATGAGATGAACTTGTTCTGTGTTGTGGAACAAGGAGAATAAACTGGGAAAAAAATGTTTGACTTTCGGCTTCCCTGTAGGTCTGTTGCCACCTCCAATGGGCATGATGCCACCTCCACCTCCTCCTCCCAGCAACCAGCCACCTCCTCCCCCTTCTGGACCTCTGCCACCCTGGCAACAGCAGGCTCCACCTCCCCCTCCAACCAGCAGCATGGCGACCAGCACACCGCTGCCCTGGCAACAGAGTAAGACCACACAGAAAACTGTATCTGAAACCATTCCATCATTCACCTCTTAGTATCCACTAAGCTTTGTGTAGAGAACACAGTGGGTCAGAGGGTTAAAACTAACATCTTAATTCTCTGAAGTGCTGGACACTGATAATTCGAGTGAGCGCACCTGACCACATAAGGAGAACAATCAGAAAAGAATAATATGTAACACAGTTAATATAAGTTGGCTGGCTTTTGTGTATCTGTTCATGGAAACCACAAATCTTCACGTGTGTTTTTGTACACATGAAAATTCCCACAAATCCACTGCTCACTTTAGATGACCTCACATATATACACAATATATACTATATTACCCTTTAAGCCTCTGGGGATCAGTAAAGGATTATCAGAGATCACATTATTAAGCTAATGGTTTGTCAGTAAATTGAGGATGTTGTAAAAAAAAAAAAAAAATCACATTGACATGAATGCATATAATCACTACAGATACCACCACCACATCCAGCCCTGGCACTGGCACCCTGCCTCCATGGCAGCAACCCCAGCAGCCTGCAGCCTCCGGAGCCCAGCCTCCACCACCCATTGGTACCCCATCCATGGTGCCGCCCCCTCCTGGCGTCCAGCCCCCATTGCCCCCGGGTGCCCCTCCTCCTCCCCCTCCACCTCCTCCAGGCTCAACTGGCATGATGTATGCCCCGCCTCCGCCCCCACCACCAATGGACCCTTCCAACTTTGTCACCATGATGGGGATGGGGGTACCGGGCATGCCTCCCTTTGGCATGCCTCCTGCACCACCACCTCCTCCACCTCAGAATTAACCCTGCTACAGAAGAATCGTCCTCCCACAAGAATTTCCACTTGGCAGCACATAGATGTGTGCTCACAGAAAGAAATATAACCAGTGCTTTATTTTTTATTGATCCTTGATATTGTGAAGATATCTCTGAAACAATGAAAGGCTGTGTCAGTTCAACTTGTAAGTTGTGTAACTTAGTTATTTTTCCTGTTTTTAAAGGTTTTGTTAACACAAAGCTCCCTGTGTGCATACAAACACTGTTGCTCTGGGGCATATGTTCTGCATTGCTGCCGTAGTTTGTCATGTTACATGTATACCAAATAAACTGCTCAGATATCCCGCCAGATGTTTAATTTCTGCTCATCGCTCCAAATGTTCAATTCAAAAATAAACACTTAATGACCCTTGGATTTAATATATTGAAGTTCAACTTGCATGAGCCCTCATTAACGCTTCACTGACAAATTGAAACTCTGTCATGTTGCCCATGTTGGCATAGAGTTGAATAAGAATATTTTTGTAATAATGAGATGTGAAGTGTTTATTCCTTTTGTCAGAAAACCTTTTTTTGTAGTATTGTCTCAGATTGTTTTCCAGAAATTCACAGGGTTTTAATTGTTTGGGTTTTTTTTGTTTTGTTTTTTTTACTTGCCTGCATCTCAGTTTTGTGACATTGAGTTTGACAAGGGGGATCTGATGCAGCGATCTCTGCCATCTTTTGACCCCCTGTACTACTTGACTGCATCTTTCTGCTCTGACGCTGTGTGCAGTGTCTGTGTTGCTTTTGCAAGGACAAAAATATCAATTTTGTCTTGAGTTATTATAGAAGAAAAATGCTAGTTTTACTCTGTTTCTGGAATCAGTCTGTGTTATGGCGCTAGCCTGAATGAGTAACTGTTGAAATCTCTCTTGGTTTAGAATTAAACTGATCCATTTGACCTTTTTGTCATTGAGCACTGACTGGTTTGTCCTCACATGGATGTGTGATCATTTGTGTCAGAATGCCTGCCAAGCTTTTTTTTTTTTTTTTTTCCCAGACCCTAATGGCTGCTTCATTCAGATGTGTTACATAAGAGTGTCTGTTTCTTCAGTCTCCATTCACCCTGAAAGTATATAAACATGAATAGTTCTACAAAAATGTGATTAAACAGTCTATATACGGTTATATGCAAATTGAATTTCTGCTGCTGTTGACGGCTGTCTGATACATCTTATGGTCTTCATCAGTGAAACAAAGTTGTTGGCAGTTATGTAGATGGCCCATTTGTCACAACATGACGTAATATGAAACTTATAGATTGACTGAAACATTGCACACTTAATGTTTCCTTTATTTTTATGGTACAGTTCTGGAAAACATGCTAGTAAATGTACTGAGTGAATGCACTTTTTGTGTGTCAGACTTTTAGCTTCAAACTTAGGCCATTTGAAGACTTTGAGATACGGTTGAAAGTTCTGCGGAATGACAGTTAATTGACTTTGATTTTTAATATTTTTTTTTTCGTCAGACTATTGTTTTCATGGCCAAAAATAAAAATTCACACGTAATAGTTAATGTTTTTTCTTATTTCACAGTTTGTCACATATAATTACATTTAAAACCCAGTTAATTTAAAACACCAATTATATACTCGCCTAGCATTATTCTTCCTCATTTTGTGGGTGGTTCTGAATTGTTTCCGTAGTTTTTCGTGCACTTCTCGAAAACGCAAACTATCGTTAATTGACCAGATAAAGACCGGAAAGGAAGTCATTTTGACGCTAAAATAAAAGGAAACGTTTTACGATGTACTCCGCACATCTGACAAGTCTTGCTAATTAACCAGTTAATTTCACGATAACAGTGCTGTCCGTGACTCTGGATGATTTAACTGAAGACAGCTCTAGTTTGGGCATATATTCTTGTTACTTTGTTCCTGTTTAAGGTGGGAAATTTGCTGCAATGGTGCGTGTGACGCACTTGCAAATCGTCTATGGCTCGTTGACCGATGCAAATTCGAGTTTTATTTTGAAAGCGTTGACAGGAAACGCATATTTTCTTCGGTTTGTGGTGGTAGTGACTACGTGACATATAAAAGGCAGGACCGTCGCATCACACTCCCTGTCTGTGCTTTGTGGACAGTCAGAAGAGGGCTGCGCAATCTGCTGAGTGAAATTAAACTTGACTTTCTGTACAAACTCAACAGAACCCATCAGGAAACATGGCCAAGCCTCTGACAGACCAGGACAAGAGGAAGCAGATCTCGGTCCGAGGGCTGGCCGGAGTTGAAAACGTTGCAGACCTGAAAACTAATTTCAACCGGCACCTTCACTTCACCCTGGTGAAAGACCGAAATGTGGCTACCAAACGGGACTACTACTTTGCCCTGGCCAACACAGTCCGGGACCACCTGGTGGGCCGCTGGATCCGGACGCAGCAGCATTACTATGAGAAAGACCCGAAAGTAAGCAGCACACTGATGCCGCAGTCCTGCAAGTACACACAGCTGACCGGGGGGCAGTGGGAGGGGACGCGGCTCTCTGTACTGCAGTATCGCGACTGATGGCCCCGCGTGAGTGTTCGTGTGCGCGCGCCATCAGCTGCTTTCTTCTTCATATCCTTTTATAGAAATGTTCCGGCTGCTTTGTGTTGACGCGTATTGTGCATTGAAATGGCCTCTGAGTGTGTGCTGCTCGTGAGGGAGTCCTGTCCACACTGACATTTTCTCCGTATCAAAGCTGTCCGTTACGTAATCTGCTGCTCGTGCATCTGCATCAGCCTCAGCAAACTTGATCTGATGTACTGTGCGCCACTGAGGGCGATGCACGGCCTCGTTGCGTCAGATGATCGAGTACAAAATGTTGGTGGACATATTGCTATCCTGCACTGTCCTGCACTCAACTGGTTGTTGAGACGTGTATTACGTAACGCCCTCCATCCCCATCCCCACTCAGCTTTCGTCACAAAATGGCCACACACTGGTACAGAGGGCATATGGAGCTACAGTGTATACTTTTTCCTAATAATTATCTTACGTCACTTCTTCCCATCTACAAAATAGTCGACAATCACTTTTCTTGTCTTACTGGAACAGGAGGCTGAGAATTTACAAGTCATCTTGCCTAATAAATAAGGCAGCCCTTGGCCCCTTAGTCTGCTGCATTATGTAATTCCAGTCTGTGATCTCATGGAGTGTGAGCGTCTGACCTGAACTTCACTATTTAGGCTTTTGCTTTTAACCTCTCCTGCTCTTGGTTACAACTTCAGGTTGTGCAGTCAGGTTTGGTTCACATAACTTTAATTCCCACTGGACATCCTAAAATCTTGAAAGATAGCAATAATGGCTAAACATGGGGCTAACTGAAAACGACGCAGTACACCAGTATTCACCAGTATTCACCAGTATACACCAGTATTTCTGTTAAATGGACGGTCCTTCATGTGAATTCCATGTAACCTTCGAAAAAGCAGCCCTGACTCCCTTCTCCAGTTTAAAATGTCCTTTGGGACATACGTCCCCGCCCCCTTGCCATTAGCACTGGCAGGACCAAGGTCAGCGAGGCTACCGACATGTTAGTGAGGACACACAAATCCCACATGCCCTCATAAATTTTAAAGCACTAGCTCTTTAATTTGGTGGGCCATCATCAGTACATATGTTCATTTTGGGGGTCTGTGTTAATTTTCCCACTCTCACAGAGCTGTGAGGAGGCAATCTGCTGCGTTAGTGTGAGCTTCCGTATGAAGTGTAAGAGATATTGTTGGAGGAGCTGCCAGCAATAGCCCTGCTGTTGTTGCCTCTGACAGCAGCTGTTGTTTTCCCCCAGATATAATGTTGCAGGGCCATTAGTGACACCAGTTGGACCACATATGTTTAATTATCAGTGTCCTCCTGAGAATTTGTGGTCAGTTTTGCTCTACTTTTTTGTGAATTATACTTTTTTCATCCATCAAATTATAGTTAGACAATTGTGATATTTGTAGGTCTAATATTTGTCCGGTTTTGCAAAATGTTTTTGGATGGAGATGTACATCTTTTGGCTGCTATTTACAGTTTATTTTTCTCTTCCTGCAGCGTGTGTACTACCTCTCCCTGGAGTTTTACATGGGCCGGACTCTGCAGAACACCATGGTTAATCTGGCCTTGGAGAACGCCTGCGATGAAGCCACATATCAGGTGAAGGAAAGGATCATGAGGGAAGGATGGACATTATTCAAAGCAGTCCCTTTTCAGTAGCCCTTGATCATAAGTTTGCTTCACACGCTCGGCATTGACAGACACGGGTACAAAATGATAGCAAGCTAAACAAACAAGAGTAGTTGGGCACCTAACAAAGTGAACTGACACCCAAATATCTGCCTTTTTCGGGTGCCAGTTTTCCAACAGCTGTTAGAACTTGGCTGCAGGGATTTGCTCCAGTTCAGCCATGTGGCTGATGGTACATTTAACTGCAAGTATATTTACTGTGACCACAATACTTCTTTCCATTTTACTTTATTTCTGTAAGTTGTAAAGAAGCATGGACAGGCAGTGATAGGGAAATGTAGACAAAGGTTTTTGTGTAGTCACTTCATCACAATGGTGGGGCTAAATTGTAACTACTATTGTAACTATACTTTTATACATGGGGGTAAGAAAATATCCACACAATTGAGTATTTCAATATTATGTTATCTTTAAAGAATCTCAAAAGCACTGGATGGACCTTTAATTAATATTTTACATGGAAAAAATTGTGTCTGTGGTGCATTTTGTGTTGTATTTAAACCTCTGACAGCTAGATAGCAACCACACCAGTGTAGCAACGTTAACTGGCCAAGCTGAGACAACCCTGATGACATCATCAGGGTTATTTTCTCAGAACTGCCACAGCTCCTCCAGAGCCACAGAAGACTTTATCTTGTTGTTTTCACTGGCTGAGTGGAACTCCCTGTGTCAATTAAAGTTGATCGGCAAATTTGATGGTGTTTCCCTTTAATGGCTGTGAGCACCAGCAGCGGCTGCTGGATCAAAAACTCATGCTTTTGCTCACAAGACATCACTGTAAACGTGTTCCACAGTAAGAATGTGATGATGTGTTCTTCAGCTGGGTCTGGACATGGAGGAGCTGCAGGACATTGAGGAAGATGCTGGCCTTGGCAACGGTGGGCTGGGACGTCTGGCTGGTGAGCTACTGCTTCCTCTGGATTGACTGCTGGCAGACAGTGATGTTTAGTGCTGTGGACAGCTTTGTCTCAACCAGGCCCCGCTCTCTCCCCTCCCTGTTGTTTCCTCAGCTTGTTTCCTGGACTCCATGGCCTCCCTGGGTCTAGCTGCTTATGGATACGGCATCCGCTACGAGTTCGGCATCTTCAATCAGAAAATTGTTAATGGTTGGCAGGTCTGTAGTTTGCTTCTTTGTGGTTGAATCTGTTTTACACATATTTAAAAAAAACAGTGAAGCTGATGAGGTAAAGCACTAAATATATTGTCTTTGTAGTGTATGTCAAAAAGGATTAGAAATTTATAACGTTTAATTTTATTTACATTTTTAAGTTCTCTGGAATCCAGTGTTTGTTGAGGAACAATTTTCATCATAGTTTTTGTCAGCGATCTTTTTTCCAGACGAAACAGAGATGATAACGAAATAAAAACTAATGCATAAGGTCAAAACTCTGACAAAGTCTATTGACATTTTCCTCCTTGAAGAAACATGAGGCGAAAATGATTGCCAGAGACGAAATCCAATTTGGATTTGGAAAATTATTCGCCAACGAAATTAACACTGCTGGAATCAAAAAATACCTGCCATTTAACAGCACCGTAGTGCCCACACAGTACTTACTAATATTTGAAATCCATTGAAAAAGCACTCATGTACTCACTCATTTTAAATGAGGCTGGAGTTTTAGTCATGTGTTATGAGAAAGTGTTCTCCCTTGCATCAGAACAGAAGTTGTGGATTGTGTCGAAAAGGATGTTGCTTTCAGTGGACAGTATTGGTGCCCAAATAGTGTATGGTTAATATTCAAATAACAGCAAGTTGTGTGCTGTAGGTTCTGTGGGACAAGAAATGAATTCCACAGTGATAAGCAGCAGAGCTCATCACTACGGTTTGTTTCCACAGGTGGAAGAAGCTGACGACTGGCTGCGTTACGGTAACCCCTGGGAGAAGGCTCGCCCTGAGTACATGCGCCCAGTTCACTTCTATGGAAAAGTGGACTACACACCTGACGGGGTGAAGTGGGTCGACACGCAGGTTAGTGGGAAGAGACACGAAGATGAAACCAGAAGTGACCTTTGATTAAAGAGTGTAAGTCCAGTAATATGCAGGACATTTTGCTGTTTGTTAAAACAGACTGATCAGTGTCACTGAGACTGCATTGCTGTCATCAGTCTAATTTCACAGATGACACAGAGAATAAAGGAATAATAAACAGCATATTTAATATACATTTTGTTCCAGGTGGTTCTGGCTCTTCCCTATGACACCCCAGTCCCCGGCTATAGGAACAACGTTGTCAACACCATGAGACTGTGGTCAGCTAAGGCCCCCTGTGAATTCAACCTCAAAGACTGTGAGGATTGTCATGTGTACTCTTAAATGCTCATCATGCTAGTGAACGCGGACTCACAGAATGATGAAGATTCTGAACGTGAGTAACTGCTGTTCTCCCACAGTTAATGTCGGTGGCTACATTCAGGCTGTGCTGGACAGAAACCTGGCTGAGAACATCTCCAGGGTTCTCTACCCCAACGACAATGTGAGTGGATTTGTTGTTCTGTGTGCATTTTTACTCGGAGGTTCACTGCAGATTATTCCAATCTTGGCTCTTGTTTGTATAGTTCTGGTCCACCTTTATTCACATTCATAGTAACATCGTACTTACTATG
This sequence comes from Scatophagus argus, assembly GCF_020382885.2. Lineage (NCBI taxonomy): Eukaryota > Metazoa > Chordata > Actinopteri > Scatophagidae > Scatophagus > Scatophagus argus. Next base: position 941,706 of record NC_058515.1, on the reverse strand, counting down.
TTAAAAACGCTGAGATTTGGGAACATGATGTCATAATTCGAAGGTCAAACTGATAGTGAGTGCACCTGAACTGATGCTTATAATGCCTTATTATTTATTTATTTATTTTTTAAAGTTACTTTATTAATCCCAAGCTGGAAAATTACTTCTCTGCATTTAACCCATCACTGATTGAAACACACACACATGCAACATGCAGTGAAACACACAGGAGCAGTGGGCTGCATCAAGCACCCGGGGAGCATATATTGGGGGTTAAGCGCCTTGCTCAAGGGCACATCATCCCGCTAATGGGGGGTGGGGACATTATCACCCCCCGTTAGCCTCCTGCCTGTTTGGTGGGGGAATCGAACCAGCAACCTTCCGATCACAAGCTGCTTCTCCAACCTCTAGGCCACGGCTGCCAGTGTTTCTATTGTACAGGAACACTGTGATGCTCTAGAGGCAGAAACCTTTTTCTTTTTCTTTTTTTTTTTTTTACAAAATAGTTACTATAAAAGGGTATTATTGTTTGTATTACCCTGATCCTAGCTTAGCATCTGTTCGCATCAGCTGTCATTCTTTACAGATCTGTGCTTTGGCTCCGACCACTCTTTTAAAGATCCAATAATCAATGAAATTTATGTTAACAATGTATCAAAACACTGTATATGTACATATGTGTATTAGGGGCTCCAAAGTGATTTCTCGCTGCGTCTTGGCTTTGTTCTGCAGTTCTTTGAAGGGAAGGAGCTGCGTCTGAAACAGGAGTACTTTGTGGTTGCAGCTACTCTTCAAGACATCATCCGTCGGTTCAAAGCCTCCAAGTTTGGCTCCACAGAGTTTGTGCGACTAGACCTTTCTACACTTCCAGACAAGGTGAGAGATCCATATCATACAAATTGTGATAGGGTATGATATGTTGCAAATGATGGCGTATCAACCTCACACAGATGTTCGACTATTTTTTGTTATCCTTATGTGTTTGAATTACAGCCAACAGGTTCTGATGGCGATCACTTCACTCTTTTAGATCAGTAACAGTTTTTTATGTCTACTGTATTTAGTTGTGTGAACTGGAAGTACCAACATCTGGAGTTTTTGTGGTCATTGCCAAACACACGTTGCATTTGTATAATTTTCTTTCAAGCAGAAAGGTTTGTGCTCTGCTGAATGTTTGAAACGTACACTATGCTGTTTGTTGACCTTTGTCTGTGGTCTGTAGGTGGCCATCCAGCTGAATGACACCCACCCTGCTCTTGCCATCCCTGAGCTGATGAGGATCCTAGTGGACATAGAGAAACTCACATGGGAGAAGGTACACGGCGTTCCAGCAGTGCGGTAACACACAGGCCTCAGGATGCTTAAAACAAACAGCTTGAAAAGACTGACGGGTAACTCGATTGGACACTTTTGCAAATTGTCATTCTGCTTGGGAAAATCAACTCAGCTGACTGCTGTCACATACTCTAATGGCATACGATGCAGAATTTGTTGGTTGCACCATTAAAAGGTACAGAAACCAGTTCTGGAGAAAGATTGCTGGTTGCCTAGTCTCATTTTTTGGCTGTCAGAACAGCCTGGTAGTGAGACTAACACTCAGAAACTTACTGAACACAGGAAACCACTAAAGAGAGAGTAGGAAAAAAGAGTGCAGAAGTCCTTTAATAGTAAAATATACACATGACTTAGGCCATGCAGATTAATTCAAAGATCGCTGGACAGAATCGTCCACAGATTTCATTATCAGTAGATTCATTAGTAGTTTTGCTGGGTCTGCTTACTTTCACACCACACACAGTCCACACCAAGACACACCTTTCTGTCTCAGGCCAGTTGTTCAGTTATCACCTTTCACACTAATGCAAATGAACCAAACTAATGAGTCAATGCACCAGCGTTTCAACCGACACAAACAGCTCAGGTGCAAAAGCAGCCTCAGCAGCAGCTATGGACAGTAAGGTGTGTTCAGGTGAGATGGCCAGGGTTTGAACTTTTCATTCTGTACACAACTCCTTCCACTTGGGGGAGAGACTGTCTAACAGTGACTCCACTCTCTTTTGTTGGACTCATCATGTGACAAATGTAACTGCTGCAGTTCGGCTGAATTGTCCCGCAGTCACTTATGCAGCAGTGCTGTCTCTTTGCATGCTTCAGTCCTGCAGTGATAGTGACACAGCAGCAGGTTGACCACAGAGGGAGGAATGACATGAGTCTGCAGCCACATCCCCTGACAGGATGTTCACAAATCAGCTTAGTAATATAAAATAGCGGGGTTCTATAGCTCCATTATACTCTGTATTTTCTCCATTGATTAAATAGTATTTATTGTATTTGTCAAAAAATATGCATTTTAATTGCTTTAATTCCAGGGTCACATAAGTGTTTTTTTCCTTTTTAAATGTGAGTCTGTGTGATATTGTCAGATATCTCTAACCCATCATGTGTCCAGGCTTGGGACATCGTGGTCCGTACCTGTGCCTACACCAATCACACCGTCCTGCCTGAAGCCCTGGAGCGCTGGCCTGTCGACCTCTTCAAAAACCTGCTGCCTCGTCACCTGGACATCATCTACGAGATCAACAGGAGGCACCTGGAGGTGCGAGGGAACCTCAACTTAGAATTCTGAGCAATTCAGGCATTCAATGTCAGATCAGATTTTTAGAAGAATTGAAAGTAAAATTGCTTTGGTTATTTGTCATTACCATTCAAAAAAGTTTACTTTGATGGGCACACAGAAAATCCAAAACTCTGAAAGAGAAGCCATATTTAGCAGGAAGCACACAGATATGTTGTGCTGTATCCTACTTGACTGACAGCATTCAGTTTTAACAGTTTTATTAGGTATGTTTATCATAAGTCATTTCACAGGCATCTCTGGCATGTGTTATTTCTAATAACTAGGAGAGCAGGCAAGTGAAAACATATTAATGATGATGCTTAATATTTAGAAAACAAAACCCTATGTGTCAGAATCATTTTCGTGGCTACAGTTTCATTTATGTGTAGAGACCAATATCAGAATGAAAGGCGAATTTGTTTCATCTGAATGTTGAGTTTTCTCTCTTCTCAGCTGCAGTGCAAAGTATGCATTTTGTTGCACACATCCTGGTGTGATGTTATTAATTATTCATGACAGTTTGGCAGAGCTCTAAGAGGAACTGAACTATGTGCAATATTGCCTTTTTTCAATTCAGTTTATTTATATGGTGCTAATTCACAACAAAAGTTATCTCATGACACTTTCCAATTAGAGCAGGTCTAGACCAAACTCTTTAATTAAACTGTAATACAGAGAACCCAACATTCCACCTTGAGCAAGCACTTGGTGACAGTGGCCAGGAAAAACTGCCTTTTAGAAGGCAGAAACCTTGGAGCAGACCCCGGCTCAAGATGGGCAGCCATCTGCCTTGACCGGTTGGGTTGAGAGAGAGAGAGCGAGAAATGGTTTTCTTTCTTTCTATAAATTCTAAGTACAGCTCAGCTCTGTACATGTACTGAGAAATGTCTGTTCTTTGCCTGTCCAGCGCATCGGCAAGCTTTACCCTGAAGATGTTGACCGCCTGCGCCGAATGTCCCTGATCGAGGAAGGGGATGTCAAGAAAATCAACATGGCTCACCTGTGCATTGTGGGATCTCATGCTGTGAATGGAGTGGCCCGCATCCACTCTGAAATCATCAAAAACACTGTGTAGGAAAAACCAGTTCACCCTCATCATCTCGTCTCTCACCCGTGTTTGCTAGCATAACATTACTGTAAAGAAACCTATAGCCATAATTACATTTGACACGATGTGTGAGTGAAGACCTGCTACAAGCTTAATGTTCATGATCCTAATGATTAAAGAATGCTGACATAACATCACCCAGATTTTATGTGCTCCTCTGCTCAGGTTCAAAGATTTCTACGACGTCGACCCTCAGAAGTTTCAAAACAAGACCAATGGCATCACACCCAGGCGCTGGCTGGTCATGTGCAACCCCGGCCTGGCTGAAGTGATCGCAGAGGTGTGTTTGTTCTTGTTCATACACACAGGTGACAGGTGCATAAACAGCACGAGCTGACTGTCAGTTGCTTTCTGAGCCCTCTGAACCATACTCACACAGTCCACACAGTCACACCTGCACCACCTGTGCAGCTGGTGTTAAAGGGATAGTTCACCACAACATCAAAAATACGTATTTCCCTCTTACTTGAAGTGCTGTTTACACACCTAGACTGTTTTGGTGAGAGCTGTTGAGTTTTGGAGATATCAGCTGTCTGCTTTGTCTTCAGTGTAATAGAACTAGATGCCAATTCAAAAAATACATTTGAAACATTTGAAAAACTCAACAGTAATGAGGCCCTTGTGCTCAAGATAATCCACAGACCTTGTTGTGAGCAGTTAATGGATTTATTTACACTACAGATTCATTTGTAAGTTTATGATGCAGTACGTGCCTGTTAAATAATGTGGTTCTCATTTGGTTAACATGTTATTTAGAGGATTGGTGAGGATTACATCCGTGACCTGGACCAGCTGAAGCAGCTTCTGAACTTTGTGGATGACGATGCCTTCATTCGGGATGTTGCCAAAGTCAAACAAGTGAGAGCTTAAAATGACTGAAGAAAGGTGATTATGGTCTCATGTGTGTTTCTCATCTCAGTACTCTAAATGATTTCTGCTTTTAGGAGAACAAGATGAAGTTTGCTGCCCATCTTGAAGAGCACTACAAGGTGAAGATCAACCCCAACTCAATGTTTGATGTCCAGGTGAAGAGGATCCACGAGTACAAAAGACAGCTGCTCAACTGCCTGCACATCATCACCCTATACAACCGTTGGTGTTGGTTCTTTTACCTTCAGCTTTTCAATAAATACACGTGAATTCAGAGTTAAGTAAAACTTTATTACTTTTATTGCTTGCTTGCTTGTATTCAGGAATCAAGAAGGAACCCAACAAGTCATGGACCCCCAGGACCATCATGATTGGAGGAAAGGTGAGTGGCACTGAAGGTGTTTCTGTCATACATTAGATTTTCTATGGGGACTGGAAACAGAACAGTGACAGGCACTGGTGGTCAGGCATTGATGTTAGACCAAAAGGCCTGGCTCACAATCTCCATTCCAGTTCATCCCAAAGGTGTTGGATGGGGTTGAGGTCAGGACTCTGTGTGGGTCAGTCAAGTTCTTCCACACCAAACTCATCCAACCATGTCTTTATGGAGCTTTGCTTTGTGCACTGGGGCACAGTCATGCTGGAATAGAAAAGGGCCTTCAACAAACACGTTGGAAGCATAACATTGTCCAAAATGTCTTGGTATGCTGAAGCATTAAGATTTTCTTTCTCTGGAAGGGCCCAACCCCTAAAAGGCAGCCACATAAGAGGTGTGTCTGGACACTTTTGAATATATAGTACATGTCTAACCCAGTCTCATTGCTCTCAGTGTAAAAGCTCTGTTTAACCCACTGTACATTACCTGTGTATAGTGGGTTGTCCAACACTGGTTAATCCTGTTGTGTGTACAGTTTACTGCTCCAAACCCAAGAGTGACTAGACTAACTTCACACATGCTAATATTTCTGAGTGCCTCGACAGCTTGTCAGGTTGGATGTGTTCAGAGGTTCAAGAGTCTTACATCTGTCAACTCCGAGAGGGTTCAATTCTATGACATGTGGTAAGTGATGGAGAAAATCTAATAAGGAAGGAAATATTCTTGCACTTATTAAGCAGGAAACTAAGCAGGAAAAATACAATCATACACATGAATTATAGTTGCTGATCTAATTTGCCTTGTTAATTCATTGTTAAACACAGTTGTTTTGACAGAAACAAAATAAAACTCACCAAAATCTTACTGGTTTTTCTTTCCACTGCAGAAGCAAGCTCTGCTAGCTCTTCTCTTTCTTCCCCTCCCTGTCCCCACCTGCTGTGTCTTCTGGTCGGAGCTGCTGTTCATCTCCTCTGTAGTGTAACATTATTCTGTTATTTGAGCGCAGACTCAAGTTTGAGCTTGTCCTCAGAGGAACCTCCAACCTGTCAGTTGTGTTTGGACTGATGAGTTTGTCCTCCTTAAAAAGCTAAACAACAATAATACATAGCTACTAGTTCCTCCTCCTCCTGATGACGTGAAATAAACTAAGGGCTGTCCTTGATAAGCTTGGTTCTAATTTAGTGTTTCTCAGCATGGTTATCTTCTGTGTTTCCAGGCGGCTCCAGGTTACCACACTGCCAAGATGATCATCAAGCTGATCACATCAATTGGAGACATTGTCAATAACGACCCTGTGGTGGGAGATCGCCTAAAGGTCATCTTCCTGGAGAACTATCGGGTTACTCTGGCTGAGAAGGGTAATGGATACTGTTGATTTATAATCTAATTGAGAAATTAGTCATTTATGATTAAGATTTCAAAGGTGCTCTTTCTTTCTTTCATCTTGGGTTTGCCATGTCAACGTTGCCTAGTGACTTAACACTTATTGTTGATAGTCAGGTGTCAAAGCTGAGTAGAGGATTGATACCAGAATGTCTGTAGCACTGAATACCAAAATTATCAAAATTGTAATTGTCTTGACTGTGTTTTAGTATTTAGACTTTTTGACTTTAACTTAAAGACAAATTAAGAGCTTAAATGTCTCCTGTCTGCAGTCATCCCAGCATCTGACCTGTCAGAGCAGATCTCCACTGCAGGCACTGAGGCCTCTGGTACTGGGAACATGAAGTTCATGCTCAATGGAGCCCTCACCATTGGCACCATGGATGGAGCCAATGTTGAAATGGCAGAGGAAGCTGGAGAGGAGAACCTCTTTATCTTTGGCATGAGGGTGGAAGATGTGGAGGCTCTGGACAAGAAGGGGTGAGCCTCATAATAGTGTAGATGGAATAACATTAAACAGGCCCTGAAATGATTTCTGAATTAGGTGGCTATTGCAAACAAATCAGTGTAAGCTGAGCAAAACTGTGGCCACACTCTATGCCTGTTGTTGGACACTCGAGGCGGTGTGTATTTTGTTCTAAAAAGAAACATGTCTTACTGTGAGGCAGTGTAGTTTTTTTAGTTTTTTATTTTGCCATTTTCAAATTACAAAAAAAAAACAGTAGCAACAATGACAACACAAAATCAAAATAGAAACAGTAACATACTGGGGGAGGTATTTCACATTTTCTTTTAAGAACGCCATGGCTGGGATTTGGCCTTGAATGTAATCCATTTCACGGCACGGTGGTGCAGAGATTAGCACTGTTGCCTCATAGCAAGAGGGTTCCAGGTTCAAATGTGGAGTTTGCATGTTCTCGCTGTGCCTGCGTGGGTTTTCTCCAGGTACTCCGGCTTCCTCCCACAATACCAAAAACATGCACATTAGGTTAATTGGCAACTCTACATTGGCCCTAGGTGTGAGTGTGAGCGTGTGTGGTTGTCTGTCTTTGTGTGTCAGATTGACTGGCGACCAGTCCAGGGTGTACCCCGCCTCTCGCCCGTAGTCAGCTGGGATAGGCTCCAGCTTCCCTGCGACCTTGACGGATAAGCGGTATAGAAAATGGATGGATGTAATGGATGTAATCCATTTTTGTTCAAAATTCCCTTTTCTAACTCCCAAGCGAAAAGTCAATTTTTCCCATGGCGTACATCTCCTCAACAATGTCCAACCACTGTCTTGGCCTTAGGGGGGTGGGGGTCGCTTTGCAACCAGTTCCTTGTCAATGCCTTTTTGGTAGCAACACACTGATGTGTGTTTAGCTTGCTAGCAATCGAAGTACATTTGCCAGTTCAGCAAGCAGACCCCCCTCCCCCCAATATGGTCACCTACCATAACCTGCTGTAATGTTTGGATGAATGTCTTTGTCCTCAGCTATGACGCTTTGTCTTATTACAACCGTATCCCTGAGCTGAAGCAGGCAGTGGACCAGATATCTGGAGGCTTCTTCAGCCCCAGCCAGCCCGACCTCTTCAGAGACCTCGTCAGCATGCTGATGCACCACGACAGGTTAGAGCACAATAATGCTGATGCAATCAGTGCTTTGACTATGCCGACACATAGAGAAACGCAGCATCATCACTGTAAAATGACCTATTCTAAATGAGACTTGTTCTCTTGAATCGAACTCTTCGTCTGATTCATTCGAACTGTTTGTCTGGGCTGCAGGTTCAAAGTGTTTGCGGACTATGAAGACTACATCAAATGTCAAGACAAAGTCAGCGCACTCTATAAGGTCAGTATGTCAGCAAGAGGACTTGAAAAACAGTTAAAATCACCTACTATAACATAAAGTACTGTAATATATAGAATAGGTTGCTCTATAGTAGACTGACTATACTGTATTATCATGTACTATAATCTACCACTATGACATGCAAAGTCAAAATACAAAAAATACATATCTGATCAAATCTGAGTTGAGACTAGAATGTTTCCATCCATGCACTTTACAGTATGAAAGTTATTATGCATTATTAAGCGTAATTAGTTGGTGAACCACAGCCTGCTTTACAAGATAATTTACCCCCACTGTCCTTCCTGTAATTGAAAAATCAATTGATCAATTGATGTTCCAACACATGAATAACCTAGTTTGTTATACTACATAAGTAATGTACATAAAACCTGTGATCATGTGACAATGAAGAGTGTGATGGTGTGGTTAAGCTGCACGTCATCCACATACTTATATTAATGAATGAATAAAGTAACTATACTCTCCTGTACTATACCATGTTATACTATACTTAACTATACTTGTACTTAAACTCTACTAATTATATATTACTAATCCTGCACTGCATTATAATACTGTATATGGTATACTATGCTATACTGCACTTTTGTGCTGTGCTATATTGTACTGTACTATACTGTATTATATATACTTTATGGTAGTGTACTTTATGGTAGGGTACTATATGACTGTACCACCACTATATATTTTCTCTCAGGAAACAGTTCATATTCATTTTATTTGCCAATGGGACCATCTCCCCCCTCCCTGTGTATCAACAGGACCCTAAAGAGTGGACCAAGAAGGTGATCCATAACATCGCCGGCTGTGGTAAATTCTCCAGTGACCGCACCATTTCCCAGTATGCCAGGGAGATCTGGGGCATGGAGCCCAGTTTGGAGAAGATTGCCGCTCCTGATGATCCTCGCTAATCCACATCTGCATCCTCCACCTCACTGTAGCTAACCATGTGGTCCAGCCACTGAAGAAAAACCATGTAGCTTTTTCACTGTGTACTGTAGCATTGTTTCTTTACATTACTGATCCCTATACAACCTCTGTTACTTTCAGTTTGTTTTTCAGTAACATGTGTTAAATTGGACTTAGTCCTTTCCCTTTCTTCCCCCTTGTGCACCAGCAATGCATATGGTTACCGGCTGGGTGAAAACCTTGTATCTCCAAGTCAGCCTTTCAGCAGCTAAGAAGCAGCCTAGATTTCACCTTGAAATAAAAACATTAAAGAAATACTTGTGTGCTACAGTTTTCACACAGCAGGGTTTCAAACCACAATAATAACTACATTCCCCTTTTACTTCTGAGCCAAAATGGCTACCAAAATCCAGATAAATATGCCAGTAAACCTTAGCACTGTTATGGTTCCAAACCAACCCATGTCTTCCGTGGAAGAGAAAAGGGACACACAACTGTGTGTTGTAAGGAAGCTATGCCTCCATATTCACAACAGATTAGCATTCATATTAATATTTCACATTAAAAGACTCTCCAACTGCTCTGTCCATGTTTTATGGTGTTTGCTGAATATGTCCATTTATGTGTGTCATTAATGTTCAGGGGAGTCCTGCGATGTAGATGTACCTGTTACCTCCTCAGCATGTTTGTGTCTGTCTTATTCTGTTGTACTCTGTTCCTAAAAGTGACCTGTGTTAGAAAATAACAAAGCCTTCTCTGCCTAAAACCCAAGTGACTGAATTTATCTTTGGAAGACGTATGTATTCTGTGGTGCTGTGTGTGTTTGTGCGTGTGTGTGTGTGTGACATAGATGAGTCCATGACACTGTGGATATCAGCTCAACTAACGTACTGTAACAACATCCTGTCCTGCTTCACCTACTGCATACAACTGTCTGACTGCTGTGGTGCTGTCTGTAGAGACTGCAGAAGGAAAGATGTCCTCCACACTGAACATGACAGTCAGGGCTTTTCTTTTTTGTCAATAAATGACAACTGTACATCAACAGCTCAGATGTCTCATTTCACTTTAGCACATCTACAGTCACAAACAAAGACAAATTTGTCCATGTAACATCAGGATAAGAACCAGGTGTGATCTGTTTTCAAACTATTGACTATATAGCTAACTCCTGTTGGTACCCTTCAGTGTAGGCTGAGAAAATAACCCTGATGATGTCACAGTGATGTCATTAGGATTTCTTTTCAGCTTGACCTTGGTACCTTGCTCATTTTTAAAAAGAGCTTCACAAACAGAGTAGATAAAATAAAAGAAAAAGATACTGAAAAAGCAAAGTTGCATTATGTGGAATGGAAGCTTGATCAATACTACAAATTAAAAGTCAGAAAGTCAGACTACTGACCAACGAAGCATTTGTTGAGATGGATGTCATCTTTGAGTGACAGGTGCAGTCCAGGACAGTACACCTGGGAGCAGAGGAAGACCACTGTACACAAACTGATGTATTAAACAGGTTAAAGGGTAAATCTGTAGTCTGCTGAGTTACTTTTCACTGACTGCGGCTGCCAGAGGTCATTGCCATATGCATATATTGTCTCTCATCAGCAGTGCCAACTTGTGGTCCTCCTGTTCTGTTTTTAATCCTTTAATGTGCTTCTGCATTCTGGCTGCTTCAGCCAGAGGTTCCATTGACATGACATTTACAGCTATGATAAGTACAGCTCATATTATGAGCTAAGTACCTCTTAAAACAAAAGCACACTGTTTGCAGTTTATTAAATGCATCTATACTGTAGCCATAAGGAAAGGCATTCATAGTGTATTATAATGCATTCATAATGCTTTATGACTACACTCATAAACACGTAATGCTTTCTGGTGCACCATATCAACAGTCATTAATCATTGTGGCTATGACTTATTAGAAATTATAAATTCCCGTGCCTAATGGATGCTAGACTAGTTATAAACTAGAGGTTGAATGATGGGGCTTATAATGCATTAGGACTGCTTATACTCACCTATACACACACCTCAACAATAGGCTGTAGTAAAGACTTGCAGTACGCTCTCATGGTCCACACAGTATTAGGAGTTATCATAGTATGTGTTAAGTGAAGTACTCATTGATGCCTCTATAATAAATGCATGTTTTATTGTAGTTATTATTGTTTCATTGTTATGTGTAATTCATTTTAATGCATTTCAAAGATTCTGTGCTGTAACATAAGTGATTACTATGTACTACTATTATTGAGGTGTGTACAGGAGAGAATAAGTAATAATAATACCATGTGTCAACCATCCAAATATGCTAATGAGTAACTCAAACTAATAACATTTATTCACTACACTCAGATACAGTTTTTTTAGAGGGATGTGGTCCAATAGGATCTGTTTTCAAACCCGTGCTGTGGTTGGGGATACCAAGTTAACCTATTGTATCAGCTTTCACATAATGTCACTCTCCCCACCAGGGGAGATGACAAAGATGTTCAGGCTAATGGTACAGGTACCCCTGAAGCACATACTGAGCTCCAGAAACCTGAGAACAGTGAACAAACACAGAACTGTCCGGTTAAAGGAGGGAAATGCACCTGAGCCACTTTCCACTGACCGCCAGCAGAGGGTGATATATGGTGTTTGACACGCAAATAAACAGTTAATCTTGTCATCTCAACCTAATATCAAATGTATATCATATATTAGAAACACTTTGTATGAAGACCACATCATAACTCTTTATGATGACACTAGTGAACACACGATAAGGACTCACAGGGTGCCATAATGGTCCATGCAGTATCATAAGTTACTTATCATTGTATATGTTAATGTGTAATTCATTTTCATGCGTTGAAAAGATTCTGTGTTGCTTCATAAATGATTATTGTAATGCAGCATAGATTCCAAACAGAGTTGGGGGTGTTCTAACCATCAACAGCTGTGTTCAGCTACTGTAACAGTTACACCCATTATAACCCCTGCTCTCACTCTCTCTCTCTCTCTCTCTCTCTCACACACACACACACACACACATTACAGCTTGGTTGGGGGACACACAGGTAAACTAAACGTTTACAAATTTATTTGCAAAAAACTGTCAAAAACTAGCAAGCAAATCGAGAGTGAATGGGTGAAAATAAGCCGTGAGGGTGTTATGTTTTAAAAGCCAAAGAAAAGGTAACACAGTTAAACACCCACACACACCTCTACAGAGCAGACTCCACAGAGTAGAGGTGTGTGGGCTCAGACTGTCTTGAAACCAGAATTTTATAGCACTGATGCGTTTGTGTGGCTTGTGGGAACTTAAAAAGCTCAAAGCACGACTGTATGTATCCAAGTACAGCCTGGCAGAGCTCCTGTAATGGCTGTAGACTCTTACAGTGATTGTGGTCTGTTTTTGAATATATTTATCCCTTTAATGTGGTCCCTTTGCTCTTATGAGACCTGTTTTAAAATTGTAATTTACATAGCTGACAAACATTTTTGATATAGCTGATATAGCAAAAATTTGTTCTGAGCTCCTCCAGTATTCACAAACTAGAATTCTTTACTGTAACCATCAGTGAATTAAAGTTATGATTCTACAAATGTAGAGTATAATGGTCTCAGACCTGTTGCTCCTGCCCCTCCCACATCCACATGATTGATGGTTGTCCATCACAAACCACCTCCTCCTCCCCTGCCATCTAGCACATAAAGCCCCATTTCCCCACCTTTGTGGTTCCAGTTTCTTCCACCTGATTCCCAATTCATCATACAGTGGGATGGACTGCAGTACTTATGGTAGGACAACTATTCCTCCGTCTGTTCAGTGCTTCATCACTCTTAAGTAAATATCAGGATGAATTCAGTTAAATTCCTTGTTTGTTCCAATTCTGTTATCGTATAGTAAATAACGCATGGTTTAGTAGACATTATGGAAACAGCTTACTTTATCATGCTATTCAGTATTTTACAGCAGTATATAAATTTTAAACATTTCATGACTGCTTTATGACACAGTATAATGTAGCTGTAAGCAGATATAATGGCATTTTAAGTGTTTCTTAATTCATTTATCAGTAGTGGTTTTTTCCACAAAGCATCTGCCGTCTAAACAATAATGAATGGTGCAAACATAGTTTGTATTAAAGTCATCCACAGGCAGTTTAAAACAGCCCATTGATAACTTTAAACGACTTTAAATGTGCTTGAAACTCATCATGACATGTTGAGCTTGCTTCAATCTTTACCTTGGAAATAGAAGTTTGACAAAGAACTTAAGGTCCACTTACCAGATTTCTCCAGAGCTTTCAGCTGCATTTTGCAAGTTGGTTCCCTTGTCAAGGAGAGGGAAGGAGTAGATAAATAAATGGTTAGAAATATAATAAATTAACATAATAAAGTAGAGTGGCATGTCCTGAAAAAAATGTGTGTGATTGTTGTGCACGTTGACACTGACTGGCATCATATGTGGATGACCTTCCAATCATTTCAACACACTGAGTTAATGTATTGGCTGAGATTTAGATACAGCAGAGCGAATGGAGACTTTGAATCACTTCAGCCTGAGATTTTCATGCATCACAGTAAATTACTCTATAAAATAAACACAGTATGTAATAATGAACCTTTTAACACCTGGAGTTTGTACTGTATAGTGATGCTGCGTTATGAACACAATGACACCCAATGAGCCCTCATGGGACTTTAATATAATTTGCAAAATGCTGTAGCATTTTTTGTGTGTAACATTTGTTAATTGTGAGATGAGTTGCAAAACAATAAGTAAGAATAATAATAAGCAGCTTGTCTAAGATAATAAAAAGGAATGTGACTGCTGCTGCAAAGCGATCATACAAAGAAATACTGAATGTTTCATGTTAGCACAAAATATGAAGACATATTTCATTCAATTACAAGTAGGAGTTAAAAAAAATCATATAATGCTTATAAATGTAAAGAGAAGGATTGAAATTACAATATAGGTAAGGACATTTGTTTGTGATTAAATCTTAAGTAAAAAATACTTTATAAATTCTGCTTTTGAAGGCTTTATAATACGTTGTTGGTGTGAAAATGAAAACATTTCTGACCCAAGGGTCTGTTTGTTTCATTGTTGGCCCAGAGCTGGATACCCTGGAGGTTCCTCCTCTCACCCCAACCAGTAAGGAGGTCCTCAGCCAGGCCGTGAAGGCCAGTTTTGCTGGATTTGCCCAGGAGAGAATCAACCATCACATTCCACGGGGTACAGCCTCAGCCATATGCAAAACATTTCCCCCCTCAGCACAGCAGAGAACATTTTTATTTGACAGGTGCATTCAGAGCTATACCTAGTTCATATCTGCGTTTTTTTTTTGTTTTTTTTTCAGATCCTACCTTGTGGTCTGAGTGGGAAGTGAACTACTGGCTGGACTGGTGCCAGGCTGAGTTTGGTCTCCACTGCCTGGGTTCAGACCTGCGAGGCCTGCATGGTGGTGAGCTGTGTGGCCTGGACAGAGAGGCTTTCCTGGGCCTGATGTCCGACTGCACTGCAGCAGAGATCCTGTGGGAGCATCTGGAGGACATGAAGAGAGGTAAAGGCACTGTTCAACCAAAAAAGGATTCTTCCATACTCACACACATGTTTATGCATTAAGGTATTACCCTGCCTTTAATACATTTCTTCACTCATCAAAGTCTAAATGAGTCCCATAGTTTTCTTTAAAAATATACAATTTAAAGTACGTAATATATGATAGAAAAAAACAGCAATATTCAAATTCAGATGAAGTAACAATATACTTGTGTAATTAGTCGGAAAATTAAAAATTCTGCAAGACGAAACAGACAGGGCATATGTTGATACGCAGTAATAGTCCACATGAGGGACAATGAGGGACTAACACACGCACATGTTTGCATACACTTATTTGTATTGTTTAATTTTTAATCTTGGTTTTTGTTATTTCACACTTTTCACACAAGCTTTGGCAATGTAAACATTTGTTTAAAAATGCCAATAAAGCCAGTAGAATGAGTATGACTACAATTTTTCATTGTCCACATACACAATACTGTCTTACTGCCAGCTCAAATCATCAGATGTCCTATTAATTAACATGTCTTCTCCAACCTTTGGCTCTTGTCATTACTGTAATTACTACTATTACATATCCTTACTACTTGTTATGACATTATTCTGAATAGGTTTATGATTCAGTCGTGGATCAGCGGTTAGGGTATCGGACCCGTAACCGGTGGGTTGCTGGTTCGATTCCCCGTACCGGTGTCCATGGCTGAGGTACCCTTGAGCAAGGTACCTAACCCCCACTGCTCCCCGGGCGCTGCACGCGGTCGCCCACTGCCCCGGGTTTGTTGTGTGTGTGCACGTCACTTGGGTGGGTTAAATGCAGAGCACGAATTTCATTGGAGTGAGTTCCCTCCAATGACAAAATATGTCACTTTCTTTCTTTCTTTCTTTCTTTCTCTTGTCTATGTCTTCTCAGAAAATTACTCAGACTACATTCAGGAGCATTCAGACAGACATGGTTATCATGTTCAGTATCATCCCACCGAGAGGACAGACCTTCACCCTCTGGAACCTGTAAATGTACAAGATCAAGACTACTATCAGGTGAAAAGAGCAGATCCCTGCAGGGACATGAACACCGCTGCTCTGCAGGAGACCCGAGGGAACCAAGGTGAAAACTTCAGACATTTATACATTAACATATGCTTTATATGGTGTAAATTAGATGACAGTGAATCAGTTCAGTGTTTAGTCATTTAATGCAGCAACAATTCCATTTTACTTAGCGTCAAATTATATTTTACTAAGATGATGATAAAATGCAATTGCTTTCTAAATCCAAATGACACTTTTGTCTCGGACCTGTTACTGGTCTCAGTCATGCTTACAGATGAGACGGTGGTTCTTAAAGTGTTCTTTTAACAGACATTATATGGTTTTATTCCCATAGGTTTTAAGATATTGTCTAAGATTTCTGGCCCCACTTCCTACCAAAGAAACTGTGCCTAGAAAACATCCTAAATTTATGACTATTTAGCAACTAATGACTGTGTAATGTGAAGTAAGTTCCGAGTAGTGACAAAGCTACAGAGAGCTCCCATATTGTGCAGCCTGTTTCAGCTCATTGCTTAGGCGGCCACAGCAGAAGGCCGTCTCCACTGAGTCTGGTTCTGTTTGAGGTTTCTGCCTGTTAAAAGGAAGTTTTTCCTCGCCACTGTCGCCAAATGCTTACTCAGTGTGAGGTTTTGTCCTGGGACCTGTTTCTCTCTGATTCTCTTCTCTTAGGTTGTTTTTTTTTGTTGTTGTTGTTGCTGTTGTTTACACACCTGTAAAGTGTCTTGAGATAATTATGTTATGAATTGGCGCTTTAAATAAAATTGAATTGAATTGAAAAGGTTTTGTAGCCCACAAATTCCTATCTCACAGATGAACGATGCCATTCACAGCAGCAGGTAGTACAGTACCTGTTCAGCAACAAACAAAAGACAGTCAGTGTTAGCAACCGGCTGATGGACATAGTGGAGCATTTGGCAGCTAAAGAGCCAGGTATTTGTTGAGGAGTACCTGTAGGTGGAAAGCAAATGGTCAATGAATACTGGACTTACTGCAGGTGGACACAAACACACTAAATTAGTGCTAATGTTGCCCTGTGTTTGCTGGATGTGCAAATAAGCAACTTTTTCCTAACACATAAGTAACACTAGTAAGTTTTACCACTTTATTTAAACTTAAAACATTGCAGATAAATACTGAATATAGAATAAATAATATAAGCGTGCTGATTGGAAAATAAAGAAAAATTTGGGTGTGGTGGAGTGATTAATGCAATTAAATGCTCCCCCCCTTCATTAGCCGGCTCCCGGGTGCTTGATGCTGCCCACTGCTCCTGTGTGTGTTTCACTGCATGTAATTTGCTGGGTGTTGCATTTGTGTGTTCAACTAAGGATGGGATAAATGCAGTAGTAAAATTCAGTATGTGTGTATGTAAAAATATATATATACTGCCAATAAAAAAAAGTTGATTCTTAGTTGATTCTAAAAGAAAACTACAACAAGCTGCGTTTATCCAATGCATCCAATGTAGTTAATTTATTTATTCATTTATTCATCATTTTGTGTTTGTAGAGACAGTCTCTGAAGTGGAAATTGCTCACAGTGACGACTCTGACATCATGGGCTCTATGTTGTGGACTGCTCCCCTTCAGGATATAGAGACAGTGACGGAGGAGACTGTCTCTGAAGATGTCTTCACTTTACCACAGCCACACAGGAGCTTTAAAGAATATGTGGGCAACAAAACCGATCTGGGCAGAGCCGTGATACCAGCAGCTATCCTTGCTGGTTACACCGGTGAGTTGTCTTTGAAGAAAACTAGTACTAGATAGTGTTTCATAAATCTTTCATATCTCATAAAGATTTGTATGTGGGTGTTAAAAGTATTTTATTTCTTTCCACAATATTTCAATAGGAAGTGGTCCCATTCAACTGTGGCAGTTTCTGCTGGAGCTTCTCACAGACCGCAGCTGTCAGTCATGTATAAGCTGGACAGGAGATGGGTGGGAGTTCAAGCTGACGGACCCTGATGAGGTACATAATGCATGAAACACGGCGGATCCCCCTAAGCCCTGCACACATATGTGGCAGGAGTGGAATTCAATCATCATAATTACGTTTAGAAGTGTATAATTAGCATATAATCTCCTAAAATTAAGAAACAGTCTTGCGGCAGTATTCATGGACTTTCCCGCCAGAGGTACAACAGCATCTCAAAAGTCTTGTCCTCGTGGTGAGCTTGACAGGTTTATGTACTGCAAGCTAACAAGAACAAATCAGTAGTAACCTTTAAAAAAAGCACAGTTTTTACTGTCAGTCTGAGATATCATGTCGACTAATATGATATTCACAAACTTTTCACTGCATCCTGGACGCTACAAATGCCATTAATACTGCTTTTACCGCAACTGTTCTTTCCAATGCATTAGGGGCAGCTGATAATTTAATATTATCATTTATCAAGATTAAATGAAATCATATCATGAATGATGATATGATTAAATGAAACAAGCTGTGATAAAACAAACAAACAATATAGTTATTATTAATAATATTATTATTATAAAATAGTTAAATGACATTCATTTTTAATCCATGATTAAATGAAATTAATTCATGGAAATAGAAAATTGTGCAGCTCAGTTCAGTGATCACCGTTATCCCTTGACAGTGTTCAAAAAATAGCTCCAGTTCATGCAATATTGTTTGTAATTCTCTTTCAGTCAAGATGAGATCTGTGGCTCTGTGAAGCCTATTTTTATAGACCTTGGGAGTTAAGATGTAGCATTGTCTCCAGGTGGCCCTGCTGTGGGGTCGGAGGAAGAACAAACCCAAGATGAACTACGAGAAGCTCAGTCGTGGTCTGAGATACTACTACGACAAGAACATCATCCGCAAGACAGCCGGCAAGCGCTATGTCTACCGCTTTGTCTGCAACCTGGAAGGCCTGCTGGGATATGAGCCTGGGGAGCTGCACGCCATGTTGGACATCAGTAACAAGACTCAACAATGACCTCAACAAACAAGGAGCAAAGAGACACTTTTAGAGATCCTTCAGTTTTTTTAACTGAAAGAGAACTGACCATCTGCTGTTCAGAAGGTGATACACATTGTATATACAGCTAAAGTATTCATACCCCTGGAACTTTTCCATATTTTGGCATGTTACAACCACAAACAAAAATAAATTTTATGGGCATTTTATGTGAAAGACCAATACAAAGCAGTACACACTTGTGAAGTGGAAGGAAAATAATATTTCAAAGCTTGGCATTTCTACATTTTTTTTACAAATAAAAAACCGAAAAGTGCAGCATGCAAAAGTATTCAGCCCCCCTGAGTCAATACTTTGCAGGAACCGCCTTTCACTGCAATTACAGCTGCAAGTCTTTTGGGGTATGTCTCTGCCAGCTTTGCACATCTACAGACTGAAATTTTTGCCCATTCTTCTTTGCAAAACAGCTCAAGCTCAATCAGGTCAGATGGAGAACGTTTGTGAAAAGCAGTTTTCAGATCTTGCCACAGATTCTCGGTTGGATTTAGGTCTGGGCTTTGACTGGGCCATACAAACACATAAATATGTTTAGTTTTAAACCATTCCATTGTAGCTCTGGATTTATGTTTAGGGTCGTTGGTCCTGCTGGAAGGTGAACCTCTGTCCCCAGTCTCAAGTCTTTTGCAGACGCCAACAGGTTTTCTTTCAAGATTGCCCTGTGTTTGGCTCCATCCATCTTCCCATCAGCTCTGACCAGCTTCCCTGTCCCTGCTGAAGAAAACCCACAGCATGATGCTGCCACCACCACGTTTGACAGTGGGGGGATGGTGTGTTCAGAGTGATGTGTTAGCTTTCCGCAACGGATAGCGTTTTGCTTTTTGGCCAAAAAGTTCAATTTTGGTCTCATCAGACCCTTTGTCCCCCACATGGCTTCTGGCAAAAGGGACTTTCAAGGGGTTTTTTTCAACAATGGCTTTCTTCTTGCCACTCTTCCATAAAGACCAGATTTGTGTAGTGCATGACTAATAGTTGTCCTGTGGACAGATCCCCCCACCTGAGCCGTGGGTCTCTGCAGCTCCTCCACAGTTACCATGGGCCTCTTGGCTGCATCTCTGATCAGTGCTCTCCTTGTTCGACCTGTAAGTTTATGTGGACCGCCATGTTCTGGTAGGTCTGTAGTTGTGCCATACGCTTTCCATTTCCAGATGATGGATTGAACAGTGCTCTGTGAGATGTTCAAAGCTTGGGAAATGTTTTTATAACCTTATCCTGCCTTAAACTTCTCCACAACTTTATCCCTGACCTGTCTGGTATGTTACTTGGACTTCATGATACTGTTTGCTCTCCAGCATTCTCTTAAACTTCTGTGGCCTTCACAGAATAGCTGTATTTATACTGAGATTAGATTACACACAGGTGGGCTCTGTTTAATCATTAGGTCAACATTCGATCATTCAGCAATCATCAGGCAACTTCTGACTTCACTCAGAGAAAAGGGGGCTGTATACTTTTATATTTTTTTTATGTCACAGTTTTCAGTTTTAAATTTGAAAAAAAAAAAAATTGGAAATCATGTTTTATTTTCCTTCCACTTCACAATGGTGTGCTGCTTTGTGTTGGTCTTTCACATAAAATGCCAATAAAATTTATTTATATTTGTGGTCATGATGTGACAAAATGTGCAAAAGTTCCAGAGGTATGAATACTACTGTATGTGTGTACATGTATGGCAGGATGCTGAAATTATGTGTTTCATGTAAGTCCTAAACCTTCACAAGTGGAGTGTAGCACTTTATCTTGACTGTTTATAACTCAAACAATAAGACACAGCAAACTGATTCATGTCATTTATTATTCTGAGAACAGATAAGACTAATGAGTCGGGTTGTCCATATACTGTGTTCTACATAATACTGGCCTTTTATTTAAAAGAAACTGTAATGATAAGCTACATTATGTTTTAGTCCATTCACTATGTGGACATGTAGAGTCAATATTACAAAGGAATTTTGTAAGTAAATGTGTTTTTCTTTCTATTTGAGAACATCATGTTCTTAGGCTATCGAACAAAGAAATAAAATGCACTTTGAGGACTTCTCATTCATGTTGGCTTGAAAGATGCTTTTGACATCTCAGTCTGATTCTAGGAAACTGCACTTTGAAATAACAACATCAAGTCAAGTGCAGCCATGCAGTGGATACAGATGAACACTCTGGAACATTCTGAGTAAGGGAAATTTCTGAGCAAATATCTACAAAACTAAAAGTTCTCCCATCAACTTAACTTCATGTTAGCATGCTGTCATGGTGACGTAGACGTTCCATGGTAAGATGCTAAACGCCAACAGCTTTTAAATGGCTACTGTTTCAAATCTGAACACCCACTTGGCATTGTTATGGAACTTTCACACCAAAATTACAATTTAACATTAGTACACACACACCGTGCAAATGCTCAGTGCACTCCAAAAAAAAAAAAAACCTTCCAGTGAGAAACCAAGCGGAAAGGTGATTTGTCTGGACTTGGGTGGCGAACACACAACCTGAGAGAATCCCTGCAAGGAGGTGTTTTGACAGAGATCAGCTGGTGGATGAACAAATGAAACCTGATTGATGTATTTGTTCTTGCTCAGTCAAATCCGTCTGCCTTTCACTTCACCTCATACAAAAAAGGAGGCTGTGTGTGGATCCACTGGAATAGTCAGCTCCTGCAGAGAAATCAAGCGGTCTAATTTAACATCTCTGATACCACATGAGGTTTTGTTGACTTGTTGCTGCAGCAGGGGATTCATTTCTCCTCCTGTGGGGTTAAGAATGGCATCTGTCAGTCCAATCGCATTTTCTCCTCAAAGCTGGTTTAAAACATATGCTCATGTAGAAAAAATGTATTTATTGAGGTTATACCAATACAAAATTTACTGTGATTTTATTTTATTTGTCTTGTGCTTGTCCATGCTAACACATTGGCATACAGTGTAAGGTAGTTAAACACACAAGTTTGGTATCAGTGAGGGTTTTCAGTCTCCATCAGAGAAGCTGGGATAATAACTGGAGTTTCACTTTAAACTAAAGCCAAACAAAATAAGGCGCCTTGGGCATAATTATCTTCAGTGATTTAGTTTTGGGTCTCATTTTGTTACTCACAGATCTCAAAAGAAAACTGCTATGGCATAAATTACAAGGTTAGTGTTATATTCTCCAAGCTCTCTCCTGACTAATGTATAGATTCATTCCCAACACACAATAAGACAAGGACACACACTCGCCCCCATGTTGCCTCTTCCATTAGCAGGCTTTGGGAGGGTAAGTGGTGGAAGTAATCCTTACACACTGTCTCTGTCCACTGTTCACTGGTGGATAAAATCAAATCAGCATTGAGCCATCATTTCTTATCACAAACAGATTCTGATTTTCATGCTATAAATCTGAGGATGCAAATAAGATGGTGAAACCTGAGCACAGGAGAGCACTCATGAACAACGGAACTCACGAGGAGGCCATTCAGACCCTACAATGTATACATCCACCTGTTATCACATGATGACCCAAGATCTATACAGAACCAGCTCCATTAACTGACGCACTCTCTGTAACACGTGCTTTCTTTTGGGAGAAAGCACAACTAAAATGACTTGTAAACACTAGCATGAACACAAGCTGTTATCAGCCTAACAGCATTTGAAATGAGTATGTAGTGTGTGCAGATTGTGTGTAGGTTCAGGTGGCTGACGTGAGTTTGTGAAATCAGCAGAGCCCTAAAAAAAGCCACAGATTGACTGATCAAAGCACACAGCTGTATGTGTCGCCCTGAAAACCCTGCAGGCAGGGGGTCCGCCTGCTCTTATTAACATCTCATGGAGACCTCTGTGCTTTGTGTGAGGCTTCACTACACTTCAACACACCCAGACACGCACATATATGTGCACTCGGGAATAAACTTATTGAGTTCTACAGTGATGATTTGCATCAAATGTATTCCTCTAATTTATATTCAATGCCCATTCTTGTTGTTGTTTGCCTGATTACAGACCACTGACTGTATATAAAGATGGACAACATGAGAGCTCCACCAAAACTCCATCTTAGCAGATGAGCCAAATTAAAAACTTTAAATACACATCAAAAAGACCTGTGTTATTGGTGATGGGTTTGGTTTTAATTTACTACTATGTTATATGCTATAAAACGGGGGTGAAACATCAGGACTGGCAGCTGAGAGTTGCTTGTGATTGGGTCAGGCGGGTGGGAACTCAATACTGTAGCTTCACCATCCAATCACTACTGCACAGACTCGGGCTCTGAGGGACGTCGCCATACGAAGATGGCAGTGCTCTTCTTTGGCTTTCATACAGTAGGAGGAAGTGTAGACCCGTCATCTCTATAGAGGACAATAGTACAGACCTGTTCATACAAACAACACACATATGGATCTGCTATTGTTCTTCCAGTGGACTAAAGCCTTGCTAGTGATCTGTAGAGGCTGTAGTTAAACTTGATCATTTCAACTATAAAAACAAAAAACAAGTTCACCTCATGGTACAGATGCCTTTGTTCTGGAACTTTCATTCGTATCACACAACCTTATTCAACAACTTTATTAATGGAAGTGTTTAATTATTGTATTTTTTTCATAGCACTTTAAAGACTTGTCATCCATGTTGGTTTCATAACTGACATTTCATGTTTATTTTTGAAATTGTTGAGAAACACACTCTCTGCACAATGTCTATTCAGTAATTCTCAGAATGAAATTTGGGCCACATATAGGATACGTGTGAAATCAAACACTGTATCTTCAAGACAGCCCTCCCAGCGTATTTGGTGTCCTTGTCAAACACTCATAATCAATCATCTAAGCTAAGAGGACTGTTATAAAATATGTATTCAACATTCACACACTTCCTCACAGAAGTGTCTAAATTCTGTAAATTTCTCTGTATTGAGAACTCAAATAACTAAAGACAAAATACAGCATCAAGTGTTTTATTACAACCAGAATATTCCACTGCATTTATATCAACATTAATGGTTTACAGGAAATTTAACAGACTACATGTATTCTTCCTGCATATCAGAGAGGTATATGGCCGGGAATTTTAAAGTGATGTGAGTGAGAAATAATGTTTGTGTGTGTGTCATTGTGATTTCTGTTTCTCCCACTGTTCTGGCGTGATGGTCTTCTGTTCAAAAGCGTGGATCTCTTTCAGCTCCTCAGCAAGGCACGTATTCACCATCCTATTAAGACACAACACATTCACGTAGTCAAAGCAATGTTTTACATCTCGGAACAGAGGACCTGTTCTAATTGCAGTTATGTGCATTTTTAATTTTACTTTTGTTTATCAAACTTTAGCTTACTCAGACAGGACTAGATATTAGCTCCCACCCACTTGCCAAACGCAGGCAGAGTATGAAAGTGGCATTGAAAGCCCCAGACACAACAAACCGACATCACAGAATTAATGACCACAAAGGCTGACTGACCCTGCCACCTGTGTCAGTTAACAGCTCGGGCAGCTGTGGCTCAGTAGGTACTGTGGTCATCCACCAATCGGAAGATCAGCGACTCAGTCTCTGGACCCTGCAGTCTACATGGCAAGACACGGAAGCCCAAATTGCTCCCAGCGGCTGTTCCATCAGTGTGTGAGTGGAGGTGACACCTAGCATGGTATCCACTGCCACCAGTGTATGATCGTGTTTGTGAATAAGTGAATGCTGGCTGGTGTTGTAAGGCACTTTGAGTAGTCAGTCAGACTAGAAGAGCATGCTGTAAGTTCAATCCATTTACCATTTATAGCAGCTGATGGCCAACTAGCTGCACCTGGAAATAACTCTCCATATCAGCAGGTGGTGGTAGACTGCGTTCGTCATTCAAAAAGTGAAAGCGGAAGACCCAGGACTGCGGACACACAAACCGCTGTTACAGTAAACCAGCATTTGTCTGCCATTTTAACACCCCGCTTGCTCACCACTTAGACAGTTTCAGTTGGTCTTCAGATGCTTCATTCAAAAATGGAGATACTGAAAATACTGGCACATTGGAATGATGTATGAAAAATGAGAAGAGCTGTCTATGTGTGCCCTCTTGACTCATTTGCTTGATTTCCTCACTTCTGTTTCTCTTCTTGTGCACTGACTCACTCTGCTGAACAGTCAAGCTGAGTGAGTTCTCCCACAGATAGGGTTTCGCCACCAATTCAACATGCTTAATCAGCCGAAAAGTCTCCAACAAGGGCTGACTAGTGCCAGCGGTGCAAAATCAGGGCCACAGCACAGACACTAGCCAAAAATCAACAGTGGGCTTGGTGTGTCGGTGCCATAACACAGTCAGTCTTAGTAGCCACTTTTGGCAGGTGGTATTACATACCGAATGTTAATATACAGTATTTACTGTGCAATGTGCTGTGCTGGAGCTGAAGTATCTCATGATATCTGTGTTAGCATGTGACTCTGCTGTGTTTGTACTGATTTAGTGGTTTTGTTAGGTGATGCTCAATTACTGACCATGACTAGTGACTGCCTACCCTGCTATAACAGACTAGCTCCGTTTGTCTCTACACAAATATTACGTGATATCATGTAACAAAGTTACTATATAAAACTTATCATAGTTAAGTATATAATATGATAAGTTATCCATACAAATCTGTTGTCTCTGTTAATAAAAAAAACTGTAACTTCATCAGTTCAATAATTTACTGTGTGATTTCTATAATGTCAGCAGAAATCACCTAAAAAACTGAGATCTTTAATGGTGGTATTAATTCTGTACATACGGTACTCTGTGATAGTTGCTGCAGTGTCATACCTGTGTCTCTGTAACAGTGACTTGCCCTCAAACTGGGGCGACACCACCAGGACTTTGAAGCTGGCAGCACATCTGTTAGGGGATGTATCTTCCACATCCTGAAGAAGACAGGTAAACATTTCAGCCAACAGTTAGCTCATTCTCGCAACGCTGATACTGAAGTATTATATGAGGATGAGGATGTGCTCTGTCTCACTACCTGTCTTCGTTTTGTATACAACTGACTGACTCCTCTAAACCAACACCCTACTGTGTTTGATTGGCCTGCTTAGCATCATATATCGACTAAACCAACTCCCATTCAAAAATCATTCAATTTAGTGGTGCTTAATTTGTTGGCTGTAATATCATGGTATTTGGCCTACTTACCAGTGCCATCTAGGTGTCTGTCACGTGACATTAAATGAAGCACTACTTAACGTTCTAAATAGGAATTAAACATAATAACTATCCCACTCTCCTCTTCTCTGTGGCTAACATAAACCTGCGCCATGGACGGCGGTAGTGACAGAGAAACCGGGGCTGGTGAATTACCTACGTGCTATATATTGCTATAAATATGAAATATTTTAAAACATCCCAGTTATGATCTACCAGGTTTGTACCTTTTCAGGTAAGCAACATATTGTTAATGATTGGAAAATGTTTGAATAGGACTTGTGTTGTGTTTCTGCTCACTACAGCACACACATAAAAGGACAACATATAAATATTAGCCAGAAACCTACCACGTGTACTGCCGCGAGCTCCTTAACAAGTTTATCCCGGATGTGATCAGCTGTTATAGCCATGCCTATATGAACAAAACTGTAACGTTAGTATATCAGTTGTTAGAGTGAGACGTCAGCTAATTGTTATACATTTCTAATTAAGTCTAGTCAAAGAGACAGACATGCTGACACCGGAAGTGCTATAGCATTAATTTAATTTATAAGTTCATCATTACCTAAAACTGTGCTGGATGGAGTGCTCGCTAATTTCAGTCAACGTTCGTCATGAGGTGGTCGTCACTCACCTCTTCAATGGTCGAAAAAATGTCCAATTGCATGGCAGCAATGACACTTTGACCAATTAGATGTCATATATTACCATGATGGGTGGGATTTTTTTTTTAAAGTAGCGAATCATAATATTAGGTGTCCTTACAGAAATACGAACAAAATGTTAACAGTAATTTATGTAAACAAAAATATATGTTTCGCTTCCACTCAATTTAAGATGTATCAGTACCAATTACTTGTTATTTAAAATATGAGCTTTTTTTTAGATCAGCAGCGAGACACGTTAAGTTCTTTTACAACCCGTCTTATCAGGCAGTTTCATGGGCTACTAAAACAGACGCCGTTTACAGGATAATGTAAACACTTTCATTTATTCAGTGATCTGTAGCTATCTGTGTGTGAAAATGTATAAAGCAACTGGCAACGAGCAGATATTGCAAGTAACATGGCAGTGTCCCTACGATTTAATTGGCTGATATCTTCTACTAGTTTTATTTTGCGCATTTTGGTTAAGCTGTACTTAAGTTAGTTAACGTTATGCTTAAAAACTAATTGTGTGGATGGTCGACCGAATGTTAAAAATCAGTTAAAGAGCTTAAGAAGAATACTCTGCGTATGTTCTTGTACAATGGTAGTCGAGGTGGAAAGCTTCTTTGGTGTGTACATGCTGTACTGCACCAATCCAAAATTCAAAGGCCGTATTTACATCGGTTTCACTGTAAACCCAGAGCGCAGGATCGGACAGCACAACGCTGGGCGGCACAAAGGGGGAGCCAAGAGGACGAGCGGCAGAGGACCATGGCAAGACCTGTTGCACTATACCACATAATGGACGCTGTGTAAAAACATCATTAGTTATATGCCGTGCATGTCTGCTGTTTGTTTTATTTAGGGAGATGGTCCTCATTATACATGGCTTTCCCACTGATATTGCTGCCCTAAGGGTAAGTAAGTTTGGGTTTTGAGGTGATTGGACAGTGTTTTTTTTTTATTATTATTATTTGGGCAGGAATCAAGCTCTGCAAAAATAGTTCTTAACCCCTAAACATTCTAGACTAGCTTCAGAGAATTAAAAAAAATGTTAAATGTTATTCGGCAGTCTACACTGTAGGCTTCAGACTTGAGAGCAACCCACATGAAGATGTCAGGTTGCTAAATAAAGCCATATATACATACATAATATAATGGCATCTTATGCTATTACAGTAAATCGTTCCAGGTGGTATTAAAACATCCTTTAGGCCTAACTACATAAGACTTCTCCAACCTGCTTAAGTGAGAATGATTCAAACTCATTATATTTGTCAGTTCGAGTGGGCATGGCAGCACCCTCACTCCTCCAGGCGTCTCTCCCACGTCTCTCGGCGCGGCAGGAAAGAGTCCAGTCTGCAGTTCCACTGGCGTGTTGTCTCCAATATGCTGCGGGTGGCTCCATGGGACAGGCTGCCGCTCACAGCACGCTGGCTTAAGCAGGAGTACAGGATGGACTTTGAGCACAGTCTGCAGCCTCCACTGCACATTCCCATTGCTTTTGGGAGTGTGAGAGCCAAAAGGATGCTGCCACTCTGCTCTGCTGGAGAGGAGAAGGAGGAGGAGGAGGAGGCATCCAGGTGTTTCCTCTGTAAAGGACCAGTCAAGGTAGAATCTCTTCAGATATCAAAAAGGATTTGATCAGTTCTATGTAAAGATTTTGTGATTTTTATTAAAGGAGTAGTTACATTTTGAAAATTAGGAAATTGAAAAATCTGTACTAAACTCTCTGTAGTGTAAAAATAGATATTTTTGGATAATAGGGTGACCTGCTGGAACTATTTTCTGAATGAACAACAGTGTATCCATCTACACTGTACGTCTGCGCAGCATCTCCAGCTATAGCACTGGTTGTCAGATACAGTTGTTGAGTACAGGTTTTGATCTTGGTCTGTATAGGTACAATTGCCCTAAACTCATTGCAGCATGTTGCACACTACACCTGGCTATCAGTCTTCAAGAAATAGTTCCAACGTGTAACTCCATCTAAATCCACAAGTTGTCGTTTGTGTGGCCAGATTAAGCAAATTAGATACAACATGTAAATAAGTCAGATTAAAGTTTTTAAGATGCTTTCACTTTAGAAAGAGTCAGACTAGCTGTTTCCTCCTGCTTCCGGGCCTCAAGGTAAATAAGAATTTTTGCCATTACATAGAGCTGCTGTTTTAACAGTACTAAGAGTCGATAGTTGGGCTAGCAGCTAATGAGGCCATAACAAGGCTGGACAACAGAAAAGGTTATTTCTGTCATTCAGTACTGAAAAAAGTGTTCATTTTGGCCTGAGGCTGTGAGGCATCGGAGAAAACTTTCTTATACTAAATTCAGTTCAAAGCATAGTTCAAAGCACATTACCATGTACAACTAGGATGGATGCCGTCATGCTAAAATGTAATGCACTGTGCAAAATTGTTGTATGGTAGCATGCTGGCATACTGTAGGGAATGGCAGTGTGATGTCATCGACAGTCTGGAACTTTAATTTGTGAAATAGCACACATTTATAATAACTGGCTCAGTGTGGTCTGCTTCTAATTTCTCTCTCTCTCACCCAACCGGTCAAGGCAGATGGCCGCCTATCTTGAGCCGGGGTCTGCTCCGAGGTTTCTGCCTTCTGAAAGGCAGTTTTTCCTCACCACTGTCGCCAAGTGCTTGCTCAAGGGGGAATGTTGGGCTCTCTGTATTACAAAATTTAATCAAAGGTCTAGACCTGCTCTAATTGGAAAGTATCATGAGATAACATTTGTTGTGAACTGCCGCTATATAAATGAACTGAACTGAAAATTGCGCTGGTGATTAATTAGTTTGTTAGTTGTAGGCAGTGAGGTGAAATGACCACCCATCACTGTCTCTTCTTTTTCCTCAGGTGTCAGAAAAGCTGAGCTGTTTCCACCCGCACTGTGGAATGAGCAGTCATGTGATCTGCCTTGCCAAACATTTCCTGAAGTCAGAGCCATCTCACCTCCTGCCAGTGGAGGGTGAATGTCCGGCCTGTTGTCACTCTGTGCTGTGGGGAAGTCTCATTCGCCACAAACATGGCTGCTTTGGAGACCTGGAGGAGATCACACCATCTGCATCCCAAGTAAGCTATTGGAGCATGAGTTTATAGAGGATATACAAATATGTCTTTTTAATGCTGTGTCTTAGCAACTATGACATGTCTGTGTCCTGAACTTATCCCACTTTGTGTGTTATAAATTAAATAGACTGTTTAGGAAATTTACTTTTTCGTTACCTTCCAAATGAAAGATGTGTTTTAACAGTTGATGTATTACAAGTAAAAGTAGTTTTGCTTTACTATTTCTTTCCTGTGCTCTCCCACAGAACCACTGGGCAGATGAACTGCAGGTATGAGGGAGTGCAACATGCAAAAATGAACTTATTTTCTTCTTAATGAACTGCGGTGCCAGATGATGCAGGCATAGAGAATTGTGCAGATTATATGCAATATGCCTTTTCAAACTGAACAGGAATTTGCATGTTCCCGTTCAGTCTGAAAAGGCATATTCCAGCTCAAAATGTGTCTGGCAGAACCATAAAAATCTCTCCAGGATGTTCCATTTTTAGTATCTTTTTGACCATGTGTGCTGTAATATATGTGTTTAAGGTATTAAATATGGGGGTGGGGGTATTTTTAATGCACTGTGTGACAAATAAAATGTTATTGTTTTGTACTGTACATAAAGCAACATTTTTGTTGCAGTTATACAGTAGCAGCAGTAAGACAAGCAGTCAAACTGAATACACACACACACACACACACTCTGTACCTGTACACTAAGGTAGCATAGAACAGTGTTGTAAACCTGTATCCAAGTACACACAAAACAATTCCACTTTCTGGTGGAAATGTGGGAAAAACAACACAAACAAATATATTATTCAAGTATTCACGTTAAAACAAAAAATACAAACTGCTGGTCAGATTTTTTTTTTACATAACCCAACAGATGTTGGGGAAAGAGACATATTAAGAACATGTCTCTAAGCTTGAATGAAGGATTATATTCTTTTATTATCTATATATGTTTTGATCCCAAGAGTTACAGCACTCAAGCACACAGCAATAACAGGAAATTGGAAAAAATTGGAATCTCCCAAGGTAAACTTTTATCAAGAAACAGTAGAGGACATAGATAGTATAGAGGTGCACTGTACCTTTACCATGTACTGTGATGCTGCTTCTTCACAATTTTCAATTTTCCAGCAAACTAGGAAGGTTTTGCGACTTTGCATGTTATAACAAAAAAAGCGAGCGCACCTTTTAGTTATGAGAGAACCTGGAATCAATCCACACATCAATTTTGGACTGCCAGCTACAGTCAGAGTGCAGGGAGGAGAGATTATCTCAGTTTAAAATACGGCATACATTTCAGGATTGCAGCCAGAAGTTGAGAAATGACTACAGATAAGTCATGAGCCCAGATTCCCCTCCCACCTTTTTTATTTCATGTAACAATGTACCTCTGAAATTCTATTTTCAGTAAACTCTGTCTACATTTGCATGGTCATAATTCTGTTTCAAAGCCTTCACACTTCCATGGTACCTAAATCCCTTTTATATATTCTAACAAGAATAGAAAAAAAACAAGAATTGTCCCTTTTGACAGTCTTGTTACACAGTCCGCCATGTCGGCACCATACCCTCTAAAAGCTGTCTCCAGCGTCAAGAAAAATTAAACAATTGCAAAACTTCCTTGCATGTGTTAGCTTTTTATTATCAGTGGTTGTTAGTTGCAGTGACAAAGGAAGTGTTAAGAACCAGTGAAGCCTTACTTGGGTAGTAATCATCATAACGTTATCAACAATGTGAAGAGAACAAAAAGCATGAATGTGCATCAACTTGTGATTTTACTTATGCTCTAAACTGTAAAATTAAGTTTATTTGTCGTCTCTATACAGTTCAGTTGTATTGATTGCCTTCTATGATGTTGAAGTACATGTATGAGTACATGAGTACCTTTGAAAGATGAAATAATACAACTTGACTCTGTTTACAAAAGAAAGGTGAATTAAAAAACAAATGTATCCTTAATCTTTAATGTAATTCTGTACATATTTAATGTTTGTCTCTTGTTCCTACTGTAGTATTTAAATTGACAAATTGGACTATGATCAAAGTTAATATCACGCAAGGAGTACATAAACACAGATATCTAATGAAAAAATATACAGTAATATGCAAAGTGTGAGGATATTGCACCTTGACTAAAAATACTGAAGTTCATAAAGCTGCATTCACTGATTTGTTTTTACCATTGAGCACAGTGGAACAAGCTGTAGCTACACATAAAATTGACATCACCTTACAAAGTTTTTCTGACAAATATTTTAGCAAACATTTGCATACTCACATCCAGCAGATACACAACAGCATAGCATTCAGTTGTGTTTCTGTCTACGGGACGAATCTCATACCAATATTCACTCTCCTTTTAGCTTTATTTTGGTTTCCACCATCTCCTGAGAAAATGACCTGGCTTTGTTAAGTGTTCCACTGTGTTCACTAGCTGCTCTCTAACTTGATCTGTCTGCTGTTTAGTGCTGAGGGAGTAATGAACAGTGTCCAATAAAGAGGTTGATAAAAATAAAGTTTCAGGGCGAGGCAACCAAAACAATAAGCTAAAGTAGGCTAAAAAAAAACTCTAGAATGGAGGGAAGCGGCAGAGTTAAACTCTTTTGAGGGTTGTCATTATAAACAACCCATTTCACATAAGATATTTGTAATTTGAGCCATTGTTGACATAAAAATATTGATTAGTGAAGCTTTAGCTTTGCGTAGTCTTCATATGCACCTCTACTTCTGCAATGGTCCGCCTTGTCTCCTCACTGTGTAACAGGGGGGGCTTGTACAGTGATCACTGGCTGAGAGGGACAAAACATGGAGAAGAACAAATTTTAGAATTTTGGGATGGTTGACTGCTACAGTGAAAGCTACTGTAAAATCTTTTCTTTGCCATTTTTTAGCAGTTAATGAAACTCTTAGGGTTGGTATATTTAGGCATTAGTAATGCTAGTGAACCTTGGAGGACCTCCTTGATGGAACCTGACTTGGCTGCTAAATTTAGGACACTACTAGAAAATCTTTGCAGCTGTGTTGCTACAATCATCTCCAGTGTTAACTCACCATTTTGGGAGCTGGTGCACAGCAGTTGATCACCTTGCAGCAATAGGCTGCCAGAGCGACAGAGATGGCCATCAGAGCAACATGAATGACTGTACATTCAGCATAAAAGTGGGAGTGGGTGTTCTGTAAGTGGCAGAAAAGATTTGCAAAGATTTGTTGGAATGAATACAGATAGATTATGAAAAAACAAATGAGAAGTGTAAAGAAATATGATGTGAAGCATTAAAATGTTACATTGTACAAATGCAAGATTGGTTCAACTTCAACAAGATTGCTAACTCACACTTTAACTGCTTTTATTTTGCACTCATTAACTGAGAGTTCAGGGCTTGTATCTCAAATGACACTTTAAAATCAAAGTATCAAAGTGAAACCCAAAGTGTAAGAAATTAAACAATGATTCTGTTTTGTTACAATTTGGATCTTATTTTTTGCATTCTTTTGGGTACCATTTCTAAGAAAAATTACAACTATATATGAGATGTAGAATATATGCAGTTAGGTGCTTGTTCTTTATGTGCCAGATTTTAACTGGTAACTTTGAATGTACAGTACGTAAAAATGTTTAAAATACACTGTTAAAACCTGTCGTTAAACCACAAAACCATTTCATTATTCATTTTTGTACCAAGTCTCAAAGATTAAATACTGTACAACTCACCTCAATTCTTTGACAGGTTTGTCTAGTAGCTGTTGTGAAGTTGTCATAGTAATGATACCAGCAGTACATGGACGAATCACCCATTTTACTCAGAGACAGGATCATATTGAAGAGGGATGCACCACAAGCCACAATCTGCATCCCACAACAGGCCCTCAGCTGAGACAAAGAATAAAACAGGAGATACAACAGCATTTTGTTATATTTACGTCCTGAAAAAATAAAGGAAAATCATGCTCTGTTTACCATTTCTACTTTGTGAATTTACAGGTATTTCAAACTGTCACTGCTGGATTGACATGTTAGTTACCCAGGACAGAAATGTGCTATTGCACACACATGCATTCATGCGTTCAGCATCAGTCTTTTCTTATGAATTCATCTGCATTTCTCTTTACTGAATGGTTCTGTCTGCTCCTGACAGCCATGCTGTCTATCCCAGCTCGTTAGCACTTAAAGGAGCAACACACAGCTAAATTGGGCCACATACGGACAAGTCCTCTGACACGGTCAACAGACAACCAGTAACAACCAGCTGCATTCAGCCTTGCAGTGACTCATCTTACAGAGGAAGTGAAAGAGACTAAGAACAGTCGTGCAACAGGCTTTATTTCTCATAGCAACCATTTTGGTAACTTCTGATAGCTTCTATTTCCTTTTTTAATATACATATATATATATATATATATATATATATATATATATATACATATATATATATATATATATATATATATATATATATATATACATATATATATATATATATATATATATATATATATATATATATACATATATTTATTATTCTTTATTTTTTGCCCCCCACCCAATACCAATGGAGATCATGATGGCGTCTCCTCTCCAGCCATGTAACTCACCGTTGGCAGATGGAGGTTCTGTGCTGCCACAGCCACACTCCCAGCTATTATCACCTGCGCAAGGAACACAAACCACACAATCAAAACAACATCAGGACTTATTTTGAAATTTCAGTTTACAGCATGGCCACAAAAAGGTGAAAAATTAATTAGAGATAGGTTATGGAAACAATACATCCATTTTCTGTATACTCAGCTGATTTAGATGTTTATGGGTAAAATAGCCGCACAATTTGTATATAATAAATAATTAGTTCAAGTGAGCCTGCGAAAACAGTAGTTTTCAGTTTCTTTTTGATAGAATAGTTCTGATAATTAACCAATTGGTCCATTCGTTAACGTAAAGCTCCATGAATTACTGTAACAGCAACAATAGCTACTGTGCAGAAATAGAAATAGTTACAATACTAACATAAAAATGGTATAAAAATCTAAGACAACTGTATGTTATGTTATCTGAAGCAATCAATGAAGCAACTTACATCTTAACCACAAACAAAAATCAGAATGTTAAAAATTATCACATCAAGAGCTAGATAAGTCCCGTATTTAGCTGCTTCATTTCTTATGCAAACAGAATGAATTGTATCTACTAAACTGGCACAAGAAACTCAGAAGTTTGCCTATAGTAACTAAAGACATCAGTCTGAAAAGAAGTAGATATAATGTATATTGATATAAATAAATGAAGATATACAGAATATATAAATATATCATTAAATACACAATAAATAAAAATGTTACGCTACAACAGGCAACCATGCACTGCCGCCTGAAATAATCATTAGCAAATGTCATCATTATCATAACTAAACTAACTGACTAATATTACTACTGATTCTAGAATAACAGAGTAGGCCAGTGCAGTTCAATGCATGTGGTTTGCTGTACTCAAGCAGGTGTTGATGGGTAAGTACAATCAGTGTCGGAGCACTGTATTGTCTCTGTGCTACTCCTGATTCTATTTAAAGTGGACAACTGCAGTGTAATTTGAGTGTTTTGTAGG
The DNA here is from genome assembly GCF_020382885.2 of Scatophagus argus. Classification (NCBI taxonomy): domain Eukaryota; kingdom Metazoa; phylum Chordata; class Actinopteri; family Scatophagidae; genus Scatophagus; species Scatophagus argus. The sequence goes on along the minus strand of NC_058515.1, from coordinate 906,547 downwards.
CTATATCCCTATCAATAGCTATGGCCTTGCAATAAAGCATATCTGGAGTTTTGATGATACTTCTGAAGAGATAGAAAACAGGTTAGCTTCAGCTCTGACATGACATCTATATAATTGGTAGCCTAGAAGTGCACAGATTCAAATATGTGGGTTTCTATCACATGCCATTGCTTGTATTTAATTTATTTTTTTATTATTATTATTATTTTTTATTTAAATTACTTTATTAATCCCAAGCTGGGAAATGACTTCTCTGCATTTGACCCATCACTGATTGAAACACACACACATGCAACATGCAGTGAAACACACAGGAGCAGTGGGCTGCATGAAGCACCCAGGGAGCATATATTGGGGGTTAAGTGCTCAAGGGCACATCAGCCGGCTAATGGGGTGTGGGGGACATTATCACTCCACCACGCTCAAATTTTTCCTGCCTGTCCGATGGGGGAATCAAACCAGCCGATCACAAGCCACTTCTCCAACCTCTAGGCCACGGCTGCCCCCCCAAACCAGTGATTAAGTACAATACTTAATCAAGGTTTGTCCCTTTAAATACCTGACAAATCACACTGATTCATCATATGATGAAAAAATTATATACTTATCAATTTGCAACCTTGCTCACAATGGCTTAATATAAGCATAGCAATTGAAGTACAAATTACCTCAATAAAAACAAAATTGTCTAAAATTGTCTCATATATATTTTCACATCACCAAACCCTACAGTTAATCTAAGGAATACCATTTAAGTTGTCCGTGTGCCTACCAGCAGAGATGAAATGAAGAAAGGTATGTCAGTGTGTACATAACTTAGGCCTTTCCCCAGAAACACACTCACGCTGATGATCTGAAACACACTCAGGCCAATCTGAGTAATCTGAAACGGCAGAGAAAATACTTCACATCAAAATTGCAAAACTTTCACAAAAAAAAGTTGATTTGGAACACACACACACACATATATTGTACCCCCAGAGCTTTGGGTTCAGCCTCCAGATACTTCTTTTTTCTGTGGACATCTCTCTGGAAGGAAACTGCGACCAGAGGGCCCTGAGCTGGGCTGATGCTTTCCTCCACAGCTACTGCTTCATCTGTGACGACCAAAATCTACTATTAATTTCACTTATTACATATTGACATTAAACAGGAACTGTAAGATGGAACAGTGAGGAACAATGAGTGCAGCGAAAGACATTTTCACTGGTTCCAGAAGAACAAAACATCTGGATCTGATCACTCTGGACAAACAACATGAAACTTCACGCGCACTTTTCTCACTATTAACCAGGCTATGAAATGCATCAACGACGCGTATTTTTTACCTGCCATTGTCGTCAACAGTCCGCTACAACTTCTCCAACAGATGTCTTCCCTTTTTTCAAACGTATTTATCTTGTGGTCCCAGTGTGCAGATCGGAAGTTTTGCAACAACTCTGAGGATGGAGCTGATCGAGTCCCGCCCGTCACTGAAACATGACTCCTTCTGCACGCTTCCTCTCAGTCAGCTGTTTGAAACGGGGATGAGGATTGGCTACCAGCGGGCTATTTAACTTCAGTTCCCATGTTTACCAAAGTCTGCTGTCATTTCTCATAAAATCTGATCTGAGCGAATATCTTCACGAAGCAGTTGACGCACATTTTAGTTATAATAACCGAAGACCTAACCTTCCTAAGGCATGCGAAACACACATTGATATTATCAGCTGCGTTCAAGGCAGCCTGCAATTCGAAAACGCAGTCAAGCCAGCCTCCACAATGTGTGCCTCCATATATGAGACACTATGGTAATACATTAATTCATCACATGAATATAATAAATGAACACATAAATAAATAAATAAATCAAGATTAAAAAAAATGAAAACAAAAATATTATCTCATTTGTTCTCTGTTGGTACTGACCAGGATGACAGTAGCCCACCCGAGGATGTCACACAATAACTTACAGGAAGTTCTGATGTAGCATTTCACAATAACAGTCCTCTAAAAGCTTCATGTTTCCTCTGTTTTCATATAAAAGGAAACTTTCTGTTACCACTGACCCGTTTCACTTCAGCATGATAGCGAACCATCCCAGGGTGTCACACAGTAACTTACAAGTTCTGATGTAGCATTTCAAAATTAAAGTCCTCTAAAAATTCATTTTTCCTCTGTTTTCAGAGTGCAATTAAAAGGAAATCTCCTGTTGCCACTGATAAATTTCACCTCAGCAAGACAGTAGCCCACCCCAGGATGTCACACAGTAACTTACAGGAAGTTCTGTTGTAGCATTTCAAAATAAAGGCCATCCAAAATCCCATATATAATCAAAATTGTTTGTGATTACAATATAATAAATGAATAATTGAATGAATAAATAAATAAATCAAGATTAAAATTATTTTAAACAAAATGAATATGAATAGTAAATCCTACATGAAATAAAACTGCCTGCTAATTGTATTTCAAAGACTAATTCTGTTAATAACAGAGGGTTTGTGACAGGAAGTTACAGTGTAGTATTTCAAAACTGAAGCCTTCTAACTTGACCTGTTGTCCAAAATCCCATATATCATCAATTTTGTTCTCTGAATTCAGTGCTACTTCTAAATTCAGACAAAACTGAAGTTATTGTTCTGGGAACACCTTAGAAACAAATTATGCAGTGATATTGCAATGCCAGATGGCTTAGCCGTGACCTCAAGCTCCACTGTAAGAAATTTAAGAGTTATCTTCGACCAGGACGTGTCCTTTAACTCACACATAGCGAATATTTCAAAGACTGCATTCTTTCACCTCCGCAATATCGCAGATTAGGCAGATTAGGAAGATTAGGCACATCCTGAGTCAGAAAGATGCAGAAAAATTAGTCCATGCATTCATTACCTCTAGACTGGATTACTGTAACTCCCTTCTATCAGGCTGCCCCAATAAATCCATAAAGACTCTCCAGCTAATCCAGAACCTTGCAGCACAACTACTGACAAGAACCAGCATGAGAGACCATATTTCTCCTGTTCTGGCTTCTCTACATTGGCTACCTGTAAAATTCAGGATAGATTTTAAAATTCTCCTCCTCACATATAAAGCCCTGAACGGTCAGGCACCATCCTATCTTAAAGAGTTAATAGTACCCTATTATCCCACCAGAGCTTTGCGTTCCCAAAATGCAGGGCTACTTGTGGTTCCTAGAGTCCTCAAAAGTAGATTGGGAACCAGAGCCTTTAGTTATCAAGCTCCTCTATTATGGAACCTTCTTGGAACAATCTTCCGGTTTCGGTCTGGGAGGCGGACACCCTCTCTATATTTAAGAGTAGACTAAAAACTTTCCTCTTTGATAAAGCTTATAGTTAGGGCTGGCCTAGCCTGGCCCCTAGTTATGCTGCTGTAGGCTTAGACTACCGGGGGCCCTCCCATGACGCACTGAGCTCTTTCTTCCTCTCCCTCTCCTTCTGCACACATTCATGTCCCATTAATGCATATTACTAAATCAACTTCTTCCCTGGAGTCCTTGTGCTTTCTTGTCCTATCTTGTCCTTATTCCTATCGATTGTGGTTGGACCTCCTGCTGCAGTCCTGCTGTTGTCCTGCTTGAAACCTACTGCGATTACTACTGTTTAGTCATAATCTGATTTAATTCTGTTATGACTCAGTACAGCTACTACCATTATTGTTACTACTATTGTTATCAAAATCACCATAATATCTTCTGTATACTTCATTGTCATTATCATTATCTACATTTCCGATACTTCTGGTATTATTATTATATTGCTGCTATGCATCTCTGTTTGTGTGCTCCTTCTCTCACACCCCACCCCCCCTCCCTCTCTCCCTCGCTCTCTCTCTCTCTCTCTCTCTCTCAACCCAACCGGTCAAGGCAGATGGCCACCCATATCTTGAGCCGGGGGGTCTGCTTCGAGGTTTCTGTCACCAAAGTGACAGTGGTGAGGAAAGTTTGGTCTAGAGTTTTGTCTAGACCTGCTCTAATTGGAAAGTGTCATGAGATAACTTTTGTTGTGAATTGGCGCTATATAAATAAACTGAACTGAATTGAATTGCTATTTCAACGCCCTCTATCCCGGAGCTCTTGTGCCCCTGCCCTGCTGAGTCCTGGTACCGCTGCTGGATCCTGAGTCCTCTATGGCTCTGCCTACTGCACTGATAGTGCTGCTGGATCCAGAACCCTCTCCATGGCCCTGCCCGGATCCTGCTGCTCCTGCTCTGCACTGTTCTCTCTATCCTATCTGTCTCTCCTCTCTCCCTCTCCTTTTTCTCTCTATCTCCCCCTGTCCTGTCTCTCTCCATCTGCCTTTCTCTCCTCTCCCCCTCTCCCTCCCAGATGGTCACAGCAGAAGGCCGTCTACACTGAGTCTGGTTCTGCTCGAGGTTTCTGCCTGTTAAAAGGAAGCTTTTCCTTGTCACTGTCGCCAAATGCTTACTCAGTGTGGGGTTTTGCCCTGGGACCTGTTTCTCTCTGATTCTCTTCTTTTTGTTGAATGTGTTGTTTACACACCTGTAAAGTGTCTTGAGATAACTGTGTTATGAATTGGCACTTTAAATAAAATTGAATTGAATCAAAGGTTAGACATATTCCGTACAATTCTATTTGTTTTGTTATACTATAGGTATTATATAGAATATATAGAAAGCACAATAACCAATTTTACAGACATGGAGAAATGAAAAAGAATAAAGTCTTTAATGTACATATCCTTTCACTGACTGATGTTTTGGTGGATGAAATCCAGAATGCAGGGAGAGAGAAGAAGCAGGAAGTTGGGGGTCAGGAAAATGAGCCAACTTGGAGAGTTGTGTGAGTTGGTCAGGCTTGGGTTGAAGTTCAGAATGTGGAAATCTAGAGCACACTTGGAGCTGAGCATGGAGAACGGCAGATGACAAAGAAATGAACCAGAAACACGTGGAAACAAGAACAACAACTGACAACAAAGACTGTGCACGAGGACACTTGACCTGAGCCGTTTTACCACAGTGAGTTAGCGTGACCTGGCGGAGAGTGGATGAATGAACCAGTCTTCATATGCAGCAGAAAGGAGGTGGAGTAGATGAGTTGATTAGAATAAGCTGTTCAGGTGAGTTGGCAGGAAGGGACCAGGTAGCCGCGCCCAGTTCCAGACATACAGATACAAAAACACAGGGAGAGGACAAATGGGGACAGACAAAAACAGTGGGAACAGAAACATTAGGAAAAACAGGGGAAAGCTATTGCATCCTGACAAAAAAAGAGCATATATGCAGTATATAATTCTATTTTAAGTCACCGTGTCCTCCCAAGTAGAATACCTTAAGAAGAGAAGAGCTTTCTCAGGTATTCATGTGACTGCAAAGGGAACTGCAGAAGCCTTTTGGATAAGAGGTGAAACAGCTTCACTTTAAACTGAAGTCCAGTTGCCCCAACTTAAGCTCCTCTACGATGACCTGGATAACTGAGAATTCCCCCCTCCACACACACACACAGTAAATAAGATCTTTATCTACAAACACCTAGGAACCTAGTAACACACTGTAACAGCTGTGTAACTTACACATTAACATTTCCCGCTTAAATATAGTGTGGTGGAATTTCTCAAGTAAACTATAATTATGTCAAAACTTAACTGTGAGTACATTATTTGAATAAAATACTGTTTAAAGATTTTTAAGGGTGAATACTAAAGACATTTCACACACCCATTGCAGATCAAACATGCTCACACACATCTAGAAATATATCAGACTTTATTGGCATCAGAATTTAACAACAGGTAAAAGGGCTCACACACCGTGGATAATCTGTTTACTCCCAAACTTCACAGCATCATCACCTAATGGACGAAATCTGGAACTGCAGCTGTTAGCAACAGGCCTGATCCTTCATCAGCTGAATTCAAAATGTCCAACTGTACATCTACTGTACTCTTGAACAGCAATTGAGAAAACAATCTCACTACATGCTTCATTTAGTAGCTATACTGTAGCTTTCAATCATATCACAGGACCACCATCTGCAGGCTGCACTTTTTCTGAGCACTTTAAGACTCTGGCTTTTAGAAAAAGCATCAGCTGATGAGACGATGTGATTTGATCAAAAACTCCAGAACAGTTGCTAAATAGACACAGTGGTGGGACTGTTGTCCCAGCAGCATAATTTTTTTCCCTTGTTTTATTTCATGCACTGTGTCGCCATATTTCATGGGGGGAGAAGAGATGGACTCCTGAGATGTGATGAATATATGACCCATTACAAATCTTATCATGTTCCATCTCTGCAAGTGAAAATATATGAAAACACAGCAGCAACTGCACATAGTATGAGAAAGACAAAAGAAATCAAATGGGACAGCAATCAGTGCAGTTACTGTTGACCAGGAAGAAATAATCCCTGACAAACATCGCTGTAATTTTCCCTTTGTGCTGATTAATAATGCAAACACACTCAGTATCACCTGTAAAGTTAGCAATTGGTTAACTTCCCTTTCTTTAACAATCCCTGATGACATAATATGCAAGATTTGATTCAATAAGAAATGGAGGAATAACAAAACATTCAAAAACATAATGCCAAAATCAAAAAAGAAAACTTCAAATGAAGGATATAATGTATTTGCTGAGACAAGTTGTATACTGAATCATTTGGAATGAACAGGTGGTAAAAGCTGACTTCATTTTATTTTAATTCACAGTTCTGCTGTTCAATGAAAGTTTAATGTGTGGTTTAACTGATCAAGGGAGCCAATCTTGTCAAAAATGTAACACAAAGTTACATCATTATCTCAGTGCTGACACCTATACACTGGATGTCTGTGGGGGGAATCAACTGAACTTATTCTAATGAGAAATTTGGGTCAGTTATATCTATGACGATGTCAGTATGAATAGCTGTGTTAATAGTAGTAATAATTGTTAGTGTCCGGGTATAAAAATGCTATTATGAAAGTTTATCCACTCTGAATACAATTCTTGGGTGAAACTCTTGTAACTTTGTGTAATTTTCTCATTAAAAAGACTTGCCACTGGCATATTAAATGTTCTTGAATGGTATCAGCTTTTCCAATCCCATATGTATGGAGTCTAGAGTATGCCAATAATAATAATATTGTTAAGCTAATAATAATAAATTGATTGATTAAATTTGCATTTGAATGCTGCATTATTACACATTAAAACAAATTAATAAATGTGACAATACCTAATCCCATTTCTTTGTTTTTTTTTTAATATAATGAATTATTAATTGATAATTGTTAAAATGTTCAAATTAAATTTAATCTTTAATCAGAAACTTTAAAGTTTTTACTTTATTCCCCAATTTGCTTAAATGCCTGCGTATCATATGTTGTGACTGTGTGTACTTTAAAATTCTGTTTTTTTTTTAATTTGAAGACAGAAAAGAAGGAGTAATCAACAAACAAAATTATCAATGCTAATTTGATTAATCAGTTAATAATACTGAAAACTGATCTTTTTATTAATTTATTCTGATCAAACATTTTCAAGATGTATATTATATATATATATTACTGTGGCATGCTCCACTCTCCATACATGGGGCTTCTGGGTAAAATACTGTTAATACAGTAAATTAGGTAAACCATGGGCCAAAGGACAGAACTTGTGAGTCAAGCTTTGATGGAAGTGCCCTTCAGCCCCTGAGAGATGAGGGCATCTCTGACTTTGGTGTATAATGGGAGTGACATCTGATTGACCTTTGTACAGGCTCCCTCACAGAGACTGGTAGCCATCAGTTCTCTTCCTGCGGCCCAGTAGGTAGGCTATCACCACAATGATAATGAGCACCAGAAGTGTCACTCCTACTGCAATAGCAACACGGTAGTCAGGCTTGTCAGCAGCACAGACGTCAGCTGGAAAACACACACACACACACACACACATAAATGAAAATAAAATACTAAAATAATAAAAATACCAATGCTCAAATCTTCACCAATTAACTGATATGTGGTATATCACTTTACATCTCTTTAAATCAATGAATTCACCAATAATTAGCTAAAAAGGTGCCATTTTGCTAAGAAAAGGCTTCCTTACTTTGTGTGGAACTCTAAGACTGCCAATATTATGGAGAAAATTTGTAAAATTGAAATTTCAGTGATCATGATGGATGACAAACTAAAAACAAAAATGTTTTAGTTCAATTTAGTTTTTATTTTCATGTTTGAAAATGTATAATTACTACTCAAACGTAGGATGCAGGACATGTGATAAAAATGTTGTGCAGTGCTGTCTAAAGCTGCACAACTAGTCACCCTACATACAATGTCATATCAGTATCATTATTGCGGTGTTACGCTTACACCCAAATTGATTTGCCTATGGAGTTTTGATTTAAACTTTAGCACTGTATTACTTTTTAAAAGCATAATATTTCTATTCTGTCATGCATCATGCACACATAATTGGAAAATGACTTCTTATCAGTTATGCATTTATTTAAATGATGATTAATTCTAATATTGGCAACTTCAGACTTCCATAGGTTTGTCGTTGTGTTATGCCAATTTAGTAGACTTTCAGAAAACCTGCTATTCCTGTTCTGCAGGTAGCATGCAACAAATGTTGCAGCCTGTTCAGCCGTTCTTACCCGACTGACACCCATGCTAATAAACTGTGATATAACCCTGATGTCTTAACAACGTAGTAATCATTACTAGTAAGCTATAACTCTGCTTTAATAACTAGTCTAATTTCACAGGTAGTTTGATCTAATAACACATTCTGAATGTAAAAATACGCACTGTTCAGTATGGTTTTGTGATATTTTGTAGGTGATGAAAAATCGCAGTGAGCAAAATGCTCCTCCAGGCATTACTTTTCATAGTGTTTTAGTCTATGGATCTGGTACAGAGTGAGACCAGTATTATTTACTTCCAAAAGCTGTGCTTATTCATATAGAATTGTGAGTATTAGTCTGTGTGCTATTTGTTCCACCGCTACTTTACTGTGATTGGCTGATCTGACAATTTTCATGCTTACAACTGATGCAGCTGCCTCTTTCTGTAGTCACCACTCTGTGTCCCACTCACAACACTATTTGATTGGGTACATGTCACAAATGATAGTCTATGAACACTGAATAATATGAATCTGCAAAGTAACTAGTAAAAGTTATCAACTAAATGTAGTGAAGTACAAAATTTGCCTCCAAAATATATTGGCTGCATAAAGTATCGGAAAATGGAAATACTCAAAATTTTCCTTAAGTACTGTTCTTGACTAAATTATAGTTAAATTCCATCACTGGTTACTCTATTTTGTCACTAAGACACTTTACTGCAATATATTTATCATCTCTAAGTATATATAAGTTATCGTTCTCTTTGAAAAAAGCAGACTGGTCCATCCATATCACTAACTTACTTGGATGCATTAAGAGACAGACACATGTATTGACAAAGAGCTCTCACTGAACCAAAAATGCTCCCTGTTGAATTTTAATTCATGACACTTACGTGAGCCAAAGTCGTTGCTCTTGGTCAGATTAAAAGCTTGCATCCTGTCTTGATTGACATCCAGGTACAGTCCATTCCCCATGTAGAGTGACTCATGCTTGCAGGAGTAGGAGTGTCCGATCCTTGTGGTGAAGAGACGCACTGACTTGTTGCTGGCAGTGTAGTCGCCATTACCTGCTGCAGTTAAACAAACCAGTTCTCATATCCTTTAAGGACATAATGACCACCTCCATAAAAACAAATCCTGATAAGAATTCGACCCAAACTTGATAGATACATAGTAGGCCGGGTGTCACGGGCATCACATGCTCAATTCTAATTCCACAGATTTATTTTTACACATAGCTGAACATACACAAACAAGGAAGTTGCTGACTCTAAAATGTTTCTCATCTTGCACAACACCCATCTGCAATTCAGGGTAGTGCAAGTGCACTGACCTAATTAGAGGAGTCAAAAGTCTAATCAATAAAATGAGGGTAACTCATATCTAATTACTGAAATAAAATTTTTATATAACCAACATACCTCCTTTGCTCAAGGGGTAGGTGAGTCTGAAAGACAGAGCGTCAACGTAGACCATATTATCAGCAATGCTCTGAGGACAGAAAAGAAAATTGGACAAGGATATTTAATATTTATTGTAATAAATCTATGAATTAAAAAGACCATGGCAAAGGTGAATTATTACACAAGATCTGGAAGGACTGTCAGTAACATAACTGAGTAAAGTGAACAGACCGACACACACACTCTACAACAATCTTTCAAAGGTATCTTTTCTCTAGACTAATCCGTGTGTGTTTCAACATTATTGGTTCACAGTGGGGTTGGGTTCTGATAGCTGATTTTGGTGATACAATACTTTAAAGTAGTAAAATAATAAATCTAACCAAAGCAAAGCTAACAAATCTCTTAATCAGCTCTTCTTTCTCATTTTCTCATTAGCAAAGAGCAACGACAAATATGTAATCACTCTGACTGTTGTTGTTTGTTTGAATGCCAACCTCATGTGTATGCATGCACATGTATTTGTGTATCACTTTTCAGACTGTTCAGAGAAAACCCTAAATAGCTAACCGTATCATTTTTAAAGCAAAATGGACATACTTTTACTAGTACTTGTTCCTTCTCTGAGATGTTTTCTGCCTTTCTCAGTTTTATATCATAAGAAATTAAATATCTTTGGGTTTGGGACTGCCATTTTGACTTTTGCCATTTTATAAATTAAATAATTAAATGATTAATCAAGAAAATAACTTATAGATTAATTAATCATAATCATAATTAGTTGCAGATTTGTCACTGGATTCACATTTACTGGAAAACTCTACAACCCAAATCCTTCATTAAAATCTTTCACAAATCTTCCTGTTGTCCAGCTGTGGTTGTTTGCAAGTATAAGAAACTTGAGACAAAGGTTACCAGGCTGTATCTCTCTATGTAGCTATACCGAGGTTATGTATGTAATTTGACAATGATACATTGGTGCTATGTTTCACTTTAAGCATTCAAAACCTGTTCATCTGAAGTCTAACTTCAAAAACATCTAAATGAATCAGTCGCTGTGGACTGAGGCGGAAAAAGGCAGTCTCCCTGTCACATGCTCTTAGAACAGGCTTGTCAACTAAACTTCCCTTTTTTTTAATAAGTGTCCTCTGATTCAAGTTTCCATGAGGTTACTAATTAAAAGATATTTTAGTCATCAAAAAACTGAATGGGTATCAATGTCACAGTTTTCACTGTTTCAGACTTGATACTTCCATACTTGTGACAAATCTAGGAAATCAAAAGCACCTTGTTGAACATGAAGTTTATAAAGCCCTCCTTAAAAACGATGGTAAGGTTGGCCGTGGTTTCCTGACAACCTCCTTCTGTTGTGGTCTTATCTGGCTGAACAATGAAAGTTTCATTGGCCTGCAAAAGAAATAAAGAGAAATCAGACAACTGGATGGCAACTTTTATCAGACTGTAACAACTGCGGGAAATCAAAACTTATATGAAAAATTTTTTTCTCAATGTCTAAGAACAGGATGCTGACTTGCATTGCTGAAAGCTGAGTCAGAGGCATGTGCACAAAGTTCTATCCAAATTGACAAAGTTTTACATGGTTTAATAAACCCCTGAATGCAAGTTTAGGATTAAACCTGCTCAAAAAATTACACAGACCTTTGAACTATCTTTTCTGGGACAACTGTTGAGTCTATTTTGACTGAAGAAATATACCTTTGTGGTTGTCAGTCGAATCTGTAGAGCCATATGAGCCATCAGGCAAATCACTTTTTTGTCTGTCATCAAAGTGTAGTTTCCTACAGTCAAATTGGTGTGGGGAGTAGGTTTAGGAGGAGGCTGGGTAGTCGGGGTAGTCTTGGTGGTGGAGGTTGTAGTCGGGGTGGACTTGGTGGTGGAGGTTGTAGTCGGGGTGGACTTTGTGGTGGAGGTTGTAGTCGGGGTGGACTTTGTGGTGGAGGTTGTAGTCGGGGTGGACTTGGTGGTGGAGGTTGTAGTCGGGGTGGACTTGGTGGTGGAGGTTGTAGTCGCAGTGGACTTGGTGGTGGAGGTTGTAGTCGCAGTGGACTTGGTGGTGGAGGTTGTAGTCGTGGTGGACTTGGTGGTGGAGGTTGTAGTTATGGTGGAGGTTGTAGAGTGGTCAAACATACTTGCAGGGGCCACGGTTCCAGGAGGTTTTGACAGCGCTTTGGTCAAAAAGACAGAGAGGGAGAAACATATCACTTTCAGTGTTCATGCATACCAACTTAATGTTCTTCTACTTAAAGGTGCATTAGATAAAGTTGTTATAGCTAACAGGTTAGCAAACAATTGTCCATTTACAAATCTAGCAGGCTCAGAAGAACATTAATTTGTTTAGAGGTGTGCCAACTGTTGAATTCCAGTCCTATTTTCTCCTTTTAGCTTTCTTTTCTTTAATATTCTTTCAGTAACACACGGCTCTTTAGCTTCTAGATGTCTCTAAAGCCTCATTCAGACAGAATCGGGCATTGCGGGGATTAATGCAGGGTTGTCCACCAGTGCGGGAGGACATAACTGGGAGAGTATCATTGTTTAGTCTGTAAACTCCACCTGGATAACAAATGGTTTCTGGATCCCGGCCAGGGTACAAAAATCCTATCAGAAAGGCTGTCTCCATCCATTTGAGGCATTTCTGTTTCTCCAAGAGTCTGTTTCAGCCTAAATGCACAACTCATACCCCAACTGAATTGGAAGACTTTTGTTTTTGCAGCAATGGTACTGAGCAGGTAGTGTAAAGTGGGTTTATTCATGTTTTCTCTATGAAAACAGCTGCCTGCTGCTGCTCATGATTACATAATCTAGCTTTATTTCTGCCCTGAAAACCAACTCAAAATGCTACAGTGGGCTAAAAAGATACTTTACTTCAGAGTTGGGTGGTAATTCTCTGGGGGTGGTTCATCAGTACAAGTTACAGTAATCACATTATACAAATTCATTTAACCAATTGTAAATATAAAAAAAACACTGATATTGTAACTACTCGACATATTCAGCTGATATTTCCACACTTAAGTACAAAGGTCCACAGCACATTTATGATCCTGTGATGCGTTTTCGGTAAACAGCTACTCTGTAAGTTCAGGAAGTGGTTATTGAAATGTTCTATTTAACGATTCAAATAGATCAGGTGACCTGTCTACGCAGACTTTTAAAGAGCGTTGAGTTGTCACTTTAATGTCGCTGCTTGACATCAAAGAGTAAATACAAACTATGACCTCAAGCCAGCAGTCAGTATTAAGTAAACAACTACGAAAGTGAACACAAATGAATATATCTAGAAGACGCACAGTTCTAAACCAATATATACTTTAAAGGGAATACAATGACTTAATTACACGTAATTACATTACTAATATTAACTGTACTCCCGAAAAGCCAAACAAAACTTGTTTAATTGGGGTAAAATCTCGAATGTTAATGTTCATTGCTGTTTCGACACCACAGTTTGGACTTGAACGCAACTTGCAGATTCATCCTGACCTCTAAAAAAAAAAAAACACAGCGTTCTTCACCCAGCAGACATGTGACTCAGACCTGCAACACCATCGAAAGACTGCGGAAATTTCTGTTCCCTAAACTTAACAGTCCAGGAAGTCACGGAGAGGTCTGATTAAAATATATATATATATATAGATATATATATATATATATACATCTCTTTTTGCAACGAATAAAGAACATAAACCTGATGATAGTTTGATAAGTGCACACAGGCTTTAAACAACAATTGAGAACATCACAGTTTTTACATTAGTCACAACCTGAAGCAACACAAGAGTGGTGTTTTATAAAATACGTAATCATATGCAGAAGTAAAACTTTTTGTTCAAAATAAGTCCTTGAAGAAAGTGCTTAAAAAAACACGCAGATTTGTTTTGCTTTCAGTTTGGCAAAAGTCGTCAAACGTCGAAAATATTTTACCTGAAGCAGCGCAGAAGGCCATAAATATGAAAACAACAATCCTCTTCATGGTGACAAGTTTCTGCCGCACTTCTTCTGACTGTGGCCCAATGTACAACAACCGCGCTGCGTCTCCGCTGGTAGTTGAACAGGCGCGTCAGGTCGCCAGAGGCACAGCATGACCGGAAACGTTCGGTAAGAAAAGCAATTAAAAGCATCACTATTTGTTAAAGACAAATAGCCACAAGTATTATGTATAGGCGACGGTAGGGTGGAGCCAAGTGTCCTAAAAATACAAGTGTTCTTCTTCTATTATTCTATTGTAATAATTCTACATTAAATAATATTCGAGTATTAGAAGAAATCTACAAGATGCAATTTTAAGTATTTTGGTTGATGTTGGTGGTCAGACGCAAATCAATGACCACACTTTGGGTGATTCTTATTCAGTTTTTCTGTAGTTTTTCCCAAATACATAGCATGTGTGTATCTTAATGATGATAATAATAATAATAATAATAATAATAATAATAATAATGATAATAATACATTATACCAACCTCTAGGCCGTGAGGTTGAAGAAGCGGCTTGTGATCAGAGGGTCACTGGTTCGATTCCCCCACCGGACAGGCAGGAAAAATTTGGGTGTGTTGGAGTAATTAATGCGAAAAAAATGCCCCCCCCCCCTTCATTAGCCGGCTGATGTGCCCTTGAGCAAGGCACTTAACCCCCCAATATGCTCCCTGGGCGATGACGCTGCCCACTGCTCCTGTGTGTGTTTCACTGCATGTAATTTGCATGTGTTCAATTAAGGATGGGTTAAATGCAGAAGTCAAATTCAGTATGTGTATGTAAAAAATATATATGCTGCCAATAAAGTTGATTCTTCTTCTTTATTCAAGACTCAAGGACATTTTACAAAGAAAGAAAACAGATAAGAGCAACACAGTGTAAAAATGTGATGATGTGGTGAGAGGGAGTATGCTATTTTAAAGAGGTCAGTTTTGAGTCTGGATTTGAACTGAGAGAGAGAGTCAGTGTTATGGATGTCCAGAGGAAGTGAGTTCTGGAGTTGGTGAGTAGAGTGGCTGAAAGGGCACAGTGAGGTAGATGGAGGAAGAGGATCTGAGGGAGCGGGATGAGGTGGCGATGTAAAGGAGATGAGATAGATAGGGAGGGGCGAGGTTGTGGATGGCCTTGAATGTTAACAGGAGGATTTTGAATTCTATTCTGAATTTAACCAGAAGTGACTTGGTGAAGGATGGGGATGATGGGGTCGGATGAGGGAGTGATGATATGAGCAGCTGAGTTCTGGACCAGTTGAAGCTTATGGAGGGATTTGTGAGGGAGACCAAAGAGGAGGGAATTACAATAGTCAATACTGGAGGTGACGAGGCTGTGGACAAGGATAGAAGTGGTGTGTTCAGTGAGCGAGGGGCAGAGACCATTTATGTTGCGAAGATGGAAATATGCAGACCGGGTAATGTTACTGATGTGAGACTGAAGGGTGAGACCCAGGTGATACCCAGACTCTTAACCAGAGGGGAGGGGGGAACTGAGGGGAAACTGTCAATTGCGAGTGAAAAACTGTCAACTTTGGATAATGTAGATTTAGTACCAATGAGGAGAATTTCTGTTTTATCCCTTTTTAATGTTAGGAAGTTTGAGGTGAACCAGGGTTTAATTTCAGATAAGCAGTTACATACTGAGCATACTGAATTTGTGAAAGATATTGCCAAGGGGAAGGAGGTAGGTGATGAAGAGAAGGGGCCCCAGGACGGAGCCCTGGAGCACACCAGAAGTGACGTGGGAGGGTTGGAATCTGAAGGATTGGAGTTGGATGAACTGAGTGCGGCCTGAGAAATATGAATGAAACCAGTCTAGGGGCTATGAGTGATGCCAATGAAAGATAATCTATTGAGTAGGATGGTGTGAGAAACAGTATTGAATGCTGCGCTCAGATCAAGAAGGATGAGAATGGTAAGCAAGCCGTAATCAGCTGCCATGAGGAGGAGGTTTGTGATCTTCAGTAGAGCAGTTTCGGTACTATGGCGGGGGCAGAAACTGGACTGGAATTGTTCGTAGAGGCAGTTTTGAGTTAAGTGGTAGTAGAGTTGAGTGGAAACTATTTTTTCAAGTTAAAACAACCTTTCAAATTCAAAGTGTAAATTCATTAAGTGTAGCCAAATTAAGTGTAGCCAAATATATAATGAGGATTTAAAATCCTCATTATACTGGTTTTCTCAATGGATTACATAGATTTGAATATTTGTACCTTAATGTTTTTTGTACAACTTTTAACATTGTTTATTTCATAAAGTAATATTTTTTCTTCATATAGCCAATTAATATGGAAAATAAGTGTAACCTAAATCTGGCTTCAATCAAGTTGAAATTTTAGCCAGGTGATGGTGTTATATGAGTAGGAGAATGAGAGTAGGATAACCTATACAGAGGTGATGAATGAAAATAACCAATTTGACAATATCGGACTCATTACAAATAATCTACAGTAAGGTGTTATGAGTATAGCATTCGAAGAGACACTGTGGCGCGCGTCAGTGATTTTATTTTGAAATCTCTAACCGGAAGTACTAGTGATTATTTAGTTTACCGACAGCTTTCAATATGTAGGAAACGAAACTATGTCAGCAGGGAGGGAACCCGCACTCTGTAACTGGAGGGAGGGCGCATTCTATTTTCTACCAGATTACAAATATCTCAACTATCAGCATGATAAACAGTTTACTGGAAGTGGCTTTAGGTTTCCTTGTACAATACATGGGAACACAACACTAAACTGCAAGAAGTACTAAAATTAATAAACCTATGAGCAGTAATAGTGGTGGTATTTCTCGTTGTGATAAAAGCAGCAGCACTTTAGTAACAGTAACAATGTAATAGCAGAACTGCCATAGTCGTGATAGTAGTAGTTCTAACAGTAATATATTACTGCTAATAATACTAGTAGGAGTGGTAGCAGTTATATTATCAATAGTAATATTATTATTTTGTAGTAGGAATAATAGTGCCGTAAAGTAGTGGTATTGTCTTTAGCTGTCTACAGTTGGCGTAACACTAGTCATTATAGAAGTATAGTTATAGTAACTTATAGCAGCAGTAAGCATAGCAACACTAGAAGCAAATTGTTGATTCAAAGATTCTGCCGGGTTTGTGGACTGCACCAACCCAGGACCGCAACTCCCTGGAGCAGATAGTGCTGCTGATAATACGAGACTTTGCAGTTGCAGTACGAGTGTCTTTTGTAATGTACTATTACAGCAGTAGTAGTTATAGTGACAGCATTTATAGTAGCAGCAGTAGTCATAATCGTTGTAGTAGAAGAAGTGGTCACAATGATAGTAGAAGAAGAAGGACAAGGCCAGAAATGGGGCTGTAAGACTGGAGGCTGACAAGAGGGAGACAGGTAGGTCACACCTAGTATGTGCAGAACAGAACAGATGCAGAACAGATGTTGGACTCAAATCAGACAACAGAGTCAGAATTGATGCAGATCAAAGATAGTCCAAACCAGACAACTCAAATCCACAAGGAGCATCCAAAGTCCATTTAATCAGGTAGAAAGCTTAGAAGCAATGGTGTCAATATAGAATGAACTGGCAGAGTAAGAG
This sequence comes from Scatophagus argus, assembly GCF_020382885.2. NCBI lineage: Eukaryota > Metazoa > Chordata > Actinopteri > Scatophagidae > Scatophagus > Scatophagus argus. The sequence goes on along the minus strand of NC_058515.1, from coordinate 889,029 downwards.
TGGAAGTGGTGGTGAAAAATGTGAAGTATCAGGGCTGAATGGAAAACAGAAAAGAAACAAAAGTTAGCATGTGGGCGGGGGAGGTCAGGTGACTTGGACTGGATGGAAATGGGTTATTGCAGGGCAGGAGGGAGTGGCTGAATGCGGGAGTGAGATGACTGGAACATCAGAAAAAGTCGGAGGGCATCTTGTGGTCAAGGCGAGAATGGTAGATTGTGACAAACATGATCCTGAAAAAGAACAAGAAGAAGAAACAAAGGCTTCATTTGTCACATTCATTTTTGTACAGAGTACAGCAGCAGTGAAATGTAATTGCAACACTCCAGACATGGATTAACTATGATAAGATAAATAATATATAAAAACTATTAACAAATAGGTACATAAACTATGTAAAAAATGTAATTTATAAAATATGTGCATCAATAGTTAAACTGTGTGCAAATGCTGTTACCATACTAGGCTTATGGAAGCTATGTAGAAGATCTTCACAGTTGCTGCCGAGCCTTCTTCACCAGTATGGAGACATGGATTGTGGAGCGCAAGTCCTTGGAGATAAGTACTTCAAGATACTTGTAGCTGCATACCCTCTCAACGGCGTCCTGTAGATCTTGAGTGGCATGCAGCAAGACCTCTGCCTCTCCCTCGTAAAGTCCACTACCATCTCCTTGGTCCTGAAAAATGTTTAGGTCCCGAACAGTCACATGGTACTCTGCACACAGTGTTGAGGGGCGCCAGTGTTTAGGGTAAAGGAGTTGGAGTAGTGTTGTCCAATCTTTACCCTTTGCGGTCTGTCAACCAGGAAGCTCAGGACACAGGAGCATAGTGAATGACTTAGCCTTAGATCCTTGAGCTTATCGATGAGTCTGAATGGAACAATGGCATTGAAAGCAGAACTATAGTCAATCAACAGCAGTCTTGCATAGTTCCCCTTACCAGGTGGTAGTTGATAGTTGACAGATAGTGGGTGGTAGTTGTTCCATCCATCCATTTTCTATACCGCTTATTCGTCAGGGTTGCAGGGAGCTGGAGCCTATCCCAGCTGACTACAGGCGAGAGGCGGGGTTCACCCTGGACTGGTCGCCAGCCAATCGCAGGGCCAACACACAAAGCCAGACAACCATGGTGGTTGTTAATATCAGTAAACAGAACATTGAGTATGTTTCCTGTCTTCACGCAACACAGTCATTTCCTGAACACACAAGCCTGGGCTTAAAGAGACGTTTAATCATTATCTTTTCAAACATATGCAGGCTAAAGCAGAAACCTACATATCACCATAGTCAGGCCTGTTCTCATCTCAGTCTTGTGACCGAGTGTGTAAGGAGCTTTTGAAGTGCTTTGAATGTACCCAAACATGTACACCGTCTGCTCTGTGATAAATAAGATCTGATGACACCTTCAGTGAACCGTATTGAATTTGGCTCAAGACTTCAAAAAAATTTGACCCAAATTCAGTATTATATCTTTACAAAACAAAACATGTTTCCTGATATATAGAGTTTATGGTCCCATTTGTGCAAAAAATAGAAAAACAATGGCAGCAATGCCACCCAAATTCTAAATCTAAATTCTTATATTTTGCTGTTAAAATTTAGGGTACATTAATAATATAAGTAAACACAGTAGTTATACTGAAAACTGTTACAGGGTTTGTTTAGTTTCCCAGTAAAGCCTATTTGAATTGAACTGGCAGTTGGGTTTGTACTCTCCTGCTCTTACAAGAAAACGAAAGGTCAGATTTGGCCTACATCTAAACTATGGTAGGTCTGTGTTTTGAACTTCCCCATTGGTTAAATTTCCCGGGAAAATGTTATGATCAGAAGACAACATCTGCCAATCCTGAAGCTGGAAAACCAACTGGCTCCACCTTCAATGACGACAAGTGAGAGGAAATTGTGTAATACCATAAAAGGAAAATACTCCCGCATGCGCAGTAGCTTGAGTTTTGTTTGAAGTGAACTGGTGCTTGGGATTGCCCTACAAGCTGCAAAGTCGCCAAGCATTTGATTTTAACAGTATATTTTTCACATTTTATCCATATCCTTTTAGTGCCTCTATGCATCGTAGAGACGATGTTAGGCCATCACTACCCAAATGCCGACAAGTCCCAACAACTGGTCAACTATGTGGAGGATTATCTGGAATGTGTGGAGTCTCTGCCTTTGGACATACAAAGAAATGTTTCTCTGCTTCGAGAAATTGATGCCAAGTATCAAGGTATTGTGTTTACACGTTTTTATCATTAATTATAACTGCGTGTATTAAACTGGCTAACACTAACGTTAGTCTGACAGGGTGTGCTGAAATGGTGGAGCAGGCGCGAGCCTTGTGTTCCCATTTTGCAAAAACCAAGCGCCCCTTGTTCATATTTACTTCGATAAAGTGTAATGTGAGTAGCCGAAATGTGGATAATTACATTGACGAGCCAAGAGTTAAGTAAACAAGTCAGCCATCCGTCAGTTAGCTTGTCCCGGATACATTCCGTTCTGTTAAACGTGTAGCACCAACCTCAATGAGAAAAATTCTGAAATTTGATATTTCTTCACCTTAGCAAAAGTACATACACATTATGACCTGATAAAAGGTGTGTCATGAATATCTTGCCTCAATGGCAAATTCGGCATCAATACAATTTAAAAAACTATCAATGTGTGATGAAAAAATATCAACTTTTTGAATAGGTACACACTGCCGCCCACTATGGTGTTTCCGCGGAGAATTATTGTGCGAATAGCATCAAAAGCCATGAATAAACTTGGGCACTTATTTTATTTAAGCGCTGTTTTGGTATATTTAATATGTATGGAAGCTCAATGTAGAACGAAAATGTGCAGAAGATCAAAAATTCTCTCAGTCTTAGGGTGAACCCTTGCCCGATAGCTATGGTTAGTTAACACAGACTGCCGTTTTTAATCTAACAACAATCCTCATTGTTGCTTTATGTTGACGCAGGGTGAGCAGCAGCTTTCAGCCGGGCTTCGGTACCATTAACTTCCACGTCACTACCGACAGATAAAGCTATAGAGAGACAGAATCAACGACGCTTTAAATTTAGTTGTTTTTTTTTTGGAAAGCGACATTACACGTCTCCGAGGGCTCGTGATGTGTTCGTCCCTCCACTGTGCTCCTAGCACTCCTCCGACTGTGAGCCGCATAGCCGGATGGCTCCTCTTCTAGGCAACCCCCTTCAGCATCTGACTGCCGTCATTTCCTGTAGGCGGGACTGCTGCTCAGCCCTCCTCTTCCTTTGAGGTTTTACGGAAGTTGGCATTCTTATTGTTTCATTACTTGCTCCTGCTGAATATAGTCTTCCTGAAAGTTCAGGTCTTTTTTTGCAGTAACTCTCAATTTTTGCAGTAACTCTCATCAAACTAAATAGCCATTTTCTTCCTTCCGGGCTGTCGCTGCTCTAATATACTTTTTACACTGGCCTCCACTTAAATTAAAATCTATATATGTAATGAACGGTTGGACGTTTTCCCGTGCTCGAAACGGTACCTTTAAGCTTGCTGTATCCAGTTCTCAGTCTGCATATAGTTACTGTTGCTAATTTTCACTTGCTAAGTAGGAATCACAGCCGCAGGCCTTGCTGAATCTGTAATCTGTAAATAGTCCATTTAGTCCTTATAGCCATCATCCTCTTCCTGGCAAAATGGGGAAAAAATAGGGAACTTACATTTGTTTACGATAAGTATGAGAATGTAACTGTTCACCTTAGTGTTTATTACTGTAATACAGAATCAGAATTCCTTTATTTATCCCCGAGGGGAAATTCTTTAGCTGATGTAGTCTACAATCTGACTGTCCAGTACACATGCTATTAACTGCTATAAATGTCTGAAATCACTACACATGCCAACCTCCAATAACTGAGAGTTCTGTTATTGGAGGTCACAGTAATATTTTTATTCATGTATCTCCTGAATCCTTGTGCTTTGTTACATTAGAATGAGCCTTTTATAGCTACAGAGGGAGTGGGTTCTCTTTCACAGAGTGTGCCATGTTACAGCACTATGTTTCCACAGTAGTCCAGAAAAGACAAACCAACCGCTCATTACAGACAGGGCCTTTCACATTTTTTGTGGTTTTTATAGCCACCATTGGGGAGGGTGAGACTGGGGGTGGTTGTCATCTGCAAACCATACAGCTAGATGCCACTAAATCCTACACACTGCACCTTTGATTGATGTGTGCCCCACAGCCTTTGAGCTTCCACACCATACTTGTCCAAGTTACTGTTGCTGGACTGCTATTGGTTTTCAAAGTAGTTGTGATCTGCAAATAAACTCTGCACACACATTATTCTGAAGAGCGGAGCTCAAAGATCAAGCTCATTGAACAACAAGAAAAAGCATTTTTGAGTGGAGAGATATTTTTTTAATGCTTATTGATTGCCAGGCTAATTAATTAATAAAAATCTCCCTCTTTGTCTTCTACTTTGCAGAGGTGCTGAAGGAGGTGGATGAAGTATTTGAGAAGTACAAAGGTGAACAGGATGTAGCTCAGAGAAAGCGCTTGCAGATCCAGCTGCAGAGAGCACTCATCATCAGCCAGGAGCTGGGCGATGAGAAAATCCATGTAGTGACCCAGATGACGGAGCTGGTGGAGAACCGCTCCCGCCAGATGGACTCCCACTCTCTTTGCCTCCAAGAGCCTAGCGAGGCAGAACGTCTAACTACAGAACGACGCTCCAGCATCCAGGACTCCCCAGCCCCTGAGCGCACATCGGCCCGGCGCCCACGCCGCCAGCGCAACAGTGAGAGCCGTGAATCCAGCCACCCGTCAGCTAATGGCTCTCTTGTGGATGACCCCGTGGAGGAACTGTCCATCCCTCCACCTAAGGAGAAGAAGTCCAAGTCCGCGAAGAAAAAGAAGCGCAAGGCTAAACAGGAGCGAGATGCCTCACCTGTTGACTTCGCCATCGACCCCAACGAACCCACCTACTGCCTCTGCGAGCAGGTATCATATGGTGAGATGATCGGCTGCGACAACGACCAGTGCCCCATTGAGTGGTTCCACTTCTCCTGTGTGGGGCTGACGTACAAGCCCAAGGGCAAGTGGTACTGCCCCAAATGCAGAGGGGACAACGAAAAGACCATGGACAAAAGCCTAGACAAAAACAGAAAAGACCGCAGATCCAGGTAGTGACCTGTCTTCAGTCGGCCTTCTCACATTGAAGATGTCTTCAGCCTGAGGGTTAAGATTATCAGCTATAGTTGATAACAGTACTCATGATATTGTAAGAGCACAATCGAACACCATTAGTAGCAGTGCTTATTATTAATCAAGGACAAGCTGTGATTGAACTTGTACTGTTACATCACTGATTGTTTCCACTGGCTAACTCTACTGTAGTTTGTAGGGAGTCCAACTGCTGCAAGAATTATCAGCTCGAGGCTGCCATCTTCTTCACATATTTTGCTCTTTGCGAGAATTTTATTTTTTATTTTGACTTTCATGAATAAATAAAAGCATCTTTTGGTTTACTGTCCCTTTTTCATTCTGGGCAAGGTTCAAAATAAAAAATAAGGTATGCTAAGCGTCATTATTTTCTTCAGTTCTGGCCAAACATTTTTTATATTTTAACTTTTTTAATTGTACTCAGTTATTTGAAATCAATGTCTGTCTCTATACAATAATGGCTTGTAGAGAATAACCTTCATATGTAATATGTTTACAAGAGGTTGATATTTAATTGAGATTTTGGGACACTGGAATAGTAAGTCACATTTGTGGACTTAATGTTTTCACTGGTTCACTATTACTGTTGTGTAAATTTCTTTTTATATTCATTAAAACAAAGTATAGTCATTCAGTTACCATTCAGTTGTGTTCTCATTCAGTGTGAAGTACACAACAAGGTTTGTACAGCCTGAAACAATCCAGTACAGTTTGGCTGTGCCTTAATTAAGATTGATCGTATTCTTATGATGATATGATCACATTCTCTGGCAATGTTAGTCCCCAGTTGTTGGTTCGGAGTGTTAATCTTTGAATTAATCATGTATTATTCAGTTATTTAATTTCATAGACTGCTATGAAATTTAGAAGAGATTCATTTTCCTTGGAGGGTAAATGGATAAATGACTTTCCTTGCACATTTATCAAGTTGAAGTTTTCATGTGTCCATCACTTTATAACAGAACACTAATGACTTAAATCTCATCGGTCTCAGTACTTTGATCAATCCTAACATAGCATGTTACTCAACATTAATCAGTACATTCATATTGACATTTTGGACAATGCTACGCTTTCAATTTTGTGACAAGAGTTTGGGGAAGGCCCTTTTCTATTCCAGCATGACTGTGCCCCAGTGCACAAAGCTCCATAAAGACATGGATGAGTTTGGTGTGGAAGAACTTGACTGGCCCACACAGAGTCCTGACCTCAACCCCATCCAACACCTTTGGGATGAACTGGAACGGAGATTGTGAGCCAGGCCTTTTGGTCCAACATCAGAGTTTGGCCTCACAAATGCTCTACTGCATGAATGGGCAAAAATTTCCACAGAAACACTCCAACATGTTGTGGAAAGCCTTCACAGAAGAGTGGAAGCTGTTAGAGCTGCAAAGCTGTCTGTGTGTTTAGAATGCAATGTCATTAAAGTCCCTATTGGTGTAATGGTCAGGTGTCCCAATACTTTTCTATATTGTGTACTTTTAAAGTACAAAAGTATTAAAAAGTACTAAAAGTACTACTAAGTAAGTAACTACTCTATTAGCAGTAAATGTCTCATTGTGATTGATGGTATTATATATGACATTATTAGATTGTGAATAGCGGTGTATCAAGGTGCAGGGACTCTGAGCTACTTACAGTTATTTACAAATACAGCTAGCTATTTTAGTCCAGTGGTCCCAAACCTAGGGAGTCACCCCGCTATAAAAGAGTCACCAGATAAATCTAAGAGGTTCTGAGGTGATTAATGTGATCAATTTCTGATGCACACTTGGTTCAAATATTTGCTTTTTTGTGAAATAATGGGTAATTCGACTTATTTTGTGTTCAAGCAGTTATTTAAATGAAACTATCAGAGAAGTTTAGAGGGGAATCGCCCTTAAACAACTTGAAGACATTTGAAAGAACGACACAGTGCTTTCCTCTGTTAAAAAAAGTCACACGCCAAAAAAGTTGGGAAATTTTGGGTGTTGTTTTATGCATAAACTTTATTTGAAATGTATCCAGTGATTACAACTGCTAAATAAATAAAAATACAACATTTCTCTCTGGGGCACCATGGTGGTGCGGTGGTTAGCACTGTAGCCTCATAGCAAGAGGGTTCCAGGTTCAAATTCCAGTCTGGGCCCCTCTGTGTGGAGTTTGCATGTTCTCCCTGTTCCTGCGTGGGTTTTCTCTAGGTACTCTGGCTTCCTCCCACAGTCCCAAAAACATGCACATTAGGTTAACTGGCTACTCCACATTTCCCCTTGGTGTGAGTGTGTGCGTGCATGTGTGGTTGTCTGTTTTTGTGTGTCAGCCTTGTGATTGACTGGCGACCAGTCCAGGGTGAACCCCGCTTCTCACTCGTAGTCAGCTGGGATAGGCGTCAGCCCCCCCCACGATCCTGCATTGAGAAAGCGATATAGAAAATGGATGGGTGGACATTCCCCTCTATTGCATGATTACTCACAAGAACCAACATTAGAGATCATATTTATCATACTGGCTTCTCTACATTCGCTACCTGTAAAATTCAGGATAGATTTTAAAACTCTTCTTCTTACATATAAAGCCCGGAACAGCCAGGCATCATCATATCACCAGAGCTTTACATTCCCAAGATGCAGGGTTACTTGTGGTTCCTAGAGTCTTCAAAAGCTGATTGGGAACCAGAGCCTTTAATTATCAAGCTCCTCTACTGTGGAACCATCTTCTGGTTTTGGTCTGGGAGTCTACGTTTAAAAGTAGACTTAAAACTTTCCTTTTTGATAAAGCTTATAGTTAGGGCTGGCCTAGGCTGGCCCCAAGTTATGCTGCTATAGACTTTTATGTCCCATTAATGCATGTTACTAACTCAACTCCTTTCCTGAAGTCCTTGTGCTTTCTGGTCTCTCAGGTTCCCATGGATTGTGGTTGGACCTCCTGCTGCAGTCCTGCTTGAAACCTACTGCGATTAGTACTGCTTAGTTATAATCTATTTTAATTCTATTACTACTCTGTACAGCTAATACCGTTATTATTGTTACTACCATTGTTATCATAATCACCATAGTACCTTCTGTATACTTCATCATTATCATTATCTACAGTTCCAACACTTCTGGCATTGTGATAATGGTATTATCACTGCTGCTACGCATCTCTGTGTGCTCCTTCTTTTAGAGCTGGGGTCTGCTCCGAGGTTTCTGCCTTCTAAAAGGCAGTTTTTCCTCGCCACTGTCGCCAAATGCTTGCTCAAGGGGGAATTTTGGGTTCTCTGTATTACCAAATTTAATTAAAGAGTTTGGTCTAGACCTGCTCTAATTGGAAAGTATCACGAGATAACTTTTGTTGTGAATTGGCGCTATATACATAAACTGAATTGAATTGAATTGAAATATAGTGGAGTAAGTAGAATAAAATGGAAATACCTAAGTACAGTACATTTCTCAAAATTATACTTAAATACATATACTTGAATCATTGTTCTTGTTTACTTTCCACCACTTGGACAATTAAAGTATTAAAAATGACATGATTAAAAGGTGAAGAAATAAACTATGTTGTGACTGGATTTCACCTCATTTAGCAGAATACTTTCAGCTCAGTATCACTGTCTTCCATTAACATAATACTGAATATATATTTTCGTCTGTGAATTTCATTGTCTTTCTTCTCACTTCATGTGTGATGCTAAGGATTAGACATTTGCATTTGTTCTGTCATGTAACACTCCATATTCTCTGATATCTGTCCACCAGGAAAAATACTGTGTGCAGAGTGTTCTCTACAAGTCCTCCTCCTCTTCCTCACTGCTGCTGGACTCTCCAAACAGGTCTCTGTCTTCAGAGGCTTGAGTTGGTGAGCTCACAGTCCTGGATGTTGACTTAATGCTGATGAGGGCAGGGCTGTGACTGAGACCAAGAAGGACACAAATCTTGTGTCCATGAAGCAACCTCATACAGCTGACATGTGCGTCCAGAGAGAGCACAGACAGGATGCTGCACGTCTCCAGGTCCCACAGGCTCAACTGTCCTAGATTGTTATTGCAAGATAAAAGGTTGTATGAACACATTTTTGCTGTGTATGATATGACAGTCAAAACAAACAATGTGCAGAGTGTTATTCTTGGGCAGATTTTTGGTTAACTAATTTTTGGGGGTTATGCGTTTTAATTTTAGTTATGAGTGGTTTGGCAACACCTGTGGTTGCTGGTGATAACAGCAAGTGGGATTTAATACAGATCCCAAAAACATCACATGCATATATATTAACATTATTATGAATGTGTTGGTACGTGTTTTTTAAAATTTTACTTATTAATTTTCAGACGTACAAAACTGAAAAACAGAACATCAAGGTAGTTCACAATCCCAACCGCAAAGCAGACAAGGAGAAAAAAAAGAAAGAAAGAAAGAAAAGGAAACTCTGTTACAGGAATTTCTATAGCCATCTGCGAGTGTGAACACATTAGAGTTAAATAATTACAACGGAATAAATATTAAGATACGAGCAAGACATTGAGGTGTCATGAGGGTTCTCTCTGCAGAGTGATGTGATCAAAAAATGGTTGCAATATCTGATGGACTCTATTTGATTTCCCTGATACCTCAAATCAAATTTTCTCCATATATTAAGTATTAGAGAACTCTGTGAGCCAGGCTTCCAAACTTGGAGGTATATCTTTGTTCCAGACTTTAAGAATGATTTTCTTAGCAATGACCACTTCATACTGGATTGACAAAACCTTCCAGTGGCTTAGAGTCCTAAGTTGTTGAGACCAGCCAAGAACGTCTGTCTCCCGGTTAGGAGGGAGTTCATGTCCATAAACCTCAATCTAGAAATGGAAAACCTCACACGACAAATTTGAGACGTTTACTCTAGCATAGTTCCTCACTTGTAAATACTTGAAAAAATGAGATGGTTTAAGGTTGTATGGTCTTAAATCTGTCTTTAAGTTGATCAAATGCGGTAAAGACATTGTCAATATACAAGTCTTTAACAGTAACTGGGCCTTTCCCTTTCCAGATGGAGAAAACAGGCTCTACTGGGGGCAGTCGTGAATCAGCGGTTAGGGTATCGGACCTGTAACTGGTGGGTCGCTGGTTCGATTCCCCGTACCGGTGTCCATGGCTGAGATACCCTTGAGCAAGGTACCTAACCCCCACTGCTCCCCGGGCGCTGCACGCGGTCGCCCACTGCCCTGGGTTTGTTGTGTGTGTGCACGTCACTTGGGTGGGTTAAATGCAGAGCACGAATTTCGTTGGAGTGAGTTCCCTCCAATGACAAAATATGTCACTTTCTTCTTCTTCTTCTTCTTCTACTTGAGAAGGATGAAATGTATGATTATAAAGAATGTGGGCAAAAACAGAAATGTTTGTTAATTTAAATGTTTTTTTAATTTCATACCACAACTTTTGCACTGTTCTGCAGGATAAACCTCTTGTCAATATATGTGCTTGTGCTTTAGCTGCCCAATAATAATGTTGGAATAGATGGAGCCCAAGTCCACCCAGTTCTTTCGACTTGCAAAGATGTTTCTTATTGATACGATGTATTTTATATCCCCAAATGAAAGGCATAAATAATTGAGTCCTGCGTTTTAAAAAACACTTTAGGTAGGAAAATGAGTATATTCTGAAATACATACAAAAATATGGGTAAGGTCACCATTTTTACAGCATTAATTCAACCAGTAATTGACATGGAGAGCATTTGCCAAAAACAACTTTAAACTGATCAATCAGAGCCTTATAGTTCAGTGTATAAATCAGATTGTTTAGAGACTGTAGTTCCAAGACACTTAATGTTGGTAGTCACTTTTACCGGTAGATTCCTGAGAAAGTTGGAGTATAAATCTTCACTTAGAGGCATAAATTCACATTTTTGTTATATATATATATTATATACATATATATATATGTATATAATATATATTATATATATATATTGTTTATAGTATATCCTGATACCTTTCCAAAATTTTTAATGAGGTCCAATAATGGTCGGATGGATTTTTCAGGCTGCGACAGAAACAAAATTACATCATCAGCATACAATGCTATGTAATGATCTATTTTGCCTAGATGTATAGGGACAAGTTTTGGGTTATGTCTGATGCTTACTGCAGGGGGCTAAATACACAGAACAAATAACAGAGGGCTCAGAGGGCAACCCCGATGTATACCACGGTACAGATTGAAAGGGTGAGATCTGTCTGAGTTAGTAAGTACTGATGCAGTCGGGTGCGCATAAAGTATTTCTACCCATGAACTAAAATTTTCACCCAGGCCATATTCTCTGATGGTTAATAGCATATACTTCCAATCCACCTGGTCAAATGCCTTGTGTGCATCAAGCGTAAGCACTGCAGATTCTGACTAAGATTCTTTTTTTGTTGTTGTAAACAATGTTTAGTAATTTATGGACATTACAAAAGGAGAATCTACTGGGAATAATCCTCACCTGGTCTGGGTGTATTAATGTTGATATATGTTTATATGTTTATTTGCACTTTGATATCACTGCCAAGAAAAGCGATGGGCCAATAGGATGATGAATTAGTCTGATCTTTATCTTTTATCAAAATTAGAGAAATGTTTGCAGTATATAATGAAGCTGGTAATATTTAAAATACTTATTCAATGAACATTCTCAGCAACAGAGGGGCCACATCATCAATGAATGTTTTGTCAAAATCAATGCCAAGGCCATCAGGACCAGGCATCTTTCTGCTTGGAAATTCCTTAATGGCAGTGATGACCTATTGCAATGTAATTTCAGTGTTAAGTTCCTTTTGCGCATTGCGAATATCTATTCTAAGAAGCCGGAAGGAGATCAAGAATTGAAGAACATCTCTCTCTTCACACTCTTCTGCCGCAGAACTTTGAGGTTTATATAAATTTTCGTCATAATCCCTGAAGCACTCATTTAGTTCAACAGCATCTGTTAGTTCATACGATTTTTAATTTTATGAATAGCTCTGCTAGCTTGTGCACCTTGTAACTGCCGTGAGAGCAGAGGGACAGGTTTATCCCCCAATTCAAACTGTTTGTGTCTCGTTTTCAACAGCAAAGTATTAATTTGCTGAGAGAGAATACTGTTATATTCATGGTTTAAGTTAATCTCCTTCAATAAAGATGAGGATGGAGCCTCTTGATACTGTTTTTCAAGCAGAGCAAGCTTCAGATCTATATCTGATAACCTTTGTTTCCTGTTTTTTTGTGCAGCCTCATAGGATAAGACAAAACCTCTTATTACGACCTTGAAAGTTTCCCACAAAGTTGAGTCTGAGACATATTCAGTATCATTAAAAACTAAATAGTCCTTAATCGAGAGTGAGCAGTTCTCAAAGAATATTTTATCATTGAGAAGACTTTAATTAAATCGCCAATTATAGTGGGGTTTTCTCCATCCAAAATCCATACTTATAGTAACAAGGCTGTGGTCTGAGATTAAGATATTATGATATTTAGATGATCTGGTAATTGCCATTAGCTTAGAGTCAATTAAAAAGTAGTCAGTCCATGTGTATGTGCTATGGACTTATGAGAAGAAAGAGTATTCTTTCTCCTTGGGACTCTGAATCTTCCAGACATCAACTAGACTGAGTATCTTTATTAGATTATTTAACACGATTGTGCAGTCTGGAGGATTAACCAGACGTGATGAAGACCTGTCCAAAAACGTATCCCAAAGACCATTGAAATCACCACCTGCACTCAAGTTAGTTATTGCTAGGTCAGGTATTAGTCGGAAAACACTACGAAAGAACCCAGGATTATCGAAATTCAGTGCATGTAGATTAAGGAGGATAACATGAATAGTCAAAATACTGCCAGTCACAATTATGAAATGACCATTTGCATCTGTTTTAGTTGAAATATGTTGAAAAGGAATATTCTTTTAAGTTAAAATTGCCACATCACACACTTTGGTTGAAAAAGTTGACTGAAAGATTTGTCCTATCCAACTACACCTAAGTTTGCATAAGTTTGTTAAGAGCAAATAATGTATTTGTAACATTTTAGCCGATCATAGCGACAAGAACACAGAGTGATAAACAGCTAACATTATGGCAACATACCTGCGAATAGACTGTAAATATTATAATTATTGCAGAAACGTGAGGGTGGCACGGTGGTGCAGTGGTTAGCACTGTCGCCTCATAGCAAGAGGGTTCCAGGTTCGAATCTCGGTCTGGGCCCTTCTATGTGGAGTTTGCATGTTCTCCCTGTGCCTGCGTAGGTTTTCTCCGGGTACTCCGGCTTCCTCCCACAATACCAAAAACATGCACATTAGGTTAATTGGCTACTCTAAATTGCCCCTAGGTGTGAGTGTGAGGGTGTATGGTTGTTTGTCTTTGTGTGTTGGCCCTGCGATTGACTGGCGACCAGTCCCGGGTGAACCCCGCCTCTCGCCCGTAGTCAGCTGGGATAGGCTCCAGCTCCCCCGCGACCCTGACGGATAAGCGGTATAGAAAATGGATGGATGCATCGGTCCTCCAAAAGGGCGTAAATTGCCCAGGTCTGATCTAAAATTGTAAATGTGAATCATCTGCAGGGAATCTAAATTTAAGTATATAAAATCTCAAATAGCACATAAATGGGTGGTTGGCAGCATCATTAAATTAGGATAGCCCACATGTCAGCCTGAGATTGCACTGATTACACCTGCTTGATCACAGCATTCTGTAATATGCCACCTTAATATCAGGACTACTGTTAGCACTAGATCGTGAAATCAAACACACCTCAGTCATATGACCGAAGCCCTCATAAATCTTTCAATTCCCTTACAGGGACTTTCAGTTGTGTTTCCAACCTGACAGCAGAATGGCTTTGGTTCCTCCCTCTGTCATGTGCAGCTTACTGGAGACTTCTATCTTCAGGTTCCCATAGCCACAGATGCTCCTACATTTTCTCTTGAAAGGATCCCACACTTTCAGCCTGTCAGAGCGAACATGGACATACTTATTAAGAATGAGAATCCACATCCAAACATTTAAAACTGACTAGAGAGTTTTCCACTGAGTAACTGTAACTCCCAGCCAACCACAGTGTGCAAGGTGTAAGGTCAGACTACAGGCTAAAAATGTAGCCTGTCTGTCTCTCATCAGCTCTCTGTGTCATGGATCTATAGCGAGCTGCAGGTCAGTGTGTCTGTTTGACGTGCACTTCTTCCGAATTCACACAAAATCCAGCAAGGTGGCTCCTTCCTGCAGGGTTGTGCAGAGGTGTGTGTTTATTCATGCTTTAGATCACTGCTGTGAAACAATCAGAAAAGAACTTTTTGGTTCTCTGATTCACTGCTTCGCTGTCACTACCTCCCTCTCTTTATTCACTGTCTAGCTCACTCAACCATCTCTGCTCTCTCAAGCCAGGGAGAAAGGACCTACTTGTTCTGAGAAAGTAGAAAATAATTTGTGTATACAGTCCAAAATTGACCCTTCCACCAAGTTCCATGAAAATCGAGCCAGTTGTTTTTCCATAATCCTGCTGACAACAGACAAACAAACTTGACCTCTGTGATGGGGGCAATTAATGTTTTTTCAGTAAATTCACTAACCATCTCCCAAAGAAAAATAAACAGCCAAGGTCCTCCTTTTATTTTAGCCTTTTCGGGAGCCTTCATCTGAATCTCACAGTCCACAGAGTGGAGTTTGCTTACTTGACCTGAAGATAGGTCAGTTTGTCATCATACAGCTTGTGAGATGCAGTCAAAAGTTCCAGAGTAACTAAGTAAGTAAGTAGTAAGTGGACCTTGAGTTAACATTGCTTCTACTTTTTTGAAATACTGTTTCCATGTTCAAGAATGAACTTTAATGCTAAAAACATTTTGCTGTTCAGATATTTTAGCTTTGTAAGGAACACAGCAGCATCACACTGTGCTCCCCCTGAAGCAGCTGTGAACGCATATCAGCTTGTTGTGAGGAATTCATTATCTGAGTAAATGTTGCTGTTGAGCACAGTGTCACTCTGAAGAACTGAAGTAGGATACAAAGTGGAGCTGGAGGTTCCCCTGATATACTAAAGTGCTTTGAAGAAGAACTCCAGACAGAGCATCTTAGGTACAGTGCAGAGTTATTGTGGTGCGGCAGGGGGCTGAATGTTATACTTCACATTATGCTTCCAAAATAACAGAGGTGAAAATACAGCCACTCTTTCAATTTGAATGAAGAGCTGCTAGATCACTGGTTGTAAAGATACTTAAAACTTTTGGAATTGGGCACAAGCTCCATCTCTGTGGCTACAACAACAAACACCCTTAAAATAAATATGAATTACGGTAGATCAGATGATATTGGAGCCTGATGTGCATGAGATTAGATGTATGACTGCGTTTAGCTGAAGGAAGCTGGAGACCATCAAGCCATGATGGTGGCAAGGCATCATTGCCGGGAAGATTGACACAGTTAGGGACTAGACAAAACATATGACTGGGTATAACAATGATAGAACACAGTGGTGAAGTGAGAGATAACATGGCTGTGTCACTTCAGAAAGCTGCATACCTGTTGCTTCCTGTGACGCCAAACACAACTTTCTCTGCACTATCTGAGATAGCTACACAGCAAACCCCAGACTCATTCTTCAATCTTCTCCTCACCTAAAATTTTTTTTAGAAAATATAACATGAGATCAATATCAAATCTCAAATTATCCACAAGGCAAGGCTTATTTTTGGTCATCGGGGAGCTGTCAAGTACAAAGAGTTCACTGAGAGTGGAACATTACGAGCACAGTTCAAGTTCAAACAAAATGGGACCAACAACCCACCTTCCCTTTGTGCAAGTCCCACAGGGTGATGCACGGGGTCCTCTCGTCTTGGTTGTAGTTGGTCAGCACCAGGTAGGTGCCAGCGTAGGTAAGAGCTGCGGTGTGGAGGCTTAGCTGTGATGTTTTATCCTCCAAGGTGTAGAGGTGCTCATATGAAACCATGCTGAAAACATTGAGGTGGTGAGCAAAATAGGAGCACACCACCATCTACAAAATAAAAGGAGCGGAATGGAGACGTAAATAACACAGTAACTATTGACTATGTAAAAAAAAAATTAACATAATAAAGCCATCCATCCATCCATCCATCAATTTTCTATATCGCTTTATCAATGCAGGATTGCAGAGGGGCTGGAGCCCATCACCGATGACTACGGGCGAGGGGCGGGGTTCACCCTGGACTGGTCGCCAGTCAATCACAGGACTTACACAGAAAGACAGACAACCACACACGCACACACACACTCGCACTAAGGGGCAATGTGGAGCAGCCAGTTAACCTAATGTGCATGTTTTTGGGATTGTGGGAGAAAACCCATGCAGGTACAGGGAGAACATGCAAACTCCACACAGAAGGGCCCAGACTGGGACTCGATCCCGGAACCCTCTTGCTGTGAGGTGACAGTGCAAACCAGTTCCATAACAAAGCCAATAATCTCAGAACATTCATGTACTCTGACTGTGCATTGCTCTTTGCTGTGTACCTGTTCATCTCCACTGAGGAGGTACCCTTCGATACAGTTGTACTTCTCTCTGTCCAGCCTCCTGCTCCCCTCTTCCTCCCTCTGTGCCTCTCTCTTCAGCCTCCTCTTCTTTGCACACTGGCTCTCTGTCCGAATGTCCCATGGCATCACTATGGCAGGGGAGAGAAATAACGGGCTCTGATACGATCTATGGAGACCTGTGCTATCAGCTAACAGATGTTACTGAAGGCTGATTCGCCAAGAAGTTTTGATGACAGCAAAGCATCATTTATTTAGCTTTTTGATTACAAAAATGGTTGATAATTCTCATAGCTTCACAGCTTCAAAATCACCAAGAGAAATATCTATGATGAATGTCTGTGTGTGCTTGCTGCTGTTATGTTTTTTAAGCAACTGTAAGGCTTTGCAAATGTTTATCTGCATTTTTCTGGGGTGGGAAACAAACATGTGTTAAGCGTTCTATTATCCAGTGACACAAATGAGAGCAAGGTGTTTTAGTCACTAATGTTAAACAATGGTTCTGACCATTTATTCTGACATCAAACATACTGTAGTACTGTATAATGTATATTGTACTGTATATGCATATTATATTATCATCTTAATGTTGTTAAAGAGTTTGATTTTTCCATCATCACGGAGAAGATGAAGACAAGAATGTCTGTTTCCGGTGGGAGGATCAGGCAGCTCACATGTTGTCTCTCTGCGTGGTGTCACGTCAGCCTGCAGGTGTCGGGTAGTGCTGCTGCACACAGGTGACTCTGTGTGGGATGGTTTGATCTTGTGTTTAACAGAGCCAGAGTCCAGATCCCAAAGGATCAGATGATGTCTGTAACGACAGAGACTTAACTGGGCTTCTGCTGAAATGGGTGTTTGAAGGTATACACCTTTGATATGTTAATTTTTTACATTTTCTTTCAACTCTTCAGTGTGACTGAGACTTTCCATGCTGGCTGTATTTCACAGATTGACACTCACCTGGTCTCTGATAGGCCCAGAAGAGTCCGGCCATCCTCCAGGAGACGGTACTCATGCTGAGGACAGGGAATAACTGTGATCCTCGTCTGTCTCACATAGCTCCGCTTAATCAAATCATACACCAGAAGAGTCTGGGAGGTCAGACATGACTTGTCAGTGCTAGTATGGTACAGGAGGTGTGGTTAGCTCACTAACTCACATCCCACTGAACACACATGCTCAAAATGAACAGATGAATATAAAAAATTAAAACAAAGAGAGACTGACCTGGAATCCATATGAGGTGGTGTTATATGTGCCTCTGTCTGTAAGAATGTAAAGTTTGAAGTCATGGGCGAGCACCACATCAGTGCTGCTGTAGAGGCCATGCACCACTCTGACTGGTCGGCAGACAAAACGCCGTCTGGTCAAGTTCCACACATACACTGTCCCAGCTTTGAAGGAGCGACACACAGCATACCTGCCAGCAGAGGGAGCCAGACTCCAGTGAAGAAGTCCTATCTGGTCATCTTAAAGATAAACTAGAATTTTCCCCGTGTGGTTGCATGCCTTTGTGCAGCAGTCAAGTTGTAGTTTACATCCATGTCTGTTCAGACTTGTATGATATTATGTAGTGAAGACTTTGAATAAGTTTAATAAAAAGTAATAAATGTGTTTATGTCAAAATGGAAGTCACTACATTGAAATGCATGATTTCAGTGAATAATTTCCAGTGAGAAATCACACTGCGTACACTTAAAGACTATTTTTGCTGTACAGAGTACAGTACAGAGGACTGATCGCGAGCTTCATCACATGGTACAACAACATTCACCGGAAGCTCATGGTGGACTACTGCTGTGTGTCCTTTAGTGGGTAAGTTCATTGAGAGAAACAAAACAAGTTAAATTCTTTGCATGTGTTCACATGTTCAGCCAATAAAGTTAATTCTGAGAGATCACCAGGAGGCTACATATTCTACAGTGTGGATGCGTCACACACACGTTCAAACTAGCAGCACAGAAAATCAGCACAGTTTCAAGGTGGACACCCAACATTAGAGCCTCCAGTTCAGTATCTGAGCAAATATGAAACATAGCACCATAGAGCACCAATCAGTTAATCTGTCCAAGTGGACTTCCATCCATCCGTCCATTTTCTATACCACTTCTACCACCACAAAGAATATGTGGGTAATTCCTGCTATGCTTGAGCCACTGTACCGAAATTTCGTTTGTGATGAAAATCCAAATGACAAATAAAGAAAGTCTCTAAGTCTCTCACTTATCCGTCAGGACCGCGGGGGGGCTGGAACGTATCCCAGCTGACTACGGGTGAGAGGCGGGGTTCACCCTGGACTGGTCGCCAGTCAATCGCAGGGCCAACACACAAAGACAGACAACCACACACTCTCACACTCACACCTAGGGACAATATAGAGTACGCAATTAACATAATGTGCATGTTTTTGGTATTGTGGGAGGAAGCCGGAGTACCCGGAGAAAACCCACGCAGGCACAGGGAGAACATGCAAACTCCACATAGAAGGGCCCAGACCGGGATTCGGAACCCTGGAACCCTCTTGCTATGAAGCGGTAGTGCTAACCACTGCACCACCGTGCCGCCCCCAAGTGGACTTTTGTGCCAAATATGAAGAAATTCCCTCAAGGCAAGACATGTTCACAAAAATGGGATGGACACACAGACAACCCAAAAAGACGCACTAACACTGAGGTATAGAAATGAATCATATTGTTTTACAACCACCATAAAATAAGTGAGTATATTTTGTCATGTCCAAAATATCAGCAGGACCAAGTGTATGTTGCTCAAAAATACATCACATATAGATGGAAGCCATCATCATCATAATGGACCAGAAGCATCATGAGATGAAAGCACAAAGCAATGCAAGGCAATGCGACATCTCAGCACCTACCGCAGGGTTTTCCCCATAGGGATGACCTCCTCTGTGCCGTCACTCCTCTGCTTATGGATGTTATAGGTAAGAGTCTGGTCATTGATCCTGGTGGTCAGATCCCACAGGCGAAGGTACTTCTCTCCATTGCAAATCCCCAGGCAGAAGCGCAGGTCAAAACACAGGCCTGAGGTGAAAGGAAGATGTCATAGCTGTTGAGGTAAAAACATACCAGCAGCATGGTACAACCCCCTCTGGCACATGAACTACATTTTGGACAGCCCTGGACTTGATCAACCAGCCATATTGTCCTAAACTCACACTCATTTGATTTGTCCTAAAGGAGACCTTTTCTGACAAAATGAGTTACCTAATGATATGCTAACGCTAAGCCATAGACGAGTTACAAATATAAGCAGTAAATTAGTTAGCCAGGCATGCAAAGGTTAACAGCTTACATTCAGAACTCGGCAGTATTTCAATTAAATGTATATAAAATACATATTTAATTACTTTTGAGTATTTAGTAATTTGTGTTTTCCCGGGGAGAAAAGACGAGATGAAATGTGTAACAAAATATTTTATTTGTATATTTAAATGGACATTCACCCATTCACGCAAACATTCATACACTGGTCACACTGGTGGCACTGCTTATCAGGAGTGATGATGAGCAGACCCCTGCAGGGGCCAGGCATCAAACTACCAACCCACTCATTGATGGACAACTGTCTCCTGAGCCACAGCTGCCCACTTTAATATAAATATTTATTATTACAATTAAAAATGTATTTAAAATACATATAAATTCAATGGGCGGCACGGTGGTGCAGTGGTTAGCACTGTCGCCTCATAGCAAGAGGGTTCCAGGTTTGAATCCCGGTCTGGGCCCTTCTATGTGGAGTTTGCATGTTCTCCCTGTGCCTGCGTGGGTTTTCTCCGGGTACTCCGGCTTCCTCCCACAATACCAAAAACATGCACATTAGGTTAATTGGCTACTCTAAATTGTCCCTAGGTGTGAGTGTGAGGGTGTGTGGTTGTCTGTCTTTGTGTGTTGGCCCTGTGATTGACTGGCGACCAGTCCAGGGTGAACCCCGCCTCTCGCCCGTAGTCAGCTGGGATAGGCTCCAGCTTCCCCGCGACCCTGACGGATAAGTGGTATAGAAAATGGATGGATGGATATAAATTCAATCAAAAGTGTTAACAAATCAATTTAATTTTTGAATTGTTGTGGACGATTGGACAATTGTAGCTGTGTTTTTCTCTCTCTCTCTCTCTCTCTCTCACACACAAACACACACACACACACACATTTACATACACAGCTACAATACATGTGATCCTATTTGTGCACCTTCTGAGGTACAAAGCTGCTTTCCTCAGTGGTTGGATGACTCACAGAAACCACCTAGCATGCTCTGATTTCACAGGTTGAACTGTATTTTAACTAAGAGGCATTTTTTCACAGTAGTATTTTGTGATTTATGTTAACACATATAAGGAAGGTATGGAAGTATTTGTTATTTGAAAGGGGATACTTTTTGATGTATTTGAATTCGACAACAATTCTTTTACACTTTTGTGTGTGTTTCTGCAAAGATAATAAAAAAGACATAACTTTCACTCTTTGAATAATGACTAGGCTATAGGCCTTATTGGTGCCCATTTTTGACAAATCCAAACCTCGCCTAGTCACTGTTGCCAAGCGATGACTGGACGGTTGCTGTTTCGCTATCCTTGAAAACACAAACTGTCAGAGCATGGTCATGCCACACTTTGAGCACCGCTGTAAACACAAACCTTTAGTCAGTATGGCAGGGATATGAGCGATGTGTTTGTGGTCCTCAGTTTCCAGGTTCCAGGTGACCAGGTCAGTGATGCCGGTACGAAGGGAGGCGCAAAAGGCCACAACGTGAGTTCCCGCCTGGTTAACAGTGACTTGGGAAATGCAGTCCTGGCTGCAGCCCAGTATAGACCGCAGGTAGAGGAAGGAGACAGCGCTGAAGAGTTCAATGTGAATGATTTCACTGCCCGTCTTGTATGGGTATCTGACACAGACAAAGTACAAAGTGACTGGTGAGAGGTGAATGGGTCACCACAGTGAGGTGTGATTGTTATGATGTATTGAAGTCCAGGGACATCTCAAGAGAGGTACCAAAGCCCAGCGGGATTTAGGCTTTGATTTAATAGCCTTTATTATTCCTAATCATCCCTATTGCAAAATGTATCACTGTCAGGGGTAGCATCTTAGCATTATGCCGCGGTGTGTTTGTGGTGTTGGTGTACCTGCAGAAGAGCAGGAGATAGTCTTGAGTCATCTCCACAGCTTGTATCGAGGCAGCACCGTGCTGAGCAGACAGGACAGACAGCACAGTGCCCCTTCTGGCACTGAATACTGCTGCCTCCCCACCACACCTCCAACACAGAGAAGAACAACTATCAAATGTCCCCTTTTCCAAATCACATAAGCATTGAACAGACTAGCACTTGATGGTACGCTGTTATGGCAGGCGGCATGATTTACACTTTGCCTGCCATAATAGTGCTATTATTTAGTTAATTTAATTCATCACATCGTTTTATGTTCAGTATACAGCTTATTAGTGGCCTGTTTACAGCCTCATACTTCTCTTTTTCGTCCAAGCATTCGATTTATTGATTTATGTAAAGATGTTCAAAGCGTTTCTATGAAACATGCTTTACCATGCATATAACCCTTTCACACTGACACACTGAGATGAATGAACTGTAATTGAGCTGATGCTCTGAAGCCTTCAATATCTTTACGATCCCTGACATCTTGTATTACCAGCAACAGTGACCTAGTTTGTTGTTTATTTGATACCTCCTTCTGTCAAGCTATGGCTTCTGTGCTAATTACTCTGAAAGCACCGATACAACTGCATTCTATGCAGTTTTAATTAGACAGTAACCAAATGAGGGCATTGTTTTTCCTTCTTGCATTTATCTCCTAGCCATCAGCATCAGGACCATTCATTTACGTGACAGAAGGCATGAAGGCATCACCGTTGTGCCACATTACACTGGCGAGGCCATCTTAATAATTCACAGCTGTTTTGAAACCCAGTGGTGAAATTTGTCTGGATACAATGGAGGCCTGATTTCACAGCTTGTTAACAAAGGGATATGTTATATTATTTAAGAACAAGGTCACTTGCAGTGACTCATGCATTGTGAATGTGATGCTGCCGAGGTCACCATCGTTTGGCATTCATAGTGACTTACCGCGATCTGAACTTTTATTTTACAGTTTTTCAGTTACAGTCTGAGTGACTCACTAACATTTCTTGAGACAGTGTCCTCTTACTGACACTATGATACAGGGGAGCGAATTTCTGAGTTGATAGAAAAGCTGATACAACTGGATTACCTACAACAATTCATGTGTCCATGTGGTGATGATTTTTTTCTGCCCTGTATTTTGCCTCTCAGGCCAGGCCAGTCCTGCCTCTCAGTCTGACTGGATGTTTCACGGAGCTTCAGTGCTTAAAGAAGTGCTGTAACTGACTCCAAAATTGATCTATGCTTGAATTAACTGATTTTGGGTGACGTTTTCAGAAGGCAAAATTAATTATAAGTAGCTATTTGCTAACAGCTAATTAAGGACTAAATGTACAGGCAAATTTCTACATGCTGAATATCATCATAAGGCACGTTCAGTATATTCAATATATCCCAAAAGACTCAGGTCTAAACTGATTGTGTCTGACCTGTAGGCAAAGAGGACGTAGTCTCTGACAGAGTTGCTGGACAGCAGAACGGAGTGGTCTTTGTGGATTGCCCCACGCTCGATGGAAATGTTAACACAGTGCAGCAGAGAGCAGGAGGAGGCCAGGTCAAAAACCTGAGAAAAACACATTAAGCTCAGACTCAGACAGAACAAGATCAAACACTGACTTATAATCTCCTTACAAGATCATTCAAACTGAGGTTTTAACCAAAACCTGCCTAATAACATATCCAGCTGACAGAGAGCTACATTATCATTCATTTGGAGTGATTTTTTTCACCCCGTTTTCACATTCACTTATATCTGAGAGAAATACGTGGCTCTTTAGCTGCTAAACACTCCACTGTGCTCACCAGCTGATCTCTAAGAGCGTTTGTCTGCTGTTTGTTGCTGAGCAGTTCGTGTACAACTCCAGGTGTCAGTACCTTGACTAGATTGCTTCCATCATGGAAGACCACCAGCAGCTGTCCTTCACAAGTCGTGGTGACTACGGGAACATCCACTGAATCATTCTCTGCATACACAACTTGCCCAGAATCAACTTCTCTCACCTGAAACACAGCCACAGGTGAAATATCTGTAGCTTTTATAGAATTTTTCAACAGGCTTTCCAGGTGTTTTAAACTCCTGGTGTTTTCTCTGTATTACAAAATTTACTTAAAGAGTTTGGTCTAGGCCTGCTCTAATTGGAAGGTGTAGTTTAGTGAGATAACTTTCGTTGTGAATTGGCTCTATATAAATAAACTGAATTGAAACTGATTTTTATACAATACAAACTTAATTTTTTCTTTCCCCAGGATGCTACTGTACATGTTCAATTTGTTTTGCTGTTTGAATCCTAAAAGCTAGAAAGATGTTTTTACAGTGTGGTTGTCATCACTACAGTTTGTATTAACATTGCAGTTACAAGCTTGAAACTATACTTCGTCCAACCTGTAGACTTTGTTCCATGCGGACTATAAGCATCCTATCATCCAGACCCAGGGTGATAAAATCTCCAACAATTCCCCCCACTGCATCCAGACTCCTGATGATCCGTCTCTGCTCCAGATCCCAAAACCTTAGGCTTCCATCGGATTCACCTGTGACAACCAAGGTTCCTCTCTGTCCCCCTCCCAGGGCAGTGACGTCAGTCAGGTGACCTGTTTAGTTATCACATCATCATTCAAATTGGTTATTTCATTATACAGTTTAAGAAAGCTGCTACGTGTACTCTTACATGGCCAATACAAATATTACAACATAAGTGCTGGGTCTATTCATCGTGTCATGGTAAACAAACTTCATTTCATTTCATACAGCCCAATATCACAAATAAATTTTCCTCAAGGGAATTTTGAATCTGTACAGGTATAGGAGGGTATGATATCATTTACGGTAACCTTGATTTGGGGAGGGAAACACTCCTTTTAAAGGGGTTTTGGAGGGGAGAAATGGAAGAAACCTGAGGAGGAGCAACAGAGGGGGGGTCCCACTTCCAGGAAGGACAGATATGCAGTAATGTTATGCCTACTGAAAAGAATAATATAACAAAGCTACAGTATGAACAATCAGGATAACAGCTACCTGCCAGCATGATGTGTTGGAGGCCTCTTGGGGGCAGCAAAAAGGTGGAGGAGGGCAGCAACACAGGCAGGGAGGACTGCTTACACTGAGCCAGGAGAGCATGGAGGTAGCTGAACTTCAACGGGTCACCTGGGTCAGACACACGGCTTAGAGATCAGCAAATATTCACATTATGCAGCACAATAAACTCACTAAAGGGCTGATTCGAAAACCTTTGGAGAAAAAAGTTGCCACCCAGTGGTTGATTATCTTTAGGCCTAACTGGATTATTTCATGTTCCTCAAAATACCAAAAATACATGATTTCATCATCTCCCTGGTGAGACTAGTAGATTCATTAACAGGGAGGATGAAGTGCTGAGTTTTATACTGGTGATCTTAAACTGTGACTAACTAGTGCTAGCATGTCACTGTGCTAGTGGTTAGCTTGCCTGTGGCACTCTGTTCAGAGAGCAGCATGCTGTGCTCTGCCTTGGTTGCAAAATGGAAACAAATGCACTTATTTCAACTGTGTATTTACATTTTGTTAAAAAAAACCAAAAAACTAAATGCTTCAATTTTAATCCTTCATCTAAAGAGTTGGTGTGAGACTGAGCTGAAATGGGAGCCTGTACAGAGCCGTGCACACAGCTGCATAGATTGAAATGTGAGATGTGAGCGTCTGGTAAAGCTTGGAAGCAAAACCAGTGACAAGGTAACCTAATGTTGCCACGGAGACCAGGTTATGCCAAAGCCACTAATGACATAATAACTAATAACATGTAATATATTTTTCATTGTCATCCACTTTGAAAGTAACTTTCCCAACACTGATACTGAAGGCAAAACACATTTAAATGCAGCTTCTGTTAAAGTATACCTTTAGCAACAGGACGGTCCTCAATAACCATTTGTCCCAATCGACCCATAAGTTGGGAAGCCAGCTGACAGGGGTCCTCCAGCAGCACTGCTCTGGACATCTGCAGAGCATCTGACAGCACTGTCACATCCACAGGTAAACTAAGAGAGGGATGCAGTCGAGAGACAGAATGCAGTATAATGCAGTAAATATCACCAGCTGGGTTTTAGTTCATGCCAAAAGCACACAACTTCTGTTCAGTCTGCATTTATTTAGAATGAAGAAAAAAACAAAAGAAGAGATCCAAAGATTTCTGATTTCATGTGTCAGTTTGGTAAGCTAACAGTGAGGTCTTCTCACCAATAACAGAAAAGTGAAAAGGCAGCTTTCAGGGTTTGAACTCTCTGAAGCTATCACCTTCATTCTTCAGACAATTACATCAGTTACTATATAACTGAGAGCAACATGAATTTCTGTGAGGAAGACTGTCGGTAAATGTACGCCCTTATCCCAATTTGTGTGATTCAATGCTTGAAGGCAATAAAGACATCCAGAAGATGGATAATTAATGGAGAAAGCAGCTGGATGCAGTCCATGTATGGACTTTAAATTCTGCCTTTTCTAGCAGTATCAAGCATGACGTCTATGCTTTTAGACAATCTGAATAAAGGAGTATAGTTCACTTAGGTTTCATATATAGTTTGGGTCTGATGAGACATACTTGTCTGGCAGCACAGCTTTATTCAGGTCCTCTTCGATGTCCAAGACAGACAGACCCCAGGCCTTATGAAGCAAGAACTCATAGTTGAACATGCACTCAGACAGGAAGGGCAGGATTTGGCCTGAGTGGATCAGGTGATGAGGCAACCCACGAAGCTTCCTCAGATTGAATCGGTAACTTTTAGTCACACCTTCACCTTCCTCTTCCTCATCCAGTGTCCATGCCAGAGGCTGAAATATGTGTGCATGTTGCGACTTGTCTCTGTAGTAGTCAGCATAGTCAGCATGCACGGCCATGCGAGAGTCATCTGTTTTTAAATAGCGCTCTATGCATACATCCCTCATCTTTGAATGCGTCCAGCGATATACCCACGTCCCATCCGTCCTGACCTCAGTTAGGTGACATCCAAGGTCACGTTTCAGTCGAGCCCACAAGACATAAGGCACCCTGAGGTGGCTGGAAGAGGAGTGACAAGAGGCCACTTCGCGGAGCACCTTCCCATCTCGGGCCAGTAGGTCCAATAACTCCTGATGATGGGCACAAACACGGATTGGATCAATTCAATTTATTTATATAGCGCCAAATCACAAGAAAACTTATCTCATGACACTTTCCAAATAGAGCAGGTCTAGACCAAACTCTTTAATTTGGTTTTTTGTAGAGAGAGACCCAACACTCCCCCATGAGCAAGCATTTGTTGACAGACAGACATCAGACAGATGGTGACAGAGGTCGGAATTTCAGATCGATCCCATCCACACACCAGCTTTTCCGCTGGAAGTCACTTTTACAGTGTTGAGACTATCATGGAAAAATGACCAAATACAGGATAAGTGAAAATGCTGGATACTGTTACTTGAAGAATAATTATTATTATAATTATTATGGGTTTTGGGAACAAAGTCTTACGGAGCGTGAGATGAGAAGGTATCAAGCTCCTCTCTGTAGCACTGAAGCTAGAGCGTTGTTAGTGCACTGTCAAAACTGAAAAGTGGGACAAGCTACAAGCCTTGTGTCACATATTGCCTTCAGTTTAATCCAACTCTGAATGTAATGTTTGAATGTAGTTTTTTCAGTGGTTACATATTCATTACAGATGAGGAGTGCAATGGAAGACCTAAAAAGTCATAAAACACCTGTTCAGGTATCGTGAAAATGGTGATGAATGTTGGGGCAGCGTCTAAAGATTAGACAATGTTATTGTTAGACTTTAAACAATATTCAACCCATGTTCAAGCTAGGATGGCTAATATGTAATCACAGGTACAGATTTCAACTACATCACTTTGTCAGCCTGAAAACTATAAAAATTCACTTACTCACTTTAAGAATCTGTAAGGTTACGTATAAGCAAGGTTGAAATATTTGCAAGTTGATTTTCATTGTGCACTGAAAGGATGCTGAAGCAGTAGCTGCTTGTAAGGAAGGTAATCAACCTACATATGCAGAGCTGTAGAAAGTGATTAGTGATAATGTGTATGTAGCTTTCCCTACCTGTTCAGTGACACCCCCACATGAGAGGGATATGACACATGCAGCCCGCCTAACCAGTTGCCTCCCCAGCTCTCTCTCCAGACGAGACAGCATGCCAAGATAGAGGCCCTTCAGGCTAGCTGGAAGGCTGAGGCTTGCCTGAGGGGAGTAGGAGCACCAGAGAAGACTCTCAGAGTAAGCTGCTGCCAGGAACAGGGGACTGGGACAGGAGAGACAGGCCTGGAGTAGCAGCTGCCACTGGTGCTCCTGCAGACATCGTTGGTCAGTACACAGGTGGGTCTCTAGTGTAGCTGTGATGTCATCAGGACTGAGGGGAGGGAGGGAAAGGACTGTGGGACGGGCAGACTGTTGGGGAAAGGTGAGAGGGAGAGAACCCATTGCTAACAGGAGCACAGATTCAAGCATACAACTGAGCAGCCTGTACTGACAAACCAGTCCAAGAGACGAAGAGATGAAACATCAGTCAGAGACCCAGAAGAAAAGATGGAAGTCAGACAGAAAGGAGGTGTCAGGTTGCTGGCCTTTTAATGTGGGTGGTATCATGTCTGGGAGGTGATTGCAAAGGATTTTATTGGTGGTTGCTAGACAGCTTAATGCCTGAAGATAAAGAGAGTCAGCAGGCTTAATAAATTACATTATGTGTGTATGTTTTTACTTTTTAAAATATTAATTCAAATCAAGATATATGGAAGAAGCATGTTGCACCTGCACCTGTGCACCTGCACCTATATGACGTAAAGCACTTGGAATAAAATCATTTGTTCCAACAACAGTTTCTGCCTGTTAACCATAATATTGAGCTGGAGGGACAAGTGACATGTACATTCCTGATCCTCTTTATACTTTCGTATTAAGTAGTTCAGAAGCCGATGTTTCTGTAAATGATTATTTGCATATGGGCTGTTTTAACCAGTTTATCCTCCAACTTTTGGAATGGTAGGGGCTGAAGCATTTTTACAGTTCCTGTAACAACGTTGAGTAAATGTAACAGTCTTCCATTGCTGGAGATGATTATTTCTGCTAGTATTAGCGGCAGTGGCTTCTGACAGCAATCACACTAAAGACACTTTCTCAATTTACTGCTTTCTTAATATTTGCTCCAGTGAACTTGTAACTGCTATCATTGTGAAGTAGAAACACATGGGAACAGCAACAGCCCAGCTGCACAGTGGCAGGCCACACGACCTCACAGAACAAGATCAGCAAATGTTAGAGTGCATAAAATGGTTTGTCCTTTGAGGAGCTTTAAAGGTGTTGGTATCTATATTTCTGAACTTTAAGCAGCACAAACACATGCTTCCAGTCTTAATGCTAAGCTCAGCTAGAAGTTCCATATCCTGATTCGAGCGGGGCTGCTCTTTGACCTTTGACATACTATTCCATCTCTCTGTTCAACTTGCCATCAGTGCTGGCACTGAGTCATGAAGCTGTTCCTATTTGTGTTCTAGGTTTTGTGTCCTCCACTCTACTGCTAACCACCATCTTCAACTCAGCTTTACTGACCTGCAAAGTGTGTGTGCACGGGGAGTCAGTGGTTGCAGACAGGATGAGGCTGACGTTTGGAGGTAGAGGGGTTGAGATCCAGGAGAGGTCTGCACCATGTTCCTCAGACAGCTCATCTAACCCATCCAGCAGGACAACCAGGGGCCTTTCTGATCCCACCAGGCCCAACAGAGCGTGGAATTCATTGATCAGCTGAGGGAGACCCTGGAGGAGACAAAGACCTAGGCTCACCAGGTATACTGGGCAGTCTGACTGAATAAAATTAGTCAGAGCATAAACATTCTTAATTCAAGGAATAACTCGACACAGATCAGAGGCAGACACACGTCAAAAGTTTGTGGTTCTGGATGGTATCACTTTAATCAAAAGTACAACCTTTCAAAAATATTCAGCCTTTCAAAGTCCTAGCCAGTCAGGTGAAATATGTTGAGACAGTTTACTAGAGATGGTCCAGTACCTCCGATAGCTGTGTGTGGGGACAGTAGGCTCCAGCCAGCTGGACACAGAGACACTTCAGGACCAGACGAATATTCCTGCTCTCTCCAGTGAGGCCAATGAAATGCACCAGTACTTTCACAGCTCTGAACCAATGAGAGGTCTTATCAATAATACCCAGATGGTTAATTTATCTCACTTTACTTGAAATAATTTACTTTTATTTAATATACTTGAAAACATTTTATCTATATTTGTACATTTTAGAATTTGGGTTTCTATTAATATTTGTGTACAAGCTGGTAAGTGGGACACCACAGCTCAAAATACTTTAATGCAACCCTGAGATCCTCGGCTCGACTAACATCTCACCCTTCTAGCCAAGAGGGTGCTAGCTGTGCTATTGCAGCCATGGTGGCGCTCTTTCCCCAGCCTGGTGGCCCCAGCAGGAGGATGGGTCTGGTTCGTGACTGCTCCATGGTCTTCTTGACATCAGCAAAGAAAGTCTGCCTCATAGTACAGCCCTTCCACCTGAGGCATAAACAAAAACTGCAATTTATGCATGTGTTGAAATATAGTCAAGAACTACATTTCTCATGTTAAACAGTACGAGTTTTTCCCCATATACCACGATTATGAGTGAGAGATCTGTAAAGCTGTTGACAGAACACGTCAAACTGCAAACCAGGACAAATGTTATTCTTCTTGGATTATGAAATTTTAACCAATTTTAACAATTCCACAAATCCATTATGTTCTGTATTAGTGAAATGTTGCCTATGGGGCAAACTGAACAAGTGGGCAGGACTAGAGAGACAAATGCTGCCTAGCTGAAGCAGGCCACACAATCAAATCCAGAAACTTATATGTTTTGCAAACAGTTTTTAGTTAAATAAATTGGTGCCATTGCAATTGGTATCCAATTTTTATAACATGTCCAACATTCAGGAGAATGGAGAGTCTCTGGGTCTACCTCAAGGTCTCATCCCAGTTGGATGCGCTTGGAAAACTTCCATAGGGAGACACCCAGGAGGTCCTATTCTGATCAGATGCCCGAACCACCTCAGCTAGCCCCATTTTTATGCAAATGAGTAGCAAAATTTGCATTCCAGCTCAGTTCCCTCTTCACCACAACCTCAGTCCGATACAACGCCAGCATTACTGCTGATGCCACACCACAAGACCTTTCAATCTCATCCTCCATTTCACTGTCCCCAGCTTCTTCCCAGGGTCTTTGTGCTTTCTCGTCTTGTAGGTTGCCATGGATCAGGGTTGGACCTCCTGCTGCGGTCCTGCTTGACAATAGCTGCTGCTATTAACATTTAGTCATATTTCTAGACGGCCACTCAAATAGAACCGCAGTCTGCTTAGCGGTTTCTGCCTTCTAAAAAGCAGTTTTTCCTCACCACAGTCACAAAGTGTTTGCTCATAGGGGCAACATTCCCCTATCTCTGTATGTCTCTGTAGTAAAGACTAAATCAAAGAGTTTGGAAAGTGTCATGAGATGACTTTGCTGGTGAACTGAACTTGTGAACACAAACCTGTATTACTTAAACTGGGCACCAAACCGGACAATTTTTTAAAACATATGAGTTTTGAAAAATGTGTAAGCTCAACAATTCTACCTATCTTTGATTGGGACCTCTGTATGTTCTTCAAGCTACAGTGGAAAGATTTTGATATAAAAAATACAGCCATCTTTCGAGCCTTAATGAGGATGCATGGATGCAATAGAGAACGGGGAGCCACGGTAATTTAAGCACACCAGAGTGTAAATAGACAAGAGAGGAAATCACCCACTCACAAATGGAGTCCATAGTTAACATGACGCCGTATCTCCTCTTGTATCTGCACTCTGACAGCTTCTCTTCTCACAGTGTCAAAAGAGCCTTGAGTGTTGGTGACCTTCATTACTCTGGAAAAGTAAAAGTACATAAAGTAGCTGTGTTTCCCTTCATACAACAAATATGAGTCACTTTCTAAAAAGTTATGTTGTACTTGTTGAGCGAGTTGATCACAGTCTGTTGAAAGTGGGAGGAGATTCGCTCAGTGTAGAAGTGGTGTGACCGATTGTGTTTGGGATTCAGGCCTTTCTGTCCCCACCTCACATCACGCTCATAGATGTTTGTGTGACGCAGCTTGATGATGTGGACAGAGAAAAAATGTATATAAGAAACAGAAATGCAAGACAAGAGGACTATATCTACAAAGGCATGTAGCTTTAATTTGTACCAAGTATTGTGTATGTTTGCTTGCTTGCTTTAACAGTAAAAATACCTTTTCATGGAGCCGGTCCATGAATTGCTGGTGTGCTGCATTGAGTACTGGATCGAGTTGAGCTCGTCCCTTCAGGAGGCTGGTGTACCGAGTGGCATGTTTATCCGTTAGGTTGTTATGAAGATCTGGGATATGTCTTTTATAGCAGTGGCAGTGGTGCTCTGGTGGCCTCCCATCTGCAGACTGCAAACCTGTCTCTACCTCCCAGTCAAGAACTAAGCAAAACATAGACAGATAGACAGATCAATGCAATGGAAGGATTTTCCTTTTCAGAAGGGTAAAGGAGTAACATTTATCATATGAAAGGCAGTATTTGTTTTTCAACCCCACTTGTTCTGAGTAAAAGTGAAGCCTGCTCTTGGCCAAGTGCCTGGGCTGCACTGCGTTGTAGAATTCCCCACAGTCTGTGACAAGTAGCACTCCAGTCCTTCCTAGCTTGCCTCCTGCGCTCCTTGTCCATGCTCAGCATGTCTGGATGGTGAGAGCTGTGAATATCACCAAGAGATAATGAGTGGGGTTGTTAAGCCCCAATCTATCTATGTTATCCAGATGCTGAACCCACTGACTGTTGTGACAGAATAACAGAAGGAATGGTAGAGATGGGCTTTCCTCTGTACAAAATGATTTATGGCTGTATGGTTTTAAAATTTTGATAATATTAAACTAAAATTTCCAATATCACAAAAGCCTACATAGTATAATAGGCTGTCATGGAATTTGCACTACATTCAAAACAAAAGTTCTTTTTAGATTTGATGGCCTGTAATGCATATCAAAATTGTCTGTATGTTATTAGATCAGCAATTTTAGATTGTAGTGTGCAGTAAGCAGGGGATCAAAGTCATTACACATCATTCTGTGGGAAACAGGAATGTCTGTACCAAAATTCATGACAATCCTTCCAGTAGTTGCTAAGACATTTCAGTCTGAAACAAAAAATTTCCAAGCTTCTGGAAGGAGTGCATTAAAGTTTGAGAATCACAGTCATTGGGATTTGTTCTCTGGGAAACATACATTTCTGTGCCAAACCATCTGGTACGTGTTAAGATATTTAAGTGTTAAGATATAATTGGAAAATGTGACTGGGTGGTGGCGCTGATTAATGGGAGCGTATTCTCAGGAGACCATGACTATCTTGTACTAAATTTTTCATCTTTTCCACAGACTGACCAACTGATGTTTCCATCCTTATTTATTGGATATAAAATTAAAACCAAATAAATAGCACTTGAAAATGAAAATGAATGAATGAAAAATGAAAATATATCATGATATGATCTGATGCCACACCTTGAACTGTGACCAGTGAGGTTATTTTTCACCTGATAGGAAGTAAGCGGTAGACAGAAGGAAGGCAATTCTCATTCAGCTTGTAGCACATCTGGAGTAACATCAGGTCTGTGTTTAAATCCCCCCAGCTCCTTGCACCCACAGGACTGAGTCTGGCCTCCTCTCCTTCTGAAAATGAGTCGTGGGAGCTCTGGCTCAGCAGTCCTGAGCTTGTAGCCTCTCGGAAATTCAAATAATTTCCATAAATGGAATCCCGGACAAAACTGCTGGAGCTGCTGTCTGTTCGGATGCTGGACTGAGAGGCTGAGGCGGTAAAGTCCTTCACCGGTTTCTTCCCGGACATCTGCTCTCGGTCTCTCTCCACCACTCTAACTATGGCCTCAAAGGCCTCTCTGGGAATAGTAGAGGGAAGGCTCCGAACCTCATACTTCTGTCCTACAAACACCTGACCATCAGAACAGAAAATCACACATGAATTCACCATATGAAGTGCAAAGATGCTCTTTGCTCTCTTGTTATGTCAAATAATACAACAGGATGACATCTCACAATAAAGTTGGGACCCAGGGTTTTCTGACATCGCTGGAGATTTTCCACATGTAGCTCTACAGTGTCATGGTGTTCAGAAACAGGTGATCCAACCCCCAAGCGAAGGTCAACCATCTGGAAGTCGTAGCCTCTCTGCTTACAGTACAGGTACACTCTTGGATAAACGTTCTCCATGAGGACGCTTCTCTCTGCAACTGTGTCTGCATCACACACACAGGCACACACCCTGAATAATACTAATGAATAAATAAGAGGAAGTTTGACAGGTTTCTGAATACTGGGGTGATGGAGTCACATTCAGTCTACATGAAAGAAAATCCGAAATGTTAACACCAAAGCTCTACAGACTTTACAGATGCATTTTTAATCTCCACCTTTAGGCACTATTAATTGATTTTTTTGCACACTTGAAGGCAGCTGCACATGCTGCAAACACATCTGAAAGATAAGCACCAAAGAGAGAGTTAACTCCAGACTAGAAAGCAGTGTCTCACTTCTGACCAGACTGTGCGTCACTGCTGGGCACAGACGCCAATTCAGCGTTTTGTCCGTGATTGCCCAAATTGCCAAGCTGATGACTGATCAAAGCAAGAGTGATCCTAAAACATAATTTTAACAAACGCCTAAAAGCCACTCATTCTTACCTTGGTATCCACCACATATGTAGACCATAAATCTCTTCTCTTCATCATGAGATGGATACTCGTCGGTCCTTGTACCACACAAGAAGTTTGTTACTGGGAGTTTGATGTCACTTCCTTTGTCCTCACCATCAGACAGATGAGACCCACTGTCTGTCTCTCTGTCCACCTTCATACAGCATTTGTTCCTTCCATCTCTTTCAGTCTTGACTTCATCTTCTCCAGCAGGTTCCTCCATGTTCCTTCGTAACTTTGGTGAGGTCTCGGTTGTTCTCTTATATTCACAAACACCAAGACAGGCTTTGGCTGCCTTACCCTGTCGAACGATCTGTTGGATGAAAGTAGTTTGGAAGGTAATTTGAGTCGAGCAGTAGTCTGACATACTGAAGCTGCCTCAGGCTTACAGCTTTGTGTTTGTTTTATTATATTTTCAATCACATTCAGTGACATGTCCACTTTTACGAAGGCCTTGGTATAGTATGTCAGTTATTCGGTCCTCGGAATAAGGATCAGCTTGTTTTTGCTGCAGATGATACTGGAGACAGACAGGATAATTCAGCTATAAAATTGGACCGGGTTTTCCTTTAGTCATGAATGAATGTACAAAGAACAAAAGCACCTAAAGCACTTACTCTGAAGTGATTTGCAATATTGGACTCCTCCTTCAGTTTGGTGTCAGGCTTCCTGTTCGTCCTCTATAGAATAAAAACACACACACAGGGATGGGTATGTTAAGGCCTGCAAACCGTTTCATGCATTTTGCTAACAGTGCTGAACTATAGCATTTTCAAAAGTCAATCTGGCACACTGAAATTAAAGCAATCCTCCACTGATTCTACTGATTAAATCCACTGTTTCCACAGGCTGAGAAATGTTGAGACTAGTAGTACTTTATGAATGAAATTGGTGAAGTGCCCCTTAAAAACTCAATACTTTTGATATTATGGATAGCTAAGCCATATGACAAATGCTGTGATCACTTAACTTGATCACAATTGTAATGTAAATCTGGTAACACTTTCTAAGAAGACCAGATTTATAGTGAGTTACTGGGACATTCATATCCTATTATAATGCATTCACAAAGCTTTATGACATACTGCTCTCTGATGCACTGTGTCAACAACCATAGAACATTATAGATGTGACCTAAAATAAATTATAAGTCAAATTATAAGTGATTATTATGCAGAGAATTACAATTAAACAAAATTCGTTGACATAACAATCAAATTGGACACCGCGACTGTATGTGCATGTGTATCACCAGATCAGTGTTTCATCCTCATGCAAATAAGCATGCAGGCGATGTGTGTGTTGCAGTAGCTAGCAGTCGGGGGTGGAGGTGTTCATTTACAAAAGTTTAGCCACCTTCCCTCAAAATGTCTGTGTGCACCTCTGGCAGACAGTCAAACCATCAGAGCTACAAGAATTCATCGTCTTGGAATCATGAATGTATCTACAAAACCTTATGCCCATCCATCTGATAACTGTCAAGGTATTACTGCATGGACCAAAGTGATGAGTGGACTCTCGATGGATTCTTCCTCTCTCTTCAAAATACGTTGCTTCTTACAGTCACACAGCTCTTTCATAAGAACATACAGAATGTCCATAAATCACCTGGCGCAGTGAAGATGGGTCAGCGCTTATAGCTGGAAGTGTTACGGCTTCCTTGTTCTCCTGCAAGACCTTTGGTGTACAGAATTTCGTTATAATCAGAGAGATACTGAAATTCATCTTTTATAAAATACTCCAGTCATATAAACGGCAACTTTAAGAAATTCATCAAAAATAAAAAAAAAATAAAAAAAACTAACTGCGTGTCTGCGTAAGAATATTATGGTGAAACATAACAACTATCCATTTTGACCAGTATAGGGTCACTAGTAAGTTGATGTAATGTAAAAGTCAGAGCTTTAATGCAGTCCATGAACTCAACATTGGATATAATAAACAGGTTCCAGGTGCTCTGCACTAATATTTTTAGTCCAGTCTTCTTCAGACTGCTGTTAGCTGCAGTCCGCTATGGTGCTGCAGTAAACTGAACTGTATAAAGTTTTCAAACAAACAAATATTCAATGTGGATTTTTATTGACAATTAAAACTGTATTATTTGTCGTAACACTCACTTTTTTCTTCTTCTTGGGAAAAAGTCCGCCTCTGTAGTAGGTCCACATTCTGTCAGCTCTAACCGACACGACAGACAGCCGTCTGTCAAATGGGAAACAATGAAATCTTCCGGTCGTAAATTTCAAAATAAAACGTTTCAAATGGGTAATTTAACTGAAAATTACTTCGTCCCGCAAATATATCACTTGCAGGCATGTCAAACTGGTCCACAGGAGGGCCGGTGTGGCTGCAGGTTTTCTTTCCAACCAAGTATCAGCACACCAGACTTGACTCATTTAATCAACTGATCTCCATCTTCAGACAGCTGATTGGTCAAACGGTGTGCTCTTGGTTGGTTGGCACAAAAACCTGCAGCCACACCGGCCCTCCTGTGGACCAGTTTGACATAGCATAGAGCCAAGCAGTCATACCTGTTCATTCCAAATGAAGTACGCTCTCATTGTTCCAGATGTCAGTTAAATGTATTTGTGCAGCTGTCAGCTCACAACATGTGGTGACTTTGAGCAGACTGCTGACTTGATGCCCACCTTCTTGAAGCGTAGAAGGTGGGCGTCAAGTCAGTCACTTTGAAACAAATTGACTGTTTTCCTGATTTGTTACAGGATTTTAAAAATACTGAGATTATTTACAAATTCCCTGTGCTCCCTCCAACCCATTTTAGGTTAACCTATGAAAAAGTACTGTGATTGCTTTTAGATTGATTCCCTTCCCAGTTCACTCATATTTATTTAGATTTACTGTGAATAAATACTAATTCACATTCATTTAGTCAGTCAGTACTGACAAGTCTCACACAATTCATCAAAGCAACACAAAATGACATCATTAGACAACCAGCAGAAACCAAATATGGCTTTATTTATATATAAAATTTGTTCTTTTTTAATTCATTGGGGAAAAAGAAACATTTGTCAAAACATTTTGTGTGTTATTAAAAATTTCTCTGCTTTCATAAAGTCATATGATACCTTAAAGTAACAGCAGGATGCTACTTGACACTTTGACACATCCATCTAGAACCACAGTCCTACAGTTAAGGCTTCCAGTGCCTGGCAGCTGGGCCTAACCTGACACACTAAAAACATGGCAGTGACAGCAAATATCTCAAGCACACTCCACCCTGATGAATATCTGAATGTTGTGTAGTGTAATGCTGTGTATGATGAGCAAAACCTGATGATCTGCATCACTTGCCTGTCTTCCACAAATACATTAGACACAACAATAACAATAATTCCCAGCTTGTAGTCCCAGCTTAGCTAGAAGTGTGTGTGTGTGTGTGTGTGTGTGTGTGTCCTGAAGTCCACTGTTACCCAGCCAGCTTTGGTTCTCAGGCTGGAAGCAGCCGTGCTGAGTGTTGAACGTTGAAGATGAGCGATGTGAAGGCATCGAGACGGGAGCAGCAGCAGGATCAATGAGCTGCAGTGAGTTCAGTCCTCACTGCACTTCCTTGTATAAAGCAGCACCACCTCACTGCCCTCAGGACTACTCATCATCTTTTCCTCCAGTTTTACTCAGCTACAACAGAATCACAGAAGACAACAATAAAACATAGCAGTGCGTGAGGGTTTTAAAACTATGCTTTCATTTAGGAAGTTTTCACTTACGTGCTGGAGGACAAGGAAACGGGGATGGCAAGAGAGGAAAAGAGAGAAGAACACAGAAAGGTTTACGATGAATGTCGCTTCAGGTTGCTTAAGTGCGCCATCTTGTGAAGAAAATATAAATTACACCTACTTTGATAACGTCGACCCAGTTCCATCCTCTTGGAAGTTCCCCTTTGTTATCTAAAAGCAGAAATCACGAAGACAGCATTGTTATCTGTTAAATACAAACAATATAAATACTGACTTGAAAACAAGGCTTGTGCCTCGAACTCAAACGACTGCATGGCTCTGTGTCATCAGGCCATGTGCAGTTTTCAGGAAGTCACACTTTTGACTTCATAGGACCTTTCAATATTTCATTTTAAGCCCAGTTGTTTCCTCATCC
Source organism: Scatophagus argus (assembly GCF_020382885.2). Lineage (NCBI taxonomy): Eukaryota > Metazoa > Chordata > Actinopteri > Scatophagidae > Scatophagus > Scatophagus argus. Next base: position 850,338 of record NC_058515.1, on the reverse strand, counting down.
CCTTTGGGAATTTCACACTTCTCTCCCCAACTCTGTATCACATCTCCATGGTCAACTTCCTGAAACAACTCACCTCTGGCAGGATTTCATAGTAGAGTTATATAGTTATATATATTATATTTCATAGCAGAAAAAGTGCTTTTGTTAATGAAAAGGTCCTCTCTGTAGGGATTCATTCAGTAACGTTGTCAGACACAGAAAGCTGGTCTGTATGGATTTAGAATCACCAGTCTGGGTGTTCACTCTGCTGTTTGGTTTTGTTTTCTCGTCCAAACTAATGTGTGAGTCGTTGGTCTCTTCCTGGTCATGTGACTGCTCATCTTTCTTGACTCGTCCAACTTCTTTTAACCAAGATCACCGCGTTCTCACATCTCAGCAGTTCAATGAATGAGCACACTGATCAGCAGAGCTACAAAAATAAAAGTTGTCATACACTGTATTAAATTACACATTACTGCATGTCCATCCATTTTCTTTACCGCTTATCCGTCAGGGTCACAGGGAAGCTGGAGCCTATCCCAGCTGACTACGGGCGAGAGGCGGGGTACACCCTGGACTGGTCGCCAGTCAATCGCAGGGCCAACACACAAAGACAAACAACCACAGACTCTCACACTCACACCTAGGGGCAATTTAGAGTAGCCAATTAACCTAATGTGCATGTTTTTGGTATTGTGGGAGGAAGCCGGAGTACCCGGAGAAAACCCACGCAGGCACAGGGAGAACATGCAAACTCCACATAGAAGGGCCCAGACCGGGATTCGAACCTGGAACCCTCTTGCTATGAGGCCACAGTGCTAACCACTTCATCACCGTGCCGCCCCCTTACTTTCTGCATGTGTGTTTCATAAAACTTATTTGGTAATGACTAGGCTATGTTGCACTTTAAAAGCTGCCTTTGTATGAAATGCATTTCTGAAAGGCAACTTAATTTACAGAGACACAAACAAAAAAAAAAGGTGATAACACTGCCTTAGACAGAGAAAAGTGCAGATCAGGGCATATACCATCTGAAAAAAAAATGTAGTCAATTTCAGTGACTAAACCTAACCTATTCTCTGAAGAGAAAACGGAAAGCTTTGTTTAAAGTATTTACCCACACAGCATATCAACAGGTTAAATACAAGAGGCAGATATAAACTGCCCAAAAGATCATCTTGTCCGTAAAGTCCGTACAAGACAAAATGACAACATGTATGTTGGAAAGCCACCTGAGAGTAGTTTGTTTATATTACACAGTTTTCCATTGAATTTTGGGAGATAGTAAACAATGTTACGGCACTGTAAGCACAAGAAAAGCCCAGCATCACTTTCCCTCTCATTCCTTTATTCTGAAAATTACACAAAACATGACATCTGCTGTTACCCACACTATTGTAGTGCTTTCACTTAGTTTGTCAAACAAATACTCAGTTTTCCACCCAAAGATTTATTAAAAACAGAAGAGGCTAATGTGGGTCGTGGCCCATGCCAAACACTACTAGTAAGAGTCTTTTCAGCAATCCAGAAGACCAAAGAGGTTCAGTTTAAAGCTTTACTGTGAACAGTACCTGTTCTGTTAATGATCCTCCTCTTCTGAGCTTTAGTCAGCTGCTCCTTCTTCTCCTTCTTCTTGGCTGCCGAGGCGGTAGCTGTCACCTCCTCGTTGGATGTTAACATCTGCAAAAACAAGAAACAACAAGCTAATCCTGCCATATAATGCACATCTGTACCGCTTTAATTTAATAAAATCGACAATATAATCATGATACTTTCAACACCTTGTTGTTCTAAATTACTTCTCCAAAGTATTATCATCCTATTTCAGTCTCTGCAGGTTTTTGTCTGTGTGTGTATGTGTGTGTGTGTGTGTGTGTGTGTGTGTGTGCGTGTGTGTTAACATCTCGCCCAATTGTACTTTGTAGTACACACAAGTGAAAACACACAGCAGCAGTTGGACTGAGAGGCAAAGCTTTCAAATTGGATTTACCAGTAATCAGAGCAGGACAAACATAACCGAGTATCAAACAAAATCAAAATAAATAAGGTGTAAATATTTAACTATGAAGATTTATAATACACAAAAGCCTCTCAAAAACACCCAAATCTACTAACCCCAGCGAGGCTGTAAACTCTAAAAATATTTTAATGAACTGCAATGGAGGGAACTGCAGTTTGATTTGATTTGGTTCATCGCCACGTGGCACAAACTGGATGAGGACATAATGAGAAAGTCAGTCTTTGTGGAATATCTGTGAAAACTCAGGGTGAAGACGACCTCATCATCATCCTCATCATTTATCAAGGTAAGCTGTGATAATGTTAACATTTAGTCAATATCCTATTTTTTTTAAATTTGGATTTTCCTCACAGCGGAACCTGATTATTGCCAAATATTTGACTGTGCTGTAAATATCACAGCAATGGCATCCTACAGTAAACAGTAAATAAATGTACTTTGAGTGGTGCAAATCAACAAAATAGTGGCATCTGATTCTTTCACTCTTATCTACCTGACCTGCTGTTATTACATATTGTATGCCTGCAAATGTTTCACAATAAAAGCCCTGTTAGGAAATGAAAGGTTTCCATCCCTTGAATCACTTGAAATGGATACAGGAAGTGTTGAGTTGTATTAACAGCATAATGCAGTAATTTTAACAGGGCAAATGAGAGTGGATCAAAACAAGGCTTGGTAGTAAAAATAACCAATTAGGCTTAAACAAACAAAGGGAGCTGCTAAGAAATAATATCTTATCAATGAAATCAATGAAAGTTATTGTACTGGGCCCTAAACACAGAAACAAATTATCTAGTGATATAGCTACCTTGGATTGCACTACCTTGGCCTCCAGCCCAAACATAACATAAAAATTAGGCACATTCTGTCTCAAAAAGATGCATAAATATTAATCTACACATTTATTACTTTCAGGCTAGACTATTGCACCTTCCTGTTAACAGGACTCTCCAGCTAATCCAGAATGTCGCAGCACGTGTACTGACAAAAACTCATATTAGAGAACATATTTCTCCTGCATTCTCTTCTCTTCTCTACAATAACTGCCTTTAAAATTTAGAACAGAGTTTAAAATTCTTCTCCTCATATACAAAGCCCTAAATGGTCAAGCACCACCTTATATTAAAGAGAACTATTGTGGTTCCTAGAGTCTTCAAAAGCTGATCAGGAACCAGAGCCTTTAGTTATCAAGCTCCTCTACTGTGGAACCATCTTCCGGTTTTGGTCTGGGAGTCTACATTTAAGAATAGACTTAAAACTTTCCTTTTTGATGAAGCTTATAGTTAGGGCTGGCCTAGCCTGGCCCCTAGTTATGCTGCCATAGACTTAGACTGCGGGGGGATCTCCCACAATGCACTGAGCTCTTTCGTCCTCTCCCTCTCCTTCTGCACACATTTATGTCCCATTAATGTTTGTTACCAACTCAACTTCTTCCCTGGAGTCCTTGTGCTTTCTGGTCTCTAAGGTTCTCATGGATTGTGGTTGGACCTCCTGCTGTGGTCCTGCTTGACACTGACTGCTAATCTTGACATTTTGTCATATTTCCATGTTATTATTGTTACGGCTACTAATACTATTATTATTATTGTTTTTAATATTCACAGTAGTCTACTATTATTGCTGTTGCTATGCATTAGAGATGCAAGATGCTTCGCCCTCTGCCTTCTAAAAGGCAAAAACCTCAGTGCAGACCCCCAATTCTTTTTCCTCGTCACCATCACCAAGTGCTTGCTCATGGGGGAATGTTGTTGGTCTGTCTGTAAACTAAACTAAACAGTTTGGTCTGGACCTGCTCTAATTAGAAAGTGTGACGAGATCATTTTTGCTGTGCCTCCTGAAGCTGAGGTAAATAATGGCCCCAGGTACAATGACTCAGCAAAGTCACAATTTAAAGCACAACACGTGCTCACATAAGTGTCTAACTCATAAAATCAAAATGAAAGTAAAACTCCTGCAGTGACTTTTTCATTTGGTGCGGATTATGTGATATCAAACTGTAATGTAGGACAATATCAAATTTTTCTATACCTTTAAACCTAAATGGTAACAAAGAATAGCTCTGCAGTGTTAGCAGCAATTCCTTCAGGACTGTGATGCTTTGCTAACAAGAGCTCTCTGGGGTCAAGTGGCACGGAAACGCTTCAACAGTCAGCGTTTCGTCAGTCAGTGAAATATACTGACCACAGCATTGACCACAGGCTTGTGGTTCTCCATGAGGGTCTCCTGGTTTTCCTTGGCCCACTCAAACAGAGTGTACATCATTGCAGTGCCCAGGTTAGCTTCCACCTGCTCCTCCAGCTTTGACAGGATCAGCTGCTTTGTCTCCACAGAGCTGACAGAAAGGAAAAGAAACAACATGACCATCATATTGAACAGCATCACACTGTGGCCATGCACTCTAGGGAGAAAAAAGCTGCTTAGTGATTGGGGATTATTTAAATAACCCACGTACAGGTGCTATCCAGTGGTAGCATCAAAAACAACAGATACCGACACAGACATTTTAACATTTTTAAACTCATTATATTTAAATTATTATATTTATATCTACAACACGTAAGACCAATAAATAACTAACTTGACCAGGTCAGAAACAAAGACTATAAAAACCAGGCCAGCGAAGGCACCCCCCCAGTTCCAGGACTGTTTTGCACACACAGAGTGAAGTATTTTTGAAAACCTGGATTTTGGCTGTGTGTTTTTTTTTTTTTAACATCAAGACCCATACTGATAATGTGACTGTTATCCCAATCAAAAGCCCAGAGTGAACAATAAAGCACAGTCTCTATTAAAAGCATGTAACTGGTGTGGCAAGGTGTACAACATCCTACCAACTATAAGGGCAGACAACCTGTGACTGTAAGTGCCAACGCTGAGATGGCAGAGGAACTTAACCATTCCTTTGCCCGGTTTGAGATCACCTCTGCACATGCAGTCATACTGCCTTCACCACCTACTACTCTCTCAACAACATCAAGTGAGACGTGTGGTAAAGACGGTGAACCCCAACAAAGCAACTGGACCCGATGGAGTGCTTGTGCAGACCACCTATCAGGGGTCCTGACGAGGATATTCAACAACTCCCTGTTAGAAGCCTCCATCCCCACCTGCTTAAAGTCTGCCACAATTATCCTTGTCCCCAATAAGCCAGCCATCAGCAGCCTTAATCATTACAGGCCTATTGCAATTCCCATTTTACAATTTTCCAAAAACATTCATTCAGCTGAAATAATTTGCAAATCTCACATTCAAATAATGACATTACTGACACTCCTTAAAATATATCTGGTAACTGTCACATAGTTAAGAACCATGCAAAAGCAAAAGGCACAAAGTTTTTCCAGCTATCTACTATCAGTGATACAGCACTATACTTCCAACTTACATCCTGTTGTTGAAAAAGGCATCAAGGGAGATTTGTGGGGCAGTCTCAGGATATGTCTCTGGCCATGTGATGTCCAGAATGAAGGCTTTGGTGTCCTCAAGGTCTCCTATCTATTGCACAACATCAAAAGAGAACATCAGACATGAATAGCCCAGAGTAGTCCCAACAGTTTGTCAGAAGTCATAAAGTATAAGTGAAAAAGTGGTTTCATGGTTGAAATAGGACAGTACTGAGGAAAACACTCACCCTAAACTGAAAGGAGACTGGACTGACTTCTTTGAAACACTCATCGCCCTCATAGATGGAGCGAAGAGCCTCCAACTCCATCTGTGATTGGAGAGGAGGGGAGTGACAGGAGGTTAGTCAAACATGTAGCTTGTCCTGAGTTTCTGCGAACTAAACTGTAAATTAAACTTTACTAGGTTATGGAAGACAGAACCATGACTCAAGACCTTTCACAAGATAATGGTGACTAAAAAATCGGCATACATGTAATCCTCAGACATTAAAGGACTTCCACCAAATTAAACCTAATTTGCCAAGTGTCTACCACTTCGTATTAACGTTAGCGTTACAGTATATGATGGCGGATGGCTAAGATATCTGATTTGATATAATGTTGCTGTTTGATGGATAACATGCACGCCGAATGTATTCGAGGACGTTTTGTATTAAGAAACGGCCTTGACTTGTGATTCGTGTGGCTCTCACTCCTTCTTGTGATTGAACTGAATGGAGGTTGGCGTGAATATTTCTCCTATGAAAGACGCTTATCAACGCTCAACAGCTACGGAGAAGAAGACGTCTGACACTCTGGTATGACTGCTGTTTTAGCTGACCATTGCGCTTGTACACTAAATAAAAGTTGACTTGTTTTTCTCTGTAACCGGCAAAAAACTACCAGCTGAGCTCGTCACCCCAAACTTACAAGCTAGCAGTCACGCTTGTATCAACTGGTTAGCAGTTAGCAACTAGCTAGCCTACAACATCAACCATAATTCATACCTCTTGATCCTCGTTAGCTGTCATGATTTTCCTCCTGTTTCTGTACGGTGCACTCTCTGTGTAGAGTTTCAAACGCATAAAAATCCAGAGTTAACAACCCATTTCTATAATTAAAACTTTACTATGGAATATTGCCTCAACTTGCCCAGCTAGTACAGCCGGTGCCACCATGATAATATACGCATGCGCAGTTAGGCACTCCATGTGAACTTTGAACCACATTATTAAAAGATGTGGTTTAGTGATATGTGTAACAATGCGTAACAATGTAACAAATATGTGTAACAATGTTACACATATCTTCGGGAAGACACACATGCAGCTAAAAACAAAGACAGAAAAACTGAGCAAAGACAGATGAAAATAACGTAGTAGCCTATGATATAAATAGCTGAAAAAAATAAGACATGATAGTCTTTTGATAGTCACATTATGTTAGTTGAACAACTGCACATGGTTACTTTCCACCGACTTTTCTATATTTAAAAAGGAAAATTCTACCATTATATTCAGTCCCAGTTGTACTTTTGCTGATGTTTGTATGCGTGTGTCATTTAAAACAGTGGCAAGGAGAGTGACTATAAAGCAGATTGAAACATTCTTATGAAAGTTTTTCTTATTTCTACACACACATATACTTACATATATACATATACATATACATATACATATACATTAAACCTCTCTGACAAAGAAGGCTGGTGCAATACTCTCATGAAGTTACAGTAAGGCTGTTTAATTGAAGCCACGGTGTGAAAGTAAATTAGCTTTGATGTGCTAAACCAATAGTACACAGACTGATGAGAGTGCAATGTTAAGTGCTAGCAGCACTATTCAGTGTGGGGGAAGCAGTGATAATTTCCACTGCGCAGCTGAAAATGACACATGGTGTTTGACTTGTGATTATGTTGATCCTCTGAGTCATTCCCCTCAGGTGATGAAGGCAGCCATGGTGGAGGAGGAGGAGGATCAAGACAGATGAAGAGGGGAGGTGGTCGCTGAGAAGATTCTGGCTTTTACTGTTGAGTGAATTCAGTATTTGCACTTCTCTGATAAGATGGAAAAGTTTATGTGGTCAAATAAAGCTGGGAAACCAAATTAAACTGGTGAAGGCTGGTATGTGTACTTTCTGCCAAGGAGGTCATGTTTTTGGTTCAGTTTGACAGCAAGCTGGACAGCCTCATTTTCATTTTGAGGCATATACAATAAATGTTTTCATTTTCATTAACATTGTGAGACAGGAAAACAAGAGTCTGGCCAGCAACAAACTCCTGCTCAGCGAGCTAACCCAGTAGCACAATACCTAGTGAGCTGAAGAGCGAGTGAGAGCGCTGCCAGCAACAGCAAAGAAGCAAAGTATTTCAAATATTTCCTTTATTTCCGTTCATGTGTGAGTTTATTTTGTTCATTTATTGTTTTGTTAATTCACACAATCTCACACATCTCCCAAAAACTACGGATGAAAGAAAATCTATGTATTTAAATAGATTTAAGAATAAAAGATATTTACATATACAAAGAAAAGGAAGTGCAATGCAGAGTGTGTACTATGGGTACTAAATGTGCACTATCAGTCCCAATGGTAGGTATATACGGTGTACTGTGGTGTATAATAGTGCAACAGGCAGGAGTGCAGGTTTACAGTCTTGTGGAGTCTGATTAAGACAGTCCTTAACAATGCAATAGGCTCTTCTGTGGTCTCTGTGGTGGTACATGTCCGGCAGAGAGGGTAGTGGTGTCCTGGCAATCCTCTCAGCAGTCTTTCCTACTCTCTGCAGACGCTCGCGGTCCACAGCAGTGATGCTGCTGTACCACACAGTCATGCAGCAGGTCAAGATGCTCTCAGTAAACGCAGAAACGCTATAGCAGTTGCTGAGGATCTTTGGTGACATGCCAAATTTCCTCATCCTCCTCAGGAAGTACAGGCACTGTCATGCTTTCTTGACCAGCTGGATGGTGAGGTCATCATCAGCTGCTCACCCTCTACACCTCAAGCCCATGGGGGGTCAATGGCTGATGAGTCCTTCTCTCCTTTCTCACAAGGATGATCATTTCCTTGGTCTTGTCTGTGTTGAGAGTGAGATTGTTCTCCTCACACCATGTCACCAGACTTGTCACCTCACTCCTGTATGCTGTTGCATCACCACCAGTAACGAGTCCAATGACTGTGGTGTAGTCAGCAAATTTCAGGATGGTGGTGTCCTTGTGGGAGGCGACACGGTCGAGTGTGAACAGTGTGTAGCGAATGGGGCTAAGGACACATCTCTGAGGGGTACTGGTGTCCATCACGATGCTGCTGGATGTCATTTTCCTGATTCTGACAGACTGCAGCCAATCACAGGCTGTGGGATTGAGTTGGAGGTGTAACAGCTTATTGGTGAGCTAATTCTAATACTTTTGGAAATATATTCAGACATATGGTGGTTGTTGTCCAAGTGTCCTTCCAGATTTAAATTGTTTTCTCCCACATAAGGAGTTTATTAATAACGTGTTATTCCATTCCTCCTCTGTCTGTGGCACTCAGCTCCAAACCAACCAGCTCCTACCCAAGATTTAAATCTCACAACGAAATATACAAACTGAGTAATATACAGACTGAGTAATTTTCTAAAATAGCTTATCATTCTGGTTCCATCGAACCATCGAACTCAAACAGGAGGAAACAGTGATTTTGTTGGGGAGCAGCAGGGCAGAGTATGTGGGATCAGGTCAGAACAAACTACTGTGTGCGTTCCTGGTAATGAAGGAACATGTCACCCAGTGCAACAGTGTGACTCACTGATGTGTTTTTAGTAGTTTTTGGACAACAGAGGAGCTCTATGGCACACAGGAACAAGATATGTCAGCTTTTGGATGCATACAAAATATAGATATAAGGATACATTTAATGTTGGTTTGACTCGATATATGAAATTTTACATGATGAAAAATATAGAATATCACAAGATTTATCCCTTTAAGTCCCATGAGGTTTCTGCCTTCAGCTGTGGATGGGATAGGCTCATGTTTTTCATGTATAATACAGTCATCATATGGCCATATGTTTAGGCAAAAAGTTTGTGGTCACTGCAGGAAGGGATATTTCAAATTGAAGTGAGTTTCATCAAACACACACAAAAAACCCCACACTTTTACCCTCTTCACAGATAATGTAATGCCTTCTGCGTGTAGCGATTTTGATTGTTATCTTCTCCTTCATGTTTTTATCTTCTTCTCTTCTTTCTAACTATTACTCGCCATGTTTACCGTGAGATTGCAAACCAATGTTAAAAGTGCATTTTTTTCTGTTGCCAAGGTGTAAACCAAATCTGTACTTGTTTGCCTCTCGAAATCCCTGGACTGAGTGTCTCACAGGCCTGACTTGATTCTGAATCAGAGGTGTTGTAGTATTGATGATAATGGTAAAATTAAAAAAAAGACATGAAATATTGATATTGTCTTCATAATGTACATATGATATTATTGCATGAATAAACTGGTACAGATATTAGACATAGTGGCTCTTGTCTTTGTCACTCCTTCTCACTGCCTTTTTACCATTCACTAATGGTTCTTTTTGGTACTTCGGGTTACAGACTCTCTCCAAGTCCCTACATTCACATCCATCCATCCATCCATTTTCTACACCACTTATCCGTCAGGGTCACAGGGGAGCTGGAGCCTATCCCAGCTGACTACGGGCGAGAGGCGGGGTACACCCTGGACTGGTCGCCAGTCAATCGCAGGGCCAACACACAAAGACAAACAACCACACACTCTCACACTCACACCGCAATTTTAGAGTAGCCAATTAGCCTAATGTGCATGTTTTTGGTATTGTGGGAGGAAGCCGGAGAACCCGGAGAAAACCCACGCAGGCACAGGGAGAACATGCAAACTCCACATAGAAGGGCCCAGACCGGGATTCAAACCTGGAACCCTCTTGCTATGAGGCGACAGTGCTAACCACTGCCCCTACATTCACATTTTAAGTGTAAATCATTAGGACAAAACACACTATAAATGAACTTAAAGATCAATTTGAGTGATAGCTGAGATAACAGGATAATGTTGTTATTGTAAATTCTTTTAGCCATGATAATAGTGTAGTGAAAATGTGATATTGTGACAGCCCTGTTCTGAATATGAAATATGTTGTAACAGCACAGTGTCAGCTTGACTTTTGGTTTTTTAAAGTTTTTATCTTCAGTTTTGAGGCTGCAGTGCTGCTGTCGTCGAAGGCGTTATGTTACATACTTTGAAAGGAAAACAGGTGCACATTGGTATGCATGTGACTTACAGACTGTGGGTGAGAGGACGCTTACCTTTCAGTGACACAAGAGGGCGCCTTGACCTTAATTTTCACTGTGTGTACACAGTTTGGAGGACTGGCTGCCTGGTCATGCAGTTTTGTGCCCCAGTTTTCATACTTACAGAACCTCTGTCCATCCATCATTACAAAATGGTGAGAAGGCATTGCTCAAATCCACAAAATATGATGTTAAAGTTTATTTTGTTTTTATAAAGATCTTTCCAGATGCACTATATGATGTTAATTAATTTAACCATTGCCTCTGCAAAGGGTTTTGCCAACTGCACCTTTTCCAGGCTGTGTCCATGAGTAATATGTGGTATTTTTTATTTTTATGGTTAACATTAAGATGTTGCCTCTCCCAAGATTCAGACCCTGGGGTCAGATGAATTGTCTTTTTTTTTTTCTTCTTCTTCTTCTTCTTCTTCTTTTTTTTTTTACATAATAACAGAAGTTAGTCTAATGGTGTATTTCCAAGATTCTTCCACATAAGAGCAATTCCAAAGTATATGAAGTTAATCTCCATCACAGTTTTTACTCTGGCATTTGGAGAGGCATTATGGTCCATTATGTGCGGTGTAATGGGTTCTTTGAAAGATATTAAACTGTAATCGTCTGTGTTTTGTTGAGACTAACACATTTTGAAATATGTCAAGGATATTATGCTAATTGAACAAAAGTTCATTTATAATTCAAATTCAAAAGATATCTAAAATTTTTTCCATTTGCTCTGAAGGCATGATTATGAGGCATCTTTTCCATAATTGATAAATGAAGAGCAGTAAAACACCACAACAACATGCACTTAGCACCAGAGATACAGACATTTGTAGACGTTTGCAGTGTGAGACAAGGTAACTTTCAGTGTCTTATGCTAAATGCAGAAATGCTGTATAATCTGGGAGTGACTAGATATTGACCCAGACCTGGCTCCAACACTCCACAGATCAGAACCTACTCTTTATATTAAAATATTATTACAATACATTACAATATTAAAAATCAGACTGGGATTTATCTTGTGTATGCCCGAGGGAACCAAAGTAAGATTTCCAATCAGGTAGATTTTTCCCAACAACCACAGCAGTGACAGTCTTGTCTTATGACCTAAAGGTGGGAAGTAATTCAGTAAATGAACTTGGAACATTAGTACAGTGAAGCAAAACTTTGGGTTCCTGTCTTTGTATAAATTATGTTTGTGAGACTTCATATTTGAGCCACGACATTTCTTATGGAGAACAAGCTCACAGAAAACAGCTGGACTGCTTGTGATATTAAATTAACCATTTAATATGTAATATATAATTATAGAGCAGCTTTAAGTTGTAATATTTTTACATTATTAACCGTGTCTGTTTTGAAGTGAGATGTTCCTGCTCATCACACTGTGTTTGGTAGATAAAACAGAGCTGCAGTATATAAGGATGAGCGATAATGAATGAATAATGAGCGATCTTTCCTGACATTTCAGCTGCCGTCTCTCTTCCTGTGGACGTTACTGGACAGAAAAGTAGAACCAGCTTCAGTTACTGCTGCGACCCCCCCAGTTGAGATCGATTGGTTTGGTAAGGCCAGTTCAATCCTAGCAAGCATGACTGCATTGCTTTACTCCTCAATATTAACATTTACATGAGAGAAGATGTGGAGCAAGCTTTTATGTCAATTCTAAAAAGATTGGATTCGCTGGAAGAGGTAATTGAAGAGAAAGCAGCGTTTGATTTTTTTCCTCTGAAACAGGCAGAATAGTTTTTGTCCTCCATCCTCTCCATGCTAATGTGTACGCACTGCCAATACAAATGAAAGCTTATTGTTTACAACATGTTGATTTCCACACACACACACACACACACACACACACACACACACACATGCACATGCACACACTGTAGTGTACTTGCTAATAACCAGTCCCCTACATTTAACCATTCCCAAAGACACTTGAAGTGACAGTAGCACACACCCTGATCTCTGTATGCACCATCTGTAAATACCCATTCTTGCCTGTATATATTTCTAGTCATTGTGTATATTTCCAGTCATCTAACCCAGGTCATCACATTTTGTATATATCTCACTTCAATTGTATATATTTTTCAAGGCACAACCTTTTTTAACCTTTTAACTTTTTTTATTTATTTATTGTTATGTGGCGCTGTTACACCAGGTCAAATTCCTGTGTGCATTGCACATTTGGCAAATAAAGAGATTCTGATTCTGATTCACAAGGCTGTGTAAATGCTGCACAGGTGCCCAGTGTTTCCCCTGTTATGTGCATTCATGGCAGCGTGTAAAAGCTTATGAAACATTAATTGATGCCACCCTTTTAAAGGCTTCATTCTACTTTAAACAAAGTTTCTGTTGGATGATCTAGCAGTGTCTGAAACTTGTTTTGCTACGCTGGAATCAGGGTAGAGGCAGTGGGCTGGCTAGATGTCCTAGGGTGTGAAAGTAGGGTTTGAGATTCCCTTTCAAGCTCTGTTGTTTTCATTTTTCACTCAAATACTTCTTTCAATTTTGTGTAAATAACAGAGTGCAACATCACATGAACGTCTTTGGGGAGAGGCTTTCTGCATGATTCAACGCATCTCGTCCCTCTCTATGACAGCAGGATTGTCCCTTCGCCTTCAAGTGTGGCCACTCAGAACAGCTATCATTTTTGCAGACGTGTTTGGCATCAAGTTGTACATTTGTTTATTTCTTTCAAATGTACCAAGCCTTAAGTCTCTGTCAGTGTGTGAAACATTTAGTATTCCCTAGAATCAAGGCTGTCCTTATCCGAAAATCTACAGCATGGAGCATGTAAACACTTCTGGAAATACAACTGTATGTGTGAAAAAGTTGCCTATCGTGTTTTCAGAGGGAACTGTGTGAGGCCTGATAAATTTCCTCGCATCGTTGTTACTTGAGCCTGCTTTGGATGTGGAGTGTGGATTTTCAGACCTGTAGTTCTTTGCATTATTCCTATTCAGGAGCTAATCTGATGCAATTATTGCATTTGCCAAGCTCACTAAATGAACAAAATCAGCAACTCCAGCAAGCATCTAGACTGTAACTAGAAAACAATGTCCTGTTGCTGCTTATTAGAAGATATGTTTCCTCAAGAGTTTGTTGTGAGAGAGGACATACCACTTCACGCTCAAAATGTCACTAATCTGTTCCTATACCCAGCCAAGTTTGTGCCTAAACTTAACCAAAATGCCTTTTCATGTTAACCACAGGTTAGAAAGGTTTAGTGGCAGGAAAGCTTAAAAAAAGGGTATCTTGTGTGTCTGGTTGAGACACAAGGGCTGCATGACTAAGCGGGTATATCTGACAACCCTGGATGAGAATGGGTTGGCTTAAATATACTCAACAACTCCAAAAAGCTAGGTGTGAATACACCCTCAGAAAGCAAGTTAGCATACCAGACCCCTGTAGACTGTTTCACATTTTAGGTTAGAGGCTCGAGGCTATCTGAACATACAGGGATAAATTGGAGTCCAACTGCAACAGCTTTGGTTCTAGACAGCTGTGCTGTGGCCTGTGCTCACTGGCTATAAAGGGAGGAACAGCCGCACTGCCCAGATCGGTGCCTCGTTTCCAGATGACCTGACCTCCTTTTATGCCCGGTTTGAGGTCAGCAACACCATCCCTGCTGTGACTCTGGATGGGGACCCAGATGGACACACTCTGACCCTGACAACGACTGACGTAAGGAGAGCCCTTGAAGAAGTGAATCCACTGAAGGCAGACGTCTTCATCTGTATCTTCAACCTCTCCCTGAAGCAGGCCACATCAGTGAGGACCTCTAATGGACCACTCAAACCACTGCAGTTGTCAAAAATACATACAGTGCAAATGTGCAGTCTTTCAGTTGGTCAGACAGTCGTCATCTTCTGTCAAGACTGATATATCTCTCAAGAAATCACTAGATCATAAAACACCCATATGGACCTTTATGGAATGATGTGAGAAATGGCCTTGTTGCTGTTTAGCTTGCTGCAAGCATTACACCTCCTCCCTGGGGGGCTGAAGGGTGCTATAACTTCATGTTTCCTTTGCTTCTTATCGACATCAGTCATTGAATGCAGGACCACAAAACATTGTTTCAAGTGTCTGAACAAATGACAAATGTTGTGGGTCTTCTGGAGAACAGTCTCCACCTTCTAGCTTCAGTTATTATTTGAAAATCATTCTTGTACATGTTTGGGTTCTTTTGAGCACACACACACACACACACACACACACACACACACACACACACACACACACACACACACACACAAAAAAAAACAAAACAAAAAAACATTGAAAAACATTCAGAATGTAAACGTAAAAAAAAGAGAGAGCAATTTTGGACCCACTATGTAAATTAAGCATAAAAATGTAAACGTTTTAAGTTGAGAGTCTGGGATACATTAGACTGTTAAATGAAGCATTAATCTACAAAACTGACAAAAACACAACTGAATCATCCATCCATCCATTTTCTATACCGCTTATCCGTCAGGGTCGCGGGGGGGCTGGAGCCTATCCCAGCTGACTACGGGCGAGAGGCGGGGTACACCCTGGACTGGTCGCCAGTCAATCGCAGGGCCAACACACAAAGACAGACAACCACAGACTCTCACACTCACACCTAGGGGCAATGTAGAGTAGCCAATTAACCTAATGTGCATGTTTTTGGTATTGTGGGAGGAAGCCGGAGTACCCAGAGAAAACCCACGCAGGCACAGGGAGAACATGCAAACTCCACATAGAAGGGCCCAGACCGGGATTCGAACCTGGAACCCTCTTGCTATGAGGCGACAGTGCTAACCACTGCACCACCGTGCCGCCCACAACTGAAACATTCAAACAAAAATTCAAACAGAAATTCTTTTAAATTTTCATGCAATTGGACGATCTAGTAAACTCTGTTTGTAGGCCAATGTAAGCCTAATTCTGCTGTGATTTAATATTGACTGGCCTGATTGTTCATTAGTCTTTCGTAAGCCATTTCCTTCAAAGCAAATCATAGTCACAGTTAATAAACACATTGGACCCATCTGCTTCAGAGACAGGGACATTTCAGACACTCGTCAGTCAATTGGCTCTGTTCCACTCTGGTCTTGTATAATGAGGTGTTTTTATCTTCTTAGAGTGCGGTCCTCCAATACACAATGACCCCTGCTACAAATACTGAGTATGTAATGCAATTATTGTACAGCAGGAGCAGAATACAAGGCCGTTATCATCCCTTCACTGTTCTTAATTAACTTATCCACTCTGCAAAAGATTTCTGGCCTACAGGGCAAATTGTAAATTGGCTGAGGGAGGCATGCTTCCTTTTGAGATGTGATAATCCAAATAAACATATCTCTCACCAGGATAACTCAGAATACTCCGTCTGTTTGTGCTCTGCAGCTGAGAAAAGAGTAAGTACGAGAGCTTTGTTCTTGTGTTTTAGCAGAGGAGGGGTAAACTTTAGGCAGACTTTCTGCCATTTGGGGATCCAGCTAAGCCCTGACTGATAAAACTGGGCCTGTGTTGTGAGAAGTATGTCACGCTCCCCAGACATGTCTGCTAATAACATTAGTAGAGAGGAAGGAAACGTTTGACTCTATCTTTCACATACAGGATGTCACTTGCATATCTGATTCCTCTTCAGAGACAACAAGGCAAACAGTACACAGAACACTATGAAACCATATGGTATGTATAAATAAGTCATTTTGTGCATTCTCAAGACTACATTCAGCTAACAGCCTTGTGGTAGTAGTTTTGAACTCGCAACTCTGTAATGAAATGGTGCCTACAGCTTCCTGCTGGCTGCAGCTATGAAATCTGAGTGCTTTGAAACGCCCTTATTGTCCCAACCAGAATGAGTTTACTAATACTGATAAAGCGTATGAGTTTTTGAACATATGGGGCCAATATAGCTGTGTTCAAACCTGTGGGAAAAAGCATGTTGGCTTCCTTTCTGATAGTGAGGTGAGAAGACTGAGTTCAATCTTATGGTGCGTGTTTAGTCCAGAGGTAGAGTAAGGACGTGGTTAGCTTGGTCTAACGTGATACAAAGGGGAAATAGCTACCCTGGTTCTATTTTAGGCAAGACAAAAAAGCCTACCAACATTCCTAAAGCTCATTCATAAAAGAAACGGACATAGACAGGAAAGAAGCTGCTCCTTCTCATTGACCTGTTGGAAAGATTTTGGTTAACCTATCTGAAGCATTCTTAGAAAATAAAACGATCAAATGCTGTGTGATTTTAATGGTTAGCATTAAGATACTTGCACATATTGTTGTTACATATTTTGGACTTGTCTCGACTGACCAGAGACATGACTTTGGCCTCCTTTCCACGATTTAAAAAGTGCTCTGGCTAGTGATAAAAACATGGAAGGAGTAAGCTAGTAGCACGCTCCCAGATTTTGTTGAAAGATTGTTTTGACATTACATCCGAGCTAACTGCTGTGCTCCTGTGTGTTTTTAATCTTTGCTCTTACATCTACATTTTGAAAGATAAATATGTACCATTGGCATTCACCATTCAAGTTCAACAACAGTTAAATTAAATGTTTTGGATAATAAAGAGGCCCCCACAGCCCAAGTCACTGAGAAAATCAGAATGCTAACCTACACTCTTGGTTGGTTTATTATTGGAACAAAGCACTTTTATTATTGTCTGTTGTTTCGGAAATGGACATAACAATCTAGCATGTAGAATCAGCACCCCTTCTTCCTGTTCCTCTTTTACCTCCAGCAAAATGCTAAGTAAGTGTGAATGGAGTTCAGCAGAGTTCACTGGTAAACAACTCGAGGTCTTCCAGTCAACAGCTTCTACTTATCACGTGTCAAAGAAAGCAGCTGAGAGCTGTGTTGTCTGAAATGACAGTCTGTTCATCCCAGAGGCCTCTTGACAGCTTTATCCTCTTCTCCATGTATTTGTCGTAATGAAACTGGCTGTATTCCATCCATCCCACTGCCTTTAGAAGACACATATTTGGTTTTAAATATATGCACATTTCTCTCATAAGCAAATAAACAGCCGCCCATGTTTTTCCTTTGTCTTTATGTATTTGTTGCTGTTGTATCTTTTTGTTTGTGAGGGTTATTAGTGTTATATTCTGTTTGATGAAGAGCTTTAGGCTTTCTCATTCATTTTGTGATCAGAGCAAAGAATTCACTAAAATGGACTTTAGCTTTAAAGTTGAAAAACTGCGTGGGAGAAAAGGGACTATATATGGTAATTCTTTAAAAGAAAATGTAAGCTCCAGTTTCATTTGAAGATTTCATTTTTCTGAAACTATTTTTCAGGGGCAAAGATACACATTGAACACAAGCCAAGGAAGCAAAGACTGACGTAGGAGAGAGAGAGAGAGACGCTAATATGAACCATTCAACACTCCAGCTACTTAGTGAACAAGATGAGGTTCAAAGCTAGTATGTGGCTTGACAGTGTAGATACAGTACACATGGAGAGCTGTTCTCTGTCCTACTCTGCTCTGTGCTGTTAATCAGGTGTTTGACTGAAAAGATAGATTATAATTATGAAGCAAATGGGGGTCAGTAATAGTTTAGAGATGATTAATTATGTAAATCACAGAAGAAGTTATCTCAAGGCACTTTATATAGAGAGCACATCTAGATTGTACTCTTTAATTTACAGACACCCAACAGTCCCGCCTCCTCCTCAAGAGGAACTCAGTTCATATACATATAATGTGAAATAAGGTCGACATGATGTGTATGAAACGTTCAAATGTAACATATGTGGGGTTTGCGGTGCTAACAATTTATTCTAGGCATTGGGCTGTGATGTACGTTTGTTTTGAAAATTACTCAGGTTTCCTCTGTGCAGTGTTTATAACTTAATGTTCAATTCCACAATTATTCCTGTACAAAACACAACCTTGGTAAGCTATTTTACATCTTTAGCAAGCTGCACCAACTGAGCTAAAGACTGAAAAGTGAAACTTTTCCATAGTCATGTGATAGAAGGATATTGTTATGGCTTTGAAACCTGGCTTTAAAACCAAGTTCCTGCATCCTGCCTTTTATGCCTTACATCTTTTCCGCTCTAACCTCTGCATTTCACATTTTCTGAGTGTGCAAAAAAACCCCCCCCAAAAAACCAAAAAAAACAGATTCTTACTTTAGTGTTAAAAAAGACATAGTAGGCAATAACCGAATGAATTCTGCCATTTAATTCTTTGTTTTGCTGTACATATTTCCTGCTTATTTGACAATAGCAACACAAAAAGGTTGCACACACCTTTGACTTTTGAACTAGAATACAGTTTGATGGGAATTTTAATTTGAAATCAGGTTAAACATTCAGTGCATAAAGTGGTGAAACACATTCAACATTCAGATCACTGCAGAAGAAAAACAATTTTCACAAAAAGTCTTGTGCTGATCTTTTAAGTAACAGAATGCTCTCAAGAACATGCCAAACTGAAAACTGCAGGAGCGGGGTTTATTTTTAATCCTGTGACTCTCCTGTGCAACCAAAAGCCAGGTGAAGCAGATATGACACAAGAGGCACTGCCTCCTTCTGTGAATCCTTGATATTAACATCTGAAAAACGGTGGAGGGAAACCTCTCATACACACCCAACCCCCCTGTGAGTGATCAATTAAATGAGCTTCATAACATTACAGGCATAATTATCTACAACTAGCCACTAAAAGTCACCAAGAAACAAATGTGTACAGAAAAGCACTTGAAGAGAGCAGAAATAATGAAACAGTACTTTGAGCAAATGAGGACCTCATGGACTGTTAAACAAATGGGTGATTGGTTAACTAACAGATTATAGCTACTACTCTGCTCAAGAGTACTTGAGCAAGCTACTGCACCTTACATTCAGCATGGCTGAGCTGTGAGGGTAGTATGAGGATTGTTCTGCCTCTTCATTAAGTCAAGATTTATGCTAATCAAATTGTGACCCAATCAAGCCCATTTACAGAGCACTATGCAAGCTAAATAGCCCCTTGAAAACTATTTTCAGACAGAAGACTTAGCCACTCAGCCTAGCACCACTATTGTGAAAACCCATTACAGTTTGTACACCCACCTCTTGCTTCAACTTTGACCTATTTGTACTGACTGTGGTGGTGCACTGACAGTTTACTGAGGAAAAGTATGTCTTCTAAAATTAGGGTTAAATAGTAATATTAGTTATGTATGATACATGTTGAAGGATTGTGTTCACTGTTACAAGTTATTTCCAGTCCATGAAAGGCTATATTCTTGTACCATACATTACAGTACATTGTCGGGAGGAAGTTGTGGATGGTGGGTGATCAAAGAACTTGACACTGGGAACCATGGTGTGTAGTGTGAGTCCTGTGTCTGGATGATTAACTCTTGTGATGATTAAGTCTTAACTCTAGTGTTTAACCCAGATTCTGAATCATCAAATTTAAATGCTGTGAGATGCCCATAAAAAATACAACTCTCTTTAGTTGTATTAGGTGTTAGTTTAAAGTTGGATAGGATCCACAATGCAGAACACAAACCAACACAAGGAGAAATGATCTTTAATGCAGAAAGTCCAAAATCCTAGAGTCCAAAGGTGTAGGTGTGGCAGGTGAGGCTGGCATGGTCAGAATGCAGGAGATCCAGAGAGGCAGGTGGCAATGGAGACTATTGAAACCAAGGAAGACACAGCTGAGACACTGAGCTGGGTGCAGTGGAACTGGGGAGAGCAGGAGATGGTCCAGGAGCACATAGAGGCAGGAAATGTCAAAAACGTGCGGTGTTGCTGACGCAGAGAGAGCTGAACCCCAACGCAGAGACTCACAGAAGGAGAGGCAGGCAGGCAGAGGTCAAAAACAATAGTTACTTTAATCCAACAAAAACTCACAAAAGCTCACACTTACGGTGGATCCACAAAAATCTGTGGAGAAAAGGTTCCTGGCATGAACACATGGCATGGTACACAGAGACAAACATGGCATGAAGACAAACAAGGCATGGAGACAAATAATGAACTTACAAAGAGTGATCGTGGGAACAAGGACTAAATAGACAAGATGAGAGACAAGTGAAACACATTAGGGAGGAGCCAGCTATCGAGATAAACTAAAGCTACATGAAAAAGAGACACATGGGAATGTGAATATGACAAAAACCTGGAACATAATACATGGAAACACATGACAAGACAAACATAAAACATGACACATGGACCAAAAACAAAAAAAACAGGATAGGCCCTGACAAGTTGAAAAGGTATATTGAAAACAAATCAATCAATACTTCTGAAGATATATGTTTATGTCAACATTTTGTGAGTTTCATTAAAATGATTCCTTATTATTTTGATAGAGAACCATGTGGATGGCAGTCACATTTGTCTCAAAATGCATTTACTATTGCAAATAAGTTGAATATAGACATAGTTTTTTGGCCAGGACTTTGTTATATTTTGGATCAGAAAATGTTCCTTTGTTGTTTTGGATGGTGAGGACAAATTCTGTAATTTAGTTTGGTACACTTGCTTGAGACAGACCTGACAAAGAGAAAGTTCCCAAAATGGCACTGGCACTGAAACCCTAACCCTTTGGGATTGGGTAAGATGGAAAGAACATTTCACTGTCAAGTTGTAAAACACATAACATAACATGTAGATAACATTTTCCTAAAGCCAATTCACATACAATAACCTCAGACTTTTATAGTAAGTGACTTCAATCCTTTTTTTTCTGGTACAAAACATGTCTTATTGAAGAAAGTTTGGTAAGTCAGAGTCACTTCCTTTCTGGTGACCTACAAGGTTTCGTTCAAGGCCCAGTTCTGTTTATCCTTAGGTTTTGTCATACATTGGTTTGTGTGTCTTTCCCCTCATCAGTAATACGCAATACCTCCTCATCCCAGGCTGGCTAATGGGTAAAGGTCATGTGTGTAACCCACCACTCAACCTTGACCTCCACACCTCTTTGGACTTTACTATGTCAGATGGAGCAGTTGCCCTGATCCTCTCATACTATCATGGGTGGGTTTACACTTAGCTAGTTTAAAACCCAGTGAAAGAAATTGTGTAGTGGCTGTATAGATTCTAAATGCCTAGGAGTACCCATTGAATCCTATCAATTTATCATTCATGTTAGTCAATAAATGTTTAAATATTAATATGTAAATAATATCTATTATAATATCTATAATAGATCTATCTATCTTTTGAGAATTTCCCCACTGCGTGACTAAGAATAATTATCTTATCTTATCTTATGTTAATATTTTATGGGCATGATTATCTCTTGCAAGAAATAGTCTGGAAAGACGAAATGAGAATGTGTTTGACATCAGTAGGACCTCTGTCAGCTCACAACTCGGTGTTTGTCTTTCTATGCCATTGTTTTAATCATACAAGTGACTTAACGCCCCAAAATCACTACTGTCTATTTTCAAACACTAAATTTAGTTATGACATAAACACAGTCTGTAGTACTGAACCTGAAAAGGAGACTTTGAACTCAACTCAAGATAGATACAAGTTTGGAAAGCAACAATTCTAATGAAAGAGCAAGGTGATGCCTCTGGTTACCCACAATAATGTGGGTCTTTTTTTTTGTTGTTCTTTATCTGTAGATACTTTCCCTATTACTGCATGTACTTCCTATCAGTTTACTGGCTATTGTTATGGTCTTCAGATTATACAGATGTGTCAAAATACTTTAGATTAAAGCCCAATATAACATTGTGAGCTCATTGGCATTATTAAAAGACATGATTTTTTTTTTTAAGTTCAGTCTTTGCTGGTCTTTAGTATTCAAGAGGTGAGTTCAAAGGTTCAATTTCAGTTTATGGTCATTCACAATGCCAAGGTACTTATAGTCTCTGACCAATTGCATTGGTTCCCTGCTGAGGGAGGACTGCAGCTTTCTAATATCAGTGGTCATTTCTTTCGTTTTCAAGATGTTTAGAAGAAGGCTTGACTTTTCACACCAATTAAGGAAGAAGTCCAAAACTGGTCCACGCTTGTCCTCCCCTTTTTGTACAAAGCTCACCAGTGCTGTTTTGCCAATGTACTTAATAAGTCTGTTTTGGAAAGCGCTAATACAGGAGTTAGTGTATAGAATAAACTACTGATTCCTGACCGGCAGTTGTCGGTTGTGCCACGGTGGGCCATCTGGCTTCACCCAATGGGCGCTCTGGGCGGGCGGCGCGCAGGAATTTTAGGTGTTGGCATGATCATGGACATTTTTCATATTTTAGGGACTTTATTAAGATAAAGGGAGGCCCAAAAATGTCAGTAAAAATTGTGATAACCGTTCAGCACAGTGCTTTAGGACTCCTTGGGTTACAGACTTTAAAAAGATGAAGAATTTCTGACTTCTTCATAGTTAGGTTGTTTGTAGGGCAAGGGAGTAGGGCCATCATAGTGGCATAGTTTCTCAGCACTGTCTCACCACCACTCTCAAAGCAACATATGTGGGCTGGTTTGCAAACTTCAGACCCTCACCCCCCAAGCAGGGTAAGGCAAGATTTTTCTCTGCCCTTTTATGGAACGTTAGTCATCACTTCGAGTCCCTGCCGTGCATCTTTGGGATTATTAGGAACCCGAGTAGCTTCTATGTTTTGTGTGTAACCGTACTTGTCCACCTGTATTTGCCATCTTGTCTGTCTCTGGATGACCCTTCTGGCTGTTTCATCCTGGTTTCTGTAAGCTTTTTTCTGTGTGGTCTAGACCTGCTGTACTTACCTGCTTTACTAAGTGTCATAAGATAACTTGAGCTAACTTCTGTTGTGATTTGATGCTATGTAAAGAAATTCAGTTGAAGTGAACTGAATGCTGGACTTTTTTTTAAATTTGTTAGACACCCAAGGCTTTTTGTTAGAATAAACTTTTAAAGGTCTTGGTTGGTATTATATAATCTACACAGAAGTTAATCTTATCACACACTGTTTCAATCTGAGCCTTAATGTATGAACTATGACGTACATTCAAAACATCCCTGAACAGCCATTATGCTATCATTATTCTAGATTCTCACAGCTTGGCTCCTCTCTTTCAAGGAACCTACCATAATCAGGGCATTTATTAATTATTAGAAAACTATTTGGAGAATAGACTAAGGACTAGGGTTAGGGTTACAGAATTATTTTTTATGAACTTGAATGAATAAATCTTGGCCAGCTACCCACTGAGGATTTTTCTTCTTGAGTATGGTCCCATACCTCTGAAGGTATGCTGTGGTATCTGGCACCAAGCTTTTAGTGGCAGATCCTTTAGGTCTTGTAAGTTGTGAGGTAGGGCCTCCATAGATCAGACTTGTTTTTCCAGCACATCCCACAGACGCTTGACTGGATTGAGATCTGGAGAATTTGGAGGCCAAGTCGACACCTCAAACTTACTGTTGTGACTTTGGCCATTTGTGACTTTGGAGGTCAGTGAATTTAGCCGATAAAGGTCAATGGGAGAAAAGCAGTCTAGTTAATTATCTGGTCCCACATCTGTTTCTGCATTTGAAGGTAGGACAGTATCAGTTGAGGTTAGGAGGTGTTGAATTTTGTCTCTAGTGAGAAAAATTTTGTGATTAAAAAGATCATAAAATCATTATTCCTAAGGGTTACAAGAATACAAAGCTCA
This sequence comes from Scatophagus argus, assembly GCF_020382885.2. Lineage (NCBI taxonomy): Eukaryota > Metazoa > Chordata > Actinopteri > Scatophagidae > Scatophagus > Scatophagus argus. The sequence goes on along the minus strand of NC_058515.1, from coordinate 826,097 downwards.
GTAGTGCTATGACTCTCAGCCTGACTACAGTGCTGAAGAGAAACATGGAGTTGTTCTTATTTTCTTCAATTAGTGCTTAGTAATAGGCTGCCCTGGTATTCTGTAGGACCTTTCTGTATGATTTGAAACTATCATGCCAGATCAGGCGAAATTCTTCTTGTTTGGTGGAATGCCATTTCCTTTTAAGTTGTTGTTTTAAGTTGTTGTTTTGCTTTAATTCGTGGATCTCAGAGTTGTACCGTGGAGCTAATCTCTTTGGCTTTATTGTTTTCTTTTTTAGAGGGTCAGTAGAGTCAAAGTGTTGTTCTCGATGAGCTTACAGCACTGTCCACAAAAAGATCAATTTGAGAGGGGCTATAGTTAGCATAGGAGTGTTTGCTTATACTGAGATGTGGTACTGAAGTAAATGGCAATGGTATTGCTTCCTTAAATTTTGCCACAGCACCATCGTATAGACATCTACCATAGAATTTTTTTGTGGTGGTACTAGGGACCAGCCTAGGCCAGCCCTAACTATAAGCTTTATCAAAAAGGAAGGTTTTAAGTCTACTCTTAAATGTAGAGAGGGTATTTACCTGCCAGACTGAAACTAGAAGATGGTTCCATAGGAAAGGAGCTTGATAACTAAAGGCTTTGGTTCCAGATCTAATTTTGGTGACTCTAGAAGCCGCAAGTAACCTTGTGTTCCTCAAACCATTCTTGAACCATTTTTGCAGCGTAGCAGGGTACATTATCCTGCTGAAACAGACCACTACCACCAGGCAGTACTGTTTCCATGAAGGAGTGTACTTGATCAGCAGCTATGTTTAGGTAGGTGGTCTGTATTGAAGTAACACCCACATCAATGGCAGGACCCAAGGTTTCCCAGCAGAACATTGCCGAAAGCTTCACACCACATTGCACCAGCTTGCGCACACACATCCAGTTATCCACATGATGGAAAACAACATGTGATTCATCAGACCAGGTCACCTTTTTCCATTGCTCTGTGGTCCAGTTCTGGTGCTCACGTGCTTTTGATGGTGGACACGGGTCAGCATGGACACTCTGACTGTCTGTGGTACTGCAGCCTGATACACAACAAAACTGTGATGCACTGTGTGTTCTGATACCTTTCTGTTTGAACCACCATTAACGTTTTCAGCAGTTTGAGCTACAGTAGCTCTTCTGTTGGATCAGACAAATTGGTGGGCCTGACTCCTGACCATTGCAATCCAAGAACAGAATTAATTTCATGCGTCACTGGTAATAATGTTATGGCTGACTGATGCAGATTTAATGTTTCAAAATCCAACAAGGGCTTGGGTGTAAGCCCAAAATCATGCATGAGAGAAGAAAGAAGAACTGTGTTTGTGGGGGAGATTGGTGATCTTGTGGTGCAGCCTGGGGACTGAAAGGGCAGGTGGTGAAGCAGTTGGAGGCCTTAAGATACTTGAGTCCTATCCTATTCTAAGCATAGCTGACTCTGTGTGCAAAAAGCTAGTCTTTATTTCAATATCACAGTCTATGCAATTTTCTTTCTGTTAAAAACAATCCAAGCTTTCTTGGATGATCAGCTATGCAAAATCATCACAAGTCAGTATTCTCCACACTTGAATGCCTTTGGTTGACAGTCTTTTTCTCTCCCTGAGCATCATGAATGGGATGATAGATTTGAAAGTGACTGGGTCTCTTTTGACCTTTCAGTGTAGCAAGTGGTGGTGACAATATCCCTCAAAGAGAGCTGAGCAACAAACAAACAAACAAACAAAAAAGCGATTTGCTCCACGGTTCAGTGAACGAGCCCAGTGTCCACCCTCCCACTGGCAGGATAAAGAGTCATAGAAGTGGTCATATGGTAGAGGAAACATTTTCCAGATGAGGTGAAATAAATCCGTCTTATCCAGCACCCCCTCCTGCCAGCTAAGTCTAAATCCTTGCCATAATTCCAAAGTCAAAGAGAGTGAGCATGACACCAGCATGCTGCTGTAGCAGGGGAATGGATAGACAATGACTCTGGGCTTCATTCTAGCCTGCCAGCGGGCCCTGAGTGCTACACATCCACTCATTATAAAGTAAGCAGCTCACCAGCACATGAACTGAGTCCTCTGGAAGAAACAGATAGCTTTTCTGAACTACACCAAGCTGTGGATGTCATTTTGTGCTGGGGCAGATATGGCAGAACAGAGGACCATACAGCCAGTAAGCTGATGTGAGAGCAGATTGATTTTGCACAAGGCTGAGAGATGCAGAGGCAGAGGAGGAAAAACACCACTGAAGGGAAGAAGGATAAAATTATAGTTGGACAAAATGTTTATATTCAGTGTTGCTACAGGCATAAAGCTCAGCGTTTGAATCAATATTGAATAGGTCCACTAACTTTGGTGGTAAACTGAGATGTATTCTAAATGAAATCAAAATCCTTCTACAACTCTGATTCCAGAAAAAAACTGGAACACTGTGTAGAATATAAATAATACAGAATGTGATGATTAGATGTGTTTAAATAGTGCTCTTCTACTATACAGAGAGTTGAGTTGAGTGATCATGAAAGTAAGTAAATGGTAAATGGACTGTAATTATATTGTGTGTTTTGGTCTTACTGACCACTCAAAACCTTTTACATGAGCCAGCATTCACACACACATTCATACACTGGTGGCAGGGGATACCATGCAAGGTGCCACCTGCTCATTAAGAGCGATAACCATTAACATAAAATAACACTCACACACCAATGGTAGAGCCATCATGAGCAATTTGGGATTCAGTGTCTCGCCCAGCGACTATTTAAACACGTAGACTGCAGGGTCTGCCCTACCTCCTGAATCACAACCACCCACAGTGAGTCTAAGAGTTAAAGACTTTTAAAGTGGGGTTGTATGAGGTACTTATTCATTGTCAGTGTGTTACCCACATTAGAAGGTAGTAAATGTCAACCAAAGTGAATCAGGGGTGAGGGTAAAACACATAATACACCCTGATACCGATTATAGAGCTTTCAGCATGGGTCTTTTTGCATATTTGGAGATAAAATAAAGTTCCAGTTGCCCCTTTGCATCAAATGGATTTTAAAAGATGGTATTTTCACGCTGAAACTGGTGACACATTTTATTCTGAGTTCATCTGTCCCTCCGAAACTTCTGTGAAGTGTCTCCAGCTGATTGCCCCATATGGTCTGAGCAGAGGTTTTGGTCTCTGTGAGGTCATGATGGTACAAAACCGGCCAACCTCTCAGTAACAACAAGACTCTGAAGCTGTACACACTTACTGCACCTGGCAGTGTTTTTTTTTAAGTTACTTTATTAATCCCAAGATGGGAAATTACTTCTCTGCATTTAACCCATCACTGATTGAAACACACACATGCAACATGCAGTGAAACACACAGGAGCAGTGGGCTGCATCAAGCGACTGGGGAGCATATATATTGGGGGTTAAGTGCCTGGCTCAAGGGCACATCAGCCGACTCATGGGGGGGACATTATCACTCCACCACACTCAAATTTTTCCTGCTCATCCGGTGGGGGAATCGAACCAGCAACCTTCCGATCACAAGCCACTTCTCCAACCTCTAGGCCACGGCTGCCCCACAGAAAGCAGTTCCATCATGGTCCCTGCCATGGCAAGTTCTGGTTTTAATAATTCTATTTGTTTATGGATTACACAAACAAAATGCAAATTATTATTGAACTGCTGGTCATGTTTGTAAACTGAACAGAGGCAGGCTAGCTTCCAGTTTTTATGCTAAACTAGATTAAACACATCCTGATTTCGGCACTATTTGTAAAATACAGACTTCTCTTCTCTCTCTTGGAAAATAGAGTTATCATGATATCACATTTTAAGATAATCCTTTATTAGTCCCATAACTGGGAAATTACAGAATGACTATAATCGTGGCTCGTGTTCTTGAAATAAAATGAATTACACTCCTTACACCTGTACTGGATTTATGTATTATCATATGTATGTATTATTAATACATCTTTAATATCACCATGATACTAGTGTATCACAAAACAAAGAGTACTGCCCAAAATGTTGACTTTGCTTCATTAAATATTTTCATACATGCCCATGCAATGACACCGTATTTTTAAAATGAATCAAACTGAACAGCACAACAGTTTCAAGTAAGATACATTCTTTCTAAGATGCATGCTGCTTTAAGCCAAATTTATTTATGACATTTTTAAACATTTTGTAATTGATCAATTCATCAATTAAATGAAAGGTGAATATTCAATATAAATATTTCATTAAATTTTATAATTTTGATGATTCATCCAATTTTGTCAGCAGCTGTGACTAAAACGAACGTAACTCCCACACAGTTCTGTCTGCATCATCCGCATTCGGATGAAGGGCTATACAAGGAAACCTGAATGCAACATTAATCAAATCCATCCCTTGTTTTCCCAAGCGCCAAGTATCGTCAAGTTAAACACAGTGAGTTTGCTACCGGAATATAATTGATTTGGATTTCAAAATAAGAGTCTAAAATGTAGTGGGAAAAAAGCTTTTTGGCATTCACAAGGCAAGTAACCTTTCCAAGTAGGCCCACACTCCGTGAAATCACTATAAATTAGATCAGACACCAAGTAGTAAGTAGATATAAATGCACGTTAATTTTACAGCTGTTGGTGTCTGAGTGCCCCCATATTTCCTCTGGCTGAGGACTGCAGCTGTGCCACGCAGCAGTTGTGACAGCTGCATGTCATCAGGCTGATTAGTTTGCTGATAAATAGGGCAGGGAATAGGTGTTTATTCTCTTGGGCTTTGCTGTTAGACAAGAAAATACACCAGAGGGATAGAAAGAACAAGGTGCAGGTTAAACTATAGATTGTTGCATGAAGCAAATATATGTGTGAAAGATGATGAAAGTGACATATTTTGTCATTGGAGGGAACTCACTCCAACAAAATTTGTGCTCTGCATTTAACCCACCCAAGTGACTTGCACACACCCACCGCGTGCAGCGCCCGGGGAGCAGTGGGGGTTAGGTACCTTGCTCAAGGGTACCTCAGCCATGGACACCGGTACCGGGAATCGAACCAGCGATCCACCGGTTACGGGTCCGACACCCTAACCGCTGATCCACGACTGCCACGACTGTCCTATTTAGCCTACTCAAGTTTTTCCTATATGTAAAATGTTCATGTTTTTTTAATCATTTTTGGAGTCATGGAAAAATGAAATAAGAATATACAGTGCTGATTCTGTATGATATAAAAATTGTGAGGAAAACATTTATCTGAAAAAGGTAATTCCAGTGATTTCCACTGAACTCAACCCTGATATTAGTAAGAGGAAACTTATGACCTACAATCCTTTGCCACTGAAATTTAAAGGCTCTATTAAATGTCAAATGTACATTTAAAATCTCTTGGGTATGTTATATAATTCACCCTGTGTCACATCTCCACTGACTGTTGAAGCATGATTTGAGTACCAAGATATCCATTGTAGTCCTTAAAATGTGTGATCTTATCAAGTTACCACTATGGGCAAAATATAGAGATGAAATGGAAAGATATACTCACTTTAAACACTGAATCGCATGGAGCACAATGTGTTCAGTTTTGTTAAAGCTTTGTTTTTTCGTTGAAACCACAGATTGGTCTGGTAAAAGGTCTGCAAAAATTCTTGCGCTTGCTTTAAAGAATCTATGATATCCTTTGAGAGTTTGGTGAAGTATACAGAGCAAAAACTACCATAGCCATGTCATTAGCTGTCATATTGCAGGAAAGCTATTAATACCACAATGTCAAGATAAAACCACTTTGTGAAATACATACATACGTAAGCATGTCAATGTCACATAAGCAGGCTAAATAATGAAATAATCGTATGGTCCCCGATTTGAAGTGTTCACTTCGCTCATTACGGTTTTATTTTGATGGTTTGGACAGGAAGTGCTGTTTTGTACTGTCCCCTGTTTGATGCTTAGAGGAGTCAGAAAGGGAGGCAGAGTTGAACAACGGCGAGGAAAGGGAGGACAGTCGGCGGTACCGAGGGTCACAGGGATGTACAGTAAACACAGGCAGAAAAATGCCCAAATATCACCGGCAAAATGTGGACGTTTGTTCGTTTTTCTTTCTTTTCTGTTGCTGAACGGCACACTGGAACGAGCCAGCGGAAACACTGGAGAACAAGGTAAAGAAAACAGCGGACATGCTGTAAAACTTCTTTTAGCATCTACCAGTTGCGTGTTGAAGCATTTAAGCTCAATAAATGAACATATACGGAAGTTTCATAGTGTGTCATTTAATAACCGGGTTTTAGTTGAAGCGGGAACCGTTTAGTTTAAGTACTGAAACTTTTTTTCGACCAATTAGCCGTTATCTGCCCGAATGCTGCGCAAGCCAAATCCCATCTAAAAATCTTGCATTTTTACGTCACATTGGTTAACAAAGACGCAAGCCAAACATGACCCCCGAGACCTTTCCTGTATAGCATGGATTTATTTTTCTTATTACCATAAGCTACATCCGAAACACCAACGCTTACTTACCGAATAATAATAAGAATAAATAATATCTCTACTTTTATCTCCAGCTATGTGGTTACTCCCACAACTGCCCCCTCATAAAACTAATCAAGGCAGTGGACTTCAGTGTTGAAATAAGATGAAACTATTTGAAAAGTTAACATGTTTGAGTTGCCGCTTTACTGCCGAAAATAACAAAGGGCGTTAGTTATTCTATAATCAAGGAGTCAGATATTTACTACTATGTTCATATTTCACTGTATGCAAGACAGTATTGAATTATAAGAGATTCCAAACGTAGTTCCGGTGAGCGTGTGTTATGGGCACGTATAGAAGCAAGCAGCTTTTCGTTAACCGCATTAAAAACACATTTTTAAAAAAGGTTAATTTACTGTTTCTGCAGTTTTGTGTTGTAGAAGAGGGTTTAAACGCTTAAAATCTTTTTAAACAAAATGACTAATCGATTGTTGTAGAAAAGTTAAAATAGTTTTTTTTTCCGCCAATCTGCACTCAGCCCCGTCCTCTTTGTGTGTTGCCCTTAAAAGGCAGCAATTTAGAGAAATACTGGAATACAGCACAGCAGACTCATAGAGTACAGCAGCCCTGATTTCAGACAGTTCTTCTGCAGAAAGCCTGTATTTCTGCAGAAACCACAACAATTTAAGCTCCCTCTCTGTCCTGTCTTCACTGCTCAGGGTCTGGCTTGGCTGGAAGTTCTGGTAGCCCATGAGGTGAAATCTTCCCATTCTCAGACAGCCATAAAGGTCACCTTGTGTGACAGTGGATGGTATGAAGATACATCACCCTGCCCAGTCATGTGAACTGAAATACCCCAAGGCAAAGTTAGACTCAAACAATGTCCCCCATTCAAAACAGATGCTCCAAGTTAATGTAGCTAACAGCCCGTGTTTATATGTGGGTGTGTGTGGAGGCGCGTTCCAGCAGTTGTGGGGACAAAAGTCTGTTTTACACAGTCACATTGTGAGGACCTGCCTTACTTATGGGGACAAAATGCAATTCCCCAAAATGTAAATCACTGAATCGTTACGGGGGAAGACTTACTTTAAGAGTTAAACAGTAGGTTAGGTTAAACAGTAACTAAAGCCCTAAACTACTTTTTTTATCCTGAAAATCAATTTAAATAGCCATTTATTGGTGTTACTGATTGATTCAAGTCGAAATCTTGACATTTTAGTGCAAAGTATTCGAATTTTCCGCTTTGTGTTATATTTATGCAACAGCTGCCCTCTACAGGTTGAATCCTGGCTATTACAAAATTATTACTAAAGTAATTATATTACTAAATTTTGTGAGTGGCTGAGCTGGAGGCAGGTGACGTTTTGGAAGCAGTCTACCTGTATATTGTATATTTTGACTGATTTGTTTCATTTGACTATGAACATAGATATTTTAGCGTTAATTTTAGAGTTAGTTCTGGGTTTATAGTATTTAGTAGGTTAGTTAGTGATTTTAGACAGTTATTAGGTTGTAGGCAAAAGGTACTGAAGCATTCAGACTTTCTTTCCCCGAGCCACAAGACTCCACAGTTCTCTGAGCCTGGACTGATGTGACTGACTACACAACATTGCACCACCATACTGTTTTCAATGACTGCTTTACCTGCACTTTACGGTTATCTCACATACTCCACACATAACCATGTTCTAGGTGACACAGCTCCCAATTTTATGTTTACTGCTTTCTCTACATGTATAGTCTTTGTTTGTTTGCACTATCTACAATGATGTACAGTTTGCATTATGTATAGTTTGCATAGCTGTATAGTGTATATACACATATATATACATAGTACCGTGTTGACTTTTTTGTGTAGTGTAGTGTAGCACCTGGTCTGTGGAGGAACATTGTCTGAATGTACTGTACTACTGTAAACAGCTGAAATGTAAATAAAAAACCACTTGACTTGACTTGATAAGTTAGTGGCAGTGTTGCACTGGACTGCTTTCTGCTCTTTGTAATAGCATGTAGTCTACACAGTCCCTACCACCCTAGAGGTATATGTTGTTTGTTTAATAACTCCACAATAAGTTAGACAGGATAGCCAAAGTAGCATGTAAAATGTGAAATTTGTGTTTTTTAAAAATGATCTCACCATTGCAAGCAGCACTCATTGTCTGTAAACAATTGACATATTGTTAGTGTAGCTTCTCTTATTCAACCCACTATAAGGTCAGAGATCATAGGTTAGCTCCAAACCTGGATTTGACAGTATACAGTGGCATGACAAGTGATAGAAAATGAAGCCAGAATATGTCATATCTCTGCCATGTTGCACTGATATTGTCATTTGGTGCCTGAATCTGATGGTTTGGCTGAGCAGCTGTATTGAGATCCCACCCATACACTTGGCTGACTCAAACCGGAACAGGTTTTGTCAACAAGGGTGCTTAAATCACCAAGTCATTGATCATGAATCAGCTGATATACGTTATGAACAGCTTGATTGGTGGTGTTTATAAAGGAGAGGAGCCAAACAGATGAATACAGCAGGCAGTGTCACACTGCTAAAATGGAGCAATATACTTCTTATTTTTGTGCAGAGGGCTTGAATGGCCTCCTGTTGCCCCTCTGTTGGGACAACAGAAAATGTTTTTGGGGACAAGCATAGGGTATAGCAGAGTATAGCTGACCACAAAATGATTTAACAAATTCTTATGGAATTCTGCATCCAATTAATATTTTCTTAATTCTGTTTCTTTGAGTTCACAGATAACTTTTAATTTTATTTTAAACCTGTGCCCTTGAGTAAAGCAAAATAAATGAATATAATTAATTAATGAAATAAATAATCAATCAATTATTTCCTCAATATTTTAATGGTCTTTATTCTCATGCCACTAATAAGATGTTAATAAAGTAAAAACACGTTTTGATTGGCGGTCAGCACTGGTTGATGCTGCTTCTAGCACTTGGTGATTGGCCAACAGTACCCTTATTTGTAGCAATGAGCACATTTCACTTCTTCTGGTTGATATCTGTTTAAAGAAGAGCGAGACCAATAACATGCTTGTTTCATCACAACATACAAAGCATTTCAATAGTTAAGAAAATAATCAATAATTAGGTTTAAGAAGATCACAAGCATTTGAATGCTTTTTTCTTATTTAAGTTTAAAAAGCCTATGCATGAGTTACATTATTGGCTAGAAGGACTTGGGGTTTGAACACTGTTATCACATCAACAAAACTGTGATCTTTTTGTCTTTTTAAACTTGAAACAATGACAACAGTCAAAATGTGGCGTGAATATTACGAAAAAATCACGTCATTCTGCTGGTTTTGGGTGTTTTGTCCAAATGCAGAATAGAAAATGTTTTGCACACAGTACCAATTACATTAAGATACTGAACGTCAGTGTGGACTAACTGATTGATCTGAACACCATTAGAAAGATATAATATCTTTTGGTAGCATTTGATTGAAGACTTATGGAGCTTATGGAGATGTTAATTGCACCGATAGTAATATTTGCATAATAGGGACAATTTTCTCCCATCTTGGAGTTTAAATCTGATAGCATGTTCACAGAAAATACATTTTTCTCACTTTAATAGTTATGGATATTTTTGGCAAGGATCTCTTAATTGGGGCTTTTATTTACTTCAGCTACAGAGACAACAGAGAGAGGCCTTTGTTTCAAACTGGCTTGAATTAGAGACTTGCCTTTATTTCAGATGCTCCCCTTCTGTACAATATAATTAGATTTTGTCATATTTTAGTTAAAAGCCTCCTCGTTTTTCAGTTTGTTCCACTTTTGTTTTAATTTACTTCAAAAGGAATCTCAACACTTTACTATAACGTACATTTCCGCAGTACTAATTCCATCAGCTTAACAGCAGTCATGCCATACTCTCCCCTCTGCTGCTGGTGTAAATGTAATAATTAATGTCTAGATTCTTCTTTATACATGCTCTTGGGTCCAGAACTGGAGGTGTTCTCTAGTTGTGCAGGGTGGTGTTTCTCCCAGCTGCTTCCGGCTGCTCGCATGAATACGGCCATATAAAATTTTGAGTTGCACACTAAAAACTGGCTGCAGTCTGGAGATCTGTTTTAATGTGGAACAGTCACAGGACGCTTCGCTGATGGTAGCTTGACAGTGAAAACGATAAATCAGAAGATTGGAAATAATTAATGAGTGAAAATTGTATTTCCGTTAAAATGTGAAACCAAAGAAGATGTGCAGAGTATGATATGACTGTTATTTTACTGATGGAAAAAGGGCTGTGGAAATGTTTTTTTACACTGAATTTACTGAATACTGAATTTTTTTGATTAATTTGTTTGTGAAGGCCTGTGCAACAAATAAATGATTTCAATACCAACTTGTATTCATGACATACGTTTATAGCACATATATATATATAGTACACATATAGTAAGCAACACTGATTTTATAACAGAATTAATCAGACACATTTTTTGTGATTTGCCCAGTTTGATGGTTATTAGGAAGCTGAATATGATCACGGACAGTGGCTAGCAAGCAGTTCGTTTGTGCTACTTGTTATATTTAATGTAAAATACCATATGTCCCACACTTGTTTCCCACTGCTGGATCTTGCCACTTTTCTACTCTGCTTCCCGACTAGTCTGTCCTCTCTCCGCTTTTATGTTTTGTATTGTGCCATTTTTTGTTGATCTGTTACTTTGTATCAGCATTTCCTTCCGCAGCGTGGTGCCAACCAGTAATGAACCAGTTAATTGGCCGCAGATCATAACTGGGCAAAAAACACTCTAAATAGAACAGCGGTAATTGGCTATTCCTCTGTTACAATTTTCTGCTTAACCCTCCCCAAACAAACAAGCAACAAAAAAACCCAATACGGACATGAGAGGGAAAGTGGTGATTGTGTGCCATTAAAACAGGGAGCTGATTTTGCACCAGTAAGCAGAATCACATCTTCCATCTACCATCAGCAGTTCATCTCTGAACACAGCCTCTGAACATCTGCAGGCACGAAAAGAAGGTGTAAGTGAAAACGTTTATATCTATAAATATACACCGATCAGCCGCGACATTAAAGCCACTGAAGTGAATCATATTAATCATCTGTTTACAATGCGGTGTTGTGTGGGGAAACCTTCTGGCAATCACGTGGTTATTCTTTGACCCACACCATTCACCCCCATGTCACCCCCCCCCCCCCCCCCCATGGCAACGGCTCTTCCCGTCAGCAGCAGAATCAGCACTGGAAGCCGAAGTCACCCACCTGGAGGCCCCACCCATCCTGTCAGCAGTGTTTATTTCGTTGTAGAATAATTTTCCTCATATTTTCCTTGCTTTTAACAACTTTCGATGCTGAGCTATTGACACATTTCTGACAGTACTAAAAAAGTACTGAGGTTCAGTAACCAGGCGAAGTAATGATTTTGCACAGATGTACAGTATTAATATACATACACCTTGAAAATGCAGTTTTGAATATATGCAAATAAAAAAAACACAGCTTCATGATCGCAATAGGCTTGCTAGGCAACTGTCTTTGTTCAGCTCATCAGTGGTGAATGTAGTATGCAAATACATTAAAATTGTATTATCTCAATATCATTCCATTCCTGTGCAGCTTCTTGTATGCTCTGATGAGCACAACCGTTTCCAAGATGTAAACATTTTTATGTTACCGTGATATTTGATTTGGCTAACCGTGCTCGTATATCTCTTTTGGATTCTTAGCTATGGCAAGCGCCTAAGAGCTTCACATCACAAGATATGGAAGCGGAGACCAGCTATGGTTCACGATGAGTTTCTAGGGTCTGTTATCTTGTGATCCTGCCTATATTTCGATTTTTAAGCCTTCTATTCTGAGCTAATGATGTTTTCCTGACATATGAGACATTGTTTTCTTATAATCTGATTATTTTTAGATAATTGTGGTCAGTCAACTTTAGGAGAAATGCAGACTAGAAGAGATAAGAGCAAAAATAAAGTCAGGAATCTCACACTTTTGCCACTTAAGTGGTGACCAAAACAACTTTTTGCCTTGTAGAAAAAATGTTGTTAAGCTGTGATCACTGGAGGTCATCTTATTTGAACTTACTGAACACAATAGAGTCCAACATTTCTGAATGAGAAACTGACCAGTAGTCTTGTTATGCTGATCCAGTAGCTGGAACTCGTTTGTACTCTGTGGATAAGTCTGCACAGATAGCTGTGGGGAGGATTGAGTCAAGGGCAGTCACAATTCGGTATTGTTCTTTGTCACAGGCTTTAGCTAATGCATTTTAAAATCTGAAACTCTCTGATGTTATCAAGCTGATCACAGAAACTGAGCCTGTGCAAATTCCCACTTTGTCTCATTTCTTTTGTCGGTACATCGTTTCTTTGTGTACATTGAGTTTTGGTCAAGCTGCCACCAACTCATCCCACAGATGTAACCAACTGTCGCATTCTTTTCAATTTTTTTTTTACGCCAGTGTTTCTAGCCTTGAGTTCAATACAGTACATCTCAGTAGGCAGCGTTTTTTACTTTAGCAGAACTGACAAGAGTTTTAATTCACTCTGAGTGTTTACTTTAGTCCTGTTAGACTAATGCGTGGGTGGAGTTTTCAGTGTACACATGTTTCAGCTGAGTTCATTTTGAGTGGCATTCTCAGTCAGTTTGGAAGGATTTTACATTGCTACAAACCCAGCACAAACCCATGAAACATTTACCTCAGGTGGTCCTGGTGATCCTGGCATCATCACAGGAGCAGTGAATTCAGATTTCAGATATCATCATTTTGGGTCATCACTGACAGTTGTCGAGCTGTCTCAACAGTAATTTTTGCTACTTTAAAATTCACAGCATTGCATTGTAGGATCATGACCCGACGCCATTGTGACATCATGACATGATGTGACATCATAACCTGATGTCATGCCCTTTAAAATTACTTGGCTCGTTAGTGGTGCTGCCTCATGGGCCTGGTATCATTCTCTGATGCTGACCACAGGTTGGGTTAATGTGAGTTCTTACCCTGCAACTCAAAGGACTGTTACTGCTCTGCATGTTGCTTCCTGTTATCAACATGCTCAGCACCCTTCCAGGTTTCTCTCCTTGTCAGTTTTCTCACACTCTCTCAATCTCAGACATGTCACCAAAAGGTTAAAAAAAGCCTTCAAAACTCCTAATGCACTTTTGCTCTGCTGGGATTCAAATAAACTCTGTGCTCAGCAGTTTTCTCTACAATATCTGCCTGCAGCACGGCCCATTTAGCAGGCATTGAGAGCAGCCTGCCCACGGCCTGTGCTCCATATGCTTTTGCAATGCAAGGCCTGTTCTCTGAGCCCAGAGGAGTCTGTAGGGGATGATTTGAGGGCTCTTGAAAGTGTGGGCTGTTATTTCCATGGGGAGAACGCAGAGACTGGCTGTGTACGCTATAGAACTGTTGTGACTTAACCTCCAGACAGGGAAACTTTCATTAGCGACATGTTCCTCAACAATACCCAGGTCACCTTTCCGCATTGCCTCAGTCTCTAACCACAAACACCGGGCCGGTGTGACGAAGAGGTCGCATCCTTGAAAAATATTTTGTTTGAAATCTGACAAGATTGCGTGGCAGTTATTTGTAACACCCACAGAAATACTGTGCAAGGTCCCTTCTGGTCTGCTGTGTGGGCTTCTTTTAGTCATTATTCATTTTCTAAGTGTTCTGTTTATGCACTGTGGGTCTGTGGTGTGTAGGTGAGGGTCTGCCAGAGAGCCCTGTGTTACTGAAAGCTTTCATTTACAGTATAATGCTACCATTCTCCATGCCAGATTGGAGTGTAATGTAGCTGTATAGCATGTGAAGTTTGTAACCCCTTTTATGATGAACTCTTCCACAACAGATAACTGAGGCGCATCCCCTCTGAGAACAAATGTCAGCTGCTATTTGTATCCAGTACTGCTTAGTTTTATATATGACTTTCTCTAGATGTTTGTGCAGTGAATATCAATATCAAATTTATTTCTTCTTGTTTTAAAAGACTAACTAGGCAGCGGTAATATTATATAACACTATTAATTGTATAACAGCAGATAATACTTTAGTGTTTTTTTAAATGCAAGAAAAAGGGACCCTGGATTTGTCATTGTTGGGGCTTGCTGTCTTATTCAGTTACTTTTAACAACCAGTGTCTCTGCCTTCATTTTAACTAGTCTTTACAATCTATGGAATGTATGGAATGTACAGTTCCACCTGATGGGACATCATAACCTGATCAGATCACAGTCTGATACACACACAAAACACTACTTTTTTGTTATTTTGACAGAAAGAAGCATGTCTTGCATGTCCAAAAACACATCTCATTTCATTTCTCATTTCTCATGTAACAACATAAAACAAAGTTTTCAACTGTTGATTGTTGTCTCACACGTTTGTTCCAAATTGCTCTGAGAATTATCACATTAGGTCGTGTACAGGAAAAAAAGCCACCACCATACTTTTTCTTTGGCAGAAAAATCTTAATAATGTACGTATAATAGTTTTTTCTGTCTCTTTCAACTGCATTTCACACTTTTCATTAGTGAATAGAATTTGCTCAGTTGTCATTGAGCTAGGCCACCTGGTGACAACGGAGTTTTCTCAGATGAAGGCTATAAAATCTGGGTGAGAAGATCCATTTTATAACCTTTCTTAGATAAAATCTGTTACTTCAAAAATGAAGCAGATTGTTTGCTCATATGCACAGACATACTGTAGAATCACCTCTGCACAGAGTCCACTCCCCTAAGCTTAAATGTTGTGGAAGTGGTCCCTCCCTCGTGAGACATAAATGGCTCGATTATCTCTTCCCTGAAGGAAGAGTGCCAGAACACAACACACAGACATCACTGAACTATAGCTCAGCTCTGAGGAATGCTGTTTGCATCCAATTCTGGGTCATCACATGTGCGAATCACTAATCCGTGGTTGCAGGCACACTCTTTCTTCTGGGATAGACACTTAGCAGGCATGCTTTAATGGAAAACAGTTTTCATTGCACAGTGAGATCTGTGGATTATTCTTTGTGATTGAGTTTTACAAATGCACTTACAAGCCAAATATCATTGGGCTGGTAGTAGACATTTTTGCTTTTAGCATTCTGTCATCTTGACCACCCCCTGGTGGCTGGCTGCAGTACAGGCCAAAAGCCATCCTCCTCCATCTTAACATATGGGATATAGGCCTAACTAAAAACTCAACTCAAAGTATACATCAAATAAATATTTCCCAAAGATGGCCTCTGCAATTTTAGGTAGTACTTATTATGTTATATGTTCATTTTTCTGAAAGTTTGGTTTTAATTAAATGATGTTAATTGGATGTTTTGAAAAGGGGATGAAACGTTGGCAGCTGTGGCTGCTTGCGATTGGGTGAGGTTTATGAGCAGGAACTCTATACTGCAGTTCTACCACCTGATTACTACTGCATGGACTCTGGCTCCAAATGATGTCACCAGTACAAGAGGGTAGTGCTTGTATACAGGCTATCTTGGCTTCACTTTTGTATGGTGGGAGGACATGGAGACTCGTCCATCTTTATATTGTCAGGGGTTTGTACTCCCAGGTTTGCAAAAGACACCACTCAGTAACATCACTAAAGACTAATTCATGTTTTTCACGTCTATGTGATCACAAGACAGGACCTTCGATTCATTAAAGGTGACATTTTGTAGCTCATATCATTTCCTGGTTGCTACATTTTAATGTACATTAACTGGGATGCAACTTGCAACTGAGTTTGCCATTTCAGCCAGCAAAAGCTCATTAGAGATTGTTGATTTTAGTAATATCACATCTTGTGCAAATATTGAACCTTAACAGAGTTGAAAGGCAGTTAGTACTTTGCTTCAGGCCTGATGAAATGCTTTAGAACCCCAACTACAATTGACACAAATTTACTGGCAAATTGTTAAGGGGGAAGGGGAAGTTGCATTCATGCTATTGAATTCTGCTTTTGATTTCATACCAGATATGTAAAACTTACCATTTCCTGTGCTCCAGATGTTCCCAATGTCCTGCCAAAATTTGACTCCCCTAAAGAAATTATCAAGGGACATTCTTTAATAAATAACAAGCACTGAGAAGCACTGTAGCCTGACAACTTGTGCAGAATTTAGAATTAGTGGACACATGGTTTAGGATATTAAGATGACAAACAAATGTGACCTGCAATCATATTGAGCTTTGATTTTTTTTTTTGTTGTCAAACTGTTATAAAGCATTTTTTACCATATTTAAGGTTTACAATAGCAAAACTTCCCAGACATTGAGAAAGCTTTTGTTATTTTCCTCCTTGATGTGAAACTAAAGTGAAAACACAACCAAGTGAACAGTTTTTCATAACAGCCTGTCTAAAGTAGGTGTTCGCAGCTCCTTTGAATGACTGCTGTGTTGAATCACTTGGTGATAAAGACAAGCTAAACCCACGCTTATTTATATGTAAATGTTACTGCTTTTCAGGAATTGCAGTAAGTATTTGTGGTGTATCATTTGGATCTATTATTATTATTCTGTCTCACGCAGACAGTCTGAAGGTAGCTCTCATTGTGCCAGGTGTGAAGGAAGGTGAACAGAGCCTCTAACAATCATCAGTACTGATAGGGAACCACTTTCCCTGGGAGAGTACTCACACTGATATACACCCCCCACCACCACCACCACACACACACACACACGCAACCAAAGAGTCTCCTTCACTGTGAGCATCATTAAGACTGGGACGGGCTCAGGTACACTTGAACTGAGAAAGAGATGAAGTATCAGGGGAAGAGATGAAGTCTGTGGGGATTTAGGATATGGGAAATATAAGAGTAAGCTGTTTATAGGGGGATAGATTCGCGATGGCACTCACACAATACTTATGTGGAGAGCACTAGTTCATCACTGGCAGGTCCTACTGCCTGCATCTGTCACACATCCCCATGGGTTTTTCAAAACCTATTGTCCTTTCAGTTGGGTCAGATCAACTGAGCAGTTCACCTTCCTCTGATTTAAACTCCTGTGTTTTGGGGTCCCTAATTTTTGCATTTTTTTTTAAGTTAGAGTTATTCTATTCTCATCTCTTCTCTATCTTCCATTATTTCTGTTTGACTTATCTTGCTGCATGGTTATAAATATGTATATAGCACAAGTTTTCCTTCATCTTTACTAAAATCATTATTCATACTGAAACTTCTACATCTGTAATTTACTTTGTTTCAAAACAGACATGAAGAGACCAACATACAGTATTTACATTCAGACTTTATTTATTTTTTTACAATGAAATCACCGACAGAGACAGAGTGCATTTTACTGGGGTAACTGACAAAGTGAATGTGAATGCTGTGCTTTTTGGAATAGTTAAGCAGTCATTTTGCTTTTAAATGAGAATGGTGCTTTGGGAAAACAGCCATAAACTAACAGTACACCAGCATATTCTAAAGGCATTACTTAGACATGTTGATAGCATGAGTGATGTATTCATGGAGCTATTGATTTGTATAGTGCTTTTACAGTTTTATGTGGGCTGTTGTGGTGTAATGGGACTTTGAGAAGGGGATCGTATGTGATGTGTGTACTTTTCTTTGTCTTGAGCTTTCCCTGGGATCTGATCTGCACCTTGCAATACTCTGAGCTACTTGAGATCAAATCGTGGACAAGTTTCACTGAATCATACTTTAACGCAAATCCTTGGATTCCTGCTATTTTGAAGATTAAAGTATGCAGATTTTGTTGACTGGCTATTAATGTTCTCGCAGCCTGTGATTACACTGATTAGAATTCTCACTTGGTTTTTGGTGTTCTTGGACAGACGAGGTAAGTATGGACTCTCACCCTTTCTGTCTTTGCATCAAAGATATCTGTGAGTTGATTTATTTAAACTGATTAATTCAACACACTCCTAAAGAGTCTGTGCTACTGTTGTAAAGCTGAAAAGATAAGAAATCATCAACTATGTTCAGATGATTTCAGTCCAGCTCTTTGTTGCATTGAACCAAAAAAAAAAAACATGTCAAATCATGATGAAGTGAAAAAAAAAAATTCTTCTCTTTTCAAGACTCTTGTCATGTTTGTGACTTTTAGATGTTTTGCCTTTTAGAAACGCGTTTCTGCCCATGATGTGTAATTCATGAAGATAATTGAAATGCTTGGTCAATAATAACAGAATCCACTAAAAGCAAAGTTAGGCTTCTCATTTAAATACATTTAAATATCTTTTCCAAACATCAAATATAAAGGCACACATACAGGGTATTACACAACATTAAGTTATAAAAGACTGTCAGTCAGTTGCTGATTAGATGAGACAGATGAGTTCAATGACTGTTGTCATTATAGCCCCTTGGCTCATGCCCCAACAGACAGAGATCACAAAAATGAGTTCCTGGTCAGTGCAGGATTTATCTTTTAATGAGACTTAGCTGCATTAGAAGTAAGTGTCCTTAATGTCCACTGAAAAGGAAGCAGCTATGCTGACGTACACGGCCAACCTTTAATGCGTAATATTTGTACTGCAGGAGCTGGAAATGCATTTGAGTTTCTCAAAGTGTTAATTCTCAGTTGTGGGGAAAACTGACACCCCTCTCTGTTTCTCTATCTAACTTTTCACCACCATCCCCAATCCCGCAAAAAAGTCTCCAAAGTGGGCTAAAGCAACACAAAAAAAGTATTATCCATTCCCATTCAGTCTGGCACCGGATGGCGGGGAAAGCGTACGCTGTGCTGTCTCGGTTCTTTTCAGTTCCACACTGGGTATTAACCCCAGGGGAAAGAAGAACAAGAAAAAGGGAGATGGGATGCAGCACTTGAGTAGGACTGGGTATGTGTGTATGAAATAGTAAAGCAGCAACAATGCAAACAGAGCAGAGCTGTCATTACAAACAGCATTCGTTGTCAGAGACAGCACAAGAATAAAGGGTAATAGGCCAAGCAAAGGTGGGTTTGAATCTGATAACATAAAAGCAGCTGATTGCCCCCCCCATTGAAATTACCCACTTTATCTCTTCCCATTTTTGTCTCCCTAGAGAGCAGTCTCTGCTCCCTTTACAAAGTGAATCCACACAGTCATTTCTCAAGAAGATAAAGTATTTGCCGTGTATTATTCCTCCTTTGTCTGCCCACCCCTCTTAGCCATGCTCCCTCTCTATCTTTCAGCCGCTGGAGTAACTGTCAGATAGACATCACGCCGCTCATTGTTTTTCCCCAGCGTCCTGCAGTGATAGCTGGCTGGGCGAGTGCTGGGTGTGAGCGTGAATCCTCTGGTTTTCTCTCTTGATGCCGGCTGGCCCTGAGTCCCTCAGGGTTCACAGAGTAAATAAAAAAAAAAAAAAAAAATAAATAACAAGAGTGTGAGGTGTGTGTGTGTGAGAGAGAGGCGTGGAGAAGCACAGGGCTAGTATTTGAATGAACAAGCAAAGAAAAACTATAAAATAAGGACAGATTGCTTGGACGGTATGTTCATACTTTATGTGTTTTTGAAAGTGGAAGAGAACTGAATACATTGACTGTGATGTTAATTCTAACACCTGAACAATATGGATTTTCAGGGCTGATATTGATGTGACTGCTGTTGACAGTAGACTGTTTTCTGTATTTATATTCTATATACATCTGTAGCTGTGGTAACAGAGTAATGTGCCTCTAGATTATAGTGTTGGTTGGTCTGTGCGTCTAGAGTAAGGTTTCTTTACAACCATTGGATGACATTTTGCGCAGATATCTATGGTACCAAGAGGATGAGTCGTGCTAACTTTGGTATTTTAGGGTTTGATGATTTAATGTTATATGACTATTATCATAAATAAATGAGATTTATTTAAAAAACACGTTTACATTACACAAATATGGGAATATAGATAAAGGCTAAATATGGACAGCTTTTATTGTAGCTTTTCCGTAACAATTCGCTATGACCTTAACAAGTGAGCTTTGACTGTGTAAAACAGCAAATGTGGACAAAGCAGGTGGAAATATTGCTTTCGTACTATTTGTACTTTTTAGAAAGTGTTACTTTCACTTCGTCTGACCTGCTGCCCGCTCTGTGCCTGTGTATGTAGCACAGCTATAAATGACAGCAAACAAATGGCATAATGCTCTGTGGTACAGTGAGGGTGTGTTGTATTATATCCTCCATCTCGTGGCAGTGATTTATCTCCCAGTCAGTTTTTAGGTTTGGTGAAGTCCCAGGAACATTATTTTGACAAAGTTCTGTCAGTGTTTAAAGCATCATAGTTCATACTGAGATGGAGTCAAACAATTCGATTGTATTGCAACGTTGTACCAGAAATGGACAAGAGTGAAAGGTCCATGTTCACACGAGGCAAAACAGGGTTGGCTCACCTGGATTACGTGTGCTTCCTAATCATCTAAATGGGTTAAGATTTATTTGTGTTTTGATGCCTTCCTCAGATTTGAGCCTGAACCGAAATAAAATGAAGGTTTATGGAATTACTTTTCCCGCAAATGAATTGTTGACAGTATTTTGTGTGGTTTATCCAGAGCAACAAGGACACAGTTTTTTTTTTTTAAATGTAATTTTGCTGATTCCACAAATAAACTGTGTTGCAGGCAGATATCTTAGAGGTAAAACAAACCCTAAACTATCTCCATGGCTTGATACAGCTAGAGGGATGAAAAGGTATATGTATGTCTAATTTAGTGAAACAGTATGTCACAGCTGATGTGCCTGTTGAGTTTTTCATGTGCTACAGCCCAGCATGATCGCATCTGGCCAGATGAGGCTGTCTGAGTCCAGCCGTTCAGGCTGCGGTAGCTGCTCTGTCAGCCCATTTCGTGCTTCTTAAAACTAGATGTTACAGGTAACAATCAGCACTGTCCAGGTCCATTCAGCCAGCACAAAGCACAAAGGCAAGTCTGATGCTGCAGCGAATCATCTCTGCTATGGATGAATGCTTTACAAGGCCAAACCTCATTTGCTGTGGCCTGGAGTTCTAAGTTCTAAAACACACCTTGCTCATCTGTGCCTTGCAGTATTCACAACCGTTAGCCTGTAGATATAATTGAAAAGTAGCCTATTTATAGCAAAAATCATGGCTGTTTTGGCCTTCTGAAATGTAAATTACTTCCATCTAATTTTGTGCTCTCTAATCCTTGTCCACGATTATTTTTCCAACTAACATAGAAAGTCCAGATGCAGCTGATTTTGGGTTTAGTCTAGAATTAAGGATAATCACAGGGACTGCATTTGCATTGAATAAATTTGCAGGCAAAATGCCATCCAGAAAAACAGAGTTGAAACACAGTGAAAACCTTCATACAGAAATAATGGCCTTTTTTCTCTTTCTTATTAGAGGTTTCTCAGTGTTCTCATGGGTCACTATGCTGTCTAATTTACTGTAGGTTGAGAAAATGAGTTCTAACACTTTCTGCAATTAAAGGCAGATTTCAGAATTAAGAATCAAGAGAGACGTGACTATTTACATAATTGCTGCTATTCTCATACATTTTTTCTAATTAACTATCATAACTTTTCTATAAATCATGCTCTTATCTGTATACTATTATACTATACTATTACTCACATTGCTTATGGGAAGTTTAATTTAATTTACAGGAACTTACCTTGAAGCTAAAAACTGTGCATTATATAGCGTTCACCAGTGTAGAAATTATAAAAATACCTTCTGTCTGCTTATTCAGACAAAAGACAAAACATGTTATCCCCAAGTGATTAATTATTTCAAACATTTTTGCTTTATTTGTGAAGATAGATGTCCCCTCTAAAAGCAAATTAAATAATCATGTCACGTTTTGTGGATTATTTTCACTATCTTTCCCAAATGGCAATTTAAAATGGCAGGATTAAAATAGCACACAGAAAGTAAATGCCTCATAATGAACAAAGATGATGCTGTGTCATATTACCTCACTTACAGACCTCAATTGAATTTGCATCATTTCATTATATTTGATTAATTTCATTCATGATGCTTCATGGATATACATTTTGAGTTGGGATGAATTACCTGATATAGAGAAAGAAAGTGTTTTTGTTTTTAGATTGTATTGTTTTTTATATAGTTCACTGTACAATGATGCAGAGAAATCTGGGACAGACCAAGTAATTGCAAGCCATTAAAATTCCTGGAGCCTCATTTTTAAAAATGTTCTTAGATTTATACTCGAACTTTGATCATTTCTGACAGTGTGGATCCATAAAAGATGCTGAGCATAAAAAAAAATGCCAAAGCAGGTTCTACGAATCCCATTTGTAAGTTTTGTAACATTAGTGATTGAAACCAGGCAACATGTATTATTCGGTGAAATAAATTGTGGGTAGACAAACCCAGACCTCTAAGACCGCCTTCTTTCACCTCCGTAATATTGCTAAGATTAGGAGTGTCCTCTCTCAGAGTGATGCTGAAAAACTTGTTCATGCTTTTGTTACTTCTAGGCTGGACTACTGCAACTCACTATTGTCAGGATGTCCAAATTATTCTATTAATAACCTGCAGCTGATCCAAAATGCAGCAGCTAGAGTTTTAACAGGAATCAGTAAAAGGGATCATATCTCCCCCATCTTAGCTTCTCTTCACTGGCTTCCGGTAAAATTCAGAATAGACTTTAAAATTCTCCTACTTACATATAAGGCCCTAAATGGACTCGCCCCATCATACCTGCAGGATCTAATAGTCCCATATATTCCCAATAGAACACTCAGATCACAGAGTGCAGGTTTACTTACAGTTCCCAGAATTTATAAAAGTAGAACGGGAGGACGAGCCTTTAGCTATCAGGCACCCCTGCTGTGGAACCAGTTGCCAATCTGGGTTCGACAGGCAGACACCACCTCCACTTTTAAGACTAAACTTAAAACCTTTCTGTTTAGTAAAGCATATAGTTAGCACCAAATAAAGTGTGTAGGGCTGGTAGGCATAGTTTCACCCACCTCATGATATATAGCCACAGGTAGAATAGGTCTGACTAACTGTTAATCTTTAAATCTCTATCATAGCTAAGCTGCTATAGGCCTATGCTGCCGGGGGACACAAACATGATCCACCAAGCAGTTTCCCCTCCTCCTTTTCCTCTTCTATCCTCTCCCCTCGTCAGATTAACATGCAGTTCATTATTTTATGTCACTAACTGTGTGTCCAGTGCTCCTCGTAGTCTTGTGTCTCTCCCTCCCTTTCTCTCTCTCTCTCTCTCTGTATCTTTCTGCAGGTATCTCTCCATCCAGATCTTCAAGTTGAACTGTAGCCGGCTCTATGACCAACCCAATGTGTATTGTTGACATCTGCCTGTCATTCCTCTATGTACCGACTATGGGCGGGGTGGTTCTCCCTATGGGCCGAAATCGAACTGATAGGATAGTGATTCTCAACATCACATAAAAAAAAAAAAAAAGAATACATGAATGTTACAGCAGTTCATTATAATTTTCAATACTATAAATTTCCTATAACTTGTGAAATGTTAAAATCATATTGAGGTGGTAGCAAAAAGTGAAACTAAACCGTTGAGATTTTGTTTTGCTTATCTTTTTAGTAATGTCATTTCTCATGTTGCAAATTGCTTTCCTGCCTGTACAACATCCATTGCACGTCTGCCCGTCCTGGGTGAGGGATCCCTCCTCTGTTGCTCACCCTGAGGTTTCTTCCATTTTTTCCTGTTAAAGGTTTTTCTGGGAGTTTTTCCTTAGTCGATGTGAGGGTCGAAGGGCAGAGGATGTTGCTGATGTTATGTTAAGCCCTTTGAGACAAACTGCTTGTAAAAATTGACTTGACTTGACTTGACTTGACAAATAGAGCCTAACACACAGTTTAGGAGTATGTCACTGCTGCAGTGAATGAGAGGAGGCAGAAAGACACAGCTGTGGATGATATTAAAAATAAAATAGGCTGGCAATAAATTCCTCACAGGTTGAATTCCTATCACAATGGGTGCCTGTAAAGTTCACCACTGGCTTGGACACTTATGCGTCCCAGACTGCAATACCCCAACATAACCAGCAGGAGAATTGCTTACATAAGGTTTTATAAATACGACTGTGGTTTTCTGCGTAAGTTCTACTTAAGATCAAAATTGATCCTAAGTTCATTCAATAAATGAGGCCCTTGGTCTGGCCTTGAAGGTTATACATTGCGTTTACATATTATGCACCCCAGAGCAATAAACCAGGTAGGTGACTGAAAGTTTAACTGAGTTAGCCTGTGAATATTCTCATTCATCCAGGTCATGGTTATCTCAAGGAAATTCAATCAAACGCAACTGGACTTAGTTATTTGTCTTTGAAGACGTTTCACTTCTCATCCAAGAAGCTTCATCAGTTCATGCTCGCTTGACTAGGCTGGGACTTCTTCACGCAACTACTGTAACTTGTCGTGTGCAAATGAGAGCAACACCATAAATGCCTTCGACGAATGACTGTATGGAGGTTGAGGTTTGATGTGGTTGGAAGACACATCGAACAAACTGGTTGGCTTTTCAATTGTATCCTTACCTTTACAGACAGTTTCTGTCTTGTAAAGGCCCACATCTTTCTGTCAAAAAAAACTGTAAGCTATTATCTCTGACTTGACATCGCTTCTCCAGAGCCACAGAAAACACTGTTTTCACAGGCTGAGTAGAACACCCAGTGACTAGGAAATTCACTTTGACATCTAACATTGGGGGCGGCACGGTGCAGTGGTTAGCACTGTCGCTTCATAGCAAGAGGATTCCAGGTTCGAATCCCGGTCTGGGCTCTTCTGTGTGGAGTTTGCATGTTCTCCCTGTGCCTGCGTGGGTTTTCTCCGGGTACACCGGCTTCCTCCCACAATACCAAAAACATGCACATTAGGTTAATTGGCTACTCTACATTGTGAGTGTGTGGTTGTTTGTCTTTGTGTGTCAGCCCTGCGACTGGCTGGCGACCAGTCCAGGGTGTACCCCGCCTCTCGCCCGTAGTCAGCTGGGATAGGCTCCAGCTCCCCTGCGACCCTGACGGATAAGCAGTATAGAAAATGGATGGATGGATGTAACATTGGTGAAGTGCTTCATGTTTCTGAAAGTGACTAGTAATAGCAAACACTTGCACAAATGGAAGCAGAAAATTCAGGGACTTTTAATTCTGGTTTGCTTGGTGATCATGAGGAAAGTAGCAAGATGGAGAATAAGGAGCATGAAGGAATAACTTCTACCTTAGTACACCTCTCAGTTTAATTTCAAAATGGGTGTGAAATAGCAAAGTGATTCCTCTAATAAGTGGCACACTTCTTTTGATTACTACCCAAAGTCCAATGTGGATTACATCATGGAGGGAAATTTGTCCGAGCCTTCCCCTTTTGTCAATGTTGTGACTTTAAACTGGATTCAGAGCCTGATCCACGATAAATGTGGATTTTATATCTGGCAAAGTGGGCTGCCATTCTTTAGGGAGCTCTGAGAGGCTGAGCTTCACCTCTTAACCCTTTTCCATCATGAGATTTTCAGTTTATGGAGCTACCAGCTCGTAGAAGAGCTTAAAAACTCGGAGTTCGGAGTATAACACCTTCTTAAACATAAATTGATTTTCTTTGGACCCAGGGGGCAGCCGTTTTGGAAGACACGCTGAACTGCCTCTTTCAAACTTTGTCCGACTCATCATTCCCCTTCTGCCTCAGACTAGTTGTAGAGGTCAGAAAGCTGTGAAACTTTGAAGACACTCTGTGCTCTTCAGCCTCCGCTTTTCCAAACAAGCAGACATAAAACCATCTAGCACGACTAACAGAGCTGTAATAGTGAACAAGACGAAGAGGAGGGTGAGGAACAAGACATGAAAGGCAGTATTTAAAAGATCATTTACCATAGAAAGCTCTATCTGTGTCTCTGACTGTGAACGGAAGCCCCGAGGTTGGCGTTTGAGCAGGCGGATAAGACAGTGTATCCAATGAGCTCTCTGCTAAACTGGGGAATGAGGTTTAGGATCTTGGTTAGAGGAACGGCCCATCTCATCCTTTTTTGCCTTTCCTTATCCTCTTCCATTCACGCATCCATCCATTCGTCCATCCATCCATCCACCACTGCTTTATTCCTCCCCTGCAGAATGGAGGAGATCGGCTTACGAAGCACACATGTACCATCTGACAGACTCGCTCACACACACTGTCACACAAAGTGATTGTGTAATTGAAAAGCTTCACAGGAGACTCTGTGGAAGAGTTGCAGCCAGGAGAAATGAAGCAAAGAACAGCAGTGATTTGTTGACTTGGAGGTTTGGTATTACATCTGCCTGGTGTTTATTAAACGCCCCAAAGCCTCGTCAAGTCACAGTCGATCACTCAGGAGGAGCAACATGATGGAGAACCTCATCCCCTTCAACCTCTAATGCCTCTGCTGAAGCTATTAGCCAGCCTTAATGTTTTCTGTAGAGAGGATACCATAATGACTTTATACCAATGTGTCATTTGTTAATTTTGGCAGTGAAGGAACATTCTTTGCAGATATTCATATTTTCAGGGCCATACCTTGGGCACTACCCCAAACACTCTCATGGCTCTGCAATGGCGCTAAAGACAAAGTGAGATGTGATTGTCTGAAGCCTGGAAATTATATCAACAGGCTGTAAGCTTTTAGTTTGGATTATTTGGATTTACTAGGGCTGACCCTAATGCCTAACCCTAATTGATGCTCAAAATCAGTATTTGAATAAAGAGAGCACAAACATGGCCCCAGGAGCATGGGACTGTGAGGATCAAAAGCTCAACCCCCCATATTCGTAGCTGCTCCTCACTCATTCGCTCAAGTTGACTTGAGATTTTAGAGGGGGCGACAGTTGCTGATGTCTTGATTCCTGTCTTTGTCTACTGTCAAAGTATACTGGTGAATACGTTCAATAACATGTGCCCCTCCCCCACCCCCAGCTTTGAATATTTGCAGACAATCTTCGCTGAGGCTGTGAAGCCCTAAAAATGGTATTTGGCACAGTCCTCCGCAGATTTACATTGCCAGTACGTTATATTTCACTGTGTTCTTCCTACAGGTGAAAATCAAATTTGTGCAACAGCCATTGTATGGAACTAGCATAGATCACTGTATCTGAACAAAGCTCTGTTCTTTTCTAGCCTCAGGTCAGTACTATATCTCTACCATTGGAGTATTTTTATTAGCTAAGTGAACGCTACAGTAATCACTATTTTCCATAGAAATTCAAGTGGAATGGGTGGGCATCCTTTGAGCTATATGCAGCGATGGGGGCTTGGTGAAGGACTGCTCTGTGGAAGGAGACTGGAGTTCCGCTTAAGCTCAATGGCATTTAAAAATGTTGAATTTCCACTAACTTGTAGTACATATCTGGATCTGTACTGTGCTTCACTGTATGAAACCATGATCAGAGCCTGTGACATGCCAACAACTCAAGTGTTTCCGTACGGCATGGGAAAAGATGTTGCTTACGATAAAGATGTTCACCCAAGTTGGGTTCACTGAAACTTCAGGAATTTGCAGTTCTCAAAAGGGTTCTCAAACAATACCAATTGCACTCTGATAAGATTGTCAGATTCACAATAGACAGTTTTAATTGATTTTAACTGATGCTGCATTGATTTTGATTTTAAAAATGCAGCAGAACCGGGGCTGCTATCGTTTTTTTTAATTCCATGTATTCTTCTTCTCGGTCAAAACCTGGTGTTTACATTACCCTCAATTTACAGCGATATAAAATGAAGAAAACCAAAAAATGTTCATGTTACACAAGCTGCAGCCAGACAGTTTTCTTTCAGTCAGCTGATTGGTATATATTTGAAACAGTAAACTTCATTTGAGAGATTAAGAGCTTAAAAACCCAAATAATTTACAAGTGTGGAATCAGGAACCAGATCCTGAGACTGAACAGACTGTCAGAACTCAACTCTGAACACTAAAGTTGGAGCTCTTGTATTAAATTCATTTAGTATACAGGATGGAATTATAAAGATGACCTTCAAATCCAGGTGATGTTCAATTATTAAGGATAATTCTACATCTAAAATAAATAAAAATAGTTATATTGGTTCAACCCACTCTGACACCACATTTTACATCAACAGCACTATGGAATTGTTTGCTGCTTTTTCCCCCGTTCTTCTTGTGCAGTGTTTGCTGACAGAAATAGGTAAGCAGATCTAGATGAAGAACAAGTTTTATTGAATGAGCAGTTGGCAGATGGTGGCAAATCCCTGGCTACCCCCTGGTTGTGAAGCGGTAGTAGGAAAAGTAAGTGTGTATCTGTGGAATGAAGAAAACAAAATGAAAGGAGGAGTAAAATAGAACAATGAGATTATTGCTTTGCACTGCAGATATGAAATTACAAAAAGTTTTTAGTTGCCTATTTCAAACAGTGTTAATTTCTGCAAATGAAAATCTGCAAGTCCCACATCCCAAGGAAAATGAACAACATTAAAAAAATACATATTGGTATGATAGGCTGTAAATTAATGCTTGCATATCAGCAGTGCCTGAGTAGGGCAGTGTATGATGTGTGTGAGGCTGACTGAGTGAGAGAGAGCCAGTGACAAAGCAAGTAAAAGTAAAAGTGACAGTGAAAGCAAATGGGACAGTCTGGCAGCAAAAATACAGTATAGATTAGTGTCACTTTATAAATAATGCAGCTTCTCAGGACCAAGAAAAGTCTTCTCTGTTGTTTCCCCAGCTGCTGGAAAGGTGAACAGGGTTATACCCAAAGTAAGAATCGACAAACAAAACGAAGTGTCTGGAAGCTTACTGATGATCAGTCATTTTAGAACTTTAAATGCACACAGCCACATTGCAGGAAGAATATGTAGCTGTTTGTTAATAAACTTGAACATTTTCCACTGTGCTCCTAAATTTCCTTCCGTGCTCGTCATTTTCCTTTTTTTTTTTAATTTAGGAGCACATGCACTCCTTGTGAAAAAAAAGGTTAGGTTTGAGCCCGGCACTACACTCATGCCTTGATTGAGGACAGGCACCAGTCCTGCTCTGTGATGTCATGGTGGGTCAGATGTGGGGGACACGAGCAGAGCGTGCCACACCATGGTCAACGTGTGCACTGCCATGTCAGAGTGGAAAAACAATTGAGAAAACAGGATCTACATCCCAAGCAACCATAGACATCTACTACTTTCTATTGCATTCTGCTTAACTTATTATTTTGCTTGTCCCTTCCCTGAAATCCTCAAATGTCACAGAAATGTTTCCCCCGCCCTGTATGTAGCAAATCCAGGCCAAGTGCTGCTGACATTTTATAGAGTCTCTTCAGTTTTATCAGCAGTTAATGCTGACCTTTGCTTGGAGGGTAAAGCATTTGATTTTTCCCAACCTGAACAATTTAGGCTATCAGCATTTCATTTCACAGGTCAAATTCACATCAGGTTCTTTTTTGATATGGAGCACAAAGCACAGTCCATGGCTCACTACATTCCCTTTGTGGAGGTGTTATTTAGCTATGCAGATTGCATAGTACGAAAAGCTCACTTGACAGTGAAGAAGCTTAATGGATAACAGTACAAACAGATAGAGTGGCAAGTGCCTTTCCCAGTAGGAATTCAGTGCTTTGCAGGAATGTGTATGACAAGAACATGGCAGAGGCCTGTGGTGACCAGTGAAACGTCCTTGCTGGACACTGTTGTTAGATCAATGTGATGGACTTTCAAGTGGGATCTTAGTCCAGTTAGCTGTTGGCTTAGGAGTTAGAGCGGTTGCCCACCACTTGGAAGGTCAGTGGTTCAGTTCCTGGTCCCTGTGGACCACATGTCAAAGTGTCCTTGGGCAAAACCCCACAATGCTCTGTTGCATTGGTGTGTGAATGTGCGTGTGAATGGATAAATGTTGGCTCCCGTTTACCATCTTGCTCAGTCAATAATTTGGTTGTGTTTTCAGATTTGGCATCACTGACACTCAGGGCCACTTAATTGAATAGAATACAGGCACTTTCTGTCAATAAGCAAAAACGTAACGTAAACACAATATACACTATGTACTCATGTATAGTATGGCATGCATGAGTAAAAGCAGAAATCACTGTAATTCCATTAGACTTGTGTTTCATTTATATATTTAATCTGAATCCAATGTTAAGTCTGATTATCAAATTGGAACCCGTTTTAATCTACTCTCAAATGTAGCAGAAGTTAAGTTTTCTTTTACATAAGAAAAACTGTATACTGCATAACCAGACTATGTGTAAGCAATAAAAAGATATCCTGTGTTAACCTAAGCCAAAATGTCTTTATCTAGTTTGGAGAGAAAGGAAATAATTCCATGTTTGGTGATCATCACTGAACATGTACCTTTGGATACATCATCACTTCTTCCATCATGTTCTTGATCCTGCCGCATTATCTGTCAGGTACCCGACAGCCTGAGCTCCACAGTTAATGTCACCATTAGTGTGATTCAGACTGAAGCTCATTTACATGTTTCTGTGTCTGACTTCTCATTAGCAGCTTCAGGCAGCCTGATTGGGGCCGAACAGGAAGCCAAAAGTTGGAGATGGGAGGATACATTGTTCCAGGGAGAAATAATTAAGACCTACAATACTCATACTACTACCACTGTCCTCATGCTGACGGGCTAATAACCATGTTTGCAGTCCCAAGCTTATTACTGATTTTTTGCAAAGTAAACTCAGACAGTTTGTTCTTCTCATTTCTCAGATGTTTTGTGTTGGCCTCTGGTTTAAAACATTTTCTGTTATTTATTTGGCGAACATGGAAAAGGAGATCATTACAAATCTTGTCTTGCTGCCTCCTTTTTTGCTTGCAGTGTGTGTGTGTGTATTTGATTCAAACCCTTGATAATCTGCAGACTGAATGCTCTATAAGTCCATTATACTCCAGCCTTTTATTGTGTCTTGTTCTGTCTTACAGATGATATCAATTAAATGTTCTGCCGAGTTGAAATGAAAGTTCTAAAAACCCCTCTGTCTGTTTTGTTCATTGCTATTCTGTTAAAATAACACTGTGACGTTCCAATGCTATCTGTGATAGAACGTACAGCCAGCTCAAGCCGACATGTATAAATCACTCTCTTTTAAATTCAACGTCCCGAGAAGTGTTTTTGTCAATTTGAAGTGAGCTCATGATTCATCTGAGCTAATCTAGTCATCCTGTTGAGATCCTTGCTCAGTGAAAATGGGAGTCATTATTCCACAGGACTGCACTAGTGCGCCGACTTAAATCAACCCTGTGAGACAAATGGTGAAACAGAACCTGGGAAAATAGTTTTCCAATGATTATGGCATATTTATTTTTAGTTTTTAATCAGCTTTTATGAAGACAGATTGCTGGTGATGAGCCAGTGTCTATGTAGGAGTGAGAAATCTGACTTGAATTAAATGAATTCTGACTTTGCAAACATCTGAGCTGTGCTGCAGGAGCCAGATGCATAAAATGATGTCCACACAGAGAACATATGTAAGCACATAGACCTTAAGCAGTGTTCATGCATACATCCAACCATGGAACACTGGGTTTTCTACACTGAGCTCTCTGGTATAAAAAGATGGAGATGAAGAATTGATTGGAAGAGATAAAATTACAGTTTTACTGTTTTGTCATCATTGTTCCGCGGTCCACGCGGTCATCTGTAAAAATGAATTCAAAGGCATTTTGAACTTAAAGCCATATCTATATGCATAGCTATCTATAATGTACGACTGACTGGTAGATCAGATGAATTGTTTCAGCCATACAGGTCTGGAGACTTTTTTTGAGCTTAATGAAGTGTTGAACAAGCCACAGGAGCTCAAGGTTTCCCCCAGGAAATTAGTGGCCAGTTGCTCCCTCATTTTCTTTACCCTTGTCACTGAAGCACATATTGCTGACAGAAATACACTCATCAAGATCAGAAAAGAAGTGAATAAAGTGCAACAGACCTTCGGATGATCACTGCCCGTGGCATTTCCTCAACAGCCAGCCATAGCAGCTGGACAAAATGTCACTGCGAGCTTTGTGACTGACCCAGGAAGAGAAGGAAAAGAGCTGGGATTAGAGTTAAGGAAATCCAGTTCTGACCCAAGGCTAACCGACCAGCCTACTTCTGGTGGTAATGACTGATCGCTGGAAAATAAAATGGATGACTCCCTCAGGAACAGGATATCTGAGATTGTTGTGCCCACACAGACCTGGAGGAGAGACGGAGTCTCTGGTTAAATCATGATGCTTGGAGTTCAAACGCAGTCCATGTTGATGGATAGTGTTTGTCAGCAGCTGACCTTATTATCCACTCGGAGAATTCATGCAGATGCAAATTAAAAAAAAAAAAATGCACAAGTCAGTCACCTGCCAAACTCATCATCAATGGAGTTGCTCGATGATAGTCTAAACAGCCTCCGCATTTGTGAAATATGTGGCTTTGTGATGTTACTGTTCATTTTCCCTCCAGCTTAATAAGCCTGATATTATAAAAATAATAAAAGTAATTTCTTGTGATGTTAGTAGAGAGACTCTTTATTCAGGTTGGGTGCCTCCATGTAATGCCATCTTTACCAGTATAAATTGACCTGCCTCACCTATAATGTCACAGTCTACATACACAGCTCCACATACGGTTAATCTCTCTCCTGCTGGGTGTCTTCCAGGGCTGCGGCGGGGGAGGACAGTGACGGCGCAGTGGCTTTCTCAAGGCCGGACTAAACGGGAAGCAGAGACGTCGACACAGGTCAGATATCTCATCAACCTTTCTCTGACCTTCTGTTTCACTGACACTGATCCTGCTGCATCAAAACATTTCAACACTGTGACTGCCTGTGGTCATGGCTTTAGAGTAAAAGTCTAAAGTGTGCTTGTGTTTGAGTTTGCAGTGCTTGTTTCATATAAGAAGATTAAAAGTGTTGTACAAAGCCAGCAAAATACACACAGGCATTTTTCCTGGTGATGGGATCTAAATTGTAAAGTTGTGGAAAGGCCATTGGCCAGCATGTGCCTACATCATGACACAAATTTCTAATTACACTATCTCTCAGAACTTCTGTGGCCTTTTTAGCAAACAGTGTTTTTTTTTTTTGGTTTTTTTTTTTTTTTTTGGTTTTTGTGGATGAATGAAGCAGTGTCTTCTTGTGGTATCCTGGGGGGATATTTGACTCTGTAGTGCAATTATTGACATGAAGGGTTTTTACTGCCCTCATTTTCAGCCCACAGAGCACCTCATCATCCACACCCTCCTCCTGACTGGTCCACAATGCTGTCACGGGTGCACACACACACACATTGCACTGTCTGCAGATACACGTGCGCACACACAGGTGGGAGGACAAAAGCATATAGACATAAAGACTGTGTGCCCTTTAACAAAATGATGAGGTAGAAAAGAGTTCCTGAGAAAAATAAAATTTTAACCTAGCGCAGCATATTCCGAAAAGATTAACATCAGAACATTTACAATAGAGGGCTTAGCTGTAAAACTGGAAATGGTCAAGTTAGAATAGCATGGTATTGTTGCTTCAGCACAGAAAAGTCATGCAGTTCCGAGAATGATGTGACATCATGAGGATCCTGTTAGCAAGCACATGACAGCGCACACAGACATAGCCAGAAAACAAATGTGATGAATTTTGCCAATAAAAGCTTTAGGAGAGTTGAAAGCAGAACTGATGTCCACAGAAACAAAATAGAGGAAGCATGCAAGTAACACATATTTGTTTTTTCAATACACACATTATTTTTTTCAAAATTGGTCTACCCAAACCAACATTTTGACATTTTGATGCACAATACACAAAACATTACACAATCAGTTCTTTCTTAAAATGTCACAATTTGTTTTTTAAAGAATTGTGACCAAAATATGTAATGAACAGGGCATTTTACAGGTGACACATCACCTTCTATAAGTGCTGATACAGTCTGTTCTGTTTATTTATTGGGCTTTACTAACTAGCTTTACTAGTTGCCAGCTTATATTTGACATTTTTGACAGGCTAAAACTTAATAGCTGGGATGCGGGTGGGTGTTTCTGACTTTCTTTCTTTCTAACAAATTTGTTGGAAAGCATTCTTGAAGCATTTGCAGCAGATGTGCAGATGAGTAATTGTGGTTTGGCAGCACATGTAAAATGCTGAAGGACTGACAGCTTGCTATGTGATATCTGTTATAGTTAAGCTAAGCAAGCTAAGCATGGAAACATGGCACATGGCCTTGCTGTACAGATGTCCCTGCTTGGCCTGGTGGTAG
Organism: Scatophagus argus; assembly: GCF_020382885.2. Lineage (NCBI taxonomy): Eukaryota > Metazoa > Chordata > Actinopteri > Scatophagidae > Scatophagus > Scatophagus argus. Next base: position 791,566 of record NC_058515.1, on the reverse strand, counting down.
CCTTGGCAAGAGAGGAAAGGTTGGGGTGAGCAAGGAGGGGGTAAAAGGAAAAGACATACAAAGCTGGAGAACTGACACCCTCAGACCAACCACTGGTCTTATGGAAGGCCTCTGTTCAACAAGAAAACCAGACACAAAATGCACTTCACATATCAAGACCTTATTTTCATTCAAAATGGAAGAAATGACTCAGAGGCTGATAAAATTTGAGAAACCATTTTTACAACAAAAATCAAGGTCAGAGTAAAATTGTTCAATGTCAAATGAAAGACTGAGTACTGTTTGAAAATCTAAGACCTGTATAGTAAAACCTGAATCTGTTACCAAAAGGTATTTATTTTAGGTGAATAGGTAACATTTCTCCTTTTTCTCAAATTGTTGAATGTTGTATTAAGACAAGGACAATTTCAAGAACACTGCCTTGATGTAATATTTTAACAAAGGTAATAATAACAACAACAACAACAGCAACAATAATAATAATAATAATAATACATAAATTAAGAAAAGGTGACTCCCCTGTGGTTTAGAGGTTGGGGAGCCAGCCATGGATTGCAACAACTGACCAGGTCTTGACCAGTCTTATTTCTTGTGTACGTTTTACAAAATCTTTCAGTATTTGACAATTTTTGAATTCTTCCATATTACATATTTAAATCTACTGTTATTAATTCATCTCTTTGGTAATTTTTGAAGTGATTCTTATTGGGGTTTTGTCAACCAACAGTCTGAATTTCAAATATATTTTGTTCAGAAAGATAAAAGCTGTAAATCCACACTTTTGAGAAAGACCAAATTCTTTGGTATTTTTGCTTGGAACTATTAGTTTATTGTCAAAATAGTTGCTGATTGATATTCTGTCTAATGAACAAGCATTTCAGGTTTAAACTATTGCCGCCATTGCACTTGTGTTAGATGTTTCCATAATATTTAGAATGATGTAACACCATGTTCACGCACTTTTACAGTGCAGTAGATGATTATAAAAGACGTTTCGCTTGTTTTTACTTCTGATTTAACCCCTACATCAGAGCTTTAGGTGATTAGGTTAAACTGGGGATCTGTGTCTGGTTGTCTGACAGTTCATGTTTTTGCCTTGTGACACTAACTTTGTGAAGCAGATTCACTGTGTTCCCAGAACCCATCAATAAACTGAGCTGAAGTGAAACTAATAAAATAAAAAATACTGCTGTAGCTTTTAGGGCCACACTTGAATTAATGAGTCCTTGGTTTTTACCAAAGTATTTAGAAATAAAAGTTTTTCTTTGTTTTCTATTTTCAGTTTAATTTGATTTCATAATTGCCAGCCTGACACAGGCTGGAAAGTGAAATGACTGAAGCTTTGGGTTGAAGCACACACCTGAGAGCATCTAACTATAGCTGCACATCAGGCCTTTGTCATTTCATCCTCATCTTACTGTTGATGATTCTCTGACAGGCTCAGGCCAGCTCCCCGACAGGCACCATGTAATTGACGGTGATCACTGGAGGCGTCTGACTGTCTCTTGTGCATCTTAATGCTTACGATAATGAGAAAGTGGAGCCCTGCTGAGAAATATAACCACGAATAATTGAGACCCATGTATTCATATGCACACCAGAATCCTAGAGCTAACTGGCATGCTAACGAGTTGATATTGATGCTCGACTGGCTGGTAGATGCACTATGGATGTAAAATGAGTTGGCTGTATTTTTTTTCTCTTAGGTCAAAGGTCAACAAGGTTGCTCCTGGTAGATAGAGGTTTATGAGTTCAGTATGGGTGAAAAAAACTACTACTATGATCTCTCATTTAACTCTATCAAAAAGCAAGTCTTTAAGCTTGGTCCATGACTACAGTCAAAGGTGAGCGTGCCAGCCTAACAGCTGCATCACACTACCTCCCTGATCTCTTTCCTTGAGCTCTGTCTTTTGTGCCGTCTTTGTTTTGACACAATGAATTGTACAAATGGGGATAACTGTTCTCACTTTCTCTCTGTCCTCGAAGGTATTTGTGGCGTTTAGTTCAGTTGTTCACATGAAAAGTATGCATGTGAAGAATACTTGAGAGAAAAGTTCCAATTCTGCCTGCTTAAAAACCTCTTTACACATGGCCACTTGCTCTCATGTCTCATACGAAACTTACAAAAGTTGTCGGACTGGCTAAAATTCCAGTGCATGTTGCTCTGGCCAAAAAAGGCAATGTCTTTCACCATTAAAGCTCAACTTTCTTGTTGTAAAAGGGGTGTGAAATGTCATGATTGACAGTGAGTGGTTCAGGTGGGTGTATGTATGAGAAATAAATCCCATTCTGATCTGATATGATGATGATATGATCTGATCTGATCTGTTCACTACTGCGCAGTTGCGGGCTTTGAATGTTGTCATCAGCGCAAGATGGCAGCGCACATGTCCCGGATATTTTGGCTTCCCTTCAGTATGTCTTAATGTATGTCAGTGAATTGTACAATGAATAGCTTACTTCAGACCTGGGAGTGCTGCTGCTGTCCAGTCTGTATGTGCCATTTCTGAAGGCTACTCTGACACACAATGGCTCCATGGGGGAATGAGCCCCACCCCTCCAGTTGGTGTTGATCTTCCTAATTATATGTCCAGAAAGAAAATCATAAAAAATGTGACAGAATAATTAAGTGGACGTCTGTTGGGGTAGCATTCAGCTTCTTTCATACTTTCATACACAAGAGAAGCTGGCCAGTGCCAGCAATTTCATTTATCACCATTTAGCTTTGTAGCTTTATACCTTGTCTTATGTCCTTCAGTTATTTGTCAGGGGAAGTCAAAGATTTGCTTTGCCCTCTGTTCTCCTCCACCTTGTTTTTTTGTTCTCTCAGTCCTTTCAGAGCTCTGTAGCTTCTTCCCACCTACCCTGCATCTACTTTCTGTCTCCCAAGTGATTAGATTATCTCTTACCTTGCAAGAATGCTAGTGATGGCAATGGCCTTCACCCTGGAAAGATTAGGGAGTGCACACATAGATCCATGTCTGGTGCAGATGCACATCACACATTCACACTGGTGATACATACAGGATTCGTACAGGATTCGCTTAATATGGTTTTACAAAGCTGACCAACAAAACGCAGCAAATTAAAATTGATTAAAGAAATTGTCTCCTTTGAATTGATTACAGCTAAAGGCTGATTAGACAGCAGTGTTAGTATTGATCATTTCATGTTATATGTCACCAATCAGTTAGCATTATTTATATTTTATTTCCTGGTGTATACCCAGCCCTATATTGATAAAATATTGACAAACTGAACGTGTTCAAACTCAGCCAACCAGAAAGGTTCTGGACTGTCTAAAAATAAAAGGAATGACAATGACAGTATTAACAATAATGATTTTGATAGTAGTAGTAGTAATAATAACAGTAGTAATAATAATAATGATAATGCAGAAATATAGGAGGTGGTAATAACAGTTGTCAGTGTCAAGCAGGACAACAGCAGGAGGTCCAGGCATGATGCATGGGAACCTGAGAGACGAGAAAGCACAAAGACTCCAGGGAAAAAATCAAGTTAGTACCATGCATTAATGGGACATGAATATGTGTGGAAGGAGAGTTAGAGGAGGAGAGAGAGGCTCAGTGCATCATGGGAGATCCCCCAGCAGTCTATGCCTATAGCAGCATAACTAGGGGCCAGCCTAGGCAAGCTCTAACTATAAGCTTTATCAAAAAGGAAAGTTTTAAGTGTACTCTTAAACATAGAGAGGATGTCTCTCTCTCTTCCGGATCAAAGCTGGAAAAGATGGTTCCGTAAGAATAGAACTTGATAACTAAAAGCTCTTTTTCCTGTTCTACTTTTGCTGACTCTAGGAATCTTGCATCCTGGGAGCGTAGAGTTCTGGTTGGATAATAAGGTACTATGAGCTCTCTGAGATAAGGTGGTACTTGACCATTTGGGGCTTTGTATGTGATTTTAGCTTGCATTTTAAAGTCTATTCTAAATTTTACAGGCAGTCAGTGTAGAGAAGCCAAAACAGGAGAAATATGTCCTCTAATATGAGTTTTAGTCAGTACACTTGCTGGATTAGTTGGAGAGTCTTTATGGACTTATTGGGGCAGCGTGATAACAGGGAGGTGCAATAGTCCAGCCTGGAAGTAATAAATATGTGGACTATTTTCTCTGCATCTTTTTGAGACAGAATGTGCCTAATTTTTGCAATGTTGTGAAGGTGAAAAAAGGTAGTCCTTGAAATTTGGGCTGTGTGTGAGTTACAGGACATATCCTGGTCAAAAAATAACTCCCAGATTTCTTACAGTGGGGCTGGATGCCAAGGTAGTGCCATCCAAGGTAGCTATATCACAAAATAATTTGTTTGTAAGATGTTTAGGGCCCAGCACGATAACTTTTTGAAGTTTTGAAAATTTCAAGTCATCCAGGTTTTTATGTCTTGGTTAGTTTGGTTAGCTGATTGGCTTCATCTGGTTGCATTGATAAATATAATTGTATGTCATTTGCGTAACAGTGAAAATATATTGAGTGTTTCCTAATATTGTCACTGATGAGGAGCATATAAAGGGTGAATAGTATTGGCCCAAGCACAGAACCTTGGGGAACTCCGTGACTAACTTTTGTGCATAAGGAGGATTCAATATTAACGTGAACAACATTAACAATTTTGATCTGATGAATAAGACTGAAACCATCTTAATGCAGTGCTTTTAATGCCAATTCAATGTTCCAATCGGTCTAATAAAATATAATGGTCAACAGTATCAAATGCAGCACTGAGGTCTAACAATACGAGTACAGAGACAAGACCCCCATCTGATGCAAGGAAAAGATCATTTGTGACTTTGACCAGTGCTGTCTCTGTGCTGTGGTGAGTTATAAAACCAGACTGGAAATCCTCAAATAAAGTATCATTATGTAAGAAGTCGCGTGGCTGATAAGCAACTGCTTTCTGAAGAAAAGGAAGCTATGTTTAGTATTTAGAACAAAGGCACCCAAGGCCAAGGAGATGGCAGAGTTTTGGAATTTTTTACTTGCATTCATGCAATATTTATTTCAGCAAAAATTACTCGACACTATTACCTCTTCCTAACAAGAGGAGCTAACAGACTCCAGAAATACTATGCACAATATTGCAGTGCAAGGGGAAGAGTTTTTGTTAATTATTTATAATTAATGTATGCAATGTATTTATAATTATGTTTTAATCATTTCCTTAGCTGGATGTGATTTGAGCTTAGGCTATAAAAGAGTGACATTGATTAACTGTCATTTACTGATTTTGTCAGCTGACAGTATCTGACAAATCAGATACAGTCTCAACTTTGTATTTATGTTTGATGCCACATCATCACTGTCCACTTTACTGTTAAGCCCAAATTGAATTTTACTTCTTGCAGAATGAAACACATTTTGGGACATTCCCTCATTCTTAAGTGAAGTGAAGCTGATAATCTTGACAAGTTATCCTGTACCTCAGTCATTCTTGTGGAAACTTTGTGGACAGCCACTTTACTGTTCAGAGAAGTAAAAAAAACCCAAACAAACAAAAAATAAAAGTCAAAGAAAAAGATTAATTTTAGCCTGGCAGCCAGGGGAATCACTGTGAGATCTTGGCAACCTTTAAAGATATGAAATAATCTTCTGGTTTTTTTCCGTGACACCTCAATTGTCAAATCTGCATTCAGACAAACAAAAATGGTTGCTTATTTTTGTGAACAGAATTACATGTCAAATATAGTTTTACCTTCCTATAGTGCAAACAGCAAGCTAATGTCAATATGTGTACGGAGCCACATGGCATGTTGGCTTGTCGTGAATGCTGTTCATCACATTATCCTGGACTGTCGATACAGTCTGTTCACTGTTTTTCTCTGTCCTTACTCAGTGTACATCTGGTATTTGTACGCTCCCCTGCGTTTCTGCTGTGTGTATATTGAGCAAAGTCAGCAATAAATTGCTATTCCTGTCAAGCTCACCACTCGTTAAAAAAAGCTGCATATATGCGCTGGTTTTGTTGTAAAAGAGGTTTTTGCAATGCTGGGAGTTGGAAAGCAGTAGGAAGTGTGTGTCTGCTTTGTGTGAATCTGTGTGTGTCTTTATTTTTTATGTCTTCACGCTGGTGGCATTATGCTTCCAGGTTATCTGTCTGTCCATCCATCTGTCTGTCTGTTCATCCCATTCTCATGAATGTGTTAATTGCATTACAAATACCCTCTTGGACTTAAGGATGAACTGATAAGATTTTGGTGGTAAGAGGTCATTGTCACATCACAAAACACATTTGTATCTATAACTCAAGATGTGTCACATCTAGGGCTGCTGAGTTGCGTCATCAGTCAACTGAGATTCTTCAAGGAAGACACTTTATTTTTTTTGGATGCCTGTGAGCTGGTTATAGCCATGGCTGGAGGCACAATGTTTTGGGGTATCCATCTGCTCATCCATCCGTCTGTCCCATTATTATCTATCTACTCTATCTATATTAGCTCAGGAAAAACTTGAGTGATTTTCTTCAAATTTGGACCACACTTGGGCTCAAAGATACAATATAGATATAATAGGATAAAAGTGATGAACTGATGACATTTTATCTCCAAAAGGTCAAGTGTCAATTTCACTGTGTCATAATGTTTTCTGTCCATTATTTAGCACCGTAACCCAGGAGCAGAAGGGCAGATTGGGGCCATATTTCATATTTGGCCAGATACTGAATTGGTGACTAATGTCAGGTGCCCACCTTGAAACTGTGATTATTGTGTAGATGTTCTGTGCCACAGTTGTTAAGATGTGTGTGAAGCATCCATATTTGTAGCATTGTATTCCATCCCAAGTCCATTCCACTTAGTAGCCTACCTTTTATTGGATTCCTTTAAAGTCATCACTCCATATATGAGTCTGGACAGATGTGGATGAAGACTGCAGGAGGACTGGTTGGCAGAGGCATACAATTGTGAGGTGGTAATTCTTGTCTCTTGTTTACTCCTAAATCCAGATATTGTCCCAACCTTGTCATTCTACAAGCCAAACAAAATTGAAACTGTCATTTATGCACACAAATCTAAGCTGTCAGTCTAAATTTGAAATGTTGCAGTACAATAAAGTAGGCTGCGTGGGGGTGGAAGAGCACTGGAAAATATTCAGGGAGAGGAATTATTTCTAGAAAAAAAAAAAGTAAAAGTCTGCAGCACTTCAAAGCACCAGATTGTGTTATACAAATCTAAATTTATATTGCTTGAAGAAATGTCAAAATTTTATCACCAGCCTGTTATGAATACTCATGCAGCTGCAGCTCTGCAATCAAAAGGTACGTCATAGTAGTGCATTTATTGAATATTAATTCTTTTCCAATGTCCAATTTAAAATGCATGATCATGAATGGTGTGTTTTGTGTTTTTCATTATTGAGCTACACTAGTAAGGAGTAGTACAGAAGGAGGAGGGTGATGCTGCTGTAGCTGAACCTTTTCTTACCTAATCACTAAAATCAAGCATATTTATTGAGCTTTTTGGGAGTGATACATGGAAGTAGGTGTCTTTTTTTCTAAAACGGGGAATTTTAAGCATTTATCAAATTCTGTGCCGCTTTTAACCAGTTAATCCATCATTGCCAACGTTTCCAACAGCATTGGTTAAGTGGCAAGATGAACAGCCTAGTAATAACTTAGCTAAGCCTAGCTAGTCTGCACCAATACCAATGGGAACTTTTCAGTGGTATTTTGAATGTACATCGTCATAGAACAATAATGACTAGTGACAGTACCATCCTTCACTCCCCAAAACTAGCAACTACAACTAGCTAGCAACTAACTTGTACTATGTCATAGGAAATTACATAATATCCATCCATCCATCCATTCATCCATCCATCTTCTTCCGCTTCATCCGGAACCGGGTCGCGGGGGCAGCAGCTTGACCAGGGATACCCAGACTTCCCTCTCCCCAGACACTTTCTCCAGCTCTTCCGGGCAGAACCCAAGGCGTTCCCAGGTCAGCCGAGTGACATAGTCCCTCCAGCATGTCCTGGGTCTTCCTCGGGGCCTCCTCCCGGTGGGGCATGCCCGGAACACCTCCCCAGGAATATTTTCAATTAAAAGTAGACAATCATATATTTACAAGACTATCTGTTACAGATTGGGTAGGTGTGGTTCAGTTTGTCACCTTTGAGGTGCCACCCTTTTAAGCCAGGAAAGGCTGTGGAGTAACAGTACCACTGACACTCGCATACCTAAATGTAATGCATACATAATGCTACTAGCTTCACCTTCAGACAAATCAAAATGTCTGCCATCAGAAATCTCTATTTAGAGGAAGAACTGACAAAGCAAAACAAAACAAACTCAAACAGAGGATCAAAAACAAACTACACCACAGCACTGCCTACACTGTTTGACTGACAGCTCATCAAAATACAGAAGCAGCATCGCATTGAGCTCCAAGCATGAAAGATGCAAATTAAATGGATAAAAAAACTGAATGTTCTACAGATTATCATGTTAACTATTTACTCTTGTTGTGTTTCTTGTGATTTTTATCTCAGTCTGGTTACACAACATTGATTGTTACTGAGATTGCAGTAGTCTACAATACACATCCTCTGTTAAATCTGTATTTCATGGACACACTGCATTAAATTAATTTAAATGGAATTGACCCCCAGCGCTTTCCTTCGCCAAGTGCTGGAGACACAGCTGTGCTGAAACTCTGTTTTCCTTCCTGATTGACAATAAGATATTAAGCAATACAGGAACTGCTCATCCCTAGTGTACATCTGGTTCCTTCCCCATATGACTGTTGTTGAGCAATAAATTGGCAAACCATCTACACTAAACCTCCATCTGGACACAAACACATGACACCAGTGCCCAGATGCACAAATGACTGCATGATAACAAAACTGACGGTTTATAATTCAGCTCAAGTCTGAAGCTCTACTGGCAGCCCTAACAGCCTGCGATTTTTACAGCACACTGACTATTTGGCTAGTCTTCTCCTGATTGGTGCTAGAGCTACGGCAATGGGTTCGTTAAATAGAAATGTGTTTATTTTAGTTGTAGACCTGTGTGTTTGTTCAGGCTGATAATTATTATTAGTAATCTGATTACCAATACTGATCAGTTATCGGTTTATAAAAATAAATAAAACTAGTTAAACCTGTATTAAAATTTGAGTATTCTCAGTTATTAGGCATTCTTGTCATTGTAGAAATAGATAATAAGATTGTGGTATTCATGAAGCTTCAGCATTATCTGGAACCTTGGATACAAAGCTCTGCTCCCTTATCCTGTCCCCCTCATTTCGTTGTCTCTAAAGGTATCATAATACTCTGCAGTTAAAAATGATACAATACCCAGTTTTTACTCATTCTTAAAGTATTAGTATTATCAGCGGTTAGGGTGTCGGACCCGTAACCGGTGGATCGCTGGTTCGATTCCCCGTCCCGGTGTCCATGGCTGAGGTACCCTTGAGCAAGGTACCTAACCCCCACTGCTCCCCGGGCGCTGCACGCGGTCGCCCACTGCCCCGGGTTTGCTGTGTGTGTGTGCACGTCACTTGGGTGGGTTAAATGCAGAGAACAAATTTCGTTGGAGTGAGTTCCCTCCAATGACAAGATATGTCACTTTCCTTTCCTTTCCTTTCCTTTCCTTTCCTTTCCTTTCCTTTCCTTTAAGAATGAATGTTTTCAAAGATTGAGGGACATATCATGAGTTGCATCAGTGTGCGAGTGGGGCAATTTGTAGCACTCCACCACTGGGTGCGCCCTCAATTTCCCTCATGCATGCTTCAGTTTTCATGGTCACAAAATCAGAGGCATTACTGCAAGTAAAAGTCTTGCTGACATCCAAATCTTGCTGACAAGGCAGACGCAGAGTGAAATCAAAGGTTTTAAACCTACGTAAACCAATAGAGCCATGTCATCCAACATGGCAAAGCATCCTGCCGACAGACATGCAGACCTGTTAAAGGAATTTAAAGAGTGACAGGTTAGCCAGTGTGATAGATCGCATCATTACACACATTCAAATTAAAGTCAAGTGAGTCTAATTTACTTTGAGACGAGAACTCTTTTTTCTCCATGGGAGTTTGAGGAGGGAAATGACAGCTGTTTAATCTTTAGCCTTTTAGCTGCAGCAAACATTCCTGTATGCAGATTCAGTGTTCACATTGGTAACATGAACTTAATTGTAACTTTTAAGCTGCTAAAACTTAGAATATATACCAGTCATAAATGATCAATTTATACTTAATCAGTCCTGGTAATGGTATTCATGACATGTACCGTTTTGACAGTAATAATAGAAATCAAGTCCAGGTCAGGTGCAGTAAGTCATTTGTGATTTAATAAAAAAAGACATTGCGTCTATTTCATTATTGTTCCTGATGTAGTTTAGGTTTTTTGCCATGGTATCATTTAACTACTGGTGTGGAGATATTTAGGGCAGTATTGTATTAGTCATAATTTTGATATTGCACTATCATGTAAGCCCTTGCATTGCGTTCTGTTAAGGCCAGGCGTGCAGAAAAGAGAAAGGGGGTTTGAACTTTTCTTTCTAGTTCTCTTTTTTCATTCTCCACACAACATCACTTTTCAGCTGAATATTTTTTTTTACCATAAATTCTGTCAGAATGTGTGCACCATTATCCTCATTTGTATGATTCACATCTTGTCCCTCTATGATGTCACCCTGTTTGAACAACACTTTTTACAACCATATTTGTTTCGAGAATACTGAAGCCTTTGGTCCAATTTGTGGGTGTTTGATCTGATTTCTGCCTTCAAGGGAAAATAATAATGATATTGGATGAAATGTCAAAATCTCTAGCACTTAGCCTCCAGAAACCTTTACATTACAGACATTACATATCTGTTCCATTAGTTATGTATCTTATTGTGGACTGAAATATTGGCTCTTGTGTTCTGTGTTAATGCCTTCAGACATTCATAGAATTTGTGTATATTTTCCTGTGAGAGTTAACTGATAATGATGATATTACAGCCACATTACAGATCAATACCCTTTTCTGATGAAAGGAATACAGGCCATGGTCCTAAGACTGAGTCATCCATCTGCATAGTGCTCATCAGTAAACCTGACAGCAGTAGATTCTTTTAGAAATGACATTTCTTTTTTTATTGTTTTACTGTCATCCAGTACCAAACATTCATCACCTGTTGTTGTCATAGATTGTGTAGGCATCTCTAACCATGCCAAAAGAAGTTTAAATTCATCCTTATTAGGGGTGCAGTGATTGCAATTTTCTTGGCTAATTCCAATTCCTGATTTTTTGTAAGCGTGACGTGCAAATACAGATTTTTGCTGATTCTGATTTTCTGAGCTCTGGCTAGCTTTAGCTTTAGTCACTTTCCATCCAAGGTAAGGACATGTTAGCATGTGGCTGTGATGTTATTGTGATGTTATTGTTGAGAACATGGAAAACTGGATGATTATCGATGTATCTCTAATTTTTATAACCCTACTATTATTTAGGAACAATTCAGCTGTTTTATTGCGGTTGTGCAACTGCAGCTCCAAAAACCCTCTTCCCACATCAAGATTTTATCTCCCCAATCTCTTGTACTTGTTTACATCTCACTGGAGGTTGGGCTTGTGGCTTTGATTCTCAGAAGACATATAAAAGAGATCAGTGATTTTCAGAACTGGGTCCAGAGGGCTCCTGAGGGGGGACTCAAACAACCTGATGAATAGTTTCATTCAGCTCTAATTTAATGATCTCACTCAGACAACATATAACACTGACTGGTGTAATCATATTGTAGGTTTTGCTCTCTCCTGAATGTAGAGTTTAAGTGCTCAAATAGAATCTTTCCAGTCTCTCTTGAGACAAAATGTTATCAGTTGGTGGCTTGTGTTTTTGTGTGTATCTGTTTGGGTGTCAGCAACATGAAAACATTAAAGAATGCCTAGATGGTAACAAATACTGCCATTTACAGTCAGCAGTACCACAAACTAAATTGTTTTTTGTTTATTTTCTGTAACTCTTCTCAGGAAAGGTCCAGGTAGATTAATTAGTAGCATATTAAGACAGAACACACAGGTACTCACACTGAACTTCATTAATGTTAACTGCATTTGTAGAGCACCTTTCAAAAACAAGTGAGTGCTTTAAGGCAACAACTAAATAATGTATAGTTACAGAAAATCCAAATCAAAAAGTCCAAATAGTATTTGCATTATTTATTCTATGAAGGGAATAGTGGTGATGAGACGATAGGCTGAAGGAGTTATGCGATTCAAAGTAGTTGTTGGAGAGCCCATAGCTAGACAGCATAGGATGGATGAAGAGAACAAAGGCAGATCAGAGGACAAAGTGCAGAAAGTTTAGAAAGGACGAGGGCTGCGTGGTTTTCAGGGAGGAGTTGAGACAGGTTCTGGGTAGTTAGGAGGTGCTTCCAGATGACTGGGTACCTACAGCTAAAGTGATCATGTAGACAGGCATGTACTAGGGGTGTCATCTGGAAGGGGGGAAAGACAACAAGGAGACTTGGTGGTGAAATGAGGAAGTGTAGGAGAATATTCAGAGGAAAAGGTTGGCTAGAAAGAAGGTAGGTAGGGATATAGGAATTTGCGCTGAGAGGTAAAGATAGGGGTGGCAGAGGCCAAGCAGAAGGCATATGAGGTGATGTATGAGAGGTTGGACTGTAAGGAAGGTCAGAAGGATTTGTACCGGCAGAGGGATAGAGATGGGAGGGATGTGCAGCAGGTTGGAGTGGTAGTGATGGAAATGTGTTGATGAGGGACAGGAGGGGAGTTTTTAACTGGTTTGTTTAACAAGATCGTAGAGAGTGAGAGGATGCCTGAGGAATGGAGGAGGAGTGTTTTGGTGCTGATTTTTAACAATAAGGGAGATGTGCAGATTGTAGAAACTACAGAGGTAAGCTAGGCTAAGGGGAGAAGTGAGCATTTGTGAGCAGCAGTATGGTTTCACACTGAGAAAGAGCACTACAGATGCAATATTTGCCTTGAGAATGCTGATGGAAAAGTACAGAGAAGGTCAGAAGGAGCTGCATTGTGTTTTTGTAGCAGAGCTGAAGATGTTGAGGTTTGCTTTAGTCGCGACCAGGATGGATAGGATCGGGAATGAGGACATTAGAGGGACACCTCATGTTAGATGTTAAGGAGATAAAGTTAGAGAGGCCAGGTTGAGATGGTTTGGACATGTCATAGGAGGGATAGTGAATATATTGGTCGAAGGATGCTGAGGTTAGAACTGCCAGGCAAGAGGTCTAGAGGAAGACCAAAGGGGAGGTTTATGGATGTTGTGAAGGAGGACATGAAGTTAGTTGGTCTTACTTTGTAGTAAATTGAATATTTTGGGAATTTAGATGTTTGGTCGTACAAGACATTGAATGAAGTCATCTTGTGCTCTAGAATATTGTGATGGGCACTTTTCACTGGGATGTTTTATGGCTTTTTAAAATGACTTTATGATGGACTGAGAAAATAATCAGTGGATTATGATGATAAGTAAAATAATTGCTAGTTGCAGCTCTAAATGCAATTTAACAAATCATACTTAAAACAAATAAAATTAAAGCAGAGATTAATATTTCAGAAAATATTAAATGTTATTATATTTTATATTTTGTAGCTTGTCTGGTCTGCCCTGTCATTTTGCACTGTGCCTCACATTGTGTTATTCTTTGACATGGTAAGCCAAAAAACAGGAGATACCATAGTGGCTGTTGACCCCATTACTCTATTTGTTCTGTTTGATAGTAAAGCCAACAACATGAAGAGGCTGGCCCCATCATTGGCTATGAGGTGCCTGAGATAAAACATTTTCCTAATTGTTTCTTCTCATCAGATTTTAAAAATATGGATCAAACCTTTAGCAATGAATTGGATCTGATCTTACTGTCATAGTCGATTGGAAAAAATAGAAAATTCTTTTCCTCACATGCAGTCAGCATTACAAACTGTTTTTTGCATTTAACTCGTAGCTAAATATATCCAGCAACATGTCCCTCCGATCAAAAAGGAAGATGTGTTTGGTACATCTAAATATAACGTCAAAAGTACAAAGAGTGCCTTCAAGCTCTTAAACTAAGCTTTTAAAAGCAATCATGGCTATTTATTTTGCTTATGCTTATGTTCCTGTCATTCAAATCAAAAACTGAAGCTAGCTCAGAGGATAAAACATTTACAGTTTATATCTAATGAAATTTTTTGGGTGGAGAAAGGTGGGGGAGAGAGACATTAACAGATGTACCACAGCAGTGAAAAAGAGCATGGATACATCCATTGGGAGTCTTATTTTGATCGCAGCGGGGTTGGCTTTCTGAATGGCATGGAGGGAGAGTCTACAGCTGTGCTGTTCCAATAGGAGGCTCCTTTGATCAGGCTCTCTTTAGAATACAGAGACATCTTCGACAATGAGCAGGGAGATGTCAGTCTGCTGGGGTTTAGGGATATTTCAAGGACTTGTTTTCAAAACAAATTTTTAGTTTGAATAGTGAGCAGTGTTTTTTTTCCTTTAAGCAGATGCCAACGTGCACAAACCTGTGACTCAAAAAAAAAAAAAACACAGGCAAAGACATGGGGAATGACACTGGCTTATCAGAACACACAACACGCATACAAACACCCATTTAAAAAACACGTCTTTGTTACATTCATTATGGCAACCAGCAGAATTCAGATCCCTTTACTGGCTATAAGCACTCCCCGAAACCATCTATCTTGTCCTTCAAGATAAGGGTGCTGGCTCTCCATGAACAAAATGCTAGCACATTTAAACACTGTCATCATGAACAAGAGTCAGAATTATCGTTTCTCCTACCCATTCATCGTTGTCCACATCAACGTTTGGATGAGCTTTCATATATGACTCTGTTGCCTAAAAACTACTTAATGTGCAACAAATTTGCATTAGTAAGTATCTTTTAAAGAAAATATACTGCTTGCATTGTGGGTTTCTTATGTCTGAAAACTGTTCACTACAAAACCAATTTTATCACTAAACATATCTCTAAAACCTTGTCTCTTAAATATGTTTTCCTGCCAACTAAAATATTACATCTGATTCTCTTTCATATACAAATCACTTGGTTAAGATTATGAACATATGATGGTTCTGGCCAAAGTCAATATTGGTATGCAGGTTTTTAAATACTTTTTCAGGATTTAGTCAAATCCACCATATTTTTCTGAACTTCACCTAGTGCTTGCATGAACATAACCATAATAATGTTGTGAATGCATTATAGGGAAAACAAACTTAACAATGTGTGGGATGCAGACCTTTGTTTTCAACAGACCAAAATTCCAAAATTTAGGTCTATATCATAAATTTATTTCCCACAAAGAAAAAAAGTCAAATTTGCAAACATTTTGATACTTTCAGACAGTTCCTAAGTTTGCCTAAACTTTTCTACAAAGGAGTCGAACTTCTCTGAGAAAATCTAAGCAAGGAAGAGTTTGTGGTTGACTTTGTTATTTTAAAGACTGTGCCAAAACAACTGGGTCTCCCCTTGGTGTCTGGCTCCAGTATAGGTCACAAATCCCTTCCCTTCATGTTAACAGACCGGACATGGGCCTAACTACGTACTCAGAGTCATGTTAGGGTAGTTGGCAGCGAATATGATAAACTTGTTTCTTTTCTTTTCTTCTTTTAGAGTCGAAGCACTCTCTGAGTTGCATCGAGACATGGTTGGTGTGTTGCCTTTTAGAAAGTCTCACTGGATTGGAAAAGACATTGACAGTGGAGTTCATCCCAGTTGCAATTACATTTTATCCTAAGCATATGCCTAAGCACATTAGTGCAGAGATGTGTTTTATAGAAGACAAGCTTGCACAAGGTGATAATCAAGCTGACTGAGGACGTGTGAGACTTCATCAGTAAACAGTTTTGGTGAAGAGAAAGTCCTGAAAGTAACAGTGTAGAGCAGAAGGGCGATCTCTCATATCCCTTTTGCAACTGCACAGAGAGCTCAGAGTTTGTCTCGCCAGGGTTTTTCCCAGTGCCAAATTCTGCCCTCTAGTCACTTTCCTAAAAATTGAGAAACATTTGGAATGCACATGGAGTCAGCAGAAACTGAATTTGCAGATAGCCTGCATTGGCTCCAGCCCGATAATCTTGTCATGTCACATTTGGGTTCAGTTATATCGACCAGCTTGGGTTTTGTCCCAGTCCCAGTGAGAACCGGAAGCACTGATCAGACAGCATGAGGACTCAACAGATGTAAAAAGGATTGTGACTCTCCTCAAATGCCTTGTTAGTGGTTTCTGGCCAGAAATTATACCCTGATTTGCTCCATCTTCTCCAGAGCACAGAAGACGGTCCAG
Organism: Scatophagus argus; assembly: GCF_020382885.2. Classification (NCBI taxonomy): domain Eukaryota; kingdom Metazoa; phylum Chordata; class Actinopteri; family Scatophagidae; genus Scatophagus; species Scatophagus argus. The sequence goes on along the minus strand of NC_058515.1, from coordinate 775,302 downwards.
TGTTACATCTTAATTCAAACCATGTTCTTGGACTGCATTGTTTGAAAATGAAATGGAGAGCCCCCAAAGGTCTTTTGTATGATAGGAAATTGATTACCATTGCTATTGTGTGGCTGGTATTCAGCTGTAGAATACAGAATTGGAATGAAAAAGAAGAAACGGTAAAGAAAAGTGATGTGAATACTGGATCTTGTTAGAGCAGTCTGAGACGGAGGTAATTATAGCCTCTGTTCCCACAGAATGGATTAGATAAAGACTGATACTGTTGTAGCACTTTCATTTCAGTTTCAGACCTATGGATGAGTGTGCACCAGTTCTGGTCTCTGTTTGAAAATGATTTTGTCTATGAATTGTCTGATGTTGGGAATGAGTGTGTGCATATGGAATCTTGTGAATCAGTAAAAGGTTTCACAGAGAAGCTCAGTGAGAAGAAAGCAACAGGGAATCTATCATAACGATGAAATGAGGTGAGAAGAGAGACGCAAGTCTCTGAGAAATGAATAAGACTGTATTTAATTTTGGGATGGTGCTTTGTCAAAACCTGAGTCAGTGACATAAAGTTGGACAGAGGTCAACTCCTCTCTGTTCACATGGGGTGGTGGTGAAAGGAACTTATTGACTGTAAGTCATTTACTGGCCCATATGCGCTCCATAATGCATGTGTTCCATCTTTTACGATGTCATTTTTCACACTGTTCATGTGTCCATGTGTGCAACATGTTATCACCATTACCACAGATCCCTGAAGTCCTTTGAGGGTGAAAAAAAAAATCCAAGGCTTTGAAAATTTATGAAAATAGACTTAGACATGGATTATTGAAAGTGTTTGAATTTCTATATTTTGTGCAAGAATAGATATTCAAGTTCTTTTTTCCTTACTACACTTTAATAAATAGATTACATTCTACTGTCTGCATATGTGTTTCCTGCATATCCATCATTGTTCCACTTACCACCTTCTTTGAGAAATTGTGATAATTATTTCCATAAAAGAGTGATTGAAGTTGAATGATACAACAAGCAAGTGAGAAATGCTTTGCAAACCTTCAGCCATGGCTGAAAAATGTAAATTCCAGGACAATTTGCACACCAGAAATAAATACTGGCTTGTCTGTAACAAGCACATGTGTTCACACATTCCAGCCTGTCCATCTTTTGAATGGTTATCTGTCAACCTCAGAGAAGCCTGCAAGTTCTTCTTATAAACATAATGTTTATAAGACGTGAGAATGAGAACAATGTTCTCAGTATAAACATAGCAACATTATAAACATAGTTCCTTGAATTTTAAGGGAACTGGGACAGGGAATCATTAAATGTGATGTTTAAGAAGGTGTGTGAACCCTGGAAGGCAAATTATTACATAAATATCATTTGTTATTTGTGTTTCTGTCAGCACAGCCATGCACTATAGATTTAGTCTGTGTAACAAAATACACAGATGATACACTGCAGAGGAAATGGCATTACATGTGCGTTAATATATATATATATATGTTAACATAACAAGCAAACAGCATTCTGCACAGGAACAAGGAAAAGGTGAGAATTACCTCACCATAAAAAGAACATAGTGCACCGTCGATTTATTAGTCCATTAAATTACTTCACACAAATAATGTTATTACACATTCTGATCACTGAAACATTTATTATTAGAATGTGTATTATCATTTCATATTTTAAGAAGTTTGATTTGTGTTGTATTAATAAGTCTAATGGATGGTCCTCACATTTTTAAAAATTCTTGTACAGCTTATGCAATGATTCTCTGTTTACGCAGCTGATTGGTTTTGACTGGCGCTACAGAGGTTTTCAGCAGTTAATTTACATATTACTATGGTCTCAACACAATAAGACAGTTATAATGCAGTCAATTTTGTTAATTGTTTGTTTGAAACTAACAAGTAGATACCTGAAACTTGAAAAGATTTATGATCATCTAGTTCAGGTGAATCCAAAACTTTAGATGTTTTTTTTAAAGTCAGAAACCATCATTGTTCAATTATTTTTATACCAGTTTTGCTGAATAGCATGACAAGTCTATGTTAAATTCATTAGAGGCATTAAAGTCAGTTTTCTGTCAGTTTTGAACGATGACCAGAATAAACAACATTACTTGGAGTTCATGCTTGAGGAGGCTTTATTGGGATTGTACATCTCTTCACAACAGTGCATAATATCTGAGACTTTGGGGTATTTTTATTTAGTTTACACTTGTTTGAATAAATTAATCATCAGCAATATATAAAATGAGTCTAACACTTATAGTAGATGACAAATGTGGATCTCCTGCTACAATAATTTTATTCATGGGCAAAAGTGGCAGAACATAAATGCAACACAAGGGCGTTGTTTACTTTTATTTTCTATTATTTACAACACCTAATTACTCCCACATTTATTGCTGTTGTCTGGGGTAAAACTTTTTTTTCCATACTGTATATGCAGCTGCAGCTGCTTGCAGCAAACCAAGTTCCTCGCACTCCCAGCACTGCCATGTGGATCACTAAAAACTGAATCTCATGAACCCATCTGCAGCCCCCTGCAGCCTAACACTTGCCTGTGATTAATGCCCTGCCACAGACTAAGAAAGGCTTGTAAATACTCAGCCTAGGATGGTAATAAAACAGCACTGCAACTGTAGTGCAGTGGAAGAAACAACTTTTCCCACAGCTCTTAACGTGCATGAAGTTGACCCAGGGAAGCTATCAAAGGCTAAATTGGTGATAACAAAACAAAAACTGTTACTCAATTCATCCTGATGACGAATACCTTCGACACAGTGTTGTTGTTTTTTGCTTTTTTTGAGTGTGTATCTAATGCCACACTTGTCTTCATCTGATTGCATGGTTAAATTGTCCATGCAAAAGATGATCAGTTGAGATGGATGATCATTAATTTGGCTCAGCATTGATGTACCACACTCGCCAAAGTTTTGTGCATCATGGCCTTCCTGTGCAATGAGGGATAAGGAGTAACATTTCAATTCAGTTCAGTTCAGTTTATTTATATAGCGCCAATTCACAGCAAAAGTTGACACTTTCCAATTAGAGCAGGTCTAGACCAAACTCTTTAATTAAATTTTGTAATACAGAGAGCCCAACATTCCCCTTGAGCAAACACTTGGCGACAGTGGCGAGGAAAAACTGCCTTTTAGAAGGCAGAAACCTCGGAGCAGACCCCGGCTCAAGATGGGCGGCCATCTGCCTTGACCGGTTGGGTTGAGAGAGAGAGAGAGAGAGAGAGAGAGAGAGAGAGAGAGTCGTCTAAGTTGTGATTTTAAAGTGGTAGCAAAAGATGCTTTCTTAAAACCAGTATAATTGTTTCAAAACAATCCTGTAGGAAATAGGATCAGCTGAGTTTGACATTTCTGTTTGTTTGATTGATGAAGTTGATGGTACAAACATAAAAATGTAATGAGAAAGGTGACAGTTTAAATCTGCTTTGCTCCATAGCTTGTGGGTTATGTAGAGCTGGTTTATTACAACATATTTTCTACCTCTGGCCATCACCTGTGAAGAAGTCTTTGAAAACAAAAATGATTACATTTAAAAAAAACGCAAAAATGTGTACCTCCGAACAAAATCACAGCTAGTCTTCCAAAACTCTGGATACTACTACTACTTTGGAGAGTATAGTTATCATAATTGATATGGCCAGAGCTACCAAAAATAATACCCAAGTTTTAGTAAACCTTGAATTTCATTTAAAACTGATTCAGCTTCAGTATGTATCAATGTTAAAATATTCATTGTTAAGGAACACTGAGGATATCAAAGTCGATGCGGCATGGGCGGACTCAATTAAAACCTCATCTTAATACTTGCAGTGTTTTATAGTCAGAACTCAGGACTCCTCACAGTTCAGTAAAGCCATGGTCAAGTACTCTACTTTATCAGCCCTTCCACTATGATCAAGCAACTAGTGTATTAAGACATACACATTGGTAATGTAAAATTAATAAGACTGTAAGTAAAGCTTTTTCATTAATGCACTTTGGGGATGATTAGTGTGCTTATGTATATGCTAGTCACCACTGTCAAACTGTGTTATCGTCAGCCATGTCCCAGCTGAAGGTTAATGAGGTGTTCCATATTTAACAGCCATCATGATTAGCCATGTGCAGAAGCACAATGGATCACCAAATACCTAGTGAGCTACGAAGCATACGACAAATGAACCACTGAATTTTCAGATTGTATAGACCAGTTCTTTTTATACATATCCGCACATACTTTCGAGGATATCGCTAAACACACTTGATGAAACCTGTTCTCATCTATCTTTAACAAAAATCGGTGAGTAGTCTAGTAGTGAGTAGTAGAAATTATGTGCAGAGAATCAATATTAACCATCATGATATCCGCGGTTATGAGTTACTGTGGTGGATTTCCACTGAGGGACAGGAAATTATTTTAATAAAAGAAAAATTACAATCTTTAAACGTATTCACAAAGGATTTCTGTGAATACTTAGCCCTTTAGTTCTGCAGAAGCTATCTAGGTCTCCTTCACTGCATCTGGAGCTTTTCCCTCAATACCAGTCAAGTCTGTAATTTATTGCTTTCTGGGGGAAAAAAAATATTTTTTTTCCAGTTTGTGTGTGTGTTTTTGTGTGCGTCTTTTGCATGTTTCTCTGTGTTTGGATGTGCATTTGCATGCACCAGGCACAAATCCAATTTGTGATTACATAGTACCTCCCCCTTTCCATTATTTCCCTGATAACACAGTGAAACATTCATCTGCACAGGGACAAATAAAGAACGGATAATTAAGCACAGGGTTTAGAACTTGACGTTTAATAACTAACAACATAGTGATTGATTATTGATTTTCATTGTGTTAGCTTGAACAGTCCTCTTTCTCGTACTTATAAAGTGCATTTAAAACTTCTTACCACGCGATTGCTCATGACAGTCACACTGGATGCACTTCAGTAACGTTTTCAGTTGCCTGTCGGCTTTAATTAATGCACTTGTAGCATGCCATGTTTTAGTTGCATGCATCTGCAACCCAACAACTGTCAGGCTCTCTATTAACTTAACTCCACAGAAGAGTTGAATATTTAACTATTGTTCTGTCAATTAGGGATGACTGCGAGAGATTTTGATAGGGTAGTGTCGCCCAGATCAGAGTGAACATGATGTTGCTTTGTACACTCAGCAAATATTTGCTCCCATTTTTCACAAGTTGAAGTAAAAGAAGAGACTTTTTTATGCATACAAAAGACTTATTTCTGTGAGATTTTAAGCACAAATTTGTTAAAATCCATTTCTTTTCTGAGTACTTTGCCTTTGGCTAATTAGGATACAGATGAAACAACAGGTGTGTGTGTACAGGTGTGCTTTGGCCAGGTCACAATAAAATACCACTCTGAAATGCAGTTTTACTTAAAAGACTGTTTACTTTAAAAGACTGTTATTAGAAACTGAACTATGGACTTCACATGATTAGGCTTGTAGATGTGCATTTGTTAGTCACAAATACCCCAAAGAACAACAGGGGTTTGGTGGTCACATTAGATACTGGCTGGATCCCTCCCTTCACCGCCTCAAACATTCAAGCAGGAATATGACCCCTGTTAGCCTCAGCGTTGCTACCCAGCAGGCAACTAATGTTACAGCTTTATGGTCTGAGCAGGCTAGCTGCTGGGTGCTAATCAAAGTTAACAACGTTCCAAACAAAGTAATTGTGGCATTTTGACACTGGCATTTCTTTTTCACACATATTATTACACGATATTGTTACCTTTGGTGCATGTAAAGTTTCACAAAAAGCAACATAAAAAACCTCCTACGCTTGTTATTTAGTTGGCTTCAAATGAGACTCAGTGGTTGAGCAGTATCTCTTGTCTTTAACAAACATTAGTCCACTTGCTGCTGTCTGTGGGAGCAGTAGACGCTAGCCACATTAGAAGAACAATATGCTAAAGACAAAGTTCAAGTTGCAAAATAAACACTAAAACAACGTAAAACAGAAAAACTCAAAGGCAAATTTGTTATATAGTATAAGTAATGGAGGAAAAGGCTGCGCAATAAATGAGGCAGTTCCTGCTGCCTTAAACATTTCATTTCATAAAGACAGTAGAACATGAAAAAAACCCCTCCTTAGTCCAAACTGCGTTTTTCTTCCTGTTTCCAGCGTCGACTGTTTGAGCTTCACTGTGTAGAATGATGCATGTGCACAGTCTCATTTCTGAAAGTGTAAATTTTCTCTGAGCTCACAGATAATGTGATTTTAACCAGCAGGATCACGAGCATGATTTGTGACATCACAGTCTTGAAGCCAGTCCTGGTCCAATAGTCGGCATATTAAAGTGTGGTGTAGAAACTTGAAGAATTCAATGCAGGCACATTGAGTGGGCTTTACGATGAAGCAGAAGAAATCTCGTGCCCAGGTAGTTAATCTTGTGAAATGAAAACTATTTACATATTCATATGTTTGAGAATTTTAATTTTTTTTTAAATGCATGTTTCATTTCAAGAATTTATAAATGATACTTTCTTTGGCATAAAGCACATCAGACACATTTTTATGTGAAATTTTATGTATAACTAAATGCGTGGAAAGGACCCTTAAAAATTTAGGAGACATGATATCTGAAGGATTAAATAAAGGTTTTAACTGAGTAGTTGTGTTCCTTAAAGTGCACAGAGGAACTCAAAATGATTTAGCCTATTATGGTTAAGTGTTTCATATGAACCCATAAACTTTATGCTTAATTTTAACTTAATATCCAATAAAGAGACATTTTCTTTAGTTGTTATGGTCTAATAAATAATTTTACCCCTGAAAAGTTGCAGTTTTCTAGGACAAATGTTAAATATATCATTATGTTAGTATAGTAAGATAGTAAATATGAAATACGCATGGTTTCTTTAACCTCTTCACCCAGACACAGGGACGTAGTATTACGTGTTGAGAAGTTGTAAGATTATATGGTTGTTACAACATTATCCATAGCTAGAGGCGCCCTCCTTCGCACTTCACCCTCTCCATGTGTGCTTCTCTCCAAACTTTGGAGGTCTGTTTTGGGGATTAGTGGCTTTTTAGGAGCTCAGCGCTCGGGGCAAGGTAAGTAATTCACCATGCAATCCACAGGAAACACACAGAGGACATGTTTTAATTTGTCACCTCACCAGCTCTCCGCCCGCTGTCAGTGAGAGGAGCAGCCAAAGCTACTGCGGAAGAAACTCTCTTATTCTCTGTTCCATTTCACAGGCTTTTATGTTATAATCCACTGTCGGCTTCACTCATACATCTGATCTGGGCTCAAGGTTCAGGAGTGTGTGTAAATCTGTGTGTGCAGTGGCTCATGGACCAAATGTCCTCACAAGGATGATAATGTGCTGAAAATCCTCCAGAGTGAGAGTGTTTTGCCATTCCTCATTTCTTCCTCATAACTACTTTAGGATAAGGACAAGCGTTTCAGATTAACATCGGAATCAGAATTAGGTTTATGGTTAACCCTTAGCCTGCCTTGAAGGATTCGGGTTTAAATTAAGACTGGATGAAAGTTTAAGGTCCTGAGTTACATGAAGGGATTGTAGATAGATTGTAGATTGATGCTGTGATTATCTTTGTGGCTTTGGCTTTTGGCCCAAGTCTCTTTATCAATTTCTTTTGGATTTTCACTTGAATTAGAGTTTCTGTAAGTATTGCTGACATGTGTATTGTTTCGTTGAAGGTCCTGCCCATTTTCACAATTTGCGTTACTCCTAATTAAAGCTTAGACATATCTGTCCAGTAGAAAACTGGCTGTGTAGGCATGTGTTTGTAATTGTAATTGTAACGTTTTTTTTTAAATCAATTAATTTAAAAAATATGTGAAGAGCTGTTTTTCGTATTTTCTGCTTGTCTCCTTTGTCATTTGGCGGATCTTTGTTTTCCTGCTTTTTGATAGCTGCTGCTGCAAAGGAACCATTTTGACTTCTTCCACTGTTTCAAGTACAATGGAATAGAAGTGTTCTGCCAACAATATAGACAGGTAAACAGTTTCAGTAACACAGAAGACAGAACTTTTCATCAAACTTTTTTCATTCCCAGGATCCCATGCTTTTAAGTTTATCTTTGGACAAATGAAACTTTGATAGAACTGCACCTTAAACAGTGGACACACAAAGTGTACTCCTTCTACATGTAAAAGCAAAAGTGTTTGTAGTTCTTTTTAACAGTGATCACTCAATACCAGCACACTGAGGACCCTTTTACACACGTCTCAAGCAACGCCTTCTAAACGATAGGATGACTCAACAATGACAACCATTTCCCATCTGTTATACTGCAGTTGATCTTGTCTTTCTAATTTGCAAAACATTTTTGGTTGCTGTTCTTCTTTGAGGTAGCTGCTAACGGCTACTGTCTACTTTTCAAATCCCCCTGCAGTAGGTTGCACATGTCAACTCTTCACATAACTGTTGACTTCCACTGCCAGCTCAGAGGCAGAACAACAATGACACCCCCCCCCACCACCACCACCATTCCATCAACATACTTTTGACACTGAACGGCTCAATAATGGCATAACATTCCTACCATTACAGGCTTTATATAAGGGGCTATTAGAAGCTCTGAATGGCTACTTTTGAAATCAGTGTGAAGCCTTCTGTCATAGACACGGTGAATCCTACAACGGCAAACAGCACACACTTTCACACAGTCTTGACTTGAGGCAGTTATGGTGTTGCACTCAGATGTTCACATGATAGATGTCAGAAACAACTGTACAATGAATGAGAAGAAAGCTTGTGAGACCGGCAGCTACTACCTCTGCACAGTTGGCCAATGACTGCATAAAGTGGAAGTGATGGTCCCTCTTGCCCCCAAGTCCCATGTCATAAAGACGTATCTGTAACTTCAGTAACTGATCCAGATAACAAATCATATCCACATTTAACATCCATCCCTCCATTTTCTATACCGCTTATCCATCAGGGTCGCGGGGGAGCTGGAGCCTATCCCAGCTGACTACGGGCGAAAGGCAGGGTACACCTTGGACTGGTCGCCAGTCAATCGCTGGGCCAACCACACACTCTCACACTCACACCTAGGGGCAATATAGAGTAGCCAATTAACCTAATGTGCATGTTTTTGGTATTGTGGGAGGAAGCCGGAGTACCCGGAGAAAACCCACGCAGGCACAGGGAGAACATGCAAACTCCACAGAGAAGGGCCCAGACCGGGATTCGAACCTGCTAACCACTGCACCACTGTGCCGCCCCCACATTTAACATCTGAAATGTAAAAACTACCCAAATTGACAAATGGATTTGCATTACTACATCTCTGGTGTGTATGTGTAGGACGTGTCTGTGTACACGAGCAGTCAGCTCTCATCAAAGTCCAGATCCAGCCCAGTGTGCTGCTCATCAGAAGAGTGGCTCATTAGTGGAGGACCTGCTGATGTAAGATGACACCTGAAACAGTATGTGGTCATTTTGTACTTGGAAGGAAGCTGTGGAAATCACTAAAACCAACACTAATGGATTTTAACCATAAAAAAAACTCACACATGCTTTTCATAGGCATCAGCTAAAGTGAACACTGACATATGAGAGAGATACACCTCTTTCGGGAGGTGCACATTGTCCCTGAAGCTTCTTACAAGTGTAGTAAATACACACACAGAGTCATGACTCATCCCTTTTATCCCTAGCGTTAACACAGTCAGGCCTGACACGTCATGGCCAAAGCATGGCAGCCAAACACAGATCTGAGTTTCCCTCATTTAGCTGCTCAACAAAGGCCAGGCCTGTGTGTGTGTGTGTGTGTGTGTGTGTGTGTGTGTGAGGGGCGGTCATGTGTGTTTAATTAGCACACAACACCTGCCTCCATTACAGGGCAATTAGATTCCACATCACATCCACACACATTAATGGTAAGCTTTTCACTTGGATGTCTCTGTCTCTCTGTTTTCCATGTAGCTTTGTGTGGGTTGGACTGCATTTATGCCAGTATGTTTCTGTTTATTTCTCTCTGAATCAGGTCTTTTCAGGCCTTTTCACTCTTTTTAATATCTCCTTTTTTCTCTTTCATTGCCAATTTATCTTCAGGTTTCCACGCATGTCTATTTTTTCATGCGTCATACTGGGTTTTGCCTCAGCTGTTGTTGCTGTTGGATGTTGTTCGTTTTCTCTGCTTGCATTGGTTAGAAAATGAGAAGCTACAGTAAAACTGAGGGAACAGAAGGACACAGAATGATTTAAAAGGCAGAACAAGACATGCAGAAAATTGTCAAGATGAATCTAGTTTCTCCAGCAGGTGTTGAATCAGTCAGCATTTAGGCTTTGCTTTTTGTTCAACTATTCAAAAATAAGAAGCATGATTACAATAAGCCTGCTACTCCAGCATATACACAGTAATTAAAATAGGACAGAAGGAGAATCAGCCATTGTCACTGTACCATATTAGTATTGTTAGTTTGCATTTCTATGAGACAAATGAATCATTTTTAGTTGTGAACTTGCTAAAACGGCGCTGCTACTACAAACTATCACATGAAAAGGAATTAAGAAACAAGGACGTCTTTGCTTTTACGGACACGCACTCACAAATTAGTAACATTACTTAATAATGAGCAAAGTTTTATAAATGTGTTTGTTTTGTCTGTACTTATTCATCTGAATGTTAGGGACTAATGATTTCTTTGTACATTCATTTCATGATTCATTTTGTAGATCATTTTCACAAGTTGCTGAATAATTTTCTCACAGTTTTTCGGGGCCCAAAGTGATTCTTTAGATCGCATCTTTTGGCCAACCAACAGTCCAAAACTGAAAGAAAGAAAGCAGCAAATTCTTACATATAAGAAGCTGGACCAAATGTTTGACATTTTTGCTTAAGAGTAACTACTTATTTCCTTTCGATCAACTAATGGATTAATCAAATAATTGTTGCTGCACTAATGAATATTTGTCTCAATTAATTATTATTATTAATTATCTATTTAACTTTGAATGGGTCAATATATAGTTATGTTTTCTAGTTTCCATTTAAAGATAAAGTCTGTAGGATTTAAGTGCAGAAGTGTAACATCACCTAAAAAAAAAGAAATATTCTGTTTTCATTATCTTAAAATGAGCCTTTTATACCTACATAGGGAGGAGTTCTCTGCCATATTGCAAAAAATTTGAAGCAAACTTTTGAAATGAGCAAAAAAGGACAAAATGCAATGTAACATCTCAGCTGGAAGAAAACCAATTGTTTGCAAACTGCCAGTAAACCTCAAAGAAGAAGAAGAAACAAAACCAGTCGCCTTGGCCATTTACAAGGGAATTTGAAAATTAATCTGGGAACAAAAATATCTGGGAAAACGCTGACATTTTCCCTCTTCTCATGTTGGAACGGAAATGGCTGATCGGTCATAAGTCATGTGGTGAGTCGTGCGACTTAAATGTTTACTACATCAGAATGTACTCAAGTGTTTCCATTTTGAAATTAAGCCCTTTCTTTTTTGAAAAAGGCCAAAACACCTTCAAGTAAGCTTAAAATAGTTGAAATGTTAGAGATGGAGATGTGCCTATAAAGACTTTTGCAACTGATACTTAAGACTGATAATTACCGTTTTTCATGGCCGAAACCAATAATTCACATTTTTACTTTTATTAAAGAAGTTCATAAATATTTTATGCACCATCTGAGGGTAAGAAAGCCAAAGCATTTAATGAAACTGTAAAGAAATACATCCACATCAATGACGTGGTTGGCTCTCCAGTCTGCATTGAGTACCGTGTGCTCTACCCAGGTACAGCAGTTTGACTTCACAAGCACAAGCATACCATCCCATACCACATGTGGCTCCATTAATCTGCTTGAACTTTATTATTGGAATAATATGTAAAAATGTAAAGTTCCCATTGTCTGGCAAACAGATGATGTGTCCCTATAGGGGCTGGGTGTTGACAAAGATCTTGCGATACGATACCTTATATAGCAATTTTTTGAAATCTAATTTTAGAAAAACTGTTATTGGATCAAAACCTTCTCAAATCTTTCATGTAAACCTTTTAATTAAAAATCGATTGTGTTTCTTGAGAATCAATACAGTGTCGCAAAGCATAATATCATGATTATCAAGTATATCATTATTTTCTTACACCCCTATACTATATAGCCAATACCTAAATGCAGTAAGTACAGACTTTGTAGTAGTTTTGCATGTTTGTAATTTTATGTTATGTTACTTGATCTAATGCTTGATCTAATCTATATTTCAAAAGATCTAACGAAAGGGTTGGTCAACTTCCAAAAGCATGCTGGGAATTCAGTCCCTTCCTCCGTTTCTCTTTCTATCATTCTTTTACTTTTTATTTTACACCCACTTTCTCTCCCTTAGTCCTGCAGTAGAACACCTTTCACGGCACACACAGTCAGGAAGCTCTCCACATGTTCCCCTCCCAGCCATGCTCATCTATTATTGGTAGGGCAGTCGAGCGGCAGAATGGATGTACCCGTTCTGCCCAGCCTAAGCTCCTAGGGTACATTCACTGGAAAACACATTTACTAACCTCACACCTTCCTCTTTGGAAAAATAGTTTCAATGTGGATATGGAATATGTTGTTTTCTTGTGTTTTCTGTCTTTCTTTTTTCAGAGGGGGCTGGGGTTTCTTCCCTCCTGTAAGCCTGTTCAGACCTGGCATTGACATTTGTCTTCAGTGATTCGATCACAGCTCTGTGGACTGCTGTGAGTCCGTCAGTTCATGCCCACATCTCAGTGACCACTTGTGATTAGATTTTGCTTCCGCTCATTATGCAAACAAACATATGCATCACTGCGACAAACAAATTCAAAAGAGTTTAACATTTGCTGAACTGAACAAGAAGACCCAAATATGTACGAATTTGTCATGAACAGTATTTTACAGTTTATACTGCTCAGCAACTTGCAAAAGTGAGAGATTTTATAAGGTAAAGCAGCCTATATTTGTTACTGTTTCCTGTATTTGTAAAATTAACATGCTTACTGTAAAATGAAGTGTTGTCTTTTTTCACACATTAGATGTAATTGGTAAAATTTGTTGAAACAGTGTGTTCAAAAGCTGCTAAATATCCTTCAGACATGGAGCAGACAGGCTGGTACAGCAATGCTCCAACAAGCTGACACAATGTTTTTTACAAAGACAGAAACAACTTTGCACACACGTGGCCTTGGTCACCTCTGAATGTGGCCTGAGTGACCGGATCTCAAATGCAACATCAGTGTGTTTTGCGTGCTTTCAGACCTGTGCTCAGAGCTGTCTGTTTGTGATTGGATCACTCAGGACCAGTGTTGATACCAGGTCTGAAAAGGCTTTTAGTCTGTGTGCTCCATAACTATAAGTTGAGCCTCTGAAAATTTCCTGTAAACACGAGAACATCTTCTTTAAAAGTGTCTCTCACACATACTTTGACCAGCAGCAGCCTTAAAACCAGCAACAAACCTACTTTCAGCTTGCACTCGAAACAATTCCTCTTTTTCTTCTTCTGCTTTTTTCTTTAAATTGTGTTGAATCACTGTAATTTCATAGCCAAACTACACAGTACTGGTTTTTGTTGTTCTCTCAGGGGGTATGGGTGGGAAGGCAAAAGAAGAAGAGAGAGAGAGAGAAGAGGAGAAAGAGAGAAAAAAACCAACCACTGCTGACCTAAATGTGGCTCTCATTAAGATGGCCTGCACACGAGGGGAGGAGGAGTACAAGCCAAGAAATGTCCTCTTTCTCTCTTTGTTTTACCTCTTGTTGTACAGGCCAATTTTTTACTGCTCTCTCTCCTTCTCTTGCCTCTTTATCCACTATTTTCCCTCTTTGTTGTCACCCTTTTCTTTTTTCTTTATGTCTCCAATTTCACCCCTCTTTTTTCCTTCTCTTTTCTTTCTTTTTTCTTTCCATTTCTGAAGAGGCCCAGTGTTTATGTATAAAACGTTGAACAGCAAGATTTTCAGGCAGCCAAGGAGAAAAACAGAAATGAAAAATAAATAAATAAAAATTCCTCCTTTGTCAGTCCTGAAGATTGCTATACATCATGTTCTTTCTCTCTGCTTTTTGTCTGATCTGCAAAATTGAGTTTATAACTTTTTACCACCTCACCTGCTGCCTAATGTAATGCTTGCCATCCCAGCCACGGAATATGATTTACTATTAACGTGAATATTAAAGTTGCCTGACCTACTTTTTTCAGCCTCTACTAAGAAATCTATACAAAACAACAGTAAAATAATGAAAGCGGTGACAATGTGGTCCCCCGCCTCGAAGCCCAAGTAATAACGTGACAAGCAGAAAGCAGACAGAGCGAAGGCAAATAAAAAAGGGCCATAACAATCTTGGGTTAGGCTTGAAGTCTTATAAGGTCCTGGCAGACAGAGAATACCCAAACAGGCTATTAACATTAGAGAATGATGCATGCAGTGTGCAGACAGAGTGAGGTGGGTGGAGGAGCAACAGAAGCACAGAAACACGGCTTTCTTTTGTCCGCCTGTTTGTGAGAGTGATGTAAATGGATGTTGGAAGGCGTCTCATATTACAATCTGATGTATGGATGTGTATTAACCAAGAAAAGAAACTGGGCGGTCTCCTCAGCAACATGTCTAATGTACCATAGCCACCGCTGAAAGGGTCTGTCTCTCTGTCTCGGTCTCTCTGTGTTGGTGTGTCTCTCTGCCTGGAGATGACTAAGTCTTTGTGCTCAGTCAGGGTCAGAGTTAGAGGCAGAGAAAAGCTCAGCCTCAAGGAATAAGGAACACTTTACACACACTGGGGCTGCAAATAAAGCTTTTTTTTCATTTGCGCTTAATTTACTGGTTATTTCCTCTAATTTAATTGATTAATTTTTTGGTGTATAAAATGTCAGCTAAGATGCCTAAGGCCCAAAGTTTGAGTCTTTTATTTAGTAGTCTTCATAGAATACGTATGTAAATATTCACATTTGAGGAGCTGGCTGAAGTGAATTTTTTGTCATTTTCCTTAAACAAGGAAGAGGAGGTCCTCTTTTGTTGCTCTTCCTGAGGTTTCGTCCACTTTTGGCCTGTCTAGTCACCCTGGGGGCAAAATTTGGCCCAGGCAATGTTTGTCTGGACCGGCCCATTTTCCCCCCAATATAAGAGTTAGATAAAGCAATACGTGACTATAATTGATAGGCTAATCAATAGATATCAAGCTGGGAGTAGAGGTCAGATCTTTGACCTTAGTAGTTTAGTTTAGCTAATGGTATGACGAATCCAGGAGGCATCCGAAACAGATTGCAAAACCGCCTCAACTGGCTCCTCTTGATGTGGAGGAGCAGCAGCTCTACACCGAGCTCCTCCCGGGTGACAGAGCTTCTTACCCTATCTCTAAGGGAGTGCCCCATCGCCCTTCGGAGGAAGCTCATTTTGGCCGCTTGTATCCAAAATCTTGTTCTTTCGGTCATGACCCAAATTTCAACATAGGCAAAGGCAAGGGTAGGAATGTGGATTGATTGGTAAATCGAGGTTCTTGACTTTCGGCCCAGCTCCTTCTTCACCACGACGGACGATACATTGACTGCATTACTGCTGTTGCTGCACCTATCCATCTGTCAATCTCACGCTCCCACCTTCCCTCACTCGTGAACAAGACCCTAAGATACTTGAACTCCTCCACTTGGAGCAGGGGCTCTCCCCCAACCTGGAGGGGGCAAACCACCTTTTTCCGTTTGAGAACCATGACCTTGGCTTTGGAGGTGCTGATTCTCATCCCAGCCACTTCACACTTGGCTGCAAACCTCCCCAGCGCATGCTGAAGGCCCTGGCTCGAAGAAGCCAACAGGACAACATTGTCTGCACAAAGCAGAGATGAAATCCTGTGGTTTCTCCGTCCCCTGGTTGCACGTAGAAATCCTGTCCATGAAAATGAACAGGACAGGTGTCAAAGGGCAGCCTTACCGGAGTCCAGCATGCACTGGGAACAGGTCTGAATTACTGCCAGCAATGCGAAACAGACTCCTGCTCCGGGGCAAAGAGGACCAGACCGCACCACTCCCGGAGCAACTCCCACAGAATGCCATGGGGAATATGGTTGAATGCCTTCTCCAAGTCCACAAAGCACATGTGGACCAGTTGGGCAAACTCCCATGAACCGATGAACACGCAATGTTTCAGAGGCGTATAAAGCAAGACAGAGATTTAAGGTACCCAGGACGGATCTCATCCTCTCCCGGTGCACTACCACTGAGGAGCTTCCCAGCTACCTCAGTGACTTCAACTTCGATGATGAATGGATCAGTCTCTGAGTCCCCAGCCTCTGCTTTCATGATAGAAGGCACATCAACAGGATTGAGGAGACCCTCGAAGTATTCCTTCCACCGTGAGAGAGTCCTACCTTAAAATTAAATAAAATCCCTCCATGGACTTATTGATTAATAAAATCAAATCATCTACTTTGAAAACACAATTTAAATGCAAAAACAACTGCTGTATTTTTTTTATATTTTTTCTTTTTTCTTTTTTTGATTGACCAACCAAAAACTCAGTTTCCAGTTTTCCGAAAGATTTGTTTTCTCTCTCTCCCTACTAAAGCAGGAGACCCGGCATTTCCCAAGTTATCCACTCAGGAAGCATTTTGGAATAGTTCAGTTTTTGGGTGTGAATAATTTGGGCTTACTGTGGTTGAAACAAAGAGAAAAAGATTAGCTTTCATATTTAGCTGGCTTAGAAAGGCAGAACTGGGATTGCTGGCACAGTTGTACATTCACTCCACTGATAAAGTTTTGCATGTTATTCACTTTAGAGCAGCCCTACTCAAGGACCAATGGTATCCTCATATTGCATTACGAGACACACAGAAGTCATTCTATAAATGCTATTCAGTCGCTCATGATTTGATAGTGGTGTCTAGGAAAGAAAAGGTCTTTGACATTTAATGCAAATCACTCCATTTGAATGTATTACCAAAATGATAGTTGTGCGTTCATTGAAATAAGGGTCTAGTTTTAACCACGGGGCCATTCATAATCTACTGTTGCTTTTCAAACCACATCTTGGCTGGGCCAAATGCCACAGCAGACCAGTTTGTATCATGAGGACAGGGAGGCCTAAGTCTAGCACAAACCACAACAAGCATGGCTGAGGCTGTAGAGGACCTAACTATAGATAAATGTAATCACATATTCCTGCAATTCCATGCATTTTTTTACTTCTACTTGTGTATCGAGGCCTGAATTCTGAGAACATCCACACTACAACCTTTAATTCTCAGTTTGTCAAATTGTTGTAAGATCAGCTTTTTTCTCATTAACTAAAGCTGACCTAAATGGGTCACATTCTTAAACTTACATACATGCACACAAGTAAAATAAAAACACCAAGAAAGTTCATGATGATGATGATGGTTTTTTTCACATATGGTGTCGTTTAATGTGCAGGGAGTGTAGATTTATTACTGAAATGCTAATGAGAGTGAAAGAGAGAACTTGAACTCTGTCTTTTAGAAATCACCTTTCTATACAACTAATATCCATCCATCCATCCATTTTCTATACTGCTTATCCGTCAGGGTTGCGGGGGAGCTGGAGCCTATCCCAGCTGACTATGGGTGAGAGGCAGGGTTCACCCTGGACTGGTTGCCAGTCAATCGCAGGGCCAACACACAAAGACAGACAACCACACACTCTCACACTCACACCTAGGGGCAATTTAGAGTAGTCAATTAACCTAATGTGCATGTTTTTGGTATTGTGGGAGGAAGCCGGAGTACCCGGAGAAAACCCACGCAGGCACAGGGAGAACATGCAAACTCCACATAGAAGGGCCCAGACCTGCAACCCTCTTGCTATGAGGCGATAGTGCTAACCACTGCAGTACCGTGCCGCCCTACAACTAATATGCAACAGTAAATCTGTTTATCAGGGAAATGTAATCACTGCCTCTATTATGTTAAGAGATAATGTTTATTTAACTGGACGAAACACCCACATTTATCTGATGCACCACCTAAGGAGGTTGGGATGGTGGATTTACAAAGTGCAGGTTCAACTCCAGACTCCAGTCTATGGTTACGTTTAGAGAACACTGGAAAGCATTGTTTATTGTAAATGTTCCACACATCAAATAAATACTTTATTTCCTGGGACACAGGGCTGATTCTGGGACTGGAGATCCAGGATCCATTCGTGGTGGGTTTGTCAGGTGGACGTTCATACAGGATGTTAGGCTGCTGAGGTGGATATGTTGTCAATGACCCTCTGTATGATGTTCTTGAAAAGACAGTGTTATTAGATGTATACTTGAACTTATAAGGGAATGAGAAGGCTCGCTATTTCCTGTTTCCATCATCATCTGGATTTAATTCAGAATGTTACTGATGATGGCTTTTTTAAAAACAAGCTTTAATGTTTGGATGGTAGTACCTCATTTACTGTTACTTTTACTGTTCCTTGTTTTCTGGCGTTATCATGATGTAAAATATGACACACTGCCTAGTTTAAACACATCTTTTAAAAAAGGATAAAAAACATGCTGAGCATAAAAAACCTTTACTAAGCAGGTCTAAGAATCCCATTTTGACTCCCAGACCTGTGATCTATAAATCTTCAATCAACTTGATTCACAGCACCTCCATGGCTATTTCCCTTTATGTAATGCCAGAATAAATGAGGGTTTAATCAGGAATATCCACGAACCGAAAGACAAAATCAAATCTTTTTAGAAGATGAGATCACAGCAATTTTAAAAGAGAGTGAAACCAGGCAACATGTATTTTTCGGTAGAGTAAATTGTGGGTTGACAAACAGAGCCTAACGCGCAGTTTGGGAGTGTGTCACTGCTGCATTGAATGAGAGGGGGCAGAAAGACACAGCTGTGGATGATATTAAAAGTAAAATAATCTGGCAATAAATTCCTCATACCTTGAATTTTTAATTGCTATCACATTGCTCATAAAGCAGAACAACACACACACATTGCCAAAAAAGTAACACTGGGGCAAAATGAGCCATCGAAATCCAGGCTGACTGCTAAGGGCAGACTAGAGTGCTTTCATGTGTCTGAGTGTGTGTTGTATGATTGAAACACTTAATCTCTTTGTCTTCCAAGTGCCACCTGTGTTTTGTGGGTTTATATACATATATGACCCTATCTTTGGGAAGTTTGATATTAGCAGGAGAGTGTAATTGCAGGTCAGTGCCTGTTGGACATCAAATACAATTAGACAGCTGAGGGTTGTGTGTGCCATCCATCTGGACATGGGGCAGAATGACTGGGATGGAGATGGACTTCCTTGTGGCCCCAAAAGCAATCTGCGAGTCTTGCCTTTACGTGCCACAATGTCAGCACCTGGGAATTGAGCCTGCCACTCTCCGATAAGGGCTCAGCTGACTCCTTAACCACGCCAGCGCTCATTACCTCATGCTAGAGCAAATCCCCAAGGGGCTTCAGCTTCCCTCTGAATCCCTCTTCACAGCCCTCCGGCGACTCATTTAGAAATGAAAGCGGAAAGGCTCACCGGTGAACTGAAGCTGCAGGTTAAAGGCATAGATTGGTAGCCATACCACCTTCATTCGTCCAGTATCTCAGACCCCCAATTTGCGTTTTTTAATCTGCTTTCTCATAAACATAAATCGATATATTGTCATGCATACCTGAACTAAGAATAATAAACAAAATGCATAATTTACCTCACATTAATTGAAGCGTCAATTAAATTTAAGAGTAAAATCAACTCTCAAAAGCAAGAAAAAAGCAACAAAATGGACAAAATAGTTCTTAAAATAAAGAAAAGTATCTGACAACAGAACAGGAAATTTTTGCTTGTCACATTTTTTTAGAAGAACATCTCATCTAAAAGAATCGCTGTGTATATCATGAGTGTAGTGACTGTGCAGTCTGTCAACACAGGCAATGACAGAGCTGAAGTTCCTAACGGTTAAAGCAAAAGATGATCCAGCATGAGCTCTCCAAGCCCGCTGCTTGCTCACTTAAGAGCAGTAAATGGAAAATATGCTTGTCTTTGGGATTTTGGTAGCAGCTGGTAGTGCAGTAGAGAGGCAAAAGTAGAGAGGTATGTTAGGATAAAGTTAACAGGGCAGCACAGATATTTTCATATTAGCCTGAATCCAGAATGCTCCATCAACTGCTCTCACTTAGTTTTCCTAACAGGCTTTTTATTCTTAAATGGCTTTGGAGCAGCTCTGTTTATGGTGCCGGGCTCCAGATGAATATTAAATAGACACAGGAGCTTTTCTGCAAAGATAAAAAAAACAAAAAAAAAAAAACAAGGTTGCAATGGAGAGGCCTCCATTTCTTATATCAGAATTCATCCAGCCACCCACGTCCATTTACAAAAATATTTCATGCTGCTGAAAAGTGAGGTAAGATGCTAAGCACTTTGAATGGTGGGCGACTCTATTCTTCATTGATAAATTACCCTTAAGGAGTTCTTTTTTTTTTTATATTGCTCAGGTAGCTGAGTACACAAAACCCAAGCAACTGAAGTCTTTATCGACTTCATAACTTTTTGTCCATAACTTTTTATTTTTATTGTAGATTTGTACAGTATGCACAACTCTTCTGCCAGAGCTTCATTCACCATGTTGCCTCAATCCATCCTTCTAGAATATTGTCAGCAAAGGGAAGAAGTGAAATCATGTGTCCTGAAGTACAAGTTCAAACTAGATGATGATTAGATGTTTAGCCAATAATTGTAGGTAACCAAAAACTGAAATTGTGTGGTTCCTTTGTCCTTGGGCAACTCCATCAGCTCGTGTTGGGTATATTTGTTGCTTCTTTGGAGGTAGTATATTTTTCTCAGTTCCATTAGTTTTGTAAAAAGGGATTTTATATTTCCTTAAAGGATGTATCATGCTGTGAAGCTGCCCAGTGAAATGTTAGGGCATAAATGGAGTGAGGTATGAAAAAGTATGCCTTTCTGGCTCCAGTGGATTTGATTTGTATGGAAATTATTTTTACTTGAATTATTTTTCTGGCTCCTCAGTTTTTATGTAAAGTTGTTTTGATGATTGAAGCTTGAGCCTGTATGATGTTAATACAATACTGGCATGATAAACTGACTTTGCAATAGTGCTGCAAGCCACACATCTGGTCACAAATCGTTCCTTGTAAACACTGTTATATGGTAATGATCAGTCTTTCATCTTTGTCCTTCTTGGAGCTCACACACGACACCCTGACTTCCAAATGATTGTTGCTCAGGACTTCTAATGCCAGAGATATTTCAGCCTAGTAGCTCTTACAAATAAACAGCTCTTTATTTGATGGAATCTACACAGCCAGTTGTGTGTGATGTTATTTAAATATCATGTCAGTGATCATAGATTGTGCGTCTGACAGCAGAGCTCTTGCTATGTGAATTTCCCAAAGGTTGTTAATGACATGCAGCACTAGAGGCAAATACCCATCGTACCATTGGCCTGTCCACAGTCGAACGATGCAACTGAAGTGAAGGAAACAATGAAGCAGATCCAAAACAATGACTTGCTGCACTTAGAGTCAAAACTGACAATTCAAGAGGAAAATTAATAAAATGTTCCATTTTTATAGCAAAGAAATGGGAGCGTAAGCTAACTCCTTAAACCAAACCCACGTCCAAATGTTAAAAAAATTCAGATGACCACCTTCCCAAGTAAATGAGGAAAAAAAAAACTTCAACGCATTGTGTTTTCTGCTCAGCATCATGACTACCATTATGCCTCTTAACTGAATGTAATCAGGGTCATATTTCCACACCACACGCTTTGGAGCTTTTACTAGTGCATGGTGGGCTTCCACATCATGATTTAAAAAACAAACAAACAAACAGAAAAAGCAACCATTTGTGTCACTGCATCCAAAGGAACATTAGCTAGCTAACAGTGGAAAAACAAGTTTGCTGTGTAGTGAACCGAATTGGCCAATGTAACTAAATTCTTGAACACCTTTAGATATGAAAATAACTTCTTGCAAATCACCCCCAAACATTTTTAATATTAATCCATTTAGCTGTTCTGGCAACAGATGATGGGTAATGAGGTGAATATGGAGTTTCCACGTTCCTCATGTGTATGCAGATTACTGTAGGGGCCCTGGTTTTCCCCCACAGTCCAAAAATATGCAGATTAGGTAAACTAGCAACCCAAAATTGCACTTAGATGGAAATTTTTCATCTAAATATATACATATATATATATATATTTATATTTTCTTCCTTTGAGAGACTGCTGTCTATGGTGTGCACTTCCTGTAGCCCAGTTTGAGCTCCCCGGTCAGTCTCCCCGGCAATGCAGTCTCACCACCAGTCAAGTCCTGCCGCAGTTTTGTTGTGTGAACTGGACTGCAGTTATGTACGGTCACAGTGAGAGGCAGAGAATGAACTTATCAAATGAAGAGAGACTTTGTGTGACATTTTTGGAATGTATTTCAATCTCTGTTCCATTAAAGCTTTTTGAGGATTTAATCACTGGCAAATTCTTTCAGAGCACTTTGCAGGGACGTGTCCCTGAGCTCTCCATTCTTCAATCACTGACTCGTCTTCTTCTTTTCTGTCCCCTACATTCATGTTATCTTTGCTACAGAAAGACTAGAAATGCATGGGCTGTCTTGTTTTTACAGCAGAGACCAAATTAATGTTCATTATGAATGCTGATAGTGTTCATTGGGAATTTTTGCAAAGCAGAGTGTTTGTTGGCATCAGGATCATGCAAAAAGCTTTCCAAAAATACAGCCTTGCCCATACTTTCATAAGGATACTCCTCTGCATGGGCCTTTCTGTTTGACACAAGTATCCAGCTGTGCCATCACAATAACACACATTTATGCATTCCCTCATAGATGGATTTGGCTGCGATTAAGCAGGCCATTAGTTTTTGTTGTTGTTGTTGTTGTTTGTTGCGATATAATTCTACGATATGCATTCATTGAGTGGATCTGGGTTCTGTGATGCATGTGATTAGCCTGGATACCATGTCTGTCACAGCATGAGGCAGCATCAGAGCCAGGAAAAGCTGACAGACATCAACACATTCTCAAACAAGCTGGAATCAGAACAACCAAAGCTGTTGGCTTGTAACAGAAACTGATGTCTGATGGCTGGTTATGAAATGAGGATGTGTTATTGTTTTGCTCAGACATGGAAGTCGACTTTTTCTGTGCTCTTCTTATATCATTGTTAAATCAAATGATACATTTTTTATTATAAGTATCATAAACAAAAGAGTATGGTCTATGATTCAATACAAAATGACAGATTCATTTTTAACAACTATACAGCATGGTTCACAGCCAATGAAATACGATTCAGTCTAGCTCAGATTCAGAATCCAGTTTTGAAACATAACTTTGCTGTATGCAGTACAGTACAGTACAGTACAGTATTTGCTGTATGAAGTCTTTGCAGTATGTTGTGTGGGAAACATTTGTTGAGATTTAGCTAATTGATTTCAGAGGTTCTGTGTACTGGCCAGAGTTTGGTCATACTATAAGCATTGTGGTATCGGGGGTGGGGTGGGCGTGGGGGGTTGTGATTCAGTATATGGTGATGCTGTAAGCAAGGCGATATCATAGACCTATGTTGTGACCTGTGTTCTTTGTTTTGACACTACCAGTATGTGCTTACTTCTTCCTGCCCCAGCTAACTTTGTTATGTTGCTGAAGACAGACTACTGGAAGACACTTAAACCCACCTGCTGCGGGTTTAAACACGCAGCAGCAAATCTTTGCATTTGAACTATTAATTAAAAATTAAAAATGTATTTGAGAATTGATATGTTGATATACACCTACTTAGTTGTATTATCTTAATAGTATGTATTGGAAACCATTTCCCACAAACCCAAGACAATTGTAGGTTAAACAGCATTACCTCCATAGAAGAAGACAGATATTTTGCTGCAGCTAGTTTAGATTTGACTGTAACAACAGTAGCAGAAGTGAAAAAGAATTTTGGGAAATGACTTAAACCAAGCCAATACCAGATTTTTTTGGATGATGCTGATCTCAGTATTTGGGATCTTGAAAGATGTGATCAAGATAGAAATTGTAATTCTTTCAACATAGACACGACATAAACAATCTTCATACAGATATTTTGGTTTTCTGTGTGACTGAGAAAAATTTAACGTTTTCAGTGTGGAAATTTTTTTGGAAAGGTGGAAAGCTTGAAGTTACTCACTTAATTAGTGTTTGAAGTATTAGTAAATGAAATTAAAAAAAAAAATCTCAGGAATGTCAGGGCCTTTTGTTATCTTCACAGTATTCAAAGAAACCAAAATGGAAGTGATGGGTATTCTGTTGACATACTGATACCTTCCTCCAAACACTTTTTGGCCTGACAGATCATTGGAAGCTGTCGACACCGCTCTTTAGCTCAGTGGGGGATTGAAGGGAGCAGTAATAAGTACCTCACTGCATGTGCCTGTACCCATCCACCCCCTGCCTCCACGCTGCTCGCCCTCCTCTGCCTCTCAGAACAAGACTTGTTTAATTTTAGCAGCTTTGACGCACATTTGACACAGATTAATTATAGAGGCTCTTCATGTCATTTAGTGAGTCGCACACGAACACAATACCAGAGGAAACGGTTATTCAGGGCAGCCATTCTTCTCCACCAAATCGACTTCATCCTCAGCAAAACTGCACCAGCCGTCCCTGCCTCAGCTCTCACACCATCCTCAGCATCAGTCCATCCTCCTCCACCTCGCTCCCCAAGCCCTCTCGGGTCTCAGACATGATTGCCTCCTCCTGTAAAGCTACATCCACTCACACCTTTCCTGGCCCTTCTCCATGCTGCTTGACTGATCGGGAGAAATTGCACCGGAGACGACTGTAGCTCCTTCAACAATTTCATGGCCTAGTTTCATTCAGATAAGAAAAACAGTCAAAAAAGGAAGGAAGAAGTGAATGGTTCAGTCAGTCAAGATAGTCAGTCATCACAGCAAGTGAAAAACTATATCCTGGAACCTTTATTTTCTTTCATTTACTTCACAATACTTTTATTAGCCAATTGTTGTTCGCAAATATGTGACTGAACAGTTGCTGTCTCAATAGACATGATACTGACAAAGCTTTTTCCCATGTATAGTGTAATACTGTGTGTACGCGAGTGTGTTCAAGGTTTAGGATTTGGTTTAGGATTAGAAGTGCACATTTCTTACTTCCTTCTCTGGACTACTGTTGACTTCATAGAAATATAATAAATTAACCAAATTGAGTTCAGGTTTAGGTATAGGTCGGTAGTGAGGAATCTTTCTGTGCAATGATGAAACTTAAAGAAACACTGCTCTGCTTTTATTGTGGGTGTTATACCGCTTGAATATTAGTGCTATTCAAAGGAACGCTTCCACCCCAAAGGCGATGGGGAAAGTCATAGTTTCTAATGTCTGCATGATCAGATCATCATCATTTAGACAAACTTTGGTGTTTTGGATTGACTGAGAAACTGATAGAGTGACAGTTTTTCATTACTCCTGAAGGTAAGACAAAAATACTGAAGCATCACCTTGAAAATCAGACCAAATTGGTATTTTGTTTAACTTCATTATTCCATCTTGTTGGGGAGAAAAACTCGGCATTCAGGAGTGAAGAAATGGCGCTGGATCTTGATATCTTAAATTGGAAGGTTTATTAAACTTGAGCTCAAGCAGAATCACGAGTCATCAGTACAGAGTTCTACGTGTGATGTCCCCAGTTCTGACCTGAGAAACCTCAATACTAGTCTTTTATGGAACTTAGAGAATGCCCATTCTTGGCAAATTCCCAGAATAGACGGTATAGAAAGAACTGAACATCTATTCCATTGGTGAAATAACCAAAAGAGGACAGTGTTACAGATTTGTCGAGACAGTGTCGAGATTTGCACAGTGACTGTCCAATCATCTGCTATGTCAAAGCCTTGATATCAGCCGATTCTCGAGCTGTACCCGGATGGGACGCTGGGGTGTCCTAATGATCCTTATCCTAATGACAGGATATCCACAATGTCTTAAAAAGTATTAACAGTTGATAAATCTGTGGCATTGAAGGTTCTTAAACACACATCACATTTTACTGGTAATTAAATATTGTCATTTGTTTTCAATATGCATATTTGTCCATTTGACAGCTGAAATGATCAACCGTTAGCACTGACCCATTGACTGACTGTTGCATGATAACATTATGCAAACATTCTCTTACAATCCACCTTTACCACCTAGCTAATAGGAAAAAGCAAATTTTTTTGGACAAATGGTTAGAGGGCTGAGTTTGAACCACGGCTGGGGCTGATAAATGTAACCTTTATGGAAAACAAGGCTCCCTCAAGTGCTAGCCACAATGCTGCTATAGGACGCAGACAGCTGGGTCCAGATTCACGAATAAATGTGTTTACACACAGACACAAAATACATGTTCTTTCTGTCAGATTTATGAAACTGAGTGTATGACTGATTTTGTTTCACAAATCCCAGTCATTGTGGAAACGAACGCACATGTACTACTTTCTTTTCCACTTCTATCATGAACCATAGAGCCATATTTTGCATATGGTTCTTGTGTCTGTTCCACCACTCATTAGACATGTCAGTGAGAAGAACCTGTCAAAGAAAAAGTGTTATTTAATGACCTATGTCTCATCAGTGAGGTTCTCCAACAGAACAGCTGTGGCTATTTCGAGTGCCTGTAGTCCTAATTCATCACATGTACCTGTAAACCATCATCACAGTAATATCTTCATCAGAAGGCTGACCAGTGATTAATCTCCAGCGCTCCTACTGAAACAGACATCATTATTCATGTCCACCTCATCATTTCACACACAGCTATCTCTAGGAAAGTGTGTATACACTGGTCTGAGGTCTGCGTGAGGTGACATATTCTTATTGCATGTTGTTCTTTTTTAAACACCACTTTGCGCCACATGTTTGCGCTACTCCATGGCTACTGAAGCTGCTAGAACAGCTGTTGCTTCATCATCTACTGCTGACCTCTGAGTGATGATGGCCATTTCTGAATGATGTTGCACTGATACAGTGGTACAAACTAAGATGGTTTATCAGAATCAGAATCAGAATCAGAATCAGAATTCCTTTATTAATCCCTGGAGGGAAATTCTTGTTTTTACAGACATTGCACATGCAGTATTCCCGACCAAGAAAGGAGAAAAGTGCAGAGTATAAAAATAGGATAAACAAAGAACTAAAATCTCAAGTACAGGTATTTACAAAAAACTGTATTCAAATTTTTTAAGAAAAATTTAAAAATACAGGTATGTACATGTTTAGGCTATTTTACTGTGAATAGTCCTAAAATGTATGGAAGGTTTTAAAAATGAAGTGGGTGAGGTCATTTGGATGAATTGTTGTCTTGTTTCCAACCCGGTCGACTTTCTTTCTTCTTCTGACTTCATTTAGTTCAATGTCACCATGCTCTCAGGTCTCAGGTATTACTTTGATCCATACAACGATAACCAATAAAAATGATGACCAAACATATGAATATAAGACCCAAGTTGTAATAAACCACAATCACAATATTTTTTGATGCCATTTTGCAGTGCCTATTGTGCAAAATTGCAGCTTTAAGTGTATTCTTGTGTTGTTAAATGAACACACATTAACTGCAACTACATAAGGGATGACTGGCATCTTGTAATGCATGAGATCAGCTTTAATAGAGCATATTATCGCTATCGTTATCACTGTGGCAACCCACAGTCACATCAAAGAAGAGCGCATACATCATAACATCTTTGTATGTTTACTGTTCATAACCCTGTATGATAATCACTGCCTCTCAGGAGGAAAGGGAGGATTGTCAGGGCTCTCTCATCATATTCTTAGCATGTAGATTAGACAAGCTTTGATCCATCTAATAAGCCCTCCTCTGGCACAGTGTGTGTTTGCTCTGCCTCAATGGAGCACAGAGAGGGCCCAGGCTGGGAGCTCCGTCTGATGCATGGAGGCTGCTGTCTTCATCCTTCTCCATGTCTATCCACAGCCCTAAGCAGATAAGCAGTCAGTGGCACAACTGAATTCAACAAATCTTTCTTTTCTTCTTTCTCGTGCTGCATCTTTGGTTACCCTTTTTCTCTTTTCCTGTTGTTTCTCTCTTCCTGTTTCTTTGTAGGCTCACCGTCTGTTTCTCTTTCAGTGTCTGTTAGTGTCTCTCTTGCTGTCTGTTTTCATCAAGTGAGACTCTTGAACAGGACTTTTCAAACTTCTTAACCAGTGGCTTCTTAGACTATCCATCCCTCTTAATCGCCTCAACCCATTTTCCTCCTGTGGTATAGTGACAAATTCCAAACTGACTGACCGTGAAGCATGTCACTACACCCAGTTTAAATGTATGTATACTTGATGCAGCTTTATGTTGCACTTTTTTTTTTTTTGCTCTTTAAGCCAGGAGGGGTTCAGCATGAAGATTAAAGCAAGAAATCAGGAGTAACAGCTCAAATCACTCAGAGCACAAATACCAATGACTGGTGTGAAAGGTCAACAAATGTGGCTCTGGAATGTGAGAATTTAGAACCCCTTTCAGCAGTAAATGTGCAAGATACCCCAGAACAAACTCAGTAAGCAGAGCCTCTGAACCAGTGGTAAAAGGAATGAAGATGCTTCTTCATAAGATGTCATATGGAGAAACATCTTCATTCTGCTGCATATTCGAGCTGTATATCTTGACCCCTTCTTGTCACCTCCTCGTCTTCTTCTTTCATAAGTAGGAACCTCTGACTCAACGCCTCAGTACACTTCAAAGCAATCATGGTCACGTGACATAAAGCAAATGTGTTTATACCTATTCCCAACAGTCTACATTAAAGGTGGGTCTAAAAGCCCACCGACATGTGTGGGGACACAGAATTTGATTCAGATTGATTAGGCAGTGGGATGTAGCCAGAAGGAGGACATGATGGAGGGCCTTTTTTCCTTTTTTTGAGATTACGTATAGATAGACACTTTTGCCTGGGGTAAAATGAATTTGTGTCCCCATACACAGAGTTTGTCGAGAGAGATTAAGGAGCTGGACACATGAGTTTGGATTCTCTCTATCTCTCTCTTTAAGGGAACTTGTCATGTTGTGGTATTGAAAAAGAAGTTCAAACCCTACCAACTCTCATACCTCAGCACATCTGGCCAGTTGTTGCAGTAAGTGGTCGCAACTGTCATATTGTCTGTTTTACATGGTTGTAAAAAAAAAACAAACAAATTGTCAGACACAGCCTCCTTGGATTCCAACATCAGAAGGGTTTTTCACAAACTGTTAGATGATCCAACAAGCACTTTGTCTGAAGCGTACTGAGGCCTTTGAGACCTCTTCTTTGTCCAGTTCACACTTCCCCAGCTTACATAAAATCCTTATACACATACTACAGGTGGTAACCAGTACTCTCCCTTCTCACCTTGTCCTCCTCATCACACTTCCACTCAGCACTCACTGTGAGCCTGCCGTGACCAAGAGAGGTCTTTCAGCCTGTGAAGTTTCAAAGCTGAGCAGCTGAAAATTATGCGAGAGGAGTGGAGGTGCATCTGCTGCGCATGTGTCGCTTGATGTTGAAATGACAAGTTTAATGACGTGGGAAGAATGGTCTTGAATTCACAATGGCTTGTTTTGTTTGGAGCCTTGTTCGGAGATGGGAGGAAAGACCTGTCATCTCTCAGTTAATCTCACTTGATGGCTGTATTGTATGCAGTAAATGATTTCTGTACATGCAGACTTTAATAAAGAGAGAAGCTGTTATTATCTACATTATGTTATAGGGTTTTACAATGCCCTTAATTCCTTGGGACTGTTTTTATTTTCACAATAATGCAGCCTTGGGCCTCATTTATCAAAATGTGCATAGCAGTTCTAAATCAGTGTGTCGCAGTGGGGTCACACTGTCGCGAAGAGTGCTGTGAAGAGCCACAGTAGGTGAACTCACTCGTGAGCAGTAGCCTTGCTGTTCACATTAAAAGCATACTTCTCCATGCTGGTCTCCTGCTCCTCTGCTTTCTTCTAATCACACATAGAGATGAACTTTATAATAACCACATGAATTTTTAACATTTATCCTTTTATTTGTTCCTGGGTAAGCGAGGTATTGCTCCTTCTTCAGCAATAAAGTTAAAAGGACTATCGCTTTGTGTGACCATCTCCCTCATGCTTGCAGCCTGTGTATGTGTCTGTTTGCCATTCTCTCTCTGTGTTGTGAAACTACTGAGAAATACTTGGAATATGTTCTTAAAACACAATTGTCATCAGTTCTAAAACTAGTTCTACTAGACTATCAGTGCGTTTTCTGGCCACATTCTTTTGAGACACATAGGGACTATAGCACAGATGCCTAAACAAATGCTGGAGATTGCGAACTGGTAGCTAATATGCTTAATATGAGCACAGGGCTTCTCGGTGCTTTGTGGTGCTCTCTTGTCTCGTACAACAACAAGAAAGTTATTATTAAATGTGCATAAGGTTACAAGTACACAATGAACAGTGAGAAATCATATCTATTTTGAAGAGCCCAGCATACCACTGACAGTGTAGAGAGACATTTCCGCCAGACAGCAGCTGTAGTGGCAGGCAGAGCGCACAGTATGGGAGGTTCAGGTGCGACGGCCACATGCTCATAGTGGCATCCTGGTGTGTTATACCATAAGGCTCTTTGATGCTGCTGCAGGATGAGCGTGTAGTGTCACTTCAGATCGTTCTGACAGAAACACACAGTTACACTTTTTTCTTTTTCAGTTGGGACAGGCGTAATGATTTCACGGTGCTTGTAAGGAGTTTATGGTTTGTCAGACTCTTGTCAGCTGTGGTGCAGCAAACTTCCTTAAAGCAAACACTGTCTGTGGAAAAGCAGAACACAGTACAGATCCTTTTGATCAACAATTCAGTTCACTTTCAATTCAGTTTATTTATTTATATAGCACCTTATACAATCAAAATTGTCTCTAGGTGCTTCACAGAGACCTAGAGCCTGAACCCCCGAGCAAGCAGACAGTGGCAAGGAAAAACTCCCTTTTAACAGGAAGAAACCTTGAGCAGGACCCGGCTTGCAAGGGAGAACTATCCTGATGATAGTCGGCCGGGTGAAGGGGGGGGGAGAAGAGGTAGACAGGACAGAGAGGATGAAAGAGAGAGAGAGAGAGAGAGAAACATACATGCAGTAAACATCATAAATTACAAGGACAAACATGACAGGTTGCTACTATTTTAAGTTTTACCTGGGAATTTCATCGGTAATTGTCTTTAGTGCACAAAGTCTTTTCTTTGTTCGGACACAAAATGGTTCTGTGCATGTGGAAGCAAAGTGCGTAACCTCTACATTTTCTGTTCTTGTTAGCTGGTCTGTTTTAACCAGTGTTGGGCAGAACTCCTGTCACTCAATCAACAGAAAAGGGACAGAATTCAAAAAGATTATAGAAAAGATTTTATATGTAGTTACAAGTAAAAACAACAAAAAATAAATAAGCAGATATTTACAAAAATCAGTGAAGTTGGTGAAGTTAAACACGGAGTGTCTGTTTGCACCTGGCAGCTAGTCGGCTAATAACACTGCCTCCATTTCCCTACCCATTCGCTACACAAAACAGGTTGCATATTGTCTTTTTTCCTAACAGTGTTTCACCTAGTCCTGCCCTACTGTGCTGTGATTGGTTGGTACTTGTTGCCTCGACATATGCTTGTAATTATACACCGATCAGCTACAACATTATGGGGAAAACTGCAGAGCATGTCAAAGAACAGCCACGTGATTGCCAGAAGCCAAGGTTTCCCCGCAGAACATTGCATTGTAAACAGATGATTAATTTTTTTCATTTCACTTGTCAGTGGTTTTAATGTTGTTGCTGATTGGCTTAAGTCTCACCTGACTCCTGTGAACAGCAGCGTAGAAATACACCTTCACACAGGGGACCTGGCTTCAACTCCTACCTGAAACTGAAAACTGTTTGCAGCGGCAGTATGGTTAAGTTTAGACACTTGGTCAGGTCAGCACCAGGTGTATTAGCCAAATAGCACTGTTGGCTGTAGACATACAATATGTGCAATAGCATCTAGCATATATTAAATACTTTGTCTTTGTTTTCTTGTTTTTGTTGTTGTTGTATATGGGAAAAAATGCATTGCATTAAGAAGACAGCCAACCTTGTGCTTTACATACATTTCCATTACACTGGACCATCATTATTGGAGCTGACAACTTCATTAAGTATCTAGGTTGTTCTTGAGCGAAAATGCCAGCTCCTAACATATAAGGATTTGCTGCTTTTCTTTTGTATCCTAATGAAACTGAGTCTCTACTGTCTGTCTTTACCAGAATAGCATTTATTCTGAAATATAATTTAGGGAATAGATGTGTCAAATGAATATATTTTCCTCTCAGGTTCCTTGGCTGCTCAGCTTGAAATTAACTGCCCTTGGGCAGCTTGTTCATTGTGTTACCTGCAGGCTAAACGCTCAGTCAAAAGGTGCTTTGATGCTGTTAAATGACCTTTAAGCAAAGTTGTATTCCTGGTTAGTTCCCCTACTGCTATGACCTGATCTGAACTCTCTTCTTAACCCCACAGGAAGAGTACCCAGTCAGAGGGGAAATAGAGCTCTCCTCCAATGACCTCCAATTGGTGCTACAAGTGGAACGTAATCAGTGAGTATTCCTTCTCTTCTACCATCTTTACTGCCTCAGCACCTTTAACCTCCTATGTCTTCTACCTGTGAAAAAGGAATTAATTGGGAAACAGAAAATGTGGAGTGAAGTGATAATAGTAGGAAATATCAAGAAACTACAAATAAGCTCAAGGTCACTAAATTGTGAAAGCTTATTAAAGACTGAATAGATGACTTGTACTAATGGCAGTTGGTTGCTCAATAACCTTAAAGCAACATGTTTAAAAGAAGATGTCAAGAAAACTTTTTGTCAGCCAAAAATTTGGTTTTGTCTCATAGGAGAAGGCAATGTGAACACACCTCAGGGTGCCCAGGAAAGCGCAGCTCATCAGAATGAGCAGCGATTCCCATGAAGGGCAAGTGGAATGGGTAGCAAGGCCAGTGCAGGTTGCAATGTTCCTGAGATAACATCAAGGGGAGCTCTCGCTGTCTGATGTGTGCACATTAGCCGGAGACGTGTCGAGACTCCCGAGGCGCACCAGTTAACATGCTTATAAAGCCCAGAGGTGGAGAGAACGTGTCTGAACAGCTCCCTCTGTTCATCCAAGCAGGGATCCATAACCTAACAAATACATCTTCATTAGACTACCGACACATACATTTCATTTAGGAAGACATATGGTTATCCAGGAGTGAAGGTTGCAATAAAAATGGGCAGACTCATATATTTTGTAATGAACCATTCACTAGTTAAATCTAAATTAAATATGAACCCCTAACAAAGCCTGTATGCTCAAATACCACAAGAAAATCTTTGAAGAGGATATATTAAAGCTACACTTTAAGTTGTTTTTTTGGGGGGGGGGGGGGGCATAAAAAGTTATTGAGCATTTATCAGAGGAATTATCAAAACACCATGGCTTCCCCATATTGAAGCTCAGGCTGAGCTTTGTCCAGTCTATGATATTATATCATGTTATATTTTAGCGGGAGCCTGCAGAGCCCAGTGGAGCTGAGCACCTTTGTCTGTGATGCTCCCCAGTCCCACGACAACAACAGATAACTACAGACCATAATGATACGCTGCTCCCTATATTTTTGGAGCTACAAATTCTGGTCATATTTTACGAGTTGCTCCTTTGACCTGTTGTCTTCAAGCCTATAAACATGTTCATATCTACTTTGCTATAGCAACCACTTTTAAATATTGTGACTCTGTGAAAATCCAATGGGAATATTGTTGATTTAAATCATTTTGTGGTTTGGAGTCAGTGTGCAGACATGACTTTTTCATCTGTTCTGTTTCCCATCAGCTCTGCACCTGCATGTAATGTTATTTTTTCGGACTGTTACAAAAAAAAACTGTTACAAACCTAGTTTATCATACACTGGAAAAATCTCCGTCTTATATAAAAAATTCCATTTCATTCAAGTCATTTTAATTAGTCATTTTTTTTATCATTACGAGTCTGGTCTAAAACTAGGTTGTTTCCATCAGTTTGCAATACAGATGTTTGCATGATACATTCCACTGCACCAGAATACAAAGTGTTCAAAGTTAAATTGTTTGCAGTTTGCCAGCTGAAGAGCCAGGATACGCAGTACTGAGGTACACGTTGTTTTACACATAGGATCACACCTTTCCAAGAGCTGTGTGTGTAACTGTAAAGGAGACACGTGGCTTTTGTATTCCCATGTTAACTGTGCTGTTGTCACAGTGACTGTTGGCTGTGAAGCAATGTGGCAAGCATTGCATTGGGTGTGTGTGACTTCAGAAGGGATCATTGTGAGGAGGATGCCTCTGTGAGTGGCGTGTTGAGAGGTTCAGTAGTACTCTCAAAGGCAGTGTTCACATACTGGACGCACAGGATTTCGTTTGCTCGGAATCAGGTGTCTAATCAGATGACTTGCTGCGACAGTGGTGGTATATACATGAAGCAGACAGGCTGTGATGAATGAGATGGTGAGGAAGCAGGAAACATACAAGGGGGTCGGGCCTATACGCTCACTCTGGGCCAGAGAGCCACACTGTGTGTCATACAGAGACTGTGCTTATTTTAAACCAAAAGTTGAGCCTCAGCGAAGCGCTCAAGTTTGGTCTGGACCGTGAATGTAGGTCAAAGACAGCCCTCTGTCTCTGACCTACACACACACATTCCGGGGAAGCAGTTGCTCTGCTGATGGAGGAGTCAGTGGGAATGTTACTGGAAAGTTTATTTTATGTACTGGGCCTCTTCCACTGGGACGGGACTGGAACATGTCCAGGAAGAAGCTGGCTGTTCGAAGAAAAGAGGAGAACATATATGTGGCTGTAATAAAACTAGTTGTATATTAAACAAAGACAGTGATTAAAGTGCTTTATCATAGCAAAGCATTGTTTTAGAGGAATGAAAAATAGCTTGTTATAATGTCTTTTATTAAAACAACATGTCATGAAAAAGAGCGAATATCGTCTCAGAATAATAAATGTATCTCACTATCAAATTTAACCATCCTGTTACAAAGAGGAAATATTTTGTTACTTGTATAATCAGCATCACAGCAGAGTAGCTTGTTATGAGGGGAGAATGTATAACATTGTAATGTAAAAATAACAATGAAGCATTGCTTTGTTATTTGTTATATTGTAGAAAGGGGTTTGATTATGATTACAGTTAGAAACATATATCTTCATAATAAATTGTTACAGAAAATAATTTCATTAATAGAGCACAAATAATGAAAGCACTATGAAATTGAAACTGAATCCAGTGATTTGAAGGAAAAGATAAATGTTCAGATAAATAGTTCTGTCTTATCTTATAAAAATAAGCAACAAATTGTCTTGAGAAAAACTATGTTGTCATAGTGATATAACTCCACTTATCACAAAAAGTATCTTCTTATAAGGACAAAAACATGTTTTAATAAATGATCTTGTTATCACATTACGTTATGTTCACATGAGCATAAAAATGTCATGTGATAAAACAAAAGCACCAGCTTATTATTATTAATTTCTTGTTAAAGTCATACTTTTTTTTTTTTTTTTTTTGCTAAAACACAGTGAGGTTGTGCTAGTTTTGCAATTTTGTTATAAAGTATCCGGACTGTGCCTAGTTATTACACAACAGTGACATTTGATGAGGAAGCTTGTTCTGTTATCTTTTGTTCTCTTTGGTAACCTTCAGCCATCAGCATGTTCTCCTGTCCATCGTCATCACTTCACCCTCCTCAGCTAGGGACACTTTCAGGTGTATGCCATATCTGAGAAGTGCTAAATCAATCTGATAGACTGCTCTTACATAGTGTGACTCATTGACTTCAAGTAGTTTAAACTGACATGAGGCGGGAGGAGTAGAGAGGGATGGAATGAGAATGAGCTGGGAAATGAGCTTGGGGGAGCTGACCTATACACACTTCCTGAGAACAGACTGAGTACACAGAGCATGAGAGTGGGGGATCCTCTGTGTGTGTGTGGGTCCTGGAATGCCAGCTGACGTGAGGCTGGACATGCCTGTGCTGGCTGAAGTATCCAGAGCAGACAGATGATGTTGGATGTGCTGGCAGCTCGTCTGTGAATCACATGCTTGGCCATCTTGATGTTGTTTCAAGCTGGGAAATGAGTAACACAGTCCCAGTTCTTTACTACATACTAGTGTTCTACATATATGTTCTTTTACAGCAGGTTTTTTAACAGATAAAATAAATAAATGAATTATAATATAACTGATAACAGTAAATGAGTCAACTTACACTGTATTGACTTCATGACAAGTGGGCAGTGACTAAAGCTAATAACTACAGCTGTAGATAGCTGGACATTTTATGTTTTTAGGGTGTCATTGTTGCAATTGCGCATTCGGATCAAATCCTGAGATATATTCTCATGGAAGGCAGTGCTGTGAAGAAAGCAATTTCCTCATGCAGTAGGACATAATCTCATAATAGCTTATAATAACAAATCCTTAAACAATGAAAGCCTCAATGAAAATGCCTTCTATGAAAAAAATATAATTAAAAGCAAAATTAAATAACCTATAAATAATTTAGAAATTGAACATGCACAGTTTCACATTAGAACGGAAGTAGTCCGCTTTCGCTAACGTTACAGATAACACTGCTGCATGTTTGTGTGTGTGTGTTGAGCTTCTACTGTAGAATTAAGCAAACATGCACATTATTAAAGGAGTGCCAGCAGGATAATCTTCATATATTAAATATTAATAACATCAGAACAATTGACCATATCATTCAATTAGTTTGCACTGGCTGCTGGTGCTGAGCAGCTTTATCTCCCTGCCTCAGTATATCTCACACACACAGCTCAGGATGTTGGCATTGCACTTAAAGACCACACATTTAATTGTAATTACAAATTGCAATTTTCTATTGAGGGTTACCAGATGAAGCTCTCTTTATGTTAATGAAAGCCTTGATTATTCTGCCACCCTGGGATGATATGTAATGAAATGGGCAACGCATGCCATCCATTGTTCATAACGATGAGGCGGATACCTTGCAAATGTATCTAGTTGAAATAAATGTATTGCTGTACTGCAGGCAGCAGAGCTGACAAGGTGTTAATTAGGAGTCAAGTCCTCTGAGAGTCTGACTTTACTAAGTTTAAAGGGAACAGCACTTTTTAAGCGCTCTTCTGGCAACACCTTTTATCATCCCAGTTCCTTCATTGATTTTCCAGAGGAGACAGTTTGTTTGAACTTGGCTGCAGCCCCACTGTGTCTCCAGTTTAATAGCGATTAAAATCAATAATGAGCTTTGTTCTGTTAATCTGCTCTAATCTAGCTCGGAATGTCAGCTCAAATCATGATTGACAGCTCCAAGCCAGCCATGCCCACCTCCATTTTTCGAAGGAAAATCCCAAGGAAACCAGCCACTTCAGAAGGAGGAAGGGATGAGGCGAGTGGGGTGGGGGTGGGGATGGGGGTGGAGGTAGGGGGTAGTCAGTACCAGAAAATGAAGTGTCCTTCAAAGGCTCTGTGTAGTGTGAGAAATACAGAAACAGGGCAGAGAGTTAGAGAAGCTCACAGGAAAAAGAGTAAACCTTCAGAGAAAGTCAGTCCTGAAGGTCAAGGAGGGAGAGGACCTGGAAGAGGAGAAGGAGATGTGAAACAGAGAACAGGTGGTGGTGTTTGGGTGATGTGAGCCTGAGCCTGCCAGAGCCGTATACCCTGCAGACTCAGTAGTGTTTCCTGTTTGGCATATGCTGAGGAAGTGCTGTTAGAGCAGCTGTGCAGGCTTGAAATATTATACATGTATATTTACTTCACATTTCTGCAGGCTTTTGTATCTGCACACCCACACAAACACATGCATACACCATCTGACATCTGATGTGTGCACAGTACAGTCCTTTTCACCATTGCATTTGTATCCCTAAAGACAGCGTAGCCTCATCTGTCAAAGTGTGACCTTCTGAAACTGAATGTCTGAGACAGACCAGGACCAAGGCTCAATCCTACGGGGCTTTGTTGCCATCTCTCATTTCACTTCTCGCCTAAAGTCCAGGATGACTGATGGCCAGCACAAATCACACTTCACACACCTTTCCCATATTCTCAGGCAGCAAAATCAGACAGCACAATACAACTCTACACAGTCGAAAAGTTCCTGAAACCATGAAAATCTGAATTTTAATCTCTATTCAAAACGTTTATTTTGATTAAGCAAATAATTATTATAGCTTTCAGAGTGCCTCTCTGATTTTCTGAATTTGTATTTATTCATTCACTTATCAAATATTCACCATGTTTTTGGTGTATATTTAACACAGTAATACACATCAGCAAGCTAGGGTAATGAAATTGTTGCCAATAGGTAATTGTTGCCATGAAAATGACCTTGAACGTTGATTTGAATTGGGACTGTAAAAGCTGAGCCACAGTCAGTTGATGTCCCTTTTGAAATTTTGCTTTTACAGCTTCCCTTCATGGCATCTACCACATCCAATTTACAAGGTTAAAAAGTGCAAGCCTTTCTTGTTAGATGTAAAGAATCTAGCAGGCAGCCTGACTTTCATTTGAACTCCCCAAATGGGTTGGCCTTTCTGGTATTAACTTAAGAAGAATTAAGAATTAAGAATCACTTTAATTGGCAGTATTTTGGTTTTTTTAGAAGAAGAATCAGCTTTCTTGACAGTATATATATTTTTACATACACACACTGAACTCGTCTTCTGCATTTGACCCATCCTTGTGTTGAACACACACATGCAACACCCGGCAAATTACATGCAGTGAAACACACACAGGAGCAGTGGGCAGCATCAAGCGCCCGGGGAGCATATTGGGGGGGGGGGGGGGGGGGGGTAAGTGCCTTGCTCAAGGGCACATGAACTGGCTAATGGGGGGAGCATTTTTCGCATTAATCACTCCACCACACCCAAATTTTTCCTGCCCGTTCGGTGGGGGAATCGAACTGGTGACCCTCCGATCACAAACCGCTTCTCCAACCTCTAGGCCCATCCGGTGGGGGAATCGAATATATTTTTACATACACACACTGAATTTGTCTTCTGCATTTATCCCATCCTTAGTTGAACACACATGCGACACCCAGCAAATTACATGCAGTGAAACACACACAGGAGCAGTTTGCAGCATCAAGCACCCAGGGAGCAAATTGGGGGTTACGTGTCTTGCTCAAGGGTACATCAGTCAGCTATTTTGGCATTAATCACTCCACCACACCCAAATTTTTCCTGCCCATCTGGTGGGGGAATTGAACTAGCGACCCTCCGATTCTCCAACCTCTAGGCCACGGCTGCCCCCACAATAACATACAGTGTGATTACTGCATGGTTTATTTTTGTGCAATTTTTGAAGCTTTTCTCTTCAGTGCCAATTCTAATAATGCTGCTAAATGCTACAGAGTGCTCTTCATACAGACTTATGCATAATCCAAACATGAAACTAAGCCAGTCTGGGTATGTGATTTCAACATAATAAACACTGTGTTAAACCTGCGTGGGGGCTATGTTGGTGGGGGGCTACCACTGAGATGATCTAGGAAGTCCAGTTTGGTAGATTTGTGGATTTGAAGCCCTCTAGATGCCGGAAGACTGCACAACAGATTATAATACTGTATCCTTGGGGGCAGCCGTGGCCTAGAGGTTGGCGAAGCCTCTTGTGATCGGAAGGTCGCTGGTTCCCACCGGATGGGAAAAATTTGAGTGTGGTGGAATGATAATGTCCCTACCCCCATTAGCTGGCTGATGTACCCTTGAGCAAGGCACTTAACTCCCAATAAATGCTCCCCAGTCGTTTGATGCAGCCCACTGCTCCTGTGTGTTTCACTGCATGTTGCATGTTGCATTTGTGTGCGTTTCAATCAGTGATGGGTTAAATGCAGAGAAGTAATTTCCCAGCTTCGGATTAATAAAGTAAATTAAATTAAAATCCTTTATATTTAGGTAAACAGAAGTGTGGAACTACCATTTGTGATAACCTTTTTTGATGTTTTTATACTGTACATTGCCATTTTCATCATATTGTTATTTACTATAAGGATGCTTAACATTATAGTGTGTTGGTCAAGTGACATATGCTTTCCGGTGTCGAGATGTGCGGCTGTTCCATCTTCCAGTGTTAACGTACACTCATGCTCATGAACAGCAGCAGTTTTTTTTCATATTCACTCCTTGGCACAACCTACTTCACCTAGACTACTGCTTCTATCTGTATGGCTCAGTCAGGGTATGCCAAGGAATTTAGTTACATTTTTGAAATGATACTATTTTACAAGACATGATCAATGTCAGAATCAGAATTAAAATCAGAATCTGATTTATTGGCCAAGCATACTCACACATACAAGGAATCTGACTCCAGTTACACTTGCTCTCAGTACCTACATAGAAGGACATAAAACTATAATAAAGTAAAGATAAATAAGAAGTATGAAATAGGACTTCACATATTCTCAGCTCCCCTCCTCACAACACCATCAAAAATGCTCACAGCCTTGCTTATACTTGCTACAAACAGTTGAGTGGCATTTTGTTTGTAAAATGAAATCTTGGAGCAACCCAATATCACAGAGAGAGTGTCAGGGATTAGCTATCTGCTGTATATTTTGCTGTAGAAATGAAAAATGTCATCCTAGAAACTCTTGAGCTTGAGGCAAGAGCAGAAAAGATGACAGGGCTTTCCCGATACCCCACTTGTACTTTCCAGGTAGCAAAGACAGAGGAGAAAAATCCTGTTCCCTTCAGCCTTGGAAAAGTTCAGTCGATGGCTGACTTTAAACTAAATGAGTTAAATCCAGCATTGATAGAACATGCATTGATCCTATGTAAGCCTTTCACCTATAACCTATCTGAAATAATCAATGCCTTTTCGAAGGCGTTTTCAGCAAAAGAAGACCTGTGAGAAGAAATGTTTGGAGAAGGCAAGAATTTTACTCATGGGTCATAAAAGCTGTGTTGTTGGCTGGATGGCATCAGCAGGTCTAGCCCTACAAACTCAGCTGTTCTTGACTGACTGAGTGGCTGAGTGGTGCTGGTCGAGCGTTAGAGATTTGCTATTGATCGTTGCCCTTTCAATATGAATTGGGGGAGCTGTCATCATCAAGCTGGTTACAGTAAACACTTTTCTCATATCATATCCTCAGTGACCTTAGCCTGATCTGTGTGGGTTCATGAGCTTTTGTGGGTGAAGAAACATCAGATATCAGCGACTCGCTGTGACCAGAAAAAAGAATACCAAACATGCAGCAGCTGGCACAGAACATTATGCTCTGCCCCTTGTCAAGCTGCTGCAATTTGTAGCATAGTGTAAAATACACAATAGTCCCATTGCAAACAATTCAAAAACACATTACCTCTACTATTTTCTATTACTGACTGGCACTTCCATCTTTGTAAGTTATCTTTTTTAATCAAGCAGCTGGTTACACAATGTAACAGTGCAGCATAGATCAGAGTAAGAGAGAAAACAGCTCTTCATGTGCCAACAGACATTTGGGAGAGCACGCAGTCAAAAAATCCCAAGCAACAATCACGTTGACAAAACACTCAATACAGGGTGACTTAGAAAAATGAGAGACATCCACAGATGGAAACAGATGAAAGGGCAGGGTGGGTTACAAGATAAGTTAAAGTAGTAAAGTAGTTATAATAACAATTAAAATGTGGTTTCTTTCAAATCAAGTATCCCAACATATGAGTGGAAAAATGTAGTTTAACCAAATCATGTGATGTGCTTCTTCAGTACACTGCAACAACAAATATTACTGGGACCACTACAGAAATTTGTAGAATAGCATAATGTAATAATATAATAGTTGGGCATAAATGGGCAGTTCTGTGAGAATCAACCTGCCCTTGATTTGTCTTAAAATCTTAAACGAGTCACACAGAATAAAGCAACCATGCATGACAAGACTCAATTTTAGGCCATCTGAGACAGAGGCCTGTAAAGCAAAATATTAGAATTGTAACTTCAGCAGTCATTTTTACACAAAGGGGTCAGAAAGTCTAGCTTTTTAAAGGCACCAATATATATTTTCCCCAAGCCATCATTGCTCCTTTTGTTTTTAACAGAAGCCATTAACCTTGATCCTGTGACAGGGGCTTCAGGGAGCTGACAGCACACTTCACAGATGGGTGACGGGCCATGGACAGGCGTTAAGGCCAATTAGAGTTTGGGTGACAAACATGGTGGTCCCTGGTTGTCCTTGTTAAAGAATGTGACCGCAGCGTGTTGTCATGTTGAGGTTAGCTCTGACATGTGCTTGCCTGATTTTGCTAGATGTGTGTTGGCTTTTGTCTTCAGCGGGACAGGGAACAATCAAGTATTCATTCCTGGGTCAAATGACTCTGCATCAGTGACGGGTATTTATCAGCTCCAGCTTCGATGGGCTGTGATGTAAACATGACATCCAGGTGGACATAATAATTTTCACCCCTTTTCTGGCGCAATGCTATGACGCACATTGAAGTCGAGGACATTCATGCCTAAATGCTCTTCCATCTATTTCTGTTCAAGCAGCATTACAACATTGTTCGGTCTGAACTGATGTTGAAAGAGACACTGAAGTAAAAAAACTAAAAAAACAATCAAACAAACAAACAAAAAAACCCCAAAACAATTGAAATGCAAACTTGACTACTTAGCATTTTGCTTCAGCAGGTTTTAACTGTGTTAAAGAAAAACCTCACATATGTGGTAATTTTGAGGTAAGATAAGATAAGTTAACATAATCCTTTATTAGTCCCATTACTGGAAAATTCCAATGTTACAATACAAACAGGATATAGAGGGTGCAACGCATGCAAGAATCAGGGAAGGATGAGCATTCAAAAGGAATAAATACACAGGAAACAAATACCTGCAGCTGTACACAGTACATAAAAGAAAAATACTATTCACACTAGAGTCCCTCAAGTTATGATTAGTGGATGGATTGATTATTGACCGATTTGTTTCAGGAAAAGACTAAGTATGTATGTACTGATCCCAGCAGTAGTAGTACATGAGTAAGGATTATTGCACAATTATTACTACAAATGTATTATTGCAGGTCTGGTGTGACCATTTGTCCCATTATTGCACATGATTTATTGTCCAGTTAACACATTCAACAGCTT
Organism: Scatophagus argus; assembly: GCF_020382885.2. Lineage (NCBI taxonomy): Eukaryota > Metazoa > Chordata > Actinopteri > Scatophagidae > Scatophagus > Scatophagus argus. Next base: position 732,232 of record NC_058515.1, on the reverse strand, counting down.
AAATGTCCAGTCTATCAGCTTTGCTTGTTGTGGAGTCTGACAGCAGTGGGCAGGAAGGAGCGGTGGTACCTCCTCCACGCGGCGCGGGTTGAGCAGTCTGTCACTGAAGGAGCTGCCCAGTGCTGTCAGAGTGTCCTGCATTGGGTGGGAGGGGGTCTCCAGCATGGACAACAGCTTGGCTATCGTCCTCCTGTCACCCACCTCATCCACTGGGATGAGGCAGCCCTCCTCACCAGTCTTTCCAGCCTCTTTTTGTCCCGGGCAGAGATGCTGCCTGCCCAGCAGGCCACACCATAAAAGATGGCTGATGCCACCACCGAGTCATAAAAACTCCTGAGGAGTGGACCATGTATTCCAAAGGCCCTCAGTCTCCTGAGCAGGTAGAGTCTGCTCTGGCCCTTCTTGTACAGGGCATCAGTGTTGTCAGTCCAGTCCAGTTTATTGTTGAGGTGAATGCCCAGGTACTTGCAGGAGATGACTCTCTCAATGTCTGTTCCCTGGATGTTCACCAGTGCGGGTGGGGTGTGTTGGCGCCTGCTGAAGTCCACCATCAGCTCCTTGGTTTTACCCGCGTTGATTTGGAAGTGGTTCTCCTGGCACCAATACACAAACCCCTGGATGAGTTCTCGATACTCTCTGTCGTCTCCGTCCATGATGAAGCCGACAATCGCCTGAGTCATCTGAGAACTTCTGTAGGTGACAGGTTGGGGTGTTGTACCTGAAATCAGAGGTATAGAGAGTGAACAGAAAGGGAGCCAGAACTGTTCCCTGTGGTGCACCTGTACTACAGAGAAGCATGTCAGACTCAGCGCTCTGCATCCTCACATACTGTGGCCTGTTTGTCAGGTAGTCCACGGTCCAGGCACTGAGGTGGTGGTCTACTCCCAGTAGGGTGGGCTGGATGGTGTTGATGGCACTGGAGAAGTCGAAGAACATGATCCTCACAGTGCACCCAGCCCTCTCCAGGTGAGATAGTGATGTGTGCAGGAGGCAGATGATGGCATCCCCCACTGCAATTCCTTGCTGGTAGGCAAACTGCAGCGGGTCCATCGATGAGCTCACCAGCGGGCACAGGTGGACGAGGACGAGTCTCTCCAGAGTCTTCATCAGGTGAGACGTCAGCACCACCGGCCTGTAACTGCTGAGCTCCTTTGGATGGGGGGTCTTTGGCACTGGTACCAGGCATGATGTCTTCCACAGCTGTGGGACTCTGGCCAATGACAGGCTCAGGTTGAACATATGCTGGAAGATTCCACACAGATGGTCAGCGCCGGATCTCAAGAGCCTGGGACTGATGCCATCTGGACCTGCTGCCTTCCTCACCTTCAGCTTCCTCAGCGGATTCCTTACCTGCGAGGCTGTGACAGACAGGCTCGAGCAGAGAGGAGGGGTGCTGGGGACTGAAGAGGGGGAGCCCATGTCTGCAGATGGGGTGTGATGGATGGGGGGCAGTTCACAGTAGGAGAAGTGGGGGGTAGCAGTGGGGACTGAGTGGGGGGAGGTGCAGGCACCACATCGAACCTGTTGAAAAACTGGTTCAACTCGTTTGCCCACACCTGGTCCCCCCCAGTCAGAGTCTTGGGTTCCTTACAAAAAACACAAGAAAAGCTCAACGGTGAGCCGGAGCTGCTGCAACAGGCTGCCACTCCCCGCAGCGCTGAAGGTGGGGAAGGCAGGTAAAAATGGTGTTAATGAAAAGAAGGACCTTTTCCAAACCTGCTTCATGTTGTCTTCACTTTCAGCAATCTGCAGCAGCATCAGAAAGTAAGAGAAAACACAAAAACCCACGCTGACATGTTACAGTTCTTATTCTCTCCATGTGACAGCTCCATCGTAGCCACAGACATGGTACATGTCACTGACAGTGTAGCTATGGAAACTATGTCTCTGAAGCTCTGAGTCTATATCCCCTTACTGCACAACTATAAATACTGCCTAAGCTTTAATGTAGCGGGCTGAAAAACATCAGTCACCATGTCCATCAGATTTGAGACCAAAAGATATAAAATGAACAAGATTAAAGCTGCACTACTTTTTTTTTTCTTGGCCAAATTGGAGAAAGCAGAGCCAGCTGAACAAACCAACATCTGATATTACAGTTATGTTTAAAGAGATAGGTAATTGCTAGTAGCTAATTTACATGTGTAGCAGATGCAGATCAACAGTACAATCCAAAAATACCTGGCTCTTCAGCTGCTCATTGTTAAACTATGTTTACTATTTGGTGTTGACCAGTTAGCTTTGCTAACCTGGAAATCAGCTTGATAAAAGCGCAGTTCAAAACACTGAGCTGAAAGAGGCTAGAAAGCTCTGCAGAGCTGAGAGGCTCTGCACATTTGGTGATAATCCTCTGCGTTCTTGTCACTTTAAGCAGCACCTTTCACATTAAATATAGTCATGTGATTCATACCTCAATATAAATATAAAAATACTGAGTACTGAAAAAAAACCCAATGAGTAATCATTTAGCTTTCCTCTCGACCACTTGCCTCTCATCTAGGAGCAGTCACGTGTTTGTTTGATTGATTGAGTTAGGTTGTCTGCAGTGGTATGTGATCAGGGCCCCTCATCGGCCCCCAGATGATCGCTCTGTTTTTCCAGATGTCTCTCAGAGAACAAGAAAGGTCCACATAATTACATTCAGTGAAACTCTGCCATTGATTTTTTTTTCCAGAGGCTATTAACTAACCTCAACACTGTAATTACGACTAAAATTCTCCGTACAGTGAACACAAAAGGGTTAGCAGTGGTTTGATGTCAAATGCTGTGAGAAACACCATTTAGAATGTTGCTGCTATCTTTTCTTTGTTCTTTTCTTTGCTCAACAGCACTCAGCCCTTCCTACCCACAAGGTGAATGTGCTTTTTTTAGGCCTCCTGTGTTTCTGACCTTAAGATTCAGCACAATATGCACAATTTAGACATGCACAAATGTGCAATTACCCCTTTTGCGCTTTTCTGTTTTGGCCTGTGTAGGCACTGAGTCATTTTTCCTTTTATACAAATGTTTTCATAGCATTCCTTTCAGTCTACTACAGCTAAGGCAATTTATAGTTGGCTCTAATATAAATTAAGGCCATGGCAGGTATGTTATGGGGTAGCATAAAGCAGCAAAAGAAGCTGCTTTGGGGACAGTCAATGGTTGCTGTAAACAGGCAAGGAGCAAAGAGAGGGAACCTGTTGACCTCCCTCCACATCGTATCAGAGAAGTTATTCTTAAACTTTGGTCTAGGTATGTGCAGGTAATGATGGATAAATATGAGGAGGGGAGAGCGAGAAAATGGACAGATGATTAACAACAGATGCCAGTACTCTGGGGCCTATTGTGTTGTTTCATCTGGCCAGTAAATTACATCATGATATGCAATCAGACCGAAGCCTTGAATAGTGTAAAAGTCCAGATCCAACCATACTGCTATACAAACTGATGGACGAGTGAATACAAACACGTGGGGATAGAGATCGATGATCCGATGAAGCTCCATGAATGTGCTACTGCAAAGGTCAAAAACTGCAACAGCGAATGTTCGTCGTTTTACAAATGTAGTTTGTCAATGTTGATTGTCATGTCTATGCAACTGTTTCTCAAGGCTGTCCTACAAGAGTGGCTTCAGAGCTTCCTGTCCTTTGGTTTGGTCACAGTCAAATCCAACATAAGTTTCAGCATATGATCAAGATGGCAATTACTGACATCTGGCCTTTGTGTGTGAGCAGATGTTAGTACAGCATAGTAGTGCTGACTATGACCAGCGATGATCCCCTCCCCCTGAGCTGTCTTGGCTGTGTTCTTGTTTATGCTTTCACTCTTTATTGATTGCTTTCAGCTGGCTTGGAGCTGTGTTAAGTTGCTAACATGTTAGTTAATTTTCATTGAATCTGTAGTTTTTTTGTATATTCAAAAAGTAATCTTCGTTCAATTTTATTAACAGCATGAAGGTCGTCTTATTCTGGAGCTTTGTATCTTATCATATCAGCCACAATATCATTACATAATATCATAACATAAATACTGTATACTGCCAGAAGAACATAAAATTATTCTTATTATTCTTATTCTTATTATTGTTAACCCACTGCAGGGTTAATAATAATAATATAAACAAAGGGATGCATCAGGAAAAGACAAACTGTCCTCTCCCTACAACTGTAATCTGCAGCTCCAAGAGCACACCATAAAATCCTGTCAGACATCAGCACGACTTACAGTATCCTGAAGCCTCAGCTGAACTGAAAAGTACAGATCACTTCCAAAATGAAGAAGAAAAAAAAAGTAAATAATGAGCCAAAAGATAGGCACAGACAGGAAGAGCCAGAGAAGGCGTGATGACATTCTTCATGGTGCTCTTGTCCAGCTCTCTCCACTTTCCCCTCAGACATCTGATTTAACAAGCATCTGTTTTTGTTTCTATTTGTACAGACATGAAACGGAGTCACCATCATAAAGTCAAAGACTCAACAAAAATGTGGAGTGACAACCAAAGACATATACCAGATTCTGGTTATAAGCTTTTTGTAAAGCTAAAAATCCCTGACAAAGTGTGCATGCACAGTTTAGAGTGGAAGCCACATAAAAAGAGTTAGTACAGTTCTCGGTCCAGTGAAAACAGCTTAGTGATTGAACAGCCATCATGACTAACTCTGCACATGAAAAACACAATGTTTTATTTTTACAGCATGAACTCTCGCAAGGTATAGTCAGTACTAGCTGCTCAATTTATATCATTTGAATTGCGGGTGACAAAATTAAACAAGTCATACTCTTGGTCTCCAACTTACTTTGCTTTGTACCCTCAAATACTTGTGTCTTGTTTTTAGCATCACTTTGGCCCAGACTAAAATATATGAACTATTAGATTGTTTGCCATGACATTTGGTACAGACATTTATGGTGCCCAGAGGGAAAATAACAATGTTTTTGGTGATCAACTGACTTCCACCTTGATGATGCCAGTTTTAGTTTTAAGTGGAATGTTTTAACAGCTATTGAGTCAATTGCAATGACATTTAGTTAATTCATATTCCCCTCCTCATGAGTTGTGGTAATTTTGGTTTTTTTTTTGGCCGTTTACTTTTTACCTAGTGCCATCATCAGGTAAAAATGTTATTTATCTAGTAGTTTATGATCAAATACCTGCTCTGGACTACACTGTTACTTACTTTATATATACAATGTATATATTGTTTTAACACATATACATACCTGTATTTTTAAATTTTTTTAAATTTTGAACTCATGTAAATACCTGTACTTTTAGATTTTAGATTTATACTTATCTTGTTTTGTTTATCTAACATCTATCTATCTTTATCTATCTTTATACCTTTCACTTTTCTTTCTTGGTCGGGAAAACTGCAAGTGCAATGTCTGTACGAAAAAGAATTTCCCTTCGGGGATAAATAAAGGAATTCTGATTCTGATTCTGATCTGATCCACCCAAACTCTCCACAAGTACCACATTTAACAACACATCACGCATACAGAAACCAAAACAGGATCGTTGCAACTATTTCTTGTTTTATTTGAAGACAATTCAAATAATTTGGTGCTTCAACAAATATAGATAAAAGTACAAATACCGAGCTCTGTGTACATCCCTAATTTATACATTCATGCTCATATAATGTATGAAACATTAAATATTTAGTTATTTGATCTAATAATACTGCTTCAGACCATTTCTGTATTTTGTTGCCTTCAACAAAGGTGCAAGCTCCAATTGTGGCAAAGGGAAGCGCTGCACTTTGAAATAGTAATATCGCATTACTATTTTCAAGTCATTATAGTCAATATCAACAAAACTCCTCTATCTGATAGTGTGTCAGTTCGAGTAATAATATGTACTAATACCTTTACATGTTTTCTCTTCAGTTGGAGAATTGCATGATTTAGAATTTTCTACAAGGACTGCATACTTCATCGTATACAAGCCTCTGTTGTAGAAACATAAGGCTTCAGCTGACAGCAGACACAATCAACCTCATGTACATTTATCAGTAAACCTGAAAATGTAGCCTGTTCCCTGAGGTATCATCATGGATAAGATCGAGGAAATGTCATCCTTCTCTGTCTTTTAAATCCATTCTCTCTCAGTGTCTCACCACTGTACCAGGAAAGGAGAAGTTGTGTCTCCATGGTTTCCGGCTGTATGAGGCAGTACCAAAAAAAAAACAGTTCAGGCTAAAGCTAAGCTACAGAAGCAATTTTGCATAGCTTTAAGGACAGCATGACTTTGTCTGTAACCCCTCAGAAAGCTTCGTTTGAGAGCAGCTACGCCTCAAGCACTTACTGTATTTAATATTCTGCATGTGATAGCTCAATTCAGAAGCTCGGTACAATAATGAAGAGCTTTACTTCAATGGAGCCATTCACTGACTCTGGTTTTCCCTGTTTTCCTATTAGTCCCAGCAGCCCTTAGGCATGACTGTTAAATAAGACCTTCTCAGACTGCAGAATGTTTTAGTCATTAACTATTAGTCATTTTCATGTGATGTGTTTGTTTAGACGGCTAGAACGCTGGTTGCATTGGGTTGTGTTTGCTCATGAAATCTGGTGATGGTAGGAATCTGTTTGTCTCACATTTCAAAGTGACAAAAGGGAGATGTGTGTGTTGCTGCCTGTTGACATGTGGATCTATCTTCTGCAGGATTTGTGGTGTTACACCCATCCTGTTGGTTTCAAATGAGACCACGCTGAGTGAACACCCACAGGCAATGTGTTTTTAAGCGAATAAGTGATATTTGGTCAGCATCCAGCACTGAATAAAAATGTATTTTTTAAACAACCTTGACTGATTTGTGTAGTTGAAGGATTGTAACTTTCAGCAATGCAACAGCTTTATTACTGAATAGTAACATATAGCGTTGTTAGGACTTTATGAAACTGCTGCTTTTATCACTACTGCTTATTGATTCTTTTTTATTTCTGCACAAAAAAAGAAATTTAATTCATTATTAAAGATTTAATTAATAATTAAACATAACCATCCAGGGATCAGCTGATGGATATGTGCCACCAGTAGGCTACTTGTTAATTCTGAGCAAGGGGCACAAACAAAGAATACAGACCCAACATGAAACTGACCCTTAGTTCAGATTTGAGTGTTTATGTTTGTTCAAAAGATGCTCTGTGCTTCGGCTAGTGGTGGCACTTTACACTGCTGCTTTTAATAATCGCCATGGCCTCAGGTATGAGACACACTGGTTTGAATTGCCAGTGGGAAGAATAAACACGAAAGAGTCTCTCCCTTTGTGATTAAAAGCTCTGTTTTCACTGTGTGTTCTTCTCCAGCTGTTTTCTCTTTCCTCTCATCTATCTGTATGTGGATCTTTCTTACTCAGGTCAGGGATACACAGATTTTAATTGGATTAGCAGCACCACATGAGATGATTTACAACACATGCAGTTGCTCTGTGAGTTTTCTGTGCTATTAGTGTTGTAAGTGTGGTAGTAGAGAGTAAATGGAATCATTTTCAACAATTTATGGGTTATAGGTACAAGTCCAGATACAGCAGTGTCTAAAAGTGCCAAAGTGTTAAGCTCTGTGGTTATTTACACTTGCATACAATTTCAATTACAGCTGCTATCTGTACATTCACTGCTAATTACAGCTGATTGTACAGATTGCCTGCTTTTCTTTGTTTTATATCATTTCTTGTCGGAGAAACATTTTAAAGACCTCACCTTGGCCTTGAATAAATTTGAATGGGTGTTGATTTCTACTATTTTTCTAACTAAAATAAATGATTAATTAGAGCCTGACCAAGCCCTGACATTCAGTATGCCTGTAGTTACTGTTTTTTTTTTTTTTTGTTGAAAAGCAGTATTGTTCTTCAACGATCACACAAAAAACAGCATTTGAAATCCTTGTGGGGGATTTTTGCAGTAACATGTTGGCAGCACAAGATCTGAGAAATAGCCACTTCATTTGTTTTACATGTACCTCTGACAGTAACACCCCTTCTTTCACTTTTTCACATTTATCTTTTGTTTGTTTTACCCCTCCAAGCTTATTTAACTAAGGTATAGAAACTTTGCTTGCTAATCAGAAGCCAAAAGGAGAAAAGATCATGGGTATAAAAACACAGCACCTCTGCAGTACACACACACACACACACACAGCTGTGTCCAGCTGTTTATCCTCTCGGCCTGCTCATTAGAGCAGATTTTATCAGTATACCAAAGCCGAGCTGCTTGTCTGCTTTCCTTCTGCCGGGAAGAGCACACATTACTTTTATTCTTGGAAGTAGCACAGTGGCTTGACCCCAACTACACTGTGTTACTTTGCAGCTGATGCTCTGAGGGAGAGAAAAAGGCTGGGTCTGTTTGTGTAATTATTCAGTATCAGGACTGCTGATGAGTTGTTCCACATCCACTGGCACTTTTTTAATGAGCATTCATGGTAGACGATAGTGCTTAATGCGGTATGTGGCAGAGTGAGGTCTGTACACTTCCTCCCGTACAGAGGTAGGGATTTTATCTAAAAGAGGAAATGAAGAAAAATCTGTCACTTTTAGTGGTTACAACACCATGTGTTGAAGTGCTAGAAGCGAACGTGGGTCATAATAAGTATTTAGAGTATTGTAAGTTATTCTCCTGCCTGCCCAGAGGTGGTGCTGTTTGTGCATTTCTGTTTCTTGAGCTGCAGGAGGTCAATGCTGATTGGTGGGGGCGTAAATTGGCCGAGTTTTAAAAATGGCGCTGTCCGTGAAAAGATGAAAGATGAAAGTGACATATTTTGTCATTGGAGGGAACTCACTCCAACGAAATTTGTTCTCTGCATTTAACCCACCCAAGTGACGTGCACACACACACAGCAAACCCGGGGCAGTGGGCGACCGCGTGCAGCGCCCGGGGAGCAGTGGGGGTTAGGTACCTTGCTCAAGGGTACCTCAGCCATGGACACCGGGACGGGGAATCGAACCAGCGATCCACCGGTTACGGGTCCGACACCCTAACCGCTGATCCACGACTGTCCCAAACAAACTCCACTGGAGAATGCGGGCAACGATCCCGCTACCTCTCGCGGTCTGCTATGTCTGCTATGAGATCCACTTTCTTCTTGACTCCCAATGTGACCCAGCTGGTTGTGATCCATGTGTGAACTGTAGAAGCCGTCGAGCTGAAGTTTTTTTATTAAATACTGTAAATAGACTTGTGCTAGCAAGCAGTGCAGCTAACGGTATGGGTGGGAAACCCTTTCATGTTTTTTTTCCATTTTCTCCTGTTTCCTGGCTAGAAAGTTCAGGTCAGTGAACTGTATGTTCTTTTGTTGTATTTTGTGAACAAGGGAAGTTAGCTCTGGCAGATAACTAGATTGTTTTTGTTTGTTATTTTGGGCTATGCTCACCTTGACCTTTTTTAGGTTTTATTGCAAGAAAAATAAAGTCACTTTGTTTTGGACTGCATTCTGTTGTGGACTAGTTACTCCTTGGGAGCTGGGAAAAAAGGGGAGTTCATTTTTATACTTTTTATACTGATGACAATATTGCCTGTGCTCTCAATTGCGTGGACTCAGCCTGGCATGACCCAAGACGACTTCAGAGTTGGGTTTCACTGGTAGGTTCTTGGTGATACTGACTCAAGTGACTCGGTGAACTCAAGTATGTCGGGTGAGTACATTGAGTGATCCAGAAGAACTCCGTAGGCAGAACCGGATTTGCCATGACTAATCCTGACAGCTTCAAGCTAGCTTGGGTTGTGGGAGTTGCAGCTCTTTATCTTGATCACACAGTTCCTGTTGTGTTTCTCCAGAGAAATGAGAGGTCATGTACAGTATGTGGTCATGCTAGATGGAAATTTTTGCGAAACTTCTGGGATTTTCAGAGTTAATCATACCTTTTGCCAGGTTTTAATTAAGCCATAGGTGATATTTGACAGTGATCTTTGTCTCTACATCATCCTTCCCTCCGGAAAAAGTCACCTGCCATGAAAAGCACTCAGCTTTTTCTTCTTTCTTGCATTAATGAAAATGCTGTGTAAATACTATCCTGAATGAGATGGAGTTGAATTTCACACACTGCTGTCTGTGCACCAGCCTCAGTCGAATTAACTTGAGAAGACTGCCACGTAAGACAGTCCTGTTATATTGCGGAGTAAATTGTCTGCAGTAAAAGGGGCGAGAAAGCTGGATTACGTTCCATTACGATCTCCTTGAATGAATAATACAATAGGGCCCCCAGGACCAAATGGTGATTGAACTCATCTATTCATGTCCATCTTCCAGTTGCCCATTTCTGCTCAGGGATGTGCTGCCAAAGTGTCTCTCTTGCCTGGTCAGTAATTCAGCCACACACAGAGGCAGTATAATGCCACAAGACCTCGTGGTGCCAGTGATCCATACATCTGTAACACTAAAGCATTTGTCCAGGGACATCTTGGCATTTGACAGCCGACTCCTTTGTCCCAGACATGACAAATGTCACCTTTTCCTCTTGCAGGGTAAAATGGAGCCAATGCATTTTTGTTATAAGGTGACCTTATCGGAGACATCAAACAATAATCTCTTTTTCCTTTTCTTTTGTAGCACTCTGCAATCCATCAAGTGCAGATAAAGAAAAGTTTGTATGCACCAGATAAGAATTTGCATGAGATAAGTAACTACTAGATTAATCAAATTTGATACATTCACAATGAAAGTATTGAGATATTTTTCTTTCTTATGTGCCTCTTCTTGTTATCAATGCCCAACTCCATCAACATGAAAGACTTCAGTCCTGCTGATCCAACATTTAATTTGGTGGAGATTATGCTTTTTGCAATCAAGCTTGGCAGTATCAAAAAAAAATCATACAGAGATGTCAGCAAGCAAAGAAAGAAATTATGAATATCATTGAAGCTTTGTCTGACTTTGCACTTTCTTCAAAGCAGAAATTCAGTAGGCAAGTGTAGTATGAAATAGAATGAGATCTCACACATTAAGGAAATGCTGTTATTACTCTGAGCTTGCATGGAAATAGTGAATGAGCTGGTTGGTTTTTGGCAGGCATACTTATAAAGAGTGTGTTCTGGTTTTGTACTCAGGAGCACAGTTGTGGAGATCACCTACTGTTTTCATTCCAACCAGGTGGTTAATTTCTTAATCATGCAATCAATCAGTGAAATTAAACGTGCACAGAGAGCCAATTAGACAACACAGCAGTAAAGGTCTAACGGTCTTATAATACCTATTTTAACTAAATGTGCAAGTGCAGCAACAAGCACTTTGTAGATTCTGGGTCCCCAACTGCACTTGCTACTTTGGTTCATGTAGCAGCTCAAAATGCAAAATGTAACAATAAAAAAAAAGTGTGTGCATGTGTAATGTGATGTATAATGAAGAACACCTGTGTGTAAAGGTACTGCTGTCTGTTGCAGCAAGTTAATTGCAAGTTAATGTTAAGATACAGGAAGAGTCATTGATATTCATTTGACCTTTTAACTTAAGTGCCTGCTTTAACCATGTTAAACATTGTGATTTCAACACTTATACTGATTGCAGAGTGTTTAATTCTAATACTTAATTTACTCCATAAGCAGTATTATAAAAGTCATCATAGTAATGATCATATTCTATACAGTTGCTCCAAGTATTTAATTTGCTTTAATTTGAAGAATTAACTGGCAGCAGATTGGTGTCTGACATTTTTCTACCAAATAACATACAGACTGGCCAAGAGTTCAAGGTCAGGGTAAAACCAAACTGTTTTGGCACTGCTTACTGCTTTACCCTTGGTCTGTGACTACTCAGCCATACTGACATGCCTGGAGTCTGTAAAATTAAACAAAGGATAATTCTTGATATTAGACTTAAGGTCTAAAATTGCTTCATTTCTCTTTCTGGCATTAGCTCAGAACAACTTAAAGGCATACACCCGTGATTTCATTAGCGAGATAGAGAGGGAGAGAAAATTATTGAAAAATTATGAGTCCAAGACATCCTGACTTTTATCCCCTTGTACGGGGCATATTTCTGAAATGCAGGATACCACATTTCCCATAATGCAATCAATAGCATTTTTTTTTATGAGGCTCTCCCTATCTGAAAAATGCCACCACTTCCAGTTTGTAACAAGACCTGTCTATTCAAATTTATAGCCTCCAAACCAAGATTACAAACCAGGTAATCTTGGTAATCCCAAATAAGCAGCACCAAAGCAGTTGCTGCTATGGACCGTGGTATATAACTACAGCGATCCCCCAGCTTGGTCTGTTTGATTTTTTTTCATTTGATTATGGTGGCTATAACAGCACTGTAATCTGACTGGATGCCAAAAGCAAATGTTCTAAATAATAGTAATAATAATAATAACTTTATTTATACAGCATTTTTCAAAACTCACAGTTACAAAGTGCTTCACAATGAAAAATTAGCAAACCAAAAAAGGACAAACAACGATTAATTAGATAAAATACAGTAAAATTCAATAAAATAAAATAAAACAAGATTAAGATAAAATTAATAAATAAATAACAAATTGAGGTTAATAGAATTAATGACTAAGAAAAGCCAAGCGATAAAAGTGAGTTTTAAGAAGTGCTTTAAAAGAGGACACTGAGATCCTCTGGCAAGGAGTTCCAGAGTTTGGGGGCGTGGTCAGTGAAGGCGTGGTCACCCTTAGTGACTAGCCGGGATTTGGGGACTGACAAGAGGGCCTTGCCAGAGGATCTCAGGCTGTGTTCAGGCTCATATGGAATTAAAAGGTCCTGTGTGTAAGAGGGAGGGAGGGAACTAACAGCTTTAAAACCAACAGTAAAATCTTAAACTCAATTCTAAAATTCACAGGAGGTCAGTGAAGGGCAGTTAGAACCGGTGTTATGTGGTCACTTCTCCAGGTATGAGTTAAAAGCCAGTGGCGGCGGTGTTCTGAATCGACTGTAGTCTGTAGATGTTATGTTTACTGATACCTGAGTAAAGGGCATTACAGTAATCAAGTCTGGACGAGATAAGGGCATGTATGACAGTTTAAAGCAGAGTTGGGGAGAGGAATAGATTTTCTTAACTTTTCTTAGCTGTGATAAACAGGATTGAACAACCTTGGCTACTTGTGTATCAAAGGAGATATTGGAGTCAAAGATGACACCAAAGTTGCGGGCCTCAACACAAACATTTTTTGATAAGGTGCCAATACAGGAGGACATAAGGTAACATTACTGAGGTTGGGGATAGGATATGTGTGACATCAGAGCTGTTGGTTGTGAGTGCTACATAGAGTTGAATGTCGTCAGCAAAACATTGGAAATCAATATTGTGACTGCGCAGGCACACCACAGGAAAGGGGAGTGGACATGGAAGATGCATTTCCCAGCTAGACTGAAAAGGACCTATTTGATAGGTATGAGGTGAACCATTCTATTGCCACTTCACTGACTCTAACAGTGTGCTTCAAACAGCTGATTAAAACATTGTGATCCACAGTGTCAAATGCGGCACAGAAATCCAGGAGGATTAAAATCCACTACAGACCAATGTCAGTTGCGAGAGTCATTTGAGACTTTGTAAAAAATAATAGCATGTTTGAAGGGAAATGGAAATATTCCAGAGGATAGAGAGCAGTTTATAATAGCTAAGATGTTGAGAACCGTGTGAAGTAGAACTTTTAAAAACCAGGTAGGTATACAATGGATACAAATGGATATTCGATTGGAAGAAATGGAAGATTCCTGAAGTGTCAAGGTGCTGTGTAAAATGTCGGTCAATGAAAGACATTAGAAAAGGCCTGTACAATGTTACATCGCTAGAAACATGTTCTATGTGGTCCTGTCCTCGAGTATTTTTCTCTGTTCTATTACTACCTGCTGCTGCTACCATGCGAGACCTAAATTACACAGGGATCATTAAAGTTAAATCTTATGTAACCATCTGCATCGTTTCTCTCCTCTCCTCTTTTTCCTTCCCAGGGAGCTTTTAGGTCCAGACTTTACCGAGACCTACTACACAGAAGATGGGCAGTCAGTGACTGTGACCAATAACAATTACACTGTAAGTACAAAGAAGCAGCTTTAAGTATATCTGATGGAAGTCAGATTTCTTCTACTTCAAATTTAAAAGTTTTTTCTTCAGGATACCAACCACTGCTTCAGTGTTCCTAGCCCATTATTTCATGAGTTTCTGCATGAAAAGGGGCGAAGAGTTGCACAGTATATCAGCATCCCTTTATCTTCATATATCAACTAATAACATAACATGGTTTAAAATTTAAAAAGGAAAGTAAAATGTGTTGTATTAGGGAATGGAATTTTGTCCAACATTTCCGTTGCATGTTGTCTCTACAGATAGGATAAGCCGAGGCAGGTTCACTTTCCATCTTGAGAAAAGGGCTGTGTTGTTGCCTGTTGGTTCTGGTTAACCAACAAATTATCCAAGTCCCTACAGAGAATCACTATTCTTGGGTCTGTTGAAACGCTTTCTGGGAACTGCAATATATTGCTAACCAAAGTGTAGCTTGGTAGAAAAGAATAGAATAGTTCTGGTTCATAACAGAAAAGTGTTTTGATCAGTGTAGACGGAAGTGCTGCACTGTGGAACAGTGAATTTTGTCTTTAATCATATTTCTTATGACCACACAAGAGATGTCATGTGGCCCAAGGCTGCTGCCATAAGTGATGCATTAATTATGAAGCACTTTATTAACGCTGTCGGCCACATGTCAGACAGGATGTGGGGGGCAATTTTTGGAAACGTAGCTTTTCAGCTGACAGTGTGTTAAAGAAAATAGAACTTTCAAATGTTAAATACACACATGTTAAATACACACACACACACTAACACACTTGCATGGCACCACACAGAAAACAGCTTCAGTAGAAGGACATACAAATATATGTAAATCCGTGTAAAACTGTTGTGACAAATATATGCAATAGTACAATATAATTCCATACACTTTAATACACACTGACAGATGTACTGTGTCCGTAAAAACACATTAACATACATACACATATGTGACAGACATATAGCATTTAGTAATATTTTGTGTAATGTACAATGCAGTGTGCCACCAGATTGCATTTAGGTGAACTTTGTGTAACAAGGGGAGCTTCATAATACAGACCAGAAAAGCTGTGACTTTAAACCACAAACAGATTTAAATAAAGTTTCTGGCAGATGCAGAAGCCTAAACTAACCAACTGACTAACATGCTGCCCTGCACCTTAGCAATTGATTTTGCTCATTCACTGTCCACCTGCTGTTCATTTGCACTGTCTACCTCACCCACTTGCACTATACTCCACCCTGCACTACCTTACTTTTGAACTACCTCCAGAAAAATATTTATTTCACTTATTTTATTTTGTGTTACCTTACTCTATTTTACTTTATTTTTATTTTTATTTTTTATTTTATTTTATTCTTCAATTATATGTTACTGTTATGTTCTATGTATGCACCAATCACCAAGACAAATTCCTAGTAATGTGAAACCTCTTCACTTACATGGCAATAAAGTCTTTTCTGATTCTGATTCTAAAATAAATGTGGGACATCAATATATTCCAAAAATCCTGGTGAAAATCTCATTTTAAAACATCTGATGCTTAATGTGACAGATTTAATCTTACTGAGGAATAACCAGTACCTGATTTGTCTTTTAACCCTGGACTTTCCTCATCAGAGAGACATGACATTGGTGACAATCTGTATTTTAAAAGGTCAAAAAGAAGACTAGCACAATCTAGAGTCGTAAACAGGAAATATGACTAGAGCAAGACCATTAAATTTTCACTATAATGTCTTAATAGTAAAACTGGATGTCAAAGCTCACTTCCCTAATTTTTACAAACAGGTCTGAGGCCTGGTGCTAAGTTACTCTTGAAAGTTATTATGCATTCAGTACAAAACGTGGCCATCACCTTGTAGTCAAACAAGGCAAAGGCCACAAATTATGACAGAAAACATTAAAATAATTGTTGCTTTTCTCAAAGGACCTTACTTACCTAAAAACAAACTGGATAGTATCTTTTTAAGCGCAGGAACTTTATCTGATCATTTTTCTTCAAATGGGCATAAATACCCAGATATTTGAGGTATCACAATCCTCTTCATGCAACACCCACTGAAGTAACTTCATTTTCATCTTTAAAGACTCGAGTTATCAGGATCTTTGCAGACGTCTCACATCTCAACAGTTTTTGATGATCAGTGGTGGTTGAGCACCCTGACTGGCCCTTTGATCAGCTGATCTGTTAAGTGCTACATCACAGAGGCCAAATCATCCCTTTGTCCTCAGCACACTTTTGGCTGCAGTGCTGCTGTGTGCCTCATTATGTACACTTACAGTATGCTTAGTTAAATGAGGAAAAACTTCTTCAAACAAATGAAAGTAACAAAGAAAATTATTGGTTTAGTTTTGTAGGTGCTACTAGCTCCGTGTTTCTCATTTTTGAGGTATTACAAGTGGCTGCAGTCCTACGCTCTGTAGTGCTGGGATAGCACAAATACTTCCTGCTGGGTTAAAATAAGCCACATGATATGTGCACATATTATCTAAGGCTAAGATTTAACTTCAGAATATGTTACTGGTGGACAAACTCCATAATGGAGACAGTTTTATAATGACCTGACACACGTCTTAGCAGCTGATGTAAGCTGCTATTGTATTTTGAATTTTTCAGCCCAAACTATTTGTCAGTCAGGCTCCAAAAATGTGCCCCTGTGATTATGGAAATGTTTCCCTGACTAAAAGCACCCGAAGCTCTTCAACAAAATGTAGTTCAGCAAATTTTATCCTGCTTCATTTTAAGCATTTGACAGGTAAAAACGTTTCTTTATTCTGCTGCAGAACAATAGAATAATCTTCCTACAAGTCTCTAGATGATTCAATCATTTGTAGCCTGTTTTCTATTATAAAAAGAGCTGGAACATCTAAACTTAGTCACTCCGTGGTTTTTGTGTGTGTGTGTGTGTTTTTTCTCAGATATTATTTTTATTGTTGTTGTTGAATGTTGGAAATAAGCTGTCAGATTTATTGTGTAACAATCACAGAGGATTGTAAGTAGTTAATAGTTAGTTATAAAATACAATCAATCAATACGATAAAAAAACAAACAAACAGCAAAACAATTCACAATTTTTTTTAAATTGAGCTTTGACAGCTTTCTACACAGAAAATGTTTTGCTTCTGTTTTGTTTGTTCTGTTTTGCTTCGTCTTACTGGTGACAGATAGGTGGCATGACCTGCACAAAGGACACGCATTCTTCTAATGAGAATAAAAACAAGATATCAGCGTAAAGAAAGAACAGTTTAATGAATCATGCTTTCTGTGTTGCAACACCTGCCTGAAGTTAAGATCAGTCCGCATGACGTGAATGTTCTCGAGTTTATTTTGCTTGTATTGTCATTCATAGAGCCTGTCCGTCTCGCCTCACCAGCCTTGTACAGACCTCAGAGGATAAATTGAAGCATTGCGCTGAGCAGAGTGTCTTTCTGTCCCTTTCATCAGAATGCACACCAGTAAATACTTCCCCACACTGCACTTATTTTAGAATCAATTAATTTGCAGTGATATTTTCTGGTAATTGGTCAGTTGAATTCAAAGAAAACTCTGAGGAAGTTGGTTTTATTTGCATTGAACTCCTGGAGACCAAAGAATGCTTCTAGTTCAGTGAGTCTCTCTGCAGCTAGTGTGAGGAAGTGGCAGGTAGTTCCTTTATTGGACAAGATTCAGTAAGCTTTTATCCCACAATCCACCAGGGTAAAGACTTTGGGTTTGGGATTGACTCAAATCTAATTTCAAATGATTCCTATTTGATGTGTCTTTTAAAATGTAATGAATAAAGCATTTGCCAGAAAAATCAGGATGCTAGAAATGTATTTGCAGCAGTCAAACCTGAAGGCTGGGAGTTTGTGTACGTCCTTGGGAAGATTAAACATTTTGTTTTAAATTTGACTATGTTTCCATGCAGACATTGGATTGAAACAAATGTTTTGGTAGGTTGCCCAAATAAATTCTTTCAGAGGGAGTCATTGAGAGCTGTCTGCTGAAGTGGTTGAGATGACATTCTCTCTCTGCGGGGGACAATAGTCCTGTTAAACCACATATTTGAACTTGCATCCTTTGTGGTTCAAAATTCAGAAAAGAGTCCTGAGAATGGATGGACAAAGTTCCTTCAATTTGCGGTTGAGACTAATTTGATGTACCAACTTTGGTCACACAGCTTGGCCTGGAGATGGGATCCAGTCTCTGTATGTGACAGTGGTTTTCTGCACTGCTGGCCCTCACAGATAGCAGTAGATTGCATCCACATAACATCCTCCACATGTAATCAGACTAATTGCTGAGTTCTTACTGACAATTGATGTGAATGTTGGCTCTAACGGAGCATTCACTGCTGCAGCTGCTGTTTAAATCAAAGTGCTCATTTTACTCTCTGATGAGTCGACAGTCTTTTGACAAAAATTGACATGCAGGCACAATTTACACTTTGTTGTGATAAATCCCTTTTGTACTTAAAGAGTAGGTCTTTAGGCCCATCCACAGAACTGCTTTAGAGCGCTAGCTGCCATCAAGCTAATTAGCTTACATTTTAAGTCCAAATTGTACCATTGTATTCAAGGAACGTATTCATGACACATTTATAATAGTCTTGTGACTGCCAGTATCCATAACCAGCCTCACATTATGTGACATAAAGCTAAATAGCAGATGATAATTAGGCCTGTGTTGATGGCATGTTATATTGTCTTGGTTGATGTCAAGTTGTCATAACAAAGACCTCTTTGACAAAGCCAACTTTGCATTATAATGACATAATTGACCAAATGACTCTTTCAGAAAGATGAATGAATATGAATGTGAGTATAAATAAATAAATGTGTGTAAATATGTGTAAATAAAACAAACATACAAACAAATAAAGCCCAGCTGTGGTTGAACAATACCTACACACATTCACCACTACACTATATTAAAACAGTATGGTAGCAATTTTTATTCCCCTTTATTTTTATTGCTAGAAACAATTTAAATTTTCATGTGTTTTAATATGTAATGTGAGTTGAGGTTTGCTTCTTACTTCCCTTGTTGTTGAGTTGAGTTTTGTATCTTACAGTGGAAGTCACAGTGCAGGATAATAGTACACACTTAAAAGTTACTAGAAAGAAGCATTTAAAAGGGTATTTTCTAGGTGCTTTCTCCACCCGGTTTGGTCCAAAAAGAGCAGCATCACATAGAGATGTATAACCTTAGATTCCTTTGGTGTGTGTGTGTGTGTGTGTGTGTGTGTGTGTGTGTGTGTGAGACTCCAGCAGTGAGCCACTCCAGCTCCAGCTGAACACCTTTCAATTTAAATACATCTATCACACCTCCAAGCATCAAATTTCTTCAAACTCTGTTTCTTTTGTTGCAAATAGTCAATTCATTCAAAATCCTCATCTGCATGTTTGAGCTAAAAGCTGCAGCCTTTATATCAACATTGTCACTCTGTAAGGAGCTTTGCATATCTTTATTGAGTCATCATACTCATTGTTCAGAAAGAGTGCTTTTTTTATTTATTGGCAGCTGCAGTCATGAAATAAGAAGAATGTGGCCTGATTTAGGGACACTTACACAAGCAAGTCGATCCAGCAGATCCATTCATTTGAGGCACTGGAGATGCATATCTGCATAAACATTATCATAGCTTTTTAAAGATTTCTTTCAGATAAAATATAAAGTATTGATTCCAGTTGTTTTCTCTTTCAGGATCACTGTTTCTACCATGGCCATGTAAAAGGACATCCAGAGTCCTGGGTGGCTCTCAGCACCTGCTCAGGAGTCAGGTACAGCAAACAACTAAAGATCCAGCACTGTTGCTATGTGTTTGTGTTATTTTTCCCAGTTTGGTGAGGCTGTACTAACTTAACAAATAACAGCAGCTTATGTATTGTTCAGATGAGCAGACACTTCATGCTGTTTCCTGTGATTGGTCTGAGACACACAACATAACTGAAATATCCCTCCATGCCCCAGTTATGTGATTTCTTCAACCTACAATAACTGTTACTTTCCTGGTCACTTGGTGGAAGTGAAAACAAGTTGTGAAAACAACGCTGACATATCATCACCTTTTATTAAGTTGACATGGTGTTAGCATGTTATCATTTTAGCAAACAGTTGTTTATCGCATTAGATTTGTACTTTCAAACGACAAATCCAACGCCAACCAAGTTGGAATTCCAACTCGTCAACTCAGTTGTCCTTAGAGGACACTGAATATACAAACCAAGATGGCTGCCCAGAACGTCAACTGTAAATAAAAGCAGTAGTTTTGCATGTATTTAGTGCTTTTTTTATTTTTTGTGTCCAATTTAATAAGCAGTACACACGATACTGTCTCACTGCTGCCTATAGGCATGTAGCTATGGTCTTGTGAGGCATGAATTGGAGCATAATGTGTTGTCTATCAACTGCATGTAATCAGTCAATGTTGCTATAAAAACAATGGCTGAATAACGTTACAAACGAACAGTCCTATGTTGTGACAATAGAACACATCCAACTTTACTTTAATGGATTTGTTGTCACTCCAAGTCTGGAGTTACAACTTACAAGGACAAATTGAATGCAGAGTTACCTACATATCCAGCTGATAGATAGTTCCTTCATGAAGCTGCTAACAAAAGGTCTGCAGATTATCTTGAGTGACCAGGTCATGATTACTGGAAAGAGAGTTTTTCAAATGTATCTCCTTGGCTCTTTGAGCACCACAAGTGAAGGACCATCTAGTTTTTTTATATGGAAGAGAAGGCAGTCATCTCTACCCCCAAAACTCAACAAGTCACACCAAAACAGTATCGATGGATAAACAGCACTACGGGTAAGAGAAAAAGTATTTCTGATGTTGGGAACTGTCCTTTAAAGACTGCAGTGTTATTTGTAACTAAATGTCAAGCCTATGTAAAGTGACAGATGAACATCCTTAGGGTGCAAGTGGCATGATGTGTATAAAATATTTTACAGGATTTGAATTGTAATGATCAATTACAAAAGTTGTTCTCTGGACTCAAAATGTGTTTTGGAAACCTTCATCCTATAAATATGATAAAGGGCTTGCTTTTATCATTATACTGTACATAATGTACTGTAATTCTACTTTTTAGTGTGAGATGAGATGACTCAGTTGCTGTGAGCTTCCCGATTTGCCACTTCACTTGACTGCTACTTCCCTTCACCTGGCCTGCTCGGATTTAGACCCATAGTCTCAGGGAAGCTATTTGTTTATTTTAATATCAATAAAAGTCTGATTGTGCAGGTTATATGTTTCCCACTGAGCCTGGGATTTTCACTTAACACATTTGGATGAAGTTTTGTCCAAACACAGAAAGTTCAACTTGTCAGAACCCTTCTTATTTTTTTTTTCCTCAGATTGTCGTGAAAATGACTAATTTGATCCTCTTTGGGGATCCAGGCAGCAGTTTTAAAGTCTTAAATTTTCACTGCCTCAGACAGATTTTAAAGTGGAACGCTTTGGATATTGAAGGTTCAGATTGGAAGTTTTCTCATGGCAAAGATGATGCACGTCCTGAGGAAGTGTGTCCCAAAATATATTCATGAATTTGATCCAATAAAAGAGACATCAAGTTATAGTTCAGTGGGACTTTAGTAGGAATTCATTCCCAAGTCTGTTCAGTAAATCTAAACTGATGAGAGTTCATGGAAGTTTTTCATTACAATGTAAGATAATTTTTATGTTTTTATAATAAGTGGAAGCTGGTTCAGTGCTGACACGTCTGTCTTCAGTCCCTCTGTCCTGATCGGGAAAGGTAATCAGATGTTACTTTTTGACTGCAGCTTTGATGGGAACAGAACAGGTGCAGGGTAGAATAGAGATCTGAAACGCAACAGAATGTAAATGCTCTCTAAATGTCCAGTCATTCACCGAGCTGTTCAAATATAAGCTGGCTGACACAAGTTTCTTCTTGGACTGAAAAACATATTGGGTATAAATGAAGCCTTTTGCTTTCAGTCAGAAATGTAGAGTTAAATTGACAGATGGATTGATTATCTCCTACAGTTCACTGAGATGTTTAGCAACCATAATGCAGTATGGGTGGAGGGGGCTGGGCATTTCTGTAGACTAGCATTTTTCTGTAGACTACTGTTCAGAGCTGACTTTGAAAGCGACACTCATCCTAGCACTTACTGTCAGCTTTGATAGGAATGTTTCAGCTGTTGTTAGCTAACGTGACACCCATTCCAATGAGAAACAACAGCTAACACACACTACATAAAGTAGCCTATTAAAAAACATCCTCTCTCCCCCCTTCTGGGGTGGTGTGTGTGTCTTCCTCAAGCTCGGGTCCTCTACCAGAGGCCTGGGAGTTTGAGGGTTCTGCGCAGTATCTTAGCTGTTTCTAGGACTGCTCTTCTGGATAGAGACCACCAGTGTTGTACCTGCAATCTGCTGGAGCCACTCTTCTAGTTTGGGGGTCCCAGCGCCCAGTGGCCCGATTACCACTGGCACCACTGTTGCTCAAACTGTGCAGTCTGCAGACACCTGGACATTAGAAATGAATGACATTAAAACAATTAAACATCACCATAGTGCGATCTTTCAGTGCCTCATCCTCTCCAAAGGATGGCGACTGCAACACACAAGCTGCAGACAGCCTACACCTCCTCTCACCAAATGAGCCATCAATTCACATCCTGTACACTGTTCAACCCTCTTAATTGTTTTTGCTTTGTGACCATGGTATATGCCTTTCAGTGTGTCTATAATCAGGAATTAGTGGACAGTGTGAAGGCCAGCACCACCCAACACTCAGATTGACATCATTCCTTACATAAACACAGAGTATCATTGTGATCTTTCTTGCCTCAAAATGGCAATAAAGATCAAAACAGATCAAAAGATCAAAACAGCACTTTGTGCAAAACCATCTCTGCTTCATGACAGTTTGGGCTTTGACCAGATCACTGGAGCAAATAGTTCACTGTGCAGGCAATACTTGTTCATACAATTTATACAACTGATGGACTAAGGTGGAAAATTGGTGAAGCTCTCATTTAGAGATGTTTCAATAAACTCTGTTTCCACTAACAGAAAGTGAAAAATAAAGATAGAAAACATCAAACTTCACCTGTACTACAAATGCTCCATTGGTGATGTTTTTCCACATTTATAGTAATAATAATAATAATAATCATGATAATAATAACTTTATTTATATAGCACATTTCAAAAAACAGGTTTCCAAAGTGCTTAACAATCATTTAAAAATAAAACCAACAAATCATATACGAAAAGAAATAGAAAAATGAGTGACAGTAAATACAGGAATTATTATTATTATAGCACAGAATCATTCAAACAGCAACACACCATGTTGTTAAAATGGCGCTTATATATAGTGTGTCTCAGCTAATGACCCTGGAAGATTCCACCCACGGGGATCCACTGCCAGCCAACATAAGTAACCCACCATTTTTCTTTCTTTATACACATACAAACATATTTCATAACCTATACACATCCATTTACACCAACTATTACTAAAAACAAACACATCACCTTGCATTTGTTGTACTACACTGCACACATATCCATCACCCCACACCAATTCACACTTGGTTATCCCCCGGAACTATAAAATCGGTGTCCGTTGCCTGGGGAAGCCTTTTGCCCGCACACCCTGAAGACACAACCACTGATGAGTACACAACACTTTTTGATCTTCTGAGTACACACACTGAGCAACCCAATACAGCTTAGCTTACCTCATTTCTCACCAATTAACACATATTAAATATACACATTTAATACTCTGTCCCTCTCCTCTAGGTACAGCTGTGTGGCCCACACACCACCCATCAACAAAGTCAATGTCAGACCTGAAAAAAAAGGACAATGAATATAATTATAAATATTCAATACGTAAGATAAACATATCCATATAAATGGGTAAACCAGCAATGTGTTAAAATGTATTGTGCAAATCTTCAATAAAATGCTGTTGCTCTTAAAGTGTCTCTAGGCTGCATAAACAGAAACGTGCTGCAAAAAAGAAAAACAAATGCAAAAAGAAAACGCCACATATCCAGTCATACAACAGAAGTGGTCCAGGCCTCTAGGGGCAGTGTTGAGCTTCCACCCGAAAGACAGACAACATAGCCTGTAGCCTGTCCTGACTCCAATTTTCTGAAGAGAGGATCCAAGATGGTGGAGGGAGAAGTAACTTTCTGCAGGCTCTGTTAAAAAATATATAATTTTGTCCTAAAATAGTGAACTTTTACGCAACAACCCATAACCTCCATTAGAAATTAACCTTGCGACTACCGACCGTTTATCTGAAGATTTATAGTTTTTTAAGTTTTCTTTTGACATTTTTAGTGGACAATGTGGATGCTAGCATAGCAGACCATGACTACAACTTAACTGCCCTGCGGACACAACTTTCCTTATAAAGACAGTGACATTGAAGTTGACGAGAATTCTTCCAAAAAAAGTAAGATTAACCTGACTCATACACCAATTAAAAGCCCAAACCCCAAGAAGATGAAGGGGAAAATGGAAATATCGACGCCACCATTCTCCATGCAGTTCAGGTTCTGACTGGGAAATGGGATGAACAGACTGAACTGTTAAAAAGACTTGACAAGCGCATCGAAGCTACTACTACAGCTACAAGAGAAACAAGCATAAAATTATTCTGCTCAAGAAAAAGATTGTTGAGCTTCAAAAAGAATATAGCACGCTTAAAACCACAACGGAGGATTGGGTTTGGTACAAAAGGAGATGGAACTTGAGCCTAACTGGTTTACCAGAAAAAGATGGAATTAAACACAAGAGAAATTGTCATTGGGATACTCACAAGAGTTGTGCCTCTATCTGTGGACTGGCTGAGAGACACCGTGGATACAGTCCACCGCCAGGGTAAACTTAACAGCGCAGCTGCCCCTAACAACATGCTGAGGGCAATCATCATCCAGCTAAAAAAAATCCTAAACGAATTTATCACTAAAGGAAATTGAATTGAGGGATCACACTCCTCAGCCTCCCCGGGAAAGTCTATGCCAGGGTACTGGAGATTTAAACCACTCTCCGGCCGATAGTCGAACCTCGGATCCAAGAGGAACAATGCGGTTTTCGTCCTGGTCGTGGAACACTGGACCAGCTCTATACCCTCCGCAGGGTGCTTGAGGGTTCATGGGAGTTTGCCCAACCGGTCCACATGTGTTTTGTGGACTTGGAGAAGGCATTCAACCGTGTTCCCCGTGGCATCCTGTGGGAGGTGCTCTGGGAGTATGGGGTCCGGGGTCCTTTGCTAAGGGCTGTGCGGTCTCTGTACTCTCAGAGCAGGAGCTTGGTCCGCATTGCCGGCAGTAAGTCGGACCTGTTCCCAGTGCATGCTGGCCTCCGGCAGGGCCGGAGGGTGTCTGGTTTGGGAACCACAGGATTTCATCTCTGCTTTTTGCGGATGACGTTGTCCTGTTGGCTTCTTCAGGCCAGGACCTTCAGCGTGCGCTGGGGAGGTTCGCAGCCGAGTGCGAAGCAGCTGGGATGAGAATCAGCACCTCTAAATCCGAGGCCATGGTTCTCGACCGGAAAAAGGTGGTCTGTCCCCTTCAGGTTGGAGGAGAGTTCCTGCCTCAAGTGGAGGAGTTTAAGTATCTCGGGGTCTTGTTCACGAGTGAGGGAAGATGGGAGCATGAGATTGACAGGCGGATTGGTGCAGCGACAGCAGTAATGGGGTCGTTGTACCGGCCCGTCGTGGTGAAGAGAGAGCTGAGCCGCAAGGTGAAGCTCTCAATTTACCAGTCAATCTACGTTCCTACCCTCACCTATGGTCATGAACTTTGGGTCATGACCGAAAGAACGAGATCTCGGATACAAGCGGCTGAAATGAGCTTTCTCCGCAGGGTGGCGGGGCGCTCCCTTAGAGATAGGGTGAGGAGCTCTGTCACCCGGGAGGAGCTCGGAGTAGAGCCGCTGCTCCTCCACATCGAAAGGAGCCAGTTGAGGTGGCTCGGGCATTTGTTCCGAATGCCCCCTGGACACCTTCCCGGGGAGGTGTTCCGGGCATGCCCCACCGGGAGGAGGCTGCGAGGAAGACCCAGGACACGCTGGAGGGACTATGTCACTCAGCTGGCCTGGGAACGCCTTGGGGTCCACCCGGAAGAGCTGGAGGAAGTGTCTGGGGAGAGGGAAGTCTGGGTATCCCTGCTCAAGCTGCTGCCCCCGCGACCCGGTCCCGGATAAAGCGGAAGAAGATGGATGGATGGATGGAAATTGAATTGATTGTTGTAGAAGGAAAAACCTCAATATCAAATAAAAACATCACCCCTAATTGAGCACTGTGCTGTTTCAGTTTCTTTTTGACTAGGTAAGGTTAAACCTATCTCTAACTACTTATGGAAGTTTAATAGCAGCCTTCTAGACAATTAGGAGTTTTGTAGTGAAACCAAAAACTTGTTGAAATGTCACCCTTGAATAAATGGGAGTGGTTTAAATTTAAAATTAAAGAAGTTGCCATTAAAATAAGCAAATACATCTCTAAAGCTAAAAACATTTTTAAATGATATGATATGAATAGACTATGTCAAAAACAGTCTTATCTTTAGAAGAGCAAATGAAATTAAATAATCTACAAAACCAATTAGACAGTCTATATCTGGAAAAGCGAAAGGAGCATTTATACGTTATTACTATTGTGCCTTTCGAGTTTGTACTTTCAATTGTTCAATAAAAAGAAATAAATAAATACAAAAGACTCCAATTTTCCACCCACCAATAACTTTCTTCTTCTTATTCACTCATCTGCTCCACATGTTGATACGTCCGTTGTCTGTCTCTCGGGTGGATGCTCAGCATTGCCCCTAGAGGCCTGGAGCACTTCCGTTGTATTACTGGATATGTGGCGTTTTCTTTTTGCATTTGTTTTTCTTATTTGCAGCACATTTCTGTATATGCAGCGTGTTTCTGTATTTGCAGTGCGTTTGTAATTGTCAGCCACCATACTTTTCCGACATGGATCGCTACGCAATCAGTTGATGTCACGTTAACGAGAGCTGCGCACCAACTTTGTCAAAAGCCCGAGCACGCGATCACAAACATCCTCACGGAACACGTGACGCTCAAGTAGTGTTGTGTCGTTCGCTCGTTCGTTTTGTTTTGTTCAAAAGAACAAATCTTTTAAGTGAACGTACTGAATCGAATTACTTCCTCAAGTGATTCGTTCATTTTTCAGTTCAGTTGAGCTGTCAGCAGCGTAGCTGCTTCAGGGAGGGACTGCACTCACTGCGCTGCCTCGCAGGCGCCTGAATCACTCGGTGAACGAATCACTCAGTGAACTACACTCTCCTGAATCATTTTCCTCTGAGGGATACACTGTCAGGGCGACCGTTCTTCCCGGTTGTTTTAGCAGATTTAGTTTTCAGATAAACAAACTTAAAACCTTAGGCTGACAGTAATGAGAAGAGAGTGAGACTCACCAGCTGTAGCAGGCACTACAGCTTACCCATTGTAGTCAGCAAACTTAGGTTATAATAGTGTTTATTGCAAAGTGATACTTATTCCTGGATGGTTGTTGCTGTGTTAATAAATCCTGTTATAATTTAACATGTTGTTGTTTGTGGTCATTGTGAACATACTTGTGATAACAGCTGGATTCATAACAGTCATTGCTCGGACTTACCCTTTGTAAGCTTATAAGGGACTGTTACTTTGACACATTAATTAGGCTATTGGCCCCTGATGACAGGGTGTTGCCCTGATTTTATGTGTATAAAGAATACATTTATTTTGTTTCAATGATTATTCTCCATAGTCATTGACATTCTTGCCAGTAACCAAATTGTCCCTGCTGATGCACAACATATGCAATCTAAATCCAATGAGCTAAAAGACAATAAAAATACCGCATCACATGAAATCCAGTCTATAAAAGTTGGTTTTGAGAGGTGATTTAAAAGTCACTGACCTTGCAAGCCTTATCTCCTCACCTTATGATTTCAACTTTATACTGATAAATTCCAAGTTCCTTTTAAGTAGGGGCCCAAATTGTGTGTATTATTCATTCAAATCAATACTTGAATAAGCTTTAAATCTTACATCAGCAACACTGCAGGCACCACAAATAATGTTGTGTTTTACTCTCACACTGAACAGTTTCCCCTCACTCAGCTTGCTTTGTAAAAAAAATTAATTTGTCTATTCTGGAGGTGGTGCAGTGGTTAGCACTGTCGCCTCATAGAAAGAGGGTTGCAGGTTTGAATCTCGGTCTGGGCCCTTCTGTGAGGAGTTTGCATGTTCTCCCTGTGGCTTTGTGGGTTTTCTCAGGGTACTCAGTACCCACAGTCCAAAAAACATGCACATTCGGTTAACTGGCTGCTCTACATTACCCCTGGGTGTGAGTGTGTGCATGTGTTTGTCTGTCTTTGTGTGTCAGCCCTGCGATTGACTGGTGACCAGTCCAGGGTGTACCCCGCCTCTCGCCTGTAGTTAGCTGGAATAGGCTCCAGTCCCCCTGCGACCCTGACCAATAAGTGGTATAGTAGATGAATGAGTGAATGTCTATTCTGGACTCATAAGTGATTAATGCAAAGGTCGATTAAGTGCTAAATGACCTTTGCATTACCTCTAATATTTAATCATAATATAATAAAACCCTACTCTACTATTAACCTCATTTTAAATCACATTGGGAATTGTAAATGTTATTTTAGGGGAGACAAAATAATAACATTACAAATTAATGTCAGAAAGATGTGGATGGGAACATATAAAACCAGGAGAAATATGAAAGAGGCTTGGTGTGATTTAGCGAAGTAAAGAGCAACTGGAAAATTCTAAAATGAAACTTTTATGTTTTGACATCTTTGAACATTTCCTCTGCTTGGTCAATGTGCTATCATAAACTATGATTCAGTAGCATCTTTCATATAACAACAGTCCACTGTCCACTGTGCCTCCCCACTGCTCTCATCTCAGGTTTAATGAGGAGTTGTGAAAGTGTCATTGTTTTCAGATTTTATGCATCAAATGTGTTTGGTAGAAGTGTTGTTGAGGGTTTAAAAAAATACCTTGATGAGACAATTTATTTTGCTCCAGCTGCAGTGTTGTATGAAATCCCCTCATCATTTTCTCAGTGGGTTTGGGGCTTTTCTTTGGAATGGCCAAACTGCACGATTCTGCATTACTGGAGGGAAGTGATGATTATGCAAAAGAAAAATCTCATGATTGCAAAAATTGCCTGTTACCGGAGGCCTCCACGGAAAGTATGGCAAAGTTTCTGATCAGAACTTTTTTCAGATATCAGCATCGACCTTCTCTGCTCTTACCTGCAAACCTCCAGCAGTTCAGTGTGTTTACATTTTCACCCCCAGCCTATTTTCCCTGCCGGAAACTTTCATGCCTTAGTGAGTTGCTTTGTATTGACTCAGGATGAATTACATGGTTTTAAGGGAAACAGCCTTGGACACTTAATTACTTAAAAACAAAGAAAAAAACTATTTTCTCAAAAAGCATTGCTCTGAGCTCAACTGTGTGGAGAAATACAATAGCCAAACCCCTGTTAGAAAAAACATTCAATTCCCTTCGTGCCTCTGAAATAAATAGCACTATGGCAAAATATTCAGAAAATGTAGAATAGTTTTCATACAAACTTCAAATGCATATTGACCCACAGGGTCAATATTTGAAGGGTGCAGCAGAAGCTGCATGAATCATTTTTTCTCATTATCAGGACAGAGATGGATATTCAACAAAAGCATATGCATGTCAAGATTTCTTCAAACTGTTTGGTTTCACAGCAACGCTTTATTTTATAAATATGAATATCTAAGGCAGGCTCTACTCTGTGAAACTTTCATTTGCCTTCAGTTAGTTGAAACTCACATTAAACTGAGTTGCAACTGAGATGCTTAGTGTGAGGCACTCTACTGCAACAGCTGCAAAACTCTCCATTTTGTAAAACTACCGTAGTTTCACACAACAGTCAATGGAAATGCTAAAAGCGTTTCAGAAGGTGCTGTCAAACTGCTGTTGATGCAGTGCCATTAGATCAGATTTAAGCTGCAATACAACGTGCTTCTCATCCAGTGCATCTAGACAGATGGGAAATTGCCACTGTTCCTATATGCCCTGGGAAATTACTCTCTTTTCAGGACTGCTGCTGGGCACTTCCAAATAGTCTAGCCTCAGTGCATCATGCATTTAACATAGATGGAAAGACACATCACTGTAAGTCAAATGTGCATCCTAATATACAGTATAACTAACAATACCTCAGTTTTTGCCTTGTCAATATTCCTATTCAATTTTATGATTTAAGGGTGAAGGTGTACTTGGCCACAAAATATATAAAATTGTAGGGGAAAAGGCCTTGTACATTGTTTTGCAGGCCTCAGTCACAATGGCAGAAATGGCAGGACCACTTACTGTAAATGCAGAAGACATAGATGCATATAATTCCTCTGTTGCCACAAATCTGAAGGTGACAAACAGTGTCTGGGTAGAGCTGATGGGCTCCCTTGTCATTGTTATGTGAAGTGTAACCATATATTTACTCTGCTCAGCATAGAGAAAGGATCTACATGGGTTAAAAACAAAATAATATTGACATGTCATTAATGTCATTAAAATCAACATTTGACTATGTAGACATGACATTTTCAGTGCACTGTGGTTACTGTAGCTGTTCAGGCTAAACTCAGCCGCTTAGGGGATACATTGGCAGGCTAATAACTGACGCGCTTGCTGTAGCATCACTTAGCAGTGTCAAGAGCAGAGTCCAACTTCTGCTTCTTGTCTTTGATGGCAAATTTATTCCTCACAGTTAATGTTCTTCAATGTATTATTTTTTTTGTATGTGTACATGCATGAGTCTATTACCATTGTTCATAAAATCTCCATACAGCCAAACGTTTGCCTAGCACAGCATTCTAAAACTATTTGTGCTTGTCTGTCCAGCAACACCTGCCCCCTCAGTGATATAATGTAAGCACAAAGGTGACACCTACTGGACCTACTGGATCTTGTGTCCTACATACTCTCAGACCAATCACTCATATCTCTAATGAAAATTAGAGCTGTTATCTAAATTACAACCATACATCATCAAGCTCTAATTTCCTACTGATGTCACAAGGTCGAAATGAAGAGTAGCAAATTCTTAGGGCATCTGGACTTGTTAGGGTTCTTGAAGACATTTTGCCTCTCATCTAAGAAGCTTCTTCAGTTCTAAATTTTGGTGTCTTCAAGAACCATAACAAGTCCAGATACCCTAAGAATTTACTACTCAGACAAGACCTGGAAGACTGAGAACCTTCACCGACAATGTTGAAATGAAGAACTATTTATCTATTTATTTTCTTTGAATCAAAAGTAGAGAGCACTCACCAGAGGCTTACTGAATCGTGCTTCTTCAGTCATAGATGTTTAGCCTTTTTCAGTCGTGTGTAAAATGTAGCTCCAATGGCACAATACAGATGAAAAAATATCAGTCTACGTAACTTATTTTAATGAAATAAGCTATTAAATTGTAAATAATTTTTAAACTTACCTTGTGTTACACAAAAAAAGCGCAGTGTAAGTACATGCAAGTACTTTAACACCATTTAACGGCAGTCTAAATAATGAGAATCCTTTCAGTTATTTTCTACAATTTTAAAGTTTCATATGATCATACAAATGTCTCTTATAAGTTACAATTTTTAATGTCGTTGTCTTGCGTTTTTAATTGATTAACCAATTGAGATGTATAATTTGTGTGAAATAAAAGATTTTGTGTAAGACTGCAATTTTCAGTTCAATTTAGGTTAATAGTTATATTGAAAAAAAGGATTTGGGCAAAGTTAGTTTTTTCTTTTTTTATTTAAGGGTCTAAAAGAGGGTTAGTGATATGAGTCAGAAGTGCAGAAGAAGAGTCACTTATCAGAGGTCAGACATCATGTTCTGGGATTGAAGTAGTCTGATTGGATGAGAGTTTAAATGTAGTCAGTATGAGATCTTCATATAAAAGTGTCTGCGAATCTGTCTGGATGAAACAAGACTCTCCATGCCTTCCTCAGTCTCTCTCACATACACACTTGCACACATAGTTTAGATATTCCCCCAGACAGTCACTGTTGCAGAATGACTCTTTTTACTCGAAATTGCCTCTGTGTTGTCGAGGACAAGAAGTCTTCAGGCTGCACTGTTCATCATCAGGGTTTTTCTGTAAGGACGTTGGAGGACTAACCCTCCTCCAAAATGCAGCCCTAATTCACAGACTTGGCACTGTGCAAAACATCAATAAAACAGAATGTGATCATTTACTAAAACTTTTTGACATATATTTAATTGAAAACAGCACAAAGTCTGTATATTTAATGTTTTACCTCAAACAAGTTGAGATAATAGCAACAAAAGACTGCTTAGAATCATCTGTTTGGCACATACCACATGCAAACAGTGGTAATAGTCACTGGCCAGGTGATAGTATCATGACTGGGTATGAAAGGGGCTTCCTTGAAAGGTTCGGTCATTCACATGCAAGGATGGGTAACACTTTCTATGAAGACCAGATCTATAGTGAGTTATCGTTTTAATGCATTCATAATGCTTTATGACTACACTCATAAACACATAATGCTTTCTGGTGCACCATATCAACAGTCATTAAACATTATGGCTATAACTTATAAGAAATTATAATTTCCAGTGCCTAATGGATGCTAGACTAGTTATAAACTAGAGGTTGACTGATGGGGCTTATAATGCATTATGACTGCTTATACTCAACTATACACACCTCAACAATTGGCTGTAGTAAAGACTTGCAGTATGCTCTCATGGTCCACGCAGTATCACGAGTTATCATAGTATGTGTTAAGTAAAGTGAAGTACACATTGATGTCTCTATAATAATGCATGTTTTATTGTAACAGTGTAATTCATTTTAATGCATTTAATGCATTAATGCAAAGATTCTGTGCTGTAACATAAGTGACAACTATGTACTACTATTATATATAGATATTCATAAGGTTGTGTGTTCTCAAACAACAATAGCAACAACAGTGTTTCACACCTTTTCTTAACCTTTTAAAGAAAACTCATTTATCCCATTGTGGTGTCTTCCATAAGCTCGCGAACATTACTTCTCTCCTTTCTGTTTGTCTCTCTCACACAGGGGCTTGATAGCCGTGAATTCTAGTGACACCTATTACCTGGAGCCAATCAGTGGTGTGGATCCTCTCCAACATTCACTGCTGAGTCCAGAGGAACTGCCAGTTAAAGGTGGACACTGCGGCCACAGTCATCTCACCACACAGTCCAACCACATCTCCAACCTGCTCAGATCATTTCATTCAAGGGTGAGGTCTCCCACTTTTTCTTTTGCTACAAATTGGCTGTTTTCCTGATATAGAGATAATTAGTGTAATGAGACTAGAATTTCATCTTCAACACTAGCTAGTGGAAAAGGAACAATCACCTATTTGGGAAAATACATTTGATGTTGTCTTGCTCAAAAAATTTAAGAAGATCAATAACAATTTTATCTCTAAAGACAAGTTCCAAAACTGCAGTGAAAAAAAAGTCTTATCACATTTTATGTCAACGACGTTGTAACACTTGTTGTTCAAGGGTTTTGTCATTTAGTTTCAAATCTGTTTCTCTTGTGGTAGCAGTTTTATTGGACCAGAGTTAATTTGATATTGTAATCAGAGTATTGTCACATCAGACACCTGATGAGGGCAAGTCATAGGCCTGATGGCTTCAGTATCAAGGATACAGCTCAAGTAACAACTTTGAGAAACCTATTTGGCTGCTGTGATGAGTGCTCCTGCTGTATGTCACTGTATGACATGGCTTCACATAAGCATATAGACCCCAAGTTTAACTGATAAGCAAATGTGCGATTACTCTCTTCAACAAGTATTTACTTCCTTTTTCAGAACATTTCATGATATTCATGCCCTGTAAATTTACTCAGAAAATGAATTTACTTTGTGTGTGGTATGACCTGTCACTTACAGGAGGGCAAATACTCTCGGCTGTCACAACATGAAAACAGAAAAAAACTGAGCTACTTTTGATACAAACATAAATAGTCATTAACAATTACAGCATGGTCAAATATCTAATGACAATCAGATTCAGCTGCAAGCATAAACCAAACAAAATAAAATATTGATGAAATATTAACTGCACAGCTTACCTTGATAAATAATGAGGATGATGATAAGGTCATCTTCACTCTTGTGTGTTTTCACAGACAGTCCACAAACTCTGAAAGATTTTCTGATCATATCCTTGTCCACTTTGTCCCACAAGACGATAAGCTAAATCTAATCAAACTGCAGTCCTGTCCATTGCAATAATTGTCCTTCTCTAAAATCCTTTTAGACCTGAGAGTCAACATAGTGAGTAGATCTGGGTCTTTCTGGGCCGTGGTATTGCAACGTCTACATGAGTTGTTGTAGTGTAGAAATCTGCTGCTGCTTCCTCTCCTGAATTTTCCTCCATATACCAATACATCAAAGTTCTTTTTTAATTTGAAATCAAAAGTTTGTCTGAGTGCCACACTTTGCAAGTTTGGTCTCCTCTGTTGTAATAAACTCAGTTACTTGCACTGAATGGGAGCTACATAAATACTTCAAATATAGCTACTGCCATCTAATGTCATTTGTATGTGCTACTGCTAAGTACTGTTGGCTGAGATATTAACGCAGGCACATCTGCAGTGAGTGAAATAGATACATAATATTTTAGATGAGTAAGTTCAGGGCAACAAAGTGTTGAAAATTATTATATATTACAATATATTTATTATGTTGTTGAATTTATTTAGTTTACTCTATATTCACAAGCCATTCGAGCTGGCTGACTGAAAAGATCAAGATCAGTACCATGGTTAGCCCCATAGCTCAAAAGTTCCTTTCTCATCAGTTGCACCACATGCAATTGAACAATATCCAATAGCCCTGTGCTCAGTGTCCCTGGTATCTTCCCAAGTCATCGCAGTTTTTCAGTGGGACCATCACGCTTTGTCTTTGTAAAGAAACGTGAATTTCACGTCGAAAAAAAGTGCAAAACTAGTTGTCTCATTTACCATCTGTAATGTCATGGACTGAGTTGTAGTTCCCTGGTGGTTTATTTTATTACACAGTGAAATGAAATCATCAACCACATGGGAACATTTGGCTCTTTGTAGTATGAAAACACAATATTGAATAGGTCTTGGTGCCATTTTAGGGTGCGAAATTGCTCTCACATCACCTGGAAATGGAGGGAATTATGGCTATGACTCGGGTTTTCCGGTCTGTTAAGGCCATGGCTATGAGTCATTTTCCTGAGCCTTTATAGAGAGGAAGAACTAAACACAACTCTAGTTTGCTCATCTGCAGGTATAAATGATAAAAAGGTTCCTCAGTGGGATATTTTTGCCTTAATCTGTCTCTACTGTTGGCACAAACAGTCATTCTTTGGTTTTTCTTCCCATATTTATCATTTTCCTATTTACATTCTTGATCACTTTAAACTGTTGTCATTTTTCACCCCTCTTCATATGCTGAAGCCCTTTTGGCTCTCCACCAGGGAATCATTCCTTTCTCCTTTTTCTTTATCTTTCTCCCTCCTGCACCGTACCTCTTGGCTCTCCCAATTCCCTCCACTGCCACCCATTAATCCTGGGTTGTTATGCAGAAATGCCAGCCACAGCAGACTCCACACTGAGTCCCAAGGCTTTTTCCTTGCCACTATTTTTTTCCCTCTCAAATAAACAAGGCAATGTGTTAATGCATTAGCGTGGATATGTGTGTCTGAACTCCACAGGCTGTCATCATGATGTCACAATAGGCAATATCAGTGTACAAGTCCAGACCAAACCAAGGCAGCAGTCTCCCTGCATGTAAATCAATGACTTTTAATTGCAGCATGGCTATATGGCTATAATCAAGTATTAGGAGGGTGGAAATTGAATGACAGAGGGAAAGAAACAGCCGTAACCAGAGGCTCCTCATACATGTTAGCTTTTTCACCACTTTCACTACCCTTTCTGTGTAGTTGCAAGATTTAAAACAGTTTTATTAGGTCAAATAATCAGGTCTGGTTTCTTGTCTTGCCTTGCTAGTGACACCCGAACCAACTTACCTGCAGTCACTTGCCTTGCTAGTGACACCCGAACCAACTTACCTGCACTCATATAGTGACATCAGTAACAAATTAACTACATCAGAGTTTTAAGTTCCACATTTTTATAGTCAGTATTTCCCCCAGAGTTGTATTCCTATAAGTGTGGAACAGCCTCTGACTTCTCAGAGAACCAGACAACATTCCACCTGGAAAACTGTAGACATTTTGCTCTGTCATACTGCTGTGTGTGTATGTACATAAAGTGCTGCTTTTTTTTGACTTATTTCAAATAATATTCTTATTCTTCTTATTCACAGTTTTCTAAAATACTTACAACTGAAAAGCTGTAACTGAAAAATAACCTTACAGAAATGAGAATTGAATTGTAACTGTAATATTACAAAAAGTATTAATTCAGCATTTGACAGATGCTTAAAAGTAAAAAAAAAAAAAAGAAAAAAACTTAATCCAGGTTATTTTTTTCTTTATTCCAAACTATTTTGAATCTGTGTGTATATTGTGTATATTCTAAGATTAGATTAGATTAAGTTTAGATTAGGTTAATTATATTTAACAAATATAAATGTTGTAGGTGCTAGTCTAATAAGACTTGAAAACCTAGTCAGTTGTGTATCTGTGGAGATTCTCAGTCATCCAGGTCATATTCACTCAAAGAGTTAAAGCAGGATGGGAAGAGGAGTAACATTGTCATTCCTTATGTGTCAGGATTATCAGAAAAACTAAGAAGAATTTTCAACAACCATGACATCCCGCTCCATTTCAAACCAATGATTACACTGAGATAGAAACTGGTCCACCCCAAGGACAAAATCCCCAGGGAAAACCAGAGCAACATCATATACGCAGTCCAGTGCAGTGAAGAATGCTCTGATCTTTACATTGGTGAAACTAAACAACCACTCCACAGAAGAATGGCACAACACAGGAGAGCCACCTCCACAGGACAAGACTCAGCAGTCCACTTATATCTTAAGGAAATGGAACATTCCTTTGATGACAACGATGTCCACATTCTTGACAGGGAGGACAGGTGGTACGAAAGAGGGGTCAAGGAAGCCATCTATGTTAAGTTGGAAAAGCCTTCACTTAACAGAGGTGGTGGGCTTAGATATCATCTCTCTTGCACTTGCACAATGCTGTCCTCCCTTCCATACCCAGGAAGTTTCACTTCAATCCTCATGAAATCCATAAGAACAATAGGTCATTAACCAGTCATACCCGATCTCATTAACAGTCTCACAGCCATTAGCCAGTCGTTAGACTCAGATAGCCAGTCGTTAGACACAGAGGGCCATCACTGGCAGTCAAACTACATAGACAAATTTGCAGGACTATCAGATCCTTTGTTTTAGTTAGTTTCACTTGGTCACACCCACTGAGGCATGTATTTGTTCCCCACCAGACAGTTTTTTCCAGAACTGATGAAGCTGCTTGGATGAGCAGTGAAACATCTTCAAGTCAAATCTTCACAAGTCCAGACGCCTTGCTTTAACTCTTTGAGTGACTAGTCAGTTGTGTCTATATGTGAATATTAATGATTAAATGAGCATAATAAATGCCCGTTCCGCAATTTTCTGATCAGCAAACATCTGATGAATCAGATTTCTGATTATTTCTTAGAACAGTTGATGCCAGTGGAGAAACACCATCACTCTGCTGACTGGACCAATCGTTAAACTTCGTCACTCAGTTTCTCAGTCACGGATAACTACAGCCTTCAGTCCTACAACCCCACCACAAAAGATGTGCCAATAATATTCATAGCAGCAACAACAGGCAACATTTATTTCAACTGTAAATGAAGCATCATATAGTATAGTGTAATATGGTGCAGTAGAGTATAGTGTAGGTTATTATGGAATAGTGTAGAACATTGCAGTATTTTAAAAACTGACATAGTGTATTGTTAAATGTGTAAAATATTCTAATAAATGATGACTGATGTCCCGTGCATAACCAAGTTCCTATCTGCCTTTGTCTTTCCTGTCAGGTTAAAAGGAACACCTGGGGTACAACAAAGTACATGGAGCTGTATATAGTAGCTGACAACACACTGGTAAGCTCATAATACCTTTCGACCAAACCCATCCAATCTACTGCAGAATATTCCTGTGTTTATCAATGTGAGTACTGTAGTTGTCCACTGATATCAGACAACTATCGAATGACACAATCTTAAACAATTATCTCATTGTGATGTACCTCTTTAATACTTGGAGCTCAGAGCTGAAACGGTGAGCATGCATAGAAGAGAGCAAGGATTTGTCTGCTTAATGAGGGAGCCTATTTAGGTGGAATATAAACGTGGAAGGACTGTTAGATAGATGCTAAGCACAATGATGAGATGCTATATCTTCATAAAAGTCAGTTTAGGGTTCTGTCTGCTACATTAATGCCATGGCAACAGCACATGGTGACCAATAAGAGTCTGGTCCTCTCCTTCTGTAATTTGTATAATTATGATGATGGACCCGGGGTAGAAGCTTCAGTATTAGTGTTGTTTTCATGACTCACTGGTCTTTGCAAAGAACTTTGGAAAGGATTGTCTCTACTATTATATTTTTCTGACCACTGGCCTCATTCTTGGTACTAATACTCCCCCATCTTTCCCGTCCTGCAGTTTAGACGGCAGAATAAGGATTATGAAAAGACCAAGACAAGGATAATGGAAATTGCCAATTACGTGGATAAGGTAAGGCTGATGGGTTCTTCTGCTGCAGACTGCAGTTCTCCAGAGAACAAGCACCTCCATTTAGCAACTAATAGAGATGGTCATACAGTCAGTGCATATCTTGATGTTATTTATTACTAATCTACTTTGAAGTTTGTTGTTTTTGATATTTCAAGTAAATAATGAGTGATAGAAAAGTGTACACACATATCTGCTGTCCAGTGACTCCCCATCAGGATTTAATCAACAGTGTCCTTCAACAGCCCTTAAGGAGCGATTGGGCAGAAATTGCTTTATGTGACCAGACTCTGTTATGGGAGCTCATGACAAGATTATGGACAAAACTCTGTGTGTGGGTACATATTTGTTATCGTTTTTTTTGTGTGTGTGTTTAGTTCTACAGGGCTCTGAACATCCGTGTGCCTCTGATCGGTCTGGAGGTTTGGACCGACAGGGATCAGTGTATTGTCACTGAAGAACCAAATGCCACCCTCTGGTCCTTTCTCCAGTGGAGACAGAAGTTGAAGTCCCGCAAGAAACATGACAACGCCCAGCTGCTGACGTGAGCAATGGACACACGCACACACACGCACAGAATTGTGCTTCCATCACTTTTATGCATTTCCTGAAGACTTACCATACATAACCACTACTTGGCCAACCCTAAGCCTTATCCTCACCTTTAACCTAAACTTAACCTTACCCATACTTCAGTCTTCATCATAAAAATTAATGATTTATTCATGGGGACTTGTGTCTTTTCCCCATAAAAGAGTCAAGTCCCCACGACAACAGATCTGTCTCCCAACAACGTGAGTAATGTACATCCACAACAGCACATAAGCTGTACCGGTCAGGTGCCAAAGAAGCACATCAGCAAACAGTGGCTCATGAGTGTTGGTTCCTACAGTGGTTCTGTTCAGCCACAGTTCTGCTGTGAATGCAAAACTATTTTCACAGCCCAAAACACAAACGATATGGGGACACAAAACTTTGGAAGAAAAGAGATTTGAATAGAAAATCACTTTCACAATTGAGTTTGAGTCGTGGGGCTCAAACCAAAGAAAAAAAAGTGAAATAACACTTTAAAATAATAATGCGACCCTTTCGTCTTTGTATTTGTATAATGAGACTTCTGCAACAAGGAGTCACTAGGAGTGACTTTTTAAACAAGCGTTGAATGTTCAATTCGCAAAAGAAGTGCTAAACACACTAAACACAACCAATGTTCATTTGCAATACAGTAACCCTAGTGGTGACAGCTAGGCAATAGAAAAGTTAGAGTTCCTTAATCATACTTTGGTTTGACATTTGTCTTAGATCAAAAACAGAATACAATGTGTACACCAAGAATATAAAAATAGTTCTTCCTTATACTGAACACAAAAAGCTAGACGGGGAGACTACCTAGATAGCCAGCTGATGCCACAAGAACAGCACGCATTCTGATTAAAGTCCAATAACCTCAAGAACAGCACATTTGGACTAAGTGATTTGTTGGTCAACACAGCAGATAGAGCAAAGTCAAGCAGAGTCGTAGCAGGCCACTGTTTTGAGAGAAAAATTTCTGATAAACCCACTGTACACTGTCTGCTGTCTGCAAGCCCAAAAAATAAACCCACTGTACACTGTCTGCTATCTGCAAGCCCAAAAAATAAACCCACTGTACACTGTCTGCTATCTGCAAGCCCAAAAAATAAACCCACTGTACACTGTCTGCTACCTGCAAGCCCAAAAAATAAACCCACTGTACACTGTCTGCTACCTGCAAGCCCAAAAAATAAACCCACTGTACACTGTCTGCTATCTGCAAGCCCAAAAAATAAACCCACTGTACACTGTCTGCTACCTGCAAGCCCAAAAAGGTAGTAGTGGAGCATTTAGAAGCTAAAGAGACAGATATTTTTCTCTGGAGCTGGTGGAGACCAAAACAGATGAAAGAGGGAGAATATTGGAAATAAATTCGCCAAACAAAACTACAACGTGTCATTGTTCTATGCACAATATGTTTCTAGCAGTACTAGGACAATGCTGGTGACAGTGTGATGAGAGGTAGTCCAAGGCCACGCCCACTTGAAGTGCAGAGTAACTGAGACAGATGCTGGTCAGTGTGGTAGTGGGCAGTATATTCAAAGAGCTGCTTCGGTATCTTGAGCCCCGATTATGTTATGCCGTCGAGAGTCCGTGACTAAACACTTTGAGGACAGCAAGGATGAGTTCACACTCAAGCCTAGACAGCTTTCAGAAACCACCTGTCATTTTATCAGTGCTGCTTGGGAGATGCAGTCCAGTGTGCACCTGACTCGGATACTTTCTGCCTAGAACACGTCAGACAACCTTGCTGAGCATCTGACCAAAAGGGAAGCAACTCTTGTCAGGTCAATTGGTGTTTTTTTTTTGTTTGTTTGTTTTGGTGTTTTAGAAAATTTACTGACATCCATAATTCAGAGGGGGCAAACTAAGCTATCAGTGCTAACAGTTTAGCTGGCCACAGTGAAATGCAAAGAACTTTAATTATGCTTTGCTCATTTGACCTCAAACTCATACAGACATTTTGACCCTAACTCAGCAGGGGATCCCACTCCTTCAGCTTCAGCGCTCTTACTGGAAAAACACTTTGCATATCCATTTTTCCTCACACTGACTGACTTTTTGAGCTAGCTAGGGTTTGGTACTAGTAACTAGTAAAACATGAAAATGTCCAAGTATTTTCCTGTCTCTGCCTCTCTGTTTATTCCTCTGTTCTGGTCACTGAAGATATAAAATTACAACACTGCCAAATTCTAAGGTGACAAACCAGGCAAAGGTTTAGAATCTGGGACTAAAAAAAAAGTGTTGGGGGCTTCAACCCCGAATGCACGAGCCAGGTGACACCCATGCTTACAACAGAAACTAAAGGATCAGCTTGCCGGATTATTTAGGGTTTTACCATAGAAGAACAAGGAAGTGAGAGGGAGTAGGAGAGTAAGAGATCAACAAAGAGACGGTTTCCTGCACAAAATCTTATTTTTCATTCCAGATGCAGCAGTGAAGTCCTGTCTCCTCACCTGCACAAAACATACCGTGACATGACCACCAGCACGGCCGCTTTTTCTTTTTCAAGATCTGTGCATTCATGCAATTTCTGCAGCCTGCAAATTCAGAATTCGCTGAAAACATCTGAAGAAAGACAGAAAAAAAGAAGCAGGCCAGTCTCACTACCACCTGCCACTGCAAAGTGTGCTTAGATCAGATTGCCACCTCATGTAACACTATTGCACTGTTGTGATTCAAGAACTTGCTCTAAACTACCTTTTCTTCCCCATGACTTGAAAATTATGTAAAGTGATGTTATTCTTTTCAAAACATAATTTCCATGAGTCTTTGTGTATTGATGAAGGCATGCATGGATGTCCACAGATGTATTCTGAATTCACCAAGTACTTCAACCTGCAAGATGGCTCTTGAAAATGCAACGCAGCCTGAGTGCAGAGCAGCACTGTGGCTGAACAGATCTAGTGTTGACACTTACATGGGACTGCAGCTGTTTCTACAGCTGCCGACAGCAGCCACTTCACTGCTCGTGCTTTACATTCTCATCTGTGACTGCAAATGCAATTGTACCCTCCAACTCCAACTGTTTCATTCTGACTTAATTATGTGGCTGATATGGACAAGGCATTAGACTCAGTAGACACATGTGTGTGTGCATGTGTGCACGTAAAACTACTTCTATTTTATGTGGACATGAACACACCTATGATAAAACATAACATCATCATCTTCAAATGACCTTAAATAAGTCATTTGATATTAGACATTTCAGTAAGATCAGATTGTGATTTGGCCACTTTGTCCAGTTACTTGTTACTCAGGTCCTGTTTTCAGTAGACATTAGTGAAGTTTTTGGCTCCTCTACCTGCCTCTGTCTAACACCCATTCATTATTGATCTGTCATTCATCCACCATCATTCCCCTCAGGAGGAACTAATCAGTGAAATCTTTGGTGTGAGAACCTGCATACTCTCTGCCCTCCTGATGTTAATACAGAGGTTCATAATCATCATTGTACCTGAGCTAATAAGAAAGCTGATTAACTCCGCTTCCTCCCACATGCACCTCCTATCCCCCTGATGTGCCTCTGTGGCTCTAATGACAGAAACACTCTCAGCTTTGGGTCAGATAATTTCATATTTTGTTAGTGTTTAAATTGAAAAGTAATTAGTTAAACAGAGATTTCATTAAGCAAAAGATCTTGCTTAAGTCGGCTGTAATTGGACTCAGCATGCTGGCAGTAGCAGCAACACAGCCTCACT
This sequence comes from Scatophagus argus, assembly GCF_020382885.2. Lineage (NCBI taxonomy): Eukaryota > Metazoa > Chordata > Actinopteri > Scatophagidae > Scatophagus > Scatophagus argus. Next base: position 689,226 of record NC_058515.1, on the reverse strand, counting down.
GGTGCATGCACACACACTGACACACTCTTATACATTCAACCATGAGCAGTAAATTGTTGGCCCCTCTTGCACCGTAATTAGGTGTGCTGATACCAAAGGCGCTGTTTTGTTTTGATTCATCAGACATTGCTTGATTATGTTTTGGGATGCTAAGTGACACTGCCAGCAGACAACATGGTGGGGGTGAGGTTCCTCGCACGCCCTCTTCCATGCCACACAGGCTTGTCATGTCTGCTGCTGTGCACTGCTGTTGCAATCAGTGTGCAACCCCTAAGCCCCTAAGTGAGCTGGGAGGTGATCAAGATTAACTGATTTTCCATTATGTGTGTGTTTGTGTGTCTGCGTGGCTCTGACAGCGGTGTGATTTTCAAGGGGACAACTATCGGAATGGCACCGCTGGAGGGGATGTGCAGTCTGGAAAACTCTGGAGGCATCAATGTGGTACGTTGGAATGCGTTTCTCCTCTTCTCTTCCACTTGCTCATAAGCACTCAGTCCACTTTTCCCCCTCAGTCTTCTCTCCCAGCTTGAATTCATCTTCTATTGATTGTGTATGCTTGTGTGTGAGCAGAATGTCCTCCAAAATATGGACTTTTTGTCATCACTTCTTCATTGCCAAAGTCATGTTCTTCATTTGAATTGAATTGACTTAAGCGTTTTCTTTAGGGTCAAACTTAAAACTAAAAAGTTAAAAGAGTGTGTACTGGTGAGATCTTAAGGTTGTAAAAAAGATGGAAAAATAAATCAATGAATACAGCTTTAAACTCAAAATTCTTCAATTCAGTTTCTGTTGTACATATTCTATTCAATTCAGTTTGTTTATATAGCGGCAATTCACAACAAAAGTTATCTCATGACACTTTCCAATTAGAGCAGGTCTAGACCAAACTCTTTAATTAAACTGTAATACAGAGAGCCCAACATTCCCCCTTGAGCAAGCACTTGGCGACAGTGGCGAGGAAAAACTGCCTTTTAGAAGGCAGAAACCTCGGAGCAGACCCCGGCTCAAGATGGGCAGCCATCTGCATTGACTGGTTGGATTGAGAGAGAGAGAGAGAGAGAGCAAGGGAGAGAGGCAGAGGGGGTGGGGTGTGAGAGAAGGAGCACACAAGCAGAGATGCATAGCAGCAGTAATAATACCAGAAGTATCGGAAATGTAGATAATGATAATGACAATGAAGTATACAGAAGGTATTATGGTGATTTTGATAACAATAGTAGTAACAATAATGGTAGTAGCTGTACTGAGTCGTAACAGATTTAAATCAGATTATGACTAAACAGTAGTAATCGCAGTAGGTTTTGAGCAGGACGACAGCAGGACAGCAGGAAGTCCAATCATGATCGATAGGAATCTGTGGGACAAGAAAGCACAAGGACTCCAGGGAAGAAGTTGAGTTAGTAATATGCATTAATGGGACATGAATGTGTGCAGAAGGAGAGGGAGAGGAAGAAAGAGCTCAGTGCGTCATGGGAGGGCCCCCGGTAGTCTAAGCCTATAGCAGCATAACTATGGGCCGACCTAGGCCAGCTATAACTATAAGCTTTATCAAAGAGGAAAGTTTTTAGTCTACTCTTAAATATACAGAGGGTGTCCGCCTCCCGGACCGAAACCATATGGTTCCATAGTAGAGGAGATGAATAACTAAAGGCTCTGGTTCCCAATCTACTTTTGAGGACTCTAGGAACCACAAGTAGCCCTGCATTTTGGGAAGCTTTGGTGGGATAATAGGGTACTATTAACTCTTTAAGATAGCAGCAACACAGTCTATATATCCTTCTGTAGTTTTGGATTTATTTGTGCAGGTTTCAAAATGTATGTCTCTCAGGGTTATGTAACTATGGAACCTGAGATTGATCTGAAAAAAAAAAAACAAAAATCAGGTGATTATTTTCTTGTTTGTTTGTTGGTGTGTTTTGTACATATCATTTTACTAAGTATTTGTTTTTGGAATACTCCTTTTGGGCTAAAAAGCATACATTCTTTGTCTGAACAACTGGTATTCAGATACTCTAAAGAGCTTCAGTCAGATACACTTACATCAAGGAATTTGCCATTAGCAAGTGGATATACAGTTAGATTTGACTGAACGAGGATTCTGCTGAGTGACTTAATCCCCCTTAATAAGCACCTGGAGGAACATAAATCTTAAATCAACAACACAAAATCCAACATGAGGAGGAGAATGCTGGGGCAGTGGTGAGAGAGCTGCAGTGGCAAACCATGTTGGAGAGGGCAGAATTAGCAGATTAATAGTGATAGTGTCAGATTATAATAAATGCACTTTACACATGCTTATGATTGGACGTTAGTCTGCCCGAAATAAGGCTGTGCTTCTTTCAGTCAGAGATGCTTACACCAAGGAATTGAACATTTATAGCAAATGCTTACACCAGTAGTAAGTTTGGCAGTAAATTACACATTTTAATTTTCATTCTGCTTTACTTCAGGGAAGGGCGCTCTTCTCCGGTGTTGGCTGGTGTATTTTGATATTCAAATCTTGCCTAGTTTCCCTGCAGCTTGAAGGCACCCACCATGTAGTACTGTTCAGCCTGTGTAGCTGTATGGCTTCGTGTGTGTGCAGACTGAATGGATGCAGACAGAGAGATCGATAGCTTTTCCAAGCGTGATTAGTTTCTAATAGACTGTTAGTTCTCCTGTGGGCAGAGGTGGCGTAAAGAATCCAAATGTCCTGGGGCTGACTGAGTCACTCTGAGATGGTGTGTCCCTCAGAGCACTGGACAGCATGCGAAGGATTTCACTACAGAACATCAGTCCCTGTTTTTATACAGTATGCATAATTCAGAAGCAGAGCCAAGAGTGAATGACAGCTTTCAGCAGATCACAGAGGAGCTAAACTTATCTGAGTTCTGTCACTGGTGTTTGTGTTCATGCAGCTCTGTTGTGACTTTGACTGTTTTTTACCTTCGGAACAAGGACTTTATAACTGTGTCTTTCTACAGGAGTTCAACTTAAAACCAGCCGGCATCCAACCACTTCAAACATGTACTGATTTTGCACCTATTTTCTTTGAACATTTTTTTCTGTATTGTGTTCCATTCAGTGTTATATATCTCAGCTAGCCATTAAGTAAGTCCAGTTTTAAAGACTTTGAAGGTTTTAAAGCCTTTGAAGGCTCCAGGTTCACTATGTGGCAATTATGGTAATTTGATAATTGCGTATTTGCTTTAAATACTGGATGCAACAGTCTGTACCAAGCACAGAATAAACTGAAGTAATAAAGGTGATAAGGTGTACCTGTGTACACCTGCATTATTACATATTCCTGAGGAGTGTCTCCATAGTGTTTAGGTCAGCAGGCCATATATGATCTGGCATATGAGAGTAGGCTGTTGGGCTGAATAGCTGGGTGCTCAAACAAACATGCCTATCAGCCTGCACATGATGTTATCAGAGTTATGTGGAAGACCTCCCTCTAATACTCCCACAGGACCACTCGGAGCTGTCCATCGGCGCCGCGGCCACCATGGCCCATGAGATCGGCCACAACTTCGGTATGAGCCACGACCATGACGGCTGCTGCGTGGAGGCCACCGCTGAGCAGGGAGGTTGCGTCATGGCTGCCGCCACTGGGTAGGCCTCAGGCACAGCATCAGGCTTCAGCACAATCTTGTTCACACTCAGCTGTTGGCACTACCAGCATATGAATAACACTTTCATCAGCTGAAGGCAAAAGCAAATGACATATTAATGTGGCTGTCCAAAGAACTTGTCAGACGTAAAAACAAACTTTTTACTACTATATTATGACTGTAATATATTTTTTTAATCAACAACAGAACAGAACACCAACAACAGAATGAAACAAAAAAAACAATAAAAGAAAATGTTTCCCTGTAGTGAAAGCTTTTGTATGTTGTCCTACAATGCCCCAAAGCATCACATAGAAACACAAGGAACGTCTCAGCAAAGCAAAACAGGAAAGAATAATTATGTCATATATTTTTCAGTACCAAATTTTTCTCCTCAAAAGTTGAATGAAAATGTCCCTGCCCAGGCATCCCTTCCCACGCGTCTTCAGTCGCTGCAGCAAACGTGACCTGGACAGTTATTTCCAGAAGGGAGGGGGCATGTGTCTCTACAACATGCCCAACATGAAGGACCTGGTGGGGGGCAAGAAGTGTGGGAACGGCTTTGTGGAAGACGGAGAAGAGTGTGACTGTGGAGAACCTGACGTGAGCATCTTTGTTCCTTCATAGATGTTAAGCACACACAGCTTTTGATCAAGCTTTTTATGACAATAAGACTCCAGGAATAACCATCACTGCATCCAAATGATGCTTATCAAGAAAAAGTTCCAGCACATAAGATGCAACACATCTGTCATATTGTAAACCTTCCAGTCTTTATGCTAAGCTATGCTAACCAAATGCTGCTATAAACAAACCAAAAAAAAGAAGTCATTTTTAGATGCCATTGGTGGAAAAAGACACATTATTTTGTCACTTTTACTTCAGGTTTTACTCATAGCCTCATCATTAATACGATGAGATAAGATATGATAATCCTTTAATAGTCCCATAACTGGGAAACTGCAGTGTTACAGCAGCCAAAGGGATACAGAGGGTGAAGAGCATGCAAAGATAAGAGCAGGATGTGCATTCAAAAAGAATTAATACAAAGGGAACAAGCACATGCAGTTGTTCCCTGCGTTGTGTTTATCCAGTACAGCTAAAAGATTGCTGAATGTTTCGTCAAATCGGGATGAAGTCTTGCGCTTGATAAGCCTGGATGTTAAGCAAAGCTTCTTGTTCAAGCAGCAGAGGAAACTGAAAACAGAGGAAGCAAATTGGTAGCTGACAGCAGCAACGCCGCTGATTGGGCTGTTTGTTGTGACTTCCACTCAGAGCAGAGCTGACGCTGCTGACAAGCTACCTGTTCTTAGCATTGCAAATGAAACGAGCTACAGAAGACTGCTTAATGGTCTCACCTTGTGATCTCCCCCACCGGAGACAAATACATGATACACATATGGGTGTGGAGGTCCAGGTTGTAAAGTAAATCCAGTCCTCTTTTCTTGTTTTTTTCAAGCAGGAAAGACAGAATCCATGCAATGCCATTTATTTAAAGCTAAACTTTTTTACATTTTGAAAATCTAGTAAGACAGCTTTGAACAGGATGTGGGTGTGTTGAAAGTCAGAGAGGCATTTCAGTTTTAAAATTCAAACCACATTGGCTCAGTCTTGCTGTTTGAATGAAAATCACACTACAAACAACTCAGTGCTTTTTGTTGTTGTTGTTGTTAATTCCTCCTGAGTTTCTTCCTGCTGGTATAATTGGCTTTTTTTTCTCTTGCTTGTGTCAACTCCCACATTTGTTTTGAGGGCAACTGTGGCTTGGCAGAGGGTGCCATGGCAACAGGGAGGTGCTGTGTGTGTGTACATTGTATGACATAAGAGCAGCAGCAAATCATTTCTCTGGAGTGTTGTTGTTGTTGTTGTTGTTCCTGACAACATCTGTTGAAGTTGTGATATGTCAGTCACAGCTGTCAAACATCTGTCACCTTGAAACTGCTGCCCAGACGTCTCTGATATTTGCATACCACATGAGTACCGCTTTTCCAATGAGTTATTTGACATAAATGGTTTGTTTCTTAAAATTCTTGGTTCATCCTTAAGACCTCTTGACCTCTCATCTTCTTGATGCTGACTTCTGATCAGAGTTAATTTATTAACAACCCATTAGCATTTTTACAAATGCACACTTTGAAAGTTGTAAGAACCCTCTTAATGACTTAATAACATTTATAACTGCTTATTTAATGCTTAATCAGCATTGTGTGGAGTAAAGGTTTGAATAAAATGTTGAATAAAATTTGTTGATATGTTAAAGTCCTGCACTGCAATGTTTATTACAGTTTATTGGTGACTTACTCACATATGACTGCTGACGCTGATGTTTACATATATATGCTAAAATAAAATGTGGGTCATATTAAAGTGTGGCTTACTACATTAGAGGTGTGTGTTCAGCCAGTGTTGATTTAGTGTGTGTTTGTGTGACTGTTTATAGGAGTGCACCAATGACTGCTGCAATGCCAATAACTGCACCTTGAAGGAGGACGCACAGTGTGCCCATGGAGTGTGCTGTGAGGGCTGCAAAGTAAGAAACACACACACACACACACACACACCCATGCTGGCAGAGTGGTGTTGGAAGGGGCTCAGCTCAGTAATATTTCAGAATCATTAGTTCACTGTCAGTCATAATATCAGTGTGTTGACATACTGTACCCTCTACATGTGTCAGCTCCCATCACGTTCACATTGCACCTCCGCTTTTCATCTCTGTTCTCATCTTACAGTTCAAATGCACATCCTGACATCTTATTGTAAAACCCACAACTGTGAACCCAAATTGTGTCGAGCTTTAACCTGAGACAGGAGACAAAATCCTGAGGGCTGGTAATAACTCAGGTGCTGTCTGAAGAAGAGGTGCCACTCTTCCTCTCATTCTGTTTGTGTTCTTCTCATTACACATTTTTTATACTTATCACTCAGAGGTACACATTTCATTTCAGCATATTTTCATACCTTGCATACGTTTCTTCTGCTATTTTACAGACTTTTTTTAATCTATTGTTTTTGCTAAGTCTCTTAAAGCCACTTTTAATTTCTTTCAAAAATACCCATAAAGCTGCACTTACATTATATATTATTAAACACTGTTATATAATAATGGATGAGATGAAATCAAATGAAAGGTGTAGGTCAGAGTGAAACTCTGCCGCTCTAAGGAGATTTCTGTCCTCTTTTAGCCGTTTTTTTTGGTATCTATAAGCTGCCATGCACTACCAGCTCAGCAGCAAACAGATACAGTAGCATGTGAACACAGTGGGGCAGTTAACAGCTAAACTTCAGCTGAATTTAAAGTTATGTTCTGCAGTTTTGACCAATGCTTGTCTGCACAACATGAGTTTGTAAAGGTATAATAACCTACCCACCTCACATAGTGACATATGTAAAAATACTAATGCTTAGTCTTCTAGCCTCTTATTTTTCTACTTCTGCTTCGTGTTAAGATGATCAGGCTTGTTGGAGTGTCATTACTTTGTAATTTTATTTATTAATAGCAGGGTTAGCCATAATTTAAACATACTAAAAACTGATAGAATAAAAGTCTTTAAACTAGATACTTTAGTCCATCAACTAGACAGAGTCCACTATGCATCGTCCCTCTGAGAGTCACCACGTAGTCTTCATGAAGTTTCAGATGTCTTGTGTTCACCCTTCATGTCCCTCACCTCCACTGCTTGTTCCCCGTCTCTGCTAGTTGAAGCAGGTGGGTACCATGTGCCGGGGGCCAGCTGGGGCATGTGACCTGCCAGAGTACTGCACCGGGGCCTCTCCTTACTGTCCCGCCAACGTCTACCTGCTGGACGGCTCTTCTTGCCAATACGGGCTGGCTTACTGTTATAACGGCATGTGTCTCACCCACGAACAGCAGTGTCTGCAGCTCTGGGGCTACGGTAATGAAAACTCTTCTAACATGTTCACTCAGTATTATTCAGTGTTACATTGAAGTACATGCCCTCAGAGCAGTGTTAAGTCTTTATTTAAACACTCTAAAATGAGAGATTTACCAGCGGGGGTTCAGTCAGTACTTTTTTAACACTATTGGTCATTAAAACTGCTTTACAGTGTAAATGTATTGCGTGTCTGCGTTGATTTCTAAAATAAATAACATGAGCTGGGAGTAGTATGTGAAAATAAACATCAAAGCTGGACATATTTGTTCTTTTTCCTTCTTGGATGTGAAAGCTGCATTTACAAGCATGACAGTGTTTGTACAGCAGCACAATAGAGCATGACAGATCAAAGTGACACTGACATTTCACGTGCCTCATCTTATTTTATTGTTCAGCATTGTTTTGTTTTTTTTCATTGAAACAATGCCTTTCTTCGACAGCAGATCCACTGTTTGGAGAAAGCTGAGAGTTTGAGAACAGAGTTGTCATAATGTATTAAGAACAAAGTTTGAGCATTGAGTAAAAAACAAAAAGCAATGACGTTGTAAAGATGAAGTCGTAAATCAAAAACATTAACATTCTGACAGCAATCGATAATTCAAAAGAAATCTGTGGCTGTTATACGTCTGTGATAAGCTCATCCAATGACAGGATGATCTGTTGCTGCCTGATCTACCTATGCACCTGCCTAGACATGTGCACTCATCCCTTTGCCCTCATTGCTCGTGACCAGAGAGGTGCATATATTGATAAGGCTATTACTAATTACTGACTAAGCTAGCACGAACAATTATTGTTCATTAGGGCACTTGACAATGTACTGGGCTTTTGAAGTGAAGTTGGTTTTTAAAACTAACTTCTTCTTTGGAGTGCAGTCCATTTATGGTGAGTATTTTGCCACCAGCTGGAGCTACAGGGATGTTAGTGTAGTCAGACAGCGTGCATTAAATTTATACTTTCAAAATGTAGCTTGCAGTTCCTTGTTCATGTAATGCCCACAAACCGTTGCTTTAAAATCCCAATTCTAATGCTCCATCATACTTTTTAACTTTACACCACCACAGTCTTCATTTGTTTTAATTAGTTCTGTCCTGTAAGACTGTTTTGCCTGTGGACTTTTTTTTATTGAGCAGCCAGAAGGTCTCCAACGTTAGTTCAGAGAAGTGCTAATTGAACTGCATGATTATTTTGGAGGCTGCAGTTTCTGGTTCTGTTACCACATTGTGTTATATAGAGAAGTGCTTCTGTTATTTTGTTTAGTCCATTTCATTTTTGAATATAAAGTTTATTGTAGGGCTGTATTATGAGACTGCATTAGTTTTAACTAAGTGTAGCTAATAAACTGAGTGTGTGCAGTGTGTGTTTTGCCTAGCCTAGCACAAGGAATGTTGGCAACAGGCAGACAGCTTGATCAACAGTGAAACAATTCAATGTTCCAACATTTACAATGGTACCTTGTTTGCATCTTTATGTTGCTTACTTAACTTCTGTAGAAATAGAAAACATTTCGAATCAAAATGTCCTGTCCTCACAGTAGAGTTGCCTGATTCTTGCTCTGACACCCAACAAGCATATTTCCCAAAATGTCTGGCTGTTCTCAGAAACTCATCAGAATCAGAATCAGAATTCTTTATTTGTCACATGTGGATGTGCATCCACAGTGAAATGAAAAAACAACACTCCTTTTTACAACTGTGCAAAAATAATAAAAATACAATTGACATGAGATTTTGACATGAGACATTTTTTTTTTAAGATAAAAAGTTAAAAAATAGAATAGAATAGAATAGAATAAAAAATAAAAAATAAAGATAGAGATCTAATAAAGATAGAGATCTATATGCCCCATGCCTCTAACTGTAGCTGAAAGTGCCTTTACACTGTGTATATGGTGGGCACTGTGATCTTCATTGATCATGTCTACAATACATGCATATGAGTGAGACCAGCATTAACTCTGTTTATCTACTGACAAGAGCTTTGTTCTCTGTGAGGGACGACATTGCTAACATTGTTTGGTAATTGTTATGTATGTGTTTGTGTTGTGTTTCCAGGAGCTCGACCAGCCCATGATGCGTGCTTTGAAGATGTTAATGCAGCAGGTAATGCTTTTGGGAACTGTGGCAAAGATGAACATGGCAACTACATGAAATGTGAGAAAAGGTAAGAGATCCTAAGAGATACTGACACATTGATGCTGGGACTATTGTCTGTAGAGTGACTTCGAACTATTACAAGATAATGTTAGCTAGCAACTTTCAGCAACAGTTTTGAGGGTTGGAAGAGCCTTTTTGTCAACAGCCACATCTTCCTAATTTATAAGTAAACTTACATCGATAAATACACACCACGCACACATACGGCCTATCACAAGGAAAACAACTGAAGGAGAACAACAGGAGAATGGCCAGATATTGCCAGTGTGGAGATTATTCACGTATTAAAAACAGACACATAGTGCATCTGCATATCTTCTAATCAGCTCTCTGACTCACTGTGGCCAGAAAACACTCTAGTAAGTCCCTTGGGACTCCGTAATGGATTTGGGCAGTGGCAGATCATACAAGGCAGCCATCAACCACCTTAATCCACAGCCTCATTTACATAGTTAAGTCGCTAATTTGGCTCCATTAATTATCTCTGGCACTGAGCCAAGGAGGCCTGTGTTCACAGTGTACAGAGGGCCTGACTCTGTGTGTAAATGAGTACTGTGCAACTTAGGATGAATGATGACAAACTCACTTCAGCAAGAGCGTTCTTGCTAACAGCAGGGGAGATTTGAAAAGAAAGAGAACGCAAAAAGAAAACGTAAGTTAACTGTAATAGTGAGAAATCAGAATTTAAGTTTTATTGAAGCTGTACTTCTTTTTGGCCACTTGGGGCAGTAGAAAAAGCTAAAAACACAAAATCTGACACAAAAAGACCATGTGAAGTTGTTACACACCCACAAAAAGTAACTAGAAAGGGCTAAGGGGTTACAACACCATTGGCAGGTGACAAAAGGAAGGTAACCAGATTTTCTAGGTTTGAACAGTAAGGGAAACATTTGGGATAATGTAAGCACACGCTGCAATATAAAATAAATAACAAAGGTCTACTTGTTTTTCGACAATTTAATGTTATATGTTATTCCTTTAATATGAAAGGTACAGTATTTATTATTACATAATATATTATATTAGTTTTCCCCCAGTAAACAGTTGTATTCTCTACCATGTGAGATAAAGCTTTATTTTGGTGAGTACAATGGGTGATTTGACTGCTCTCTTGATTTGAACCGAATCATGAATAAGAATAATTACAAGGAATTTCAGATATTGATGTGTATTGGTTCAAACTTTTATCTGGTGGTGGGACTTTGTCAGTTCTTTTAGAATATTTTATATTTTGTAAAGGGAAAATGAACAGTAAAGGAGGAAGATAATTTGTTTTCAAGGCTTTACTTATTAATCAAAATGGCAAAATCATTTATACTGTAGTAGATAAGAAACAAATGCTTAAATCATATAGATATTTTTACAATGCAAAACTAACTGCCAGCATTTCTTGTACAAAAATAAATGTGTGCAGGGTGGTCAAGTCACGATCCTCACCTATACAGTACAGTTACTCTCCTTGTGCATTGTATTCGTTCACAAATACATTCCCATCTTACGTACAGAATTTCTTTATGGTGTTAAATGTGTTTAATGTAAAGTACGGTATGAAAGTGAAATGTATATTGTTTACTGAGAGTTGAATGAGAGTACATATACAACTGAAAATGAAAGTGAAAAAAGATGTGTAAACGATTGTTAAGATTGAATAGAAAGCAAATTTCAGGGCCATCAAGGTTGCATTTACAGTCAGTGCAAAGTGCAAAGCATGTAGATGCAATTTCATCCTGCAGTACACATAGAGTACACTGGCTGTTGTGGTCAGTTCAATTACTTGCCAGATGAAAATTCCATTGACTTGTGGTCTGGGCACACCTTAAATGCATAATATGCAGGGATTTGGGAAGAAAAAAGATGTATAGACAAAAGAATATCCCTCTCATTCCTCACACAGAAGTGTGGTGGTGTCTGTATATCTACAGACCCTTCCCTCTGCCTGTATTTTTTTATTGTCTCATTATTTGGCAGTGTTTGGTATGTTTCTGGACGTCAGCAATTCCGGCAGAAGATAGCTGATCACTGAGGTCTCATTCCCAGTTCATCACATGACTGTGTGGTACTGTTAAATGGAGATCTTTTGATTTGCCCTTAAAAAGTTGAAGCTAGATGTTTCTTTGTATGTGTTTGTATCTGTCCAGTGATGCCAAATGTGGTAAAATCCAGTGCCACAGTGCAGCCAAGAAGCCCAAAGGCACCAATGCCGTGTCCATCGACACCACCATCAAGACAGATGGCATCGAGGTGAAGTGTCGCGGCACCTACGTCTACAGCACCCAGGATGGCCAGGGCGACCTGCCAGACCCTGGCCTTGTTATGACTGGCACCAAGTGTGGAGAGGGCAAGGTTGGTCCACACCAGGCTGGGCTTTAGAAACCAGAATAGGACTCATTCAAATAAGTGACTTAATTTGAATTACTTTATTTATTCTCTTTAACCCATCACTGATTGAAACACACACACATGTAACATGCAGTGAAACACACAGGAGCAGTGGACTGCTCAGGCACCTAGGGAGCAATTGGGGGTGTTAAGTAAGTTAAGGCACATCAGCCGGCTAATGGGAGGGGGGGGGTGGCATTATTAATCACTCCACCACACCCAGATTTTTCCTGCCACTCCAGGGGGAATCGAACCTGCGACCCTCCAGTCACAAGCTACTTCTCCAACCTCTAGGCCATGGCTGTGAACAACAAATTGATTAATGTCATTATAATAATAATTGTTGCACTGTCATAATAGACTATCCCAACATTTTATAACAAATGAGCAATGAATCAGTTTGGTGTGACATAGCCCTGTTATTCCATGTGAGTGAGTATGATCTTTCCTGTAGGATTTACTGTAGGACAATTATTTCATATGAACACCTTCCTGTTTTTTGAACTGCAATTGAAGAGGGTGTAGAGAAGGGTACTGGGCAGCACAACACATTTTAGTCAAGGATTTAAACCTGTGTTGTCAAAAAAAATTGCCAGAGCCATATTTTACCTCTTTACTAGACCTTTCTGCTCTGTCTGTCAAACCTCATGAATGAGGAGACAATCAAATTTTCTCATTCTTCATTTTATTTCATCACTTTTGGCACTCATTCATCTTCATCTGTTGCTGATGAATGTTTATTAATGAATGCTTATTAACTAAAGAAAACCTAATTTTTCTAATAAGCACCTAATTTCCCCTCAGGGTTGAATAAAGTCATCTATCGAAAAACCTGAAAACTAACAGGCACCTGCTTTTATTTAAGTATTCTAAATGTGTACAGCAACATTATATGTAGTAGAAAAACACATTTTCCTTCATTATTTCCTTTTTCCATTTGCAAAACCTATAAAGACTGGATAAAGAACGCACACTGACTATTTCTATAAACACACAGGAACTTTTCAGTTTTAGCAGTCAGGAAGGAGAGCATATTGAACAACTGGGTGAATACAGAGAGAACACATTGTGATAACAGGTAGGTTATGACAGCACGATGATTTTCCCGTGTTCCAGTGCCAAAACAAAAAAGTACCCTTCAATTTATTGTGTAAGTCATGTTAAAAAAGGGCTATGGATTTATAATCCTTCAACACTATGTGTAGTTTGATTTTATTTGCCAACTGTCAGCAACATGCGACCAAGACTAGAGCAGACCTGGTCCACAAGAAGCTGTCTGTTCTGGATCAGAGGATAGCCTGTTAAAGTGAGAATCTGCACTCCACAACTGCGCTGTGTGTTTCTGCAGTTCAGCAACACTAACAGAGCAATGAGTTTTCTCCAATGAAACAGTCACTTCAAGTCAGTGTGAGGAGTCAGAATCTCCCAGTTCAACTTTTATACTGATTATGAAATATCTGAATCACAAAAATCACTATTTGAATCAAACGGTTGTGAAATAGGAGATGTGCAAAAGGCTATACCAAACAGAGCTTGTCATTTTTGTCAAATATGTCTCATGCTGATCTCATTTTCAAGTTGTAGATATTATTTATGCTGGAATTCAAAAGTGTTTCTGCCTTATCAAATAAGAGATGATTACAGATCTTCAAGATTCTGGTGTTTTAAACGTTAGCCTTATATTTACATGTTTTGGTGTGTAAATGAGTCATACTTACCAAAAGTTTTGAAATTGGTCCAGAGGATCTCCTCAGCTAGCAGCCACGATATGGCTGTGTTATCCTTTGCGGCAAAAGCTTTTTTTTTTGCCACTCACAGGCTGAGATTGTTACTTAAAGTGTCTGACAACATTTGAAAAAGGATCCCTACAGAAAGAGGCCTTTTTGATAAAGAGTAAAATCCATCCATCCATCCATTTTCTATACCACTTATCCATCAGGGTCACGGGGAAGCTGGAGTCTATCCCAGAGAGGCGGGGTTCACCCTGGACTGGTCGCCAGTCAATTGCAGGGCTCAACACACAAAGACAAACAACCACACACTCTCACACGCACACCTAGGGGCAATTTAGAGTAGCCAATTAACCTAATGTGCATGTTTTTAGTGTTGTGGGAGGAAGCCGGAGAAAACCCACGCAGGCACAGGGAGAACATGCAAACTCCACATAGAAGGGCCCAGGCCAGGATTCGAACCTGGAACCCTCTTGCTATGAGGCAACAGTGCTAACCACTCCACCACCGTGCCGCCCAAGAGTAAAATCTTTTTTGTTTAATCAGAACCACAAGTCTCACTCTGAAATCTCACAAAAAAAAAACTGAGAATTCAGAGCGACACTTCTTCGTCGTTGACACTTATGTTTCTGGTTTTGGTGAGTATGATTCGAAATATGTAAATGTAGGTGCCAGGTTTGAAAAGATGAGAATTCTCCTTTAATTAGATATTCAAATTTAAGAAATGACAATGTGAAAGGTTTCACTTATCACAATAAACTCATAACCAGCTAGCTGGCGAACATAGCAGAGCATTTAGTAACGAAAGAGACACTTGTTTTTTTTTGTTTTTTTTTTTAATATGGCAGAGACCAAAATAGAGTGAAAAGGACAAGGAATGTCGTGGATTCAGATGTTGGCTTTAACAACTTTTGAAGATCAGCTCAAACTTAGAAATCCTTTCAGTACAGGCTCCCCCTAAGTGGATGAACATGTGCAGAAATAACATCTTTCATTCCAAGTAAAGGCGGTTATCAGTTGTCTGCGTTACCACTGAGATTAGTCACTAAAATTCTCATTTTGAATAAATTAGCAAAGTTTCATATTGGCCCACTTCACATAAGACTAAATGTCACAGGGACCCAGGAGGTCTGTTTGTGTTTGCCTAGATGAATTTTTCTTACACTGATTTTGGATGCAAGTCAGATGATAAGTGAAATATAAATTTTCAAGTAACTCCACCTACAGACCCAGACAAAAGTCATACAAAACAAGGGTTTAATTATGCATGTGCAATACATATATATGAAAATGCGCTCATTCAGAGAGTAATATGTGCAGTTTCCTCCATTCCACCAGTAAATTCTATTTCACTCTCTGTCTATATTGCTTTCCCTCTGCAGCACAGTCCAGCCACCTGAATTCCATTTCAGCTATTGTGCGGGCTGCACTGAAAGGACTGAATTGCACTCTATGAGTAATATATTATAAATAGGCAGCAGAGAATATTGTCTGCCATCCAGCATGATGAATTTTGAGTCATCATATTGAACAGGCCTTTTCTCAGCAATAAACGCATACATGGCACAAAGCTGCTGCTTTTAATCACGCAATCACAAAGTCACCTAAATTGATTCCCCTGCTAACAATAACACAGCAGCAACACACAAAGCAGAAGACACAGTACGAATGCAGGAACTTATATTAGTGTGAATATAACTCAGTGATGGAGTGAATGAAAAGTAAATAAGACAGAGACATGAAAATGAGAAATTTTAGAAGATAAATAATAACTATAAGTATAATTTACAAATAGGAACTGAGGTTTGAATTATTAAAACAGTTAAACAAGTGAAAATGGAAGAATAATTTGTTTTTTTTAAAGAAAAGCAGTTCCAAAAAAATATGTTTTTACGAGACATTAAAAAGAAGACCTAGAGCTGTTATCCTGGTCTTCCCTGGTATGTCATTCCAGTTTTGTCACACCCTGACTCTAAAGGCTCGGCCTCCTCTGGAAAGGAAGTTTAGGTATTGGGTGGAAGTACATCAGACGAATCAAAGACATGCTTTTCAGAACTAGTTCTACTTTAGTGGATTTAAAGACACTTGACAAGATAAAAGTGAGTAATGGTAAGGACAAGTAGGGAGACTGAATGAAAGAAGTGAGTTGGATGAATGCTGACTGTACAGGAGGATGATTTCATTTCAGTCACGATTAGACGCTGAGTATTCACCAACTTAAATGATAGCAGGGTGCTAGGTGTTTTATGGAAAAGGTCAGGGAGAGCTTGAGAAGAGCGATAATTGCATTCCTAACAGCTTGAACCTTAATAGAGAAAAATGATAATAAACTCTTCACATTTATCAGTTGAGGACTCAGTAAAACTTGGGAGAGAGTTTTATGAACTGCAGTTTGCCAGAGAATCCTCCAACAAGACTGAAAAAGACTTTTTACTGCTGTTTTTTTTACATGAAGTCACAATATTTTTCAGTGTTCACAGCCAATGATTTTCAAACCAACAGTTTTATCATTTTTACACCTCGCCTACTGTTGTAAAAGGAGTAGTTCACCATTTTTGGAAACGTGTGTTGCGCTTGCAATCAGAAGATTGATACGTATGATTAGCCTAGCTTAGCATAAAGACAGGACGCAGGACAGCTAGCCTGGCTATGTCCAAAGTTGGAAGATACACAGACAGACACCTCTAACGCTCTCTAGATACTATTTTTACACCTAGCATTAACCCAGGAATCGCTTTCGTGTTATTTAGTTTTAATGCGGAAAAGCCTGGAAATGTGTTGTGTTTTAGTTCTTTTTTGTTCTTTTCACTTGCAGACTTATGGAGATGTAACTAAATCAAAAATGACCTGTAACCCAATTTTGACTTTATAAAAATGATAATTAGAAGAAAAATAATAATTATGAAGTTTATTTGTAAAGCACTTTTCAAAACTAGTGTTAAAAAGCAGTAACAACAAAGAGAAAGGAATGGAAACAAAAGGCCACTGAACCAATCCTAAGACAGTATTTTAATTTGGAATGACTTGATTACCATTCCAAGTCCAAAATTTTCCTGACAGCATTAATGTCAGTGGTTATTAAAATGAATAGCAACAGCAGAGACAAAATGTGTTTGGTAAAAGTAGCTCAATAAACATCATTACAAGCTGTAAAAGTCAGTCTATAAAATGAGTGATTTTGGAAGTGATTTAAAACAGGAGGCTGATGCTGCTTTCCGAATGTCCTCAGGCACCCAGGTTGTCTAAAGCCCAAGGGCACTGGCAGTAGGCTGATCAAAGTCTGTATATGTGTGTGTGTGTGTTTGTGTGTGTATGTGTGTCTGTAATCTTTAACACAGCATGTGATCATTCTGCTTGTGTTGCCACAGGTGTGCAGAGACCGCCGATGCCAAAATGCTTCTTTTAGTGAGCTGGAGACTTGCATCGCACGCTGCCACGGCAACGGGGTAGGCACAGAAACAAACATACACACACATTTACACTCACAAGCATACAGAGTCATGCAACAGATGCAACTCTCTTAGCTGCCGGGCATGGTTAATCTTATTGTCACACTGTGTCCTTGGGCAAAGTTAACGCTTTGCACCACTGTCACCAAGACTGTCGTAAAAAGCAGGAAAATAGATGGCTGGAACACAACAGCAACTGAAGTGATGAACTATTTATTGGAGCAGTACAAGCAAGCCTGAGGCAGATAAGGAGGAATCATACATAGTTTATGAGTCAGTAACCAAGCTCTGGAGTGGAGTGTTTGGGGCTTAAACACTTGTTACTTTAAGAGAGGATGTAGAGGTAGATATGGTTTATTTATCTTGAAACTCTGACTTTGACCTCTGAAATTATTGCTTAAGGTGCAGGCAGCAGTTCTAATCCGATACACTTTTTTATCAAATTCAGTGAATAGCTGCTCATGGTATCACCGGCTGTCTATTCTGTGTGTATAAAGAATCAGGTGTGCGTATACAGCTTAGTCTTCGTGCTTCCTCCTCAGTTTGTCAGTTTATCTGTGCGTGTCATTTCTTTTGGATTATTCTTTGCTGGACTCTCCTTGTTTATCTGTATTTCCTGTTTCCTTGTGTTCCCTTGATTGCCTTTGCTACCACCCCAATTAAGTTTATAAAAGTTTCCTTTTAGCTAATTATACCTTCCTGTGTTTCCCACGTGTCTGCTTTTGAGTTCTCCACCTTGAAGTGTGACGCTGCTTCTGCTGGCTACTCCCCCCTCTTCCACGTTATCAGCAATAAGGAATGGAGCTACACCATGCTGTCACTGAAACATAAATGTCAGTGGCAAAATTACCTTGCCAGCTTTGCGTAAAGTTTTGTGACATTCTTCCCCCGAGAATGACAAGTTTTCACCAGTGTATCATTCTCTATTGAGGCTGACTTAACCTTGGGTAGCAGTTCTGGATTCTGCCACATTTCTCTTTTTTCTCCATTTACTGCAGCTTTTATTAGTAATTAAATACTAAAAGTCAAACAGATATCACCTCACAGACATCATCAAGTTCATGACAGCTTATATACAATTTATACACAAAAGTACTGAGACACCATTACACCAAGAGGGACTTTAGTGATATCTCATTTTACATACACAGACAGCTTTACAGCTTTAACGGCTTCCACTCTTCTATGGAATTATATTCATGCCACAATTCTGAGCGCGCACAGGAAATTTTGAGCGCAAAAAATTAAAATCGAGCACACAAAACTTATGGTTGAGCACACAAAAATCGATTCTGTGCTCAAAAAATATCTTCCTCTGTGCTCAGGCAGATTTCTGCATGCTCACAATACGACTTTCCCTCAGTCTGCCTCAGCCGTGCTCGCTCAACTTCACTTGTGCTCTCGCTCAAGTTTGCACGTTATAAATGTGCCACAAAGGTCAACCAATCACATCGCAGCATCCACATGGGATGTTTTACCATAGAGTTTTATTAGACCGCAAGGTGAACCATGAAAAGTCTGGGGGCTACACAATCTTTAGGACATTAAAAATAACGAGTCTTGTTAAGCTAACAGCAAAAAGGACGCAGCTATGTATACAGCACTGTTTAGAATCCTCCTTACCTTGCGGTCTTAGTAAAACTCTATGGGGCTCGAATGGGCACGTGATCTCGCAATGCATTGTGTGTCACGGTCGACATTTTTGCAGGCAAAGGTTTTTGTTTACATCACTTCGCGTTAGATACGGTACAGGGAGGGAGAGAGAGGATGGAAAAATGGATCGTACCGAGACAAGCTGGACCCTGTTCCAAAGGCTCAGTGCTCAAAATTTCCTGTGCGCGCTCAGAATTGTGGCATGAATATAATTCCATACTCCTCTGGGAAGGCTTTCAACAAGATTCTGGAGTGTTTTTGTGGGAAGTTTTGCCCATTCATGCAGTAGAGCATTTGTCAGGTCGGGCACTGATGTTGGACCAAAAGGCCTGGCTCGCAATCTCTGTTCCAGTTCATCCCAAAGGTGTTGGATGGGGTTGAGGTCAGGACTCTGTGTGGGTCAGTCAAGTTCTTCCTCACCAAACTCATCCAACCATGTCTTTATGGAGCTGTGGTTTGCTGGAATAGAAAAGGGCCTTCAACAAACTGTTGCCACAAAGTTGGATGCATAGCATTGTTCAAAATGTCTTGGTATGCTGAAGCATTAAGATTTCCCTTCACTGGATGTCAGGGGCCAAGCCCAAAAAGCAGCCCTATGCCAGTACTTTTGTGTATATGGTGTAGATATTAATTCTAAAATAGTTGTATAACTGAATTCGATACTGACACATTACAGTAAACTGAGTCACTAGTTTAATAGCCACATTTATATTATTTTCTCATTTTGATATTAGAAGCTACAGAGAAAAGCCAAGCCACATTATCGCAGAGAACACTGTTTTTTTTAAATATATTTTCTGTATATGGTCTCACTGGGCTCAGGCAAGAACACAGCATTGTAATGTGATATGGCAGTTGCCATTAATCATCCACCAGCATGGCTTTTTGATAGCTGAGGGGTTTCAGCCCGAAGCTGCTGACATGCTTCTGTCTGCAGTGTAATATTTGTAAAGTCAGAGGAAAATTAAACCTGTGGGTTTTTTTTCCTTTTAGAATGTAGCAATTGACAGTTTTCCCCTCAGTCCCCTGTCTTCTTTTTCCTGCCCTCAGTTTCTTCAGTGTGAATGCATGCAAGGCAGTTCAAGATACAAATGGATTATCTGTTTTATGCTGTTTCAGCCTTATTACAAAAAAATGTAAATTTACAACTTTATTAGTTTGGTGAGTAAAATTCAATGGTGTCAACATTGGAAAATACAAGTTATCATCTTGGAGGTCAGTGGAGTTCGCTCAGAAATCTTTAAGTAATTGTAAACTTTATTGTGAATAATTCCTATTATTTAAAGAAGGCTAAAGGTCCGAAAGAAGAGTGGTAAAGGGGTCCTCAGCTATCTGAACTGACAGGCTTCTATGTTAAACCCCATTATCAGACAATCTCAAATCCTACAAGTTCCTGTATGGCCGTCAAATATATGCTGGCTTCCTTGACACTCAGTTATTAATACTTGCGAGAAGAAATCCTCAACTAAGATCAGCTATTGGCGTTTGTAGCAAATTGCTACAGCCAAAGAGTAAATATCAGCAACATTTTGCGCAACAACACATTTGTCCATGCTTGTGGGAGGAGAAGGAGACATGAGCAGGAAAGCTTTGGGGTTTTGCCTCAGGCTGCTGTCACAAAATTTAATATGACTGAAATAGGACCCATTGTTTCAAAATTCCCAAAGATACTAAAAATAATTATGAGTAGTGCCTGGTTCTGCTCTCACTGTAAAAAGCACACAAGTCATGTATGTTGGAAAGCTTGACTAGTGATGCTAGCATGTTCCTGGCTGACTTGCTTGTTAGCAGTTAGCACAAGAGTAGTTCACCAGTAGCCACCACACCACCAAGCCTCTATCACCTCCTGTGGTCCAACGGCATGCGGATGAAGTTTGCCGTTCCACTTACTATTAGGACTAGGTCTTAGAGCCAAGACAGCTGAAACTGTCTTGGGTCTAAGTGTTGAATCTCTTACTAAAGGACAGTTTCATGCATACAGCGTATGAGTCTAAC
The DNA here is from genome assembly GCF_020382885.2 of Scatophagus argus. NCBI lineage: Eukaryota > Metazoa > Chordata > Actinopteri > Scatophagidae > Scatophagus > Scatophagus argus. Next base: position 668,375 of record NC_058515.1, on the reverse strand, counting down.
CTAGTTGGCATGACCTAGTTTGTGTTTTGAACTGCTCTTTAACTTATATCGTTAGAACCCAGCGCCAGCTGAAATTCAACGCCTTAAGTCTAAAAGTCTCTGTTTACCAAATCTACTGTATAGGGAATGGGCTTACCATTGTCATTTGATTAGGATTTGAAATATTATGAGCAGTCATATCCTCTCCTCCTTTAATCCCCTTCTCCTCACTTTGTTTGTCCTGTTTTTGTTCACTCTGTCAGTGCAACAGTAGATGGATAATGAAAGCAGCTCTGAGTCAGGTTTATTCTAAACAGAACATTTTGCCTTTCTCCCAGTTTATGTGTGGATGTATTTTTTAATTCAGAATTATGATTTGATTCATATTGATCCTCGGGCTTTTGGAGAGCACTGGATGTTCATGAAAACAAACAGGAATAATGAGCAGGAGAATTAGTATTTGCTTCACAGAGCACCACTGGTTAATAAACTTACACAAGAGATTTTCATTAAAGACGCTTAAAATATATTAGAAGAGATGTAGGAGGCTGAAGTATATGCCACATATCAATGATGTTTAAATCCAGGACATGGCTTTTCATTTTTATGGCTTTAGCTTATTTTTATATGATGCAGAAATGCCTTGCAAATGTGCTCTTCAAAAACACTGTAATACAATTTCACAAAGAAACCACTCTGGGCCTCCAACATCCAAAGTAAAAGAGCAATAAGAATCAGCAAACAACTGTGCGCCCTTCATGCCGACCGAGTGCTAATGGGGTAAATAGGAACGTTAATCACTGATAGGATAATTACATCTCGATGTAATTGGAACATGGCAGTATTTTCTCCTTCATTTAGGGGTGGTGAATTGCACAAGATGTCTGGAGATATTAATCAAGCAAATGTCTAGATTAAAGTTTCTTTTCACAAGTTTTAGACAAGTTCATTAAAAACTCTTAAATATAATTTATTACCAAATGTAGTGAAGTCCAGGGAGTTTACTCCAGTTTAGGGCACATTTTGACATTTCACAAAGGTAGCAGATTACTGGTCATTAATCAGAGGTCTATTCTGATGAAATGGTTAGCAGATGCTGTTGTTGTTAGGGTCTGTATGTTAATTATTGCTGCAGGGTGTTGGGTTAAAGAAAAGGCAAAGTCCTCACCAGAGTTAAAGAGTTAAAGTTCATGAGCTTAGAGTTGATAAACCAGATGGCATTATAGCAAGGAAAATGATGATCTTCAAGAAATTAAAAATTGCTTTTTAAGCAGAGGAAGACATCTGCTTAAAATCATTATTGCAAAATTTATAGTGAATTTTGAGTATTACTTCATTGTTCATTTTTGTTTATGTTTTATTAAGACCAGGTCTTAGAACTAAGCTGTAGGTGTAAGCCTAAACCACCTGTTCCATCGATTCTCTGCAATGTGTTTATGTGTGTCAGTGTGTGTGTACCTTTACACACATCACACAGACTACACATTACAGCTTCGTTATATTTTGCCTTGAGCTGCTGAAACCAGTCAATACTCCTGTGTTGCAATACTGTGTGCCCCAGGTTTGGTTTGTTTCCGTTAGTTTGTCCTAACTTGATTAAATGCACATTTATCGTGAAGCACGCATCATTTACACACTATATTAACTTAAATGATAAAGAAATAACCTATATGTAGAATAAAGTCGGTGTAAATGTATGAGATGTTTTTATTTCAGTCATTTCATTTGTGGTTATATTGTGCTGTAGTGGTGCACAAAACAAAACAAACTTGCAGTTCAAATATCATTTCCAGCACTTATTTAGAGCACTTAAACATTTAACAAGAAAATAATATAATAAAGTAATAAATAAAATTGTTCATATAAAAGTATAACATTCCATCTGGAAGAACAATGGACACACTTGAAGCAAATGTGATATGCCATTGCTTATTATATCAATGTTTTGCAGTCTGTTCCATTTTTAAGGTGAATTTCTAAAGGTAGAGGAAGGAAAATCCCATTAAAACAGCTACAGTGCCAGTCTGAAGTTGACAAGAAATTAGTGCTTCTAATTTGGCGGATACACCTCTGGGTACACACATGCAAGATTATACAGAAACGGAACAGCAGGTAACATTAACAAATGCCTTTGTATGTGTGTGTGTGTGTGTGTGTGTGTGTGTGTGTGTATACAGGTGTGTAACAGTAATGGGAACTGCCACTGTAATGGTGGCTGGGCACCACCCTTCTGTGAGAAGCAAGGACTTGGCGGCAGTGTGGACAGTGGACCTGTCCAGTATGACAGTGAGTTCACACACACACACACACACACACACACACATTTTTATCTCTTAGATAAATTGGATAAATGTGTATGACATTTGAGGTTTTCCCTGCAATATGGGACATAGATATGACTCACTTCAGGGACACTAGTGTACAAGTAAACACATAAACACACTCCTCTGTGTGCATGTGATTGTGTGCGTGTCCACAGGTCAGGTGGGACTGGTGATGGGCCTGCTGTTTGCCTTCCTGGTCGTCCTGCCTGCAGTGCTGCTGCTGTTCTACTGCTACAAGATCAAGACTTCATATTACCATAAGTGGCTTTCCCAAAGAGAGAAGAACAAGAGCAACAAGTACTGTGTCCTCTCTGTCTGTCTGTCTGTATATGTGTACAATGATCAGACATGACATTAAAGCCACTGACAGATGAAGTGAATCACATTAATCATCTGTTCAGAATGCAACGATGTGTGGGGAAACCTTGGATTCATGTGGATGTTCTTTGACACACATCCAATCATGTGGATGTTCTTTGACACACATCCACCTGTTTTTAAAATGTGACATTCTACATTCTCCAGCTGGGGGGAGGCTGGGTTGTATTTGGTCTGCAATATTTAGGTGGGCGGTGTGTGTCAAAGAACATCCACATGATTGCCAGAAGACAAGGTTTCCCCACACGACATTGCTTTGTAAACAGATGATTAATGTGATTCACTTCACCTGTCAGTGGTGTTAATGTTGAGGCTGATCGGTGTATGTCTGTTAGAAGTTAGTTAGTCTTCCCTTATCAGGAAAAATATGATAAAGGAGAAGATTTTTTAGACATTTTTAATGCAGAAATGTTACATATATTTTCAAGGAAGAAAAGGGCTATATAAGTCAGTCCATTTACCATTTAACATTCCCATGATCAGACATTAAGTAAAGGGAAACCACGGAAAGCAGGTGAAAATATTGGTGTATTTCGATGCTTGATTATCCTCACACACTCTATCTTGGAGCTTGTTGGTTTCTTGAAAAATAGTATATTACACTATATATACATATATATATATATATATATATCACACTGTCTGCATAAGGAGGGAGGGAAGCAGAAAGTGAAAGAAAAAGAAAATTAATTATGTATGCAAAGAAGAAAATATTTCAGGAAAAGGAAGGAGAAAGGGGAGGGCGTGGTGGTGCAGTGGTTAGCACTGTTGCCTCATAGCAAGAGGGCTCTGGGTTCGAATCCTGGTCTGGGCCCTTCTCTGTGGAGTTTACATGTTCTCCCTGTGCCTGTGTGGGTTTTCTCTGGGTAAAGTGTGATAGGAGAATGGATTCAAAAAAGGTCATGGAGGAAATAACTGAGACAGGGGAACAATGAAGGCAAAGAGAAAAGGAAATACTGAATTACAGGAAAGAAAGTGCATTTTGCCCTGCCAGTGCTTCAAGCAGATCGATGCATACACCCGAACTTTCTGTATCTACATCAGCATAAATTCCAGCATTTTGTGCTGCAGCTCAGTGGTTCATCAGAACCAAACAAAATCCATGTCCTCATAAACCCCAGAGCTTCCTTTATGAGTGCTGCCATATACCTCACCCAGAGAGACAGCCTCGTCATAACACTGGCTGAGTTAGGGCCTCTGAAAATAAGTAAAAAAAAAGTCTTCAGCAGTGATTTAGGGAACAAAAATGCGTCTGGAAAGGGTCCAGCGTTGCAGCAGCCTTTTAACCACCCCGACCTTCCAAATGAAGACTAAGAAAAAGGCTAAATACTGGTCATATTGGGCCTGAGCATGATTTTAAGGTAACTGCAGGGCGACAGAGGGGTGAAGTCTGAATGAATGGCTTAACAATATGGAAAATTGAGACACCAGGATGATTAAAAAGACTCATAACGGCACCTGCTGCAGTGAAAACCCTCTGCTTTTTGGTTTTGTTCCATAGCCAATAGTTTGGTTTTTTGGGTTCATTTACAGTTCAACAGTGGGATATGGTGGCTTGAGCTGATTAAAGGCATTTCTATTGAAAGACTGTATACATATAGAAATACAGTATACTGGGAAAGCGGTTTAATCAGCTAAGAGCCTGCAGTAATTACATACACTGACTTACCAGTTTAGTACACCCCTATGATCTGATTCAATCCAATGTAACGGCTTTGCAGTATATCTCTCCTTCATAAGCGTTCAGTTGATTTTCAGAGACTGTGGTTTGCTGTTTTGTACTGCAGATGTATGGCAGAAGGAACATACACTTAGCTACTAATTTCTTTCTTTATCGCCATACAGAAGGAAGAGTGAATCTACTCAGCATGGATGACAGGCTAATTAATTAAACTAAGCTTGCTAACATTACAGCTCAGCCAAGGACACCATTAATGTTTACATGCTGCCCTGTCACAAGCACAAGCTTCTCATCCATGAGTAGATGCACATTTACTTGTGCATAGAGATAAAGAAAGAAAATAGTTGCTGTGTGTATGTTGCAGTGATATGGTGTTGTTTGGTAGAATGTTCCAACATGGAACTGCCCACAACAACATGGATTTTGGAAAGAGACATTGCCGTCGAGTTTTTCAGAAGTATTTTTTGGCTCTTTGGGCACTACAAGCGCAGTGCCATATAGCACCATATTCAAGAGAAGGCACACTCACACAAAACAGTCTAGATGGGTAAGTAGTACTAAAGATAAGAGGAAAATGTGTATTTTCAATTTGGGATGAACTGTCCAAATAAAGCAACACTAATCAATATTTTATATATATAAAAAAGATGTTTTCAGAGTGAAGAACCCACAGGGAATCATCATCAACTCCGCAGTTCTCCTAAGCTCTATACAGAGCCTCTTTTAGCTCATTGTTTTGTTGTTTTGTAAACTGTTTTTACTTCAAAAGCTCTAAAATCTCGTTGTACACTTACTGCTCAGCCTCAAACAGCAGACAAACACAGCTAGCAACTAGCTGGCGAACGTAGTATAGCATTTAGCCATCTGAGTGCCACGTTTCTTTTAGTCAGGTATTTATCGAGATCGAAAACACAGCAAAAGTGATTATCAGCCTTCAGACGGACACAAATATGACTCCAAATGAATAGTAATCTTGCTGTATGTCTCCTGCTTGTATAAATAGGAAACTAGCTGTCAATAAATCAGCTGTATCAACTTTATAACGTATTAGCATGTCAGTGTTGTATTCTCAACTTTATCCATCATGCCCTCATTTCCTCTCCCATTGTGCTGGATGAGAAACTTAAGGTTGACTTTCCCTTTGTCTCTTTTCCCACCTGGGGCTCTAAAATCAATGCTTGTCTGAGAAGAGTGATAAAGCAGGACAGCTTTCATGCATCAGATTCTGGTTTATTTTTTTCTTTTGCCTGTCCTCGTTTCTCTGCTCAGGATGGAGGCATCGGTGGAGAAAGGGAAAAACGGCCACTTGAATCCTGCCTTTCACCTGAAGGTGGTCGGGCCAATCAACAAAGCTAGTGGACACAAGGGGGTGAGTGCAGTGTGTGGTAAAGAAAGAAAAAAATGTGATGGAGGTAGGAGGGGGAATGGTGACTGTTTCTCTTGTTGTGTTTTAGTGAATAATGGACCATCCATGAGGTTGACCTTCAAATTAAATGGCCTCATTTTACAGCAGCTTGTTATAATATGTGACCACTTTAAGTCTGCCTCCTTCCACATCCATAACACTTCTCTCCACAGGTTCACTGTTCCCTAACAGTCACTTCATCATGTTATTATTTCTTTGTATTTACGGAAGTTGTTGGATGATAAATTGACTTAGCAGCTCAAGGTTAGGATATGTTTGCCATTGGATTGGACAAATGATTCAAGGGAAAATGAAATGGTATTCATGAATTTTAATAATAAAAAACATTATACGTATAAGCAGCTTTTATATCCAATGCACATAAAGAGTATTTACATTAAGAGTGATAGCTTGGATTGATGATTGATGATAAACACTCAAATAAAAAACATTTGTGAGTAGTATGGAGATATCACTATTAAGCTCTTTGATTTCTTTTTGTCACATCAGAATGTATATTCATCTCATATTTTGGCCAGATCTTAGGCAATGATAATTTATTTGAAAATAATTCTACCAGGAAGTAACACAGATAGAGTTAAAATACTATTAGAAGCAAGATAAAAGGCTGTTATGAGAAAGTGGAGAAAAGTCATTTCCTTGACACAAGGTCGTTTAAGAAAACTTCTTAAAGTTTGCTTCAAATCTTAAGTATTACTTCAACAGTAAATATTCATTGTTATATAAGCAACAGTAAAGTTAAAAAAAAACTTTAGGTATGATTTATGAAGAGCTTGGTTTATTAACAACAAACCACTGAGCTTCATTAGGACTATGATCAAATTTGATTGACAGTGACCAAACAACCAACTTTGGAACTGAGTCTTTTATAAAGAAACAGTCTTAGTGACAAAATGGGTGGTAGATCAGGGTTGATGGTTCTACCTTAAGTCCTCATTTGATGTGTATTATCAAGATAATCTGGTAAATAGTGTGCAGCATTTCTCTATTTGCTCTTTTCTATTTGCTAACTGTAGTTTCTGCTTTGTTATGTCATTACTGCTTTGAAACTTTTGCTCTCCAATAAATCGATATCAAAGGTTTAGTTTCTGAGGGAGTAAAGGGCAATGAGGTCACCAGGGTCATTAGCTATGTAGTTATATTGCGTGTCATCTGAATTGCAGTACTGCACAAATTGATAAGGACCTATTTACCAATCTATCAATTAGAATGTTGTTATCAGTGAGTATTAGAAGCTGTCCTGAGATCTAATTTATAAATTCTAAATAATTTTAAATGAAAATTTTAAACTTGTAGAATAGCTCACCCAGGATTTTACCAGGAACAGCATATTGGACCTTGGTTTTATGTCATAAAACTAATTAAACTAATTTTCTTTAAGTTTGTGTTGTTGTCTTTGATCTGATCCTAGCTTCCTCACACCAGCAAAGAAGTCCTGCCTCTTAGACCAGGCCCTGTGCCCAATGGCACCCAGCCAGTCAACATTGTGCGACCTCTGAGACCAGCACCTACTCGCCAGAGTGCACCGCAGGACCTCAAGGTGGTTCGCCCACCTCTACCAACTGGCAAGCCCCCAGCAGCCCCACCGAAATCTCCGAAAACTCCACAGAGACTCAGCCCACCCAAGAAACCTCTGCCTCTCAACCCTACACGATCTCCACTGGTAAGGGCCTTTTTGATCCTCTTCTGAACTGTCACTGAATATTACTTAATTTTGAAACTACAACCTAAAAGTCATCACCTAATGTAAAGGCCAAAACGGACTTGATGAATATGGATCAATATCCAGGCGAGACTGCTGCAAAGAGACTTCAGGAAAGCAGAAACCAGTTTTTACCTCTTCTGACATTAATCAAAGGACAGCTGTCTTGGTAAGAAGTGTGGCACTAGTGGTGCTACTGTGTACTGTACATCCCGATGTATCCCCAGTAGGGCATTAATATGAGCTATCAGACTATCAGATAGTTGATGTTTTTCCCCATTCAGGATAGCAAATGCATTTTCAACCTGGATTTCTCACACGAAAGTCAAATTTCAGAAATCTTCAATCCGGTGTAACAGCTTTGGATCTCTTAAAATATAAGGACACATATGGGATTCAAATGACAGGAGTTCAAGCAACTTTGTTGAAAAAGATGCATAAAGGAGTTTAAGTTGGGGCACCTGGACTTCAGTTTAAAGCGAAGACATTTCACCTCTCATCCAAAAGGCTTCTTCAGTTCTGATTAACTGGTCAGGAGTCCCAGGTACTAAACCTACACGGTAGACCTGCCCAGTCATCATGTGACTGCAAGAGGGCATGGGTCATTGTCCCTTCCCTGCCCTAATGTGTCCAATTGTGACTGACTCACCTGACACCCCACAGCCATAGAGTGGCTCATCAAAGGGATCGTTCACCCACCCTTTCATCATGTGACTTGTAAGGGTCTCTTGTAAGGATCAGAATCAGAATCAGAATCAGAATTGACTTTATTGCCATTGTAAGTGAAGAGGTTTCACATTACTAGGAATTTGTCTTGGTGATTGGTGCATACATAAAAACGTAATGAACATATAATAGTAGAATAAAATAAAATAAAATAAAATAGAATAAGGTAAAACAAAATAAAATAAGTAAAGTAAATATGGTTCTGGAGGGCTCTTCTACACAAGATGACTGGGATGACTGAGAATCTACGCAGACATTTTGCTGAAAAACAGTTGCTATTTGATATTTAATTCACCCACATATTATTAGGCATTAACATCTCTGAGCCGTGGAGGTAATGTTAGTATCACCCCACCCAAAGAGATAAGTCCAGTCTGAATGGAGCTTTAATGCTGCACAGATAAATTGGGCTTTGCAACTGCATGGCCTCTAGGTCACCCCAGATTTACCTCAGAACAACATTTGTTGGACAGTTGAAGTGAACACTGTGGTCCCAGAGCTGTCATCTTGTTCCAGTGAAAGTAATTAGCAAGAACAATATCAGGTCCTTCTCTACAGTGATTTCTTGTTGAGGGGTGTGTAAAAACAAATCTTTTTTACCTAACATCTTAAGAGTTCGCAGGTCATATTGGGTTTGGTCTCTTGATATGTACCCTGTATGGAGATAGAAGAGGGGTCAGCCTAACAAGGAATTTAATTAGATACTGGTGCCTTCCACAATGACAGAACAGTAGCAATTATTCACAAAGCTTCGTTCATTTGATGTGCATCATTCATCAGTCATCTATACTTGTATACAAATTAACTAAACTTCTCAGAGGTACAAACGTAAGGCAGAGATACTGTGTGAGGTGAAAGGGACAGATGTATGTAGGTTTTCTGAAAACGACAGCAAGTTAGCTGATTTGGACTTCAAACCAACACGGTTGGTGCAGCAGCGGTAGCAGCAGTGGCTGCGGTGGCTGTGGAGGTGATTCTTAGCGCCTGACTGTTGCAATTTGTATCAAATGTCGCTCTCTCCCAGATTCAACAAATCTGAACACAGACATGATACACACATTTTTATAAATCATATAAATACATATATCATATAATTTCAGACCTTTTTTTGTTGTCACAGTAGTTTAATGATGTGTGTACACCTGTGGGTACACTGCAAGCTGGACCTGCTAATTGCTAATTCAGGAGAGTTGTAGTCTAGAAAACTCCTGCTGTCAAAGTTTCACATTGTTCTTGACTGCAGCTAAATGCATAATATGTAAATGTAATTCAGTGCTATTTTCAAATTCATAGACCTGATGAGGCAACTGCAGGATTGCAGAGATTTCTCCTGAACCCTGAAGAAATAACGAATAAAACTACAGTATTTTTCTTATCTGATTGCATTCGTATTGATTTATCCTCTAAAACTGCTCTCATCAGTGCAGCTCTGTGAAGTGTAAAATGCCTTTAAATTATATCAAGTTTGAACGTCATATTGCTTTTTCTTGTTTGTATTAAATATCCAATATTTCATGTGAGTTTACTTTGTGATGTGATCTCAGAGCTGTGCTGTAGTGGTCATTTTATTCTGCTATCTACATGAAGTGGGACAGAAGTTCCTCTTATCAGCTAGCTGAACAGATTCCAGAGACAACCTGGATCCAGTCCAGTTCAGTAACTGGAATGGAGTTCTTACTCATGCAGTGCCCATGTGTCAGGGATTTAGTGTGGTGTTCCATATTGGTGATGATTCCACGCACATAAGAGTCTTTTGTCCCTTTTTGCTTTTTGAACCTCTGCATTTTCTTTTTCTCTTTCTTCCGTGTATTGTGTAGCCGTTTGCAAAATAAGTGCAACTATGACACCTAATCTGGTTGCCTTGTCTTGGTGTCCAGTTCCATCTGAATTCTGAGTTATCCAAAAGTCAATAATCGATATTTCTCTTTGTTCTCTTTTAGTTAGTTTCTGAGCTGCAGCCCAGACCATCCCCCTTCCCTCCTCAGAGGCCTCTCCCCCTCAGCCCAGCCAGAGGAGCGTCCCCCATGGTGAGTCCAGTCCGGACCCAGGTCTCCAAACCTTCCCAAGGTCTGCTGGTCATGATGCCCCCGGCAGTGGGACCCAAACCTATAGGCAAAGTTTCAGCCATCCCCCCTCTCAGAGCTCTCAGGTGGGCAAAGACACAGCACAAACACAAGACCATACTGCTCATGTAGATTCTCTTCTTCCTCTCTTCTGTCTTTGTAATAAGACAAGAGGTTTTCTTTCACCAGTATCACAGCATGACCCGATAAGGTTGAAGGGCAGTCACATCGTTTCATTGTTATGTGAGACAGTAACAATAACTTAAAAGCTCACTGCTGCAGTTGACACCACTTAGTGTGCTGCCATCTAAGATCACTGTAATAAATCTCAGAGAGAGATACTGTATGTAAAGTTGTTACTTTACATACAGTATGCAGAATAATAAGAATTTAGTCTCAGTTTAGCGTCATGCAGTGCTGGACATTATAAAATAGGCAGCTAAAGTATGTCTCTTATAATTGGGTAACACTGGAGAAGCCAACAAAAGTAGTTAGATTTTGAAAATTTCCAGCCTAAAAACATCAGTCTGAACTTCAAACTAAATTTGATGAAATTCAGAAAAATTCTGTCATCACTCCAGACTCAAAATGAAAAAATGTATGATGAACCCCCCACGCCCAACACAGCAGGGTGTGATCAGCTAAGTTCTGTTGTACCAGTGACCACACTTAGCCAAGTGCCACAGGTCACCACTGCTGCACAGGCTGTGGACAAAGCATGTTGTCACCAGTAGCCGAATAATTAGATTCTAGGCCCTGTTGCATAGGATAGATTGATTGAACAGTGGTGCAGTGTTTAGCACTGTTGCCTCACAGCAAGAAGGTTCTGGGTTCAGTCCTGCTTCTGTGTGGAGTTTGCATGTTCCCTGTGGGTGATCTGGCTTCTGATGAGGTTAGGTTGATTGGAGACTCCAAATTGCCTGTAGGCGTGAATGTGAGTGTGAATATGTCAGCCCTGTGATTAACTGGCAACCTTTCCAGAGTGTAACCCTGTAAATGCATCACTCAGCACTGAATGTCTCTTTTCTCCATTCTATCTAAAAGATACATAATAAGAAAATCTTTGTTCATAAAGTAACTACTATGTGTAGTTTTTTCCATATCCTACATTTCCAACCCTGTTTGGAAGGCCTTTTATGGCCCACCTGCACATAGTTTGTTTGTGAGAAATACTGCCTCACAATATTTCCCTCTTTTCATTTCATGCTGCTTTCTGCTCAGGGTCGATGTGAGCACATAAACACCCCAAGTTTACAAACCATGTAATGCATTGTCTTAGGTCCTCATCAGAAATCAGTTTTCATTTTTTATATGTGACAGAACCCACAGTCTAAAGGCTTCTACAGATGCACAGTTTTCATTTTTTATATGTGACAGGCCCGCAGTCTAAAGGCTGATGCACAGTCATGCTTTTAGTTCCACGCAGTTTATCTGTAAATGTAATAAAAGCCAGACATGGAAACCTCAAGGTGATTGTTCTTCAGGTTTATGGTTGCTCTGCTCCTCAAATGTAGCAGATGGATCAAAATGTTTCTACATCTGGTTCTCTCTGTGACAGTACCATAATATGGTCCCAGAGGAGGTTTCACGCTTAACACCAGCTGCCGATGAAACTCTGTGAGTTCAAAGGCTTGATGAGAGGGAAGAGTAGGAGCAGCCTGTATCCCTCACAAAATGTGTTATTGTTTTCAAAGAAGGAGTCAACAGGTTTGGAATCCTTGTCTTTGGAACACATGTGTTGATACCTGGTATTTGCTGAACATACCTGTGCCTGTGATAATTAATAGTTTTAGTCCAAGAAATTCCTGCATGACTTTATTCTCGTTATGGTGGAAACAACACTCTCATCACTTGTACACATTAGATACCTGATTTTCATACTTATCTGTATGTCCTTATTGTCTTAATCTGTTCCTTAATGTTTTCTGACTTTACTACGCCGTCTGTGGCCCTCAGCTCACCTGTTGGTTCCTCCTGAAGATAGACTTTCTTGAAAAAACAGGTAGCAAAAATATGGAAGTTCACTTCTGTCAGGAAAAAAAGAAATTTTTGAAGTTAGAAATGATAAATATAAAAATACTTGTGCTAAATCAAAATTATGAGCTTGTAAGACAAAGAGACACTAAAGAGGGGTTCATATTGACACAAGGGTTTAACAGGAGTTCCTTCCCGATGTCTTCCGTTTGGAATAGCTCAAGTGCTGTGTTTTGATAGCCTTGACATGAGAGATGTTGATCATTTTTTCATTCACTTTGTAAAACAGAGTGACTACTGGATAAGGAAGTACTAGTCCACCACGTCTTAGTAATAATAGACCACTGCCATGCAGACATTAGTTATTTGATTCAGTGCAATAGGGAGCGATTTTGGTGGAAGATGGTTCGCAGTGGAGATGGCTCCACCATCATCAGAGACTTGTAGGGGAAAACACAACCAGTCCAAGCTGACACCACAGTTTCTGTTGTCTTCAAGCAGAAGACACTCAAAGTATCTCAAAGTCAGAGATCCCCTGGGTAGGACAGGTCCTTCCGAGTTGGGTCATACAGAGGCTAGATCCTCAAAAGATGTGTTGTCCTGGAATTGGGGTAAAAGCCTACTTTGGAACACCCTAGCAAGTGCGCATCAATGACTAAAGCGTTGCATTTGCTTTCAGCTGGCATTTTTTACATTTACATTTTGAGTCAAAATTTAGAATTATGCAACTCCGTGTCATAATTTTGAGATGGTGAGTACGTTTTCAGATAAATCAAATATCTGGATGATATACTGCCGAAATAAATTTGGCCTTAAAACAGAATAATACTTGTGAGTCTAAATAGTGGAGTGGAGTACACGCCTTAGACTAAAGGTTAAGGCATGTACTCCACAACCACAATGTGACACATGGTTCAGTTCCTGCCAAGGATCCTCCCCTCTCTCTTCCCTTGTGTCCTGTCAACCCCCTCAAAAAGGTTTCGTCTACCACCATCATCAGGTTAAAGTTCTGGTTCCCATCTTTTCAAGTCCATCTCACTGCTATATTCACATGCCTATATGTACAGTAGATTCATATTATCGTATCTTCACCTGAACTGTATTTTTTGTTGAAATGTTAGCATTGCAGCATGTGAAACTACCTCACCTTGTTCACCACCTTAATTCTCTGGTGATATTCAGAGAATATCACCAGCCTTATTGTAACACATCAGCGACTCAGTACTCTGTATCAGTTTAAATTTAGAATCACTTCTCTTCTTCCCCATCCTTCCAGACCAGTCCCAGGTGCCAAACCAAACACAGCCTCGTCTCTGCCACGAAAATGACCTTCTCCTGCTCCCCTCCACCCTCCGAGGAAGCAGCAGCTGACAGCTTATTTGCACTAAAGAGACTTTAGCTGGTAAACCACAGAGCTGCCGCACATACTAGAGGAGGACAAACACAAAGTTAAAACCGGAGATACGAAAGAACAAACAGGACTCATGCCAGTTCAGACTTCAAAATGAAACCTTTCCAAGCTCTCCCCTCCATTTTGAACCCCTCCAACCTCCTCCTCCCAGCGCTTTAACATTAACCATAATGACGCGGTTTTGCACGGAGGCCTTGCAGACTGAGACAAGTGTTATCGCTGGGGGGCGGTTACATTTGCCAAATGAATTTTTTTTAAGATTTTTTTTTTTAATCTGTTAATGCTGTCTGTGTATAAAAATACATTTTGTAATAACCGTTGTTAAGTTTACAGTTTGTTTTATGTCATGTTTTATGATTTGTGTTCTGTGCCAAAGAGGTTTCTTCATACCTGGGGTGTGTCCCAAGTGCTTGAAAATGTTCTTATGCCACATTAAGTTTACCACAACTAATAATTTATTGTATTGTATGAGGAATGTCTAAAATACAAATCTGGAGGTACAGAGGCCTATCAATAGGAAGGAGAGCCAATCACACAGCAGCTTCTTTTCAACAGTGTTTACATGGTGGAGGATTTGACGGTTGCTTGGGGCTTGCAGGACACACCCCGGTCGCTCATGTTGATTTGAATGTCTTTTGCTGTTTGTGACTTTTGAATTGTTACATAAAATATTTTTACGAAACTATAAACTTCCTTTTATTCTCTTTTTTCATTCCAACTTGAACATATTAATGGAAATTTATATATGATGACACCCTGTGCATGTGCTTGAAAGCAATGAAAAGAATGCATATGAACAAGCTACTCCAAGTCAGGTAATGTTTTGACTTATCAGATTAAATCTGTCATGCAATCTTGAGGCTGAATCTTTCCAAAAGAACACAAATGAGTCATTTAGACATTACTAGTCATGAGGAGTATTACTCAGTCTGTGAAAACAGTTGTATAATGTTGTCTGTTGCCTTGAATAAGCCTTATCGAGTCTGAGAAAATAACCTTGCCTTAAATAATAATATCATAATATAACCTTAAATAACCTGTCGTGGTGATGTCATGAGAAGACTTTAAGAATGCAGATTTATAGCCCAGATAGCTGTTATAAGTTGTGAGTATGGAGTCTGCAGACTGGGACAAGTGTAGGCCACACTGTGGGCTAAATGTCAGACTTTCTCTGCTGCTTCCATTTTCAATATTCTGTCTGTCTTTTGGGAGAACTCCGACTTTGTGAAGTGTAATAATAAGCTGGAGTGAACCTTTGTGACAATCATTTTAAGAATTTGAGTGCAGAACAACTTGCCAAGGTTTTAAACCTTTTGCATGAACATAATAAAAATGATTCTCTGCACCGCACAATAAGTTCATTACAGCAGTTAAGTTTCCTGTGAAACATTACAGCGTAGTTATTGGACAAACCTCCTAACTCCTCATACTGACAGAATAACTTACACTGGGCCAAAAAGCAGTGTTTTGCTGCCCTCTGTGCTTGAAAGTTTCAAGTCTGTACAACCTCAAAAGACAGCCAGCATCACTGTTTAGAAATGTTCAGTGATGATACTGTGTACTGGAGCACACCTGTACATCACAAAAGCAAGGTGAGGAGATAAACCACAGGGAGGCTCAGTACAAGTTTTTGTAGTGCAGGTAAGTAGAAGGAGGTAAGGAGGTAAGCAGAATTATGAGCAAAACAAATTAAACCCACATTATTCTCAGTTGATTGGTACATGCAGGGGTGCTTAGCTACTTTACTCGTTCTTTTACAAGAGCGAACAGTTATTGTCCTCTACTGGCCAATGCAAACCACTTTTTAAGGTCCATTAACACAAGCTGCATCATGTCACCCAATCACAGTACCATGTTGTCATATAAGTGGAATTATTTTGGAAGTGTTCTATGTCATTTACGATCGGTGGAGAATGAGGCACCATATACACGAAGAATATCACACTGGTTAAGTCAAAGGGTTTCAATTCAATTAGCAGAAAGAGACACGTTTTTAGCATATAGATATGTTCTGAAAGTACTGATTTTGGTCATTTAACAAACAAAATATTACTCAAGGGGGAACTTTTCCAATTCTTGGAAGTACTGCTGCATATTTGAAACAAACTGTGTAAAGCATTTAATGTCTCCAGACCAAGCTGGGTGAAGGTTGTGATATGGAGGTTGGCTGCAGCCAAGTTGTCCATATTTTTTTCTCACGCTGAACACTTCAATACAACATGTGCCATGTTACCAACAATATTCTTATACAAGTATTGTCTGAGCAACATAATGCCTGCTTACCTCAAAGCCACATCTTATCAGTCTGCTTCCTGTCCTGTTTTACTGGTTGTGTACACACATAGACACATGCACACGTTTGTTGTATGTTTTTATTTATTTATTTATTTATTTATTTATTTTTTGTGTGGTACACGAAGATGTCTATAGCACACCTGTTTTCTTTATTAGAAGGTTTCAGTTGTGGGCAGGGAGGTCAGAGGAGCTGTAGACTTTGAGTGTCTCCTCAAGGACACCAGTGGGAAAAAAGGTTTGAATCCAGGTTGTGTTGTTGAGGAAATGTCATCTCTTGTTCTAGCCTCTCTCACAAATCATACAATTGTAAAAGTGAAATTAGATAGTGGGATGTATAAGGCATACATAAGCCTGAAAAAATGTGTCCTGTTAAGACCGTCCTCCTTCACGTCTTGTGTGAAGTGATATTTTTAAAACAAAAAAATCATACTTATTTCGTCTCACAGTTGTGTTATGATGATCTTATAGTTCCTGGCTGATGAGCAGGCATGTAGGCTTTACATCATGGGCAGTCTCCACTCTCACCTGCTCTTAATGGATTCTACTCTGTTGGAAATGAGATATCTGCGAGAGGCAGCTATCTCCTCCCTGGAGACTAATGCATTTGGAGAGTCCACGTTCGAGTGCAATGCTATCGGACAGCGAGGAGGAATGGCCTCGTGGGGAGATATATCGATGTGGACGTTTTCCTAGCCCATTACCCGGGCACCCGGCGCCTAAACAAACCTGTGGGGTGGATTCTGCGCCAGACAGTGGACGTGATCAAAATGTGCAGAGTTGAGTTTTTCCAGGACCACTGTCTATAAATCAAGCTCTCTACAGCCCCAGGCTTGAAGGAGGTGAGTAAGTACGCCAGTGTCTTTCCTCAGGCTAGCCTTCACTTTGAGTCACATGAATGAAGTGTGGGTTTTATAAAAAACATCAGCCAGCTTGGTATGTTCAGGTTAACAGTTTATTGCTTGTGGGAAATGTTGTTTGGTAAAGCAGTAGTTTCACATTCTGTTTCACACTTATTTGCTTTATTGCAGAGAGGAGAAGGTCATTACTTTTCTCACATTTGTCCATCAAACCATCAAATATGAGACCAGCTACCAGTTAGCCTAGCTTAGCTTACCTCATAGACTGGAAGCAGCAGGAACCAGCTAGCCTGGTTCTGTCAGAAGTTCACCAACAAGCACCCTTTCCTCCTCCTAGAATTTCAAATTCTACACAGTGGCTTTAGATTACAGTACATTATGAAAATGCAATATCTTGTATGCAAGATTGACATGTTACTTGCATCTGTCGGCAGCATACATATGTTTTGAATGTCACAGAAATGGGCCAGTTACATTTCCAGTCCAGAAAATATATAGGCATTGGTACATATCAGTTTGATAATGGCACAATGTGAAAGATTTGGAGTCATCCAAAACTTTAGTGCAGAACATGAAAAGTATTATTTGTAGTTCACTCTTTTACAACTTTCTATCTCATCTCTATGTTGAGTTAATTATTCAGTCTCTGCTTAATCATTTTGAGAGGTATCTTTTTTCCCTTTTTGTTGTCACTTTTCAATAACATTTTGGAGTAACACTTGCATTATAGATGGTGTTGATCATGTAGTCCCTCTCTGACTCCGCTGACTAATAGCTAATGGCTTTTGTGCAGGCTTAAAATGACAACACTGACAATATCTGAACTGAAACTTCTTCAAAACCCACACTTCATCTGACTATGCTTCAGAGCCACAGATCATTCAGACAAAGACAAAAAAATCACGGACTTTTCCAACTTCTTTGCTACAAGTTTGTAGCTTTTGTCACCACAAAAGAAGAGCCCTCTGAGCAGTCTGTCTATGGCTGAGTTGGACTGACGCACAATGCAGTCGCCTTCAGTGCCCATCACTACCCTTCAGCTAATGTGCTGAGACAAGGCCGTTTATTTGCGTTGGGCTATAACAGTTGATTCACTTGGGAAAATGTATTGCCCCGCAGAGCAGCCACTGAAATGGAGTCAAACAGGGCAACCAAGTGTTGCACAAAGTGCTGAAGTTGCCCTGCTGCACAGCGAGACTTGGTGAAGAACTGCTATTAAACTGATGAATGAGCGTGCCCTAAAGCTGCCTCAAAGGTATGAAAAAAGGTAGCTTTCCTTCAGGCCCTGTGGGGATGTGATATTCCATACTATACTGTATCGTTCCTATCCTTCAGGGAAAAGAAGCTATAGACATAACATTTTGTTTAAATTATGTTGGCAGGATGGAGAGCCTACATCACCTTCATCATGTCATAGTTTACACACAGGTGTAGATAATAAAATTGATTGCTTTAGTTTCAGGGTCGTGGTACTGTGCATGCTCTCACACTGTAACAACTCACTGGGACACTTGAACTGGGCCATTGTAGATGTTATTTGTAACACCTGTGCTGTTCCTACTATGACAAGTTCAAATGTCTTCTGTTAAAAAGGTTTTCAGCAATTGCACAATAACTCTATCTCAATAGACTATCTCTCCATCCATCCATCCATCCATCTTCTTCCGCTTTATCCGGGACCGGGTCGCGGGGGCAGCAGCTTGAGCAGGGATACCCAGACTTCCCTCTCCCCAGACACTTCCTCCAGCTCTTCCGGGTGGACCCCAAGGCGTTCCCAGGCCAGCTGAGTGACATAGTCCCTCCAGCGTGTCCTGGGTCTTCATCGCGGCCTCCTCCCGGTGGGGCATGCCCGGAACACCTCCCCGGGAAGGCGTCCAGGGGGCATTCGGAACAAATGCCCGAGCCACCTCAACTGGCTCCTTTCGATGTGGAGGAGCAGCGGCTCTACTCCGAGCTCCTCCCGGGTGACAGAGCTCCTCACCCTATCTCTAAGGGAGCGCCCCGCCACCCTGCGGAGAAAGCTCATTTCAGCCGCTTGTATCCGAGATCTCGTTCTTTCGGTCATGACCCAAAGTTCATGACCATAGGTGAGGGTAGGAACGTAGATTGACTGGTAAATTGAGAGCTTCACCTTGCGGCTCAGCTCTCTCTTCACCACGACGGGCCGGTACAACGACCCCATTACTGCTGTCGCTGCACCAATCCCAATCTCACGCTCCCATCTTCCCTCACTCGTGAACAAGACCCCGAGATACTTAAACTCCTCCACTTGAGGCAGGAACTCTCCTCCAACCTGAAGGGGACAGACCACCTTTTTCCGGTCGAGAACCATGGCCTCGGATTTAGAGGTGCTGATTCTCATCCCAGCTGCTTCGCACTCGGCTGCGAACCTCCCCAGCGCACGCTGAAGGTCCTGGCCTGAAGAAGCCAACAGGACAACATCATCCGCAAAAAGCAGAGATGAAATCCTGTGGTTCCCAAACCAGACACCCTCCGGCCCCTGGCTGCGCCTAGAAATCCTGTCCATAAAAATAATGAACAGGACCGGTGACAAAGGGCAGCCCTGCCGGAGGCCAGCATGCACTGGGAACAGGTCCGACTTACTGCCGGCAATGTGGACCAAGCTCCTGCTCCGAGAGTACAGAGACCGCACAGCCCTTAGCAAAGGACCCCGGACCCCATACTCCCAGAGCACCTCCCACAGGATGCCACGGGGAACACGGTCGAATGCCTTCTCCAAGTCCACAAAACACATGTGGACCGGTTGGGCAAACTCCCATGAACCCTCTGAATGATTAAGTGAAAATGAAATGACAATTCAATCTGAGTATCAGGCTAATAATACACTTATTCAAAATAAAATGTTTAAAAAATAATCCAAGTAATTGAAAAATGTTGACATTTGGTCCAGTTGTTCTCTCTCTCCACTAGTTCCCTCTCTGTATCTTTCTGCAGGTGTCTCTCCATCTAGATCTACATGTTGAATTGCATCCAATTATAACAACCTGTCATGTTTGTCCTTTGTAATCTATGATGTTTATTGCATGTATGTTTCTTTCTCTCTCCCTCCCTCTCTCTTTCATCCTCTCTGTCCTGTCTATCTCTTCCCCCCCCCCTTCACCCAGCCGACCGATAGTTCTCCCTTGCGAGCTGGGTCCTGCTCAAGGTTTCTTCCTGTTAAAAGGGATTTTTTCCTTGCCACTGTCTGCCTGATAAGGGATTCAGGCTCTGGGTTTCTGCAAAGCACCTAGAGACAATTTTGACTGTATAATGTGCTATATAAATAAAATTGAATTGAACTGAATTTAATTGAACTGTCTCCTCCGTCACCCTCATCTCCTCCATCACTCCCATCCATGCATGTCACTCTCACTCAGTTACAAGATGGAGCTAACTAAAGCCATTGAACTGAGCGGAGTATGGTTGGTGGGCCTGTGCAAGATCATTTACCCCCATATGTGGTATAATTTGGCATATCATGAATTGAACAGAGTGATGAATGAACTGCAGACCCTGGTGAGTGTGAAATTCAGGAGGTTATTAAACCTGTTCCAAAGACCTGCTGGACCAATTAGTCCTGGCGATCAAAAAGTATGATCCCCTCCATCAACCTTCCTTACAACAACGTGAGCCAGTGCATCAATTTCAAAGGCAGCGGTCAGCACAAAATCTGCACGTTTCCCCCATTGTCCTACATGCTGGGTTGCGAATCGTGGACTCTCTCCAGCAGCTCAACTCCTTTTCCATTTGATCTCTAAACCGACAAACTGTTTGTTTACAATATCATCATTCAGTATCAAGTGATCAGCAACAGCTACTCACCACTGCTGGGTGTGGTGAATGTCAAAGGCAAGTTTGAAGATACATTGACCACCAGGTACCATATGATACATTACGCACCCGTATCAAAAAGTTTTATGAAAAACATTTACATCAAAATGGATCACAACAGGTGTGTGAACTTTGTCTATGGCAAAACTATTGTGAAGCTCCACTTCAAGCCGGTCACATCTCAGCATCCTCTGTAAAAAACAAAATTAAAAAAATTGAAAAAACAATTGCTCAGGCCTGAGAGAGGATCCTCATCGCTAGCCTGTAAGAAATCTAGGAGTTATCTTTGACCAGGACATGTCCTTTAACTCGCACATTGCAAATATTTCAAAGACTGCATTCTTTCACCTCCGAAATATCGCAAAGATTAGGCACATCCTGAGTCAGAAAGATGCAGAAAAATTAGTCCATGCATTCATTACATCTAGACTGGATTACTGTAACTCCCTTCTATCAGGCTGCCCCAGTAAATCCATAAAAACTCTCCAGCTAATCCAGAACGCTGCAGCACGACTACTGACAAGAACCAGCATGAGAGACCATATTTCTCCTGTTCTGGCTTCTCTACATTGGCTACCTGTAAAATTCAGGATAGATTTTAAAATTCTCCTCCTCACTTATAAAGCCCTGAACGGTCAGGCACCATCCTATCTTAAAGAGTTAATAGTACCCTATTATCCCACCAGAACTTTGCGTTCCCAAAATGCAGGGCTACTTGTGGTTCCTAGAGTCCTCAAAAGTAGACTGGGAACCAGAGCCTTTAGTTATCAAGCTCCTCTGCTATGGAACCATCTTCCGGTTTCGGTCCGGGAGGCGGACACCCTCTCTATATTTAAGAGTAGACTAAAAACTTTCCTCTTTGATAAAGCTTATAGTTAGGGCTGGCCTAGGCCGGCCCCTAGTTATGCTGCTATAGGCTTAGACTGCCGGGGGCCCTCCCATGACGCACTGAGCTCTTTCTTCCTCTCCCTCTCCTTCTGCACACATTCATGTCCCATTAATGCATATTACTAACTCAACTTCTTCCCTGGAGTCCCTGTGCTTTCTTGTCCCGCAGATTCCTAGCGATCATGACTGGACCTCCTGCTGCGGTCCTGCTGTCGTCCTGCTCAAAACCTACTGCAATTACTACTGTTTAGTCATAATCTGATTTAAATCTGTTAAGACTCAGTACAGCTACTACCATTATTGTCACTACCATTGTTATCAAAATCACCATAATACCTTCTGTATACTTCATTGTCATTATCATTATCTACATTTCGATACTTCTGGTATTATTACTGCTGCTATGCATCTCTGCTTGTGTGCTCCTTCTCTCACGCCCCACCCCCTCTGCCTCTCTCCCTTGCTCTCTCTGTCGCTCTCCTGCTCTCTCTCTCTCTCTCTCTCTCTCTCTCTCTCTCTCTCAACCCAACCGGTCAAGGCAGATGGCCGCCCATCTTGAGCCGGGGTCTGCTCCGAGGTTTCTGCCTTCTAAAAGGCAGTTTTTCCTCGCCACTGTCGCCAAGTGCTTGCTCAAGGGGGAATGTTGGGCTCTCTCTATTTTACAATTTAATTAAAGAGTTTGGTCTAGACCTGCTCTAATTGGAAAGTGTCATGAAATAACTTTTGTTGTGAATTGGCGCTATATAAATAAACTGAATTGAAAAATTGAAATTGAATTTGTAAGTTATTATGAAAGTAGGCAGCACGCTACCTGGTTTCTATGGTGCACCTGTTATGTACATCAGAGGCATATGGTCTATATCAGAGGTAGCCACACAGGGCATATTCTAACTAAAGTATCACTAGGACTTCCGGTTATGGCAACACACTGAATAGAGGTGCGTTTCTTTTATTTATCCCTCCAGGGATAAATAAAGGAATTCTGATTGTGCTCCGTTGCTGTTCAATAAGCCCTTTGTCAAAACTTTAAATATCACTTTATATAGCTAGGACACAGACAATTTTAAAGCGTAGAGAGGAAACTATACTAAACCTGCCTAAAATACTAGTAACGAACAAGCTCAAGGCTACAGAAGACTCTAACAAGGAAAACGGCACAGTTTTGGACGAAGAACATGCTGCATGCTCACGGCAGACTAGCCTCACCAAATTCAATATAAACATGGATATAAACACAACCACTCTACTGAGAAAGCCATTCAGTCATTCAAACAAGACTGTCATGCAAAAACGGATGGCATACTGTCGATAACAGCGATAAAATAGCGATTAAAAAGCATGTAAAGTGAGGTTAAAGAATGTGCTAGACATGTCACCAAAGCAGAGCATCGGATATCTATAGCCGAAGACGAGGTAAATTGCTTGGAGAAAGTTGTGGAAAATCTCAATCACAAGACAAGGGGAAAAGCTGGGCAGACTTCTTGCCTGGCGCATTAATCAACAGGAATCAGAAAGAGCCATTACTAGTATCAAGGACGCTAATGGAAACACTATAGCGGATCCAACAGAAATTAATAAATCATTCAAAAAATTTTGTGAAAAATTATACCAATCTGAATACAAGGCCTCAACAGATGACCAGTCCACATTCCTTGATAACCTCAATATTCCACAAATATCTGAGGAAAAAAGAATGAATATAGACAAACAACTCAGCACAGATGAAATTATATAGGATATAGAGGCATTAAAGGCAGGTAAAACAGCAGGCAATGACGGTCTTCCTATCCACCTAAACGCTTCAAGGATAAATTAGTTAAACCCCTCTACGACAAGTACATAGAATGTTATAATAACAACTGTCTTTCTGCATCAATGAAAGAGGCTTTGATAATTTTACTTTCCAAACCTGGCAAACCCAACACAAAATGTGAAAATTTGCATCCAATAAGTTTCACGGTGGTGCAGTGGTTAGCACTGTAGCCTCATAGCAAGAGGGTTTCAGGTTCGAATCCCGGTCTGGGCCCTTCTGTGTGGAGTTTGCATGTTCTCCCTGTGCCTGCGTGGGTACTCCGGGTTCTCCGGCTTCCTCCCACAATACCAAAAACATGCACATTAGGTTAATTGGCTACTCTAAATTGCCCCTAGGTGTGAGTGTGAGAGTGTGTGGTTGTTTGTCTTTGTGTGTGGGCCCTGCGATTGACTGGCGACCAGTCCAGGGTGTACCCTGCCTCTCGCCCATAGTCAATAGTAGTCATAGTCATAGCCATGATGACCAAAATGGATTTAAAATTTAAAACTGTGCCAAAATCCATTTACTTGAATAATAACACCTGGATTTACATACTTGGGCATCAAAGAAATTCAATTTCAATTCAATTCATTTAAATTTTATTTAAAGCGCCAAATCATAACAGAATTAGCTCAAGACACTTTACAGGTGTGTAAACAACACATTCAAAAAAAAGAAGAAAATCAGAGAGAAACAGGTCCCAGGGCAAAACCCCACACTGAGTAAGCATTTGGCGACAGTGGCGAGGAAAAACTTCCTTTTAGGCAGAAACCTCTAGCAGAACCAGACTCAGTGTAGACGGCCTTCTGCTGTGACCGACTGGGAGGGAGAGGAGGGAGAGGAGAAACAGAGGATAGAGCGAACAGTGCAGAACAGGATCCAGGCAGGGCCATGAACAGGGTTCTGGATCCAGCAGCACTATCAGTGCAATAGGCAGGGCCATAGTGGCTCCGGATCTACCAGCTGTAGCAGGTCTCAGGATGACGGGGTAGGAGATTCTGGATCCAGCAACGTGCTCCAGATGTGCTGAAAAAAGATGGAGCACAAGAGCTCCAGGGGAGAGGGCGAGTTAGTACTGTACCAGTGATGGGACATGATGAGTGAGTCCCCCTGCTCTGAAAGCTCGGTGTCTAAGGATCTCCCCCAGCAATCTAAACCTATAGCAGCATAACTAGGGGTTGGTCCAGGCAGAGCCTGTACAGTCCTAACTATAGGCTTTGTCAAAAAGGAGGGTTTTAAGTCTACTCTTAAACATAGAGAGGGTGTCTGCCACCCGATCTGATGCTGGTAATTGGTTCCACAGAAGAGGAGCTTGATAACTGAAGGCCCTGGCTCCATATCTACATTTGGAGTTCCAAAACTGGAAGTCAGAAAAGCCAGTTTTATTAGTTGTTGTGTATCGCCCACCTGCTGCTGCTTACTCAGAGTTCCTGTCTGAGTTTTCTGACTTCTTATCTAGTTTAGTGCTCAGTACAGATAAAGTCATTATAGTAGGTGACTTCAACATTCATATGGATGTTGACTCTGACAGTCTTAAGACAGCCTTTAGTTCACTCTTAGATTCAATAGGTTTCCTTCAGATAGTGAATGAACCAACACACTGCCACAATCACACACTCGATCTGGTTCTCACCTATGGCCTAGAAACTAAGAACCTGTCAGTTGCCCCTCAAAACCCTCTCCTTTCAGACCATTCGCTTGTAGTTTTTGAACTAACTCTAGAAGACTTTACAGCACACAACAAAAAGGTCTATTACACCAGATGCCTCTCTGAAGATAGTGTAGACAGATTTAGGGATGCAATCCCATCACAGCTCCCCTCAGCTCCATGTAACAGTACAACAGACCGTACTGATTTAAACGTTACTCCTGCAGTAATTGACTCTTTTGTCAACAACACTGCAGCCACGTTGCACACAGTTTTAGATATGGTTGCCCCACTGAGAAAGAAGGTTAGAAATCATAGGAGGCTAGCCCCTTGGTATAATTCAAATTTACGAACACTTAAACAAACATCAAGATGGATGGAGAGGAAGTGGTACTCCTCCAAATCAGCTGAATCCCAGAGAGCCTGGAAAGATAGTCTATTGACATACAAAAAGGCCCTTCGTGAAGCCAGAACTGCCTATTATTCAACATTAATAGAGAAAAACAAGAACAACCCACGTTTTCTCTTTAACACTGTAGCCAGGCTGACCAAGAGTCACAGCTCTGTTGAACCTTGTATTCCTGCAGCTCTTAGCAGTGAAGACTTCATGAGTTTCTTCACCAATAAAATCAATAACATTAGAGAAAAAATCAATAAAGATCTTCCCAGAATAGCCAATATAGTGCCATCTCTAGTAATCTCTTTTAATCCTACTCCATCTCTGGACAGGTTCCTGCCCACAGACCTCCCCGAGCTGACCTCCAGCATTAACAAATCTAACCCAACTACATGTCTCTTAGACCCCATCCCAACTAAGCTCCTCAAGGACGTCTTTCCCTTGATTGGCGTTTCCCTCTTAGATCAGATAAACTTATCCTTAACAACAGGTTATGTACCACAGGCGTTTAAAACCGCTGTTATTAGACCTTTACTTAAAAAACCTTCACTTGACCCAGACATCTTAGCAAACTATAGGCCGATATCCAACCTCCCGTTCTTATCTAAAATACTCGAAAGAGTGGTTGCAAATCAGTTGATTGATCACCTACACAGGTACAGTCTCTTTGAGATGTTTCAGTCTGGTTTTAGAGCCCATCACAGCACAGAAACAGCACTGGTTAAAGTCACAAATGACCTCCTCATGACATCAGACCGCAGGCTTGTCTCCATACTTGTTTTGCTAGATCTCAGTGCTGCTTTCGACACTGTAGATCACAGCATTTTATTACACAGATTAGAACATGAGACTAGGATCACAGGGACTGCGCTACGCTGGTTCAAATCATATTTAACAGATAGATTTCACTTTGCTCAAGTTAATAATGTTTCCTCTTCATATATAAGGGTTAGCCTCGGTGTTCCACAAGGTTCAGTGCTTGGGCCGATCCTGTTCACCTTATACATGCTCCCTCTAGGAAATATTATTCAGAAACATGGCATAAACTTTCATTGTTATGCTGATGACACTCACCTGTACTTATCCTTAAAGCCTGAAGAAACAGAGCCGTTAGCCAGACTCCAGGCATGTCTTAAGGACATAAAGGACTGGATGACCTCCAATTTTTTATTATTAAACTCAGACAAAACTGAGATCATTGTTCTAGGCCCCAAACACCTTAGAAATAGAATAGCTGATAATATTCTCTCTCTGGACGGCATTACTTTGGCCTCCAGTACGACTGCAAGGAACCTCGGCGTTATCTTTGATCAAGACGTGTCATTTATCCATCACATTAAACAGACCTCTAAGACCGCCTTCTTTCACCTCCGTAATATCGCTAAGATTAGGAGTGTCCTCTCTCAGAGTGATGCTGAAAAACTTGTCCATGCTTTTGTTACTTCTAGGCTGGACTACTGCAACTCACTATTGTCAGGATGTCCAAATTATTCTATTAATAACCTGCAGCTGATCCAAAATGCAGCAGCTAGAGTTTTAACAGGAATCAGTAAAAGGGATCATATCTCCCCCATCTTAGCTTCTCTTCACTGGCTTCCGGTAAAATTCAGAATAGACTTTAAAATTCTCCTACTTACATATAAGGCCCTAAATGGACTAGCCCCATCATACCTGCAGGATCTAATAGTCCCATATATTCCCAATAGATCACTCAGGTCACAGAGCGCAGGTTTACTTACAGTTCCCAGAATTTATAAAAGTAGAACGGGAGGACGAGCCTTTAGCTATCAGGCACCCCTGCTGTGGAACCAGTTGCCAATCTGGGTTCGACAGGCAGACACCACCTCCACTTTTAAGACTAAACTTAAAACCTTTCTGTTTAGTAAAGCATATAGTTAGCACCAAATAAAGTGTGTAGGGCTGGTAGGCATAGTTTCACTCACCTCATGATATATAGCCACAGGTAGAATAGGTCTGACTAACTGTTAATCTTTAAATCTCTATCATAGCTAAGCTGCTATAGGCCTATGCTGCCGGGGGACACAAACATGATCCACCAAGCAGTTTCCCCTCCTCCTTTTCCTCTTCTATCCTCTCCCCTCGTCAGATTAACATGCAGTTCATTATTTTATGTCACTAACTGTGTGTCCAGTGCTCCTCGTAGTCTTGTGTCTCTCCCTCCCTTTCTCTCTCTCTCTCTCTCTGTATCTTTCTGCAGGTATCTCTCCATCCAGATCTTCAAGTTGAACTGTAGCCGGCTCTATGACCAACCCAATGTGTATTGTTGACATCTGCCTGTCATTCCTCTATGTACCGACTATGGGCGGGGTGGTTCTCCCTGGGTGGCCGAAATCGAACTGATAGGATAGTGATTCTCAACATCACATAAAAAAAAAAAAAAAAAAAAGAATACATGAATGTTACAGCAGTTCATTATAATTTTCATGACTATAATTTTCTTATAACTTGTGAAATGTTAAAATCATATTGAGGTGGTAGCAAAAAGTGAAACTAAACAGTTGAGATTTTGTTTTGCTTATCTTTTTAGTAATGTCATTTCTCATGTTGCAAATTGCTTTCCTGCCTGTACAACATCCATTGCACGTCTGCCCGTCCTGGGTGAGGGATCCCTCCTCTGTTGCTCACCCTGAGGTTTCTTCCATTTTTTCCTGTTAAAGGTTTTTCTGGGAGTTTTTCCTTAGTCGATGTGAGGGTCGAAGGGCAGAGGATGTTGCTGATGTTATGTTAAGCCCTTTGAGACAAACTGCTTGTAAAAATGGGCTATACAAATAAAGTTGACTTGACTTGACTTGACTTGGAGATTTGTGGTATTACCAGTAAGTCTGAATCTAAGAAACGCAGCACCCTAGAGGGCTGATATGGTTCAATGAGATCTGTGATATATGATGGTGCCAGATCATGCATGGCTTTGTAGGTTAGGAGGAGGATCTTAAATTCTACTCTAAATTTTGCTGGGACCCAATGTAGGGACACCAGCACAGGTGAAATGTGGTCATGCCTCTTAGTCTTAGTCAGAACACGAGCTGCTGAGTTCTGAATGAGCTGCAGAGTAGAGCCTGGAGGTAACAAAAGCATGGATGAGCTTCTCATGGACGAGTTGTGATTTATAAAGTGATGTACAAATGTCTGTCTCATAGATAGGACTTGAACCAGCTTAAAGCAGTTCCATTTATACCAATTTGATTTTGATGACTTTCTCCCAAATTATTGAAATGAAGACCAGGTTGGAGATAGGCCTATAATTTGCTAAAGTGTGGATCAAGAATGTGCTTTTTTGAAAATAATTGTGTAAGTGCCAGTATCTGTTTCTCTCAAAGTACGAAAGAATTAGGTGCTGTATTGTTTAAAAATGGAAAATAAAAATTTGTTATTTTCTGTTTAAAGTTTATTGATTTCATGAAAGTAACGTCAAGGCAGATGGCCGCCCATCTTGAACCAGGATCTGCTCCGAGATTTCTGCCTTCTAAAAGGCAGTTTTTCCTCGCCACTGTTGCCAAGTGCTTGCTCAAGGGGGAATGTTGGGCTCTCTGTATTACAATTTAATTAATGAGTTTGGTCTAGACCTGCTCTAATTGGAAAGTGTCATGAGATAACTTTTGTTGTGAATTGGCACCATATAAATAAACTGAACTGAATATAGTTCTCATATATGAAGCATAACTTTAAGGAAACTATACAGGCCTATGTGGTGTTACCTTCAGTTTAGTGGTCAAAAAGGTTTTGTGACTCTGAGTGGGTTTTTAATTGGGTGGGAAACGGGCTATATGCCTCTTTTAATGGTAAAGGTTGCTGACCCCTGGCCAAAAGCATTCACTCATCCAAATAAATGAATTCAGGTGTTCCACTCAGTTCCACGGCCACAGATGTATAAAATCAAGCACCTAGGCATGCAGACTGTTTCTACAAACATTTGTGAAAGAATGGGCCACTCTCAGGAGCTCAGTGAATTCCAGAATGGTACTGTGATAGGATGCCACCTGTGTAACAAGTCCAGTCATGAAATTTCAACTGGCAGTGGTATTATAACAAAGTGGAAGTGATTGGGAATGACAACAACTCAGCCATGAAGTGGTAGGCCAAGTAAAATGACAGAGTGGGGTTAGCGTGTGGTCAGCGTGGTGCTGAAGTGCGCAGAGGTCGCCAACTTTCTGCAAAGTCAATCGCTACAGACCTCCAAACTTCATGTAGCCTTTAGATTACCTCAAGAACAGTGCGTAGAGAGATTCATGGAATGGGTTTCCATGGCAGAGCAGCTGCTTCCAAGCCATAAATCACCAAGTGCAACGCAAAGCGTCGGATGCAGTAGTGTAAATCACACCACCACTGGACTCTGGTCTAGAGCTGTGGAGATGTGTTCTCTGGATTGACGAATCATGCTTCTCCATCTGGCAATCTGATGGACGAGTTTTGGTGTGGCGGTTGTCAGGAGAAAGGTACTTGTCTGACTGCATTGTGCCAAGTATGAAGTTTGGTGGAGGGGGGATTATGGTGTGGGATTGCTGTATTTTCAGGAGCTGGGCTTGGACCCTTACTTCCAGTGAAAGGAACTCTGAATGCTTCAGCATACCAAGAGATTTTGGACAATTTCATGCTTCCAACTTTGTGGAAACAGTTTGGGGATGGCCCCTTCCTGGTCCAACATGACTACACACCAGTGCACAAAGCAAGGTCCATAAAGAAATGCATGAGTGAGTTTGGTGTGGAAGAACTTGAGGCCTTCTTGTCCAACAGCAGCATCTGACCTCACAAATGTGCTTCTGGAAGAATGGTCAAGAATTCCCATAAACACACTCCTAAATCTTGTGGAAAGCCTTCCCAGAACCTGACCAGAGGTTAAACATGTGATCAAGACCTGATCATGCTGCCGACGATTGGCTGTAACGTTACATGTGATCGCGGCATGCAAACGGGGTTCACATGTATCTGTGTTGGAAACTGTAGTTGTGTGTGTGTCGTCAAACCAATTTAAAAAATGCCACCAAGGTCAAAAGTGTGGCTCGATTTTAGCAAGATTGATGCCAATAGTGTGCGATGCAGTATATGCAAAAAAGTCATCGTTGCTAAAAATAAAGTTGTCTAAGGCCAGCAACATGACTAATTTTAATGGAGCACCTGCACGGAATCAGTTTCAGAGCAGAAAGTTGCTCCGCGTTTGACTGCAAGAAGAGCGGACCACAGCCTTCCTCCTCTCAGCATTCAAGTCCACCTGTGGACGTCACAAATCCCAAGTGGCCTGATTCAAAATCTCCACCACTGGACTCCGCTTCATCTGAGAGTACTGAGTACGGCGCAGTGTGTGGAATTATTAGACACTGACCTGTCACTTGTTTGCAACTGCGCTTTTGCACTGGAAATTATTTGTTGTTCTTTTGTAAGAAAACTGCTTGGAGTGGAAAAATACCAAAGCTGAAAAATAAAACTCAAGATTTGTACTGTAATGTGTATTGCAATTTTCTTTTTGTTGGAATTGATATTATAAAATTCGTATTGAAGAAAGTATCGTCCAGGAAGCGGTATCGAAGTGAAGGTATCGGTATTGGTACTGGTATTGAAACTTTTTGATTGATACTCAGCCCTAATCACACCACCTCATTTTCCAGGGTTTCCAAATATGTCCAACCAGTAGGACACCCTGGGGTACACCCAGAACCTGCTGGAGGGATTAAACATACCATCTGGCCTTATAAGTCTTTGTAATTCCTCTGGAGGAATAATAAAATGCCATTGGGACAGAGAGGACCTCTGGAATACATTTACTCTTCCCCACACCCTACTTAAAACCTGCTGCCACCACAAACCAATGCCATAGTGCAATGCTTCTTCAGTTCTGATTAATTCGTTGGGAGTCCCAGGTATTAAATCTAGATAGTAGACCCGCACAGCCATCGTGTGACTTGTCAGAGCCTCCTCTAACTCTCTGTCTCCTGGACACTTGAAAAATGCACTTATGTTGCCCTGATGCACTTGGAAATTCCAGTTGTCAGAATAGTCCGTCAAACCATATTGTCCTTTTCAGACTCCAGTTAGACAGCTAATTGATATCCTTATAATGGTTCAGTCAAGTTCTTCCACACCAAACTCATACAACCATGTCTTTATAGACCTTACTTTGTGCACTAGGGCAGAGTCATGCTGGAATAGAATAGGGCCTTCCCCAAACTGTTGCCACAAAGTTGGAAGCATAGCATTGACCAAAATGTCAAGCATTAAGATTTCCCTTCACTGGAAGTAAGGGACCTAGTCCAGCTAATGAAAAATAGCCCCCCTTAAAGAGGTGTGTCTGGATACTTTTGTTTAAAGAGCATCCTGGAGGACACTAGACAATGACTTAAACCTGATTTCATTATCATTAGCTCCTGTGTCTGGGACATCACCAGGTAACACGGCTTCAAACACTTTGTATTATATTGGTAAAGAATTTAGTCATTAAGTACAGAATGTCAGACAGGTTGTAAGTGGCTGGTTGTATATGGAGGGACATGGAAACCTGTGAGCTTTCTCTGGGCATCCACTCATTCCTGGTTGATGATGCTCTTTATCCACTGCCAAGCTTGTTCGACCGTCACTTTTCTATAGAGCCAGGAAGGAGAGGCCAATATGCAATCAAGTTTTTCCCGTCTTTTAAAGACGATTTGAATATCCGCGTTTCATTCAAAACCAGCCAGTATTATTTCTGTAATCTGCTAACAAACAGACAAACCAATAACCCAGACGAAAAAGAAAAAAACTCCCTGGCAGTAGCTATGAAAATGAAAGGACTGAAATTCAAATGATGACAAAAATGAGCTGATTTTGTAATTTCTAAAATACTAGGTCTAATATTTGTGGTAGCCCCACTATTCCATTACCATGATATTAGCCCTAGTTGGTTCCACTGCTTCAGTCCTGTAGATGCTGACAGTGTATGGCGAACTCGTCTAAAATGTAATGGCAATTCTAAAGGCCAGCACTTGATTTTTGACTTGTTACAATTTCAAGCCAACCTATCTGTAATGTTATTTGGATTAGTAGCAATTCCAATTAAAGATATCAACGATTTTTCACAAGTCAAAATGTTGTCTGTTAATACCTAATATCAACATTTCATTTCTTACTTTTAGAAATGTTCATTGTAGATATCTGTAAGTTAATAAAAACTAGTCAACTTGTACCATTGAGTTCTGTTCAGATATAATTATGAGATATTTGAATTAATGATTTCTACAATTCAGTTCTCACTTGTCAAAATGGTATTGATATTCAACAATTCATTTTTCACTAATAAAAATATTCATTGTCAGCATTCAAGATTAATTGTCATTGTACAGCACCAAATTGTACAGTGTGGTACCTGAACTGAAATCAACAAGCAGCATTTTGATGTGTTGTTCCTGGTGTTATTTACAAGGTGTGTGAAGAGTGAAGAGCAGTGGATATGGCATTCTCTGTGGATCTGTTGGCTCTGAATGTGAACTGGCAAGGGTCCAGGCTGGCAGGCATGTTGTTCTTCATGTGCTGGAAAACCAGTTTCTCAAAGAACATAATTAGAATGTGGGTGGGTGCCATAGACCATGTTTTGCAGCCTTTTGAGTGCAGAAACAGTGATAACCATCTTGAAACATGTAGGAATACATTCCTGAGAGGGATGTATATTAAAAATGTCAGCAATAACATCAGCTACCTGATTGGCACGTGTCAGGGATGTTATCAGACCTAGCAGTTTTACTCATAATCGCTCTCAACAGGATTTTTTTTCACATCCACTGTGGATAATGATACTAGTGGCCAGTGCTCTGGATTTGGAGTAGACTCGGCTCACATATGACAGAGGGGCTCATGCTTTTGTAGCCTGTGATGTTTTGAATTTCCTGCCATTTCTCTTTTGAAGTCGTCCATGTTGAGGTCTCTCTCCAGTCTATGCTAAGGTTTCCTCTTTGATAGCCAACTTTTTTGGCTCTGGATAAAACCCTTACCACTCCACTGATTCAAGCTTTTTTGTGAATACAAAACACCTGGTGCAGGTTAGGCTGTCTAACATTAAGATAAATAAGCACTTCCTATATCTGTTTCAAAATAAAGGTTTACTAGCATTTCAATGCACCAAAACCCTTCATTTTATTAACTGGTCTTTTTGCATTTGCAGTAACATTGTTGTGAAACTCACTGACTGGCAAGCTTCCAAGCTAGCCGCTGCCACCTTTTCTTAAGTTACATTAGGCCAAAGTCTTATTTTATTTATTATTTAATAATTTATTATGTTATGTGACACTTTAGAAGAAGAAAAGTTAAGTTGAGTGGTTGCTGTGAGAAACAAAAAAATGGTGTGTCACAGTTGTCCTGATGGATTGTAGTGCCACTACACGTCTTTGGGCTCAGTTGTAGTGGCTGTAGAGTCAAGTGTGACATGTGGTAAAATGACTTGGAAATAGATTAGCCTGAAATAATTCAATTCAATTTCAGTTTTGGTTCTATTTATTTATATAGTGCCAAAACACAACCAAAGTTGTTTCATGACACTTTCCAATTAGAGCAGGTCTAGATCAAACCCTTTAATTTTTGGAGAGACCCAACAAAATCACCACGAGCAAGCACTTTTACATACAATACAATACAATACAACACAGGTAAATATAAATGTAACTAGTGAAATGTTTTTTTCTTAAATTAGTAACCATTATATTTTATATATATACAATTCCTCTTCCTAGTCCGATATACCTATATAAAATTGCTGGAACTGCTTTCTTCCTGTCCCTTTATGTGACCAGAAGAATGTTGGCTTATTTTAGTGTAATTTCTGCATAACTTCAGCTGCTATCACATGGGACAGAACGTGTATTATGACATATTATAACCTCTAACATAACACCATTCAGTATGTCAGCGGCTCATAGCCTGTTCATTTGTCTGTCCACATTCCTCTTAACTTGCGTTTTAGAGAGACAGACATTTATGTACCCCTGTTCAACGTTAAAATGCATCTCTAACCAAATGCATCCTGAGTTGATCATATTTTATCTGTCTATATACACTTTACTTTTTTACTCTCAGATAGCTGTCCCTTCTGCTCAAAATGGCTTATTGAAAACTGAGTATTTCAAAGTCTGGAAAGATGATCTGTAGTCATTTGTGAAGTGTAATTCTTCCATGTACCCAACAAAGTGTTGGTGAACTTCCCTTTCTGCAAAGTCATTCTGAAAATGCTGTGATTTCTATCCTCCCAGATATGCAGCATCGGCAGGCAAAGCAGTGTTAAACTGCAGAATAGTTTAATGGAGTTTGTGCCACATTGTGTGCTGTATAAGTCTCTACCAATAGAGATAAATACTATAAATAAATACTATTCATTGCCTGTCCTTTAGAGCTATTGACAAGCTCTTAAAACAGCAGAACGCTATGAGCTGTCACTGTCTGACTGCTTCAGTCTCAACACAAACATCACTCTGCAGACTAAAAATGATCTCCTGTGTAGTCTCTGCATTGAAAATAAGAGTGATCTCTTGAGAGGTACATTTCATATTTTATGATGATGAAACTAGATTTTTGTTCTTGCTCACTGTCTGTCGCTGCCTGTCTGCCACAGCACATCCTTGTCCTCCAGTCATTTGTTTGGTATGCATTTCATTAAGTTGAGCCTTGTTCAGGCTCAGTTAGACGAAGAGGAAGATGAGTGTGTGATTAATTATGTACAGAGTGCACGTACACTGAATGGAAATGTTCAAGCAGCTGCCACCATGGAAAATCAAGCGGCAGCTCCATCCTTTTGTTTTCCTGACCTAATACACATTTCCTCTCTAGAAAATTTCATTTTCTGC
Organism: Scatophagus argus; assembly: GCF_020382885.2. Lineage (NCBI taxonomy): Eukaryota > Metazoa > Chordata > Actinopteri > Scatophagidae > Scatophagus > Scatophagus argus. The sequence goes on along the minus strand of NC_058515.1, from coordinate 633,188 downwards.
CTATGAGGAGGAAATATTGAACTACATGAAAATCACCACAGCAGAAGATCAGAATGTGAAGAATATCCAAGTTAAAACTATGAATTGCAAAGTCAGATTTTTCTGAAAGCTCTGATCTATCTAACTTCTATTTGGCACAAAAGAAAACAAAATTGAAAATATGAAATAAATATGGATGCCTCACATCAGCCAAGACTCACACTCAGCATTTTATCATATCTGATAAATGTACTGATGGATATTAGAAGCATTATTTTAGAAGATCCGACCTTATCTCATGTATTATTGACGTTTGACTGTCTCATTCTGTGGAGTCTGGCCAGACCACTTGGTAAGAAGAACAAGGGTGGATTCTTGGTGCCTGAAGTGAATATCTCTCAGCTAATAACCTGCAGGTTTTCATTACAACCAAACACTACACCAGCTTATTTCACTTATTAGTACCTTCTTCCAGAGAAGAGAAAATAACAGCTGCATATTGGCACAGTGGAATTAGAAAGGGTGCATAGATAAAGGGCATACAGAAATTGGCTTCTCAAAAGATTCCTGCGGTTCTGCTATGTTCAGACATTGGCTTGAAGTTTGATCTTCTTGTGAGAGACATACCAATTTTCTCAGAGGTGTAGAGTTTCTTAACTGCTAAGATAACACTGGACACTGGCATTGATGGAATTAATGAGTTTTTGGCTCCTGTAAATGAAAGTTAATAACCTGTTCACAAACTTCATTATTTTGTATGCTGATCATATACATGCAAAATTTAAATCACTGGCTTTAGCACTGTGCAGAACTCACATTGTTAAGACAGCTGTGGTCCTCTAAAGCCAAGCTTACTTCAGTTTAAATAAGCCAGTGAGCCTTGGAACACACTTTTGGGTATCATGTTTGAAATGTTTATTGTTAAGATTTTGACGTAAAAACAAATAAATAAATTCATATACAGTGCATTCAGAAAGTATTCAGACCCTTTCACCTTTTCACATTTTGCTGTGCTGCAGTTTTTTTTTTCTCATAAACATACACTCAATATTCCATAAGTGAAAAAAGGATCATTTTTGGAAAGACAAAACTGAAATATCATTGTGGTAAATTCATTTGACTGGACACACCTGTCTCTGTAAGGCCTCACTTCTTACAGTGCTTATCAGAACAAAAACCGAGCTGTGAGGCTGATAGAACCACATGCAGAGACTGTGTTGAGGCACAGATCTGGAGAAGTTTGCAAAAAAAATCCACTGCATTGAACACTCACAGGAGAGCAAAGGCTCCATGTGTTAGGATTAGTATCTTGAGGGGTTTTTGTCTCTTTGTTTCATGTTCTGTTCTGTTTGTTTCCTGTCTTCTTGTGATTTCTCTGGTTGGTTTTTCTGTTGCCTGTCCAATCCAGAGTGGAGCCGTTCCTTTGTCCTATCAGTCAACTGCCTGCACACCTGTTCTTCATCTGCCTCCCATCACTCATCACTTTCTGTGGATCTTTAAGACTGTCTCTCCCTCTTCACCCTCATTAGATTATACCATCTACTCTAGTAGTATCTTTTCAGGCTCACTTTTTGAATTTCGTTGTAGCTCATTTTGAGAAGACTGATTTTGCTCTCCTTGTTCAGTTTCACCTCCATGCTCCTGTCGACCCTGCTCAGCTCTGTCTCACTACATAGAAGAACAACATGGGCAGATGTTGATAGTAGACACTGGGTTGGTCACTACATAGAAGAACAACATGGACAGATGTTGATAGTAGACACTGGGTTTGTCAGAGGGCCGGATGCAGTTCAACATGTAGATCTGGATGGAGAAAGACCTGCAGAAAGATACAGCAACAGAGAAAGAAAGGGAGGGAGAGACACAAAACTACGAGGAGAACTGGACACACAGTGACATAAAATAATGAATTATAGGTTGATCTGATGTGGGGAGAGGAAGAAGAGGAGAGGAGGTGGGGAAGCAGAAATGGTGGTGGTGTTGGGGAGGTGGGGGAACTGCTGGATCATGTTTGTGTCCCCCGGCAGCATAGGCCTATAGCAGCGTAGCTATGATAGAGATTAAATGTTAACAGTTAGTCAGACCTATTCTACCTGTGGCTGTATATCAAGAAGTAAGTGTAACTATGCCTACCAGCCCTGCACACTTTGTTTGAAGCTAACTATATACTTTACTAAACAGAAAGGTTTTAAGTCTAGTCTTAAAACTGGAGGTTTTTCTGCCTGTCAAACCTCCACAGTAGGGGTGCCCGATAGCTAAAGGCTCGTCGTCCATTCTGCTTTTATGAATTCTGGGAATTGCATGTAAACCTGTACTGTGTGATCTGAGTGTTCTATTGGGAATATATGAGACTATTAGATCCTGCAGGTATGATGGGGCTACTCCATTTAGGGCTTTATATGTAAGTCTATTCTGAATTTTACCGGAAGCCAGTGAAGAGAAGCTAATATGAGGAAGATATGATCCCTTTTATTGATTCCTGTCAAAACTCTAGCTGCTGCATTCTGGATTAGCTGCAGGCTATTAATAGAGTAATTTGGACATCCTGATAATAGTGAGTTGCAGTTATGCAGCCTAGAAGTAACAAAAGCATGGACAAGTCTTTCAGCATCACTCTGAGAGAAGACGCTCCTAATCTTAGCAATATTATGGAGGTGAAAGGAGGCGGTCTTAGAGATCTGTTTAATGTGATGGATAAATGACACATCCTGATCGAAGTTATCACCAAGGTTCCTCGCAGTTGTATTGGGGACCAAAGTAATGCCGTCCAGAGAGAGAATATTATCAGCTATTCTAATTCTAAGATGTTTGGGGCCTAGAACAATGACCTCAGTTTTGTCTGAGTTTAATAATACAAAATTGGTCATCCAGTCCTTTATGTCCCTAAGACATGCCTGGAGTCTGGCTAATGGCTCTGTTTCTTCATCACTCAGAGTTGTACCGAAAGTCAGTGGTGTATAAGGTGAAGAGGAAGGAAGAAAGCACAGTTCCCTGTGGAGCTCCTACATCACTGACCCCACATCAGTTTTTCCTCGCCACTGTCGCCAAGTGCTTGCTCATGGGGGAATGTTGGGCTCTCTCTATTTACAGTTTAATTAAAGAGTTTGGTCTAGACCTGCTCAAATTGGAAAGTGTCATGAGATAACTTTTGTTGTGAATTGGCGCTATATAAATAAACTGAATTGAATTGGAACCAGACAGGATGTCTTCCACAGTGTCGGGACCTTCTCTTGACTCAGACTCAGGTTGTACAGATGTCCCAGTACAGGAGACAGCTGACTGGCACAGGTCTTTGGTGTCCTTGGTGTGATGCCTTCAGGGCCTGCAGCCTTTTGCTGATGTAGTTTTTCCAGCTGCCTCTTTACCTGGCCTGTAGTCACCGTTGGACTGATGATGTCTTCCGTGGGGGAGGAGGTGGGGCAGAAGGAGGAGGGGAGAGGTGTTGTACAGGAGAATGCTGGGGACTGGGTCGAGTCATTTGGGACAGTGTGGGTGTGTGGGAGGCTGGGGGTGTCAGCGGGGTGGCAGGATGTGAGCTAAACCTATTAAAAAACTGGTTACTCTATCCAGGCTCCTTGATGTCTGCCTGTCTGTCCACTTTATCCCTGTAAAGTGTTTAATTCCCATCCACACATCCCTCACTCTGTTTTGTTGGAGTTTTCCCTCCAGTTTCCTCCTATAATTGTCCTTACATGTCCTTAGCATGTCTCTGAGTTCGTGCTGCACCCGCCTCTGCTTCTCTCTGTCTCCAGACCTGAAGGCCCTCTCCTTGTTGTTCAGAAGTGCCTTCAGGTCACTGGTAATCCAGGGCTTGTTGTTGGAGAAGCAGTGCACGGTCCGGACTGGCATGGTGGTGTCCTCACACAATCTGATGTATTGAGTGATGCAGTCACTCATTTTATCGATGTCTTCCTAATGCAGCTCACAGAGTACATCCCAGTCTGTCGACATACCTGGGACATACCTGGGAATGCCGAGGGGGGTATGGCATCATATGCATTCATGGCACTAGCATTAGCATGTTCCTTCCAGGATTGCACCACCTCTCACTCACATCACTTGGAACAGTCTCTTTCATCTCGTACCAAACCGTAGCCTGGGAGCTTAACACTGTCGTCTGGGATGTGTGAGTGCAGCCATGTTTCGCTGAAGCAAAAAATACTACACTCACTGTATTCCCTCTGAGTCTTCACTAGTACTGCGAGTTTGTCCATCTTATTCCCCAAAAACCTCACGTTTCCCATTATGATCACTGGGACTGCTGGCCTATGTCTTCTCCTCTTCTTGGCTCCAGACCTGCAACCCCGGCGTCTCCTCCATAACTCCTGCGGGACCACAAGTCTGTCTCCAGGCAGCAGCATGGGCTTACAGAGCGCAATCAGCTGTTCACATGTGTAAACAATGCTCCCTCTACTACCGGCGAAGCTCTCTGTTACAAAGAGTAGAAAAAGTAACAGAAGAACACGGAGAAAAGAAATAAAACTAAGTCCAGTGATTGTCATAACTTTTATTACTGGTTGCGATTAATCAGAAAAACAAATGAGCAGGAATAAACAAACCAATAAATACTGTTGAGCCAAATCCAGCTAGTCCAAGAGACCGACTTCAAGTGCCTGCCACCTTAACTAGCAGTTAACCCTTCCTCTGTTGACTTTGACTCTGGTGCTGAAGATAATTTCATGGATAAAGACTTAATTCTGCAAGGTCAAATTCTCTCCAAAACTCTGCATATTGTGGATTAATAAACATTTACCATACCTTATTCTGTTACATGCTTTAGTCTAATTCACAATGTTATAATCATGTAAAACTGGTTGTTTGTCTCAGTACTGCACACTCTGAGGGAGGTAGATGTATCATACATAGCAGGAGAAGGACACCATATCTCAAGTCACTCTGACTGACAGGCGAAGTCACTGATACACCACCCCTCCCCTCTGGTTTGAGTGGAAAGGTGCTGAGACTAACAACCGGTGTTATCTTAAGGTATATATAATGATGTACTTCCTTGAGTGCTTTACATCCCACTTGACGTTTGGCTGAAACAGACTTGAACTCTGTGGTGGGATCTCCAAAGATCTTTGTTTCTAAATAAATAACTCTGTTTTAAGGCTATTTAACGAACTCTCTCACATCAACCTACTCAGGGAAGCAAGTGTGCTTCAACACTATACCATTATCAGCTAAGACATTAGACGGTCACCAGTTAGCCAAGGTAACACATTGCTCGGAGCCTCTCAAACTCACACTGTCCGGCAACCACTCAGAGGAGATATCCTTCAAGATTATTTCCTCTCCTAAGGACCCGGTAGTGTTAGGATTTCTTCACCTCACATTGAACGGCAAGCTGGGCGAATTATTGGATCGAGTCTATTTTGTCATTCTGTTTGCCTAAAGTCTGCCATTCCTCCTGAACCTCCTGTGAATGAAGCTTCCAACAGGTCTACAGAAGAAACTGATTTGTCCAATGCACCCCCAGACTATCTTTATTTAAAAGAAGTTTTCAGGAAAGCCAAAGCCTTGTCTCTTCCTCCTCACCACCCCTACGACTGTGCCATTGACTTGGTCACAGGAGCACCATTACCTACGAACTGCACTGTACAACCTGTGAACACGTATGCTGGTATATAGGGGCCGGGTTTTTCTTTGTGGCCAAGAAGGATAAAACTCTGCAACCCTATGTAGACTACTGAGGGCTAAATAACATAACCATACAGACCTGTTGCCTCCAATCAGTTCTCCCTCCAGGTAGCCAATTTGTTCACCAAACTGGACCAACGGGTGACGAGACAGCCTTTGAAACACCTTTGGGACATTTTGATTATTCAGTCATGCCCTTACGCCTCACTAATACCCCTGCAATCTTCCAAGCCCTGGTCAATGACATTCTCAGAGATTTCCTTAACTGCTTTTTCTTTGTGTACCTGGATAATATCTTGATCTTTTTTTTCACAGACCCCAGAAGAGCATATCTTTCCTGTCCGGTCAGTGCTACAGAGATTCCTGGAGAACAAACTGTTTGTCAAGACAGAAAAATGTGAGTTCCATGCCAGATCGGTGAGTTTTTTGGGGTGCATTATTGCTAATGGGCAGATTCAGGCAGATCCTGAAAAGGTGAAGGCCGTTACCAGTTGACCTAAGCCAGAGACCTGTAAACAGCTACAGAGGTATTTGGGCTTTGCAAATTTCTATGAACAGTTTATCCACAATTTTAGTTCTGTGGCAGCACCTCTGGCTAAGCTAACCATGTCAAAAATAGCCTTTTCCTGGTCCGTGGAGGCAGACCAAGCATTTGAACGACTCAAACGGCTGTTGACCTCTGCACCAGTGTTAGTCCAGTCTGTTTCAGTGCTTTGGTCCTTTACAGAAACTTGACTTGGGTGCTTTCTTCTCTCGCCTGCTGTCCCCTGCAGAGAAAAATTATGACGTGGGCAATCATGAGTTGTTGGCCTTAAGTTGGCTCTGGAGGAATGGAAGCGCTGGATGGAGGGAATTGAACTCCCATTTATTGTTTGTACAGACCAGACAGATTCGCCTGTTATTTGGGAGCTAGATGAACCCTGTCCCTGCTCAAGACGCATTTTTGGTGGAGCTCCATGGATGCCGACACCAGAGAGTACATGGTGGCCTGTGAGGTTTGTGCCAGAAACAAGATTATACGTCAATCGCCTGCCGGGGGTTGAAACTGTAAACTTAGTGAGTAATCATGTGTTTCACCTCCATGGCATCCCCTTGGACATCGTCTCCGACCGGGGACCCCAATTCGCCTCTCAGGTTTGGAAGGCCTTTTGTGTGCTTTAGGGTCCTCTGTCATCATCTCCTCTGGTTTTCACCCACGGATTAATGGCCAAACTGAGTGGACCACCCAGGATCTCGAATCAGCCCTTCACTGTACGGCATCCTCTCCTCCAGGCCTCCTGGAGTGAACATCTGCCCTGGGTTGAATACATCCACAATTCCCTGACCAGTTCTGCTACTAGGCTGTCCCCCTTTGAAACATCAGTGGGTTACCTGCCGCCTCTTTTCCCTTCCCAGGAGACTGACCTGGCTGTGCCGTCAGTTCAGCACTGTCTACGGCACTGCAACAGAATCTGGAAGGAGACTAGGGCGGTGCTTCTTCGGACTTCTGAGGCCAACCACAAACTGCCGGATTGTCGGAGGAGACCTGCTCTGGAGTACGAAGTAGGTCAAAGAGTTTGGTTATCGGCTAAAGACTTAAGCCTCTGTAGGAGAATGACAGCCAAGCCTGTTTTGAGAACCGAATAGATAGGAAACATCTGGAATATAAGAGCACATTGGCCACAGGTCACAATGACCTGGACTAGTGTTTGATTGCCGTCACATTTGGGAAAGAGCAAAAGTACACCACATACAAATACATGAGAACAGGTTCTGTAATACTCTTGTTGTCGAACTGTTGCCTAGAAATGGCAATGTACTAATGCCATAATTGTGAGTGTTTACTGCAAGTGTGACCTCTGAGCAGTTGGTCATAGTTCAAGATAAACAAAACTGAGATGAACACCACCCCCCCTTTAGGGTTTGGGAGCCAAAGAGTGTGATAAAGTTGGAGCCTAGCCAGCACACACATACAGAACCTGATAAAAGAAAAAATGGCAACGCGAATGGGAATAAAATGGGATGCCTTGTTCTCATTGGAAGATTCTTTGGCTACGTTGTTAGTAGGGCTGCTGTGAAAAAAGAGATTTCCCCACCAACACATCTGTTTCGACCATCTGATTCCTCTGTTTATCCATCTCTTTCTGCCACAACATCCCTTAAGATCAAGTCCAAGAAACTTTCACCTCGTTTCACTGGCCGTTTCCCATTGAGAAGGTCATCAGTCCTTCTGCAGTTAAACTCAAATTACCAGGCTTGCTCAGAGTTCACCCTTCACATCTCTCAGTTAAAGCCAGTTTTCTCCAGCCAGTTGTTGTGTTTATTTTCATGTGTTTCATGTGAGGAAGATTACCTTCTTGGTATTGCTCTACACAGATCTGATGTTTTCCTATTTAGTAGAAGCTTCAGTGTCATTTAAGTCAAGTTTCATGTACGTAATCATTTAATTACAAAGTCTTTTCATTGTGTTTTGTGAAGGCCAAAGGGTTTCCTGCAATGTTTCTATGTTTGGGCTTTATTATGTACACATTAAAAATACGAAAGGTATTTTTAATAGTCTGTTGTTGACTAGCAGTGACTACCAGTGACTGTGAAGAATCAAATTACAGATTTTGATGAAATAGAACTTAAGAGACAATTAATGAAGATGTTATTGACCAGGATTGCTAATACTAACACTGTGTTCAGAGCAGCAAATGTCAAATTGTTCATGAACAGGGTATAGGTTGAATCAACCACTTGAGCTCCACACTGTGTTATGACGTCACTGAAGCCAACTTCTACAACAGCTGGCTGGCAGAGGCCTACAGTTTGGATGTCTTGGACCTGCACATCCACCTCCGTTTAAGCCTACATAGATTTCAAATGGAACGTCAGTCCAGTGACTGCTGCAACTCTGTTATCACATTGTTTATTTGCCCCGTATTTACTGTGCTCTTCAGCTGATCAATACTTCGGGCATGCATGTCACACAACATATGCTGCTGTCATGTACCATAAATATTTATTACCACCCTGAATTTCAGTGGAAGGTTTTTATGTCTGTGGATCTAAATACTGTACACCCGTGCATTGCAGTACTTTGATTTCTGAAAATTGTTTAAAGATTAGATGAAGTCAATGAGTGTATTTACAGCCTGAGTGCCAAAATTATTTTTATTCTTCAAAATTCCAGTCACTTTCAGGATGTCTTGTATTTTTCAAAAAGCAACCCTCACTAAATGAAAAACAAATGTAAAATAACATATTTTAGTTAAACTGAGAAATTTATCAAAAAAAAAAAAATCAAGACGGTTAGAAGGTAATAAGATTAATAAGATAAGCAAGATTTTGAAGGTAATCTTCAGTTTGTGGGCAAAATGATAAAATTCATTACTGAATATCCTGTGTGACAGAACTGATGAAAAAGTTATCCCCTTTACTTGAGGTTTTTTGCCCTTTTGCGGATAGAGTTTGGATGACAAAATGTTAATGGAATCTGTCCAATCTGTTTATGTAGTCATGTTTACTCCTCTTGTTTCATTTACAAAAAGTCAGTGTGAACAGGAGCTGAGCTAGTATTAAACAATGCAAAACTGTGTTATGTTTTTCCCTCGGTCTGAACAAATCAACCCAAGTACAATATATGAAAACATATATTGTTTTCCTGCACAACGGCAGTAAGGTTTTGACAACCTAGCTGTTTTTTCAGGTTTGTTTCCTGACATTGGAGCCTTGTGCTCAGATTGAGTGCTTTTTCTCATGCCAGCTCATCTTTCTTGAAAACTCTGCAAATTTCCACTATATCCTTTGTGAGGATTGTACACCATATAATTTCAATTCAATTCAGTTTATTAATATAAAGCCAATTCACAACAAAAGTTATCTCATGACACTAGCACTAGCACTTTGCGACAGTGACAAGGAACTGCCTTTTAGAAGGCAGAAACCTCGGCACAGACCCTGGCTCTAGGTGTTAGGCAATCTTGATTGGTTTGAGTTGAGAGAGAGAGGGAGAGGGGGAGAGGAGTAGAGAAAGGGGGGTGGGGTGGGGGGTGAGAGAAGGAGCACACAGAGATGCATAGGAACAGCAGTAAAACCAGAAGTATTGGAGCTATAGATAATGATAATGATGAAGTATACAGAAGGTACTATGGTGATGATGATAACAATAGTAGTAGATAGATTGATAGATAGATAGACAGATAGATAGATAGATAGATAGATAGATAGATAGATAGATAGATAGATACTTTATTAATCCTGAGCGAAATTCAATCATCCAGTAGCCTATTACAGCAGTGTAGGTTAGTCAAAAAGTAAGCAAACAAACAACCAAAAAAGGCCTAACCTAACTGTAGTAGCAATAATATTGGTAGTAGATGTACAGAGTAGTAAGAAATTAATTATTACTAGTTAGTTACTAGTTGCAGTAGGTTTCAAGCAGAACTGCAGCAGGAGCTCCAACCACGATTCGTGGGAACCTGCAAGACGAGAGTTTCTGGCAAGCCATCTAGAGTTGCTATATCATTGCATAATTTGTTTCCATGGTGTTTCAGGCCCAGAACAATAACTTCAGTTTTATCCAAATTTAGAAGTAGAAAATTGCAAGTCATCTAGGTTTTTATGTCTTTAAGACATGCCTGAAGTTTGGCTAGCTGATTTGTTTTATCTGGTTTCATTGACAAGTATAATTGTGTGTCATCTGCATAACAATGAAAATATATGGAGTGTTTCCTAATAGGGCGGCACGGTGGTGCAGTGGTTAGCGCTGTCGCCTCATAGCAAGAGGGTTCCAGGTTCGAATCCCGGTCTGGGCCCTTCTATGTGGAGTTTGCATGTTCTCCCTGTGCCTGCGTGGGTTTTCTCCGGGTTCTCCGGCTTCCTCCCACAATACCAAAAACATGCACATTAGGTTAATTGGCTACTCTAACTTGCCCCTAGGTGTGAGTGTGAGAGTGTGTGGTTGTCTGTCTTTGTGTGTTGGCCCTGCGATTGACTGGCGACCAGTCCAGGGTGTACCCCGCCTCTCGCCCGTAGTCAGCTGGGATAGGCTCCAGCTCCCCCGCGACCCTGACGGATAAGCGGTATAGAAAATGGATGGATGGATGTTTCCTAATAAACCTGTCGGAAGCAGATAAAGGGTGAATAGTATTGGTCTGAGCACAGAACCTTGGGGAACTCCATGACTAACTTTTGTGAGTATGGACAATGCATTCTGATAAATAGGACTGAAACCAGCTTAAAGCAGTTCCTTTAATGCCAGTTAACTGTTCCAATCTGTGTAATAAGATGGTGTCAAATAGAGCACTAAGGTCTAACAGGATATACATGTCCATACAACAGTTTATTGGATCTGTTACACTGCAGTGCACAACAGTACTACTGCGTACATTTCTTTTTCGGGACATGCTGTAAAAGGGCACAGACATTGTCATCTACCTGAGTGTCAAAATGATGCTGCAGTATCATGACAGAGGGGTAAGGATGCTTCAGGGCTACAGATAAGGCTTTGGACAACACAGTTTCAGACCCGAGTGGCCCTGTCCAAGGCCCCACTGGTCTCAGGTTGGTAAAACAAAGGTTTGTCTTACAGCCAGTCTCTCAGAGAGTAGGACTTACTGGCAGCGTTATATTCTAAAACTAAATGTCAGTTGGTGGTGATTGTTCAGACCAGTGTTCATAGATATGTCTCATCATTACGCTGCCTTCTCAGTATCACTTCAGAGATTTGGTCAGCAGAGTCACTTCAGAGCAGATTTCAGCTGGTTCCACCAGACTGTATGTGTCTGTCTGTATGTGTGTCTGTGTGTTACTCTTCCTGAATATGTTGGTAAATGCAGTACCAACTTTGTGCCAAATAAAGTTGGCGACAAATAAAATGAAAATCAAATAAAGATAACCTCTGACTTAAAACCATTCTACACAGAGAATCTGAAAATGTCCAACCTAAATAAGCAGAAATCTGAAATTGTCGAAAATGGAGCGGCGTGGCTGACGCAGAAAAAGGCTGAACCCCGATGCAGAGTCAAAAAGGCAGTGATGCGAGGTAGGGGTCCAAAAACTATAAATCTTTATTTAACAAAACTCAAAAAAGCACACTTACTGTGGCAAGGCAACTGAGAAAAAACTGTGGCAGAGAAACTGTGGCAAAAACTCCTGGCAAAACATAGCATGGTAAGGCAAAGCAAGGCAAGGCAAAAATCTCCAGGCATGAACTCAAGAAATTCAACAAACACTCTGACAAAAGTGGCTGGGAAGACAAGGACTAAATAGACAAGACAACGAGACACAGATGACACTCATTAGGAGGGAGAAAGCAATCAAGAAAACCAAAAGCAAAGCTACATGAAAACAGGAGCAGGGAACATCAGACCCCTGCTGGTGCCATCCCAAATCACCAGGCTGCTAGTCACCACTGCGGAGGTAAGGCTTCAACCCTGCTTGATGAACGCTTGTACTCTTCCTATTTTTCCTTTTCCCCTCCACCTGCTTCTGTATACTTGCAGCTACAAGTTTGTTTAAAAATACAGCAGGTTATCAGATGTGCTGATGGGACCAAAATTTGTGCTACAGTGAATACTAGAAGTTAGAAAATTGAGTTTTATTATTAGCTGATACATAGCATAGTATGGGCAGCACTGAACTTTTAAACCATTGTGACTGCCCCACACTTACTGTTATTTTTATTATTCTCTCTAAATATCTCCAGTAACTGACAGATCCCTGCAGATCTTTTTTACTCTTCATGATTTAACTCATCTGTCCTATTGTGATGTATGTCTAGTTGGTTATTTCTGTAAAATTCACTGAACACGCTTACTATTGGAATTAATTTCCTCAAATGCTGCATTCTACTGTTTTAAATGCTGGTGTGGCCTTCAGTTGTCATCAGTGTAACCCCAGAGTCCAAAAGGACTTCATATTTCTTCTCTTGTCCAACTAACAGTCCAAACCGTAAAGACTAAAGAAAAGTAGCAAATCCTTACATCAAAAAAGGTGGAACCAGCAAATGTTTAGCATTTGCTTTAAAAAAGATTGACAAATCGGTTATCAGAATAGATGGTGATTAATCTTTGTAATCAATTTGAGACAATTTAAAGTGCAGCAATACTGCTTCCTAGGGAGTTTAAAACAACATTTTTTTGGTTGGGTCAGTTTTGTCACTTCCTTTGTGTGAGAGAGAAGAAAAACTCTTGCAGTCAGAGGATGTGGATGTCCTCAGATGGCTTTCACCACACCTGTTAAGATTTCATGTGGACAGAATCTTTACATTGTTTCTCGATGGAGCTATGAGTACATATCTTCATGTCTAAATATTTGTACAGTTGGAATGTAATATTGTTGAAACCCAAGGTATTGTTTTTTAATCAACAAGCTGCTGTTAGAAAACAGTATTAATACCCCTACATGTCCAGCAAGCCCTGTGTTCACTGTTTTCCCTCAGACATTGTATTTTCATAGCTGCACTTGGCCATCAGACAAGTCTGCCCACTTGTCAGGGTCCATTGATTGCATCAGTGCAGTAATCAGCCTTCATTCAGAGGAGAGCCTTCACCTGCTGGCCAATTCACAATAGCTAATAAATAAGCTTTTGAGAGTTCTAAAAGCCCCCTTCTCTCCTTCAATCAGCCAGACACAGTAATCAAGTCATGCTCTGGATTTTCAGCTGCTGCTTGTGATTCAGCTAACGTTAACATTGCTATAGTATATTTAGTTTAAGTGGTAGACACGGGTTAGTCAAAAATTGCCCTTATTTTCTAATTTGTGTTTAGTATATCCTCATATCACTCTTCTATTCACTGCTGCTTTTAGTTACACCCTGCCAACACTGTGTAGCATTAAATACCTTTGTTTTAACTACAACATAATGCCTGATGAGATGTTCATTATCAGGAATTAATGGATGACAAAGAGGCCAGAGTCATGCAACGTGCAGAGAATTTTTTTTTTTTTTTTTTTTTTTTCAGATTGTTTCACTGCAGTTATGTTGTAGAGCATGTGACCAAGCCAGTGCGGAGGTGCTGCAGTGCCAAATTTTTGTGTGAATTCATCTGAAACTCATTTTTTTTCTGTCCGATCTGTGGGGCTGGTTGTGTCTGTGCATAGCTCAGCCACACACCCAGCCATGTTCAAACAATTCAATTCAATTCAGTTTATTTATATAGCGCCAATTCACAACAAAAGTTATCTCATGACACTTTACAATTTGAGCAGGTCTAGACCAAACTCTTTAATTAAACAGATAGACAAGTCACAAAGGCAAAGGCACAATGAGGGTTTATATGTTGCAACGTCATCATCAGAAACCTACATCAGGTCACATGGGGGAAAGGTAAGGGAAACGTGTATTTGGACCAGTGTTTGCATTTGAATACATCAGGAACACTACTGGGAAGCTGCAGAATAATGAACACAAAAATAATGAAACTGTAGGTTAAGGTACACACAAATTAAAATACAGATCTTGTGTATTTGACACCTATCCCAGGATTTTTTCCCAGGTGTATTGATACTCTGATAAGTAGATCATCCATCAGTGATCACATTTCTAAATACCACCAACTCTAAAGTTGTTCTTGTATGTTTAAGTCCCAGCTGTAGATCCACATGTCAAAGACGCACTCCACAGGCAACACAGTTCAGCTGCTGTTGGACTCACTCAGTTTCACTCTTAGCTCCCAGCACAGCCTGGAAAGTGGACTCTTCACAGACAGTGTAGGTACAGCAAAGAGTCAACAACACTTTGCCTACATTGTAGTCAAGAGTTTTTCTTCTCTCTTTGTAGCTGACAGACTATACCTCCTTGCCTTCTGTCAACCTGTGGCTGGGGCACAAGATCATCTTCAGGAGTCAGAGGGCATGTATGATGCTTTCTCTTAATCAGAATCAAAATCAAAATCAGAATTCCTTTATTTATCTCCGAGGGGAAATGATTTATTCATAGACATTGCAATTGCAATATACCCGACCAAGAAAAGAAAGTGAAAAATATAAAATAGGATAAAAACTAAAATAAGTATAAAATATAAAATATCAGGGATTGACATGTGAAATACAAAATATCAGATATTTACATGTATCTGTACATTTACACATTTCGGGGGAAAAGTATGTGTGTCCATCACAGTGCAGAGTTTAATAGTTTGATGGTGACAGGCAGGAATGATTTCCTGTGTCGCTCTGTGGTGCGGGTGTACTGAGGGTTCATGGGAGTTTGCCCAACCGGTCCACATGTGTTTTGTGGACTTGGAGAAGGCATTCGACCGTGTTCCCCATGGCATCCTGTGGGAGGTGCTCTGGGAGTATGGGGTCCGGGGTCCTTTGCTAAGGGCTGTGCGGTCTCTCGGAGCAGGAGCTTGGTCTGCATTGCCGGCAGTAAGTCGGACCTGTTCCCAGTGCATGTTGGCCTCCGGCAGGGCTGCCCTTTGTCACCGGTCCTGTTCATTATTTTTATGGACAGGATTTCTAGGCGCAGCCAGGGGCCGGAGGGTGTCTGGTTTGGGAACCACAGGATTTCGTCTCTGCTTTTTGCGGATGATGTTGTCCTGTTGGCTTCTTCAGGCCAGGACCTTCAGCATGCGCTGGGGAGGTTCGCAGCCGAGTGCGAAGCAGCTGGGATGAGAATCAGCACCTCTAAATCCGAGGACATGGTTCTCGACCAGAAAAAGGTGGTCTGTCCCCTTCAGGTTGGAGGAGAGTTCCTGCCTCAAGTGGAGGAGTTTAAGTATCTCGGGGTCTTGTTCACGAGTGAGGGAAGATGGGAGCGTGAGATTGACAGGCGGATTGGTGCAGTGACTGCAGTAATGCTGTCGTTGTACCAGCCCGTCGTGGTGAAGAGAGAGCTGAGCCGCAAGGTGAAGCTCTCAATTTACCAGTCGATCTACGTTCCTACCCTCACCTATGGCCATGAACTTTGGGTCATGACCGAAAGAACGAGATCTCGGATACAAGCGGCTGAAATGAGCTTTCTTCGCAGGGCGCTCCCTTAGGGATAGGGTGAGGAGCTCTGTCACCCAGGAGGAGCTCGGAGTAGAGCCGCTGCTCCTCCACATCAAAAGGAGCCAGTTGAGGTGGCTTGGGCATCTGTTTTGGATGCCCCTTGGACACCTTCCTGGGGAGGTGTTCTGGGCATGCCCCTCCGGGAGGAGGCCCCAAGGAGGACCCAGGACACGCTGGAGGGACTATGTCACTCAGCTGGCCTGGGAACGCCTTGGGGTCCACCTGGAAGAGCTGGAGGAAGTGTCTGGGGAGAGGGAAGTCTGGGCATCCCTGCTCAAGCTGCTGCCCCCGCGACCCGGTCCCTGATAAAGCGGAAGAAGTTGGATGGATGGCTCTGTGGTGCACCATGAGAGTAAGAGTCTGTTACTGAAGCTGTAGCTGATCAGCACATTGTGAAGAGGGTAGGAGGAAATGTCCAGTATCGTCCTTATTTTGGACAACATCCTCTTCTCAGACACCACCATCATAGTCCAGTTCCTCTCCCACAACATGGCTGGCCTTCTTAATGATTCTGTTGAGTTTGTTAGTGTCCCTCAGGCAGCTGCCCCAGCAGGCAACAGCATATGTGATGGCACTGGACACAACCGTCTCATAGAACATCCTCAGCATCATCCTGCAGATGTTGAAGGACCTCAGTCGCCTGAGAAAATAGAGGCGACTCTGACCCTTTCTATACATCATGTCCACGTTCTTGCACCAGTCTAGTTTGTGGTCCAAGTACACCCCTAAGTACTTGTTCTCGTCCACCACCACCACAGTGGCCCTGTTGATGTTGGCAGGGGTCACTGGAGCCTTAGTCCTCCTCAGGTCCACTACCAGTTCCTTGGTCTTTGTTACATTGAGCTGTAAGTGGTTTCTCCTGCTCCAAGTGACAAAGTTGTCAACTACAGCCCTGTACTCTCTCTCATTTAGTTATCAAGCTCCTCTACTATAGAACCATCTTCCGGTTTCGGTCCGGGAGGCGGAGACACCCTCTCTATATTTAAGAGTAGACTAAAAACTTTCCTCTTTGATAAAGCTTATAGTTAGGGCTGGCCTAGGCCGGCCCATAGTTATGCTGCTATAGGCTTAGACTGCTGGGGGCCCTCCCATGACACACTGAACTCTTTCTTCCTCTCCCTCTCCTTCTGCACACATTCATGTCCCATTAATGCATATTACTAACTCAACTTCTTCCCTGGAGTCCCTGTGCTTTCTTGTCCCGCAGATTCCTATCGATCATGACTGGACCTCCTGCTGCGGTCCTGCTGTCGTCCTGCTCAAAACCTACTGCAATTACTACTGTTTAGTCATAATCTGATTTAAATCTGTTACGACTCAGTACAGCTACTACCATTATTGTTACTACTATTGTTATCAAAATCACCATAATACCTTCTGTATATTTCATTGTCATTATCATTATCTACATTTCCGATACTTCTGGTATTATTACTGCTGCTATGCATCTCTGCTTGTGTGCTCCTTCTCTCATACCCCACCCCCTCTGCCTCTCTCCCTTGCTCTCTCTCTCGCTCTCCTGCTCTCTCTCTCTCTCTCCCTCTCTCTCAACCCAACCGGTCAAGGCAGATGGCCACCCATCTTGAGCCGGGGTCTGCTCCGAGGTTTCTGCCTTCTAAAAGGCAGTTTTTCCTCGCCACTGTCGCCAAGTGCTTGCTCAAGGGGGAATGTTGGGCTCTCTCTATTTACAATTTAATTAAAGAGTTTGGTCTAGACCTGCTCAAATTGGGAAGTGTCATGAGATAACTTTTGTTGTGAATTGGCGCTATATAAATAAACTGAATTGAACTGAAACTGAATCACCTCCAGTAATACATCCAACCACTGCAGAGTCATCAGAAAATTTCTGAAGATGGCAGGTCTCTGTGCAGTGCTTGAAATCTGTGGTTTAAATAGTGAAGAGGAAGGGAGAGAGGATGGTCCCCTGTGGAGCCCCGGTGTTGCTGGTCACCAGCGCCGTTGCTAGCCATTTGGTTGCCCTAATTACAAATGCTTTGTGGTGCCATATCGTAACTAGTACCTACCCTGTTGTGATGATTTTGAACTTTTGAGCCTGAACTTTTGATGCCCTCGCTGGTACTTTGTGCCCTACACGCTGTGCGTAATGTGTGTGTGCGGAGCAACGGCTCTGCTGGTCACACTGTCTGACATGCAGCACTTTAGGTGTGCATACTGTGGTCTGCCAGTCAGATAGTCTGCAATCCAGGACACCAGTGGGGCCTCTACCTGCATCACTGTCAGCCTCTCAGCCAACATAGCCAGCCTGATGGTGTCAAACACACTTGAAAAGTCAAAGAACATGATTTTCACTTGTGCTTGCCGGCTTGTCCAAATAGGTGTAGACTGTGTTCAGCAGGTAGATGATGGCATCGTCCACTCCAAGGCGGGGCTGGTAGGCGAACTGAAGGGCATCCTGAAGTGGCTGGACCATGGGCCAAAACTGTTTCAGGACGAGTCTTTCCCGGGTTTTCATGATGTGTGAAGTCAGAGCCACAGGCCTGTAGTCCTTGGGGTCGCTGTGACTTCTCGTCTTTGGGACAGGAATGAGGCACGATGTCTTCCACACCACGGGGACGGGGTTGAAGACATGATGAAGAACTCCGCTTAGATGGGGGGCACAGGCTTTCAGGACCCTGGTGTTCAGACTATTTGGGCCTGCAGCTTTGCCTGCGTGGAGTCTCTGCAGCTGTTAAAGTACTTGAACCAACTAGGCATTAAAGGGGACATATTATACCCCTTTCGGAGAAAGTATTACAATTCCCTGTGGTCTTTATGAAATGTCTGTGACAATATTTGGTCAAAACACCACACGAATGAAGCACCACAGCTTCCCTCCTACCCCCTCTAAAAAAGCCCTTTTGAGAATGAGTGGTTTTGAGTGCCTGTTGCTTTAAATGCTAATGATTAAGATTAAGATTAAAGATTAAAGTGACATATTTTGTCATTGGAGGGAACTCACTCCAACGAAATTTGTTCTCTGCATTTAACCCACCCAAGTGACGTGCACACACACACAGCAAACCCGGGGCAGTGGGCGACCGCGTGCAGCGCCCGGGGAGCAGTGGGGGTTAGGTACCTTGCTCAAGGGTACCTCAGCCATGGACACCGGGACGGGGAATCGAACCAGCGATCCACCGGTTACGGGTCCGACACCCTAACCGCTGATCCACGACGCTGAGCCACTTCACACACGCCCCTGTCTTCCGGGAGGTGTGCTGACGCAAGTACGGGGTAATGGCAGATCTTCCATTGATCCTGTTGGCTGAAGACATAGATTTGCTTTGTTTTCATGTAAATTCACTTCAGTGGAACCAAGAGTACTTCACCTCTTAACATATACATTGTTAACTAAAAAGAAGGTAAAATATTTTCCAAAAAAAACTAAATCATATACAATACTGTGCAAAAGTTTTAGGCAGGTGTAAAAAAATTATGTAAACTAAGAATGCTGTCAAAAATATAAATAATAATTGTTTATTTTTAGCAATTTAGAAAATGCAAAGTTAACGAACAATAGAAAACTCTAAATCAAATCAATATTTGGTGTTACTACCCTTTGCCTTCAAACCAGCTTAAATTCTTGTAGGTACACCTGCACAAAGTCATGGATTTTGTAGGGTTATAGTCATGCCAAACAGGTGCTAATGATCATCAATTTTACCTGTAGGTTGAAACACAGTCACTAATTGAAACAGAAACAGCTGTGTAGGAGGCTTAAAATTGGGTGAGGAACAGCCAAACTCTACCAAGGTGAGGTTGTGGAAGACAGTTTCATGTCACAGGTCGTATACCATGGCAAGCCTGAGCACAGCAACAAGACACAAGGTAGTTATACTGCACCAACAAGGCTTCTCCCAGACAAAGATTTCAAAGCAGACTTGGATTTCAAGATGTGCTGTTCAAGCGCTTTTGAAGAAGCACAAAGAAACTGGCAACACTGAGAATCGTAGAGTAGGTTTCAGTATTGTCCTTCTGGACCTCAGTGCTGCATTTGATACTGTTGACCACCAGATTCTTTTACAGATACTAGAAAATCAAACTGGTATAAATGGAACTGCTCTAAGTTGGTTCAAATCCTATCTATCAGACAGATATCACTTACACTGTACATGTAAATCACAATTCGTCCATGCACATTAAAGTTAGCCATGGTGATCCACGAGGTTCTGTGCTTCGCCCGATTCTATTCACAATCTATATGCTCCCACTAAGCAATGTGATCAGAAAGCACTCTATAAGTTTTCAATGTTATGCTGACGACACCCAACTGTATTTATCAATGAAGCCAGATGAAAGCAATCAGCTAATACAACTGCAATCCTGTGTTGCAGATATTAAGTCCTGATGACCCACAACTTTCTTCTGTTGAACGCAGACAAAACTGAGGTTCTACTAGTAGGTCCAAAACGCCTTAGACAATCTTAAGCTAATGATATAGCCTTTCATAACGGACTAGCTCCTGCCTCTAGCACGATTGTAAAGAACCTGGGTGTTAGCTTTGATCAGGACTTGTCTTCCAACACTCACATAAAGCAAATCTCGAGGACTGTGTACTTCCACCTTCATAACATTGCAAAAATCAGGCATGTCTTTTCCTTAGATGCTGCTGAGAAGCTCATCCATGCTTTTGTTACCTCTAGGCTGGATTACTGTAACTCTCTTTTGTCAGGATGCCCTAAAAAATCCCTCATGACTCTGTAGTTCATTCAGAACTCCGCAGCTCGTGTCCTGAATAAGACTAAGAGGCGTGACCACATTTCACCTTTGCTGGCCTCTCTACATTGGCTTCCCGTTAAATTTAGAGTAGAATTTAAGAAGGTCGTGCATGGTCTGGCCACCATCATATATCACTGATCTCACTGAACCATATCAGCCCACGAATCTCCAAATAAATATGGAGCCCAATTATATACAAATTCATTGCAAAGCATATTAGTGCAAGTTGAAAATATTCATGTTGAGTCAAAGTCACACATGCTGCTGGGCTTTACAGAGCAGAGCAAAGGGACAGAGCGACGGTTCAGCTGCTGAGAGCTCAGCTGAGGTCAGCTCCCCTGAAAGCCTGTGTTGAGACATGTAAAGACAGCAGCTCTAACACATCACAATGTTTTACATCATGATAAGTTATTATGGAAAGTTACTGATAAGAATTATTTAATGCAAAATAACTTAAAGAAACATTGCATGTAGTAGTCCACCTTTCACCTTCTTTTTCTCTCTCTCTCACTCTCTCTGTCACTCACATTACATACATTGTTTGATTGTGTGCGGGAGTTTATGTGTCTATAAGAGGTTACTCCTTTTGAGCTCTTCAACAATGAAGAGCACTGTTTGGAACATTTTGTCTGTTTACTTAGCCTAGATTTTCCCACTCCTGTGGGCTGGGGAAAGAGCACCTTGGAGAGCACCGCAGCACTTGTCCTTGTCATTGTCTCAGTCCTCAGTCCCTGGCTTTCATAACAGGCACTGTCCATTGTTCTGAAACAGAAAGAGGGAGATCAGAACACATCAGTTCAGTTGGCTGCTTGCTTTACAGCTAACGCAGGAGTTTGAAGAATTGTGTTGTTTTAAAGATAGATTGTTGAGTCTCATCAGTCAAATATAGGTGCTTTGTGTGGGTGAGGAATGAATGGACTGTTTTTAAACATTGATAATATTTGACTACAATCTCTCCCATGAGTAGCTCCTTCAGCCGCAGACTGCTGCACCCTCAGTGCAAAAAGGAACGCTACCGGAGGTCCTTTGTCCCGACAGTGATCAGACTGTGTAACAACAGTATCACATAGGACTGCTGCTGTGTTCTTTTTCCATTATTCCTTATTTTATTATATTTTTTTTCTTTTTTAATTCTAGCTTATATGTTACTTATTTGTTTCTAGTAGCACATTGTGCACTGTCTTTTTATCTATCTATCTATCTATGTATCCTTTTGTCTGGACAAGGAAGTCTTTCAGGACATGTGAAGCAGCACCCATGTTTTCAATGGAAACAGTGGTCTGGACACAAATCTGATCTGATCAAAAGCAGTGAGAACAATGTGACTTAAAGAACAAACCCGATTTGCCTGCAGTTTGAACAAAGCCTTTGTGTCCACCTGATAAATGGAAGACAGACAGAGACGCAACAACAAACAATAACGAAAATAACAAAGTATTGGAAAAATAAAAGAACAGTATTAGCAATAATAATGATGATAGTATTAGTAGTAGTAGAAGAAGAACAGGCATTACCAGATAGTCCAGCTGGACTATCTGGTAATGCACAGCTGTTAGGATTTGCTATGCTTTTCTTTCTTTCTTTCTTTCTTTCTTTTTAACATTGTAAATTGAATATCAAAATGATTCACCAGTTCATGTAAAGGCTTTTAATCTTCAGGAGCAAACACATTACAAAGCAGCAAGTCAACAGTGACTTGTTTAAAGAGTTGCAGACTTTGACTTGGTTTACTGTGCGAATCAGCTGTATTAGGAGAACGAGGTTTACAGATTTGTTAGCACCAAACTTTCTTTTCTAATGTTGTTTCTGTGGCAGCGAATAGAACTGATTGTTTGCTTGATTGTTAATTAACAAAGTCCTAAACATCCAGAAACATGAGGTCCTTTCTGTGCTTTTCTTAGCAGAATGATTATAAAAACAAAAACCTGAATGTATCTGTAGACACACTTTAAAAAGGTCAGACCAATGCCATCATCATCATGCCATCAGGATAAATAAAGGAATTCTGATTCTGATCATTAGTCTGAATTTATAAATCTGAATTCACATTTGTGCCTTTAGTCAAATTACTGCATGCATAAACAAGTTTTTTTCTCAGTGACTGAAGAAATAGTTTTGTTGTTATTTTTTTTATCTTTATACTTTTATTTTCTTCGTGAATGGTGTCTGTTTGACACCACTGGGGTTACAGCTGAAAGAATAAGGCTGGAGTTGTAAAACATACGCCATAAGAATACACTGAAACACCACATCAGAGTACTATATTTTCTGCCTGCTTAAGATACATAGATAGTGCAGGACCAGGCCAAGATTAAATTAAAGATTAAATAAATAAATTCAGATCAGTTTCAACTGATTAAAGGCACCCTGTGGTTTTTCACCACGAGGTACTCTACAGAGTAGTCTTGATGATGGTATTATGCTGTTGATGGGATATTGCAATTATTACATAATTGCTTGCTCAAAATTACTTGAGCTGACTATGATCATCAGATATAATCATTAGATTCCAAGGGTAAGGAAGGTTTTACAGTCAAATATTATGAAAATAACTTTCAAAAAGAAAGCAAGATACTTTCCAATAAAAGCATGTAGTAATTGGTAAAAATAATAATCCAGAACATAAGTCTGGATAATAATAGAAAAAGTAATACAGTAAATACCATAAATTAAGAAATCCATGCAATAAAAAGAGATTTGAAAAGGACACATAGCCTGCATGAAATTTCCAGGTTGGGAGTTCAACTGCTGGGGGACCTGGACAGTGAATTTTCCAGTTACCTTTGGTGACGAGGCAAAATTTCCTTGCTGCAGTGAAGGACAGCAAGGTTTGGTGCGATATGATATAAGTTAAACACCTGTATCAACTGCAGACTATGGATATTACATCTGCTAATTCCAGAAGAAGAAGTTTGCAGAAGAAAAGAATAACCTGATTTTGCTTAGATGTCTTAGGTGTACAAAGCATGACTGCACAACTTTAGCCACCTGAGTAAAGGATAATTCTGAGTCAAAGATAACACCCAGGTTGCAGTCCCCAATGCCAACATAGCTTTTTAGAGGGTTGGACATTTGTGGTCCCCTTGCATTGAAGGCTGAACTGAGATGAAGGAGAATGAAAACTGAGTACAGACCAGTGCCAGCTGCAAGCAGTAGATCACTGGTGACCTTGACCAGAGCAGTCTCAGTGCTGCGTCGGGAGCAGAAACCAGACAGAAAATTTTAAAGACTTCAATTTAGTTGACTGGAAACAGTTGTTTCTGAATTCTTTGTTGAAAGTGATGGCTTGTATATGGGTCTAAAGAGAGAAAGAGATGTAGAAAGTGGTATGTTTAAAACTGGAGGTTCAGGTACCAGTAACAGCGAGCAGTTTAAGATAGATAGATAGATAGATAGGTAGATACTTTATTGATCCCGAGGGAAATTCAATAAAGGGCCAATGGATGACTTGGAAAGTGCAACAATGTCTTCCAGTATTGAGAAAGATATTATAGTGAAGTGGGTCAACATGAAAGATGGACTGGAGTCATCACATTGTCTGAGTTCAGCGTCAGGTGCTGCTGAATCTGCTATTTTATTATAGAAAGCGTGGGAGTTTATGGTTTTAAAAAAGATTTGGGGAATATGACTTTGTTTAGCAATCAGATCAGAAAAATTAAACACAAGAACACATGAAAAGGGCACTGTGGTTTTTAGAGACCGGGGAGCAACTAAAATCATATTTGCGTATGACTGCAAGCCAGCTCCTCAGTTTTTCATTCTCTGCAAATGTTTTAAGAAGAGGGAAATACATTAACCTCACATTTTGGTGTGTTCACACAGAAAGGCTAGCTAATTGTGTTAATTAGCCTTGTGTTAATCTCGAAAGTTTGATTTCAGCATTGTTTGTGTTTATTTGTGTTACTCATAGGAGTTTGACTGCGGGATCATTTGTGTATATTTGTGCCAACATTAGCAGCATTAGTGAGAACAAAGAAAAACAGCAAAATGAACATACCCACACGTCTTGTGCAGCCCAAGACTCAATAGCACTATGGCTCCCTGTCAGCCAGGGTACAGTGCTGAACAGAAACCTGGGGTTATTCTTGTTTTCCTCAATTAACTTTGAGTTATAGGCTGCTCTGGCAGTCTGTAGGGCCTTCCTATACGATCTAAGGCTGTCTTGCCAGATTGAGTGAGATTCTGTGAGTATAGAGGAATGGCATTTCCTTTCAAGTTTTTGCGCATTTTGCTTTAACATGCAAACCTCAGTATTATACCACAACGCTAGTCTCTTTTGCATTATGCTCTCTATTTCTCTTTTAGCAGGGCAATCGAGGTGATTGTTGTCCTTAATAAGCTTGCAGCACTGTCCACAAAATGGTGAATTTGAGAGGGACTAAAATTGGCAGACTTTTGGCCATGGCACACATTTTGTCAGGGTGTAAAACAGCCCTGGCCCAAGGGTGATACAAGGGTGGCGCCATGATAAGGTGTTGACAACACTTGCTGACATCTTGGAACAGGAAAGAAAGAGGAAACACCCAGTCAAAACAAAGCCATGGAAGAGCACCATCACCTTTGTCAAGGAGGGGTAAAGACCAGTTGTCCACGGCAAATGAAAACAAAATCTGTTCCAAACAACCCAAGAATGGGAATTGAAGGCTGATCTGGGGAGGAAACTCCAGTTCCAAGGGTGATACTTTCCACAACCCTAAGACCGGACATTGTGAAAAAGTGGCAGGGAGGAAAAAAAAGCCAAATATCAACAACTGGTTCAGGACTGTCAAGAAAAAGGGTGGACAATATGGCTATTTCCAATGGAAGTGAGATTCCCAGCCAAATACATGTGGAATCTGTGACATACCTGAATATATATGTGACATAAAATAGGACTAGTTGATCTTGAATGTGTTTTGAGTGTGGACCAGTGGGGTTATGGGTGATGGTCATGTGATAGGAGGGCACGGGGAAAAGGTTTCGAGGAGTTCAATAAAGTGCTACTGATGTTAGAACACAGTTTGTCCCTCGCTTACTTCTTTACTTCTTTATAAATAGAAGATCTTCTGACAAAAGTAGGAATAAGAGGACAGAACCAACTGGAGAGCGTTGTGGGTAAGGGTCGAAACACTCACTCAACACACTCGTCAGTGACAGTTGGGTAGTACCTCATGACCTCTCCTCCAGATAAAGGCTATATCCATTAGAAATTGATGTTTTAGGGCATCAATGATGTAATACTGAGTAGACTTAAATACTCAGTATGATGATAAGAATGTAAAATGCTGGTATGATTATCACCCTCTTTCAAAAGTGCTGTTGTCAACACAATTGTTCAGATAGAAAGAAAGCAAACTGCCTGTTTTGGTTTTTTTGTTTGTTTGTTTCTTTTTTGTTTGTTTGTTTTCTGTTTAGGTGGAGGTTTCTGTCCTTATTTCCAACTGCTTGGAAACTACAGGACTCAATCACACCCAGAAACCCTGCCCATGGATGTTGAGAGGCACAAGGATAATGAGCCACTGTCAGTGCTGAGAAAACTTGTTTGGAAATAAAGCACTTAAGGGGAAAGGAGGTTAAGTGACTTAA
Source organism: Scatophagus argus (assembly GCF_020382885.2). Lineage (NCBI taxonomy): Eukaryota > Metazoa > Chordata > Actinopteri > Scatophagidae > Scatophagus > Scatophagus argus. The sequence goes on along the minus strand of NC_058515.1, from coordinate 607,328 downwards.
AGTCATCGTGTCAGGCTGGTTCTGGATGTTGAAGATATTAACAATAAAGGTTGGGTGAAAGCACAGTAGCACATCCAATACCTGCGTTGGAATATACGGCTCAAAGTTTCAACGTGTTCCCCAGTCCTGTCTAATTGAAATGATGGAATTTTACATGATGTTTTTGATGTAAGAAAGGCATTAATAAAAATATTTTATGCTCCCTGTCTGTGCTGCCTGAGTGGGAACACAATACATCACATGTGTCAAACCGGTCCACAGGAGGGCCGGTGTGGCTGCAGGTTTTTGTGCCAACCAACCAAGAGCACACTGTTTGACCAATCAACTGTCTGAAGACGGAGATCAGTTGATTAAATGAGTCAAGTCTGGTGTGCTGCTACTTGGTTGGAAAGAAAACCTGCAGCCACACCGGCCCTCCTGTGGACCGGTTTGACATGCCTGCAATACATCAACCCTGTTCGTTCTTTCATTTCATCCTCCAAAACTTTGAATTCTATCATCAGTGCATAGGGGCCCATGCCTATTAAACCTGATCCACTGCTCTCCTCATATAATTCCTTGATCTCTTGCCTCAGGTGCTCGGCCACCCACAGGTACACTGTGTTCACACTGCAAGCAACACAGTGCAGCTAGTGAGAATGTGACCCAGAAATGTGGACCATGTGTTTCTCACCTGATAGGAGATTTCAAGTCTTTTCAGGCTTCTGTGCTTGCGTGTTCACAATGTGACTTATGAATAGAGGTGTATAGTGGATTTCATCCATCCTGTATTCACTACAACCTATTTGAATGACTAACATCCAACTGAAAACAGTGTCTGTGGTAAGTTTAATGTCCCAAAAGACTGGTTGACTCAGTTGCAGAGAGGACACAAGCACACCAAGGCAATGAAAGGTCCACAATCCAGATACTTTAATCCACAGGCCAGACACAGGTCAGAATCCAAAAACACAGTCCGAAGAAAGGACAACAATACAGACAGGGACTAGGCAACAATCAAGATCTAAATAAAGCAGGCAGCATTCAAAACCAAAGACAGTCGGGCAAGGATCCGGCAACGGTACAGTGTCGATAGACGTATACAAACAAGATCGTTCGCAGGAAAACTCACTAGGAAACGATGGAAAGTATGGCATACCAAGGTAGCACAGACAATCTGGCAAAGACACATGGTTGAGGAAGCCCTTATATATGCTATGCACAGGTTGAACAGGTCAAGGGAACAGGGGCACTCAGTGGAGCACAGGGAATCACAGCCCAAACAGAAAACTGAACACACATAACAAAAGAGGGAGTGCATCCAAAACCTTACAGGTAAGTGTTCTTTTTAGATTTCCCTTCAACTTTTGCATTGTTTAAATCTTAATAGGTGTACAAAATATGTAGCACTTGCTTATGGAGTTAGTAGAAACTTTTATTTCCAAATGTTACATATCATAATGTTACATTTTATTTCATAATGTCATATTTAATGATATATATTTTTTTTCCCATTTATTTCATTGCCAACACATCTTGTAAACTGGCTCTATTAACTATTCAGTTCAATTCAATTCAGTATATTTATATAGCGCCAATCCACAACAAAAGTTAACTCAAGATACTCTCCAATTAGAGCAGGTCTTTCTCATCTGCGAGATGAGAAAACACAGGGACTCCAGGGAAGAAGTTGAGTTAGTAACATGCATTAATGGGACATAAATGTGTGCAGAAGGAGAGGGAGAGGAAGAGAGAGCTCAGTGCATCATGGGAGATCCCCTGAGAGTTTAAGCCTATAGCAGCATAAATAGGAGCCAGTCTAGGCCAGCCCTAACTATAAGCTTTATCAAAAAGGAAAGTTTAGTCTACTCTTAAATGTAGAGAGGGTGTTTGTCTCACAGACCAAAACCAGAAGATGGCTCCACAGTAGAGGAGCTTGATAACTAAAGGCTCTGGTTCCCAATCTACTTTTGAGGACTCTAGGAACCACAAGTAACCCTACATCTTCGGAACGTAAAGCTCTGGTGGGATAATAGGAAAAAAAGATCTTATAAATAAGCAAATGTACGCAATAAAAAGTATAAATACTGACAGTATATACTGTCAATCTCCCTTCACTTTGTCAGAGTGGTTTAGGCAGGGGTCAGCATATATTATTCCAGGTTTATAGCCACTAGGAAGAACATGCTGTTGAAGTATGACTTGTTCTAATGCTATCTGGTTGGTGTTATCTTAGCTGGTGTGTGAAACTTCTTTACGTAAACAGTGTGCAGGATGTTGTGGGTTAGTTAGTTTGTTCCAGCTGCGGTGGATGAACAGAGTGTTGATGAAGTGAAGCTATGTTCCTGTGGTCCTTTCTGAGGTTCGAACTGTCCTCTCAAGGGGCTTCCTTACCATCCAGTGACACCACTTGTGAGAATGCTCTCCACAGGACGTCTTTAGGCCTCAGTTAAAGGGTGACAAGTTGGGACACTTTTCTTCAATGACATTGAAAAATTGAGACTGTGCCTTCTTGACAGTTGCTGAGGTGCTTTCTGACCAATTTATCAGGTTGCTGGTGATGTGCAGAAACCCAGAAACCCAAAGCTGTTGACCTCCACCTCAGTACCTTTCAATCCAACAAGATTACTGAAATTCAGGATTAGCTTCTTGTACTTCCACTTGTACTTTAGTACTTCCATTACATGACATTTTTCATGTAATGGAAGTACAAGGTTCCCTTCTTTTAATATTTAGGTGAAGCAATTAAATTCAGTTCAATTCAGTTTATTTATATAGTGCCAATTCACAACAAACGTTGACACATGACACTTTCCAATTTGAGCAGGTCTAGACCAAACTCTTTAATTAAATTGTAATACAGAGAGCCCAATATTCCCCATTGAGCAAGCACTTGGCGACAGTGGCGAAGAAAAACTGCCTTTTAGGAGGCAGAAACCTCAGAACAGACCCCGGCTCAAGATGGGCGGCCATCTGCTTTGACCGGTTGGGTTGAGAGAGAGAGAGAGAGAGAGAGAGAGCAGGAGAGCAAGAGAGAGAGAGAGAGAGTGTTGGGTGTTTTTAATTTAAATTGTATTTTTAAAAGCAAGGCCTTTATGCAGTTATACTGAAATGTTTTTTCTAAAATTTGATTTTCAAATGCTAAGGTAATGACTCTCAGGTGTCAAATGCACTCAAGTCAAATCAACTATTGTGGATGCTGATAACACCATTTGATTCATATCACGTTTTGTTATGTAGGAAACCTGAGAAAAGAACTAAATGGTATATATATGAAGTCTTAAGTATTATCATGGTGTGAGATCTGTATTAATGCTATGCTCTTCTGGTTCTTCAAACTTCACATTGCATATTTTTTTCAGACCCTGATCAGCAGAACACTAGCATGCAGCACCATCTACAGGTAGGCACAGTGCAAAATGACAGGAGACACGACGGGCCTCAGGCTTTGCAGCTGTTACGAGGAGTTTTACAGTTAGGATGACACAGGAGCTTTCTTTAGGTGTTACAAGACAGCAAAGATAGACTGTGCTCTTATTTAACTGCAGATAAAGAAAGTAGCTGTCATCAGTGTACCTCAGCTAAATGCTGTTCTAAAATTTGATGCTGAGATGCATTTGTATTTCTTTTTGACAGGTAGAGCTCAAACTAATAACCTTCTATTTTCTTGTGCCTGTCCTTTTGCTTGTTCCTGTTATTATTGCTGTCACAACTGTCATGATTTTATGCCCAAACTGACTCCTCACAGGCGCTTCCCTACAACAGTCCACCACACATCACATTTCTCCACGCACATCCAACGTCAACTTCTGTATTTTAATAGTATCTATGTAGTTAACTTGTATACTCCCTATCCCCACATTATTTCTGTGTCTTTATTGGTGCAAAACAAAAACACACATATAAAGCAAACAGAGTTTGGCCCAAACAGCAGCAGCTTCCCTAGCAGGTCTGCAGCTGATCCTGCCCCTGGAGGTGCCACTGCTAGATGCTGCCACTGTTTGAGCCAGGACTTGCTGAAGGATCGGTGATGACAGGTATGATGACTTTTACTTCCTCTCTGCACTTCATAGTGACTGATGTGAGCACCACAGGACAGAAGCCATTCACGGAGGTAGCCAGGAGCCAAGAGGGTGATGTCTGAAGTGGTGACAGTCGCTGTTTCTCTAGTTTGTGACAGCCTCGAAGCTGTGGCACATATCATGGGTGTTGTCAGCATAAAGGCGGTTCAGATTTTGTGCATGGGTCCTTTTCTCTGCCCTAATTGAACATATTGAACATATTGGGTCACTTTATGTTGTTGATTTGGAAAGTCCTTAAACTAAGACGTCTCTTAGAGTATTTTCTGCAAAATACTCATAACAAATGTATGAAAACTGTAACAGAGTTTTTTAAAAAATATATAGTACCCACAAATTTCAAAATTATGCACCAGTTTTCATGTTTTTATACTCAACTGCAAACTGTGTTGAGTGTCAAAATGATATCGGATTTTCATCTTTCCATTATATTTAGCTTATGATAGTAACTTTGTCATAATGTAAAGCAGCTGACCAGCTGAAGACATGTCACAGATGTGATGGTAGCCCATGGTCCCACTCACACTGAGTCACAGCAGACTAATTCACAGACCAAGTGAATTACAATGTGGAAACAGACTTAGAACTCCAAGTGTGAGATGGTGTTTTGTCAGCAGCTTCCCCATTTAACAATAACCTTCTTCACCTCGTCTTACTGCAGGCTGATGAAGCAGGACAGCAGGTCTGGCTACTGGCTGATATCCATCTATGTTGGAGCGTGGAGGTTCATACCCGTCTTCAATTACATCCCATAAATGTCAGGTTGCCTCTTCAGTCCCTGCCTCGGTTAGCAGTAGGCCTCATGGGGGCGTCTGCTCAGACGTGACAAGAATCAGGCTGAAGCCATTTCCATACACAAGTGTGAGCATTCATCATGTGTGTGTCTTATCAAGAAGTGAGACGATAAGCTGGCAGCAGACGGTCCTCCAAGGCAGAGTGTGATAGAGCAATTAAGATGATTGTCAATTAGGCCATGCTGCTAATTGACTGGTGATTAAAGCCAGAGCTGATTAATAAAGTGAAAGCAGCTCTCGTCTCGATATCGAGGAGGTGCGGTAGAGGGCCTGTATGTGCCTAGACATAAACAGAGAACAGCTGGGCCCTGTTGTCAAGCTGCATGCTGGATAGCTTAGCACTTAACAGTGTTTAAGTACAGCTGTGATGCTGTCTTTGCAACTAAACATTAAGTAAGCTAGAGCTTAAAAGAACAGTGCATCCAAAAATGACAACCCACTACAGATGGGCTTAGAAGTGGCTGTAAATAATTTCTTTTCACATCAATATTTCTTCTTCTTCTATTGGTGAAATGTTTGTGGACTTCATGCGACTTCCCTCTCAGCATGGGGGTGAGTAAATAACTCATTTTTGGGTGAACTGTTCCTGTAACTGTCTCATAGTGCACAGAGATCATGCTTTATGTAATTTTTGTGACCTGTTATTGACTGATTAAATACTTGGGCAAAAAATATTTGTAGTTCATATTTTACAACATGTAAGAATTACAGCAGTCAGCACTTAAGTTAACTTTTAGCTTTTATATAAAGCTTTTAAGCCCCATTTTTGAGTTTACTTCTTTTATGTTTCATTCATACCAGCCTAGTTACTCTGGATAATCCACAGACCTCACCTGAAACACTTTTCACCAGAGATGAAAATCCTTTGCAGTGTGTTTAATGTGGCAGTAAGGCACTGAACCCCTAAGTAGCTCCTGGTGCACACACTAGTGCCTTGCATGGCAGCTCTATGTGTGAATGGGTAAATGAGAGGATAATTGTAAGGCATTTTGTCCGTTAAGATAGAAAAGGCGTCTCAAAGACATAATATATTCCAAAATGGACACATGAAACCAAAACTGCTCGCTAGATGCCTTGAGAGGCAAGTGAGAAAGAGAAAGATGATAAGTTATTCCTGTTGAAGGAATGAGTCAGGTGGAGACCTTGGAATGGGACATTTTGCAACATAATTAAACCTTTGCTGTCAGTGTTGTGACAAGTACCCACAGAGGATATGCACATATCCATTCACTGCTGCAGGAGTGACTGGAAGCAGTGCTTTAAAGCAGGATACTTCATTTTTTTACGGTCCAACGAGAAGAATGGTCAAGAAGCTGAGACTCTGTTTGTTAAAATTTCAGTTCGATTCAGTTTATTTATATTGCGCCAATTCACAACACAAGTTATCTCATGACACTTTCCAATTAGGGCAGGTCTAGACTATCCATCCATCCATCCATCTTCTTCCGCTTTATCCGGGACCGGGTCGCGGGGGCAGCAGCTTGAGCAGGGATACCCAGACTTCCCTCTCCCCAGACACTTCCTCCAGCTCTTCCGGGTGGACCCCAAGGCGTTCCCAGGCCAGTTGAGTGACATAGTCCCTCCAGTGTGTCCTGGGTCTTCCTCGGGGCCTCCTCCCGGTGGGGCATGCCCGGAACACCTCCACAGGAAGGCGTCCAGGGGGCATTCGGAACAAATGCCCGAGCCACCTCAACTGGCTCCTTTCGATGTGGAGGAGCAGCGGCTACTCCGAGCTCCTCCCGGGTGACAGAGCTCCTCACCCTATCCCTAAGGGAGCGCCCCGCCACCCTGCGGAGAAAGCTCATTTCAGCCACTTGTATCCGAGATCTCGTTCTTTCGGTCATGACCCAAAGTTCATGACCATAGGTGAGGGTAGGAACTTAGATTGACTGGTAAATTGACTGGTCTAATCTCTTCACCACGACGGGCCGGTACAACGACCGCATTACTGCTGTCGCTGCACCAATCCGCCTGTCAATCTCACGCTCCCATCTTCCCTCTCTCGTGAACAAGACCCCGAGATACTTAAACTCCTCCACTTGAGGCAGGAACTCTCCTCCAACCTGAAGGGGACAGACCACCTTTTTCCGGTCGAGAACCATGGCCTCGGATTTAGAGGTGCTGATTCTCATCCCAGCTGCTTCGCACTCGGCTGCAAACCTCCCCAGCGCACCCTGAAGTTCCTGGCCTGAAGAAGCCAACAGGACAACATCATCCACAAAAAGCAGAGATGAAATCCTGTGGTTCCCAAACCAGACACCCTCCGGCCCCTGGCTGCGCCTAGAAATCCTGTCCATAAAACTAATGAACAGGACCGGTGACAAAGGGCAGCCCTGTCGGAGGCCAACATGCACTGGGAACAGGTCCGACTTACTGCCGGCAATGCGGACCAAGCTCCTGCTCCAAGAGTACAGAGACCGCACAGCCCTTAGCAAAGGACCCCGGACCCCATACTCCCAGAGCACCTCCCACAGGATGCTACGGGGAACACGGTCGAATGTCTTCTCCAAGTCCACAAAACACATGTGGACCGGTTGGGCAAACTCCCATGAACCCTCAAGCACCCTGCGGAGGGTATAGAGCTGGTCCAGTGTTCCACGACCAGGACGAATACCGCATTGTTCCTCTTGGATCCGAGGTTCGACTATCGGCCGGATTCTCCTCTCCAGTACCCTGGCATAGACTTTCCCGGGGAGGCTGAGGAGTGTGATCCCTCTGTAATTGGAGCACACCCTCCGGTCCCCTTTCTTAAAAAGAGGGACCACCACCCCGGTCTGCCAGTCCAAGGGCACTGTCCCTGACTGCCATGCGATGCTGCAGAGTCGTGTCAGCCAAGACAGCCCCACAACATCCAGAGCCTTAAGGTACCCAGGACAAATCTCACACCCGGAGCTCTGCCACCGAGGAGCTTCCCAACTACCTCAGTGACTTCAGCTTGGGCAATGTATGGACCCGCCTCAAGGTCCTCAGCCTCTGCTTCCATAACGGAAGACACGTCAGCAGGATTGAGGAGGTCCTCGAAGTATTCCTTCCACCTTCCGACAATATCCCCAGTCGAAGTCAGCAGCTCACCCCTTCCACTGTAAACAGTATTAGCAGGGCACTGCTTCCTCCTCCTGAGGCGCCGGATGGTTTGCCAGAATTTCCTCGAGGCCGACCAATAGTCCTCCTCCATGGCCTCCCCAAACTCTTCCCAGACCCGAGTTTTTGCTTCCGCAACCGCTCGGGCTGCCGCACGCTTGGCCCTCCGATACCCGTCAGCTGCCTCAGGAGTCCCACAAGCCAACCATGCTCGATAGGACTCCTTCTTCAGCCTGACGGCATCCCTTACTTCCGGTGTCCACCACCGGGTTCGGGGATTGCCGCCACGACAGGCACCAGAGACCTTACGGCCACAGCTCCGAGCAGCAGCTTCCACAATGGAGGTGGAAAACATGGTCCACTCGGACTCAATGTCCCCAGCCTCCCTCGGAATCTGGTCAAAGTTCTCCCAGAGGTGTGAGTTGAAAACCCCTCTGACGGAGGGTTCCGCCAGTCGTTCCCAGCAGACCCTCACAACACGTTTGGGTCTGCCAAGTCTGTCCGGCTTCCTCCTCCACCAGCGGATCCAGCTCACCACCAGGTGGTGAGCGGTGGACAGCTCAGCCCCTCTCTTCACCCAAGTGTCCAAAACATATGGCCGAAGGCCAGATGACACAAGCACAAAGTTGATCATTGACCTCTGGCCCAGGGTGTCCTGGTGCCATGTGCACCGATGGACATCCTTATGGTTGAACATGGTGTTCGTTATGGACAAACTGTGACTAGCACAGAAGTCCAACAACAGAACACCACTCGGATTCAGATCAGGGAGGCCGTTCCTCCCAATCACGCCCCTCCAGGTATCACTGTCGTCGCCCACGTGGGCATTGAAGTCCCCCAGTAGAACTATGGAGTCCCCGGTCGGAGCACATTCCAGTACCCTTCCCAGGGACTCCAAGAAAGCCGGGTACTCTGCACTGCTGTTTGGCCCATAGGCCGAAACAACAGTGAGAGACCTATCCCCAACCCGAAGGCGTAGGGAAACGACTCTCTCGTTCACCGGGGAGAACTCCAACACATGGCGGCTAAGCTGGGGGGCTATGAGCAAGCCCACACCAGCTCGCCGCCTCACACCATGGGCAACTCCAGAGTAGAAGAGAGTCCAGCCTCTCTCCAGGAGTTGGGTTCCAGAGCCCAGGCTGTGCGTGGAAGTGAGCCCGACTATCTCTAGCCGGTACCGCTCAATTGGGCTCTTTCCCCCCCAGTGAGGTGACATTCCATGTTCCCATAGCTAGAGTTTTTGTCCGGAGTTTGGGTCGCCGGGATCCCCGTCCACAGCTGCCGCCCAAACCACATTGCACCGGCCCCTTCAGAACCCTCTCGCGGGTGGTGGGCCTACGAGAGAGCGGGCCCACGTCGCTTATTCGGGCTGTACCCGGCCTGGTCCCGTGGGCGGAGACCCGGCCACCAGACGCTCGCCTGCGAGCCCCAACCCCAGGCCTGGCTCCAGGGTGAGGCCCCGGTAACGCCAATCCGGGCGACGTACACATCCTTGCTGTTTTATCTTTCATCTGGGGCTTCTGAACCGCTCTTTGTCTGACCTGTCACCTAGAACCTGTTTGCCTTGGGAGACCCTACCAGGGGCTTAAGCCCCCGACAACATAGCCCCTAGGATCACTCAGGTACTCAAACCCCTCCACCACGTTAAGGTGGCGGTTCAAGGAGGGAAGGTCTAGACTATACTCTTTGAAATGGCGTCACATCAGCACTTTATGACTTGTTTAGAACTTGTAACTAAAAGTTTAGAAGTTGACTCTTGACTTGGGACTTCACTGGAAGGATTTGAGACTTTGTCTCACCTCTGCACCTTATTTTACAGAAAGGACAATCAAAGCATTTTCAGATTCTTACACTACTATTAAATCCATCACAGATTTACATACAGGGCAATAACGAACACTGTAGCCTGATGCTCTTTACAAATGTCTCACTGTAAAAAGTCTGTCCAGGAACAAGCACTGTACAAAATTGTTACATCTGTGCCTTAGAGTAATTAGCCACATTACCAGTTGTATTTTTTGTGTGTGCACATTCATGATTCCAGGTGTTACAAGTCAAGTTATTAATGGTGCCAAATTAAAACAAATCTTAGATAGAGCAGGCCTAGAACATACTCTTCAACATACAGGAATGCAACATTCCCCCAAGAGCACTTGGCGGCAGCAATGAGAAAAAACTACCCTTATGCAGGCAAAAAGCCTACGATAACATAACTGAGGTCAAGTCTATACTTTAACTAACTACAAACTTTTTTTTAACAAAAAGGAAGGCTTTAAGCCTACTTTTAAGCCTACTTAATGTAGAGAGAGTATCTGTCTTTCAGACCAAAATTGGAAGATGATTTAGCTCTTTAAGGTAAGCGGGTGGATTTTACAGGGAGTCAATGTAGAGAAAGCAATAATAATAGTAATCCAGTCTGGAGGTAACAAATACAGTTTTTTCATCTTTTTGAGACAGGATGGGATTTTTGCAATGTTCGGAATGTTAGCGGAATGAAAACTGTTTTATGTAGGAGTTATGTAGGAGTTGAAGGGCATGTGTTTGTAAGATGTTTAAGATTACACAATAACCTCAGTTTTGTGACAGAAAATTGCAGGTTATCCTAGTTTATATGTACTTAAGACATGCCAGAAGCTTAGTTCACAGATTTATTTCATAGATATAATTTCCTATAATTACATGTAATTTGAATAACATGTATAATAAAATGTATGTATGCATTACTTCTGTCCCATTAATGCATATCACTAACTCAACTTCTTCCCTGGAGTCCTTGTGCTTTCTCGTCTCGCAGGTTCCCATGGATCGTGGTTGGACCTCCTGCTGTGGTCCTGCTCAAAAATCACTGCGATTACTACTGTTTAGTCATAATCTATTTTAATTCTGTTACTACTCTGTACAGCTACTACCATTATTACTGTTACTAATACTGCTATTATGATCACCATAGTATCTCGTGTATACTTCATTATCATTATCTACAGTTCCAATATTTCTAGTATTATTACTGCTGCTATGCATCTCTGCTTGTGTGCTCCTTCTCTCATACCCCACCCCCCTCTCCCTCTCTCTCCTAGTCTGCCTCTCTCTCTCTCTCTCTCTCTCTCTCTCTCTCTCTCTCTCTCTCTCTCCCAACCCAACCGGTCAAGGCAGATGGCCGCCCATCTTGAGCTGGGGTCTGCTCCGAGGTTTCTGCCTTCTAAAAGGCAGTTTTTCCTCGCCACTGTCGCCAAGTGCTTGCTCAAGGAGGAATGTTGGGCTCTCTGTATTACAATTTAATTGAAGAGTTTGGTCTAGACCTGCTCAAATTGGAAAGTGTCATGAGATAACTTTTGTTGTGAATTGGCGCTATTTAAATAAACTGAATTGAAAAAAACTGAATTACTTAAAGGAGCATATATAACTTAAATACATGAAGTATCTGTCTAAGAACTGAACCATGGGAACTCCTTGACTAACTTTGCAGTGTATGGAGGACTAAAGATTGATGCCAGTTTAAGTTAAAAGTAAAAGCCAACTCTCTCCATGGGTCAGAGAGGTAGACACTCCATTTTTAAGTCCAGGCTAAAAACATTCCTCTATGATAGAGCTTATAGTTAGGGCTGGCTCAGGTAACTGAACCATTTTATAGCTATGCTGCCATTTGCTTAGACTGATGGGGGACTCATCAGGATACAAGGAGTCATCTCCTCTCCTCTCCTTCTACACATTTGCTGTTCTGTCTTTATCTGTTATAGTGTCTTCACAGATTTCTCCAGAGCTCTATCCACCAGCACCAACCTCCACCTGCATCACCTCCTTCCCTGTGCTTCTACCCTGCCTGCCGTCCCTGCTCATCAACCAACCTGCTGCTCCTGCTTTCCCTGTTCATGGCCCAGCCTGCCCACCAGGAGCTGCCTCCATCAGCTCTCCCCTGACTGAACATTCCCCATCCATCCATCCATCCATCTTCTTCCGCTTTATCCGGGACCGGGTCGCGGGGGCAGCAGCTTGAGCAGGGATACCCAGACTTCCCTCTCCCCAGACACTTCCTCCAGCTCTTCCGGGTGGACCCCAAGGCGTTCCCAGGCCAGCTGAGTGACATAGTCCCTCCAGCGTGTCCTGGGTCTTCCTCGGGGCCTCCTCCCGGTGGGGCATGCCCGGAACACCTCCCCGGGAAGGCGTCCAGGGGGCATTCGGAACAAATGCCCGAGCCACCTCAACTGGCTCCTTTCGATGTGGAGGAGCAGCGGCTCTACTCCGAGCTCCTCCCGGGTGACAGAGCTCCTCACCCTATCTCTAAGGGAGCGCCCCGCCACCCTGCGGAGAAAGCTCATTTCAGCCGCTTGTATCCGAGATCTCGTTCTTTCGGTCATGACCCAAAGTTCATGACCATAGGTGAGGGTAGGAACGTAGATTGACTGGTAAATTGAGAGCTTCACCTTGCGGCTCAGCTCTCTCTTCACCACGACGGGCCGGTACAACGACCCCATTACTGCTGTCGCTGCACCGATCCGCCTGTCAATCTCACGCTCCCATCTTCCCTCACTCGTGAACAAGACCCCGAGATACTTAAACTCCTCCACTTGAGGCAGGAACTCTCCTCCAACCTGAAGGGGACAGACCACCTTTTTCCGGTCGAGAACCATGGCCTCGGATTTAGAGGTGCTGATTCTCATCCCAGCTGCTTCGCACTCGGCTGCGAACCTCCCCAGCGCACGCTGAAGGTCCTGGCCTGAAGAAGCCAACAGGACAACATCATCCGCAAAAAGCAGAGATGAAATCCTGTGGTTCCCAAACCAGACACCCTCCGGCCCCTGGCTGCACCTAGAAATCCTGTCCATAAAAATAATGAACAGGACCGGTGACAAAGGGCAGCCCTGCCGGAGGCCAGTATGCACTGGGAACAGGTCCGACTTACTGCCGGCAATGCGGACCAAGCTCCTGCTCCGAGAGTACAGAGACCGCACAGCCCTTAGCAAAGGACCCCGGACCCCATACTCCCAGAGCACCTCCCACAGGATGCCACGGGGAACACGGTCGAATGCCTTCTCCAAGTCCACAAAACACATGTGGACCGGTTGGGCAAACTCCCATGAACCCTCAAGCACCCTGCGGAGGGTATAGAGCTGGTCCAGTGTTCCACGACCAGGACGAAAACCGCATTGTTCCTCTTGGATCCGAGGTTCGACTATCGGCCGGATTCTCCTCTCCAGTACCCTGGCATAGACTTTCCCGGGGAGGCTGAGGAGTGTGATCCCTCTATAATTGGAGCACACCCTCCGGTCCCCCTTCTTAAAAAGTGGGACCACCACCCCAGTCTGCCAGTCCAAGGGCACTGTCCCTGACTGCCATGCGATGTTGCAGAGTCGTGTCAGCCAAGACAGCCCCACAACATCCAGAGCCTTAAGGTACCCAGGACGAATCTCATCCACACCCGGAGCTCTGCCACCGAGGAGCTTCCCAACTACCTCAGTGACTTCAGCTTGGGCAATGTATGGACCCGCCTCAAGGTCCTCAGCCTCTGCTTCCATAACGGAAGACACGTCAGCAGGATTGAGGAGGTCCTCGAAGTATTCCTTCCACCTTCCGACAATATCCCCAGTCGAAGTCAGCAGCTCCCCACTTCCACTGTAAACAGTATTAGCAGGGCACTGCTTCCCCCTCCTGAGGCGCCGGATGGTTTGCCAGAATTTCCTCGAGGCCGACCAATAGTCCTCCTCCATGGCCTCCCCAAACTCTTCCCAGACCCGAGTTTTTGCTTCCGCAACCGCTCGGGCTGTCGCACGCTTGGCCCTCCGATACCCGTCAGCTGCCTCAGGAGTCCCACAAGCCAACCATGCTCGATAGGACTCCTTCTTCAGCCTGACGGCATCCCTTACTTCCGGTGTCCACCACCGGGTTCGGGGATTGCCGCCACGACAGGCACCAGAGACCTTACGGCCACAGCTCCGAGCAGCAGCTTCCACAATGGAGGTGGAAAACATGGTCCACTCGGACTCAATGTCCCCAGCCTCCCTCGGAATCTGGTCAAAGTTCTCCCGGAGGTGTGAGTTGAAAACCCCTCTGACGGAGGGTTCCGCCAGACGTTCCCAGCAGACCCTCACAACACGTTTGGGTCTGCCAAGTCTGTCCGGCTTCCTCCTCCACCAGCGGATCCAACTCACCACCAGGTGGTGATCGGTGGACAGCTCAGCCCCTCTCTTCACCCGAGTGTCCAAGACATATGGCCGAAGGCCAGATGACACAACCACAAAGTCGATCATTGACCTCCGGCCCAGGGTGTCCTGGTGCCATGTGCACAGATGGACATCCTTATGCCTGAACATAGTGTTCGTTATGGACAAACTGTGACTAGCACAGAAGTCCAACAACAGAACACCACTCGGATTCAGATCAGGGAGGCCGTTCCTCCCAATCACGCCCCTCCAGGTATCACTGTCGTCACCCACGTGGGCATTGAAGTCCCCCAGTAGAACTATGGCGTCCCCGGTCGGAGCACATTCCAGTACCCTTCCCAGGGACTCCAAGAAAGCCGGGTACTCTGCACTGCCGTTTGGCCCATAGGCCGAAACAACAGTGAGAGACCTATCCCCAACCTGAAGGCGTAGGGAAACGACTCTCTCGTTCACCGGGGAGAACTCCAACACATGGCGGCTAAGCTGGGGGGCTATGAGCAAGCCCACACCAGCTCGCCGCCTCACACCATGGGCAACTCCAGAGTAGAAGAGAGTCCAGCCTCTCTCCAGGAGTTGGGTTCCAGAGCCCAGGCTGTGCGTGGAAGTGAGCCCGACTATCTCTAGCCGGTACCGCTCAATTTCCTGCACAAGCTCGGGCTCTTTCCCCCCCAGTGAGGTGACATTCCATGTCCCCATAGCTAGAGTTTTTGTCCGGGGTTTGGGTCGCTGGGATCCCCGTCCACAGCTGCCGCCCAAACCACATTGCACCGGCCCCTTCTGAACCCTCTCGCGGGTGGTGGGCCTACGAGAGAGCGGGCCCACGTCGCTTCTTCGGGCTGTACCCGACCGGGTCCCGTGGGCGGAGACCCGGCCACCAGACGCTCGCCTGCGAGCCCCAACCCCAGGCCTGGCTCCAGGGTGAGGCCCCGGTAACGCCAATCCGGGCGACGTACACGTCCTTGCTGTTTTTTCTTTCATCTGGGGCTTCTGAACCGCTCTTTGTCTGACCTGTCACCTAGAACCTGTTTGCCTTGGGAGACCCTACCAGGGGCTTAAGCCCCCGACAACATAGCCCCTAGGATCACTCAGGTACTCAAACCCCTCCACCACGTTAAGGTGGCGGTTCAAGGAGGAGTGAACATTCCCCATCTATCCCATATCTCATGTCTTTAACTGCTTTCCTGCCTGTACAACATCCATTGTATATCTGCCCATCCTGGATGAATCATCCCTCCTCTGTTGCTCACCCTGAGGTTTCTCCCATTTTTCTCTGCTAAAGTTTTTTCTGGGAGTTTTTCCATAGTTGATGTGAAGGTCTAAGGGCAGAGGATGTTGCTGTGATGTTATGTAAAGCCCTTTGAGACAAACTGTTTGTAAAATTGGGCTATACAAATAAAGTTGTCTTGTCTTGCATTTTCTAATAAGATGCAATGGTGGGTGGAATCAAATATAGCACTAAGTTCTAGCAGTACAAGTACAGAGACTAGTCCCTCATCTGATGCAATTATAAAGTCACCAACACCAACTCAACTGATGTCACTTGAGGACTTTTACCAGACTTCATTTAGCTTGCTCTAGTGACACAAAAGGCTGTATCACACTTTACCATATACACTGAGACAAGTATAAGTTCAGGGCTTGAACTTCCATCACCAATTGAGATAGGGAGTAGCCTTGTTTGATATGGACAAACAGAAAGTCTGGCTCTCTCTCCAAAGTTCAGAAAACCAACTACCAACACCTTTAAAACTCAGAAAACGAAGAAACATGCGGCATGTACATATGTAAATCAGCAGAAATGTAAACAGTAATTGTTGAAGTTTCCTCTTTCTGGGCAAGCCTACTCAGTCTCCCAACAGTATCAGGGCACACCTGAGGGATTAAGAGGCCTGCAGCAGACCACTCCCACAAACAAAATGTATTCATGATTTTACTTATTTTAATTCAATGCAGATTGAGGTTTGCATAAGAAAAGTCAATGTATAAGACAGTAGCTTTTGGTTCTTTGATTGCATGCAGCAATTTTTAAAGTGGCCTCACACTCTATCATCTATCATCAACTCGATCCATATTGCGGCAACAGGCAAACTACCGACTCATAAAGCCGAACCGAGACACCTGGCTCAGAAGGCTATAGGGCTCGAAAGTGTGACGTAACGGAATGGGAAAACTGCAATGCATTGTGGGCTTTGAGGGCAACTGAAAAGTGTGCTTACGCCGGCTGTGTGCGTGACGTTGCTCTTGTGTTCTGTTGTTTTGTTTAAAACATGGTGCAAACGTGTTGTGTCGTTAACTGCCACAATCGTTCACATGATCGCTTCAGTAAAAACAAACTGATGAGCTGAGATTTTTCTCATTTCCAGTGTGGAAGCAAAGCCAAGGACCTCGGCATTAGCGTTAAACTGCTCATGTATTTTATGATTTCAGGATTCACAAGATGCTCCTCTTATTGATGAAGATGACGATGCGAGGCCTCAAATTAGGTGAGATTTGCGCTAAAAGTTTCAGCTTCCTAAGCAGTGGTGGAATGTGTGAGTTTATATACTGTAGCCTTCGTAAGTTCACCCACATGGAAAGAAAATATATTAACATAAATATTTTTTGTCTATGCCACATATATTTTCCAACATATGTGCACATATTCGAAATTCCCCCCCATACATACATTTCAACTGTATGTGCATATATGGATATATATTTATATTTACGGATATGTAAATATATGTGTGCATATATGTCTTCATATAGGTTTTTAACAGACATGACCTCACTCTGAGTAACAAAGATATGAGATGTTGATCCTCTCATTTAACTCTCAGACACGAAGTGCATATTGAACTGTTCCTTTGTGACGTAATGTTTCTGAGACAGGAAAAGAAACACAGCAAGGCTTTGAAGTCATTTACAGTCTTTTTTATTGTTTCCATGTATTTGATCTTTGGTTGTGAAATATGAAGCATATTGAAAATAACACTGTCTTGAGATGATCTTTTTGATATAAAACTGTTAAGTCTCTGCAGACACTTCCTGTTTCAGGGTCCGCTGGGAGCCATCAGCCAAGTCAACCAACACCTGAACTGTCTGAGCCAGGCGACTCAACCCATCATCCTCCATGATGAGTTGGGGGGAACACAATGAATCCTGGGAATGGAGAAAGAAAGGAATTCGCAGATGCAGTTAAAATACATATATTTTCATCCAGACTTGAATACCTTTTGCTTTGCTTTTCTATATATTGAATGGCTCTGTTACTGGCAGCTTTAATAATAATCATTCTGGCGCACAATCTTCAGACTGGGTGTGTTTTCTTTTCAAATCAATTTGGGACCTGGGACAAGCTGCATGGACCCATTTTATTATTTTCTTGGTTGTTTTAAAAGTTTTAAAAGAAGTCCCCAGCTCCTTCACTTGTTTAGGAGAATTCTTCAATGCTGTTTCGCAGTGAAGCTCCCGAAATGTTTTATGAAGCAAACTTTCCATTGGCGTGAGGTGAGTAGCTAATGACTGAATTTTCATTTTAAAGGACAGAACTTGGCTGTTCATCCCCCTGCCATCCACAGCCTGTCCTCTGTGAATTTTCTATGTGTACCCTGTTGCCGCCAAGTTTTTAACACATCAGACCATACGTGATAGTTTCAGATAGCCAAAAACTACAACTTTGCTGAAATAATACTACCTGGCTTACTCTCTGGTACATATTTTATACCAAAATAACAAAGGCATTTTAAATAGATAGAAAAAATGATGTTGCAGAGGGATAATAAACGCGGGGGAATACCCCCTTTGCCTGGTTGGTAGCCTTTGACCTTTAGTAGGTGGATATATATTTGAACACAGCGTGATGTCATTTGTATTTCACTGTCAAACAGAAAGGAAGTGAATTTTTAATCTAATTCACTTCTAATTTGCAGAATGACATGCGACTGTGTCTTCATAACCTCAGCAGTTGGTTGACTTCAGGTAAATGTAAGGTTACTTTAGTTTTGAAGAAGCTGAGGAAAGCCCTAGATGGATTACAAGGAAATAACATTAAGCTTGTTTAAAGCCACTATGTACACTGAAGGATCTGAAGATTCCTTTGTTTAGCGCCAACAGGTGGTAGCATTAAGAATAACATTGTAGCAGTACATGCCGCTACCCACAGATTCAGTCCAAATTTAATGCCATCAAAATAAGTTGATGTTGTTATTGTTTGGAACTTCAAAAGACACTGAAGTTAAATTAAAACCATTGACAGGTGAAATGAATCACATTAATCATCTGTTTACAATACAATGTTCTGTGGGGAAAGCTTGGGTTCTGGCAATCATGTGGATGTTCTTTGACACACACTGCCCACCTAAACATTGTTGACCAAGGGTTGAAGCTTTCAACAGAAAATATGATTGCTGATGACGTAAGACATTATTTTTCTGCAACAATCTGTCTGTTAGATGTGACAGATGTGTTGTCATTTCTTCTAAACTGTGAACATAAAGGCCAACCTGGTGGTGAAAGAGTTAACACATTTATAAGACATGCTCAATGACATTCTGCAGCAAAGCATGTCATTTCAGTCTCATATACAGTGAATATCAGAAACATCCACAGACCCTGTTCAGTATTGAAGTGTTTATTGCCTCCAGGTCTGAAATGAAAAGCCATTAAATCAGGCAGTTACTTTCACTTTCCTTTGGAACAAGCAACCAGTCACTTCACAATGAAGACAGACTTGTTGTAAAATAGAGAAACATTTGGTCATGTTTGAATGTTTAATGGAAAAGAAAGAGCTCTGATCTGACTGATGATGAAGTGTTGCCTTCATTCAAACATTGGCATTCATCAAGTCTGTATGTCTTTATGTTAGCTAGATATTTGGATAACTAGAGATGGCTAAAGCTAAGTAACCATCTTATATATATATATACTATATATATATATACTATATATACACACACATATATATATATAGGGCATACTGAATTAGACTTGTATGTCAATCAGAATTACAGTGTAAGGGACATGGTCTTATTGTTTGGGCCTTTGTTATAGTGGTACCATATGACCTATTGGCCTCATATGTCTTGTGAAGCATTTGCATATCATTTCCAGTTATTGTGCCAAGTTCTGTATTGCTACCTTATTCCAACTCACAACAATTTGAACTTTTGTGGCAGAAAAATAATAATGATAAATAGACAACCTCAGTTGGATTCTGCCCCATTAGGGCTTGAACCCTAACAAGAGTTCATTTGTTTTGGTAATGTAATAAAGTAGCCAGTAGCCAGCATGTCAGCAGTGTGCATCTTCTTGATGGGAACTTGGAGGCAACAGGGCATATATTGTAGGCACCGATTAGGTGCAATAAGTAAATGTAAGCGCCCATAGGGAATTCAGAAATTAGGATGGCTATATTTGGAGAAAAGTACCCTAACATAACCCAGTGAGGACACATAGAAATATGGGATTGGACAGCATGTGGCAGTTGGGTTCTAACTGTGAGCTAAACCTGTATCTATACCTTTGTTGAACTTTCCTGGTGTCAACTGACGTTTATAGAGTTTGACCTCTCATTGTTCACTGTTAATCCAAAGTGCACATTGCCATCCGACCCACTGCTCTGACTGCTGCAGAGCATTTATGTTAAACAAGCGCACAGTAACAATCAATAGAGGTTATTGTGACTAATCCATTAGGATACCCTGTCAACCACACCTTCAGAAAAACTGACAAATATTAAACAGACCATGATAACAGCTACATAATTATCTGAGGCTGCATTGGCACAGTGGTGCTTTGAGCTAACTTCTGATATGCACATAGTAACATGCTCATGATGCTGACACGCTGATGTTGAGCAGGTATTATTGTTGCATTCGATTTGTATTTGTCATTTTCAGAGTTTTTTTTCTGTGGTTTTGCGTAATTTTAGACGTGAAAAGCAGCATAATGTGTTGTTTGTCAGCTGGTGCTGCTTGTACCAGCTCGATGTTGCTATAACAATAATGGCTGAATAACGTTACAAACGAACTGTCCTGTGTTGTGACAACAGAACACAACTTCAACAAATTGAATGGAGGTTATGTGTTGCACGGTCGCCATCTTAGTTTAGCATATGAGTATATTAACTTAAAATGATTTTTGTAAATTTATGCTTATTGTGAATTTGAATTTGATGGCGGCAGCACACTCCACAACTTTCCATAGGTAAATGGGTTCATTGGTAGAAAGTGATAGTATCATGACTGGGTATGAAAAGAACATCCTCCAAAGGCTCAGTTCTTTATAGGCAAGGATGGCATTGAGGTTCACCACTTCACCATTACAAACGATTGTATGAAGGTTACTACTACATGGGCTCAGGAACACTTTGCAAAACTTGTTTGCAAATAATTCTATTCTGTGTTTTATAAAGTGTCCCAATTTTTTTGGAATCAGGGATGTAATCACATAAAGTACAAGTGTGGCTGATGCGAGTGGCCTTAGTTTGCAAGTTATTTGGTCACAAATCAAAGTAAAATTACAAATTATACTTCGGCCTGGTGATGGCTCTAGAGGAAAAGTCAGAGGTTCATTAAAGTTATTAGACCTCATCTTGAGGGAAACATTAATGTCTGAACCACATTTTGTGGTAATTGTTAAGATATTCAAGTCTGGGCCAAAGTGGCGGTGGACCAACAGAGCCATCCTGCTAGCAATCAAGCGTAGAAAGGACATGGGTAGAAGCCACGTCCAGTCTTGACACTAGCAGTCACATTTCTGAGTCAAATCTAAAATGGCAGCTGTATAATAGCGTCCAATTTTGGATTGGACCAGTTGTGCGGTATGGTTTGTAGCAGTAAATGTTTAAAAAGCCTCTGATGTATCCAGCCTCTGAGCATGAGCGTGTGCCTGTAGTCATCTATTTGTAGTTTGTTAATCCATTCTTATTTGATGGTTAGGTAACCTGGCTGACTTAATATAATCTGGTCATGTGACAGTCCTGCACAATTTGAAAGCCTTATGATGTACATCGATTGTTTGAAGCAAACTGCAGGATGCAACTGCCGAACAAGGTACCTATACAACAATGCACAGAAAGCAAGAGATATTGAGGGTCCCAACAGCAAAGTTCTGAATCGGACCCCAATTAATGTCCTACTGGTAATGATGTATGACTGTCATCATGCATAGCCCAGATTCGGCTGGTTGTCAAACTAAGTAGTGCTATCACACTCAACAGACACTGCACTGAATGTTTGTCCTGCTAGTTGTTGCACCACATGTTGATGGATTCATAGTCCCTCCTGCATGGCAGCGATTCTGAGGCTTTTGCATTTTGCAGACAGTAAGATGGGCCCGTTGGAACGTCCTCAGTGACCCTTGAAAAGACCCCTTGAGGAACTCACTCACCCACAAAAACTGACATTTCCCAGTCTGTCTGAGAAATGATTAAATCTACATAATCAGTGCTGCTGCCTGTGTAGTGATTACTTGATTAACTGGTGAACCTTAAGAGTCTGACTACACACACAAAATGAAGACTGTACCATAGCTTGACAATACACACTTGCAGTGGGGTGTGTGTGTGTGAGCAGCAGGCAGACTGCAGACTGAAGTGATGCAGAGAGGAAGAATCAGACAGGCGACAGAACCGTTTGAACATCCTTTTTGTGAAAGGTGCAGTACAAACCTATCGGCTGATTTCTGTCTTTTCACTGACCTTGGCTCAGCGCACTCACCTGCTCCAACATGGGCCAGCTGGAATTTATGACGGTAAACCTGCTGTTTGGAGAGCACACATGAGCTTTTGAAGAGGTTAAAGCACAGGGCAGAGTGGATTCACATCAGGATACCTGCATGCCTGCTCAAAATTTTACCACATTGCATCAGCCTGAATGTGTTGTTCAAAGTGACTTAAAAAGCAATGCAATAGGAAGGAACCAAGCTGGTAAAAATCAGACTGTCCTGTACTGATCTGACAGTGAATGTGCAGGATTTGGTCTTCCTTTCTAACTCCACCAGTTACTGCTGAAGCTTGTGTGTTTAAAGAATGAATCTAATGTTATTCTATATTTTTCCTCGTTGTCAACAGATCCCATGAAAGACCAAAACCATCTGACCCTTAATGCTTTGAAGGTCCCCAGACTTTGAAATAGTAGTTTGACATTATATAGTTTTATACTGTGGTGACAGGATGACAACTGGACTAACCTGGTCTTCTGCAGACTATGAGAAGCTTCATACAAAAGCCAGTGAGTGAACCCTGAGTAATTTTTTGTCAAAATATATTAAGGAGCTGCAGATACCCTGATCACATTCAGTTCTTGGCCGGTGAGGCAAAAGCATGACAGCAAGCAAGCAGACAAACAGCACATGGTCCAAGTTTGTTTTTAATAATTTCTTTACAGCGGGTGGAGGGAAAAAAACGTAGAGATTTATATAAACTGAAAAACGATTCTTAATAATACACGGGTATCATATAAATATAAAATACAATAGTATTTCTGTTCCACTAACATATTTCAGAAATAGCTTGTCTAGTGAAAGAATGACTGTATGCTGCTTATCCAGTTCCATTTATAAAATATACATTTGAAACAGTATAAATTTTATCTTAACAACACGCTAATAAAAAACTGGAGCCAGGGAGGAAGGTTTTTACAGTGGACATCCTGACTTCTGAATAAGTTATAAAACTAGACTGCAGTTCAACAAATGGCTTTTTTTTTCATTTGACATCCCCAAGAATCCATTGCTAAGTTAAGATGTTATGAACTAATCCTGAATACATTGTGTAAAGCATACATAACTCGTATATCGTATGGGATTTTACTTGAGTTTTTTTAGATTTTTCTTACATTGTGTTTAATTATTTGACATTTTTTCTGCTTTTGTGACAACAAAGTTTATTTCATGTGACTGTAATGACTGTGGTGTGTTGTACATGCATTTTATGTTGTTTTTTTGGAGAGGTTTATTTTCAAGTGTTTTAAGTTTCCATCTGCTTAAGGGTTTGTTTTTTGGCAACGCTGTTTTGCGAATGGAGGATGGAGAATTTGTGAATGGAGACAACACCACTGTTATGATGTATAAAAGTATTAGGAAATAAACCCACATGGAATAAGTGTCATAAGCATCAATGTCATTGTGACACAAACAGTTCTGGAAATAAAAGTTTCTATGACATAAAAATGAACTCCAGCAGAACTTTTATGATACTTAAAATGATGACATAGTATTTCATAACAATAATGACAGCGGTTTTAATAATTGGTTAAATTGTAGGTTCATTTACGGTATATATGTTCCAAATGTATTCAAAGGAATTCTTTCAGAATTATTTAGTATAGAAAAATTTGGGGCTCCATATTTTAAGAGTCAGTCCTGCTGACTGCAGGGTTAAACAAACGCATCCTTTGCTGAAAGGGAAAATATCACCTGTTCACCTCTTGTACGTTACTGGGCAAGAGGCCTAAAAACAATATTTTAGGTTATTTCTTTATTTGATTTTCCACTTATATTGAGTCACTGAAGTTTTCTGTCTGAACAAATTATGCTGAACATCTGCATTTAGTTCGTTAATTAGAACGTTTTAGTGTCCCACTTGTGGTTTAGAATAAATGAGGTTTATTTGTAGGGCTTTAGTTGTAGAATTCCAAAAAGCTTACCCTTGATATTAGCTTTGAAACTACCCATCAGTCAAATAAGGATTATAATCAGATTCCAGTCAGTGTTTAGTAGCAGACATTGACCTTCTGTGAGCAATAAGCCAGACACAGCAAGTGGTAGAAACAGCAGAGGCTCAATGTGTGGCCTCTAGGGAATCAATTATTTACCAATTCAACAAAAGGGAAAACTTTTAAACAATCAATGTTATTTCAACTGTGAATAATTGAATATTGATTACATCTAATTCACCTGCATGTGTGATTTAAAGTCCACACATTGATTTTACAAAGCTTTATGGGCCTTTAAAACTATGAGTTTACAGGCTTAACTGAATTGGTGAAGCTTCTGCTGTTTCACCTCAGAAACAAAAACAAACACAAACAGAATAGAATGCAAAATAAATAAAAAAAAAGCAATAATTTAATAAACTGTTTACATTTATACAAAAATGAAGTCAGCTGGTCAAAGGGGCCAGTGACAATGACAACAAAGACTTTACACACACAACCTCCTTGAGGGGTTTGTACCGTCACTTTGGACACATGAAGCCTGCAAGGGGGATTGACGCAGCGACATCGCCCCCTGCTGCTCACAGTTAAAATAGCAGACAAAAATAAGAGCCATCTCTGCCAATGTTCAGTAAGAGGCACTGCTTCACTTGTCTCACTGTTACATTGTCGTGTTAGACATAACATCACTTAACATCCAGGTTCCACATTTCACCAACTTGCATCTGCCTCAAGGCTAAAAATCACATCACATTCACAGTTCAGTCTCAGGCTACTTAAACAATTTCTCAGGATGAGCGATCGGCCTGGAGTTTGAATACACTCAGAGGTAGAGCTGCTCTGAACGCAGAAATAATCTCAAGGTAGAACTTGGAGAGCAGAGCTAAAGAACCACAGTCCCTCCGGCCTAGTGATGCTCAGAAAGAACCAGAAAAAAAAGAGCCACACTGGCCATATAAACTTTCCTCGGGCAATCTGTTAGCCAACAGCATTTGGGCCCTGATCTGTTCCCGCCTGATACAGAGTCAATCTTCCACATACACTCAAAGTCCACGACCACAAAGCTTGTGTCACAGCTGTTTGACCTCGCTGGTAAACAGCAGGCATGAGCACAAGACATAGTGTGTCAGTGGGATTCAGCTGAGGGTGTGGTTCCTTTGCTCCACCCTTTCATGTCACAACCAGTGAGATTGTGTGTGCATGTGGCGCAGCTCTGCCTCAAACAAACAGAAAAGTGTCATCCCGTCCGAACACGCTGTGCGTCACAGAGTGAAGCCTAAACGAGGCTAAGGCCTGTGACTGATCATCTACGCTCTTACAGTATTTGTCCAACAGTGTAGTGCTTTCTGTTCATCTTAACACCTCAATGAAAGCTGTAGCGTCAGTGTACTGGAGTGTATTCTGTTTGTTTCTTAAAGGTGCTCAGCTCAAAGCTCTATATGGCTCAAACATCCAACCAGTGCAGCTGTGCTCTGCAGCCATGGAAGGTATGCGCACACACACACACACACACACACACACACAGACACAGACACAGACACAGACTCTGGCTGCGTGTGTAGAGCAGGTCAACAGTCATGCGAATATACACATAAGTACTGCGTGCCGGGGGCTGCTCCTCTAGGTGAGCAGGTAGCAGTAGAGGATGTAGAGCAGGGCCATGACTGCACAGTAGAAGAGCAGGAAATCTGTGGACAGCAGCGAGGAGGAGGAGGACGATGACGATGAATGTGAGGAGTGGCAGCGCGACTGGTCCTCTGCCGTCCCCCCCCCCTCCGCGGCCAGCAGGGCCGTCACACAGCGCAGCACAGCGGGCAGCTTACACAGAAGCACATCAGAGCACACACACACGTCCGTCTGGACAGGACACACACAGGAGTAGAATAGAAGTAGTCAGATTGTAGACAAAAAAGGGACAAAACAGAGTGTAGAATTGGAGAAAGCAGAGTTATGATTGGACTGATATATGGGCCAGATGTTGGCAAGTGACTGAAAATATGATTGAATTCAGGACAAAAGTCCTTCAGACACATTTATCAGTCCAGCCCTTACAGGAATAAAGTAGCAACACAACTGAGCTTATAACACACAGACAATTCTATTTCAAATACTTCTTTAAGAATTGTGTTATTGTGAGGCTCTAAGAGACAACAACATTTCAGTATGCAAAGCGCTCATGAGTTGTACTGAAAGGAGAGGGAGAATCATGACGAGACTTTACCTCAGGGACTCCCAGCTTGCGACAAGCAGCAATGAAGTTTTCCACGTTGAGTCGACTCTTTGCTGAGCTCAGTTTTGGCTGAAAATAATACCAGACAACCTCATTCAGTTAACTTCACATTGCAGTGCCACACTGCCTTGCGTAGTCATTTTTAACATTTTTTTTACTGGAATTAAATTGCACAGAGAAACGGACAAAGGATTCAATTCATGAAGACCGAAGAAAAGTAAAACGCAATTGTGCTTTGAAGTTGTTGTGGCCGGTAAAGGCAGTGCATGACATTTAACAAACTGATCGTTTTTGTGAACAGATGAATGTGAGGTGCTGATTTGAAAGTTTCTGTCCTGTGGAGCATGATGTTCTCCTCTCCGGTACAGTGTAGCGTATGGACATGAGACATTAGAAGTGAAGCACTGAATCAACCCCACATTGAACACTCTCTGTTTTGGAAGGTTCCTAACAGAGTGAAACGACCTTGAAGTATCCAAGCAGCAGCCATAATGAAAGCTCTTTGAATTGTCTAAATGCTGAGGAAAGGTGCTTCAAAGCTTCAGTTCTCATCTCCTTTAGCATTGGATACACTAGTCCATCCTTTACAAAAGGAAGCAAATAATGCCATCCCACAATGCCTTGCAGCCCTTGTGTAAGGGCTGGTGTGGCACCATGGTTGTCTCTTCCTAAGCGCTCATGAATTCTCCTTCAAATGCTTCCTTTACCACATGAAATTGTTGGAAAACAACAAAAACAACAAAACTATCCGGCTCCAGTATCTCCAGTCCTGCCCCCCTTTGAGTCATACTGTGAACTACCCGCTTGACAGACTCTGTTTTAACTCACATTTTATTACATTTCTGCCCTAATATTGAATAGTTTGATTGAAAGTATTAATTATGGCATTAATTCATGCATTGTTTCTTTGTTTATACTGCAGAAAACTATGAGTTGAATGGAGGCAACAAATGGACACCTGAATTACATTTCCTGTTCAGAGCTCCTTTGTTACAGAAGTTGTTTCACTGTTGGAAACAGCACTGAAAGCAAACTGCAGAGTAGAAGTGATGGTTGTTGAATGAGTGTTGAATATGCCTCTGTGATGAAATTAAATACAGTCCATGCTGGCCACGCCCAAGCTCTTATTTCAACACTGGATTTCAAGAATTTACAATATGTTCAAATGTAACAGGGACCTGCAGACTATTAATTTTAGAGGAAGAATGATGGTTTTAGAGACCCTGATTCATTTAATTGCCTGCATAAATTAGTTCTTTTTTTTTTTTAAATCCTAACTCAACTTCCCTGGAGTCCTTGTGCTTTCTCGTCTCGCAGGTTCCCATGGATTGTGGTTGGACCTCCTGCTGCGGTCCTGCTTGAAACCTACTGTGATTACTACTGTCTAGTCATAATCTGTTTGAATTCTACCGTTATTATTGTTACTACTATTGTTATCATAATTACCATAGTACCTTCTGTATACTTCATCATTATCATTATCTACAGTTCCAACACTTCTGGTATTGCTGTTGCTATGCATCTCTGTTTGTGTGCTCCTTCTTTCACGTCCCACACCCCTCTATGTCTGTCTGTCTGTCTGTCTGTCTGTCTGTCTGTCTGTCTGTCTGACTGACTGACTGTCCGTCTGTCTCTCTCTCTCTCTCTCAGTGAAGGCAGATGATCGCCCATCTTGAGCTGGGGTCTGCTCCGAGGTTTCTGCCTTCTAAAAGGCAGTTTTTCCTCGCCACTGTTGCCAAGTGCTTGCTCAAGGGGGAATGTTGGGCTCTCTGTATTACAAAATGTAATTAAAGAGTTTCGTCTCAACATGCTCTAATTGGAAAGTGTCATGAAATAACATTTGTTGTGAACTGGCGCTATATAAATAAACTGAATTGAATTGGATTGAATTAACCCATAGTGCCTTTAATACCAGGGTGGCTGTACACAGTGCTGAACGCTGGCTTAATCATCTTGCATCAGTTACTTGTTACTTGATGTTTAAGAGACCTACTTGTAGTATAACAAATGTCACATAAATGTAAACGAACTGGAACACTAGTACAAGTACAAGGAGAATCACACTCTCAGTAATATCATTGTACAGCACTGTTTGCTAATATTAGCTTACAGTTAACAGACAGCACAAAGCTGCAGCAGCAAGACTCCTGAGTGTATTAAACAGAGCTGTGTTTTACTGCTTATGAATTAGACTTTTCACTTGGAATAATTGATGTGTTTTAAAAACCCTCCTGAAAATATAAGAGCTGAGGTGGGACTTATTCAGTTCACTTACCCAGTAAACAAGTGATGAGAAAACAGATGGTCCTCATGAGAGGAAACAAAGTCATCATTGACAGGCCGTTTATCACACTCACCACTGCTGGGGAGGGAATGTGGATGATTGACACGGAGCGTGGGCGAATGTGATTGACCAGCTGGCAGAGGACGGTGCCATTGGATAAGGCCTCACCCAGATCCTCCGGCAGAGTGATCTTCAGCCGAGACTCCAGAGTCTGAGCAGGGAGACACGGAGGAAGCGTTACATCACATCTTTATTCTTGTCAGCATTAAAAAGCTTCTTATGCCACCATGAGACACCAAGTCTAAAGCTTATCATAACAATGTTTTGCATGTGTTAGATGTCAGCATCTTGCATCATCAATGAACTGAGAAGAAGATGACACAGAACATATGTGTGATGCTGTCACAGTGCGAAAAGGCTGAGGGCCTTTGAGGACATGCAGAAAGAAAAAATAACCCTCCCACCTGAAACAGTTGTGTGAATTTACTGAAAACTACATATCAGTCAGCCAGCCTACCGTCAGCTACAGATATGAGTGTTTGCTACATAAACATCATGAAGCATTAGTCATTTTCATTTCCTTTGGAATGAAATGTGACCTGAGGTGGGACTTGAGGTGATTCTTACTTGTTGACCTGTTGCTTGTATGCCTCTCTAGCTAACTAAGCTAACTAACATATGAGCTGTAGTGTGTTACCACCTGGTGAGCTGTCTCAACACTCTTCCTCTGTATTGTGTTCTACTAAAAACAAAACTACAAAATAATGTGTGAAAGAAGAATTGCGTAAGATTTAGCAACTGATCCAACCTAGTATGTGCATTGTGCGGTTTACCTTGCGCAGTTGTGTGATGTTTGCTCTCTCCTCTTTTGGAGAACGGAGAGTCATGCGAGACTCACTTCTGCCAGATTCACCAAGAGTAAAGACTGGTCCCGCTAGAAAGACAACAGCCGGTGTTGGAGCTTTCTGGAGCACTGAATGGAGGTTTAAGGGATGTGTGTGTGTGCGTTGTTAATGTACCTGTGGGTTTGACGTTGCTGCGGGAGGAGGTGCGGAACAGGAAGCTGTTGGGTTTTTGAGCCTGGCCGGGTGGCGGAGACGTCTTCGGGGAGGACGGGACATCTGACACAACCATTTGTGTTAATGATGTAAATGTGTGATGTAAGACACACTCACATAGCACGTCTTAGACCGCTCATTCATAAAGTGCCACGGCAAAAGTCTGACTGATGGACTTTGCTCAGAGCAATGAGGGATAAGGACAGGCCTGGTGTAGGATGGCGCTTTATGTTCTTTCTAAGTCCATTATTATAACAATTTACTGAAGGAAACTGAGGCTATACTGAAGTCATCGGCTATAATCAGTCTCAACTTTAAGCCAACATTGATTAAGGTCCTCCAGCAGCTCAGACAAAATGCCTGAAAATTTCCAGGAGTGTTTTTTGTTTGTTTGTTGTTATTACGCAGACTGTAATTATACTGCTGGAAGAATAATTAGTGGTTTGTCTAATGATTCCTGTCATACTTCCCCAATATTTGAGCAAATTTTTCCCAGCGTCTGGGTAAAATCCATCAACTGAGGAAGACTGTGTGATGTCATAAACAGCACCATCGCAGCTACTACGACTTTGATCAACTGCTGTTTCCTGGTCAACAAAGAGCAATGAATCTCATCATTGTCTATGTGAGAGTGTGTATGCAGTCAGTTTAACCACCAATAAGTGCACTGGTAAGGTCACATGAATCATAGTTTTTACGGTTACCCAATCCAGGACAGCTGATAGGAAGTGTGAGGGTAGAGTCACAGCAGAAATGGACAGTTTAGGCAGGTAGAGGAGGTGTCAGGAAACAGCAGCTGACACACATGATGTGAAAGCCAAAGCCTGACAGCAACAAAGCCTCTGCTGTGTCACAGCCCACAGCAGCTCCCATATGAATGGCTCTTTATATGTGTGGTACCTGTTCTGCTGCTGGAGCGATGCAAATGTATTGAAGGAGATGCTGTGCTCATCTGGTCAGCACTCTGGGTTAAAAAAAAAACAAAAACAAAATTAACATAATACACATTTTCACCAATGGAGTGACACTATGCATCTCTCAGCTCTGTTTAGTGAAGGAACAAGGGGCATGACTCACTGCACATCGCTGCCGAAGGCCTGAGTGTGAGTTGCTGTTTTCTGGAGATGCACCACTAGGGGGAGACAGACACCAAAGTTTGTTCACTATGGAAAATCAAAACTTTCCACGCCCTCAAGATTTACTCCATTTGTAATTCAACAAAGAACGGGATTAAGCAAGGATGAATGGAAGTGAGTATAACTTTCAAAGTAACTCTCATGTGTCTCCTTGCTTCTGCTCAGCTGCGTTTTATCTGTTCAACAGGCCTTACTTACGCTGAACTACTTCCTGTCGGTGGTGCAGTGGCCACATGACTTCCTGTTTTGGTGTTCAACTTCAACAAACTGCAAAATGAGAGTTTAGACAAGGAGAGAGTATAATTAGATGTGAGTCAGACAGGAGGAAGTAGCCTCTGATAGGCAGATGCTCCTTTACTGCCCCACACACCTTTATATTCACACTGTGTTCCAATGATGATAGCAAACAGGGGAACACGCATGTTACTAATGTCATGTAATGTCTCTGTCCAATCCATTCACACACTGTAACCCAGGCATCAAATGCTTTTTCCTCTGCCAGCAGTAAACTTTGAGGTATGACGCTTGCAGTCTTTTCTGAATGCATGGAAGCACCAAATGTTGTTCTAGATTTCTCCATGGGGAATGTAAATGAGTGCTGACCTGGCCTTTTCTCTCTGCTGCTGCAAACGCTCTCTCTCCTGCCAGATGAACAGGGTACCTGGCCTCCTGCGCTCCTCCAGGGTGGGGCTGGAGGGGGACAGGGGAGAGGAGGAGGCCGATGACGGGGGGCCCACCTCCACGTGGAGGCTGGACCTGGAAAGAAAGAGGCAGAGAACACAATGAGGCACATCACATTGAAATATTTTGATGTGAATACCTTTTAAAATACTTACTATTTTTATGCATTTTTTCCCCAATTTAGAACTATCCTCGGCACAGCTACCTCCACCGATGGTTCCAGGAGTTGTAATATAAACTTTATGAACTTGTTCCACTTTCTAGCAGAGAAATACTGCCAAATTTTACAGGTTAATTTGGAGTTACAGATTTGATAGGACATAAGCTGCAGCTCTGCCTGTCATAACTACTCATCATTGACGTAGGCCGATTCCTTATTTTTATAGTTTTTGTTTGAAAGGCTTTATTTTTGTCTATCCAATGTGGGTACCTGACAAAATAAAGCATCAGTTTTATTATGTAATGAAATGGTTTTGAAATCCATTCTGACTGTGTAAACTGCTATAATGTGGAACACAATTCTTACTCCTTGAAAGGTTTAACACTATGCAGTACATACATAAAAACATGAAATCATTCTTCTTCTTTTTTTTTTTTCAAACACAGTGTTCTTAAGTTCATGTAGTAATATCCCTTCATGCCAGGTTGTCACATACCAACGCTTAGTCATGCCCATCTCAAACAGACACACAAGGTGCCACTCACATGCCTTCCACAAAACTGCACGTTGGCAAAGGTTAGGCACAGAAACCACGTGGTTAGGTTTAGGAAAAGATTGCTCATGTGTATTTTGTTTCACAACAGGACAACATGCGCCAAATTCACGTTGCTAACACTTTAGTAAATACAATTTAGAGCAGATAAAAGCTTGAAGTGAGATATAGAACAGCATGAGAAACAAATCATTTGAAGTCAAGTCTATGGAAATGATCTGACAGGCTTGTACTTTCATTTTGGGGGTCAGTTTTGCGTAAACCAGTTATATTTAAAAGCCTGGTTAGAAACTGTGCGTTGAGTTTTCATTGTAAGTCTCTGTATTCTGTTTTGAGAAGTCCCAAAGGAGGTGTTGGACACCAAGATTCAGAACACCTGTTTGTTCAAACTACAACACGAACGTGAAGGATTGTGCAACAGCTAAACTGAATCCCCCTCAGTGAGAGGGAGCTGTCCGGTGAACAGATAGTAATCATGTACACTATATGAGCCTCAATGAGGATCTGAGCACTAATTTGCCCTGACTAAATTAAACTCAGAAATTTCATGCAATGCTGCTTGTTGCTCCACGGGCTGAGAACAATGGCCCTTCATTACAAATGAACATGTAGCCAGTGGAGTGCCGGGCACTAAACAATGCAGTTATCTTAGTTAGAGAACAACAGAACTGCATGATAACAGCTTCAGCACAGAGAGGGCGTGAATGTTGCTGCTGCAGACGACACTTCACAAGAAGAAAAATCTGCAGCAGCTGGACAGAAACCGTGTAGTGGTATGTTTAACAAAAATATTCTGAAAGCATTTTATCCTGAGTCAGTCAGTGTGCTATCTGTTGCATGCGTTGTTGTATGCTACCCACACTGTGTGGGAGTGGGGTTGCTTTGTTGCTAGGTGCAGTTATTTCTGTACATATCCGTCTCATCCATGCATTCCTGCTGTTTTCATGGACGTAGTTATTACTGCTGCTGTGGTACAGAAAGATGACGTCCCCATTCAATCTTTCTTAATGTGCAAACAAAGAGTTTGTCTAAATAGGGAAAGGGTCAGCAGCTGCGGTGGCGTGCTGTTTGTTACGTGGCAGCATGACGAAGTGACGTCATGCAGCACAGGAGGCAGTTGGTATGACACTGAATGTCCACTGTCTGCTGCTCTTTGATTACCAGCTGATAAAGAGAGTGAGCAACATTCAGCTCATTTCTTTCTACAGCTTGTGAATCTTGACAAAGGCACCATAGTTTTTGCATTTTCTATTGGGAAAAAGACACAACAAGCTGTGTGAAATCTGATTTTTGGGGGTTTTTTGTCATTGGTACACATGCTTTTTTGTTAACATCCACTAAGGCTGTCATGATATCAGAATTTTTCCCTTCGATACCAATATAAAAAAAAAAAAAAACCAACTAGGCACCCAAAACAGGATAAATTTTCTCCTTCTTCACATGATTCTACACATCTGGTTTTGAAAACATTCTCTAAGTGTCAACACTTGCGAGCTGACATGCTGGGCTGTGGATCCCCTCACCTCTGAGAGGCTGGAACAAGACTGTGTCTGCTTTCTGGGTAACCGACTTATTCTAAATTGAAAACATACATTTTCTTAAGTTAGAAATTGCCTGATTGCTTACAATGCTGTATAATATGTTGTTTGTTTAACATTAACTTTTGTAAGATACATGACTGTTTACACAAAGCTGTTATGTTGTGACAAAGTAATAAATGCAGACTGAGCAAGTGAGCAAATCAAGACTGTTAACTCTCCAAGATAACAGAACCACAAGCACTCAACCTGCAGAGTTTGAGTGAGTGGCCAACAGTGTAAGTAATGGGAGCTGCAGTCTATTGACTTTCCCAGCTCTTCAAACACTCTGTAGGGTGACCTTGTAAAGCAAAGCAGGAAAGGAGAGAGGTGTGAAACTTTGTCTCTGTGTCACTTGGAGTGACAAAGCACACAGATTCCCACCAGAGTTTAGATGAAGAAGATGAAGAACGCTTTTCAAAATATACTGAGACACCTCACACAAGAACTGTAAACAAACGAGACCCTGATGAGCACCAACAGTGTCATGGAAAACTGAGACACTTCCCATAAAGCCTTTGACTCTTCGTCCTTAATCCTACCTCCCTGACGAGGATTAGCAAATTCACAGTGATATTTTCCAATCACCTTTCACTCCTTCTACCATCAGGAAGACCAGTGGCCTCTTCCACTTTTGTTTTGAAACACAATGATCCCAGTTTAGCGCTTAAAAGGAGCAAGCTTGTGAAATATGGCCAGAAATCAATGATGGTTCTAAAGTTACAGAGGGCAACATGTCAACAAACTGCTGCTAGCCATCCTGTTTGCTTTAGTTATCTACGACTATCATCAGCTGAACCTTGGATCTTGCGGGGGGGGGGGGGGGGTAAACTGTGGGCAAGCGGGGCTCAGCAGCCTCCCAGTGAACCAGATCAGGCCCAGTCTCAGAGAAATGCAGAGGCCAGCTTGCAGACAGGGGATGGAGAGAGGAGGTGATTTACAGCAGCTCTGACAGAGACAGTGACTTCACTGTGAGAGACAAACTTGAATTCGGAGGGCATATGGTTGTTGTTTACTAAGGAGGATAACTATAAGAAGATTTGATTTGTTGATATTTTGTGACTTATTCAACTGAACAGTAAGAGAGCTTATGATTCTGACCAAACTCTGCCCAGGTGTGAGGTTCTGGAGGGGGGTTACAGACGGGACAGGCCGAGTGCCCTGCCAAGTCGTCAGCACTACATCACCACATCAGGTGTGGAGTCAACCCAAAGAGAACAGTGCTGCTACGGGAATGTTTTCTGCTTTTATCCAATACTATTGTTTTACGCTTTTCACTCTAGTACTGTTTTACGTTTCTGTTATTTGTGAACTCGCTCTTCAGTTAAAATTGAGCAGCAACAAGCAAAGGACACCTTAGGTTTGACAAGACTGACCTGCATACTGTGGTGTCCTGGGCTTGCGGCGGTGGGGAACTCTCCTTCTGCTCCTGGAAATCAGAAAAACAATCCATAATTGTCCGTTAAGTAACACAGGAGGCGAGATGATGAGAAACAAGAGGATCTGACACAAGAGCTGATTAGATGTTGAATGGCTGGTACCAGAGGAGGTGTGGGTGGATCCATCCTGATCTCGTCCTCCTCTTCCTCTGTCACACTGCTGTCAATGAAGTCCACATGCTCAGCCTCTCCGTTCACTGCAAACAGTGTGGAAGAGGAGACTTTCTCTAAACGTGCAAACCTATTTACTGTATCAGACACATTTTAGGCCGGAGAAAGAGGCAAACCTACCTACTTTTTTTACAGTTTAATACTTTGACATGAAAAACAGCAGCTGCGTCCCTTCTCACCTTTGTTAGCTTCCAGAGGAGATCCATCCTCTTCGTCCTCCTCCTCCAGGTTCCGCTGGTCTCTGCTGACCTCAACCATGCGAAGAGATCGCTCTGAGAAGTCATCGGCTGACTGGACACAGACAGACAGATATTCGTTGACTAACTGATCTGTGGCCTATTGATGACAAGTAGGCTGTTCTTGTATCGTTGCATTTGAATATGGCACATTTTTCCACTCACCATATATATAGTATATATTATTCAGCTTTCTGATTCCCTGCAAAAGCTTCTCTACAGTCATATCTGTACTGACTTCATTTGTCCAGGAGTATTACCTCATTCCCAGACCACCGTTTGCTGCCGCTGTCCACACTGTTGAAGCCAGAGTCCAGTCCTCCGAACTGACCTGTGAACAGCTCCTGGTCTGACAGACTGAAGGGATACATGCAAAGCACACACAAGTAAATACACAGCAGTAATGTTGATAGACAGTTACATAGTGGTTCATGAGTTTGGAGGGCAAACATTTTCTCTTATCTCAGTGTATTTCTTGAAAACAGCTCACTAGGAAGTTAAAAGAGGTCCATTCAAGTTTATAAATATTTGATTAAACCCTGCTTCCTCTCAGTTGACGTACCCGTTCACTGTCATCATTTATCATCCATCACATCTATATGTGCTGTACATCCTGCTGTGTTGCCTCTCGTATGTTCACATCATTCATATTGTAGCACAAGAGTGTGTCATTAAGTGCTAATGGTAGCAAAAACACTTATGTCCAGTACTATTAAGATACCAAAAATGACTGAGATATTCTTGGAGATTTGACCAGTGGGAATGTGCTTGTTCCTTAAGGTAAAGGCAGGAGCCACTTTTCCCCCTTTCTGCCTCCAGTCTTCCTCACCAGCTGTTGAATCCAGTAGGCCTCAGGTGTCTCTCCAGCTCCTCCTGGCTCCTCTTGCAGGCCTCCATGTTGAGGTACTTGAAGATGTGGTATTTGCCCTTGGAGCATATCTGCGCAGGTGGCATTTGCAGCGGGTTGTTGTCCA
The DNA here is from genome assembly GCF_020382885.2 of Scatophagus argus. Taxonomy (NCBI): domain Eukaryota; kingdom Metazoa; phylum Chordata; class Actinopteri; family Scatophagidae; genus Scatophagus; species Scatophagus argus. Next base: position 571,100 of record NC_058515.1, on the reverse strand, counting down.
GTGAGATGCTCTGCAGATGCCGGAGGTGGCGGTAGCACAAGGGCACACGGGAAATGCGGTTGCAGGACACATCGAGGCGGACGAGGGGGAGCTCAGATATTTCTGTATGATACAATGAGCAATTGCTGTGTGATTTGGGCCTTGACTTGTTGTCTCCTTAGACTCTGAAAGTGAAGCCTGAATACCATATTAGTTACTTCCACTAATTTCTCGAATAAAGGTTTTCATTTAGTTTTTCCCACCAAAACACATTGCGTGTATGCCTCAGGTTTTTTCCTTCTTCAAAAAAAATCACAAGCAAAGCCAATTTTTTAAGTATTTTAAATTTTTGTGTTTACTCTTTACTTTTTAGGAAGCATGTTCTTTTACGTAATGATAATAGAGAATGAGGCACTGATGATTTAATTAGGATGGCCAGAAGTAATTCAGCACTTCTAGATGTAAACAATCAATAGCTCACAATAATGATGTAATGACCATCCAACTAGACATGGTATTCACAGAGCTATCATTTATTTAGGGTGCCACAGCTATACTTTACAGACTTACCAAGGCTTAGTATGAGCGGAAAAGTTATCTTTACCATCCTGTGTAATTACAGATGCACTGAATACCGACCTGTGTAAATGATAAACTGTGCAGAATCACACTATGAAGTCTGGACAAAGACACTGCTGAGGTTTATGCAGTTAGTTGGGTTTAGCAAAAAGCACTGAGAGCAATGTGAGCTGAGATGAACAGAGACAGGTTTGAGGTCAACTGCGTCTATACCTTCAGGCAAAGTGGTGAGCTGATTCCTCCTCAGGTTCAAGTCCCTCAGACCCTCAAGCTGGCCGAGCTCTACAGGCAAACACTGCAGCTCATTACAGCTTACATCCTGACAGAGAAAGACACGCCAAGTACGGAGACTTTAGATGCAGACACTGTGGACTTTTAATTACGGTCCACAAGGACATAAAATGATCCGTTCCCATAGAAATCGCTGACTGACCTGCTGTTGCCGAGAGAACAGAAAGATACTGTTGACTGGAGACAACAGTATGTGTGTGAGAGTGTAAGTGTGTATATCATACCAGCTGTCGGAGGTGTGCGAGGGAGTATATGGAGGCAGGCAGTGAACACAGCTTGTTGTTGCTGACAATGAGCACCCTCAGGAGCGGAAGCTGAAACACCGACGGGGGCAAACTGGACAGGAGATTACGACTGTGGAGACAAACACGCGCAGACACTGATGTCATTCAGTGGCATAACCAGCTGAGTCTGATGGAAGGCTGAACTCGATTAAATTTCAATTCAGTTTATTTATATAGCACCAATTCACAACAAAATTTATCTCATGGCACTTTCCAATTAGAGCAGGTCTAGACCAAACTCTTTAGCCCTCCTTCATGACACTGAAATGCTCTACAGATTTCATTACATTTAGAACAGACAGTTTAACATTGTAGCTAAAGCTAACCTATAAGTCAAGTCAAGTCAAGTCAACTTTATTTGTATAGCCCATTTTTACAAGCAGTTTGTCTCAAAGGGCTTAACATAACATCAGCAACATCCTCTGCCCTTCGACCCTCACATCGACTAAGGAAAAACTCCCAGAAAAACCTTTAACAGGAAAAAATGGAAGAAACCTCAGGGTGAGCAACAGAGGAGGGATCCCTCACCCAGGACGGGCAGACGTGCAATGGATGTTGTACAGGCAGGAAAGCAATTAACAACATGAGAAATGACATTACTAAAAAGATAAGCAAAACAAAATCTCAACTGTTTAGTTTCACTTTTGCTACCACCTCAATATGATTTTAACATTTCACAAGTTATAAGAAAATTATAGTAATGAAAATTATAATGAACTGCTGTAACATTCATGTATTCTTTTTTTTTTTTTATGTGATGTTGAGAAACACTATCCTATCAGTTCGATTTCGGCCCGTAGGGAGAACCACCCCGCCCATAGTCGGTACATAGAGGAATGACAGGCAGATGTCAACAATACACATTGGGTTGGTCATAGAGCCGGCTACAGTTCAACTTGAAGATCTGGATGGAGAGATACCTGCAGAAAGATACAGAGAGAGAGAGAGAGAAAGGGAGGGAGAGACACAAGACTACGAGGAGCACTGGACACACAGTTAGTGACATAAAATAATGAACTGCATGTTAATCTGACGAGGGGAGAGGATAGAAGAGGAGAAGGAGGAGGGGAAACTGCTTGGTGGATCATGTTTGTGTCCCCCGGCAGCGTAGGCCTATAGCAGCTTAGCTATGATAGAGATTTAAAGATTAACAGTTAGTCAGACCTATTCTACCTGTGGCTATATATCATGAGGTGAGTGAAACTATGCCTACCAGCCCTACACACTTTATTTGGTGCTAACTATATGCTTTACTAAACAGAAAGGTTTTAAGTTTAGTCTTAAAAGTGGAGGTGGTGTCTGCCTGTCGAACCCAGATTGGCAACTGGTTCCACAGCAGGGGTGCCTGATAGCTAAAGGCTCGTCCTCCCGTTCTACTTTTATAAATTCTGGGAACTGTAAGTAAACCTGCACTCTGTGATCTGAGTGATCTATTGGGAATATATGGGACTATTAGATCCTGCAGGTATGATGGGGCTAGTCCATTTAGGGCCTTATATGTAAGTAGGAGAATTTTAAAGTCTATTCTGAATTTTACCGGAAGCCAGTGAAGAGAAGCTAAGATGGGGGAGATATGATCCCTTTTACTGATTCCTGTTAAAACTCTAGCTGCTGCATTTTGGATCAGCTGCAGGTTATTAATAGAATAATTTGGACATCCTGACAATAGTGAGTTGCAGTAGTCCAGCCTAGAAGTAACAAAAGCAGTATAACAATGTGCAACTACATTATCTTACAGTCTTAGTTATTTTCTACTAAACAGTATATTTACTTTGAGGCTACACTTTTGCTGCCTGTACTACAAGCCACCTGGAGGGTGTTTCTGGTCTCCTAGCAACAGTAAAATTATGGTGTGGTTTTGTTGTTCCAAGACAGAATTCATTGAAAGCATAAACAAACTGCAAAACGGACACAAATTTCTTTTGGGTTTGGTTTCCGGTTCACCTTTGACCTACCCCATCTACCACACATTTTACCACAGAAATTACATTTCAGATGCGCTCATTTTCACTTTTATAGATGAAATGATGTGCATCAGCTGTTCCAAATGTGGCTACAAGGACCCGAGGAAATGACAAAATTCTGCAAAAATAGTGCTGAGTAATATATCCCTTTACTTTAGAGGCTATTTCTGGTTATTTTTGCCTTAATTACACGCAACTTGGCACACTCCCTGTCCCTCACTCCCAAACGTACTCCCAAACTATAATCAGCTCAATTAAAAAAACTGGGACACTGTGTAAAAACACAAATAAAGTGGAATTTGATCATTTGCCAAACCTTTTTGACATATAATCAGAGACAATATTTAATGTTTTACCTCATCAACTTGAATTTTGTAAATATATCGTCGCTGTCCAACAAAAAAAAAAAAACGTATCTCCACTATTTACGTATTGGACATTTTACATTGTGCAGCATATCCATATTCCTTCCTAGCAACTGATGCGTTGGGTATTTATACAACCATCAGTCAAACTGATGTGTGCACATCAATATCAGATTACTATTTGCCCATGATTTATCTTGATTTCAATATAAAATGCGAACCAAAAGCTTTTGTTAGCATAATGTGCTAACTGGAGGTGTAGAAAAGAGAACCAAAAGCTTTTGTTAGCATAATGTGCTAACTGGAGGTGTAGAAAAGCCTGCAATCAAGTTTGGTGGGACATAAAAATGAGACTGGAGGATCGTAAATAAACGCATGTCATTGGAGTGTATACTAATAAAGATGCTCCTGGAAAAAAAACAAATTTTGGAGCTTATTCTGAATTTGATGGCAGCAACATGATTCAAACAAGTTGGGACCTGAGTGGTTTCTGTAGTTTCAAGTTTAGGCAAACCGAATGAAAGACAGAAAATCAAGGTTTTCTTTCTCTCTAAATTTGTTACTTTGCTTGCCCACTCTTTCACTCGTAAGTGCTTTGTTCTCTCTCTCTCTCTCTCTCTCATTACTTCACAGTGAGGATAAACAGAGAGATCACACCTGGAATGAAACCTACCTGATTTGTGAACAGGACACACACAGACTGTGTTTGTATAGTAAGACTGTTACACTTTTATCTTACAGTGTTGAATACTAACACATGCTAACAGCAAAAACAATAACATTGTCAATCTAAAAAACAGTCTATGGTGCAAAAAAACTGGCAACACATGGTTTGGATAATCTGTTGTAGCAATGTTGTTATTGTTGCAAAATCTGAGGAGTGACTCTGAGTTTGATGGGCAGTATGGTGACTGGCCATACCTTCGGAAACAGGAGCCAAGCTGCAAGAGCACCAAGAACCATAAGTTCTGGACAATGTTTTAGACATTTTGGTGAGTCAGGACCTGTTAGACTCTGAGTTTGGGCTTTTTAAGAGCAGTAATGCTTGTTAGAATGAATCACAAGCTGCAGCAGACCGAGCTGGACCAGTGCCTTTCATAGTGCAATGAGAACTAGCTAAGTGACTCAGATGGTGTGTGTGTGTGTGTGTGTGTGTGTGTGTCATCGTTGCTGAGTTACCTGAGGTTGAGGTAGGTGAGGGCCTGGAGGTTGCCCAGGCTGGAGGACAATGAACGCATCCCATTGTGGTAAAGGCTCAGTGTCTCCAGAGAGATGAACTGACAGAGCTCCTCCGGCAGCTCACACAGACGGTTCTTAGACAGATCTGACAACACATGAAGACGATCAAACATTAGACCCGTGCCTCCTTTTCTGCAAGTACCCCCCCCCCCCCCCCCCATCATGGGTGAAAACATCCATAATGTGGGAAATACGAGTTGTTGTTGTTGTTTTTTTTCTTTTTTTCTTTTTGAGCAACTTTATAAAAAAGTATGTATAATTGAACATGTTTAAAGACAGAAATAAAACACTAGCAAGAGGGTAATGTACTCTTTCAAATATTTTCAATAAACAACAATTGGCATGTCAAAAGTGAGAAAAGAGATCAAAGTTTAGATTGCGTTTTTTTTTTTTTTTGGCCATCCCTATTCCTATTTGCAATAATATCATTTGATATTTAAGTTCTTCGTCCAGTCTGAACCCAGCTGTAACCTTCCTCTGTCTCTATCGTGTTTCCTGTCACTGTCAAACAATGGCAAAATGCCATGGAAAAAAATAACATGATAGAGAATGAGACCTTTCAACAAGATAATAATAACAATAAATAAACAATTTTAGCCCTTGATATAAAACAAAGGAGGAAAAACTCAGGCTGACGGAAAAAGAAACCAAGAAAAAAGACGTTGGAAAATAACTGAAAAGCACTCAGCAGCACTTTCACAAAGTTAGAGTGTTCACAAGAGGCAGTTAAAAAAAAGAAAGAAAGAAATGCACCAGAGGCCAAGATATGCTGTTGTCCTTTTGTTACACTTCTCTTGCCCTCAGTTTGAAATGCAAACTTTCACTTTTAACTTTGTAGTCTCCGAGCCCGAACAGAGACGTAACCCTGATGAAATCAATCAAATTCATACTTTGCTTTTAGATCTGATGGGTCCTTGTGCCATTTGACAGGACCAGCTCTCTTTTCCAAAACCAGCAACCTAAAATTAACAAGCAGCTCCGCGCAGGGAAGCCACACTGCTGTGACAGAATCTTGGCAAGGTCAACCCTCGTCCACTTCTGAACAAACTGGGTGAGCAGCTGCAGAAACAGCTTCTATTGGCTGCTTCCTGCTTTCAGAGTTACTGTATGTAGGCCATTCCCATCCATCTTGAAGGATACATGAATACCAATACTAATGTCAATTAAGAATTAAGGTGAACCATCTGGCCCAGATGTACAATTTCTTACTGTGACCTTATTTTGCTTCCTCTCTCCATCAAAAATCTCCTACCTCTCAAACCTTCCACTTACCTAATGATTATGGGGCATGCTCAGTACCGACCCTGTCATCAACACATCTTCTTCTCTACACAAATATGTGTATCACTTAAACTCTTCATCAGGATGCACATGGGGTGAAAAATGTGAGCATGCAGTAAAGCATCAACAGATTGTCTATAGAGCTGCAGCAATTCCACCATTAGCACTGAGCTTTCACAGGCAGCAGGAAGAGACAGAAGTCTGTCAATGGCAGACAGCCCAATGGCTTTTTATCGATTGCTGGAAAAAGAGGAGGAGGAGGAGCAGGAGGAGGTACTCCATCTCTTTGTTCAGGCTTCTACTCAGACCTCTGGAAGACTCCGACCAAAAGCAAAAGCAAAGTGATGATATTTAAGGAGAAAAAAACCCAACCTATTTCTGATATCTAAAAATAGCTACAAATGACATCAGTACATAAAAGAGGAGGAGGTCTAATTTTGTGTTCAATAAAGAAGAAAGGCTACATACTTTATTGCTAAGCCATGTTTTACAAAGAGTTAACAAAGAAAGCCAAGTTTCATTTTCAGGACCACTTCACATGGCCTTAATGAATACAGCCACATGGTTCAATGTGTTGTGTGTGTATGTGTGTTGTGCCTGACTGTACGTACAGTAAATGTGAGCGTATTTGGATTCTGTACAGTCGCTCCTAAAGCCTGAGCTCTACCCGTCCTCACTGTCCCATAGCTGGAGGGGGGCTGTCTGAACAATAGGTGGGGGGTGGAAATAGTAGTGTGTGCCTTTGTGTGTGTGTGTGTGTCTGCTCTGGGGGATGGAGAGGTTGTCTATTCTCTATTGCAAAAGATAACCAGAAATCTGGGAGCTCCAGTTTGGCTAAAAAGGAGGTGCTGGACATAGTATGCGCACCCACATTTAATACAAATGACTACACTGAGTGCCTAACCTCAAACTGCATCCTAAATATATTTAAGTTCTTATCTTAACCTTAAATCCACTCATTCATACAGAAATGGCCCATATTTGGACTTTGTAGGTACAAAATAATAACAATAACAATACACAGTACAATACAGTGCTCTCACTGACCTATCATGGTTCACACTGCAACCAAAGTGGTCGAATAAGAGAGTGTGGGAGTTAAAATCTGACTTTGTTGCATTTGTGCAAGTGACCCAGTTGCCCAGCATAGCAAGAAAGCCTCTGCAATTCCACATGCAGTTCAACTGTGCAGAGCATTTGAGATGAGAGCTGCCACAATGGTACAACAGACTCAACCCAAGGCATTATGGGATTGCCATTGAAGGCTTAACAACAATACTAACAACAACAATAACTGTTTTCAAATTAGAAAGTAGATAAATAATGACAGAAGAACTTCAGTGTCGGATTTATCACTATAGTTGAGAGTCTCGATCATGCAGCTTCCCAGAAATATTTCGACATTTACTTGAAGTATCTTGCTAGCTTCAGCATGAAGTCATGAATTTTATCAATAGTAATGATACAGCAGTGAAGACTGCATCCATTCACTGTTAGGTCTGGATGGAAAATTATTGTTATATAACAATACTGTAATGTGTAATGGAGAGCAATTGGTCCGCAGCAGGAAATTGCCTTTAAAAAGACTTGCTCTAATCCAAAGCCAACTCCGTCAGCTCCACAAAGCCACATGAAGAGGAGGAGGAGAGCCAACAGGTCATGACAGCAAAAGCTGAGGTCCTTCCACTTACAGCATTAACTCACACTGGCCTTTGCAATTTGTTTCCAGATTGTCTAAATCCAGCAGAGACAGTTCACAGCTGGCATTACTGCATGCACAGTAAATGCGTCTCAGAGAATGTGAAGGAGAGCGGCACCAGCTATAACTTTGGCATAAAGTAAAGTCCCTGTCACTGTAACCGGCTTGTGGTAAAACACACACCTGCGGAGTCTGCATCAGGAGAGAAACAAACCAGTGAATGTGTGTATTGTCCAGACTTGCTAGTATGGGCAAAACTGTTCTGTTGGGATCTGAGGTAAAACCCTTGGCCGGCTTCTGAATTGTCTTTCTTTTTACGGTTATGAAGTGGATTGGAACTGAACTGCAGGTAACTGGAAAAACAAACTCTGTGAATGTTGGGTGAGTTTTTCACATGCACACACTCATATACACACCAAGACTGCTTCGCTTGCCTAATTTACTTGCACTTATTGATAAGAGAATTAAGTCGTGGGTAATTTGTTTTTTGCAGTGCCAGAATTTGGTGATGTACATTTCATTGCTACTTGCTTTATTTTTTTTAAAGTTTTTTGATGGAGTCATTTTATTCTTATTTTATATTTATTATTTGGGAGACATGACTCTGACTGGCAGCCCTTTTTATTTAAAAGTCTGAAACCCCCTGCACACTGTGATCAGATTTGATGCTGCACACAGTTTTGAGTTTGAACAGGAGGAGAAGCTGGACGTGTGCAGTCCGTCACCTGCAGCTCCTCACCCAACAGCACACCAAGGCTGCTCCTGATTGTTCCATTATCCCGTGCAATATTTCAAAATGATCTGCTAACAACTTGGGTTTCACCAGTTAAAGGCTTTACTGATCAAAGTACTGTTCAAACATTTGCAGTTGCAACATAGCTAAAGCCACAGGGTGACAGATTCTGAAAGGTCCCGCAGACGCAGCCAGTTCATAATGCTGCTAATATATAAATATTGCAATGAAAATCTTCCAGATTGTTACTGTAAATTAGATTTTGCATTATAAACAAACATTTGCAATGTATTTATAATGATGTTCAGGGCCAGCTAATTTTACTAAATAATTCAGTCAGATGCGTGCACTGAGGTACAACAAAACCTTTCCCCACACTGCTGAGAACAGTCCCATTTACATGAAACAAACAGTAGTTCAGTGTGATCATATGACCATTAGCTGGGTTCCTATGGCTGTGTATGGGCAACCTGCCAATACAACACCTGATCATGATGCAGGGTTATGACTCAGTTTATTGTGGCATACTGCTATACTATAAGCAAGGCTGTATGCTCTTTCGTAGGCCTGTGTTCTGTCTGCCTGTCTCGGTTTATATTGTCACGCTGGAGTCCTGGGCACACAAAATACGACATCTTTTTTTCATTAACAAAACTGCACTGAGTGCCAATACAGAAAGTCACTGAAAATTTAACCTCATTTCATCTGTCACTGTACACAATGCAAGGGAGAGACACCAGCATGGCAGGCTGCAAACTTCAGAAACTGAGGCTTGTCACTAAATGACAGGACAGTATGGAAGTAGAGACGATCGCTGAAAGAGTGGTGCGATCACTTCTGTTCTGCTCCGAAGCCATCTGCTCCCATGCTGAATGTTAATGAAGTCAAGTAACCACTCTGAACAGTGGAGACACTGAAACAACCTCCTGTGCCGCCACCCAGTGTGAGAGAGTGTTGTGCTGACAGAGCTGTCAGCAGCCCAACACCAGAGATGCACCATGGGGGCCTGGGAATTTGATGTGAACCATGAGCAGGCTGCACACAGTTTTATTTCTCTGTGTGGAAATGTGATGTTTTTGTATCAAAGAAAATGAGTAAAGCCATCAAACAGTGGATGGTACACGTATGACACAAGACTCACATAGGCCAACACAGGAGTTAAATGTGAAATATATATTTCTCATACTTGCACATCCCAATTTGAGGAGAACCCTAGAATTTTGCTGTCTGCTAACGTGAGACAAAAAGGAAAATTATCAATATAATAATATTAGAATTAAAAAACAAAAAGAAAAGTAACACATTAAGCACAAAACTCACACAACAGACCACGCAATGCTACCCCATTGGACAGAATTAATCCATACTTGCACCTTTAAGGTCTCTGACCTGGACTGACCCCTGGGGAGTTACCATGGTGACCATGCCGACTTTGCTACCGGCTTAAGAGCAGGGTCACCCATCATTAGCCGAGAGAAATTAGCTTGGTTGAAAAAGAAACCACCCAAAGCAGATGCACACAAGAATGTGTTTGTGTTTGTGATGGGAGGAACCTCCTCTTTCTGGGAGAACCTGGAGTTTTTGCAAAGCTCCGGGAAACCACTGTGAGCTCCCCTGTTATTGTCCTCTGTCACACTTTTTGTGTTTGCCCTACATCTGGTTCAGCTTCGACTGTTCGTCAGAGCTACATCCGCCAACCTCGGCAACTTTCACTCCATGCTGGTTGGATCTTTTTGACAGCTAATAGAAAACACTTGCTATGAAATCACAGACTGTGGCGTTGCCAGAAGTACCACATGCTTAAAAAGTTTCAAGCCACACAGCTATGCACCAGCACTCTGTTCACCGCATACTTACAACGGTGCTATATGCAAAAATCATACAACAACCAAAAAAAAAAAAACAGGAAATGTGTCCAAACTTTTAAAAGGGAAGGGGTGTTAAAGAGGAGAGCAGAGCAGAACAAAGAGGAATGGCCAGACAGAGCAGAGTGCTGTGTCTAATTACAGGTCAGGATGTGTTAGAGGAGCGTCCACTTCAGACGCTTACAACACTCGTGACCCAGTGACACACCGGAAGCAGTACTTATTAGTATATTCTCTTTGATACGTGAGGAAAATCCAAAATCCATCAATGCATCGAAACAGGTTGGCAAATTCTTTGTTTAAAAAAAAAAAAACCCTCATATTCCAGAGTCTGTTGTGTAACCTGGCGCCTCTCTGAGGCACATCAACACATTGACGTAATCAGCCAAGTCATTCGCTGCACTTCATTTTACAACCGAGACTGTGCTGCTACAGAATGATCTCATTCTTCACAGAATGGTGGATTCTGTGCATGCTATTCTGAAAGTTAGACATCACGTAGACTGATAGCTCAGTACTTGTTTCACTTGTAAGTAATTGTTTCCAATAAGAACACATACATTGTATTTAACATTCTATAAAGGAGGTGTTAGAAATGTCTTCAAGTCTTCATTGTAAGGCAGTAGAACTTCCTCTCCTGCTAAACTGCAGTGCGCTGTCAGAGTTCATTAACCCGCTAATCTGTTTGCAAATCTTATTACCTCTTCAAGGCCCAGACTGCTCCTATAAACTGTCAATGCCATGTTACAGTCTTCCTCAGCTCATGTCATGCTACCCTACCGCTGTAGGGTAGCATGGAGGTCAATACACACTAGTAGCTTATCAAAACACTTGATGCTATGGTCTGTGATTGGGTGTGGAATGAAACAACAACAGCCTTCCAGCAAAATGTGCACAACAAAGTCACGCAGGAGTCACAGATTGCATGACTGACACATTTTGTTTCTTGTAGAGACATGTTCTGCACTCAGAAAACAAACATCTAATATCTGAACTCAACTGTTGATGCTGGTCCCACTTCCAACACTTTAAAGATGTCCTTGATCGGAGTCATTTAATACTGGGTGTCTGCTGATTCCAAGTCCAGTCCCATATTTACCTGAACAACACAGCTGTCTAGTGCACATTCAAACTACAACCCACTCAAGCCACATTTTGCTTCATCCAGAAATAAAGTTTTGCATCAGGCCACAATCCAAGTTTAAGTGGGATTCCTGAAATTTATATGACCCAATCAGTTAGAATCAGTTATATTATGAGAGTTGTTGAGAATAAAGGAACAGCTGCCCAGACAGCAGTCAAGTTTCATTTTTGTTCTGTCATCAAGTTACTCTCTGCGGTAAAATGAATTAGTGACAGCTGATGTGAGCTACAGCCACTAATGTTTGTCATTCTCATGCTTTTAAAACAGTCAGAAAGCCAGTACGCCCACACCTTCCCAATGTGAGAGGCTGCTTCCAACTGTTCCTGTAGCAACAAGTGAACCCACTTCACAAAGCAACCGGCCAGGTTTGAAATTCTAATTCTTCACATATCTCCTCCTATCACTGTTCTTATGTGCAAGAGCAACCAGTAGGCAGTTTTAGGAGGGATGAGAGGCACCCCATCCCCTAGTGATTGTGCAATCCCTTTTCTTCCCTATAGTTCTTGTTACGATATAATAACGCTTCAAATACGCAAAGCTTAATCACCTCTTTTAACACTATGTCAAAAAAAGAAAAGAAAGAAAAAGCTAGCCACAAACAGGTAGTGTTTACTGCAAGCCGGCTGCTTTCATGTGTTTTGTTGTGCTTACCCAGAAATTCCTTCAGAAATATGTAGATATCAGGTTTCTGAATATCTCACCTGCTTTAGGGTTTTGGTGACTGAGTTCTAAGGCACATGATGAAGGCATCAAGGTCCAGACAAGTAAAAAGGGGGGGCGGGGGGAGTAAATGATTTATATGACAGCTGATTATGATCTGACTATGACTGGAAAGAGACAACATTAATAGGATGCAAAGAAGAGGAATAAAGACATGACAAACACTAGTTAGCTGCTCAAAACTGTTTCCACAAGTCACACTCTTCTTTGATTTTATATCTGAACTATAGTCGAAAGTTTTCTGATTAGCGTGTTTGTATCCCAGTTGTTCCTCCAACATTTATTCCATGCCATTCAGCCAATAAACATATGATCAGACCGCACTCAGCGTGACGCTCAGATGGAAGAAAAGACAGACTGTACACAGGTCTGTTTGTGTGTTCATGAAATGAGACTCTACTCATATCACATTCTGAGGAAGGGAGGCGAGGTTCATAAAAAAAAAAAAAGAGTGAATGACTAACAGGCGTATAATAGCAGCAGGAGAGCATGGACAAAGGAGCTGAGGAGCAGCCAGAAAGAGGATGAAAAAAAGACAAAGAGGCCGACCATGAGGATGCCAAGACAACAAAACCCCCTGAGAGGAGTGACTCAACAAAAAGTGGAGCTCTTCACTGGATTAAATCCACAGGGCTGCAGGGACTGCTGGGAAAGACCTGCCTGTGCAAACCTAGAAGACACTGATTCACAGGGAGAGGACTGTGGGCAGGCCTTAGTCAAAGCTTGTCCAATGTTTTCATAAAAGACAAGACTTTAAATTGATGATTAATTGATTTTTTAATGGTGTAATACTACATGAAAAACATTTACCAGTATAACGCTTGCCTCGAGCACACAAACTAAACGAGGAGGGTATTAGTTACAGTGCAGTGTCTATATCTGAATAAAGCTGGCTTTTAGGACAAACGTGCAACCATAGTCCACAATACAACTATTTATAGGTTGGGGGAACTGAGAGGTTATCTTTAAGTATGGAGTTTTACAGCCACAGTCTTACATTGTCTGGTGTGACCTGTAGCTTCTGGAGGCCAACATGAGCATATAAGATACTGTCACATTCACTGTCTGTTTGGGAGAATGCTCCACTGTGTCCACCAACTAGTCTGTTGTTTGGTACTGAGCACGTAGACTAAAGCAGCCAGTGGAACTGTGGGCCAGAAACCCAGGAACAATATGCTGAAACACACACTAGTAATCAGAATAGTAAGATTTCCAATGAGCATCATCTTTAGAAGCCACACCTTAATCCGTCCGTAGGCTCATTTAAAACACTAGAGCCTGCCATTCGATCTCATGCTGTTGGGGTTTATTTCAGTGTTGCCAGTGACAACACGACTCCGTGTCTGGTGTAAGACAGGATGTGGCAGGGTTGATTCCTGTTACAGTGTTAGTTACTGCGAGTCGAGGAGCAGCACTGTAGACTGAAGCTGAACCCCAAAGCGTGTGTGTGTGTTTGTGTGTGTGTGTGTGTGTACTGCATGCCTGGGCCTGAGTGCCACAACTACAACATGTTGTGTAATGTTGTAAAGTGACTTTGAGCGAGTTCATATTCAAATGAGAACATCAGTTTGACCGATAACTTCTATTTTATCATCATCGTGATATGAAGATATGTGATAAACACATTGTAAATGTCTGCCTGTAATTAATATCATAACACTTCCAAGCTCTTTTATGAGTTTTCAACAGCATCTACCAATTTATAACAAGAAAAGTACACTCCACTAAGAGTGGAACGGACTGCTGTCTTCAGCACTTACTGACGAAAGTGAAATCTTTCAACAGCTCAACAGTTGTTGCAGTGTACATTTTTTATGACTTGTGAAATATCACATATTAATTTGTGTACTTCGCATCATATGTCAATGTGCATCAAATCACCACAAACTGTTATTTTCATTATTTGACAGACTAAATGGTTATTGGATTAACTGACATTAATCGATAATGAAAATAATTGTTAGTGGCAGCCCAAACTCATTTTCCAAATTGTAGTGCTGTTCCTTTGTAACATTTTAGGCCAATTACTGCAATATCATGTAGCGAGGGGGGGGGGGGGGGTACTTTTCTCTGTCAGCAACCATTGATAAAAAGTAACTCCTTTTTGGATGTATTGTATTTGGCAAATCAAGTCAGACCTGATCTCCGCTCTCCTCCTACACCAACACCTCTCCTCTTCCCCTTCCGCATTTTATAATTATTTCTTTTCCCCTCCTCCTCTCTGTTCTTTTCCTCCTGAAGACTGCAGGGTTTGCATTAGCTCTCACATGCAAAACTCAAAGCTTCATGCAAAAGGGAAAATACGCTGTGACCACATTCAGAACTCCTGAAAATACCTTACGAGTACACTGTCAACAAGACTTGTTTGAACAGAAAATGAAAATCATAAGAATAACAAGCCATTTAGGCAGTGCAGCAGGCTCAAAATGAAATGGAACAACTCTCAGTATGACTGTAATCTATTAGCGAGGAGCATCTATTTTTTTGGGAGGAATTCTGGCTTTTTAATTTTTCAAAACGCACTGAAGGCAAAGGGACCATATCTGTAGAGGAAACTTCAACTCTGAGTGCAACAGTCTGAGAAGTGATAAACAGAAACAGATGGTACAATTGTCATGGAAACGGCATGCACATTGCAGGGGTGTCAAAACTAATTACACCATAGAAAAGGAAATACTGTAAGTATTCATGCAATTTCAGCACAGTCCATCAAATATACAAGGTCAGATGACTTATTTTAGGTACAACACTGAAATGGTAATTCACCTTCCACATGCCCATCTGATGGAAAAACAGACGTCAGTGCATATAATCACCCAAACATGCATATACTCAAACTGAAACTATTAAGAGAACTATTCAGTTTAGTCTATTACAGTTAAGGCAACTGACTAGAAGTGCAATTATTAGACCTTTAACTGATTAGTCAGTCAAAAACAAAATTAATCAACAACTACGCTTTGTGGACAAAAGTACCGGGACACCTGACCATCACACCAACAGGGAATTTCATGTTATTGCATTCTACACACAGACAGCTGTGCAGCTATAACAGCTTCCACTCTTATGACAAAGCTTTCTGTAGGAATGTTTGCTCATTCATTCAGTAGAGCATTTGTGAGGTCAGGCACTGATGTTGGATCAAAAGGCCTGGCTCACAACCACCATTCCAGTTCATCCCAAAGGTGTTGGATGGGGTTGAGGTCAGGGCTCTGTGTGGGCCATTCAAGTTCTTCCACACCAAACTCATCCAACCATGTCTTTATGGAGCTTTGCTTTGTGCACTGGGGCACAGTCATGCTGGAATAGAAAAGGACTTCAACAAACACGTTGAAAGCATAACATTGTCCAAAATGTCTTGGTTTGCTGAAGCATTAAGATTTCCTTTCACTGGAAGTAGGGGGTTGAGCCCAGGTTTGTCTGAATACTTTTGTCCATATAGTATATTTTGATAATCATTTGATTGTTTCACATGTTATGGTCTACAGTGCCAAAGTCAGTTACTAAATCAAGTTAACATATTGCAACGACCTTCACACTCTCATATTTTTGGTCATTTTGGTCAGAATTGATGTGGTTAATACTATGATAGTTAACAAAGTGCCATTTCATACAACTACACACAGTGTAGGATAATGAAAATGCATTCAACTCTTATTGACCCTACTGTCACGGATTAATCCCTGGTAATCATAGTTTTCACAAGACTGGTGTAGTTCCCTGCACATCACTGCTCAGTGAGCGTGCATCTTTTATCACTCTGTCAGACAAGTCTCTCAGTTCATTATAAATGGTCTCTGGACTTCCTTTATTTGGGATTCTCATGAAAAGTTACAGCAACATCCCTCTCACCACATCCTCTGAGAGATGACAACACATTTTTGTCACTGAAATGTTACAGTAAAAACTGTAAGTACTCACTCACAGTTTTTTAGGGATGGGGCGATTAATCGATACACATCGATACAAGGACACGCGCAGACGAGATGCGAGTGCATCAGTAGTGTGAACTGTAAACGGATGCAATTTTTGAACAAAATCGAGATGCATCGATTAGTAAAAGTCTGCGTCGGTAAAATTCAATATTTTTATCATTGAGTGGCTGCATTTATTTGTACGTCTAACAAACCAAATAAGACGTTATTTTTGGATATTTTTACTCTGACTAAATAGGATCTAAGTTAAGTGAACGTGCACCGCGGATGTATACTGTTGTAGGTGCACCTGGGTGATATTGATTTTATGTGGGCACACTGTTCAATACGAATATGGTGGAGGCAGAGAATATTATCTACTCACCTGTCAAACATAAATCAAAAGTTTGGCAATACTACGGACTTTATAAAAGTAGGAGAACTTGTCAAGTCAGATACAATCAAAATGTGCAAAATGTGCCTTGCTGCTGTACGCTACACAGGGAGTATCACAAACCTCACTAGTCACCTGAAACGACGGCACGGTGTAACTGTGGAGGCCTCCGCCAGTAACCCGGCATCTCCCGTCGTGGAGTCAGATCTGGCGACTATATCTATGAGCAGTGAGCGACGTATTGTAAGCTTTTTCCATGCTCCGCTGGATAACAGCTTCGCTCATGCAAGGACATAAATGACATAAATGAAAAGATATCCAGCCTTACAATGTTATTGAGAATGAAAGCTTCAAACACCTCCTCCATGTCTTGGACCCATGGTACCGAATACCAAACAGGAAGCTTTTCTCCAAAATTCTGCTGAATCTAGTTTACATGTTATGTTTTATAAGCAGCTATAGAAGATCTCTTTGTGAGAGAGTAATTTATTTTCTTTTTTTAATACAAAGATGACTTCATTTTATTTGATTAATAAATAATCAAACTCATTGAATTGTGCAGTGCATCGTGACTGAGTAGTGAATAATGTCGTGTCGCATCGAATAGGTTTTAGGTGGTGCTACATATCAGTAGGTGCTACATATGTATCTTAAATGCATCGGATTTGGACAGCGTATTGAGATGCGTATTGAGATGCGTATCGTATCGGCCTCATGCCAGAGATGCCCAACCCTAGTATCTATCTATCTATCTATCCATATTTATATACATATATATATATGTGTGTGTGTGCGTGAATGCAACCTCATCATTCCCTCCTAGGCCCCATGCCCTCTCTATGGATTTCCCACTTTCTCTTGAATCAGCCATCTGGACAGCAAACACTGGGAGTTAATGGATCTGTTGGGTTACATAAGACAGGCAAGGTCTCGGCCTACATTATTCACCAAGTAGTCCACTCCACACCATAAGATTATTTACACACGCTCTTACAGTGTTACATTGTGTTGCGGGACAAATACAAAGCCAGGAGGAACGCGACTTACGCCCCTTAACTAATGGCTGCCTGCTGAGCCTGGAGGAGACAGCAGCAACAGCACAACAAATAAAGAAAAGAAAAAAGCAGAGACCCTTTCATGCAACCGTGATGTCCTGGTTTCAAAGCCAGCCTGGGACCTTGGTGTTGGTCAGCTGTCCTTCAGCCACACTACCATCTTGTCCATCGATACTATGAACTGTCAAAACTTTAAAAGAGTTTGTTGGAAGACTGGGTAACCCATGCCGGTTGTTCTAGAGATAGATGTGATGACAATGTAGAGAGATCTAAATGAATGACCCTAACTTCCTTTCAAAAACCTCCTCAAAGATGAAGTTCAAGGATAAGTCTAATAATATTCTAAAGAGCCAAAGCAACAATGAGCCGATCCTACGAACAAGAACTGTGTGTGTGTGTCAAACATTGGACCTTTTATTCATGCCAATAAACACATCAGTGAGCCACGCTGCTAAAAGTGGCTGACATATTCCTTCATCACCATGAAAACACAGAGTGTACTTCAGTTGGACTCAGTTACACATACACCATTCCTGTCCTACTATGGCACTAAACATGGATTCAACCCCTGCTGAAAATAGTTCCCAACAAAGGTACTATTTCCTCCTGTTTAAGGTTTGATACAAACCACAGTGTCTAGCTGTTACGGAGTCTTTTTTTAATTAGACTATATATTTATAATTTGATCAGTAGGAACCAATGGACTTGTGGCGTACAGCCACAGAGATTACAGGCAGGTGAGAGGCCAACTGGTTGGCTTTAGTCTGTCTGTGGAACATGTTGACAAAAAAGAAGATTTTAGAATAATTCCATGTTTATCCTTTTAAACAGTATCTCCCAACAGGTAGATCAAAAAGTGGTCTATTGTGAGTGGACCATGAGCTTTAAGTAAACTAAATTTCAGCAGATTGCTTTCATTTTCAAGCATGGTCTCTGGGGAAAAAGGTCACAAAATATATGGAAACAAAACAGAATGCAAAGTTAGCTCATGTGCGGACCCTGACATTAAGGATTCACGATGCAGACGTTTTCAGTCGATACTGGTGACCAATAATTATCTACTTTTCTTGTTAACTTAAGAATCAATCAACAATAATTTCACATATTGTATATTAAAAGAAACTTCAGAACACATAGATGATGCTCACCTGAGGGTAGGAAAGACTATGATACAGTGAAGACAGATGGTGTTAAAACTCACTGACATTTTCCCTCCCCTCTGTGTAAAAGACATCCACACGGGCGATGACACGTTTGGATTTCTAGTCGACACCTAATATTCTTTATAATAACAGAAGATGACACATTACAAGCTGCGCCAGTGGTATGAAATGGTATGCAATTCCTGTCTCCTAACTGGGTGTGGTCCTCACTGGGCATCTTGAGCCATTTCAGTGTCAGAATGTTTGGATGACACGTGGCTGGTGAAAAACATGTCCAATATTTATTCTGGTGGGCCAAAGAATCGGTCATAATCTGTGCTCACATGCACTCCTCCCATTGGAAGAACTAGGCCCAGAACCAGGTGCTGGTTTCTTGAAGGGGAAGGGCAGTGGTGACACCCACCTGACACAGATGCAGGAAATGGCTCAGTGAGACGTTTCAGTTTCTGAACCATCTCTGTCTACACTGTGCGGCTCTAGCCAGCTGCAGCCGTTTGACATCATGAACAAGTAAACAGCATGCTATTCTTCTCCTTCGGGAGAAGAATGCTGGTTAAGTCAATGAAAGCAATGTGGCTCTTTATTATTGATTCTATTTATCAGGTATAATCTCATCATCAGTCAATACGCCATAGTATAAATTCCCCATTATAACGACAGTAATACTCTATGTGACATAAAGGACAGGCACAGGAACAGATGCCAAGGCTGCATGAGCTGGTGCTTTCAAGCCGAACTGAACAACTAAAAGCCACCAACTCACAAAACTGACTTCCCTATTTGTGAATGCAATCTCACTCTCAAGAGCCAGATATGATGCAACCTGTGCAAGTTCCCACTGATACTTAAACGCATTAATAAGGTACAGATCAGTGTTCCAGTTTGGCTGCATCACATACAGGTGCCTCATCCAAGAAGACCTTCATACCTTAAACAAGCTAAATGCTGCTGACATTCAGTTGCCTGACAACATGTTATCCACCTCATTACTCAGTGCCTGAGGGACAACAGCCATGGCAACTGTGGAGACGTTCTGACCCATGCTCCCTCCTCCACACACACACACACGCAAACAGGGCTATGTATGGCACAGTATATGTTTGCTGGCAGACTGGAGTGTTGCCCTACAGCCTGCCTGTGTCTCTGCCTTTACTCTGGTTACCTCCCATGGGAATGAGGAGGATTCCCCCTCCCCACCAGCTGCTGTGCTCTGAGAGAGAAAACACACCAGCAGCTTTCAGAGAGAAGCGTCGAGACACGAAAGTAAAAATAATGTAAATTACTGTAAAGCATGACAAACAAATTGAGAGCAACGCAGCCTCATTTACCCTCCACTGGAATGAATAACTGACTTCTGGTCCCTGGTAATGCAACAATGCAAGAGGATGTGCACACTCCTACAACAGGGAAGCTTCATTCTACAATTACACAAGCAAGAATTTAGCAGTTTATGAAAGATTGCTTCTGGTCTCCCAGTTTTTTTTGAGGAAAAAGATCCATCTGACATTTTATTTAGTGAGAAATTTTAAAAATTAGCTTTATGGCTGTAAGGAAACATGCTGGCTGACAGAAAGTGTGGCGCAATCAGACGGGCAAAGCAGTGAGGACACAGAGGAAGAAGACAAAGCAGAAGTGAAGACTGAGTGAACAGGCAGCCCACATCCGCAGCACAGAGGAAATAAAACACATACACACACTCACACACACCCACTGCACCAACATACATGCACAAAGTCTCATTTAATGATACAGAACAGATGTAAACAACTGACAGAGAAGGCTGCAGACATATGTTGAGATCACAGTGCACATGCGTGCGTGCTCATACACACACACACACAAAATCAGGGCATGCCCAACCCAACCATTACTAAACCGTACATTGTAGTTTTGTAGTTTCTACCAGCTTAGCCAGAGCCATGTCAGGCTCAAAACCCAGCCATTTGTTTAAGACAGTGACATGTACTAGTTCATGCAAAAACTGATACTTTCAGTATTTTATTTCTCTGTCCCCTGCCACTTCTAGCTGCTACATGAGAAAGTGGTGTAACTGGCTGGCAGTACTGGGGTCTCTGCTCCTCGCAGGAGAATAAAAGGATGGCCAGATCAGGCAGTGTCTGATTTCTACAGACCTGAACTGTGATTGGACTGGCGAACTGCTTTATTTATTTATTTTTTGCTTTTTACAAATATCCGATTAAAAGTATAAATCAATAAAAATTATTAACAATTCGGTTTGTAGGAGTTTGCACATTACAACCAACTGAACACTCCTTCACTCATCCCACACTTTAAAAGCTGGTAGGAGAACCTACATTGGCCTTCAGGTGTAACCACCTTAGGTTGGAGTGTTAGTGCCAATTGGTGCTGCACACAAAAAACAACTGGCTGGTGGCAATATGATTTTGCAGGTATTTGGTCATAAACCATTGAATCAAAACTGATGATAGAGCTAAATTAAAAAGATCACAAATGTTATTATAAATCATCTTGTGATGGTCATAAATGTCTGAACCATCAACTATATATAAGGATGGATAACATGAGAGCTCCCCAAAAATGAAGCCAAAGCCTCTCAATCGCCCCTGGTGGCTGGCTGCAGAACAGCTCATAAACTCTCCCCCTCCATGTTAGCAGATGGGACATTGGCCAATCTAAAAACGTAAGTACACGTCAAATAAATTTTTCGCAGCGGCGTTTTGTGTTGGAAGTTTAGGAAGTTCATGCTGAAGTACAATTAAGTGTTGATTGACAGCTGATCACTATCCACGACAGGGACAGACAGGTGAATGAGCACCATCACTACTGCACAGACTCTGGCAACGAATGACATAATGAGCAGTAGATGGCAGCATCTGGTAGACACGTCCAACTTTATATACTGTATGTCAATGGTCTGAACCAAATTTTATGAAATCTGACTAGTAATTGTTCAAACAGTTCATTCAAAACACAAATGTCAACTTCAGGATTGACCAAAGTCATCAGGATGCATCTGGAGACCCTGGATATCAAACAGCAATTATTTTTGATCATAACTACCATCACAAAGTTAAATCACAAAGAGAACGCAAGGAAGAAACAGCATTTACGAGCTACTAGCTGTGTGTCTGCCTCTGCTACAGACATTCTGATAATGAGGCTCTGGGATGACAGTCCTGACCCTTAGTGGAATACAGCTATTCTAAAGCTGTCCAAGCTGTATTCTGCACCATGTTTTGAGTTGTTTGCACCTGAATAAACTCAGCCCTAATGCACACATTAGGTGCCAGGATATTTTTATTGTCAGGAGAACGGTTCATGATTTGAACTCAGGGTAGCTGCTGTGAATCAATGCTAGCCACAGATGCCCTCATCAAATTTTTCAAAGTTTTCAGTTTGTTGAGTCCCTGCACAGACTCCTCTGAGTCAGTCCTCAGCAGATGAGTGCCTAAAAACCAACAAAATGAAGTAAACAGGAATTTGACTAGAGACACTGGGTTTCACTGTTGTTAAACAGTCTGGATGATAATGATAATGACAGAGTCATGGCCTTAAACCGTTCCAGTTTAACACCAAAAACACACGAGACAAACGACCAAAGTGGACAAGGCCTTTCACTTATTTTTCAGAATGAAAAATAATTAGGCCTTTCTAACTTTAATCCATGAAATAATACAATGTGAAAAAGAAGGGATTAGATATTTGCTCAAAGGCCGACAAAAGGGCTGTATGCCACCTTACAGGAACAGCATATTGAAATATCCTTCACACATATACACACACGCTTCCCTCATTCATTATTTCTCTGAGTCAGCTGCTGGTCTTCTCAGTTGTGGAGAGGGAGTGCTGGCTGTCCAGCTCCCCTCTTGCTCTTAACAACAGGCTCTGGTCTCACATCCCCAGAGGTCATGTGAGACTGGAGGTCAATTTATGAACTTTGAGCCCATGCAACAACATTTCCGCTGCTTCTGCCACCAAACAAATTAAAACTACATAGTCTTCACAGGTCCCAACAATTCTTTTTTAATAAAATGCCTAATATATAATATTACTACCAGAGTTTATCACTAAGAGGAAGACTCCAGTGCCAGTCTGAGTCTTTTAATATTGACTATTTGTTCTTTTCTACATTGTCTACAGTGCTCACTCACGTACTCACACATTTCTCTTATTGTAAGTGCAGAAAAAGGAAATAACCACAATAAAAATCGCAAAAATGTTGCCTTGTCATTCCTCATTAAAAGATCCAGAAGTTAAAGTGTTGGACACAACAACTCCGACGTCACTGTGAAATCCATTCTCAGTGTAATCAGATGTTGAGCGAGAGAAAGTTTAAAATAGTTGTAAAAATAGCCTTCCAGTGTCAGACTGCGCACATGCATCACTGTGCACAGTGAAGCGCAAACACTCGACTGTGGGAAAGACAAGAAAGAAGAAAAACACAGTGTAGACTGGAGGGGCACTTCAAGTTAAAATGACTTTTTATCCAGTAGCAAACACAAGATGGGGTGCGCTTGCAAAATGTTACTAAATTAAAGCAAGCAGAAAGATTCTTTTTTATTGCCTTTTAACTCAATCTCTGCTTGCACTATTTTCAGGCCTGTTAGCTATTTTTTGATTTTATTTCGTATGCTGTACACCTCACTCACTCACATAGTCACTAGTCACCACTTTCCAGTCAACATTCAAGTGATTACAGCTGGGGAATCGGGGATTATTCTAAAAGACACATCGGGTTTATGGCTGGGGCATATGACTTACAAATAATATCTCAATATTTTAAGCCTATGCTGTGATACATGGTGTTGATACATCCATTTTAACACTGAACTAAAAACAAAAAAAATATATCACACTTTCCCATACATTCATTTTTGGTATGAAAGAGATCACACTTAAAGATGCAGAACAGTGGCACCAAAAAAACCTTTTATTTAACAGATTCAGTCCAGTAACACGAATATCATCATTCCTAAACCCATGCATGGTAAAACCTAATTAGAAAAGCATTTGCTCAGGGGTGGGCTGTGTGTATTCAGTCTGCAACAACACACAGACATGTGGGTCCACAAGGTGCACACAACAGACAATGGCTGGGCTTTGTTCCCTCCAACTGCTCTGAGCTACCGGGAAACACTCTGGGGGAAGCAGGCCAAGTCTCCTTCCTTGTGTGTGTGTGTGTGTGTGTGTGTGTGTGTGTGTGTGTGAACCTTTGACCTTCCTGAGGGAAGCCGTTCCAGTGGGGAACAAGGACTGATGTTATCCTAAACACTGCTGGGCCTCCACAGCCCAGTCTTATCCCACTTCAACCAACATATTCATCTCTTTCTACGACAACGCAGCCTCACAAGACTCAGCGATTCGGTGGTTCAACTTGTACTTGACCCACCTACTGTCGTTATTCTCAGTTTAATATAAGAATTTAGTATATATTCAATTAAAATTACAAAATGAGTACATGAGTACATGAGTACAGCACCCTCGAACAACTCTTTGCTGTACGCACTCATGATCTCTTGTGTCTGGTCCTAAACGCCGACTACAGACGCTGCCCCCCCATCATCAAAGCAGATGGCAATCACTGATATATCAGTGCTGTCAGTGTCTACAACTAGGATGACAGGTTGAAGCAGGACTATCCTTCTGATCACAAAAAGAGAAAGAAAGACACCATGAGAGTGAAGAGTGGGAACAGCAGTCCAGTGAACTTCTGTTCTCTCCAAGTCTGATGTCAGTAAATAACCCAGCTAACCCAGCTGTTGGTCTGCCTGACTAAAGCGAGAGCAAAATTCAAGTATTTTTTAGACTTGATAAACATCCATAAGCAACAGCATTAATAAACTACAGCTCAGGCAAGAAAAAATTAGTCATGCATGAACATGTGTTACTATGCATGTGCATACCAGCATCAGCCTCTATGGGAACCAGTCAGTCCAGGCAATAAAGGGGCATGGTGACACTGAATTCTGAAACACCAGCCAAGGTTTAGTTACAACTCTGCATGCAAGATGGAAAGCAGTGGCTCTGACTGACTGTTGACTAAAGCCAGTACTGTCTTAAGTTTTACATTTTATAGTCAATAATATATAGTTAATAAGTATATTGTCATTTAGTTAACTGTCAGGAAAATCAGTTAGGTAACTGACAAGAATGTCCGATCTTGACTAAATTCAGATACTTGAATCATGAAGCAGCCTTGCTCACTGATTTGCAGCATGTCCCACAAAAATCTGATAAACAGAGACACATTAAAGACATGATAAGTGATGTGACAAATTCTGTGACAGAAATCAAACAATTGGTCAATTCTGCAACAATTTAATATGTGATTAATCAACTCAGTTTTTCCAGGGAAATATTTCAAACATTCCCTTGTTTCCATTTCTGAAACATGAGAAACTGCTGCTTTTCTCCATTTATGTGATAGGAAACTGAATGGTGTGATGGCTTTTGTTCTGTCAGACAAAGCAACACATTTCAAGATGACAACTTGGGTCGAGAGGAACTGTATGAACCATTATTCACGATGTTCTGGCGAATGAACTTGTCCAACCTGTAGAAAGCAGCGTTTAACACAACATGGTTTAAGACAATGTGTTACCAACTGCAGACTGAATTCTATTCACAGCTTTTTAAATGTTAATTTCAGCAGCCTGGTCTCTCAAATATGTGGACACATTATAGAGATATTTAAGCATTTCTCAGCTTTATACTGACTACATCAAACACACACTATATACTGTATGTGAAGCTCTTTATTAAACCTGGATTTAAGTCTGACTCTACTGTTTCAAGACAAAAAGTCACTGTAAATGCAAATTTTCTCTTGTCCTTTTATATTTTCAGCAGTGTTGTCCTACCTGTTAGGTTTTTACAGTCCTAACTGTAATAAGCAAAAGCTTATTACGCACACACCCAGGGACACAAAGAAACAGAGGGTCAGAGTGTGCATAACTACCAGGTGTCTCAGTGAAATGAGAGAAGCTCATTACTCAAATACTAGACATTACCACAAAGATAGCCTAGGTGCTGCAAAAACATGTATTCAAGACTTAATATCTACCACTAGGCCTATAAAGGAGCAAAACCCTCGAATTAAAGCTGAGTGAATAACAAATGAGTCACCATGAGTCAGACCAAATGACAGTGAGGGGACCAGCTGCCTTCTTCAATGAGAAGGTGAAGCCACGGTTGAACACATGATCCATCCATTTTGTATACCGCTTATCCGTCAGGGTCATGAGGGGGCTGGAGCCTATCCCAGCTGACTACAGGCAAGAGGCGGGGTTCACCCTGGACTGGTCGCCAGTCAATCACCAGGCTGACACACAAAGACAGACAACCACACACACACTCACACCAAGGGGCAATGTAGAGCAGCCAGTTAACCTAATGTGCATGTTACCTGGAGAAAACTCACACAGACCGGGATTCGAACTTGGAACGGTCTTGCTGTGATTTTTGATATGTTTCAGTATCAATAGCAAAATTTTACTATTTTCAACACCTTGCGAAAGCTAAGGTGAAGTAGGCCCTAACACTGGCATACCTGAATGGAATGCAGCCTTTATTAATTAATGTTAACGATATTTGACAAACCAAAATGGCATCTGTGCCTGTCTACTACAGCCTATCTCTTGTGGAGTTCTAACGAAACTCAAGACCTCCCATTTTATCCACTCCACAAGGGGTCTCGAGGGAACCTCAGATCTCAGCCTGATTTTCGAATTGGTGAATTCATCCATCTGTGTGTCTATCAGCAGCTTGTATAGCAATGCATTCTCCTCCCCTTGCAGATCTGACGTGATGTCAGTGAACACATCACAGCGAGTACGACTGAAGTCCGAGGGGCCTCAGTACACAAGTCCAGAGGGCAGACATTTGGATTCAGCCAGACACCAGTTTTCTGTTTAGTCTTCAAGTCTCCAGTGACGTTTCTATAACATCATCTGTGTTGTTTTATCACACTTGACACAGCCACAGAAGACATTATATAGTACAACTGCGTTTACTATCTGAGTAATACTCAAGATGAGTAAACTGTACAGCCACGTTATAATGAGTAGAGTACCATTTTAAACCTACTCTTGCTGTGTTTACTGACTTGCCAAGCTGGGTTATTTTGTTTATCTGGGAACCTGCTCTTGTATCAATTAAGTGACAGGTATGAGATCCGTTCATTTCCATAGACAGTACGGTCTGTGTGTGTGTTTATGTGTGTTCAAGGCCTCCTCATTCCACAGGGCCTAGACCTGGGTTGTTATGAGCAGATGGTCATACCTAGCAAAGCACAGAAAGCAGTAGCAGACGATGCGGGGGGGGGGGGCTGCTTTAAGAAGCTGCGTCGTCACATTGATTTCAGCAACCTGGATGGGGTAATCCTCTTTTCAGCGAGGCAAGGACAAGGTAGTTCATTTTAATCCACATTGTCACCCACACACCTACTTCACCGGTAAGTTTCACTCTCTGATGTTGTCTTCATCATCAAATAGTCTTCTATAACGTCCTGAGCAACGCAGCTCGATAAGTGACACACATTCAGACAGTCCAGGAGGCTGGCGAGTAAAAAGCTGCCATGTCGTTACACTAGGAACTCATCTCTCAAAACAGAATACAGTACTTCGAAACTTCAAAACCACCCTTGAAGACAAAGCAGTGAAGCTATGAGCAACAACAAACCTAATGAACGATGCTCGAATGTTCAGACTACCAAAAAAAAAGTACACAAGGGGACTGTCAGCGTGGAAGATTTTAGGACTCTTCTCAGAGGACATGTTGAGGAAGAGGAACTCGCATGTCTTGACTTTTCCTCTCTTTTTCCTTGAAGTCCACTTTAAAAGAAACAAGTCAAGTTCCCTTTAAAAAGCTGGAACCTCATGTGGCTTTGCTTCAACAGACCAGAAAACACCCCATAAAAAAAAGTAGGGGCTTTGGTGGGAAAAAAAAATCCAAAATGCTGGTTCACGCTGCATGCTAACGGTAACCCTGAGCTCACACGACACTTTGGTGGAAGAAGACTATGTTAAGGAGCACTTTAAAAAATCTTATTCATCTAACAGCGGTTTGGTGGAGTATACATGCATCGAAGTACGAGGATGAGTCCTAATAATCTGAAAGAAGTCTTAATTTACAATGGACGAAGTTGTGACAGTCACAGAAACAGCAAATGCGCGGTTATTTGAAAGTCTTGTGAAACGTGTCGGATGCTGAAAAAAGATGTGCCTTCCCCGTTAGAAAAAAAGAAGCAGGTGGCGATAAAACAAAAGGCGGTTCTCACGATAACAGCTAGCTCCCTCGTACTGCTCTGTAAGTTAAGGAAAACAGTGAATATCAAACCGACCTGCATGTGTAATGTCGGAAAGGTCGTAGTTCCTGGCGCTCCGTGGAAACTCCTTCAGCTTTCGGTTGGACAAATTAAGAGCCCCGCTCGCGGCAGCCTCCTCGAGCGCCTTCTCCACGCTCCGACTGGCCGCTACTGTGGCCGGCAGCTGGGCTCCATCCCCAGCAGCCATCAAACGTACAGGTCTACCTAATCTTTTACTTTGTTTGTAGCGTCCGCTCCTCTCTCATACCCCGTAATCCGTATGAAGTCCCAACTGAGTGCCCTTTTTGTAAACTTCTTTAAAAGTATCACATAAAATCCGAAGAAAACCAGTGGGCAATGGGAGTTGTAACCGTGCCCGTCACACAACAGGAGCTATTCGCTGCCGCAAGGACTGAAGGAGAGCGGTACAAGCTGTCAATCTTTCAGGAAGTTGCATCAAGTTCCCAAAAGGATTACGGGAAGACTATGCTTCCCCTTCAAAATAAAGGCGCGAATAAGCCCCACTTCTAAAGTAACAAAATCATCTGCTTGCTTGCTTTCTCGTTTTTATGCTTGTTGATGATAAATTCATCAATGTTTTTTCACACTATTCCAAATCATCTGTGACTATAGTTCTGTATATATCCCACCTCCAGTCAGAGCACAACACTGAAACAGCGTACACAGCTGATAATTTTTTTTTTTTTACATATTTCAACTCAGTAGCTAACAATGTTTACATTGTTACATGTTTACACACCTGTAAAGTGTCTTGAGATAACTGTGTTATGAATTGCCACTTTAAATAAAACTGGATTGAATTGAATTGAAGAAATTGCTTTGAACAAGTTATTCCTTCAGTGCACATATGGATATTGTCTTGTTTTAGGACAGTGACAATTGTTTTAGGACAGTTTATACAAAGCAGACTGCACTGACAAGTTTGCTGAAAGCGGACTAGTCCCAGCCTAGTCAAGCAAGCAGGAACTGATGAAGCCTCTTGGATGAGAGGTGAAACGTCTTCAAAGACAAATATCTAAGTCCAGTTGCTTTCGATTGAATTTCCTTGAGATAACCATGACCTGGATGAATGAGAATATTCACAGGCTTGCTGAAAGTAAATGCAACCAAGATCTTCCATGAAAACATAACGATCTCCGATTATATATACTGTATTTAACGTACTTAATTCTGCTCCAAGCGTTGTATGGTAGCTAATTCAAATTTTATTTTGATAGTTACAACCGGAAGTCAACAACAGTTTTTCTTTCTACCAGGCTCTCACGGAGGTTTCGGAAGGGTGCAGCCAGCGCGACGGAGTGTGGAGGAATGGGCGTGGTCACAACGCGAGACGGGGCGGGTTTTTTTCTTGCATAATAAGTACAGATTGAATTTCACGAGAAATGTTATGTTGATGCTAATGCTCACCAATCAGAATAAGCACTAGGCACTTCTTTTTGGATATGATTAAATCACTGACCGATCTTAAAGATGTGTGCACAATGAGGTAGTAGCCACGTGATCCAATTACGGTCTCATTTATCATGAATGAAAGCTTATGTCACTTTAATTGAATTTGTCCCTTTATTGTTCATCTTTATTCTCATAAAAAACTACAAGATTAAATTACCTCAAATACAGTATGCAGAGTACTTCACTAATGTATGCCCAGATTGTCTGTCTGAATACATACACGTGTCTAAACATCCATAAAAGTGCAAATGCAGCGTCAGCCGGACTGCATGGTACCCTCTTGTCTCCCCTGAGGTACCTTATTCTTATTTTTCAGTTCTTTCAGGAACAGATGACTCCCCTACAACACACACAAACACACACTTCTGCATCCATTAGCATTGCCCCCTCCTCTCCGTCCTCCATCCATCCTTCTCTTTAGCTTTTGTGTCCTCCCTGCCTCCCTCTCCAGCGTCCCATTGGACCATCTGTCAAAGTCCTGTCGGACTAGTCAAGCAGCTGCGACCAGGACTAATGCGTGTGTGTGTGTGTGTGTGTTTGTGTTGGGTGTGTGGGGGTAACTTTCACTACATGCACTTGCAAAATCCATTAACAGTCACTGGTTAAGTCATTGTACCCACTGTATCTCTATGGGATTAAAATAAAAGCATATTACCTCCTCCAGCCATTGGGATGTTGTAAAACTGTTTGGTTTGCTGTTTTGAGCTGGACTTTATGTTGTGTTAATGGATTAGACATAATTACATAAATTAATAATTAACAAATATATATGTGTATACATTTTAATACCTTAACTGTACAGGTTCTGTCAAAAAATAATTCCAGTTAAAATTTATGCTTTTGACCCATTCTTCACCATTCCTCGTGGTCTGCAAAGCAGAGCCTGAAAAGGGATATGCCAGTGTTGTTCTACCGGCATGTGTTGAAGTTCCTGTACTCGTTTGAGGCACGTCTTAATGATATACTGTATGTCCCACTGTCCACTGCCTTTTACGAATTACAAATAGAGGACCCCAAAATGCAGACACCAACGCAAGGGATAAGGTGAACAAGGAGACTTTAATAAAAGAACTTTCTCAAAATGAAACAGGTGCAAACAAAAGGCTGCTGGGAGTCCAGGGCATATAGTCCAAACAAAGAAATAATCCAAAACCACAACTCAGGGAACACAGGAATCAAAAGCACAGGGAAGCACAATGAATTGACAAAACACACAAGGAGAACACAGGTATATCAACACAGGGGCGACTGGACAGGTGAACACAATCAAGGTGGGGCAAACGATCAGAAAAGGAGGGAAAACAAAGACAGGAAATGAAGAACTAAACCAGACACCAAGGGGGGAAATGACAAAATAAAACAGGAAACAAACTAAAGAAACTTCATCTCCTGTCACTGGCATACTAGTAGTGTGCCGCTAAGTGTGTGGTTTTGAGGTGTTCCACTTTGACCAGTGGGATGTTGCTGTTGTGTGTTTTTTTTATCACCAAATGCCATCTACCTTTGGATTGATATCATTGCAAAATATCACCTTTGCGTAGGATTTTTAAACTAGCATTTGGCACTAAAATGACTAATATCCACAAAATTTATTTATTTGTTTATTCGGTCCACTTCCAAGCCACATACACAACCAACATCCCAACACTGACAGGTGTATCACTCAGCTCTGTCATGTGTACAGTGTAGATCTTTGTGTGTAGTGTAGACCAATTTATCAGTGGGCTGGTATTATCTGACAATATTGGCCTATCACAGACATACTTTGTCAGTATCAGCGTGTATATCTAATATATGCCTGTATGAAAATTCTTTTCTTTGCATGTTTTAATGCTGAGAAAGACACTTAATATAAATTTTTTTAATTTTAATTTTCTTTATTAATCCCAAGCTGGGAAATTATTTCTCTGCATTTAACCCATCACTGATTGAAACACACACACACATGCAACATGCAGTGAAACACACAGGAGCAGTGGGCTGCATCAAGCACCCGGGGAGCATATATAGTGCCTTGCTCAAGGGCACATCAGCTGGCTAATGGGGGGTGGGGACATTATCACTCCACCACGCTCAAATTTTTCCTGCCCGTATGGTGGGGGAATCGAACCAGCGACCTTCTGATCACAAGCTGCTTCTCCAACCTCTAGGCCACGGCTGCCCCAAATTCCCATCCATCCATTTTCTATACCGCTTATCCGTCAGGGTCGCAGGGGAGCTGGAGCCCATCCCAGCTGACTACGGGCGAGAGGCGGGGTACACCCTGGACTGGTCGCCAGTCAATCGCAGGGCCAACACACAAAGACAAACAACCACACACTCTCACACTCACACCTAGGGACAATGTAGAGCAGCCAATTAACCTAATGTGCATGTTTTTGGTATTGTGGGAGGAAGCCGGAGTACCTGCCCCAAATTAGTTATGGTAATTTAGAAATGGTGTCATTATGTATGTATTTATAATAAATATATAAATAAATGAACCAATATATGGATCAGAGGCACTGTGGCCGGATCCCGTTCTGGGCCCTTTTGTGTGGAGTGTGCATGTTCTCCCTGTGCCTGCGTGGGTTTTCTGCAAGTACTCCAGCTTCCTCCCACAGTCCCAAAAACATATACATTAGGTTAACTGGCTGCTCTACATTGCCCCATAGGTGCGAGTGTCTGTCTTTGTCTGTCAGCCCTGTGATTGACTGGCGACCAGTCCAGGGTGAACCCCGCCTCTCACCTGTAGTCAGCTGGGATAGGCTCCAGCTCCCCCGCGACCCTGATGGATAAGCGGTATAGAAAATGGATGGATGGATGGATGGATCGATATCAAAATTGTTTAACTGTTTTACTTCCTAAAATCTGTATAAGAAGTGGACCCAGTCTGTTAAACTCTATACATGGGTCATTTTTAAAGAGGCATCCATGGTGCATGCAAGCCAAGAGGAAGTGGCAGCTTCACCTCCTAAAGGCAGTTATTTCTACCATCTACCTTTTTAAGTCAGCAGTGTTAGCTGCCTTGCTAAGCAGTTCAGCAGCTGATACATTAATGATAGACATTATCACACCATGAAAGCTAGCTGGAGGGAAAATGTAATGACTGCATGACCATAGTCCTACTTCTTTTTGAATGACAAAAGCTTTATTGAGCAGTTCATTCCATTCAGTGCTTTTTGTACTGTGGACTAAAATAAACATGACAGCCTTTGGAAAATCCTTGTGGTGGTTTTCCAGTGTTAGCTTTCTGTTTGATTCAATGACCAAACTTCCCCATGTGGATCATCTTGTTTTAATGCAAACACACAACAAGAGACATGAAGTAAGGAGAAGAGCTGTAACTCACACACTTTAACACACACAAGCATGATCATCCTGTCTCTGAACGCCGCACAACAGGAGCTGACGACAAAAGAAGCAGTGACATAAACTTCTGCTAATGAGTGTGAATATTCATGCTTTTCAGTGACCCACATGGCATCAGCATACACCAATCAGCAGAACTGAATGTCACCACTGGGGTTGGAATCTATATTTACTTGGATTAGAGCAAGAAATTACTTCACTACTTATGTTGTCTTGATAAAAATGCCCTCTTACCTCAGATATTATTTAACTGAACTGATGTCTTCATTAAAAAAAACTATTGTCTCTTGTTTTTGTCTTTGAGGTCTTTGCACACCAGTGACCCAGGAATCCAGCCTCCAGTTGAACAGCTCTGGAGACTTTTCCCACCATACAACAGGCAGAGTGACATCACAGTTTCTCACGCTCTTTGTCCATCTCTTCTTCCTCTGAGCGCTCCTTCTCTTCCTCTCCCATCGTCCCCAGTGGGCTTCAGAGACATTGCTGGTCCTGTCACAGACAGAGACAGTGCAGACAGACATACATTCACTAATGCTCTCTGAAAACTAAACTACAGCTAAGTGCTGTATGTGCCGTCATTAACATATTAGATTAATAACAGAATATCTTAAACTGAAGTGTACCTCCTTCACATATGTAACAGGAACATGTAAAGTGGTTGATTTAGGCCAACGTGGGAGTGTGTCTACGGCAAGACCATAACCATGGAGTCAACATTGGCTGAGACCATATCTGCCAGAAGCACCCATCCCCCAGAAAAAGGAAAAATATATTCAAAAACTAATTTCCTGTGATATAGCCTACATGGCCATTTGCAAGTCACAGAATAGAGACAGTAGCCTACTGTGTTTGACTTTGACTGCACCAGTACAACAGCAGAGGAGCAACAGCCTCTGTTGGGGTATGGTGAAACCCCTTAGAGAAGCCCAGAAACACAGCACACCACCACTACTATAACCAGTTGAAATACGGCAATTTGTTAGTTTAGTTATGATTTTGATACATTTTCTAATGATTATTATATGCATGGTGGCCTCTCACAGCATAGCATAAGTGTATATTTTTCTGGGGGGACATTTTGAACAGACATGACAGAGATCAACCCTAAAGTTTAATCCATCACCTTGAAAATCTAAGAAATGTTGCCTGTTTTCACATTCAGCTGCTCTGAGCTCAAGCTAAATCTCAGTTTAACACCATACTCCAACACTGTGGAGTATGGAGCCAGCTGTGGTCCGGGAGGTAGAGGCTGTGTCCTGAAAACTTGAAGAATCTTGTGCTTATACACATTGAGAATGGACTCGTAGACTCAATAGTAACCCAGCTCTGAGTGGCTGAGTCAAGTGATGTCAGAACCTGGTTAGCCTAGCTGCTGCCCTGCTGAGACAGAAGCACTTACGCTGTCTTAATAGAACTAAGACTCGGTCCACAGCTACTCTCGCATCTCCCTGATCATTTACTTCAGTACTGTTGTGTCCAAATGACAGTGTTAATGTTCTGATGTTTGGCAGGTGTAATTTATCATGTTCACCACCTTTTTTTTAGTGCGTTAGCATACTCACATTCGCAAATTAGTATTAAACATAGTAAGTAAAAATCTCCTAACAACTCCTCTATAGCTGCATAATTAACATGCTTATAAGTTACTCAAACAGAAATGTGTATTTGTGGTTTTCAGGGGAAGTTACCCTATGTGCTCGAACTGTTTCTGAATAGACCAGAGCAGGTCACTTGTGCACACCTTCCTGAAGTGCCGTCGTCACAGTGAAGTTGGTTTAGTATGACTGAGCCGTACAGAGACCAAACCCTGAGCTTCAGAGATGTTGTTAGGAGTGTTTTTCAAATCTTGGCAGAGTCAGGCTAGCTGTTTCCCATACTTCCAGTCTTTATGCTAAGCTATGCCAACCACACCCTGACTGCCCCTGCACGCCTAAAACACAAAGGACTGTACAAATAAAATGTATTATTATTAAGCTGTGCAAGTATATTTATCAAATTGTAGAATTATCCCTTTAATAAATAAATCCATACATATGCTGTTTGTCACTGCTTATGCTTTTCAGGGTTGCAGGGAAGCTGGAGCTTATCCCAGATAGGATATGGGTGGGCGAGAGGAGGAGTGCACTCATGACAGGTCGCCACAGAGACAAATAACCATTCACGCTCACATTCATGCCTACAGGCAGTGTAGAGTCACCGGTTGGTTTAACCTGCATGGACGGTGGGAGGAGCCAAAGCACCCAGATGTTATATATAACATAAATACAGTTACTCATAGGAGTTAAGAGGTTAAGAAGAGCACTAACCTTTTTCCTGGGTTGTGGAGTACTAAACTTAAGTTCTGTCCCTAGTAAGCTGGAGAAAATTTTAGGATGTCCAGTCATATGCAAAGTTGAACACCATCCATATAATTATGATATGAGATGCACGTGGAGTTGAAATAAAACTGGACCAAGTATTGAGCCATGTAGAACACCTTTTGTAAGATTTGTATTATTTAGACCCAAATGAAAAATTGTTATTTGTAAATAAGATTTAGGATTAGTTTCCTCAGTCCAATGCAATATTCCAGTCTATCTGACAATATTCTGTGACCCACTGTATCAAATGTAGCACTGAGGTCAAGAAGAACAATTACAGAAACAGAAACAATTTCAGAAATAGACCTCTGACTGACAGACGTAGTAGAGTCGGAGAGGTGACTGAGTGACTGAGGAGGACGGGGAGAGTGGAATGAGAGAATGGGATGGAGGTCAGGGGAGAGAGTGAGTGACTGCTGAAAGGCCAACATGCCTGGGAATGAATGGTATGAGATTAAGACCAGCCCACCACCAGCTGTGCATGTTGTCCCAGACACAAACGCACAATGTCTTATCAAGTCCCAACACACACACCCTGACTGGAGCCTGTTATACATTAACACAGCTATAAAACAGGGTGATAGGGAGACTGGAATCTCTTTGCTTTCATGACTCTTTGCCAGCCACTGTTCCTTCCAACTGGTGATGTAAATTGTTTTTTATGTCTTTTGGGATATACAGTGTTTTATACAACAAAGGAAAAGAAGAACCGATGATGTACGTGTTTTATTAATCTTTTGTTCTTATCATTCACTTCGTTTGCTAAGGATTACAAATTTGACAATTAATATTTGTACATGATACGTTTTATATTTCTCATCATTTTTCTCATTCATACCAAACATGTAAAACATGAAAATTATCTGAAGGGAAAACTGAGAAGTGTGTTGAAAAAAGGCGAAATAAGAATATTTTCCAACTAATTTTGAGCTAAACATGAACCATGCTGAAGCTATTCAAAGAGTGCACCCTCAAGCATGGACGTTACTAAAATAAAATAGCTCAAATTTCATCGAGAACTATGACATCTATCATACTTATCATTTACAGTATGTCTATAAAAATTTCAGCCAAACTCTACAATAATTAGCTTTTTCTTGCAATACACTGAGACAGGGGATTGATGAACAGACTACTGATGCAGACAACCCTTTATTTTATACACCATACACAGAAGTACTGGGACACCTGACCATCACACCAAAAGGGACTTTAATGACTTTGCATTCTAAACACACAGACAGCTTTGCAGCTCTAACAGCTTCCACTCTTCTGGGAAGGCTTTCCACAACATGTTTCTGTGGAAATTTTCCCATTCAGGCAGTAGAGCATTTGTGAGGTCACACACTGATGTTGGACCAAAAGGCCTGGCTCACAATCTCTGTTCCAGTTCATCCCAAAGGTGTTGGATGGGGTTGAGGTCAGGGCTCTGTGTGAGCCAGTCAAGTTCTTCCACACCAAACTCATCCAACCATGTCTTTATGGAGCCACTGGGGCATTGACTACTTAAAAATGTGTGGGCCAGTACAGTATGTGTCACCTGTTTCATACCAGTATTGAAAAAGTAAACTCAGATCATTTACTCACATAAAAGTAGCACTACCACTGTGCAGAATTACTCTGTTACAAGTAAAAGTCCTGCATTCAAAATGTTATTTCAGTAAAAGTACCAAAGTGTCTGCATCAAAGTATACTTAATGTACCAAAAGATACTCACTATGCATAATGGCTGATTATGAAATAATGCACATTGTAATAATGGAATATAATTATTAAAGCAT
Organism: Scatophagus argus; assembly: GCF_020382885.2. NCBI lineage: Eukaryota > Metazoa > Chordata > Actinopteri > Scatophagidae > Scatophagus > Scatophagus argus. The sequence goes on along the minus strand of NC_058515.1, from coordinate 534,180 downwards.
TAATGTCACGCAAACAAATTTTAATTACTTGCAGGTAGCATGTAAATTTAGCTGAATCATATTTCATTTGTTGATTACATCTTAATCGGAATCTGCAAAGTAACTTATCAACTTAAGTTATCAAATAAATCTAGTGGAGTAGAAAGTACAAGATCTTCCTCTGAAATGGCATGGAGTTAAAGTATAAAGTAGCACAAAATGGAAATACTCAATATAAATACAAGTGCCTCAAAACTGTACTTCAGTAAAGTACTTGAATAGATGCACTTTATTACTTTCCATCACTCTTTCATACAGAATAACTGGATTTTCACAGATAACTTTAAATTTTCAGACATTAGTTCATCATCAGTTTAAAACTTTAACACCAATGGACCACATCTACTTCTTCACATACTATGCACACTAAGCCTTATATACTTATTTAAAACTGACAATCACATAATAGGTAAAAGATAAGATAAGATAAGATATTATATTGATCCCCAGAGGAGAAAATCAAATGCATGAGTGGAAATTCAACAACACTTGGCAGAGGATGGTTGAGGATGATTAATTAAAATTCCTCACTTAAATAATATGTTAAGCAACAATGACATTTTCTGCAGCTGAAACTTGCAATGACATGTGTCTCCATAACTTGTGGCTATGGTATAAGTATGATGTTGCTGATGTGCGCTCTGGTTTGTATTTAGAACGAAGACTTCCTGTTGATTCATTAGCATTCACTGCCCTCATGTGGTCACAATAAGAAACTACAACACAATAATAAACATACCCCTTTAACACCAGTAAAATTATTGTAGTGAAAAACGTTTATCTTGCTTATCAGTTTCAGGCCTTCGGTGAAGAGGATGGGTGGACGCATCATGACTTTGTAAAGGTATTAAAATATTCTGAGGATCTAAGTAGTATAATCAGGCAGGTATAGGGATGTGACAGCACATCAAATGGCTTTCTTTTTTTTTTTTTACAAAAAGGGTACTTGGAGAAATAAAAATGTAATGAAAAACATAATACTAAATGCTCTTTATCCATATTCGACAACGAAACTTGGCGGTCTACTCTTGTGCATAAGTTTTTGCCTTTGACTCTGGGGAGTTCCTACTTCCTTTTGTTCAGCGTTTTATATTGTAGGCCTATTTTCTTTATTAGACAGTACGTTGTGTATGAAATGGACTGCAGCTGAGGGTCCACTGTCATTTTGATAAAATCACTGGACGTTTTTTGTTTTGCTGGAGCTTATATAATGATAAACAAAAGCTCTTTTAAACAACAAATGTTGCTCATATTTTCAGTCAATTTATTAACTTGGTCTGATGACTCAACAACTTAAGTTACAGGCGTATTTTCTTGCTTTTACAGATTAAATAAAATTAGACCAGAGAAAGAAAGCTGTACTCCGAATGAATACCAACTTGTTCTTTTATAATGAAAAAGACAATAGGAGTAGAGAGGCTGAACATCCGGAACTACATTACCCGTCATTACTTTGAACCGAAATTTACCATATTTCCCGCAAAGTGGGGTATTTTCTTGTTCATTGGCTAAACTCCATGACAGGACACGTATGGCGAAATATGATTGGTTTGCGCTCTCCCTTCAGTAACCCGGATAAAGATTTGCTATATAGCAGGGACAATCGAAGGCGGGGTTGTAGTTCAAACCGACAGTCAGTATTCTGTAGAGAGAACTCGATTTTGTGCCATAACGTAGGAACTTATTTGTAGATTTCAAATATGGTAAGTATTTCATGTCGTAGCGACATGTCTGGACGGTAAACCGTATGACAGAAATTTGTTGGCACTAAACGTTTAGCACCCGCCAGTGCATTTCGGCGACTAGCTATCGTTAGCGTTAGCTGTTGTAGTAGCTTAGCAGACAAGCTAACTTGTCGTTAAGCAATAGGATGGCTACAGAATGTTGAAATGGGCGGCAAAATTGCTACGATTTGGCGACTGCAAACTCATTAAAATATTCATCTTTTCCAGGCTGGTGGTAAGGCAGGTAAAGACTCCGGGAAGACCAAGACCAAAGCTATTTCGCGCTCGCAGAGAGCAGGACTGCAGGTCTGCTTATTGATATTCATTCATTTTCTTGGCTATGCTATTACAAGCTAATGTTAACCATCGGACGTCGCAAAGGTTACTCAGGTGGTGGCCGTCTCCTACCGACAGGCCACTGAACCCTTTGTTGATCTGCTGTAATGTCCGACCGCTTTTTTTTATTGACTCAGTTCCCAGTGGGTCGTATCCACAGACACCTTAAATCCAGAACCACCAGCCACGGCAGAGTGGGAGCCACTGCAGCGGTGTACAGCGCGGCAATTCTTGAATACCTTACGGCCGAGGTAACGTGAACCTTCGTTATCTTAGACCTGCCTATGTAAATATCTTAAGTCTGGCTATGTAAACATGCTAAGTCTGGCTTTCTTTCAGGTTTTGGAGTTGGCAGGAAATGCATCAAAGGATCTTAAGGTGAAGCGTATAACCCCACGCCACTTGCAGCTGGCCATTAGGGGAGATGAAGAGCTGGATTCACTTATCAAGGCCACCATTGCCGGTGGAGGTAAGGAACAAGTCCTGCACTACACAATAATCTAAATTGCATAAGTGTATAGTCATCAATTTATTTTTCAATTAATCAACTAACTGATTATAACATATTGGAAATTAATGAGAAATGTGGGATTCATTTTACAATAATGTATGATTACTTAAACATCATTCTGTAATTGCAATCACTGCTGCTTATTTTTCTGTTAATCAGGTTATAAAGTGTCTGCTTGAATTGAACACTGTTAATGGGCTTACCTGTTTGTTTTTCCTAGGTGTGATTCCTCACATCCACAAGTCTCTGATTGGAAAGAAGGGCCAGCAGAAGACTGTATAACCTGAAGTGCTCTGCAAGTCTGCATCAAGCGGTTAAATGTGTTAGATTAGAACACCTTTTAGGAATAATTTGTATTGAGCTTGCATTTACTCACCTGGGGTATTTTTTAAAAGTGGCTTCAGAGAAGCTCTTTTTTTGTTTTTGTTTTTCAGGTGTTGCTGTTTTTGTGTTGAAACTTGCTTTTTGTGGCATTCCCATGTTGAAAGTGGTGTTTTAATAAAGCTCTTATTGGGCATTTGCTGTTTGTTTTAAGTTCTTGCATTTTCATGAGCTGGTTTCTGTTGTCATTTCTACACTCAGTATTCAGTTGATTACTCCAATGTGGATGGGATGCGTGTGTTTGCTTTTAGTGGTCTAAATCATCCCAGTTTGCTTTGTCAACTGAGGTGGATTCTTTCAGAGGACAACCACAGCTTGAATATGGAAAGAGTCATGGCATGCTTGGATCCAGCTTAAGCATGTAAACATCAGTTTCAGCATCATGTAGTTGCATGAACTGCAAAGCATGTTTTGTCAGTTTACCACTGGACTGACATGAACTGGGAAACACTGTAGTCATTTTTGGATTCTTGAATAAACACTGGACTGGTATAGTCAAAGCATCTTGCATAATGTGTATGGATGGCTTATTGCATGAAGGCAGTTTGACTGCATTCTTGGGTTCAAAATGAGTTTGGTTAAGAGTAAAAATCTGCAACTTGAGCAGTATTGGTGTCCAGGCACATTTTAAACTCTTGATTATTTAGCACTTCAATTGCATAATGAAATGTAGAACACTGTAATTCAATGAAGGTCACCAGTTCCTTTTGTGAAAGACACAAAATGGGTTGGTACAAATGAGATTTTGCACAGGTTAAGGAAATGCAGTTATGTGCTTAAATATAAAAAACAAAAAAAATTGAAAAACTTGGAAAAATATGTATTTAACTTTTAATCACTTTGAACATGTTTTAAAGCAGAACTAAAAACAGAAAATTAAGGGAATCAATCTCAAGCACCTGTGGATCTAGACAGAAAAGTAAAACCAGAACCATAACGTTAAACATCCACTAGGTGACACTATAATACCACCACAAACCTCTTACTATATGACATGCCAGCCATGGCCTCAGTTATTCTGATGTATGGAGCCCATATAATGAGAAGTCAAGGCTTGTATGTTTCGAGCATCAGATTCATGCTTGGGAAGGTCTCTGAGGATGAATGGCATCAGCAGTTATGACAAATACTGTAGACGAAATGTACTCACAGGCACTATTCTAACCTCCAAAAAGTGACATTCACATTCTCACCAAAACCATCTCCAGCTTATCGACCTGGATGGCTTTGAGTGGGGTTTTATGGTAAACTGGAAGTTGCACTTTAAATAGACGCTGATGCTTCTGTTTAAAGCTTTAAATTTAAACTTAAAGCTGAATTCATCCATTTTGCACTTTAGAAATGCTTTTTTTCCCTTTTTTTTACATCTACTTCTTTACCCAGCGATCCTTTGTGATGTCAGCAGTCAGTTACATTAAAATAGATGAGATTATAGGCACCAATTTGCGTATTTGCCCATGGGCGCTCAAATTCAATTCAGTTCAATGCAATTTATTTATATTGTGCCAAATCACAACAAAAATTGTCTCATGACACTTTTCACTTACAGCAGGTCTAGACCAAACTTTTTAATTCGATTTTTGGTACAGAGAGACCCAACAAAATGAAAACAAAATGAAGTGAAGTGTCGTCCAGACAGACACAAACCAAAAAGATCAAGTGCTTCCAATCTACATGCTAAGCTTGGATAAAGAGGTTCTGAATGCAGCTGAATGCCAATGCTGAATTGGTGGTACTCTCATCTCACTGAAGAAAGCAAATAGTAGTAAATGTATTTTCCAAAATGTTAAACTAATCCTTTGACATGACTTTTTTTCTTTATTTAAATGAAAACTTTTGTGAAGATAAATAGGACAGGAATCACAAATTCCTTGTTAACCATGTGTCAGTGCGCAGGCTGACACATGGCTGACAAAATAGAATTGATTTCCTTTCAGCCTTTGAGTAAGTGAAATCAGATGTGACACTTAAAAATAATTAAGAAAACTTTTCAGTGTGACACAGACTTGGCTCGCACTCTGCACCGGAGTTAGCCTTCCTGGCCTGTCCAAACTAATCAAACATGTAGGAGAGGCTGAGGTCCTTAACTGGACAAATGAGTCCAAACACTACCTGGGTGCTCTCCTCACTGCGCCTCATTAATGAGAAAATAATGAGAAGAATAATTAGTAAACTGATCCCACATGTGACAGAACCAAAACTCAACAGCTGAAAACACCCCCCCCCCCCCCAACCCCCACTATAAAACATAACATCTTTGTTTTTCTTGTTCAGGTGTATCTTTTAAGCCTTGGCTAAGTCTGGATAGATGTTTCCCCTGCTTCTGCTTTTTATGCTAAGCTATGCTAGCAACAGCCTGACTGCTGCTTGGTACTTAAAAAAAAAGTATTTTTTGGCCATTTTACTTTAATTCAAAGATGGACGGAGAACAGGTAATCAGAAATATAGGCAGAGGTGACACACAACAAAGAGATCAAACATATTTACTTAATTCAGAGCTGAACTAGTCCTTTAAAGATCTTAACCTTTTCACACAGATCTCTGTTCAGTATTTGCAAGTCTACACAGCTAACAGTTGTGTTTTGGAGGAAAAACTGTTGAAATTCCACAGATCAACAGGCAGCTGGGAGGAAGTTTGAGGGTGCTCAAACAAGTTAAGGGTTGAATCTTAATAAAGTTTTGTTTTTTTTTAAATTTCCCCAGATTTTCCCATTTTCTTTGCTTCTTTTGTTCTGGTTACTTCTGTATTCAAGCACCTTGGCACAGCTACAAATATGCACCTGATTTTTTTTTCACCCAACCGGTTGTGGACAAAGTATCAAGTGTCTGGATCAGGACTAGCGCAGATCAAAAGCCTCTCCAAAAGTCTAAATGGGTGTAATGAACTTCAAAATTCGGTTGGCTGATCCATAACCTTTGGAGTCTTTAACAAGCACATCTGTCTGCTGGGCTATTGATGATTTGTTTTGTAGGCCTGGTGAAAAGCGAAGTGCTAATGAGGCTTTCCCCCGAGCCTCGTGCAGGCAGGGCACCACTCAACCATTAAGTCAATTTAGAGCAGACTGAGGGGGAGCTCCATTTAATTTGGTTCTAATTAAAGTGCAGGAAGTGAAACAGCGGCGCTCACCTACTTACCTTCAGGCTGGACGGTCTCTCCGGTGCTCTCTGGAAACCATTAGCACATCTGGCCTCACTGGATGGATTTAACATGATTGGGTTTTACAGAGCTCATAACAGCATGTCATCACAAGTTAGATGAAGAATTTACCATCTGTTAAGAAGGTCGCCTCTCATTTCTGCTGTCTCTGTATACAAACGACATACTGCACTATAGAAGTATGTAAATGTATGTCTTCATACACTCCTTTAAGAGGTAAAGTTATCAATTAATTATTTCATATGGACTTTTGAGCTGTGAGAAGATTCCTGTCATTTCTGACCCAAGTATAAATTCTAACATGATAACCATAACTAATCTGTACGATAGTAATATATCATTGTTGTGTTTCGCTGCCCTCTAGTGGCTAAAAAAATCATTTATTACAGTATAGTTTTAGAGTATGTTATTTGTGTAGTTTGGCCGATCATTCGTGTCAGTAATTCGTCAGCTGCTGACCTCTGGCAGAGCAGTGATGTGGCTAAAAACAATTTCATCAGCAGTCACGATCAAACTTACCTGAAGAAGAAAACAAAGACGAACTGTAAAGTTATTACTCAAACTGATGATGATAAACATCCGTCTCAGTTTACAGACCAACTTTCTGTTTCAGCTCGACCTACTGTTCTTACTCTAGCTGTGAGCACACACTTTTCCTGTAAAATTAGGGATAATTAGCAGCATTACAGGCTTGTTTTGGGGTTTGCTCACTTTTGACCCGGCTAAGATGCTGACTAGCTTCCAACCCATTTGACCTGTGCTTCTTTTCCCTCTTTTTGATCTAGTAATGTCTTGCAGATCTCTGCAATTACTTCGGTGAGTACATTGTCATCATAACTAACAGGATTGTGAAAATAATAAATGGTCTGCCAGTAGAAGTGAACCATATCCCAGTATGGGTGCATTTTATAAAGCACTGTCCACATGCTGCTCATTGAAAGATATCTTGGTGATTTCCTGTAGGCTCTCATAAGCTTCTTGATGAGCAGCTGCTTTGTTTTTGGACTCAGCACACAAAAAGTTCCCAGCATGAAATATTCCGCAGTGAGCGGCTGTAAAAGCTTGTCAACTTAGCATCGACCACATTACAAAGCAGATAAAATGCGTGGTTTGATAACACAGTTAGAGAGAAAATGAGGCGGCTGCCGGGAGGGCTGGGAATTGAAGTGTTTTTTTTCCCACTTTTCCTTGTTCAAGTTCACACTCGGGTCCATCTGGTGGCAGGTGGTTCAGAGAAGCTGAATAGGCTGCAGTCCAGACTCTCCTGCTCGCCCATCACACATGGCTAACTTATCAGAACAGACACAATGAAAGCAGCAACGACACTCACCGCGCCTGTAATCTCTGTCAGGGATGAGACTTTGATTCACAGCCGCTTTCAGCACATTTGTCGACATTTTTTACCCCCTTTCCCCCTCCTTTCCTGTTGGGTTCTGTGGCGGCTTGCCATTGTCTGTTGGTGTGTGTGTGTGTGTGTGTGTGTATGTGTGCTCTCACACAGACGGGGTGGGCTGGCAGGGGTCACGGTTCGCCGGCCCGCCTAGATCCATCAAGAGGAACAAAGCAGGGGGAGAAGGAGCAGTGCCAAGCCCCCTGAAATCAAAGACCAGGTTTGGGATTGGGATTTGCTCCAAAAGGCTGGACCCTTTTTGGTGGTGCAGGGGGTCTCTGGGAAGCCAGAGGGAGGAGGACAAGAGGAGTTAAAAACAACAATCAAATCCACCACAGCGTCTGAGGACGGGGCAGTCTGAGAGCGCTGGTTGAAGCCTCTGCGTGCAGCATCCCTCCTCATTCCTCCCCTTTGAAGTCTGCTTGCTTTTGTCCTTTACATAACTTGATCTGATATTTGAAAGGCTAATTTGTATGCATTCTGGGAGCAGTGGGTGGAGGGAGGAAGGCACAGCCACCCAGAATTCCACAGGGGAGCTGACAGGAAGGTCAACACGATTGGCCACAGGGGGAAATGAGGGACACAATCAAGCCAAAAGCATATGATAAGTGTCTTTGAATTATTGCAGCTCTGTGCAAATTTGATGACAATGGCCAAGTGGTCAGGGGGCTGAAATCCCTTTGCAAACAGAGACCGTACATGCTTTGGTGGTCTTCATTTTGCTGTCAGCTTCCCCACTGGATGGAACAGCAATAGGCTGCGAAGGCAAATCTGAATAAGCACTTCAAAGGAGCCCTGATAGGACTGAATTACATGAGCTGGATCCTCTACATGTTGAACATTATGGACTTGAAGTAACTATTCTGTGTATTATTTAGCTTCAGACAATAAACAGATTTAATCTTGTGTAAACTTGGGCATGAATGGGATGTATTCCTTCATTTGCACAGATGAACAAAAAGTTTTTCTGATGATCTGTAATGAATAAAAATGGAAGCAGATTTTCCTCATTTCGAAAGGATTGGAAATGCACCATCACAGTTGACTGGGAAAGCTGCACTTCATCTCAGTCAGACAAAGTAGTTATTTGGAAGACAAAAAGAAGGCTGACAGTTAAAGGATTACTCACGTTACCCCAACTTTCTGGTTCATCTTTGACCTCCTGATGTTATTAATCAGTAATTGATAAGATACACACACCTTTTCTTAGTTTAGGTTTAATTTAAACAGTTGTAGTGGAACATTAGTTATGTGATAAGTTAAGTCATGGTTATGTAGTTTAGGAACTCGTACAACTCCTCACTGTCCACCATGTTTATCATCATGTCCTTTCCCTCCATAAAGCAAAGCCTCTGAGTTATTGCCTCTGCACAGCCATCACTTCTACCTGTTCCAACACCAACATGTACGATGGTGGTCCACTTTGACTGCAGCCACTGCATGCTGACCTTTCTGGTGCTACAACACTGGCATTTTGCTGCACTAGTCACACTGAGTGTTGTCCTTTTTTACAGTGTTAATGCTCCCACGCTGAGCTACATTTTACCTCCTTCATCTTGCTTCACCATTTCCCACTGACATTTATAAACAATGTGTGTTTAAGTGACAGCAGTTTTAAGAGATGTTCCTAAGTCCATGTAGTAGTAACCTTCATACAGCCATGTGTTTGACATAGTGGTGAACCTCACCATCATCCTTGCTTGTGATGGACTGAGCCTTTGGATGAAGCCCCCAGTCATGATGCTCTCAGCATTTGTGAACCTGTTTACCTGTGGGATGTTGTAAACCGACATGGTGGTGCAGTGGTTAGCACTGTTGCCTCATAGCAAGAGGGTTCCAGGTTTGAATCCCGGTCTGGGCCCTTCTATGACCTCTCCCACTGATGGATGGATGTTGCAAACTGGTGTTTTTGAGCAACATCCATCCATCAACATCCATCTGGCAAAACAACAACAAAAAAACATTTCATTTTTAGCCTTTCTTTCTAGGCAGTACATAAACAGCCTAGTGCATTTTGACGCTGTGGTGGTCTGTGCAGCAGGCTTATGTATGGAAGTACATGACTGTTGTGTTGACAGACTGAATTTTTTAAAAGTCAAGATTTAAGATGCCAAACTTCATTTTAATGAATTTTGTTTTCAATTTAATTTAGTTTTAAATTTGAACAAACAACTTCAAGGCCTTCAATATGTCAAAATTTGGCAACAACAGAACGGAGCAATTCAAGAGCGTGAGTTACTGTAGAAATTATTTTTTCCAGACTATAATTTATCAGGGTTGTACCTCCATCATGTAAGCCAGGAAGGTACACCTGCTCGTGTGTGAATGACTCTAAAGTGTAGAAGGTGTTTTTGTTGGAGCAGCATGCCTTCAGACAGCGCAGAGAGTTGAGATGAGGGAGGAAGGAGAGACTTTTCATCAACCTTGAGCTTTAATGACTTCCTCGAGGTGCTTTTTGACTGCCGTCCAGAGGCTCGGCAGGAGGGGAGCCTTCCCCCTCAGCCTTGGCCGCGTGCCAGGGTGACAATCAATGTCTCTGTGTCTCTTCTGTGGGAGATTATTTCGAAGGTCTCTCCCTTTTTATTGGAGGAAATGGTATTTGGAAGCTCAAACAGGATGTCCCGCTGACTGGCCACCACTGCCCCGCCCCCCTTCCCGAACTCCATTCTTTCCCTATACCCCCCGCCCCCTCAGCTCCATTCTCGCAAGGGAAAATTGCTTAAATTAATCCAGGAGTCTAAGCAGACACTTCTCTTTTTATTGTCTCCATTTGGAATAGCATTGAAATGCCTTTAGTTGGTCTACTGTTTGCTGTAGATGATGCCATTTGAACAAATGAATTCAGTGTGGCTCCATTTTGCTGTTCCATAACACAGATTTCCAAAACTGAACTATTCTAAAATGCTGTCCAGAATGGTTAGATTTAAAGACAGCCAAAAATGAAAAAAAAAGCTTTTGAAAATTGTCAATTGGTTCCTTTGAAAGCCCTACAAAGAGAACAAGATGACCAAAATCCAAAACAGCACAAAGAAAGGTGAAAGTGGTAGAACCTAACTTAAAGCTGAAGGAAAACTGGACTGAAGTCTGACCAAGTCTATGTTCAGTGCCACTTCTTACTTAGTGATCCCAGGGGTGGTTTGAGGGATTTTTAACTGGGATTTGCCTGGGGTGGCAGAGGGATCTCTGGACGTGTTGTGTAAAGCACGCATTAATAGACTACTTATTGTCAGGATGGGTCGGCGTCGCTGACGCAGAGAAATACTGAGCCCCGATGCAGAGTCAAAAAGGCGCAGGCAGGTGAGGCAGAGGTCCGAGCAAAAGTCTTTATTTTAAGATAACAAAACCCAACTCAAAAAGCACACACTTACTGTGTCCTAGGATCTATGAATAACTGTGGCTAAACTCCTGGAAAAAACATGCCAAGGCATGGCAAAGCAAAACGAAACAAAAGTTCCTGGCTTGACATGGGTTTTAAAAAAAAAAAAAAAAAAAAAAAAACACAGACGCACAGACAAAGGTGACTGGGAAGACAAGGACTAAAGAGACATCACAACGAGACACAGGTGACAAACATCAGTAGGGAGAAAGCAATCAGGAAAACCAAAGCAAAGCTACATGAAAACAGGGCACACAGGGGAAGAGACACTTTCAAAATAAAACAGGACATGACAAAAACCTTGAACATAATACATGGAAACACAAGACACACATGGAACATGACACATGGACTCAAAAATCAAAAACAAAGCATAACCAAAAACACCAGGCATGACACTCATTAATACATAGCTGTTGATGGTCAGTCTCTTATTTTGCAGAACCTTCATATACACGCAGGCTGACACCGTATCTTAATCTCTATAAATCTCTCTCTCTTTCTGTCATTTCCTGTAGATATTTAACATTTAGAAAACAATGTGAAAATGCTGGCATGCTGAGAACACTAAGATAAAGCATTTCCAAATCTATCCACATTAGCAGGGACATGGCTTTAGCTTTTGACCTGTAACCCCACTTAGAGGAGTTAGGAGATTCTTTCAACCATCCCACCTAATTGGCACATAAACTGCAAACTCAGGTTGAGCAAGCACTCAGCTGAAACGAGTATGCTGTACAGATCATGCGCTCTTTAAGAGAATCTTCCAAGTAAAACGTGCCAATATCAATACTCATGATGAAGGAAAATCCTTACTGGTTAGCTGACTTAAGTTTATTGAGTTTATTAAGTAGTTCTCTCACTCTCCTGATTAAAAACATTGATCTGAAACTCAGCTCTGATAAATATAGCAAATTCAGATCAACACAAACCAATTTCAGGCTTAAATTAACAACTTTTCATCCAACCCTCCCAGTCTAAGCCCCCCCTTTCTGAGTACAGATAATACAGATAATAGATAATCACACAGCTAATTAAGCTGGCTAAACTGATACATACAGATACTGGAGTTCTCACTGGTGAACATAGTGGAGTGCTTACCAACAGCTAATCAATCAGGCACTTTTCTCAGGTGTTGTTCGAGATCATGAACAGACCTTAAAGGAGAGTGAATATCTGACAGACATTCATCACATCAACCCAACATAAACATAACCAATAAAAAAAAAAACACCAAATCATAGCCCATGACACCTCACGTATCATGTCGAATGCTATACACCAGTGTACACTAGGACAGTCTTCTTTTGCCACCATTCAATAAAATAAAATTTTACTTGACCAATTGAGAGTAAAGTTGTGATTTCCTGGGACAGGACTAATCTTCTTGACAAAATTGTTTAGGATTAAGAGAATATCTTAACATTTCTGAAACTCTTTCTTGGTGAACAACAGCTCGGTGCTTTGACAGCGTGCAGCCTCCTGGAATCTTGTCGTCATCGTGAAGTTGTCAGGTTTGGACCCATCATGTGTTAACAGAGACCAGAGTCACTGCTTTTTGTGCTGTTTCTGCAAAGATTTCAGCTTATCTTTAGCTTCACCAAAACTGAAAAACCAGAATCTAGTCTCAAACCTGTTGTATGTGGGTGAAATGTCAGAGAAAATATTCTAACTCTGACTAATGTCTGGAGCATAAAAATATGCAGCAGATATAATATAAATATTTGATCTTTCTTAGGACATTTTGAATCACAGCACAAATACTGTAATCAGCTGTTCATGGCATGTGTGGGGTTCATACTTGGCCTCTCCTGTTATTAGCGCAGAACTTATGACTTTAAAAGAGGCTATTTGGACTCAGTTAAATATTAGAGGAAAGGGAGTGTGAGTTTGTGCTGTGAATTGACCAAACACACCATCAAAAAAGAAAAAAGAAAATAAAGAATAAAAAAAAATTGACTGAAAAGGTCTGAAGAGAGCTGTGGCATGAGGACAAAATCCAGCTGAGACAGTGCTTTTGCGACTTTAACAGGTCAGTCTGTTGCTGTTTAAGAGGAGGACAATTCACAAAGTAATGAAGAGGAAGCATGATATGATTAAAGCATGATAAATTATGTTTCCATCCATTATCTATCACTGCTTATCTCTTGCAGGGTTGTGGAGTCTGTCCCAGCAGTCATTGGCTTCATCATGTAACTGTTCGGTACAGTACAGATTGGTATGGTTTGTGTACTCACTGCCAACGGTACTTGATAGGTGGGGCGCATGGAGGGCAATTGCTGTGTCAGCGAGGTAAGAAGTGTGACATCATTTAAGCCTGCGAAGAACACAGTAAACAAGAAGAAGAAGAAGAAGAAGAATCAGAACAAGAACAGCACATAGTCACATGGAAGTGACGACTCCCTATCGACCAATCAACAGATGGCAGTGAGTGTAGCTTAACCCATACCATACCATAACACCGTACTTGGTACCCTAGCGGGATGGTGCCAAAAATTAGTACGGGACACTTTGATAGGCTTCACAACTTTTCATAATGGAAACACAAACAATTGCGTATCATACCATGTTGAACTTGCCTTGCTCTGTGGAAATGCACCAATAAAGTCACCAGTCAACCCAACTTGCATGTGTTTGATCTGTGGGAGGAAGCTGGCACAGTTGGAGGGAACCCACACAGACACATGGAGAACTTGCAAACTCACAGGAAGTGAAGACAAGAAACCTAGAACCTTCTTGCTATGAGGCACACTGCTAACCAATGCACCACTGTGATGCCACTAAAATGTGTTTCCATCTCTGAAAACTCAACTTTAACGTCTTCAGTTGTACATCCAGCTGTCTATCATTAGCATGTCTGGAACTTCTGCAGCCTCATGCATTTTCAGATTAACAGAGACCAGAAGTCATTCATTCTATGGAGGGTGAATGATCGACAGTAACATCACCTGCCAGAACACCTGAACACAGATCACATTAATAAGTGCAGGGATACTCAGACACAGCTAGGACTAGATTTTCCTCCACGTTGCTTGGTGGTTCCATCCAATTGTGTCAAGCAAAAGGCTGTTTCAGTGTCAGAGGTTGTGTTGACAAATCAGGTCCATCAAAATAGCAGAAGTCGAGCATGTGTAATTAGACATAGCAGTGCTTCGAGCTGAAAGCTAATGTCAGAATGCTAACATATTCAAAATGATAATGACACTTAGTTTAGGACAATAGTAATTTAAGCTACATTTTAATGAAATTTGCACTTACTCAGCAGGTTTGTACTATTTACTTAGCTTGTAAATAGTCTTCTTATTTCTGTGGCAACATTTTGTACCTCTTGTGTGTCTCCTTACATTCTGATGAGATATTAACAAAGGCTCATTATTTACGGACTGAGCACACACTTCGTGTAAACGCTTCATCAAAAACGCTGACTGTATCCAAGACTTTTCATTTCAACTAAATTAGTGGGATGACTAGGATATAATCTTTCAAACATCATCAGTCAAATCAAAGCCTTTTCATTATGCAATAAACAAGTTGTGTAAAACAATCCGACAATCACAATTACCTCATCCAGCATTTGCAGCTAACTGTTTCTTGACACTTAAAAGACACAACAAAGAGTTCTTGGAGAGAAATGAGGGAGGCAGAGGAGGGTTGGAAATGTTGGCCTGACGATGGTGCTGCTAAGTGACGTTGCCATAAGGCCCTGCTGCCAGTGAGTCAAACACAGGACTTTTACATTAAATCCACAGGATGAAAATGGACCGGAACAGCACAGATTTGCACTACACCTAAACATAGGAGAACACCACTGAACACCTACCAACTCCTCCACAGAGACATTTTTAACATTTAGCCTGCAGCCAGTGGGAACAGGTTGTTCCAGTGCCTGGTAAGATGTGTGACATGGAGACTGATGAAAGCATGTGCAAGTCTTCCTCGCCCACAATAAATGGGGAAACTGGATGGCTTCCAAGTTCAGACCACCCACTTGGACTGAAAATGCACGGCACAGCTTTTGTCATCTGCTGGTGGAGGGAGAGCAACATTTTGATCCCAGAATCCAATAATTCACTGTTACTGACCTCTTACCTCTTTTCACTTTGATTATGGCTCAATATTGTCTGTTTTTAGATTTTAAGTCACAACTTGCAATACAAATATTTCATATAAGGGGGATCCTCTCTGTACAGCAGCACTGTGTTTTCCTCATTTGGCACACCACCACCAGCACCCTTCATGCACTCTTCAGTAGGACACACACACCGAGTCACTCCGAGAGCTCCCCACACACTCTTTTGCACTCAAGTTTCACTTCGTTTTGACAGCTGCGGTGGTCAGTAGTGTTGGGCCAAAGTGTCAGTGAATTATTTGGAAGTCTTCATTTGTCAGACGCTGTATTGGAACTGATGTGGACTGGACAAGAAGAAAGGAGTTTAGCAAAGTTTGTAACCCAATTTTCATATCCAAGCAGATGAACGCAAGCTTATTTGAGTAGAAAAAGCTTTTGATTTTTCTGTTTGTTTAATTTAATTTAATTTAATTGGAAAGTGTCATGAGATAACTTTTGTTGTGAATTGGTGCTATACAAATAAACTGAATTGAATTGAATGTGTATGGCAAATCGTTGTCTAGAATTTTGAAATTTTTATAAATTTTCATTTACATATTTTATATCACTATAATGGGGTGGGCATTTTTAGCAGATTTGAATTTTAGGGCCGGATGTGTCCCCCTCAATTTAACTAAAGTGTGGATGAGACTGCTGACAGCTTAGCGCTGTGAGGGACACACTGGTGATGTTTGGAATGGAACAGAACCAGCTGACCAGTTCTGTTTTACTTTTATTGTTCAGAAGCGGAATTTGAAAGACTGACCTGACCACACAAATGATCTCCCGCCATGGAAATGT
This sequence comes from Scatophagus argus, assembly GCF_020382885.2. Lineage (NCBI taxonomy): Eukaryota > Metazoa > Chordata > Actinopteri > Scatophagidae > Scatophagus > Scatophagus argus. The sequence continues at coordinate 518,357 of NC_058515.1, read as the reverse complement.
TGCCTTAGAGGATGGTCACCGCTGAGAACTTTTGATTGCTCCTGCCCCAACTTGTCTGAAATGTATTGTTGGCATCAAATTCACTGTAAGCACATATTTTAAAAGATCTGTGAAGTTTTGACACAATGTCACAACTGTTTTTGGAATCTGAGTTGTAATTGTTTGTTCTTATAAGTAATCATCATATACAGTGTACACATTTCGATTTTCCAAAATCCTGCATCAGGCAAAAATTTATCTGTCAGGGTCATGGGGGGGGGCTGTAGCCTATCCCAGCTGACTACGGGCGAGAGGCGGGGTTCACCCTGGACTGGTGAACACTGAGAACAGCAACTCATCCACCCTGTCACTGTGTCATGCCTCACAACATATTCTGAACACCATCAGCTGCAGATGCCACAGAAAGCCGTATTTCAAATCATATCCCTTTTCTTTTCAATTCCAGCAAGTACTGCAACTCTTACAAAATAATACTGCAGCTATAGTGTGTAAAGTTGTCTACAATATGGATTGTGCCTTGAACTTACCCTTAACCCTTACATTATACACAAAAAATAAATACATGCTGCCATGCGTTACTGTGGCTTTTGTCAAGTGCCAATGAGCTTTCATCTGTCAGCAGCTCAGTCCATGTGATGTATTTCCTGCTGTGCAGAGCACTGTGGCTCAGAATAGCCAGAAAAGCATTCTGGGATGCATGATGCAAAATAGCACATCTGCAGCAGGGCATCCTGATATTTTCTGGATACTGCTACGTATTCAGACTTGTGTGGGTATTGGAATGCAAAACACCTTAGACAACCTTAAACACCTACCTTTCCTGTGGCGTTACCCCATGGGAGCTTGGTGGTAACACTCCACTGGAGGGCGCCAAAATGAGTATTGGGATAAATTATATAAAGACAGTCAAAAAAGAAAGCTAAATGAAAATGTTGCAACCTGGCCAAAAGAGAAAAACTTCTTCACAAGCAAACAACTTATCTGTACATCATACAGTATTTTTATTTTCCTCGAAATACACAAGAAACCATTAAGACAGAACATAGGGCAAGAAAAGTGGTTTGGAAAGGACCACTATGGTTCATCATCCTGAACTTTCATTATCAGACTGGCAAAAGTGTCCTCTGTTACAAATGAAACCAAGGCCTTCACCTTACAAAATTAATGCTGAGCTTTGATTTAACAACTCAAATTCCCACAAAATAAATAAAAGATCTTTTTTTCCCCCTTTAAACCCGTAACAGTACTGGTGAGCCAAAATTCCCAATTGGCTTTCTTTTTATTAGTGTTAAATTTACCCAAAACATTTCACACATTTCAGGAATGCAGAACACAGGAGCAGTAACTCATATTCTGTAGACAAACATGTCCAGAGCTGACTGAATCTATGAACTATGCTCTGGGCATGTTCCACTGGCCCTGTAGCAGAAAATGAGCAGACACAACAAAGCTTTATTTGAGTTGCAGCCAAGGAGCAGCTGGGCAGGACCTGCTGCAGCATGATATTCCTGGATTTGGTAAAAATGTTTCTTTGATTGTATAATGAGAACTTTAACCATAGTGATTTGTGCTCATGTATTCATGTCTTACTTTATACAGTGTCAAAAGCTGGGAATAATAAAAAAAAAACTGCCAAATGATGCTGCACTTGTATTAAATGCTGTGCTGGTGTGCTGGATTGTTCAAGCTAGAGAGCCAATCTCTGTGTGCAATGTCATTTAATTTCTTTCTGGATGTAGGCGACAGATGTATGCATACGTATAATGAGTTCGCAAGTCATGTGGAAAAAAAAAATCCAATAACAAAAATATAACATCTTTTATCACAAGCTTTCTTTAAGAGGACAAAGCCAAAATGTTGGGGTTTAAAGCCACTGTATGCAGAATGCTTATGGCAGGAAGCTACACCTACAGTTGTTCTCAGATTTTGTTTGCAGCAAAACACAATATTTCCAATGAAAATGTTGCATTTGGGCACATCCATGAGGTGGAGGGAGATTATAACTTTCTTTGCTGCCTGCCAATGTTTTGTTTGTAGCTCATCAGTCAGATGCAGTGTTGCAAAGCTAAATTAATGCCTGCACGCTGAGGCCAATCATTCTGGATTGTCTAACAACATTTGACACACCATTCCAGACACATCTGTTCAGATGAATATTTTTCAATTTTCTGGAGCAGACCGACGGCCGCAGCCACTTGATGCAGTCATAGACCAGGTGTGCAGAGATGTAGAAATGAACAGCATAAACGCATCTGAGAAGAGGTGTTTAAAATGTGTGCTGCTTTCCGCAGGCCACGCAAATTTATCCCGCTCGGATGTCCTTTGGGATTTTATCAGTTACCATGTTGGCTCTTTAAATACATTTGTGGTTTGTAGGAAGTGTGGGGGTGCAGCTCTTCATTGATGCTATTTTCCAACAGCACTGAACCTACATCATGTGCATATGCACTCCTGTTATCTCCCAAAGGAAACCCAGCAGCTTTCTTCATGGGGTATCTGCCTTGTGTCAGGGCACTAAAACTTATTTGTGACTGGAAAGAATTCAACCAGTCAAAACCAAAAGACAGTGCTACAACTGCATCAGGACCTAACCCAATCCAATCCAAACCCCATTTTATTTTGAAAGTATAGGACTGTTAATGGTAATCCAAACCACTTCCAGTCACTGACTGACCAGGATTCTCACAGAAACTGACCTCAGGACCTCCGACAATGCTGTGGAATAGACTTGGATGGTATCTATGTTTTCCTTCCTGACACCAGGGTATATAAAAGAAAAAGAAAAAAAAAAAAGCTGAGAGCTGCTGGTGTGTCTAGTCTCTAAGAAATAATGCAACCATAAGAAATAAGCAAACTTTACTTCACTTTAGACTGGATAATATTAAGTGGTGCCATGTTTTAATCCAAATGTCATTTCATTTCACTTTTTTGGCTTATTAACCTACATAGGCAATCATTTTTGTATCATTTAAACTTTGCATCATTATCAGCGTCATCTGTTAGACTTATCTGACATGAAGTAGTTTGTTATCACCTCATCGCCTCAAACTGACCTGCTGAGGGAGGTGAGATGGTGATGGGTGAAATGGGCCACTTGGATCCCAAAGCAGACTGCAGTGAACTGCATTCTCTGTGATCTGCTTTGCAGCATCTCCATACCACTTTTTCTTGAAAGAGGAGCATCTATATTTTTTCATACCTTTGAGATTTCCAAATATCCTGACATACCATAATATGTTGATACCACCCAAGCCTACAGCTGAAAGTAGTTTTTTGCACAATTTAAGTTGCACATTTACAAATATCATTTACTAAGACAAAATACAAATTTCCCAACAGTTTCACACACTCGGAAGTCAAACAAATCACACCTGCTGTGGCAGTGTTTTGTTCCCATGATTCAGTTTGACATTCAACTTGTCAAGTCAGTGACATAGTGAGTGTTGTAGTAATGATCAGCTGTCACACAGATTCAAAGATATGTCTGTTGTGAAGTGCTTCAATAAAGTCTCATTCTGCTGTTTTTCTTTCACTTTTGCATTTCAAATACACGCACACCTGCAAATTAAATTCAATAAATAAGACTTACAATGTTGTAAGGCAATGTTGACCATGCATCTGTCACAATGAACAACAAATCAGGAAACATACATGGTAACAATATGCACATTCATTAAGAGCAACAAGGTCGCCACTCCCCACTTTTTTCCCCCTATAAATCAAGTGAAGTTTTCAAGGCTTTCTGGGTAATCTCCTGATCGACAGGGCTCATCCCCACGACACCGGGCTCTGCTTTTCTGTAGCGAGACCACCTCTTCTTTCAGAGAGCCCAGTCCAACCAGCAGGCTGGACACACAGCAACTGGACCCAGCCACAGTGGGGATTTTGCATTGCATCAAAAGTTGAAGTTTATTCAAGAAAAAACAGTCTGTGTGGAGACAGAGATCCAGCAGCCAGCTGCTTCAGAGCCTCAGGACAGTCCAGAGGTTTCCAGGTAACTCTGGAGTTTTCTGACCGTACTTCTGTCCAAGGAACAAAGGTCGAAGTCAAAAGTAGTGTTTGTGATATGGAAGTGTCCAGTCTCTTCAATGAGGTTCACAATCTGGAGGAACAGAGAGTACAGTGTATAAGTAAAACATGCATGTATTTCTATTCATGTCTGTAGTCTGGCTTGGTGCACAAAACATTTTAGCTGCACATGCAAGAAAAACGTCTGGCCGAACGTGAAGTAATGAATAAGATAACAACGACTCATTAAACATGAAACCAAAATGAGCAAACGTCAGGAAGTGAAATAACAGCAATACACAGCCTCTTTCATCAGAAAAAATAACCAATAATCCATTTAATCACGTAGTGAGTTTTACGTAAGCATAACACACAGTGACACGCAAAGTGCCGGTGATCAGAAAAAGTTTCACTTGTTCCAGAGCAGCTTTACTTGTTCTGAGAACAGTAAAAGACAAATTCTAAAAGCCAAAATCAGCATGTATAGGCAGGTTTTTCAACCTGGTTAAACTTTTTGGAAATACAGGTGACTGATCACCAGCAGATGAGTTTGCCTCTGTGTTGTTTCTGGTGTGTCACATTTGGTGTCAGGAATGCGGTAGGAAACAGCAAACAGTAGAAACAATGTTACACTGGTTACTTTTCTGTCCCTTCAGACCCTCTTCCAAGCTCACTGTCGTTTTTTAATGAATGGAAATGAATGGGAACATATTTAACTAATGTCCCAAACATGAATGTGCATCATAGCACTGCGTCGAAAAAGAGACAAAAATGAGCCTGTCCCCCCTGGGTGTCGTGTTTCACTCGCTGCCGATAAATACCAGTGACTACTGCAGAGTCATCTGACACAGGAATGAATGGTGATTGTACCCTTTCACACTGGGGACAAAAGACAGATGTTAGTGGGTGTTGGTGGGTTCTTTGTCCAGGGCAGAAGGGGCGTAAGAGTCTACAGCCACACTATGTCACAGCAGGAGCAAAGTCCTATTCTTTTTTCCACCAATCCATTTGCTGCTGATTGATACATTTAATGTTTAAACTGACAGGACACCTCCTGTATGCAGCAGTACACTTTAATGTAAAGCCACAAGGGGAAGTTTTAAAGGAACAGTTCACAAAAAATTGAAAATTCAGTCATTATCTTCTCACCCCCATGGAAATGAAAAGTTATTTGAGTTCAAAAAACATTTCTGGAGCCTCACAGCAACACTCCCTGGGGACTCAAATTCGTGTGCACACACTGCTAGGTGAAACTGTAACCCCAGACTCTATGAGTATGGGCGCAGCCCTCCGTAGAACAACTTTATTTCTCTCCGTTGTGTGCGACACAAGCTGTGGCAGGTTTAAAATAAGGGAGTAAATAACTTCTTTTCAAATGGATTTGGGATGTCTTCTGGAGACTTGGATTACACTGGACCAGCTTACGGAGCCATTATATGTTCTTTCCTTTTTTATGTTTTACAACAATCTTCAGCCCCTCAGTTCTTTATGCTGCAGTATTGTTTTGTTGTGAAATTTTGAGCCAAGGCTAAAACTTCACCCGACTTTGCATGGGTGTAGATAACAACTGATTTCTGGGGTAACTCTTGCTTTTTTAGCTAAGTTTATCTTAATAGAAGAAGCAGCAGGAAAAAAAAAAAAAAGAGTTGACGAAAGACGGTTTTAGATAATGAATGGCTGAAATGGATGATAACTGCATCTCTTACTAAACATACTGAAAGTGAGAACAGCAGCTATGTAGTTCAACAGAGAAACTAATAAGCAAAAGAGTGTGTGTGAACACACTGAAACAGGTTTGAGGTGGAGTAGAGGATGCTGAGGAAACTGCTCAACGCCACAGGAAGTCCTTCCTCCCTGTGGCTATCAAACATCTTCAATTCATCCCCTTTTTCCACATAGGATGAAAACAATTTATCCTGCACTACAATTAACACTTTAAGATTGTATCCGCACCTTATCCGTTGCCATTCTGAACCTTATCTGCCCTCATGTATATACTCTGTTATTTTTTATAGTTCTCTGTTATTATTACCATTTTTTTTTTGTTATTTTTATATTTTATGTGTAAAATTACTTGCTACTTCTGTACGCTTCTTTATATAGCAACCCTGGCACAACAATTTCCTGCGGGATCAATAAAGTTCTTATCTTATCTTAAAAGTGTTGTACAGTTTTGAAAAAGCCTCAAATGTAATGTAATGAAAACGAATGTGGACTCCTCTCTCATGTGTCTTTCATGTGAATTATTGGTTTGGACATGGTGGAAATGAAGCTTGATATTGGGGAACGTATAGGTACACTTCTCAAAAATGGGGGGGGAAATTAGAGCCTGTCTGCATGACAGGTTAGATCTCTGTCAGATGCTCAGGCATCAAACTCTCATTCAAATTTGATGCATTTTATTAGTCGAGTCATTGCTGTTACCACTGGCACTTTGACTGCCAGTGGCTACCAAACTGCTGTGGTACTCTGCTGTCTGAAGGCCATCTGCAATACTGTGTTCTGTGTGTTACAATATGTGGTCCCCACCGGTGTGCAGGGGAGGCTGTAAGTTAATCATTTCCATCTCTTTTAACAGGAAGTGGAGCCAGTTGGTGAACTCAGCTAGATTAGACTGATTACTGTGAAAGTTGCTGCTGTGCACAGACAATGTTTTCCTCCTTCTTAGGAGAGCCAGGAGGAAGTTGGCAGCTGCAGTCAGGAAGATCCACTAAAACTGTCACATGATAGGTCACAACAATATAAAGAAGAAACATGCAATCTCTTAGGTGGACAGAGGTTAACCAAATAACAATAATTCATTGCTTGCAGATGAAGCTGCAGACTGCAGAGGATCTGTAACAGGTCACAGCTTCTCTCCTAATCCAACGCTACAATACAGCTGACCAATGGCAATGGCATGTAGTGATATTATGCTGAGGTGAGTGAAAACTGGGGGAAGCCAAGCAACACATTTTTCCCTTTTTTAATCTGGAGCTTGGCACTATAGTGTAATGTCTGAATACAGGATAATATGCAGGAATGTCAAAAGTCAGTCACATTAAATGTTTTCGTATTGGCAATGGAACACAATACTTCTTAAGGGAGTGTACTGTACATATAGAGCCTCCTTCACACATACACTATATGGACAAAAGTATCCAGACACACCTCTTATGTGGCTGATTTTCAGGGGTTGGCCTCGGCCCCTTACTTCCAGTGAAGGGAAATCTTTATACTTCAGCATACCAAGACATTTGGACAATGCTATGCCTGTTCCAATCCACACACAATCACCAAACAGTGTTTTCTTTACAGATTATTAAATGCGTGTGCTTTTTTGTCTCACAGGTTCCAGCGGATCGTGACTGGACCTCCTGCTGCGATCCTGCTTGAAACCTACTGCCTATACATCTATATACTTCATCATTATCATTATCTACATTTCCAGCACTTCTAGTATTATTGCTGTTGCTATACATCTCTTTTTGTTTGTGTTTTACGTTTTACGCATGAACTTTTGAGACACGCTTCATGTCTCCAGCACCATGCACACTGACATATATATACATGTAGCCTTTGAGTGCTGGTGGGAAACTGGGACAATGGAGCTTTAGGTGAATTTGTGTGCAATTTCAAAGAGGGAAAAGCATTTTTCTCAATAGACAGAATAGCTCATCACTGCCCAATTAGAAAACACTAAGCACAGTTGGTCATTTTATTAAATGTTAGCTGCATATTACAGTTTTAAGATGGAGTTTCCATGTTTGCTAGTCTGGGAGTAAGGATGTGGCAATTTCAGGACTGCTCACTTCAAGTTGTTGTAAGTGCATTTTTACTATTTTAGCATGTAAATGAAGCCTTCTAGTCCACTCAGTTTTTAATGAAAAGTGATCAAACATAAACATTGGAGAAGCGGCTTGTGATCGGAAGGTCGCTGGCTCAATTCCCCCACCGGACAGACAGGAAAAATTTGAGTGTGGTGGAGTGATAATGTCCCCACTCCCCCTATGAGACGGCTGATGTGCCATTGAGCAAGGCACTTAGCCCCCAATACATGCTCCCTGGGCGCTTGATGCAGCCCTCTGCTCCTGTGTGTTTCACGGCATGTTGCGTGTGTGTGTGTTTCAATCAGTGATGGGTTAAATGCAGAGAAGTATTTATTAATCCCAGCTTGGGATTAATAAAGCAACTTAAATAAAAAAAAAATAATAATTAAAAAACAAAACAAAGCAGTGTCAGTTTGTCTTAATGATGTTCTCCAGTATTCAGAAGAAGTTGTTCCCTCTGGACCCTCCCATTTACTACAGAGACTACTGACTTGGACTTAACAGTAGCACAGGGTGAGACAGTAACTTCAACCAGCAGTGAAATGCATTGTGGGAGATTTTAGAAATTGCTAAATTAGAATAGGCAGGCCAATGACAATACTCACACCTTTCCTTCGCACACTGACTATACATTACAGGGTATCATACCCACCTGTTGAAGGATATGACCTTCTCTTAGTGTCATCAGTCTTTTGTGCAGTTCCACCAGCTCATCCAGGTAAGCCTGGGAAACACATACAAACGAAGTAGTTTGGTTGGGCGGTTCTTGAGAAACATACAAACACAGACAGTAGCGCCCTACACGCAGCTATGTAGGTTAGAGTGCAGTCCCCCTCCCTAATCAAACTTTTAACTGTATCTTGACATTTTTAATACATAAAAATGACTGCACCTTTTGCTTTTAATTTGTGCAGCCTGTCTTTAGCCTACATTCAGTTAATTAAAGGTCATTTAACAAAGAAGAGTATATAACATTTAGGTGTGGTTCATGAAGATAATGAGAAAGTTACAAGCAGCAATATTGAAGTTCTAATAATTCTATAACACCTATAGTCACACTAGTATTTGTACAGTATATTTTATTAGTGTTGTATCTAAGCCAAGCAGTGTCAGAGCCATGTTTTACTCTGCTAAGCCACTCAAACCAACAGCAAACATGACTCAACCCTGCTGTATGAACAGTGTAATAAACTGTGTCGGACCCTATTGAATGTGCATGCATATTTGCTAATCAATTTTATCTGGGCTGCTTTACACCGAAAAACGAAACAAAAAAAGCCTGGTGTACCTTGTCACAATCTAGGTTTTTGTTCTTGTCCTGCTTGCTCTGCTTGGTAGGACTCTTCACTTCCAGTATCTGCCAGAGGACAGAGCAAACACATCACTCTGGGTGACTTGGAGGTCCACGCAATACCACCTGGGTTCTGCTTGTGGCACATTAAATTACACCGAGAAAATACCTGATACATGATATAATATCATCTTACCTGGTTATTAGTAGTCTTTAATAAGGGCGGGGCTTCATTGCGGGATGGCGGTGAGGCAGACGAACTGTCACTCTCACTGCCATCACTCAAATTGACCCTGGGTAGTCACAATACAGAAGACAAAAAAAATGCTTCAGTGAAGCAAAAGATGCAGTACACCCGTTTAGTGAGGCTTCCATTGGTCACACTGAAATAAACTCTTCAAAGACCACACATACAACTATATATAGCGAGTAAATTTTCTGGATACCATTTATAGATACAACTAGCTGTTAACACAACATCTGGCATATTATCACCTTATAAATGCAATACTGCTGGTAGCAAACACATCCTGCAGAAACAGAGCAACATTTCCCATGTTTGTGTCCATGTGATGAATCTAACTCCAATATTCACTCTCCTTTTAGCTCTCTTTTGGTCTCCACATCTAATTGTGCCTATTTGTCTGTCTGTGGTGGCAGGGTACAGCAGGTTTATCAGACCCTTTAAAACCAAAACAAGGAGCAAAAAGAGGATAAATGTCTCTGCAGAGCTTAGAGGAAGTGCCGAGCTGGTGAACTTACACAGAACACTGTGACTTGCTCCATTGTCAATAAAGAAATATTTATTAATGTGGTTTTAAAAACCACAAAAAAGTCAGGAATTTAAAGACAGAGGTGCAAAGATTCTGAGATCTTAAAGTGATACCATGCCTTGGTATAGACTCACAGCTGATTTATATGCTTATACACAGAATTTAGCAACGCTGTGGTACAGCCAACCTGAAAGTATAAAGCACAAATTCTGACACGTTCCGGACACGTTTCTCATCACAAGCTCACCATTCTGCTTGTGAGAACAAGCCAATATTCACTCGACTGATACCGAAAAATCACACACCTGCTCCCCAACAACCCATGCAACCGCAACTGCGATGATCAAGTTAAAAGTCTGCGGTTTTTGTATCCCCTTACTATTCGCTGCCTGTGTCTATGACTACAGTTTCATGGGACATATGTGTGTCACACAATCAATCAATACGTCTCTTGTGAGCATTTACTAACCTGCGTGGATGGTGTGTGAGATGCGTGTGTGCAGATCGATCCACATCAGAGTCCATGTCATTGTCATCGTCGTCCTCTGAATCTTCATCGTTGTCGTCTGAGTGCAGATCCTGCATGACTGACTGCAACGGGCCCAGCACTGTGTGTCAGTGTGACAGAGAACATAAAAGACCACACTGGAATACAGTTTTTAAAAATTAAAGATTTCTAATCAAGCACATGTTAAAACATGCACAAGGCAGTGAATCATGCTGTGAGGTGGAGGGATGGGGCCATTGTCCAGTGGAGCTTGTAGCTGCAGACCTGCTGCTGGTTTGATCCCAGTAAGGCCACAAACACATTTACACTTCACTTATAAAAGATAAGTTAGTCTACATTTTCACTTCCCCACTCAGTCTGCAGCTTTTAGCTGCAAACCCACTGGGTCCTACTGAAGACGTAAACCTTATATAAACACAAATATACAATGTTATGAGAAACGGCCAAAAAATAAGGATAAAAAAAACTTTACTTTTTACTTTAGTTTTTGACGAATGTCACTGAAACAGGCGGAAATAGCTCCTTTGTTGTGGACTATTTCCAGAAGTGGAGCGGATGAAGCCATATTTGCTGCTTCAGTGCACTTTATGTGGGCTGCAAGAGCTTGCAAAGAATATAATTTGCCCAACACAATTCTAAGCTGCACTATGGAAGAACAGTGTCCGTAAACTACAGGTCCCAGAATGCAACAGGATTTTGTTATCCATGCACTAAACATACATAGGTGCGAGGTGTCAGGACAGCCTTGGCGGCACCTCAGCATCATTTAGCGATTTCTAGCAGGGGTATCCTAGTAATGTCAATATTTTAGAAGTAGCAGGCGAGCAAAATCTCCATGAAAATAAAAGCTGATGCAGAGGGAAGGCAATTTTAATGAAGGATGGAAAAGTGAATACAAGTTTGTGCTTGCATGGAGACAAGCCTATATGTCTTCTGCAGATGCACTTTGGCACCAAACAGAGAACCACATGCTGACCTTAGACATCAAGGAAAGCAACAAAAAAAAGACAGCCTGACTTCTCGACAGAATATGTTTAGAAAAGTTACAGGAAAAAAAAAAAAAAACGATGCCGTAGTTGAAAGCAGATTTATTGTGGCTGACTGTCACAGCGTTTTTCAGAATGTGCATTTTTGCTGCTGATGGGATGTGAATAGCTGTACACATGAATGTCTGCTTGCCATTATTTTTTTATTGGACTTGCACTTTCAGAGCTGGTTATTAATTATTAAGTAAATATGAAAACTAATAATCAAATGCAGAGGCTTTTACTTAACATGCTAACAAGCAGATACATTTATACAGTCTTACATTTCCAACCAGCCCAAGCTCTATAGGGCATTTGTGGCAGCAGGACAGTGTATGAGTCAAAATGGCAATGAAGGAAGGTGTCACCCAGTGAAACTGTGTGGCTCATCGATATGTTTTTAATAGTTGTGGACAGCAATGGAAGTAATCACCACAGAGTTACAGTGTGTTCAATCACTGAGGTTGTTTTCACATATAGCCCCTTTTTAAACAAACCAAAATCAGTCCTCTTAAACTGGATCAACAAGGGAACCAACAGAAAAGGGACTCTTGTTCTTGTTTCTTTCACATTGTGAGTTCTCTTTCTCTTTCTGGTCTCACTATACTTCCTCCGGAACTCTCAGACCTGTACTGTTTTGGATTATGGGTAAGTGTCACTTGGAACGATATGGCAGTTGTCATATTTGCCTCATTCATATTGTTGTAGTGTGTAGTCAGATTAGCTCACCGACATAAAGAAAACCACAAAAGAATCATTCAGATTTCCTCAGCCCAGACAACACCTTGTCCTCCTCCTGCACTTGTCATCTTTTTATCAGCGATGTTTCTATTTTGTCGTTCCAAGCGCAATGTCATGTGATCTACCTACGGCAAGCTTAAAGGGCTAAAACACAGTGGAAACTGAACCTGGAGAGTATTTTGTTTACAATGCACGGGTTAAGCAAACTGCTCCACAGACTTGAGGCGAACTGAACACTGAGGTGATCTCAGTTCAGTTCATGTCAGAGGGGTCTGAATTCATTGGCTGTGTTCAAATACGCGCAAAAAATACTGACTAATCGCTTCGCTAATCGTTCGGCCAAAAGGGACGAAGTGTGAAAACACCCTTAGACACCATAGGATGCATCAGGTCATGTACACGTGTTGCTGGACCAGCAGTGATGGGTGCTTTGGAGGACGGCATCATATCCATGGGATAATAATCACAAAGAGACAGACAATCTGGAAAATTATTCTCCATGCAGATGTGAAAAGGGTGTGGCGGGCCTCACAGGTGTCACAGGAAGTGTTACCTGTGTGGGTGGTGGCAGGAATAGCCACCTTTTTCCTGATGATGAAGTCCACCACTGCATCCAGAGCAAATTACAAACACACAAGCAGAGGTCACCCTCAAAGGAAGCTCAAAAAGAGTTTTGTTGGACCAAATAATACACTCCACACTGACAATTTTCATTACTGAAGGACTTCCAGAGTATTTAACCTGAAACCATAAGTATTTAACATAATAATCATAAGTATTATTTAAAACATCTCTCCTTGTTTTGTAGTTTTGGATTGAATTTTGGCAGTTGAGATAACAGCTTTTAAACATATGGCAGGTTGAATTTAATGAATCCAAAAAGTTGAATGAGGATGGTGCTCTACAGTGTCTCCTTTAAGCACAGCAGAAGGTCAGGCTAATCATGTTAGTGCTTGCCTTTGTTTTCACTTTCAGTTCAAGTGGGTTACACTGGAAAGTTACTTAATGCACATCTCTACATTAAAATATTATGGCCATGGTTAGAGAAGAGAGTTAAATAAACTATTGTGGAAAATAAAGCTTTAACAGTGATGCACGATATATGTCAAACAGATGAGTGATCAGCCTGATAGTGAGACATCTTATATAAGAGGCTGTGAGACGATAATGTAATTACAACTGATACAGAAAGCTGATAATATAAAGCCAAAGTGCCTTCACTGACTCAGCAAGCACAGCATCCCCACACTCTGATCCGGCAGAGGGCCAAGAATAAGGAGGACAACATGACTGTAATCTGCAATACATGTTCAGAGAGGACTTGAAAAGTTTACAAGTTTCTGTTCAACTTATCTTAATACAGCCCTGAAATATTAAAACATCATCTTTGCTCACCACAGGTGAGCATAAAGTACAGGTTATGAACTGTAAAATGTAGAAAAGAGTGGAAATGAAAACCAGAACACTTTGAATTCTGTATCTGCACCTGACTGAACTTCCTTTGTTTCCGCTAAACAAATTGGACTCGATGCCACCAGGTGCTCCATAAGACCGACTGAATAAATATGTGAGCAGCTGTAACCCATATTTGTTCCAGGTCATTACCTTGTCGTTTGTGGTGCGTGGGAGCAAAGCCTGAACTGGAGCTGGAACTGGCTGGACTGGGCTGTTCGGACTGGGAGGAAACAAGAGAGAGAACAAACAGTGATGAGTGCGACACCTCTGGCACAGACTGAACAGCAGAACAGTTTCTGACAAACATCAACACCAAAAATGTGCACATGGCATTTGAAGGACTGCTAACCAGACAAGCTTCAGATTTGACCATTTTCAAAAATCCAAAAATCCAAAAATCACTTGAGTCCTCCTTTAAATTGGACTTAATATCAAAGTGTTTCTTTTCGCATTGTGTGTAAAATGGCGTTCCAACATGCAGAAGAAGTTATTGTTTTTAGCTGGTCGCTCCACAAGGTGTTCTAGTTGGTATGTAATTCTTGTTGGTCTGGTTGGTAACGCAGGTCATTTACTACTCTTGTACATGAAATCCAAATAATAATGTGTTTCAACCATGTTTTAGTCTTGCTGCAGGTTGCAGTAAGAAAATAAATCAAACAGAAACACTTTATATTTTGGTAATATCGCCCAGCCCAAGTGGATACAGTTTGATCAGATTCAGAGTTGGATCAAAATGATTGCCTGGTTACTTTGTTATCTATGATGCTCTTTATGTACAAAATAGAGACTACTCGATGTCGGCAGCCATTGACTTAAATCTTTGAAGTGAGGCTAAATGCTGATTTTAATAAGTTGTGAGGTGGCACATTAGTTTGTTCTTCACCGCTACCTGTTCATCTTGGTATGTCAGGCTCTTTCACCAACATCTGTCAAACAAATGCACACAGAGCTGCTCCACTGCTGGCACCATCTGAAGAGAGGCAGGCCACAGGGCTCAGGCCTCCATTTAACTTAATAAGTTGCAGAGTCTAAGGATGTGCAATGCACACGCAGCAAACTGCACACAAACAGCACTGAAACGCAGCACTCACACAGTTGCAATGCCAGTCTATCAGCGAGCATCTCAGAACACACGTGGGGCTGTTCACCACCACAGATTCATGCCATCTCTGTTTGCCTGTAGCTTCGAACAACTCATAGATATTCAGATGGATGACCCGCCTCCACTTCCTCCCGCTGTACAAAAGTGACACAAAGTGTGATCGCTGCCACCTTGTACTTGCATTTAGAGCCAGAGTCTGTGCAGTAGTGATAGGCCGGTGGAGCTGCCATACTGAGTTTCCTCCCATATGCCTGTTTGACCCAATCAGGAGCAGTGTTCAGCTGTCAATCATGACATTTCAGCCCCTTTTTATAGCATCAAATTACTCATTAAAACCAAATTTGTCCCCATTTGTCCCCTCGCTGACTGTGAGGGATCAGGAAAATTAATTTTTTTGAGTCTTTTGCTTTCTTTTTAATACCTGCCTATTTTACATGACAGTTTGCATTTGGATTTGCATTTAGATATTTTGAAGATCCAAAGAGTTTTTAATTTTAAATGGATGGAGCCTCTGAAAAAGTTATTATGTTATTTTTAGTTTGCTTTTTGTTTTAAAGGTTCTCAAATCATATTTGGTAAAGCTGAGGTCAAGCACCTTACCTCTAACTTATTTAACTATTTGTTGTTTGTGTATGTGTTGAAATAGTAATTGTTGAAAAATTAAAAAAAACTAAAATCTACTGAATACTGGACATATCAATCTTCAGCCTGCTTAACATATTTTTATTGTTTTAATGTATTGAGTGTATTTTTGCTCAGAACAATCTTTGCTATCTTAAGTGAATATTGTATCTTAAGCAAAAAATTCCACTATTTCAATTCATTCCTGATCACTACCGAAAACTGACAAAAACTGACAAAATCTCATGGGCACTTGACTTCAGCCATGCCTGTAAGGCAGTGTGGCCTATACACAGCACAACACTAACAAGCTGTTAACAGTGGATCTGTTTCTTTCTACACATTTAGTTTATTTCATTTGGGGACTTCAAATGGCTATTACAGTTGATCACAATAATTCATGTTTCTCTAAAATGAACCCAAACATGACAAATTGATAATAGCTGGCCAAAGCGGTGATGTTCAGGAGGCTACTGAGAGAGTTTTTTTGTATGACAACATGCAGTCTGTTTAAAACAAAGACAGACTGCAGGGCAAAAATATGGCAACAAATATAGCCTTGGTTTCTGTGGGACTATATTACCTGAGACTCTGAAATGCAACATACAATAACACTTAATACCTTTTGCATGGTCATAGTACATAAAATTATTGGCAAATATGGCATTTTCTGCATTACTTAACCAGCTGTATGTGGCAATATAATCCACGTAACCTAACTATATGGTTTAAGTTCTGCATAAATTGTTCAATCAAAACGCACTATGAACTCAGTTGTAGAAAATGGTAATAAACAAAAGAGAAGGGAAAACTGTGAAGAAATGTTTACTTTTTGGTTGCCGAGCTAACACACACACACGACCGCAACCAAAGCTGCAGACAGTAGAGAAACTCTCAGCATTGTGTGTAATATGCATGTTTCCTGTATGACAGGGCCATTCACAGTACTTAACTAACTAAACATTTCTATTGATAATTTATAGTAAAAAGAGAAATGGTACAGTGTGTCCTACACTGGCCAGCTCTCATCACTTTGATGCAGAGTCATTTGTTGCTTCCCGTCCTCTTCACACAGGGCTTTTACATGTGTGGACGGCTCATAAATCTCAACAAGGATGCACTGTGAGTACTCGGAGGGAAAACGGAGCTCATGCTAGCAGACTTGGCTGCAGATGAAATGGATCCATTTAGATAGTCAGATGTGATCACCGTGATTTGTTGACACTTCTGAGGAAACTTGGATGCAAGTTTCTGCCTTTCCCCCAGCTGTAAGTAGTTTAGTTTGGGGACAGACAGTTTGGAGGGTCACCTGGAGGTCAATTAATAATCTAATCAAGCACACTTTCTCTGTGTCTGTGTGTGTTTTCTGAGCCATGTGTGTTTTAAAATAGTGAGTTTCTCAATTTGACTGTGTTTTATTTAATTACAGCCTTGTTTCAAACTGTTGTTAATGTGTTCATCAGATGGTGAAGCTGTGTTCTATCTAAAGCTGCTGTATGTTGACCATTCTGAGCCATCAATTCAGCAAATGGAATAACTGACAAATCAAGGAGCTTCATCACACCGATGCAAAAATCACATACAAATGCTGTTGCCATAAAACAGTTATTCACTGATTTGCCATGAGACCAATGCCACACACTGGCCCCAAACTAACGTTATTATGTTGGCCTTTAAAAATCCACTCGGCAGACCTCTCCCACGCAGCATCTGACCACAGCTGGAAGGACTCTTGTGAAGCCAGGGTGACACACTCAAATCAACTCTAGACGGGAGTATAAAAAGTAACATTGTGTCAAAGCCTTTGTATGCACTTACATGTTCGTATCCAAACCCAAATTAGGAAAAAGGATGCTGCAAACTAGAAATTAACAAGAAAACAGAAGACACACAAGAGGACAGGAGAGAAGCATGGACAAAAGGCAGAGCGACGTCAATGGTCGTCACCTCCTACAAACAACGCACAGCTGGTCTGTTGGTTTATGGGACAGCTTCTTCAAAGCGCCATAAATCTTGCCACTACTCCTTTTTTCCAGGGCTTTTGTCCTGCTTCATTCAAAGACACCAAAGCCTCCCTCTTCAAAGAAAATAAACAGTCTCTAGTCTGAGTTTGCTGGCATCAATCTGGCTTCTTCTCTTAACTCTTGGCACAGTTAGCACAACCAAAAAGAAATGGCAGCAAACAAGACTAAACTGACCAAGACAATTTGGTTTGTTTGTCTAATTCGGCAGGGGCTATCCAAACAAATCTATTTTAATGTGAGGTTGACACTGGATTCATTCAAACAAAGCCAACTCACAGATACTGAAATGTTGCAGTTTGCAACACAAATGGACTATCAGCTCCTCACTCATGGTGCAATTGCCTCTCAAACCATGTGCCATATATTAAACTTGGCCTATAACAGTGACAATAGTAACAAATTATCCTTGAAGTATCACACAGCATGAGTCTCATTAAAAAAAAAACAGTTCATGTCTCTTGATGAAGTGAGCTTTACACAATCTCATGCAGGTGACAAATCACTCAGCTTGCACCCACATCTAGTGTACTAAAAACAAGGTTCTCAAGCTAACTCGCCATCCTGCTTATCCTTCATGTCATCACCCCTTCCACATTTCCTCTTCTCTGCTTTTTCTGGCCCAGTGCTCAGTGGAAAAGACTGAGATCAAACAAGTGGTCACATGAGAAATGAGAGTGGCCCGGCAACCGGCCACCGAGGTTGCTAGCCTGGGGAGAATCAAACACCTGGCATTTGTCACCCCACATCCCCTTTACAACTGCCCGACCCCCAGTCCCTGTATGGGGGAACTTAAAAGGCATTTACATAAAGCGCAGAGGAAAACACAGGTTCTGCTAGTGCTAAGTAATAACTCCACTGGCTAAACAAGCTGGCCTTACAGAAAAAGATACATGAAGGTCTCGGTTTTATACAAGCATCGAGAACAAAGATGAAAAAAAAACATCACGTAAAAGGAAACTGCCCAAAACACTGGGATTTAGACCTTTTTACCACAAATGCTCACCCTTTTTCTTCTTTCAAAAGCTAAAGGGATTAAAGGCGAACTCCATGCCATTCACTGCCGGGTCTCCCCTTTCTCCTCAGGTGTTGTAAAACCATAAATCTTTCTCGTCTACTATTTGGCCTTAAAACAGTCCTCCTTTATTGGGAGGTTCTCCACCAAATGTGCGTGGACCAGGCAACACAGTCAAATGCCTATTCATGAAAGGAGCCACTGTAGACATGAAGTTTTTCTAATCTTGCCCCTGAGGTGGAGGTACAGAGGACTAAAGTTTATAGGTGTGTGTATTCTGCAAACATATCCTTTTATTTACAAACTATATTTTAAGTGCAGAAAATTTGTCGTTTTCTATCAGTAAGGCAACGAAACTACACTTTGCAGCACTCTTACTTAAGTTTTGTCCACATCTTGTTTGACCACCCAGAGCAGCTGAACTCCCACTAGGTTTATTGGTGCCCACCCCTTCTTCCAATTTCCCTGCCCAACCCCCTCAACTCCACCAGACCACCACTAAAGAAGATTCTCTCCTCTGTTGGTTATTTGATTTTATAGCCCTTCAATGTGGAGGAAAGACTGACCACCAACAAGCTCGCCCCCTCAAAGTCTTATAAGAATCAGATACCTTTCCACAATCCCTCCCTCACTTTTTCCAGTAAAGTGGATCAAATCAGTGAGTCCAATGTACCGCCTGGCCCCTGGACTCGTACAAGCCAGACAGCTGTTTCTTAAACATCTATGCTGATAAAAGATACATGCATACATTTATTAAATCTGCTTCAGTCTTAAGACAGATCAAACTTAAGACAGAAACTTTTGTGCCCATAACATTTAAAAGCCTAAAAAGATTCCAAAAAGATGCTCGACTTACATCTGATTTGGTAGACTGGTCCTCCATATCAGAGTCATTGGGGTCCACCAGTTCCTGAAATGGGGGAAGTGTTGAGACCTTCCTTCGCTCAGCATCGTCACCTTCTGGTCGCAATTTACTGGTTCGCATCTGCGATCTATCCTTCAAAAGTTTCTTATCCGAATGTTGAGCGTCTAACCGTGACGTCTGCTTCCCCGATGAATCTACGTATCCCTTTTTACGCTTTTTGGTCAGGTGATCGTCACTATCAGGGGTGGACAGACGCTTGTTTAGACCTGACCCATGGTTCATTCCCTCAGTTCGATGCTCCTTGGACAAAGACTTGGGTTCCTTAAAGCCCATCTTAGGATTGATATCTCTAAGTGGCTGGTTCTCTTTGGGTTTCCTGGAAGATTCTTTGGGGGCATTGCTGGGTTCCCAGCCAGAGTCTCTGAAGGCACTTTTGGGCTCTTTCAAGTCTTTTGGTGGCTTGTCTTTGTGGTCCTTGGAGGGTTTGTGCAGTTTAGAGAAGCTGCTGCTGTTGGTGCTGGTGGTTGTGGCGGTAGTCAGAAGCGTAGTACTGCTTCCTTTGGAGCCATCCTATGGATTAAAGCCAAAAAATGAGAATGAGCCCACATTATATGAAGACAATAAGCAACAGGTTTACAATTCTTGGTTGCGTGCAATCTGAATCATGATGTACAAACTGTACGGTGGCAGATTAAGTCGTGCAAATAAACATGAAGAAATTCTATCCAGCTTTCAGGGTGTTAGGCGTAGTATGACAGAATCATCTAAACTACAAAAGAAAAAACTGCAGCTCTAGGGATTATGGAGCAGTGTAGGGGGAAAGCCCACTTTAGGTCAGTGGGCAAACATAATAGCATAAAGGCATAATTAAGCACTGAGAAATACTGCTGTCTGAGGACGGTACGAACTTTTATTGCCGTGATAACAATTGAAAATGACTGCAAACGAAAATAACCCAAAATATAGACAGAGTCATCCTTTCGAAAAGTGGAAACCCTTCTTTCCGGTGAAAAAAAGCATGTGATGCTATGATGTCCTCTTGCTGTTTATATTGTGTGGACTTTGGACTGGATGCTTTAAACTACATGCAGAATTTCTACAACACAGAGTACCAAACAACAAAGTGAGCAAAAACCAGACAGCTAGGTCAAATGAAGATTAATCCTCTGTCTTTTACACGAGGGAAAACATGCATGCCACCCTGCAGTTTTGCATTACCATCTGTGAAAAGAGGTCTATTCTTAAGAAAATCAAAAGGGTTTTCCTCGCCCCATCTATGGACTTAAAGAGCAAACTCAGGACTTCTTTTGAACAGTGTTGTTCAGTGGGGTGAAGGGGCCTTTTCCACAGCCACACATGTGTAAAGTGGAACGAAGAGCAAAGTAGAGAAAGGAGGAAATGCATTCCTTTTAACGACGGGAGCCATTTGTCCCTGGGCCTCACCTCCAGCCCCCTTGTCAATATTTCATCAATGCAGTAAACCCATTAAAGCAGTCTAGACCATGGGGTGTGTTACAACTCTACCCAATCACCTCTAAAACCTTTCATTTTGTCTATCAACTAGTGACCCTGGGACCTCAGGATGTAAAGCTGCCGGCTCTTTCTAAACTCCAGCATGCAGTGAACCCATTTCCCTCCCAGCGCAGCCCAACATAAAAACTGGTTTAGTGCTCTGGAGGGGGACATGTCTCTACTGCCATCAACATTGGAGAGATCACTAAAGTGGCACTTTTTAACAAACCTTTCAGCACCGTGACATTGCCAGGTTAACAGGTGACCCTTGTGGATGTAAATCACTGAAAAGTCCAGAATAATCATAACACTGTCAGAGTGGAACTGAAGGCATATAATAAACAGATACTGAATAAATGTTTTACTTTCTAGGAATTACATTATATTCAGGGTATGTGCAGGTTCATGGGTTCAAGTTATATTTAATGTACTTAAATAGCTATTTCACAATCCTACTGGCAAAATGTACAAAACCAGGAGGTTTAAAATTATTCATTACATATTTACTGCACACAACATTTTAGCCAGTAACTCCCAGAAGTACATAATCATTCTAGATGATGTAATTAATGAAATTAATCAATTAAATATGAGTTAAAGAGCTTCTTAGCTTAACTAACTAGCAGTAGTGACAGCATCTGTTACAGATCTGATGGTGTCTTTCAAGACTCCTGAGAGGAGAAACAATTTCAGATATTACTGTCTGCAGCAGGCAAGAGAAAATAGTCAAGACTTTTGTCACTTAAATGTAAATATATTAGGTGAGTTATAATATGTCTAACCTAATAGGTTAAGTGTCTTAGCCTACTTGTTGCTGCTGTAAATTTGACTTAAAGTCTTAATTATTAAGTATAATAGTGTGGTAGTATCATATGAGAACTTTAGTATTTAGGACTACTCAGAATGTGAAAGAGAGAGAGGGACTAGTGTGGTCGACAGCGCATCACAGACTGTCAGACCACACACTCCACTATACACACACACACACACACACACACACTTAAATTTTCAGTTTAAAGTTGAAATTTTCTAATGATTAAAATCAGTTCAGGGAGAGATGGAACAACAACTTGAGCATGAAGAACTACAACGTGAGGACCTGATGCCAACAGGACAGAGATGCTAAAACATAGCAGCTCTAAACTTAGACAGGCCCTGCTTCAGTTTAAACTTGTTATTCAGTCACAAAGTCCTCCTTTCCTTATTTCCCCAGTAAACGAATGGAGACGAATTGGAAGCTAACCAATACTGAGGCATCTGTGTGAGCAGTGATTTGCAATGCCTGAATACTGGCCTTTCTTATGGAGCAGTGTCTTAAGCAAGGGGCAAATTGGCTTTTTACCAAATCACCACATGACTGACCACATTTACAATCTACACACGTGAATCAAAAAAAAAAGCATGAGGTATAATTTTTGAATACATTATTGATGTTAAAAAAAAAGCTTAGAGAGAGAGAGGGGGAGAGAGAGGAAGTGAGAGGAGAGAGAGAAAGAGAGAGAGAGACAGAGGGAGGGGGACAGGAGACAGAGAGAGAGGAGAGGAAAGAGAGACAGAGAGAGTGAGACAGAGAGAGACACACAGAGGCAGGAGGGACAGGAGACAGAAAGAGAGAGGGGAGAGACACAGATAGGGAGGGGGGACAGGAGAGAGAGAGAGAGAGAGAGAGAGAGAGAGAGAGAGAGAGAGAGAGAGACCCCCTGCTCCATGAGTAATTCATCACATACGCTATGTTTAGACAGCAAAGTGTTTCCATGTGAAAAGGGCCTCTCCTAACCTGGCTCTTAAATGACACTATTTGAAGGGACTAAAAATAACACATAATGGAAACAACATGCCAGCTTATTGACATACATGATTTAGTAGACATTACAAAGGTAATGTCTCAGATAGCTTATAGGTCCATCATTTAGGCCTTTTCCCCCAACCCCCACTTCAATTCTCCTCACTGTCTTTGTGCAGCAGTATTGTCTACGCACAGGAAGTTTTTAAAAAGACATTAACGACAAATGTGGGCATCTTCAAACCCACACGTTAGCACAGCAGTGGAGTAAACACTTATGGCTGAGCGTCAGCCAAGATATAGTTTGCTTAAGCCAAAGTTGGATGTCTTTGAAAACCCTGGGTTTAGATATACTGGATGTCTTTGAACCTGCCAAATATGTGGGGGATTAAGACTTTGAAAGGGTAAAAAAATTTCAGAACGGGGTGGAGCAGAGAGTGGAACTAGAGGAGAAGGTTGCTTAGCTCCAGGCTGCATCTGGAAACAACACTGACCTTTGACCCATGGTAGCTTTTGTTCTTCTTTGGGTCGGAAAAGGTGGACGTCAGCGAACTGTTGGGAAGTGTAGGCAGCTTCAGGTGCTGGCCAAACAGGGAGGTGGAGCCCTCCTGCATTACCATCACCTGCCGGAAGAACAACAACCCAAAATGATCAGAGGTGTCTTTGCTTTGAAAGATTTTGCTCTAGGACACGGTTATAAAGCTGACAAGCAGGGCTGGGTATCAATGCTAAATCGTTTTGGGTACTGAAATGAAGTATAAAAAGTACTGACAACTGACACACTGAATCCTGGGCCAGATTCTTAGTCTTGTTTACTTGTTCCCAATTTAAATTACATATTTATGCAAAAATATCAATTCCAAGGAATCCAAAAATGTCCACGACTAGGATTCCTTACATCAGCTGATTTTATATTGTGATACTGATCAAAGCTTTTATCAAGGTTTCCATTATTCCAGTAATTATTGATTTTTAAAAACTCTAGTCTCCCATACTTAAATATTATTTAAATCATATTTCTGTCCAGTCTGCCCCCTAAACACAATTTGTTTTGGGCTATAGGGAAGCTTTTAAGATGAATGAAACATACATTAAATTGGTTCCATTGTCGCTTCACTCAGACAAACTGCACACACTGACTGAATGATACATCCTGCCTAACCAACATGACAGCACACAGCGACGAGCGAGAGAGATCCGACGCTTCCTGAACCCAAGCACGTCTAATGATGATGGATATGAGCTACAGTCTGATGTCACGGATAAAACCTGAATTCAAGGAGATGCCTCCATCAGCTGTTTTTAAAGTCGGAGCAAGTCATTTTGAAGAAAGATTGTTCAATGTGGAATCTCATTTAAAGGCTGTCAATTGCTCATGGCTTTGGGACAATCTAGAAATGACACTCAACACTTAATTACCTTCACCTCCAGTAAATAAATAAATAAACACAGATAATTTGAACGTGAACCAATTTTTTTCCCCAAACATTTTTTTTTTTTAAATTTTGTTTTGCAATTTTATTTTATTTTTTTTGACAGTAAGCCTGTTTAACTCCTTTCCAAAAGAGAGATGAGACATTTGATCTGAAATGCACATCTGTGACTGAAGTGCTCGGCCCAGGGTATTGTTAGCCTAGGCTAGCATAAAGACCAGTAGCAAAGGGATGCTGCTAATCTGGCTATGTCCAAAGTTCAAACACACACCTACCAACACATCCAAAGCCCTCTAATGAACACACATCCCATTTGTTTAATCTGTACACAAACACTGATATCTAATATTACTGAAAGCGTTTGAGTGCAAAACTCCCCCTACAGCCACATTTATGTTGTGGTATGGACTAAACAAACAAAAAATGTTTAGGTGTTGGGTGTGGGCAATCACTCCTTAATCATGACAACCATCTACATTGTCATCTTTTTTCTTAATTTTGACAAACTCTACTGGTTTGTTCATGCACTGCAGACCAGCTAGTTAATGAGGTTGGGTCAAGGTCGGTTAGACGATTTGCTTGAAACTAGATTGTGGGCGACTGGCTACAAAATCAATCTCAATCAAAAATGATCAGATTGCTCAGCCCTACTTCAGGTGAACTCTGAGGAGGCTTTTATTAGACTGACTGAATTCAGATGTCGCCATAATCAATGCCAAAAGCATCAAATGTCTACACAGCACACATTAAATGGTGTAAACTGCCTGTTTTGGCTGGAATACTGGGCAGTCATTACAGAGTTAGAAAGTTGGCCAGAATATGCAAGTAAAGGCAACACAGCTGCTTCAGTGTGTCTATACTGGAAGGCTGAGGGACATGGCAGTAATTCTCCCAGCCAGGAATGCTGGTATCACTTCACCAAAAGCAATTTGAAGCCACATTATAGAAGCGTCCAAATCATTAGTCATTTTTAGACGATCTTGTTTCATCCAAGCCACCCAAATCATGCTGGAAATCTTACTTTTGAGTCTTCTGCACTTCGTTTGTGAGGATCCCGTTGCTGTTAAAGAAAAGGACAAGAAAAGAGACAGATTATTATCATCTTCAGTGCAATTCTACAAAATAAAGGGAATTTATACTTGGTATTGTTATTATTAAATAATCTAATAATAGTCCAATAATAGCCAATATCTGTACAACACAGAGTGGGAAAGTAACTTCAAACTAAACGAAACCATACAGAGTCAAGACACTGAAGACTCTTGGATAGGAAGACCGTTTCGACAATAGAGAATGTGAGTTTCGACATGGTCTGTGCATGGCAAAGCAAATACACAGCACTTAGCTCCAGTCATAAAACCTTGGAGGCTACAGGGGTCCTCTGGCTGTGGGCCAACACACTGAGGAAGCAAGCAGGTATGCCTTGAGCTGATGAACGTATCACAGCAGATCACAAATACTTTATTGGATAGGTACTGGCTACAATGAAGCAGATCAAGATCTGATCCTGTCTTGACTGGACTCTGCTGCTCTCATAATGACAGCTGGCTTCTACACTGCAAGAACTTTGCTCAGTATGAAAGTGAAAATTTGAGTGTGCGAATGTAAAACATTATTTGGTTGCACTGGCAACTGATTCTCTTCTGACACCCAAGATAAAAGCAGATTTGCCAAGTTCATATGGTAACAAAGCTGTTATATCTCTCCTCTGTTATTAGCCAAGAGCCACGAGCACAGCAGCCAACCAGCAGCTTCCATTTGTAGCTGGTACACCTTGCACAGGTTAAAATAGCCAACAGCACTGTGGGAAGGTTGTGGCCAAACTAAACCTTATCTGTTGCTGGCGTTGTGTGCTCTTTGTAAGACAGTGTGTGTGTGAGATTCAGATCGTTTCTGAGGCAACAGAAGCGTCGCTCTGTAACACCGCTGTACAAAAGCAGCTGGACCGACAGTTTCTGAAGTTCCCGCTTCCCCAGCAGTGAGGTGACTCCTCTCGATTGTTGCTTCTTGCGTGGTGTCCCGTTTTAGAAGCTACATTCTACATTTCAATTTTTATGCCAATCATATCAGTAATTTAAGCGTACATATTTTAAGTTTTGAAGCAAGACCTTCAGCATTTGGATCAAACTGCTTGTGAAATATTATGTTGGCTGAATTTAGTAGCTACAACTGTTATTTTAATGTGTCAGAGGAACACTTAATCAGCATTTAGATCAATGTTAATATCCAGTCAGTCTCTGTACTGGCAAATACTCAGTATTTAAAAGGACCGTGGTCTGGACACCCCCAGAAGCTTCTAAAAATGTAAATGGATGCCAGGTTATCATATCTGTAATAACTACAGAAAGCTTTCATGACTAGATAAGCTGATTCGTGTGTGTGCTGCTAAATATAAGGGAGTCATTCTGCATGAAATACGTTTCATAAAACCAAACAGCTGGATAAAATCTATATACATTTACACGACAGAATAACGCTAAAAGAAACAAGAAAATACAGAAAAAGTTCAGACAATACTAGCTGCACAATAAAGCAGCCGAGCAGCACAGCTACAGAACAGATAACAGGAGCTGAACACAGGGCACTTCCTCAGGTCCTTACTAAAAACATTACGGCAGAGTAATATTTGTAATCCAAAAACACGTAGTCATATTCATGAAACAAAATCTAAGAAACACCAAGGAAGGAAGGGGAGCCATTTTAATATGATTTAAAGAAAAGCTCTGGTGATTTAATGTCAAAAATTCCAGAGGCAGAGCCAAACCAACGACTGTGTCCTCTAACAAGCATATTGTGTGTTTCAATGCCTCATGTGTCTTCTGTGTCAATCAGCTTGATTATTGTCAATGTGTAAAAACATATCAGTGAGCTACAGTGTTGTATCGGGTGATATGTTTGTTTATTACCGTGAAACACGCACTGCAGGAGAGTCACCATCTTGCTGTCCCAAATACAAGGGCACCAAACAACTTCATGCTGTTTGAGTGCTAGTGGATGAAAAGTCGAGTTGGTCTTTAAGCAGAAACCCATATTTGATGCCTTACTCATCTTCTGTGACAAGACTCACTCACCTCCTGCAGTGCACCACTGTACTACGTCGTTGGTTACCTTTTTGTGGGACATGCCAGCCATAAGAAATATCATCAGCCTTGTTCTTTAATAACATGCATAAATACTTGTATGCAGAATAAGTTAGTATAATCTCTTACTGCTGACTGTGTGTGCTGATTTATTATGATGAATGGCTTGTCTTAAACTTATTTTGAAGGATACTGAACCTAAATCAGTATCAGTTTAAGCCTGCAGATTTATTGGTGCCTTGTCACTGCTTGCAGGTAGGTTGATTTTGTATTTTTTAGTGTGTGTGACACAGTGTGAGTGTGTACGGGGGCTTTCCTTGAAAAACAACACTGAACTCCACCGATTTAAGTGCAGGCATTCCTGCTACGGTAGAAGTTGCTGTATGAAGACACAGAACAGAGACGGTGAACTGAGCATAAAAACATTTGCTGTTGAAAACAACATATGAACTGAACATTGGCAGTGAAACATCAAAATACAAAAAGAAATAAAAAGATAGTGCTAACAGTACTTTTTCTGACAAAGATTTCAGTGCCACGTTCAGTTCAGATTTTGTTTTCAATACTAAATTCCGTTTACATTGCCAAAAGTTATAGTCCACGTTCTAGCCCCATAAGCCCCAGCTTCGCCTCGTTCTCCTACCCCTCCGGCTTTCAGCAGCTTCCTGCGAAACTCCTCCGTCGGGTTGTTGAAGGTGAGCTTCTCACAACGGAGATGATTGACAGGCGGGTGGCCCTCCAGGTGGAGGAACAGGTCGTAATCAAAGCGAACTTTCTTCGGTTCTTCCTGAGAAAAAGCGGTGATCCACCCAGAGAGGGGAAAAGAGGAGAGCAGTCACGATGAGTCACTCAGGACTTAACCAACATTATGTTCAGTTTGCTGGGGAGTAACGTTGTTAAATGTTACCTTGTTTTTGAAGTAAACCTCAATGGGTAAGATGAAGCCTGCGTACCCAGACTCCTCTACTTTGTACGGAGGATCCTTGCACACTGAAATGAAAGATGAATTCGCTATTAAAGAGAACCCATTGACCTTCAACAGAAGGTGACTATCAAAACAGAGAGACTAGTTTAAATTCATTTAGTTCTCTGACACGCAAAGCAGTTGCCTTCATCCAGTCAGTGTTGAGCATGCAGCAGTGGCCTGTGTGTGTAAGCTAGTGGTTGCTGGGGGACAGGCGCTCCTCTGAACACAGTCCACACCATTACTCTCAACATTCTGGACACACAACTAAAGTGAAGAAGAGGATGAGAACATGTGACTGTTGCCTTTGCTTCTCAAAGTCTTTCAGCACTGAGCCACTAAACCTGCAGCTCCATACTCATGAGATCTGTTTAAGTCTTATTTCCGTTGCCTGCACTGATATCAGTGCAAAAAGTCTGGTTTAAATTAGAATCAGCGGCTTTAGAGCTTGTGAATCCACCCCGCTCATGACAAGGTGGAGACATCCCCCATCCCCTGGGCCTTTAAAGACAAACAGTCTGCTAGAGCTCAGGTGTTCTTCCCAGGAGGTGTGTGTTTGTCATCCTCTCTCCCAGTGGACTTGTCAGAAAAAGTACCAATTAAGTTCATGGATGTGGACACCTGAGCGTGTTTGCTAAGAGTACACATAAAAGCAGGTCCTAGCTTTGGTTCAGATAATCTCACTCTGATGCAACTCATGAATGGAGGGTATTTCAAATGTCCCAAGTTAATAACAACCAGGCTGAAGTGTGAAAATGGTTACGGCTGAGCTGACAGGATCCTTTAAGACAAAAACAAAACAAAACAAACTGCACCGCTATATCCAGGAGAGGCCTGTAATATAACATGCAACCCAGTCAGGATCCTCATTAGTTGCTTCCCTGGAGTCCGCATAACAATTTCATGTGCAATGTTAATACAAATCAGCACCACATGGAACAACTCACAGTTAAACAATGACAATTCAGGCTGCAACTAACTCATCAGTTGGGGTGGGTGGTAAACAGTGTCATATTCAACCCTACTGTGATACTGAGCCACAATATGCATGTTGCACTATTGCCATCATTGTGATAAACCGAAAATTACAAAAAATAATGCATTTCATCAAATTAAAGTACACACAAATGTACGAATAAGAGGCAACCCAGACAACTGACAAATACTGCCCCTATGTTTTGTTCACATCTGTCATATACTCTACACAAATTAAATTTTGCAATGTAGTCAAAGACGTAATGTTGCTGGTGTTGAAATAAAAAGCAAGACATTGAGCAATGCACAGGCTCCTGTTGCAGGCAGTGTGTCTGCTGCTGTACCTCATCACACATGCAGCTAGACATGGAACGAAGGGCAATCGCGCTTGTACATTGCAAAGGACATGGAGTCCACTCAAACCACACATGTGGCTGCACTCTGGATTCCAGGCTTTCTTCACCTGCTTGAAGCTCCGTTTTCATAGGCTTAATACTGTAATTGGCAATCTTGCCAGTTCTTTAGCTGGTAAATTGACTGGCAATACAACACTATATCACCTGAGAAAATTCATTCTTGACCTTACCTTTATGTCACTATCATTTTTGTAATCCCTGCAACAATAACAACATGTATCACATGTATAAAACATAATAATGCTCCACAATATGATAATATTGAATTAGAATATGATAAAGTTATTATCACTATTGGACTGTAAACATTAACAAAATGTTGCACATAGTATCTATGGAGATTCACAGTCATCGAGGTCAAGGAAGAATAGTTCCGTTAGGCAACTGGACAAGAAGTTTTCTGGAAGACATTTAGTCGTCACTCCATTGCAGGGGTTTCTGAAAAGCTTAGGAAGATCTTCAACCAGCATCAGATCCCCGTACATTTCAGACCTGGCAATACCCTGAGACAAAAACTGGTTCACCCCAAAGATAAGACACCCAGGCACAAACTGTATAATGTGGTGTACACTGTTCAGTGTAGTGAAGAGAGACCTGACCTGTACATTGGAAAGACTAAACAACCGCTACACAAGCGCATGGCCCAACACAGGAGGGCCAACTCCTCAGGACAGAACTCTGCTGTTCACCTACACCTTAAGGCTAAAGAACACTCCTTTGAGGACAACAGTGTCCACATTTTGGCCAGGGAAGACATATGGTCTGAGAGAAGGGTAAAGGAAGCCATTTTCATCAACCTGGAAAAACCAGCACTCAACAGAGGGGGTGGTCTCAGACACTTACAAGGACCGCTTAGGAATAATATCCAAAAGATTCACTTCTCACCTGCTCCCATCAGGTGCACACATCAAAGAGGCATGTGACCAAAACCACGTTGATGGGGGTGTCAATGACCCATCAGAACCCCCTCACGACCAGTAACACTTCCCCACGTGACCCTAACAGCCCACTCAATAGAAGGGACTTGAGGCACCTGTGTTTCCCAATTGCCTTTTGTCACACCCACAATATATACGTATATTCCAGTACTCCCCACCATCAGTTAGAACTGAAGAAGCTTCGTCTTCCAGAAAACTTCATGTCCAGTTGTCTAACAGAACTATTCTAAACTGCACATGAAAGTGTGTGAATGAATATTGAACAGTGAGTGGATACAAAACAACACTTTTTATTTTAACATGTTATTTGCTGACTAGGAAAACATTTGCAAAAAATGTTGTCACAGTGTAAGTTAACAGCACCGACAGAATGAACATTTATTATCTAAAAATCCGGATACACCTGCTGATGACATCACGTTAACAGAGTAAAAATGTGACAAGCATGTGGCGTCAAACTTCAGTTCTTGACAGGCGCTCAGGAAGGATTTGGCACGTCACTGCTCTTAAACGGGACAAAGCAGACTGCTGGAAAAACATGGGTTTTCTGAGAGTACAACCAACAGCTTGGCTTTCAGTGAGGCAGGAGACTTGGAAATATCCTGTGTCATCCTCAGCCCTGACCAGGCTTTGGCAACAATCCAATTATCAATGAGCTCTCTTGTTTCTTTTTGGAGCCCCGCCCCTTCAGGGAGCAGTAGTGATTGATGGCTCTGCTGACTACGCTGAGGTCAACCTCACCACTGGGGCCGAGCCATCCATAACCCAATACCACTGAGCAAATATTATGGGTTGGAGTTAATTGTGCATGTGGGTCAAGTTCAATTGCACCCAGCTACAAGAGCCCATTCACCACCAACACCTTCACACAAACCGACGTGAAGGAGATGAGGTGAACCAGCCCAAAAACCTCACACTCAAGCACATTAAGTCCGTACATTTGTTGGTATATTTTTTATTTCCATTTGCATGGACAGACTTTTGCGGTAGGAATATCCTGGCAAGATTCAGCCTGGATTCAGAGGGCTACAACGTAATAAAGATTATCAATCCATCTTCCGTGCATGATTCATTTTTCCTCTCTGTGGGACCATTACTGTGGGATATTTGTAACAATCCATAATTAAAATAAATTGTGTGCTGCAAGAACCTAACTTTGTAATTTTTGACAGTTAATGTCCTCAGTCAATACTGAACGTAAAATGAATGTAAAAATTGCTGATATTCAGAAACCTCCACTGTTGTTTGTGGCAGTTGGTCGCTGTGGTATTTGTCCCGCCCCTCCACCACTGTGATTGGAGGGCTGCAATGAGCACAGCGTTTCACGTTTAGTTAAACATTTTTAAAGTCTCAGCAGCCATGGGAAAAAGAATATAAGAACACCAATGTTCAGTGCTCAGTGCAGGATGGGCACGGTTCATGTTTGCAGCACAGTGTAACTATGCGGCACTCCCTTTGTAAGCAAATAAAAAAAATACACTGTCCTCAGGAAAATAAGTTTTGGTGGACACAGCCTCTTAAGAAGTTTGACAAGACGCACATGTTTATGCCAGGATCTACAAAACTCTTACAAGTGAAAATAACGCTGAGAATTGGGTTTGAAATTTCTGTGCCTTTACTCCTCTGCCTCCAGATGAAATCTTTTAAGAGAGAAACTTCTAAGAAATGAAGATTTCCTTGACATGAGATATTTTCAGTGCAACTACAGTGAAACAATACAATTTGAACCTGACCAATAATGTATTTCTGAGGCTGAGACTGATAAATAATTGACAGCTAAACAACAGGATAAAATATTGGAAGTTAGCACAACACAAATATATTTGATAGGATTTCCTTACATTTGGTTATCAAAGAACAGTGACCAGCATATGGACAGAGAGGGACATTTTATGGTTACTGTTAAATCACCTTGTAATGATACCCTGATGGACAAACTTTAAATGACTTTTACATTTTGTTCACTTTATTTATTTCAAGTTGCTTAGTAAAAATGCCAAATGTTTGCTGGTTTTAACCTCAAAATGTAAGAACCTGAAGCTTGTCATTGTCATATACTGTCGTATACAATGATTAAACTGAAAATGGATATCTGAATATAAACTGAATATCTTTGAGTTTTGGAATATTCTCGGGGGAAAAGAAAAAAACCTTAAGAGACGACACCTCGGACACCCTGGGAAACGGAGTAGATGTCACTGTTTCCTGATATTTCCCAGAGCAAAAGATGATTAATAGAAAAAAAATATGCTTGTTGCAGCTATAAAAAAAAACATTCTTTAGAAATAACTCACCAGGAAACACAGCAATAAGCATAAACAATATATTGTATTGATGGAGTTTGGTTTTTGTGTAAGTGCTATTAGGTATGAAAGAAAACTGACATTGAGACAAGATGTCGATCAACACCTTCAAGAGACAAAGTCCTGGGGGAATCCCTGGCTGTTTATCATGCTTCAATGGGAGCACATCTCAGTTTAAAAAAATTGCAGCAAAAACCATTTCAACAATAGACACTGACGGAATACTTTCCAAAGTCACCATCAGCTCATTTTGGATAACAAATGGAATTTGTGGAGAGGGTGAGATTACAAGTAAGAATTCACGATGTGGTTAAAATGCGAGTAAAACCCTGGAGACACACGATGAAGCCAGTTAATGTGAAGGAGAAGTCAGTGCAGTAACTTGGCTGGGTTCAGCGGTTCAGGTTGCAAAGGTTAATATTATCTGAAGGAGCGTCTGAGAGGCAGAGATGCACAATGCGACCACTGACCTGTAACAGAAAACTTCGCAGTGGTCACAGAAACGTTTCAAGGGGGACAGGGCCGTGTCGTTTATTAACATGGCCTTGGTTTAAACCCAGACGCTGATCACAGAACAATGCCAGTCACTATGTATTTGGCCTTTCCACACAGACTGGTTTGTAATGAGGCCGAGCCAACCTACAGACTTGACCATAAAACAAAAGGCAAGACCGTAAATAAGAAATTCCTCAGAGAGGCTTGTGGCTCAATATGAGCTCCTTCCGCTCGCTAATTTAGTGCTGATCCCTCTCCTCTCTAACGGAGCCATTCATCTGAGCATCAGTTGTGCAGTCAGTGGCAGGCGTCTGGGCGGCAGGTGTCCACATGTGCAGTGGCATTACAGACAGACAGACAGACAGTAATGCAGTCTTTTCTGTCAGAATCAAATCATTTCAGCTTCAACAATTGTGTTCATATTTACGTTATGCTGTAATGTTATAGATCAAAGGACCAGGCCACGTTTTTTTTTTTCCTCAGGAGTGTCTGAAAACCAAAACAGAGCTAAAAAGAGAATGAACATCGGACACACACATTCTCATAATGTTGCACTTTCTCTGTGCATTTTGCCTGTGTATGAAAACGATGTTGCTAGTTTCGACAAGGTGCGGGATCATGTGACCATAGCAGAAACTCCATATGTCACTAAGTTCCTGAAATTTGCTGTCTCACTGTGAAAATCTGTTAGAGAAACTGTGGCCAGGGAAAACTTAGCCGTATTCAGACCAAAGATTTGCAACTAAATGAATTGAAACTCGCACCTATTTGAACAACACACTCTGCAATGTTCTGTAAAACCTGCCAGTTTATACCAATGCAATGAGGCAAGATGGTGCATCGTCCCCATAGCAACGACTGTCTGTTCCTGCTCTAACTGCCTGCTTTTCAGGCAGGCTTTATTTGCAGCTGAATATAATGCAGAGTGTTTTAAAATATGAGTGAGGACCGTGTTTTTTGAATTTCTTCCTACAGTTACATTAATTAGACTAAGCGGTAAAAACATTAAAACATTTAGATGGTTGAGTATTTGCGGCCAAGCATGTGAGCTTCAGCTGAAAACACAGGGGACTTGCGGACTTTAGACAGGAGATCCTCCCCTCTTTGTTCCCCCGTCTATTACTGGAACAGTTTGTAGACTTGACGAGCAAACTTTGCCACGAGTCGGCTGGCTTCTGACGGGGAAGTTCATGGCTGGTCTCAGAAAGGACTGAGATTTGAAAGCCAGCCCTGGTCCTGACGAACCAAGCCAACTTCAAAGAAACAGTATGAATCTGATCAAACAGATTCACAAATATTAACACACACAACAAGTCTACTACACTGAGTACGATACATTTTGTGGCATAAAGCACAGTCACATGACAGTGTGAAAAACAATGGAGGCCAGCGATTAGCAGCTCAATAGGGGTGGGGTCTATGGCTGACTGAGCACAGCCCCTTAAGAACAACCTCACACTATAGTTTCTTCACAGTCCTGCAGGAACTCTGCTCACCCAAACGACCTCACACTAATCAGCTAACAAAGAAAGACCCGGGAACACAAATGGACTCAACATTAGTCTGCTAAGATTAAAGAGCAGAACGCAAGAAACATCCACGTTTGTGATGTCAGCCAACGTACTAGATAAGCAGTGGGTGACTGTGGGGTCAGGACAACTGTTCACACTCCTCATTATATACGGTATCGTCGTTTGGTTAAACTGGGACTCATTTGAAATAACAAACCAGATTATGGACAGAATCCTCCTTCCACCCTACCTGCACCCAGACCAGCAGCAAGTACAAGCCCTAGTCCAAAAAAGGTGGGACGCTGTGTGAAATGAATAAAACAGTGCAATGATATACTAGTCCATTTAACACAAGTGAAACCCATACAAAGACAATATATTTAATGCTTTTACCTTATCCATTTCACTGAATTTTTAAATATGTGCTTATTGTGGTTGGGACACGAGCAACAAGCCTGGGAAAGTTGTGTACTGCTCCAAAACACCAGTTTGCAACATTCCACAGGTAAACAGGTTCACTGGTTTTTTAAAGAGTTTGGTCTAGACCTGCTCAAATTGGAAAGTGTCATGAGATAACTTTTGTTGTGAATTGGCGCTATATAAATAAACTGAATTGAATTGAATTTGTAACAGCTGAGAGCATCATGACTGGGTGTGAAAGGGACTTCCTCCACAGGCTCAGTCCATCACAAGCAAGGATGATGGTGAGGTTCACCACTATGTCAAATACATGGCTGTATGAAGGTTACTACTACATGGGCTCAGGAACACCTCTTAAAACTGCTGTGAGTAAACACAGTAAACGACTCCTGTTTTAAATGTTTACACTGTCATGACTGCTGGAATTGGGGTTATAAGACACACAAGCATGCTTGTCAGAAACAGGTTGAATAAAATGAAATTACACATTAACACCACCACATGCACATCCTAGACTAAAACCACAAAAGTGTGAAGCCACACCCACCTTAAGGGACCAAACACACACAGGAGGAACAAGAGAACAAGAGAGAAGCCTTGAACAGGTTTCCACAAATGATGGCTGACATGACCACACTGAGCTGGTCTAAAGTTGGATAACCCTGCATACGTGGCCATCAGCTACTCTTTTGTCTAAGTCAGCTAGCATAAAGGCTGAGAAAGGAGAGAGAAACTATCAATATTTGTTTATTTATGTCATGTCATCGTCGTACTAATGAACAATGTTATAGTGCATTGCAGATTTTTCCTCATACTGTGAAGGCCTAGTGGATGTGGCCGCACCAACCAATCACGTGAGATGATACATCATTTCATTTAATCTGGTCACGGATATATCAACCACTCAGAGTTCTTGTAAAGGTGCCCAACTGGGAGAAATTCCAGGCAAACATTATCTATGTTTAAAAACAAGCCACGGAGACCGCTGGTACTGTGCATCACAACCCAAAGCCTCCGCACCAAATCAGCTGCCTTTCTTTACCACAATTCCAACTGTACTTGTGTTCACAGTTAGCAAAGTCATTTTTGGCCTTGCACAAGTTTTGCGCTGACTTTGTATACAGTCATGGTGTCCCGCCTTTGTATGTAATTGAGGTATTCAATTTCAATTTATTTATATAGCACCTTATACAATCAAAATTGTCTCTAGATGCTTTACAGAGCCCCAGAGCCTGAACCCCCGAGCAAGCAGACAGCGGCAAGGAAGAACTCCCTTTTAAGTGATACACATAAAATAATATAATAATTGTTAATGTTTATGTGAAGTATCACTCAGTTATTGGTTTCTATTAAACTCTCAAATATTGAGAGCAGTACTAGCCTCAAAAGTTCACTATTGGTCAGGCTACAGTAATTAGAGTAACAGAAGCTGAAAGCAGGTTGACTTTTAGTGAACCGACAGAAGAGGCCTTTGTCAGGTGCAGCTGGAGAGAGTTAGCAGCATGCACTCTGCGACAGCCAATTAGCTTAGCACCACAGGGTGCTGCCTCCCTGTTCTGTTGTGATGTGACGGCACAGCACCACTTAAATGGATGTGGCCATGGCATTTCAATATTTATTTCAAAATCTTTTCTACTCTCTTCTTTTTTGGCTAAGAAGTGTCTGAAATAAGAGGACCCCTGTGGCCTGACCTTGATGCATGAAACACTGCTTTGATACTCAAATGCTTGTAAATAAATAAATGGGCCAAACTCTTTTTGTCCTGACTGTCTGATGCTTGTTTTGTCTTGCACCTGCACTCTGTCAGGGATGGACACCTTTAACCACCTTGTCCACACAGAACTTCTGGGGAGACCATCATTTTTATTTTGTAGTAAGGCCAGAATAAACCACTGTGGCCAAACAGACGCAAAACAACACCTGAAACGCTGAAACAGAAGCACAGCCAAACTTCTTGCCATCCACACCAACATGAAAAAACTGAGTCTGCCACTTGGAATTACTTTCTTCCTGCTGATGTTGATTCTCTCTCTCTTTAATACTATAGTAGTTACAGTACAGTGCATGTGCAGTTTATATTTATATCTGTCCAGATTCATTGCATATTCAGTGCAGACCTTGAAGAAAAACGGTATAGTAAGTACAATAACAATATTAATACATTTTATTTCTAGGTTAATTGGCAAAACAAGCAGCAGAACATCATAAATCAACCAAGGCAGTGATGACTACAGTGACGAAGTATAAAAACTTAGTGTGAGTGTAACCACAAAAGTCAGGATCAGACCAAGCAAGGCAGTTTGAAGGAGGGTGTTTTAAGACAGGATCTGAAAGTGGAGAGAAAGAAAATAGTACAAATGTCCTGTGGGAGAGAACACCACGCTTTTACGCTTCTAATTTTCTAAAAAATAAATCTGACAGCACATAAACAAAAAGCAACTTTTCTATAATGCAAAATTTTACTTCATAGTAAAAGAAATTAATAAACTTTACATTTTCCTCTCAAAATAAAGCAACTGGCAAGAGCTACAAATAACAAACGACTGAAAATGAGCTGTACATCCAACTTTATCTGACATTTTACTTTTTTACCAAACAAAAGCAAATGCATCAGATTTATATAACAAAACAAATGTCAGTTACTAATATAAATTCAACAGGGCTGAGGTAATTCATCAGATTTCTAAAGTCTCTTTTCTCAACTATGCAGAATGGCTGATCATTCCCTAATTTTTCTCATAACTGAGTCTTTTCACTGCTCATACCAAGGAAAGCTAGGAGAGGCCGCTGCCTTGTGTGTGCCACTGAGCTCTGGTTAGCTTTAGCCACTTTTCCTTTGCTAGCTTTTCAGACTGGGCCTGTTGAGCTGGGCTCCTGACCACCCGACTGACATAGTTGACAAGCGTCTGACTACTTTGGCCTTATTTGTATTACAGATTGTGAGCTTTGGGTCTTCTCTACTCACAGTGAAGAACTTCCACGACATGCTAGCGTGCGGCTCTGTGCGAGGCTGTTGCCTGCGCTGCGGTGCATATGACATGTGGCACTGGCTCAGAATTGAAGATACATGAGACCGGTCGGTGGCCGGTCCGGTCCGAGAACGCTAAATGGCTTCCATAATTACTTAATTTTGACTTCCCGTTGATGGACTAAGTGATTTAATTTAATTTAATCAAACCACTGTAAAACAACTCAGTATAAGCTGATGCTAGTAATAATTTGGCTCCATTTATTTCCTATGATAAAAGGGAGGCCGCATCTCCTTTAGTGATTTGGTGTGTGGAGGTGCTGTAAATAAAGGACAAATGTTTTATGGCAGGGGGCGAGTGAGAAAGGAGTGAAAGAGCTGCCAACAGACAGCCCATATAAACCATGCTTCAATAAACCACTTCCTGCAACCTCCTTTCATTGACTGAACTGAGGGAGAGCCGGCATTTACAGCTCAGTTCCTGTTGTTTGGTGGTGGCTGCCCCGTCTATCTGCACCTCCTCCCCTTCCCCATCCTTTCATGCCAGCAGCAGCAGCCAGCCTGCAGCTTTCATGGCTCTTGCTTTCTTTGTGTTCACCTATACAAGTAGGTATGATTTCGGAGGAATCGTAAAACAATTCCTGGCAAATTCCAGCAGCTCTTTGATTTCTGCCAGACTCTGGGAGAGAGGGATGGAGGAAGGGGATCTCAGGGCCCTTTAAACTCATGGTTGGGCATTTTCATGCCAGAACGCTGCACACACAACCTCAAATTTAGCCCCTCATGCACACAAGAATGTGCTGTTTAAACTGGTGTCATATTGCAGGAAGTGGTCCGGTTCTCTTTGGTGCGCGTTGCGTGGGGTTTTTGTTTTGGAGCTTTTCTTTTTCTAGTGGACTCTTGACCATCCGACTGACATGGTGTGACAATCATCACAAGTGCACAAGTGTTGGGAGTGGCTTAATGAGGCGGAGGCAAAGTAGCATCCATTTCATTCCTTCTCAAAGCTTTGTTTTCTGTAGTAGTACAGTCTAGTGTTAGACTGCAGTACAGTCTAGTGTTACTTAAATGCATGCAAACGTGCTGATTATTGACAGTTGAAACTGGACTGATGAGAAAATGAGAAAATTAGCAGAAAGGCAAGTATTTGAGGCGAGTATTTCAGTTTGGAAGGTGAGCTAATCTAAAGAGAATGAAGGCTGAAGAAAAATGAAGAACGCAACACCTGAAACTGATGCGGGCAGCTGGAGAGAAGATGTTTAGGTTGTTAGAGAGCAGGAACTACAGATCCACTCATGGTTGTACAGCAGTGTTACAGAGTGGAAGTTTGTCTCTCACAGTCAATCTTTGGCTGAGCTCAGGCAGCTGCAGAGAGCACAGAAACCCGAAAATGGCCACGTTTCATTTTGGTTCAGCTGTCATTTGAACTGGTGACAAACAGGACCGGTCGAAAATGATAAGCTGCTCGCCGAATGTTTTCTTTGCTGCTCTTCGGTAATCAGAGAGGAGTTGGAGCTCAGGGAATCTGTGGAACATTATTTTATCAATCCAGATGTCTAAGCTTGCATCAGTACACAAATACTTTGACACACTCGGGTGCTCTGATCACAGATCAAAATCCTGTTTCCTTACTGTATCATCTGTATAACTGTTAGTTATAAGAGATATAACAAATACACCATTAAAATGTAGAGGAAATTATTCATTTATTTTGCTTGACTCAAAAATAAAACAAAATGAAAAGTTATGTGCAAACCCAATGTGGCGTGTGCGAGTGTGTGTGATGGGTGGGAGTGCCCGTACACTCACACACATGTGAGAGCAGAGCATCCTGAGCTCGGCTTTGGACGGCTGATAGCCATCACTGGGACAGGCTCTGGACATCTTTAGTACAAGATTAAGTGTTTTTGGCTTAGCAAATTATTTACACATCGAGCAGACAAAGGTCAACATTACCATACACGAGCCAAGACTAGTCCGCTATTCACTTTGGTATTGGCTGCCCCAGTGCGAAAACGTCAGCATGTGTTTCTTATAAACATGTGAGGCTCAAAGCAGAGTTTCCTTTGATCTCTAAAGAGAAATGATTACATTTTTATGAAACAAAACATTAGGCTGCTGCTCGGGAGATTGTAATTCAGGGATTTCTATTGTGCACATGTGAATGTGATTCACTGTGGGAAT
Organism: Scatophagus argus; assembly: GCF_020382885.2. NCBI lineage: Eukaryota > Metazoa > Chordata > Actinopteri > Scatophagidae > Scatophagus > Scatophagus argus. The sequence goes on along the minus strand of NC_058515.1, from coordinate 478,141 downwards.
AGACTGATTTACTACCTTGGACTATTACCGAATTTGATATTTACCGTTCTGCTGAGTAGCATTTTTTTCCCTCAACTGCCAGAAAAATAAATTATTTTAATGTGGCTTTACTCTGTGGTTTCATCTGAATGGTGACAAGTCTATCAACACTGAATAATAACAAACTAGAGTAACTGGTAAGTAAAGTTATGAAAAAAAAAAAAAAAAAGTAGTGGAGTAAAAAGTTCAATAAAAAGTATGTAAGTACGTTACTGATGTTCCATCACTGGTCATTTTAAATTTTGACGGAATGATTTTTAATTTTTCAGTGAAATATGTGTTGGTTATGGGGCTGCTGGATTACTCCTGTAATAATCGGTGTCTGCCCTGAATAAATCTCAGCAATTAAGCAAATGAATGAATGATAGAAAATGTTGTAATCACTTGGTTCGCAGATTTGACTTGAAATGCGGCATCCTTCACTGAAAAATGTCACCAGTGTCTTACCAAGTGAAGTGATGCATGATGACGTCACTGCCGTTTGCTGTTTGAAACTTGACTCAGACAGACATAAGAGAAAAGAAGTCACATATATACAGGAAGGCATCCTTCAACTCCTCCCATGATATCAATACTGGTATCATCGGAGCTCATGGAGATCACATGAGCGAAGCCACAGCAAAGAGGAGAGGAATGCAGTGTAGCTTCTGAGACATCTTTCAGCCTGAGGATCTGTATCTTATGTACAGGTCACTGTGCTGACTTGACTTATGTGGTATGTGCACACAAGCCACAAATTAAGCCTGAGCAGGGGATGAGGGGAGTTAAAAGGTTTCATGCGAGTGTTCCACAGAGTGCAGGAGATGGCCAGAGGCTAACATATTGGCCCAATCACTAATGCATCAATCTGTGTGTGTGTGTGCATGCAGGGCTTCATACTGTCGCCAATCTGGCTAGCAGAACAGAACGCCCTTTCATTAAGCAAAGGAGATACTCTTTCACCCTCTACTATTGTTGTGAAGTTTGTCTTGAGCAAGAGATTCTCTGAGTCTCACAGAAAACCTTCTGAAAGCCCAAGACAGGAGGTGAAAACCTGAAGCTTCAGGCGGTGTAAGTGTAAATGCTGATGAAACTCAGAGCAGCAATGAGCCCATTACAGCTCTTTTTTCTTTTGATTCAGCTGGTCTTTCAAACTCATGTGAAAATTCAAAAGTGACTTGTCAAACAAGCTATGAATTTATGGGTGATCACCCACTGGCCAAGTGTTTAGCTCACAGCTAGTCAGGTGTCACTGTCATTTCTCCAATTCTTCATTTATAGCTTTTTTCCCCACAGTTCATCTGCATCACCACACCACCACACTTCTGTATTATCAAACAGTCTTAATTTACTTAACTGTAATCACATTTTGATGACAAAATAACTAACATATGTGATGTTTCTTTAAAGCAACATTAATTACAGTTGATCAAGGGCCAGAGTTCTTCTTAGCAGACAGCATGTGGGTCAGACTTGCTAAAACATACAAAAAACATTTGGGAGCTTATTAACCTGTTATTGTTAAATAATCTTACTTTCTTCCAGAATGAATGCTGTCTTACTGGCCTACATCAGTATAAGCAGACTGGAACATGGGAGACATGATATCCATAATGATCATATCAGTCTTCAAGATGGACAACTTTGGCTGAGAGGATCCTCCTCCTCTCCTCTCCTCATATACTTTACTCACAAGTACATTAGGTGACCTGGATATGAAGCCTGTTTTTAAACATATGAGACAGAGACCTGTGCCCTGTTTAAGTTGCACTGTAACACTCCTTCACATGTGCATCACTGACAAAGCTGTCAGCTTGTACAAACTGTTGCAGTCAGCCCAGCAGCAGATTTTACACTGGTGGATTCCTGCTTTCATATTTCCAAACAAATGACAGAAATGATGATTTTTATTATATAAAAATTACTTTAGAGTTTTGTTTCTGTTCCTGGACCAAAAATGGATCAACCCCAAAGCTGAGGTGCATACCAAACACAGGATTCTGTGTACCAGAACACCATAAATTTATACTGCTAAATCTCTAACCTCTAAACATGCACAACGGCTGCTGCTCTGAAAGGCATGATATTAGAAAAGGTTTGGGTTGGATAAACTGTCCTTGATTATAGAGCCAGTCCAGTCAATCTATGGCAGCAGCACACCCTCTTTTTCAACCAGGAAGAATCCTGCTTTCAAGAGTTGTTTTTTTCATGGTCTTAAAAACCCAAAAAGAGTCCTGGCTATTGTGGACCTTTCCTGCACTGCACAGAGCACAGATTTCAAACTCTTCACCGAGCTCGCCCATTTCTTTCCCATTACACCGTCTTACATCTTTCTATAAAAGTGACAATTGTCTGAAATATCACAAACACCTTTGAAGAGATGCCATCTCCAGAGTAGATTAAATGGCAGCCGAGGCTCCAAATGAGGTGCTTAAGCAGCATGAGCCGCTGCTGCCTATTGCCAAAATAGCACCCCCTTCACTGGTTCCAAAGAGCTTCTTTACCTCCATTTGTTCAGATGGCACTGCCATTAGGCCGTCTCCATGGCAACGCCTCAACGCTGGCCCGTTAACCGCATGGCAATAATGAAGCGCAGTGGCAGCTTTACTGACTGATTCGTCATTAATCTCAATGTGTGTCTGGCAGCTTCTCTGAGCTGAGAGCGTGGGAGGAGCAGCGGTAAGAAGTTACATTCACACATTCTTATCACTTTCTCTCTCCAACTACTACACCTTGTGTGTGTGGAAATGCAGCAAAGTGATGACACGTTGATAAGACAACAGTCTTGGGAGCAATGGAGTGATGTTGAAAAGCTCTTTTAAATCCTCTCTGTGTGTCATAAGAGCCTACCTGTCGCCAGGCGTTTCTACAAGAGCCAATAAAGCACCAAAGCAAAAATCTGAACAATACATGGGCCTTACATTAAACCCGCATGTGAGCTGAGTGGCAATGACATATTTCATTGGATTTTTACAAATCACACAGCAGTCTTTGAAATCCTGACAGACCTGGTCCACAGAACAAATGCCTTCCTGCTGCCATCCTTCCCAAAGTTCACACTCCTCACCTCCATCTATCAAGCGCTGCTGTCACTTATGGAAGGCAACATGCAGGTGGAGGCAGTCAAAATGCAATGTGTTACTGTCACTGAATTCTATTTTTGTTTCTTAACTTAAAGACAATGAAAAAGTCAAAAAATATATTCAGGCACTGTGCTGATGAAGTTTAAAATGATGTTCCACTCCATTGAGTCCTCTCAGTACTGTCCCAAGGCTCACACTAAATATCAGGTTTCCAAGCTACATGGTATGTAACCAATAACAGGCACCTCCTGTACACTGCACATGTATTCCTGCTGTCCGTTAAAGTGAAATGTCAGCTATAACCTCTACAGAGAGCATAGACTACAGGTCTGAAAGCAAACTGTTAGCACTCAGTTCCTGGTGACAGCTTTACTTCTGGTTTAAATGCCTTCCATTTCATTTTAGAGTGGATGTCAAGTCAGTGAGGGAGGCACGAAAGTGAGAAAAAAAAGCTTCATTCTTCAACAGCTGCAAAACGGACTAAATGTAACCCCCTGGAGACAAAGACAAAAAGAAAGGACAGAGCAGGAATCCTTAGTGCTGACCTCAAACTTCATGCATGCGTGTAGCCAAAGGTGGCCCTGCTGGACCACCAAGTAAGACTGTTAGTATCAAAAAATGGTTCCAGATTCTCAAGTATCTTCTCTGTTTTTGTGAAGTAAATTTCTTTTGCTTTCAGAATGCTGGTTTATAAAACAATCCACTGGAATTGGTGACCTGGGGTTCCTTCTGCCACTGATTCATTGGAAATTAACTGTCACATCTGCTAGTTAATAAAACATCTTCTGTAAACATTAAAATCTCTGTCTTCTGTGTGTGCCACTCACTTTATGTGAAATCTTGACCAGATGAATTGAGTGTAGGCTGATGACAGTTTATGGTAATGAAATGCTACATTCACCTGGGCAGTTTCCACGATCTCTCTGATTTATTACACTTGGCCTGTGTTTCAACTAGAAACACTCAAGAGCATGTGAAGACCCAAGACCTCAGGAAACACTTGTGCTCGCAATTTGTCACCATGTTAAAACACACAGGACCCAGAGACTTGGCAGACACTGGAAAGATCTCGTGGCGTGAGTCGGGTTAAGTGTTCCCCTGCTCAGCTTCAGGCCTCAGGCTCTGAGCCACACATCACATTATGAAGACCGGACAGGAGCTTGAAAAGCCCAGGCAGAAAGATGTGGTCTACAGAAGCCAAATCTCATTTGGTACCTTGTAATCAAAGGCCTTTTAGTAGAAACTTAAGCTTCGAGGGATGCATATCGGCGGCTAGGAATGTGATTTATAGACAGCTTAGAGGCACTTGGGGAAATGAATACAGTGTAGGGTTTCCAGCTCCATGTGTGCACTGGGCCTGTCTCAAAACAATGTTTCTCACAACACTGACAACTTTGAAGTCCATCAGTTTTTAAGCTGATTGATGTTGGAGTTACATCAAACTTCCACAACCTTCAGGTGTTCCCTGCTACTCAGAATTAGCATTTTCACGTTCTGAAAGAACAACAAATCCACTGTTTCAATCTAAACAGAAATGGAGGCAACAGCTTTACAACACTGGCCTTTATCCACAAAAAGAGTTCCTAACAAGCTTCCCAAGTTTCTGTCAACGTTCCCCAGTGCCCAAACACGCTCCCAAGTTGCTCACAAAGGTCCTGGATCCAGAGGTTATAGTGCGTTCTTGAATATATACATATAAAATCCTGAACTCACATATAAAGCCCTGAACGGTCAGGCACCATCCTATCTTAAAGAGTTGATAATTTCCTATTATCCCACCAGAGCTTTGCATTCCCAAAATGCAGGACTACCTGTGGTTCCTAGAGTCCTCAAAAGTAGATTGGGAACCAGAGCCTTTAGTTATCAAGCTCCTCATCCACCTTGACCATCTTCCAGTTTCGGTCCGGGAGGCAGACACCCTCTCTATATTTAAGAGTAGACTAAAAACTTTCCTCTTTGATGAAGCTTATAGTTAGGGCTGGCCTAGGCCGGCCCCTAGTTATGCTGCTATAGACTTAGACTGCCGGGGGTCCTCTCATGAAGCACTGAGCTCTTTCTTCCTCTCCCTCTCCTTCTGCACACATTTATGTCCCATTATTGCATATCACTAACTCAACTTCTTTCCTCACCACTGTCACCAAACCTTGCTCAAAGGGAATGCTGGGTTCTCTGTATTACAATTTCATTAAAGAGTTTGGTCTAGACCTGCTCTAATTGTCATGAGATAATTTTTGTTGTGAATTGGCGCTATATAAATAAACTGAATTGAATTGAATTTATGCTCACAATACCGATTAAAATGTCTCATGAAAAGAACAGTTTGCAAACTCATTCTTGCACCAAACAACTGGCTGTGTTTCCACAACAGTTCCATCATCCACACTACGTTTCTCCTGACAAGTCCAATCACACAGAAGCACACATAGGAACACAGTTAGGAATGATGTATGTAATAGAGAGGGGGTTTGTGTTGCCCAAAGGTGAGCGAAAACTGTGAAGAGAACTTGCAGTTCACCCCGATTTTCTTTTTTGTAGGTAGAAGGAGTACAAACCCAACAGTATGGAGAAAGTTGATTCCAGTGTTGCTTTGTTCTCTGTGGACTTCATATCACAGCTCTGTTTTTTTCCAGTGAAAATGACATGTGATGACTATCAAACAGTAATATTTTACTGCCTTTTAGATTCACCAAAATCTGCTTTTGTCTTAATTAAAAGGAAAGGTGACAGCTCAGTTTGTGTTATTAAAGTATTTCAGGACAGCTGCTTATAGTTTAAAATAACTCTGCTTATAACATACAGTCACTTTATATGTTTTTACGCACTTGGTTCACTGCACCCTACATTATATTTTATTTTTGCACCACATTCAATATTGGTTATTTGTTGTATATACATTTTTATATTGCTATTTTAACATGTATAGGTTATTCTTTTTATTTCATGGTGTTGATATCGTCACTGTGTGTAATACTGCTGCACTGTAATTTCCCAGCACAGGATCAATAAAGTATATCTATCTCCCTATTAACTTGTTCTTTCTATCAGTTTCAACAACAACAGACAGCAACTGCAGCCGACCTTTTTTTCTTTGCAGACTAATCTGCTGATTATTTTACCTATGCATTGACTAATAATGAAAAATTCCCATCAGTGTTTCACAAAGGTCAAATACAACAAATATCTTGGTTTTCCCAACAAGCAGAGAATTTCACTGTATTTTGCTGACCAAATGACTGAAAAAGCTAAAGTGTTACTGCTGATTTATGTTCTGTCAAGAGACTAATCGACCCATCTGACCATCACAGCTTGATGTGGAACACTTGTGCTATCTAAAATACCACTACCTGGATGTTTAGGGTGATAAAGACATTTTTTGTCTGATGCCACCAACATACAACACATCATGTCCATACACAAAGAATTAGCATTATGATAATGTTGTGAAAAAGTCTAAGAAACAGCACGAAGAAGTCTTTAATGAAGCCAGATTAATCTCATTTGACTGCAGGTATTCAGCAGCCTTCGTGCAGATGTGGCCAGCGTCAAATCATCAAACTTACTGCAGGTAGTCAATATGCCACAATATTAATGACTGTGAGGCAGAGTGGAGTCTGGTTTTTGAGCAGCCTTAAGGACCTCACACAGCCGAGCGAAGGAGACCACAGAGACCCTGACGCACTGCGGGACTTCCAGTTGTCAGTGATGAACTATTACTGACCAGTTCAGAGTTTTGGAGACCAGAGACGGCCTGCATGAAAAGTCTCAGTTCACACGTGCGGGACCTCATTCACACAATGCGTGTTCTGCTACGACACACTCCTGCAAACTAACCAATCAGAAAACAGCTTGAGATCACACCGAATACACTGATGGTGCGATTCACTATTTGCTTGATTATTTAAACAGCCGACAAACAGAAAATTAAACTGCAACCATCTCAGTAATTGGTGAGTTGTTGCAATAATTTTCCAGCTTGTCAAATATCAAGTTTGTCAAACATGATCGTAAAGTGGACATTGCCAGGTCTCAGACTGTCGGTGACATTAAACATGAGGCATTTTTCACTATTTTGAGACATTTTATGGACAAAACGACTAGTTCAGTTTATAATCTTGCACAGCTTGAGGCGTCATTAAGCTCAGATTGCTGTTACTGCACAGAGTACAACATGTGTGTATGTGGCGTGTATCGTCTGTGTGTACATCCATCTGTGGTCGGGAGACCGCAAAGCTAAGTTCACGATGAACAGCAATTATCAGTCTAGCCTCGACTTTAAAGACTTCCTGTTCAGGAGCACTTGTGTTTTCAGGCTCACTGGCTCAAAGTGCAACCAACACAAGTCGTAGCTGTCACTGCTTTACTTTTACTGCCAGAGCAAACAAGGTTTGTCTGCTTCATATCCAAAGGCAAGGTCAGCTATGATTCTGTAGGAATGCTCCAAACTGACATCAGCACATCATAAAAGTGTTTTTTCTGTCTTATTTCCAACCTTTCCTTTCTGTCTTCAAGGAATCACAGTGAGGGAACATACATGTTTAATTTGCCATTGCACTGCACCCCCAATCCTCAGCTGCTTCTGCTCAAGGAACCAAAGACCTCTGCATCCTCTCCTTCATTTGCACTGATGAAAACTGATTTGAACTATGTAGAGATACATGAAAAAAGAAACAACAAATTCACCATTTATGCCACGGTGCACAGATGCATCGAGAGGTCAGAGTCAGCTACAGGCACTCAGAGGGTGCCTCTCACCACACAGGAAACCCTGTCGCTCTGAGGAATCACTGCCAAAGAAAACATGAAACAAAGGGCCAAAACAAGGCAGAAACAACAAATCCTCTTACCTCTTTTTGGTTTCGGGAAGCTTTCGTGCAGGTGAAAAACGACTTTCTCCACAAAGTGCTGAATGTTGCTGTGCTCCGGTCCTCGGACAAACACCATCCAGTCGTGGGTGAAGCCTTCCACGGTGGGTTTCTTTCTGACCTGGGCACGATGACCAAGTTCTAGTTTCACCTGAACAGCACCCTGTAAAAGTAAATGATATGATAATATTCATTTACTTATATTCATAAGAAGTTAAAAGCTTTGAGCAGACCAAAAGACGAGATTGAAAGAATGTGAAAATTATTCCAATTCCAAGATTTTCATGTGGAGTAATGAAAAACCTATATATGTATGTATGTGTGTGTGTGTGTGTATACATACACCTATATAGAATATTTTTTATATACTTATAAAAATCTGACAGTCTGAAGAAACTCCCGTTGTCGACACAACCTGATTTAGGACTATTAGCACAAATGTACAGGTAAATTCAGAATAAATAACACACATGAAACATTTTCACGAACTTTACACAGCTAAATTTTGCTCTCACTTTGCCTTTTACCATTGGATGACATGACATGGCTGTTCAAACATAATGAGACGAGACGAACGAGAAAACCCTTCGGGAAAGTTGGATTAGCAGATTTACGTGCTGCTTTACATACTGCGTGTAAGCTTATGCCGAACTGAAGAATGAACTGTAACCATCCTGAATCAGCCTTAATTTGCCCATTAGCAAAAGCGTTTATGACAGTAAACAGAAAGACCTTAAAACTGCTAGTTTTTTTAGTTCAATTTTGCAGTACACTGTCCATACATGAGGTAGCGGCACGTATCGGCTCTAGCTAGCTGTACGGCTTGAAAATCCTCGTTACGGAGTGAAAACCACAGACTCCTCCGGTGTGACAAAACGACAAAATGTCCAAACACACACTGCACTGGACCGAATAGGCAAACGCATCCTCCAACGGGCTACTCACCGAGTTGGCCATCCTTGAGGCCCCGTGTTACTGTTATTTCATAGAGAATTTGTTTTAAATGAGAGTCGATGTGAGTACAGTTTGCCTATGACGGCGGACATGGTCTCTCCCGGACCGAAGTCAGACTCAAGACTTTCAAAGGCTCGCCGGCTGTCAATTACCCATAATAACATAGAGAATTTCCGCTGCGATTTTTCAGAATAAAACCAAAGTAGTGCGACACCTCTGCAACTATATCTCCTTGAACGGTAGGATCTGCCATTTTGGGTTTTAAGTAATATACGTTTAAATTACATGTTTTTTGACATTTGTTTACTCCAGACCATAGCAGTGTGGATTTTAAAAAAATGGTGAGTCCAAGTGCCCCCTACCTATATTTTTTTAATAAGGCATAAAAAATATTTGACTTGATTTTTCCCCTTATCATTCAGTTTAATTAGTTAAATAATCAGTTGCGTAATTATTGTATTTCCTAACACAAAACTCTAAATTATTTATTTATTTAATGTTGGAGATTGTCAAAGATATTGAATTTTAAAAATACCCAAATTAAGCATGTAAAAATCCATTATATCACATTGTTACAGTGTAGCACCCAAATGACATAGTTGAAAAACAGGTGTGTGCCTTCATAGAAATTCGCCCAAAATTGGAGTCTCATAGCATATCTGTTATCAACACTTCATTACCAGCACGATTAAATAACGAGCTCTATGGACTTTTAATGTCGAAAGGCCCAATCCTACAACAACAACGCAATGTGTTCTCTTGTTTTGCTTGGTGGAAATGAACAGTTTATTATATTAAATTCGTATTCGTGACGCAAAAGCAAGCCAAACGTATGATAACAGCTGCTGTAGTGCTCATATTAATAAAAGAATCACTCACAGCCCTCATTTTTAAATAACAGTTGTTTTGTTTTTAGCGTAATCAGTGTGTCTTTTTTGTCTATTATTTTTCATTCTTTTATTTTAAATGTAAACATCCATTATTTCCGTTATTCACTCGCCCGAATTCTGCGAAATTAACAACGCAGAGAGGTAAGGCGCACGCGCAGCTTGGTGTACCCGGTGGAGCTGCATGACTTGGAAAAAGCCAATAAGAGAACAGTAGATATATGGACCTCCAATCATGTGGATGCAACCTCCAGTAATTATGTTGCCTTCATGTCTCAAGGGAAAACCGGCGAATGAAACACGTTTAAAATTTTGCAGGAGATGTTCGAATCCGGTTAGCTTTCATAAGCCTAGCCTACATATATACTATTAATGTGATTAAATTTGTTACTGTGGCAATAATGCATCTTCCACATCTGACTTTTAATAATCGAAACTGAAATATAACATTCACAAGACATTTTGAGACAAAGGTAATTTCTCTGAATGGATGGAAATGGAAATGGAAACAGTTAAAAGGCATACATTCAGATTAGTTTAAAAAAAAGGTTCACTCTTAACTTAATAACTTTTCTAAGAGGAATATTATGGTGTGTAACGTGCAGTCTCTAACACTTCTGGTCCTCGATACTCGCCGTAGATCCATGCGAGTTTGCGGGAGGCAGGATGAATGAGGTAAAGTTTGGGCAACATGTATAACTTTAACTGAGGGTATGTTATTTTATCTACTAAAGTAAGAAATACAGCCCAGCTCTCTTTATTACTGCGAATGCACTTCCTGTTAGATATCCTGAGCTTCTGTGTTGATAACTTTGTCTATAGCTATTATTAGCCAATTCAGCTAACTTCATTTGCTAGCTTGTCCGTTATATCCAATCATTTAATAACAGTTACGTCTGAATGTCGTCGTTATTGTCTGTCCAAAGGTTTGTGCTGCAGGTCTTACGCGACTGCTTTGGTATGTACGACACGTAGCCAGCATCAGGACCGTGACTAGCCAAGAAAACGTGCTATAGTAAACTCCATTTAAAAATCTGTCAACGCGTACTGCATGTAACGCGCAGTACGGTACCGAAAGTACCTCCTGACTCAGCAGAAAGCCCCCTCTAATTCGGCATAATATAATATCACATAATCATGGTCTGCATTGAATAACTTGCTGGCAAAACACACCAGCCGGGACGGCAGCAGCCTTGTTGTGTCAATGGCTGTTGGATGCTATAATGAGTAATGATTCATGTCGTATGTAACGTAAAGTTACACAAACCAATCATGATAACGAATGGAGTGACTCTCTGCCAGGACTAGCAACCCGTGCTGATGTTTGTGCACATGTTTATCCCGACAGGAAGCATGAGACTCCAATGTGCAACAGCTACACGTGGCATCATATAAAATCAGCCCTGAGAACGGAGTCATTACTCGCTAAAAGGACTTCTTTGGTAAGATTTCCTCGAAGGTTTTTCTATGAAAGCTCTCTGTTGTGTTCTCAGATGACCATGCTGGAGTTCCTCAGCTCTTTGCTAAAATCACTGCTGATATTCAAACAGATTAACTAGACCATTTAGTGTGCCACACAATCTGTATCTCATCCCCCAAGCTTTACAAATAAATTCAGCCACTAAAACTATAAACACCATGTGAGGCAGCCATACTGTGTTTACAAAGAAGTTGACTTTAAAAGCAATGAAACAGAAATGGAGTTCATCCACTCTCACCCAGGCAACACGACGGTTCCTTTGCTTTAGAGGGACTGTTTTAATGGTGTTACACCTGAGTATAAGCATGCACACAGAAAGCACTTCAGTTTGTCGCTGAGCTTCTGCGTCACACTACTGCTCTACGTTTTAGTTGTGCTTTGGTGTCATCCCCAGGGACACTTTGACACATGAACACGAGGAGCTTGGGATCACAGCCGACTCTATGAGAGCTGAAGAAACGATAATGAAAACCAATCATATTGTGGTTAAAGTTGGTTTTCTTCCTTACCCAGACTGTGTCCACAGTTTCAGGCCAACACATGCTCAAACCTGAGTGTGCATGTGTGTTTGCATAATGAAAACAGGCCTGCTCAGGAAAGCACTGTCCACAGGGCAGCTGTGCTTTGTTAGCTTTAAAAATACTTTTAGTGTCTTTGCTCAACTCTCACCACTTTGTGGTGCTCATAGGATTAAAGAAGTAATATTTAAAAAATCAACAATTACAATGCTGGTGGTCACCTGGATGATATAAATGGTTTGTTAGGAAATGAAACAAAGCTTCCTGAAGTTAGAATTACTCAAAACATGCAAGAGTCATTGATAAAAAACTTGCAATTTTCATAGTACATGTGATTTTATGTTAGTAAGAGTGCAGTTAGGTAGTAACAACATCTTACGATACATTAATTGTTCTGTAAATGCAATTAAAATGCTATAATAACCACGCCTTTCTGTACCTCCACCACATTTATTTGATAACTTTTGTTACTGGTTACTTTGCAGATTAAGATTATTAATACAAAATATAAATGCTCCTAATAGAAACAATTATTATTATTATTATTATTATTATTATTATTATTTTAATTTAATTTATCGTATTGGAGTTTGGGCAACAAAAACACTGATAATCAGAAAAATGCTAAATATTGGATCCAGTAGCCAGTTCAATAATTCCCAAGTCCCAAATTAAAATTATACAAGTAAGAGCTCCGTCACTCCTCCGACTGCTGCACTCACATCATGTGAGAATGTAGTATACAGTTGTGTTTCCCAATTCACGTTACCTTGCGAAGCAGCTGGATTCACAAGGCCGTGATTAGCTTCATAACCTACCCTCAGTATATAACAGAGACCATTGACTCTATATTAAGATGGCTGTCATGAGAGCTCCTCAAACTGAAGCCAAAATATCTGGTTCGCCTCCTAGTGGCTGGCTGCAGTACACGTTAGAAACCCTTCTACTCCATGTTGACATATGGGATGTGAACCAAACTAAAGATGGTTTCTGTCATTTTAGATGGCTCTTATCAGACTTATGGATATTTAATTGCTAATTTTTCTGATACATTTCATTTAAATTAGTTATTTGATGCTATAAAAAGGGGGTGAAACTTCATGGTTGACAGCTGACCACTCTTTGCAGTTGGATCAAACAGGTGTATGGGTGGGAACTCGATACTGCAGCTCCACGCCTTGATCACTACTGCTCAATCACTACTTGATCAATATATTAGGGAAGGACCAATATTGCTTCTTCAGGGTATCGATTTTTAGTAATCATAACTGATATTTGGAGCTATAACTGCAATGATTAGCTGATTAGTTGTTGTAAAAAAATTAGCCTATTCCAGCTGACTACGGGCGAGAGGCGGGGTTCACCCTGGACTGTTTGCGAGTCAGTGACAGGGCAGACACACAAAGACAGACAGCCACACACACATACACACACTCACAGCTAGGGCCAGTGTAGAGTAGCCAGTTAACCTAATGTGCATGTTTTTGGGAGGAAGCCGGAGTATCTGGAGAAAACCCACGCAGGCACAGGGAGAACATGCAAACTTCCCACAAAAGAGCTGTTTTTTTAAATTTATTTTATTTATTAATTGTGAAAAGAACTGTCGGAGTAATCTAACATGAAAATAACTTAGTTTCAGCTCTGTTTAGAACCAATATACATTTGTAGTAAACACAGAAGTCTTAGTGTAAAAATTTAGAATCACTGAATACAATTTACTCAAGTACTCTATTTAAGTGCTATTTTGAGATACTTAAACTTGTATTTTTATTCATCAGTGCTAACACTAAACTAAACAGGCACTAAGCATCCTGTTAAGACAAATGCTGTCTGTGCTGTCATGATGTCAGGTCTTCCAACATGGCTGTGAAAGGCTGTGTGTTAGGCCACCTGAAAGGCCTTCAAAAATCCCACGTGCCTGTCCGGCATGTGCAGTGTCACACAGTAAAGCCTCAGCAGTGACATTTCTAAAGCACTGTTGGCTCAACACTGTTGATGCATTGTCCTCTCTTCTATTGCTAATGCAGACCTAGCAGTACAGACCAGCCTATATTGTTTTGTGCTGTAAGGTAAATGTGCTGTAGAAACCACTGGAACAGTTTGGTGGCAGCCAAACTTTTTCTACATTTAGCTGACCATTGATATTGACACTTTAAATGGGAGAAGAAGCCAGATACTTGAAATGACAGGCATCACTCTAACACAACAAGTGATGACTGCGCTATTATCCTCTTTAGTTAAATTGACAAATAAACCTCTGACACTCACGTTCTTGTCTAACTCCTGAACATGATGACTCACTTAAGAAATGATAGACATCCAAACGGTGACATAGATATTTCATGCTTAACAGCCACATTGTGTACGAACATCACTCAGTTAACACTTGACAAAGTGTGGTGTCAGTTCACTTACCTGTTGAGGGTAGCCAGTGTGGAGCGTTCAGGAGCAGGGTGGTGGACAGTACAGCGAAGCAGGCTGACTTATCAGTTAGATAACAGCGGGGGTGGGAGGGGGGAGGGGTGTCTGTGCTTGGGGAGGGGGGGTGGCAGGCTACGTGAGGCTCGTATTTCCTGCGTAATGTTAAACCAGTGTATAGATTTACGTATTGCTGAACAGAAAAATGTTGGAGGCAAAAGGCCTAAATTTTTTTAAATGTTGCTTTCATACTTTAGTTCACTGATATTTCATGCTTTCAGATAATAGCCAGTCAGAGATAATATCTCTATCAGCTTTGGCCTCAAAAATCCAATATCAGTTAGGCTCTAATGTCAGTCGAAACACATTAGTTATGAGTTGTGATTCATCATTAATTTGTCATTGCAGAAGATAAGGTAGTGAATAACGCTTGCTGCGTTTTTTTGTTAATAGATGAGTTGGTACTTTTAAGATTAGTTTAAAAAAACTACTTTGAGCCCAAAATCATATCTTCAAATGTCTTTGTCCAACACAGTCCAGAACCCCAATGTACTCAATATACAATAATATGAAGAAGATAAAATGAAAGTCCTCACATTGGAAGCAGAAATTGTTTGGTATTTTCCTTTATTAATTGATTGTTAAAGTAGTTGTCATTTAAAGGTACTAGGTTGAATTTTTGCCCTTTTGTGGTGCTATGGAACAATATTTTGATGAGTGAGTCTCTGTTTTGTTTGTATTTGAAGCTTGTGCAGACACACACAAGCACAGTACAGAATATGAAGCAATACGCGTTGTCTCCAAAAACATAAAAAATAATAAACAATTAATTAATTATTTTCAAAACAAAATATCCCAGGATTCATTTCTTTAGTCTCCTGTGATAGTAAATTTTCTTTGGGTTTTGGCAGATTGCTTGGACAAACCAAAGAAATGAAATGTTTCAGCTTGGGTTTGCTGTAATTGCAGTGATGAACTATTGTGATGTTTTCTGCAGGCATAAAGACCAACCAGCTGATCAGAAAATCAGCCATGCCTCATGTGTTTGGTTGAGCTGTTGACGGGAGACGATTAGCTTAGCTTCACTTAGCACAAAGGCTGGAATGAGGTGGATTCCCCCAGCTCCTCTTATGTTCACTCATTTATTTGTTCTATGTTTGTATGCTGTATTCTCCCCGTGTCTGTGCGGGCTCCCTAACATAATGGGTGGATGTTGTATCTTGCTGGGTCTTGTTGGGTGTCTTCCTCATTTTACTCAAGGCCAATAAATGTGTTTTAAAATATGTCAAACCGATCCTTTAAAAGCACTTCGAAAAGACTTTTTTTTTGGTCTTTTTTTAGAAAACATGAGAAAATTGTCAAGCGTTCATTGTTGTCTGAGGGTAATCTTTGTTAACTTTAAAAAACTGATTAATTATGATTTTCAGTTTTATTTTAAAGTAAAAGAAAAGTAAATCAGATTGCAGTCTGATGATATAGTATATTCAGTGCCAGTTTTCAACAATAGTTTTTGATATTTAGTGCAGCACATATTTGACAGTCTGTTCCCAGCCCCATTTAAAACCAGTCAGATCTTCACCTCTGAAACAGCAGCTGTGGCCTGCAGGCCTCAGACAGCTGGTGGTCAGCACCTGTATGCCATATTGTCACGCCTAATGAGACAACCTGAGATGGCCCTCTCGTCTGCTTAGCAACCTGTGACTCACTCAGTGGAGTTGTATACTGATGACTTGTGAATAATTTAATGCAAAATTATGTCATGGCCACAGGCCAATAATTTGATAACACATGGCAAGGATCAGCTTTCATCAGCTCAGTCCCTGAAAACCTGCAAGCAGGGCTTCTCCCTGGAATGTCTTCATTACTCTGAAGCAACAGGTGGCTGCGTCCCTTAGCTTTCGTTTCAGAGGTTGACTTCAGCACCATTGATATGTGATATTCTTGTGTCAAAAAGGACAGCACCAAGCTTTCTGTCTTTTCATAGTGTTGTATGACAAAGCATTGAACTCATAGAAGTTAAAGAGAAGAAATGACGACACTAATGCTGTTTACTGACAGTACTGTCATCAAGTTTTGTTAATTTATTCTAATGAGTTTTGTTTTTCTGTTTTCAGGCATGACAGCAAATACGATGGAGGGTTTGCAAATCCGATTTGATTTTCCCAGCCCTGTCATACAGGCCCAGGTGAGCTTTGACTCATGATTAAACAAGCCAGCGATTTTTTTTTTTTTCCCCATCTTCCAAAAGTATTTTTCCATGTTCTTCCTTTAGCAAATACTATACAAATGCTAATATATCTGGCCAAATTAGGGTGTTTTTTTTTAATCTCTTAGTCTTAGTTAAAAGCAGTTCACTTCACTTCATCCATTCATTTATTTTAGGGCTGCACAATCCTGGAAAAGAATGACATTTTGATGTGTTTTTTGGGAAAACAGATATCTGCAGTGTGTGGTACAGATACACAGTTACAGTTAATCATAGTTTTTATCATTTTTGTTACTTTTAAATGAAAAACGTTATTCTAATTGTTCAGCCAGTGTTTGTGATAGGCCAATATTGATGCTGTATAATTTGATTGGTAGTCTCTACAAAGGCCGATTGGAAAAACACTCTTGACAGCACTGTTAAAATACTAGAACAGATGGCAGGGTCCCAGTCTCATCCGATTGGCCCTGACAGAATCCTTTTAGCCAACCAGAGTGCATCTTCTCGTGCTGTTGCTGTAGTTATTATCATTGGCAGGCATCTCAGCAGGAAGCCGATGGAAAAACTATGAAGATTGTTAAGTGTTTTCATGGTATCTTGCTAATATGTTTTGCTGAAGGAGAACTAGTTAGCTGTGAGCTGCTGGCAGCCAGTGAGCAGCAAAGTCCTGCAGTGTGTTTGGCTAAAGAAGCTAACAGCTAACAGAGCTAATAGCTTTCAATGGAACAAAGCACACAGCAAGACTGAGTTTCTGTTCAGAGGAACATGAAAACTTAAACAGTGAACTGCAGTTTAATGTGACAATACAACAAGTGTACAGTAAATATATGTCCTAAAGTACAGTTTGGAGGTGAAAGTACTTCGAGTTTGGAGTTACAGACACTGTATCTCAGTGTATATTTGACCAAACGTCCGTCAGAGAGGAAAGTAAGCAGATAAAAGCAACGATCGAGTGGTGGAGTTGTGGCTTCAGGACAAAGACTGAGACAACTGAGTTTGAGAATTTTTTACTAATTCTGTCTTAATACATTCTGTGTCCAATTTATTTTTGCATAATTCTGTTTTTTGCAGTTTGCAGATAATTTGTTTGTTTTAAACCTATTTCATGTATGTGACTCTGGGTTGGACATGTGGGGAGAGAACAGGAGGAGAAGTTTTTGAGAAAAACCTTCTAATAAACTTTACAGAGTGATCTGTGTGTCACAGTTGTGTCATTTCCACGTAATCTACCAGTTTGAAGATAAACAGGCTGAAAGCTTAACTGAGTTATAGATTGGTCAGGGAAAATGAGAAGCATGAAAGTTATCCTTTTGTACTTGACATTGTGTGTCCTGCAGTGTCACTATCGGACATGAGCCCTAATTCATTCATGTTTTCAATCATTCAAGTTTGTTGAATGAGTTGTGGGGAAGACTTAAGCCTAGCTTGGTGTGAAGCCTGGAAGCAGGGGAAGGCGAGGAGAAGCAGCTGTCCCGGTTCTGACCAGAGACTGACCAGAGGCACTGACTAGTCACAGA
This sequence comes from Scatophagus argus, assembly GCF_020382885.2. NCBI lineage: Eukaryota > Metazoa > Chordata > Actinopteri > Scatophagidae > Scatophagus > Scatophagus argus. The sequence goes on along the minus strand of NC_058515.1, from coordinate 460,198 downwards.
CTAACATGATATATTTCATTTTTTAACTTTGTAACTTTAACAAAGAGCATTCATTCTCTTCTGTTGTTACATTGAAGCTCGTGTTGTGGCTTTTGCATTTGGCCGACACCTCACACTGAGAAAGGAAACACTTTTGAATGTTGAAATATTACTGTAAAGAAAAACAGCCTAACAGGTCCAACTTTAGTGCCTCTGTTTTTATCATTCGGCACTTCAAGCCAATCTTTTCAGTTCAAATATCTCTATGACTTGGCTTCTGACAGAAAACATATCACACAAGCTCAGGAAATGTGTCCGTCCAGTCACTTGTGTCTTGAAGCTACCAAAGGTCTAAAGTCTGCCATCTTTGCTAATGAGTGAGAGTGAAAAGACCTATCTCATGTAAATGATAACTGTACATGCTGTGCCTGTTGTTTGGTTTCCAGACGGTGAGAAATCTTGTTGCTGCTGTGCTAAAGGAGAAAGGGCCAAATGGGCAGATCACACAGTCCTCCTCACAGGTAAGTCACTGACTCACAATACACACCAAAGGTTCATTTTAAAGTGTGGGATCAGTGGGAGTTTTTCAAGAAATAAAAGGAACAGTCTGCCCAAAAATGAAAATTCAGTCATTATCTGCTCACCCCCATGCCAATGAAAAGTCAGGTGAAGCTTCTTACTCCACAAAACCTTTCTGGAATTTCACAGCTAAACTGCAACGCAGCACTAAACCACTAATGTTTAAAAACAGCTGAAAATAACATAAAATGGCTGCATGCAGCTCATTTGATCAATCAATCAATCAAACCTTATTTGTACAGCACTTTGTATACAAAAATAATGTAACCCAAAGTACTTTACACATTAAAAACAAAAAAAATACTACCCCTCACAGACATACACACACACACATAGAAAATAAGACAAACAAACAAACAAATAAAGAAAGAAAAATAAATAAATATTAAAACAATAGAATACTGAGTAGCAGCGGATAATAAAATGCTAAAACAGAATAAATATAAACAGAAATGAAAGGTGAGATATTAAAAGGAAACATTAAACAAGTTAGAAATAAAATATAACATAATAAAATACTAAAGAGAGAGGAGCATTAAAAGTCAATCAAAAGTTTTACTGTGAAATGTTTTGTATACAAGTAGACTAAATGTGACTTTCCATCAGCATAGGGGTAAGTAGATAATTACTGAATTTTAATTTTTGGGTTAACTGTTCCTTTAAAGCACCTATTTCACTGGACCTTTCACAGCACAGTGTTTTTCTGCGCTGCTCTCTTGCTTGTAACTAAAATGAAGCCGTTTAAAATGTAGTGTTTCCGATCACGAATAAAGACGGGCAGCAGTTTTTGTACCTTCTTTATCAAGAACTGAAAAACTCCACACTCATGAGAGCCATTTTCTGCTTTTGGGCAGCAAAGGTCGTATTCAGTAGTAACCAAATATGGATTAAAATCTTGAGGTGTGTGTTGTTGCTGTATGTCAGGGTCCGGCGCTGGAAACTCTGTGGCAGCAGTGCTGCAGTGACTGTGCTCTTGTGCGTTCAGCCTGCTGTGATGCTGTGGTGCTGCTGGTGGATCAAGGCCACGCAGACCTGCACTGCGTCCTCCACAGCGTCCTCAACCTCCTGCCATCTGCCAGGTCCGTGAAGCACTCATACCTGCTTTCAGTGACAGCACTGTGCCTGGAAGCTCAGTGGGTTCATCAATAGGGTCCTGTGGGTTTTAAAACATAGCAGCAAAGGCAAAAGTAGAACTGCTTTCTGCTACAGATGTGCCAGATGTTGCAACTGCCCTGAACATTTCTGAATCTAACATTTCATGTGTTTGAATGCAACTTTTTTTTTTATATTTTGTACCATTCTTGTACCTCTCTGTGACTATTGAAAGGATGGGGAGACTCGGCCTTCATTCCTATCAATAATAATACGATTGTGTTCACTTATTTAATTGGTGAGTTCTGGGAACATGGATCACTAAAGAAAAGTGATGTTTTAAGATTTTTTATTAACAATTTTTAATGAATGAGAATCATCCTTGAAGCTGAACCTCAAGAAGAAGAAAAGTTGGATGCTGTGAAGTCGGCATGATTCACAGTCATTAACAGATGCAACAGTGCTTTTGTGTAAAAAAATGGGATTTGGAAATAAAATCTTTGACTAAAATTCACATTGGCTTAGATTGGAATATAGGACCTGGGCAAAATCAAACGAATGCTAACAAAATGAACAGAGGCAAACCACCACAAAGTGTTGTGGTGAAAAGCTTTGCTGTATTGCCTGTAGGTAATACAGCACCTCTGTGCAGAAACATAACCAAGCTTCACCATGCCTCATCATCCTTGTCCTCTCTGCTGACTTGGATCCATTAATTCTTCTCATGCCCCGATCATCAGAGCAGGAGGCTCAAGTCTAATAGCAAAGTGACCTTTTCTGTTCCACATAGTAAGACTCCTCTTATGTGGAAAATGCAGCATTTTCAATGACCTTTTAACCAGTGTTTTTTTTTTTGTTTGTTTGTTTTTTTAGGGCTATGAGATCAGATGACTGTGTGTGAAAGCAGTTACTTGTAGTGATAACTCCACAGAGAAGTATCCTAAACTTATCAGTCATGAAATCTTACAAAATGGCACGTCATGAAATAAAGCAGGGCCATAATTGAGGCGATTTACAACCTGCTCGGCACTGGTAGGCAGATGAGGTTAGAGACTCGGGATGTTGTCACACACAGGTTCGTTTGTTCTGGGCCAAGTGGGGAAAAAAAGATACAATGTTGCATTTGCAAATAAGTCAAGAGGGGTAAACGTGAGGTTAAATAGACTGACAGGTAAGTCATTTGCCTGGACAGCTTTGGTGACTGCCATTGTGCTTCACCTGGAGCCACGTGTGGAAATCAAAATGTTCTGACTGACAGACATTCATGCAGAAACGTGATGCTTTTCATGTATATATTTATGTTGTTGAGTGTCACAAAGGAAAAAGAAAAGATATATATGTATTGTTAGTACTAATAGGCATCTGGCATTGTAATGATCCAGGGCTTATTACTGTTTGATCAAAACACACAGTAACTTAGCTTCAGTATCAATACCAAAATGAATGGAATGAACTAGTTTATGCAAAAACTGAGTGTGAAAGTTAAGTAACTTTGACTTTAGATAACTTTAGATTAAAAAAAAGAAAACAAATAAACAAACAAAAACAACTCAAACATACTTGCCAACTGAGATTTCAAGCACAGGACTGTGAGATGCCTTTGAAGATGATCAGATGGATAACTGACTGGACAGAGCAGTTGATCTAATTTGATTATTTTTTTCTTAGTTCTCTTAATGCTCCTCTTTGGTTGTGTTTTTAATGGGTTCTCATATCATCTGTGTTGAATTGTGAACAGAAATGTCCAGGGGCTGATAAAGGTCATTGGACGGCTGCTACAGATGCAGGCAGACCAGAGAGACAAACAAACACACTTCACCTGTCCATACTCCATCAGGTCAGTCTTGGCTATATAGCTTGATTTTGACTGCTGTTTTGTATATCTAGATCTTCGGCTGCTTTCACAGGCTAAGTAGTACCAACAATGACTAGTAAACTGATCCTAGCACATCTAATCAGTGGAGGTCTTTTGGGTTGAGACATGATGTGATTTCTGAGAACTCTGGAGACTGTATTGGACTAATAGTCATACGTTATGTTGAATGATGCAAGCAAACACATGCTAAATATAGAGGCAAGCGTGTGGAGGACCACGGGTTGGAGTCAATGGGACATTGATGGGAGCATGGTGAACTCTAACCCTCTTGTGCACACCTTGCATCAATTCAGTCATTCATAGGACTCATAAGGTATAGGGTGCCTTCACAACAAGGCAGTAGTAATTATATATACTCTATACAGACAAAAGTTTTACTTCCAGTGAAGGGAAATCTTAATGCTTCAGCATACCACAACATTTTGGACAATGCTATGCTTTCGACTTTGTGGAAACAGTTTGGGCAAGGCCCTTTTCTATTCCAGCATGACTGTGCCCCAGTGCACAAATCAAAGCTCCATAAAGACATGGTTGGATGAGTTTGGTGTGGAAGAACTTGACTGGCCCACACAGAGCCCTGACCTCAACCCCATCCAACACCTTTGGGATGAACTGGAACAGAGATTGTGAGCCAGGCCTTTTGGTCCAACATCAGTGGAAATTAAAATGTTCTGACTGACAGACATTCATGCAGAAATGTGATGCTTTTCATATATATATTTATGTTGTGGGGTGTCACAAAGGAAAAAACAAGATATATATGTATTGTTAGTACTAATAGAGGCATCAGGTGCTGTAATGATCCAGGGCTTATTACTATGTGATCAAAACACACAGTAACTTAGCTTCAGTATCAATACCAAAATGAATTGATGAATTTTGAATACTTTATGGAAAAACTGAGTGTGAAAGTTAAGTAACTCTGACTTTAGATAACTTTAGATAAAAAAAAGAAAGCAAATAAACAAACAAAAACAACTCAAACATTTCTGATTAATGAATATTTGAGTTCCTGATTCTGATTCTGATTCTGATCTGATTCTGATCTGAAGAAACGAGCCTTCCCAGAAGATTGGAGGCTTTTATATTGGATTATTATTGACATTTGCCATGCACTCACTCTCAGTTTGATTTTGATCATCTGAATGGACCACTGGCTTGCGACCATTCTGATTGTCTCGCTGCTCGTGTTTCTTGACCTGTCGAACTTCCTTTTAGCACTTTCACCGTGTTATAAAGTCAGCAGTTACTCAGGCCAGCATTTTAACCAATGGAAGTTAAGGTCTTAGACTTACCATTTACTGATGCTTTAACTTCAGTCAGCAAAATAATCTTGTATTTCTGTTTTTTGCGCCATCAGAAAGATCTTAAAAATTCAAAGTGAAACACGTGAGTCTTCATTTTATTTTCATTAAAGTAAAACTGACATTTCATTGTAAGCTTTTGTGAAGAGAACAGTCTTTAATAATGCATGCAATACAGTTAATGCCCAAAGTAGGCCTAGTTTTCTGTGGTTCAGGTCAATCTGACTCGTTGAACATTCCCAGATATGGTGTAGTGCTGCGCTCCTCCTCCTCTTCCTCCAGTCTTAGATCTGCACCTCTGCCAAGATCCTGGGGCCTCCTTAATCAGTTACAGCGGGTGATAAAAAGACCGTGCTGCTTTTTTCCTTTTTCTTTTTCCTTCATGTTTCCCTTACTGCCTCCTGCTCTCCATGATTCTCTCTCTACCTCTGACACCCTTTCCTCCTTTTATTCTCTTAACCTCTTTTTCTTCACATCTCTATTCCTTCTCTCTCCTACAGTCTTCTCCTCCTTCCCATTGTCCTTTTTCTTTCCCATTCTGTCTTCATCACTGTGTCTGCTGTCTGCTTCTGTCTGGCGGTCTGAACCTCCCTGGTGGGAAGATGAATGTGTTGAGGGCAGCAGGGTGGCGTCGTTGGGCTGGCAGTCTGGCCTGCCATTGGTCATTGGGCCTGGCACTGCTGGGTAACTGTAAATGCTGTGGGATTAATGGAGGATGCATACTGGTGCTCATTGTTGACCGTCTGCTCGTTGCTGCCCTGTGCAATCTGCCAGTGAGACTCTGAGCCACTTCAGCTCCCAGCAGGATCAAGAAAGATTCAGTCCAGTCAGTCTGCATGTAGTAGTCTAGTCCGTCTTGACTGTCCCCTGCCGGCTTTCCCGCGAACTCAGTGCATCTGGCCTGCCTGCTCAGGTACAAGGAAAAATATTCCACATATTTGAGAGAGACATCACTCTTACCTGACTGGTGTTAGATTTTTGAGGCTTATATCAATGTCAATACTTCTACTATCCACACTAGACCCAGATACATTTAATAGTTTCTGTCCAAAAAATTATAGTGCAGCAAATTTATTTATTTATTTTTTGGAGAATGAGCTCTAAAAAATATGCAGATCATGGCACAGAAATTATTGCTCTCCTTAAATAAATCTGTCTTAGGATTTTGACATGACCACATTATTTTAATTGAGCTTCTTCATAATAAAGTGGGTGTTTCAGATTTGGTTTTAGACTGGTTCTCTTTCAGAGCTGCATGGAAATCAGTTCCGTATCATTAGAAAGGGGGGTTCCACATGGTTCTGTTCTTGGGCCCTTTCTATTTTTCGTTTATGTGCTACTGCTTGCTTATATTAATGAAAAACACATCATTGGTTAAAATTTATATGCCGATGGCACACAGTTGTGTCTCACATTTGACACGTGCACTGCAGTTATTACTGAGTGAATGGTGTCAACAGAATTACATTTCCTCCCATCTTGGTACCCTCTCATTGAACATTATGAAACTGTGGAATTACCTTCAGTAACTGCCTCACTTTTGACCAACTGAGGCAGACAATTCTGTTGTCCAACCGCATTTTCCCCAATGATGAATACTTAGATACTCAGAAATCATGTCATTTTTACCTCCCAAGAGCTCAGAAACAGTAATTCTGGAATTCATTACATCCCTGTATGAAAGCTGCAGTACACTATTCTCTTGCCTCACACAGTAAAACCCCAATAAACTTCAGCTGATTCAGAATGCTGTAGCCACACTCATAGCCAGGTCCAGAGGGTTAGCTTCAGAATATATAGCTGACATACTGACTTCCTTTGAGTGTAAAACACCTTGAGATCTTCTGGTAGGTCACCCCTGGCCATTCTTCGGTCCAAATTTAAAACTAAGTGGGCTTTTTTAGTTCTGGCTCCTCAGTTGTGTGTCAGATTGTCTTCTTTAGGTCACTTCTAAAAACTTCACTGTTTTAGACTTGATTTGTATTGATTTTGCTGTTACTGATATTATTTGTTTGATGGATTTTACTTTTTGTCTCACCATCTTTTGTTGGATTTTATCATTATAATTTATAAAGTTTTGCCTATTGTCTTTTTGAAATTAAAATTTAAATATACATATAATAAGTGACATCTCGACATATGTTGCTTCAGGAACGAAAGCTTCTTGGCTGAATGCTTTAATAGTCTGCTTGTTTGTGAGAAACATTATCTTTGTGTTACCTTGTGTTAGCCCTCTACACTCTCACAGAGTAAATCAGGTCTGCCCCCTAAGACTTAACCTCAGAGGTTGTTATTTAGCAGACCTTGAACGGAAGCTGGGTGTTACAGCAGATGCATCTTACCTGGCCTATTGGTCTGCCAGCACTCAGATTCAGCTGTGAACTTGGAGTTGAGCTAAAGGGCAGACAGTCCCTGCATTGACTTCCTGCCTCCTCCTTTGTGTGGCATCTGACAAGTAGGAAACAGTGTGAGAGGCTGATGAATGGAAGCTGTATTGAAGCTGCGGGTTTGGAGACCGCTGCAGGGAACCTGAGGAGAGGGGGGTGGAGATGGTCAGACAGATTACACCATGTGAAGAACGGGAAGAAAGAGCAGGACGAAGGGGGAATTCAGCGACTGAGTAGACCATGTCTGGGCTACGGTGCAGGCTGTCACAGGCACAGACATGCTCAGTCAATAAACTTCCTTCCTATGCTTAGATATGTGATGACTGATGGAAGGCATTGGTTAAGTGAACCTGATGGAGGTGTTCATTGCCCACACATACATGCACACACAGAGACACCCCATCCCTGTTGTGTTAACCTTTGACCTGTTGGTGGGCAGGGACCGTAAAAAATACAGAGACTTGGATTTGACCTCAGTGTTTTGTCTGGACTTAATGGGTTTGCAAACTGAAGAGTAATAGAGGCTGTCCATTGTTTATGCTCACAGCACAGGACAGGGGGAGGATAGAGACCTTGGCAGTGGTGGTACTGAGAAATATTTAGTATTAAATTGCTATTTTTTTGCAAATAATAATAAAAAAAAATCACTTCATGATATTTATGTTTGCTGAATATCATGAGGTGAATATTAGTGATGTCCCAGACATATTACATTGGACTCTGACTGAATGTTTCCATAGTTCCATCACCTTCAACAGAGTGAGATGTTAATGTTCTTTTTAATGTAATTCAATTGTTTATTTATATAGCGCCAATTAACAGTTAAGTTATCTGATGACACTTTCCAATTAGAGCAGGTCTAGACCACTCTTCAATTCTTAGCTAACTCTTTAATTAAAATTTGCTATAATAATTTTTACTAGCCTATATTGGTGTGAACTGACAGTGAAATCCATATTGATAAATAAATACTTCATAGATACTCACTAAATTCGGAGACAGAGACAAATGAATGAGTCCTTATCTCAACAAAGACATCTCTGACAACTCTTCAGTTACCTCCTGCTGTCCGGCCAGAGCTCTGCTGTCAGCCCCAGGGAATGGCCAGACTGGGAGCTGGGCGGTTGGATCATGGCTTCACAGTATAAAGAGCATGGGGTTGGAGAATAATCTGATTCTGTAGAATGGGTGAACTATGAATCACAGTTTTTGGTTTGTTGCCAAGGGTTAGCCAGATAATTGACTTACTGAGCCTCTTCCATTGGTGAGTGATGTTAGATGAACACATTTTCTGAATTCATATATACTCTGCACATTGGATGGGAAGCTTTAGTGAGCCAAGTGTTGCACACAAGCTGCTTGCTGGTGATCACGGTTCTACAGTATATAAACATCTACTAGATGTTGGATGTGCACAAAATTGTTAAATGGCTGAACAGCTATTAATTGTATTGCCTTTAATGTTGGTACATAAGGTCTCCTGACACTGTTTAAGTGACTACTCGTCCTCCAGTGCCACATGAAATTAGGTTTTTGAGGTGAAAGTGAAATGTCTCCACCCACAATGAATGGATTACCATGGAATTGGTTCAAAGATTCATATTCCTCAAGATGTTTGATCACTTCAGTGATTCTTTAGAACTTCACTGAGAGAATTTGGAGACTGGGTCTGTGAGATGAACATGGCCTTTGCTCTGACCCATTGTTTTGCAGGAGCAGCCCTCACCCATACATCACAGCCCTGGAGAACCGAGTGGACTGCTGGCCAGTTCTGCTGCTGGAGATTGATGACTTCATTCAGCAGGCTGCTGACAGGTTAGTATGGCTGCAACACTGGCCTTGGACCCTCCAACCAATCACTCCCTCCCTCACTGCATGCATTTCAGGGCCATCTGTGAAGGGCACCCCAAAACTGAAAAAGGCTGAAAAAACTCACCACGCCACTGCCAGCTGTTGTTATGCTGTACTGATTATATTTGACACCATGCCACATACAGTAATGTCTGTACAAGGCTTAAGTCCTTAAGTTTCAGTTTGACATGCAATCAGGTGTTATTGACCTTTGAAAGCAGATTATTAGTCAACAGTATGTAGCCACTGGATTGCTTTTTTGAAGACCTGGAGCTGCTTATTAACACAGTATTTGTATATGTCCTGCAGAAATGAATCAGCCTACATCTCCATGCTGGTCCCCTTCCTGCAGTACCTGTATTGTGAACCTCAGAGGCAAACTCAGCATGCCCTTCTGCGACACAGTCTCCTCAGGGTGCTTCTGCCGATTCATCAAGGAGCTGGGTCAGGCCTCCAGAACAAGGACCAAAAGCAGATCTCCCAAGTGTCCGACAGCCTTCTGCACTGCCTCTGTCAACTACTGCCTCACATGCAGGTGACACACTGATGGTAGAGGGGAGTTAGAGAGTAATCCATAAAAGGCCATTGTCATAAAAAAATAGAGTAAACAGAATTTGATTGTTAAGTGTCTTCTCCTCGTGTCTTGAACTGAGACATCTCTGTCCACAGGGACTGGAGCATGAAACTTAAATAACGCACTCTTCCTCTTACAAATGAGATGTTGAATTTAAAAGCAATTAGAAACAAGTTTGCTCAGTTCAGTACACTCGGCAGTGTTGCTGCTACAGTCTGCCTTTGCCTGGGTTGACCACTAGCTTGTGATGGTTCATGTTAGCAGTCAGGCCACTGTTCACCACTCGCTTCACAGTCCCATTTTAAGTTAAACTTTATTTTTTACAATGTTTTCACCTTTGTAGTGTTTCTGGTGTTTAAAATAATGATCCATAGTGGATATAGCAATAATTTTCACAGTTCAAAAAATAAAAAAGAAACAATATTTTTTTTACTAGTTACTTCTACTAGTCATTGGGTTGAATTGCTTCTCTCACAGTGTGAAAACATCTGTATTCTTTAACATTTCTGTGAAAGAGAGAAAAAATCACCTCAGCATATGACAGAGAGACTTTTCTATGAAAGAATCTCACAAATATAATAAATAAATTTGATGAATGAATTTTTTAAAAAAGAATGAAATAAATAATAAGTAAAGAAAAAAACACTCAAGTGAACTTTATCTCTCTGAAGTAACTTTGCTGGGTTGAATATATCTTTCAATAGTATATCATGAGGGAAAGTGTGGTCTGCTGCTTGGGGCAGGAAAAATGAAAGCATTTAACGGTAGTGTTGTCTGTGTGGTGCCAGGTGGACAGTGTGGAGGCAGTGCTGGAGCTGTGTGCATTCGTAGAGGCTCTGCTTCAGGGTCTCATGGCAGCCCCCGAGGAGAGCTGGAGGACCGAGAGAGTCGGGCTGCTCCTGCAGCTGCTTTGTGCCTGTCAGCGTTGCCTTGACTTAAATGGAGACTGTCGACCCCTTCTCAGCTTGTTACAGCAGCTGCTGCCAAGCTGCCAACAGGTCCAAGAACATTTTAGTTTATTATTTTCTATCTGTTATTATCAATAGCAGTGTCTCACATGCCAGCACACAGCACAGAACATTACCGTGCTGCGTCTAATCTTTACTGTTGTTTGTAGGAGCTGCCATTGGATGAGCTCTTGATGGGCGTGGCCCTGCTCTTGCTCCAGGCCCCTGCATCTCAGCAGAGCGACCTGCTCACTCTGGGTAAATACCTTCTTAAATAAATACAAGTCTATTAGTGAGCTACGGATTGGCAAATATCATGAACAATAAACATCAAAGATAAAAGCTGGAGTTATAAACCTGACAGGACTGAGGAAATAAACATTTTGTTTCTGAAAGAAATATTTTCGTGGCCTAGAGGTTGGAGAAGGGGCTTGTGATCGGAAGGTCGCTGGTTCGATTCCCCCACCAGACAGGCAGGAAAAATTTGAGTGTGATGGAGTGATAATGTCCCCACCCCCAATTATTAGCCGGCTGATGTACCCTTGAGCAAGTCACTTAACCCCCAATATGCTCCCCGGGTGCTTGATGCAGCCCACTGCTCCTGTGTGTTTCACTGCATGTTGCGTGTGTCTGTGTTTCAATCAGTGATGGGTTAAATGCAGAGAAGTCATTTCCCAGCTTGGGATTAATAAAGCAACTTAAAAAAAAAAAAAAAAAAAAATTTAGCCAGCAGTGATGGAGCTCATGATTCTTTTAGGAGGACAGACTGTTTCCCTGTATGAACCTGGACTGTCCTTTTGGATCTGTAAACAATCAGATTCTGAGTGATCTTGTCAACATAATGGGGGATTTAAATATACAAACATCAGTAAACATTGAGGTTGGTGTGCTTTTCATGCACTTTTTCATGCACTTTGCATCTCCCCTAGTGGACTGAGGCCTCACCTTATTTCATCCACCCATTATTAATCAGAATGATAATGTCCTAGATTAATGTCACTGCCCACTGTTCAAACTGCAGTAACAAGATGAGACATTCATGCCAGGATAAACAGTCACATAAGTTAGTTACTTTTTATTAAACATTCCATTATCATCACTGAGAGCTTATTAGCTACACCTGGACAAAATATCACAATATTACTTCAGCATGAAGTAATATTTTGCAATGTATATTTTAATACCCCCTTGGTGGTGACCAGGTGAGAGTAGCCTGTTTATGTCAAGTGCTCACATGAACACTGACATGACGAAATGTATTTTGAAGTGGTGGGAGTCACAGTGTAGAGATTAGAAAAGTTTGTCATTCAGGAACAAATTCAAGTCAGACTAACAGCAGCATTTTCATTGTTCCTGGGCAGCCGTGGCGTAGAGTTTGGAGAAGCGGCTTGTGATCGGAGGGTCACCAGTTCGATTCTCCCACCGGACTGGCAGGAAAAATTTGGGTGTGGTGGAGTGATTAATGCGAAAAAAATGTCCCCACCCCTCCATTAGCCGGCTGATGAGCCCTTAAGCAAGGCACTTAACCCCCCCACAGTATGCTCCCCGGGCGCTTGATGCTGCCCACTGCTCCTGTGTGTGTTTCACTGCATGTAATTTGCCGGGTGTTGCATGTGTGTGTTCAACAAAGGATGGGTCAAATGCAGAAAACGAATTCAGTGTGTGTATGTAAAAACATATATACTGTCAAGAAAGCTGATTCTTCTTCTTCTGTTCTTAACACTGTGACTCCATTCTCATGGTATTATCTGACCTGTAACAAGTGCATCATTGTCAAGAGCTTTCAAGTGTCCGGTGGCTCACAGAGATCAGGGTCTGACCTGTACGTGGGCCACTGGTGAATGCAGACACTGTTCAGCTCTCCAGCTTGCAAACTCCTCCAAATGAAAGTATTCAATAAAACAAACAAAAGACCAAAGACACTCATCTTCTTAAAGTTTTATCCATGCAAGTCTCTCCTACACTTAAAATCTTCTCTTTTAGACAATTTCACTTATGATTGCTTGATGTAGTGATGATCATGCCTGTGTGCATAACACATCATGATTAAAAAAATTTGTACATATGAATTTTTAACCGGCATTCTCCTCTCACTCTCACAGCCCTGAGTTTAGTCACTGAGCAGGCTGAGCTGTCGACCTGGTTGAGTCCCATCCTGGTTCTTCCTGTGCTGCAGCTCCTCTCCTGCTCAAGCCTTACCGAGCCGCTGTCTGACCGGCGGACTCACAGGCTCAACCAGGACTTGGCCCACTGCCTGGTTCGCTGCATCAGCAGAGAGCCTGATAAAACACGACAGGTAACCTCAAGGCTGCTCCTCAAATCTTTCTGGTCATGAAACAAGCATCTTCAGGATATGATGAAATGAAAACATTCTGATAATATCCGTATTAGCCTTCACTAACCAATCACAATCACATATGCAGTTCATTGACAGTCCGACATACAGTAAATTAGTGTGGAAATTTTCAAAGGTTGGCACTCTTGCTGGAGCTCTCAAATTAGGGTTTACAGAAATATAGAATTGTTATTTTTCACTTGTTCATTTTTTAGTTGCTGATTTAGCTTTTTATGTGTTAATCATAATTTTAGCATGTAACAGATCCACATTTGCTGATTTAATTTCTTTGGCTCTCTACTTCTGATCAGTCTGGTCCACCATTGTCACGTCCTCTCAGTTCCTGGTACAACAAACTCAGTGTGGCTCTGTCCGTACTGCGCAAATTGGCAGACAACCCAGCAGCGGCAGCCGATTGGCTGCTGTCTGTCAGCTCTGCCCTATCGTCAAGCCATCGCCAGCTCTGCTCTGTCAGCCTCATTGTGACTCATCTCATCATCACGGGTCAGGAGGACGTCTGCCAGCTGGCTCTGAATACAAGCCAGGCCATCGCTGCAGCCGACCCCTGCCAGGTAGATATATTATAACATCCAGCAGTTTTCAATAGGTGTACAGTATGAAGTCATTTGACTCAAAGTTAGTATTGAAATGTGAGTAGTAGTAGTAGTAGTAGTAGTAGTTTTGAAGCTACAGTCAAAGTTAACACTTCCTGCTGTTGTTTCATATTGGAGGCTTACCATGAGGTGAGGGATTTTGCCAGTTGAGATACTTTTAACATTAAATATCTATGCAGGCAATTACTTATAGAAGCAGAAATGGTTATCCAAAAATGGCAAAATAGAGGGGACTCGAAATAATAAGTCTGTCTGTGGTACAGTAGATGGATTTAGTGCTGTGGAAAAAGAGAAATTAAGGCTTGTCTCTAATATGAGCCTGTTTCAAATAAAGTTATGTTTTTTCCAAGCTTTAACCGCTGGGGCTGACAAATACATCTGATGCAGAAGTGATCATTTTCCCTAAGATCCCATATTCAGATGTCCAACTTTTGCATTTTTGGTATTGCACTTTGCCATATTGTGATTGATAATATTAATAATATGTCAATTTTAGAGTTGTTCTTTGTTTCTTTGACAACAACCTGTGTTGCTGTGTCCATCTTATTCATACTTGTTGCCATTTTAGTCATCACTTTTTCAGTCTGTAGTATTCACAGAGGTAGATAGCTAGCATTGTAGGAAGACGACACCCCCATTCGTAGACCATGATGCACTCATAGGCCAACTGTTCGTACAACAAGGGGAATGAACACAATGTTAGATCTACTAAAATCACCACCCACGTCATCTTTGCAACTTGATTTTCTTGATATGTTAAATGAAATAGAAGTCAATGACAGCCTGACAGCCTCACTTGGATTTTTATTGCTTCATTTACAGTATGTTGGAAGTTTTGACATCTTTTGTACAAAAGGTGTTATTGGCTTTGAAATGTATTATTATCTGCTGCATTTTCTGCACTTGTGTAAAGAGAGATCCTTACTCCGACAGACTTACCTCTGACCATCTGGGACTGTAAATGGAGTCACTAACTCCAGATGATGATGTGAAATATCACATGGTGCTATAGGTTCCTCATTACTTGGGCTCATTAGATGCCAGAGTATTCCCCTGTTGGTCTAATTGCTCCCAGAGTGCCACTTGTGCTGGTCGTTTGGTGTCTTGGTAGAAGGTTATTGGCACATTTGAATCACAGCACCTCACACCTGCCTCTTTGCACTAACAAATACTGGAAACACCTTTTAAGGTTTGCAGTCTCGCTGTGTTACAAGATATGAGAGTAATAACAAAAGTAACTATAACGGGGAGGAAAAATGATTTAATCATAATTTTTCATTTATTATGATTTATTGGATTGTTTTATTGAGTTGAAGTTTGTGGTTTAGAGCAGACCTTTCAGGGACTTAAAGTAAAAGCTCCATTTTCTTTTTCTCTGCCCCTTCTTTAACTCTCAGGTGAAGTGGTTGCTATGCAACAACCAAGGTGCAGGGCAGCAGCAAGCGCTTTATGTTAATTAAAGGCTGCTACACTGCAGAGCTGTTGACTACATGCATCCAAGGACCCTGACTAGTTCCTTTTGACGCTTTTGACCTCAGCTCTAAAGAGAGTGATAACTGTTAACCTGACTGTTAACCTGGCATTGTCCTTCATTCCTCTGACTTGTATCCATAAAACTTCAATCAATTACTGTGAATGAGTGTGAGCTGGGACTCAGACGTCCATGACCATAGGTCAGACCTTGTGGAGACTGGTAGGTAGGACAGCCAATAATCTGGCGTAGTTAATCTGTGCTTGATAACATCATCTGTGAAATAAAGATCTGTGTCACCCCCTAGTGGCTGTCTGCAGTATGGGTCATAAATCCCTCCCCCTCTGTGTTAGCAAGTGAGACATAAACCAAACACATCAAGTATACATCAAGTAAATTTTTCTCAGATGTTTTTTGTCATCTTAGGAAGTTCTCATCACAGTGCTATACGTTAGAGCATTTATTTTTCTGATATGTTTTAATTAATTACTTAAAGCTATGAAAAGGGGATGAAACATTATGATTGACAGCACATGATTGAGCGCTCCTTGCAGTTGGTTCAGGCACAAATGTGACATAGTCAGGTCAGTCAGGTTTTGGCTTCAGTTTTGTACAGTGGTAGCGATTGGGACCTGGCATCCATCTTTTTACATGTTCGTCCTTGATACTGATGTATGTCCATTCTTCTTTTGACTACTTTGGTCTCCATCAACTCCTGAGAAAAATATCTGGCTCTATAGCTGCTAATTTTTCCACTACATTCTCCAGCTAATGTTTTGTTGTGTCTTTCTGCCATTTGGTGTTTTTTCACTGGAAACATCTGCCGGAAATGACTTTGAGGAGAGATGTGAGACTGAACTGAAACATTAAACTTTTGGTTCCAATTGTTGTAACTTAAAGATTTAAGGCATTGGACACTCATATTTTATATGACAAATGATATTCAGACAAATGAATATTTAATTTTTACAGTGGTCCTGAAGGTATTACAGCAGAAACAAGCATCTAACACAGGGCTTTAATGTTCAGTGTCAAAAAATTCAGATTTCTAGAAAGATAAAAATCAAATTTAACAGTGACTGTGACTGCCTTCTTGAGAAATATTGCTGATGCCTGAACCCCATTTCCTGGTGACTCCTCTCATCTCCTGAGGACACCTCTGGATGAAGTATCAGCACGGACAGCAGGAATTTCCTTAGTTCAGAAATTTGAAATAACACTGTCACCCCTTGTCCTACAGTAAAAGTAGGATCAAAAATGTATTAGGAGACAAAATAACTGATAAATACTGTCCCTTGTATCACTTGGTTGTTTCCTTTCTCATTGTTTATCTACAGGTCCCTTCTCTGATTCCTGTTCTTTTGTTCAAACTGGGGAAGGTCAAGAATCCAGGGCAGGCTCATGCTGTGTTGAACTGCCTGCCAAATCTCGGGACTCATAAGGTACTGAGTACCTCTGGGCTCTACTCTATAAAGATCTTAGAACATGGAATGCAAAGTGCTGCATGTCACTTCTCTGTCGTGTATACCTCCTGTGGCAAGCTTGTTGCCACGGTGGGTTCCCTCATCACAGATACTACATATACAAACTACCACAAACTAATGGTCCATGCTTCTTCAGTTTCCAGCAGCTCTGACTTTCTGCTTCAGAACACAGGTCACAAAACTTTGCAGCTCTCTCCAAACCATGCCTCATACCTTCATTATTTCAAATCATCATGTTTGTAGGCTCTTTTTATTAAAACAGAATTTTTAGTGTGGATATAAAGATCTCATTATATTCAGGTCTATGAGAATTTGCAGAAAGCTCATTTCAGATAATCTTAACCATTAACACATGCCATGTGCTTTAATGTTCCAGCTCTGCGTCCCCATGGTGCTGCAGACTCTTCACATCCTGGCCAGCACCCCTAAACTGAGAGCAGTGGCAATGCGCCTCATGACTGCTCTTTGGAAGAAACAGGTCTCTAATAATAAATGGTCATTGCAATCATCATATTAATATATGTAGGCCTTCTTTATTCTTTCATATCTTTCCTGTGTTGTCTTTTTGTTCGCTCTCAACTGACTTCTTCTGATGCTCCTTCCTGTAAGGATCGAATTTACCCGGAGCTGCAGCGGCTGCTGGGCCAGCAGGACAGTAGGGTGGTGGTGGGGAGGGACACCCAGTGGGAGCAGACTCTGGCCAGGGCCGCCTGCCTCAGGGACATCTGCAGAGAGAGGTCAGAGCACCACTCACACTGGACGCAGTGTGACAAGGAGTGTTGCTTTTTTGTTTTTTGAACATGTCGGGTCTGAGTGATTGAATATAGTCGGGACTGACAGAGAACTGAGTAAAGGGAAATCATCTGTCTGATGTGTTTCCTATGGTCTAAATGTTAAAATGTAGCAGCTCCAGGGTTTTCCTTAACAAATAAACTGTAACCAATTTTAGCTTCAGTCTTAAAAATAGGACAATGTCTATCTAAAGATAAATCTACAAATGATTGCTCAAACAATATAATGTACTGAATTATCATGCTATACTTGGGTATCAGTGTGTTTACTTTGTTCTTGTACAGTTTCTGCACCTCTGTGCGCTGCATGATTCTGTCCATGCCACCTTACTTTGTCAGCTGCACGTGTACTGTATATGTTGTGGATGTTACACATTCTGTTTAATTTGTAAAATTCATGAAAATTGAAAGCACCTCATTGGCTCATGAACAAATAGAAACAGGCGTAATGAGTAGTCTCTGCTTTAATGACTAATTTTAAGGTTGTTTTCCACCTTAGTTGCCCAGATGTTGTGATCTAAATGATTGTTGGATGTTAGGTATCATACGTTGCATGTATGTTCTTTGTCAGGCCCTACCAACATGGAGGTGACATGCTGGCTGCCATTACACTCACTCTAAACCGGTGCACCAGACCGGATATGGCAACCCCTGCTGCCCTTGCCCTGCAAGGATTACAGGAGCTGTGTCGAGCAGAGGTCACACACAGACACACACAGATACAACCATGTGCTGCATGTACAGTAAACACAGGTACAGAGTTTTATGAGACTTGTTTTGCAGGTAGTGGACATCATCTCAACATGGAGAAGTCTTGGGCCCGAGCTGAGCTGTGACTCCCGTCCACTGATGGTCAGGGCCATAGCTGAACTTTTGGCTCTGATTCCCCAGCTCACTGTCAAGGCAGAGGAGTATGAGGTATCTGATCTACTGCATGAAAACATCTGTTTGATGCAGGAGATTTGTTTTGATGTTTTTGTGTCTTCCTGTCTGTTTCTAACAGCTCCCAGTGGTCGTGTCAGAAATTACACTAATTATTGAACAATAAAAACTAATGCTACAACATATAATTCTGACTTGCAACCACACTTTCAGGTATTTTAGACAAAAATGGGACGTTGGATATCAGCCTATAGTTTGTTAAGATGTCTGGGCCAAGTGAAGGTTTTTTAAGCAAAGGTCTGATAGCAGCAGTTTTAAACGCCTGTGGTACATAACCTGTTGTTAAAGACAAGTTGATTTGATCTAAGAAGGAAACGCCAATCAAGTAAAAGACGTCCTTAATGACTATTAATGATGAATAATAAGCTGTTCTGGCTTTACGAAGGGCCTTTTCATATGTCAGTAGACTATCTTTCCAGGCCTTCTGGGATTCAACTGATTTAGAGGAGTACCACTTCCTCTCCATCCATCTTGATGTTTGCTTCAGTGTTCGTATATTTGACTTATATATGAGCAACAAACAGCAATGAATGCCGCTTGGTGTCTAATGCTAAGGATTAAGTCCTTCAGCTGGTGATGATCACTAGGAGGCTGAAACTCAGTTTGTAACTTACAATTAGCACTGGCTAAAAGGAAGAACAGCTTATCTTTAGTGAGTCTTAAATCTCTTTTTCTATATATAATTTGTTTACTTTCTAAGAGCCACAATTTGCAGACGGATTTTTTTTAAATTATTGTTGCTTTAAATAATATTTTTTTTAATCTCTGTTTTTTTTTTCAGAAACTGAAAGGGGAAGTGGTCAGCTTTCTTTGGAATTATGCTGCGAGCAAGGTCTGTGTACTGAAGATATCAGCGCTATGTGATGTGTGTGTGTGTGTGTGTGTGTAGTCTGGCTTTACCTTGACTGAAGATTTTTGCTATTAATTGCAGAATTTTCAAAGGTTTTGATGAATTATTTAGAATACTGTTTATTATTGATTGTTTTGGTTGATAAAACATTGCCGTTGCTGCAAAAGGTGTGCCGTATATAACTTAAAAATGAATGAGACAAAATATCAGATGACTGACTTGCATATAATTAACTTCTTAACCTTAGGGAAGGCAGTTACTGAATTGATTACCCAATACATTCTGAATTTGCTTAAGTAAAGTGTAGTAAAACAGCTTCTACCCCTCCTACATTGTGACTGTATGTCAAATGTGGATTCATCTCTTTATGTACAGACCTTCTGTGTAAATACTGTGTTTGTGTTTGCTGCAACAGGATCCAGAAGTGGCCAGCTGTGGCTATAGGGCTTTGGCAGATTTTCCTGAAACCGTCCACACAGTAAACCTCCTTCCTGAGGCAGTAAGAGTCCTGCTGTGCTCCCCTATCAGTCTAAGTCTATCATTTTACATTCTGCATTAAAAGGTTTTCTAAACTTATGTTAATTTTCTTTCCAAGAATTCCATGCATATCATTATGTGGAAAATGGTTATGATATAGAAATCTTTGTATTTCATCTTCAATATTACTTTAAGTTTTCACTGGGTATTTGCAGGAAAAGATATTTTACAATAAACTGTCCAAATTTCAGGTCTTGGAAGTTACTGAAATATCTTAACATGTGTAAAGCATGGACAGTTAGGTCCATATATTTTGGGACAAGTAGAAATTGTTTGGCATTTGGCATCTGTACACCACCACATTCATTTTGCAATGTTGCATGTTACATTACATTAATTTTTACATTAAATCTGAAACAAACAATAAGGATTGTTTTTAATACTCGGATGAGAATCCTTTTCTCCTTTGGGATGCTTTGCCAGGCCTTTACTGCAGCTGCCTTCAGCTATTGCTTGTTTGTCGTTCTTTTTGCTTTCAGTCTTGTCTTCAGTAAGTGAAAAACATACTCAGATCAGCTGACTGCCTTGGCTAAGAATATCCCATTTCTTTGTCTGTTTTGGGTCATTATCCATCTGCAATATGAAGCAGCGTCCTATCAGTTTTCATCATTTGGCATAATCTGAACAGAGAGTAAACACCTTGCCCTAAGCCCTAAACACTTCAGAATGCATCCTGTTACTTTTATCAGCAGCCAGGTCATCAATAAATACCAGTGCCCCAGTTCCATTACCGCACATGCCCATCCCATAATACAGCCTCCACTATGTCTGACAGGTGATTTTGTATGCTATGGATCATGAGTTGTTTCCTTTTTCTGGTACAGTCTAACCTGGCCTTTCTGTTGTTGAGCATTACCAGTGGTTTGCATCTTGTTGTGAAGCCTCTGTCTTTATATTCACAATTCTATCTCTTGACTGTAGACTTTGACAATAACACGTCTATCCAGTAGAGGTTCTAGGCACGGTCAAATCGGGGCACCATTATTTCATGACACAAGGGGGGCGGCACGAGCGCTTGAAAAACAGAAAAAAGCGCGCTACATGGTTTTCTATTATTTGTGATATTACCGTGTGGAGAATCAGCAAATTGGCGCCCCCTGCAGCTGCAGGCGCACCTGCTTGCTTAGAAGGTGCCGTGCACTGAAGCTGTGCGTGAGAAAAGGAAAGGGGCGGGGGGCAGTTCACCCCTGGGTGGGTCTCTCCCAAATTGAACGGGCAGGGGGGAATCCACTGTATAAAATCAGTCACACCTTGACTTTCTTCCATAGAACGTACATTTCATTCATAACATTATAAATACAGTCCTATAATTCCTGCACATTTTTGTTTTTCTGTGTGAAATGGCCAAATAAAAATAGGTAATACAAAACGATTATGTGGTCACCAAGGTGAATTGGTTTGGTCTTGACTGCTGGTCCTGAGTGACAGCGTTGGGAAATTTGTTGATTGTCGAGTGCCGAGTAAACGCAGAGATGGACAGAAAAAGGTCAAAGCCATCAGGTGCCCAATTTAGGAAAAACAGAAAAGAAGGAGAGGTGAAGCGAGCAAAAGATGAAGTGATGTTCTCTCTGTATGATTACAGTATCCATGTCATGAATGAAGGGCTAATGTTAATTTGTGGTATATGTTTGTTAGCCTTCTTGCTATGATGCTTGCTGTGCTTATACAACAGTAATTCATCTTAACAAACACCAGATCTAATTTCACCATAAGGTTGTGCTTTGCAACAAAACTGTTACAAGTTCAGTTATTATTTATACCCATCACGTTGGGTCCTGTAATTAGCCAACAGAATTTTCATTTGTGTAGGTAGTTTCAAAGATGAACATTTGCTATTTGCTACAACTCTATTTTGTGACAAAACATAGTTTAACCAGTCATAACTAAAAGTGTGCCATGCATAGAATTGGAGAATTGGATTTTGCATCAAGGAAGGCCGGAAAGGTCAGGTTTTAGTTTGTGTTTGTGTTTTCTCTTCTTAGTGCAATAGTGTAATGATTAGATTTTCTTTAGTGTGTTATTTGTGTGATGAAGGATTTGGGTTATTTAGAATATTTATTCTATATTTTATTTGTATATTATTCTTAATATTTTATATCATTGTTAGTTTTATAGGGATAGGCTCCAGCCCCCCCTCGACCCTGACAGATAAGCGGTATAGAAAATGGATTGATGGGTGTTTGTTTTATATATCTGATTGTATATATTTTTGCCACATTTATGTATATAGGGTGTATTTTTTTAAGTTTTGATAACGTATACTGTTTTGTGCAGAATTGTGTTAATTGTCTTTTTTTTCCTGTTTTAATTGCAATTAGGGGTGAGGGGAGGGGTGGCGGCACTCGGAGGTCGTCTTGCCCGGGGAGTAATTCAATGTAGAACCGCCACTGCGTCTATCTCCTCAAGAGTGTTCTTGACATGAAAGGGTTTTTTGGTTCACCAATGAGAATTCTGTGGTCATCCGCTTTAGTTGTTTTCCAGG
The DNA here is from genome assembly GCF_020382885.2 of Scatophagus argus. Taxonomy (NCBI): domain Eukaryota; kingdom Metazoa; phylum Chordata; class Actinopteri; family Scatophagidae; genus Scatophagus; species Scatophagus argus. Next base: position 438,103 of record NC_058515.1, on the reverse strand, counting down.
CCTTTTGGTGTTGCTGAACTTGGCAGTTAATTCCTTCGTTTTAAGAATGTTCCTAAATGCTTAGTGCCACACTTTTTTCAAATCCCTTGAATTAAAGCTCAAAGTCTTCACTCACATCTTGATTCATTTCATATTCTGTGTGGTGTTGTGCACAGGCCAAATGCCAAAATCTTATACCCATTACTAATTTAAACGATATATATGGACCTAATTGTATAACCTTATAACACTATGAGTTAATTAGTGCAGTTTTTTTTGCGCTTGTGGTTGCAACTTTTTATTCAATTTAGCAGGATAGCTCCAGGGATGACCATGGCGGTCTGTCAAGTCTTATAAACTTTCAGATGATTTTCCGATCACCTAACATTTCCTCTGGCATAGCCAGTGGGTCAATGATTATTTGTCTAATTATTTGTTTTGGACAGATATTTACAACAACTGATGATTTTCACTCCAGCCTTAATTATGCTTTGTGTTTATTGCTAGTTACCAAGTGCTAACATGCTAACATGGGATAGCGGACATGGCAAAACCGTTACACCTGTTTAACTTTATCATTGCACTGTCATTGTCATTGTGAGCATGTTGGCATGCTGATGTTAGCATTCAATTCAAAACACAGCTGTGGCTAAATACAGCCTCACAGAGCCATGAATAACACTGACTGTAGAATTGTTAGGTCCAAATTAGAGAAAAAAATAACAATGATAACATTACTCTCTTCAACATTCTGTGCTGTAATTCACTTTAGACTGCCCAGAAAGGTCTGAAATTTAGCTCCTAATTTCCTATGAGTTAAATTTTTAGTTTTCTGTTTCCTCAATGTTGGTTGAACATGTCATCATTATATATAAAAAAAAAAAAACTCAAAAACCTAAACAGTGAATACACCTGAAATTTAATTAAACTTTGATTATCTGTTTACATTGTGTTCTGTTGTATCTGTTGTTGTTGCTGCTCTGTCTGCTCTGTAGGCCAGACCAGATATAAAGCACCCTGAAAATGAGGAGGATCAACAGGGGAATGAGAAAGAGGAAGAAGAGAAGGATCTCTCCATCCCAGGTTCATCTTATGTGAAGCTGATGGTTCTCACCCCCTCATCTGTTCTGCCTGGTAAAATGACAAAACTACTCTCATGTTGTGGCCAAGATCATGTTTCATAATGGTGCTATGCTGTGTTCACCGATGCCAGGCACAGTTAGCAGTGTTCATGGTGGGAAACCACTGAGGGATCATTTTGATAGGGTTGGTTTAAGGGCAGTCCCGTCTATTGTTGTGATTGTCTTTCATTATCACCGTCTGTCATTATCTGTCTTTGCCTACAATTCTGGGAAGTTGAAATGTTGAATCATAGCACTTCAGCCTCACAGTAATTTTAGAGCTCCTTCTTACAGATGCTCACCTTGACACTCTTTCTCTTCTCAGCATTTGAGCTCTTCCTAACGTCACTGGTGAAGCAGGAGATGAGCCAGATGCCTCGGGGGGTATACTTCTCTGCCCTGAGGGGTGGGAACCTACGCTCAGACCAGGGAAAAACAGTGGCAGGAATTCCATCATTCATACTGAAAACATACGAGAAAAACAAGCAGCCCGGGCTGAAGCCTGGCCTAGCAGGTGACTAATCCACCCCCTATGTATATACAGCTTTGGATGGTACTTTTTTTTTTTTTGCTTTCTTAATGGACATATTTGTAATTATATTTAACAGGTGTTTTTATTATTGTGTCCACCCTCAACTACTGCGACCCCACCAAATTTGACATAAGAAATTATGTCAGGAATAAGAGCAGATGTTTCCCAAACATAATTATAGTGGCTTTAAAATAAATCACAAGACAAGTTAAAGCCCCACTTTAGTCCAAACTGTGTTTTTCTTCTTGTTCCTACCATTGAATGTTTGAGCTTCACTGTGTATAATGGTGTTTGTGCAGAGCCTGATACTAGAAGGCTGTTTTGACATTCATTGCTGAATATGTTACAAATTTTCTTCTTCTCTCTGAAAATCCCGTTTTAAGATGCAGTGCCTATGAGCATGATTGTGGTTCTGGTCCAATATTCAGCGTACACAAGTGTGGTGTGGAAACTTGAAGCCTCCATTTCATCGTGTGTCCTACGGTTGAACTCTGGAAATAATAATAAATGATTACATTCACAGATTCTGGAATGAGAGTGGAGAGCAAGATTCTCCAAAACAGACTGAGCTGTCGTAGATGCTTTGAACCATACAGTGTTTTACTCCAGTATTAACTGCTCCACAAAAGAGATATATTTTCTAGACAGTTAATGGACAGGTGCAAGGAGTCAGGTACAAATAACATTGCTTGAACAAACTATATGAGCCTATTGGTCTGAGACCAAACTTGCAAATGCACAAGCTTGCTAGCTTGGTGAATGATTGTATATGTTCCTGGCAGGCCAGACTGTTAGCATTTGACTTTATGTCACCTGTTTTGCATTCAGAGAATGTCTGATTATCAATGTCCTGAACAATAGACTTTATTTAATGTTTTTTTTTATTCTTTTCACACAGCCAGTATGTTCGCAGTTAGAAACCTGCTACAGCTAATTTTGTGTGTTTCTGTGTGTGTCTGCAGCTGGACTGTTGCTGTGTTACGAGCTGCCTGTGCAGACAGATCGTGACGGGAGACCAATCACTCGTTTCCTCGTAAGCCGCAGCCGCAGCTACCAGCAAATCTTGGCAGCCCTCATTCATGAAGTATGTCTAAGCCTGTCGTCCTCTGATTATCACACTCCACTTTGATTTTAGCAGTTAGCAACAAAAAAAACCTCCTGCTTGTTGTTTTTGATGTGTAGGTGAACATTCAACCCTCTGAATGGCACCGTGCTCTCCTCCTGCCCCAAGCCTGGAGAGGTTTCATGAGCCGAACTTTCCATGCGGTTATACAGGTTTCTTCCTCTGGCAATTGATTGCTTATTTATTGAAAGACTCTAGTCCCTGATCAGTACTACATGTGGCTCTAGAAAGGAAATGTTTTCCAGGGCAGATGAAATTAATGAAAAACATTTTAATAGCAAGTGTTTCAACAATATAAAAGTAAATATGTGACATCATATAATGAGACACTACAACCTAAAAAAGCATTTTTGTCAAAGTCTTTCTTTCAGTTTGATAAAATGAATTCGATGTCCTGCATAGTAAAGTTAACCCTTGTTTCCTTGTTTTATTTGTGTCTGTCTTGAGGGTCGACGTGCGGATTTGGAGATGCAGCAGAAACAAGGCAAAGAGAACCCACAGGAGCTGCAGTATAAACAACACTGTGCCTGGCTGTGGTGAGAATCATTTAGGCAGATTTACTACTACCTGTATGATTGTATAGAAAGATGGATGGCATGAGAGCTCCTCAAAAGTGAAGTCTAAACATCTTGATTGCCCCCTGATAGCTGGCTGCAGGACAACTCATAAACTTCTCCCCCTCCATAGTAGCAGATAGGACATGGGCCAAACTAAAAACCCAGAGATGATTTTTGTCATTTTAGATACTTCTTATCACACTGATCTATGTTCAAGTGTTCATTTAAGTAAGGTTGGTTTTGAATAGTTATTTGATGCTATAAAAAGGGGGATGAAACTTCATGATTGACATCTGAACTCCATACTGAGGCTCCACCATGTAATCACTACTGCACAACTCTGTCTCACAAGATGGCAGCGCTCGTATCAAGGATATTGTGAGTTCCCTTTTGTACGGTGGAAACACATGGGCGTGTGTCACACACACACACACAGACACATGCAAAAGTAGCTTGCTACTAAATCAGGTTCAGCAGTAATATGTATTAAGGGGTACATTACAGACCAAACAATGACTTTCTGTCAATAGTGTTTCACTTTACCTGACACACTGATACTTTTTTCTGAATTATTTAAGTTACACAAGCACACATCTTACCAGAAAAAACATCTTAAGCAGCCAGCTGACTGATGCACTGGTGTGAGATGAAAGGAGACAGTGTTTCTTACTGTCTTTGAGTGCTCGCTACTGTTCATACTTTATTGCATTAGGAAAGAAAGATCCTCTTTTCATACCTTGATGATGCAGAAATCACTCTTTTGTTTTTTCATTGTTCTTCTCTTTCTCATCTTTCCATCTCTTTTTCTCATCTCTCTCAGGACCAGAGATCAGCTGGCAGATGTCATCAAAGCTGCTACAAAGTGAGTCCCCTGCTTGTGATTGTTACATTTTGGATTTACAGGAAACAAAATGGTTGGATACACTTTGACATATTGCATTCAATCAGACTGGCCTTCTGAGAGTCAGTACTAACAAAAGGGTGTTCTTTGTGTTGGTCAGGGATAGTCCTGTTGTTCAGGGAAACTCCATCCTGGCTCTGAGCGGCCTGGCTGCTGTCCTTGCCAAATATGAGAGCAACCTGCCTGCTGATAGCGACGGCAGCCTTGGGGTAAAATACTCAATAGTTGAATCCATAACTGTGTGATTTGCTGTACAACATCTTTGCCAGTTGTAAAATTTTGAATTGATGCTCTTCGAGAAAGTGATGGTAGGTGGTAAGTTTATTTGTATTCATTTATTTCTTAAATTTACCTGCATTGTATAAAAATGGATTATTTGAGTTTTCATAAATATTAAAATAGAAAGTGAATTCATACACTTAATATTATCATTTTCAATCATTACAGTTAATTATGACTGCAAGTGGAGCTTATGAAAACGCCTGAAGTCCACTGAATATTCAACACAAGTGAAAGATTTGATGCACAGTTGTTTTGATAATGACCCAGGATGCACCTTGTTCATGTTTTCATTTCAGAGTCAGAATTTTGGAAGAAATCCTTGCAGCACTGTGGTTTTGTACTAGCAGGCAGTAGTAGTATCTTTATGAAATGACAGAATTAATGACGGAAGATTTAATATCTTGTAATCATTTACGAGGGTTTCCACAGTTGGATTGTAAGTCTAGGGAGGGATAGCTCATTAAATATTCTTCACTGATTTGTCACTTTAGGCTGGACCAGAGTTTGTTCCCACAGCCAGTTGGTTAGCCATGGTTCTCAACACCCTGCTCAGCATCAGCGGCAGCAACTACAAGCCCGCAGGACAAGTTTTCCCATGGTTCCTACATGTAAGTTTCGTCAGAGTTTTTGTTTGCTGTTGTCTCTCTGTCTGCCCTGTTACAGTAGGCAATCAATTCGTTCATTCAGACATTTTTAACACTTCCAGGCTGATCACTTTTGTGTGCACATGATGTAAAAAGAGATGCGAAAACAAAAGCGGTCACAGTGTGTGAAGTGAACTGTGAGGAGGTGAACAGAGGGTGTGTTTGTACAAATTTATGACTTAAATCCCAGAAATGTTTCTTTTGTTTCTCAGAATATTACCCCACCTCTTCTGGACACTAACACACAACTGCTGATTGAATAAAACAAGCAATGTGAGGACATTACCATGATTGTATTCCTGTTTCCTGACACCTTTCAGACCAAAGAGATAGTTTGATTAATTGAAAACATAAGCCACATACTTAATAATGAAAACAATCATCAGTTCAGTCCCTACAATCATGTGGTTTTCATTCTATGCACAGTTGCTGTTCATTTCATTGATTCAGCTGCATTCTAGTCAAAGGTGGGAATTTTTGTAATACTTTACAAATTTAAGTTCATGCAGGAAAAAGCTGCAGGAACTGAAGGAAATGATCACAATGTCTCATGATTCTCAGATGCAGAAATGGTGTTGTGAAAGTGTTTTGAATTCCAGAAATGTGGATAAAAATTAAGAATTACAATGAACAACACAAGCTGCATTGGCTTGTGTCCCGTCCCATTTAGAAACCACAGGATTCTTGTTAAGATGATGACTGCTTTGTGACAAGAAAACATCAGCACACAAACATCAGCCTTTCAAAGCTGCAGTCTTTTCTACAGATTCGCTCTTTGTGTTCCCGTGGATACTGTCGACCTGCTGAGCTGCAGCAGAGCGGGGCTATTAGCTTAAGCTTGCTACATTTTTGCACAGAGTGAAGACTGGATAATGAGATTCTTACACTTGAATCATATTGAAAGAGTTTTCCACTCAGTTGGTGTATTACTGGTTTTCATTCCATCCGTGCATCATTTTGTCAAACACACAACTGTATAAGCAATATTACTACGAGAGCTCAGGATCACTTAGCAAAAATGTTGTCAGTAAAAACACTGTTTGTTGTTTAGATGATTGTGTACAGTTTTTATTTACATTTTACACAACATCCAACTGTATGAAATCAGAACTGTACATACTTTGAGTTGCAGCTACTTAATTACCCTTTTGAGGCACTAACTGACAGCCACAGGGAAAATAACATGTAATGAGCTGTAAACTCCTGCAGGTGTCCTCGGTCCTTAGCTGCTTCCTAACTGAGATTGCCATTAGAACCTGTAAACACAACACAGCAGTGCCTTCTCCTCACTGACTAATGATGTGGAATAATGAAGAAGTGTTATCAGCTGCTGTGTTGCTTAGCTCCTCTAAAAGGTACGCAACTAGTCAGTTACACCTGACACCCTCCTTCCCTCTCAGCGCTCCTACTCAGGTGAGAACACAGCAAGTGCCATAGCTCGCTCCTGTGCCAGTCTGGCATTATCCCTGCTGGTTCCAGTGCTGGTGGTGTGGCAGAGGGACGCTCTTGTCCAGGTTCTGTCCGTACTGCGGGCTGGCCTGCCAAGCTCGCCCAGCACTGACGACTCCCAGGCCGTCCAGTTCCACTCCGGCCTCGCCCTTGGCATGGTGCTGTCCAGTCTGCACCGCCAACACCTCAGGTGGGCCCTACATGTCCGGAGTAGTGACCCAAACACATGCTGTGACCCATCATTGGTTGTTGAGATGGTTGTCTGTGTGTGTGGTTTCTACCTGTGTTTCTCTCTTATCCAGTGATGTCTCAGTTCAGAAGGACGTTGATCTCCTCCTCAGCTCTCTGGACACTTTAGAAAGTTGCTGCTTCAACCCCAGTCTGGAATACAGGTCAGTGCCCAGTCCTTAGACAGCGAAGACTGTGAAGTATGAACCAGTTGTGATTTCCAGCTGGTGGTTTGTGAGCAAAAAAAATAATGCAGCCTTACAATACAATTAGCCTGTTGGTCATGTGACCTCGGCCTCCACATTTGATAGGTCATACTGCGTTTCCTGTCTCATTTCCTCTTCCTTATCTGTCCTCACCCTCAGAACTGGCTGTGTGCTGGGTCTGGCTCTGGTGCTTGCAGCTCTCTGCAGCAATGGACAGACAGACCAACATGTCCACGTCACACAAACACTGGACAAGCTGCTGTCCAACTTGCAGGAGAGCAGTGGGCAGAGTCGCATGCTTCAGGAGGTATAAACCACACTGCACAGCACTGCTTTTACTAAAAATATGGTTTTCAAGGTCTGCAGAGAAATTTCTCCTGTAATGCTAACTGTGTACTGACAAGACCACAAATTCTGGATGTTCTACTTTTGCAAATTGCTAATCTCCTGTGACAAGTAGATAATTAATAGAATTTCTTTTTATTATTCTCATCTGAAAGTTAGTCTGGCAAAAGCTCTGATAAAAATGATTCTGTGTGACTGAGATCTATGTCCATGCTGGGATTGCAATATTATTATGTGGTGTGTTATGTAACAGATTTTTCTGGTCCACCCGTGCAGGTCTTGGCGTATTCTGTGGCGTGTGTGGGCGTCTCGGCCTTCAGCGGAGGCCTTATAGATGCTCCCAAGGCCGAGATGGTCATGAACACTCTGCGCACCCTGACTGAAGAGAGCCAGCATGTCAGTAGTTTCTTGTCAGTGAGACTGTTTGAGGGGGCTTAGCAGCAGCTGCTGCATATATAATAATTCTGATGTTACCACATTGAGCTCTCAGGAAATAAAAATAGACTTTGTCTGCCCACTCAGAGCTGGGATCTGCTCTGAGAAAGTTTCTCTTCACCTCTCTGTCACCAAGTGTTTGCTCATGGGGGTTTTGTTGGGTCTGTCTGTACCAAAAATGAAATTAAAGAGTTTGATCTAGACCTGCTCTAATTGGAAAGTGTCTTTCAACAACAACAACTTTTGTTGTGATTTGGCGCTATATAAACAAAATTGAATTGAGTTGAGTTTGAATTGTGTTGAAATATTTTTTGTTCTTATCTTGGTCACATTACTCACTCCTGGGCCAAGAGACTTTCAAGTCAAACTGTGATAATTAATCAAGAAACAAACTGCTGATACGAAAAAGCAGTGAAGGTAATCCAGCCTTTGCTGGAGGTGGTTGTGTGTTGGTTTGAAGTATTTTGTTGGTAGATTCACTGAAGTACTGTACTAAGTATAATTTTCATGTATTCTCTATAGTCTTAGTTCACTTTTTATGCCTTTGTACTGTTTCCGTTCAGACTCCAGGCTTCTCCCTGGCTTTAGGGCTGGTGGTCCACGGCCTGTCAACGTCCGGTCATGGTAAAGCAGAAGACATCCATCCTCGTCTGCTGGCTGCGTGGGTCAAGATCTTACTGGCTGAGGTACTATATCTACATATACAGCCTCACTCGATTTATGATGGAATGAATTACACTACTCACAATAAGTTAGGGATATTGTGAGAGACTCAGTGGATGTCATACATACGGTGTTTGTTTCACTTCAGAGATTTTTGGGAGAGACAGGTAGTCTGGGGTGATAGACACACCTCATTTTGTGTTTTCCACATAATGGTCTCACTGTGTACAGTGTGCCTTACATATTAGGGCCAATAAAAGACAACCTTTTTCAATGTGGCATCAATTTCAACATTGTGTGGGTATAAAAAGCTGGTATTGTCAGTAAGTCATTCCAAGTTCATCATTCAAACAGCCATGAACACACGATGTCACTTAATGGACGAGAAGCACCACCTGGCCACAGCGTGCCTTCGGGTCGGTGGCAGGCAGTCAGATGTTGCTCGTGAACTTGGTGTGTCTCAAAGTGTCATCAGCAGATTTGCATCAAGACACAGAACTACTGGCAGAGTTGGTGACAGACCCAGGAGTGGAGCCCTACGAGTGACAGACTGCAACAATGACCAGTACCTAAGGACCTATGTGCTCAGACATCGTTATGCAACTGCCACACAGCTGCAGGCCCGTTTACGAGATGTGAGGGGTACTAGGGTTTCCAGACAAACCATTCGCAACCGACTCCACCGCTTTGACTTGAATGCCAGACGACCGTTGCAGGTGACTCCACTGACACCCAGACACCACCGTAAACGTTTGCAGTGGACAGAAGACCATGTTACCTGGACAATGCAGCAGTGGTCTACCGTCCTGTTCACTGATGAGTGTCGGATAACCTTGCACAGAAATGATGGTCGTCAGCGTTGCTGGAGAAGGCGAGGTGAGCGATACGCCGAGGTCAACGTGGTCCCCAGGGTTCACTTTGGTGAAGGAGGTGCAAAAGGCAGGCATCACCAGTCAGCGCAAAACCCATCATCATCTCCCAATTCCGCCTGCACACCCCCAACTTTCTGTTCATGGATGATAATGCTCCACCACATCGTGCCAGAATTGTCACAGCTCGACTTCAGGAAGTCGAAGTGCCTCATATGGTATGGCCAGCAATGTCCCCCGACTTGAACCCCATAGAGCACGTCTAGGACCAGCTGAAGCAGAGACTGGGTGATTGTACCCCACCCCCACGTGACCTGGCAGAACTGCGTGTAGCTCTTGTGGAAGAGTGGAGCGCATTGTCTCAGAACAACATCATGAGGGTAGTGAGGAGCATGAGGCAGATGTGAATGACTGAGTGCTCTCTCTACCAATAGCTGGACTCAAGCCTTAGCTCTGACCTGTTTTCAGTAGTGTTTGTGTCTTTGTGTTTCAGGGTTGTCCCACCATGCAGCGACTGGCTGCCCTCAACGGCCTGGTGGCTTTAGTCGGATCTGAGAGCTACCTCATTCAGGTGAGAAATCCACTCATCAGCTGTTTCCAGTTTTTACATGTCAAGTTTGTTTCATCGATTGAGGCAAGCAGTGATTCTAATTGGTTGCCGTTGTTGGTTGCTTTGATTAGGAATGACAATGAGTTGACGCATTACTTCCCAAATGTTTTCTGCATGGCCCCATTTTCGAGTTCCGCCCTCCACATTTTCTTGTCTTTGCCTTGGAAGTTGTGCTTTGAGTTGGTGATGACTTACCCTCTGCTATGCGTTTAGCTGGGATCCTTCTCACAAACTTGTTCACGTTATGCTAGCAGTATTCAAGCACTCATTCATTTGCCTTGCTGAGTTTTTCAAATGTATTTTTTGGTCCTCGGAGCGACATAAGTTGTATCCAGTTCCATTACACTGAAGAGAAGGCCAACATTTCTCCAGTCGATATCAATACCATGTAACACAAAAACAATCTAGATGAATGTGTAAACACAGCCTGGACATATGAGTGGATTACAGAGACCTAAACTACCTCATGAGTAGTCAGAGTTCATTGGTTTTAACACTGTTCTTAAGTTAAAAAGTGTCATTTTATCAGAAGCGGCTACCTATTCCAAGTCCATTCTCCTTCAATACCGAGCACTTCTTCAGTAGCATGTTTGTGTTCATGAACATCACTGTTTCTGTCACTGTAAATTTCATTGGACTCATTGTCCTGTGTTACAGCTAACAAGTGACTTGGAGCTTTCGTCCCAGCAGCAGAACAGGCTGAATGAGGTTATTCGAGCCATCACACAGGTATGTAGACTCATTTCTTTCTGAATGACCTTTCAGCATTATTATTACTAAATACTGTTATTTAACTTTCATTTTTAGTCCGGAGTGAAGTCTCATTCAGTTGTGCTGGCCAAAGCAGGCAGAAGCACAAGACATCACTCAAACATTTAACAATTAGAGGGGGAACAAAGAACAAATTACAGAATCTTAAAACACCAGAACATTCATCAACATTCAAAACATCTACAGCCTACTGTCCTTGCTTCCATATCATTTAGAAATGCTTAAAATGCATCCAGTGAGACCAGCTCCTGAAGATTCAGGTTGTTTCATAACTGATTCCAAGCAGCTGCTTGAAAACTCCAACTTTCAAGTGAATGTGCATGCATGTATAGAACATTTCACAGTCCAAGGCAGACACAAAGGTGATAGCAGGTCTCCTGTTGGCCTCAAAACGAAAGCAACCTAATTTCATCATCCGTTTTTTCAGCATTTGCTCGCTGTGAGGTTTAAGTAAGATAGAATCAGTGTAGATGGAAGGTTCAGCAAATGAGATTTTTGATTTGAAAACATCATGAGTTTTGTTTTGTCAGCATTCAGAACGAGCTTTAAATCCCACAGGGTACGTTGAGCAGTATTCAAAGAGCCGAGTTTGGTGTAGACACAGAGCAGTGTGTGACATTATCCTTGGCAGTAAAGTGGAAATTAGCTTTGAAAACATTTCATTTTAGACTGTTGATATATACTGTGCAATGAAAGTGGAAGCCTGATCCATGGGACACGTCTTTGGATAAAAGAGACTTAGAAGTGATACCCTTAGTTGTACCAGGACTATTTGTTTGTTTGTGAGCTACAATTTTTTTGTTAACAGTTAGTTGTTTCATCTATAAAATGTCAGAAAATTATGAAAAATGTTCATCAGAATTTCCCAACGTCAAGATGATGCCTTCAGATGTCTTGTCCACAACCCAAAGATATTCAGTTTATGCCATAGAGGGGAACAGAAACCACAAAATCTTTACATTTAAGAAGCCGGAATCAGAAAATTTAGACATTTTACATTTTTCAAATATCAAAATAGTTGGGATTTAATTTAATAGTCGAAAACCAGTTGATTAATTGAATAATTGTCTCAGCTGTGTAGCACACACCGAATTCTCCTTTGCCAATAATTTTCACACCAACACATACTACAAGATGTCTCAAGTAATATCAGACACCTCTTGTCTGTTTTTGCCTAAACTTATTCTGATGCATCGTGACTGTGCCAGTGTTTTAAAATGATGTGTCTGTAATTACTGAACTGTCAATATGTCACCATCAGGCCAAAATGGCAGGTTTCCATCAAACAGTCCTCCTCCCCAGAGAATTAACCCTTTATATAATCCACGAACTGTCATCCAGTACCCCCCCCCTCAGGGCAGGACAACTTCATGTCATGTTTGGCGTGAAATGTATTCCTCAGAGAAAATAGACTCCACTGACTCAAATGAATGAGTCTTTCCTGTCCTACCCTCACACACCAAATATTCTACTTCCACTGAATGTGCTTATCTATACTCCATAATGTAATTGCCATACTATTTGTGCAGCACATTTAAGACTTTTTTGTTTGTGCTGACCTTAGCTCTTTGTGGATGTTTGTCATTGTTATGATGGCTTCCTTTTGCAGATCATAACATTCTCAGGAGCCATTGGTTTGCAGTCCAACAGTGCTTGTTTGGTGGGTCATTTGCATTTGGCCCATATGTCCACCAGTCACAGTCACACAGCAGGTAGGTGCAGCAGCTCCTTTACCGAAATCGACTGGAATGGAGCCTACTACAGGTACTGTCTTTACACAAAATGTGTGTTACGTCTTTCTCTTCTCCTGTTATCCCCTAAGTTCCTCAGGATTTCAGTTACCTCCCAGAGAAAAGTGTCATCAGGTCCATTATTGACTTCCTCACAGAGGCAGGAAAGAAAGGTTCGTTAACTGGTTTTTAGTTAAATGAACTCTGTATTTATTTCCCCTCTCTTTCTCACCTTTAAATCCCTTTTAATCTTGAAGTCCCCAGGACAGGAATTTTCATTTCATCAGTATACCACAAATTTGAACGTAAAATACATTTTCAAAAATCTTTCGGCTTGTGTTAGAATTTCTCTTAATACAGTTTCTTCCCGTGGACGCAGGTCCAGAGTTTGCCCATCCAGCTTTGGTCAAGACTGCTCTGGCCCCCATGGCATCAGTGGGAGCCAATTTCCAGTACCCACCCATCAACTGGAGTGCTGTCCTGTCTCCTTTGATGAGGCTCAGCTTCGGTAAGAGTTACAACGCATTTTTCTCAAAGGGCTTGTAAAATCAGTGCATCGTGCTCAGCTTCTTTTTCCTCTGACAGGAGAGGATGTACAGCATCAGTGTGTGGTGCTGGCAGCGTGTCAAGCTCAGTCTTCTCAGAGTGCCTCTCTCTTTCTGGGCTCCTGGCTGTCACCACCCTTAGTACACAGTCTCAGTGTAAGTTCCTCTTGAGTATTTGTATATCAGGTACCCAGTTTGCACTTCTATTAGCCAGCTGAATCCTACTCACACATAACTGATACTATTAGCTGATATATTTGCTGAGGTGTGTACAGGTGAGTATAGGCAGTCATAATGTGTTATAAGCCCAATCAGTCAACCTCTAGTTTCTAACTAGTCAATAGCATCTTCAAAACACTTGAACTTATATTTCATTTTAAGTCACATCTATAATGTTTCATGGCGGTTGATATCATGTCACGTGGAATATTATGAATGTTGTATTCCAACCATGAATAATGACATGTATTTTTTTTTTTTCATAAAATACTTTTGCTTTTGTTTGTGCTTTGTCTGGCCCAACATAGTCACACACATCAATAGGTATATTATTTATTTAATTTTCAAAACTCACTGTCCACTTAATTAGATACACCTGCAAAATCTAAACCAATCCGATAAATTCTGACTTTACAAAATTCGTTACAATACAATACAATACATTATATTGAGAGTCTAATTGAGTGTCTAATGTTTTCTCATTTATGGACTTGAGTGAGTTCAATAAGGCAGCGTAAGAGTATAAAATGTTTCTTTATACATCTTTTTTTTTTCTTTAAAAAAATTTTGGATTTCTCAAATTTGTCAAAACACAATCAACTATACAAGAACTTTGCCTAAATTAAATTCAGTCTTAAATTAATAGCATTTTAATCTGAGAAAAAGTAGCAAGACTGTGACTCTGACCCGATGTTTGATGCTTATGCTTATGGTACTTGACAGTTTTCAAGTAAGTCAGCACCAAAGAGTGTTGAGATTCAGTACCTAGTCCTACCCGTATTATATTTTTCCTCTAGTGCCAGACTAGGGCTCACCTGTATGAAAGCTTGGGCTTGTGGATGAAGCATGTTGCTGAAGACAAGCTCCAGGTCTACATGGAGAGTCTGGGCCTGCAGCAGTTTCAAGAGGACCTTCGACCCCATCGTCTGTCCCTGTGCCACTCCCTGCTGCAGGGTCTCGCTCAGGCCATGGCCCTCCCAAATCCCCCTAACAACTGCTGGACTATCCTGCGCTCCACTACTGAGAAGATCTTCGCCATCCTTCCCAACCAAATCCAGGTACAAATTTGAAAAGATGATAATTTTTATTAGTCAACTAACATTTCAGATGCTGTTTTTACAACTGCTTCAATTGCTTTTACATGCTACAACCCAACTGAAAATGTCGATAACTGATTTTTAACTGAAATTAAAGCTGTTTTCACTATTTAGCATTTAGCACTATTTTCTGTGCTGCTAGTTTGAACCTGTGTGTGACGCATCCACACTGTAGAATAACTGGTGTTCTCTCAGAATCAGCTTTATTGGCTGAACATGTGAACACATGCAAAGAATTTAACTTTGTCGTTTTGTTTCTCTCAATGAACTTACCTACTAAAGGACACACAGCAGTAGTCCACCATAAGCTTATCAGTTTTGTTGATACTGATCTTCAGATGTGGTTTCATTGATGCTGCACCATGAAGCTCTCTACCAGCATGTTCCACACTGGATATTATTTACTAGAATCATACATGCCAAAATAGTCATGACTTCTGTTTCACAAAAAAACAAAAAACAAAAATACAATTAACATCACAGTTTTCACTACATGTTTCACTACCATGCAAATAGCTAACATTTTAACACATTTTAACGTGATTTGTTTTAAACAAAGTACTATATAAGCTATAATTGTACCAAGTCATTCACCTAAAGTTATCATCCCATTTCCACTAATAGTTTTCTGCTGGTTATAAATTCTTTTGTTTTAGGATAATGAAGTGGATTTATATGTGGGAATCACCAAATGTCTGTCAGAGCTGTCTGATCCAGAGATTGATCGAATCGCTCAAGTCACAGAGGTACAGTATGATGTGACAATAAGAAACAATGAGTACACAAAGGTACAAAAAAGTTGTTGTGAACTAACAGTTGCTAAAGTCAATGATGTATGTTGCCAGTGTCTATCTCAAATGTAATTTTTTCTTTCTTGGTGGTTCATTCTGCAGCATTTTTTTGTGGTCTCTTACAAGCTAAAACTGCAACCCACAGTGCTGGAAATCAGGTGTTCACAGATTTTGTAGAATATCACTCTCATGCCTATATCTCATGCCTATATCTTAAGTACAGAGTTGGAGTCAGTCACAATCAACCTAGCTTAACACAAAGAATGGAAACAGGAGGAAACTAGCCAATGCTGTTCAATGATTGAAAAAAAAAAGAAGAACCCATCACTAAAGCTCACTGATTAACATTTTATCTTTTATTCAATTCAAATGTATTGCTAGCAGTCCAGGTCAATCCAGCATCAGCTGCCAACTAATAGCAGCAAAGTCTAAAATTTTCAAATTATACACATAGTGGGTTTCAAAAGCCATAAGTGAGAAATTACTACTGGACAATCTGTGTATTTGTAAATGCAAGTAAAAATAGTAGTAAATGAAGCTCTGTTCTCTGTACTATTCAGACTCAGATGGAGAAGACCTGCTTCATCCTGGCTTACTTGACCTCCCAAGGTAGAGTTCCTCTCCTGGGTCTCAATGACGTCATTGCTGGTGTGCTTCGTGGTTGGCCAAGCCACAAAGTTGGCTGGCTCCTCATGCAGAGCTTTTACCAGTGTCGCCTGTCCACCAACCCCAATACAGGTTAGGCCAAACCTCTCTTTCTGCATTTCAGATCATGTAGGAAATGCTGTGCAAGAAAATACTATTCTTCAAGTTATATGTTTTCCTCCTCTTATGAGTCAGCCCACATGCTGAGATGAGTTGTTCTTTGTCACAGGTGTTCTAAAACGAATGGAGTGGCTTCTGGAGCTGATGGGACACATCCGAAATGTTGCCTACGGTGCAACCTCTGTCGCATGCGGAGACGTTAAACTGGTAAACTACAGTGTGGTATTTTTAGAGCTCTCAGTGTGTTGTTGTCACATGCCCCAGATGATTTCCTGTAAAGTAAAAGCTCTGTGTTGTAGCATGTAGGTGAGGGTTAAGGGCCGCCAGGAGTAACAGTTATTCCTGAGGGGTTTAGAAATGCAACTCTGGGCTTGTGGGTGTGTCCACAAATATAAATTAAATAAGCAAAACAGGTTTTAAAATAAAGATTAGATTACATTAGATTCAACTTTATTGTCATTACACGTGTACAAGTACAATGCAACGAAACGCAGTTTGGCATCTAACCAGAAGTGCAATAAGCAGTAAGTGCCAGATATACAATAATTTACAGTATGTACAGGGTGTGTACAGGTGTCTATGCTACAGATATACTATAAACATGATATACAGGTAGTTGTCATAATATACAGAGATTCTTAGTACTATGAACATACTATACAGATGGATATGTGCTTAAATGTGCATCCCGTGTAGGCGGAAACTATAACACAATTTACAAATGATATTTACAGATGTTAAATTAACTATAAATCACTAGTGCAATGGACAATATGGAGTGTACAGCGATAGGCAGTAGGCTAGCTATATTAACAGTGAGGTAGAGGAACTAGTGCAACACTCAGTACGTAGTACTCAGTTAGGATAGGGTGGTGTAGTGGAGTGTGGTGTAGGGTGGGGGTGTTAGTGGGGGGCTGAATTCAGTGAGGAGACAGCCCTGGGGAAGAAGCTGTTGCTCAGCCTGCTGGTCCTGGCCTTGAGGCTCCTGAAGCGCCTGCCAGACGGCAAGAGTGCAAATAGACCACAAGCAGGGTGGGAGGAGTCCTTGAGGATGCTGCGAGCTCGACGCAGACAGCGTTTCCTCTGGATGTCTTCAAGGGCTGGAAGTGGAGTCAGTACACAGCCCTGTGGTACGCCTGTGTTGAGTGTGATGGTGGAGGAACAGATGTTGCCTGACCTAACATACTGCGGTCTGTTGGTCAAGAAGTCTCTGATCCAGTAGCAGAGGGAGGTGTTGATACCCAGGTCTCCAAGTTTGGTGATTAACTTGGAGGGTCTGACGGTGTTGAATGCTGAGCTGAAGTCAACAAACAGCATCCGTGCATATGTGTTGTTATTGTCCAGGTGTGTGAGCACAGAGTGCAGTGCTGTGGAAATTGCATCCTCTGTACTCCTATTGCTGCGATAGGAAAACTGATGTGGGTCCAGTGTGGGTGGGAGGTAGCTCTTAAGGTGTGACAGAACTAGCCGCTCGAAGCACTTCATGACAATGGGTCTGAGTGCAACTGGGCGGTAGTCATTCAGGCATGTTGGGCTGGAGTGTTTTGGGATTGGTACAATGGAGGTGGTTTTGAGGCATGTTGGCACAGCTGCTTGGGCAAGGGACAGGTTGAAGATGTCCGTAAAGACCCTGGCGAGCTGCTCCGCGCATGCTTTTAGCACACGACCAGCGATGCCGTCCGGGCCAGCAGCCTTGTGTGCGTTGGTCCTACTCAGTGCGGCGCAGACGTCTGTGGAGGTGAGGGTGAGGGGCTGGTGGTCTGCTGAGAGTCTGGTGTTGGTGGCCGTTTCAGTGTTGTCCCTGTCAAAACGAGCATAAAAGTCATTTAACTCATTCAGAAAAGAAACATCTGTGGCTGTCATGGACGAGTTACCTGTTTTGTAGTAACTGATGACCTGGATGCCCTGCCACATGCGTCATGGATCGGAGTTGGAGAAGTGCTCCTCTACCTTTAGCTTGTAGCAGTGCTTGGCCTTTTTGATGCCCCTCCTCAGATTAGCCCTGGATATGCTGTAGGCCTGTGCATCACCTGATCTGAAGGCGGTGTTGCGGGCTTTCAGCAGGAGCCGCACCTCCTTGTTCATCCATGGCTTCTGATTTGGGTACGTGGTGATCTGCTTCTCTGTTGTGACACTGTCAATGGTGGTGTTGATATAGCCCAGTACAGAGGAGGTGTATGTATCAATGTCTGTGTGAGAGCCACAGGTAGCCTGAGCAGCAAACATACTCCAGTCTGTGTTTTGAAACCTGCTCTGGAGTACATGGTCTGTCCCTTCTGGCCACACTTTGATGGTTTTGGTTGATGGCTTCACACGTTGGATAAGTGGTGAGTACTTGGGGATAAGAAACAAAGAGAGATGGTCTGACTGTCCGAGGTGGGGGAGGGGGGTCGCGGTGTAAGCCCCAGGAATGTTTGTGTAGACATGGTCCGAAGTTGGTTCATAGCCAGCTTAGCATTAGCGTCCAGGGGGATATAAGCAGCAGTTATAACAGTGGAAGTGAACTCCCTTGGCAGATAGAACGGTCTACACTTAACCACGAGAAATTCGAGGTTAGCTGAGCAGTGCCTCTCAATAATGACAGAGTCTGTACACCAAGATTTGTTCATATAAATGCACAGTCCTCCTCCTCTAGTCTTACCGGAGTCATCTGCCACTCTGTCTGCCTGGAGTGTGTGGCGTCCGGCTAGCTCGATAGCGTTGTCAGGTACGCCACTGTTTAGCCATGTTTCGGTGAAGATCATGACATTACAGTCCATAAGTAAACTAAACCATCAAATGTTCTTGACCAAAGCAGTAATAGATAAATTAACATCTAATCCTGATGATGTAACAGATTCAACAAACTACATTGTTCACCAGCAGGACATGGTTGTTTGATTCTTGTGATCCCGTTCTGTTTGCTAGTCACATTGCGCAATGATAACGTTTTTAAAAGTGAACTGCACCAATTCAACATTACATTACTGTAAAATTGTTGGAATCATAGTGGACAGTCATGCAAAGTCCAGAGACATACTGTAGTCTTGTTTTTCATGCATAATAAAGGTCTGGAAGTAAAGAAGTAAACATTTAAGCATTTAATCAATTGTGATTTAGTATTCACTCGTGGAAATGACATTTCAACATGTCAGAATGTGACTATATTTTGGCTACAAATGTTAATTTAACATACATGTAAAACAGTTTTCACATGTTGCAAATGCATTTTCACATGTAGAAATTATATTTTGATTGGTCAATACTTATTTACAAGTATGTTTAATTTAATCATAGATATCAGTAATTCCTTTTTCACTTGTAAGAATAACAATTGCCAATATATACAACTGAATTTCCATATGCTGATAAAGATTTGTGACTAGTGAACATATAATTTCTGATTTCAGATGTCAGCAATTGAATTTCCAGTATGTCTGACATATATTACCCTCAACAACATATTCATTTCGGATATATGTACGACTGATGGAAATTGCTTTTTTTCTCAAATTCGTTACTGACTAGTGATAAAATGAATTGTAGATATCTTATATATAACTCTTACAAGTAAAAATCCAGTCTGAAATTACATTCTTACTGGTTACTCACTTCCAATATGACATATCAATAATTTCATTTTAACTAGTCAGAATTGAATATGAAAACAATTTTAGATATTGGCAATGAGATTTCTACTAGTGAGAACTTAATTGTTTATATTAAGAATATTAAAAATTACATGTGAACTTGGAGTTTATACATTAGGGCTGCACGATATATCGAAAATTTATCTTCATCGCAATATTAACATTTGCGATAAAGAGTCTTTGAACTACGGTAATTTCACGTTCAACGCATTTACTTTAATTGCTCCCTGGGGACTAACAAAGTTTTTTGAATTGAATCGAATTAGACAGAGGAGTTCAAAAAAGCTAGCGTTAGTAGCGTTAACTACTAATGAACTGGGGGTATTTCTTGGTCAGATTTGTCGCTTAAGTCAGATGCACTTTTTTTCAATAAAAATGGTTTGTTAGAATGTAAATAACCTTTTTCATTTTTTGCTCAGTGTTCATTCACTGTCAACAGAGCAAACCTAAAGCAGAAATACATTTATAAAAAATTAAGGAATTCTGATTCTGATTCGAAATTGAATTACTAAATTATGTAACTGAGTTGGACTAGAAGTCAGTGGTACAAGTTGTAAGTAATTTACAGATATCAACGCTGAACATTTCCACTATTAACACATTAAATGTAGTTATCAGGCATTTACGTTCTGACTACTGAGAAATTAACTGTAGATATCTTTAATTAGCATTGCTACCAGTCAAAATTACATTATGGATACACTGGCTTGATATTGTAGTTAAGTTAAAAAGCAATTGTCAATCTCTGCAACTGCTACTGCCACCAGTAATGAAATGTTAAAAGGGCCATATAGAGGGCACTGAAAATGCCCTGGACTTGGTCAAACTTGCTCAAATTCACTCTCTACACAGTATTTTTTTTCTGGCTAGTTGACATAAACCTACAGTTCCTTTGTTTTTCTGCAGGCAACAGACTTCCTTTTTCAGGTTTTTGCTGCTGCAGTAATTTCCTGGGGTGACCAGTTCATGCCCCTCCTCCTTGGCATCAGGGCCCAGTGGTTCCCATGGCAACCTGGCTCCAAGCCCCCAATTCTACAACACTGTCTGTATGGTGAGGAGTCATTCACTGAGCACACCCTGCCGCAGTGCCTGCTGGGATTCTCCCACAGCCTGGCTCTGCTCCTGGACAAAGAGCCGTGGAGCAGCTGCACTAACAAGGTGAGATTGTTTGTTATACTGCATTATAATCTGAAAAATAATAAGTCAATTATGGGTCAGATTGTTTGAGCTGAACAAGATGACAAGTGCTTCAGTTACAGCTTGAGCGTGAGTGTGTGTGTATGTGTCTCAGTTCATAGACTGGCTTCTCAGCATCACAGAAGGTCCTGAAGAGTGTTTGTCAGTCACCACCATCAGCACAGCCAGAGGTAAACAACACAACAGAGCATACAACACACAGTACACAGAGGAAGTAGAGTTGGGTCTGATATTATGAAGAAATTGTTGTGGTGCAAATTGCAGCAATCTGGCACTAATGGGTTGAAAGCACTTAAATAATGTCCGTGATGCAGATTTTAGACCAGCACACTCCTGGAAATGCACTCAGTATGACATCTCAGCCTCACGCTCAACTGTACTGAGAAATCTCTTTCCAGTTAATCTAGTCACTCAGACAGTGTTTGAAATCTTCACACTCGCCTGCACTCGGGAACTATGAGTGATGTCCGCAATGATGTCAGTTAAAGTCTATGAGGCTGGGAACATGAATGTATTAAGAAAGATGTATGCACTGCTGCCTGTCAGCTTTGTCTTCTTATTGACCCAGTGGCCACCCAACAAACTTTGTGGCCCAGGAAGCTGTTATAAAAAACACATCTTTAAAGCTGTTGGCAGGACACCTTTAACTGCAAACAAGTTGTTACTCTTTGTAACCTTGTTAACATGTGTGACCATGTCGTCACCTCAATGCAAAGTGTTTGGGTCGAGGAGGTGGGCTTTGGAAGCCAAACATGAATGCACATATGTAATAGGTCACTTACACTGCCGAAGCACACCAGCAGCAGAGCACACTTTTTTAGTTGTATGAGCTTGGTGAGCAACTGCTATTGGACTGAGTGGATTTCCTGGAATGGGGTTTGATGTCAAGTTCTCACAATACAGCCATGATGTAGAGTGTGCAGGTTTATACACAGAAGGTTTTTGCAAAAAGCTGAATGTTGACACATCTATTCCAAAGAAAACTCCCAGCGGATGACTCACTGATGTTAGTATTGTTATGGATAGGAAACATCGTAACATACACAGAAATACGCAGCCCATCTTTCTTCTTGAAAGAAATCCCACATTCTCAAGGTCAAACAGCTGCCTTGGCTGAAATGTTCAGAGTGGTTTATCTTACTGTCCTCATGTGCCGTGGTTTCAGCCGCCCTGTTGGCCCTGAGGTCCTCTGCTGAGTTCAAGAAGAAAGCTGTGTGGACCAGAGCATATGGCTGGTAGAACACGGAGGCCATGCCAGACTGTCACCGTGTCATATTTGGAGACAGCTGAGGTTCACTTCACACCATGGACTGCCCCTGTAGTTCTGCATCAGTTGCATATCAGCATGGCAGTGCCAAGAGGAATGTGCTTTGTCCAAACAATATATGCCCATTAAAAGTTCATTACTTACAGTTCACTTACAGCAAATATTTATTGGTGTTGAATTTTGAGTCTCTCGAGGTCTTGTAATTTAGATTTTATTGATCACATCTTAGAGACATCAAACTCTGAGTTAAAAAAAAGTAACAAAAGCAACAAAAATTTAAACCACCAAAGCATTCAGTCCATTCAGTCATTTTCTTTTCATCTTCTTGTTCCATTTGTCCATTTGTTGTTGTCTCTCCTTCAGCAGCTGCCAGACTGTTACAAACGCCCCTGAAAAGATATCATTGGTGTTAGAAAATGAGAAAAAAACTAAACAGCATGTGTGATGTGGTTTGTCTGTACTCTTGTGGTATTTATGGCACAGATTATCTTAACAGCTTGTCATTACATCATGAAGTGTAAATCCAGTGGCAACAAAAAAACTGTGTAAAGATGGGCTTATTGTCAAATGTAGTGGTAGCAAAATGATTTGGTATTAAGCTGTAGTCTCATTCAGTGAGCCATGACTCAATTATTCTAAACAAAGAGCTGATTTCTAACTTTGTTAGACTGGGACCACACAGCTGGAACAATCAAAAAACAAACCAAGATTCCAGTCCGACTACAGTCTGACTTTAAATTGACGTCAGTTATTTACAAGTAAGCTCTTCATCACTTCACGACTGGCAGTTACTACTTCTTTTGTGTAGTGTAAGACTTGAGGTTGCGCCAGCTGTTGTGAATGTAATGTTTGTGGTACTGTTTTGCACTGTTACACTTCATCAGTGGTTATGTTGAATTGAATTTCTACTGTAAATGTATACCAATGTCAGTTATTGGTCTCCTTGATTACTAATAATCCATATGGTCAGTCCCTATTATAAACTCGTCTGAAAGGCCTTCAGACTCTCTAGTTGGTCACTCAGACCGTCCTCCCCAATGCTGTTCCTTTCGTTGCTCTAACTTGGTGCTGTTGTCAGGCTGAATGCTAGTTAACTCATCCTACCGAGAGTGAGAGCAGGCAGGCAGAGCATCAGAAGGACGGGCAGGTGAATGTGCGCTGACGCCGTTGAATTCAACAGGCATGAGTTTGGTGCTGTTGACTCAACATAAGGCAGGGCCTGGTATATAGTGACACCTGAAGATGAAGGAAAGAAAGAAACACTCATGCAGCATCAGATGTGCAGCACATACAATATGCTGAACCATTTCTTTAAAGTTGTCAGGCTCAACATCATTTTTTACAATCACAGTGAGAATATATCTAAATGAGTCCACTAAAGAACATTTCTCAGTAATGAAACCTTGGATCTGGTGTTTTGAAAGGACACATGCTGTGCCAGTGGTGACACTCATCTGCCTGTGTGTACTGTGAAGCTCTGGTATATGTTATCATCATCTCTGCTTTGCTAACCCATTTCCTGTATCTTCCCACTACTTCCTTTGAGTCTTTGACACATTTAAGCAGCTCATATTGTTCAGAATAACTGAGCTTTTTTATCCTAAAATGCAGCCTGGATCATGTTTGGCCATTTGGTCTGTTCTTATAAAATATACTTTTGCAGTTTGATAGTAAAGATGAAGTAAATAAAATGGTTTAGTCACCTTCAGTGGCCACTGACAGGATGTATAAGGGGATCCAGAGTGTGTAACGGGTCCACAGCATGGCAGTGGAAGGTGTGTCCATAACACACAGCAGCTCGTGTGGATATCTGTCCATGATTGCACACTTTTACACAATAACTGGCAGTTAATTGCATCCTAATCATTTTATTATCACACATCCCTCTGTTCACCTTTACCTCTGGCAGCTCTCTCTGCATCTCCTAAAAAGACTATTCTTCAATACTCACTTTCACTGTAATGTGTTATACTCATGCAAAATATGTTCAACATGGCTTGAACAGCCACTTAGTTCTGAACAGCACACAATTTGATCAATTGTAAATTTATTAGTAAATGTGCAATCTATCCACCAGAATAAATGTTGGCATTCTATATTTCTGCAAGTGGCCTCCCACTTGGCAGTACAACACACTATTGACACAAGGTTGGCTGGAAATTTTGCCACGATGAAAAAATCTGATCATATACATGTAATCTGAAGCTAAGTCACAGCTAAGTGAATACCCACAGTGATGACTGTTCTATGATGGCTTTTACTGAGCCGGCTTTAGTTGGCCAATTTCATGAAATGAGACACTGCACTGCTGCACATCATGAGAGGCTACATCACATCAACAATAACAATAACAACAACAATTTATCAACTATATTAAAAGTCTGCCAGAAGTGGAGCCGGTGCTCCTGCACTCGTGTACAACCTAACATTTGTATCCAACTATTGCAAAAAGTGCAAAAAGTATGGATGAAGTGATGAGGTGAAAAGTCATGTGTGAGGTGCATACCGTAGGAGGTCCAGAATATTCCATAAGAAGAACAGTACACACACGACTGGTTTACTCTGGATCTCCTCCAGCATGATGACCATGATCAGCAGGAGGTTCTTCTCCATAACCTGAAAAACAGATTGTACACACAATCCACTAATCACTTCAAATGGTAAAAAAAACACACCTTTGATTACATATTTGTTACCGTTTACAGCATCTACATGACTAATAATTCAAATCCAAGAAGTTGAGCTGTGATACACACTTGGATGAAGCGAGGAAGCAGTCTGGCTTTCTCAATCCCATCTGCGATATGGAAAAGTTCCAGGATGGAGAACAGCTGGCACAGACTCATCACAAAGCCAACAGAGTAAAATGTGTCTGCTAAGGCATCTGCAAAGTGAAAAACTATATTTTATCACACTTAAATATGCTATTTGGTGGAGAGTCCAATTCTTGCTCTCCCAATTTCAAACCAACAATGATTTAAAGAGATGTGATTTTATTTATTAAATGAACTTAAGATCAATTTTAAACTGGAGTATTACAAATCAGAAAACCACAGATAACTAGTTATTTGTTTAAACTTAATTTGCCTGTGGTGAACTTTGCAGGCACCCAGTGTGATAGGAATTCAAGGTATGAGGAATTTATTGCCAGAATATTTTATTTTTAATATCATCCCTCTCATTCACTGTAGCAGTGACACACTCCCACTGTGTGTTAGGCTCTGTTTGTCAACCGACAATTTAGTCCGCACTCTGTTGCCTGGTTAGAATCTCCTTTAAAATTGCTGTGATCTCATCTTCTAAACAAGTTAGATTTTGTTTTTAGGTCTGTCGATATTCCTGACTAAACCTTCATTTATTCTAGGAAATGTCAATGCAGGTGCTGTCGATTAAGTTGATTTGAGATTTATAGATCAAATGTCTGTAATTTACAAGTGGGATTTACAGAACCTGCTTATAGTCATATTTTATGAATCAAATGTCAGCACACTATCAGGAATAATCTTAATGCAAAGTTCAAGGATCCATTCATCCATCTTCTACACCACTTATCCGTCAGGGTCGGGTGGGGGCAGGAGCCTATCCCAGCTGACTACGGGCAAGAGACGGGGTAAACCCTGGAACCCTGAACTGGTCGCCCGTCAATCACAGGGCTGACACACAAGGACAGACAACCACACACACACACACACACACACTCAAACCAAGGGGCAATGTAGAGCAGAGAAAACCCACACAGGCACAGGGAGGACCCAGACCAGACCAAACCCGGAACCCTCTTGATGTACAGCAACAGGGCTAACTGCACCACCATGCTGCCCAGGATAAATCAAAGGTTTATAAATAATGCCCCTGGTCTTTTATGTTGAGCTTTGTGCCTACTGGGCTGTTCAGTCAGAATGTTTTGCTTTGATAAACCTTACCTTGTCCAAATGTAAGAAATCTGGCTATACTGTTAGCCAGTATCCATGTGTGTCCACAGAACTGGAACAAGTTATATGAGAAAATGTAGGCAAGCCTGAAGCTGAGCCTGTAAGAGAAGATCAATGAAATTACCAATGTTAGCATTTGGCTTTTGTTGGTCCACGGTCGGGCTTCTTTGCACTGCAAATGGAACAAAGCTAGCATTAATGTTATTACTTACACCTGTGTTTTTAGTGCTGTTAGTCACAGTGTGAGAATGATCTATTTCCTGATGCACTTTGACTATAATTCAATTCAATTCAGTTTATTTATATAGCGCCAATTCACAACAAATTGACACTTGACACTTTCCAATTTCAGCAGGTCTAGACCAAACTCTTTAATTAAACTGTAAATAGAGAGAGCCCAACATTCCCCCTTGAGCAAGCACTTGGCGACAGTGGCGAGGAAAAACTGCCTTTTAGAAGGCAGAAACCTCGGAACAGACCCTGGCTCAAGATGGGCGGCCATCTGCCTTGACCGGTTGGGTTGAGAGAGAGGGAGAGAGACAGAGGGGGTGGGGTGTGAGAGAAGGAGCACACAAGCAGAGATGCATAGCAGCAGTAATAATACCAGAAGTATCGGAAATGTAGATAATGATAATGACAATGAAGTATACAGAAGGTATTATGGTGATTTTGATAACAATAGTAGTAACAATAATGGTAGTAGCTGTACTGAGTCGTAACAGATTTAAATCAGATTATGACTAAACAGTAGTAATTGCAGTAGGTTTTGAGCAGGACGACAGCAGGACCGCAGCAGGAGGTCCAGTCATGATCGATAGGAATCTGCGGGACAAGAAAGCACAGGGACTCCAGGGAAGAAGTTGAGTTAGTAATATGCATTAATGGGACATGAATGTGTGCAGAAGGAGAGGGAGAGGAAGAAAGAGCTCAGTGCGTCATGGGAGGTCCCCGGTAGTCTAAGCCTATAGCAGCATAACTATGGGCCGGCCTAGGCCAGCTATAACTATAAGCTTCATCAAAGAGGAAAGTTTTTAGTCTACTCTTAAATATAGAGAGGGTGTCCGCCTCCCGGACCGAAACTGGAAGATGGTTCCATAGTAGAGGAGCTTGATAACTAAAGGCTGTGGTTCCCAATCTACTATTGAGGACTCTAGGAACCACAAGTAGCCCTGCATTTTGGGAACGCAAAGTTCTGGTGGGATAATAGGGTACTATTAACTCTTTAAGACAGGATGGTGCCTGACCGTTCAGGGCTTTATATGTGAGGAGGAGAATTTTAAAATCTATCCTGAATTTTACAGGTAGCCAATGTAGAGAAGCCAGAACAGGGGAAATATGATCTCTCATGCTGGTTCTCGTCAGTAGTCGTGCAGCAGCGTTCTGGATTAGCTGGAGAGTCTTTATAGATTTATTGGGGCAGCCTGATAGGAGAGAGTTACAGTAATCCAGTCTAGAGGTAATGAATGCATGGACTAATTTTTCTGCATCTTTCTGACTCAGGATGTGCCTAATCTTGTTTTGTGGAGGTGAAAGAATGCAGTCTTTGAAATATTCACTATAAAATAAATAAATATAAAATTCTAAAAAGTCATTTAGAGACTTAGACTTAGACTTCACTTTATTGATCCCTTTGGGATGACTCCCTCAAGGAAATTGAATTTCCAGCAGTTTAAGAAGTAAGGAAGCAGCACACAGGGCAATTTGCAAACAACAACAAACAACAACTATGCAAACAGGAGAGATAACGATATATAAAAAAAAAAAAACGTGGGAACAGATAGAAAGTTCACTAATAATACTGTACTGTCATAAAGTATAACTTTGAGACTTTTTAATTTTGCTTATCTAGGGAATATACTTTACTTCTTAATTTCATCACATTTAGCTATATTTAGTGCTAACATTAACATGCACTTAGGCCTACACATCAGCTTATCAGCAATTTAACTCTCTGGAGTCTTTTTTTTTATTTCTTCATATTACTTTCATATTTGAGGAACATTTTTATTTTCAAATACACTTTCTTGTCAAGAATTAGACGTGAATGTCATTAGCCCCTTCAAGTTGGCATTAAAACAGATCTGGAGCCAGGAAGTGATTAGCTGAGATTACATAAACTGGAACTGCTAGCTTTCTTCAGAAATTCACTGAATCCAGTCAAGAAATAGTTACAACATGCAGCTAACCTAAAAACCACAAATGTTTCATCTTTGTTTTTTGTTGTTGAGTACAGATTGAACTAACAAGAAACAATGTGCTAAGGTTTTGAGGTGTTGGTAGAACTTAGAACTTTCAACACAGCCAGACTAACTACATCCTCCTGTCTTTATATGAAGCTAGGCTAACAGCTTACAGGCTTTACTGAAGGCGACAGACATGAAATTGTTATCAATCTTCACATCTAACTTACAGCAAGAAAGCAGACAAAGTAGATTTTGCTGTTAATATTTGAGTAATTTTACGTAAGTACAGTTTTGTGTACAGAACATTTACTTGTGGGGGTATTTACATCAAGATTGTTGTTTTAAACTTGTTTCTTGATTTTAGATTGCCAATTTCACACCTGGCCTGGGACTATAGATGGAAACTAGCCTCTTGGCTAATTCTGCCATATACAGTGACTAATATGTGCTCTCCCTGAGAAATAGATAATGAATAATGAAAAATGAATAAATTGCACTGGTACTTAATTACTTAAGAGAATGTAGCTACTTCTTCCACCGCAGAAGTTAAAGAAAGGCCATCTCACATGAGGAAACCTGGTTAGAGGATACCCATACAACCTCACTCCTGTTCTAACTCAAGCACCCAGAAGATGTTCATTAGGACCATGAAACCCTTTAAACTCCCTGGAACCCAGCATTTCACTTACATTTGGTCTGAATACTTCTCCAGATACTTTGAGGTGATCAAGCACACTGGCTCATTAAGAGTATGAAATCATTTTATATACAATTCATTCACTGCACATGACCTTAGTACAGATAAAACTTTAATGTACAAAAATGTACATTTTCATGACTGCAGATAAAAACACAGCCTGTCGGCTGGGGTAGTTTTATCACTCAGTGCATATATTTTGTGTGCTCACTTTGGATACAAAAACATGCAAAAATATAAGTAGTAATCCTTCAGATACATTTAAACTCTAATCCTTTTTTCCAGTGCTTAAGTGTTAATGCTTGAAAAGATGACAGCAAATGAAGCTGTGTATATGAGTAGCCAACATTCCACAACACGCCCTGTAGATACAGCACATTCCTCCCACAGCAAGAAGAACCACTTACATTCTCCTTCTGAAGCTTTTTTGGTCCCTTTGTTGCAAGTAACAGGAGCTGCTCATAATTCCTGCCTGACGTTAAGGAGAATCATTTTTCCAAGTGCAGTTCGTGGCTCCTTGCAGCCATTTTCTCCCAGTAAGCAGAGACCCACCTCTTACTACATCCTCCTCACAAGTGGAAGCAGAAAAATGCTGCAATATCTGTTTTCTGCAGTGCTTCCTCAGGCTGATTGCCACAGTCATTACTTTACAGCAAGTAGGAAGTAGACATTCCATGTGTGAGTGTGACGTCAGAAGGTCCCAGCCCACTCAAAGAAAATTATGAACTGAATGAGCAGCAGAACAATGAGCCACGCACACAGGAGATGTCTAGAATGTTTGGATTAGCAGCAGGAATGAGTCAAATATAGAATACACCACCACCAACAGTATTTCAGTATATTTTGTATTTCAGTATAGATATGCTGTCCTTACTGAAGGTTGTTGCAGGCAACATATTTTCAGCTACACAGCCAGCTTAACACAATATTTTCTAGCATTGCATTGCAAGGAACAAACTGTTTGTCATGTTTGGCAGGTTTTAATGAAATATACTGTAATTCTTCTGTAAAACTACAAAGAAGAACACAAAAATACAAACAGACTAATAAATTGGAAAAGAATGTATAATATGTCTAAAGCAGCAATAAAGAAAAGATACCTGACATAAATTAATGTAACCGGTGCTTTAAATGTGCAACTGTATAACAAACCACGAAAACACACCAGCAAATGTAATTCACACAAGCACCAATGATACAACCAGCAACTGCAATTCATGGGCACATGAACATGTCAGTGCAACTGCAAACCATGTTCAAGTCACAGATGAAGCCACTTCAGTGAACTTTAATGGCTGGATTACCAGGATAACACACTGAGATGCTTCTTATGTGAAGCACAAGAAAACACACTTCCTGATTACAACTCTTACCTCACTTCCTTCTTAAACTGTTATTTACAGGCACCACTAGGTGGTACTAAAATACACTCATAGGAACATAAATCATCAATTCCACTGCAATAGTATTTAGTATTTCATATTTAATTGTCATTATACAGCACAAGATTGTATAGTAAAACTCCTAATGTATAAACTAATAAGTAAATAACATTACATCCACTTTTCAGAGTTGGATTGTGGTGTATGAGTTCAGCTGCTATGTAGTCTGGTGATACAGCAGTGGATACTTCTGTATCTTTTGCCAGATGCCAGCAGACTTTGTTGTGGCAGGGGTGGGTGTTGTCTTTTAGTATCCTTTTTTGCTCTGTGCAGGCACTTCACCTCACCAATATCACAACAGATGCTCTTGATCTGTCACAAAGCAAAGCAAATCCACTTAAAGTTTGCCCTGATTATATTTTGAAGTGAGCAAGAAATTGTTTAATACACACTCTGATCCACAGAGTGTGCACATATATATATATATATATATATATATATATATATATATGTATACATAAGGAAGTATAAGGAAGTAATTAAACTGCTCAAATCTTTAAGTTGTAGCTCCAAGCAGGCCTTTTCTTTGGGCTGCGGCAGGGCTGAGACTGGCTGAGGTCAAAATGAGTGTCAGCTGGTATGCCTTCTCTCCATTGTGCTGCATGCACTCCAATTTACATGGTGGCACCTCTGCTCCCTGCAGGGGGCGCACTCTCCCAAAATGGGGAAAAAAATATATAAACAAATAGAAATAAACACTAAATGCGGCTCCTACACATAAGTATATCAGGCTTTGGATACACACAATACTTGTTGGTAGATATATTTATTGTTAGTTTAGCTCTGTTCGTGGGATTTGTTGGGAGGAAGAAAAATATAGAGCATTACCAGATCAATCGTTGAATCAAGAATTAAATATGATAATGTGCAAAAACACAACACCTAGATCAATGATACCATGCTTTAACCAAAAAGGATTTTTGTCTTTTGTTATCTTGTTATATGTTTGGTTGGGCTCCTGGTGGCCATGGGACCTTACACAGCTGTTGAGTGCACTTGAATGTCTCAGTTTATACTACTTTACAATACTGATGCCTCTTTATGATTTACGTAAGTAAATGAGACCATCAACAAGAAGATTGTTTATGTTGTATATAGTGTACGGTATAGTTTTAAATGCATGTCACCAGGTGACCAGTTTCCACATAAAATAATAAGTCATAAAATTAAATGTATGGAGGACTATAGAGGATGAGCTGATCAAACTCACACCTTCAGGATAGAAGCTTCTCTGTGGTCTGATGGTACACTAATGGATTCTTCTGTACTGCCAGACAGCATAAGAACAACTGGCTTACACATTTGATATTCAATTCAGTTCAATTTAGTTTTATTTATATAGTGCCAATTCACAACAAAATAGAGAGAGAAGGAGCACACAAACAGAGATGCATAGCAACAGCAATAATACCAGACGTTTTGGAACTATAGATAGTGCCATAGATAGTGATAATGATGAAGTATACAGAGGATACTATGGTGATTATGATAACAATAATAGTAACAATAATAATGGTAGTAGCTGTACAGAGTAGTAAGAGAATTAAAATAAAATATGACTAAGCAGTAGTAATCACCGTAGGTTCCAAGCAGGACCACAGCAGGCAGGAGGTCCAACCGCGATCCATGGGAACCATGGGAGACGAGAAAGCACGATGACTCTAGGGAAGAAGTTGAGTATAAATGTGTGCAGAAGGAGAGGGAGAGGAAGAGGGAGCTCAGTGCATCGTGTGAGATACCTTCTCAGTCTAAGCCTACAGCAGCATAACTAGGGGCCAGTCTAGGCCAGCACTAACTATAAGCTTTATCAAAAAGGGAAGCTTTAAGCCTACTCTTAAATATAGAGAGAGTGTCCACCTCCCGCACCGAAACCGGAGGATGGCTCCACAGTAGAGGAGCTTGATAACTAAAGGCTGTGGTTCCCAATCTACGCTTGAAGACTCTAGGAACCACAGGTAGTCCTGCATCTTGGGAACGTAAAGCTCTGGTGGGATAATAGGGAACAATGCAAAACACCATAATCCAGCCTGGCAGTAATAAATGCATGGACTAATTTGTTCTGCATCTTTCTGACTCACAATGTGCCTAATTGTTGCAATATTGCAGATGTGAAAGAATGCAGTCTTTGAAATGTGTTATGTGTGAGTTAAAGGTCATGTCCTGATCAAAAATAACTCCTAGATTCCTTAGAGTGGAGCTTGAGGCCACGGTTAAGCCATCTAGCATTGCTATATCATTAATAATAATTTGATAATTTGTTTCTAAGGCGTTTATGGCAATACTGTTAAGAAGGCCAGATGCTGCCTGGCCTTGTTAACAGTCCTGTTAATGTGCAGTGACCAGGACAGGTCCCGTGTGACCGTCACACCGAGGTATTTAAAACTGTCCACCCTCTCATAGTTGATTACCATAACTTTCTCAATAAAATGACTATTAGTGCAACCAAATCTGATAGCTGATCATCATATTACAGGTATTATCCTTTCTTCCACAAATAATTGGATTACCTCATCAGCATCCTGAAAAAAGCTGTTGTAGAAATGTCTCTGTTTTTAACTCAGTTCCAAAATAAATACATGCATTAGCCAGACCAAAAATGAAAGTTCCTTCAAGGTGCTTTACAGTTGCGAAATATAGCCAGGATGTTTTAGTTTAAAACATTCAACAACTGAACTAACATTATCAACAAAATGTGAAGAAACCAGTGGTGGTGTTATGTGAAAGATGTCTATGTACTGTGTTGCACAGACATGTAGTGAAGTTAGCACACTAACCACTTAGCTTTGGCCTGTCCTGTCTTTAATACTTCTATGTACCTCTTGAGAAGGGGTGTCAAACTCATTTTAGCTCAGGGGCCACATGGAGGAAAATCTATTCCCAAGTGGGCTGGACCGGTAAAATCATGATATATTTAACTTAAAAACAACAACTTTAGATTGTTTTCTTTGTTTTAATACAATCAAAATAAAACATAAAGCTGGAGCCTGAGGACAGTGTGCCCAAGTTATTTGAAAATTCTGAGGACAAAGAACACACAAACACACAATGCCTCAGTGATTCACAGAAGTATATCACAGATGACAGAAATGTATCAGTGTGTCTCATGCAGCACTTTAAGTGGGGATACATAGTTTATTTCACTTCTGATACCTGGCATCTTTGAAGACTCACATAGTGGCGACGAAGGTTATATTCTTTCAGCACTGCAACATGCTGTGAACACTCCAAACACATAGTTTTCCTATTCACTTCCATGAATAAATAGGAGTATGACCATTTTTCTTGGAACCCTCTGCACTCTGTGTCCACTTTTCTCTTTTTTGACAGAGACATGGGGCAATGAGGGTGCCAAATCAGAATTCCTTTATTTATCCCAAAGCACATAAGGTTAAAAGTGGAAGCCGTAATAAATATTGCAGGCAAAACAAAGTAGCTCATCCAGACTGGCTGCACTTGCTTGACCTACTTGCTCTGCCCCGGTATAAACAGTTTGCTTGCTTAACACAATTGCTATTGTGCCATTCAGTGGACGCAATTGGAACAGCAGTTTCTTTTATTGAAAAACTGCATATACTTTACAAAATCATCTCGTGGGCCGGATTAAACCTGTTTGCGGGCCTGATCCAGACCGCGGGCCGTATGTTTGACACCCCTGGTATAGATAGTCCAATAGCTGTCAAGAAAGGAAATATTCCTGCACACATTTTCCTTTCTTAAAAAAAAAAAAAGGCAATGTTCTGAGTTCAGGTTTCTCTTTTTGGCTCAGTTTAATGCTAAAATGGCAAATCATAATCAACCAATATCTTAACAACCAAGAGCATTTATTCAAATTTGGGTACAGTAGTGATGTAAATGTTGTAACTGAACAGTGATTCCTCATATTGAATTATCATATTACAAATATTGTACTTGTATGTGTTGTCAGGCTTAAAAGACAGAGGGATACAGCTTTAACATTTATGTAGTCTGTCATGGATTGGCAGACACATAACAGTTACAGTTGCTGTTTTCAATGAAATAGTAGACACTGCTCTCTAGTGGTGAAAACAACAACAAGTTCATCCTGCAGACATCAGATTCATCCATCCATCCATCCATTTTCTATACCGCTTATCCGTCAGGGTCGCGGGGGGAGCTGGAGCCTATCCCAGCAGACTACGGGCGAGAGGCGGGGTACACCCTGGACTGGTCGCCAGTCAATCGCAGGGCCAACACACAAAGACAGACAACCACACACTCTCACACTCACACTCACACCTAGGGGCAATTTAGAGTAGCCAATTAACCTAATGTGCATGTTTTTGGTACTGTGGGAGGAAGCCGGAGTACCCGGAGAAAACCCACGCAGGCACAGGGAGAACATGCAAACTCCACATAGAAGGGCCCAGACCAGGATTCGAACCTGGAACCTTGCTATGGGGCGACAGTGCTAACCACTGCACCACCGTGCCGCCTACATCAGATTCACCATCAGTGAAATCATGCACCTGTATTGCAGGACAAAGACACACAGAAGCAATCAGTTTAAATTCAACAAGCTTTCACTGGAGGTTATACAGCTTTGACAATAAACTGTTTCAGTTGCTTCAGCCTTGCGTCTAATGTCATTTGTGTTTGTGTTGATACAAACGTCACCACAACGTCTGGCACGAGTGGCTAAATCTGTCAGCTGTGGGTCTTTCACAGCAGGTGATTTCCACCATACAAAGTGCTCAAGCCTCCTCCACTAGGTCTCTGTATGACTGTAAGTGGAGAGTGTTTGAGGGGTGGTGTCACAGAAACGGCCACATTCTCTTTCAGTGTCCAGTAGGAGCGATATTGTCATTCTGGCAGGACCTGATTGACAAACGGAAAGCCTTCTCCACAGTTAAAGTGTTTTTGGCAGCTATTGCTGTCTGTCATATGGGGTTTGGGAAGAAAACAGCGAGCCAGCACCTGCTGGTTTGCCGTTTTATGAAGAAAGCGCACAGGCTTCTCCCCGTGTCCAGGCCGCTGGTACCACCATGGGATCTGGCTGTGGGTTTGGAGGGGCTGGAAGGGGCAGACTTGAAACAAGTGTCTCTTAAGACAGTGTTATTGCTGGCTCTGGCTTCGGCTAAATGGGTTACTGACATACATGTCTGTAAGTGTGACACTTGAAAGATGAAAACTTTTGAAAAGTTTGTTTGCAGTCTGGCAAAATGTACTTAATTTAACTTTAAATTAGGTGCATTTTTGTGAATTCTCATGTGCCGTAAATAAGCCGATATTGTGGGAGAACTGTGACAGCAGAACTGACAAGTGAACGCCTGAAGGAAAAATTAATAAGATATTGTTCCTTTTGCACTCCAGTTTATCTCTTCATAAACTAGTTTAATTGCCTTAATATAATGTAGACTGTGTTCAAAATCTCAAATGAAACCCTGTTCCAACAATTACCAGTTAACAATTACGTCTGATTTGTTCGAAAGAAACGACTAAACCAGTAAATAAAACAACAGGTGAAAAAAGCCATAAAACTATAGCTCATGTAATCAAATGTCTGCCTGTTAAACAACACCACAAACACATTCACACTATGGACTGCAGAAAGGGAATATATTGTATGTATATATATATATGTATATATTTACCGTGTCATCAATAAATACGAACGATGAGGTGACAATTCTTTGATGCGTTGTAGGTGTTGTGTCCTCCTCTGGAAATAAAACTTTCCAGTGACAGTTTGTTACCTTACTTACCTGGCATGGGAGATACCATGATCACGAAGGTGGTTCACCCAGGGCGAGGCTCATCCATTGCACTCCGGTTGTGCTGACCACTGCGAATTCCCCAAATGTGGGAATCTCGACTGCATAATTTCTGGTAGTGGGGGACTGCATTCGCGCTCTCCCCTGATTTTATCTTGGGGGCAGCCATGGTCTAGAGGTTGGAGAAGTGGCTTGTGATCGGAGGGTCACCAGTTCGATTCCCCCACTGGACGGGCAGGAAAAATTTGGGTGTGGTGGAGTGATTAATGCGATAAAAAATGCTCCCCCACCTTCATTAGCCGGCTGATGTGCCCTTGAGCAAGGCACTTAACCCCCCAATATGCTCCCCGGGCGCTTGATGCAGCCCACTGCTCCTGTGTGTGTTTCACTACATGTAATTTGCCAGGTGTTGCATGTGTGTGTTCAACTAAGGATGGGATAAATGCAGTAGTAAAATTCAGTATGTGTGTATGTAAAAATATATATATACTGCCAATAAAAGTTGATTCTTCTTCTTCTTGTTCCGTTTCCGCACTTGTTTCAGCAGACAAATAATTTCAAATCCTATTTCTAAAAGAAATGTAATTTCTGTAACAGAGAACTGAGTATAAATTGTAAGGTCTGAAACAGAATCCAATTTCTCCAAGCAACTCCCATTTTCTGAGAAATACTATAGTGTAATGTAATTTAAAACAGCAACATACTATTAAGGGCTTATGTACTGTTTTTTCAAATCAGCACACCCACAACGCATTGCAAAATACAGTACTACATGAATACAGCATGTTACTAGTGAGTTTTGGCCATAAAAACAGCAATTTGTTACAGTGTAGTCTATAGGCTTTAAGTCTCCAAATGGCCAAGGTTTTTCAGGGGTCAGGCAAAACTGACCTTACATGCAAAACTGATATGTTCAGAAGATGAGCTCTATGATTTGGATAACCTTGGACTACTATATGCGATGGAGTTCCAAGATAATGAAATCTTTCTTTTGCAGGGTGGTGGGGAAATGCAGCCCTTTCTAGCATGCACACAGAGAAAGGCAGTTAGTAACAAATGCGTAGGTTTTTAGTCTATCACAAGGCTTATGCAGAATTACACTTAGTGGCAGTTTGAGTCAAGAGCCCATGATGTATATGAAGAAGTCTAATTTTTTTTTAATCATCTCTGCCCCCTTGCTGTGCTGTTGAAAGGCCAGTGAGAGATTGAAAACAGATAAGTTGAGGCTGAGGACCTTGGCTACTTGTTAGCAATATAATATCCTCTCTGAAATTACACCTTGTTTTCTGTACCAACTGCACCACTGCACTCAAGAACCCTGCAATAGAGTGCATGCTCTTAAGCTGTGACCTTTCTGCCACTGTTGAAGAGTCAGACTTATAGGTAAGCAGTTAGAAATTTCAATTGCAATGCTAGTTAGCCTAAAACACAAGGGGAACAATATAGGATTTTACTGTGTCTGAGTTCCCTGGATGATACACCTCTTCATCAGTGCTAGCCAGAATTCTTCAATTCTACACTTCAGCCAGCTGGGTTTAGCTGCATGATGAGATTTCAGAAGGTGGTGTACAGGCTTGTTGGATCAGAGGTAGCCAGGAGCTGCAAGGACACTGAGCCTTTCTGTTGCCAATTTAGAACAGAGTAGAGCGTCTTTAGCTTGCTATATGAAAGTACCTTTATTTCAGAAAAGCTCCGTAACCAAAGGTGTGACAACTGTTTTCACAGGCTGAGTGGCGTTTCTTGTGATGAGTAAACTGATCTTCGTGTGTAAAGTCTGCATGATCATTAATCATGACAAATGCAGATAAATGAAGTCTCTGAATGAGTCTGTTAGCTGCTGAAGAAGATGTCTTGCTGTAATAGCTTGTTAAATAGCTTTAACAAGTTATTTTCATGACATCTCGGATCTCCAAACAGTGTATGAGCTAAATGTGAACGATGTGCATATATTTTTGTCAGCTGCTGTGGAGACATACTGTAAACAGTGGCAAGGACTAATTACAGTAGTGGATGTTGCAGGAAAGAAAGGGAGTATTTATTAGTGAGCTCTCCTTGTTAACCACTTATGTCGCCTTCTTAATCCTTTTTGACTAATGGCTTGACATGATTGACTGCCTGCTGTTTTAATGTGGACTCCATAAGTAACTGTATCCCCTCAAGACCTGCAGTCACCAGGCCGTCTCTCTAAAATAGTACGCTAAATATATCCTGTTTGTGCAGCCGGGTTAACGATAATTCGGTTCCAGTCAACATCAGGAGCAACAACTGAGGTTTTCATACAGTTTTTCAGGCAGCTGGAATTTCACCAGATGTAAAACTTGTCTTGGAGGGCAAATCTACAGAGGGACAACTCCTATACAAGACTCCTTTACAGTTTTGTAAAGGAGTCTCTTACATGTAAGAGAGACAGAGGCTGCATTAGGAGGGCAACTGAGTGTTCCCTTCCTGGTTTCATTCTGTCATATGTGGCACAAATGTGAGAAGGTTATGTTCATTCCACAGACAATGTGCAATTTAGAATTTTGCTGGGATAATTTTTTGTTCATATGGTAGGTTATAATATAATAAAGTGAGTGAGCTGCCAGCCCCCTGTAAGCCTCCCTCACTGTGCATTGTCTACATAATTGCTGGCACCAGGTTTGCTGTGGTTTGTGAGTGGTAACACACACACACATAGCATTTTTAAGGGTGACTCCTCAGCATTATTTTGCCTTTTGTTTGTTTGTTTGTTTATACGAACTCCTAATCAGTGTTAGGTAAAATTGAATTAAATTGATTTGAACTCAGAAGTTCACTGACAGTGTGAACATGGAGAGTGGCTGAAGGGTTATCTTGGAAGATTTGAGCTAGGCTGAGAAGAAAATGATTTAATTTTTTAATATTAAACCTTCATTTCAGGATTTGTAAAACCACTATTCAAAGCTACTCTGCAGCTTCATGGGAGAGACAGAGACAGAGACAGACAGCAGCAGCAGACCAGTGAACTGCAGAATGAATGAGTCTCACAAATGCAGTAGGGAATCAAAGAAATAAAATCAAATTTTCTAATTGTTTTCACTTTGGTTATGTTGTAAAGCACAAAAACAAACTTATGACAAGGTGCCACATCGCCGGATTGTGTGTTAAGTTTCTTGACTGTCCGAGCTGAGTGGCTGGCCCTGCATCTGTGTCTGTAGTGCAACCACAGCCCCCTGGCATGTTTAACCAGACAGACCTGCAGCTCACAATGTCATGTAGGCACAGGCGGACTGAGCACTTACATGTAGCAATCAATCATCAGATACAGTACCTCCATCAGGTCACATGGGGAAAAGGTTTTAGACATTTTAGGCTCAAGAAAATAGCATTTGACACTAAAACATGCATATTTTTTATTACAGATGTGTAGAAGTTATAACATCTGAGTCAAAATAAAATAAAATAAGTTGAATGAGTTAAGTAATTTTAAATTAATTCGGAATATATCCAAAATAACATTAGATTTTTGGTATGGCAAATTTTTTGAATTTTTGCTGCCACAGTGTCACGAGAAACTGAACAGCACTTTGGGAAAATATTGAGAGAGAGAGAGAAGACAACAGCAAGACTCAAAGCTGCAAACCTTAATTAAAAGGTGTTCAGAACAAGCTGAACCACAGATTACATATTATGTGCATGATTCCTTTCAGTTTTACTACATCTCATAGTATCTCACCTCTATATTACTAACATACTCATATAGGCTTTGGATACTTGTATCGCAGTCTTGGACACAAGTAGAGCAGAGTTTCAACCAGTTAAGCTCAGGGTCATCTCTGGTTTCTCACTCAGC
This sequence comes from Scatophagus argus, assembly GCF_020382885.2. Taxonomy (NCBI): domain Eukaryota; kingdom Metazoa; phylum Chordata; class Actinopteri; family Scatophagidae; genus Scatophagus; species Scatophagus argus. The sequence continues at coordinate 398,351 of NC_058515.1, read as the reverse complement.
ATCTACTGTATTACACTGCTGGCAGAAGGTGACAGGGAGGTTTTGTTGCCTACCAACAGCACACATCACAACCCCCTTCATAGCCTGGTGGTGAGTTCAGGATCCCTACCAGCCAACTACCAGCAAGCCAAGTTATTCATTCCAATTAGACTGGACTCCCTTACGCTAGCTGACTTGTACAGTACTATAAGTTGCACTGATGGTTCTATCAATCAAGCATCAATGTCTTATTATATTGACACTGACCCTAAGTATTTTTATTGTTCAGTATTATTCTTTTCATAGATTTCTATAGCACACACTGTGAACAGTAACTGAGTGTTTTTATCTTTAGGAAAAGTAGACATTGGTCAAAATTGCTGTAGGAACAGCTACGCTAAACAGTATTTCATATTCATGATAGACCATAAAGTATGGCTGTATGTAATGTCACTCATAGTGAAGAGCCCACCGAGACTTATCACCAGCTATGTGGTTCCCCTCAAGGTCTGCCAGCCTTTTTAGCTCATTGCTTTTCAGTCTTGTTTCCAGCTGCAGTAACCAACCAACTGTTTTTAGAACTTCATCCATGTTGTCTAGTAAGTTTTCAAGATGGGAATTTCTACTCAGCTGTCAGTGAAAAAGTCACATAAGTTTTTGATGCCCTCCCCTTCCTCAACCCGCACACACACAGAAGTTCACTGACAGTGTAAATATGGAGAGTAGCTGAAGGGTTAGCCTTGGAAGATTTGGGCCTGGAAGTAGAGAATAATTTTATGATTAAACCTTCATTTTAGGATTTGTTGGTTGTTTGTTCGAACACTATTCAAAGCTCAATGAGAGAGACAGAGACAGATGGCAGCAGCTGTCCAATGAGCTACAGAGTGAATAGAGAGATTGAGTGGTCTTATTGTGAACAGAGCAGTGCATGAGAGAAATAAAATATTATTTTTGCATCATTTCACTACAGTTATGTTCTAGAGCACGTGACCAAGTGCGGAGGTGCTGCGTTACCAGATTTTTGTGTGAATTCATCTGAAACTCATTTTTTATTCTGTCCGCTCTGTGGGGCTGGTTGTGTCTGTGTATAGTTCAGCCCTTTTCAAACAGACAGAGGCAGAAGGCAGAATGAGGGCTTATATGTTGTAACGTTATCATCAGAAACCTACATCAGGTCACATGGGGGAAAGGTTTTCAATGGAATTGAGAAAATACCATTTTAATGCTAAAACAGGCATATTTGGACCAGTTTTTGGACCAGAGAGTGCAGATGAAATTGCACTGATAGGTTTAGTGAGTGTGCAGGAGACTTTTGGAGTCATGTGAAGCAAGTGTTTGCAGATCTGGTCTATTATTCTAATCCTTGTCTGTGTTGCTTGATGATAAGTTTAATTTTTATTTAAGTCTGTTTTAAAAAAAACACAAAAAAGGCTTTCGTGTAATAAAATTAAACCCAGCAAACACTCACACAGGTATTTTCTTTATCATTATTATTTTGCGTGAATAAAAGGTTTCATCCAGTAACAGGCAGCGAAATCTTTGCCTGGGTGGGCAGTGAAGGCCCAGGATGTGTATTTTGTCTTTTACTAGTGATAGAACTACAAAAGATGAGCTGTCTGTGGTGCTGAAGATTCACCTTGATGCCATTGTGACTTTTCATTTCTTCAGTTTCACATAGACTGTGTGCTTTAACAAAGCTGACACATACCAACTGGTGCTTTAAGTTCTTCTCCCAGACTTACCAAGCGTTTGGCTGAAATCTGGGGTCAGTTTGCATGTTGGTGGCTTTGTATGGGGAAATTCAATGTGGACTTTGAATACTTCTCTTTCACTGGTGTTAGAACAAGATCCTCCTCCTTCATTTAGTTCCATTTGTTGATGGGTTAAGACTTCCCCAGGACAATGAAGCATTCGAAAGGCCACTTGGATTCTGGGTTGTTGACGCAGGTAAAACTTCAAGCCATATCTCAATTGTGGGAAATGACTTTTTCCTTGTGAAAAGACTTTCTGTATTCTGTATTTTGTATTGTTTATTGGACAATCCCTCCAGGATTTCGCGGGCGTTTTGTGTGATTGTTCCGGCCCAAAATGCCTGATTTTGCGGCAGTATTTGAAAAAAAAATTGCAGTGCATGTTGCGATGTTTTAAGCACTTTTGTTGCAAATGCATTGCAGGAAACAGTGAAAATTGCAAAAAGTTGCAGTTTTGTTGTGATTAGTTAATTATAAATCAAAGGAAAATTGTTCCAGGCAGAACAAAACTGCATTCTGCTTTGTTCCAAGTAACCTTGCCAAACAGGCTCAGGATTACAAAAGCTCTTAGAAAAAATAAAGCAAAACAGTTTTTTTTTTTTGTTTGGTTGGTTTTTTTTATTATTATTATTACTTTCTGAAAGAATATTGAATGCGACCTATTCTTTTAAAGGCCGCGGTGGTCCCCGGGCCCAAGACTGGCCCCTGCCGACACAGACTAACCCCCTGAGAGCTTCAGCAGTCAGACGTGCACAGTGGCCTGTCCTCAGGGGGGTGTGTTGTTGCAGAGTTGTTGACACGCGGGTGTTTATGTGCCAGACAGTCTTCTTGTGAGGTGTCACACATTCCTCCTGTCTAACATAGCTGCAGTTTTCACATTTTACCACAGTGCCTATATTTGAGCTCGACATGTGTTTTTAAAAGCAGCCTGCGAGCCGTCTGTCTGGATAGGAATGTTTTCTGTTCGTCAGGCAGAAATGGGAAAAAAAACAAAATTCGCCTCAACTCCTCTTACATTAGAGCAGATTTGATAAGGTTTGTTGGTAAAGAAGTCAATCTAATGGGGCTTTTACGAGTACCCTGATACATGGACATTAGGTGCAAATGACATAGTGTTTTAGCTCCTCACCTCAGTCTGAGAAAATCTGCAGGAACACCACAATGTAAAAATACTTCATTACAAGTAAGAGCCCCGCAGTGAAAGTATTCACAGGAAATGAGTGACCCTGTGCAGAGTCAAAGCCAACTATCACTGCTGTGGAGCCTGTCCCAGCTGACAATGTAGAACGATTCATTTAATGCTGTCTGTCATAGTTTATCAGATTTAAAGTAGGCTTCTTTGGATACTGTTGGGTAGTTTATCGAAAATTCCAAAAAAAAAAAAAACTCCAATCTTGTAAAGATGTTTCTGAGTATAATCAAATCCTAAATATCTATCATTCTTAAAAGTTGGAAATGAATATTTAAAATTGTTTTTAATTTTTAACTAAAATGTTTTCCTGTATCTTGAATCAGGAAAGACAGGCAAGTTTGTTCCAAGTAAACTTTGTACAGAAAATATTTGAAACAGGTTGACTGGAGATGAAGACGGTTAGATAGATAGATAGATAGATAGATAGATAGATAGATAGATAGATAGATAGATAGATAGATAGATAGATAGATAGAATATTCTTCTTGCGCTGAAAGTTTTTTCACTTTGTTCAGACACAATAATAGAACTTTAAGTACTCAGATTAATGGCTTGAAAAGAAAGTTCTTCAGCTGGTCAATTGTTTTTTAAAAAAGATTAAAACAAAAATAGTACAAATACTTCAAAATTGTACCAGTGAATGCACTTATAACATTACCCATAATTAGGTATGGGAAGATGATTTTTTTCACCTCATTAGTTATGATTTATTACAGAGTCATAAGAAGTTGATGCTTTATTGAGGCACAGTGAGTGTTAATGGTGATATTCAATAAACTCATTTTGCAGGGGAGTCCTCTCAACGACCCCTATTGGTCCCTCAGCCACAGCTTGAGAACCGTGTGGCCTAGACTGTAGCTAGTAATGTCTCTAGTCCTTTTTAGATACTCGGCTTTGGGCTTCATCTCGCGGTGAACTGGAATGCTTGGAGCGTTTGCGTGTCAGCAGAGTGTGTGTCTGCCCAGGCACGGAGCTTTGCGCGCAGCACCATCTCTGCTAACGGACTGAGGAATCCTGGTGGCCTCCATCTCTGTCGTTTCTTTTCTGTTAGACACCTCATGTAAACTCAAACCTGCCAGTTCAGCTATGAAGACTGAGAAAAGTTGTGTGGAAACACCGGTGACTCTCCGGGAGGTCAAAGATCTGCTCGGAAAGCTGGCGCCCGGAGAAGAGGATGCCCCGGAGAAGCAAGACGAATGCAAGTACGTCGATTTGGAGTTAGTGGACGTGACTGAATGCGGGGCAAAAACGGAGAAAGACAATCGCTCTGGTGAAAGAAACCAAATGTCTGTCCGTATCAACAGCAGCAGCCCCGGTGCTGCCCCGGAACCAAAGGATGAGCACGAGATTAAGACTGAAATTGAAACTCAGAAAAAAGAAGACTTTGGAGCTGGAAAAGGTGTGGAAGACGTCAACGAGGGAACCTCTGATCCACTGTCGTCACCAAATTGTCCTTTGTTTACAGCAGACGACTGCCTCAAATCCAGAGACAAGAGCGAGCGCGCCATGACGCAGCCCGAGATGCCTGAAGAAAAAAACAAGAAAAAGACGCCAAGAGATGAGGAGTTATACTGTGATAATTATTGGAGCGGGAGAAGTGAGTCAGAAGATTATGAGGATGATGATGATGATGATGATGATATTACTTTGGTGATTTCTGACGACTGCGTCCCGTGTGTAACGGAGGATGAGTCTCATTACATTACCACGCACGAGATCCAGCTCTCGGAGCTTTCTGATCATGAGGGGGACTGCGACCTCGGGGTGGGCTCCTCTGCCAGCTGGGACATTGAGGAAAGCAACCAGGTGTACTCATTTGTCGATTATGCTTCTTTTGACGGTGAAGGAGCGGCGGGGGAGAGGGGGGACGGCCGCCAGCCCCGCTCTCAGGGCGAAACAGCAGCATTCAGCACTCTGCATGAAAGTGATCTGTGCGACGCGGCCAAGTTCACCAGCTCAGATGAGAGTGTGATTAAGCCGCCGCAGCAGCAGTGCAGTGGCAGCAGTGCGGGACAGATCCACCTGTCAATCAGAACCACTTCTCGAGCTATAAATGACCCTAGCAGCATCAAAGAACAGGAAAATATTCTTTATCATGCCACGCGCTCCGAGGACACGAACCGCTATGTGTTCAGGGGAACTGATGGGAAGACAGAGACCTTGTGTGACAGGGCAAAGTCCTTCATAGCCGCGCCAGGACGCTTACACTTTGGCCGTAAATTGAGGGGAAAAGAGGTCACCGGGTATTCTAGCGGTGCGTCCAGCGCTGTCAGCGAGCTGGACGATGCTGACAAGGAGGTGCGCAACCTGACAGCCAGAGCCTTCAAGAGCCTGGCTTATCCTTACTTTGATGCCATTAATTTCAGCACCTCCAGTGAGTCCTCTGCATCAGAGCATGGGATAGGGATAAACAGGTGGTCCACATTTGTCGACCTGAAATATGGCAACATGAATGTGTCGAAGGGACTGGACCAAAGTGTTGTTTCCCACCAGAACTCAAAGGCCTCACTTGAAATCGCCAAAAAAGTAGAAAACAGAGGTTATAAAGGCATTGCACTAGCAAACATCAAACCGCCCACCAGCAAGATCTTCACCCTGAATACCAATCCTCACGGCGCATCGTCATCTACAAAGAAAATAGAGGTGATGGGAAAATTTAGTCAAGGTCACAGTGGGGTCATTAGACTCACAGAGACTCTGAATTTTCGTTGCAATGTTAAATCGGGGATGTCTGGGGGAGAAAGACGCACGAACTTTGCACAAAACGCTGCAGGATCACGTTCCACAGATGAAGTTACCAACAGTTTGCTATGCAGTCAGAGGAGAGGGGCCAGGCAGCCGCCCTCTAAAACCATGGAAGACACACACAAGAAAGCCATATTCGCATCTAGCCTGATCAAAAATGTGATTTCTAAGAAGATGCAGTTTGAGCAGGAGCGCAAGATGGAAAGAGGGGAGATTAGTGAGCCACACCAGACGCCATCTCCATGCTTTGTGCACCAGGAGTGCGACAGCCACAGGGGGAAAGGGAGCAGGGAGCTACACAGACAGAGCTCTAAGATTTCCGAAAGCAGCTCTGACTACGCCATAATGTGTGTGAATGAATTAGGGGACATAGTGGACAGCGGCTCATGTGATACCAAGAGCGACTCTCTCAAGCAAGACGCAGTCGCTCCCGCACCAGAAACTAATTTAGAGCCGACAAATGAAGCTGGAATCGATACTAAAAAAGGCACACTGGAAGCGTCCAAAAGCACGCTGCTTCGCAGCGAAAATAGCGCGTTCAGATGCTGGAAGGACGGGGAGCTAGAGTTTCAAAAGGATCATAAAAACGATCAAACTCCAGAGGAGCAGTCGCCTTCAGCTAACGACAAAGAGAGCGAGAGGGATCAGCATTCGTCGTGCAGCGGCAAACTGACCAAAATGTCACATTTGTTTGTGCCAAGTATCCAACTGCTGCCCAGTGACGGAGAAGTCGGGCAGCAGCTGCAAAGCAGGAATTATTCTCCGTGTGGAGACGGGGGAGGGATAAAACTGCGCTCCGACAACACTTTCTACATCACAGACTCCAGAAGTGTGGCTACATCTAAGTCTCCTGAAATTAAAATTAACTTGAGGAGTGTCCGAAACAATAAGACGGAGCCTTTCAGCGTCTCCAAACCGCGCGCTCCCAATATAGGCTGTAACACATCCAGCCTAATGAGAACAGATGACTTCAAATGCCAGGCGCTGGCTGCAGCTTTGAAGGGTGAGTCTTCAGATAAAGTGCCGCATTTCACGGTTAGAGACATTCGAGATAATAAAGGGAAGCTGCAGACGCCCATACACCAAGTAAGAGACGTGCGTAAATTAGTTAAAAGTTCATATCACTTTGTTTCTTTGGATAACAACGAAAATAAGTCGAACTTTACCTCTGCTGACAGTCATTCAGAGCAAAAGAAGCAAATTCCATATCGAAGTCCTAATTCTGTGTCCCCTATAGTGATAAAATGCCAGTCTGTCAATACAAGTGGTAACGGAAAACCATCTGGAAATCTTACTGAGTTACCTCATCGGGATCCGTTTGACATAGACAGATCATCTCCAGAGGGCGCTAAAAGTACTCCACTGCAAAGGGCAGTAGGGGGAGCACCCATAGGTAACTCAAATAGCTCTTCAGAGGGAGACATTGGATCGAGAACTGAAAACAAAATAGCTCCAAAGAGGCAGGAAAAAATATCAGATATTGCAGATAAGAAACCTGAATCAAAGATGTCAAACCAGGTGGCTTTGGAAAAACTCCAGGCTGCAGTGAAAACCATGGAGCAGCTCTATGTGTTTGAAAGAAATGAATGGAAAAGGAAGATTGATCCTCAGCCCCTGACAGACAGCCATGTGCTTTCGCTTATAGCCAGCGAGGAGCATGGAGGACCCATTGATGAAGGAACAAGAGGGTTGAACATTGACAAGACACTGTCAGCAGTAGCAGCATCCCCTGGCCCTGACAGCTTCCTGAGGCGAGAGGACAAACTCCTTCAGACTGCTGTCAGCCATGACGAAAGGCCGGTTGCTAAGTTGATGCAAGTCACCAGGACCACAGGGAATAAAAACACGTTTAGCCTCAGCTCCAGCCTGAAGGCCTCCACAACCCCAAAGATGCCGCAGCCAAACCCTGTCACACAAGCACCTTTCAGTACCAAAAGCTTTGTTCCTAAGTCTCCAAAATTGCCTGTATCCTTAAAAGTCAGCCAAACAAAACTAAGTGGACCTGAGGGAGCTGAGTCAAAGGAGTTAGAGAGGTCCACACAAGATCTGTTCAGCTCCTCAGCTGACAACGAGAACTACTTGACCATTCCTGTCAAGTCTCATGCCACCAGCAACAAACAAGCTTCATCTTTGGATAAAACACCAGTGTACGCAATGACCACACAGACACACCCAACAACACCTTCAGGACACCTGTCATCTGGTTCCAGAGGACAGGAAGACCATAATCAGTCCCCTAAACGCTCCAGCATTGTGATGGAGACATGCTCACCAGAGATCCCTTCCGCCAACATTTATCACTCCTTGCCACTGGGCATGTCCACCAATCAGCCTCAGGTTTACTGTTTTTCCCCAGCAATCACACCTGCTCCCTCCCTGGATCCCTTCCAGGTCACCCAGAGGAAGATGCTCCTGGATCCGACCACTGGAAACTACTACCTGGTGGACACTCCTGTGCAGCCGGCCACCAAGCGTCTCTTTGACCCTGAAACAGGCCAGTATGTGGATGTGCCCATGTCGCAACCTCCTGCTACCCCTGTGCCAATGCCTATCTCACCTTTGGCCCTTAGTCCAGGTGTGTATGGACACACCTACATGATTTACCCAGGTTTTATGCCAACACCATCCGTGATTCCGGCTCGGACACTGGTGCAGTCAGAAGTGGAGAGTGTGGAAAAAGCCTCGTCTCAGCAGACTGAGGGCATGTACATGGAGAGTCCCTTCTACATGACCACTGGAAAGTCTCCCAGTGCGGCCTTTGGGGCTCAACAGCAGGCCACTGCCAACAGGTCACTGCAGGGCGTCTCCAGTGTCAAGCAGCCAGTAATCAGCATCACTTCCCAGCAGGGGCCGCGGATCATTGCCCCACCATCGTTTGATGGGACCACCATGAGCTTCATGGTGGAGCACAGATGAACAACAGCTTACCTGGGCAGGTGAGTAGTTCTAGCTTCTTAGCAGTTCACCTTGACTGTTCAGGCTGCAGTATAAGGTTTTGAGTGGATTAGAGTGATGATGAATTGTGTGACATTGTGTTCCACTGAATTTAGCTGCTAATTTAGGCTACCTTGATTTTAAGAGTGACTTTCAGGTATTCTTTTGTGTCCTACAAACCTAAATATGATGCACAAGGGAACTGTTCTCGGCACATGTTCTTGTCTTGTTTCCCTCTTTTTTATAAGCAAAATGGTGACTGTATCTATAGTACTAGAGTATAACAATTACAAGAGTACTACGGTTTATTTTTCCACTTCTTCCTCATCCATAATCGTTAGTACAACCACTTGAGATTACTTTTATTCTTGAGCTTTAAAACAGCAATTTACAAAATCATTTTCACCACCTTCTACTTCTATTAATCACTGGTGGAAAAAGTACTTGGATTCAGTGGTTCTTAGAGTGGTGTCAGAGTCATTTTGTCATTTGGATGGAATAGTTGAAATAAATTATTCTTTTTTAATTATCTTTAAAATTATTCTTTTTGCTGGGGACCCCCTGTAATCCTACTGGGGGGGCTACTTTCAAGGATTTAAGGAGCTTTATTGTCATTTCACACATGTAGAAACATGAGGTGGAACGAAATTAGTTTCCCTGGTACCGGTATAAGCCCAATAGCCTACAATATACGTAACTACTATAAATATAGAAACAACACTATATAAATATAAAATCAACCAGAGTAAATAAAATATAAACAGTGTCAGAGATGACAACAATATTTACAATGGTATTGTGCAAAGGACAGAGTAGTCCAAATGAAAAGAGTAGTGCAAAGTTCTGTAATAAAATATCGAATAGCTAATTTCTTATCTTTTAATTTGTGTAAGTAATGTGAAAAACTTTCATGTGAAAAACTTTGAGAAGCACGGCTTTAAATTTCTTCTTCGGCAGAACAGGGAAAGAAGTAAAAACTAAAACATGAAAACAGAAAGAGAAGCTGATATTGACCCCGGATGAAGACTGAAAATAAAACGAGTCTCAGTGGTGTACACACATGAAAGACATGGAGAAAACACTTTTTCTTTTGACACCCTCATGTCTGGCTGACCATAAACCCCTCCAGTGTGTCAAACTGTCCAGATCTCTCTGGTTAGCCAAACTGGTGTGACCTTAGGTTAAAAATGAACCCTGTGTTTGAAAGAGGTGTCCCTTTTCCTGCATCCTCAGAATTCTGCTCTTGTCCCATGTCCTCATTTACAAGATTAATTTGCATTTCTAATTTGAATACAGCACCAGTTCTAGATCAGTGTGAAAGCATGAAGATGAAAGTAAATACAAAGATATTGTGAAATAATCACAATCATAATAAAATAATAAAATTTAAGTTAATTTTAAGTTAAAGTTCATTACTATGAGTTGTTACATCCACAATAGAACAGTTTATTTCATTTTTATTTAGTTTTACCTGTTTAAAATGTTATTTCAATGACAACTGTTTACTGCCAAAACTGAGACCTTGAGTGTTCAAAATGAAATAAATGAACACAATATTTTGATACATATGAAAAGATGAGACCAAAATAAAGAATCGATTCATCCACTATTGGTTGTTATTGGTAGATAAAAACAAGAGACAATCATATAAAGGCCTCTGCCCTATTTTTCTTGACTGACACATAAAGACTATGACGGAAAGTAACATTATAAAATAAATTTGTTATTGACTTTCTTTACTTTGTAAAGAAACTGAGAACAAAATTAACAAAAACTACTACTACTAGTTTATTTTCTTCACTACGAAAGCTTTGGCAGTGTGGTAAAAGTGTGCCTTTTCAGATAGAAACAATACAAAATAAAAAGTTCTGGAATTAAGTAAGGCTTGCAGTAATCTGTGTTATTTAGAAAAGAAACAGGGTGAATTACTTCTCAGTGCTGATTTTAGAAGGTTACGATATTATTTCACAGTTTCATTGTAATATATGCTATTTAACTGCTGTATTCATATTATCATTTATTTTACACTGCTTTATTTATTTAATTTAAAGAGACAGTTCACCTCAAAATCAAAAGCATTTTCTTATCGCTGTAGTGCTGTTTATCCATCTAGACTGTTTTGGTTCGAGTTGTTGAGTTTTGAAGATAAAAGCTGTAGAGGTGACTGCCTTCTCTTCAATATAATGAAACCAGATGGCACTTTAATAGCAATGTCTCTATCCAATAATCATGACATAGTAAGTACATAATCGATTTGTGGTACACTCTCAATGCAACAATTGATCACCTACCCTGAAGGCAACTTAGTCACAATCCCTTTACAAACTTTGTCGTGTCATGTCTTAGATAAGTGCATTAAGCATTCAACCAGTCAGTCAGTATTAGAATTCAACAAGCAAGAAAAAGAAAGAGACACAATGTGACTGTAAAGTTTACAACGGAGCACCTCAGCAGGCGGAAGCACTTGAAAGCTGGTTTGTGAATTCTGATATCAACAGGAATACCGAGGATTACATTGCTATAAGATTCTTCATGGGCTAGGTGTTTGAATGTGTGTGTGTGTGTGTGTGTGGTGTGGTGGACATAGTGTGTGCAGGAGTAAAAGGTCAGGCGATGGCAGGTGTTTGTTATGTGTATACACTGACTGCTTCAGCTGCTGCTGGACATCACAAGACTGCCATGCAGGACAGAGTCGCAGCAGGGTCACCCGGCTTATTATAGGACCAGTCATTTAGAGACAGAGAAAGCGAGAAGCCAGCTACACATGCCCTCTGATCAGTAATTACATAAACACAACATGCAACATAGCAGCAAATAGCCTTGGCCGCAATGTGGGTGAACATTTGGAGTTCCCCTTCTCGTCTGAGAATGAGATCTGCATACTAAAGGGCTCAGTTATGCTTATAAAGTAAACAGATTGTAGTCTGACAGTCTTGAAGTTGAAATGGGCTTCTGAGTGAAAGATACTTTAAATCCTGCATGCAAAACTGTGTGAGAAAAGTCAAAGTCAGGTTGAAAACACTGAGGACAGTCTTGATTTTGCAGTCATTTTTCTTCCTTAGAAAAGATTATGCGTTGGTGCAGAGGAAAACATCTTACATGCAAGAATACACATTTTGGACTCAAAAACTCAAAAAAAGATAAGAGAGAACATGTGGTTGGTTTTGAGATGGCAGAATGGTCGGTTATCTAATGTGACTCCCAGATTCTTGGCGGCTTTGTTCGGACTGACTGTGGTAGAGCCCAGCTGGAGGGTGATGTTGTGTCTAATTGTCTCTTTGGCTGGGATCACAAGGAGTTCTGTTTTTGACAAATTCAGCTGTAGGTGGTGTTCCATCATCCATGTTGAGAGGTCTGCGAGGCAGTTGGAGATGCGTGCTGAGATCGTAGTGTCTTCCGGCTGGAACGATAGATACATTTGGCTATCATCCGCATAGCAGTGGTAGGAGAAGCCATGTGACTGGATGACGCGACCCAGGGAGGTGGTGTAGATCGCAAACAGGAGAGGTTCCAGCACTGATCCTTGGGGCACGCCTGTGGAGAGGGTGTGGGTTGTTGACAATTTCCCCTGCCATGATACATTAAAGGTCCGTCCTATGAGATAGGATTTGAACCAGGCGTGTGCAGTGCCCGTGATTCCCATGTTGGAGAGTGTCCTGAGAAGTATGTTGTGGTTGACTGTGTCAAACGCTGCCGATAGGTCCAGTAGGATTAGTGCAGAGGACAGATTCTTGGTTCTTGCCGTTTTTAGAGCTTCAGTCACTGAGAGCAGAGCGGTTTCAGTGGAGTGCGCACTTCTGAACCCAGACTGCTTTGGATCCAGGAGATTGTTTTGCTTTAGGAATTCTGTGACTTCTTTTGCCACTGTCCTTTCCAGAATCTTTGAAAGGAAGGGGAGCAGTGAGACCGGTCGGTAGTTTTCTACCTGGGCAGGGTTGAGTGTGGGTTTCTTCAGTAGAGGTGTTATTCTCGCCTGTTTGAAGGCTGAGGGGACGGTGCCGGAGGCTAGAGATTTGTTCATGATGAATGTGATCGTTGGGACCACTATTGGGGAGATAGCTTGGAGTAGGTTAGTGGGCAGAGGGTCCAATTGGCAGGTAGTGGGGCGGCTTTCCTTGATTAGCTTGGATAGATCACTTTCTGAGAGTGGAATGAACTCTGCTAGTGTTGTCTTTGAGTCAGGTTGGGTGGTAGATAGTGATTGAATGGATATTGATTGAGTGGAAGAGTCGTGGAATTGCTTACTGATTGCTGCCACCTTGTCTGTGAAGAAGGATGCAAAATTGTCCGCGGTGAGGTTTGTGGCAGCTGGGGGTGGGGGAGGGTGGAGTAGTGATTTGAAGGCAGAGAATAGCTTCCCTGAGTCTGTGGCGTTGGTGATCTTGTCATTGTAGTAGGTCATTTTTGCAGTTCTTACAGAGGAGGAGAAGGAGGTGAGTAGAGTTTGGTAAGCTTCCAGGTCGTTGCGGTTCTTAGTCTTGTGCCACTTCCTTTCTGCTGCTCTAAGGGTGGTGCGTTGAGTGCGGATGGTGTCTGTTAGCCATGGACGAGGTTGAGTGCCTCGTGCAGGTTTAGAGGTTAAGGGGCACAGGGTGTCCAGGCAGAATCTTAGAGTGGAGCAGAGAGCCTCTGCAGCCATGTTGACATCCAGTGAGTCGAGAGTGCAGGGAGGAGGCAAGGCCGTAGCGACAGCTGAGGCAAGAGTGGTTATTGGTAGGTTGCGTAGGTTGCGTCTGAAGGTGACCATGGTGGGAGGGGTGGGCGGTAGTTCAGGGAGGGATATTGTGAAGCGGATGAAGTAGTGGTCAGAAACGTGTAATGGTGTGACGACCACATTCTCTGCTGCACAGTTTTTTGTGAGGATTAAGTCAAGTTGGTGACCATTCTTTTGAGTTGGAGGGGTAGATGCTAGTTGTAGGTCGAATGCGTGTATGAGGGTCATGAAGTCTGTGGCATGTGGTTTGTTGAGGTGGATGTTGAAGTCACCGAGGACAAGTAGGGGACAGTCTTGATCAGGAATGGCTGAGATCAAGGTATCGAACTCATCGACGAAGTCCCCTAGTGGGCCTGGGGGGAGGTAGATGATCAGAACAGTGACTTTAGCTGGGGCTGTCACTTTGATGGTGTGGTACTCGAACGAGTTGTAGGAGTGGTTCAGTAGCTGTGAGGTGAAGCTCCACTGCTTGTCCACTAGGATCCCAGTTCCTCCTCCTGGTGTGTGAGAAAGGGAGTGGGCCGATGACAGTGCTGCTGGTGTCGCCGTGTCTTCTGGTTTGAGCCAGGTTTCGGTGAGTGCCAACAGGTTGAGGGACAGGCTGTTAGCGTAGGCGGGGATGAAATCGGCCTTGTTTACGGCAGATTGGCAGTTCCATAATCCGACAGTGAAGGAGGACAGGTTGGGGTTGGCAGGATGTAGTGGGTGGAGGTTGGCCAGGTTTCTGTGTCGACTGTTGTGGGGAAAAGATCTACGTCGCTGGAGTAGCACAGGGATTCGTTGGAAGCACATAGTGTCCGCAGGTCAGTAATGAATATCATTTGAGTTGCTCCTATTGTACCCTAACTGGCGGTTTAAATGCAGTTTTAACTTACATGCAACAATATTATAATCTAATGTTTGAGACTAGCAGCACTCCACCCCCACTGATCACTGAGCAGGCAGCCGCTCCGGGGCTCCGCTTCCCAGGGAAACACAACCAAGAGAGGGGCGGCCAGCTGCTCTGCCCCGGTCATGAAAACACCCCGCGACCCCGCGAAGGAAGCGTATACCGTCAAATTCTAATAACCTATTCCACCTTTTCCAATTACCCAGCTGTTCTTAAACCGTAAAAGAGCAATGTAGGCTATGGGCCGAGTCGCCCTGTAAACCAATACACCAATTGCTGGAAGCGCATCAAATATAAATTTCAAACGGGTTAAAATTAAATAAGGTTGCAAAAGCATGCATCATTCATCAGCGGGGTTAACGGTGTTTTGTTGCCCATGGACGCAAATTTAGTGAGGGTTACTTCGTGGGTGCTGCGTTTCGTTCGATTGCACAGCCCAGTAAACACCCAACCCGTAAACACTTAGTCCGCTGTTTAAACCTAAAACCTCACTTGATATGCACCTTGGCGATCGTTTACCATCTGGAGCAAAGTTTGAACTACTATTCAAATCTAATACTGTATTTCACACCGTAAATAGGTGGATATTTAATGCAGTTTAATCGGTATCGATCCAAGCAATGCGCCTTTAATCTGTTAAAAGGGCGAGTTTAATCATTTCAGGAAACAGATGATACAACAAAATCTTCGCAGACACAGGCTTATGTATGTGATATTAAATAAAAACACAGATAGAATAAAAGTAAGGCTACTTCAACACGAACAAGCAAATGCAACTTTATCCATAGACGGTGAGATAAAATATTGTGTCTTGTGGAATCCGACCTTTTATTTCCCTCTTTTTAAAAACACACTATCCGAAAATTAAAACGATTAAACACTAGGTTGTATTTTAAAAACAAGACGAAAGTCGAGTTAACCTTCAACGGCTGTAAGCAAACACATTACAGCAAAGACTCGTGATATCCAGGCGGGCGGGATCTGAAGAATAGCTCGTTCAAAAATCACAATAAACCCTTTTTACTTCAGAAAAATCCACCAGATACAAATGTTACCTCTAAGCCCTCTGAAATGGACTGGGGAAGGTGGGTGCGAATGTATGCTTTTCCAACGGTGATCCATGCGGCACGGCAGCGGAGTAGCACGGCATTTCAGCCACGTTTCAAACTTTTCACGGTTCCATCCTCAACATCAAAATCCTCAATATCCAGTCGGCACTCAGCTTGTTCAGCCCTTCGCTCACGGGAGAAAATCTGTTTGATGATATATGCCTTAATGTTCCCCACAGGAGGTGGCAAAGTTCGCTTTCACAGCATCGGAGAAACCGTCCGCATGAAGTAAAACGCTAGCTGGACGTGCACCAAAATCAATGGGTGCACCAAAATCAATGGGGACACGATGACATAGCCATTGTAGCACTGGTCCTCAAAGGTTCTGCTGAAGAGCAGGGTGTCATCTAAATAGGGGATACAGATATCATCTCTCAGCCCTTCCAAACAATCCTCCATACAGCGCTGGAAGGTAGCTGGAGCGTTCATAAGACCGAAAGGAATTCTGATCCACTCATACAGACCTCATGGTGTCACAAAAGCAGTCAGAGATCTGCTCTCCCTTGCCATAAATCCCTGATGGTAAGCCTTCCCTTGATCTAAGAGAGAGAACCATGAGTTGCCTCCAAATCCAAGATGGCGGCGCGGGTGCACGCAGCTGCTCGAGGCTCTTGGCTTTTTGTGTTTTTATTCATGTTTTTGTTTGTGTTTTCATCACTGTTTTTATCACTCAAAGCCTTAATTCAGTATGGAAGGGCTGAATTGTGGGAATTGGGGAAAAATTATGGACTGTTTGCACCCCCAAAGCTGGATTTTATCCCACCAGAGCTGCAGCGGGTCACTCGTCAACAAACAGGACGAGATTCGAATGAGGATCGTCTCACGTATGTGTTGCGATCTTCACCAAGACCTGGGTGGATAAAAACATCCCCGATGCAGCGGTGGAGCTAGCAGAGCGCTCGCTGTTCCGTGCTGACAGCACTGCGGCTTCAGGCAAGACCCAAGGCGGAGGTTTGGCGCTGTACATTCACAACTCGTGGTGTACAGCAACGACCATAATAGGAACTTTCTGTTCCCCCGATTTGGAATATCTTGCAGTGAAGTGCAGACCGTTTAAACTGGTTAGAGAACTCAGCTCGGTCATGATCATAGCGACCTATATACCACCGAGGAGGCTTCCTCAGCCCTACAGGACTGCATTGAGCACACAGACTGGGGAGTGTTCAAAGCAGACGCTGACCTGGAGGAATACACGTCAGCTGTGTTGTCCTATGTTCACTTCTGTACTGATGCTGTCCTACCTACAAAGACAATCACAGTTTTTCCTAATCAAAAACCATGGGTGGACGGCACAGTGTGGAACCTGCTAAAAGCCCGGGATGCAGCCTATAGGTCAGGAGATAGGCTGGCTTACAGCAGGGTCCGGAAAGAACTGAAAAAGGGCATCCAGCTGGCAAAACACAGGTACAAGCAGCACATTGAGGAGCACTTCAATGACAACAATCCACGTAACATGTGGAAAGGCATCAGGACCATCACGGACTACAAGCGCAACGACCAGCAGGTCAGCCATGACCCGACCCTATCTGACACCTTGAACAGCTTCTTCGCACGCTTCGACTCTCCGAGCAGCAGAAGAACTGCACACCTTCCTCAGCCAGATGTGCAGCAGCAGCCTCTTGTCCTGCAGCTGCATCAAGTGACCTCCGCTTTAAGGAGGATTAACATCAACAAGGCTGCAGGTCCAGATAAGGTGTCAGGACGCACACTGAAGTCATGCGCTGACCAACTGGCAGAAGTCTTTCTGGACATCTTCAACCTGTCCATGCAGCTGTCCACGGTCCCTGTGTGCCTGAAGTCCTCCATCATTGTGCCTGTGCCCAAGAAATCAACCATCACCATCACCTCAACGACTACCGACCTGTCGCTCTGACCCCGGTTATTATGAAGTGCTTCGAAAGGATCATCCTGAGATACATCAAGGACGCCATCCCTGTTGGCCTGGACAGTTTGCAGTTTGCCTACAGGGAGAACAGTTCCACAGAGGATGTTGTCTCATTAGCACTTCACATGGCCCTGACTCACCTGCAGCATCCTAACACCTATGTTAGGATGCTATTTGTGGACTTCAGCTCGGCTTTCAACACCATCCCCTCGGATATGCTGGCCCTGAAGCTCCACAACCTGGGTTTGTCAGATTCACTCTGCTTGTGGATCAGGGACTTCCTCACCAACAGGCCCCAGGTGGTCAGGATAGGGGAGTCTACATCTGCCCCTCTGATCCTCAACACTGGCACGCCGCAGGGTTGTGTACTCAGCCCTGCCTTATTCACCCTCTACACACACAACTGCTCTGCTATCCACCCCACAAACATGGTCGCTAAGTTTGCGGACAACACCACTGTGGTGGGTCTAATATCTAACAATGATGAGACCCACTACAGAGATGAGGTCCAGAACTTGACACAGTGGTGTTCCAGGAACAGCCTCATCCTGAACATCAGCCAGACCAAGGAGGTCATAGTGGACTGCAGGAGGTCCAGGAAGACAGATCACGCTCCTGTCTGTATACTTGGAGGCGGTTGAACGGGTGGACAGCATTAAGTTCCTGGACATCCACATTTCCTCTGACCTCTCCTGGTCAGTGAACACCTCACTCCTGGTGAAAAAGGCCCAACAGCGGCTCTTCTTTCTCAGGAAGTTGAAACGGACAGCTGCTTCTGAACTTTTACAGGGCCACAATTGAAAGCATCCTGTGTCTCAGTGTGACTGTGTGGTATGGCAGTTACACAGCACAGGACAGGAAGGACTTAGCCCGGGTGGTGAGGACAGCACAGGTGATTGTGGGCTACAGTCTACCAGATCTGGACTCAGTTTACACTGCCCGAGTCCAGAAGAAGGCAAGACGCATTACCACAGGCCCCACCCACCCGGGCAACGAACTGTTTGTACCGCTTCCATCAGGAAAGCGGTACAGGAACATTAAAACTAGCATGAACAGACGCAGGGACAGCTTCTTCCCCAGAGCTGTAAAAGCAATAACCCCCCTACAGTGAAACACTCACGTCCCACCCCCCTACAGGACTTCACACATACACCCTCCCCCGTCTAGCCGCATACACACAAACAGCATACCATAGACTGACACTAAGTGCACTTTATTTTCTGCACAAAATTTTGTTATGCTTGCATAATGACAATAAAGACTCTTGAATCTTGAATCTAAGCCATCCATTATATCTTGCACCCTGGGGATAGGCTGACGGTCCAGGAGTGTCTTTTTGCCAATGCACAGTCATAGACTGCCATCTTTTTTCCAGACACACACAACTGGTGAAGCATAAGGGGAGTACAATTCCTCTACCCAACCGTGAGCGATGAGTCTTTCATTTCCTGGTACAGTGGCTTTGGCACAGAGATATGTGCTTCAGGCTCAGTGTCTCTTAGAGATATACTAAGTTGTAATTTTTCTATGCGCCCGATATATCATCTGTTCTTGAAAAGGAGGCAGACTCCTCTCTTAACATTTGGCAAACTATCTCCTGCTCTGGCTCACTGAGGTGACCCAGATCTACAGGTGGGTCCCAAATGTTATCGCTAGTTTGAGCCTCTTCAGCAGTGATGTGATTTGTTGCGACTGACGGTGGTGGGCGAGATCTCTCTAACATAGAGGCAGGGTGGACTGCCAGACTTGACAGTCCCCATAGCAGTTCTCCCTGCTAACACTATGTCGTGATCTGTTGGGTTCTGCACACTTACTATAATAGATGGTGTTGAGATCTCTGGCCATGCGCTCTGGAGACAGCGTCCTACATGTAACCCATAAAGCCTGAATTAGAGTGACTAACCATTTATGACTAGGTGTACATCATGGGTGGGGTCACCCATGATGTACACCTAGTCATAAATTCCTGAATTCAAACTCAGAACCGGCACGGACATTGGCTGCGTGCCAGCCATCTCCACGGGGGTCCGAGGTGACGTCACTCAGGTAATAAAAGTTCACTGCGACCATCAGACCCCGCTCTTTCACGTGCGTGCTGTGACAGTGAGAGCTATTCCAGGCTCTCCAGGTGTCCAGACCGCCAAAAGGGAGCAACAATCAGACATTTGATTATCATCATCTTAGATCCCGGGTCACAGTTCTGCAACTCGCAGGCCGAGAAACAGACTGCTGTATTTTTTCTGTAACTTTCCTTTTTTTCTCTCACCGACGTGGATCGCTGGGCAATCAGTTGATCGCATGTTAACGAGCCGCGCGCCGACTTTGTTAAGGACGAAACAAAGTTTGTTAACTTCTTCACCGGGGATTTTCTCCACTGCCGCCGAGAGATCAATACTCTGCATCATCTGACATAACGGACGGCCAGTTTACTGACTCCGCTATTGTGTGGTGATACGCGAGACTCTAAAGAATTGGAGTGGATTCTTTTATTGGGTTGTGTTTCTTGTATTTTCATTTCTATCTTTCTTTCTCACACTCTTCTGAATGGTGAGGTGAAAGTCCGAGCACGCGATCACGAACCGTAACCAAGGGGTACGTGGCGCCCAAAGGCTTTCGCCCATTGTTCTCTTCTGTGACCACATATCATGTGGGTTATCACCAACTTGGCTCTGAATAATATGGCCGGCGTGTTCTTGTGTAGCCATTTGGGTTTGGCTGAGTCGTCACTTGTGCGTTCATGTGCTGCTTTATTTGCTGAGAGACCCTTTATGTTTTTGTTCATTTTGTGTGCTGATTCCCCCTGATGTAGTCCTCCACCATTTTGGTTGTAGTTTCTCCACTCATGTGGCCATCCGCCATCTTCATTGTAGTCAGACTTGTTGTTAGCTGCTATCTTGTTAGCCGCCCTCTTGTTTGTTTTTAGCCGCTAGCTTGTTAGCCGCCATCTCGCTATCCTGCTAGCCGCCATCTTGTTTGTTTTTAGCCGTTAGCTTGTTAGCGGCTATCTCGCTAGCTTGTTAGCCTCCATCTTGTTTGTTGTCATCTCTCTCTCTCTCAAACACACACCCATATACACACACACACACACACACACACACACACACACACACTCCTGTATATATGCACACCTATGTATAGATATACTCTTGCTGCTGTACCTGTGTTATCCTTAGTTAATAGTCAATGTGTGTTGATAAAACTTCGATTTTAGTGTTTATTACAAAGTGATACTTATCTATGGATGGTTGTTGCTAGTTAATAAATCCTGTTATAGTTTAACTTGTCGTTGTCTGTGATTATTGTGAATGTACTTTTGTCACTATTCCTCACCCACTATTGTCACTTGGGAGCCTGTGTCCCACAAAGCTTGGACCCTTTGACCTTGGATGAAACAACTAGGTGTTTCTCTCCTACCAATGGAACCCTCTTTGCCCTTTTTTCTCCTTTTGATGTAGCGCTAGCCCATGAGGGGGATTTACAGTGTTTTTTGTGTTCAGCCCAATTATCAACTTGACATGGTCTGGAACAATAAAGCACATTCTTACAGGATGCACACTGTTTTAGCATTACCCTTCTCCCCTCTGTCCACAGCGTGCACATTGCTGGGACCCTGGTGTGTGAGTGGTCACTCCATGTCCCGTGTGAGTGACTTTCCTCCATTTAAAAGCCCATCTCCAAACTGTCTCTGTGCCCTTACTCGACATCCCGCGAGGAAATGCTTGCTGCTGCCACACCCTGAAACAGTGTGTGCAATAATCTTCAGCTCCACTCTGACAGCCAAAATATCTCCTCATTCATCCACGACTTGAGAGGGGGAAGCTGTGTTGAGGAACCAATCTCTGCTGGTAATGGGCAGTTCCACCTCGGTGTCTAGGGCCTGCATTGAACCAGTAGTTCTGCAACAAGTCCTGCATCTGCTGACCTGAGAATTGCAGTCCTGATGTGCCATCAGCACCCCCTGCTGGTGGTTGTGGTCTATGGTCAGCTGGTGGTGCTCCCGTGAGGTTTCTTTAATTCAATTTTCAATAAAATTTTATTTATATAGCACCTTTTACAATTCAAATTGTCTCTAGGTGCTTTACAGAAACCTAAATCCCTGCACCTCAGAAGTCAACTGTGTATAGAGATTGGTTGCACTTTTCTCCTGAAAATGTGAACGGAGGATTCGTCTCAGTGTTTGTAAGGTCAGGTTCACTTTGCCCTCCAAGTAGCTGCGAAGCTGCATACCAGGCGCTATGGCTCTAATCACTGCATCCACAATCTCCAGTTCTGGAAACCCCTTGCTAAGACCATGTTCAATTTGCTGCACTAAACTTGAAAAAGTCAATTTGTCTTTTTGACTGGGCTCACCAATTTGTCCAACAATTTTAAAGTCTTTATGCCAGTGATAATATGGAGGGTTGTGGGCTGTGTGCTGTGTTACTTGTCTGTTGTAACCGTTGCTTTGGTGTCTCTTTTCTCCTCGTTACCTCTCTAGTTCTGTATGCTTGCTAACCAGAGCTACGAAGTTTTGATTTCCTTTAATAGTTTTCCTCCTCTTTATCTTGTTTTTTCTGCTGCTCCTCTGCTTGTTTTGATGCACTAGTATCACACATAGCCTGTAGCTTGTAGACTTTTTCTTGACGATTGAGTAAGTCAGCCATACCTTGATCCTCAAGGTCTGCTAGCTCTTCTCTCTGGAAGTAGCTTGAAATTAGCGTGATGAGAGCCGTTAACATGCTTGAAACTCGCTCCGGCTAGGCTCAGGTAGTCACACAGCAGCAAACAAAGTTCTCTTATAACTGCGAGTTGTAGTTTCTCTATCTCTGCAGACGCCATTCTTCTAGCAGAATGTGGGTATTGGCCGTTAGGTGGTACCGATCAATCCCCGCAGCAGTAGCTCTCCTGGTATGTAGCAATACCTCAGATCACTTGTGGCCGAAGACGGTTGGGGTTCCATGGCGGCCGACTCCTCACTTGCTCCCTTGCTCCGAATTGTTTTAAAAGGGATGCGTGAAGGCTGGGAACACCTCTTGTAGCTGTTTAACCGTGCTACACACAATCCCAGCAGTGCCTCTAAATGTTATGCCCTGATACCGGGGACAATAATAAAAAGAAAGGGAAGAACAACACAAGCATGACACGATAGCCTTCACTCCATGTATTCCACGTTCAGTAAGTGACATACATCAGACACACAGATGTGCCATGGGTTCACAGATGTCACCCATTGTGGCCAATCTCTACATGGAGGAGTTTGAAAGCAAAGCACTGAGCTCCTTCAGAGGAACAAAACCTAGCCACTGGTTTAGGTATGTGCATGACACCTGGTCCAAAATCAAAACCCGAGAATTAGAGGCCTTCACCGAATACATTCACTTCAGGATCCCCTTTCACTTCAGGATCTCCTACAGTTTGCCTACCAGCCCTGCCTTGGAGTGGATGATGCCATCATCTACCTGCTGAACAGGGTCTACACCCACCTGGACAAGCCGGCAAGCACTGTGAGAATCATGTTATTTGATTTCTTGAGTGTGCTTGACACCATCAGGCTGGCTCTGTTGGCTGAGAAGCTGACAGCGATGCAGGTGGATGCCCCACTGGTGTTCTGGATCGCAGACTATCTGACGGGCAGAGTGCAGTATGTACACCTGAAGTGCTGCTTGTCAGATGAAGTGATCAGCAACACTGGTGCTCCACAGGGGACCATCCTCTCTCCTTTCCTCTTCACTACCTACACTACAGACTTTAAGCACTGCACAGAGACCCGCCATCTTCAGAAATTTTCTGATGACTCAGCAGTGGTTGGGTGTATTACTGGGGGGGATGAGAGAGAGAGTACAGGATGGTAGTGGACAACTTTGTCACATGGAGCAGGAAAAACCACCTGACAAAGACCAAGTAACTGGTGGTGGACCTGAGGAGGACTAAGGCTCCAGTGACCCCTATCAACATCAATTCTCATTCTGACATCAACTCAGTGGACCATGACGTTAAATTCACCAGGGAGGATCCTAAGGGAAATAAATTCCCATTTCTGGACTTTATTGTGCTCATTGATGATGATGAAAACTTGAACACTGAGGTCTACCAGAAACCCATACACACAGACCAGTACCTACTTTTTGACTCCCACCACCCACTAGGAGAATCAACTAGGAGACATGGAAAAAGATACCAAACTTCAACCAGTGATGAACAGAACAGACAGAGAAATGTTGTTGTTCCCTACTTGGCAGGGTTGTCTGAGAAACACTTTAACACACTTGAAACCCAGTAATACCCTCAGACAAAGACTGGTCTACCCTAAAGACAAAACATCTACAGATAAACTAAACAACGTGGTATATTCAGCCAAATGCAGTGAGGAGGGCTCAGACCTTTACAAAGGGGAAACCAAACAATCACTCCACAGACGCACAGGAGAGTCAGTTCATCCGGACAAGACTCGACTGTATATCTGCATCTCAAGGATAAGGGACACACCTTTAAGGACTCAAATGTTCACATTTTGGACACAGAAGACTGATGGTTTGAGAGAGGTGTGAAAGAGGCCATCTATGTCCAAATAGAGCATCCATCCTTGAACAGAGGTGGTTGCTTACGACAACAACTTTCAGCCACTTGTAGTGCAGCTTTGAGATTCCTCCCTAGAAAAATGACTCATATGATGGCACAATTTGTCAATGACTCTCAAGACCACCCCCAAGGTGACAACCCCACTAGAGATTAAATAGCTGGAACTCCCTTTCATTCTCAGAACTGAAGAAGCCTTTTGATGATGTCCAGTTGCCTTCGTTAATAGCACTTCAATTATTATATAGTATTTACGGTATTATTGTCACATAAACAGATGTGAATAATATGACACTAAATTATGCAGATGAAAGGGTGTTTGTGTGTAGTATGCATGCACAGTGAAAACAAGATATACAGAAATATGCAGAAATACATACTGTTGTTGTAACTGGAATGTGCTGGAGTCACTCTTCCAGTTTGGGGGTCACAGCTCCCAGTGCCCCGATTACCACTGGCACCAGTGTTGCTTTTACTTACATCTTTTCTAGCTCCTCTTTTAGCCCTTGGTATTTTTCAAGCTTTTCATGTTCCTTCTTTTTGATGTTGATGTTGCTTGGGATCGCTACATCAATTACCCCTTCTTCTGTTGTTTGTCGACAACCACAATGCCTGGTTGGTTTGCCATCACCATTTTGTCAGTCTGAATCTAAAACCCCACAGGATTTTAACTGGATCATTCTCAACCACCTTGAGAGGTGTCTTCCATTCTGACCTTGGGACTTCCAGGATACTCAGTGCGCTCACTCCTCACACTTGTCTCAGGGGCAGCTGTGTTAGTAACATGCATTAATGGGACATAAACAGAGCTCCCTTGCTCGCTCGCTCTCTCTCTCTCTCTCTCTCTCTCTCTCTCTCTCTCTCTCTCTTGCTCTCTCTCAACCCAACCGGTCAAGGCAGATGACCGCCCATCTTGAGCCGGGGTCTGCTCCAAGGTTTCTGCCTTCTAAAAGGCAGTTTTTCCTCGCCACTGTCGCCAAGTGCTTGCTCAAGGGGGAATGTTGGGCTCTCTCTATTTACAATTTAATTAAAGAGTTTGGTCTAGACCTGCTCAAATTGGAAAGTGTCATGAGATAACTTTTGTTGTGAATTGGCGCTATATAAATAAACTGAATTGAATTGAAATTAAACCTATAGCAGCATAACTAGGGGCCAACCTAGGCCAGCCTTAACTATAAGCTTTATCATAAAGGAAAGTTTTAAGTCTACTCTTAAACATAGAGAGGGTGTCCGCCTCCCAGACCGAAACTGGAAGATGGCTCCACAGTAGAGGAGCTTGATAACTAAAGGCTCTGGTTCCCGATTGAGCTACTTTTGAAGACTCCAGGAACCACAAGTAATCCTTCATCTTGGGAATGTAAAGCTCTGGTGGGATAATAGTATACTATCAACTCTTTAAGACATGACAGTGCCTGGCTGTTCAGGGCTTCATATGTGAGGAGAAGAATTTTAAACTCTATCCCAGATTTTACAGGCAGCCAATGTAGAGAAGCCAGTACGGGAGACATATGGTCTCTAATGCTGGTTCTTGTGAGTAATCGTGCAGCAGCGTTCTGGATTAGCTAGAGAGTCTTTAGAGACTTATTGTGGTAACCTGATAAAATCCAGCCTGGAAGTAATAAATGTATGGAGTAATTGTTCTGCATCTTTCTGACTCACAATGTGCCTAATTTTTTGCAATATTACAGAGGTGAAAGAATGCAGTCTTTGATGGGGAGGGTGAATAGTATTGGCCTGAGGACAGAACTTTCGGGAACTCTGTGACTAACTTTTTGAGTATGGACGATGCATCATTAACATGAACAAATTGAGATCGATCTGATTAATAGGACTGAAACCAGCTTAGTGCAGTTCCTTTAATGCCAATTGAGGGTTCCAATTTGTGTAGTAAGATAGAGAGATCAGTGGTGTCAAATGCAGCACTAAGGTCTAACAGTACAAGGACAGAGATAAGTCGCTCGTCTGATGCCAATAGAAGGTCATTTGTGACTTTGACCAATGGCGTCTCTGTGCTATGATGAGCTCTAAAGTCAGATTGAAAATCCTCAGAAAAATATTTCTATGTAGAAAGTCATGTAGCTGACTGGCATTTCTCTCAAGGATCTTGGAGAGAAATGGATGTTTAGATATTGGTCTATAGTTGCTTAAAGCTCTGGGTCAAGTGTGTGCTTTTTAAGGAGAGATTTGACTTCAGCTGCTTTAAAGGACTGGGGTACATAGCCTGTTATTAGGGACAGATTGATCATGTCTAATAGAGAGGTGCTAAGAAAGGATAAAACTTCTTTGAGCAGCTTAGTTGGGATGGGGTCTAAGAGGCATGTTGTTGGTTTAGATGAAAATATGAGTGAATTTAGCTGATGACGGTCAATGGGAAAAAGCAGTCAAGATAATTATCTGGTTCTACTGCTGTTTCTAAGGCTCCAGTGTTTGAAGGTAGATCAGTACCAGCTGAGGTCAGTCGTTGAATTTTGTCTCTAATGTTTAAAATCTTGTCATTAAAAAAGGTCATAAAGTCATTACTGAGGGTTACAGGGATACAAGACTCAATAGCACTATGACTCTCTTTTAGCCTGACTACAGTGCCGAACATCTATGCTTCAATATGCAAACCTCAGTATTATACCACTGCGCTAGACTCTTTTGTTTTATGTGTTTGTTTTTAGTGGGGCAATAGAGACAGTTGTTGTCCTTAATGAACTTACAGCACTGTTCACAAAGTGGTCGATTTGAGAAGACTTTTCTTTGGTATTGTAATATTCTGCAGCACTGGAACATGATACTGAAGTATATGACAATAGAATTTATCACAGCACTGTCAGTGGTATGGTGGTATGTAGTCAAGTACTATAAACTCAAAAGTTTATAAAATGGTCAGATAAAAAAGAATTTTATTCAAATACTATTAAATATTCTATCTCAATGCCATATACCAAAGCAAGGTCTTGTGAGTTATTGTGTGATGGAGAGGGCTATTGTCATCCTGAACTGAAATTGGTCATTGGCAACAGGAAGTTTCCTTTTAACAGCTCTCTGAAAACAGAGGAAAAATGTTTTTAGAGGATTCTTATTTTGAAATGCTACATCAGAACTTCCTGTAACTTATTGTGTGACATTCGGGGGTGGGCTACTGTTATTCTGAAGTCAAATTTGTCAGTGGCAACAGGAAGTTTCCTTGAAATAGCACTCTGAATTCAGACAGAAAATTTGATGATATATAGGATTTTGGACAACCTTAGTTTTGAAAAGCTACATCAGAACTTCCTGAATTCAGAGAACAAATTTGATGAACATATTTGTATATTTATATTTATTCACATTAATTTTGTTTATATTATATTTATCTTGATTTATTTATTTATTTATTCATTCATGCATTATATTCATGTGATCATTTATTGATGAGTGATTGACTGCAAGGTAAAGTAAAGTAAAATATATATAAAATATAAAATAATAATAAAATAATATATAAAATATATAAAGTAAGTAAAAGTACTGGTTTGAGCACTCTGACTCTGACTGATGTATAATTGTATATGAGATTGTTATTAATGCTAAAGCATTACTGTGTAAACTGGATGTTAGTGTTGTTGCAGCTTGAAATGGAGCTGGTTTGAAGTACTTAATATATAGCTTTATGAACACCAGATAAATCCCAGGGGTCGTGTGATAATTACTGGGAGAGGAAAGAAGGAAATAACTAAATTCTGGTAGACAAATACATTTTCAGTTTCTGAAATTTCTTATTATTATTGGATCATTTAACTATTAATTAAAATGAAACCATGGGTGGAATATCACTGTTTTGTAGTGTTGTTCACAACTCATGGACTTCTGGCATGTGACCCAACTACACACTGCTTTTTGGAAGACATCAGGAGCCATACAGCCATAAATGTCGTGGAGTAGAAAGTCCAATAGTTGACTTGGAAATGAAGTGTTGGGAAAGTATAAAACAGCATAATAAGGAAATGCTCAAGTAAAGTACAAGTTCCTTAAAACTGTACTTCAGTACAGTACTTGTGTAAATGTACTGAACATTTAATTCAAAGCTCTTTAGTTGGAACTGAATTCAGATTTTCACCTCTAAAGCTTTCTCCTCCTCAATGTGGCAGCTTGGTGTAGCTTTAAGTGAGCCTTTACTGAAATGAGAGAAATATAAATATTGCCTGTTGTCCATGTTGTTATGATTTTTTGCCGTTTATTTTGCTTTGCATTCATGTATTACTATACAGCACGTCGACAGGCAGTAATCAGCTTCTGGTCATCCACACTACCTGGTGGCCTCTTGTTAATTAGAATTACAGCTCTTAAGGCTGTAATCAACAGACCTGTACATGTTGAGAGCCAACATAAATAACAACTCTTAAATTGTCATGTTTCTTATGACAAACATAACTGTGGGATCAGCACTGGGTCACAAACTTCAATCACTACTGACTGGTTAGAGCAAAATAATCTTTCTTCCATGCAGAAACTGGCTGACATTAACATGACTTCAGGCTGAATACTGAAGTGAAAACAAAATGACAAATCAGGCTGTTTGTAAGGTTTTCCTCAGAACTCAAGGCTTTTTGCTAGAATAATGTGACTTTACCATCTTATTGTGAATAAACGAGTGTCTTTTTCTTGGTTCCCAACAGGTCTGAGCTGAATGGACACTGGAATGCTACGAGTCTCTTCAGTTGTATTGCTTATGTGCGTTTTATTGGCTGGAGGTGATGAATCACGGGCCTTGTTAAGAGGGCTCATTTACATCTTGTTTCGCCTTATCTAACTTGAACAAGATCTGTATAAAGTACGTATTCCTTGCTTTGTTTTATAAGACTGACATTGTGAGAAATAGAAAAGCTAGTTTAATTATTAAGTTAATACTGCATTGGCTTTGCTAGTGCAGAAATCATTCACCCCTTAATCTTCTTAAATTCTGGAAATTCTTTATTTTTGATGTCAGATTCTGTAGGTTTTTTGTGATTACGCAATTTTATTTCATTTTTCAACTCATTATTAAATCATAATAATAATGGTGTATGATGATGATGACTATATTTAGCCAAATATCTGCACCAGTTAACATTTACCATGTCATACTTACCATGTCCTGTGTGTTGGATTGTATGCAGTGGAGGCTATACAGCTGTGGAGCTCCTAGAGATCTCTCATCATGCACTTGTCCTGCATATTGAGCACTATAGTCATTTGATTTTTGAACATGGTGTATCACATTAGAATCTTTCTATCTAATATCCACTCAAAGGCAGGTTCTGTTATATTGAGATAACATTTATCAATCAGTTATCACACAAAATTAAAACTACTTAATCCCTCTCCTTTCTCATCAGAATATAAGGATTTGATTTTAGTGTTCCAAGCTGTTCTGGTAGTTCAGTGTAGCAACAGGATGTTATTTTCTATAGTAGGCAGGGCAAAGACGAGCGTCTGGGATAACTCAACTGTGTGACATGCAGAATAATGGACTGTTTGACATATATTTCTGTCTGTCACTGTTTCTAAGTAATTATTTTAACACTGATGCATTGTTTTGTACTTTGTTTTAACTGTGGATCTGCTGGCCAGTCCATCCTTGTTTCATTTGAATTGACTGCTGGAAATCTGTCACTGTACTGTCTTTATGCTAGGAAACTAGAAAGTCCAGTCTAACCCAGTATCAAGCATTCTTTTATAATGACTGTAGTAAAATGATGTCTGTTTGCCAACCTATAGAGCCCTACTGTGAACCTGAAAATGTTGATTATCAAAAAGTTAGAAAGGATACAGGGTCCTTAGCATGTAGAAACTGCCTGATGCTAATTTGTGTAGCATAATTAGCATTACTTACCCTAATTACCTATATGGACAATATTTTAGTAAATGATTGATGTTGACTGCGATGGTGTTATAAGAGAATACCATATTTCTAGATGGATCATAGTGAGTTGAGGACTTATTAAGACATATTCATGGATTCAGGTGATGTATTGTATTAACAGGAATAAGGTGTGTGGTTTATATAGATATGTTATTGTTTTAATTTGAATTAGAAAAGTCAGTTGTCTGTTAGGGCTGTCAAATTTTCCTTACACAATTATCACAATTCACAATAATGATAATATTGTGATATCAATAGAAAAAAGGCTCTCAGTCAAATTCTTCTTCAACTTGTTTATTGTGTGTTTTGTCTCTTTTTTTGGTAATTAGTAACGCTCAACATATGAGTGTAGGGAGGCGGAGAGAGAGTCTGTAACCATAACTGTACAACAGTGTACAAATATAACAATTAAAATGAATAATGAAAAGGCAACCAGGAGAAATAATGAACAATAGATCTGCAAGGCCTAACATCTGCGCTGGATTATTTACATCATATTATCATATATGTATTAACACAATATCATTCATCATTTCATTTTTTAATGATGTGGTAATCATCAATAGCAGTATATTTCATCACTGTCTGCCCTCTGCTGTGAAAAGCTGTGAAATGTGATAATGTTGAAGATATTCTACATGGGTGTTGTCATTGTGTAGGATCCAAAAGTTGCTGCGTCACTGCCTGACTGCAGCTCATCTCTTTATTATGACAGTCACAAAGTCTAAATTAATTACGTTAAAGCAAATGCATGGATTAATATACCAAGCAAATAGATTCCTAACATGAGACCCAATCTAACAGATTCCATGCCAGTCCTTTCTGCTATCATTTCAACCCTAAATCTTGTACAAAAGAGATTATGCTGTCAAGTTTATTATAACATTTTTTTTGTTGTTTTTACTGTCAGCAGTAAATGAAATGAAATCAAATTCAAATTACTTCCAGTGATTGGGTTGGAGGCTAAAATTTAAGAGGCAGTAACACCCATCCCACCAAGACAAATAAAAGCAGAACTCCCCATCTGACTAGAAACCTACTGAGGATTTTTTTTCTGATTTGTGTGAATTGACCCTTTATACTGTATATTCTTTTGAAAGCCCAAACTGTATACTGACAGCAAAACATGAGGATTACCACATAGTATGGATATGCAATACAATTAAAAATAATACTTTGATGAAATGATACTTTGATAATAACATCTTTTCAATAGTATTTGTCAGTTTTCAGAATCAGAATCGTCTTTATTGCCATTGTAAGTGAAAAGGTTTCACATTACTAGGAATTTGTCTTGGTGATTGGTGCATACATAGAACGTAACAAGTAACATATAATAGTAGAATAAAATAAAATAAAATAGAGCAAGGTAAAACAACAAACAACAGACATAAAATAAGTAAAATAAATATGATTCTGGAGGTAGTCCAAAAGTGAGGTAGTGCAGGGTGGAAGTATAGTGCAGGTAGGTGAGGTAAACACTGCAAATGAACAGCAGGTGGCTAATGACATGAGCACCAGTTTAATGTGATGTGAGTCTTCCTAAACTATGTATATTTCTGAAAATCTACAAAATTCTATTGTTTAAATCTACTTGAATGTGCACTTTTCCTTTCAATCATATTTTATTGTTTTTGGTCCCACTGAAAGGGTCAAGTCTTCTGAATTATCAAACCATTGCCTTAGTTTTGGTTGCAGTCGCACTTTACAAGTCATATCGCAGCAGATTTTTGCATGTGAGTGGTGAATAACTTTAGTTTTTTTCACTTTTGTGCAATAGAAGAAAGTTTGTTATTTCTGTATAAGTGTAAATAGTTTTTGCACAGGTCTCAGGGAAGGCCTGATGTTCCGATGCGTCGTTGTGATCCCGGGACTTGTGTGATTTAAAGCCTCAGTCAGACAGGGAGGGGGTGAAGACAGACCATCCTGTTTCTTTTAAACCACGAGCTTTCTGGACAGATGGTAAATCAGGTGAAGGTGAAAGAAAGTCGAGTTTTCATGAAAAGAAAAAGTAAGAACATTGGACTTTTAAAATGAATGGACTTCAATATGGAATGAGAAGATGAATGTGTTGCAGGGACATGTGGTATCGGTGGACAAATTTTGTCCAAAGTGAAATGAATGTTCAAATAAACACTAGGTGTAAGATTGATGTACGTTGCTAGTGAATTTGAGCAGTGTCAGTACAAAATTGAGTCACAAATACCGCAAGAGATGTTTCATCAGATGCTGATGTTTGTGCATTGTGTAAATGTAATAAATATGAAACCCTTTTGCAGACTTCTCGTGTATGTTTTTCACTTCTTCATGTTAATACATCACCAACAGAATGAAACACAGCCACATGTGGCTGAAGTCAAACTTCACTGGAATTTTTCACGCTTTGTGTTTAGGTTATGCTTTGTCTTTTGGTTTTTAGTCCATTTGCCTTGTTTCATGTTTGTCTTGTCATGTGTTTCCATGTATTATGTTCAAGGTTTTTGTCATGTCCTGTTTTATTTTGAAAGTGTCACTTCCCCTGTGTGTCTCTTTTTCATGTAGCTTTGCTTTTGGTTATCCTGTTTGCTCCGTAATGTGTTGCACCTGTGTCTTTTTGTCTTGTCTATTTAGTCCTCATCTTCCCTTTCACTCTTTGTCAGATTGTTTTGCTGGCTTCATGTTTTCAAGACAGGATTATCTTGTTTCTTCTTGCCATGATTTTTGCCACAGTTGCCACAGTTGTTGATCCCTTGCCACAGTAAGTGTGTGCCTGTTTTGAGTGTTTTTTGTTTATATTAAAGAATACTATTTCGGATTCCTGCCTCCCAGCCTTTTTGTGACTCTGCACCGGGGTTCAACCCTCTGCGTCAGCGACGCTTCTTGACAGAATTCTATTTAATACTAAAAGGAAGCCTTTGTCACTTTCCCCTGACCTTTAAGCTTTTTATATTTCCATTCCATGTTGTATAAAAGCAAAAAACAGTGTTTATACATTTTGTGCCCCACCTGATATCTAAGCAGGCCTAGTGGGGTATGTGGATCTGTAACTGTACTGCTTCGCCCCTTCAGCATTGAACCTTTGGAGTGGATGGGAGAGTTAAGCTTAAGTTTTTTCGGATGTGAGATACATTTTTGGAAGAATCAGTATGAATCTGTCAAAGAGAAACAAATTTTGTCATATAACTTCCTAGGCTGGACTGGGCTCTTTAAACAGCTAATACATATTTAAATTAGTTTAAAATAATTCACTTCTTTCTAAAAGTAGATGAGTGGGCTAATATGAATCATATGGTTGTCAATTATAAATGGACCTATGATGTTTAACTTAGCATAAAGACTGTAAGCAGGTCGTCTAAGCCAACTAATTAAAAACTGCTTGCTAGAATGTTTTGATTTAAACAATCAAGCTCTGTGATGTCTTGCATTGTGATGATTAACAGTTGGGGTGATTAACAAGAAATAGATAAACCCCTAAAACCACAAGGTTTTGTTGTTGTTTTTTTGTTGTTTGTTTGTTTGGTTGGTTGTTTGTTTTCAGAACCATGCTAGCTGTTTTGTCCTGTTTCCAGTCATGAGGATAAGACATTTATTAGCTGATCTGAAAATGAAGGGAACCCTCACTGTAGCCAGGCTGACTAAGAGTCACAGCTCTGTTGAACCTTGTATTCCTGCAGCTTTTAGTAGTGAAGACTTCATGAGTTTCTTCACCAATAAAATCAATAACATTAGAGAAAAAATCAATAAAGATCTTCCCAGAATAGTTGATATAGTGCCATCTCTAGAAACCTCTTTTAATCCTTCTCCATCTCTGGACAGCTTCCTGCCCATAGACCTCCTCGAGCTGACCTCCAGCATTAACAAGTCTAACCCAACTACATGTCTCTTAGACCCTATCCCAACTAAGCTCCTCAAGGACGTCTTTCCCTTGATTGGCATTTCCTTCTTAGATCAGATCAACTTGTCTTTAACAACAGGTTATGTACCACAGGCGTTTAAAGCCGCTGTTATTAGACCTTTGCTTAAAAAACCTTCACTTGACCCAGACATCTTAGCAAACTATAGGCCGATATCCAACCTCCCATTTTTATCTAAAATACTTGAAAGAGTGGTTGCAAATCAGTTAATTGATCACCTACACAGGAACAGTCTCTTTGAAATGTTTCAGTCTGACAGACCGCGGGCTTGTCTCCATACCTGTTCTACTGGATGTCAGTGCTGCTTTCGATTAGATTAGATTAGATTCAACTTTATTGTCATCACACTCTGTACAAGTACAATGCAACAAAACGCAGTTTGGCATCTAACCAGAAGTAAGTGCCAGGTATACAATAATTTATGTGTCTATGCTACAGGTATATTATAAACATGATATACAGATTGTTGTCATATATACAGGGTTTCTAAGTACTATGAACATCCTATACAGATGGATATGTGCTTTAATGTGTATCCAGTGTAGGCGGAAACTATAACACAATTTACAAATGATATTTACAGATGTTAAATTAAGCTATAAATCACTAGTGCAATGGACAGTATAGTGTATACAGCGATAGGCAGTAGGCTAACTATATTAACAGTGAAGTAGCGGAACTAGTGCAACACTCAGTACGTAGTACTCAGTTAGGATAGGGTGGTGTAGTGGAGTGTGGTGTAGGGTGAGGGTGTTAGTAGGGGGCTGAGTTCAGTAGGGAGACAGCCCTGGGGAAGAAGCTGTTGCTCAGCCGGCTGGTCCTGGCCTTGAGGCTCCTGAAGCGCCTGCCAGACGGCAAGAGTGCAAATAGACCACGAGCAGGGTGGGAGGAGTCCTTGAGGATGCTGCGAGGTCGATGCAGACAGTGTTTCCTCTGGATGTCTTCAAGGGCTGGAAGTGGAGTCCCTGTGATGCGCTGGACGGTTTTCACCACTCGTTGTAGCGCCTTGCGGTCTGCAACCGAGCAGTTCCCATACCATACTGTGACACAGCTGGTCAGGATGCTTTCAATTGCACAGCGGTAAAAGTTCACCAAGATGGCTGAAGACAGATGGTGTTTCTTCAGTGTCCTCAGGAAAAAGAGGCACTGGTGAGCCTTCTTCACAAGGCTGGAGGTGTTGGTTGTGAGATGTAGGTCCCCAGGAACTTGAACTTGACACGTTCAACCGTCATCCCATTGATGTGTATGGGGGCATGCGTGCCTCCTCTCTCCCTCCACAATGAGCTCCTTTGTCTTGCTGGTGTTAAGGAGCAGGTTATTGTCTGCACACCACGTGGCCAGGTGCTGTACCTCCTCCCTGTAGGCCAGGGGTGTCAAACTCAGTTGCACAGGGGGGCAAAACTCAAAGCACACCTTAGATCGCGGGCCGATCTAAAGTTAACACTTTGAACACATTTTTAAACATACAGAATAAAAACAGACAGGAATATCATTCCAAAATAAATAAAATAACTTAAAATCTCCTGTCAAAAGAAGTAAAAATACGAACATGCTACAAAAAAAAACTTTCTCACAAGAATGTTTGTAATAAGCTGAAAAGACTTGCAAGACATTATTGCTTGAGTAAATGGCATGATCTCACAGAGGACTTATTATGGCTCAATTAAAGTAGTTGGAATATAGTTTTATATACTGCTAGTGAACTACAATATTTATTATCACCATCAGGCATAGTTTCATTAACTTTCTTTGTAAAGCGCAGGCCTGGTGTTTGTCACCATATGAGCAAGTAGCAGATCAGGAGATTTTGTGCCTGACATATCAATGACATGTTACGGATAAACAGAAATAAGCAGAGGAAGAAAGCCAGGCATTCATTTTATTTTCAGAAAAACACCACCAACAGCAGTCTGAAAATGCCGTGAACACACCAACATCTGTCGGGTGATTGTACTGAAAGTGATGTTTGGTCGTCTCACGGCTGCTACCCAGGCCTTTCGGTGTCTCCTTGTTAGCTCACAGATCCGAGGTCCTTGGGTTTGCGTGCACGTAGGAAATGAGAAAAAAAACTCACCCGATCGTTTATTTTACCGAAGCGATCGTGTGAACGACTGTGGCAGTTAACGACACAGCATGTTGGCACCATGTTTTAACTTGTTGAAACAAAACAACAGAACACAAGAGCAGTATCATGCAAGCAGCAGGCGTAAACACACTTTTCAGTTGCCTGAAAAGCCCACAATGCACTGCGGTTTTCCCACTCGGATACATCACTCTTTCGAGCCCGGGGCGGCACAGATGAGCGTGTCGTGACCGTTTTCCGACAGGAGGGAGCAGTGCGCTAATTGCGCAAGTAGAGAAGTTGTTGTTGTGCTGAAAGTAATCGTAAAAGAGCAAGCTAGGCCAACAAAATCAACAGTCTCGGTTGTATAAGGCAACAGAGCTCGACTTGATTGACGCGGGAATGTTCCCAGGTAGCCAATAGTAAAGTAAGGCGGCAGTTGCGCTGCATTATGGGACCTGTAGTTCGTGTGTTATCAGCGCTTCATATTGGCGGGCCATTGGTCACAATAATAATAGATCTATATGAAATGAGCTTGTGGGCCGGATATAATTGTACGCCGGGCCGGATGTGGCCCGCGGGCCTTGAGTTTGACACATGTGCTGTAGGCTGTCTCATCGTCGTTGCTGATGAGGCCAATAACTGTGGTGTCATCAGCAAATTTGATGATGGAATTGGATCCATGTGCAGGCCTACAGTCATGGGTGAAGAGGGAGTAGAGGAATGGGCTCAGCACACAGCCCTGTGGTACGCCTTCGACACTGTAGATCACAACATTTTATTACACAGATTAGAACATGAGACTAGGATCACAGGGACTGCGCTACGCTGGTTCAAATCATATTTAACAGATTCCATTTTATTCACGTTAATGATGTTTCCTCTTCATATATAAGGGTTAACCTCGGTGTTCCACAAGGTTCAGTGCTTGGGCCGATCCTGTTCACCTTATACATGCTCCCTCTAGGAAATATTATTCAGAAACATGGCATAAACTTTCATTGTTAAGCTGATGATACAGCTGAATTTATCCTTAAAGCCTGAAGAAGCAGAGCATTTAGCCAGACTCCAGGCATGTATTGAGGACATAAAGGACTGGATGACCTCCAATTTTTTATTATTAAACTCAGACAAAACTGAGGTCATTGTTCTAGGCCCCAAACATCTTGGGAACTAGAATAGCTGATAATATTCTTTCTCTGGATGGCATTACTTTGGCCTCCAGTACGACTGCGAGGAACCTCGACGTTATCTTCAAACACGACGTGTCATTTATCCATCACATTAAACAGACCTCTAAGACCGCCTTCTTTCACCTCCGTAATATTGCTAAGATTAGGAGCGTCCTCTCTCAGAGTGATGCTGAAAAACTTGTCCATGCTTTCATTACTTCTAGGCTGGACTACTGCAACTCACTATAGTCAGGATTCTCCTACTTATAAAAAAGTCCCTAAATGGACTAGCCCCATCATACCTGCAGGATCTAATAGTCCCATATATTCCCAATAGACACAAATATGATTCACCAAGCAGTTCCCCCTCCTCTTTTTCCTCTTCTTCCTCTTCCATCCTCTCCCCTCGTCAGATTAACATACACTTCATTATTTTATGTCACTTAACTGCAGGTATCTCTCCATCCAGATCTTCATGTTGAACTGCATGAAGAATTGAATTGATAGGATAGTGGTTTTCAACAGAACATGAAAAATACATGAATGATACAGCATTTCATTATAATTTCATTATTATAATTTCAGTCTTGTGAAATGTTAAAATCATATTGAGGTGGTATCAAAAGTGAAACTGAACGAATGAATCACATTTTTAAATTTTTATGAGTTGAGATTTTGTTTTACTTGTCTTTTTAGTAATGTCATTCTCATGTTGTTAACTGCTTTCCTGCCTGTACAACATCCATTGCACGTCTGCCCATCCTGGGTGAGGGATCCCCCACCAGAGGATGTTGCTGATGTTATGTTAAGCCCTTTGAGACAAACTGCTTGTAAAAATGGGCTATACAAATAAAGTTCTCTTGTCTTGTCTTGTCTCAGAGACACAAGTTGCTTGGGCACATCTCAAAATATGACAAGGTCCTTGTTGAAATGTCCAGGTTGTAGGCTATGTTGAGAATCAGTTGTTTTCAACCAAAGCTGACTAAATAACTTAGGCCAAATAACATGGTGTCACAGATAATCAACTGTGTTTGCAAGGTCGAAAACCAGCTTAGCACCGTTGATGCTGGAATGTGCGCTAAATAAGCAGCCATTGTTAATGCTTTGCTGGGTCTGGACCCATATAGAAACTGGGTTAGGTAGGGATATAGATGGATGGATGCGGGATCATGTTGCAGAGCCCTAACAATACAAATAGAAGCTTTTAAGGCCAATGTGCCTGCAATGTGTTCCGTTACATCCAGAGTCCAACACGCACATACACACGTACACAGAGCTTTTAGCTATTTTGCATTACACTCACTGTTTGCACTGTCAACAGCTCAGCAGCATCAGAAATTTATTTACGAGGATCAGTTTAATTCTGGGCATCTACAGTCTTGATTACTCTTACCGAAGAGAGTCTAGTAACACAGACTTTAACAGTTGTTGAATTAACTATGCATTAAATGGTCATATAACACTGAAGGTCACTTGCAAAAACACAAAAGGACACTGCAGATGATATCCAATTATTTTTAATGTTAGTACAACTGATCCTGACAAAAAAAAATATATTTAGATCCTTAGATCCAAAACCAGGCAAGAAAACAAGTTAGATCAGATCTTTGGATCAGAAAAAGGATTACAAGTTTTTTGTTTCTCACTTGCCTCTCAGAGATTCTGTAAAAACAAGAAGTATTCAGATCCTGTGGTACTAATACCACACTGTGAAAATACTGCTGGCAGTGTTTTACCGTATATCTAATGTTTTTGGATTATTACTGCTGCACTGAAATGTATGCTGAATTTTACTGTTGTAGGTGTTCAAGCTCATTTTAACTACTTTATATACTGTTCACTAGTTTAATCTGCAGCAGTGCATCATATTCTTTAAGATCACCATATGTTTGTATCTCTAAAAACTCAACTTTTCATGAGCTCAGAAAAACAGCCTGTTGTCAGCTTTGTCGCACTGCATATTTCCGCTAATTCAAGAGGCTTTTTAAAGAGTTAATTTGGCTTAAGAAGTAGGAGAACTTTCCTAACAAATAAAGGAACAATTCATCCTTCAGTTTATCAGAAACATTCAGAATTAACACATCTGGAGATACATGGGTTTTGCTACACAAAAAGGGTGTGGAAAACTGCTACATCTGTAGCTGTACAGCAATGATGATAAATTAAATATGTTGACAAGTTATGGACAAGCAAGAATGGGATTTTAGACATATGATGCACTGATATATATGCATACTGTGATAACTTGTAAACAGGTAGTAACCAGAAAGTGATTGTAGAACAAAGGTAAAGTGACATATGCATCACTTCAATTTGAGTAAAGTGTCATGGTGATGAGCTTGGGAGCAGTCTGATGTTCTGTAGGAAGATGCTCTTCCTGAGCTTGGTGGTCCTGGGCCAGATGTTACAGTGCTGTCTGTTGGACAGTAGTAGACACAGCACTTTCTAAATGAGGTGACTGGGGTCTATCACAGTCCTGTTTGCCTTCTTCCAGCAGCACTGGCTGTAGAGGTCCTCCAATGGATGACAGCTCTATTCTTGTCATGTGCTGAGCAGTTTTCTCCACCGTCTGTAGAACCTTGTGGTTGAGGGTAGTGGAACTGCCATACAAGGCCATGATGTAGCCAGTTGTCCCTCAGGCTGGCTATGCACTGATTTATGTCTACTTTGCATTGTACCTCCTGATGAATGCAGAAATTTATTATCACCACAGTATGCCACAACAAGAGAAGTTCAGTCACATTTGACTAAATCTAAGCCAAAACTTAACTGTGCACAGTTCTGTGAGAAAACTATTCTTAAATAAATTGAATTAAGGAGGTGAAACTCCTGTTTTCTCACTGAAAGCATCCCCGTTATGTGATGAGGTGGAATTTGAGAAACAGAAGTCAAACCATGTTTTCTGTCTAATTCGGTCATATTTGACTAATTCTAAGCCAAAATCTTGACTGTGTCACATTGTTTTCAATAAATAAATACTGTATCTAGTCTGAGAAAACAGCCCCAAGTCAAGATTCAGCATCACAGTAAGTGATTGACAAGTTTATTTTGTCAAATTACAGTTGCAAAAATCAAGAATAAACTTTGCCTAAGTTAGAATCCAACAAGAAGGAGTCTTAAAAAAGCACAAGGTAAAAATAACACGTCAGAATATCTATCTCCCAGATAAATTAATAAACTCCATTGGGTGTTGAGGATACAGTTGAAAAGTTGTATCATTACATCATTTACTAATCGGTCATACAAAATTTAACATCTCTATTACCTATTTATTTCAGTGTTTGCAAGCAGTTTCAGTTCAAGCCATTTCATGAACACATTTCCACAGATGATGTTGTACCTGCTGACACATAACCTGGGTTTAAAACACTGAATTGTGTTCTGTATCTAGGTTCATGCATTCACACATGTTGGATATACGTACATGAATTTATAATCTTGACAATTTCAAGTCAGTTTTGATAATCTAACTTCACATGTATTATTTCATTTTTATTTTTAGGCCTGCTGTTGCCTGTGTGTAATACATCCGTGTCTTTTCTTGTTTGGCTGTCTCTTTTGTTAACTGTATTTATTTACATCCTGAGTTACACACCTCAGTACAGTAGGTGGCGATATGCACCCCCCCCAGCGAAGAAGAAGAACATCCATGAGCTCCTACATGTAACGCCTTCCGATTGCATTTGAACGTATCGGGCGCGGTTAAGTGACGTCATACACGCGCCAATAAAATCTACATGTGGGACTGTGTGGCTATGTAGTTAAACAACGTGTGTAGTTGTTAAATGTCTTTTCTTTCTTTGTTCTTCGAAGTTATAAAGCAAGGAACGCTGGTTGGCCGTTGGCTGCCAGTTAACTTTCCGCAAAGAGTAACAACCAAGCTAACATCAACTAGATGACAGAGCAGCATTAGCAAGCAGACAATCATCTCTGATCTTCACAGATGGCTGATGATATTGTGAAAAATGAAGCTTCCATCCATCAGGGGAATGATACTGATAATGAGGACGTTAAGAAGACGCTTAGCAGTAATGCGGCAGAAAGCCAAACTCTGTCCAAAAGGCAAAAGAAGAAGCTTCTGAAGCAGCAGAAGTGGGAAGAGGAGAGGGAACTGCGAAAGTAAGTAAGCTCTTTTTAACTGTCAGCAGTACAGTCATAGTCATTAAGTCCTTCAGCTGACGTTACAGAGGAGTCATAACTTTGTCCTGTTTAACTGAGTGGGTTTTTTTTCCGTGCAGTGCTCCCTTACGCGCCAAACTCCCTTCATACATTTGTCAAATTAAGTTTGTATTGCTTGTAGTGGCTGTTCGTCTACAACTAAAACTGAAGAAACTCAGTTTACCGCCGTTGCGCCTCAGGGATTAAAATTAATCCCTAGAAGTCAGTACATTTTTGACATTTCTTGAATTTCCCTCGAGATCAATAAACTATCTATCTATCTATCTAGTCCAGGGGTCGGCAACCCAAAATGTTCAAAGAGCCATATTGGACCAAACAAACAAAAAACAAATCTGTCTGGAGCCGCAAAAAATTAAAAGCCTTATATAAGCCTTGTATGAAGGGAACACAGGCTGTAAGTGTATATTAGCTATATTAGCTTACCAAAATGACTAATTTGATGAATGAATCCTTCACGTACTCACCATCTGTGAACGGTTTTCCACGCGTTATTATCTCCCGGGTTGCAGCAAAACTAGCAGCAGAAGTGGAGTTTGGAGATGCAATCCACCTCTTAAATCTATCTTTGCGCTCCTCTAATTTCTCCAGAAGTAAAGCAATCGCACCTTTTCTCTCTCACTCCCAACTGGGTGGTCTGCTGCAAATTTAGCATGCCTTCCCTGGAAATGTCTTTCCAAATTGCTCTTTTTGTTATTTGATAACTCCTCATTACAAAGCAAACATGCAGGCAATCCTTCCGCATCGGCAATGAAAGCAAATGATTCGGTCCATTCTTCCTTGAATCCTCTGTTCTCATCAGCTATCTTTGGCTTTTCCCCTTTGGGATCCATGGCCCATGACACACCCGCCGGTTTGTTTCCAACAGCCACCTGCCTGGCATCGCGCCGCGCCAAAACGTGTGTCGCAGGCTATGACGCACATCGTCATTGACAGAAATGTTGAAATTTAATATTTATTATGAACATTTTTACATCACTGGAAAACGTTAAGAATGTTTGTGTCATGTTTGTCGTCCTACAGAAACCATATTAAAACAAAATATATATTCCCACCTATTTCTTTCCATTTTCATACATTTTTGAAAAAGCTCCAGAGAGCCACTAGGGAGGCGCTGAAGAGCCGCATGCGGCTCCAGAGCCGCGTGTTGCCGACCCCTGATCTAGCCATTTCATTTGTGAGTAGTAGTTTAGTTTGGTCCAAGATGGCGCTGCAGGAGAGCTGTTGGCTCTATGCGGCCATGCTCTTCTCTGCACGGAGAAACCAGAGATTCCTGATGAGATACGGAGGAGAAGGAGAGGCTGCAGAGCGGAACGAAACATCTAGGAGAGGAAACGGAGATACAGACCATATTTACCCTCTGCTATTAACCGCAGTCGTTATTATGGGTAATGTTCATTCCCTGATCCAGCTGCAGAGAGTGTACAGGGAGTGTAGCCTCATGTGTTTTACTGAGACCTGGCTGAATGGACTGATACCAGATTCCGCGGTTTCTATGGACGGTTTTAAACTTGTCCGTGTTGACCAGAAAGTAGAGGACTGTGGTAAGCGGGAAGGCGGGGACTGGCAGTGTTTATTAACGAGAGATGGTGCAACTCGGGACACGTCTCTGTAAAGGATCAAGTCTGCACTAAAGACATCGAGTTACCCTCAGCCAACACAGCAGCTGCCTGTGAGTTGCCCTACAGTGCAGTGACCATGATGCATACACAGCACCCACAGTCCCTCCTGCTTATCAGTGGAGACTTCAATCAAGCCTCTCCATCTGCCAAAAAGTCATCTGGACAACAAGACGCTGGACTTTTTGTATGCTGATGTCAATACACCTCCGCTTCCCGCTCGGACACTCTGATCACTGTCTTGTTCATCTGCTCCCTGACCAACTCTGTGTACATCTTCAACCTGAGCCTTAGTCTGGAGAGGGTTCCTGTTCTTTGGAAGACCCCCTGTGTGGTTCCAGTTCCTAAGACTGCACACCCCAAGGAGCCAAGCCACTGCAAGCCTTTTGTGGAATGGTGTGAGTGCAACCACCTGTGCTTAAAAAAAACAAAGGTGATGGTGATTGACTACCGGAGGAGGACACTACATACACGGGTGAACATCCAGGGTCGGACGTTGAGATGATAGAAAGTTTTAAGTATCTGGGTGTCTACCTCAACCATAAATTGGACTGGTCACATAACACCAATACCCTGTACAAGAAGGGCCAAAGTCGCCTCCACCTTCTGAGGAGACTGAGGTCCTTTGGAGTGTGCAGACTCCTCTTACTGACATTTTATGACTCTGTGGTAGCCTCTGCTATTCACTACGCTGTGGTCTGTTGGGGACGGGGCACCTGGGACATAAAGAGTCTGAACAAGCTGGTCAGGAGGGGCAACTCTGTCCTGGGCTGTCCACTGGACTCTGTGGAGGAGGTGGGTAAGAGGAAGATGTTAGCCAAGCTGACATCCATCATGGACAACACCTCTCACCCTCTGCATCAGACAGTGGAGGCTCTGAGCAGCTCCTTCAGCAACAGACTGCTACACCCTCAGTGTAGGAAGGAGCTGCCACAGGTCCTTCATTCCCACTGCTGTTAGACTGTACAACTCAACAAGATACAAGATAGGTTTATTTGTCACACACACAATCATACACAGTACAATGTGCAGTGAAATTCTTTATGTCCCTGCTACCAAAAAATAGGTAAGTAAAGAAGTAAAGAATTTAAATATTGTAAAATAGAACGCTTATAAAAAAATAATAAAATTAAAAAAGAGAAAATGTGCAGTATTTACATGAATAGTATCTACATCTAGTGCAGGTGGGAGTTGGATTGTCCAGATTAACGCTCACTGTTGAGCAGACGGATGGCCTGGGGGAAGAAGCTTTTCCTCATCCTCTCCGTGTTGGTTCTCAGGCAGCGGAACCGACGGCCTGATGGCAACAGGGA
The DNA here is from genome assembly GCF_020382885.2 of Scatophagus argus. Taxonomy (NCBI): domain Eukaryota; kingdom Metazoa; phylum Chordata; class Actinopteri; family Scatophagidae; genus Scatophagus; species Scatophagus argus. The sequence goes on along the minus strand of NC_058515.1, from coordinate 354,494 downwards.
GAAGAGTGAGTGTCCGGGGTGATGGGGCTGCCTGAGGATTTTCTCAGCTCTCGACCTGCATCGTTTGATGTAAATGTCCTGCAGGTCGGGTAAAGTTGTTCTGATTGTCCAATCAGCTGAGCGGACTACTAGGTCCTGCTTTGTGCAGCTGCCCATCCATGTGGTGATGCTCCCACTCAAGATGCTCTCAGTGGTGCAGGTGTAAAAGTTCCTGAGCACCTTGAGGGGGAGCCTGAAGTCTCTGAGGCGTCTGAGGTGGAACAGACGCTGCCTGGCCTTCTTAACAGTCCTGTTAACGTGCAGTGACCAGGACAGGTCCCGTGTGATGGTCACACCGAGGCACAACAGCAGTATTAAAACTGTCCACCCTCTCCACCTCGGACCCGCCGATGCAGAGTGGACGGATGTCCTTCTGCTGCTTCTTCCTGTAGTCCACAATCAGCTCCTTAGTTTTGCTGACATTCAGCAGGAGGTTATTCTCCGGGCACCAGCTGTCCCGGTGGGTGACCTCCTTCCTGTAGGCCTCCTCCTTGTTCAATTCAATTCAGTTTATTTATATAGCGCCAATTCACAACAAAAGTTATCTCATGACACTTTCCAATTTGAGCAGGTCTAGACCAAACTCTTTAATTAAATTGTAAATAGAGAGAGCCCAACATTCCCCCTTGAGCAAGCACTTGACGACAGTGGCGAGGAAAAACTGCCTTTTAGAAGGCAGAAACCTTGGAGCAGACCCCGGCTCAAGATGGGCGGCCATCTGCCTTGACCGGTTGGGTTGAGAGAGAGGGAGAGGGAGAGAGAGAGAGAGAGAGAGAGAGAGCAGGAGAGCAAGAGAGAGAGAGAGCAAGGGAGAGAGGCAGGGGGGGTGGGGTGTGAGAGAAGGAGCACACAAGCAGAGAAGCATAGCAGCAATAATAATACCAGACGTATCGGAAATGTAGATAATGATAATGACAATGAAGTTTACAGAAGGTATTATGGTGATTGAACAATTGTAGTAACAATAATGGTAGTAGCTGTACTGAGTCGTAACAGATTTAAATCAGATTATGACTAAACAGTAGTAATTGCAGTAGGTTTTGAGCAGGACGACAGCAGGACCGCAGCAGGAAGTCCAGTCATAATCCATAGGAATCTGCGGGACAAGAAAGCACAGGGACTCCAGGGAAGAAGTTGAGTTAGTAATATGCATTAATGGGACATGAATGTGTGCAGAAGGAGAGGGAGAGGAAGAAAGAGCTCATGGGAGGGCCCCCGGTAGTCTAAGCCTATAGCAGCATAACTAGGGGCCGGCCTAGGCCAGCCCTAACTATAAGCTTTATCAAAGAGGAAAGTTTTTAGTCTACTCTTAAATATAGAGAGGGTGTCCGCCTCCCGGACCAAAACCGGAAGATGGTTCCATAGTAGAGGAGCTTGATAACCAAAGGCTCTGGTTCCCAATCTACTTTTGAGGACTCTAGGAACCACAAGTAGCCCTGCATTTTGGGAACGCAAAGTTCTGGTGGGATAATAGGGTACTATTAACTCTTTAAGATAGGATGGTGCCTGACCGTTCAGGGCTTTATAAGTGAGGAGGAGAATTTTAAAATCTATCCTGAATTTTACAGGTAGCCAATGTAGAGAAGCCAGAACAGGAGAAATATGATCTCTCATGCTGGTTCTTGTCAGTAGTTGTGCTGCAGCGTTCTGGATTAGCTGGAGAGTCTTTATGGATTTATTGGGGCAGCCTGATAGTCAAGTCAAGTCAAGTCAACTTTATTTGTATAGCCCATTTTTACAAGCAGTTTGTCTCATAGGGCTTAACATAACATCAGCAACATCCTCTGCCCTTCGACCCTCACATCGACTAAGGAAAAACTCCCAGAAAAACCTTTAACAGGAAAAAATGGAAGAAACCTCAGGGTGAGCAACAGAGGAGGGATCCCTCACCCAGGACGGGCAGACGTGCAATGGATGTTGTACAGGCAGGAAAGCAATTTGCAACATGAGAAATGACATAGTAATGAAAATTATAATGAACTGCTGTAACATTCATGTATCCATGTGATGTTGAGAATCACTATCCTATCATTCGATTTGTTCGATTTCGGCCCGTAGGGAGAACCACCCCGCCGATAGTCGGTGCACAGAGGAATGACAGGCAGATGTCAACAATACATATTGGGTTGGTCATAGAGTCGGCTACAGTTCAACTTGAAGATCTGGATGGAGAGATACCTGCAGAAAGATACAGAGAGAGAGAGAGAGAAAGGGAGGGAGAGACACAAGACTACGAGGAGCACTGGACACACAGTTAGTGACATAAAATAATGAACTGCATGTTAATCTGACGAGGGGAGAGGATAGAAGAGGAGAAGGAGGGGAAACTGCTTGGTGGATCATGTTTGTGTCCCCCGGCAGCATAGGCCTATAGCAGCTTAGCTATGATAGAGATTTAAAGATTAACAGTTAGTCAGACCTATTCTACCTGTGGCTATATAGCATGAGGTGAGTGATAGAAGGGACTTACAGTAATCCAGTCCAGAGGTAATGAATGCATGGACTAATTTTTCTGCATCTTTCTGACTCAGGATGTGCCTAATCTTTGCGATATTGCGGAGGTGAAAGAATGCAGTCTTTGAAATATTTGCTATGTGCGAGTTAAAGGACATGTCCTGGTCAAAGATAACTCCTAAATTTCTTACAGTGGAGCTTGAGGCCACGGTTAAGCCATCTGGCAATGCAATATCACTGCATAATTTGTTTCTAAGGTGTTCGGGGCCCAGAACAATAACTTCAGTTTTGTCTGAATTTAGAAGTAGGAAGTTGCTGGTCATCCAGGTTTTTATGTCTTTAAGACATGCCTGAAGCTTGACTAGCTGATTTGTTTCATCTGGTTTCATTGATAAGTACAATTGTGTGTCATCCACATAACAATGAAAATGTATGGAGTGTTTCCTAATAATATCACCAATGGGGAGCATATACAGGCTGAATAATATTGGCCCAAGGACAGAACCTTGGGGAACTCCATGATTAACCTTTGTGAGTGTGGACGATGTATCATTAACATGAACAAATTGAACTGATAAATAAGACTGAAACCAGCTTAATGCAGTTCCTTTGATGGTTTGTTGTGGGAGATTAACCCCACGACGGCTGTGTCGTCAGCAAACTTTATAATGGTGTTGCTGTCTGATGTGGACACACAGTCATGTGTATACAGGGAGTACAGCAGGGGACACAGCACGCAGCCTTGGGGGGATCCAGTGTTGATGGTGAGGGGGAATGAGTTATAGGGCCCCACGCGTACCACCTGTTGTCTGCCAGTAAGGAAGCTGTGGATCCACCTGCACAGGGAGGAGTTCAGTCCAAGATCACACAGCTTAGTTACCAGCCTGGAGGGGACTATGGTATTGAATGCTGAGCTGTAGTCCACAACCAGCACTCTCACATAGTTCCCCATCCTAGTGTCTACGTGGGAAAGTGTCTTGTGCAGCAGGAAGGTTATGGTGTCATCTGTGGATCTGTGTGGGCGGTATGCAAACTGAAGGGGATCCAGGGTGGGGGGCGGAGAGGAGGTGTTGAATGTTTTGACCAGCTTCTCAAAACATTTCATCACTAGATGTGAGGGCTATGGGGCGATAGTCACTGGGTTTACTGGGCTGGGCTGTCTTTGAGACGGGGACTACAACAGACTTTTTAAAGCAGGTGGGAATCACACACTGTGAGAGGGAGAGGGAGAGTTTATCGTTGTAAACACCGGTGCGAGCTGTTCAGCGCAGGCTTTGAGGACCGGACCGCTAATGCCGTCAGGCCCTGCTGCTTTCCTGGTGTTTACACTTACATCCTCCTCACCTCCAGCTCCGTCACAGTGAGCGTCACCTCTCCGCCAGCTGGGAGTGCAGCTTCTTGCCTGCTGTCCGACTCGAAGCGAGCAAAGAAGTTGTTGAGCTCATCAGCCAGAGAAGCGTCAACTCTCACCGCGAGTGGATGTGGGGCTTTGTAGTTTGTGACTGTGCGTAGTCCCTGCCACAGCGCCCTGGAGTTGCTCCCCTCCATCTGTAGCTCCAGTCTTGCGGCGTTTAGCCTCCTTCACCATCCTACGGACAGCGTAGATGGCTGCCCTGTACAGCGTCGTGTCACCGGTGGCGAGTCCCGAGTTGTAGGCGGCGGTGCGGGCCCTCAGCGCATCGTGGACAATTTTGTCCACCCACGGCTTCTGGTTGGGAAAAGTTCTGATGGTGGCTGTTGGTGTTATGTCTTCCACCATTTTCCCGATAAATCCCACAACCGCTTCCGTGAACTCGTTGATGTCACCGCCTGAGCTGCACCGAAACATGTCCCAGTCCGCTGAATCCAGTGCGCCTTGTAACCATCCTTGAAAGGAGAGTAACAGTGGTCCAGAGTCCTCTGTCCTCTGGTGGGGCAGTCGATGTGTTGTTTTAAACTCTGGTATCACCTTCCTCAGGTTAGCACGGTTAAAGTCCCCGGCCACGATGAGGGCTGCATCACGCTGGTTAGCTTAATAGGTGGATATATCCTCATGTAGCTCGGTGAGAGCAATGTCCGTGTTCGCCTGAGGTGGGATGTAAACAGCACTGATGGTGATCGAAGTAAACTCACGGGGCAGGTAGAAAGGACGGCACTGGATGGTCAGGAGCTCCAGGTCAGGGGAACATTAGTGTTTGAGAGACACAACGTTCCTGTTGTCACACCAGTTGTTGTTCACCATAAGACACACACCACCTCCCCTTGATTTACCGGACTCGCCCGTCCTGTCCTTGCGGTGAACTGAGGAACTCCGCTGGTTGAACGGCGTGGTCCGGAGTCAGGGGGGTCAGCCATGTCTCAGTGAGGCAGATGACATTACAGTCACGTATATCCCTCTGGAACTTTATTCTGGCCCTGAGTTCATCGAGCTTGTTTTCCAGTGACTGGACATTGGCAAGTAGGATTCTGGGCAGAGGTGAATGGTGTGCTCTGCGTCTCAGTCTGTTCCTTACGCCAGCTCGTTTCCCTCTGGGCCTTCTCTGTGACCTGCGGCCTGAGTGTCCGTTGTTGTTGTTGTAGCCTGCCCGTAGGATGTCGACGGGCCAGGTTGCGTCCAGGATTAAGTTGATAGGAGCACAATTTGAGTACTGTGCTCCAAGGTTAATTAGTGTGTCTGTCCTATGTGTTACAACATACAACGGGATGGCTTAACAAGTTAAAAATTATGCTAAAAATGACTATATACAAACAAATCTCGGGAGCAGGTACGACAGCGGCCGACCTCACCAGCGCCATCATTTCCTCACTTATGCAGATAGTATATCACGTTCTCACGTTCTTCGATTTCTCGAGTGCGTTTGACACCATCAGGCCGGCTCTGCTGGCTGAGAAGCTGACAGCGATGCAGGTGGATGCCCCACTGGTGTCCTGGATCGCAGACTATCTGACGGGCAGACCGCAGTACGTACGCCTGAAGTGCTGCCTGTCAGATGAAGTGATCAGCAACACCGGGGCTCCACAGGGGACTGTCCTCTCTCCCTTCCTCTTCACTATTTACACCACAGACTTTAGGCACTGCACAGAGTCCTGCCATCTTCAGAAATTTTCTGATGACTCTGCAGTGGTTGGATGTATTACTGGGGGGGATGAGAGAGAGTACAGGACGGTAGTGGACAACTTTGTCACATGGAGCGGGAAAAACCACCTACAGCTCAATGTGACAAAGACCAAGGAACTGGTGGTGGACCTGAGGAGGACTAAGGCTCCAGTGACCCCTATCAACATCAAAGGGGACACTGTGGAGGTGGTGGAGGAGTACAAATACCTGGGGGTGTACTTAGACCACAAACTGGACTGGTGCAAGAACGTGGACATGGTCTACAGAAAGGGCCAGAGCCGCCTCTACTTTCTGAGGCGGCTGAGGTCCTTCAACATCTGCAGGACGATGCTGAGGATGTTCTACGAGTCGGTGGTGTCCAGTGCCATCACATATGCCGTTGCCTGCTGGGGCAGCTGCCTGAGGGTGAGGGACACTAACAGACTCAACAGAATCATTAAGAAGGCCAGCCATGTTGTGGGAGAGGAACTGGACTCTCTGACAGTGGTGTCTGAGAGGAGGATGTTGTCCAAAATAAGAACTATACTGGACTTTCCCTCTCACCCTCTCCACAATGTGCTGATCGGCTACAGGAGCTCGTTCAGCAACAGACTCTTACTGCCACGATGCACCACAGAGCGACACAGGAAATCATTCCTGCCTGTCGCCATCAAACTGTTAAACTCAGCACTGTGACGGACACACTCACTGTATATACAATGTACATATTGGCTACTTTTACACATTGTACATACCTGTATTTTTAAATTTTCTTAAAAAATTTTGAATACAGTTTTTGTAAATACTACTGTACTTGAGATTTTAGTTTTTGTTTATCCTATTTTTATACTCTGCACTTTTCTCCTTTCTTGGTCGGGAATACTGCATGTGCAATTGTCTGTAGAAACAAGAATTTCCCTCCAGGGATTAATAAAGGAATTCTGATTCTGATTCTGATTCTGATATATCTGTATATTGTACAGTGTTTACTTGAAACCTGTCAATTTATTAACTCTTTATACATTTTGAAACTGTTTTGCACTCTTTTCTGTTCTTGTGAGTTGCCACGACAAGTGAATTTCCCTGCTGTGAGATCAATAAAGTTTATCTTATCTGTCCTGTGCTTTGTGCTGCAGACAGAGGCGAAAGGAAAGGAAGCAACAGCGTCGGCTGCAGAGGCAAAATCTTGCGGAGGAGGAGGGAAATGAAGCCAAGAGTGTCAGGAAACATCCACGCAGAGAAGTGATCCCCAGCTCACTGAGGTTGGTGGTGGACTGCAGCTTTGACTACCTCATGCTGATCAAGGTAAACGGCTTTGGGAACCACTGCAGAGAGATACGCAGCATATCTAGATTGAGATATGACCTGAGGCACAGACTCTTCCTGACTGATAATCTTCTTGTGTTTCTTCAGGATGTCCGGAAGCTTCACAAACAGATCCAGCGGTGCTATGCTGAGAACAGACGAGCCTTGCATCCAGTGCAGGTTAGTGGCTTCTGACTGCCATGAAACAGTAGAAACCATCCGATGTATAGTCAGATGACCATCTGATGTATGACCACTCCTTTCACTTGTCTCCAGTTTTATCTGACAAGTCTGGGAGGACAGCTGAGACAGAGCATGGATGAAAAGGACAAAGGATGGGTAAACTGGAAGGTATGCATTCACTCTCCCTCCCCTCTATTAACACTCACCAGACAGTATCTGCCATCATGCACTAAAAACATGACCGCAATGGGACAGAGCTCCTACAAATATCAACTAATTTAGCGTAATTGAGAACACTCCACCAATTTAACTTTGTCGGACTAATGATGGTCGGATAAAAAAAGAAGCAGCAGAGCCAGATATATGTATTTTTAAGTTTTATTTTATACATCCTTCTTTCTTGTCAAAACATGCTGCCAACATTGCCCATAATGCAACACTGCAGCCAGCAGAGGTTTGTGTGTTATGCTATTAGTATTTAATATTGCGTCGAGCCTCATCCTCAACTAGTCTTCACCTAGTCTTCAGCCCTTATCGACACTACCTGAAGTGATGTCATTTGAGGACATGTATCAGACCTCTCTCTTGAGCCTTTTTTCTTTGCATCCTTGTGTGAAAAAAACAAAAAAGTGTTAAATTTATTTATTAATTTTTTTATTATGAAATTTTGGATTGTACTTCATTGCTTTTCATACTTCTACTCCACAAAGCTCTGTATTTGAATATGAGTCAGCCTGGAGTCAAATTCCTCCCTCTTTTTTTTCTTCCGTAAAATGAATTAGCTAACTGATTTATACTTTCTTTTCTAAGTGAAAGGTTTGACTGCATATTTAACTTATATTGGCAGCATGCTAGCTGTATAACATATATATTGCATACACAGTAATTCATTTAATGCCTTCAGTATTTCGTAAAACTGGTTATTCACCTGGCACACCAACCTCCTCACTTATTTGTCCTGTTTTTGTCTCAATACTACCTCATGTAAAAACAGAAAATTAGCTTCTCTCCCATTCCTTTGCATTGTACACTAGGACACATGTCCATAATTATGGACACAAAACAAAACTGCATGGAAATGAGGTGTTGCTGGTTCCAGACTTCTGAATCACTGTCCACATGTTCAGCTTGTTTAGAAATATGACAGATAATTTTCATCACCAGCCTGGTGTCTTATCTTCCCACTAACTGTCACGGTTTCAGAGAAATGCTGTATTTCAACATGTAATTTGTGCAATAACCATGAAAAGGGGAATATCCATCCATCCATTTTCTATACCGCTTATCCGTCAGGGTCGTGGACTGGAGTCTATCCCAGCTGACTACGGGCGAGAGGCGGGGGAACACCCTGGACTGGTCGCCAGTCAATCGCAGGGCCAACACACAAAGACAGACAACCACTCTCACTCTCACACTCATACCTAGGGGCAATGTAGAGTAGCAAATTAACCTAACGTGCATGTTTTTGCTATTGTGGGAGGAAGCCGGAGTACCCGGAGAAAACCCACGCAGGCACAGGGAGAACATGCAAACTCCACATAGAAGGGCCCAGACCGGGATTCAAACCTGGAACCCTCTTGCTGTGGAGGTGACAGTGCTAACCACTGCACCACCGTGCCGCCCCCAAAAAGGGAATAATTAGTTTCAGTTATTTTTGATTATTCTGCAGAAAACCAAGATGGCGCCAAGGACGGACGCCCTGGTGTTTTGGTGCGCTCTGTCTCCTTACTCTATTTTATTTTTATCTTTATTTTTTATTTTATTTTATTCTTCAGTTATATGTTACTGTTATGTTCTATGTATGCACCAATCACCAAGACAAATTAATAGTAATGTGAAACCTCTTCACTTACATGGCAATAAAGTCTTTTCTGATTCTGATTCTGATTTCTCATTCTGATTTCCCCAGTTACTCGATTCCATAAAATATCAGGAAATAGTGAACAATCTTAAGTCCTCAGAGCTGACGGTGAGATCTTCAGATACTCACTCCAAACCTAAAAATGTCAAGTTCTCTACTGTATATGACACAAATTTGTTTAGTTGTTTCTTCTTTGAAAAATGTCTAAAAGAATGAACCTAGTGTTGCATAACTCTGTGTTAATATGCATGCTGCTGTTGTGTGCAGGACATTAGCATTAAAACAGAGCACTACATTGAAGTTGTGGCTAAGGAGGAGCTTGTGTACCTGACGTCAGACTCTCCCAATGTGCTGGATGAGCTGGACCAAAAAAAGGCCTATGTGATAGGAGGCCTGGTGGACCACAACCATCACAAGGTGTGTCAGACTTCACAGCTGTGATTCTGTCTTGCTGGTTTGAACTCTTCTTCATTTTTCCGTCTGGGTTTGTTCGCAGGGGATCACCTTTGAGAGGGCAAAGGAGCTGGGGATCAATCACGCCCAGCTTCCACTGAGCAGTTTTGTTAAGATGAACAGTCGAAAAGTACTAGCCGTCAACCATGGTAAAGATTATTGTCACACCAATGTATGAGACTGGTATCAGTAGTTTTAAGGCTCTGGTTTTTGTATGTGCTGTCTAAATCTTTGGAGAAAAATTATTTCTTTTTTTCCCCTCTGTAAAGTGGGCTGCAAATGATAGCATATCTGACTAGCATGCTACCTCCAATTGTAACCCAGTCATATCTCAAAACCCAAGACAATACCCCCACACTGTTGAGCAGCTGAAGTCATATATCAGTCATGAATGGGAAAATGTTTCACTTTCAAAACTTCAGCAGTTCATGTCCTCAGTTCCCAAACACTCACTGCGTGTTGTTAAAAGAAAAGGTGACGTAACTTGGTGGTAAACACATAAGTTCCACACAGTTAAGCTAAGGAGTTAGCTACCTGCAGGTGATAGAGCTGCTCTTGTCTACTTCTGTCCAAAGCCCCATTGTTTCAAAAGCCACCATACCATACACCTTATCATTTTGACTGTATATGTGCAGTCCTGGAATAGAAAGTCCGGCAGGTATAGCAACAACAACTGAGGCATGCTGTTTTAACAAAGGATTAATACACCAATCTTAATTATGGTTGTTCTGCATGAAGAAGTTGATGGATTCCTACTTTGATGCTTTTGCTTAAGCAGCCTGCATTTGGTTTTTGAAATTTGTGCTTTCGTCTGCCCTGCAGTGTTTGAGATCATCCTGGCATACCTGGAGAAGGGCAACTGGCAGGAGGCCTTCTTCACCGTCCTGCCTCAAAGGAAAGGAGCAGTGGCTGTCGACCAGAATGGAGCAACTATGCTTGAAAAAGAGGAGGAAGATTCTGACTCTGACACACCAGAGCAGCAGAGCTGAGAAAAGGACCTAAAACATAGTACACATAGACAGTATTCAGACTTCTGATGTCTAGATATACTGATGCTAAGACTGTGCTCAAGAGTGATATTTCTGTTAACAAAATATCTGTTTCTTGATAATATCAAAATGCTTTTTTTGAAGAAGAAAAAAAGACTGCTATTTATTGAGATTTCTAACGTTTTACTTTGAGCCACCTGTAACAGGTGATAGTTTAGCTGAGTAAGTAAATTGTTATAATTGTGATCACAGTCAAGAAATCGACCTCTCTCTAATTTTTCTGGGGTTTTTTTATGTTTTTTGCTTAAAGCTGAAATTGTCAGACCTGTGCCAAATGGAGTTATTTAAAAGAAAATGGATAAAGGAAGGTGATCATGACCATCAGTGGCCCTGGAATTAATGGAGTATTTTGGAAATTTTTAGTTTTGGAATTTGTTACATTCTACAGAGAACATTGGGGAATATCAAGCAAATTTGCACCTATATTTATTAATATTAACACAATGCTGGATAAAGTCAAACAGAAACTTTATTTTTACTCTGCTGCTGAAGACAGTCAGCTCATAGTTTAATATTAAAAAATGAAATTGAACCAAAAAAATACATCAAATTGATGGAATAAGTCAAGAATGGCAAACTGAAATTGGAAAATGGAAGTAGAAGTCAAAATTAGTACATGGTGAACCTTGCCCTTTCAAAGGACAAGGTTCCAAACTTATTCCTGCTTTCCCTGTGCTATAGTGTTCAGTGAATTCAGGTACAGCAAATTGAAAGGTGAGTCAAGTATGGCCTTTAATGTTACACCTCATCTGAAATAAATTGGTGGTTTGTATATTAGCTTACAATATAGTCTAGGTCATATGAACATGGTCTAAAATGGACAAGACCCATTCCAACTTGTGTCTAAGAGCAGTCAGACCCCATGGCAAGTTAACTTGGCCCTTCCTGCAAGTAAAACGTGTGTAAAGTACTAACTATTATGCTGTCAAAATAAATTGAAAAGTAGGAACACATTTGACAACAAACTAAAATGACATTGTCAAGTGTCTTTACAGCGTCATGGCTTCCCACACTTGAAAAAGACAAGACAACTTTATTTGTACAGCCCATTTTTACAAGCAGTTTGTCTCAAAGGGCTTAACATAACATCAGCAACATCCTCTGCCCTTTGACCCTCACGTCGACTAAGGAAAAACTCCCAGAAAAACATTTAACAGGAAAAAATGGTAGAAACTTCACGGTGAGCAACAGAGGAGGGATCCCTCACCCAGGACGGGCAGGAAAGCAGTTAACATGAGAACAACATTACTAAAAAGACAAGTAAAACAAAATCTCAACTCATAAAAATTGAAAACCACTATCCTATCAATTCAATTCAGTTCAATTTCGGCCCACAAGGGAGAACCACCCCGCCGATAGTCGGTGCACAGAAGAATGACAGATGTCAACAGGAGACATTGGGTTGGTCATAGAGCCGGATGCAGTTCAACATGAAGATCTGGATGGAGAGATACCTGCAGAAAGATACAGAGAGAGAGAGAGAAAGGGAGGGAGAGACACAAAACTACGATGAGAACTGGACACAGAGTTAGTGACATAAAATAATGAATGTATGTATGTAAAAAAAAAAAAAAAAAAAAAGGAAGGGCTTGATCAGACTTCAGGATTTCATTTGTTGTTTTCCTTTATTTAAACCAGTACACAGGAAGTAGGGAAGGTGAAAAACCTACACAAAACAAATAAATAATTTAAGTACATAAATAAATCCAATGTAAATAAAATTCAGCATTTTCCATCAACCAAGGTAAGTATTTATTTAAGCGTTGGAAAATAAAGTTCCATTACATGAAATAATATTTTTGTTGATTTTAGTAAGTAGTAAGTTTTAACATTACTACTTTTAAACAGAACTGCACAAAAGTGAGTTTACGCCGGCTGCATGCGTGACGCTGCTCTTGTGTTCTGTTGTTTTGTTTAAACGTTAAAGTTAAAACACGGTGCAAACGTGCCGTGTCGTTACCTGCCACAATCGTTTACGTGATCGCTTCGGTAAAAACAAACGATGGGCTGAGATTTTTCTCATTTCCAACGTGGAAGCAAAGCCAAGGACCTCAGCTGATCCTGGTGTCTCCATGCAGCTGGACTCTGTTTACAAAGTTTTTCCTCTTGTGGGGCAGTTGTGGATCAGCGGTTAGGGTGTCGAACCCGTAACCGGTGGATCGCTGCTTCAAGTCCCTGTACCGGTGTCCATGGCTGAGGTACCCTTGAGCAAGGTACCTAACCCCCACTGCTCCCCAGGCGCTGCACGCGGTCGCCCACTGCCCCGGGTTTGCTGTGTGTGTGTGTGCACGTCACTTGGGTGGGTTAAATGCAGAGCACAAATTTCGTTTCGTTCGAGTGAGTTCCCTCCAATGACAAAATATGTCACTTTCATTTTTCTTAATGTGCATTTTAATAAAGCAAAAATCTTTTCCCATGTGCTCTGATCCGTTTGTGTGACAGTGTGAGGCGATTCTTTTCGCATCTGCTTCTGCTGTCTCAGTTTTCTTTTTACCTCCAAAATGGCTGGTGATCCAATTTCATTGTTCAGACGCGCGCCACTGATAAGTCTGGGTTGTATCCACCTGCTGAGGCGCGTCCAGGTCCACTTCAAAAAAATAAAAGTCCAGCTGTATCGCTGATGGTATTAAACCAGTGGTTCTTAACCTGGGTTCTATCGAACCCTAGGGGTTCGATGAGTCGGTCTCAGGGGTTCAGCGGAGCCTCTGCCAAGACACACCCGACTCATCGTGTCAATTCGTGATGACACACCCCGCTTGGTCATCACTGGTGGTAGTACGTACGTCGTCTGATTTCTTCCTTAATATTTTAATCCATACTAACTATGTCGAGCAAAAAAAGAAAGTGGTCGGACGAATATGTACAACATGGATTCACATGTATCACGGAACGTGATGGGAGTCAGCGTCCTATCTGCATGATTTGCAATGCCAAGTTGAGCAACTCTAGTCTTGCACCGGCAAAACTAAAGGAACACTTCTTGAAGCTGCATGGAGATGGGGAATACAAGAACACAACGCTTGCTGAATTCAAGGTGAAGATTCGATGAAAAGGCCACTCCTGCTTTTGGATTTGTACCCATTGACAAACCGATCCTCACAGCATCGTACGAAGTTGCTTACCTGATCGCAAAGCAGGGCAAGCCACACACCATTGGTGAAACACTCATAAAACCAGCTGCGTTAAAGATGGCGAATCTGATACTCGGAACAGCGGCCGAAGGTAAATTATCCCAAATTCCTCTTTCAAATGACACCATCAGCGTCAGAATAGAGGACATGAGTAAAGACATCTTGGCTCAAGTAGTCGCAGATCTGATTTCAAGCCCGGCAAAATTCAGCCTTCAACTCGACGAGACCACAGACGTTTCTAATCTAAGCCAGCTTGCTGTTTTTGTGCACTATGTGAAAGACGACATGATAAAAGAAGGTTTTTTATTTTGTAAGCCTCTTACAACAACAACTAAGGCAGCCGATGTGAAGAAGCTTGTGGATGACTTCTTCAGAGACAACAATCTTTCATGGGATATGGTTTCTGCGGTTTATACGGACGGAGCTCCAGTCATGCTGGGAAGAACGTCTGGTTTTGGTGCGCTAGTAAAAGCCGATGCACCACACATCATTGTTACGCATTGTATTCTGCACAGGCATGCGTTGGCAAAAAAAACCTTGCCTCCAAAAATGGCAGAAGTATTAAAAACTTTATTGGAATGTGTGAACTATGTGCGAAATAGTGCTCTGAGGCACTGCATCTTCAGTGAGCTGTGTAAAGAAATGGGCTCTGAATTCGAGGTACTTCTGTACCATTCTAATGTTTGGTGGTTATCCCGGGGACAGGTGCTGAATCGTGTTTTTGCCATGTGTGACAGTTGGATGAGGGAAGTATATTTATGGTAGTTTAATATTAAGCCAGTATCAGTAAAATCCAGGAACGGCTGCAGAGCCTGAAAGTATGCAATAGCAGAGATACCAGGTCTCTCGTGGATGTGTGTGCGTGTACTTCTTGTGATGTCTATGTTTGTACTACCCGGGTAGATTTCTAAATGTTCATCTTATCTGTCTGTGGGTGAAGAGGGAAATCAATGATGCTGTGTCCTGCAGATGGATCCTGCGGCTGGCCACACCGCGTTGCTGGTTCCTCCACAGTCAAGTCTCCACTTTAACTGGCTCACCACTGAACACCAAGTTCAGGTCCCGATTGACTCGGTCTAAATAAAAAACCAATCTATGCACACAGCGCAGAATGCATAAGTCACAATCTTTTCCTCTCTTTCAATCTCCTTAACTCATTATCATTCAAACTTTCTTTTCAAGTACATCAGTTATCAGGGATATACAAAACTCTAATCATTATAAAATGAATAGACACACATCACATCACACAAGATATCTTAGTGCCAATGAGCAATCAATCATGTACTCTTATTTCACAACATCCACTTAAACATGTGAATGAAATCATAGAATGCATCTGAAACTCACTATTTATAATTTTAACATCTTAAATCTATTTATGCTTTTTAACCGCACTGTAAATATAACATATTTTAATCATTAAATGACATAAATCAATCACATCGGACATAAAATCAGTCAAAAGAACAAACACTCCCTCAAGGAAATAACTTTTAACTCGAATAAAATATAATGCACCCTTAATGGGGTGAAACACTGTTACTGCTCCGCTTACGGTGCTATAACTGTAGCTAGCTTAGCCAAAGTAGCTGCAGAGTGTAAATAAGCATTAACATGACAACGCTAGCGATTAGCTTGATGCTAACGCAATTAGCGATCGTTTTTACCATCATTCATCACAACTTAAAATGATCTATATCTGTATCTATGTTGTATCAAACCCTTGATAACAGTATCAAAGCTCTGATTGTTTTTTTTTCCATAAAGAACAACACAATCACTTCAAGGAATCAATAGAGCCAACATGGTGCCTGCATTAGCGTTCCCTACCGGAGCTAAGGCCCACCAACCGAGGCGTCTCATTCTGCTTGAATCACAGGTTGAGAATTTTTTCTCACAGCGCACGCGCCACCCCCAGGGAAATGCACTACTTCACAATAGAAAGCTCAGAAACCCATGTGGGTTACACATGCGTGTGGAATTGGCCCTGTTTTTGCAAGAACACCAACATTGTCATGCAGATTGCTTCAAAAATTCTGAGTTCATTCTCATTTTAGCGTACATGGCTGATATATTCGCAGCTCTCAATCATCTCAATCAGCAGATGCAGGGTGGTGGAGTCAACATCATGGAAGCGGAAGAAAACCTGAAGGCTTTTCAAAAAAAGCTACCGTTATGGAAACGACGAACAGAGAACAATAACTTCGCAAACTTTCCCCTTCTGGACGACTGTGTAAGTAAGACTGAAAATGTGTCTGGAATCGGAGACATTTCTGTACCCATGGAACTGAAGCAAGCAATTTCCACGCACTTAGATGAGCTTGCAAAGTCTCTCGACGGATACTTCCCTACAAGAGAGTCATATCCAGCATGGGTGAGACAGCCGTTCACGTTTGCTGTTGAGACAGCAGATGTCAATGATGAATACCTCGACGAAATCATTGAAATTCAGCAGAGCCAGGTTCAACAGCAACTCTTCAGAACAACAACGCTCTCAACGTTTTGGTGTCGACAAATGGAAAAGTATCCAGTTATTGCTAAGAAAGCCCTGGAATTTTTTATACCATTTGTTACAACATATCTTTGCGAGAAATCCGAGGATGCTGGACATAAAAACAAAGAAAAGGAACAGACTTTGCTGTGAAAATGACATGAGAGTGGCACTTGCCAAGGTGAAGCCACGCATATCTGAACTGGTCTCTCAAAGGCAACAGCAGAAGTCACACTGATTTGCAGGTATGTAATTTGTTGTGAGTTCATGCACTGTGTTGGTTTTGTTCTTTGAACAAGGTGATATTCATGCATGGTTCATTTTGTGCACCAGTAAAATAAAAAACATATGCCTATGTCCTGAATTTGAAAAAAATCATATTTTATTTTTCACTAAAGGAGGGTTCGGTGAATGCGCATATGAACCTGGTGGGGTTCGGTACCTCCACAAGGTTAAGAACCACTGTATTAAACATTACATCTTATATCTTTAAAGGAGCAGCAATTCAGTTTGAAAGCTATTCTGTTTATACTTGGTTTATCTATGACTGATGCTGATATGTATAGTGCGGAGCCACAGCGTTGGCGGGAAGCGCAACATAGTAACCAAATAAGTGCAGCAAATCACAGGTACTAGCAAATAAAATCCTACGGAAATATTTGCCACGGCAAATACTTTCCGGAAATATAATATATAATATAATATTATTATAATATAATAATAAAATATAATATTTATAAACGTGACACATAATGTCTGGGTGCACTTCAAAATAAAAGTCCAGCTGTATCGCTAATGATATTGAACATTACATCTCCCTTCAAAAAAAAAAAATCAGTCCGCAGGGCATGGATAGGAAATGTAAGGCAGTAAATAAAACAATCTTAAGTCATAATGCAATTAACATGACTGTATAAGCAAAAAGCACATAACTGAATAACCTTTGTTCTGTAAAACGACACCATGTAACCTTGTAAACTTTTTAAACTTTTTAGTGCATATGTTGTAACTCTTCTGCATTAGTTATTGTACAGTTGGAAGTAATAAAGAACTTTCACCTCTGTCTGTTGTTTCTCTGAGAGTAATACATGAACATGAACAGATAACAGACCAAAATCATAACAAGGAATATAGTAGGTAAGTACAGGCTAGAATTATAACAAGGCATATAACAGGTAAGTATTTGTTTGTGTGTTTTTACGGCAGCATTCTTCGTACACCCTTTACAATGACTTATGAGTCCAGGACTTGGCTTAGCTTAATGGCACGTCCATACTTTGTGCGGAGACAAGGCTCGGGATGATCTGGTCTATGTCCTGAACCCTGGGAAGGTTGCTGTTCCTCTGGTTCCCGTTGTCCAGAGATCAGATCCTCCTCAGTGATGTCAGGGTGTTGTGTGACAGGTGTGTGCTGTTCCACTCGTGTGTCGAGAAGGTGCCGACGGTTGCACCTAAGAGTCTGTCCATCACTTGTTTTAAGAATGACACTTGCTGGTTTCCATCTGCCATCATCCTGCTGGAAACGGGTGGGTGCTCCAATGTGTAGCGTTGGTAAAGGTCTAGTAGACCTGTCATAATGCTGTTTCTGGTGCTGCTGGCATATCTCTCTTCTTGCCTGCACTGTGGGTTACTTGGGGTAGTAGCTGCAGTGTTGTTGTGAGCAAGATGGAGCGCAACTTTTTGTGATACGCCATGTCTAGTGAACACTGCTTTCATTTTGTGAATGACGGCAACTGTGGCGATGTGCAGGTGTTCAACTTCAAAATACCTGCTGAGGTAGTCGCACATGATGATGTAGTCCTCTGAGTTCCATGTGAACAGGTCTGTTGCTGCAGTCTGCCATGGGTTCTCTGGGATGGCCTGTAAGAGCATGGGTTCCTTTGTGTTGGTGCTGTGATGTGTTTGGCATATATCACAGTTCATTACTTTTTTTTTTTTTCAATCTCCTTGCTCATGCCTGGCCAAAACATTATGTCTCTGGCCTTGTGTTTGCTCTTCTCCACCCTAAAGTGTGCCATGTGTATACACTGTAGCATGTTTGCTCTGAGTTTGTGTGGAATGATTATCTTCTCACCTTTCAGAAGAAGTCAGCGTGCCTCTGTGACGGTGGTTCATTACGGTGGTTCCAGTATTCAGTGATGTGTGGGTGACATTTTTTTCTTGGTTCTGGCCAGCCTGACCAGATGACTCGCTTGAGAGTGGACAGCTGCTCATCCTGAGCCGTAGCTCTCCTGATGTCATTGAGCCTGTCTGCACTTACTGGAGCTGTGCTGATGACGGTGTGCACCTGCGCCTCCATAGTCTCAGACAGTGAACTGTCCTCCTCATCCAGAGATTTCCTTGACAGCACGTCAACCACTGGTATCTCCTTTCCTGGTCTGTGAATGAGAGGTATATTGTCTTTCTGCAGTGCTAGCATCATGTGCTGTAGGCGAGGTGGTACGACTGAGCTTGTGGGGTATAGTCTTTAGTGGCTTGTGGTCAGATTCCACAGTTACATGTCACCCATAGAGATATTAATGGAACCTTTTACACCAGGGGTGCTCAATACGTCGATCGCGAAAGGCATTATAGGTAGATTGCATGGCATTAAAAAAAATTAGACGTCAGCCTATCATCCAT
The DNA here is from genome assembly GCF_020382885.2 of Scatophagus argus. Lineage (NCBI taxonomy): Eukaryota > Metazoa > Chordata > Actinopteri > Scatophagidae > Scatophagus > Scatophagus argus. The sequence continues at coordinate 335,828 of NC_058515.1, read as the reverse complement.
CCCGTCACTTGATTGATAGATGTCAGCCTATCGCTCATCCCATCACTTCATTGATATACAGGGCAGCCAGTCAGATGACATCTGACTTTTTCTGACACTTGGGTCACTGTGCATGTGCAAACAACGGCGTCAAGTGCAGCAAGGCTAACATGCTAGCTAGCGAGTTACCTCGAGTTTTTAGCCCTCGTTTTTCCTCTTAAACTAGGGTATAAAAATGAGTGGGGAATCTGGACCAAGTAAAAAAATAAAAACGTATCACTTTCATACGAAACAGGAGGAGGAGTTTTTTTTTCACGATGACATTTTCATCAAAGTGCGTTTGCCTCATCTGCCAGTCTACGATCGCAATACCAAAGAAGGGAAATGTGGAGCGGCATTTTCGGACTGTACATAGAAAATACAACACACTGTGAAGCCATGGCTGAGGATTTGACCCAGCAACTTTGGAAGGACATCACAGATTGCGAGTGTTTCTCGCTGCAGTTGGACGAGTCTATGGACATGAGTGACACAGCCTAGATGTGCATTTTCATTCGTATGGTGTTTACTGATTCACTGCAAAAGAGGAGCTATTAACAGTACTGCCCATGAAAGAACAGACGCGAGGAGAAGACATATTTCAGTTGTTCAAAAACTTTATTGAGAAAACCCAGCTCCCAGTGTACAAATTGGTGTCCATCACCACGGATAGAGCACCCGCAATGGGCGCATGAATGGATTTATTGCCAAGTGCAGGCAAGACGATGCTTTCCCAGACTTCCTGAATTACCATTGCATAATCCATCAACAAGCGTTATGCGCTAAAATGCTCAACATGAAAGAGATCATGGATGTGGCAATGAAGATCGCCTGTTCTATTCGTGCTGACTGGGAGTTGTTGCTACACACTGACGTGAGAAGGCTTAGTTGAGGGAAATTCCTGCAAAGATTTCGAGAGCTCTGTCCGGAGTTTAAGGAGTTTTTCCATGGAACTGGACATGCAGAACTCAAGCAACTAAATGGCGGTCGGTGGCTGTTAGACTTGGCATTTTTAACCGATGAGCCTTTTCCCACATGAAGATTATTAAGTCCAAGTACCACCATGACTGATGAACATTTGGAAGTGTGCTTGAAGCTGGCTGTCAGCAGCTACTGTCCGGACTATACATCCCTGGCTGATTCCATTCAGTGCAAGTCATCAGAGTAAACACAGGCAACGACAAAAAATGATTCCGAGCACTGACTGTCATGAATTCAGCTGTTATTACCAGTACATTCATAATAACCACAGACAACGACCGGTTAAACTATAACAGGATTTATTAACCAGCAACAACCATCCATAGATAAGTATCACTTTGTAATAGACACTATTATAATCTAAGTTTTATCAACACACATTAACTATTAACTAGGCATAACACAGGTACAGCAGCAAGAGTATATCTATACATAGGTGTGCATATACACAGGAGTGTGTGTGTGTGTGTGTATGGGTGTGTGTGTGAGAGAGAGAGAGAGATGACAACAAACAAGTCGGCGAGATGGCGGCTAACAAGCTAGCGGCTAAAAACAAACAAGAGGGCGGCTAACAAGATAGCAATTAACAACAACAAGCTAGTGGCTGACTACAATTAAGATGGCGGATGGCCACATGAGTGGAGAAACTGCAACCAAAACGGTGAGTGGAGAAAACTACAACCACTGTTTGCACTACATGTATATATATATATATTTTTTTTTTCTTGTAAATATTTTATTCTTCTTTTTATTATTATTATTGCTTTTTTGTATTTTGTATGGTGCACAGGACAGAGAAAAATCCGGAGTCAAATTCCTTGTATGGTCACACATACTTGGCAAATAAAGCTGATTCTGATTCTGAAAACGGTGGAGGACTACATGAGGGGGAATCAGCACACAAAATGAACAACGACCTGAAGGGTGACTTCACAAATACAAAAGCACATGAATACATAAACAACTACAGAAAAAGACGGCAGCCGCATTACTCAGAGTCACGTTAGTGACAACCCACGTAATGTTGCTTATGTGGTCTCAGAAGAGAACAATGGGTGAAAGCCTTTGGGCGCCATGTACCCCTTGGTTACGGTTCGTGATCGCGCGCTCGAACTTTCGCCTCACTGTTCAGAGAAGAAGAGGGTGAGGAAAGATAGAAATGAAAATACAAGAAACACAACCCAATAAAAGAATCCACTCCAATTCTTTAGAGTCTCGCGTATCACCACACAATAGCGGAGTCAGTAAACCGGAGCTTATCTGCTCAGCTATTGGCCCTTTAACCGGTGACGCGAGGTCTCGCTGAAACGGCGGAAGCGACCGACTGTAAACAACAATCAACAAATGCAGCACTTACAAGTTACAGGAAATCATGTGTAAACAACCCTATTTTACACTGTCTCTGCCCAGACATAAGCCTCTTACTTTGAGTTGCTCCGATTTTTCGGAGTTTGAAATAATAATCCGCTTAAACGTTCTCAGCGTCGTCCTCAGCGGGATGCTGGCGGTCCGTTATGTCAGATGATGCGGAGTATTGATCTCTCGGCGGCAGCGGAGAAAATCACCGGTGAAGAAGTTAACAAACTTTGTTTCGTCCTTAACAAAGTCGGCGTGCGGCTCGTTAACGTGCGATCAGCTGATTGCCCAGCGATCCAAGTCGGAAGAAGAAAAAAGGAAAGTTACAGAAAAAATACAGCAGTCTGTTTCTCGGCCTGCGAGTTGCAGAACTGTGACCCGGGATCTAAGATGATGTTAATCAAACGTTTGATTGTTGCTCCCTTTTGGCGGTATGGACACCTGGAGAGCCTGGAGCAGCTCTCTCTGTCACAGCACGCATGGGAAAAAGCCACAACTGAGGGTCGCAGTGAGCTTTTATCACCTGAGTGACGTCACCTTAGATTCCGTAGGGATGGCTGGCACGCAGCCAATGTCCGTGCCGGTTCTGAGTTTGAACTCAGGAATTTATGACTAGGTGCACGTCATGGGTGGGGTCTCTAACGGTTAGTCACTCTAACTCAGGCTTTATGGATTACATGTAGGCTGCTCTATTGTTCTCCAGAGCGCATGGCCAGAGATCCCAACATTATAAATAAATATATGTTTTGCATTTTTGTAGTAGGTATCCAGGATGCTTAAGTATCTTGTCATTTTATAAGTAGCTCACATGCTGAAAAAGTGTGAGCACCCCTGGTTTACACCCATATACGACTGGGTAAAGCTCCTTCTCGATTTGGGCATAGTTTTTTTTCTGTGTTGCTGAGTTCACGGTTACACCCAGGCCATTCTTCGACACATCCACTTGTAGTGTCACTTCCTTTTTTAGCACTGGTCCTGGCTCAGCTGTGATAGTGTCTTTCATCAGCTGAAACACTTTTTCATGTGTTATGTCCCATATAAACTCTGTGTCACGTCTCAGCAGGTGTCTGAGAGGTGCAGTTATGTCAGCTAGGTTGGGGGCAAATCTGGTGAGGTAATTCACCATGCAGAGGGTGGTCTCCAGCTCTTCTTCGTTTTCTGGTGGTGGTGTTCTGATTGCTTTTACCTTGAGGGGTTCTGAGGGGGACTGGTTTCAGGCCATTGGTTGTGAGCTTGTGTCCAAAATAGCTCACTTCAGACACACAGATGCAACACTTGTCCGGGTTCAGCCTCAGCCCTCAATCTCTGGTTCGGCTGAGCATGGCTCTGAGGTTGCGGTCATGCTCCTCTTTTGTCTTTCCGAACACAACAATGTCATCCATGATACAGGCTATTCCTTCGAGACCCTCATATGTCTCATCCATTCTCCTCTGGAACTCGTCCTGGGCCGAGACAATGCTGAAGGGGAACCTGAGGAAGCGGTACCTGCCAAGTAGTGAGCAAGGATGACTCCTCACTGAGCTCGATGGCCCAGTAGCCAGATCTTGCATCCAGGACGCTTAAGTATTTTGCCCCAGCCAGTTTTTATGTCACATCCTCAAGTGTGGATAGGGGGTAATACGGCCTCAGGATTGCCTTATTCAAGGGCCGTGGGTCTAAGCGCACACTGAGCTTGCCTGTTTTTGGCTTTTCACATGAAAACTTTCTCATGAAACTTGTATCTGGTGAATATGGGGTTAGCTTTCGGCCTGAGATATGCTGAAAATCCATCGTAGTGTGTTTGCAATGAATTGGCATTGTCCTCAGTTAATGTCCAAGTGTTACTGCTGTCCCTTCCATTATCTCTGATCCATAGAAGGAGGTAACTGCATTTTTCTTCCTCCGTCTTCTCCCTGAGCAGGCAAGTGAACAAGAGTTCAGCTTGTTGCTTGAAACGCCGCCTAGTGTCAGGTTAGATGAATCCCAGTCCATCTTTGAGGTAGAGACACTGAAAGCCTTCATTTCTTTTGGTTTTTAGTCTATCTACTTACTCTGACACCATGTTGTGACTCTACATCTATTAATAAAGTCAAGCACACAGGATTCAGGAGCATCGGTCACGCCGTCTTGTTGTTCTACAGGTGAGTGAATGATGTAAATGTGAATGATTGGAAAATGTCAGGTAGCATGATTCTGGAATCGGTAACCTGTTTTTCTTTGAAAGTAAAGTTTAAATACGACTGGAAAGTCTGTTTGTTTAGCGAGAGAATTCGCATGCTAATGCTAACACTAGCTAGCGTCGGAGCTCACTGGCTCTGGTATTGGACACATCACGCTGTGCTGGACACCCTGTTTTCCCTGTGAATGTGTTTATGGTTAATATTGTGTAATGCTGGTCCTATGATGGGAGTGGTATTACATAATGAGGTTTTGAAGTCACACGGACACACGCGCCCATACACATGCATTCACTCACACATGAACACTCACTCATGTACTTTGGTATGTCAGCACGCACTTTTATGTCAGTTATGAGCACACATCTTTTTACACTCATCCAGAGCTGTTTATAATTGTTAGACTGCTCTTATTGTCATTTGTTTTTTTGATATTCACGATATATTGTGTCCTATGTGATGGTAAAGCATGCCATGTTATTGTTTAACAACTTTAGGCACTGAAATGAGACAGCCGAACTGCTGATTAGGTCAGCGTACGCTGCCAGATAGCCAAAAGTCGACTTATACCACCAGGGCCACCACAATGTCAATGCCACGTAAAGAACTGCTTTGGTGGATCAAAAAGAACATATTCAAACTGTCTGGTTCAGAAGCCTGCGAGGTAGAACAGGAGAAATATGATCTCTCTGAACTATGTAGTGCCTGCATAGCTCAAAGTGACAGCCCCGCTCAGCCATGTAAGTTGGTGGCTCCACTTGTTGGTCGCAAATTCCTATTGAAATGTAGCATGGGGAGTTATGCTGCCACTGTTTTACTGGACACTGAAGCCAATGTAGGTCTTATAGACCGGAGATGGAAGACCAAGTATTTACCCAACCAAGATATTCGGCCCCCCAGCGAGTTGCTGGATTATGACCTTGATGTGTCGGTGATCACTGGAGATGAGGTGCCATATGATGGGTGGGTACAGGTGGTGGTAAATCTGCAAGGATGATGACCCAGACCTAACTATCCGTGTGCCATTCCTGGTGAGCCGTTTGAGACTGGATAGACCAGTAATTGGCGTTAATGACAAGAAAAGACAACTTAATTTGTATAGCCCATTTTTACAAGCAGTTTGTCTCAAAGGGCTTTACATAATATCATAACAACATAATGTAATCCAAGTACTCATTAAAAGTAATGCTAGTCGGCCTAAAGTCTTGTCCATTCTGTCCACTCTTCTTGCTGGTGCCATGGAGATGGACAATGCCACTAGTTAGTTTCATCCAGTAACAGGAACCCCCATCAGAACAATATGCCTCGGTAAAAGTTGGCCCTAAGAAGGTCACCATTTTAGCAGGTCATGTGGCTCACATTAAGTGCAAGGTCCCACCAAATATTGATTCGGTTGCTCTGTTAGAGTTGACCCATGACATGGCACAGCTGGAGACATTGAGTAGGGGGGCTGGACCATTGATAATTCACCAGACAAACCGACCGTTCGTCAGAGTGCCAGTGTCCAATCATTCTAAATATGATGTGATTGTTTCGAGTTTAACTGTCCTCGGCAGCATTGAACCCATTGTCAAAGTCATACAGACAGATTGTCCCAAAAATGATGAGAGTAGCCAGTTGGACAAAGTTGACCCATCATCACACTCCAGTTATAAGCAGGCACCCCCCACCGCACACCCCTGGAACCCACCTGTGGATGTCATTCACCTGACAGATGAGCAACAGAAGGAGGTGAAGCAAATGTTAATGGAGGAGTTAAGTATTACTATACATTAAGTATTCTTAACGAATAATCTCATTTTGATTTAACATGGCTTAGTATGTCTAAGTGAACACTGTCACTTAACTTGAAACGTCTAAGTTAACAGGTGTACGTGTGGGGACGTGAAGTCTGACGTCACTGTACCCAACCGATCGGGGCACGTACCAAGAAAATTCAAGATGGCTGGACCTTAGCGGGGGATGCAACGGAACGAACAAAGGACGAAAAACAATCATATTCATCGAAAATCCTGCACAACAACGCATATTTTTTCGCCGTGCTGTTGTAAAATTGTGTTATTATCTCTGTTTTGTGTTATGGGACCCCGACTTCAGGATTGGAAAGTTTCGCACGCAAACCGGTGAGTAACGTTACAAAAGTTCAGCAAAAATTCACTAACTTACATATAGTTATCTTTTGTTAGACGCTTTGACTATGTGTAATGAAGTTACGTGTCACAATATTTATGTTTAAACTAAAGTTTAATTATCGTCAGTGTCACTACTCGTCCCAGGCCGCTAACGTTACTTTGTTACTGTCATCAACGTAATGACACACACGAGAAAAGTGTCACACCACGGTGAGGTATTGTCTTGTTTTGGGTTTTTGTCTCGTCATTTCCTGTTTTATTTTGAAATGTAACTGTCCTCTCATTTCAGGTCACTTGCCCTTCCTCGTGTCTCCAATCTGATTGTCTTCCCGATTACCTGAGTGTTTCCACCTGTTTCCCATTACCCTCATGTGTTCAGTCTGCATTTCCCTTATCTCGTGCCAGTGTGTTTCATCCCCGAATGATCACGCCAGCGTATCTCTTCACAACCACAGAATCTTGTCTCGAAGCTCTTTGTTGTATCCTCTGTTTAGAGTGATTTTTGTTGTACTTTTCATAACTCAGTTTAGTTACTTGTAAGATTTCAACTTAGATTATTTCCTCTTTAAGAGTGATTTCTTTGTTGTAGATCTTTAGTTTAGTGAGTTTTGATTTTCCTCCATTTGGAGTGATTTTTTGGTCATAGATAGTAGTATTATTCCTCCCTAGCGTTTTTCGTTCCGTAAATTCTTATAGCCAGTTTTCGTTTCTTTGTTTCTTTTGTTAATGTTTCACAGCCATGGGTTCTCTTCTAGAGAAGAACTCACGTCAGGTTATTTACATAGCCTCTTTGTTTTGTGTGCACACTGTCTGTGCCTCATCTAGAAGGTCACTATAGGGTACCCTAGTCAAGCGATGGAGAGTACAAACTGTGTGCAGGGTACTTCGACTGGGCATAACTGAGTGACTTGCTAGCAAAGGCAATCGGCCTCGCAGTTGACCCACCAACAGGGACCTGTGACAGAACAGCTCCAAGACCGTTACTAGACGCATCCACAGAAAGTACAAAAGGGCGACTGAAATCAGGGTGAGCCAAGGTAACCTGATCTTGCTTCAGCTGCTGGAAGGACCTTTTACAATCCTCTGTCCAGTCCTCAGCACTTAGTTCCCGCTGAACCCCCATGGCGCTTCCTCCCTTTTCTGCGAGGACCTTTACTGCCTGATGTAAGACCAAACAAAGGCTTTGCTATCACAGAACAACCTTCAATGAATTGTTGGTAGTACACCACCATACCAAGAAATGACCACACCTTCCGCTGAGAAGGGAAATTCATACCATGCTCCATAAGATCTGCCTCTGTCAATGATGTGATAGCCGTCACTTTATCTGGATCAGATGTTATGCCATCAGCGCTAACAGTGTGACCCAAGAACTTGACAAATGTCTGGAGGAAGTGGCACTTTCTTGGGGCAAGCTTAAGGTTGTGAGCCTTGACCCGCTGAAAGACCAGCTGCAACCCCTCCAAAGTCAGGTCTTATGTGGGAGCAAAGACCAACACGTCGTCAAGATAGCACAAAAGACTGAGGAAGTTCTGATTGCCAAAGATGCTAAGCATCATTCTCATAAACGTTGCAGGGCTATTACATAGTCCCTGTGGCATCCGATTGTACTCATACAACCCGAATGGCGACGTGAAAGCAGTGTACTTCTTGTCTTCCTCATGTACTTCAACATTATAATACCCAGATGTCAGGTCCATGGTGGAGAACAAAGCATTTCCACCCAATGCCGCCAGAGCATCAGCTGGGTGGGGAAGCGGGTGGGGATCTTTGATGGTGCGAGCATTAAGCCAGCGAAAATCATTACAGATCCTCATATCACCCGACTTCTTCCAGACCAGCACTAGGGGCAACGGAAACTCACTGTTCGACTTGCGTATAATTTCCCGCTCATCCAACGCCTGTCTGAGCTTCTCATACTGGGTGGGAGGCACCCATCTGCAAGGCAGATGGAAGGGTTTCTCATCCGCCAGTCTTATCCGGTGAAGACAACCTGTAACTTTACCACAGTCCAGCCTGTTTCTAGAAAAGATAGACTGGCATTCTGTCAGGAGATCAATCAGCCTGCCTCTACATGAAGGAGAGACTTCACAGGAATCAATATCAATGTCAGACAAACCAATGTCATGTAGTACAGAATGGAACTGATCAGTTTGAGCATTTGTTCCTTTAGACACAGGATGGCCAGGCGCACTAGATGACAATCGGATCAGTATTTGACCGTGGCACAGTTTGTTGCAAGTTGGACTCTGTGGTGCAGGGAACTACTGAAGATCCAAAACTCTCGAGCGCTGCACAGGAAAACACATCAGCAAGCTTAGCATTGCGTCTCAGAGTGACAGAACCATCAGCCAGGTTTATTACTTTTATGGGCAGCCACCCATCATCTCTCAGCACGGCCACCGTCCTCCCAACCAAGACCGACCTAGGTCTTGAGCCAGCACTGGTGGGCTCCACCATGACAGTGCAACCAGCAGCCACATCACCCACTCGCCGCAGCTTGCCCCAAACTAAATGTTCAGTCATAGGCTCTAAAGCCACAGCCTTCTTCAGCTGAACAGTCCCAACTCTTGTAGGTACGTCTGCAGCGCCCCGATCCACCCCAGCCATCAAGCTTAGCAGCCTACTAAGAGGATCGCTCTTACCACCAGATGTTGACAACTTGCTGTCCAACAACCTCCCATCATGCTCCAAGTGCCGGACCAAATACCTAAGCAGATTGCTACCAATGATTACATCTTCAGTCTGGTCATCAACCATCAACATTGACACGATCACCCTGCAACCATAGACCTCCACCTCAAGGTCACACATGCCTAATGGTTTGGTCTTTGAACCACCACAACCTATCAGCACAATATCAGTTGACTACAGAACAGGAATCAATACAGCCTGCTGCAACAACACTGCCCTAACACTGGAACTCAGGGTGCATGCCATTGATCCACTGTCAAACAACGCATTGACAGACACTTCACCACCCAAGAGCACAGTATCTTAAAATAAATCATCATGTGGTTTCAGTCTCTGTATATTTTGTAGGATAGGTCTATGTCCTAACTCTGTTTCTTCCCATACACTTTGGTAGACAGACTCTACATCATCAAGGTCTTAAGTCACTGGGGGGTCACACTCAGGCCCAACACTTGCCCCCATTACATGCAGGCCAACTAGTTTACCCCTTACTGAGCAGCGGCTGCAGCACCACTAGCCATTGTGGCTACAGCCCTGGGACACTCAGCACGTGAATGACCAGCTGCAAAGCAGACAAAGCATGGACGGTTAGCCCTACAATGGTGACGAGTAGTGTGAGCTGCATCCCCACAAACAGCACATGATGCTGAGGGCCTAACCGATGGTGGAAAGCCCCTGTGAGCATGCATGCTGCTCCCATCTGATGATCTAATCTACTGTGGTTGCTGTTCGAGAACACATTCCAGCAGTGTAAGCAAGCAGTCCAGGCAGTCAGTGGAAACATCCACCCGCTGCCGCTGCTTAAGGGAAGACACCAAGACAGGAACTTGTGGGGCCACCACAACTTTATCAGCAGGAGCCACATGATGCACACAGGAGACGACAACCTGCTGCTGCGGAGTCACAGTTGCAGCCACCCCCAACCTCGATGGACATTGTTCATCCTTATTCTGTTCAACAAGTCTCTCATACATGTCAGCAGCTGTCCATTGTTGCAGCGGTTTGCATTTAAAAATGAGGGACAGCTCAATTGCTCAGTGCTCAGTTACTTGCTTTTCAACAAACTCACGGAAGCTGTCGACCTTTGCTTGGAAGTCTGCTGGCAGTTTTTGGGACATCGTTGTCCGTGCTCTGATACTGGATACTGGCACACCAGCCTAGAGCGCCCCCACGCAGCTGTCAGCGTGAACATGTGAAATTACTGTATATATTTTAATATATAAGTCACACCTGAGTATAAGTCACAGGACCAGCCAAACCATGAAAAAAAGTGCGACTTATAATCCAAAAAATACGGGTAAGTGAACTGAACACATATTTTTTAAGTATAGTGTAACTCAAAAAATTTATCAGAATAACTTAAAAGTTCTTATGTAATCAGTTACGACAAAAATTTTGAGTTTTCTGAACTTGTTCGGGTTTACAAGATACAAGATACAAGATAGGTTTATTTGTCACATACACAATCATACACGGTACAATGTGCAGTGAAATTCTTTGTGTCCCTGCTACCAAAAAATAGGTAAATAAAAAATTTTAATTTAAAGAAAAAAATAATAAAATTAAAATTAAATTTAAAAAAAGTGAAAATGTGCATTATTTACATGAGTGGTATTTACATCTAGTGCATGTAGTGCAGGTGGGAGTGAGATTGTCCAGATTAACGCTCACTGTTGAGCAAACGGATGGCCTGGGGGAAGAAGCTTCTCCTCATCCTCTCAGTGTTGGTTTCCAGGCAGCGGAACCGACGGCCTGATGGCAACAGGGAGAAGAGTGAGTGTCCGGGGTGATGGGGCTGCCTGAGGATCTTCTCGGCTCTTGACCTGCATCGTTTGGTGTAAATGTCCTGCAGGTCGGGTAAGGTTGTTCTGATTGTCCGCTCAGCTGAGCGGACTACCCTCCTAAGGGCCGAGAGGTCCTGCTTTGTGCAGCTGCCCATCCATGTGGTGATGCTCCCACTCAAGATACTCTCAGTGGTGCAGGTGTAAAAGTTGCTGAGCACCTTGAGTCTCTGAGGTGGAAGAGACGCTGCCTGGCCTTCTTAACAGTCCTGTTAATGTGCAGTGACCAGGACAGGTCCCGTGTGATAGTCACACCGAGGTATTTAAAACTGTCCACCCTTTCCACCTCAGACCCGGCGATGCAGAGTGGACGGATGTCCTTCTGCTGCTTCTTCCTGTAGTCCACAATCAGCTCCTTAGTTTTGCTGACGTTCAGCAGGAGGTTATTCTCCTGGCACCAGCTCTCCAGGTGGGTGACCTCCTTCCTGTAGGCCTCCTCCTTGTTGTGGGAGATTAACCCCACGATGGCTGTGTCGTCAGCAAATTTTATGATGGTGTTACTGTCTGATGTGGACACACAGTCATGTGTATACAGGGAGTACAGCAGGGGACTCAGCACGCAGCCTTGGGGAGATCCAGTGTTGAGGGTGAGAGGGGATGAGCTATGGGGGCCCACGCGTACCACCTGTTGTCTGCCAGTAAGGAAGCTGTGGATCCACCTGCACAGGGAGGAGTTCAGTCCAAGATCACACATCTTGGTTACCAGTCTGGAGGGGACTATGGTATTGAATGCTGAACTGTAGTCCACAAACAGCACTTTCACATAGTTCCCCATCCTAGTGTCTACGTGGGAAAGTGTCTTGTGCAGCAGGAAGGTTATGCCGTCGTCTGTGGATCTGTCTGGGCGGTATGCAAACTGTAGGGGGTCCAGGGTGGGGGGCAGAGAGGAGGTGATGAATGTTTTGACCAGCTTCTCAAAACATTTCATCACCACAGATGTGAGGGCTATGGGGCGATAGTCATTGGGATTACTGGGCTGGGCTGTCTTTGGGACGGGCACTACAACAGACTTCTTAAAGCAGCTGGGAATCACACACTGTGAGAGGGAGAGGTTGAATATCGTTGTAAACACCGGTGCGAGCTGTTCTGCGCAGGCTTTGAGGACTCGACCGCTAATGCCGCCAGGCCCTGCTGCTTTCCTGGTGTTTACACTTTTAAGCATCCTTCTCACCTCCAGCTCCGTCACAGTGAGCGTCATCTCTTCACCGGCTGGGAGCGCAGCTTCTTGCCTGCTGTCCGACTCGAAACGAGCAAAGAAGTTGTTGAGCTCATCAGCCAGAGAAGCGTCGACTCTCATCTCGGGTGGATGTGTAGCTTTGTAGTCCGTGATGGTGCGTAGTCCCTGCCACAGCGCCCTGGAGTTGCTCCCCTCCATCTGCAGCTCCAGTCTTGCGGCGTAGCGGCGTTTAGCCCCCTTCACCGTCCTACGGACAGCGTGGGTGGCTGCCCTGTACAGCGTCATGTCTCCGGTGGCGAGTCCTGAGTTGTAGGCGGCGGTGCGGGTCCTCAGCGCGTCGCGGACAGTTTTGTCCACCCACGGCTTCTGGTTGGGAAAAGTTCTGGTGGTGGCTGTTGGTGTTACGTCTTCCACCATTTTCCCGATAAATCCCACAACCGCTTCCGTGAACTCGTTGAGGTCACCGTCCGAGCTGCACCGAAACATATCCCAGTCCGCTGAATCCAGTGCGCCCCGCAGAGCGACCTCTGATTGGTCAGTCCACCGTGTTACTTCTCTGACTGCAGGAGATTCCTGCTTCAGCCATTGTTTGTATTTCGGCATGAGAAGGACAGCACTGTGGTCCGAAAGGCCAAACGGAGGCAGAGACTTGGCCCTGTAACCATCCTTGAAAGGAGAGTAACAGTGGTCCAGAGTCCTATCTCCTCTGGTGGGGCAGTCGATGTGTTGTTTAAACTCCGGCATCACCTTCCTCAGGTTAGCACGGTTAAAGTCCCCGGCCACGATGAGGGCTGCATCAGGCTGGTTAGCTTGATAGGTGGATATAGCCTCATGTAGCTCGGTGAGAGCAGTGTCCGTGTTCGCCTGAGGTGGGATGTAAACAGCGCTGATGATGACCGAAGTAAACTCGCGGGGCAGGTAGAAAGGACGGCACTGGATGGTCAGGAGCTCCAGGTCAGGGGAACATGAGTGTCTGAGAGACACAACATTCCTGTTGTCACACCAGTTGTTGTTTACCATCAGACACACACTACCTCCCTTTGATTTACCGGACTCGCCCGTAAGCGTTGGTGGTATAGTGGTTAGCATAGCTGCCTTCCAAGCAGTTGACCCGGGTTCGATTCCCGGCCAACGCATACTTTGGGGGCAGTCGTGGATCAGCGGTTAGGGTGTCGGACCCGTAACCGGTGGATCGCTGTTTCGATTCCCCGTACCGGTGTCCATGGCTGAGGTACTCTTGAGCAAGGTACCTAACCCCCACTGCTCCCCGGTCACTTGGGTGGGTTAAATGCAGAGCACAAATTTCGTTGGAGTGAGTTCCCTCCAATGACAAAATATGTCACTTTCATCTTTCATCTTTCATCTGTCCTTGCGGTGAACTGAGAAGAACTCCGCTGGTTGAACGGCGTGGTCCGGAGTCAGGGGGGTCAGCCATGTCTCAGTGAGGCAGATAACGTTACAGTCCCGTATATCCCTCTGGAACTTTATTCTGGCCCTGAGTTCATCGAGCTTGTTTTCCAGTGACTGGACATTGGCGAGTAGGATGCTGGGCAGAGGTGAATGGTGTGCTCTGCGTCTCAGTCTGTTCCTAACGCCGGCTCGTTTCCCTCGGGGCCTTCTCCATGACCTGCGGCCTGAGCGTCCATTGTTGTTGTTGTTGTTGTTGTATCCTGCCCGTAGGATGTCGACGGGCCAGGTCGGGTCCGGGATTAAGTTGATAGGAGCACAGTTTGAATACTGTGCTCCAAGGTTGATTAGTGTCTGTCTGTCGTATGTGTTACGACCTACAACAGGATGGCTTAACAAATTGAAAACGACTATATACAAACAAATTTCGGGAGCAGGTACGACAGCGGCCGACCTCACCAGCGCCATCTTGGATTCAGTGTAATTAAGTGCAGCAAATTACAGGTACAAGCAAGTAAAATGCTACGGAAACATTTGCAATGGCAAATACTTTCCGGAAATACATTTGTAAACGTGACACATAATGGGAGATTCAGTGAAAGAAACTCTTAATAGGAAGAATTCCCACTTTTTTCGACTTGTGGTTATGTAGACAATAGCTTTAGTTTCATTAGATTAGTTTTCCTCAGCTTTGCAATAAAATACCTTGTTGTATTGTTATTGTTAATGAGGTGGTACCTTAGGTAGGGCTAGCTGGTTTAGGGTTTCACAGCCAACAGGATGGTGTATCGGCCAGGACAGGAATGATGAGGAGTCGTAACACTTCACTCAACTGTATTGTATTCCAGCAGTTGCAATATTCAGTATTGCCAATATTCTACAATAACAAGGTATGAATACACAACCATTAGGTAAGAGTATTTTATCAAACAAAAGCCAATTTACGGCATTCGCCATTCGCCAGTCGTAAAACTTTGATCGACAAAACAGCATACGTTGGCAGAATGCTAACGTTTTATGGGCAAAACCTGTCTGCCCTGTAAGAAAAACGAACGGGCACAGTGGGGTGGGTTTTGTCAGGCTGTTCTTCAGAATATGGCTCAGTGAATGATTGAGGCTCAATCCTGGTTGGTCTAGCAACTGCACCCGGAAGTTGTAATATCCATAGTAACAAGGTAAGGCGACTCTAAACTTTCGAAGATTACGCTTTATTCCGTTTACGTCGTAGCTTAGTTTGTCATACAAACTTTGGAAGGAGAGTCCAATGTCGCGAAAAGCACTAAAAGTGGTGGTTGAGATCAATTTCAGTGCGGTAAGATTTGTTTGTTTTTTTATTTTTTAAATTAATTCTAATCTCGCGTTCTAGGTGAACAGTGAGTTCTGTTAAAGGTTAACGGCACGTAAAACACCAGACACTCGAGTCTTTATCATTTTATTTTGTTTTTGCCGATATGGTTGTTAGCACTTGCAATGCTGCATGAAACGTTCAGAGGTACAGTTCGGTCTATAAGTTAGCAAACTTAGTGCACCCCTTAATAGTACTTAACACTAGTAATTTCAACTTTAGACTTCATCTGCTCTCCTCACCAATTTTGTCCATGCAATTCCTGAATAGTCTATAGTGTGTGTTGTGAATGTAACTGAGACCTAAGCGGTGTAAATGAAATAATATTACGAAGTTTAGAAAGTTTGCAAGTTAGCTAGATATTCAGCTTGACGTAGGACTGACATTTGAGACTTTCATTTGTTTCCCATTTGACACTCAAGGTTGTCCTGCAGTAGCTATAACAGTACTGTATCTTTTATGCTGTCTACATGTAAAGTCAGTTAAGTACCAATGATAATTTGACATTTGATGGGAGACATTTATATAAGGAGTATTTTCATACTTAGTACATAGTATAACATACATAGTATTAACTGGATTTGTGTCACCCTCCTCCACTAGTAAATAGAAAATGGTTGAGATACAGCACAGAGTTTACTTAAATCTTCATTTAATTAAACAAATATATGTTCCTCAACTGTTTTCAGGTTTCTTGTCCTGGAGTTCATCTGGCAGCCAAGGATGATATCTACCTTAGCATGTGCTTCATGGGCCACTACTGTCAATCTGAATGTCTCCCTGCCATCTTTCCTCTGCTGTTTCACGAGAAGATGGCCTTTGAAAAGGCAGGTCTTTTCTGAGGTTTGGATAATGTCGATGAGAAAAGTAATTGAAGTGTAATTTAAGAAATGTGTTGTTGCAGATTTTAAAGTTCATTAGTGGCTCGTCAGATCCAGTCTCTATCGTTAGCTGAGACATTCCTGTACTAATTGGCATAAATAAACTTGACTGTACAGTACTAAGTTGCAAGAATATCAACTCCTGTCAATATAGCACATTCATATTGCTTGCAATACAAGAAAGCTAAATAAAAACATCAATATTTTGTTCTATTTAGATTTTCAGGCATGCAGTTGATCCTGGAGACATTGCTGTAATGCTTGAGTGTAAGTTGCTTATTGTCTAAGTGTATACACCTACATCGATCAGCTTCAACATTAAAACCACCTACTTAATATTTTGTGGGTCCCCTTTGTGCTTCCAAAACAGCTTTGAACAGTCAGGGGAAGGGACACAGGACCTCTGGTTGATTTTGTGGTCACTGGTATTAAAATATTGGATCCTTTGGATACTGTCCATTGAGGGTGGAGCCTCCTACCTGGTGGGAAGCTGCAGGCCTTATTGTGGTCTTTGAGATATTCCTGAGCTGTCCAGCAAGGGGAAGGCTGCTGCTGACAGGAAGAGCCATTGCAATGGAGGGTGTTAATGTTGTGGCTTGTCAGTGTATACATATATGTGGCAGAGCTTGGCTTGCTGCTTGGAAAGATGGACAACATGAGGGCCTCCCAGAAGTGAAGATGGGACGTGGGACTTATCAAAATCTCAAAGTACAAGTAAAATACATTTTTTCCAGGTAGGGCTCACGCTGGTGTAAGTTCAGAGGTCCATTTTCTTGACAAATTTGGTTTAGTTAGTCATTTGACACTATAAAAAGTTGGTGAAACTTCATGATTGACAGCTGAGCCCTGCTCCTGACTGAGTCAGAAGGGTGTATAGGTGTGATTTTGATACAGCTGCTCCACTGCCTGATTACTACTGCAGAGGCTCTGGCTCAAAATGACATCACCAGTGCAAGATGGGAGTGCTTGCATTCAGGAAATTTTGGCTTCACTTTTGCACAGTGGGAGGAAGTGGACATGCATTGACCCTCTTTATATATGTCAACATGCTAAGCTTACTGACTCCTGTAGCCTGTACTCCCGCAGCTTGGTATGTTCACAGGTATGAGAACAATAGTCCTAGAATCTCTAAGTCACTGTGTTTTCAAATATTCCTCAGTCATCTGTATCATATACATATATCTATACATCCTGACTTTATCCAGGTTTATTGAAGTTATATTTAACCACACAGTGATGTGTTCTGGCTCAAAAGGCCAGCCTCTTAAGATACAGCTACAAGGAACATTGTATTAGGCTATAGGGACAATCAATCTGTGTGTCATGTAGATAAAGCTCCAGGTCCAGGGAAGAAGGGAAGAGTATGTGAGACAACTGGTGATGGTCTTCATCATACTCTGGATCTGTCTTAACTTGATACATTTTCTCTTCAGATGAGACAGTCAGAATTGAACTGGTGCAGCTGATTCCTCCAGGTGAGGTTGCTGTTATAATTAAACAATAGGCACTTCTCTTTTCTGTCAACCCGCAAGAATGTGAAAGCATTCTGTAAATTGCCCACTAACAAGATTTGTGTTTACAGTGGGAGACACTCTGGCCAACGTTGAAGAAGATGCCCGACGTTTCTTATTTCCAGAGCCCAAACTGGTCCCTTCCTTCTCTGGAGTGGATCGAGAAATTCTAATGACACGGGCCTCTCATTTTCCAGTAGGTTCAAACCTTTGACACATTACTCTAAAATGTTCAATATATAGTTTTCAGGTTGTGGCTTGAAGGTTCTATGTGTACATCACTAGTATAATCTTTTTCAGACATTGATGAGGGGATTTATTAGAGAACAATACCATCTCTGACTCCATCAAATGTATAAGACAAATTTTATTTTCTATTAATCAGCCTGTAGAAACAAATGATCAACTTTTTGTTTGACTTTGTTCACAAAATTATATCCACATACTTTTTGATTTTCTGGTAATTGTTAACACAATATGAAGGGAATATATAAAAAGTGAAGACGATGAGTGTGATCTTTCTTGTGTTTCATGTGAGTATTGTATGGAAATATCTTCTCTGCCTCCTTTTCCCCAGGGCATCGCTCCCAGGTTGGAGTTTTCTACCAAAACCACTATCATTGAGTGCTCAGCTGATGCAGATATCACCATTTATCCCAATGTTGTCATGGTAAAGTTCATAGTTCAAGTAAAGTTCATAAGTTCATATGTCTGGACATACGTAGAGAATGTACTGTATAATGACTCTAACCATCTGACATTATGAGGTACAAGGTTTATTTATTTCTTATCATTCTTTACTGGTCTGTAAAACAAAATGCAAAAGTTGTAGTCCCTTTATGCTATTTACATTACAGTAACATAATTAATTATCTAAGTTGTTTTTTTGTCCTTTTTTATTATCCTTTTTGTCCACTCTTTTGTTTCCAGAGGCCACTGATAAACAGGAACAGGAAACACGCCAGCAGACCCAGGACATCCTCTCCTCAGAGGAAACAACCACAAGATGTGGGAAGGAGACGAGCTGGTATGAGACGCGAAAGACACAGCAGCACCAGGTTGCCATCAAACATTCAAAGATCCCAGTCTCTGTCCCATCTGAGAGCTGGAAATGCCCAGCATCTGTCCCAAGTCAGCCTGGACTCTACAGCTCCTGGCCCTGCCGACTGGGTCACAACCAGCAACTCTCAGTCTGTAAGCACTGGTAACCTATCTTTACTTCATTTACAGCCAGCAGATGGCAGAGTGGAACCAAGTTAGGAGTGTGCTCACACCTCTTTATTCTAGTAGCTTCTCTTTTGTGTTGTGTGATGTTTTAACAATGAGAGGGCTTGAGGGTCAGTCAAAGCAGAGTCACTGAATGACTGTAGTATAGTCAAAATTAAGTGTTTATGTCCTTCGGTAGTTGGCACAGTGGTGCATCCCTGTTGCCTCACAGCAAGAGGGTTGAGGGTTCAAGTCCCGGTCCGGTCTGTGTGGAGTTTGTGTGTTTTCCCTGTTCCCATGTGGGTTTTCTCCAAGTACTCTGGCTTCCTCCCACAATCCCAAAAACATGCACATCAGGTTAACTGGCTGGTTGGGGTTTGGTTGATGATATTGTATACTGATATTTAAAATCAGGGAGTTTATAGTCAAAGTAATAGCTCACAATTTTGTTTGAAGAGAGAAAACGTCTTTTTTGTCTTACTGTCCATAGCTATCATATTATCACTATCACCCACTTGTCACTGACATAAATCAATTTCAGGAAACATTTTATATGTGCTGTTTGGAACACCTAGTGTTTGAATTGTCTCCTACTTCCTGATCATCTTCCAATAAATCCTGCTTGTGTACACCCTGTAGCAATATGACCTGCAGACTTGCCTCCGCACTGTGTCATTCTTCTGTATGTAGTTACTGGCATCATGGCCTGGAGCCAGTCGATCTGCCTCCTCCCACCGCTCTGCACTGTTTGCCAGCTCTTCTTTAGCTTTGATCAGGTCTTCATCCACAGGTAGAAATCCTCATGTGGTGCTGCTGTATTTTTGCTCAACATGATTTACCATCTCAAACAACTTTCTGAAACAGTTTGTAACATTTACAATTATTGTTATACGGCTTTGTTGACGTTTATTGACAATAAGTTTGTTCCTACCACCTGTGAATGCAAATCTGCTTTGACTTAAAAACATTTGTCTCTCTTTTTGATGCTTTAGTGAGATACTCTCCAACTGGCATAAGAAAATCTTTATCCACTGGTTTGGTAGGAATTTCTTTTTCTTATGTTTGGCCTTAAGACAAGGAAGTCATGGGATGTAGCAGATGTGGTTAGCCTAGCTTAGTATAAAGAGTGGAAGCAGTTTTATTCAAACAACAGAAATACCCTTATGTGCTCACTCACATTGATTAACACACCCTGTTTAATCTCGCACAAACAGCAATGTGAAATCTCTGACATTAGTCCTTTCCTTTTTGATAAAGCTTATAGTTATGCTGCTATAGACTTAGACTGCCGAGGGTCCTCCCATGACGCACTGAGCTCTTTCTTCCTCTCCCTCTCCTTCTGCACACATATATGTCCCATTAATGCATATCACTAACTCAACTTCTTCCCTGGAGTCCTTGTGCTTTCTTGTCTCGCAGGTTCCCATGTACCGTGGTTGGACCTCCTGCTGCGGTCCTGCTCGAAACTTACTGCGATTACTACTGTTCAGTCATTATCTATTTTAATTCTATTACTACTCTGCTGCAGCTACTACCATTATTATTGTCACTAATATTGCTATCATAATCACCATAGTACTGTACCTTCTGTCTTGTCATTATCATTATCTACAGTTCCAATACTTCTGGTATTATTACTGCTGCAGTGCATCTCTGCTTGTGTGCTCCTTCTCTCACGCCCCACCCCCCTCTCCCTCTCTCTCCTTGTCTGTCTATCTTTCTCTCTCTCTCTCTCTCTCTCAACCCAACCGGTCAAGGCAGATGCCAGGGTCTGCTCTGAGGTTTCTGCCTTCTAAAAGACAGTTTTTCCTCGCCACTGTCACCACGTGCTTGCTCAAGGGGGAATGTTGGGTTCTCTATATTACAATTTAATAAAGAGTTTGGTCTAGACCTGCTCAAATTGGAAAGTGTCATGAGATAACCTTTGTTGTGAATTGGCACTATATAAATAAACTGAATTGAATTGAATTGAATTATTGATTTGGAGCAGTGGATCTTGGACCCCCATTTGATATGATTCTAGTTATTGGATGTTTTATTATACAAAGTGTATGTAACCCATGACCAATTACAGAACATATTCGTACATTATGTAATTGTGGTGTGCATATTAAATTATTGTGAACATAAATTAGTCCACTTTTTGCTGAAAGGTAACCAGTAGAACTTAATTCTTCTCTGTTTCCATTGGCAGATTGGAGGGATATCAGAAGATGACTCGGGCTCTTCTGAAACACATGACCCCCTTGACTACAACCAAGGTCCTCGTCCTTCAAGACTGTGGCAGTCTTACAGGGAAAAGGCCAGACACAGCAGGTTCTTTTCTTTACTAGTTTCAAATATTGACATTCATTGGATAATCATGCTCACATTCACATCAGTATAACTACACACATCAAATACTTCCCCAATGACTACGCAAGTTAAAAAAAACCTGTTTAAATAAGCTTCGGGGCTGTTGGCTGTAGTATTTTTTCCCTATTTGACCAAATTAAGAGAGCAAGGTACAAGATACAAGATACAAGATAGGTTTATTTGTCACATACACAATCATACACGGTACAATGTGCAGTGAAATTCTTTGTGTCCCTGCTACCAAAAAATAGGTAAATAAAAAATTTTAATTTAAAGAAAAAATAATAAAATTAAAATTAAATTTAAAAAAAGTGAAAATGTGCATTATTTACATGAGTGGTATTTACATCTAGTGCATGTAGTGCAGGTGGGAGTGAGATTGTCCAGATTAACGCTCACTGTTGAGCAGACGGATGGCCTGGGGGAAGAAGCTTTTCCTCATCCTCTCAGTGTTGGTTCTCAGGCAGCGGAACCGACAGCCTGATGGCAACAGGGAGAAGAGTGAGTGTCCGGGGTGATGGGGCTGCCTGAGGATCTTCTCGGCTCTTGACCTGCATCGTTTGGTGTAAATGTCCTGCAGGTCGGGTAAGGTTGTTCTGATTGTCCGCTCAGCTGAGCGGACTACCCTCCTTAGGGCCGAGAGGTCCTGCTTTGTGCAGCTGCCCATCCATGTGGTGATGCTCCCACTCAAGATACTCTCAGTGGTGCAGGTGTAAAAGTTCCTGAGCACCTTGAGTCTCTGAGGCGTCTGAGGTGGAAGAGACGCTGCCTGGCCTTCTTAACAGTCCTGTTAATGTGCAGTGACCAGGACAGGTCCCGTGTGATAGTCACACCAAGGTATTTAAAACTGTCCACCCTTTCCACCTCAGACCCGGCGATGCAGAGTGGACGGATGTCCTTCTGCTGCTTCTTCCTGTAGTCCACAATCAGCTCCTTAGTTTTGCTGACGTTCAGCAGGAGGTTATTCTCCTGGCACCAGCTCTCCAGGTGGGTGACCTCCTTCCTGTAGGCCTCCTCCTTGTTGTGGGAGATTAACCCCACGATGGCTGTGTCGTCAGCAAACTTTATGATGGTGTTACTGTCTGATGTGGACACACAGTCATGTGTATACAGGGAGTACAGCAGGGGACTCAGCACGCAGGCTTGGGGAGATCCAGTGTTGAGGGTGAGAGGGGATGAGCTATGGGGGCCCACGCGTACCACCTGTTGTCTGCCAGTAAGGAAGCTGTGGATCCACCTGCACAGGGAGGAGTTCAGTCCAAGATCACACATCTTGGTTACCAGTCTGGAGGGGACTATGGTATTGAATGCTGAACTGTAGTCCACAAACAGCACTCTCACATAGTTCCCCATCCTAGTGTCTACGTGGGAAAGTGTCTTGTGCAGCAGGAAGGTTATGCCGTCGTCTGTGGATCTGTCTGGGCGGTATGCAAACTGTAGGGGGTCCAGGGTGGGGGGCAGAGAGGAGGTGATGAATGTTTTGACCAGCTTCTCAAAACATTTCATCACCACAGATGTGAGGGCTATGGGGCGATAGTCATTGGGATTACTGGGCTGGGCTGTCTTTGGGACGGGCACTACAACAGACTTCTTAAAGCAGCTGGGAATCACACACTGTGAGAGGGAGAGGTTGAATATCGTTGTAAACACCGGTGCGAGCTGTTCTGCGCAGGCTTTGAGGACTCGACCGCTAATGCCGCCAGGCCCTGCTGCTTTCCTGGTGTTTACACTTTTAAACATCCTTCTCACCTCCAGCTCCGTCACAGTGAGCGTCATCTCTTCACCGGCTGGGAGCGCAGCTTCTTGCCTGCTGTCCGACTCGAAGCGAGCAAAGAAGTTGTTGAGCTCATCAGCCAGAGAAGCGTCGACTCTCATCTCGGGTGGATGTGTAGCTTTGTAGTCCGTGATGGTGCGTAGTCCCTGCCACAGCGCCCTGGAGTTGCTCCCCTCCATCTGCAGCTCCAGTCTTGCGGTGTAGTGGCGTTTAGCCCCCTTCACCGTCCTACGGACAGCGTGGGTGGCTGCCCTGTACAGCGTCATGTCTCCGGTGGCGAGTCCTGAGATGTAGGCGGCGGTGCGGGTCCTCAGCCCGTCGCGGACAGTTTTGTCCACCCACGGCTTCTGGTTGGGAAAAGTTCTGGTGGTGGCTGTTGGTGTTACGTCTTCCACCATTTTCCCGATAAATCCCACAACCGCTTCCGTGAACTCGTTGAGGTCACCGTCCGAGCTGCACCGAAACATATCCCAGTCCGCTGAATCCAGTGCGCCCCCAGAGCGGCCTCTGATTGGTCAGTCCACCGTGTTACTTCTCTGACTGCAGGAGATTCCTGCTTCAGCCGTTGTTTGTATTTCGGCATGAGAAGGACTGCACTGTGGTCCGAAAGGCCAAACGGAGGCAGAGACTTGGCCCTGTAACCATCCTTGAAAGGAGAGTCCTATCTCCTCTGGTGGGGCAGTCGATGTGCTGTTTAAACTCCGGCATCACCTTCCTCAGGTTAGCACGGTTAAAGTCCCCGGCCACGATGAGGGCTGCATCAGGCTGGTTAGCTTGATAGGTGGATATAGCCTCATGTAGCTCGGTGAGAGCAGTGTCCGTGTTCGCCTGAGGTGGGATGTAAACAGCGCTGATGATGACCGAAGTAAACTCGCGGGGCAGGTAGAAAGGACGGCACTGGATGGTCAGGAGCTCCAGGTCAGGGGAACATGAGTGTCTGAGAGACACAACATTCCTGTTGTCACACCAGTTGTTGTTTACCATCAGACACACACCACCTCCCTTTGATTTACCGGACTCGCCCGTCCTGTCCTTGCGGTGAACTGAGAAGAACTCCGCTGGTTGAACGGCCCTGAGTTCATCGAGCTTGTTTTCCAGTGACTGGACATTGGCGAGTAGGATGCTGGGCAGAGGTGAATGGTGTGCTCTGCGTCTCAGTCTGTTCCTAACGCCGGCTCGTTTCCCTTGGGGCCTTCTCCGTGACCTGCGGCCTGAGCAGTTCCCCCTTTTCTCAAGTCTTTATGCTAAGCTAGGGTAAACATGTCATTTACTTTACCTTTTCAGAGGGAGATTACATATCGCACTTTTCATTTGACTTTGAATTTGACTGCACACAAGCAACTGCAGATGACACTGGAATGTTTATTTTTCAATCATGTAAATGTCAATTATTAATGAAAATGTCTCTTGAGCTGAAATTCCCTGACTATTGGTACAATGTTCAGGTCTCAGTCAGACTCTCAGAGGGAATGGGACGAGGTCCACGAGCGTGTACAGGGACTCCTTACGACACCAAAAGCTGTACAACGACTTGTCAGTGTAAGTAATACATAACAATATACTCTATGTTAGATATTACAACATCAGTATGAGTGCAGTGTTAAACTTTCCATTTATACAGGCTACGATAGGTAGTTTGGTTCAGTTGTTGCAATGTTACAGTCAGAGTTTCCATTTAATTACCATTTTTTAATCTGTCTATATCTGTTAAAGTTCTACATATGTCAAACTCTCGAGTCATGAAAATAATTCCAGGGAAGCATGGCATGATTATATACAAACAGTATATTCATCCAAGTAAAAAATATTCAGCTTGAGCAAAAAGGTTGCATGTGTCATGGGGCTTTGCAGAGTGTTGTGTGAGAAGAAGTGAGTAGAGTAGAGGAACTGTGAACTGTGGCCAGGAAGAACCTGTGTCTGATCACTGAAGTGTGTCTGGTCACATGTACGTGTACATGAATGGTCGTGTTATAGGCACATTCAGGTGTGCTACTATGAATGGATTCTATTTCTGAAATGGGCATCTGGATATTGTATTTTAAAGCATATATAACTCCAGGAATGCACAGAGGATCACAGATTAAGCATAACACAATGTAAAAGAATGTATGTGTTAT
The DNA here is from genome assembly GCF_020382885.2 of Scatophagus argus. Lineage (NCBI taxonomy): Eukaryota > Metazoa > Chordata > Actinopteri > Scatophagidae > Scatophagus > Scatophagus argus. Next base: position 310,877 of record NC_058515.1, on the reverse strand, counting down.
TGTGTTTTAGGGGGCCACATACTATGAAATAGACAAGGTTTTAGCCAGGAGGTCCATCTCTCCAGGTCCACCATGATGAGCTGGCCAGGCTCTGGAAAGGTGAGGAGGACCAGCTCTGCTCCTTCCTGAGTTTTAATTTTCTCTTGAGTCTGCAGTCTTTTATCTAACAGCTCACTGTAGCCATGTTTCCATCAATATGCGCAATTTTGAAATTAGCAACTGTGGTATTATTTCAGCAAACAGTCTGTTTTACTTTATGTACAGCCACCGGTTTCCGGTTTCACAAGCAGTCAGGTCCAGGGCTTGAAAAAGGACAGTTTTCAAGTTCAATGTCATATGTGAAGGATATTACTTTAAAAGCTCCCATTTGTGCTGTGTAGAGCAAAAATAGGAGAGAAAACAACTTTACATGCTCCAAGAGCCATGAAGGAGACTGCACATTTGAAGCATCCCAAATTATAATCACTCTAACAAAACACTCAATACAGAGTGACCTCTGCAGATAAAGCAATGTGAAAGAGAAGGGTTGGTTAACAGATAATTAGATAAGTTATAATAACAATAAAAAAAATGTTTTCCTTCACATCAAATATCCCAACCCTTACAACAGGTCAAATCACTCTTCACCCCTCCTTTCCCCTTCCCCCTTTTAAAGCTACCGTACACCCCGTGTCACAAATGCCAAGTTAGGACAACCATTGCAAGGCACTAGAGCTGTGAAAGAAGACCAAAATTATATATATATGTGATGTCAGATATCTGTCTTTTTCCTCACCTTTAGGAAACCTTGCCAATGAAGTCATTAGATGTCAAGACTCTCCTCTTAATTGTGTGTGCAAAACAGAGAGGTATTTCACCTCAATGGTTTGATTGATGACTGGCAAAATAAAGTGTTTTATGTTAAAATAAACCTTTTATAATCAAAACACATTGTTATTTCTTAATTTAAGCACAGCAAAGAGGCAATAGTATGAGTTTGATGTCATAAGTCCCTATCCTGTTAATCTATGATGCTGACATTGTCGAATCCTCTGGTAAATCAACTGAAGGCCATTAAAGGCCAATTTAATGCAGCTGTATATGAACCACTGCCATATATCAGAGAAATAGCTACTCACTACTGTATGACAGTGAGGCATTAAACATCATGGAACATTGTGATCTATTGCAGAATGTGTGCTGAAACAATTTTAGTGTTATAACCTGTCAAACTATAGGCCTTGGTGGCAGTTCAGATTTTTAAGTGGTTTGTTTGCTTGGTTTTACAAAACTCCTTAAATAATGTTGTAAATGACAGACCATTTGGAAGTAGCACTTCTGACTGCTGTCAGTACGGTCAGAGACTTTTCAAAGTTTTTCAGGGTCTATCTGCTCTGCAAGCAAAATGAACTCCTCCACAGTGGAAAAGCCCTATTAGTAACATTTCAAGGTACTCTTCGAGGAAACCAAACATGTAACCAACAACGTTAGGGGAACGCAACTGCAACCTGAAATGATAGTGAACAGTCTTGTTATCCTTATGGTTAGGGCCTGCCAAAAATGAAAACAATTAAATCAGACAAAAATGAGCAACTTCCTTTTATTTGCGAGCAGTTACATGTAGTAGTAGTAGCAATAGTACATACTTAAGGTACTCAAGTAGTTACAGAGAAGGGGTGGTTGATGCCAGTGTGCTTTTGAAATATGGAATACAACTTGAGATGCAAGGGCTTATCTGCATGTCAGGATAGCAATTTCATTCATCCATGTTTTATTTCAAATGGGGCCCTATTAAATATAAAGATATGTTATCCTCAAGGATTTAGTCATGTGATGTCATACTAAACCTGAAGCACACTGTAAACACCATTACTTTATTGAACATTTGAACATTCTGAAAATAGACGGTTGAATTCTCAACATTCCATGACCTCTATCAAAACATCTGCATGATACTTGCTTAAGGATATAAGGATAAAGTAGCATTTTCAGTAGCTATTTTTTCTGTGCTAGGCAGCTAGTATTACAAAGTATTGATACATTGCTTTATAAACAGCAGTTTACACCAAGCAAAGAAAATGTCACGTTTTTGGGTTTTTTTTGTGATTCTTTTTTACAAGCTGGACCATTAAAATTAGGATATGTAGCTAGCATGGAATTTGTAAGAGTAGCATTTGCTGTTGCTAATTTTCAACACTGGCCTAGCTGCTAACATTGGCTATAGTATGAATTGACAAATTAGCTGTTTAGACTTGCATAAAAGAAAATCTCAAAGGTGTATGTGATTTTTTTCCCCCAAGTTTTTCCCCAAGCTAAAATTAGCAGGTCTAAATCTTATCACTTACAACTTTAAATGGAACACGTTGTAGTGTACTATATTGTGCTGTAAACTACTCTGGCAGTTTAATTTCTACCACAATCTGAGAAAACTACACAAAAATACTTGTAGTTGTCTCACAATGAACATAGATGATATGGAGTCTGTTGCTGTAATGTACTTTTATTAGTATGTGACAACAACATCAGTGTAATTGAGTTGTGTTGTGATGGATGAGTGTGTTTTCTGGATTGGAAAAGGCTCAGAATCTAGCTACGGTGAAGAATAAACCAAGCGAAGAATGACTACTTTTACTTCAACTGAGAAATAATGATATTGATGATTATTATGCTGGGAACAGTGAATATGGGAATTACACTAGTAGCACTTGCTGTATACACTCAAACATACTGAATATGAATAACAGGAAAACCTCAGCAAAACACTTTTGGTCCCATGTGATATCCTTTTCAAGCTTTCTCTACCATCTAAACAGCTCCTCACCACTTATTCCAAGCTAAGATAATGCATGTGTATGTGCAGGCATCATAGTACACTGTCAAATACACAACTCTCTGATCATTATTTACTGTTTTGATACATCTTACAGTGCAGTCCTGCAGAAAAAATGTGTTAATTATTCTCAGGTTATGTAGGATTTTCAGTCCTGTGGATTGGGTCATTTTGAGGTGTTATAAATGACACTGCTGTTGTGAATTTTCCAGTCTTGATCAACATTTGAGTTTTAATATAGAGATTGCCTTGGGAAATTAAACTGCTAGAGTAAAAGTGGTTATTGCTAGTGTTAGTGGGTGTTATTTCTTAACTGCTATCCATCTGGCTTGTGCCAAAGAAATGGCTCAACATTTTGGGATACTAATCGCTTTCTTCCCAAGAGTGAAATGGGAGAGTTGATACCTCTCCCCTATCTGTGCTTAACTTAGGTTAGCATAAAGACTAGAAGCAGGTGGAAAAACGTTATCCTGATGCTTCCTAAGTTCAAAAATACCCCTGGCAACCCATCTAAAGTTCATTAACTTATTTCATTTATCTGATTAGTTCGCGAATAGTTATGTTGAAAAAAGTGACGTGGTTTCGTAGGTAGCTACAGTATATATTTGAACTTTGGAGTAAGACAGGCTAGCTGTTTCCCCCGGCTTCCAGTCTTTATGATGACCCAAGATAACCCCCCGCCCCCTGAAGCTTACTCTATTCTTAATGCACAGTCATGAGACTGATATTAATCTTTTTATCTCTCTTTGTAGGAAAGTATTTAAGTGTATGCTTTCATGCAAAGAGAGATAAGTGTTAAACTATTCCTTACTATTATTAGTAAGGAATAATTACTATTATTCTGTTTACTGGACAAGGCCTTACCACGTCTTTGCCATAGCTGAGCAGTTGGAGCATTTGAATGTTTCACCACCACACTGTGTAAAAAAAAAAAAAATAATATATAATAAAAAGCACTGAAAACAACATGCTGATTATTTGAAACACACTGATCAGTGAAAATTAAAATAGTCTTGTGAGAAGCTACAATTTGGGTGATCTAACGTACTGTCATTTTCCCCCTTTCTGCCTAAACAAAGACACTATTTCCAGTCATTGTATGTTGCAGTAAATCAATGCAAGTTAGTAATTTGGTTCTGAGAATGTCCTCAAATTTCACAGTGCTCTATGACTTCATAAGCTTTTGTTAATCATCTCCAGTCTCTGTGAAGAGTCCACACAAATCAGTCTGCACCCAGTGATTAGCTTTTCTTTAACATATTGCTTCATGCAACTTGGTGGAAAACCTCTTTGTATGTTTGGCACAGTTTAAATATATAGAGAGATATACAAGCAGTGCATTATGGGACACAGGCATTCAACAACAGCCACACAAAAAAGATAATTCAGGCATTTGATTGAATTATTGTCTAATCAAGTGAGTTTAAAGTTTCCCATTCAGATTATTGTCTTTGTACTTGTGTTCCAGTGACATTTTTTTGCAAAATACATAGACACACACACAGATACATCCAAAAAAAAAGTCTTCTAGCATGGGCGTGCACACACACACACATACATACAAACAGCTCTTGTTTTGAATGCATCTTTGCAAGAAAGAACATATTCTTATTCAAAGGAAAACTGTTTTTTTTTTTAACTTGGCTCAATTTGAGTGTAAGAAGGAAGCACTTTAATATCTTTGTGGTCACAAGTTTCTGACATGAAGGGTGATCATCTTGAATATGCTTAATGGAGGCTGCTATTGCTGAGCTTGGATGGGTCTGGTTGGATAGTTTTTCTCTCTCGTCATGGTGCTGATACATGATGGAACGTTTTCCATTTTACATCCATAGCAGCATGGCACTTTCTCTGCTCCTCTGAGCCAGCCAGAGGCTAAAACTGTGAGGTTTCAGTAAAGGAGATCGCATCTGTCTTGTCGATGGTGAAGCCTCCATTGACGTAGGATTTTTTCTCGCACTCTTCATCATCCAAAGTGGCTTCCAGAGCAAAGGGGTTGGCGACGTCCACATCTGATGTCAGATCCATCCTCTCCAGTTCCCTCTTGGATAGTTTCTGGACAATTCCAGCTCCGTAAGCATCGCCAAGAACGTTGATCATAGTACGGAACCGGTCCCTGAAGCAGACCAATCAAAGTCAGCCTACAGCATCGCCATTCAGTTAAAATTTCTACTGTTGAGTAGGAATGACAGTAAAAACAGTCCAGAAGGTCAGCAGATATACTTACAGCAGCCAATCCACAGCCACTATAAGAGTGACATCACTTGCTGGTAGTCCAACAGCTGTTAAGACAATTACCATGGTGACAAGGCCAGCGTTGGGGACTCCTGCTGCTCCAATACTGGCAACTGTTGCTGTTATGCTGAAACAAAGAGACACAGTTGTGCACAAAAGTGACCCTAAATGTTAGCGACAGGAGACTTTTGTACTTTCTATTTGTTTTCCCTTTTTTGGTTTTTATCTTTTAAAACAGGCCCTGCGATTGACTGGCAACCAGTCCAGGGTGTACCCTGCCTCTCGCCCGTAGTCTTTTGGGAAAGTGGGATAGGCTCCAGCCTCCCTGCGACCCTGATGGATAAGTGGTATAGAAAATGGATGGATGGATGTTTTAAAACAAACAAGTCCCCAGCTTCTTTAGTTGTTTGGTAGTTACAATGCTGTTTTGCTGTGAAGATCCAGAAATGTGTTGTGAACCAAGAAACTTCACCTGAAACTGGAGGTGTTTTTGTACAGTAATTACTTTGTTACTTTTGTTTGTCAGCTGTAGTTTGCTTGGTATGCATGCTGTTGATGTTATTAATGTGAATGTTTGTTGTTTTCCATGCTGTCTTCAGTATTTTATGCTTTTATACTTGATGAAGTATGATTGGAGTCAGCAAAAATCTTCAAGGTCAACGCAGTAGAATTTTATAGTATCATAAGCTGTGTATGTATTTTTTATAGTACCATAATTTGCTGTTAGAAATACCCTGAGTAACTGCTGTACCTGATAGTAACAATCTGACCCACATCCAGAGCATAGTCATTCAGCTGAGCAATGAAGATGGCAGCCACCGCCTCATAGAGCGCCGTGCCGTCCATGTTAATGGTAGCCCCCACTGGGAGGACAAAGCGGGTGATCCTTTTGTCAATACGATTGTTCTCCTCAGCACATCGGAAGGTGACAGGCAGGGTGGCAGAGCTGGAAGACAAGGCAGTGATTGGCTTCATCACTGTGACCATATGGTTTGATTTATAAATATGAAAATGAAACTATGACTTGGCTTTACAAGCTGAGTGAGGAGGTCAGTGGGTTCTGACCTGGAGGAGATCATGAGTGCTGTTACCAGGGCCTGAGCCATTCCCAGTGTAAATGTATATGGGTTCTTCCTCACAATGACAAAGAAGATGAGTGGCAAACAAACGGTGGCGTGGATAGCTAGACTGAGGGACAAAACAGACACTATTAAAGAACAATAACTCAATAGAAGTAATGTATGCTGTATTACAAGCACAATATTAGACTGTCCATAGGAAAATATCTACCCAGCATTCAGGTGAGATGTCTTGGCACTCCAAATTTAAAAGTTTATTTTTGTGATGTATTTATATTAATTTATTCATTAGCTTATATACTTCTTGTTCATGTATATCATAGGGTACTATAACCTAAGTTTTAAACACTCCAGAGGGTCAATTGTATCTTTAAATGGAGTGTGAAATTCAGAAATGTGAACATGAAGGACTCTTGACTTGAAGGAGAATGAGGGTTCTTACCAAATGACCACAGCACGTTTTGTGATGAAGGACCTTAAATAAAGGCAGTATGGGCTCTCATGTCTGACTGACTTTCAGTGCCTATAAAAAGGCACATTTGGATGGAATTGACTTTATGTTGACATTGTAGACTTTTTTTCTGTTGACTATGTCAAAAACTCCGAATTACTGTAATTTAAAGTCATAAAGAAATAATGTGTGAAAATGGTTTTCATAGGCACTGAAGGCTGCTTTCAGAACATTATTTGCACTAGGAGCCTTGGAATAACCCTGTGACCTAACAGGAACAGTCTTTAATGGTGTCACTTAGATTTAGAGGCAAGTGAAGCTTTCATTACTGCATCTGCAGGTTGAGCAATTTTAAATGTCCTTGGCCCTTATCGCTGCCTACACAGAGCTCAGTGTTTATTGTATCACTGGAAGGAGAATTGGCCCAAATGTCAACCATAAATCCCAGTGTCTGGAACAGGCGGATACAGACTAATAGGACAGCTTACCCACTCAGCACCGTCACCATATAAAGACCCATCTTCTTGAAGATCTCCCAGTCTTCCACCTCGATGATCTTAGCAGCAATTAGGAACAGGATCCCCACTGGCATGTAACTGAAAAAAACAAATAATGTAAGACTCCTTTGGGAGTCTATTTTGTGAAGAGAATGTAAGAGAATTTAATATGTTTACTAATATGTTTCAATATAATTTAATAATGTAGGTAATTTTCTAAAGCAAAAACACCAAAAATTCACTGGTTCTAGCTTCTTAGTTTTGGGGAAGACTCTTTTCTATTCCAGCATGACTGTGCCCCAGTGCACAAAGCAAAGCTCTACAAAGACATGTTTGAAGGATTTTGGTGTGGAAGAACTTCACTGGCCCACACAGAGCCCTGACCTCAACCCCATCCAACACCTTTGGGATGAACTGGAACAGAGATTGTGAGCCAGGCCTTTTGGTTCAACATCAGTGTCTGACCTCACAAATGCTCTACTGCATGAAATGAAACCTTGTGGAAAGTTGGAAACTTACAGATGACCTCCTCATGACATCAGACTGCAGACTTGTTTCCATACTCGTTCTACTGGATCTCAGTGCTGCTTTTGACACTGTAGATCACAGCATTTTATTGCACAGATTAGAACATGAGACCAGGATCACAGGGACAGCACTAGGCTGGTTCAAATCATATTTATCAGATAGATTTCATTTGTTCACGTTAATGATGTTTCCTCTTCACATATAAGGGTTAACCTCAGTGTGTGGGCTGATCCTGTTCACTTTATACATGCTCCCTCTAGGAAATGTTCAGAAACATGGCATAAACTTTCATTGTTATGCTGATGACACTCAGTTGTACTTATCCTTAAAGCCTGAAGAAACAGAGCCATTACCCAGGCTCCAGGCATGTCTTAAGGACATAAAGGAATGGATGACCTCCAATTTTTTATTATTAAACTCAGACAAAACTGAGGTCATTGTTCTAGGCCCCAAACATCTTAGAACTAGAATAGCTGATAATATTCTCTCTCTGGACGGCATTACTTTGGCCCCCAGTACGACTGCAAGGAATCTCGGCCTTATCGTCGATCAGGACGTGTCATTTACCCATCACATTAAACAGATCTCTAAGACCGCCTTCTTTCACCTCCGTAATATTGCTAAGATTAGGAGCGTCCTCTCTCAGAATGATGCTGAAAAACTTGCTTTTGTTACTTCTAGGCTGGACTACTGCAACTCATTATTATCAGGATGTCCAAATTACTCTATTAATAGCCTGCAGCTGATCCAGAATGCAGCAGCTAGAGTTTTGACAGGAATCAGTAAAAGGGATCATATCTCCCCCATCTTAGCTTCTGTTCACTGGCTTCCGGTAAAATTCAGAACAGACATTAAAATTCTCCTACTTACATATAAGGCCCTAGATGGACTAGCCCCATCATATGTGCAGGATCTAATAACACTCAGATCACAGAGTGCAGGTTTACCTGCAGTTCCCAGAATTCATAAAAGTAGAATGGGAGTACGAGCCTTTAGCTATCAGGCACCCTTACTGTGGAACCAGTTGCCAAGAAGAGTAGAAGCTGTTATAGCTGCAAAGCTGTCTGTGTGTTTAGAATGCAAATTTATAAAAGTCTGAATACTTTTGTCTATATAGTATAGCTAGTGATCAGCATTAGATAGTGTTGGGGAAGCTAGCTGATGAAGCTACAAGCCCATCTTCAAAGGAAAATTTGATACTGCCAGTGAACACAGCCGGACAGCAGAAATGGGACCGGACACTGCCTCTAATACTGGCAGAGGCCAGTTTGATGACAGTGCATACAGTATGTAGGTGATGTACAGCAGTTCTGACGAGGTCTATGAGACCAAGCACCAGAAGACACAGCATGCGGGAATAGAAGAGGTAAATCTGCAGAGGAGAAGGGGATGGAAGTCGAAATATTTTCGCATCTTACTCTGTGAACTGAGGATTTATTTCGACCAAACCAGAGGTGACTGTGGCAATACAAACCAAGACAGTTCATTAAGAATATATCTGGCTCAGTCCTGGGCTGCTCCCTGGACTCAGTGGATGAGGTGAGTGACAGGAGGATGATAGCTAAGCTGTCGTCCATGCTGGAGACCCCCTCCCACACCATGCAGGACACTCTGACAGCACTGGGTAGCTCCTTCAGTGACAGACTGCTCAACCCGGGGTGTGTGAAGGAGAGGTACCACCACTCCTTCCTGCCCACATAAATTTAGCAAACTCTTCGCTCATATACATCTCCCAGCTGAAATTATGAGAGTTGTTGGACAATTGCCTCTAGAGGTATGAAGGGGTATTACAGACAGGATGGGCCAGAGTTAGCTGGTTAGGATGTTAACTTCAGTAGATATCTCTGAAATACACTACACAGATGTAGACATACATCAGCACTGTTGCTTCTTCACATTCTGTTGATAATGTTCATTTGTTTAATGTTTCTTTTGAACTAAAATTATGACCATACAAATTCACCTTTAAAGCTTTTTTGATGGTGTAAATCAAAAATACCACTTTGAGAAAGGAGTTTAGGTCCATGCACAGCTTAACCCGTACCAGTAGATTAGTCTTTTGTACATACCACATAATGATCTGGACCAGTTTCATGGTTGCTTCATTCAGGGCATCAAAAAATTCCAACAGGATTCGGCCTTTGTCACCCATCTTCCCAATGACAAGGCCAAAAGCAACACAAAACACGATTAGACCCAATACGTTGATTCCATCTGAATATGTCCCAATGATTTTATAGTCCTTGGTCATATTCTGCCAAGAGAGAAAACAAAGAGGCTGTTCATTCAGCTAACCAAGACCGGGGCAGGGGGCTGCTTTTACAAACACATAAGCTGACTCTAAAGACCCATTGATGAGCTCTGCACATGTTTTCTACAGGATCACAGCCCAATGAACCATGGCTACTTCTGACTCATTACTGGGTCTTCTGATGCATTTAGATCAGACACAGGTTACCAGGTGCAGAAATGTGAAAGTAAGTGCAGCAGATGGATGAACAAGGACACATTGTTGCAATGTAAAGATCAAAACCCTAAATGTCATGTTAATGGGTGTTCACAACAGAAGACCCTGGTGCAAGTATAGCTTTGATTGTTTTATAAACAAGGCAATGCATCAAACACACCATGGCACTAAATACTTGAGATGAATAGAACAGAGTAATATGGACACCTACCTCTACTGCTGCCATAATAGTAGTTGTGAGAGGTGGAATTGTGGTGGTGTCTTCAGAAACCTTCTGAGGCTCCAGCTCTTTGCGTTTGGTCTTGTACTATGGTGTAATTGGTCACATTTCATAACATCAGAGTTATGTTCATGTGGCTACATGCTATGTACTCATCAGACCCTGAAGTAGATTTAAATGACACTTTAAACATGTGTAGAAAGTAGAACAGGATTGAACATGGCTGTGCAAAGCCTCTTACCTGCTGAAAACAAGCCTGCACCAGATTTTCTGGAAACATGTTTCTGTTGATGGGAAATGATGATATTTAATTGGCAACTGGAAACTGAATGAAATACACAGACAATAATGATATATTGGTCCTATAATTGTTCCTTGAAAGAGGAGTCAGTGACTTGATTGCAGTCAAAATCCAGGGGAGAATGATTTTCATACTTGCAATAATTTATAATTAATAATTCACATTTTTAATTTCTTTGGAGGTAATGGAACAAAAATGCTAACAGTACTTTGTGTCAGTGATTGAGCTAACACCTTCGCCGGGAATGCAGAAGCTTGTAGGCAATTGGATTTTCAGTATGTGCTGTCCATTGTTTTGTACAAAAGAAACTGCCTTCCGTTATAAACAAAGGGTTGGATATATAAACCTCACAGTGTGCTACAAGCAAAGTGCTATTACATCGTCTAACAGCATCTGAAAATGCCCTTTCTGACAGTCTAGTCAGTCTTTTATATTGAGGTCATTTCTTGAGTTTATGTAACCTTTTGGACTGATGTAGTGTTTCAAATTGATATAACTTTACAAGTAACAATAAGTTCATTTGCTGTAACATTTTAACATAACTTTCTAAATTGATATAACATTTTGAGTTAATGTAAGTTTCACAGTAGAGAACTTTTCAAGTTGTTGTAACCTTTTGAGGTGAAGTTAATTTATGAGTTGCTGTAAAATTTTAAGTTGACATGATTTTATAAGCTAACATTTTTTTTAAGTTGACAAGATTTTATAAGCTAACATTTTATTTTTAGTTGACATGATTTTATAAGGTCTGTCTTTGTGTGTTGGCCCTGCGATTGACTGGCGACCAGTCCAGGGTGTACCCTGGCCTCTCGCCCGTAGTCAGCTGGGATAAGCTCCAGCTCCCCCAGCCAGCTGACGGATAAGCGGTATAGAAAATGGATGGATGGATGAATGATTTTATAAGCTAACATTTCAAATTGATGCAATTTTCTGAAATAAACAACGTACCGTATTTTCCGCACTATAAGGCGCACCGGATTATAAGGCGCACCTTCAATGAATGGCCTATTTTAAAACTGTTTTCATATATAAGGCGCACCGCATTATAAGGCACATAGGATAGAAGCTACAGCAGTGGCTCAGGTTGCGTTTTGCGTCCACTAGATGGAGCTGCGCTAAAGGGAATGTCAACAAAACAGTCAGATAAGTCAGTCAAACTTTATTAATAGAATACAAACCAGCGTTCTGACAACTCCGTTCACTCCCAAACAGCTGTGTTATTATTTTTCCCGAGGTAATGTCGGCGACGTAGTATTTTCGCAACACAGTTTATCTTTTAACAACAGCAAGGTATAACAGGTAGTGCAACATTTTTAACACGTAGTGGACGGGAACTTTTCCTCGATTCAGTAAACATGTAAAAGAGTCTGATACCATTACAGTAACTCAAACGTAAGTGCAATAACAATATAGTAACTTTCGAAATAGTGCAAAGCAATAACCATGTAACAATAACTCAACGTTGCTCAAACGTTAATGTCCATATTCACAATATGACCAACCTTGTTCAGTTGTGAACACACAAAAGAAACACGTAAAGCTCACTTTATTGGTTCATTCCTCATCCACGAATCCCTCGAATTCTTCTTCTTCAGTGTCTGAATTGAACAGCTGGGCGAATACGGCATCCAACATGCCCGGCTCCGTCTCGTCAACGTCGTCATTATCCGAGTCAGTGTCGCTGCTGTTGTCTGGTAGTTCAGCGACGATTCCAGCCTTCCTGAAAGCTCGGACCACAGTTGAGACTGATATATCAGCCCAGGCATTTACGATCCACTGGCAGATAGTGGCGTATGTCGTTCGGCGCTGTCTCCCTGTCTTGGTGAACGTGTGTTCGCCTTCCGTCATCCACTGCTCCCATGCAGTTCGCAGTCTCGCTTTGAACGCCCTGTTGACATCAATATCTAGCGGCTGGAGTTCTTTTGTCAATCCACCCGGAATGACGGCAAGCACTGAATTAGTGTGCTTCACTTGTTTTTTGACTCCATCTGAGGCCAGTCGTGTGCCAGGCTCACCGGCTCGCACGAGCTGATCCAGAGCAAAAAGACGCAAAGAGGCGCGTGCCGCTTATCTTGCACCAAAACACTCAGTCCTGTTAAATCTGTGCTCTGCAAAATTTCTGCAGCTTCAGGTAAGTTCTCTGCGCATGTGTCCGCTCACCTGCGGGCTTCTGCTCATCACAAAATGCACGTGCTCAGCTGCAGATCCTAACGCGCTCCTCTCTTCTCCCCTCAGAGCAAACCCGCATCCTCCGCTCTGCCATGGACTCCGTCTACTTCGACATCGACAGCAACAGCTGCGACTTCTTCCCCCCGGTGATATGGGAGCACCTGGAGTCGCAGATCGATAGGGACGGGGCTGTGTGAAAAAAGCCACCCGGTCTCTTGACGTAAATTTCCCTCAGCCACTCACTCATCTTTTCTTCGTCCATCCATCCCTTCGAGTTAGCCTTGATAACGACGCCGGCTGGAAAGTTTTCTTTCGGCAAGGTCTTCCTCTTGAAAATAACCACGGGTGGAAGTTTCTGGCCATTAGCCTGGCAAGCGAGAACAGTGAATGACAACTTCTCATTCCCTGTGGTGCGAACATTCACCGTACGTGCTCCCGTTTTATCCACAGTGCGGTTCACAGGAATATCAAAAGTGAGTGGAACCTCTTCCATGTTGATAATGTGCTCTGGCCAGATCTTTTTTCAGCGATCTTGTCTTTGCAGTATGCGTGGAAAGTGGCCAGCTTTTCTTGATAGTCTTTTGGTAGTTGCTGCGAAATACTAGTACGTGTGCGGATGGAGAGATTACGTCTTTTCATAAACCGATAACACCAGGAAGGACCGCCTCTAAATTCACTGATGTTAAGTTCGCGTGCTAGCACTGTTGCCTTCACTCGAATAGTGACTGTAGAGACACTTCTACTTGCTGCTCTCTGTTCAACAACCCACTGTTCGAGTTTGTCCTCTAACTGTGGCCATCTCGCTTTGTTCCCTCGGAAACTCTGTTTAGTCTTCTTTACCTGGCGCAAGTCATCTTGCTGCTTCCTCCACTTCCGCACCATTGACTCGTTAATGTTGAAGTGTCTCGCTGCTGCTCTGTTCCCATGTTCTACTGCATGACTGATAGCCTTCAGCTTGAACTCGGCGTCGTAAGCGTGTCTCTTGCAAGGAGCCATCTCGGGGTCTTCACACACACACAAATGGTGTTGTACTGGAGTTCCTCTTCACCGTACCGGCGCTTAAATCTGTTACTTCGGCCACGCCCCCTGACTACGGTAGCCACGATTGACCAATACTGATCCATAGATAAGGCGCATCGGATTATAAGGCGCAGTGTCGGCTTTTGAGAAAATTGAAGGCTTTTAGGTGCGCCTTATAGTGCAGAAAATACGGTAATCACAACCACTTCCACAAAGTCACTGGCCAGGTGAGTGGACGTGTAAAAATAAGAGATGGTTCAAATGTTTTGCTCAGACTCTTTTGTTCTTTTCACAAGAACTTCCATCTCATAAGTACTTTGCATGTGCCCAGTTTAGTGTTATAGCAAAAATGCTTTTGAGGATCTGTGACTGACTGGCAAACAGCCCAGGGTGAACCCCTCCTCTCACCTGTTGTTAACTGGGATAGGTATAGGGATAGGATAGCTAGCCACCCTAACGGATAAGCGGTATAGAAAATGGATGGATGGTTTCTGAGGATAAACTGTCAGAAAGTCATTTTCTCCATTTACACAATTCATCTCACTTAGCCTACAAAGATACGAAAAAGACACAAAGGGATAGGGAGGCACTGGGATACAGCTGGGAGGAGATGAAGATGTAGGAGGACTTTTCACCCTGCCTTTGAATATGGCCATTTTGAGCAAGTATAAATACTTCTGCCTTTTGATATGGTTGAACAACATACTGTAGTAATTAGATTGTTTGAAGCACAAAGACAGAATAGAGGTGATAAGTGATGACTGAATCATAACATATTTCACTGTTAGACTATAAGGGAAAGTTTTGTAATATCTTGCACATCTGAATGGGTGGACACTTCATGGTTATTAGACCTCTGTAGTTTGTATCAGGTGGTCGGGAGGTCACCTGAGGAGATCCAAAAGTGTGTCAACTGTTGTGACGTTGGGTGTGGTTCCCTCTCTGTCAATGTGTTCAGCTGTTTGAGAGACTCCTGGTTTGATGGTCATCACCAAAATAATGCCTGCAAAGGATGCCACAGTATAATCCACAATAAAGCACACACAGCAGGTTGCATGTAAAAGCCCATTTTCACACCATTTGAGTGACTTAACTGTAGAGCAACTGAAAGAAACAGAAAAATTTAAATACAGTGTTACTGACAACTAAAGAAGCATGGAAAGACGAGAAGTTCTGTGGTGGCATCAGCCATCTTTTATGGTGTGGTCTGCTGGGCAGGCAGTATCTCTGCCTGGGACAAAAAGAGGCTGGACAGGCTGGTGAGGAGGGCTGGCTCAGTCCTGGGCTGCTCCTTGGACTCAGTGGATGAGGTGGGTGACAGGAGGACGATAGCCAAGCTGTCATCCATGCTGGAGACCCCCTCCCACCCCATGCAGGACACTCTGACAGCACTGGGTAGCTCCTTCAGTGACAGACTGCTCAACCCGTGAAGGAGAGGTACCGCCACTCCTTCCTGCCCACTGCTGTCAGGCTCCACAACAAGCACAGCTGATAGACTAGACATTTTAAAGCTGATGGATGTGTTAACTGGACAATAATACATGTGCAATAATGGGACAAAATTGTCATGCCAGACCTGTGAAATAATACATGTGGAATAATAATTGTGCAATAATCTTTACTCATGTAACATTACTACAAGGATCAGTAACTACTTACTTAGTCCCTGAAACAAATCTGTGCAATAATTAATCCATCCACTAATCATAACCCCAGGGACTCCAGCGTAAATAGTCTTTTTCTTTTCTGTACTGTGTACAGCTGCAGGTACTTGTTTCCTTTGTATTTATTCTTTCTGAATACACATTTATTCTTTTTGAATGCAAGTACTTGTTTCCTGTGTATTTATTCTTTGTGAATGCACATCCCTCTCTTATCCTTGCATGCTTTGCACCCTCTATATCCTGTTTCCTGCTGTAACACTGCAATTTCCCAGTTATGGGACTAATAAAGGATTATCTTATCTTATCTTATATTATTTTTAAAGAGGGAGGGCATCAACTCACCAAGAATAACTGCAATGATGGTTGTTGAGAAGTAATAAGTAACAGCACGCAGACCTATTTTTCCTGATACCTCAGAGTCCAGCGCAGCGACTCCTGCGAACAAAAGGCACAATGTTGAATTGAAATTTAAACAAAATGTTTGTCCCACTACGTATAAAAAGACTGAAGATTTTGAACTCTTGTTGCTGAAAATCCCAAGAAATGTTCACATTAGTGTGTGAGAGGATACAATTTCAATTTATCTAGTCAACATTTTATAGATTGGGTCTTCAGCATTTCATGTTAGGCATGCTGCTATCTTGTGTTGTTATTCTTTGTTTTTGCTGTTTCTTTGTCTCCTCCTTCTCTGTGTTTGTTTAAATGCACCTGTCCAAATGGAGTGGAGCGGGGCAGAGCAGGCCTTTCCTCCTATCAGCCACTTACCTGCACACCTGACTCTCATTGGCAGCCATTCTCCTCAACAACTCCGCTTCTATTTAAGACCGGCTGTCCCATTCTACCTTTGCCAGATTATACTGTCTTCTAAGTGATATTCAGGAAGGCTCTCTGTAACTTGATGACGTGGCCGCACTGCCTGAGCAGTAAGTGGAAAGCAGGTAAGATAGAAGTTGGGAATGATATGCACGTCAGTGTTGTGATTCATGGTTGGAACCTTAATTCCATTAGGATGCCCCTCGCATCTGTCAACTGTACATACAACACAGTTCTCTTTGTCTTAAGATATTATTTTATTTTGACTTGATAAGCCAGCAAGTGCTCAGTAAAATTGTGTAAAATATGTAAGAAATGTAGTCATTGTTGGAACATAGAAATGTTAATCACAAATCCCAAGATGGCATTTTCAAATAGTTTTTAATAGTTTTTTGTCCAAACAAACCAAAATTATTCATTAATATCATGTAAGACACAGAAAAGATGAAAAATGACTTACAATATTCACAAATGAACAAAATCATTGCCAATTAATTTTTGGACAATGGACTAATTGATTCCAACTCCAAGACTGAACAGAATGTTGATACTGAACAAATCTACGATAACATGTAACGTCATTAATGCCTGAAGCCAAGTCAGAACGGAGAGGGTGTTGAACTACCAGAAGGCAACATTACAGATGTTCAGGACAGCTACAAATACCTTGGGATCCAGTGGGCAAATGGAATCCATGAGGAGGCTGCAAGAAAGTCAGCTGCAGCCAAATACCTACACAGGGAGAGACAGACCCTGAGAAGTCAGCTAGATGTAAGAACAAGGTCCAGGCCATCAACACACCCTGCCAGGCATCAGATACCCCGCTGGCACAATAATTTGGTCCATGGAGATAGAGGCCATTAACATCAAGACAAGGAAGCTCCTCATTATGCATGGAGGGTTCCACCCCAAGTTCAGCACCCTGAGACTACATTAAGTGGAACAAGGGAGGCCGAGGACGAGTGAGTGTCAGAGCCACTGTCCAGGACAAAACAACAAAGATCCAGGAATACATCAGAAAGATGGCCCCGAGAGATGAACCGCTAAGTGAATACCTCAGGCCGCAGAAACCTGGCAATGATAAGGAGGAAGAAGATGAATCATCATGGAGGGAGAAGTCCTTGCATGGCATGTACCGCTGACAGATAGAGAAGGTGGCTGATATCATGAAATCCTACCAGTCGGTGGATTGAAGGACAGCACAGCAGCACTAATCATGGCAGTACAAGAACAGGCCCTCAGTACAAGATCAATAGAGGTTGAGGTCTGCTGCACCAGACAGGACCCCAGGTGCAGGCTGTGCAAGATCCCCCTGAGGCAATTCAACACCTAACAACAAGATGCAGACAGGAACAGTGCACATGGAACGCCATAACCAAGTGGCTGGCATAGCGTACAGGAACATCTGCAATGATTATGGGCTGGAAGTCCCAAGGTCAGAATGGAAGACACCTCCTAAGCTGGTTGAGAATGACCACACTAAGATCCTGTGGGATTACCAGATCCAAACTGACAAAATGGTAATGGCGAATCTGTCAGACACTGTGGTGGTCGACAAACAAAAGAAGGCAATGGTGATACATGTAGCATTCATAAGAAACTGCAACTTCAAGAAAAAACACAAGAAGCTTGAAAAATACCAAGGGCTGAAAGAGGAGCTAGAAAAGATGTGGCAAGTAAAAGCAACAGTGGTGCCAGGGGTAACTGGGGCACTGGGGGCTGTGACCCCCAAACTAGAAGAGTGGGTCCAGCAGATTCCAGGTACGACATTGGTGGTCTCTGTCCAGAAGAGCACAGTCCTAGGAACAGCTAAGATACTGCACAGAACCTTCAAACTCCCAGGCCTGTGGTAGAAGACCTGAGCTTGAGGAAGATGCACACCACCCCAGAGGGGAGAGAGACGGATTTTATATCTATATCTATATCTATATTTCTATATATATTCTTCTGCTAAATATATATATTCAGCAGAAGCAGTAACTGAATGGAAAAGTTGTAAAGTTGTAATGTGAAAAACCTCAAACCTGACCTTGAGGTACTTAAAATTCACAGTTTCAAGCCTTACTTATCCTTAACTTTTTTTTAGCACACAGTCATTACAGCACATACATCCAATCAAAATTCATGTTCACGTTACCTGTTATCATACTGGAAATGATGAGTGGGAGGATGACCAGCTTCAGCATTCTCATGAGGATCTCTCCTGGGAAGCCAAAATACTGCTTGTGGAGATGAGAAAGAGATGCATACTCTCTGACCACCATGCCCAAACTGATCCCTGAAAGATTGGGAGAAAAAAGTCAAATGACAGAGAATTCTTGATTTCAGCTGAGTTGATTTTTTGGATCATAGAGAAGAAAGCAAAGACGGCTGATGGTTCAAGGAATGCAGAATTTACTGTCACTGCCACATTATTTTTATCTGTATCAATTTCATGTGGCACAGCACACACTGCTGGTCTTTTTTTTCCAACATCACATTTATCCCCCTCAATGATTTTAATAACACTCTCAAACCATCGGTGTTATCGCACATAATAGACCATCATTAAGGATGCCTGTAAAACACTATGATGACACAGCAAACTGTGCACAGATGTCACTTGATGTCACCACACTGATCAATCAAAACACATCCGTGCATGTGGAAGTGGCTTGACCTCCCTCACTAACAACCCCTTCATATTTAGCAAGCTGCAGATTTGCCACATGGTGGAGCTGTTTGGTCCTTTTTCAACCCACATTAACAGCAGCAGTGCTTTCCATCTGCACTTGCTAACTTCAGGCACCGAAAGTTGTATGTCGCTTGTATGTACTGCTGAAAACTGATATATCTGTGACAGGCCAATATCTATTGAGTATTATTTTGACAGAGGTCTAATGCTGAAGTCGTGCCATTTACATTATTGGCTAAGGATGTTTATATCATATTTTTTCCTTGTGAATTTCAGTAACCATCATCTAGTTTATGACACAGTCAGCAGTCATCCCTTCCAACACATGACGGTACTCAGTGTGACAGTGGCAGTTAGTCTACTACTAGTCTGAAACCAGTTACTGCACAATGTTTAGGAAAGAATCAAATGAAGCGGCCTTTTCTGTCTGACCTCCACAGTCTGGATGTGGAAGATCTGTGTGGAGGAGTGTTAACTAATTAAACCCAGTGCAGCAATCGCTAAGAGACTGACCAATTAATCAGTTTGGAAAATTAATTTACTTTGACGACATTTTCCCAACTGTTGGTATGAGTGGAACTTGACTCCAGTAGTGGCTTATGGTTGTTGGCCACGCCACCCTCAAACATCCCAACTAAGCAGATGTTTAGGAAAGTTGGGATCCTAAACCACAACCAGAAGAGCTTCTGGATGCAGACCAGGTTCATATCCATCCATTTTCTATACCGCTTATCCGTCAGGGTCGCGGGGGAGCTGGAGCCTATCCCAGCTGACTACGGGCGAGAGGGGGGGTACACCCTGGACTGGTCGCCAGTCAATCGCAGGGCCAACACACAAAGACAGACAACCACACACTCTCACACTCACACCTAGGGGCAATTTAGAGTAGCCAATTAACCTAATGTGCATGTTTTTGGTATTGTGACTTGACTTGGATGTTCAGCTCATCAGTTATCTAGTTTCTCAGAAAGTCAAAGATTTTGGACAATAATGGGGTCACAGGGTTGTTTTTTCCTGATTTTCCAAAACTATCATTATTATTGGTCTCTGGTTGCTCTCTTGCATTGTCATGTAGAACAATTTCATCATTTAATCAAAATTGGACGGTCGTGATTTCGTAAGAGTGGAGTTTTGGATTTTGGAGTTAATTTCATTGAACTTAAATGTGGCTAATGGCTAATGTACATTCATTATTTTGACAATCCTCACCCCCCTCTTTCCAGATACTCTCACAGTGTGTGATCCTTCAGTTCATAGCTTTAACTATGATGCTTGCAGTCAGACCTGAGAGCATGTAGTTTCCTCCCAGCCCTATGATGAAACTGAACCATAACCTTTACTGAGTAACAAACAAAAGCTCACAGAAATGTGGACTTTGGTTAACCTAGTAGGTCCTATCACAAAATCGAGACCTTTAAAGCTGGTGAATGAAAAGCTAAGAATGACCAGAAAGTAATAAAGCAGTTAAATGTCATGCTCATGCCATTATGCAACAAGTAAACAGTTTGGGAGACATGAGGTCAAGGACAGGATATGGACGTGATATTGACTATAAAAAAAAAGGCAGTATTGCTGACAGGAAACAGAGAAGGAGAACTGACACTTTACAGAATACTCGATATTTCCAATGAGACTCCAGTGAGCGTTTGTCAAAAATCAATGTATTCTCAGACTCATCATGAGATGGAGCCAACCATAGCTGGTACTGTAATAAATAAAACCAACAAAATAAATAATAGAGCGCATTTAAAATTGTAATGCTATTGGATCTCACAACTCAGCTATCTTTTATCCTCAAGCTCACTACCACTTAACGTACAGTAGCTCCCGGTGATAAATATGTTTGGCCCTCTAAAACACATGCCTGCAATATATCGCACTTCACTGGTACAAATTGAATCTGGAAGGTGTGGGTCCCCTGGGGATGTGTGGTTTCCCAAAGTGGATGCCCACTCTGTTGAGGTGGTAGTCCAGCCTACAGACGTATGCAGTGTAATTTATATTCTGCTTTTGTTTTCATGTATCCTGATTTAACAGGATGCCAGGACCTTAAATGACCAGGAAAAACATTAACTTAAAAAACAGATTATTCTTTCTCATGCCTAACCAGTGTTTAGTGTAGGCTGAAAACAAAAGGTGCAAGACAAGTCATGCCTTTGTGTTTGTTGGAGGAAAAGGAGACATTAGCTAGAAAGTTAGATAGGTACAAGGTACAAAGGGTGGGTGCTGTCTGCCTAGTCATTGTGAGACATTTCTGTTTAATGCACCTACTCTTTATGGATAAAAATATTGTGTGAAAAGAGGAGAGCAAGGAATAGTTGAGCAGATTAGGGGGACATTGCTGAGTGTCTCTGGCCTAGGGAGCATGTCCAAGCTGACGGCAAACCCCACCTTGCAGAAACCATGCGATGTTAGTCCCGTCCCGTCTATCGTTTTCCAAGCTCACCGTGTGTGGAGGGGCAGCCCAGTCTACAAACACCTCTAGAGCTCACTGACTAAGACTCTCTCTTTTTACATATGTTTTCAAACATAAATGAAAATGAGTAGTAGGAGTTATGTGCTGGAACTACGCCTTGCCAAACAACTGCCTGTAGCTGCGGAAGCTGGACATAAGTATTGGGCAGATGTGTCCTCAAATAATGAAGTATGTGTGCAGGTTTTTTAAACCTTGGACTGAGCCAGTCTTTCTCCTGCTATCAGTCTTTACCTTATGCTAAGCTAGGCTAATTGCCTCCGCACACAAACATGAACTTAATATTACTCATTCTCAGAAAGAAAGATTTCCAACATTGTTTAACTATTCCAAAGCTATACATTAAACCTAATTTGTCTAGTAACACAAGCAGATACTACTACTAGTCAATGAGGATTAGTCTAACAGAGGACATTCAGCTCAACCAGACAAAAATATGAAAATATATCTAATAATTAAGTGCAGACTGTCAGAAGCTTTTCAGGTCCTGAAGTCTGAAGCAGCTGCCGATGCTCTGCGCTGAGCCACTCAGGACTCCTCACACTGACCCAGCATCAGATGTCCCTTTCGTCTGCTCACGTTTGAGTGAGACACGTCCAGACAGAGGCTGTCTCCAATAACAACACACTCCCCATCTTCCCCCATCAACAACACCCGTCACTGTTGCTCTTTAGTCAAGCAGCTGATGCGAAAAGGTTGGTTTATTTCAACAGTGACAGCAGCTGAAAACAAGACCGAATGTGAAAACAAAGAGGGAGGGATGGACACACACACAACAGTAAAGATACCGGGCAATGAATCAATGGCAGTGAGGATGAGAGCGTCTCATTCTCTCTGCATAGCCGACATGAGCAGACATACCGAGCAGCACTGATAACACCGTGGCGATCAGAAGCCAGTTCCTCCTCAGTAAGCCTTTGAAATTCACGCCTCGTCGCTCTCGTTTACCCATCACGTCCATGGTGTTCTTTTTTCCAAAAAACCCCCCCCAAAAAAACAGGAACAACAACGGCCCCCACGGAGACACAAAAGACTCGTGCGATCGGGATGTCAGCTGCAGACGACGCAGCGGAGGATGAGGGAGCCGCGGCGCTACAGCGAGTGATCTAAACGCTGTGAAGGAGGGAGTGTGCGTGTGTGTGCGTGTGTGTGTATGTGTGAGTGAGAGTGTGTGTGTGTGTGTGAGAGAGAGAGAGTGTGTATGAGTGTGAATTTGCGCGCGCGTACGTGTGTGTGTGTGAGAGAGAGAGAGAGAGAGAGAGAGAGATGTAAGTGTTGGTGAGTGCATACCGGAGAGGGAGAAATGGAGGGAGGAGGGGACCCTAACCCTTCTCCCACAAGGTGTGTAATATTTCCTCCTTTTGTGAGTGACAGCAGCCTGTGTTGAAGTCAGAGGAATTATGAGTTGTAGCAAAATGATGATTTCAAAATTTTCTGTGATCTAGACTGACTTCAGCCTGATGTGGTTCCTGAAGTGTGTCCACTAAAAAGCGCCCAGTGTTCACTGTCTGGGACAGTGTCATCGATTGAAGACAGACTGTGCTACATCTGTTTGGAAGGTATGAACTGACAGGTTTGCCTGATTTTATTTATTTATTTTTTTTAAATTCATACCTGACCAAAAAATAAAACACTGTTGTTACAGGCAGTGATGTATTTGGGTCCTGTGCATGTGTTCAGTGGTCCCTCTTCCTGTTTTTCTACATTCAACTTCATGTCTCTACAAATAACTGGATCAGCAAATGAACACGCACACCAGTAGTGGTTATTAAGAAAATCTTTGCATATTTCTGCTGTGTTTTCTCACCATAGTGTAGCTAATGACTGTATGAAGTGTTGATTCTGACCTTTTACAACATTATAGAACATTTTTCCCATGGTAGAGTCTTCATTTTACCCATAACAGAACAGGGGAGTTTCACACTGAGACAGCATTACTGTTTCATAAATTTGTAATAAAAGATATCTGAATAAGACCTGGAGTGGTATCCTTCTGCAAGTGTAAGTCTTAAGTCGAACCTACCTGGGGCCTCACAAGACAGACAGACAAATATGAACAACTATGGGCCAGGGGAATCATACAGGTTTCCACTGCATCTATGTTCAGCACTCTGTGGTGTACAACAAAATAAGTCCATGTGTCAAATCTCAAATGGAGTTGCTGTAGCATCATAAAGCAGAGGACGGAGGACTGTGAGCTGAGGAAGAGGGAGGAGAAGTAGAGCAACCAGCTAAAAAGTGTACCAAAATATGTTTTCCCAGGATGTAAAGCATAGTCATGTAGAGTTACAACCATAATACAGAAAGAAAATAGTTCCTGCATGAAAATGTTCACAAGGTCTGTGGATTATCTTCAGTAAGTGAATCATGATGTCTGGAAAGAGATGCTGTTGTTGAGTTTTTCTTTTCTTTTTTCTGGCTGTTTGAGTACCACAAGTGAAGGACCATCTAGTTTCTTTATATGGAAGAGAAGGCAGTCATCTCTACAGCTGATATCCCCAAAAGTCAACAACTCACACCAAAACAGTCTAGGTGGATAAACAGCACTACAGGTAAGAGGAAAAGTATTTTTGATTTTGGGGTGAAACTAGATGGTACTATGCATTTAATTATAATACAGCTCTGGTATTAAAAGTTAAAACACAATATTAGAATGTGCTGTCACCCTCACACCGACTGAGCTGTCTCTCTGCACGGAGGAAAGTTGATTAATAGCTCGTTCTATATTATAAATATTTTGTGATACAGCTGAAGGTTGGTTTTCAGTAGCATTTGTAAACACAATATTAAAACTGATCAAAAGGTCATAGTAAACTGAGCAACATTTATTAGTTCTAAAACATTAGATAAGCATCTAAAAATTTTATAATACTGAATAATAAATGTCAAAGCACTTAGTGTCAGTGTTGCAGATGACATAAGAAGATGATGAACCTGCAGTTTACGTAACAATAACTCATACTAATATTCCTCTGTTCTGAAATGCTGCTAAAAAAAAGGGAATTTATCAGTATCTGTTTTTCCTCTGGATTCTCTTACTCTGCCTTTCCTGATTTGACTTTTTAAGCGACATAACTGGTTCCAAAGTTCACCTGAAGTCCTCAGTGTCTGGAACATTACCGCAATAATATTGATTTTCAACAATGAATGCACAGAAAACAAACTTTCAGCTCCAGTGAGGCCTCTGCAGCCTCTCACTGCAACACAGGTGGCTTCTTAAAAACCAGTTATGGCATTATGCTGCCATCTACTGGACCACATTGGAACTAGTTATGTGTAACAAATTATCTCAAGGGTAGCAGCGGAACTGGAGGAATACAAATGTTCTTTTACAGTGCTGGGGGGGGGGATACACCATGGACTGGTCGCCAGGGCTGACACACAAAGACAGACAACCACACACTCTCACCTAGGGGCAATATAGAGTAGCCAATTAAGTACCCAGAGAAAACTCACGCAGGCACAGGGAGAACATGCAAACTCCACATAGAAGGGCCCAGACTGGGATTTGAGCCCAGAACCCTCTTGCTATGAGGCAACAGTGCTAACCACTGCACCACCATGCCGCCCTTCACACAACTCCTGTTCTGGAAATGATTATTTTACTATACCTCCACACATTATGGGACAAGTGCTTAGATGCAGCATAGGGTCTATCCATATGAGTGACCATGCTCCAGTCCTCCTGGAAATTATCACAAATGAAGCTACACCTGGAACACAGAGGTGGCGATTTCCATCATATCTACTCAGTGATAGGGACAAAAAAAAATTGATGAATGATTGAATGACAATAGTGATACGAACCCTGAATTTCTTTGGGAGTCTGCAAAAGTATATCTCTGGGGATTCACAATGTCATATATGTCATGTCGGAAAAACACACTGCTGCTCAAACAAAGCGATCTGGAACGAGACTTAAAGACAGCAGAGTCAGCTCACAAATCGAGGCCTACTGAAGCAAACCTTATTAAAATACAAACTATTGGAGTGACACTGAATTCAATTCTGGATGAGAAAGCGTCAAAGACAACAAATGTATGAATATGAAAACATACCTAGTAAATACCTGGCACGCCTACTAAACCAAAAGTAGTAAAGAAGAGTAAGAGAGTAAAAACACTATAGCAGGGATTAGAGATTCAAGTGGGAAAAGCATTTTGACAAGAAAACTGTTAGCTGTGTCTTTGTATCATTTTATAAATCATTATATAAACTGGACAACAATAGCACCAAAGAGGAACTCGACAATTTTTTCTCCAAAATTAAATTGCCAACATTAACTGAAGAACATCAGAAATCTCTGGGGAAACCCATCCAGGAGAAGGAAATATTAGAGGCAATGGCTCTAATGCACAGTGGGAAATCCCCGGTCCCGGACGGGTTCCCAGTGGAGTGGTTTAAAGCCTTTAAAAGTAAGTTCACTCCCTACCTAGTTAGGACCTATGAACGCAGTTTCAACATCACGCATCGTCTACCGTCATTAGCCAACATCTGTTTGATTCTGAAAAAGAACAAGGACCCTGAAGACTTCGTATCACTCATTAAAGCAGTTGTTATTACTAATTCTTATTGCTCAGATTCTTTCCAATTGCAGCATGGTACCTGCCAAGGGTGCCCACTGAGCCCTCTCCTTTTCACATTAGCTATTGAACCCTTAGCAGAACTCATAAGAACTACTTCACTAATTAAGGGCTTTAATGTTAAAGGCAAATACATAAAATTTCGCTTTATGTGAACCATGTCCTCTTGTACTTAGTAGATAGCACAATTTCATGCCTGGTCAATTGTCTACAACAATTTGGACACACTTGGACACTTACTTGAAGAAAAAAAGGAAAACAAGGGTGACTTGACATATCAGGTTTTAAGGTGAACTTATCTAAAACTGAAGCCCTGCCCATTAGCGCATCAGCAGGTTCAGCTCCACCCAATGGCTTGCCTTTTCACTGGTCAACCAAGGAAATAACATACAGTACCTTGGAATGAGAATTGGTCCTCCTCTTAAGAAACTGGTTAAACTTAGTCTCCAACCAATCATAATACCCATTAAGGCGGATTTACATAGGTGGGGAACCCTACCTGTTTCCTGGCTAGGTAGGATAAGTGTGCTCAAAATGAATATATTACCCAGGTTGCTGTATCGTCTACAGATGTTATCCAAACTCAATCCCCAATAGCTTTTTACAAGCTGTTTACAGCTGTTTACAAGATTCATTTGGCAGGGCAAAAGGATCAGAATGAAAATAGGTAAATTACAGAAAAGCAAAGACCAAGAGTGCCTTGGAGTCCCAAACATTCAACTATATTACTGTGCAGCACAAATGCGGTACATATATGAATGGGTGAATCCAGACACTACAAACACATGGATTGATATGGAGTCTAGAAACTGTGCTATACTGTCACTGAAAAACTGCCCCTTTGTAAGCCATAAGAAAGGGAAACAGGCGGTTCAAAATAACGTCATTGTTTTGAATACATGGAATAAGATTAAGGCTGGTTTCAAGTTTAAAGAGCATTTTTCACTACTTGCCCCAACATAGAGAAATCCAGATCCCACCCCCACAATGCCAAGATATAGTGTTTAGACTTTGGCAAGAGAATGGTCTAGACTGGATTGCAAAACTCTTTGAGGGAGGAATAATGGAATCATTCGAGGGCTTGAAGAGTAAATATTCTTTGCAACAGTCTCATTTTTTTTAATACTTGCAAATAAGGCATTATCTATCAAAAAACGTACATGCTGTAAACACATCTTTCTTGGAAGACGTCCTCAACCAAACCATACCAAAGAGATTTATTTCTTACATTCATGAAACCTTTGGTTTACAACCTGAACTATTCTACTGACCGTATCCGAAGATAGTGGCAAACTGACTTGAATGTGAAATAACAGACAATGTATGGGCATCAGTTTCAGAAAACCCACATAACACTCTGCACTGTAATACTGATAGAGAGAGACAATTTCAAAGATTACAAATGCTTAATACAACATTGCTGAGGGGCAGACTTGCTTCTTCTATATGTATTAAATGCAACTCCAAAATAGGTACATATGCATATGTTTTGGAAATGTACAAAGATACAAACCTTCTGGAGAGGAGTGAGAGATGAAGTAGCCTCCCTGATTGGATACGACTGGCAGCTATCACTTCTTAAGTGTATTTTGGCAGCGAAGGTGGACGGTGGACAGTGAACAAAACAACTCTAATGCTAAACTGATTGGAATGCTCTTGTATGCAGCGAGAAAGACCAGCCTTAAACTCTGGATTTCTAAGGACATCCCTACACTGGACAATTGGTATAAGGAGGTACTGAGAATATTCCCTCTAGAAAAACTGACCTACACCATTCATGGCAATGTGGATGGATTTATTAAGAACTGGCAACCAGTGTTGGACACAGTGGACCCCTCTAATCTGAACTTTGTCCTATCTGTTTAATGACAATGGAGCTGCTACAGTATATCATAGTACACTGAATGTAAAGGTATTAATCTGGTGGTGTGTGTGGAAATATATATGTATAGATCCATTTTTTTTGTTAGTCCTGCTGTACTCATCTGTTCTTGTTGTTAATGTAGTTCAGTTTCTTCAGTAAGGAAAGGGGGTTCTGTGCTGAACTAAAATATAATTATGTATATGTTGACAGAACTCAATAAAAAGAAAAAAAAAACCAAGTTGGATCCATTCCATTGGCCACAACACAAGGCTGGTAACATTACTCACCACTGTTGCTATAGTGATATTGACTGGTTACACGCCAAGCAAGCCAAGTTAGCAGCACCAGTTGATAAACAATACATTACATGGTACTTCATGCAGAGCAAGACCATAGCTACATGCCTGTAGGCAACAGTAAGACAGTAAGACAAAAAAACAACAGCTTTTACTTAAAGTTGACGCTCTGGGCAGTGTCCTCTGAGGCCAACCAAGTTGACGAGTTGGTATTCCGACACTGTGGGACATTCTGTTTGTCACTTCCAGCTTTAGAACTTGGAAAACAACTTGTAAAATGACTTACAAGTACAGATGGAACACACCATTACAATCAATGTTAGCATGACATCCACCCATCAGTCAATCTTCAACTTTTATTTTTAGGGCTATTTATCTTGCCTGCTGTATTCCATATTATTACAACATCCATGTAGAAATTCAGCCATAATGTGCCTGCTGCATTCCAGTCTACTACTTACTGCTGAACACTGGAATAAATTTTGCACAAATCAAGGCCCACGTGGGATGGAACTGTTTGTCCCACGTTTCTTACAGTATTGTCACGGCTCTGAGTCACCCACTGTGTCTGGAACATGGGGTGACCCCAGGGTCGTTCGTTTCATGAGCTGTTCTGGTGTAGGCAGGGTCTTGCAACGTGTTTGGGGTGTTCGGTGGACTGAGTTGAAATGACGAATGCTAGGCAGGTTTGTGTTGCATGTGTTTTGCCAGCAGATGGCACCAGTTATAATGGAAGTGTTTTCTTTTTCCGGTCAGTTTGGTTTTTTTTTGAAAAAGAAGAAAAAAGAAAAAGAGTTACACGATTGTTTTCGGCGATGTACTTTTCTTTTTTTCTGGACTTTGTGTGTGAGTTACTGCAGCAACATATTGGCGAGCCAGACAGGAGAAAAGCTGAATGAAAACGAGCGTCGCTATTACCACCACGGCGGGCGAGAGTCTGACCAGGCGGTGGGGATGAAAGAGAAGTATGTGAAGCTGCAGCAAACCCGCTCCGTGCTCGATGAAGAAATCAAAAGTATTGGTGCACAGTTGAGGATTCCTGACATGACTCCCACTGGCCCAATTCACCAGCAGTCTACAGCAAAGATGCCAGAGGTAACTATTCGGAGAGAGTTTCGCATTTGTGGCCAAATTGGAGAGGGGGGACAGCGCGACAAGTTGTCTTTCACTAACCTCATGCACCAGATCCAGAGCGGCACAGTGAGTCAGAAGTCATCGAAGCAGTGATAAGAGCTATCAGCCCAAGCTTAAAACTACGTGACATGCTAGAATTAAAGACTGATTTGACCCTGCCACAGCTGAAAACTATATTAATGGGGCATTACAAAGAAGATGACACATCAGACCTGTATCAAAAACTGATAAATATCTGCCAGGAGCCCAAAGAGTCAGCACAAGATTTCTTATTCAGAGCGATTGAACTGAAGGATAGACTCCTGTTTGCAGCCAGAAGAGAAGAGACTGCGGAACACTACAGCGCTGATCTGGTCAAAAAGAAGTTCCTGAGGTCAGTGGGGACTGGGCTGCTCAGTGACAATGTTAAATTTCAGATCAAGCCGTTTCTTGATAACCAGGATGTCACCGATGAAATCCTGATTGAAAAAGTGACTGAGGCCGCAAATCTTGATGCTGAGAGACACCGCAAACTAAAGAGAAGTAGCACCCGGCCACCAAGAATGAATGAGCTTCAGACAAGTGACGCAGGCGATGGTTCGCCCAGTTCTTCCACCTGTCACAGACAGCCTGAGAGGGTCCCAAAGGAGCCTGCTAAAGACAAGTTACAGACAGGCCATCTTCCACCTGAGCCAGAGGTGCATCCGCTGATTAAAGAACTTCAGACAGAAGTAGCTGAGATGAAACGGATGGTGCTCGCCTCCATGAGCACTGGGAGGCCACTGCATTCACAGACCAACGACGAGAGCCAGGGACACACAGAGGAGAGGTTGCAGGGCCTGCCAGGACAATGGCAAGGGGTCCAGCTGTAGTCATTGCTTCAGTGCGGACAACAGGGCCACATCTCCAGGGGATGCAGAGCTCCACTCCGGGTGCAGGAAAACTCCAGGGGGTTATTGTTGTTGTGCACTAGTAGGAGCAATTTGGTTATTGGCAAAAGAGTCAATGATTATGGGAAATAATCATTAAAGCAAAATAAAATAAATAAGTAACAGTCTCTTAAAATTATGAAGGATGAATCCGAGCACTGACTGTCATGAATTCAGTTGTTATTACAAGTACATTCACAATAACCACAGACAACAACAGGTTAAACTATAACAGGATTTATTAACCAGCAACAACCATCCAGAGATAAGTATCACTTTGTAATAAATACTATTATAATCTAAGTTTTATCAACACACATTAACTATTAACTAAAGATAACACAGGTACAGCAGCAGGAGTATATCTATACATGGGTATACATATATACAGGTGTGTGTGTGTGTGTTTGTATGGGTGTGTGTGTGTGTGAGAGAGAGAGAGAGAGAGAGAGAGAGAGAGAGAGAGAGATGACAACAAACAAGATGGAGGCTAACAAGCTAGCGAGATGGCGGCTAACAACCTAGCAGCTAACAACAAACAAGATGGCAGCTGACTACAATTGAGTGGAGAAACTGCAACCAAAATGGCGAGTGGGGAAACTACAACCAAAATGGCGAATGGGGAAACTACAACTAAGATGGCGGCAGACTACAACCAGGATGGTAGCAGACTACGACTAAAATGGTGAATGACTACACAAAGGAGGAACCAGCACACAAAATGAACAACCACATAAAGGGTGACTCAGCAAATAAATCAACACATGAACACATAAGTGAAGAACACGCCTGCCGTATTATTCAGAGCCAAGTTGGTGATAACCCACGTAATGTTGCTTATATGGTCACAGAAGAGAATAATGGGCGGAAGCCTTTGGGCGCCATGTACCCTTTTGTTACGGTTCGTGATCGCGTGCCCGGACTTTTGCCTCACCGTTCAGAAAGAAGAGTGTGAGGAAGAAAGATAGAAATGACAAGAGCAGAAAACACAACCCAATAAAAAGGATCCACTCCAATTCTTTAGAGTCTCGCGTATCACCACACAATAGCGGAGTCAGTAAACCGGAGCTTATCTGCTCAGCTATTGGTCCTATCGGTCTCCCTGAGACGGCGGAAGTGACCGACTGGAAACAAAAATCAACAAATGTAGCACTTACAAGTTACAGGAAATCATGTGTAAACAACCCTACTTCACGCTGCCTCTGCCCAGACATAAGCCTCTTACTTTGCGTTGCTTCGATTCTTCGGAGTTGGAAAGTTAATGATCCGCTTGAACGTTCGCAGCGCTGTCCTCGGCGGGATGCTGACGATCCGTTATGTCAGATGATGCGGAGTATTGATCTCTCGGCAGCAGCGGAGAAAATAACTGGTGGAGAAATTAACAAACTTTGTTTCGTCCTTAACAAAGTCGGCGTGCGGCTCGTTAACGTGCGATCAGCTGATTGCCCAGCAATCCACGTCGGTAAGAGAAAAAAAAGGAAAAGTTACAGAAAAAATACAGCAGTCTGTTTCTCGGCCTACGAGTTGCAGAACTGTGACCCGGGATCTAAAATGATGATAATCAAATGTTTGATTGTTGCTCCCTTTCGGCGATTTGGACACCTGGAGAGCCTGGAGCAGCTCTCTCTGTCACAGCACGCATGGGAAAAAGCCACAACTGAGGGTCGCAGAGAGCTTTTATCACCTGAGTGACGTCACCTTAGATTCCGTAGGGATGGCTGGCACGCAGCCAATGTCCAGCCAATGGCCGGTTCTGAGTTCGAACTCAGGTATTTATGACTAGGTGCACGTCATGGGTGGGGGTCTCTAACGGTTAGTCACTCTAGTTCAGGCTTTATGGTGTACACGTAGGCCGCTCTATTGTTCTCCAGAGCGCATGGCCAGAGATCCCAACACTGTCAAGGGACCAGCAGTGACACAGCATCGACAGCAAGAGTCCTGTCACTGCCACCACTGTCTGCGGGAAGAGGGCATTGAAGTAAAGCTCCAGGCATGCACAGGTTGTTCATCTGCAGTATACTGTTCCAGGTCCTGCCAGAAGAGACATTGGCGGGAGCACAAGAAAGTGTGTAAGTCAGTCAGGTTAGTTGAGTGACACTTAGCTGAGCGAGAATCCAGAAAAAAACTGCCAGAAATGTGCAGTGTCGGGTATCTCTCAACGAAACAATATAGACGACTGGTTAAGTTAATAGGGAAGCGTAAAATGGTCAGATGTACTTTTGATAACGTACCAGTAACTGCGCTGTGGGACACAGGTGCGCAGGCAACAGTGATCAATGACAAATGGCGAGCGGAGCACTTACCTCACAGCTCCATAAGAGCCATCGATGAACTCTTAGGGCCCGAACCACTTAGTGGTCAGGCGGCCAATCGAACTGAAATAACATTTAAGGGGTGGATATTTGTAGAGTTTCAGCTAGGTGAGTCAGAGTCTTCCAGTACTAACCTGTTAGTGCCAGTACTAGTTTCAAGTGACCCCAATGTGGCAGACGATCCGATTATTGGTTTCAATGTCATAGAAGAAGTGATCAAGGGACAGCTCAAGGAAGAACAGGGCTTCAAAGACAGTGATGGTGTAGCAGATATCATAAGTGGTGCTTTTGACATCGACTCGTGCGCTGCTAACAGTTTCATTCAGTTAATACACATGCGCCAGACAGCTAGTGGGGGCACCATTGTGAAAACAAGCAAAAACAGATGTGTTTTACACTCTGGAGAAGTTACCGTAGTAAGGTGTCGAGCACACACTGAAGCTGAGGCAGACACGACCATGTTGTTTTGCCCAGAAATTAACACCACCCTCCCTGAAGGACTTTGCATCCAAGAGGTACTATTTACCATGAAAAGGGGCAAATCAGTGACCGTCCCTGTTTCTGTGGTTAACACCACCGGACATAGTATCACATTGGGTCCACGCGTTAAGCTGGGACATATAGAGAGTGTTAAAGCTGTGTACCCAGCAGCTGTACAACCGGTGACCCTAGGGAGACCCTAACCAGACTGTACAGAAAGAGACCAAATACCCAGGGACAACAACTCCCAGTGTGGGTAGTGCTGAAGTTTGGGACCCTTCTGTAGTGCTAGATCATCTAACTAGGGATCAGCAGGCCGTGGTGAGAGAGATGATTAGGGAGGAATGCAAAGCTTTCGCTAAAGATGACAATGATGTAGGCTGCATACCTTCACTGCGTATGCACATCGCCTTGAGGGATCCTACACCTGTCCAAAAGACCTACACCAGTGTGCCTAAACCATTACACCAGGATGATCCTGTAATAGGCCAAATATACGACCACAAACTAAGAAATAAGAAACCAGCAGCGTACGAACTGAGAGGCAAAAGTGCTGAGTTTCAAGTGCTGGCAAGAGAGTGGAGCGGGCTGGAGATCAGAGCTGATGGAACTATGTACCGAAAGACTCAGAGTGGCACCAGTCAGCTTGTGCTCCCTGAAATGTGCCGCTCCCTCATTTACAATGAGCTGCACAAGAACATGGGCCATTTGGGCGCAGAAAGAACACTGAACTTAATAAGAGACCGTTTCTTTGGCCAAAAATGCAAAGAGACATAGAACATTTTGTGACGAATATGTGTGAGTGCCTCAAAAAGAGGAAACCAAACAGACAGACACGAGCACCCATGTTAAGCATTGAGACTACCCACTCATTCCAGTTAATTCAATTTCAATTCAGTTTATTTATATAGCAGTATGGTAGTAGCTGTACTGAATCATAACAGATTTAAATAAGATTACGACTAAACAGTAGTAATTGCAGTAGGTTTTGAGCAGGATGACAGCAGGACCGCAGCAGGAGGTCCAGTCATGATCGATAGGAATCTGCGGGACAAGAAAGCACCAGGACTCTGGTTCCCAATCTACTTTTGAGGACTCTAGGAACCACAAGTAGCCCTGCATTTTGGGAACGCAAAGTTCTGGTGGGATAATAGGGTACTATTAACTCTTTAAGATAGGATGGTGCCTGACCGTTCAGGGCTTTATAAGTGAGGAGGAGAATTTTAAAATCTATCCTGAATTTTACAGGTAGCCAATGTAGAGAAGCCAGAACAGGAGAAATATGGTCTCTCATGCTGGTTCTTGTCAGTAGTCGTGCTGCAGCGTTCTGGATTAGCTGGAGAGTCTTTATGGATTTATTGGGGCAGCCTGATAGAAGGGAGTTACAGTAATCCAGTCCAGAGGTAATGAATGCATGGACTCATTTTTCTGCATCTTTCTGACTCAGGATGTGCCTAATCTTTGCGATATTGCGGAGGTGAAAGAATGCAGTCTTTGAAATATTTGCTATGTGCGAGTTAAAGGACATGTCCTGGTCAAAGATAACTCCTAAATTTCGTAGTAAGGTGTCGAGCACACACTGAAGCTGAGGCAGACACGACCATGTTGTTTTGCCCAGAAATTAACACCACCCTCCCTGAAGGACTTTGCATCCAAGAGGTACTATTTACCATGAAAAGGGGCAAATCAGTGACCGTCCCTGTTTCTGTGGTTAACACCACCGGACATAGTATCACATTGGGTCCACGCGTTAAGCTGGGACATATAGAGAGTGTTAAAGCTGTGTACCCAGCAGCTGTACAACCGGTGACCCTAGGGAGACCCTAACCAGACTGTACAGAAAGAGACCAAATACCCAGGGACAACAACTCCCAGTGTGGGTAGTGCTGAAGTTTGGGACCCTTCTGTAGTGCTAGATCATCTAACTAGGGATCAGCAGGCCGTGGTGAGAGAGATGATTAGGGAGGAATGCAAAGCTTTCGCTAAAGATGACAATGATGTAGGCTGCATACCTTCACTGCGCATGCGTTCAGGGCTTTATAAGTGAGGAGGAGAATTTTAAAATCTATCCTGAATTTTACAGGTAGCCAATGTAGAGAAGCCAGAACAGGAGAAATATGGTCTCTCATGCTGGTTCTTGTCAGTAGTCGTGCTGCAGCGTTCTGGATTAGCTGGAGAGTCTTTATGGATTTATTGGGGCAGCCTGACAGAAGGGAGTTACAGTAATCCAGTCCAGAGGTAATGAATGCATGGACTAATTTTTCTGCATCTTTCTGACTCAGGATGTGCCTAATCTTTGCGATATTGCGGAGGTGAAAGAATGCAGTCTTTGAAATATTTGCTATGTGCGAGTTAAAGGACATGTCCTGGTCAAAGATAACTCCTAAATTTCTTACAGTGGAGATTGAGGCCACGGCTAAGCCATCTGTCAATGCAATATCACTGCATAATTTGCATAAGGTGTTCGGGGCCCAGAACAATAACTTCAGTTTTGTCTGAATTTAGAAGTAGGAAGTTGCTGGTCATCCAGGTTTTTATGTCTTTAAGACATGCCTGAAGCTTGACTAGCTGATTTGTTTCATCTGGTTTCATTGATAAGTACAATTGTGTGTCATCCGCATAACAATGAAAATGTATGGAGTGTTTCCTAATAATATCACGATGTATCATTAACATCCATCCATCCATTTTCTATTCCGCTTATCCGTCAGGGTCGCGGGGGAGCTGGAGCCTATCCCAGCTGACTACGGGCGAGAGGCGGGGTACACCCTGGACTGGTCGCCAGTCAATTGCAGGGCCGACACACAAAGACAGACAACCACACACTCTCACTCACACCTAGGGGCAAGTTTAGAGTAGCCAATTAACCTAATGTGCATGTTTTTGTTATTGTGGGAGGAAACCGGAGTACCCGGAGAAAACCCACGCAGGCACAGGGAGAACATGCAAACTCCACATAGAAGGGCCCAGACCGGGATTCGAACCTGGAACCCTCTTGCTATGAGGCGACAGTGCTAACCACTGCACCACCGTGCCGCCGTATCATTAACATGAACAAATTGAAATCGATCTGATAAATAAGACTGAAACCAGCTTAATGCAGTTCCTTTGATGCCAATTAGATGTTCCAATCTGTGCAGTAATATAGAGTGGTCAATGGTGTCAAATGCAGCACTAAGGTCTAACAAGTCAACTTTATTTTATTTGTCAAGTCAACTTTATTTGTATAGCCCATTTTTACAAACAGTTTGTCTCAAAGGGCTTAACATAACATCAGCAACATCCTCTGCCCTTTGACCCTCACATCGACTAAGGAAAAACTCCCAGAAAAACCTTTAACAGGAAAAATGGAAGAAACCTCAGGTTGAGCAACAGAGGAGGGATCCCTCACCCAGGACGGGCAGACATGCAATGGATGTTGTACAGGCAGGAAAGCAATTAACAACATGAGAAAAGTAAGTAAATAAGTAAAACAAAATCTCAACTGTTTAGTTTCACTTTTTGCTACCACCTCAATATGATTTTAACATTTCACAAGTTATAAGAAAATTATAGTAATGAAAATTATAATGAACTGCTGTAACATTCATGTATTCTTTTTTTATGTGATGTTGAGAATCACTATCCTATCAGTTCGATTTCGGCCCGTAGGGAGAACCACCCCGCCGATAGTCGGTACACAGAGGAATGACAGGCAGATGTCAACAATACACATTGGGTTGGTCATAGAGTCGGCTACAGTTCAACTTGAAGATCTGGATGGAGAGATACCTGCAGAAAGATAGAGAGAGAGAGAGAAAGGGAGGGAGAGACACAAGACTACGAGGAGCACTGGACACACAGTACAAGGACAGAGATAAATCCCTTGTCTGATGCCAGGAGGAGGTCATTTGTGAATTTGACCAGTGCTGTTTCTGTGCTATGATGAGCTCTAAAGCCAGATTGAAAAGTTTCAAATAAGTTATTATTTTGAAGAAAGTCATATAAATGATTGGCGACTGTTCTTTCAAGGATCTTGGAAAGAAATGGAAGGTTAGATATTGGTCTATAGTTGCTTAAAACCTCTGGATCAAGTGTGTGTTTTTTAAGGAGAGGTTTGACTACAGCTATTTTAAAGGACTGGGGTACATAGCCTGTTATCAGGGACAGATTGATCATGTCTAATAGACAGGTGCTAAGTAAGGGTAAAGCTTCTTTGAGAAGGTTGGCAGGGATGGGGTCTAAGAGGCATGTTGTTGGCTTGGATGAATATACGAGTGAGTATAGCTGATGGGGATCGATAGGTGAAAAGCAGTCAAGATGAATATCTGTTTCTACTGTTGGTTCTAAGACACTAATGTTTGATGTTACATCAGGATCAGCTGAGGTCAGTAGGTGCTGAATTTTGTCTCTAATGTTTAAGATCTTGTCGTTAAAAAAGGTTATGAAGTCATCGCTGCTAAGGGTCACAGGGATACAAGGCTCGATAGCACTGTGGCTCTCTGTCAGCCTGGCTACAGTGCTGAAGAGAAACCTGGGATTATGCTTGTTATCCTCAATTAATTTGGAGTAATAGGCTGCTCTGGCAGTTCGTAGGGCCTTCCTATATGATCTAAGACTGTCTTGCCAGATTGAGCGAGATTCAATAAGTTTGGAGGAACGCCATTTCCTCTCAAGTTTTTGCACATTTTGTTTTAATTTGCGAACCTCTGTATTATACCAGGGTGCAAGTTTCTTTTGCTTTATGAGTTTCTTTTTTAGCGGAGCAACAGAGTCTAGAGTTGTCCTTAGTAAACTTGCAGCACTGTTCACGAAATGGTCGATTTCAGAGGGATTATTATATTGTTCACTCATATGGGGACATGATACTGAAGTTAATGACAATAGAACTGTTTCTTTAAATTTAGCCACAGCACTATCAGACAGGTATCTAGTGTAGGAGTTTTTTCTTGGTGGTATGAATGAATGAATGAATGAATGGTAGTTGACTTTTGGCTTCAGACTAAATGATAGGTTTGGGTCGAAAATGGCGGCAACTCCACCTCCTCGGCCGGTGTCTCGAGGAATGTGAGTATTAATATGACTTTGGGGAGTGGATTCATTTAAACTGGCATATTCTTCTGGCCAAAGCCAGGTTTCGGTTAAGCAAAATAAATCTATATTATTGTCCAATATTAACTCATTCACTAGTACAGCTTTAGATGAGAGAGATCTAATATTTAACAGTCCACATTTAATTCTCCTATTTGTTGTAGCTGTGGAGGTGTTGGCGTTGATCTTTATTAGATTTTTATGTATAACTCCTCTTTTTGAATTTGGTTCAATTAATTTAAGTGGTCGAGGGACAAACACAGTCTCTATGGGATATTGGGTGGGTAACTGTAATGGAAGTGCAGAGAGGCGTGTAGGACTGCAACTCTGCCTCCTGGTCTCAACTCTGGGTTGTCAGGGTTTTGGTTTAATAAGAAACTCAGTCAGATTTCTAGATATGAGAGCTGCTCCATCCAAAGTGGGATGAATGCCGTCTCTCCTAATGAGACCAGGTCTTCCCCAAAATGTCTGACAATTATCTACAAAGCCCACATTGTTTGCTGGACACCACCTCGACAGCCAGCGATTGAATGATGACATGCAACTAAACATATCATCACTGGTCAGATTGGGTAGGGGTCCAGAGAAAACTACGGAGTCCGACATAGTTTTTGCGAATGTACAAACTGATTCTACATTAATTTTAGTGACCTCCGACTGGCGCAGTCGAGTGTCATTGCCGCCGACATGTATTACTATTTTACTGTATTTACGCTTATCCTTAGTCAGCAGTTTTAGATAAGATTCAATGTCGCCCGCTCTGGCCCCAGGAATGCATTTGACTATGGTCGCTGGTGTCGCTAACTTCACGTTTCTGACTACAGAGCTGCCAATTACCAGAGTTGGTTTCTCAGCGGGTGTGTCACTGAGTGGGGAGAACTTGTTGGAAACGTGAACTGGTTGGGGGTGAACCGTGGGCTTGTGCTTAGGACTATGCTTCCTCCGTACAGTCACCCAGGAGACAAAGGAGACAGCCTCAGACCCTGACTTATGACATACTTGGTCAACCAAGTTTCACAGAAAAAACTGTTGCTACTAAAGAAATATCTGTCAGTGGCTACTGGCGGCCCTGGTAAAAGAACAAAGGAGGAGAATATGTAGTTTTGAGTTCAGGTGTAGATTTCTGTGTCACCTAGTTCTTGACAAAGATCTTTGTGATATGAACTAAACTCCATATTAAGAAATGGTAAAGTGGTAATAGACACCATGAATACTACTGACTGAATTGGTGTTTTATTGTTTTGAGTCTTAGAACTGCTAGAACAGAAAGAGATCCATTGTTGGATATGTGGAAAAATCATGGCATTGTAATATGTATTTCAAATGCAAGTGTTTGGGCACTGGAGATGGATAACCAAGAGTATACAGGCACGGTAATCTGAGTATTTCATAAACAAACAGTGATAACCTAAGTGCTAGTTTGCCAGCATGCCCATTCCATTCTGTCACTGTGTATGAACTCATTATTCTAGGATAAGAGATGTAAGAAAATGTCAGGACGCCATATTTCAAAGTGGGGGAGAGTGTGAGACACCCACTGTGTCGGGAACATGGGGTGACCCCAGGGTCTTTCGTTTCGTGAGCTGTGCTGGTGTAGGCGGGGTTTTGCGATGTGTTTGGGGTGTTCGGTGGACTGAATTGAAATGACGAATGCTAGGCAGGTTTGTGTTGCATGTGTTTTGCCAGCAGATGGCACCAGTTATAATGGAAGTGTTTTCTTTTTCCGGTCAGTTTGTTTTTTTTTTTTTTGAAAAAGAAGAAAAAAGAAAAAGAGTTACATGATTGTTTTCGGCGGTGTACTTTTCTTTTTTTCCTATTACGTTTATTGTTGGCTAAATGCTGCGGTGAAGGGAAATAAAAAGGCAGACGTGAAACCAAGTTCTGGACTTTGTGTGTGAGTTACTGCACGCCCCTGACTGACGCCCCACCACGGCTGTTCGAGTTTCCGAGCGCTAGCACACCAGCTATTCCCTCGGTTTCTTCAGAGTAGCAAACCAACTACCTGCCTCTACTCCCTGCCTGCACACCAGCTCGTGAGGAATGGAGGCTAGAACCCCTCACACCAGAGGACACGGAGACTCTGAGGCCTGTCCCTGTCGCTGTGGGAATAAGATATCGAGCAGGGACCCACACCAGGCCTGCTCGAGCTGCTTAGGGCTGGAACATGCCCGGCTGGTGTGATAGGTAGAGCTCCTCCCCCTCCCACTGGCAGCTTGGTCACGCCCCTCTAATCAGCACCGACTCATAACAGCCGAGGTTAGATCACTTCCTGGTCACTTTTAAATGTAGCTGCAGACAGCCAGTGGTAGGTTCCCCTCATTCTTTCCTGATCCTATACTGTCAGGAACGGCGTCTAGTTGAGGTATGTTTCTCTGTTGTTTTGGTTGAAAATAGTTTTGGTATATGTACTTAGCACTTCCTTTACATTTGTACAGGTGCAGGACGGAGCACTTAAGCTGCTGGTCACCGTGCTCCCCTCTCCGTTTGGTGCAGTGCTCATCATGTGTGTATGTGTGGCTGTATCATGTGGAGTTCCCGGGTATGCCTGCTCTTGGCGTTTTGAGTAAATTCTCGTTTTTTTGGTTGGATATGTTACTTAGACACCCAGTACCCAGTAGTCACATTATCCTAACATCTTGTATATGATGCATGTTTTTCATACTAGGAACGGGGAAGTGATGTCGGCTCCTGGTGCAGTAGCTGAGCTCTAGGCACTGCTGTTTTTCGCCCGTGTTTGGTGTGTTTATGGTAACTTTGTTGATTAGGTGTTTTTGTATAAGTTGTTGTAGCCATTAGTTTTTTTTCTCCCTAGTTGGGTTAAGTTTTGTTATTTTTTTGTAAACCAACATTGAGTTTGCACTCTATTCTGGAATTCTCTTAATACCAGTATAGGTGGGTCGGTCAGAGGCTTACAGGTGGTGGCTCACTAGGTGGAGGGTCCCCCCCCTACCCCTTGAGTTTATCTGCATGCTTAATACTGTGTTGTGTTCTAACCTGTCTTTTCGTTTTGCAGTGTGTGTGTGTGTGTGTGTGTGTGGGTGTCACTCCCCCCCCCCCCCCCCACTCCCTGTTGGTCTCTTTGATACCACTTCTCCAGTACAGCGATACCTTTTTTTAAGAGAGTATATTTTTAGTAGTGGGATTTTAAGCCAAGTCGGTATGTGATATGGGAAATTTTGTTTAAATAAAACTTGAATATTGTTGTGAAACTGGAAATCCACCTCTCTGCTTCCTTTTCTCAAATCAAAGAACCTGTGTGGTATTCTCTGGGTGAAATTCCCAGAGTGGTGATGTCGTATGGTCAGGGGTTTAGAGCTGCCCCGGTCACACTGGCTATCAACGTCCCCGGCTCATGTCAACACTGTGCGGTGTTCACCATTAAGAGTCTCCGCAGACGGCTAGCCAGCCAGGCTAGCTTGTCTGGACACGAGCCCTATCTCCCTTCCGATGGCACCGCCGTCAAGATCGGAAAGGAGAGGGAGGTCGCGGTGGCGGCATCTGAGGCTAGCGTCAGTTGGGGCTCCCAGCTCGACCTAGCGGACCCCCCGCAGGAGGAAGACGTCCTGTCACTGGACTATGGGGACGATGAAGATGGCGCCTCAGTGCTCCTCAT
The DNA here is from genome assembly GCF_020382885.2 of Scatophagus argus. NCBI lineage: Eukaryota > Metazoa > Chordata > Actinopteri > Scatophagidae > Scatophagus > Scatophagus argus. The sequence continues at coordinate 269,217 of NC_058515.1, read as the reverse complement.
ATCAGAGGATGAAGATGAGGACGACATCTTCATGACTCCGGCCCGGGCTGCACAGCCTGCAACTTCCGTAGCCTCTTGGGATAGAGGTGAGAGCAGGACACCAACTTCTCCCCTCCCCAGCTCGGACATGCTCAACGTGTGTAAACGCGCTGGACAGCCGGGCAGTCCATCCCCTGGCCTGCTGTCGTAGCTGAGACTTCCAGATCCCGCTATGAGGTGAAGAAATTGCCCTTGGCCAAGAGCGCGATGAAACAACTTGTCCCCATCTTCCCAGAACTGCTGGATGAGGTGGCATGCTCATGGAGAGACTGCCCTTACAGCAGTAGGAGCCCGATCCCCGGGGCCTCGTCCCTCGACTGTAAGGCGATGGAGAGCCTGGGTCTGCTCCACATGCCTCCGATGGAGCCACTCATCGCAGCGCTCCTTCACCCCCAGCTGTCGGCATTGTCCTCCAGGAGTCCCTGCCGGCCGTCCAAGTCTGACCGTTTTCAGTCAGCCCTGACTGAAAAGGCGTACAAGGCGGTGGCGGTTTCAACCAGAGCGCTCAATGTCCTCTCCCTGCTCACGGTTTATCAGGCTGAGTATTTTGGGCAAACTCAGGACCCAACTGCGTGGGAAGAGATCCTGGTCATTACTGCGTGGTCCGGGCCAAGGGAAAGGCGCTGGGGACTATGGTTCTGCAGGAACGTGCGCGGTGGCTCAACCTCACCAACTGTCACACCGGGAGAAGGATGACATCCTGGATATGCCCGTTGTCCCGGAGGGGATTTTTGGCTGTTGCACTCCATGCAACGGCAAGTTGCCAAAAAGAAGAGGATGAAGCTTTGCCTCCCACTTAAGTTCCCAGCTTAAAATCCCTAAGCAGCCGAAACCTCAGCTCGCCCCAACCCTCCCGCCTGGTCGGGCCAGCTGGCCCAGGAAATCCGCAGCCCCGGTCACAGCTCTGCCAGCTCAGCTCAGATGTTCCCCGTTTGCCAGCTCCACCTGCTCGGCTTTTCAGCGTGCTCCGGGCCCACTACGCCCCCATCTCCCAGCTGCCACAGACCATGCCAAAGTTAACCGGGAGACACGGACATTTGACGGCAGAAAGTTCAGTTCCCTCATGTCCACAAGCACGCACAATCACACGTTTTCCCAAAGAAATTAAAATGTGTCCCGCTGCCGCATCCAGGCCAAGTGCCGAGGGCGCAGCTAATAAAAGCCAAACAAAATATCAAGCCCAAATAAAACAGCGCGGTGGTGACACCCGCTGTCCCCCCTCGGTGAAAAGCCACGGCTTTCCCCGGGGTGGGGGAAGTGTGGGCCCCACCGCTGCGCTGTCCTCCCGGGCAGAAATGTTCAGCGACATGCAGGAGCCATGTCATTGTTCCTCCAGCAGAGGGCACCACCGCACCACGGCTGGAGGCTCTCATGCTGGAGGAGAGTCCACTCTCTCCCCCAAATGGGAGAGATTGGCTGCGTTCACTGCCCCACCCTGGGTGTTAAAGATGATCTCGAGGGGATACAGGCTGCAGTTTGCCGCTGTTCCCCCGCTTTTTACAGGAGGAAATCATCTCACTGTTGAACAAAGGAGCAATTTGTGTCTTACCTCCCGCACAGTGTCAGAGCGGTTTTTACTCTAGGTATTTTCTGGTCTGCAAACAGTGGAGCGGGAGCGGTATTCGCCCTATCCTGGATCTACGTGCTCTGAACAGACATCTCAGGAAATACTGACTGTCATGAATTCAGCTGTATTTACAAGTACATGCACAATAACCACAGACAACGACAGGTTAAACTATAACAGGATTTATTAACCAGCAACAACCATCCATAGATAAGTATCACTTTGTAATAAACACTATTATAATCTAAGTTTTATCAACACACATTAACTATTAACTAGGGATAACACAGGTACAGCAGCAAGAGTATATCTATACATAGGTATGCATATATACAGGAGTGTCTGTGTGTGTGTGTGTGTGTGTGTGTGTGTGTGGGTGTGTGTGTGAGAGAGATGACAACAAAGAAGATGGAGGCTAACAAGCTAGCGGCTAACAAGATAGCTGCTAACAACAAACAAGATGGCAGCTGACTACAACTAAGATGGCGGATGGCCACATGAGTGGAGAAACTACAACCAAAAGGGCGAATGGGGAAACTACAACCAAGATGGTGACTGACTACATGAGGGGGAACCAGCACACAAAATGAACAACCACATAAAGTGTGACTCAGCAAACAAAGCAGCAGATGAACACACAAGTGATGACTCAGCAAAACCCAAATGGCTACAGAAGTTGTACTCGCCTTCAAGTACTTTTCCCAGGCAATCTAGTGAACACATTTTTTTCTGTTCAGGGTAAATATCTCAATATCTGAGAGCATGTGGCTTGCACTTTTTTCAGACGTGTCAGGCTGCCATCTTCCGGCGATATGTCCCATAAATCCGCGTTCCTTAAAAGGTTTTATTTTGAAGGTTTCGACGGAAGTCCTACTCTTGTGCCGTCTGGCTGACTTGACAGTGGCATGCCAGACTGAGCCAGTCGTACAGGGGAGCGCCAGTCAGCAGGTCTTGACTGTTGGTGACGATATGAGAGGAAGTCCGATGTGTTAACCTGGTAGTCACCCGGTGTATAGGCCGCTATAGAGCAGCATCCATCTAAACTGGACTACTCGACCGGCCCGGCGGCTGCTCTCGCTACCTGATTGGCTAACTAGCTAGCTAATATCAACTCGCTAACTTCACCATTTTAAGGCGGTTTAAGGGACGAGTAGTGTGGGGAAAGCGGGGCCTGTGGCCAGTACGATTCGGTTCACAGCTGACCTGGAGAGCAGAACAGCCTGATTTATTTTTCGTAGCAACATCCTGCTGAGATGGGTGAGTAGACTGCTAGCTAACCTGCTCACCCCCAGCCGAGTTAACTAACATGAACTGTTTAACCATGTTTTTTATATATGAAAACGCTTGCAAGTAGCCACGTATGGTTGATGGTTGACGTTGTGTATCATGAAATAATGCCTCTATACGACTTAGCTTACCTTCATAGTTGTCCGTTTTATTATTCTGACGACAGTCAAATGAAGGGCTGACTGTAGCTATATATTGTGTACGTGCGCATGCATGCGCGTGTCAGCCTCAGTGCTCGGGTGGGGTTAGGTTCTGTCACTCTATACCCGCTCTTAGTGGTCATGATTTTCCCCTATTAGCAATGCTTGTTCTGAAAAATGTGATGTATTCTGAATGCCTTCGTTGTTTCCCGATGTAATTCAGCTGGGACTTGAAATGGCTTGAAGGTCCAAGTCGCTAAATGAATGTACATCCCTTGAAATGGCAGTGCTAGTGATGGTGTAGATGGCACTCCTCCATCTCCACAGCTGTTATGCAATAGGATATACTGCACTGCTCGCTCTTTCCAGTGTTACTGTTTCTGCTGGTTATTGATATTGGACACACACTGGTTAGTAAATGCTTGAGCACCGACCTACGACTACTGTAGTCGTCATATCTCTGACTGGAATGAAATTCAAATTGACATTAAAATATGCTCTTTATTCACCAAATATTACCTCTCTGTCTAATGCATCTGGAGCTAGTAGCCATAGAAGGCAGTGGCATTTTGGAATGCCTGAATTTAAATCAATATTTGTTCGACAGTTAATGACGTATACCAAAAGGATGAATCCCAGGCTGGATCGCTCATGTTGTCATTTGATAGAAGGCAGCTATCGTGGGGCATTGGTGTGTGGGTTGTGCAACGCACAAGCAACTGACGTGCACAGGTCAGTGCAACAATGTCTGCAATTCCTTTGCAATTTGTCACTACCTAGGTCGTGTTCACAGTGCTCAAATGACAGTTGAGAATTCAATTCAATTCAATTCAATTCAGTTTATTTATATAGCGCCAATTCACAACAAAAGTTATCTCATGACACTTTCCAATTAGAGCAGGTCTAGACCAAACTCTTTAATTAAATTGTAAAATAGAGAGAGCCCAACATTCCCCCTTGAGCAAGCACTTGGCGACAGTGGCGAGGAAAAACTGCCTTTTAGAAGGCAGAAACCTCGGAGCAGACCCCACATGAGAAGATTCCCACTGTTATTGGTAACAATTCTAAGCATTGCAAATAACTGAAGAAATCTCTCGGTTTACTGACAGTCACTAAAATATGCAAGAAACTAGTGTGTCAGCCTCTTGAATAATGACAGTGCTGACTGAATCTGGCAGGTCGGTCCTGATTGCATGTTTGCTGACAATGTATACTGTGGCCTGTGAGTAACAATGTAGGCAGAAACCAAGCTGAACAGACCTAGTGAATAAGCATCGTCCTGGTTCATATAACATGTCGGCCATTGTTGTACATAACTGATATCAATGCATACTGTAAGTAAGTGTAGATTATAAATCTCGTGGTATGAGGTAACACTCATGACAGGAGATAGTATGGGACGACTGTCTACTATCACAGAAGGCAGATCTATTAAACATTTCTGAGAAGGGCCCAGCGTCAAAACTTTGATTAAAGTGCATAGTCACTGCATGTTATGGGGAAGTAAATAATCTGTGATTTGTTTCTTTCACTGATTGATAAGAATGGCGGGAATGAAAGACAAATCATTTATCATAGCATGTGATGGAGGTGCAGTACTTATAAATTCTTGATTTAGTTTCTGTGGTGAGCAAGACTTGTAGTCTTCATTAATGGAGTAAAGAGAAGAAGAAAGAACACACTCAATCTCATGGAGACAAGGTGTTACTACAGGTGGCTCACAGGTTCTGTGGACAACAACTTAGTTTGACAGCTCGTTCATATGAGTTGCAAAATCCAGGTGTAGGTAGCCATCAGTCAGGTTACAGTGCAGGGAAAATGTCAGTCATGCGGCACATAAGGAAAGTGAGTGAAATTCTACACAGAGAAAACACTATGGAAGGCACCATTTGCAGAGTGAAGCCAAGATTAAAATGTGCCTGATGATCTGTCACTTTTGTTTCAGTTTCCTGCACTGATTGTTAGTGATATGCTACTTTGATTTTCATTATGCTGTTGCTGTGCAATCTGCATCTGTTGCATGAACAAGGCATGTCGCTTGTGTTGAACTGATTTGAGCAAGGTGCACCCGGTCATTCAATTATCAACAGATCAGCGATCAGATAAAGGCTGTAACTGCATGTTAAATACATTGGCAGTATCGATTGGGAAGTCAGGGCATGTAGAGACATTCATGAGGTGAAACACAAGATTGTGAACACAACATTTCAGTTATCCTGGATGTTGTTTGAGTATGTATAGTGTAGTATGGACTCAAAGCCGAGGCTCAGAACCACAAAACACACACAAGTTTTAGCTGTGTCTAATTGTTATAATTTGTTCTTCTCTCGAAGTCCGATAGAACCATCAACAGGAGACAGGATTCTGAGCAGCAAAGACTTTAATGTCGACAAAAAAGTAGAGCTTGTTCACAATGCATGCTGAGTACACACGAAGGGCTTTTGTCCATCCCTTTACCATCTTTATTTTTACACCATTAAGTCATCTTTTTGCCCTGGGTCAGTTGGGGACATTTTACACCATTAGGTTAGCTTGCCCTGGGTTAGCTGGGTACTTTCCACAGGCCATTATTTTTGATTTATCTTGCACCTGCTTGTCTTATTCCAGGGTCCTTCCACTGATTTATTTATTTTTTAATTACTTCTTAAGCACAGTTTACACCAATGTTTCTCTTACCCTGGCCGGCTTCCAGTTTTAGTCTAAGTTACAGCTGGCCTCAGACACCATTATTTGTAAGCCTCTTTGTAGAGATTTTTTAAAAATAATTGTTTTATGCAAGATTACAATAAGATGTTTTTTAAGGCTTACAGTGATTATAATGAGGTTACTTAGACAGTGTTTCACTATCATAAACAGTTCACAACTATACAGTTTTTACCTTCCATAGCTTACAGGCCCTTAAACAGTTGTACCTTTTTAATACAGCTGTATCTTGCTTTTCTTTCAATCAAAATCGGAACATAACATGACTACTTCATGCTATCATATGGCATTGCATACTACAACTTTAGCTCATCACAACTCACTTAGAAATTATACCACAATAGCAACTATGTATTGCACATTTTGTGTTTCCCTGTCTGATGACTGATTTTAGTCAAAGGGATCAGATGTGTACAGGCTGCTTCTAGAGATCTCTCACTGACTAAAGATTATGTGTGTAGTGGTGAGGTGGATACATTTGCATCTTTTTTAGAAAGCCTCTTTGGAATTTAGTCGATATTAAATGTTTCTCATTTACAGATCTGATAGCTACCTGAGCTTGTAATGATGCCATACCACTATGCACAGCAGCAAGGATGGCTGAAAGTGAAACTGTATGTCTCATTTAGTTCCAGAGAGTTAATTGGTTTACTTATGAAAGATCAGATGTACAGTAGACCATGTTAACATGTAAGAAGTGCAGAAAGACCGTAACAACAAAAGGGGGCAGCACAACAAGCTTATTTCCCCAGCTCAAGCACAAGCATCCGGTTAAGTACGAGCAGAGCTCAGCACCGTGAGTTCTATAACACGCAGACAAACTATCATTGGCTCAGCATAGCATCGCAGGTCTTTAGCAAGTTGTATTCTGCATTTTGTCATATTGACAGAGGTATCGTTATTACAGAAATACTGAGAATTATTGCTGTGTGCCTGCAGAGGTTTCACAGTGAAATATGTGCATTGCCTGCAGCAGTTATTACATTGTTCAACTGAAGGTGCTTCTAGTGATCAGCCACTGATTGCTATTGGTCCTTATTTGTTCTAAATAGTTTGATTGGTGGTGTCCATAAAGGCCACTCAGAAAAGCTCATTGGATAGATACAAACTACAGAGCTCAAATGGCGTCCTGTCCTCCCCAGACTGCGGACAACAGATAGTGACGAACGGACAAACTGAACGAAGTGTGTTCTCATGCTGTTCCTACTAGGGGAACTAAAGATTGGGTTCATTAATTATTTAAGCTATAAAATGTGTTTTGTTTTTTTAAACAAAAAAACAAAAAAAACAAAAACAAACCCTTAGGAAATGTTTGACGTTTTCATTTTAATAATGACTGAAACAATTAATAGATTATCAGAATAGCTGGTGAATCTTCTTTTTTCTTTTCTTTTTTTTTTTTTTTTTTTTTTTTTGATTGAGTAATCAGCAAAGCGTGGCAGCTCTAGTTCCCGCCATAACTTTCCACCCATCCCCTCAGCTGCAAACAGCTTGCTGGTAGGAGCTGGTAAATTAGTAACACAGCACTTTTGAACTGGTACCCAACAGTACCCTTTTTGCTACTTTACTTTCTTTGTACTTACAAAATTTCAGTTTCAGTTGTAAAAAATAAGTCACCAAATATGTTGTCACATTGACATTGCTCCAGAGGAGAAAGCTGTTCACAGCCCTGGGAACAGCTGGAGAGGCTGTTTCTATTATGTGCAATTCACTCAACCTCAATAAAATGAAGAAACTGATGGAATATGAGCACGGTATTGGACAAAATAAAATATTAACTGTCCAGGTTGGTAGCAAACAATAGAGGGCATCAGTACACTACCAGCTAGACTGCCTTAACCAGAGAAGAAGAGGAAAAACACCTGCGTCACCTCTTACGTTATGCTACCACAGAGCTTGCATACTGCAGTACCTCCCCATGTATCTCACATCTTATAGGCTCTGTAGTCAGTTCTGAGACACTACAAATCTCACTCACTAACATGAGTTAAAATCTTCAGCTAACATCATCAAAGACAATGTAAAAAGCCCTGTTTTCTCCAACATCAACTCATCCTGTTAGCAAATAAATTAGATGAAGATGCTGATAAAGTTGTCGACGGCTCACTTAAACTTTTGTCATTTGTGGAATGTTCAGCTCCCTGGGAACAAGTGCAGGGCTGACTACCAACTCCAGCAGTTAGCGGAGTGAAGCTGAGGAAGTCAGTGAGTTTAGAGGAAACTTCTGTAATGTGACTTGACTTATAGTTATGTAGTCACATTGAATTTCTGTCAGAAGATATTCAGTCTATATTATATTTTAACCACTTTGTTTGATTTGGTTTGCAGGGTGTTGGAACCTGTCCCAGCATACACATGGTAATAAATAAATAAATCATTCACAGAGCTACAGGAGATAAGAGATTATTATTATTATTATTATTTGGTACACTTGCTGAAGGCGTGTGAGGTGTAATTCACATTAAAATACTTGTTCTGTCCTTCCAGTGAGCTGCACATTTCAGAAAGATTCACATGTGTGAAAACAGCCAGGCAACAGTTATCCTTTTGCTGTACCTGGACCAAGGATTAACTTAACTTTGCACACCCTTGCTTGCCCATGATTGACTTGCACCTCATTATCCATGGCCCTCCCTTTCTCTCTCCCTCAGTATCATCAAAATTCAAATCTTTCAACATTTGTACCTGAAACGTTTGTCTTTTCAGACAACCTGAGTGAAGCCCTCGAGAAGCTGAAGCTAGCGTCTACAGACAGTGCGACTGACAGCGTGGAGAGCTGCTTGGACTGCCTGCTGAAAGCACTCGCCAACAACAGTAAGCAGAGTGTGATTTACACCCAGTGTGTTTTAAGTCCATTACCTAAAAGTTTTCCATAGCAGACAATCTGCCTAGTCTGGACCTATTAAGGTTTCCGTAATGCTTTCTATATGGCTCAGATGAATTGAATGCGGCCATCTGATTTAAACCCTCTGATTAATGTGACCAAACATATCTGAAATTATTCCAGATAACCACAGATCTGTATGAGCCTGTGAATATTCTCATTCATCCAGGTCATGGTTATCTCAAGGAAATTCAATCGAATTCAACTGGACTTAGTTATTTGTCTTTGAAGATGTTTCACCTCTCATCCAAGAGGCTTCATCAGTTCATGCTCGCTTGACTAGGCTGGGACTAGTCCAACTAGCTGGTTGGGTATTTAACCTCTGTGGAGGCATTCAAATGGCCAGTGGTGTCATAGGCTCGTTTAGTGCCCCATTGTGCCAAACGACAGTCGTTGAGAGACAGTCCTTGGGGATGGTGAAGTTGGTTTCGACTTCGTTAATGCTCTATTGTGTTATAACGACAGTTGTTAGAGTCACATGGGGTCCTTTGTGAATGGCAGTTGTTCTTAGAAGCTAAGTTGTTGAATCTCCTGGGAAGAGATGAAAGGGCAGCATTGTAAATTGGAGATAGGTGGTGTCTGCAACAGAGGAGGAGGTCTGCGACATTTTTTGAATGCCTCCACAGAGGTTAAATACCTGGATCTCCACACCAGCTAGTTGGACTAGTCCCAGCCTAGTCAAGCGAGCATGAACTGATGAAGCCACTTGGATGAGAGGTGAAACGTCTTCAAAGACAAATAACTAAGTCCAGTTGCATTTGATTGAATTTCCTTGAGATAACACAGATCTGTATGTGTACTGTAATGACATTTCATTGATGAATGAGCAAATCTTCCCCAGCTGAGTGTATGGTAGCTCTGCACTTAACAGTTGTTACTTTTTCAAAGCCTCTGCAACTCTATTAGTTTAGTCTACTAAACTAATGCACTGTGTGACTTGGGGCTGTCCTAGACAAAACAAAACTGACAGTTGTGAAAGCAATATGGTGACATTTTGCAATCCAAAAAAGTGTCTCGAGATAGCTCTGTGAGGCACATATATTAACGTCAGCCAAAACAGACTCTGACACATTCACTCACAAATTTTCAGTGTGACTTCTGCTACATCTGCAACCAATCCAAATACGGGCTGAAATGACACAGAATACACTGGAAGCCAATGCTACCAGGGCCCATTGACACACAGAACACAGTAAGGTGAAGGTGCCACGCTTCTGTGTGCTAATCACCATTTAAGATAACCTGACAACAAGATAGTATCTACAGCCATGCTGGCAGCACAGCAGTGCTTTTAGCTAAACACTAACACAACTGTGAAGATGCTCACAGTGACCATGTTAACATGTTGTTTACTACGTCCAGCATCTTAGTTTATCCTGTTAGCATGCAAATGGATTCTAGTCAGCAGTAAACACAAGTTCAGCTGAGGTTGATTGGAACGTCATTAATTTTGCAGGTATTTTTTTCATGAACCAAAGTATGCAAGTCATTCAATATGACATTTTCTAATTACATTCTGCCACTGCAATTCAGTTATTCATTACTCAAGCTGACATCTCTCAGTATTGTTATTGTATAGTCACTGTTACTAACCCTAAACCCACTGAAAAATGTACTTAATATTATGTTAGTCAGCCTGTGAATATTCTCATTCATCCAGGTCATGGTTATCTCAAGAAAATTCAATCGAATGCAACTGGACTTAGTTATTTGTCTTTGAAGACGTTTCACCTCTCATCCAAGAGGCTTCATCAGTTCATGCTCGCTTGACTAGGCTGGGACTAGTCCGAATTAGTCCCAGCCTAGTCTAGGCCAAGTTAGGTTAGTCAAAGTAATGTCACACTCTGAGGGTTAGGGTTAGTCGTATGGCATTTGCATCTTGTGTTACGGAGTGAATGGAATTAATAAACATTAACTCTTCTTTTACTGCAGACACTGAGACCAGCGTGAAGATCCAGGAGATGGGCATTCTTCCCCTGCTTCCCACCCTGCTAAACCCCCAGTCTTCCTGCACACCTAAAGTAGCCAATATCATAGCTGAGGTGGCCAAAAATGGTGAGGTTCGGATTCCAAACCCATCCACACAGGAACATCATGACTTTCTGTTCCTCCATTCGTCAGTATTACATTTTTACACTTTTTCCTGCTGTCATCCTTTATGTTTTTACGTTTTCTCCATGAACACATTTGTTAGTAATGGGTATTTCAGAACTTTTCCGTGAATTTAATAATTTGAAGAATCAAGAAGTAATATATTGGATTGACAGCTCGTTTGATACCAGTGCTACTTTTAACATCCCTTCTTTGCATTTCAAAGCTAAGCTGTCACCGACTGTGGGGTCCTTGTGTAAGGACTCAAACCTTGCATTAAGTGCAGTGTCAGAGAGCTTCCATTTTCTGTAATGCCTTTGTGAGAGCAAAGGAGAGGCTTTTAATGTAGAAAACAGCAAATGTGAAAAGAACATGGAGCAAGAAAAGGTTAGGATAATGAATACTTTTTGAGCAGCTTGTGAGACTGCCGCTAATGATCACTCCCCAGCAGTTTGTCAAGCTTGGCAACAACCCGCTGGCATTTATCTGTCACTGCTTCCGGAAATTTCTCAAAGCAGCCAAGCGACTGCTGGGCTAAAGACCGCTCCCTTTCTGTCTGACAGTTTGAACTTGCACAATTGTTTAAAGCTGCACCAGGCAAGATTTAATGTCAAAACATATTTGACTAATTAGCATAAATCACCACAACGAGAGAAAATGGTATCTCGTTCCCACTTACACTGCGACAGTCCAATGTGATCATTCAAATGAAAGTCTGCCTGTGGCTTGATCACGGGTAAGAGATCCTATCCACATATAGGACACGGTGACTCTGAGCCTGTACACTGTAATAATGGCCTGTCTCTTTCCTTTTGTTCTAAAACATCACAGATTAGTATCTTAAAGTTTCTTCATGATAGAATGTTGTATTGATTCTTTGGATGACTCTACCATACCTGCTGATATTACAAAGCCTGCCACAATATGATTTAGATTTGAATCCGTTCATGTTGTAATGATATCACATGGCCATTTAACACAATCAGTTGCAGAAGAAGTTGGTATTAGCCATAAAAGAAACACTGTGTAAATAACTTAAACCAGTTAATAATGATGTCTACAACAACAAAAACAGATAGCAACATGGAAGACATTTCGTTCAGAAAAGTCAAAGGTTTGTATCATTTGGATTCTTTATTATGCAGTGCTTAAACATCAAGGTGAAGGACTGCATAGGTGAAACATACCATAGTAAGATTTTCTTGATAATCATTTTCATATTTTTTCTTTGAAGGGTGGTCAGGAGGGATGTACAACATGTTTGAATGGTCTTGGATAATTGTCACGTCATTTGTCATCACGGTTTCACCTGTTGGTTTGCAATTTTGTTATTTGTTCAGGACACTGCATATCTTGATCATGGGGTGCTGTCAGTAAAGGTGTATCGAAAATGTGACACTCCTAACTTCCATCAACAAGAATCACTCAAAGAGTTAAAGCAAGGCGTCTGGACTTGTGAAGATTGGCCTTTGAGTAAGTCCAGATGCCTTGTTTTAACTCTTTGAGTGAATATGACCTGACTGAGAATCTCCACAGACATGTCTTCAACAAGAATAACTTCAAACGGCCATATACTGATCTGTTACCCAATCTATTTCCCTCTCTCAGAGTTCATGCGAAGTCCCTGTGTTGAAGCCGGCCTCATCCCGCCTCTAATTCAGCTGTTAAACTCCACCGACCAGGAGGTTTTACTGCAGACTGGCCGAGCTCTTGGCAACATCTGTTATGACAGCCGTAAGTAGGAGTTTGCTTTGCTTTGGGAACACTGAATCCTTTGTGAGCCTTGTCATCACCATCACAGAGCTAATAGAAAAGTAATAAGAAAATGCTACAGTAGACAAAGCTTTGATGTGATTTGGCTGAACGAAGAAAAGATTCTAGAGTTTGATAGGGAAATACTGCATTCACATGGAGGGTACAACAAGGCAGATGCTACCTCTGTTCGGTGTCAGGAACACTTGAAATGTCACCTAATGTCAAGGCTAATTGTTAATTTGTCACCGTATTAACTGCTGTATTATGTGAGTTTGTATGAAAATGTACATGTTTTATACACTACAATGTAAATCAGAACTACTTTGTTCTCTATTGTCAATCACAATACAATACGACAGACATGTTAAAGATCACATATGTCTCAAAGTGCAAATGTCTTGCACGTAATGACCTCCAAACCTTCTTTTGGAGCTGAAAGGCTTCAAAGTATTCATCTGAATCAAGTGAGAACATAATCAGGCACGGTTTATGGAACAACTGTGTTTATATACATTTGGTTATTCTGTCTTTCAAGTTGACACAAGGGAAAGGGGTTACAAAACTGTGGTTTTGACTTTGAGAACCATGCTTGATAACCAGATCATGTTGCATTTAAACTCCATTTTAACTCCATTTGTGATTGACATACAAACTAAAGCTGAAATAGAACAGTTGATTCGACAATAATAGGTGTTTGAAAATGCTGCATCTTTCTAAGAAAAATTTCTAAGAGCAGGCATCTCACCTGCTCTTAGAAATTTCTTTAGTGAATGTACCAGTGGAGTATGTCAGTTTTGACCTCAGGGAAGAGCAGCAGTGTTTAAGCTGAGCTTTAGAGGCGTTAATCACAGCTGTCTCTTCTGGTGCGTAGTTTGTCCTCTTGTTGAAAAGCTGGGTGTCTGTGGAATCTGGTGGGATGTGACATTTGTTGAAGTGGAGGGGGATCTCGGTAGGCTGGCGTGGTTTTCTTATCAACACGCTGAGAGAGTGTGGAGAAGCAGCTGCTCGCTACCTTAAAGAAACACACAGTAATATGGGAGACATTGCCTCAGTTCCTTTTGTAAAATAGATAAGACAGAATCTTCTGAAGGTGGCTCTACTGTCTGCAGACAGCCCACAGTGAACTCACTGAGAAGACACGTAGTGACTTGTGATTACTACAAGCTGAAAGAGCTGAGATGAGATGAGCTTTTTTTTTTAATCATTCACAGGTCCTTACATTTTGTTACATTCGACAACATGAAAAAACTATCAAAAGAAATGGAACATAATATTCTTAGTTGTTGTCGTATATATATAATAGTCTCAATGTTTTCATTAGTGTACAATCACCTGAAACAAAGAATTATGTTTTTGAGTGAGTGTTTTTTTTTTTTGTTTTGTTTTCATGGCTTTGGTGGCAACCATAGGAGATAGCAGCCACACCACTAGAGGCCACTATGTCCTACACACAATATCTTTAATGTAATATATTGAATGTATATTCAGAATATTATTGTAGTTTATTAAGGGGGGTAAGGGTGTTATCAGATACCCAAATACCCTAAAGTGACTCCTCTCATTATGAAAGAGCAGCGGTGCTACTCCACGCTCATTTCAAATGTCTGAGCTCGTCTCCTTGCCTTTGAAGGGAGAGAACCAAACTAAGCTTTGTGACATGTTGTTAGGAAAGTGTTCCTGTCTCTCCACTCCAAGACACAATGAAAAGCCTGCAATCACAGCCTCCTCCTGACTGCATCTCGCTACCTCCCCGGTCTCCCTCCAAGAGCTCTTTGCATGTTTTCTAGTCCTGACACGATGGATTGTGCAAATGTAAATAACAGCGCATGCTTTTGGGTAGTGGTCTCCTTTAAAGTGGTGTGTCAGTCAACAGTTTGCACTGAAAGGAGTGGGAATAGATATATGTTTGTTGATTGTTTGTGAAATAAAGTTACAAAAATTGTTGGATGCAACCTCACGACCATAAGGGAGGTAAATCCAGAGCTTCACCTTCATGCTCGGCTCTTTTTCACCACTGTGGTATCATTGCTATACCTTCCTTATTGTCAAATCTGCATTCATGCACCTGTGGATCCTTATTTTCCATCTTACCTTCACCTGTGAACAGGAACTCAGGATACTTGAATTGCTTCACTTCTGCCATCAACTTGTTCCTAACCTAACCACAGTTTTGTGGGGCAGTACCATTGCCTCAGATTTCGGAGTGCTGACTTTCAACCCAGCCATTTCACACTTAAACTGTTCCAGGACACCCCAGAGTTCACAGTTTGACAGAGCCAGCAAAACTGACTCTGCATAAAGGAGATATCACCAAATTGAATGCTTTCCACTTGTTGGCTGTGTGTAAAGGCACTGTTCATTGCAGAGCCCAGCAGCCACCACACTGCTTGACGTAGTTCAGAGAACTCTTGCTTAGGCTATGTTATACAAGGATTGGATCGTTTGTAACACTGTTCTTGACATAGCACATTCCTGCAGAAACCCCAATAAGCCACCCTGAGGGACACAGTCATAACCCTTCATAAAGTCCATGCAGCATATGGACTTCTCTGGTTTCTTTGCAGAAGTAAAGAGGCGGTCCATTTCTCCATGACCGGGAAGAAAACCACATTACCTCTGTGTATCACTTGCATATCTGTTTATTCCTATTTCACAAAGAAGTCCTAAAGAAGGCCTTAAGATAAGACACAATTCAGGGTCAGCATCAACAGTAGCATCACGTGAACTGAACAGAAACAGGAAGTGTCATGCACATGGCACTGGCATGTTGCTGAGAGTTCAGACGTGGCTTGCTGCCATGAGTGGAAGAAAGTAGCAGACACATTGATACTGAGAAGGCTGACTCGTAACACTTAATTTGGCAGCTGTGCTACCAGACAGAGCCCTCCCAGAGAGACAGTCATCACTACTGTGCATTTATTGTCTCTAAAAGGTAAAGTGTATGGACTTCAAAGGAGTATGATGTTGCATGGAGACGGTGCACTTGATTTTGCCAACTATTTCCACCGCCAGTGATTTGTTTATTCCAGTTTCTTTTCTTTTTTTTATATCGCAATCCTTTGCTTTTGCTGTGGTTTTTGCTTGTTGTTTTTTAGTTTTCGGTTGCTACAAAATAAATGTGTGTAGTGAACTGTGCAGGAAGAGTTTTAGCTTTACTCTGTTGCTACACATACTCTGGAAAGAAAGGTTTTAACAAATGGAATTATGGCCACCAACATCAATTATGACACTGAAGAAATCCAACTCTAGGTAGTTGTATAGATTTTGATATAAAAAGCCTTTATCAGATGGACTATGACCCTTGTAGGAACTAATTTTGTATTTGATTTATTTTACCTAGTCGTAGTTCAACTTATTTCCTTAACACTTATGCAAGCATTCTGACTGTTTTATATGCCTTAGTTTGCATTGATTTGTATGTTTTGTACTGCTTTCATAACATGCTTTCATATGTACTTTTCAGCTTCTGATTATTTTTCTTTTCTTTACCTTGATTTTTTTGTTTTGTGGTTGATTTGTGTCCTGGCCTCTTTGTTTTGCAGATGAGGGCAGGAATGCAGTTGACCTGGCAGGAGGGGCTCAGATAGTAGCTGAACACATTAAATCCCTCTCCCAAAATACTGAGCCGGAAAATGAGAAGCTCTTGACTGTCTTTTGTGGCATGCTGATGAACTATAGCAATGATAATGGTAATGACCATCCTCCCCCAAGAACAACTGTTAACTAATCTCCACTAATCAGCGGATGTTCTCTTTCTTGTACCCAGACGATGTTTCATTGTTTTTTTGTTTGTTTGTTTTCTTTGTCATAAAACAGTAGGGTTAAACTGAACCTGAAGATCCTGTACTTTTCTTTCTTGGACTGACCTTTCTCCCGATCTTTCTACCATGCTCTCTCACTTTTCCAACTTCACCTCTGAGGTAATTTGCAGTGATTTATACATGCTGAAAATCAGCTTCCGTAGTAGCGGGACCTTTTCTCCCTCAACCTTGTAAGTTTGTATTGGTAGTAGTTGTAGTTTTTGATAGGTGGAGCATATTCATTAGCTAGTTTCTCTGCTTGCTTTGTAGCCATGCTGTGAACATGGCTCTAGGGATGCTGATGTCAGTCTGTTTGTTCACTACTTTGGTCCACACTGAAATACCTCACCAACTTTTGGAGAGATTGCCATGGAATTTTGTACAAACGTGTGTGGTTGCAGGTTTATTTGGTACACGTATTCACCTTCTTTTTCGGATGAATTATAATAACTTTTGTGATCCTCTTTTTAGTTCAGGCCGTCATCAGGTCAGATTCTCTCTTTGTTCAGTACTTTGGACCAAATGCCTGCAGAACTCATCACAACCCGTTGGCCTCATCTGTACTTCGAATTAGTGTTAATTAGCAAATGCTACCATGCTAACATACTAAACTGAGATGGTGAACATCGTAAACAACTGCTAAACATATATCAGTGTGTTTGCATAGTCGCTGAGAGAATATTGGCAATCTGAACAAAGCATTTAGCTAAAAGCACCATCTGCCGAAGTACAGCCTCATAGAGGTGCTAGCATAGCAATGGCTTTTATTTACATCTTTATTCGGTGTGGTCTAAGCAGCAACAGTAAGACACACCATGTTAATCAGTGAGCTTTAAAAGTGTCCAGGCCAGCTTTTTTTCCCCCTGTGTTTTCAGTCAAAAAAAGAGATGCTTCAAGGTTGCAGGTTTTCCTGCTATTCAGTCCAGTTTTCATGCAGTCTGCTTTCCCTTCCACATGTCTTTATCTTCATATTATATCTACATAATTTTCTATCAGTTTACTGTGATAATTACTATGAATTGTTTTTGTCTGTCTGCAAAGGTGAGCCATGAGAATGTAGCCTCCATTGTGTCCCTTCACAAGTCTCTTTTCTGGACTATGCTACAGTTTGTGTCTTTGTGATAACAAGGCTTGTTGAGAGCAGCGACTGTGTGATCTGACGGACTCAGACCTCTTGCCAAGGTGTCTTTTGGCACTGGATGATGGTTTCATCCGTTTGGCTGGTGAAGGGACGTTTTAGATTCTGTTCAAAGAATGGATGTGTTTTTGTAGTTTTATGTAGCTTTCAGCATCTTGCTGACTCTTCATGCTGTATCTAGCTAATGTTGATACAGCTCCCCACTTACTAACCTTCTTGTGACAATCATGTTATGCTATTTTTTAAAAAAAAATATTGGTCAGGATTAATAATTTTACATAAAGTATATGAGGTTAGAAAAAAGACTTACTCCAAATTATGTTTGATTATGATGAATTATGATTGCTTCATTTGTTTTAGTCACCACACAATGTTAATTTCCTCTTGCTTATCAAGTACTAATATTATCCATCGGTAATTAGTAATTCAGGAGATCCTAGGACCTAGAGTGCTGTTCCTGTGGGGCAAGGTAAAAGTCAGAATCCTTCAGAAGTCTGCTGTGCCTGGAACTGAACTGAACACTGCTTAGGTGCTAACTGTCAAACTAAACAAAACTGTCATCGTCATTGACTGTAAGATGGACAGCATGAGAGCTCCATAAAAACAAAGCCAGCATCATCATCAACATCTTGGTGGCCCCCTGGTGTTTTGCTTACCATACAGCTCATAAACTCTTCCATGGTAGCAAAGGTATTTTAGGTAGTTCTTATCACACTAACATATGTTCAAGTGTTCATATTCTGATAAGTTTAGTTTTAGTTAGTTATTTGATGTTATAAATAGGAGGTGAAACTTCATGATTGACATCTGAGCCTGTGATTGGGTCAGATGGGTTTTTTAAGGCGGGCATTTGAAACCTCAGCTCCACCCACTCTTTTCATGTGTGTACAGTGGGAGGAAGTAGAATAACGTTGTCCGTCTTTGTCAGGATTATCACAAACAGTGAGATATTTATTTACATTTATTAATCATAGCATTCACATTATCACTGAAAATCAGCAGGGGTGGTGGTTCGTAGAAAAAACTGAAGTTTGCAGCTCTCCCTCTCTCTGCCTTTACTTCCCTCTTATTTCCCATTTGTCTGTGGATCGCTACAATATGATTAGGACCAAAAAGTCTAATAAGAAAACACAAAAAGTAAGCAGGCTAAGAAACTGATGTATTCTGTCTCTTAGTCTGTCTGTGTATTGATATACATGATATTATTTTTTCACTGGTGGCATTTCTCAGAATGCACATGCTTCCTACCCCTCACTTGTGTACAATAGCATATATAATATCTCAATATCTCGAAACCCATAGAACAGGAAATAGTAGTATCAGTTAGTAGCAGTGCAGAGGACAGCCATTGGGATTATAATCAAACAATAGGACCATAATTACAATAAATAAGCCCTGGAAGCGATGTAGAGGCCTCACAATGTCTTTTTGGTTTACTGTCTTTTTTACCACCAGCCTTTCCGAAAAGACCACACTGGAAGAAAAAAAGCATCCTTTCTACTGCTTTGAGTCATCAAGCCAGCCATCAGATTTTCCATTCTTTTACATCTTTTGATAATAAATTAATGTCATGATTTGTTGATGTTCAAACACATGTAACATCTGCTTTGTTGGGTTTCTCTTCTTCTTTTAATTCAATTCAGTTTATTTATATAGTGCCAAATCACATGGCTTTAATGGTTCTGTCTGACAATTAACAAGAAGATTGTTTGAAGATTGTTCTTAAGGCTTTTTAACCAAACGTTTTGGCTGTCCTGCTCACCTACACATTCTTGCCTTCTTCAACCATTGTTTCAGTCACTCTGATTTTGAATGTGTAAGTAAACCCAAATGCTTTCTTAAGGCTCTCTGGCTACCTCTAATAGCCCTATGTCTTCGCTTCTTTAAGGCTTGGTGAATATGAAATGTGGAATTTACTTGGCTGTTCTTCCTTACTGCAAAAGAATTGGCTTTGACACCAGGTTGTGGGTGGATTACTAGGTAATACAACTTAGCAGATGAAACCTATATTAAACAATAATTCACTATTTCAAAGGTGGGTTGTAGTTGTGATTGACCTGACCCCAGCCGCTATGTTTAGTGTACATCATGTGTCAAAGATTATTATTCCCACAGATATTTAATCATAGTGTAAATATATTGTTTAAAGCAAGTGTACGTGACCTCTGGGAAACTGCCAACTGTAACTTTGCGCTTGGCATGTCCACATGAGCGTGCTGACAGAGAGAGAAGCTGGGCTTTAAGGCTGTAGTTCTGAAAGTCCTTACTGTGATACAGTGAACACTGGTAATCCTTTGTTTTGCTGCTAGGTAATTTAATTTTTCATTTTTAAGAGGAAGTACGTTATTTCTTCTTTCAAAGTGCCATAGCCTTGCTTTAAGGTTCTGCAAATGAACGTTTTTTAAAAAAAATAATATTTAAAATCGTTGTTTAACAAATCAGCTTTTGTGCAAAAACCAAATGTTGCCCATGTGTCTGTGTTGATCTCCTCAGCTCCCATCATGTTCAGCTCTACAGATGGACTGCCCATCTCTCTGTGTGTTTGATGTTTTTGCAGACTCCTTACAAGCTCAGCTGATCAATATGGGTGTAATTCCCACTCTGGTGAAGCTGCTAGGCATCCATTCCCACAATGCGGCCCTGACAGAAATGTGTCTAATTGCTTTTGGGAATTTGGCCGAGCTTGGTGAGTATACCTAAATACCCATTAAGTCAAAATAACAATCCTACCCACCATTCCAAAATGATGAACAACATTATTAACACCTCACCTACACCTCTTAAACTTTATATACTGTTCATAACTGTTATTTTGGTCTGCCCGAGTGGGCAAGCTTTTCACATTTAGGACAAATTAATAAATGTAGCATTAAAAATTAACCAACCCCCAAACAAATCTGTCTGTAACCATGTCTGTCCTAGGTTTGTACACTTTTTCAATCCTTTTCTCTCTTCTAACAATAAAAGATATTTAAAAATTTGAATGTCACAGTGACACAAATAAAAGGGGATTTTAGTTCTTCATACAGGGCCTAGAAATGCCTGCAGTCATATGCAAAAACTGGAATCATGAGTGCACCTAAGATGTCCATGCAGAGGAAAAGATGTCTTCTCTTTCACTGCATACCTCTGATGCTCCTCTGGTCTTTTCAGAGTCCAGCAAAGAGCAGTTTGCCTCCACGAACATCGCTGAGGAGCTGGTGCGTCTTTTCCAGAAGCAGACAGAGCATGAGAAGAAGGAAATGATTTTTGAGGTTCTGGCTCCACTTGCAGAAAATGGTAATGTGATTTGCCTTTCTTTAAGCTTTATAAAAATCTGTTTCCACTGTATAGGAAGTGTAGAGCCTGAAAGACAAGATACTGAGAGACTGCAGTGTTCTCTCATGCCTTTAGATGAAATTCATGTCCACCTACTCTGTTGTAAATTATCCTCTGAGTGTGAGTCATGCTTTCCAGACTAGCTGCTAACTGCACAGTCATGGCAGACAACTCCTGCATTTGCTCAGCTGCTCTTTTTCACACGAGTGTGTGTGTGTGTGTGCTCCTACATTGTCAGTATCCAGGACAACGTCCTACTTTACTCCAGACAAACCTTTCTCTTTCTTTACCTCTCCATCTCTTTTGTTGTTGTCGTTGTTGTTGTCACACTGCAGGTTGTTCATTGCATTTGTAGAGATGGTTAAGCACCCATTCTGTGAAAAAAATAAGAGCGATAATATGTTAAGTTTAATGGTGCCACATTTTTGTTTTGTTTTGTTTTGTTTTTTTGCGTTTTAGTGCTTAATTTTGAACCGATTCACTATATCAAAGTGGGTTTGTCAATTGTTAGAAAAAACAACAGGCAGATATAAATAACATTGGGAAATGGGATTGGAGTTTTCAGAGCTAACGTTGGTGTCTTCCCAAGGATATTCACTTAACTAACGTCAAAGATCTTATACTCATTTTTGATGAGTTGGAACCAATAAATTTTGCCTATTTTTATTTTGTTTTCAGTGCTTTTTCAGTGATTTTGATCATACCCTTTTGATCATACCATACCCATAATCTCCCTTCAGGCCTCCCTGAAAGCCTCTGAATGCTCTGTAGCTCCACCTCCATATTTCAGTCGCTGTTTACGTTGTTGGCCGCCATTTGAGCTTTGAGCTCTGTCAGTTGTGTCATCTCATCACTCCCTCTTCTCTTGCAGTTCTTCAGTGGCACCTGAAAGGACAAGTGGCTCCACCAGCTGTTTATCTCAGAACACTCACATTAGCACATTAATGAAACAGAATGTTCTGAATAAATAAAGCTTAACTAACTCATCAGCGTTCCATTATGAGGCTTTACATGCTGTGCACTCGCTTGGGTCAGCTGGGCTTTGATGAATCCCATGTATGCTTAGCATATCATATGATGCACTTCTGCATTGCAGCAGAAGCGTGTTTCAGACTTAACTGCTCACTGTGGTCCTCTCTGAATGTCTCATCCTCATGCCAGATGTGATAAAGCTGCAGCTGGTGGAGGCGGGCTTGGTGGAGTGTCTCCTGGAGGTAGTGGCCCAGACTGTAGATGGAGAGAGGGAGGAGGACATCACTCAGTTAAAGACTGCCTCCGACCTCATGGTTCTGCTGCTGCTTGGAGGTAAACACCCCAGGCCTTTGCCAGTAGGTGTAGTAGGTGGTGCCCATGTTAACTCTTCATTATTGCATCACCAGGCCAGGGTCGATAAGTTCTGTCATCATATCTTTAGCAGTAAAATTTATCCAGTTACATAGAATGGTGGATTAGTGTTTAAAGAGAATATGTGTGCACATTCCATGTTGGTCTTTACTTAAAAAGATCCTTGTGTTAAATCAGGTTACTGCTGGCACAACTAATTTGGCATCAGTGGAGACGATAATTCCCTAAGTGACTTAATTTATGGACAGAAACCTACACTCACATGAGACCATAGATGTAAAAGCACACTTCTGTCTTCTGTCTGTTGTGCTGACTATCTAGTGTGGGGCATTAATAATTCAACCTTTATGTAAATATTTTATTATATGTTATAAATATACATACATTGTGTTAATATGTTGTGAAAGCATCAAAAGTCACTGCTACAATATTGTTGCAATATTGACATTGAAGAATTGGGTCCTAATAGACAGTAGCACAGACAGAAACAGAAATGCTGTGTAGATTTTACATATTGTGAACAAACTAAACCTTCTAAAATGGTAAGACTATTTTTTGCTTTGTATTTGCATCTTAACCAGTTTGCATTTCAGAACAAGCCCTCTGCTTTACTGCTCTGTCTTTAATTAAGTATTAACTGTAAATAAAAATTAGGCTAAAAAAATGATTTGATTGATTTTATGGATGTCCCTCCATCCCCAGTAGAATTATACTTACTACTTTATAACACAGAATTACCGTACCAAAATGAATCTGTAAGGTTATTCATGCAGCCCTACTGACCTGCCATGATCAGCAGTGATGCATTCAGTGTCACTGCACACTAACCTGTCCTCTGTCTTCTGTTGTGTAGATGAGTCCATGCAAAAGCTGTTTGAGGGAGGAAAGGGCAGTGTGTTCCAGAGGGTCCTGTCCTGGATCCCATCTCATAACCATCAGCTGCAGCTCGCTGGAGCTCTTGCCATCGCCAATTTCGCTCGCAATGGTAAGTTTTACTCCAGGAAAGTTAGTGACCAAAACCTTATCATCCCTGTTAGGAAAGTGGGACATTGCAGAGGCAAAATAACAGTAGTGTGCAACAAAGGAAGACACTGAAACACATTTTCATCTAATTTTGTCTCATCAGCTGAGAAATGCGTGTTCACCACAGAAGTTTGACAACCAATAGATTTCGGCTGATTAAACTTCATCCAGGGAGTTTAAATATTTGTAAAATGGACTTAATGATAACATTTCTTCTGGTGTTAGAATATTAAAGGACAGTACTGATTACAGGTGACAGTAAGAAAGGTGTAAGACCCAGCAGCAGTCAGGCTCTTAGGATCTAGGTTACTACTCCTCTTGTATATTTTTGTGTGTGTAGATGGGAATTGCATCCACATGGTGGACGCCGGTATTGTGCAAAAGCTTCTGGAGCTGCTGGATCGGCATGTTGAGGAAGGCAACGTCACTGTTCAACATGCAGCGCTGAGCGCCCTGCGGAATCTGGCCATACCCGGTGAGCCACCACATCAGCCAAACTCACACACACCCCTCAGGAGCTGTGTGTCATTTAGAGGTCTTCAGGGTTCCACTTGGTCGTAGTAACTAAGACCTGAAATAGGACGCAATTCTGTCTGGGTGCATATTGTAGCCTTCTCAACCTAGGCTAGGGGGTATTAGGGTACCGTTGTGCTTCTTTAGGACTTGAGTCAGTGTGTCAGTATGTATCGTACCTGCATATGAACCTGTGATACTTCAAATGTCATCTTTTTGTAAATAAAATATAGCAGTTGACAATAATCTCATGATAGTGTGATTGTGTGATGCTTACCTTGGGGTTACCAACATCCCTGCGTTTTTAAATTTTTTATTTATTTTTGATAAATTTCATGTTCTTCCAATACATGATAGATAGATACTTTATTGTCCTGAGGGAAATTCAAGAAGATGAGATCAGAATTGTCTCACATTCCCAGTCACAAACATCCTCATCTTGGATTGACAGTGGACAGCTAACCATGTTAACAACAACAACAACAGTAACCATTTTCCAGTGGTCAATGGATGAAAATGGATTTGCTGGATTACTTTGATTCCATTCAGTTCAGTTTATTTATATAGCGCCAAATCACAACAACAGTTGTCTCATGACATTTTCCAAATAGAGCAGGTCGAGACCAAACTCTTCAAATCAGTCTTTAATACAAAGAGAGCCATAATTTCCCTATGAGCAAACACTTTGTGACAGTGGTGAGGAAAACTGGGATCTGATGACTCAACATGAAGAGTATTGTTAGCCTTTCCCGCTTAGCCTCCAGGCTTTACTTCACTTACTCAAAGAATGATCTAAAAGATCATCTACCGATGTACGTAGACATTTTCCAATCCACTGACCGTGTCCCATCTGGACAACCAGTTTGGAACAAAAACCCCACCAGCTGACACTACCCACTCTGCTTGCAGTCCAACAGTGGGCCAAGGTCCAAGCTCATTGCAAGGATGTGGAGAGGAGAAAACAGTGAATTACCTCACTGAAGCTTCTCCCCCCAAAGACTAAAAGGAGGTTTAGTCACCCTTGATGCAGCAGATCAGAAGGCTTCAGCTTGGCTGAAGGACTTTGCAGAGTGAGATTTGTCAGCGTCCACAACTGTTTCTGTTAAGTTTTGTTGAACTGTTAATACCAGTGGGCAGTCGTGGATCAGCGGTTAGGGTGTCGGACACCGTAACCGGTGGATCGCTGGTTCGATTCCCCGTACCGGTGTCCATGGCTGAGGTACCCTTGCTGCACGCGGTCGCCCACTGCCCCGGGTTTGCTGTGTGTGTGTGCACGTCACTTGGGTGGGTTAAATGCAGAGCACGAATTTCATTGGAGTGAGTTCCCTCCAATGACGAAATATGTCACTTTCATCATCTTTCATCAATATTGGCAGTGTAATTACTTTATTTCCATTGAAAACATGTATGAAGAATGCAGAAAAATAAAATGTATGTATTCTTGCCAACAAGTATGCAGTTAAATAACATTAGATTTGTCATTCTGACAGCAGTTTATAACCAGAAAATTTGTGCTCCATGGAAATATTCGATTTTTGTTAAAAAGAAAAGCAGCAGGCTACTACTGAACAGTAGAGTACATGTCTACAGACTGATGGAGAATGTTTCAACCAGATATCACAGCTCAAAGTGTGCTGTGATGAACAGCAGAGAAGACCACTCAACAGTCACAGTGTTTGCCTACAAGACAAAGCATTACATTTTTTTCATATTTCAGTGTTTTAATCGGTCTTGTTTACTTTCTTCAGTGGTAAACAAATCCAAGATGCTGTCGGCAGGAGTAGCAGATGTGGTGTTGAAGTTTTTGCAATCAGAGATGCCTCCTGTCCAGTTCAAACTCCTGGGGACGTTACGGATGCTCATTGATACGCAAGGTAGAGGTTTAATCGGTCTTTTTGTCTTTGCACCACATCCACAATAATCATCAACTGCAAAGGCGTGGTGAGATCACACATGGCATTTGATTCCGTTTCTGTAAAGATGTTCCAAGCAAAGTTAGCAGCAGTCTTGAGTCTTTCCCCTTACCTCTGTTTAAGAGATTCTTAGCAGCTCAGACGACAAGTGTCTAAATTCTGAGTCACTGTGACACAAAAATGTGGTTTCAGAGACAGAAAGTCTCCATAATCAGGCTCTAAAATAAAACCACAACACTCCATCAACCAAGTGAAATGCATTTGGGTATATGTGGGTACCAAATACCTGATGGAAAAAAAAGTTTTCACTGGATGTTGGTGACGGCGGACACCAGAATAAGTGACAGTAATCTTCTGTGCTGTGTGTGTGTGTGCTGGCTCAGCTGAAGCTGCAGACCAGCTGGGAACCAATGGGAAACTGGTGGAGAGGCTGGTGGAGTGGTGTGAAGCCAAAGATCATGCAGGCGTGATGGGGGAGTCCAACAGGCTCCTGTCGGCCCTCATTCGACACAGCAAGTCCAAGGTGAGACACCATGGTTACTTCAAACAATAATAACACTGTAGACCTTTGCAGCTGTTAAGACACACGTATAGTTAGCAGATTCACATGTGCTGCTTTGTCACGTCTGTCTTTATCTGAAAGTACATCTCAGGATTGGTTTGTTTAAGTGTTTTTTCTTTCTGTGGATTTCAGGAAGTCGTCAGGACGGTCATCCAGGGAGGAGGTGTTAAACACTTAGTCACCATGGCAACTAGTGAGCATATGATTATGCAGAATGAAGCGCTGGTGGCTTTGGGTCTCATAGCAGGCCTGGATCTGGGTAAGAGCAAGGATGGGTGAATCCTAATGAATTCTAATTCACTCATTATTTATTTGTATTTACAGTTTCAACCAAAACATGGCCTTTGTTTTTCTGGATTTCAGTTGCAGCTGAGAAGGACTTTGTTGGAGCTAGCCTGGTGTCTGTGCTTCACAAGCTGCTGTCAGATGAAAGGAGTGCACCAGAGATCAAGTACAACTCTATGATACTCATCTGTGCAGTCATGGGCTCAGGTCAGGCTTACAAATGCATCAGGCAATTTCAAAAACATTTTTACTTAAAAAGAGCAATTGTGAGCAGCAGATTGATACTGTGCAATGACTTCTCTCTCTGCTCTCTCTTCAGAACCTCTCCACAAAGAAGTCCAG
This sequence comes from Scatophagus argus, assembly GCF_020382885.2. Classification (NCBI taxonomy): domain Eukaryota; kingdom Metazoa; phylum Chordata; class Actinopteri; family Scatophagidae; genus Scatophagus; species Scatophagus argus. The sequence continues at coordinate 242,513 of NC_058515.1, read as the reverse complement.
AGCCTGGCATTCATAGACGTGGTGTCAAAGCTGAGGGCTCATGAAAACAAAACGGTTTCACACCAGGCGTCGCTCACAGAGCAGCGATTAACTGCCCAGAGCTAAATGACTGTGTCCAACCCCACCCACACCCACCCACCCAAATGCCTGCCCAACCACCTAATCACCTGATGACACCTCATGACTTCATGACTGCTCTCCCATGTCCCATCGTCATGTGCCAAGGTACCACGTCGCGTTAACTGCCAGCCAGACATACATCACGTCTCCACCACCACCCCTCTGCCCTGCCCACCTCCTCCGGGGTTAGACTGATGTCAGTATGCTTATATACACATCGTACAGTCTGAGCATTTTCTAATTGAATTTTTATTTTCAATAACAAGACATTGCCCAGAATTGAGTATTTGTAGGGATGCAAAAGCCTCGGAAACTGTTTTTAAACTGCAGTGGGACACCAAAACTCTCCTCTGAAAGCCATAATAACGAGATTTATTTAGGTGGGTTAGAAGGTCCCGAGGTTGGCGAGGCAGGTTTCATTTCGGGTTTTACAGACTGACTCTCCTTAAATGCTCAGTGGCGTAATTTGCCTGGAGGTGGACACACCCTTGACTTACTGTTCTATCTGCTATTGTTTTTCTTTTTAAATAAACTGACAGCATCAGTCTAACCCTGGAGCCCACTTCTACTTGTGCATCTTCTGTGACGAGTAGCTGTGTGGGAGCTGAGGCGCCGTAGACAGCCTAACGCAATAGACGAGAGACGACACTCTTGTACGACCATAGCTGTGATACCATCCGCCAGTAACCCACCAGTGAAAAATGTGCACAAAAGAACAAAAAAAAACCCTTCCTGTTGTGATTTTTCTTTCATTTTTACAAAAACGCAGCCACCCACGATGTGCCCAGTCGTGTCCCACGTAGCTCGAATATAAACTGACTAGAAACTGTGCATGTTTTAGTCCTGTTGAAGGTGTGACAGTGTTCATTTTACCTCTCTGCCACTCCCATACTCCAGAGTACAGCCTTCCCTCCTCCACTGACACCTGTTTATTTTTTGCACTTGCTCTTTTTTGGATCTATAGATTTTATTAGACATTTAATTCCAGTTGTCCAAAGACCCCCCTCCCCGCCCAAGTCTAAACTCATCGCTGAGAGACACCATGTAAGAGCCAGTCAGGCCTACTTCTGTATGTCTAGCTCAGCTCATAGACTGCGTGCAGTTGAAGTCAAGACCAGAACAGGGACTTGTTAGTGTGTCTGTCAAAACAGAAATGTGCTGCAGCGCTTAATGAGTTTAACTATCAACACAGATGTACATCCTCGGGGCCAGAGATGTCATACTGCATATCACAATCTTACATTAATGTCTCCCGATGCTGCACATTTCAGTCGTTGAGCTGCACCTAAAAATGATTATCGGAAGATTGTTGTAAATACAAACATACCAAATGATAGGCAATCTTACTGGTGACATAAGGTGGGACAGAACAATGCCAGGTGGGTCAAAGTAACAGAAATATGTGATTTTTGTCAAAACAAGAAAGGCCTCTTCCATTAAAGTCAATACAAATCAATTAAATCAAAATGGTACCCAGTGTCTTTTCCACAAAATCTTTGATTCACATACAGAGACCTTTCTTGGTCTGACTGAATCATGTTTTTGATCACACTTTTTGACTTTGCACCCACCTTTTTTTTAAACGATATTACAGATTGTCTGTTTCACATCAGTCTGACCAATGCATTGCAGTTTGCCTAATTATTGTTTGACACTTTGGATAACCAGATTTACACTGTGGACAAAACTCAAGAAAATATCAACAAAAGTTTATTTTTTAATATTTTTGGATGGACAGGAAATGGTCTACTCTGTAGAGCAGCCAAAAACAAGATAAAGTCAAAGCAGGCATGAGACTAAGAACTTAGAACAGTAGACTGAAGTACTTCAACTTAGGAACAAGATTCACTCAACAATCCTGGAAGAAAATCAGCCCAGCAGTGGGGCACTGTTGTGCTCTGTAAGGAAACCGCCATTCCTACAAGTGTGTACAATTTGTGTCTGTGTTGTGAATGTACTGCTTGGGGGGAAGGTAGCATCAAGCAGAGCCTGTGAGAACAGGTCTCTGAATGCAGACGCAAAACAGCAGCAGCACTGCGCCTTCCAGAGGACAGGTCTCTCTTTATGTGTGACACCTGGGTCTTCTAGTTAAAATGCACGTTTCAGCATGTCCCACACTGTACCGACACTCTGTTAACATACTGCTGTTGTTTCCTGGTGTGGGCCCGCGCTTTTTTTGTTTTGTTTTTTGTTTTTTTTTAAAGGTATGAATGGTTATTTATCAGATTTGTGCTCTTCTTAAGACACATGCCAGTGGAGATGTATCCATAGTAACTGCATAAAATACTATAAACTTAAATGTTTGCTGTAAATGTCATGAGTTGTACATTTGGAGGATTGTAACTCAGCAGATAATTAAAGATGATAGCTGGTGATGGCTGATGTCTTTATTCCTGCAGTACGTGAGTGACGTGTGTATCAGATTTTCACAGCACAGAATCAATCATACTCCTCTTCAGCTGTTTACTGTGTGTTTCTTCTCTACTTTGGCAAATGAATTAGACTCAAAATTAGGCATGTTCCTAACAACTAATTTACCTGACATTTAAACAGGATGTTTAAACTTCAGAATAGTTGAGTAGTTTGAATGAAAAAAAAACTCAGAAAACTGACAAAACAGGCCGCAATTTAATCTGTGAGGTTAAACATTATCCAAAAATAGTGTGTCGGAGCTATTTTTCCTCTCATCTGTCTGTTTAAGAAGCTGATTCATAAAGCCTGGGCATATACTGGAATTTCAGTCATTTTAATGTAGTGCAAATGCATGGTGGGCGAGTTCATGTGTAGTCACATTGTTCTATCGACTTTGCACACAATCAGTGTGCCTCTAACATTTGCTTTGCATTCTACTGTGAGTTCAGACAGTAGGTTTATATGTCACAAATGGCAAATAATACCAAGTGTACATACATTAGCTGTAGCTAGTTTGCACTGTATTCACCATGAACTGTGAATTTCACATTTGGAAGATCAGTTACAGGTCTAATATGTTTTTTTTTTTCCGTGTTTGAACACTAGCTTGTTTTTTAAATTCACAGTGATCGCTTTATTGTAACTGGCATAATCATCAGACGTTCACTCTCATGTCTACTTTATCAAAGTCCTGTTTCCAAGTGCTTTCTGGAGTCCAGTTGTCTGGAATAAGCAGAAATGAGTCTAGCGTATTCAGCAGTGATAGACACCAAAGATGTCCCGGAACACTGACAGACGATGTGTGGGAAGTGATATGAATAAACAAATCAGTGAGCTCTTGGTGCCAGAAGAATGGGGGGAGAAACACTTTAATCATTTTTTGTCAGCTTTATTAATTAATTTTACTCAATATTAAAATCAGTCCAATCTCAACAGGACATGAGACAAGGAAATTAGGAGGTAGTTACATTACAGTGTTTGCAGGCTGTACTCTAAACAAATTTGGAAGTGATACAGGTAGTGATTAGTAAGTGGTCTACACATCAGGACCGTATAATGACTCTTCAGAACAACTAATGGGCTTCAGTAACACTTGGTTTGCTGTCCAATACACCAGGAAAGATACAAAACCAAATTAAATGTCCAATAAATATTTAGTATCAAAAACAGTGGTGATCCCTTTTAAATTATCCTAAAATATGTCAGAATGTATCCCACAGTATCAGTCTGACAGACTGAGGAAACATACTTAAAAATACTTTGCTCCAAACAAAGTCAGTGATGCATGCTTTGCGCAAATAATCACAACAGAAACACTGATTAAAAAAAACATGTTGGATTTAAGGATTTTGTTCACTCAATGTAAGTCTACGATCCACACCACCACAAGGATGAATGACTAGTTCCTTGGTTTGCGTTCTAACCACCAAAACCTAGGAAGTAAAACAACTTTCTTTGTGATGGAAATGAAATGACAGTGCAGTTACAGCTACATAAATGTATCAGGATTTGAACAAGTTTTCCCCTCAAACTTAATCTAGACTTCTTCAAGCCTCCATAACATTAAAAAAAAGATGTGAATTAAGATGTTCACTTTTCAGACTGATAAGAATTACAGTGACTTATACATATGTGATAGGACTGGGTATCATTTGCTATCAGGTTTTGGTACTGCTTAGTATAACTTTACTTTAAATGTGTTTTCTCTTTAAAAAAAAATCTTTCATTGAAAGGATTAACAGGATTGGTTCATATTTTTCAAGCTCATCTTAATACTCGCAGGCCTAGTGTACATAAAGTTATTGGTTGCTGTCATCTTTCCTCCTGTCTCAGCTGGTTGAGTGTAAATCCTTGCACAACACAAGTAACACATGTAAGAAACCGGTCAAAATGTACAGTCTGAATGTATAGCTGAAACTAATGTGACAGCCAACATGATGGTCTGTGTTGACCAAATCGCATATTCCTAAATTAGTATTGGCTTAGTTGCTGGGAAAAAAACACCTCCCTGCCAGGACAGAGATAGCTGCTTTATTCAGTGATTTCTGGTAGCCTTGGCTTCATTTTCAGAAGCATTTTCACACATAACCATTACTGATGGGATCGCTTCATATCCAGTATGGAGAGGAAGAATAACTACAGCAAACAGTGATTGATTCGGCATACAGGCGGCATTAATTACACTGTATTGCGGTAGATTTGAAAAACGTGATCCTATCCATTAAATAAGCTAATATTCTCTAAACACAAGCTGCCACATGAGAAATTTGCTTTAAAAAATTGTCCTACATTGAAAAGAAATTCAATTTAAATCATATTCTTATGAAAGTGCCAAGATTTGGTGCTTGATGCTTCACACCAGGTGCCTAATCATGCTGGTAACGCTTCCTCTCAAAACCTCATCTATAGGAGAATTTGTAGTGTTTTATAATGCTTTATGACTACACTCATCTGCTTCCTGGTGCACTGTATCAACAGTTATAGACTTTATAGATGTGACTCAAAATGAATTATAACTTCAAGTGTCTTATGGATGCTCTTGACTAGTTATAAACTGGAGGTTGACTGATGGGGCTTATAATACATTATGACTTATCCTTATGGTAACTGAAAATACTGCATGATTATAGTGAACTGTGAGTCCTTACTTCATTTGATTGTTGAGGTTTGTAGTTTATAATTCAAATTCACATGTATAATGTTTTATGACTGTTGATCAGACAGCATCGTAAGTGTTTACAAGTGTAGCTATAAAGCACTGTGAACATATTTTAAGACCTTATGAATGCCCCCAGCATTTTACAGAAAGTATTACCATTAACACCCTGAACTGAAGTGTGATGCAGAGGCATATCCAACCATGGTTCTCTGTGTAGCACACAGTGGAGCTGCAGAGTAAATTTCAGTCTGTCAGTAATGGGAAAATTGTATCTCCCATCACTAAATTAGCTGTGATCCCATGTGTCCATTCACTGAATATTAACTCATTATGACAGTTCAAGTAATCTGTAGTCATTTCCTCTATGACGCTTTACAGGTTGGTCCCTGGGGAACCTTTAGCTCATCCTCCATCCTGCTGTTTGACAGTCAGTGAACAGGAAATCAAGTTCATTAGTGCAAGAATTCTGTTTGCAAATAAAGTCCTTATTTATTTATCTTTAATTAAAGAGTTTGGTCTCGACCTGCTCTAATTGGAAAGTGTCATGAGATAACTTTTGGTGTGAATTGGTGCTATATAAATAAACTGAATTGAATTGAATTATTCAGCGAGCTGAAGTAATTCTTCTTGGTTGACTAATTGGGAATTTGTGTAGCTTTAGTCGTCCTGGAATCTGTTGTAACACAAAAATCCTTAAAGTTATTTTGAGGAAAAAAGAAGTTCAAAATCAGTGCAAGTTTCATAACTTCTGAACTCCATCCCACCAGCACCTCAGATCTGGACAAGTGATGAAAAGGTACGTGAAGCAAGCGCTGAATGTTAAAATAAGCAGATTCTCGATTTCTTGCAACTATTTCACATGACGGGTGTAACCATGTCACTTCCACAGTGAAAAATACTGATCTAATATCAAAAAGATGTATCAAAACGGCTACTCTTGACACTAAGCTATCAAAACTGGAGCATTGCGTATGTGGTGCATGTTTAACCATCCTCTCCAACAATGATCTTTTTACAGTAGTCACACACAGTGTTATATACAAAGCATTTCACATATTAGTGCCTTGAATAAAGCTGCTGGTTCAGTGAACATAATGGTGCCGGTGATCGGTGAAGTCCTCTGAATGCTCCACGGCCGTGTGTGCAAGAAGGAGAGCTCAAAGAACCGGTGCTGACAAACAACAAAATGAGACAAAATCTAATCAACGTTACTTTCCATTTTGATGTGATCCAGTTCAACACTGAATTTAATTTATGCACTAAAATTCAATGTCATTACCTGTTAGAGTTGAACTGCTCCTTCAGCATTAGGTAAAGAGACTGGGAAACAGGAGAAAGTCTATAATATTAAAAAGACTCCAACAAGCCTGCATGGTTCAACACTTTCAAAATAAAAGTTTCAATCATAGCAGAAAGCAGAAAAAGGACAAGTTAAGGGTTAGGTTGGGAATGGTTGGAAAACAGTTTTCTGCACAGGATCAGTGGTCTAAACTAACGTCTGGAGAGAGAAGATTTTATGGTTGCAAGTTGAGTTATAGAAAATTCAGAAATAGAACAAAATCTGTTCAGTTGGACAAAGTCAGAGTGAATGAGACAGTGGAAGAAAGAAGAATTCTTATCTAAGTCACAATGCAAACCGCCAAAACCTACAGCTCAGTAGGAACATGTAGGAAGGTTATCAACATGCAGTTATTCTGTCTTTCATTAGGACCATCAACACAGTCCAAATTTCCCGCAGGTCCAGATTCAGATTTCACTATGAAAGTATGTATACTTTCATAGTGAAATACTGAAATAGTGAAACACATTAAACATACAAGCGAATTGACTTGAATCACGAGTTCCTGAAAGTCTCCCTTCTATGCAACCAATCCTCATGAGTCAGAGAACAATTGGAAATGAAATTAGATATTCACTGCAGCAAAGCCAGAGTGTCCTGCTGCGTCTGGTTCTGAGATTTATAGGATCAGGCCTCCTAAAACTACAGCAGGAAAAAAGGATCCTGCATTTCTGTGTTGGCTGGTACAGTATTTACTACTCCAGAACTCCTGATGACATTAAACTGTGCCATCTTAGCTGCAATGCTGATGCTGCTAGCAGTAAGGAGTTGCACGCTGTTTTTGTAACAAGCCTGGTAGCTGCATCTGCATGCAAGCAAATAACATTTTTGTCTGGCCTTGATATGAGGCCACTTTGCTGCTTACAGTTCAGATCAAAGTTCAACAACTTTGTGCCTTTGGCACACCAATGGCATCTGTGCATGGCCATAGGAATATCACCACATGCACAAACATGGGGAGGAGTGTGCAAAAAGATCTTTTACCACACTAATATGAACATTATATATTCAGGAATTACATTTGTGCAATGGAACATTTTGATTACAGAAACGCAATCACCTGTCAAGACGCTGGTTTTGAGGAACTACTTAACAGCTTAATTTAAACTTAATAACCTACAATATGGTCTAATATCTATTACTTGTCCAATCTCCCAAACCTAGGATATTTTGTCTGCAGTTTCATATCAAAATTTTCCAGCCTCCTGTTTTCTGTGATAAGAAATCCGCAGCAGAGTACACTAATGCTTCTAATGCTCAAATTACATTTTGAAGATTGCAGCATCTTGAGGCATCAAAAAGCAATATGCTATCACATTTGGGTTCCAATTAGCACATACTTCTGTCTCTATAGCACCTCCTGTGTGTGCTACAAGCATCACTTGACACACAGTGAATGTTCCACGTAAGCTCATTGCAATAACTTAAATGACTTCTACAAAAAATGCAGGGATACTTGTGGTTCCTAGAGTCTTCAAAAGTAGATTGGAAACCAGAGCCTTTAGTTATCAAGCTCCTCTACTATGGAACCATCTTCCGGTTTAGGTCCTTTAGGCGGACACCCTCTCCACATTTAAGAGTAGACTAAAAACTTTCCTGTTTGAAAAAGCTTATAGTTAGGGCTGGCCTAGGCCGGCCCCTAGTTATGCTGCTATAGACTTAGACTGCCGGGGGTCCTCCCATGACGCACTGAGCTCTTTCTTCCTCTCCCTCTCCTTCTGCACACATGTATGTCCCATTAATGCATATCACTAACCCAACTTCTTCCCTGGAGTCCTTGTGCTTTCTTGTCTCGCAGGTTCCCATGGATCGTGGTTGGAGCACCTGCTGCCATCCTGCTCGAAACTCACTGCAATTACTACTGTTTAGTCATAATCTATTTTAATTTTGTTACAACTCTGTACAGCTACTACCATTATTACTGTCACTAATACTGCTATCATAATCACCATAGTTCCTCCTGTATACTTCATTATCATTACCTACAGTTCCAATATTTCTAGTATTATTATTGCTGCTATGCATCTCTGCTTGTGTGCTCCTCCTCTCACACCCCACCCCCTCTCCCTCTCTCTCCTTGTCTGCCTAGCTCTCTCTCTCTCTCTCTCTCAACCCGACCGGTCAAGGCAGATGGCCGCCCATCTTGAGCCAGGGTCTGCTCCGAGGTTTCTTCCTTCTGAAAGGCAGTTTTTCCTCGCCACTGTTGCCAAGTGCTTGCTCAAGGGGGAATGTTGGGCTCTCTGTATTACAATTTAATTAAAGAGTTTGGTCTAGACCTGCTCTAATTGGAAAGTGTCATTAGATAACTTTTGTTGTGAATTGGCGCTATATAAATAAACTAAATCGAATTGAATTTAAATTAGTAGTTGCTAACCTACTACTAACTAGCTAGCTAACATAGGAAAGGCTGCATGGAGAGCAAAGAAAGCAAGGCTTCATTTGTGGTTTTTCTGAATCTCTAGTATAGAGTCTGGGATGTGTCACTGGAGTAATAATCAATTACAGCAAAGACTGGCCAGCTGTTAGGTAATAGGTTGATCCTCGTTTCATGTTGGTGGCTTTGGTGGCTCCTTGACTTAAAGTTTGTTTTTAATGATTGTTAAGCACTTTGGAAACCTGGTATTTGAAAGGTGCTGAGGAATATGTTGGGCAGATAAATATATTTATAGGTAAGTCATTTTGAAGTTCAGTTATTAAGACAGAAAGAGATTAAAAGAATAAACGACAAATTTTATGTTTAAATGCAATTTCAATGCTAATCAAATTAATTAAATTATAATTGTTAATCCCTAATCCAAAGAAGCTGTAGGAATGCTTTCCTTATGTCTTGTATTTTCTGTTGAAACAGGCTGTGGTCATCAGTGAAGAGGCGATGTTTTCCTGGAAGATGGAATTTCAAGGGCCCATTTCACTGGATCTTTAAATTTATTGATTTATTAATTGATATAAGACCAACCAGGGACAAAATTACTCCAGCGGCACGTTGTTGCCTCCATAGGACACAGTGAGGGTGGAATAATTTGGACCTTAAATGGAACACAACACCAAACAGAGATTATCCACCCAATCACAGCAAAGACAAGACAAAAGACCAAATGGATCCATCACACCCACCGGCTACAAACACACATGCAGCATATGTGTGCGCCTCATGAGTAGTAAGCCGACGCTTTCTTGCTGGAGTGTGGTGGGAGTCGACGCATGGAAAGAGGGGGGGGCACCCTGACGAAGCATGGAGGAGGAAGAATGAGGCGTGAGGTGAGTTCTGGCATGATGATGGTAGAGGTTAGTAACCCTCCTCCCTTTACTTCCCACAGCCTGCTATGGGATGAATGCTGATAGAGTGCAAATAGCTTTTTACATGAAGAAACTGATGAAAAGTTGACCATGTGACTTCTTTCGAAAACTGCAGGCACATATTACTTATTTTGATATTTTAAAAGGGTCCCAAGACCCTTTGTGTCAAGATTTCAGACGTTTACAGACTTGATTGCTTCATTTACCGGTAATTCAATTTTCAGTGTTTTGTGCTAATTACATTCTCAACTTGCACTCTTTCAATCTTACACCTTACATCCCTTAAGTCTTCCAACATTATATTTCTTTTATCTTGTGGACATGATGAGAATCTTGAATAAAGAAGATAAATCAATCTTCAACTGGAAAATAACCAGTGCCACAAGATATGGATTTTATGATAACGAAAATAATAAAAAATAACTAGTGCACATAATACATGGATCATGAAAAATACTCTTATTATGTTTGTACTTTCTTTAAAACATTCTAATGACCTTTGTGTCTAAGGGGTAAGAAAGTACTTGGATGTCCTCCCAGGGAATTATGTTGAAACTAATGCAAAATTCCTATCCAGAGGACTGCAGTAGTGAACTAGTGTTCTAACTCAAACAAATTAGTATGTCTACTTGCTGTTTTATGCATTAAACAAATTAAGTTTCAACTTTCTTTTAAAAAAACATTAGAAATTTTACTGTTATCTATCTGCAATATGAGTCTGGGAGACACTTCCGGTATTTACAACTATGAGAAAGAGCTGAAATGCTTAATGTTGTGGAAATGGAAACAATAATAACTGTTTCCATTTCCACAACATTTCCAGAAAGATGGTTGCAAATAAAGGGAAGTGTGCTTCAAAGAAAGAAAAACAGTACTGTCTCTGAGGATACACAAGACACTGAATTGAAGTAATAAAAGTAAAGACTGTCTCACCAACTCGCCTGCACTGCTTCAATGTCACTCACTAAGTTTTGGGCCAAACAAATCCCAAAAATCTGTGGACAGAGGAAAAAAAACAACTTAAAAAGGCAAAGTGAGACATTTTCCAGAAAGGAGACATGGAATGATGCTTTTGTTTCAGATTATTTCTGGCTCATTATGAAGGTTAAACACCTGAATGGAACTGACCTGCAGTAGTGCGACTCCTATGAATATCCCAGCCACCAAGGTGAGGTTGTCCTGCAGCCACTTCTCAAACTGTGGCACACAGCCTTTCACATTGATGTAGTCCTTCTGCTCCGAGTCCTGTAAATCAACATAAACCCCTGTGATGATTTTTACATTTTGACTGAAAACACTCAGACCACCACTTAACCTTTATGTTGACTAATTTTCAGTCTTAAAATAACAATTTGTAAAATATGGATAGGAATTCAAAGGTAGCTCCAAAAGTATAGGGACAGCATATCACCAGAATAACTGATGCTCAATATACACTTTGCTATACTTATCTTTGGCTGTTGTTATAGCTAGCAACACAATACACAGACATCTTTGACATAACGTGAACAGTATTGTTTCTTCATATTCTGTTGGTGATGTTACTTCATTTTTTGAATGTATTAAACTGAACTTCTATTCTACATGCCCTACAATGTGCAACTTTAACTAGAGTTACATGAAAAGATATTTCATTTCTGTGTGCTTTCTTAGTGCTTTAAAAGCTTTAACAGCAACTCCGAAGCAGAAAATTCTCTGTTTTAGACACAAACAAGTAAAATTGTCTGTTTGTTTGTTTATTTATTTAAATTCAGGCAAATGTAAATGTAGTTTTAATCAGTTCTAAAATGACTATCAATATTTAATAAAATCAAACATATCAAAGATTTTTCCACACTTGGGAATTGTTTTTAAATCTTTGCAACAGTAAGAGTTCACATTTGCATAAATTATAGCTCTTAACCGCTTTAATCCAAATTTGACATGGCTTCCATAGCCATGTCAATAAAATCACTAGTACTAGATCATTAACTAAAATTGGTAGAAATTAAATATTACATTTACAAAAGAAAACTGGATCAATCACTAAGGAAAGTACTAAGGAAAGTGTAAATATTATTGTTACTTACTGGTTTAGCCCGAATGTCGTATCCACACTGAGTGTTTATTACATCCTCCTGGAGACAAAAAGAATAACTTTTTAGTATCTAACCTATTTAAAGCCATGTTGCAAAGTGAGCAGGCCTATCAAGTGTCTGTCTTTTTATGTACAACTGAAAAAAAGTAATAGCCAGCAAGTAATGATTACGAGCCTCACCATTTCAGTGTGTTAGCCTGCTAATATTGCTAATTTGCACTTAACACAAGGTACTGCTGAAGCTAATGGGAATGTCATTAGTTTACAGGTATTTGGCCATAAACTCAGTAAGTAAATAAACACAATATAGGAAATTTTGACCTGATGATGGCAACAGTTCAAAGTGAGCACCAAAGTCATTCGGACTCCTCATATGGGAACCATCTACACTTATTCCACAGTTTATGTCAATCTATCCAGTAGATGTTAAGATACTTCATTGGATACTTGGATAATCTTCTACTTGGCACTAAATGAAAACTGCAAAATTGTGGGGAAAAACTGACTAGCTGAGATTGTTTTTTTATTATTGCCCCATGAGGTGGTCCCTGAAAGGCAAAGTGCGACACTATCAACACAAATATCACCTATATAATTCAATTATATCTATATCTATATCTATAGATATGTATAGATATAGATAGATATAGATATATCTATAGATATATAGGGCACCGAGAGGTTTGATCATTTTATCAGCTGTCTTGGCTTAAACAAGGCAGTTTCACAAAATTGCTTCGGGCTGCATACAAGGTTGTGTTTGGTTTAAACACAAGCATTAAATTCACACATGAATATTTGACAAATTGAAAAAATGTCTAAGCTGGTTTAAATACAAAAAAAAAGTCAGAATGATACAGAAGGATACTGTGTGCATGCAGTGTGGAAACTCGCACCGCTGGGTCCTTAGTGCAGCAGGAAAAGGGAACTCCACACTTTTCCCGACTGGGATTCCCATCAGTACAGTTAAAATAGATGTTCAGGTTCCAGTCGTCTGCTCCAAACGCACCACAGCACTCCCACTAAAGTCAGGCAGAGAGAAAAAAAAATGTTTACAGGCTCCTATTGTTGGAATTCCAGAAATGATAGACCTTTTTCAGAGGGTCCAGAGTCAGTTGACTCCAGAGTCAACTGTTAATCACATATTTCAAAAATCGTAGAAACAAAAGTTTATTAATGCTCCTAGTATTCCTAGTATTCATCCAATGTAGCGTTTGCTAGCATAGCGTTTAAAAACTAGTTGTGCTTCTCCATCCAGCAACATCTGTCCCCTCAGTGATATAATGTAAGCACAAAGGTGACACCTACTGGATGTTGTGTCTTACATACTCCCAGCCCTTGACATGGCTTCATTCAGACATGGACATTAAAAGAATAGTAAGTCAACTGCATGCATTCCTAGTGTGTCATAATCTATTTTCATTTGAGTCAACATTACAACATCAGCTGAGACAGAAAGACAAAAAACCAGTAAAAATTTTAAATTTTACTCATGAGTGCTGTAGTCGATACTCTTTTTTGATACAACACAGACAGTAAACCTCAACAACATATTTAAGTTCTTCAGAAAGGCCAATCTGAAAAGTCCTGAAAAAACAAAGAAGCTAACAAAATAGCAGCTAGCTAGGAAGAGAAATCAAGACTTGTGTTCTTTGTTTTTACTGCACGTTTGCAGTTTCCTCATTAAGTAACCAACTACCCACATTTTGTACGTTGTATTCAGCATATCATGCTGTGATTGCCAGCTGTAATACTTAGTGTGCTTATGAAGTCTATTAACTTTAAATTTACATTTGGCATAATAATCTTAATTTTCACAAGAAATTTTGAGTGGGCCTATGTTGCTCACTGGGACTCTACTGCCGGGACCCTATTGCCGGGACCCTGCCTGCCTGGCTAGAAACATTCCTTGGTAGTTCTCAAAACATGTCTGAAGGTTTTATTTTGACAAGCTCTGTGACAGCCACTTCCTGTAATTTGAAAGGGGTGTGTGTGTGTCTGCGTGTGGTCATATATGCATGTTGTTGTGTGTGTATCTTATTAATATACACTGGGTGTCCATGTAGTAGTAGTGGGAGCAGCCATTTTGTGTGCTGACTATAGTTTTGTTTCATGTATAGTTACATCGGTTATCATTGAGTTGGTTCATTGGTAATGGGAGCAGCCATCCTAAATGATGTAGTCATGGAAAAGACTGCAAGTCAGTTGAGCAGCTGTGCACGTTACCATAGAAACAGGCCCCCTCCTCGCCCTAGCCCCTCCCTTCCCTGTCAGCCAGGGATGGTCACATAGGAGAAAGAGAGAGAGCTGTCGGACGCCCCAGAGAAAAAGGTGGCTAGAAAAAGGCCCTCGAACAAATGCTTCTTGCAACCAAACGAAAAGTCGCAAGGCAAAAATTCTTTCACCGTGGGCGGCAGGCACTACTAATGTCATGTTGAATTTCATCTTTCCCAGTCAAAGTATATTTTCGTACGAGCAGGATAGAAACACCTTGGTTTTCGGGATCGCCATCGACTTAATCAACTCCCAACTTTAACATGGGAGAGAATGAGAAGAGGGAGGCGCACTCCCTGTGCTTGAGGGAGAATAATTTATCGGATTGGAACCAAAAGTCATAGCACACTATTCCTGATATGGCTGCACGTCTGGTAAAAGTTTCAGGATCCTCACACAAAAGCTGTGGGACTAGTTATGTGCCCAAAAGAAGGAGAATAACAAGAAGAAGCCTTCGGCTTTGCATTCACCCCCATTCTAGTGCATTGTCCCACTAATTATGCACTAATATGAGCAATAGTAATAGTGGCATTATGCACTAGTGCGTTGGCCCACTAATTAAAGAAACACTTAAGATTATTCAAGCTTTTAAAATATCCCATGCTCCTCTTCTGCTAATTGAAAACTCCAACTGCTGAAGAAGAATGTGGCTGAAAGCTCTTCTTGCTCTACTGTAAATTAACATGTATTACAACAATTATAAACTGTTGTTTCACTTACATATTCCTGAGTGAAATCAATGAGATTCTGTAGATCAATGTCGTCCCGGTAAGCCCGAATGTTATTGTTGATGAACAGGTTGAGCTGGTCCTTAATCCAGTCCTTGAAGACAAACGCCAGGACTCCTGTCGTCAACTCCAAGAAAAAAATTATTCCCAGGAACACAGAGAACTACAACAGGGACACAGAAATGACACACACCTAAATGTTTGTAATAATAATACCAGTACAATACCAATACCGATACTAATACTAATACAACTCTTTCATTACTGCTGTGTGCAAAGTGTCTAATCATGGAACATACAAACTTGAGCAGAAAAGTGTTTTCTCGGAGTGCTCCAATGCATCCTGCAAAGCCCAGAATGAACATGACACCCCCAACCACCATGAATAGCCAGACTGGGTCCAGACCCCCCAGGTCTGTGATGGACGAGATGTTGGACAGAACCCCCTGGTCGAAAAAGGCAGAGCACAACAACACACTCAGTCTGAGACTGGCAGCTGTTTGCCAAAAGGGTCACAGTGACATCAAATGGGATGGAACTCAAATGCAACTCAAATAAAGATGTTGCCACAAACCACAAACAACACAAAAAAGTACTGAAAAAAAACCCCCAAAACTATTATGTAGCAGATATATGGTAGATTCAGTTTGAAGTTTGTACCTAGTTTTAAACTTAATAGTCATTTTCAACTTTTATTTAATTACCTTCACAAAGTTAAAATTATACAAACACTGGATGAATGGCATTTAAAGCTGCATTAACTGATTTCTTTGCCGACTAGGGTGAAGATAAACAAGCTGCACACAGATTCACAACGCAAGCTAGCTGGGTGCTAATTTGGTCTCCCTTCTGTTAGCATATATTGGGTTTATCCGGGCTTGTCTGCTGAAAACAGATGGCTGCGGCTGGAGGAGAAGAGGTTCATGAGTGGAGCTGGTGTCAGTAAACCAAAATGACAGCTAAAAGGGGCTAAAAAGCTGTGCAGAGCTGAGGGGAAGTGTAGTGCAGGTGATAGCACACTTTGGTTTTGTAACTCGAAGCTACACCTTTCACATTACCCGTTTCATCCACTGTTTAAGTGAAAATGTTGACCATTTCAGCTTTGAAGGAACACCACAAAATCAAAAGTACTTTTAGGAACTTTTTCCCCCTATGAACAACACTGCACCGTGCAGAAGGAAATGTGCATCAACTCATGGACGCGAAGCTTGTAGTCGTGACAGGGCGGGATGTAAACATTAATGGTGTTCTCCTCGGCTTAGTTTTAATGTTAGCCAGCCAGCCTCTCGTCCATGAGTAGAATCATACTTCCCTTCGCATGGTGATAGAGAAAGAAAATAGTAAGCTGCTTACAACAAGGTCAAAAACTCAGTAACTCACACCAAAAGAATCGTGGATAAACCAAGTACTCCAAGTAAGAGGAATAATATATATTTTTGATTTTGCAGTGAACTATCCTTTTATTTTAGTGTAATAGTGACATGTAAACAAGAAAACTGGAATTTGATTTAAAAAGTCTTAATGGTTAAAAGTTTTTTTTAAACAGAGCAATCTCAGATGTTTAAAACACTAACTTCAGCCTTTTTAAAAAAAATTAATAACAGAATTTCTATTTTCTAATGTCACTCATAATAACTCATTATCTCTGCTTACCTTCTCACTCCATGCCCATAGTCCAATTCCAACTAAGGCCATGCCCAGCAGCTGCAAAACACCAAAGTCATGTCAAATTACTACAAAGATGTGATAATGCAAACTGACATGGTGCCAATCTGTCACATTGCTATTACACAGAAATGCCTCTGAAGGCCATTATGACCCTGAAGTCACAGAACGAGGGATACTCAACATTACATCACATGCTCACATAATGTCACATCTGAGACCATTCATGGTTAAAACATTTTCCAGTGTTTCCCATTTTTTAGCTTTGACATATCAGAAGGCAATGTTTAATGTGGTTAAGGCAGGCACTTAAGTTAAAAGTGCAAATGAATATGAATGACTCTTCCTGTATCTGTTGTCCACAGTTACTTCCGCAAGTTAATGTTAAATGTACACATGGACATATACACTGATAAATGTGCAGCCTCTGATTGGAGACATACATCACATGTAAATGACACCAGGCTGCCACAGCATAAACACACACACACCTATTCATACACAACTCGGCATTGTTCTGAGAGACGTCGGATTATCGGAGCTCATCCTTGAAGAGGATCACTCTATCACTCAGTTACATGCCTGTCATTGTTGTGAATGAGGAATGATGAATGTAGACGAGGAAAAAAAATTTAATAGGGTACTGTTTTCATCAAATCACAGCTGTGTAATCAAATCTGCTTAAAACTGATTACATCACTTGATAATTTATCCCTCCATTTACTTCTTTTTTTCCTTTTTTTTTTTTACTTCTCTGTCTTTCGGTTCACATGCATTTTCGTCAACTCAGTTTTTATCAGATGAAAAAAACACAATCTGACATCGATCTTGAATTATACAATCAATTTTTTGGTATTTTAATGGCGGTTTTACTGCTAGCTGTAGTCCTATTCATTTTAGGTTTTGGATTTATTTGAACATATAGTGTCTGAAAACTGTTCCTGTACAGCACATGGTCACACATTTCTGGTGTCCACTTCTTAAAATATATTACGTCATGTCTCTTTTCTGGAGTGTAAATAAGAAGTCCTGCTGTTAGTGCACTGTGTGTATGTAATGTTAACAGCTGCAGTCTAACTGTGAGGCGCTCAACCCTCATTAGTTCCCTACAAAAAGCCGATTATCTCTCTGTTGTCAACTGACCGGCAGCTGCTTTTTTCCGGACATAACTGGACGGAAAGAGTCACAGTCAGTCATGAATGTGTTATTATGAACGGAATATGAACTTGAATGATAGTGACAGCATGAAAAGATGCGATGATGATCGGGGCCTTCCTCTCTATTGACAAGTGGACAAGATAATAACCGAGCTCTACTTGAGGGAGGCGCAAATGCGTATCATAAAAAAACAAAAAAACCTTCTTACCCAAAAGAGGATGTTGAACCCAAAAATGAAGTATTTGATGCAGCAGCTGACTTCGTGGCCTTTGTAATGATTCCCCGACATGTTTGAGCATCATCGGCGCGGTGTCTCAGTGTGAGGAAAAACACGGCCTGCTTCACGGGCTTTGTGTGAGGGATGGAACAGGTTCAGCGCTCCGAGGATGCATTTCACTTTGTCCGCTTCAAATGTTCACACAGCCGCTTCACTGCCACATCAGCAGCATCTTGAGGACAGTTCAGGACACGTTCACACACGTAGCAATGGAAATATTAACGGTCGATTAAGCAGTAAACCGCAGGACCAAAATTGTCATCCGCTTTAGGAACAAAAATGCGCCTACAGGAGGCGGGACAGCTGCGGCTGGTGCTCGTCGATGATTGGCTGGGAAATGACTGGAGCGACTTAGAGTAAAACCAATCATATCGGGGGAAGGATTAGGCACTTCCTGTGTTTTGAATGATGTACTAGCTAGATCAGGGGTCGGCAACACGCGGCTCTGGAGCCGCATGCGGCTCTTCAGCGCCTCCCTAGTCGCTTCCTGGAGCTTTTTCAAAAATGTATGAAAATGGAAAAAAATAGGGGGGGATATATATTTTGTTTTAATATGGTTTCTGTAGGAGGACAAACATGACACAAACATTCTTAACGTTTTCCAATGCTGTAAAAATGTTTATAATAAATATTAAATTTCAACATTTCTGTGAACGACGATGTGCGTCACAGCCTGCGACACACGTTTTGGCGCGGCGCGGTGCCACGCAGGTGGCTGTTGTAAACAAACCGGAGGGTGTGTCATGGGCCATGGATCCCAAAGGGGAAAAGCGAAAGATAGCTGATGAGAACAGAGGATTCAAGGAAGAATGGACCGAATCATTTGCTTTCGTTGCCGATGCGGAAGGATTGCCTGCATGTTTGCTTTGTAATGAGAAGTTGTCAAATAACAAAAAGAGTGATTTGGAAAGACATTTCCAGGGAAGGCATGCTAAATTTGCAGCAGACCACCCAGTTGGGAGTGAGAGAGAAAAGGTGCGATTGCTTTACTTTTGGAGAAATTAGAGGAGCGCAAAGATAGATTTAAGAAGTGGATTGCATCTCCAAACTCCACTTCTGCTGCTAGTTTTGTTGCAACCCGGGAGATAATAACGCGTGGAAAACCGTTCACAGATGGTGAGTATAGGATTCATTCATCAAATTGGTCATTTTGGTAAGCTAATATAGCTAATATACACTTACAGCCTGTGTTCCCTTCATATAAGGCTTTTAATTTTTTTGCGGCTCCAGGCAGATTTGTTTTTTGTTTTTTTTGTTCAATATGGCTCTTTGAACATTTTGGGTTGCCGACCCCTGAGCTAGATAATTGAGATACTTGTTACTTAATAATAATATCAATAAGAATATCAACACATCAAATTTTATGATTAAAGAGTGTTAAATATTTTTTGTTTTCCACCATGTGAATGTATTCGTATCACAAACAGAATATCACCATGCACAAATATGCAAACGAAATTATCGAAAGAAAAAAAGCCACAAATGATAAACAATATTCCACTCAAAGTCAGCATTCATTTACTGGCAGCAGAGGCTACCACACAAGTTTGCCATTCAGTTTGGAGCTTGAATTGTGCCTCATCATTTTCAATCATATAGACTGTACCAGTGGCTTGGTGAATGGTACCTACAGTTTTGCCAACAATGGCAGCAAGGCAGTGGTGGAAAGTAACCAAGTATTGTACTTAACCACAGTTTTGAGATACTGTATTTGTAATGGTATTTTCATCTTATGCTTTATACCTCTAGTCCACAACAATTTGGTGGTAAATATTATACTTTTTACTCCACTACATTTATTGTAAAGTTTTATTTCCTACTGAATTGGCAGCATCACATTATTACTACAAATATTATCAGAAAAAAATTGCTTTAGATTAAGACAGCCAGCAGTATACAAAGTCAACAAATGGGCTCCACCTTTTCCAGCTGCTACATTAAAATGATGCATTGATCAATCAGTGATGAAAATCGAGTAATAGATTGATATTCTGAAAAGGGCCATAATGAAGGCACAACATTTACTTTGGATAGTACTAAGTACAATGTGATTCAAATATTTTTCTGTCTTCATCCATCCATCCATGGGGCTGGGGCTGGAGCCTATCCCAGCTGACTACGGGCGAGAGGCGGGGTACACCCTGGACTGGTCACCAGTCAATCGCAGGGCCGACACACAAAGACATACAACCATTCATGCACACACTCACACCTAGGGGCAATGTAGAGTAGCCAACTAGCCTAATGTGCATATTTTTGGTATCGTGGGAGGAAGCCGGAGTACCCGGAAAAAACCCACGCAGGCACAGGGAGAACATGCAAACTCCACTTTTCTGTCTTCAGTTGAGTGAAATTGTATTTGTTTGAAGTACACACATGCTTAGACTGCACAGTAATGACAAATTCCTGAAGCTCTAAAATAAAATCATATACAGAAAAGAAAAAAGGTCATTTCTGTGACTTTAATTTAGTAATTTTGCAGGGTTTTGTCTAACAAACTCCCCATTATTATATCATGTCTTCACCCATTTGCCAAATTTGTGTTGTTCTTTTATTCTGCATAATTATCCATTATAAGACAGAATTGATTAGATACATTTTCACAGTACTAGTGGTCCTAGTGGCAGTTAGATGTGGTGGCGTTGTGCCTGGTAAAGCACCAGTAAGGGCTCACTCAGGGAGCCTCTGTTCAGACAGTAAAGACTCTGAGTCAGTGCTTCATGAAGAACCAGACTCCCACTTTCATCTGTGTAACGCAACTGAAAACCCACAACCTCCAGAGGCTTCAGTGCCAGAATGGCTGACACATCAAACACATCATATCCAGATGAGGGTCGCTGGTCCAGGGTCAGCAGTCTCTCCTCAAGGGCAGGACTTTCCTTCAGAGCTCCTTGTGAAGCTGTGACACTGTGCAGAGTGATAGTCACACTGATGGGATGGGGATGCAGGGTTTTCCTGAACAGAACCAGCTCTGCACCCAGCATGGAGGGATTCAGGCTGCTGACATTGAACCAAATCCATCCTGGACGACCGTGGAGTGGATCTGGATGAGCCCACAATTTGATAAATCAAGTTAGTTTATATCATAATCATAATTAATTCTGCTCAGAATGTTTAAAGAGTTGTATAATTTCTTATTACTTTATTACTCTGAAGGAGTGAACTGGGAAGTTGATGGACACAAACATGAGTCTAAATAAGTTCTGCCATTGTTTAGTGTCTATTGGATGTGTACCAACAACTTTATAAAGTGATAATATGTCAGTCATATGGTTCAGTTCACTTCAATTCAGTTTATTTATATAGCGCCAATTCACTCAATTCACTCTTGAGCAAGCACTTGCTGACAGTGGCAAGGAAAAACTGCCTTTTAGAAGGCAGAAACCTCGGAGCAGACCCTGGCTCAAGATGGGCGGCCAACTGCCTTGACTGGTTGGGTTGAGAGAGAGAGAGAGAGCGGAAGAGAGATTGAGATAGACAGACAAGGAGAGAGGGAGAGAGGGGTGGGGTGTGAGAGAAGGAGCACACAAGCAGAGATGCATAGCAGCAATAATAATACTAGAAATATTGGAACTGTAGATAATGATAATGAAGTATACAGGAGGAACTATGGTGATTATGATAGCAGTATTAGTGACAGTAATAATGGTAGTAGCTGTACAGAGTAGTAACAGAATTAAAATAGATTATGTCTAAACAGTAGTAATCGCAGTGAGTTTCGCTTTTGCATCTTCTCTGAGGAGTGGCAACATGGGAGCCTCAAAACAACTCTCAAATGACCTGAAAACAAAGATTGTCCAACATCATGGTTTAGGGGAAGGATACAAAAA
The DNA here is from genome assembly GCF_020382885.2 of Scatophagus argus. NCBI lineage: Eukaryota > Metazoa > Chordata > Actinopteri > Scatophagidae > Scatophagus > Scatophagus argus. Next base: position 220,677 of record NC_058515.1, on the reverse strand, counting down.
GCTGGCTCAGAGATTTAAGCTGTCAGTTTCCACTGTGAGGAACATAGTGAGGAAATGGAAGACCACAGGCACAGTCCTAGTTAAGGCCCGGAGTGGCAGGCCAAGAAAAATCTCTGATAAGCAGAGGCGAGGAATGGTGAGAACGGTCAAACTCAACCCACAGACCAGCTCCAAAGACCTACAACATGATCTTGCTGCAGATGGTGTCACTGTGCATCGTTCAACTATTCAGCGCACTTTGCACAAGGAGATGCTGTATGGGAGAGTAATGCGGCGGAAGCCTTTTCTACGCACATGCCACAAACAGAGTCGCTTGAGGTATGCTAAAGCACATTTGGACAAAGTTGAAGTTGCGCCGGGGCTGGATACTTCAACAAGACAACGACCCGAAACACTGCTCAAACTCTACAAAGGCATTCATGCAGAGGAACAACTACAACGTTCTGGAATGGCCATCTCAGTCCCCAGACCTGGACATTATTGAAAATCTGTGGTGTGATTTAAAGTGGGCTGTCCATGCTCGGAAACCATCAAACCTGACTGAACTGGAGATTTTTTGTAAAGAAGAATGGTCAAAAATACCTTCAACCAGACTCCAGACCCTCATTGGAAGCTATAGGAAGCGTTTAGAGGCTGTTATTTCTGCAAAAGGAGGATCTACGAAATATTGATGTCATTTTTCTGTTGTGGTGCCCAAATTTATGCACCTGCCTAATGTTGTTTAAGTAATTATTGCACACTTTCTGTTAATCCTATAAACTTCATTTCACTTCTGAAATATCACTGTGTTTGTCTGCTATATGATATATTTAACTGAAATTGCTGATCCGAACAACCAATGATTTATAAAGGAAAATCCTGAAAATGATCAGGGGTGCCCAAACTTTTTCATACCACTGTAGTTTCGCAAGCCACTGTAGTTGGTGTTAGTATGGAGTGTCAGAACGGAGTGTTTGTGAATTAACTTTGTAAGTGTCAGTGAATGACATTTTACTCTCTTATTTTGAACGATGAGCTCTGTACATGGAAATGACTCCTTAGGTGTTAACTCATCAACCCCGCCCCCTCATACATGCTTCGGTAGTAGACTGCTAACGTAGTCTTTCATTCTGGGAGCTGCAGATTGAACTTTTCTCCAGCTGAGATGATGTTGTTTGGTAAGTAAATGTGATGAATATGTGTATAACCTTGTTTAACGTTAATGTGCCTCATTAACTCGCACTCTGTATGCTTTGTGAAGACTCAGTACAGCGCTGTACGCGCACGCCAAGCTAACGTAAACGATTTACTCAACTATCCGAAATTTAGTTAATGCTAGTTCATGCACAATTTCACAGTCAATGTAAATATTGTATGTATATAAATATGTATATGTGTGTGTGTGTGTATATATATATTATGATTTATACAGAAAATGCTGGCAAAGGTGCAATACGGAGGAGTCCAGAAGTACATTAAAGTTCCGCAGAGAAATGAAAACTGTGATTACCTCCAATTCTGAACAATTCTTGCTTTCTGTGTTTTGTCTTCAATAATAAATTCACAAAGGAGAAAAGTGGGACGTTGTATTACATGTGCTAAGGTTTTATTTGGCTTTTTTTTCCTTCCAGTTACAGAAAAATTTTGTCTGCAAGCCAGTGGCTTGAGTACAGATGACCTCGAAGTCGAAGCAGACATATTTGATGAGCTGGTAAAGTCTGGGGTCCTGAACTTCAAGGTTATAAGCCGCCAGTGTCCAGTAGCAGGTAAAGATACTAAAGCAGTGGTTCTTAACCTGGGTTCTATCGAAGCCTAGGGGCTCATCGTGTCAATTCATGATGACATGCCCCGCTTGGCCATCACTGGTGGTAGTACGTACGTCGTCTGATTTCTTCCTTAATATTTTAATCCATACTAACTATGTCGAGCAAAAAAAGAAAGTGGTCGGACGAATATGTACAACATTGATTCACATGTATCACGAAACGTGATGGGAGTCAGCGTCCTATCTGCATGATTTGCAAGGCCAAGTTGAGCAACTCTAGTCTCGCACCGGCAAAACTAAAGGAACACTTCTTGAAGCTGCATGCAGATGGGGAATACAAGAACACAACGCTTGCTGAATTCAAGGTGAAGAGAGCCAGATTCGATGAAAAGGCCACTCTGCCTGCTTTTGGATTTGTACCCATTGACAAACCGATCCTCAACAAGCCTCTTACAACAACAACTAAGGCAGCCGATGTGAAGAAGCTTGTGGATGACTTCTTCAGAGACAACAATCTTTCATGGGATATGGTTTCTGCAGTTTATACGGACGGAGCTCCAGTCATGCTGGGAAGAACGTCTGGTTTTGGTGCGCTAGTAAAAGCCGATGCACCACACATCATTGTTACGCATTGTATTCTGCACAGGCATGCGTTGGCAACAAAAACCTTGCCTCCAAAAATGGCAGAAGTATTAAAAACTGTAGTGGAATGTGTGAACTATGTGCGAAATAGTGCTCTGAGGCACCGCATCTTCAGTGAGCTGTGTAAATCTGAATTCGAAGTACTTCTGTACCATTCTAATGTTCGGTGGTTATCCCGGGGACAGGTGCTGAATCGTGTTTTTGCCATGCGTGTGGAATTGGCCCTGTTTTTGCAAGAACACCAACATTGTCATGCAGATTGCTTCAAAAATTGAGTTCATTCTCATTTTAGCGTACATGGCTGATATATTCGCAGCTCTCAATCATCTCAATCAGCAGATGCAGGGTGGTGGAGTCAACATCATGGAAGCGGAAGAAAACCTGAAGGCTTTTCAAAAAAAGCTACCGTTATGGAAACGACGAAAAGAGAACAACAACTTCGCAAACTTTCCCCTTCTGGACGACTGTGTAAGTAAGATTGAAGATGTGTCTGGAATCGGAGACATTTCTGTACCCATGGAACTGAAGCAAGCAATTTCCACGCACATAGAAGAGATTGAAAAGTCTCTCGACGGATACTTCCCTACAAGAGAGTCATATCCAGCATGGGTGAGACAGCCGTTCACGTTTGCTGTTGAGACAGCAGATGTCTATGATGAATACCTTGACGAAATCATTGAAATTCAGCAGAGCCAGGTTCAACAGCAACTCTTCAGAACAACAACGCTCTCAAAGTTTTGGTGTCGACAAGTATCCAGTTATTGCTAAGAAAGCCCTGGAATTTTTTATACCATTTGTTACAACATATCTTTGCAAGCAATCCTTTTCGAGGATGCTGGACATAAAAACAAAGAAAAGGAACAGACTTTGCTGTGAAAATGACATGAGAGTGGCACTTGCCAAGGTGAAGCCACGCATATCCGAACTGGTCTCTCAAAGGCAACAGCAGAAGTCACACTGATTTGCAGGTATGTAATTTGTTGTGAGTTCATGCACTGTGTTGGTTTTGTACTTTGAACAAGGTGATATTCATGCACGGTTCATTTTGTGCACCAGTAAAATAAAAACATATGCCTATGTCTTGAATTTGAAAAAAATCATATTTTATTTTTCACTAAAGAAGGGTTCGGTGAATGCGCATATGAAACTGGTGGGGTTCGGTACCTCCACAAGGTTAAGAATCACTGTACTAAAGGCATATGTGTATTAGCTAATGTGCTATGCATCAGTATTACTATTGGTACATGGCTGATATTCCAGGGGTGTAGGACAGGGTGTATTTTTCCATAATTTTGAGTCATTAAGATATATTAATATTAATTGATTACTTTTAGATGTTTTTGCTAAAGATGCCTATAAATGATTTCATTTGTCATGTTTATTTGTATTCAGCTTTCACTGATTGGTGTGTTGTGGAATTTTTCATTTCTCTGTGGACCATTTTGAAGATCTGGACATTCAGATAGTAGCAGATGAATTGTCTTTATCAGTATTGCCTGACCCTTCAGCATCACCTGATTCTTCAGTTTTGTCTGATTCAACCGTTATCCTAACATCCACAAGAAAGAGAGACTTGAATGAGCGGGATCGTGATGAAGCAAGCCAGGTGAACCTTAAAAGCTTTCACAGATGTGTTAGATTTATAAAATTGCTTAATACTGGTTACTGATCTTGATATTAAATTTAATTAAACAAATGTGATTGCTTCATCGGCCTAAAAAAAAGTTGCATGGAAAGTCTTATGCACTATTTTTCTGCCCACTAAAACTCAAACTAAATGCTAAAATTTTCTGGATAGGTATTATTTGGATAAAATTGCTTTTGTATTTCTCCAGATGGTTGAAAGTGTGCAAAGGTCCAATGCAAAGGGTGAAGAAATTTTTAGAGTTTGCCAAAACTAAATCACTGTCAGATGCAGTGCGTAGATGCATGGTGAACATTCTGGTTGCAGACATCATTCAGTCACATGGGTGAACAGCTGTTTGGTGAGGGGTGCAGAGAGGTACTGTCTGTCATCAGACACTCAACAGATAATTGTGTCATTAAAGGGAAAATGAGAGCAACATTTGAGTACAGACAGAAGGTGGTTCATTACAAGGATTCAGCATCTTCGGTCTTGGATGTATTCCCTCGTTTCCTTGACATTCCTGGACTGATGAGAACATTCTGATTTTTAATAGTATGTCAAGAGTTTGAATCGAGGCAACTGGATTCATGGATTTTCTTCTGAAGACGCTTTGCCACTCCTCCGAGAGGACTCCTCTGTTCTCCTCAGCAGAACTGAGGAAGCATCTTCAGAAAAAAATCCATGAATCGAGTTGCCTCGATTTAAACTCTTAGACATAACATGACCTGGATGAATGACTGCATCCAGAGACATTTTTAGTAGTAGTTCAAATATTTGCTGCTCCTCTCCAAGTTAAATTAACCTGTACACTGGGCATTGTGTCTCTGCTTAAAGATTGAACAAGATTTTTCCCTCATGTTTGGCTCATATTTCATATTTCTCTAAGAGCAAGAATTTCCCTCCAGCGACAAATGATGATTCTGATTCTGAAGAACAAAGTCATCACAGAATGCCAGAATCTTCCTTCCTTCCTTCCTTCCTTCCTTTATGTTGAGGAGCTGCTGACAGCCTTTGACCCTGTGACTGAGAATAAATCTGGTGAGTGTGGTTTGTTTTGGTTTGTTTTCTCTCCAGTTGCCATTTGAGTTTTTGTTCTCTTTTAATACACATTTTGTTTCTAAGGATGGGATGGTGATATGTCAGCTATCCTGTTGCTGTTACATCTCCTGCCCCCTACATCATTTAAGTTTGTAAGCACTTAAATTCCATGAAAATGATGAATACAACTAACAGTATGTTGTAAATTTTTACTACCAGGCTAAAGGTTTTTAAGGTCACTTATGAGACTTATGCAAAAAAAAACAGCAGCACTCCTTCACAGCAAAATCAGCATACCCAATTTCCAGTGATCAGCCAACAACTTCTCATTCCATGTTGGAGGTCCCACGTATCCTCCCATAAGGTGGTTGATAAAAGTGACATCTCATCAATGTGTCGGTCAATATTTGCACATTTACAAGCCTCCGGTCTTTCTGAAAGCACTGTACAAACAATAGTTTGTTCAGTGGAGGAAGTTATTTGTGAGAGCCAAGCAAGAGAAACAGTTCTCCGGACATTTTCAAAAAGATCTGCAACATTGTAATATATGAACAGCATGCTTTTGTAATAGGTTGTGCTGTTAATACAATGTATTTTGATGACCACTTTCATGCATTTTGTGTAGAGGGGAAAAATAATGAACATGATGTCATCTGTGTTGATAAGTTGACTTATTTTAGACCCTTTGATAAACAATAATGACAATGAGGTAGCATACATTGTTCCATACTGTTACATATTTAAAAAGTATATTTTAAAAAGTTAATGTGGTGCAGAGTTTTAAAAATAAATGTTTTAATGTTAACCTGTCCTCTTTTTTTAATCATAGTTTAGTTGACATGTATCGGATAAAAAAAAGTATATTTACACCATACAGTGTAATTTAGATTCAACACTTGTAGTAGTAAACAAACAACACTGAGAAAGTTAATGTCTAACTAAAGTTGAGAAAAACTAACACTGGTTAATGCTGGAAAGTGTTGGATTTTGACTCTATGAATAGTGAATAGTAACTCGTTTAGAGTGTTAAGATACCAACACTTCAAAAAGAGTAAAATTAACTCTTTGTGGTGTGGACCCATATAGACACTTTAAAAGTGTTGGAATTAACTCTGATAGAGTTGATTTGGGTATGCTGATTTTGCTGTGTAGGAACCACAAGTAGTCCTGCATTTTGGGAACGGAAAGCTCTGGTGGGATAATAGGGAATTATCTTAAGATAGGATGGTGGTGCTGGTCAAAGATAACGCCTAAATTCCTTACAGTGGAGTTTGAGGCCACGACTAAGCCATCTAGCTTTGCTATATTACTGGATAATTTGTTTCTAAGGTGTTCAGGGGCCAGAACAATAACTTCAGTTTTGTCTGAATTTAGAAGTAGGAAATTGCGTGTCATCCAGGTTTTTATGTCTTTAAGACATGCCTGAAGTTTGACTAGCTGATTTGTTTCATCTGGTTTCATTCACAAGTACAATTATGTGTCATCTGCATAACAATGAAAACATATGGAGTGTTTCCTTTTAATATCACCGATGGTGATATTTGTCCTATCTTTGGTTTGTCCTATCTGGTCTAATGTAGAAACATGGTAGACTCCCTGGAAGACAACCTAGTCCCTCTACAGATATAAAAAGCTAATTTTAAGTTAATGTAAGCATAATGATTCTTAGTTTCAGGTGATTATACACTAAGGAAAACATGATTATGAATATTATATTCCATATCTGCCAACAGATCCTCCTAAACCCTACATACCATTACTATTCACTATTCAGTTTATTTATATAGCGCCAATTCACAACAAAAGTTATCTCAGGACACTTTCCAGTTAGAGCAGGTCGAGACCAAACTCTGATTAAATTTTGTTATTCGGGTGGGGGGCACACAAATAGATATGTGTAGCAACAGCAATACCAGAAGTGTTGGAACTGTAGATAATGATAATGATAATGAAGTATACAGAAGTTACTATGGTGATTATGATGACAATAGTAGTAACATCCATCCATTTTCTATACCGCTTATCCGTCAGGGTCGCGGGGGAGCTGGAGCCTATCCCAGCTGACTACGGGCGAGAGGCGGGGTACACCCTGGACTGGTCGCCAGTCAATCGCAGGGCCAACACACAAAGACAAACAACCACACACTCTCACACTCACACCTAGGGGCAATTTGGAGTAGCCAATTAACCTAATGTGCATGTTTTTGGTATTGTGGGAGGAAGCCGGAGTACCCGGAGAAAACCCACGCAGGCACAGGGAGAACATGCAAACTCCACATAGAAGGGCCCAGACCGGGATTCGAACCTGGAACCCTCTTGCTATGAGGCGACAGTGCTAACCACTGCACCACCAGAAATTTTGAGTGGCCCAGTGTTGTTCACCAGGACTCTATTGTCAGGACACTGCCTGCGCACGTCTTTTGATACACATGCATTTTTCATGTGCATCCTGTAAAGTGAAAAGTGAAATAAGTCAATAAGAGACTTATTGAACACGCTTCTCCTCACCATGCCGGTCGATTTGATGTATAATTTGTATGGGCTGCTAGCGTTAGTTAGCTGTGTAACAATTTTGAGGCTTTTATTTTGAAAATCAGTGTGTGTCTGTGTAAGAGTGTATGTGTGACTGGGTGGGAAACAATCACTGATATGTCTGATAATAGGATTTAGGCTTTTAATTTGAAAATCTATATCTCTGCCAATTCCTGTTATTGGTGGGGTGCTTTTATTTTGAAAATCAGCGTGTGTCTGTGTGAGTGTGCTGTGGTAGATCTCAAAACATGTTGGAAGCTTTTATTTTGAAAGGCTCTGTCATAGGCACTTCCTGTAATTTGAAAGGGGCTTTTATTTTGAAAATCTGTGTGTGTCTGTGTGGTCATATATGCATGTTGTGTGTGTATCTTACTAACATACACTGGGTGTCCATTGGGCTCCATGTATTAGTAGTGGAAGCAGCCGTTTTGTGTGCCGACTATAATGTGTTTCATTAATACAGGATAGTTACCTTGGTTTTCAGGATCGCCATCAGAAAACTTGACCAAAGTTAAAATGGGAGTGAATGGGAGGAGGGAGATGCGCTCCCTGCGCTTGAGGAGTTCCTGACCAAATACTGTTACTGAAATGGCAACGAGTGGCACACCACCTTACCCGGGACGAAAATCCCTACGTTTTGATGTATAATTTGTGTATGTGCAATACACATTGTGGCCACAGACGAAAGTTGTTCAGCCTTTTTCAGCTGTTTTTCAGAAGAAAATCTTTAGAGTGCGTGACATCATCACCGCTTGACGGGAAAATATTTTCGTTGCTCCAAAATTTTCATAAAACTTAAACTGCTCCAGCTCGAAAACAAAAAAATAAAAAAAAGAAACACAAATGTATTACAGAAAATTTAGCCCCATCCCGCCTTACCCGTTTAAACTTCGAATTTTGTCTCTAGGTGAAACTATCGCAGAGCTAGAGGGTGACAATGAGACCGATGTCTTGCGTTTGTCCGATGTCTTTTTCATTCATCGTGTATGTCATTCGCCCATCAGTTTTTTGCAATTGGAACCAAAAGAGATAGCAGGCTATTCCCAATATGGTCGCACGTCTGGTAAAAATTTCAGGATGCTCACGTAAAAGCTGTGGGACTAGTTACGCGACAAAATTTTGTCCGGAAGAAGGAGAATAATAAGAAGTATGAGCAATAGTAATAGTGCATTGGCCCACTAATAATGGTAGTAGCTGTACAGAGTAGTAAGAGAATGAAAATAGATTATGACTAAACAGTAGTAATCGCTGTATGTTTCAAGCAGGACGACAGCAGGAGGTCAACCATAGTCCATGGGAACCTGCAAGATGAGAAAGCACAAGGCCTCCAGGGAAGAAGCTGAGTTAGCATGCATTAATGGGACATAAATGTGTGCAGAAGGAGAGTTAGAGGAGGAGGAGAAGCTAATTGTGTCCTGGGAGATCCTCCGGCAGTCTAAGCCTATAGCAGCATAACTAAGGGGCCAGCCTAGGCCTGCCCTAACTATATGCTTTATCAAAAGGAAAGTTTTAAGTCTAACTTAAACGCAGAGAGGGTGTCTCCCTCCTAGACCGAAACCAGAACATGGTTCCACACTAGAGGAGCTTGATAACTAAAAGCTCTGGTTCCCAATCTACTTTTGAAGACTCTAGGAACCACAGGCAGCCCTGCATCTTGGGAATGTAAAGCTCTGGTGAGATAATAGGGAACTATCAACTCTTTAAGATGTGATGGTGCCTGACGTTCAGGGCTTCATATGTGAGGAGAAGAATTTTAAACTCTATCCTGGATTTTACGGGCAGCCAATGAAGAGAAGCCTGTACAGGAGAAAGCCTGTGAATATTCTCATTCATCCAGGTCATGGTTATCTCAAGGAAATTCAATCGAACGCAACTGGACTTAGTTATTTGTCTTTGAAGACGTTTCACCTCTCATCCAAGAGGCTTCATCAGTTTATGCTCGCTTGACTAGGCTGGGACTAGTCCAACTAGCTGGTGTGGAGACCCAGGTATTTAATCCCTGTGGAGGCGTTCACATGGCCAGTGTCTCCACACCAGCTAGTTGGACTAGTTGTGTTCGATTGAATTTCCTTGAGATAACCATGACCTGGATGAATGAGAATATTCACAGGCTTATTGTATTGAATCTGAGATGCAGACAACAAAGGCTTATACCAACTAGCCTACGCCTATGTTCAACTATGGACGGCTATAGAGTGGAAAGAATCATTGCAAAAGCACAAAACCAACTCCTCAATGAGCGGATAAGGCAGATTAATTTCACTGTTGAAGGGCTGAAAAAGAAAACAGAGAAATTACTACAGAAATGAACATCACTCCTACCTGGTTCTATGTTGGAGAAAGTTGTGGATTTCACCAAGAAAGCCCAATTATCTCAACACAACAAAAGTAAAGAAAGACAGACCAGAAAGTTCCAGAACCTGCAGTCTCGGAACAATAACAACACAGAAACTCTTACTTGGAAGCAAAAGACCGACATTCCAGCACAGAATAAAATACAAGACAGATGGGTAAAGAACTTGTCAGACAGAGAACTCACCCAACCAGAGAAAGAGGTCTTAGCCAAGGGCTTGAACTTTGCCATGACACCAAAACAGTTACCTATAGTTGATTTGATTACAGCTACAGCATCAGCTATAAAGAAAAACAACTTAACAGAAACCGAAGCCGAACAGCTTAGGTTAAAAGTGACAGCAGCTCTGTCCAACGCCAAGTCTCCCCCTTCCAACCTCACTTTTGAAGAAAGGAAGGTGGTTACAACACTCAGCAAAGACCCCAAAATCACAATTCTTCCAGCAGATAAGGGACGATGCACAGTTGTGCTCAATACAACTGATTACCACGCCAAAGTCTCTATACTACTCAGCGACACAGAAACAGAAAAGAGACCCAACTAGTGGCTACAAAAAGAAGGCAATAGAATGTCTACAGAAACTACAAAAAGAAGGGATTATTGACAGAACACAATATCACCGTCTTTATCCGCAAGATTCTATCCCTTGCTTATATGGACTTCCTAAAATCCATAAAGAAGGGGCTCCACTCAGACCCATTGTCAGCAGCATTAACTCGGTCACTTACAACATTGCCAAACACGTGGCGAACATCCTGGCTCCCTTGGTGGGCAACACCCCCCACCATATACAAAATTCCACTGATTTTGTGAACAAAGTCCGGAACTTAAAAATGGATCCAGATGAAACCATGGTATCCTACGACGTGACTTCTCTGTTCACTTGTATACCAACCATGGAAGCTTTGGAAACAGTAAGAGAGCGACTTACACAGGACAACTCCCTCCAGGACTCAGACCAGAACACATATGCCAACTTCTGGATTTGTGCCTAAACACCACATATTTCCAGTTCAATGGCAAATTTTACAGACAGAAACATGGCTGTGCCATGGGTTCACCAGTATCTCCCATTGTGGCCAATTTATACATGGTGGAAGTGGAACGCAGGGCCCTGAACTCCTTTGAAGGAGCAACACCGAGCCACTGGTTCAGATATGTGGTTGACACGTGGGTAAAAAATCAAAACGCTAGAAAGCCTTTACTGAACATATCAACTCAGTGGACAGGAACATCAAGTTCACCAGAGAAGATGGTAAAGATAATGGTTTGCCCTTCTTAGATTGTGACATCCATATAGAAAAGGACAGGAGCCTCCACATTGGGGTATACAGGAAACCCACACACACAGACCAATACCTCCTTTTCGACTCACACCACCCTTTGGAACACAAACTTGGTGTGATCAGAACCCTGCAACACAGAGCTGATAAGATACCCACCAGCTCGCAGGCCCAAAGGGAAAAACATGAACACCTGAGAGATGCCCTCAAAACGTGTGGTTATCCCAGTTGGACCTTTGTGAAAACTGCAGCTGGTTCCAGGAAGAACACCACCAAGGTGGTTGAGAAGGAAAAACAGAACAAAAGAAATAACATAGTCATCCCGTATGTATCTGGAGTATCAGAAAAGCTCAGGAGGATCTTCAACAAGCACCGTATCCCTGTGTATTTCAAACCCAGCAACACACTCAGACAGAGATGGTACATCCCAAAGACAGAACACCACACACTCAGAAAAGCAATCTGGTGTATGCTGTCCAATGCAATGAGGAATGCAAAGACCTCTACATTGGTGAGACTAAACAACCACTACACAAGCGCATGTATCAGCACAGGAGACCCAACTCCTCAGGCCTAGATTCCGCTGTCTACCTACACCTGAAGGAGAAAGCTCACTCCTTTGAGGACAACAATGTTCACATCTTGGACAGAGAGGATAGATGGTTTGAAAGAGGAGTAAAGGAAGCCATCTATGTGAAATTAGAAGGTCTGCGACACCACCTATCTCCAATTTACAATGCTGCCCTTTCATCTCTTCCCAGGAGATTTAACAACTTAGCCTCTAAGAACAACTGCCATTCACAAATGGCCCCATGTGACTCTAACGACTGTCGTTATAGCACAATAGAGCATTAACAAGTCGAAACCAACTTCACCATCCCCAAGGACTGTCTCTCAACGACTGTCGTTTGGCACAATGGGGCACTAACGAGCCTATGACACCACTGGCCATGTGAACGCCTCCACAGGGGTTAAATACCTGGGTCTCCACACCAGCTAGTTGGACTAGTCCCAGCCTAGTCAAGCAAGCATGAACTGATGAAGCCTCTTGGATGAGAGGTGAAACGTCTTCAAAGACAAATAACAAAGTCCAGTTGCATTCGATTGAATTTCCTTGAGAGTACAGGAGAAATACAATCTCTAATGGTGGTTCTTGTGAGTAATCATGCAGAAGCGTTCTGGATTAGCTGGAAATTCTTTAAAGATTTACTGGGGCAACCTGATAAAAGGTTACAGTAATTCAAAGTGGGATGAATGCTGTCTCTCCTAATGAAACCAGGCCTTCCCCAATACTGGACTTTAAACCACATTGATATATGCATATTCTAATTAGCTTAGTGTATATTTTTTCTAAAATACCTGGTATTAAATTGGACACTCTGTTTTTCTTCATACATTTTAAGAATGTTGCACATCTGGCCAAAAAAGTGGTGCCACAGCACGTTTTACAGATGGAATTCTTCCAGGATGGCCAACAAAAATATCGTCACTGGACCACTGTTAAGGCTAACTACCCAGTTGTTATTTTATTCTTTCATCAAACAGGGGATGTAAAACATCAGTCAGCACAAGTTTTCATGAAACTATTTAAAGTCTCTGCAATTGCTAAAAGACTGTAGCAAAATTAACACGTACACTCATTTAAAATTAGATGATTCTTGACTTAAAATCCTTACCAACAACACTCCGATAACTCTGCACAAGTGTTCCATCTGAACTCCCAAAGTCTTGCGCCTCCAGTGAGTCTAAATGCTGATAGACCCTGCTCATATAGGGATGTGGCTTAGCCTGATGGCTTGCAGACACTTTATTGATATGTAGCATCTCCAAAATGGCTTTGTTGAACCTCTGGTCATCTTCTGCATCTCTGCGGTGATCCATCAACAGCAAGCCTGTGACACAGCACAGCAGGAGGGAGACCAGCATTATATCAAAATATCCCAGAAAGAATCCCTGAGCCATTCTGAGTTCTTTTTAATCAAGTGGTCTCATATGATAACGCATCTATGCTGCCTTTTCTGCCTATGTGCTGCTGAAATGTCTGCCTGGTAGGCTAGTGTAACAGTGTGTGCACTCATAGGTATGCAGGAACCACAGGGGCTGTCAGAGCTCAGTGAAGCAGTCCTACTCTGAAGCTGAGGAATGTTACTTCCTTTTGACAAACACACTGCCATGGACTTTAATGAGCCACAGTCCGGCACTGCTTTCTACAAGTGACCACTGGGTTGATGCACTGACTGGAAAGGCTCCACTGTGACTTAAAGGAGGAGGGGCATGAAGGCCACTTTTATGTTAAAAGGAGACATTTCAAGAAGAAGTCAAAATGTTTTGAGATGTTTTGATATTTTGAGAATTAAGTTGTAATTTTACACACAGTAAGTTTTACAGTAAACTTTGTGTTTATTTCTGATTCAGCTTTTGTTCAGTAAACTCTTTTTATGCCAGGTTCCTATTTAAGAATCCATCTACAGTGCTCTGCTTTATTGACTATTGTGGCTTACTATGGTTCATTAATGTCATGAATTTCATCTGTATGTATCCAGAGTTTTATTATTGCAGTTGATTAAGGTGGAGCTCATTTTGAACTATTGTACAGCCCTGCAGCTAATAATTATTTTGATTATGGATTAATCTGATGGTTATTTTCTCCAGTGTTTGATTTAATTTAACCAATGAAGATTTTTTTGACCAACCAATAGGGCATACTTCTATTTTATTAAAAATAAAGTTAGATAATTCAATGAAAAATCAGGCAATCCTCACATAAGAGAATCTGAAGCACGAAATATTTTTACATGAAAAATGACTGGAATGATTATCAAAATAGTTACCGGTTAATTTTCAGCAGTACTGCTACATTATTTCTTTAAAGGTTTAGTGTGATTTCCAGAAAACTGATTGGCACTACATAATAAAACCTTGGACATCTCATTTCAGCTGATGGTGGTTCACTCAGGGAGATAAAATACCAGTAGTATTTCTAGTATTTCGTCTTCTCAGGCAATACTGACCTCTACTGGTGCACTGCAAAACTACAGTCTTTATAAATTAGTCTAGCAAAGTTAAACTGATATTTGGAGTTTTATCTACAGCCTTTTCTGTTGGTGTTTTTCTCTGGCAGTTTCAAAATGCCCTAGTTTACAAATTGTTTGCAATTTGCCAAATTAATAAAGGAGACAATGACTGATCTTTGGAGTCAACTAGGACTGACACTGAAATCAAAAAATTGTATTTGAGATAAAAAAAGCAACCAAACCAAAGACAAAAAATTAAAGTGGGTTAGAACTTGTGGTGATGAGCACCAATAACATCTCTGAGAGATTTAACAGACAGTGGGAGGATATAAAAACAGTATGTCTTCATGTAAACTGAGTGGTGTTTAATTTGAACTCAACCAAGGACTAAACCAACTGTCAGCTGCTGAGAGATCACATAGTGTTATTTTAACCTCCACATGGCAGAGCTACCATGTATGTTAATACGAACCATTTCACACTTGCATTGGATACATTTCTTAACTTATGGAAATAATCTCCACTGAGAACTTCAATTTTTGGCTTGTTTGTCATTGTGAAATCAGGCTTTTCATTGTGCTTTTGTGCATTCAGAACAGTCATTCAGTCTTTTGTCTCAGACTTGGTTGGATGACACATCATAGATGGGTTTGTTTGAACCTACTCTAGCCTTGGGAGTAGCTAAATAATTACTTTCATAATATGGTGTAATGAGTAACCACTACCATAGTTGCAGACCCTTAATTTTCTTTTAAAAATTGTTTTTGTCAACAAGGGTATAATTTCCCCAGGGGGTGGGAGGCCATGTCTCCCTGACATAGTTTCTTATCCACTAAAGATTTTACCCACTAAAATCTCTCCAAACATTGTCCTGTGGCTGTCCTGAACAGAGCAGATTGAGAATATAGGAGCTGATAAAATGTTGATAGATGTTGATGTTATTACCACACACTCACAGCAAAAAACTTAATAAGCAGCTGCTCGCGGTGTGGGAAATACGTTTCAATCTGGCCTTTGCCGCTGGGGGTACATTCTTATTCCGTACTCATATTCTCGTAACTTGGTTTCATCCACATTTCTAAAACTTCCTTCTAAAGTAATGTTTTAACTTCATAGCTTCTAGCTATAGTGTTCAATGCACAATCTGTCCTGGTGTTATTGCAGACATGTCTGAGTTAGCCACAGCCCCCATGGACTTGGCCTTGATGTTTAGCCCACAGACATCTAGGACTGACAGGAAAAGGTGTTATAAAGTTTGTCAAAGGCTAATTTAAGAAAAATTAAATATTTAAATATTGAGTTAACAACAATATTAGATGGTATTTCCAAAAAACTACTGTCCTTATCTGGAGATGAAGCTAGCCATTTGACATTCTGCTGTGAATGGTTCTGTTCCAAGGCTGGAACTGGACTCTAGACTGGACTCTATTATGTTATTAGCATAGATACAAAGGCAAGTGGGACTTTGAATGAGGTTTTCCTACTTCTGCAACAGAAACTGCAACAGAAACTATGATAACATAGAAGCTCCCCAAAAATGAAACCAAAACATTTTAGTCACCCTCTGGTGGCTGGCTGCTGTACAGATCATAAACCCCTCCCCCTCCATGTTAGCAGAAGGGACAAGAAGTCAAAGTACACATCAAATAAAAAATTCTCAAAGATGGTTTGTTATTTTAGGTTTTTGTTATCTCCCTGGTGTACTTTTATGTGTTCATTTCTCTGATAAATGTCGTTTTAATTAGTCATTTGATGTTATATAAAGAAAGTGCATCATGATGAACTGAGAACTGCTCCTGATTGGGTCTTATGGATCAGTGTACTCAAGTGGAGATGTATCATCCATCTTTATATATGTCAAAAATGTACACATAGAGCATTTTAACTCTAATTTTAACTGGTTTGGACTCCACCAGCTGCTTGGAGAAATATCTGTGATTAGTAATGGCTCCTCTGTGTTGACTGTCTCTGCTGTTTGGTGCAGAGAATGCTGTGTTCAGTAGGTTTATCAGACCTTTTTCACTAAAAACGCTTCCTGTTGCTGTTGGAAACAAGGCTGATGGGAGCAGACAGACTCGGCAAAAACTTTACAGGTGCAGGCCTAAAAGCCAAAACAATGAGCTAAAGGAGCTCAAATGCTCCACTGAGCTGAGTGGAACAGCAGAGTTAGTGTCTGTACACTGGTGTCTGTCACACTTGTGTGTCCTTTTATAGAGTACATTTTCTCTCGTTTGGTTTATCCCGTTTTTCTTTGCTCCTTTCTGTTCAATAATAATAACGCTGTTCCTTAAACCACCAAGCACTTTGGACCAGCTTTTGATCTAAAAGCCCAGTGTTTGTCTTAAGGTTTTTCCGCTCTGATTACTGATCCCACAGCAGCCACAACAGGAGGAAGGCGTCGTCAGTCAGTTCTTCCTCCCCTCTGCCTCTGTCCCTCCCTCCTACTCATCCCACTTTCTTGTGGGTGGAGTTTGTCACTGAGGAGTCGGCAAGATTCAGTCAATGAGGTAGTTACTGTTGAAAGCAGAGGAGAACAAGCAGGTAGGGAGGAAGAAGAATCTCCAGATGTTAAAGATCAGGTAAGGACATGTCAAAATGTATGTGGCAAGCTGGGCTGGGGACATTTCTTATTTGGGAAAGTAATAAGATGTTTACTCAGATGTCTTTTTCAAACTTATCCCTCATTTATTTGGTTGTTTTACTCCTTTTGTTTTGCACTGTCTCTCTTTCTTCTCTTTTTTCTATTTTTTTCTTCCCTCTCTCTCAATGAACACTTTAATTTTTACGATGTCTCTTATTTTCTCAAAATTCATCATTTACAAGCATACCCATCTACTGATGCCTCACTAAACTCCTGTAGTGTAATAACTTTGTCAGTACGTGGTGTTTAATTAACATTGCCAGATAAGCATTTAATGAAATTCAAGAGTTCAGACTCAATCACCTTCATCAGTGTATTTAAAGGTAAAATAATTTAAAAACTCCATATGGTTCTATCTGTAATTTAACAGTGCTGTTAAAATGCGGCAGTGCACAAAACTGCACTTTCACCCATTTATCACATACCCAGCTCTTGTTTCTGGCATTTAGGGAGTATTGGGAGCTTTTTAATGTAGCTGGATGGCAGCCAAAGGTTGTCCACTCATCTTTTCAGCAGAATACCCTCTTCTTTCCTGATGGCTCGTCTTTCTTTGTAAATTTCTGGTGGCCTAGGACCCTGTCATTATTGAGATTAGAAGGAGAAGTCGTTGCTGTGAATGGATGTAGCAGGCGTTCCCAGCTGTGGCGCGAAGCCACTTGTTATGTGACACATCACATTCCCTCACAGCTGTGTGTTCTGTGTTCATCACCAGTTTGTGGTTTGGGAAAGGCAGGATGAAATTCTGCTGGGTTACGGAAGGGTTACTTCTTATGAGGGTAGAATTATGTTATGATATTTGATGTTTATGAAGTGTGGTTGTTATTTCATGCTCATCGAGGGTCAACAGACAGAATTCACATGTTCTGTTTTCCCCTGCTTTTGTATGTCAAATCTTTAATCTTAATATCCCAAGCTTCTTGCTTATTGTAGAAATGTTTGTAAAGAATCTGGCTGATTTCATCTTATCTGATGGCTAGTGCTCTGCCTATTTTAATTCACAACAAACAATCAGAGTGACTTAATATTACACTTCTATAAACTTAGGGACTAACAAGACAGATTTTAAAAGGACTGGTCAAAATGTAACCAGCAAAAGCAATGGCTCTCATAATGAAACTGAATAATATTTTTCTATTTCTGTCCCCATAATTAAAACATCACATCCCCTGGTTATAATGCAGGCTTTTCATTAATTGGTATCAAAGCTGATGTAACTAAAGTGATGTAATTAATGTAATTAAAGCAAGACTATGTACATTTTGAATCACAAATGTTGAATTTACATATGTATGTATAGCATATACATGCATATACGTATATATGTACATATAGTTGAAAGACATACAGTATATGTAGGGGGGCAATTTTGAATATGTGTATATATGTTGGAAAATATATGTGGCAACATGTATGTTCATATATTTTCTTTCCATGTGGGCAGTAGCTCTTCTTAGCTAATGTTAGGTAAGGTTAGCAAATTTTAGATACATTTACTACATTTTTACTTTTTGACTCTTTTGTGCATTTTAGCATTTACTACTCTGCTGTAATTGTCACTTGTGACGACAGTAGCTGTTATTCAGCAAATGTTTTATACTTGCTTTAGGGTCTGGTCACACCAGAAAGTGGCACAGAGAAGTTCATCACTATATACTTGTCAAATAGGTGGTGCAAAGCTTGGTGACTTAGTAAAAACATACAAGACTGGCTGGCCAGGCAACATAGCTGCCAAGCTAACCAGTAACACACAGCAGGGCATGTAAGAGCTGCACTCAGTGGCTGTGCTCTGTTTATCTAATTTGTGGCTATCTAGCTGGATAAATGTTAGCAACTGTGTTGTTGTAATACAGCTCAAAATCATCCATCCATCCATTTTCTATACTGCTTATCGGTCAGGATTTTGGGGGGACTGGAGCCTAGGGGACTGGAGACTGGAGACTACGGGCAAGAGGGTGGGTTCAACCTGGACTGGACCAGCCATTTGCAGGGCTGACACACAAAGACAGACAATCTCACACACCCACACACTCACACTTGGGGGCAATGTAGGGTAACCAAGGTGCTGCCCCATGTCAAAACCAAATTAAGCAAATCTTTCCCTGCTTACATATATTGTAAAAATTATAATAATGCTTAAATATTAAGGAAAGTAAAAACAATGTAGCTGAAACTTCTACCTGTGTATTCTGCATGTGTCACTGCACTTTTATATTTTATTTTTAAATATATATTTAAAGTTTCTTTCTTTTTATATTTCATTGTTATTTCATATAGACATTTAAGATGTGTGACACATGTATGTGTTATTTGTGTGACATGTCTCATGGAAATAACACACACTTCTCTTAACCTTACTGGGATAGAAAAGGTTATGGGCTAGTTATGGGATAATGGGCTTTCCCTTCCCATTTAAGTGAAAACTGCCAAGATGGTTTGTTTTCAACAGATGAACTTGATATAAAAGACACATGGATTTCTTAACCTCTGTGAACCAATCTACTGAACTGAAATGAAATTATTTAGTTCTGAAATTTTTCTGTTTTAAGGATGTGGATCAGCTGGAGAGTGATACCATACCATGTGCACGAATGTTTTGTTTGGGTTTGGATTGGGGAGCCTGTGTTGTACTACCAGCCTGTCATTAGACTGAGTTTCCTCCTGAATGACATCTCAGTAGAGACAACAGTTCAGTCCTGACATATTAATTCATGGTGGGGCTGGTGGTCCTTGGCTGTCAATTTGAGGATCTAAATCTAGAGTACCCAACGTGACAGCTTCCCGAATGCGTCGTGTTGACATTATATATTATAGCAACTGTAACATGAAGCTCTGTCAAAACAGGAAAAGGATCAACTACAAACAGGGACAGGACCCTCAGAGTGCTCCAGGCAGTTAACATTAGGAGCTTTCCTAGCACTCCTACCTCACATCTGTAGCTTCCCCACTGAAACAGTCCATGGATCATCTCAATCTTTAACAGTGCAGATTACTGAATTCATTGTGCCATTACATTCAGTAATCATCAGTGACATGCCTTAATCTATTGTAAAACAATGCTGGAGTGTTATTTGCTAAGATGTGATCTACTCTCACCATTGGCATGCAGTCAGACTTTGGTTTGCTGTGCATTTCAGCCAGTAAAACATTAGTGAGATCCAGTACTGATGGTAGGTGATAAGGCCTGGCCCTCAGTCAGTGTTCCTGTGCATCCAAAAGGTGTAGGATGTGGCTGAACTAAAAGGGCCAAGACCAAATAGGAAAAAACAGGCCCAGACCACAAGTACACTGAAGTATGTAGACAGTGGTGTCCACATACTTTTGTAATATAGTGTATGACTGCTGTTAACACGTTTAAGTACAAACTAACAGACAACTGTAGCTAAACCTAAGGCCATAGTCAACAATGGAGTCATAAAACTGGATAAAGAACGTGGGAAATTATATAGGCTATTTAACACTTGTGTCACTTTCTAGTTTCCCACTTTTAAATACATTTGAAATTAAAAGAACGAATCATCTAAAAATGTCTGTCAATAGTTAGTTCACAAAACATTTCTGGACTTTCACAGTAAAACTGTATTGCAGCATTCTCCTAAACAACTAAAGAAGTTGGCGACTTGTTTTTAGAAATAAATAAATAAAATGGCTCCATATCATTTTTCTGGCATAATAATAAAGTCTCTGGAAAGCCCAAGGGAAAGGCTCCGGTCCCTGCGCAACACTGACGGATAAGCGTTATAGAAGATGAATGAATGAATGAAACCACTCCCCATCTGCTTCAGTTGTTTAGGAAAAGGTGCAACACTGTTCAGCTGTGAAGCTCCAGAAATGTTTAGTGGACTAAGAAACTTCACCAGATTTTCCTTTGGCAAGGGTTGGGCTAGGTAATGACTGAATTTTCAGTTTGGAAGAACACACAGAGCAACTGTACACTGTGATACTAGACTTGGTAGTCTTGCTTCTAGCAGTTCTAATGGCTAAAATTCTAATTACATTTGCTAATGATTATTATGACTGAGCTAAAAGAAGAGTGAATATTGGACTAAGATTGATCAGTTGGACATAAACACAACAGTGAAATAATGAAGCAACAATGAAAATGTTGTTCTGTGTCTACAACTGTTTGCTAACATGTTAGATATGTTAGCCTTAAGGTACACTAATGACAGTACAGTGCCAGTAGCTGACAGTATGATCCAACTTATACTTATGCCAATATTTTACATACCAAAGGTCACAAGAGATCATTTGAAGTATTATTGCGGCTTTTTCAATGAAACGTGTAACCCTACAACTGAAGTTAAATCACATGGAAATCACCAAAATTTTCTTGAGACTAATAAAAAGCAATACATTGTCAGTACGAGGGATATGTGACCACTTGAAATTCTGTTGTTGCACTCACTCCTTGAACATGATCTTTCCAGCTCCTTCAACACAAGCATTGTTCATGGGGACAAGCTATAACATGTTCCCCAATGTAGAGGCTGATTATAAGGTAAGCTTTTCTGTCCAAGGTGCTTTCTGTGTGAGGTCTTGGGTAGGTGTCCTGAGGAATGTGGCAGGATGACATCTATAAAGCCCCTTTTTTCAAATACAAAACAACTCCACCACACAACCTCGGTGGTGTCTAGGTTGAGGTAAGACTGATCCCTGTAGAGAAAGGAGAAACTAAGTACAAGGAGCCAACAGCAAAACAGAAGATAGAATGAAAACAGGCTATGAATGCAAAAGAAGGGGAGCAATTTAAGGCATCCTTAGGTTATACTGAGGAAGGTTTTAAACACAGGTTTTATAGAATGTTTCTCCCCTGCTTATAATATAATATGGTAACTTCAGCAGAGATTAAAAGTCTTTGACAGTGGAAAGGCCCATGCTGGGGGTGACTCTATATAAAGGTCAAAGGTCACAGAGAAACATCATGTCATTACTAGAGAGCCTGTTTGGCCTCAGGGAAAGACTAACATTTGTTTGTAATGAACATATCTTCTGGCAGCCTGAGCACAGAACAAGTCACCAAGTCTCTGAATAGAAGATTTGGAGCAGGGCGCCTGAAGCTGGTTGAAAACTCATATTATTGCTGTTTTCTGTCATATAATTACAAAAACAATGAACAGCAACTGTACTTTCCCGTTGTAGTCATAAACTAGTGGTGTTGGTGTATTTCTGTATGTGAGGGTGTGCTTATGTTGGTGCTTGTACATGCTTCAGCTTGTAGACCTGGTAGTTCTGTCTAATTATTGTTTCTTGCGGTACTGTCTGCTTATTAACAAATATGAAACTTTGAAGTTATGATAGAGAACTGATGATGGAGGTTTCTCCCTTTATAGAACAGTATTTCAGATCAAGATTTTTATTATATGCTAAACCATTAATGTGATCTAGATCCCAAATTTGATTTTGAGTTATTTACACCCTTTAAGGCCAAATATTTACCGTAGCCACTAAACTAAAAGCGATATGACAAAGTAGATGGACAAGCTCAAACACATGTACATGCAGTCTAAATAATTCTAATAATAATTCTTCTAATAATTCTATATAAGTCTTTTCAGATAAATTAAACTCAGGCTTCTAGAGACTTGAATTACATTGAATGAGCTGCATAGAGCAATTTTATGTTTTTTTTTCATTGTAAAAACACTCCCTATCTGTTTCAGTTGTTTAGGAAAAGTTGTTCTGCAAAGCTCCAGAAATGTGACTTCTAATGAATGATAAATTCAAGTCTCTTATAGATGCTCTTGACTAGTGATGGTGCTTCTAATGCATTATGACTGCCTATACTCACCTATACACACGTCATAATTGTCACGGTCCTGGCTAGGTGAAAGGTTGTTACTGATGTTTAGATTCAGCAAATTCCACAGCCTACTGATATGGGTTAATTGCTGAGCTGTTAAGTAGTTGTTGGGTGTCTTTTTGAACTTTGGAAGCAGCCAGGCTAGCTGGGACCTCTGCTCCCAAGTGTTTATGTTAAACTAAGTTAACTGACTCGTGAATACAGCTTGATCTTTAAAGGACAGACAAAAGACTGATAACAATCTCTTCCTCTTCCTCCCAGAATGAAGGTGGTTCCATGTATTACTGTGACTGTTTAAGCAAAAGCCTGATCCCTGATGTCTGATATACGGTACATCAAATTTTCTTTTTATTTAGAAACCATGTATTAGCTTATTGTGCAACTGATTTAACTTAGGAGGGGTTGAAGGATGCAATAGAGAAAGCAAGTTCATCATTGTCTAGCATAACCATACGGATTATGTCCCTCTTTATCACAAACATTTCTATGACTTGAAAATATGGCAGCAATCCAGCTGTGGTTAATGTCCAAAACTTGCAGTATTGTCTAGATCATGGAGAACCACCAGCAAGGTTTTGTGATTTACACAGAAAGGCATTCCTTGGCAAATCAGGACCCCACTTGTTGTAATGAGTTTGGACTTAGAACTAATCATTTAAAATAATTTATGAGCTGATCAAATCTGAAAAGCAAATTTTATATGTTCAGCACAGGAGGACATGTACTTCCCATACAGTTAATGGTTCACATTGAAATCTACTAAATAGTCACCTGAGTGTGTTTTTGGTTTGTTAATTTGTTTCCTTTTTGTTGAAGCTGCACCAATCAATATACTTATATTAACAATGGATCAAATGACTGTGCACAGTATCATCTAACGTCATTCATATTGATAAACCCACAGAGAATTCTTACCAACTCTGAATCTCTTTTAGACTCTTTCAGCTTATTGTTTTGGTTTTCAGGAAAATGCTCTGACAAAGCCACTGTACACTAGCTGCCCAACATCAAACAGGAGACCGACAAAGTAAGCAGCTAGATGGTGAACATAGTGTGGTGGAGACCAAAACAGAGCTAAAAGGAGAGTAAATGCTGGACTTCTTCTGAAACTTGTTTAATGTCTTTTACAGCTTCTGGCCGATCATGTAAACTGGTAAAAGTAAAACATACCACAATATCAACATACAACCAGAGGAAGTTGCAGCTTCTTCTCAGAGCCTCATATTGAAGTCTGTTTCTGAAAGCGATCCTGCTTTTGTTTGGAGCCTTGAAGACCCTACAGAACGTTGGCTTGTGACTGACAGTGATGGGTTCACAGGGTCAAACACTGGCCTGGACCTTGCTTCCAGTGCTTCTGCTGGGAATGACCTACTCATCACACAGTTCCCTTGTGAAAGTCAATAAAGGTTTAAAGGTGAAACGAGGGCAGTCAGCCTACCTCCAGGAGGGTGACCTGCAGTTCCAAATTCCCTGTCAGAAGGATGCCTGCAAGGTGGAGGTGGTGTTAAATGAGCCTATAACTCAACGAGTGGGAAAACTGATGCCTCAGGTAATGGAAAAATCCCAGCGTGTCCCAGGCATGTATAGTCAACACCAAACTGTACAGTTTAAATGCATGCATTGTGCTTTCATAGCACTGTTTGACAACCAACATGTAGGAAATTATCCAGTATAAGATTTGTTGTAAGAACCTTTCATTTATTTTTTTGTGATTTTAGTAGATTCTGTTATGTTCCTGCCAAATGTAACTGGCCCCCAAAATCCCACATTTGTATGCCTCAGTGCATGATTGATGGATAAAAGCACATATAATCTGTCAAGAATAAATTAAATAGAAATAGGGAGTCTACGATGTAATAGATATAAAGGATAACTAGAGAGAGAAAACAAAAGTTGAGTGAATGGACCCTGTGTCCTATCTATAAAATGCATTTACATGCTACTAAGTTGCTTTGGCTAATATGTGCTGGAAGAAATGTAATTTTACTACATTTGTTAGCAAAGTGGCAGCACAGTGGTGCAGTGGTTAGCGCTCTAGCCTCATAGCAAGAGGGTTCCAGGTTCAAATCCTGGTCTGGGCCCTTCTGTGTGGAGTTTGCATGTTCTCCCTGTGTCTGTGTCGGTTTTCTCCAGGTACTCTGGCTTCCTCCCACAAGCCCAAAAGCATGCACGCTAGGTTAATTGGCTACTCTACATTGCCCCTAGGTGTGAGTGTGTGCATGTGTGATTGTCTGTCTTTCTGTGTCAGCCCTGCGATTGAGTGGAGACTAGTCCAGTGTGTAGCCCGCCTCTTGCCCACAGTTAGCTGGGATAGGCTCCCCACAACCCTGATGGATAAGCTGTATAGAAAATGAATGAATAAACGTGAGCAAAGTGAAAAAGACAAAAACAAATATTATTCCATTATGACTCACTCATTTTTTTTATAAATTCATTTTCTCCCTTTTTGGTCAGGTATTTGATTGCCACTATCTAGCTGATGAGGTAAAGTACGTTCATAACGGATGTCCATTGTTGAAGGAGGACACTGTCAAACTTCAGCTGTACAGGTACAACAAAGAAATATTCTTAAAATGGGAATGAACAGCTCTTATTCATTTTATGTCCTTTCCTTGCTGACATGATTATTGTATGTTTTTTTTTTTAACAGATTGACCGAGACAGAGACATACGTGGAGGTATTTTTTCTCCATGTGGACATTATGGAACCTGAATGCAGTATCATAAAGCTGGGGCCCAAATCCCTGGAGGTTCCTGAATTCTATGGCATCTCTGATGCTGTGGATGGCAATGTGGTGTCCTTCCATTATGAGAAGAAGTCTAGCCTGGAGTGTATTGTCCATTTAAGCAGCTATGACACCCACCTGCCAGCCCATGGCCAACTGGTTACCGGCGAACCAGAGAAAGCTACAAAGAGAGGAGATGAGCCAGAAAGCTTCATCCACTTACGTCAGCAGCTAGGTAGGTTATTAAGCTGCATGTCATAAGTGAATAGAAAAAAAATCTACCAATAATAAACAACAAATTTGGCCAAGACATAGAGGGCTGATCATTAACAAGAAGTGTTACTAAAAGGTAACAGTACTAAAGGTAATAATATTTTATACATTGTATAATAATGCAGTGTCCTTTTAGTGACATGACATGCTGACTTTATTTAATCAGATTGTCTCAATTTTTGAGTGAGAACAAAGAGTATGAAAATTGTCATTGGTAACATTATATGGTTGTTCCACACTCAATAAAGAAAACATAACACAAAGAGTGAAAATTGCTATGGTCATATAATTATCCAGATAATAAAGCCAGAGCGATGTGTAAATCTGAAGACTGCCTGAAGGGTTTGAAGCTAGTGAAGATCACCAAAATTCCCTGTGATGACTTCTTGTTGATGGGGCTAAGGTATCAGCACATAGATCCTCCATCTCCAGATGTAGACTACATTGCAATCCGAATGGACCTCAAGGACACCAAGAGCGGCAGCATATATCAGGTAATTGGGTTGTTTGTATACAGTTTTTTATTTCTACAGTACAGTAAGTGTAATTTCATGACATTGTACTAAGTTTCAATAGACTAATAAACTCTATAAGAAACTAATATTAAATGATGAATATCATACCTTTCCCAAAATTTATTAAAAAACACTACTGGTCATCATGATTTCTTTATGTAGTCTGAACAGGCCTGGATACCAGTGCAGATATACGGTGCAATGCCCAATCAGCCTCCCAAACCGTCCTTCATGTCTATGTTTATCCTGGAAGTGGACCAGTTCATCCTCACTCCGCTATCCACTGCTACACTAGACGCTGAAGATGAGGAAACTCTCAAACAGCTTTTGGTTTTCAACATCACCAAACCCCCTGTGGACGGCTTCATCACACATTTATCTGATCACACACGCCCAGTCTCCTCCTTCACATGGCTTGATCTAAATGACATGCTCATTGGATATCAACCACCAAACTCCTCACATACCCAACGTCGGAATTATGAGGTAGCGTTCTTTTCTTATACTTGGTATTGTATTGTAAAAGAGTGTGGTATTGGCTGTTGTTTCTGAAAATCTATGCAATCTTCCCACACAGGTGGAATTTGAAGTTCATGATTTTTTTTTTGAGAAGAGCCAACCAATGACTGTTCATATGTCTGTAAGGAATTCAGACACAAATTCACCCAGAGTGTCTTGGAATATGGGTATGTTATTGTCACACTACAACTGTGCAAACCTTTTCAAATGCACAGGAGCATTTAGGTTGTTTAATGTTAAAACTCAAATTTATTTTAACAATTATCTCTCATAATGAGAATGAAGGTTCCATGGAAAACCTCTTTTTTTTTTTACAATAATAAATGAGAACAGAACATGGGGTGACTTTACCAGAATAAGGAAGTAATATACATAAAAGCATGACAATAAATAAATAAATACAGTTTAAACAAAATCATCTGGTGGAAATATACTCCTTCCACTTCCTCCAAATTTAGTTTCCTGCAGTTTCATGGAGAAAATTTCATAGATTATTTTATACCACTCATCTTTTGAGGGAAGGTCTGGTCTAAGCCCCTTCTTGGTAAATGCTTTCCTAGGGGCTATGCTTAGTATACCAAACAAGTTAAATCTCTTTTAATTAACTGTTGTTTTGGCTTTAACATACATTTATTGTCTTGTTCAGTCTCACCACCCTAATCACCCTTGCACTCAGCAGCAGCAGGCAGCTGTACACTACCTTCCAACCACTACATTAACAAGTTGGTGAAGAAACTCACACATTCAGCAGTTAAAGGAGTTGGTCAAGACAATATAAATGAATACTATTTTTGCCCTTGTGTTTTATTACCTAAGTTATGTCAGGCAATAACTTGTCATGCATATCTGTCAGCTTTTTCTAGTTTTTCTGCCACCAAATAAAAAAAATAATGAAATTAGCTGTAAGGTTGCTTTAGGCAAGGGTTACACTAAAGAGACTGGAATAATAATAAATCATCTTCATGAAACATAGTACGAACTGCATCCAAAACAAACTGTTTTCTTGTCTGAACACAGATAAGCTGGACACTCCAGCTGTTAAGTCTAGTGATTTTGGTATCTAGTGATTTTTGTCTTATAGGCCTCAGTCTGTTAGAAGGTCAGTCCCGACCAATAATGTGGGAGCAGCTCCAGATTGTGGATAGTGATAACTTGAATGCTGTTCGAATCATCACTGTGGACGGCCTGCAGCATGGACGACTTACTGTCAGAGGTACTAGCACAATAGTGAAAAAAAGACAAATTACATATTCTATCTGCAACTGATGTCTAGAGAGTTAAATTTAAGCTTGAACATATAATTTTAAAGTCATGGTAAAGTCTGTCTGACTATACTGCAAATGTGTCCATAAGTTGGTTATCTGTTGTTTCATTAGGCAAGGTTCAGCTGTTCAAAAGTCATGTCATCTAGTAAGACGAGTATTAAGAACAGCAAAATTTTTGAGTAAAATCAGAGAAACATGCACCTTTAGGCTTAGACCTTTGGGGAAGTGCCATTGACCAATGACAAACCATGTTGGTTCGTACCCTTGAGAGGATGGAAAGCTGGAGAGTTCAAAACATAACAAGAAGACACAAATGATTAGGAATTTACTGTACCTGTTTTGCAAAAGTTTATTAAGGTGCCCCTGACTCAAAATTACACTATTTTTAAGGGAGCCTGGGGATATTTCAGTTGTTAGCTTAATGGTGAAATCAGTTGAAACAGTGTGTTCACAAACATCTGCTGCTTGAGTTGGTATGTAAGAGACAAAAACATGTGCATCACAGAGGAGTTAACAGAAATCAGACAGAATGAGTAGGTGGTCCTTCAGAGTGGCTTAGGATTCTGATGTTCTCACAGCTAAAAGAATGTGAAAAATCTCCTAAAATGCTTTACTATGCAAAAGAGGAAGAAACTAGCTTTTTTCTATCATAAACCTGTTTTTAAACTTCCACGGTTTCTCAGAAAGAGGAACAAGGTTTATTGGAAATGTGGTCTTAATTTTGAGAACATTAGCCTACAATATGACACACTAGAAATCATTTCCACCAGAGGTATTACATTTGTTTCAATTAGTCATGAAAAGAAATTTGATTTTATTGATATTAACATTATTCAAGAATTGATTCCAAGTTTTGTTTGTGTCATGTAAAATACAGGTGGAAAGAGCTTCATGTTCACTGTCAATGACATCAAAACGGGTGTAGTTCGCTATCACCATGATGACAGCGACTCCACCAAAGACTTCATAATCTTCCGCATCACTGATGGCCACCATCAGACCCGACATAAGTTCCCCATCAAGATCCTGCCAAAGGACGACAGCCCTCCATTTCTCATCACTAACATGCTGCTGGAGGTGTCTGAGGGCAAGATGGTTTTGCTAACAGACTCAACCCTCCAGGCTTCAGATATGGACTCCAGCGACGACTATGTCCTCTTTAACATCACGCGCCCCCCACAGGCGGGAGAGGTCATGAAAATCCCAGGACCTGGACTCACGGGTCAGAATTGCGTATATTTTAGTATTTATTTGATCTTACCTGGAATTAGGTTTTCTTTTCAACCAAATTATGTCATGTTTCTGTTGGCTTTAATCCAGGTTATCCTGTCAGACACTTTCTGCAGAAAGACCTATCTCAGTCCATGGTTTACTATCGACACCTAGGAAATGGGGTCTTTGCTGACTCCTTCGAGGTGGTGCTGTCCGATTTCCATGACCCTCCCAACCTGTCAGAGTCTCAAGTAGGTAACAGTTACACATTTTCATTTATACTGGATGATCATGGACATATCTTCTAGCCACAATAATGTATCATAAGTAGTAGGACCCCATTGACATCATCCATGGGTTTCTGAAAAGCTGTATGAGAAGCTCAAAGTCATGATTGTGGTCATTGCCATCTTGGCTTTGCCTGACTCCACCTACCTTTTGGCTAAAATGGGGAAACAGGTGGGGTGTGGGTGAATGTGAGGGGAGCTGGTTACTGAAACTTCCCCACCATACCTGGAAGCTATCAAGTTATGACTAACAGGCAGTTGCTGGGTGAGGAGCTCTGTCACCCGGGAGGAGCTCGGAGTAGAGCTGCTGCTCCTCCACACGAAAGGAGCCAGTTGAGGCTCGGGCATTTGTTTCAGATGCCCCCGAGATGCCTTCCTGGGGAGGTGTTCCGGGCATGCCCCACTGGTAGGAGGCCCAGAGGAAGACCCAGGACACGCTGGAGGGACTATGTCACTCGGCCAGCCTGGGAACACCTTGAGGTCTGCCCGGAAGAGCTGGAGAAAGTGTCTGGGGAGAGGGAAGTCTGGGCATCCCTGCTCAAGCTGCTGCCCCTGCGACCCGGTCCCGGATGAAGTGGAAGAAGATGAATGGATGGATGGATGGAGGCAGTTGCTGTATTTGCACCATAGACTATTATTTGTTCTTGAGTTTGATTGTGCATTTATTCATTCCAAACAGCCAGAATACCTTATTGTACATTAGCCACAAGCTAATGAGGAATAGCAGATACTGAAGGTATTTGTGTCTATGTGTTTGTGTTCGGCCTCTGACTAAAACTCAGCACTCACCAGACTTTGTTTTTTCTGTTATCTTCAGTATCTTTCCTTTTTGTCACCTGTTCTCTAAAATTAATTAAGTAAGGGACATTTCCTCCTCTAATATTACAGTAACTTTACATTACAGTGGATTTCAGCAGCTACACACTTGCTACAGAAGAGTTTGAGAAGGGAGAGTGAAGATACATCCACTTTTTAAACCCAAAAGATTTGGCCACTGTCCATGTCCACTTGCCGCGTTGACATTCTTTCATTCACTGTGACAGAGAATTGTGATTATGGCAAGCTGAAGTGGAGATGGGTTACTACACTATGATACTATAAAGGGGACAGCTGCTAAGCTTTTATTTAACTGGCTTCATTTTCTGCACCTAATAATCTCCACCAGTACTGAAAACTTGTGGGAAAAACCACAAGCAGTCCAAGCAAACAATTTCTTGTGATCTCCAAGGCATAAGTAGCCCCAGCATGTAGTTTCATTTTTTAAGAAAATTAAAATACCTACAGCAGCTACACTTCTTGCATAACTCTTTCTATCTATCTATAATGGTGTCCTTGTGATGCAGGTGGTAATGGTGCACATAGAGCCTGTTCCAGACAAACCACCAAAAGAGGTTCCTGGTTCCAGTCGGTGTCTTGTCATTAAAGAAACAGAAGTGGTTCATATAACAAGGAAACAGCTTCACTTTGTAGACCAGGAGTCCCCAGAAAGTGAGCTTACATATACAGTCACCACTCCGCCTTTCTACATCGGTCCTAACAGGTTAATATGTCCTCATCTTTGGATAACACGCTGAACACCAAACAAAGGAAAAGTATCTGTCTGATTTATGTGTTGTTCTTGTCAAGAGTAGGAGTCCAGATGCAGGGACATTGTTCTTAGTTGACAGCATACCCAAATTCACTAAAGACTCCAATGCACCAGTGCTGAGACTCTTTACACAGGTAATTCTTTTAGTTTCTTATTCAGAAATACACTGTAAGTAAATGTAGTAAGACAAGCATAGCCACAATCTATCCATTTTTTTCTCTTTGTTTTATTCCAGCATGCAGTGAACTTCATGAAAGTAGCCTACATGCCTCCAATCATGGACATTGGCCCGTACCCCCAGCATATCCAGTTTGTTCTGTCTGTAACCAACCACCTGGGCAAAACAGTCACTGGGATCTGCTTTAACATCACTGTGATGCCAGTAGACAACCAGCCACCACAGGTGGAATATAAAATACTTTTTTTAATTATATAATTTTATGCATGGAGAAATGTGGATATATAGAAAAAGTAAGGATATGTTCTGTTTCAGGTGATCACCAATCCTATGACTGTTGATGAAGGAGGGGAGTGCTTGGTCAGCCCTGAGAACTTGCTGCTGTCAGATGTGGACTCCATGGAAGAAGTCCTGCAGGTGCAGCTTCAGAAGGAACCACAGCATGGAGCTCTGCAGCTAGGCACCCTCCTGCTAAAACAAGGCCATGTTTTCACTGTGCAAGACCTGAAAAGCCTTAAAGTTAGGTCAGATATTCTACTTCAGTTGTTTCTTCATTTCATATGTCATTTATACTTAAGTCATATGAATATCAATATGAATGAGGAAAAATAATGGTGTTATTATTCGTAAAGTATGATAGTAGGTATTATGTAAGGTCTATAACATGGAAGCACCTTAATAATACAGCTCTACCAGATTCATGTTTATGTCCAATATCAACTGGTTTTTGATGACAATTTGTTTTCTGAACTGTGTGAAACTGCAGTTTGCATTATAGTTACTATAGCTTATTGTGTTGCAAGATTTGCATCTTTTCTGTCTGGTTGTGTCTCATCAATTTATTTCTAGCAATAGATTACAGCAACTGACAGCTAACAAATTCACTGCCCAGCACCTGTAGCCACTAGCTAAAATGAGCAATTAGGAAGCAAGAGACATCGGTTCTTTCTCAGAAGTTGGCATAGACCAAAACAGAGCTAAAAGAGAGTGAATATTGGAATTACATTCATGAGGTAGATTGGAAACGTGACTCTTGTAAACACTAGTCTCGCCCTGTTTCTGCTGGATGTCTAAATAGCAGCATATTGTGGAAAACAGGTTTTTGAATTGGCTGGTAGCTTGGAGTTCTACCTCTAAGTGGCCAAAAAGAAAAGAAACAAAGAAAGATTAATGGTGCCTTAAAATCACTAAATAAAGTAAAGCTCTTGATGCAAGTACTGTTATTAAATTAAAATGAAAATCAGTCAGACAAAAAGTGATTTTCAAGAACACAAAACACATTAATAGTTCAGGTCCCAGATGAAAAATATAACCAGTTCTCAACATCGTGATCTAAGTGGAAATGCTTATCACTGTATGTTCCTAAAAACACTGTTCAGTCCAGTAGATGAGCCTGATTCTTGTTTAATCCTGAGACTTGCCAAGTGTCACCAGCTGTAATTTTTATCAGGATAGATGGCGGGAGGTGGCTAAGTAATTGGATACCAAAGCTGTTTACAACAGGTCCATTTATTTTAATTCCCTGACTTATATTTGCAAATGTTGATTTTGTCTGTCATTCGTCCATCAGATACAATCATGACAGCTCAGAAACTGTAGAGGACAACATTGAATTCACTGCAACAGATGGCACAAATTCAGTCAGTTTTATCCTGCAAATAAAGGTAACTGCTCTCATTTGAGAAAATAATGGCAGTTTCATTAGGAATAGATAATCCTAATGGCTTTACACTTTTGGTCCTTCTTTCTAGTCATAAAAATGTATAAACTTAACCATTAATTGTTTTACTTAAGGTATTTGCATGTGATCTCCAGGTGAATCCTATCAATGATGAGGTCCCAGTGTTGATCGCTGGTTTAAAACCGGTTCTCAGCTGTGGGGAGGGACAGGAAATAGTCATCACTGCAGAGTTTATTTACGCTACTGATGCAGACAGTGACAACAGCAGCCTGGCCTTCCTCATCGCCCGGCAGCCGTATCATGGTGTGGTGCTCCGAAACAGTGTCATTGTCGATCGCTTCATCCAAGCAGACATCACTGCAGGGATCATTACCTACAAACACACAGGTTGGTCGCAGACAGTGGGAAGAGTCAGGAATTACACTTTCTGCATCAATGAAAGTAGGAGAGTTGGTTTAATCCAGCTATTTGGAGGTGTTTAAACTGACTCAGTCATTGTCACCTAAAATTTGAAACATCCGTTCTCATAAAAACTCACCTATTAGTAACTGTAAGAGAAATATATCTGAGCATTACATCTGTACTATCAACATTAACGAAGCCATACTGATTGTACTCTTGTGGACAAGTCAAAGCTCTTGTAACAGCACAACTTTCATTATTTACTCCAGTTATAAAGCTCCCTACATGTCTCTTAGACCCCATCCCAACAAAGCTCCTCAAGGACGTCTTTCCCTTGATTGACATTTCCTTTTTAGATCAGATCAACATGTCTTTAACAACAGATTATGTACAAAAGGCTTTTAAAACTGCTGTTATCAGACCCTTACTTAAAAACCTTCACTTGACCCAGACATCTTAGCAAACAATAGGCCGATATCCAACCTCCCATTTGTGTCTAAAATTCTTGAAAGAGTTGTTGCAAGCCAGTTAACTACAGGAACTGCAGGAACAGTCTGTTTGAAGTGTTTCAGTCTGGTTTCAGAGCCCATTACAGCACAGAAACAGCACTGGATAAAGTTACAAGGCATCAGACCGCTGACTTGTCTCCATACTCGTTCTACTGGACCTCAGTGCTGCCTTTGACACTGTAGATCACAGCATTTTATTACACAGATTAGAACAGGAGACTAGGATCACAGGGACAGCACTAAGCTGGTTTAAATCATATTTATCAGATAGATTTCATTTTGTTCATATTAAAGATGTGTCCTCTTCACATGTAATACATATATACATATTACATGGCGTAAACTTTCATTGTTATGCTGATGACACCCAGCTGTACTCATCCTTAAAGCCCGAAGAAACAGCCGTTAGCCAGGCTCCAGGCATGTCTTAAGGACATAAAGGACTGGATGACCTCCAATTTTTTATTATTAAACTCAGACAAAACTGAGGTCATTGTTTTTGGCCCCAAACATCTCAGAACTAGAATAGCTGATGATATTCTCTCTATGGACAGCATTACTTTGGCCTCCAGTACGACTGTGAGGAACCTCAGCGTTGCCTTCGTGTCATTTATCCATCATATTAAACAGATCTCTAAGACCACCTTCTTTCACCTCTGTAATATTGCTAAGATTAGGAGCATACTCTCTCAGAGTGATGCTGAAAAACTTGTCCATGCTTTTGTTACTAGGCTGGACTACTGCAACTTATTATCAGGATGTCCAAATTATTCTATTACTAGCCTGCAGCTGATCCAGAATGCAGCAGCTAGAGTTTTGACAGGAATCAGTAGAAGGGACCATATCTCCCCCAGCTTAGCTTCTCTTCACTGGCTTCTGGTAAAATTCAGAATAGGCTTTAAAATTCTCCTATTTACATATAAGGCCCTAAATGGACTAGCCCCACCATACCTGCAGGATCTAATAGTTCCATATATTCCCAATAGAACACTCAGCTCACAGAGTGCAAGTTTACTTGCAGTTCCCAGAATTCATAAATGTAGAATGGGAGGAGAAGCTATCAGGTACCCTACTGTGGAAAGAGTTGTCAATCTGGGTTCGACAGGCTGACACCACCTCCGCTTTTAAGACTAGTATTGAAACCTTTCTGTTTAGTAAAGCATATAGTTAGCCTCAAAAGTGTGTAGGGCTGGTAGGTATAGTTACAGTCACTTCTTGATATACAGGAACAGGTAGAATAGGTCTGACTAACTCTTAGTCTTTAATGTCTATCATAGCTACGCTGCTATAGGCCTTTGCTGTCGGGGGACACAAACATGATCTACCGAGCAGTTCCCCCACCTCCTCAACACCACCACCATCTCTACTCCCCCACCTCCTCTCCTCTTCTTCCTCTCCCCTCTTCTCCTCTCATCAGGTCGCCATATGATTCATTATTTTATGTCACTAATTATGTGTCCAGTTTTCCTCCCTTTCTTTCTCTCTCTCTGTATCTTTTTGCAGGTATCTTTCCGTCCAGATATACATGTTGAACTGCATCCAGCCCTCTGACAAACCCAATGTCTACTGTCAACATCTGCCTATGTCATTCTTCTATGTAGTGCTATTTTAACTAACTTGAACAACATATCAGCTAAAAAACAAATACATACAATAAATAGTCTTTCAGTATTCCAATTAAAACACCCTGTCATGTTTGTCCTTTATGATGAATGATGCTTATTGCATGTATATTTCTCTCTCTCTCACTCTCTTTCATCCTCTCTTCCTGTCTACGTTTTCTTACCCCCCTTCACCCAGCCGACTATCAGCAGGATAGTTCTCCCTTGTGAGCCGGGTCCTGCTCAAGGTTTCTTCCTGTTAAAAGGGAGTTTTTCCTTGCCACTGTCTGCTTGGGGTTCAGACTCTGAGTTTCTGTAAAGCACCTGGAGACAATTTTGATTGCAAATAGCTATATAAATAAATAAATTGAAACTGATTGAATATGAAAAGAAAATTTCTGCCTTATGAATTAGATCATAGTTGTAGTTCATTTCATTATCATTATATAATCTCATCCTCATCACTTAAAGATTTATCTTTATAAGCTCCATAGACATGTAAATGATACAGTGTCTTGAAGAGATTAAAAAGTTTAATACTGTACAATATAGTACAGTATATTGTATTTGTCCTTAGCTTATATATTCTATTTTTTACTTAGCTTATATTTCTATTTTTTATTCAACTTTTCATTTCATATTTTTTATATTCTACTTATTGCTCCCGGGACCTGAGTCCTAATTTTGTACCATAAGCATGTAAATGTGAGCTAGTATGACATTAAAAGTTCCTTGAACCTTGATAGATTGCCTCTAAAAGTACTTATGGTTTCAGGGCTGGAGATTGGACTAACTCCTCACCATGACACCATCACCTTTGTCATTTCTGATGGAGAAACTGAAAGCTCAGCTCTGTGCTGTGCTGAAGGACATCCCACCAAAACCAGAGGCACAGCTCAGATACGGGACAGTCTGCCTGTCTATGACCTCCACATCACAGTGTTTCCAGTTGACAGCCAACCACCTTCACTTACAACAGGTGGGCCACACAATCTGCTAGTGTCCAGAAAACCAGCTTTGATGTATAACTTCACTTACAAATGAAAATAAAACGTGTGAAATTAACATTTCCTTCACTGCACTGTCCTGTCGCACCTGTTACTTTGTACGTTCCATCTTTGTCATTCTAATCAGTAATTTTTTTTTTCTTCAGTAAACAATACTTCAATGTAGAAAATTTAGCAGTATATTGTACACATGTAGGAAAGTATTACATAAGAACACTACAGAACACTGTTGAATACATCCCGTCCTGCATGCATCTTCCACAGACAGTAAAATATGAGTTTAATAGTAGACAGAGATGGCAAGTACATAAAAGTGAATTAAAAAAAAAATTGAAATCGTCTTTTAAGATGATATTGTCTATCCAAGATTTAGATGAAGGAGGCAGAGAGAACTTCCACAATATTCTACATGCAATTACGGAGGTGAAGGCAGTTCCATATAAGTGTGAATATTTGTTGGGATGTCATTTACTGATTTGCTTTATTGATCTTCCAAAGATGGCTGTGAGAGGAGATGGTGAAATTTGAATCTGAATTAGTTCTGAAATATATGTGCCAGATAACACAGGCAAAGCAAGCCTCTATTACATTTATCCTCTTATGCGTTCTGGTAAATTGTGGAAAGCTTAGCTTTGCTATAATGAACATGAAGAACTTCAACAATGAAGCACCTTAAACTAGATGAAGTTAAGTTGAGCGAAAGAGGA
Organism: Scatophagus argus; assembly: GCF_020382885.2. Taxonomy (NCBI): domain Eukaryota; kingdom Metazoa; phylum Chordata; class Actinopteri; family Scatophagidae; genus Scatophagus; species Scatophagus argus. The sequence goes on along the minus strand of NC_058515.1, from coordinate 183,533 downwards.
GGATAAACAAGCACTGGCAAATGACTCCTCCACATTCAAGTCCTCCTCAAAGCAACTCTTTTCTAGCCAAGGGCATAAAACCAGGACCAATTCTTGCTGGTGAGAACACATACCAAACAATGTGCTGAAAGAGTTAAGAACTGACAGAATGTGAGGCTCAAGCACATGTAAAAGTTGGTTGTCGGTGTACAGTGAAACTTTGTATTCTGGCCCCATTTCCTGAATACCTAAAATCGTGTTTCTGTTTTCAGTGGATTAATGGTGACAGTAAATGTAAGAAAGGTCCTCTTCATTACTAACGTTCCTAACATTTCTCCTTATTTTGTGGCATTGGTAGTTTGGACAGAATATGTAACAGTAGTGAAAGAAATAAGACACGCAACAGAAGCATGAAATGTTTTATTGTAATTGTGGTCTGTATTAACAATGTTTGTTTTATGGATGTGGTAGGTGCCTCTCAGCTGGGGTTGAATGGAGCTCTACCCTGCAAAGACAAGATAAGACAAGATAAAGTTATTGTGGTTAATTAAGCATGTGGTCTTGGTAATATAATCTCTTTCACAATGAAGCCTGCATGGCTTAATTGTGCAATAGTGTGTGCAGGTCACTCACCTCTGAAAACTGAGCACCAATTTGAGGCTCTGGGGGATACTATCTGGTGTATAGTGGAGGGGGGTGACAATAAACTCTTTTCCAGGTTTCTGTCACCTAATTGCACTGTGTAATACACATTGAGAACACATCGTCTATTTGTGGGTATTGTTGAAAAGTTTGATGTCTTTGGGAGGAGTAGATTTCCCTAATTATATATAGTTTGGTAATGGCTGAGGTCCTAATCTGTCATGAACCTGGCTAGGAGTAAGGAGGACTCAAATGCACGACTCGAATCGGTAGAGCAGTAAACAAGGTTTATTCCAGGCAGAGGTCGGTACACAGAAAAGCAGTCAAACCAGGCAAAGGTATCCAAGACGAGAGGCAAAAAGACGAGGTCAAAAAACGAGCAGGGATCAAACACTATATAGCTATGACTGTGGCTGTGAGAAATGCTGGAACGTGAGGCTGTGAACATCAACGAACTGGCAACGAGACAAGGCACAAGAGGGTATATATGCAAGACTAATGGGGAGTGATAAGAGACAGGTGCGGGAGAAACAATCAGGGTTCAGGTGCACACAGACGGGGAGGGGGCAGGGCAGACAGGAACCTGGAACAGAGACAGAGGTAAGTGATCACAAAATAAAACAGGAAGACAAGACATGAAACATGAGGAAAAAATAGAACACTTAACAGACAAGGAACATGACAGTACCCCCCCCCCCCCCAAGGGCCTGCTCCTGAAGGCCCAGGTGCATCAGGGTGGGCAGCGTGGAAGTCTCGGACGAGGGAGCGGTCCAAGACGAACCTCGATGGAATCCAGGAGCACTCCTCAGGCCCATAGCCCTCCCAGTCCACCAGGTACTGGATCCCCCGGCCCCGATGGTGAGCAGACAGGAGCTTCCGGACTGTGAACACTGGGTCCCCATCGATGAACCAGGCAGGTGGAGGGGGTTTGGCCGGAGGGACAAGAGGACTGGTTCTGACAGGTTTAATATGGCTGACATGGAATGTGGGATGGATCCGCATTGACCTTGGGAGCTTAAGCTGAACCGTGACCGGATTGATGACCCTGGCGATGGGAAACGGACCAACAAACCTGGGAGCGAGCTTATTGGACTCCACCTGAAGTGGAAGGTTCGGAAGGTCCTGTAGCGAGGGGCGGGAGTCCTCTTACGGTCCGCGGCTGCCTTGTAGAGGTTGGACTGTCGTTGGAGGTTCTGGCAGGCTCGCTCCCAGGTTCTCCTACAACATCTCACCAAAGCCAATGCAGATGGTACTGAAGACTCCGGGTCTATGGAGGGGAAAAGAGAGGGTTGGTGACCATGAACAACATGGAATGGAGAAAAACAAGTGGACGTAGTCACTGGTCACTCACGTAGTCCTTTGCATTTAATGGCTTTGCATTCTGGAGCTGAGAGAGAGAACAACCTGCCCCTAGGGGGGTTACTACCTGGTAACAGGTCAATGGCACAGTCATAGGGGCGATGTGGCGGCAGGGACATGGCTTTGGCTTAACTAAAAACCTCAGCTAAGTCATGGTAACATGGCGACACATTAACTAGGTCAGGGTTCAATGAGTCAGGAGCAGCAGCTGAATTGCTGGACCTGGGAAGACAGGAACCAGCGCACTCAGGCCCCCTGGAGGTAATCCTCCCACTGCCCCAGTCAAAGTCAGAATTATGGACCCGGAGCCAGGGGTGACCTAAAATTACCTGATGAGCCACAGAGTCAAAAACATGGAAATTTAACATTTCGGTATGAGCGTCAGGAAAAATTAGCTTAACCGATTGAGTACAGTGAGTTATCCTGCCCAGGAGGGTGCCATCCATGGCTTTAACCTCAAGAGGGCGATGGAGACTTTTCTCGGTCCCAGTCTCCTGACAAGAGAAGAGTTCATGAGGTTAGCGTCAGCATCAGAGTCAATGAACACGGAGACCAGAAGTGAATTAGAGTCCGAAATAAGCCTAACTTGTGTCTGGAACCTGGCAGGGTTGCCAATGACGAAGCTTCTACTCACCACGAGCTGCTTCTTAGGCTGTGCCTTGGCCCCTTTGACATGGCAAGCACTCACTAAATGTCCAAGCTGTCCGCAGTAGTAGACCTTCTGTCCTGTTGTCGGTGGAGACGCTCTTCCATGGGAAGGTGGGTCCGACCCAGCTGCATTGGTTCCTCCATGGGGTGGTTAATGGGAAGCAGGCTGGATGCCGGTGGACGGACATGGTTCGGTCGATCCTGGGAGTCGTTCCTCCACCCGCAGTGTGGCGACGAACGAGCCCGAAGCTGTCCCCTCTCCTGGTCACGCTTGGTGAGTCTCTTGTCGATCTTGATGGCCAAGGCGATGAGTGAATCCAGATCCTCTGGTAGATCAACGGGAATCAGCTGTTCTTTCACAGACTCAGAGAAAAAAGTCCTTGGAAAAAAGCATGCCGCATGATTCCACTCGCTTACAGCGGCGAGGGTGCGGAAGTCAATAGCATAGTCAGATACCCTGCATTTACCTTGCCTCAACTTGAGTAGTGACCTGGCGGCTTCCCTGCCTGACGTGGTGTGTTGGAACACCTGCTCGAGGGCTCGAGTTAAACTGGCTAGGGCAGAGCAGGCTGCCGATCTGCGGCTCCATTCTGCCGTAGCCCACGCCTCTGTTCGCCCTGTGAGGTGGGAGATGATGAAAGCCACCTTCGCTCGGTCCAAGGGAAAAGCCGCAGCCTGCAGTTCAAAATGCAGTTCACACTGGGTCTGAAAAGGTTTCACGTCACCTGATTCCCCCGGAGAGTGATAAGAGACAGGTGCGGGAGAAACAATCAGGTGCACACAAACAGGGAGGGGGCAGAGCAGACAAGAACCTGAAACAGAGACAGAGGTGAGTGATCACAAAATAAAACAGGAAGACAAGACATGAAACATGAGGAAAAAAATAAAACACTTAACAGACAAGGAACATGACATAATCAGTGGCAAACTACAGTATATAAGGCTGCCACTATTCAGTAAGAGTGGCTGCTGCCTGTGGTCCACAGTCTGTTTTGCTCTTTTGTTTTTTCTGCTACAAGGCCATCTGAACACTAAATAAAAGCAGGGAAAGGGGACACCCCTGACTTGTTTCATGAGGGAGGGTAAAAGGATTTAAACAGTTGGAGTTTTAGCATTATGTGTCCTTTTTTGTAGGAGACATCTTTATAGTGGATGAGGGTGGGACTGCTCCGATAACTGCATCTCATCTGAAGGCCGCTGATGTGGACACTGTCATGAATGAGCTGGTGGTCAGTCTGATTTCTCCTCCCCAGTTTGGCTACATTGAAAATGTCCTGCCCAGCCCTGGCTTTGAGAAAAGCAACACAGGCATAAGCATAGGTACGCATTAATGATAGATATTATATCTAATATCTAATATATCTAATATATCTAATAAATGTAACCAAAATATTATTTAATGTTCTTGACTGTCTAACCGTCTTTTTTCCAGCCTCCTTTTCATACAAAGACATCATTGACGGCTATGTAAACTATGTACAGTCCAGACACCAGAGGATGGAGCCCACAGCCGATCAATTCATGCTCTGTGTATCAGATGGCAAACGCAGCTCTGCCCATGTCCCCTTCTACATCATTATTAATCCCACAAATGATGAGATTCCAGAGTTTGTGGCTCATAACATCACAGTAAGTTTTAATGGTTAGTTTCACTAATAAAGACCAAAAACACTGCCATCAAGCTTTGTTAACAAAATATGGTCCACTGCTCACTGATGTCATTCTGTGATGAGGTGCGAGAAGGAGAGATGAAGCAGCTGGATTCATCAGTTTTGCATGCGATGGACCTGGATGTACCCAAGAACATCCTGCACTTTAGTGTAGTTAAAGCCCCACAGCATGGCAGCATCATCAACCACAGCAATGAAAAGCTAGTCTACAAGAAACGGGAGGCCAGCCGTCAACTGTCAGTGGTCGACTTTACAATGACAGATCTCGCAAATGGTACTGTCCACACACCAGTGCTACGGCCAGACCAGACCAGACCAGTTCATTCACAGGAATAAAATGAACAACAAAGGAGTTCACATTATTAATTATTAATCTGCTGTTAGGTTTGTCTCAGTGTAAGCTCACAGTATGTCGTCTCAGAGCTAATGTTACATTCACGTCCTATACGAGATGGCATTTAACATGCAGACATTTTAGAATCATTTATATTCAGTATTACATCTTTCAAGAAGTCAAATTAATTTGTAGCATCATCTGCTTTCAGGTATGGATTTGACATATATGCATGATGACTCAGAAAATATGGAGGACAGTTTTACCATCCAGTTGACTGATGGTAGGCACCAACTCCACAGACAAGTGATGGTTAAAGTACTGCCAGTTAACGACGAGCAGCCTCATGTCATAAGGTTAGACTGACACCTTCAGTACAGTTCCTGTTTGAGTTGTCATATTATCCATTGTAGAAAAGAAAAGTGAACCTTGTCTTAATTTTCTGTTCTTCAGGAACAATGGACTCCAGGTGGAGCCAGGAGAGGCTAGGCTTATATCCAGTGTATCACTCTTTGCACAGGACAGTGACACTCCTTCTTCAGAAGTCATGTACATATTCAAGAGTGTTCCTACCCAAGGACTACTTCAGATTAAGGTTGGTGCAGTGCCACAATATTTCAGAGAAAAAACTTTGATATTATATTTTGTGACATTTTAGCTGTATTAAGTGATGAGAACATAGTGAATCAATCATTGGTACCAAATAGATGATTGGGCCACTACCTCATACTGACAGTTTAGCAAACACTATGATAAAGGATAAAGGCTTTTACCTCAAATATGAAAAAATATGAACTTGCTAGTTCTAAAGCCAAATGACAAGTCATCTTTACTGATTCAAATTTTGGCCTTCGGGGTTAGTGGAAATTAAATGCTGCTGTTCTTGCTCTGTGTCTGCTTGGTAGGCAAAGAGACAACTGTTTGCTAACATGTTAGCCGTAACTACTGAGTGAAGTGATGAAAATATGCCACTGTTTATAGCCTGCAGTGCTGCCCCCAAGTGGTTAAAAAAAAAAAAAATTAATACAGCATTACAACAACTCTAACAACTGACACATTCATCACTGTTAGAAAGAATTTTTAAATTGTCAAAAAGTTCATTTTCTCCTGCACTACAGGACAAAGATTCACAAATCTGTCCCCAGAGCAGTTTCAATAAACTTTGATCATATTAAAAATATTTTGTGCTTCTCATTTCCCAAAGGAATCAGTGGGTTTTGCAGTTTAAACAGTGTAATCTGAGCTATTAGGCATGCACCGGTCTTTGTTAATGTTTATGTGGTATGAAAATCGGTTTACTGTATGTTTAGCAAAGTTACGTCATCACTGAATGCTCATGCAGTTGAAAGCAAGAACTGGACTGATAATTAAATCTCAGTACTTTGGATAGAAAAAAAAATGTTTGGACATGGAAATTGGCTGGTGAAAACTATCCACTGGGCATATTTATATCATGTCTGTATCATGTTTTCTTACCTTATAATGTCTTCACTTATAGTGTATAGAGTAATTTTAGTTTTACTTTATAGTAAACTGTCACCATAAACACTGGGATAACATTCAGAAGTGTAGCACTCCTAACTGTGACTAATCCTGTCTCAGGAAGGTCAGGACTGGGTGACACTGACAGCCGGGAAGAACTGCACTCAGGATAAGGTGGACATGAACCTTCTGCGCTACTTGCATACAACTCTGCATGGCACAAAAACACAGGATTTCTTTGTCTTCTACTTGCTGGATGGAGAGAATCAATCACCACCACAGCACTTCCACATATCTGTCAGAGATCTTGAAAAAGGTACTGGAATTCACCCTTAAATTCTTCATTAGACATACCCTTTTGATCACATAGTCTATTTGTTAACTCCTTGTGACTGCCAGGCCATATCATGTTTGTCTGCCCTTTTCCCAGTTTCAATTGTGGTTTCAGTTATAATTTAGCCTTGAAATGTCTCTTTTACCATGATTTTCAGGAAATATTGCTCTCTTTGTGAAGCCAGTCAACGTCAGCCGTGGGGATCGTGTGGTTCTCACCACAGATGTGCTGTTAGCCACGGATGGCACAGACAAGCCTGAGGAGCTTCTGTATGTCATCACCGACCTTCCTCGTCACGGACACATAGAGTACATTAAACATCCCGGAGTGGCCATCACCACTTTCAGCCAGATGGACATAGCAGCCAACCTTGTGGCTTACATGCATGACAACCGTGCCAGCACACCCACAGAAACCTTTCAGTGAGTCCAGAATCCGTTGAGCAAGTTTCTCAAGAATTTTGTTGAGGTTTAGTTCACACTGTGGCTGAGATTTTATCAATTCACAGAACACATTCATCCATCCATCCATCCATCCATCCATCTTCTTCTGCTTTATCTGGAGCTTGAGCAGCGATGCCCAGATTTCCCTCTCCCCAGACACTTTCTCCAGCTCTTCCGGGTGGACCCCAAGGTGTTCCCAGGCCAGCCGAGTGACATAGTCCCTCCAGCAAGTCCTGGGTCTTCCTCGGGGCCTCCTTCCGGTGGGGTATAGGTCCAGGGGGCATCCGAAACAGATGCCCGAGCCACCTCAGCTGGCTCCTCTCAATGTGAAGGAGCAGTGGCTCTACTCCGAGCTCCTCCCGGGTGACAGAGCTCCTCACCCTAGCTCTCTAAGCGAGTGCCCTGCCACCCTGAGAAGGAAGCTCATTTCAGCTGCTTGTATCTGAGATCTCATTCTTTCGGTCATGACCCAAAGTTCATGACCGTAGGTGAGGGTAGGAACGTAGATTGACTGGTAAATTGAGACCTTCACCTTTCGGCTCAGCTCCCACTTCACCACGACAGACCAATACATTGACCGCATTGCTGCTGTCGCTGCACCGATCCACCTGTCAATCTCACACCCCCATTTTCCCTCACACATGAACAAGACCCCAAGATACTTGAACTCCTCCACTTGAGGCAGGAACTCTCCTCCAACCTGGAGGGGGCAGACCAACTTTGTCTGGTTGAGAACCATGGCCGGCTGCTTCTCATCCCAGCCGCTTCACACTCGGCTGCAAACCTCCTCAGTGCATGCTGAAGGTCCTACCTCAAAGAAGCCAACAGGACAACATTATCCGCAGAGATGAAATCCTGTGGTTCCCGAACTAGACACCCTGCGGCCCCTGGCTGCGCCTAGAGAGCCTGTCCATAAAAATGATGAACAGGACCGGTGACAAAAGGCAGCCCTGCCGGAGACCAACATGCACTGGGAACAGGTCTGACTTACTGCCAGCAATGCAAACCAGACTTCTGCTCAGAGAGTACAGAGACTGCACAGCCCTGAGCAATGAGCCCCAGACCCCATACTTCCGGAGAACCCCCCACAGGATGCCGTGAGGAACACGGTCGAATGCCTTCTCCAAGTCCACAAAGCACATGTGGACCAGTTGGGCAAACTCACACGAAACCTCAAGCACCCTGTGAAGGGTATAGAGCTGGTCTAATGTTCCACGACCAGGGTGAAAACTGCATTGTTCCTTCGGGATCCAAGGTTCAACTACTAGCTGAATTCCAGTACCCTGGAATAGACTTTCCCAGGGAGGCTAAGAGTGTGATCCCTCTGTAGTTGGAGCACACCCTCTGGTGCCCCTTCTTAAAAAGAGGGACCACCACCCCGGTCAGCCCGTCCAAGGGTACTGTCCCCGACGGCCACGCAATGCTGCAGAGTCTCCAGTCCCTGCTTCCATGACGGAATGCGGCAGGATTGAGGAGATCCTCGAACTGTTCCTTTCACTGTCCCGGTCAAAGTCAGCAGCTCTCCACTTCCAGTGTGAGCAGTATTATTAGGGCACTGCTTCTCCCTCCTGAGGCGCCAGACAGAGTTTCCTCAAAGCCGACTAATAGTCCTCCTCCATGGCCTCTCCGAACTTCTCCCAGACCCAAGTTTTTGCTTCCATAGTTGCTCGGGCTGCAGCATGTTTGGACTTCCAATACCCGTCAGCTGCCTCAGGGGTTCCACAAGCCAACCAGGCTCGATAGGATTCCTTCAGCTTGATGGCATGCCTTACTTCCAGTGTCCACCACTGGGTTCAGGGGTTGCTGCTGCGACAGGCACCAGAGACCTTACGACCACAGCTCCGAACAGCAGCTTCCACAATGGGGGTGGAGAACATGATCCACTCTGACTCAATGTCCCTGGCCTCCCTCGGGATCTGGTCGAAGTACTCTCAGTGTGAGTTGAAGACCCCTCTGACAGAGAGTTCCGCCAGACGTTCCCAGCAGACCCTGTGTTTGGGTCTGCCAAGTCTGTCCGGCTTCCAGCACCTTCCAGCACCTTTCCCAGGGACTGCAAGAAAGCTGGGTACTCTGCACTGCTGTTTGGCCTATAGGCCGAGACAACAGTGAGAGGCCTATCCCTGACCTGAAGGCGCAGGAAAACAACCCTCTCATTCACCGGGGAGAACTCCAACACATGGCGGCTGAGCTGGGGGACTATAAGTAAGCCCACACCAGCTCGCTGCCTCACACCATGGGCAACTCCAGAATAGAAGATCCAGAGCCCAGGCTTTGCGTGGAAGTGAGCCCAACTATCTCTAGCCGGTACCACTCAATTTCCCGCACTAGCCTGGCTCTTTCCCCCCCAGTGAAGTGATATTCCATGTCCCCATAGCCAGAGTTTTTGTCCAGGGTTTGTGTCGTCGGGGCCCCAGCGCACAGCTGTCGCCCAAACCACATTGCACCGGCCCCTTCTGAACCCTCCAATGGGTGGTGCGCCTACGGGAGATTCACAGAACACAGTTGTGATTTTGTTTTGGATGCAACAATTTGCATTTATGGTTCAGAATTGGAACCTATGCTATACTGTAACTACCGTGCATTTTAAAGTCAAAATAATAAGGTAGTTTTTCCTTGCCACTGTCAAGTGCTCGCTCATGGGGGGAAAGTGTGGTAGAAGAGTGTGTCCTGCTTTATTTGAAAAGTGTCATGGAATAACTTTTGTTGTGATTTGTCAATATAAAAATAAATTGCATTGAATTGAATGAAACTTAAATGCCACAATGTGGAAAGAGACTTAATGAATGAATCATGACAAACATGAAGCATGAGACTCAATGTCACTCAGAAGGGAGCAAAAATAGATGAAATTATTGTGTGGAGCAATGAGGAGACTGCAATTTACCTCACATTAATACATGAAAGCAAACATAAATGTCATATCAGCATGAAGTTTACTGTTCATATGAGTTTGACTCATGCTCTTTTAACTACATTGTGGCATTGTTTCCTTTTCTTCTGCAAAGGTTTAATGGCACCCGACCTGAAAAAAATAGCACCACCATCTTATCTTCATCATCTCATATCCCATCATATTTTCACTCAATTCCTACAAAATGATAATGGATAGAAATGCAAATGAATTCAGATTTTCTTGTGCAGATTTTCTGGAAATGAATTTTGTGCAATAATTATATGGAAACTTGAATAATGGCTACAGTTAAGGTCCTACATTGGCTAAGGCAGACATACATAACTGCCTTGTACAGATTATTGAAAGATGATTCTTAGCTTTCTTGTGAATTGATTTCTTACAGTGACCACAATGATTCGGACAGCCTAACAGTCTTGTATGTTTTGGCAGGTTTGTTGTGAGCAATGGGAAGATCAGCCGAAATGGAAGTCTTGAGATTGCAGTGGAAATGGTGGATCGCATCCTGCCATCTCTGTCCTCCAACAAGGACCTCTCAGTCCCGCAGGGTTCCTCCATAATTCTGGGTCCTGACTGCCTGGCTGTGTCTGACCCTGACACTCCACCCAGTGCCCTGACCTTTGTTCTCCTTCAACCTCCACAGTATGGCAGGCTGCTTTTAGGTGGTGCCACCCTAACTGCTGGGTCAAGCTTCACCCAGAGAAACATAGAGGAGTTGGCAGTAACATATAAACATGATGGGGGGCCATCTCAGATCGACCGATTTGCCTTCACTGCCTGTGACAGCACCAATCGAGGCTTCCTAGTGGATGGGCGATTACATATAGCACCTGTGTTCTTCACAATTCAGGTAGATGGTAAAAGGGTTTAGAAACTTTGTGGTTGAGCCACAACTCACCCAGCAACCTGAGCCACTTGTGTGGTCACATCCTTCCATTATCGCTGGTGGAGATTGTATTCCAGTCTTTTAACTGCACATCTCACATTTAGGGATCCTATGGGAAGAGAGTAGTATATCCATTTCCCTTAGCAGCTTTTTTCCATAAGAAACGTATTTAACCAGATTCAATAATGTTCACAAAGATTTTCTACACACTGTGGTCACGGGTGACAATGGCAAATATGTCATTCTAATTGTGGCGAGGTGTACGCTAAGGAGCATAAAAATCGTGGTTGCGACAACGCCACCCGGGGAATTGCGCCACAGGAAATCTGAGCTTGACTGTGTTGGTTATTTAGACCAAGGCCACACAGGTTCAATACCACAGGGGTAGAGAAACAAAACAATTTATTAACAAATGAAATAGACAAAATACAATTCAAAAACAGTCACACCAATTAAACACACAATAAAATAAACCAAGGGGCGAATGAAGCTGGCCGGGGCTACCATGCAGCAGGACAACCATAAGACAAAGAGGGGGGTGGTCCTCAAAAGAATCACCTGTGAAACTACACACTCACGCACACACAAAACCAAAAAAAGGGGGGACCGTGGAGAACACACCGCCACCAGGGATTAATGGCCACAGGGAGCCCACGACACCTGACAACAGAAGAAATAACGATTAATAAAACAAGCCCAAAGGTTAGTATAACTGGCGTGAACTAAACAAACATTTACTTAAAGAAAGAAAAGAAGAAAAAAACAATATAACAAACTCATCAATACAATAAAGGAAAAAAACCAACACAGAAAAAAGGGAAGGAACAAACTCCACATAAGGCCAAAACAGCAATAAAGCCAATACAATAATAGAGCCAAACGGGAGGAGGGCCGGAACGGCAGTGGAGCCAAAACGGTAGTAGAGCCAAAACGGTAGTAGAGCCAAAACGGCAGCGCAGACCCAGGGAGGGGTGACTGGTAGTTGCCGGCAGTTTACCGTCGCCTCGTTCCGTAAGGCTACGGCCACGCCCGAAAGAGGCAGAAGACAGCCAGCTCCTGTCACGGGTCAATCACTCAGCGAAAGGGCAGATGAGCATCTCCAGGAAAAACTACCAGTGGGGCGACACATCCCCACGGCCTGGCAGCCCGTCGCGCTCTGAGCGAAGAGGATCATACGCCCACAACGACCACGTCACACAATCACGGTGGCCACAGGAAGGAAGCAGAAGAGGAGAGGCAAATGCATCGCACATCTATATATAGAGACGCATCGCACCGCCCCTCAATCAAAGCGCTCCGTCCCTTAGCACAATGCCATATAGTGGCAGGGAAACATAATTCTTACTGAAAGGGAGTTCAAACTCTATCACAGTAAACTGTTATTATGCTTTTTGCCAGCAAAATAATAAATTTGAATCAATTCATTCTTTTTAAACAAATTATTATTATTTAATTATTATTATTAGTTTATTTGGCGAAAATATGCACCATTCTGCCTATGTACAACACCACAACATTTTAAAAAACTGAAATAGTTTAATGTGTGTTTATCATGACTCTGTCACTTCATTTCAAGTTCAAACAACTTGACGTCCGTATTAAAATAACTTTTTTTAATGAACAAATGGTGTACCATTTCAGATCAAGCTTTTGGATAAGTCACCTCCTGAGGTTGTCAAGCTGCTCCCTCTTTGGAGAGCAGAGACCTTAGGTGATGGACGACATGGGATCTTTCTGTCATCTCATGAGCTGAAGGCCCAGGACAGTGATAGCACAGAAGAAGAGCTGATATTCTGCATCGTTCGCCAGCCTCACTTTGGTTACCTTGAAAACATTACCACAGGTCAGAAAATATTTTTTCCCCCTCTAGATCACAGCTTTGCTTGGATTGAAAAAAATAATTCTTTATCTTTGCTCTTGCAGGAGGTTTTGTACCACAGCGTTTCTCTCAGAAGGAGCTGAACAAGAGAACTATTGTGTACATCATCAACACAGAAAGAGAGTCTCTCTCAGACAGCCTAGAGTTCAGGGTGTCTGATCCTTTGGGGAACACTGGGCCCTCTCACATGTTAGAAAAATATATATATATATATTTTTAATATTAACAGCGAACTAACAGTTAATGAATTAACAGTGTAATCTGTACTTCATCTTGTCTTTTCAGACTTGAATTCAGCTGGTCCGCGGTGGAGCTGTCTCAGCATGAGTATTTTGTGTGTGAGGAGCAGGGAACTGTCTCGCTGGACATTATCCGAAAAGGAAATTTGGCAGAGTCCTCATATGTCACTGTTAAGGTCCAGAAGTAGTTTATTATTGAAACTTAATTCACTTTATCCCTATATTTAGCTCATCATTCATCTGATCTGTTTCTTACAGATTAAGACTTAAGTGTGTCATGTTTCTTTATTGCAGGTACAGGAGGTGACTGCAACAGCTGGAAAAGATTTCCTCATAAGCAGTTCTTCCCTGATTCAATTTGATCCAGGTGTGTGTTGGATTATATAGATTATATATTATGCTTTATTGAATAAGGAGGACTTTCTTATCATGGTTAGTACTATTCACCCTGTGGAATGTTTCAGTGACTTCAGAGGAGCTTTGACAAGCCTGAGATAATGATCCTAATGATGTCATCAGGGTCTGTCAAAAGAAACTATGGGATTATTGCATTATGGGAAGTGTAGGATCCAGTGTTTTTGGAGCTTGATCCATTATACCAACTGAAGATAAGAAGACTGAAGATATTGCTGATTTGATTCTGGACTTGAAGATTCATTCTTAACCTTTTCAGTCACATCTCAAGATAGTTGTGTATGTGGGGGAGACTTGATATGTGATATTGATTGTTACGGGATATCACAGATAGATTAATATCGCGCATCATGTACATGGATGAACAGCAGGAGGGAAAATCTAATACAAAGAGGGAACAAATAATGTACATGAAATTGTCTCAATAGCATTTCCTTAGATTGTGGTCCTGTGGTTAGCTCACAAACATACGCTAACCACTAACTATCATAAAGAAGGAAGTACTATTCTAAAACCGTTTTTGTCTGTATAGGAGTGTCAGAGAGAAGCTGGCAAACGGAGATCACTCAGGATCACCTTGAGGAGCCTGAGGAGATATTTGAAGTGCTGCTGATTTCCCCAGAAGGCACAGTGATTGGCAGCATCTACAAGGCTCAAGTCACCATCAGAAAGTCAGATAGTAAGATGGGAGGTAAAATAAACCCCAGCTGTGGATTTTTAAGATCTCATAAGATACTTTGCAATGCAAAAGTATGTCATGCAAAGCCCTCCCAGAAGAGTGGAAGCTGTCATAGCTGCAAAGCTGCCTATATATTTAGAATGCAATATCATTAAAGTCCCTATTGGTGTAATAGTCAAGTGCCCCAATACTTCTGTCTACATAGTATTTGACACTAATAACTGCTCAAACTCAAACACCACAGGAGAGTGCCAGCTGAACCATGATGGGGATTCTCCTGTTCTTGGAGGAAAAGAGATCCGGTTAGATGCATACCCCCAGCATGGATCCATTCAACTAGAAAAACTGCCCCTTGGAACAGATTCAGTAATCTGGACTCGTGGAGACAGCATCTCCAGGCCTGGAACAGACGTCCCAAAAAAGAAACTCAAAGTTATAGGCAATCCAAAGTCTGCAAGTACCTGTTCTTAAAGATTAGCGCTGGATTTGACTTTATCCAAGCTGGCATTTTCCTTTTCGTAGTGGCTCTGCACCAGTTTCAAAACTTATTATTATTCCGTTTCATCTTTCAGATTGCACCTTCATCAGTTTTTCACAACGGAACAGACATTATTTACACGGTAAGCAGCAGCAGCAGCTTTTACTAAGCTTACTGAACCTTTTAAAGCCATTTAAGTCTTTATTTCTGTATTCTCTTTAATTTCAGTATCATGGGATCCTGCAAATGCAAGTAGAAGACGACACTTCCCCATTGAGGAAGGGCAGAAAGGCAAACATCCGGGTGGTTAGCAGGAGAGCACAGCAGCAGGCTTCAGCAGTGCAAACTACGTCAAAGTCGGATCCTCGCAGAAAGAACTCAAAAGCACAAACAACTGGACTGGCTAAAGGACATGTGAGTACAAATTTCTGCTTCTTCAATTAACACAGCAAAGAGCAGTTATCTTTAACCAGGATCTTTTGCTTTGTGATCAAGATCAAGGTGTGTTTATTATAAGATTTTATTTCGTGTTTTATGTTTAGTTATTGTGGATAAACATATTGCATTAAGCAACACCAAATAAATTCTGTACAACCCATAGGCTACAGCTGATAACTTCATATCCAAGCCCTGTGTACCAGAACTGATGGGGCTCCTGCATTTCAACCAGACCACCAATCAGCTTTTTCACTGCAATGGTGTTTCCTGGAAACCCTGGGCACCAACTGATCAGGTATTCTGACTTCGTAATATGGGGATCTTCTTTATAATAAACACATGCACTACCTTCTTCTGGATTTCTGGGAGAAAGACAATGTCAAGACAATTGCATATTTTTTTGCAATGCAAGCCCTAAACATTTAATCAGTGGAGCTGACTAATGATGATTTAGTTATTGCTAATTGACATTTTGACAAAATGTGGTTTTGACTGGTTAATATGAAATATTATTATATTTTGTACATTTTGACTTAAAATTTGAATTCAATGATTTTGAATTAAAATTTTAGTTGTTACAATTAAATTTAAGAGATCTAGAATTCCACTTGTGATATCTGTGATGTAAGAACAATTGTAGATATCTAGTACGAAGATTAACATCTTTACAAGTGAGAATTGTAGATATCATTAATTAAAATTGCAGCTACTTAAAATTATATCACGGATTGGTCTCTTTGGAATTAGGGATATTTGTAAGTTTGAAAGGAAATCAATGGTACAAGTTGACTGGCAGTCATTAAGTTACAGATATCATCGATGAACATTTCTACTAGTGAGAAATTAAATGCTGATTGATGGTATTAACATTTTGATTATTAAGAAAAGAATTTTAATTAGAATTACTAATAGTCAAAATGACATTATGGATATGTTGGCTTACAATCCTAACTAGCCAGAAACAGCTGTTGAAATCTACAGTTGCTGTCACCACTACTAGTTAAATGTTAAAAGGGTTTGCCATATAAAGAACATAGCTAATATTTTTTTATATGCAACTGAAAAGTTTGACTACAGTTGATTGGAATGCCAGTTTTCTTGAGGTATAAATTACTGAAATAATTAAATAAATTGCTGTGAAAATGCTTGAAACTACAGTTTTAATATCCATAGATACAAATTATCAGGATCGACAGTCAGACCTTTATAGAACTGGGTGCATGATGATAAATATTGCAATTGTGAATGATGTTGTTAAATGTTAACATAGGATAAAACCTTGTGGAACTCCATATAAAATATTTGTGGATAAAACTTTGGGAGGGAATTATTCTCTTTTCTTGACAAAACATTGATCGACCTCTAAAATAATTTCTTAAAGGTTCATTTTTCCATTTTTCATCTTTGAAACCCAGATGGTGAGTGCTCAGATGTGTCCTCAGGGCTGGACCTTTCATGGAGGCCACTGTTACACCCTCAGCACTGAGCACAAGGTCACATGGAACATAGCTAACAGGGCCTGCAGGGAGAGGTACACTTTACACATTCTGCATGTTAAACTATAAACAAAATTTGCGAAAAACTGAGGCAGAAAGCATGGACATACATGCTTCTTAAAGGTTATCTGTCATGCATAAATATAACCATAAATACATGCACTATGAGTTATCTTTAGAATACACAGCTTTCCTTCTTGTATTTTTGATTCCAGATATAAAGGCACTTTAGCAAGTATTCTCTCTAAAGTTGACATGGACTGGCTGTGGGACTTCAGTGGAAGAAAACCATTTTGGATAGGTGGGTATCTAAGAATCATCCTTTGTAATACCATTCTTCTTCATATATGGTGTTATATTTTTAGAATTAATCTGCCCATTGTAGTCAGTGCAACAGCTACCAAATGCAAATGTAACTAACCAACTTGAGACCATTATCTGCATGATTTGTTATAGCCATATCTGGCCATGACACTGCTTGTCAGCCATTTGTCCCATCATTCATAAGCCACCAAAAATATGAGTGGGTGTAAAAAATGGCTGTAATTCTTAAATGGTTAGTGCCACACTTTTGTCAAATCCCTTGAATTAAAGCTGAAAGTCTTCACTTCACTTCACTCACATCTTGAGTGTTTCATTTCAAATTCAATGTGGTGGTTTACCAAGGCCAAATGCCAAAAAATTATACTTGGCCCAATATATAAGGACCTAACTGTATAACAGAAAATATCATATTAAAATTACAGCAACAAGAAGAGCAAAACAAGATTTTTATAGCATGCAGTATGTAGTGAGGCCTGGTCACAGGTCAGGTTGATACCAGCAGCTCTTCATAAGGTCAGTGTTGCTTCAGATTTTGATCTGATGTCTCTCATTCTTACATGTGTCACATCACTGAGCTCTATGCTGTCACTGACTGCTGCTGTTTATGTATAATTCCAAAACTTTGTCTTATCTCATCTATTTTATCTCTACATTCTAATTCCTGCTTTATTCTACAACAATCAATTACTGGCTTTTGATCATGAAAATATATAAGTACTAATAAGTAAGTAAGTATTTATTTAAAATAGTCAACATTATACCACACTGCAGTAAGAATTTTTTTATATATAAATTTGCCTTAAAATTTTGAATTACTCCATTAAATTGATTTTTCTATTTGAGAATACAGCTTATTTACCCTGACTTATTTTTTTCCTGCTGTTTAAGGCCTGAATGACAGGGAGGGTCGAGGACGCTGGGAGTGGGTTGGTGGGGAGCCGGTCAGCTACACTAACTGGAAAAAGACACCCCCTCAGTCCAAAATCAAGGGAAGCAAAAAGTGCGTCCTGGTGTGGAGAAGGGCAAAGTGGGAAATCAGGGACTGTAAAATAAGTAGAGGTCATCGCTTTGTGTGTTCAGTAAAAACCTGAGTAGTGAATAGACATTGTGTGCCACAAGACAGCTATGAGGCACTGTGTTGTTTCAGAAGATTTCAGGAGGAAGGAATGATCCTCTGGACAATTAAACTGCAATAAAAGACATCTCTCCAATAAGGATCAATGGGAACCTTTCTGGAACTCTTCATATACTCTTCATACTCTTCATAATTACAATGAACTTTGTAACAATTATTGTGTCTTCAAGTAACCTCCAACATTAAGTGTTGTTGTTTACACTGCATTTATTCTAACTAACCACTTCAAGTATTGTTATATATGTAAAATAAATTTTTATAAATGTATTTAGTGTTTATTTCAGATAAATCCAAGGCCAGATTACTGACAAAAGCCCTTGACTGCCCTTGTCTGTTTATTGATATACATTACCTATGGCATCCAGTATCAAAATCTAATTTTATGGCTTTTACTGTTTTAACTTATATTATGCTTACATTGTACATATTCAGAAATTAATTTCTGTTTAATCAAATTACCAAAACCTAACTGACACACAGTTTTCTCTCAGAGTGCTGTTGGGTTTCCATGTCTACAGGCAAAGTATAATGAAAATGCCTTGTATCGTGTGCTCTGTGTACTGTACTTCACTGTATATTCTAACAAGTTCAATTTACTTAAAGAAATTTAGAAAACGATCACCGTAAAGTAAGTAAACGAACTAAATTGTGTGAAGTAGTGTGAGATTATTATATTTAAGTGAGCTTTACTTGTTTTTGAAGTTGTAAGAACTTAATGTATCTCAGTACAGTTAAATTCAAATCAAGTTGTTGCAACTCAAATACTCTGTGTCACATTAACTTAATACACTGCTCAAAAAAATAAAGGGAACACTAAAATAACATATCCTAGATCTGAATGAATGAAATATTCTTATTAAATACTTTGTTCTTTACGTAGTTGAATGTGCTGACAACATAATCACACAAAAACTATCAATGGAAATCAAATTTATTATTCCATGGAGGCCTGGATTTGGAGTCACACTCAAAATGAAAGTGGAAAAACACACTACAGACTGATCCAACTTTGATGTAATGTCCTTAAAACAAGTCAAAATGAGGCTTGGTAGTGTGTGTGGCCTCCACATGCCTGTATGACCTCCCTACAATGCCTGGGCATGCTCCTGATGAGGTGGCGGATGGGCGCTCCTGAGGGCTCTCCTCCCAGACCTGGACTAAAGCATCCGCCAACTCCTGGACAGTCTGTGGTGCAACTGGCAGGCCAGTCCATAGCATCAATGCCTTCGTCTTGCAGGAACTGCTGACACACTCCAGCCACATGAGGTCTAGCATTAGGAGGGACCCAGGGCCAACCACACCAGCATATGGTCTCACAAGGGGTCTGAGGATCTCATCTCGGTACCTAATGGCAGTCAGGTTACCTCTGGCAAGCACATGGAGGGCTGTGCGGCCCCCCCCAAAGAAATGCCACCCCACACCATTACTGACGCACTACCAAACTGGTCATGCTGGAGGATGTTGCAGGCAGCAGAACATTCTCCATGGCGTCTCCAGACTCTGTCACACGTGCTCAGTGTGAACCTGCTTTCATCTGTGAAGAGCACAGGGCGCCAGTGACGAATTTGCCAATCTTGGTGTTCTCTGGCAAATGCGAAATGTCCTGCACGGTGTTGGGCTGTAAGCATAACCCCCACCTGTGGACGTCGGGGCCTCATACCACCCTCACGGAGTCGGTTTCTGACCGTTTCAGCAAACACCTGCACATTTGTTGCCTGCTGGAGGTCCTTTTTCAGGGCTCTGGCAGTGCTCCTCCTGTTCCTCCTTGCACAAAGAGGTAGCGGTCCTGCTGCTGGGTTGTTGCCCTCCTACAGCCTCCTCCACATCTCCTGATGTACTGGCCTGTCTCCTGGTAGTGCCTCCATGCTCTGGACACTACGCTGTCAGAGACAGCAAACCTTCTTGCCACAGCTCGCATTGATGTGCCATCCTGGATGAGCTGCACTACCTGAGCCACTTGTGTGGGTTGTAGACTCGGTCTCATGCTACCACTAGGGTGAAAGCACCAGCAGCATTCAAAAGCGACCAAAACATCAGCCAGAAAGCATAGGAACTGAAAAGTGGTCTGTGGTCACCACCTGCAGAATCACTCCTTTATTGGGGGTGTCTTGCTCATTACTAATAATTTCCACCTCTTGTCTATTCCATTTGCACAACAGCATGTGAAATTGATTGTCAATCAGTGTTGCTTCCTAAGTGGACAGTTTGATTTCACAGAAGTGTGACTGACTTGGAGTTACATTGTGTTGTTTAAGCGTTCCCGTTATTTTTTTGAGCAGTGTATATTCTGCCAAAACAAGCGGACATCACTTGAAATTTGTAATATACTTCACTTGAGGTATCTTATTGTAATCCACTTTACTAAAGTTGACAGAAACTCAACAAAGATAAGTCACATTAACTTAATATACTGTGCCAAAGTAAATAAGCAGTACTTAATTTTAAATAAATGCACTTAACATACCTTAGTTTAGCTAACTTAAAAATAAGAATTCACAAAATGGCATTACAAACATGTTTTTTTATTTCAGTATCTGTAAACAACAATAATAATCAACATGCTGTTCATTTGTAAACTTGTCTGGAAAGAGATCATCAAAGGTCGAGTTTGGCTGAACAATTGGGGGGATTTTAGCACCACTTAGTTTTTAATGGGGTTTACCAAATTTGACCTCTACCAAAAAAATATATATACTGTAATTTGAATAATAGTACTATAATAGTAAAATCCTTCCTTGTAGTTTGCCGATTGCTTCAGATAATTTATGCCTTTCTGTAAATTATTTCCTTAATATTATGTGTTTGTGAGAGAGACTGAGTGTATGAGCGTGCATATGAGTGAGACAGAAAGTGTATGTCAGTGAGTATGAGTGAAAATCAGTATCATACATCAGTATGAGTGAGACTGAAAAGTGAGAATGAGCATGAATGAGGTGTGCTGACTGGTCTGGGTATAAGCTAACAGAAGGCCCTTGATTCACAATGGACACTTTCCTGAATGTCTCACAGCAACAAACAGACTTGGCAACATTTAGTCTGTAAAATTTTAAATCTGAATAAAACCTGATAATTAAAACTGGGTTATTACATAGAACTGTACTTGTACATACACCTTCAAAGCAGCAAAATGTAAGTCAGCTCTTTAACAACTTTGATATATTCAACATTTGTTGCTGAAGCACATTACACTCTAA
Source organism: Scatophagus argus (assembly GCF_020382885.2). NCBI lineage: Eukaryota > Metazoa > Chordata > Actinopteri > Scatophagidae > Scatophagus > Scatophagus argus. Next base: position 162,569 of record NC_058515.1, on the reverse strand, counting down.
TACTAAACATCATATACTGTTGTCCAAGGTTCAACAATATCTTCTGGATGAACTCAAATGCGTTCTTCATACCTTTGGAGTAATCCAGATGGGGTGCATACATTAAGCCGAACAGAAGACAAAGTTGAGATGTTGTGGGGATTTCATCCATCACAATGTTTCCTTCAAGGATGATTACAATGCTGTTAATCAAGGGTGGCGTGTCCTCAGTCATCATTCTAAGAACCCCAACAGGCACCTGGGTGAAGTCACATGCAGAGTCCGAATCCTTCATTAAAAACAAAAGAACACAAATAAATTAAGGTAGTTATAGTGTGTTCAATCTTATGATGCACAACTTTACATACAAGAAACAAACACTCTGGAATAGTGTCTTAGAGAGCTCTTTAGACTATGAGCAGGTAGAAATGGCTGCATTTCAGCACCAAGTCTTAACAAAAAGAATAAAAAAAAATAAAAAAAAGCTATACAATTATATAAAACATAGATGTGTTGTTGCAATTTAGCGATATAACCTTCTAAACGCAATTCTATATCGGGCAGAAATTGAAATGAAACATTTTCACCATAGACTAAGATGAAAAATTACTTTCCTTCAGCATCACATGTAAGGCATCAAAATTGTTTGTAACTAACTTAATGTTGTGACATCCCTAATCAAATATGTTTGGTTTGCAAAGTGTGAATACAGGCTATAATAACTAACTTGACCTTAGTTTTTGGGAATTTGTACTATTGGCTAAACCTGATGATGTCCTAAAATGTGCACTGTGCGATGGTCAATTATTATCATTATAAATGTACTTCCTGAGCAGCTGAGGAAGAATTCGTTGGAATTATCTCCAAGATACAGGGGCAAACATTGCAGGACAGCAGTACATGCTGTGGTGATGTCATTGGTCTCATGGAAAAGATGACAAAAAAGAATAAGCAGAAGACTAAACACTTACTTGTGAGGAGGCAATCGGAACCAAACAGTTGTCTATATTCTGTAAGACAATACCAAAAAACATTTGTCACATTTATCATCATTTTATTTTACAAAGGTTTTTAATGTAATACTTTTGCAATGGTGAATCAAACTAAGACACAAAAAGAAATATGAAATAAAAATTACTAACAGTGACAATACCGTCTTGGAAGGATTTTGGTCCAGTCTACTGAGAAAACTTCTTATCAATGAAACAGCAGTGAGGGAGGAGGTGTAGTGGGACGAAAAGCTGCAGCTGCTACTGAGTTGGTCTGGCTGGGTAAGACAGTTATCTGGTACCCGTGTTGCTTGTGTGTGTGTTTCAATCAGTGATGGGTTAAATGCAGAGAAGTAATTTCCCAGCCTGGCATTAATAAAGTAAATTAAAAAAAAACTTGTGCAATTAAACAGGTGATATCGCTGCGCAATCAGAGTCAGGTGGGACCAATGGGAGTGGAGGTGGAGCAACACTCTACCTGCCACAGTCTCATACCACAAACCATGCTACACACTCAGTAAAAACAAGTTTGTATAACTTAACAAGTATGCAGGTAAAATGTGTATGCAGAAAACTCGATGAGAGAGTAGAAAGTGAACTTAAAAAACTATTATGAATTATGAAATGCACTATTTCATCTTAAGTCAGGACATTGTTTGCATTTACAGTGTTGCTGGGAATGTGAGGGTGAAAAGGAAAATACATAATGCACAGTATTTGTGCTGGTGGGGAGGGGAGCCACTCAAAAGTGACATATTTTGTCATTGGAGGGAACTCACTCCAACGAAATTTGTTCTCTGCATTTAACCCACCCAAGTGACGTGCACACACACACACACAGCAAACCCGGGGCAGTGGGCGACCGCGTGCAGCGCCCGGGGAGCAGTGGGGGTTAGGTACCTTGCTCAGGGGTACCTCAGCCATGGACACCGGGACGGGGAATCGAACCAGCGATCCACCGGTTACGGGTCCGACACCCTAACCGCTGATCCACGACTGCCCCCTTTTTTTTTTTTTTTTTTTTTTTTTTTTTTTTTTTTTTTTTTTTAAAAGGACCAAAAGGAATTTTTTTGTGTTTCCATTCTATTTTTTTTTTTTTTTTTTTGAACTCCTTTTGAACTAACGAATTCCTTCATTATTTCCATTCAGAGAAAATGTTTCTTTGGCTCGGTAAACAGAAGAAAACATCACTAATAAATCTCAAGATGAAATCATCAGCTGTGTAAATGAAGCTTTTATGGAATTTTTTGTACATTTCATTCACTTTTTGAATTTATAGATTGTTTAAGAAGGTCTAATGTAATAATTTGTTTGAATTATCCTCCCTACAGTATTTGCAGGGAGGATCAGACCAGTAGTTGTAAGGATTTCCGTAGCATTTTAGACTAATCTGTGATGGGTTGTGCAAGGGATTGTATATGTCAGAGTAAATATATACTCCAAAATAAACTCATATGAGAGAGGTGATGCTATTTCTTATGCCATTGTCTATGATCAACACTCACTGGGTAATAATCTGCTTAGATGTTGTCATGTCTTCATGTCTTCTTTATTGGTTGGTGGTCACGTTGTTGTCCCCTTTTAGAGAATTATCTATGTTATTGAGATCTGGAGCCGATGGGTCCTGCCAACCACAAGGTTAGGCAGCAATGCGATTATCTCCATCATGTGATCTACAGCTGGGGTATGAAAGAGGGCCATTCATATCAGCTGAAAGCATTTCTCAGAGGTTTACTCACATTGAAAAGATACACCAGATTCGCTTCTGCTTGGTAAGTCAAGCTACAACTAAACTTATATATATATATATATATATATCCATATATATGTGTGTGTGTCGTGGATATGCTGCATTTAGATTTCTGTTTGAGTGTTTCACAAAGTGGCAGAAAAACCTGAAATATGGGTGCAGTTACAGTTGATTACTACTCTAAATGATTAAAAAATGTTCTTTAAAAAGTCAGTCAGGAGAGAAGTGATTTAAGAGATTGTCTCTTTTGCTGATAGGTCACCAGCACTGTTGAATGGAATGGAATCCTTTGCTAGTAGTAGCAAGTTAAGTTCATTAGCAGCTACTCATGCACTTTAAGGTATCTGCAGGCATGGTCTATGAAAAAATAGTACTCACTTAGCATGCTTTTCATTACAAGGAGCATCCCTTTTTTGAATAATCTTGACTTAATGTCAGTGGTTCTCTGTGTTTAAGCCATAATAAAGTATAGAATAGATGAGTAGAATATAGAAGAGTGCTTGCCACAATTTGGGAGTTACTATGTTCTGACCTCTGTGGCTGCAAGGAGCTCATTATTTTCTGTAACTCTACAGTTTTTAAGTTTTCAGTTTTATCTAAGCATGTGAGCAGTTTTGAGTTACTTTGATGTTACTGTCAATTGGCTAATCATTCATCACTGACTCTATGAAATAGGATTTGCACACTAGCTCATGTCCAAGTTATCATTAAATGTGCCAGTTTAATTTCCAGTTTCTGTCAGTGTTTGTTTTCAATCCAAGTTTTATGTAGTAGTAATCCTTTTGGGAAATTAGCCTGACTGATATTAATCTTGGGTTCTCTGTGTGAAGTCGGGAGTCAGGCATGGTTAGCATAGTTTAGCATACCTAAAATGCCTACCAACATGAAACTCAGTAGTTAATATGTTGTACTTCATTTGTTTAATCTACAGACAAAATGTGAAAACAAGGATAGAAATGTAAACAGGTTTTGATTTTAGAGGGAGTGGTAAGTCAGTGTAGTGACTGAGCACAGCTTCAGAGTCTTGTCCTTACAGTGAGGTTGCCAGGTTTGATACCAGCAGGATTGAACAGAAAACAAGATCTGACTGTTCTGAGTCCATTTATTACTTTATTTATTCGGGGTCTCATCATGACATAATCATCTGAATTCTCTTCTATTCTTGATCATTACAAGTGGAACTCAGGAGCATACACTGCTGAGGGACTTGGGTCATGGATCATCATCCCTCAAGCCAACATAGTCAACGCAGCCACAACTCTAGCTTTCAGTGGCTTTCTTTTGCTTACCAGGACCTGACAGAAATCCCATATAAAAGCATTCTAACTCAGACTGATACCCTGGAGGTGCTGGACCTCAGTTATAATCTGCTGGATGAGTATCCTTTTCTTAATAACCTGGAGACTGAGAATAATTTGCAGAATAAGATTTTTACATCTCTTTATTATATTTACTCCTAAACCACAGTAGTGGACAAGTTCAAATGTTGACAGGGCCAGATAAAAAGTCAGAGGATCACAAAGTTTTCATATTGAACTGATCACTAAAGAATTAATCTTGGCGGTAATACACTATATAGACAAAAGTATTGGGACACCTGACCACCACACCAGCAGGGACTTTAATGACATCTCGTTCTAAATGCACAGACAGCTTTGCAACTATAACACCTTCCGCTCTTCTGGGAAGGCTTTCCACAACATGTTTCAGTGTTTCTGTGGGAATGTTTGCCCATTCATACAGTAGAGCATTCATGAGGTCAGACACTGATGTTGAACCTAAAGGCCTGGCTCACAGTTCCAGGTTCTCTGTTCCAGTTCATCCCAAAGGTGTTGGATGGGGTTGAGGTCAGGGCTCTGTGTAAGCCAGGCAAGTTCTTCCACACCAAACCATGTCTTTATGGAGCTTTGCTTTTTGCACTGGGACACAGTCATGCTGGAATAGAAAAGGGCCTTCCCCAAACTGTTTTGTCCAAAATGCCTTGGTATGCTGAAGCATTAAGCTTTCCCTTCATTGGAAGTCAGGGGCCGAGCCCAAACCCTAAAAAACAGCCCCATGAATAGGGGTGTCTAGATACTTTTGTATATATAGTGTATGAATGCCTGTACCAAATAACGGCAATCCTTTCCAAATGATGAAAAGCCCGGGAATTTGTAAAGTGTTTAGGATTCATTAATTTAGAATTCAGCTACATTCAACATATTTCAGTCTGGACCAAGATGCTGAATCAACTGATGCACTGCACAACATAATTTAGTTTCCAAAGCAAGAGGAGTTGGAGGTCAAGTTTGAGTATTGGCTCATACACACACACATCACTTTCACCCATTAGACTGGGTATGGAAAGTCAAAAACATGTGATCTTCAACATGTTCACAATGCACAGAAAATTTGCAATCAGTGTGTTGACAACATGTAACGTGCAAGTTGGCAACATATTGTTAATGTGTTGAAAATTCCACATTTTTCAGTTGCTTGGCTTCCCATAACCAGGGTTTGCTTCTAGTCACAAGAAATGAGTCATATTTAACCACCTGGGATGAGACTGTATGAATGTTTCTAAAGGCCAACAGATGACCTTTGGTCATGCCGGGGACTATAGATATGTACAGTGTCTCAGCTGTTGAGCTTTGTAAGAATAACAAACCAGGGACCAAATGGATAGATAAAAGATTTTATAATCCATTATTTCTTGAAAACATTAGCGATCTTTTGAGGGTACTGGTTACAGTACAGGACAATTACAGGATACAGCTCTCATAACAACAGGCTATAACACCCAGTTGTTGATAATCAGTGGCACTGATGTGCATGTCCTCAGTGGCTGACAGCCATGAGTAGTTCAAGTTCAGTGTGTTCTCCTTTATTCAGCCCTTACTGGAACCCGGCTCTGCTAGGTCAGCTGGAGAAGCTCAGTACTCTGATCCTGGACTGCAACAACTACACGTCTCACATCAAGTTCCCCTACATGCCAAGTGTCACCACAGTGTGCATAAACAAGAACAAGATCAACAATCTGCCTGTGTTTGTGGAAGAAATACGACGAAAATTCCCAAACATAAAGTGAGCCTGTGGGGACTGTTTTTCATTTCTGCAGGGGACTGCAGTTAGTCCAAATAACCACTTTCATTCCTTCCTGTTTTATTTTTTGTGTTCCTTTCAAATATAGGATTCTCAGCATGATGAACAATGAGGCAGCACCCAGCTATTTCAATGGAGGAAGTTTGACCCAGTACAAAGACTACAGGTGAGAATCGAGATCCTTTTCACTCTTATTTTTTCCCACATAGTCACAGTCACCAATTATAGAACCAAAATCAGGAATCACACAGAATTTTTACACATTCTTTGTTTATTGAAAATAATATGTAATAATGTTTCTTTGCAGGCGGCACGGTGGTGCAGTGGTTAGCACTGTCGCCTCATAGCAAGAGGGTTCTAGGTTCGAATCCCGGTCTGGGCCCTTCTATGTGGAGTTTGCATGTTCTCCCTGTGCCTGCGTGGGTTTTCTCCGGGCACTCTGGCTTCCTCCCACAATACCAAAAACATGCACATCAGGTTAATTGGCTACTCTACATTTCCCCTAGGTGTGAGTGTGAGAGTGTGTGGTTGTCTGTCTTTGTATGTTGGCCCTGCGACCACTGGCGACCAGTCCAGGGTGTACCCCGCCTCTCGCCTGTAGTCAGCTGGGATAGGCTCCAGCTCCCCCGCGACCCTGATGAATAAGCGGTATAGAAAATGGATGGATGGATGTTTCTTTGCAATAACTGCTCTCATAAACACATACAGGCAGCACAGTGGTGCAGTGCCTGCGTGGGTTTTGTCCAGGTACTCCGGCTTCATCCCAAAAGTGCACATTAGGTTAACTGGCCAGGGTGAACCCTCCCTCTCGCCTGTAGTCAGCTGGGATAGGCTCCAGCCCCCCCATGGCCCTGATGGATAAGTGTTATAGAAAATGGATGGATGGACGGATAAACACATACATTGGGGTATTCAGCAACCTGCAAGGACTTTATTTAGACCTATTCAGCCTTTTAACCTTTGCATTTGGAAATTGTAGAAAATTCAATCAGTAAAATAAACAAATAAATGACTAAAAAACCTATTTACTCATATTATACAGATTTTGTTGGTTCAAAAATTGGGGTTGTATGTTGGGGGACTTGTGAATGCTACTGCTAACAAGCAAATCTGAGTTACTTTGAGTTACTTGTACTTTACTTACTGTTGCTTGTATTTCCTTTTTGTGCAGTTTATACTTCTACTTCACTATGCCTCAGAGAGAATTATTGCAGTCTTCTTTTTCTCCCCTGGCAGTTTGTCTGACAGCTTTAGTTATTAGTTTCTTTTCAGGTTACACTATTCCATATCCTTCCTGTTCAAGGAAAAGCATGTATGTCCATATTTGGTACTTTTTAATTTTCCTGAAGGATGAATCATTCCTTGGGGGCGGCACGGTGGTGCAGTGGTTAGCACTGTCGCCTCATAGCAAGAGGGTTCCAGGTTCGAATCCCGGTCTGGGCCCTTCTATGTGGAGTTTGCATGTTCTCCCTGTGCCTGCGTGGGTTTTCTCCGGGTTCTCCGGCTTCCTCCCACAATACCAAAAACATGCACATTAGGTTGATTGGCTACTCTAAAATTGCCCCTAGGTGTGAGTGTGAGAGTGTGTGGTTGTCTGTCTTTGTGTGTTGGCCCTGTGATTGACTGGCGACCAGTCCAGGGTGAACCCCGCCTCTCGCCCGTAGTCAGCTGGGATAGGCTCCAGCTCCCCCGCGACCCTGACGGATAAGCGGTATAGAAAATGGATGGATGGATGAATCATTCCTTTGTATGTTGAGAAAATACTACTACTACTACTTCTTAAGCTGAATAAACTATTTAAAATCCTCTTCAATTAGCTAGAAAATGCATTTTCACACAGTGTTCTCCAAGGATAAAAGGTTGAGAACCACTGTTATAGAATATGATGTATTGCTATAGATGACCAACAGTATATAAAGTAGTGAAAATAGCTCAACGTTTTACATCTACAGCAGTAAAATTTTCTATGCACTGTGATACAATAGTAATATTAATCAAAAACATCATATAGAATAGTAAAACACTGGCAGGGCACATTTTATTGCACAATGAGTACCTTTCATGCATTTTGATTTCAGCTGAATTTAAAATTCAACATGCTGTTCACAAGACGAGTGGTTAGTGGTCTTTTAGGGGAATCTCGACTTGACTCTCGAACCTTGTGACACTCATAATTTTAAAATGTATGTAACTAATGGACATGGTTTTATGTGTACATTGAGAAGGTTTACAGATCCATCAGCCCACATTCTCTTTACCAGTGACATTGCAAATTCTAGACTTATGTAGCAAGTATATAGATTGCCTTCCTCTCAGATTTTTAACCAAATTAATTATACTGTGTCTTGCTAACGCCATGTTTTCCCATGGCCTTTGTCTTCCCAGACAGTACGTCATCAGTCAGATCCCAGGCCTGGAGATTCTGGATGACACTGAGGTCCTGGAGAAGGAGAGAACCGAGGCTAGAAAAACCTACAGGCTGCAGAAGGGCAGCCACAGCAGCAGAAACAGGAAGGAGGAGTCCTCAAAGAAGCAGACACACATGCAGAAAAGGTCAAATACTTTCATAAGACATTAGAATGTACTATGTTTTTGAAACTTTCTTTCAACCTCAGCTTAGAATGTTACACTGTCCATATTCTATTCTAACATATATTTCAAACTACAGGATGTTTACACATACACTACTCCCAAAAAGTTAGGGATATTCCACTTTCAGGTGAAATTTCAAAATGCACCTAAAATGCACTATAACCTTTACAGGCAAGCTTAATTTGACCTTCTCAAAACTTTTAAATACACATGTCCAACTGATCCATGAATCGACCACTCAATGACAATATGTATTTAAACAGTCGTCTTCATCATGCTGTTCACATTCTGACATCATGAGACCAAGACAACACCTAACAATTGATCTGGCCATTGCGGGAATTCTAACAGGATGTTCTCAGAGGGAAGTTGCCACTGAGCTTAGAGTGTCACAGTGTCATCACCAGGTTGCAACAGAGACATAGAGAGACTGGAAGAGTCACAGACAGGTATAGAAGTGGATGTCCTTTGGCCACATCCAATGCTGATGACCGCTTCATTATGAACAGTGCCCTGAGGAACTGGATTATGAATACCACTCAAATCCAGGCACATTTAAGGGAGGTGAGAGGCACCCGAGTGTCACGTCAGACCAATTGAAACTGCTTACATCAGCATGGTCTGTGTGCTAGATAACCTGCAAGGGTACCTGACCACACCACCAGGCACAGGCATCATCGTCTTGCATGGGTCAGGGAACATTTGCACTGGACAAGGAAGCAGTGGGCCTCAGTGCTGTTCTCTGATGAAAGTCGATTCACATCGAGCAGAAGTGATGGCCGCCAACGCTGTTGGAGACATCAAGTAGAACACTATGCATCAGCCACTGTTGTCACCAAATGAGCCTTTGGAAGTAGTGGTGTTGGGCAGGTGTGTCTAAAAATGCAGCAGTCTGTGTATAATTTTTGACCCAGTCCTCTCAGAGTTGGATGCATGGAGGACTCAACATAAAAATGGAGGAGTTTACATGTAGCATAGCATTATATATTTTGCAGCCAGCGTGATCTATCTTTACATTGTATACTGTACAACCAATGACAAGGGGGAATGGTGCTCTAGCTGCATGTATCACAAATATATTTATGTTACCACTAGATAGAGTCAAAGTCAAACAGAAAGTATCAGTGGGCATTAAGACCATTTCTCACTGCTGGACTCAACCAAAATGATTTATTTATGTCATTGTATTGGATATTTTGACCTGCAGTCAGTGGCAAGTTATGATTTATTGGGTGTGAATGCTGCAAGCATTCATAACCATATGTTCTTCTACGCACAAAGTTCTATGCACCCCAATTGTTATCATTATTATTATTATTATCATTGTGTGTGAATGCTGCAAACAATGTATTAAAACCATTCAAATATCAAAACAGCTGAATTAGGACATTTTATTTTCACTATCATTCAGATTTTTGATATCTTTCTTTCATACACAGCTGTGATTGAGCTACTTAATCCTGTGTGGGAATCACTCAGCAACACACACACAAATAGACACACAAATAGACAGACACTCTACATCTGTCTCTCTGTCTGTCTTCTTACTCTCTTATCTCTGTGTCTTTGTCTTTTTTCTCCCTTAGTGTCTCTTTCTGTCTCTTTCTCTCTTACTGTTTCTGTCTATCTGTCAGTCAGTCATCCCCTCTCTCTGTTTATCTTTCTCCCTTCTCTTCCCTCTGTTTGTCTCTCTTTTTCTGTCTCTCCTCTTGTTTAACTTATTTAAATAATTCCATAATATTCCAAACCTTTCAACCATTATTTCTGGCTTGGGCCTTTCAAGCCAGTTTAGCGCAAGCTGCTCCATAGCAGCAGCATTCATACCCACACTTCTTTCAGAAATTGCATTCTCTAGTTTATTTTATTATACTGCCCAGTAGGCTGATTTGTTAAGGACACACTTTCCATGATACTTTCCATCATATCATCAGCATTTTAGTCAGTTTGCCACATTCAAGGATTCAAGGATTCAAGGAGCTTTATTGTCATTTCACACATGTAGAAACATGAGGTGGAACGAAATTAGTTTCCCTGGTCCCGGTATAAGCCCAATAACCTACAAATACGTAAATACTATAAATATAAAACAACACTATATAAATATAAAAACAACCAGGATAAAAAATGATTTCCACCATTTCAGAGGCTGTAGATTTTGGTAGGAGCACCATGGTGGTGCAGGGGTTAGTACTGCCTCACAGCAAGATGGCTCTAGTTTCAAAACCAACCAGAGCCTTTCTGTGTTTGTATGTTTTCCCAATGTCTGCATGGGTGCCTTCCCCTACTCTACCTTCCTCCCACAGACACACAAGACATGCAGGCTAGGTTGAACGGTGACTCTAATTTTCCTGTAGATGTGAATATGAACATGAATGGTCTCTATATGTCACCTTTGTGATTAACTGGAGACCTATCCAGAGTGACAGCGGTGGTAGATAATGGATGGAAGGATAAATCATGGGAACAGATGGCTAAGGAACCACAGGTCAGTTCAATTCAATTTTACTTATATAGCACCTTATACAATTAAAATTGTCTCTAGCTGCTTTACATAAACCCAGAGCCTGAACCCCCGAGCAAGCAGACAGTGGCAAAAAAACTTTTTAACAGGAAGAAACCTTGAGCAGGACCTGGCTCACAAGGGAGAACCATCCCATTGATAGTTGGCCGATTAAAGGAGGAGAAGAAGAGGTAGACAGGACAGAGAGGATGAAAGAGAGAGAGAGAAACATAATGCAATAAACATCATACATTACAAAGGACAAACACGACAGGTTGTTTTAATTAGAATGCTGAAAAACTATGTATTGTATTTATTTGTTTTTTGATGGTGTTGTTCACGTTAATTATACTAGCACTACATAGAAAAACAACAAGCAGATGTTGACAGTAGACATTGGGTTTGTCAGAAGGCCAGATGCAGATCCACATGTAGATCTGGACGGAGAGAGACCTGCAGAAAGATATGGGGGGGGGACAAAACTAATACATCCAACCATTGTAGAGTCATCAGAAAATTTCTGAAGATGGCAGGTCTCTGTGTAATACTTGAAGTATGTGGTGTAGCTCATGAAGAGGAAGGGAGAGAGGATGGTCCCCTGTGAAGCCCGGTGTAGTCTGACATGCAGTACCGTAAAGCATATGTACTGTGGTCTGCCAGTCAGATAGTCTGCAATCCAGGACACCAGTGGGGCATCTACCTGCATCACTGTCAGCTTCTCAGCCAAAAGAGCTGGCCTGATGGTGTCAAACACATGAAAAGTCAAAGAACGTGATTCTCACAGTGCTTGCCGGTGTTGTGGGATGTGTCTAGCTCTAATGTGTAGTCCAGGCAGCTCAGTGTGTGAACGTGAGTGAGTGAGTGTGCGCGTGGCCGAGGCGCACAGTGGAGAATGACCCGCGGAGAAAAAGAGTAAGGTGTGTGTGTTGCGGTGGGGTAAAGAGTCTTTCCATGGTCTTCATGAAGTGTGACATCAGAGCCACAGGCCTGTAGTCCTTGGGGTTGCTGGCATCTTCGGGGCAGGAACAAGGCATGATGTTTTCCACACCACAGGGAAAACTCAGACTCAGGTTGAAGACATGGTGAAGTACTCCATTTAGCCGGAGGGCACAGGCTTTCCGGACTCTATTGGGGGGGCTAGTTGTCATACTGCTGATGAGTCATTTGAAGCGTGATCTGGGGTCACGGTGTCAAATCTGTTAAAAAACTGATTCAGCTCATTCACCTGTTTCACGCTGCATTAAACTCCTCCACCGCTGTTTGGTCTGTAACCAGTGATAGTCCTCGTGCCACTGCACACCTCTCATTTTGCTGAAGTTTCCTTACTTCTCCTTGGCCTCCCTGATTCTTGATCTCAGGTCTCTCTGTATGGCTCGCACCTCTTCCTTGTTGCCCACTCTGAAAGCCTTCTTCTTGTCATTTAGGATGGCTTTAATGTCCTTGGTTACCTACGGCGTGTTGTTGGGGTAACAGTTTACAGTCCTAGCTGGGACAATGGTGCCCACACAGAAGTTTATGTATGCAGTGATGCACTCAGTGAGCCCATCAATGTACTGGCTGTGGGGTTCACAGAGTGCCTGCCAGTCTGTCACCTCAAAGCAGTGTCTCATTGGTCACGTCTGTCTACCTTATGCTTTGTCTTTTGATTTCTGTCCATGTGCCATGTTCCATGTTTGTCTTGTGCTTCCATGTATTATGTTAAAGGTTTTTGTCATGTCCTGTTTTATTTTGAAAGTGTCTCTTCCCCTGTGTGCCCTGTTTTAATGTAGCTTTGCTTTGGTTTTCCTGATTGCTTTCTCCCTCCTGATGTGTGTCACCTGTGTCTGGTTGTGATGTCTATTTAGTCCTTGTCTTCCCAGTCACCTTTGTCAGTGCGTCTGCATTTTTAACCCATGTTATGCCAAGAACTTTTGTTTAGATTTGCCTTGCCATGCCTTGCCTTGTTTTTTTTGCCAGGAGTTTAGCCACAGATATCCATAGATCCTAGGACACAGTAAGTACTTACACAGTGGAATGGCACATTTAAAATCTGTACCAACTGCTCTAGGAGTAACAGAGGGTGTGGACATTATTTATTATTTTTGGGGGAAGATAAAATTTACATTTGAAATCGGCAGTGTTATATTTAAAATGACACTGAGGCACAATATGACATTTTCCATGGAAGCCTATTCTGTAGGAGCCCATACAACACAAATGTCCTTTAAAACATACTTTTACCGTATTTGTAAATATTTTTAACTGTAAAATGTATCATGAATTTGTTAAACGTCATCTGACCAAACACATAATTTTAACACTTTCATGTTGTGGTTTTAACTGGATTATGCTGCTTTTTGAATTAGTGTTTGCTTGTGTTTAAATTACAGCAAGTAAATTCTACAGCAATTTCTTGTTATTAATTATTATTTATTATATTACTTTAAACATATTTTACTGTAAAATTAACTGTCATGTTTGGTTATATATTTAACGTAATATTAATGTAATGTAATAATTAATGATATTTACACACTGTTCTTTTGTTTTACTATTTACAGTTTTGTCGTGTCAGCCACTAGGTTGCATATATTGGTAAGTGGCCGGTGATAATAAAGAGTAAGGAAAGATGCATGTACGCATGAGTTTGGCTAATAAAGTAGTCTGTGGAAAAGTAGTTCTACCTTGCTGGTTATTCTGCTCCTGGCCACCTCCAAACATAACAATTGCCGACGATGTCTCTACCCATGCCTGCACCGTTCCTGCCCTGCAGCGGAGAGCCATCTGTACCGTTCGTTGCATGGAGGAAAATGTTCAAGAATTACCTGTTTGCCATACATGCTACTGGCAACGCCTAGCCTGAGGCAAGACAACGGGCCCTGCTCATTCATGCGCATAAATGGATAGAATGATCCATGAATGGATCAACGGACAATGTCTGTTCTACACCCTTCCGGACACTATCACTTCATACGATGAAGCCATGCCGGCTTTGGAGAGACAGTTCGTACCAAAGGTGAACACTGTCGTGTCCGGCGGTTGTACTGCAGAAGCCACATTACTGGCTAAAAACATGAACCAGAAGAGTTCATGAGTCAGTTCTCTAGTGGTGGTGGGCGGCGAGTAAGACGAACTAGGTTGTTATAAAGAATCTTATCATCGCTGGTACTTTGGGTACTTCTGTGGTAACTTACCAGCCAAACTAGTTGTAACCACAGAGCCACCTTGTGGACTGTTGTTCACCAAGAAAATTCCATATAAACCACAACTTGTAATATTGGTATTTGGTACTGTTTAACAAACAAGATGTTAATTAGTAAGCTTTAGAGCAGTTATATGGGTGTTTTTGAACTTTGGGCAGAGTCAGACTAGCTGGTTCCAAAATTGGCAGGTTATATCAGCTGTAATTAATATAAATAATTAATATAAATTATGTAATGGCTAAAATTACTTGCTGTTGTCTGCATAATACACTCTTTACTGTACTTTGAAACAGATAGATTCTGAGTGAAAAGATAACAGCTTCACTCTGTGCATGTGTGTATGTGTGTGTTTAGCTCAAAAAGACCAGTAGACTTACATTTCTTCTTTAAGAAAATGCTGGGAAAAAAAGCTACAACTACAGATCTTTGTGAATGTGTTTATTTTTAATTTAAAATATGAATCTAATTGGATTCAAAAAGGGAATCACAAATTATGATTGTATCCATAAAAGCAAAATATCACACAGCTTCTCATTTAATCAGTGTACATATTTTTTTCACTCAAATTCAAGCACTAGTAATAAATGTATGTGGAAATTTATGTTTTCCTCAGTGTTCAAAAGCTGAATCTAAATAAATGAAATCTTGGAACATCAAAGCACTCAGGAACAGTGTGCCATGATATAAACCCATGACTCATCACTAGCTACCACTAAACCAGAAAACCTTTCTAACACTCGGTTAACATTGTGAAAAGTACTATTTTAACCGAAACCATGATCCTTTCCTTAAGCTAACCAAAGTGTAATCAAAACACATCTCCTTGTGTAAAGTCCAGTGTTTGACATGTTCATCCACCACAACCTCCTTCCCTGTTTGTACTTCCTAAAAGTCTTTGCCTCCCAACAGCACTTTGCTGCATGTTACTGCTGTCAGTTCTAAAAAACAAAAATGTAATAATTTAATGTCAGACTGCTCTTTGGGTCATTAATTTCACCTTGATCAGCAGTTATGATCTTCCGTTGAGTCACTCAACGGAAGATCATCAGATATTTGGATAGAGGAAAGAAGCTGCACCACGCCTTGACAAAAACAGGCAAAAATGAAGAGAACAGAAATGGGCTACTGTCATTAAATAAGGCAGTGAGGTTCATCATTTTAATGATGGGACAAATATGTAAAGGCACTATTTTCCGATTTGCAAAACATGCACAGTCAAGTGACTGATTTGATGCATATTTGTTGCGGCTATGACAAGGTTTGTCTTGTTTACACATGCAGGCTAACTCATGGCTTCTGCGCCTCAGTAAGTGATGTTAGTAGATCAAAATTCTGAAGACACCCAGGAGTTTTAAGAGGGACCCAAGAGGCTTCTGGAGAGCTTTTCAAGGTTCTGGGAAAGATCTGTGTGCATCATAAATTCCTTCTATTGAAATTATCCCAGTTAGACTAACATGTAATCAGAACATTTTTCTGATTGCAGTCTTTCAGTTCAAATGTGTCTAGTGCTAAAGGTGAATCTTTCAGAGGGTCAGTAGTAGTAATCTACCCAGACATATATATACATTACGTCACACTATCTAGCTCTAGGCGTGGTTCCACATTCGTTAGATCTTCAGTGTCTACCAATCACTAATTAGAAAGGCATGTAAGCTTTCTTCCAGTCTGCATTGCACTGAAGCATAGCCTTAATGGAAAGCTGGATGGATAGGCTTGACTGATTTACAGGGTATGACACAGGGAGAAACATTTTGATTCCTTGTTATAGCTTGTTACAGCCATTTTGAGCCTTCAGAATAAGACATCTTATTTGTGGAGCTAACATACTGGATATAATAATTCTCAAGTTGATACATATGTTATAAATACATTTGAAGAGCTATGGTACGAGCAGCAACCTATGCTTGCAGTGGGCTACATAAATGCATGTAACTAGAATTAGCAAAAAACAGGCATAAGAATCCTATTAAACTTTTTCACAGAAAACTACTGGACTGGTGCAAGAACATGGACTCTGTTCAAAGAAAGGGCCAGAGCCGCCTCTATTTTCGGAGGCGGCTGAGGTCCTTCAGCATCTGCAGAATGATGCTGAGGATGTTCTATGAGTCGGTGGTGTCCAGTGCCATCACATATGCTGTTGCCTGCTGGGGCAGCTGCCTGAGGGTGAGGGACACTAACAGACCCAACAGAGTCATTAAGAAGGCCAGCCATATTGTGAGAGAGGAACTAGACTCTCTGACAGTGGTGTCTGAAAGGAGGATGTTGTCCAAAATAAGGACTATACTGGACTTTCCCTCTCATCCTCTCCACAATGTGCTGATCAGCTACAGGAGCTCGTTCAGCAACAGACTCTTACTCCCATGGTGCACCACAGAGCGACACAGGAAATCATTCCTGCCTGTTGCCATCAAACTGTTAAACTCTGCACTGTGGCGACACACATACTTTTATATATACAATGTATATATGGTTTTATACATGTAAATACCTGTATTTTTAGTTTTATACTTATCTGTCGTTTATCCTATTTTTATGTCTTTCACTTTTCTTTCTTGGTCGGGAAAACTGCAAGTGCAATGTCTGTACGAAAAAGAATTTCCCTTTGGGGATAAATAAAGGAATTCTGATTCTGGTTCTGAAAACAAGCAGGGCTTAAAGCTGTCATCTTTGTATGTTCTTTATTTGTATTTTAGTTTTCTTCTGCTGAGATAAATAGTCAGCTAGTTAGATAGGGAAATTGCAGTTTCACTAGCCATCAGACCGAAACACATGCAGTAGGTAAGAAATAAATAGAAAAAAGAAAGTCATAACACATACAATAAACTAGAACAAAAAACTTACTACGGGCTAGACTAAAACTAGTGCATATACAGTAAACTGAAAACACACCAGTAGGCCTACAACGGATGTGACATTACAGTGATGAATAGACTATATATGGCATAGGACCCTATTTTAAACGTTAATAATACAGGAATTACTTATATGTAAATTGCATATGATTGCCGATTCACCGGTACATGCCCGTTTGCCCAGTGAAGATCGTTACAATGAAAACAAACGGTTGAGACAAATGAAGGAGGGGGGAAACACAGTGGTCCTCCAGCAGGATTAGGATACGCATCAAGGACAGACTGTGCATGTTAAGTAATTAAGGAAACACCACTGGGACGGTACGGGACGGTTTTACTCATGTCGTTCTTAAACATTCATTCATTTTGTTTTTCCGATATGCATGTCAAGAAAAAACCAACAAAAACATTAATTAAGGATAAATGCTAAAAGCTCGGAAGCAGTTCGGCGCACCGCTTCTAAGCACACAGTTAGCTAGAACTAGTCCAGAAGTTCTGTGAATTTTCCTTCAAAATAAAATGATCTTTATTTGAAAAAGTTCTCAACATTACCATTTTCAACATTCAATCGTTAAGCTATCTTTTCAATAACTTATGATACATATTTTTATTCGTTATTGTTTAATAATCTGTTTTCAACATCTGTTATAGTGCATCATCTAATCATTATGTTTTACATTCTGACTTACATTTACATAGTAATTCTTTTTCCCTGACAATAGACCAGCGAATTATATGGTCATGCCAATAAAGCAAATATGAATTTAATTGTAAAATAGCAGAGCCATCTATTGTGTCCATGTAGCACATAGGTAACCTGAAAACAGCAAGGCAGCCTCTAAAAAAAAAAAGCTTCCTGATTTTACTTTGAAACTCACAACCGGAACCCCAGCATCGCGTGTGTGAACTGACGGTAGAACCTATCAAATATTATCCCGTTCTCGTCAGTGTCTTTCCGAAATGCCGGGTACCCCCGGCTTCACAGGGCTAAAAACTAGCGACACTGTATTAGCTCTCATTCGCGAAATACATGTTGTAATTACCGGTTAGAAAATGAGTTTTTTAAATGTGACCTCGCGTTAAAGGATTAAACATCGGCACACTGCGTTTTTCTCTGTAATCATGGGGAAATTATTCTTCTCTGCAGCGCTCTGCGCTGCAACGGAATGGGAGCTGGATGAATTGAAAGTGGAACGTGGATACAGGCTGATGGGCAAGGAACAACATGAGGAATAGAAGCCTGCATTGACCTGATACAATGCTCAGCGCCAGCATGACCTACATAGCACAGAGCTTAATGGACGCTCCTTAGGACTTCTCTGCTGTATGGATTCACTAGACGTCTAGGAATTGACGTCCTCTTCAACCTTGCAACACACTAACAAGTGACCTTCATTATTTGCTGCTGTAAAACTATGCATAACAAGACACGTTAATGACTGAACAAAGAGAATCATCCACGCAGCCCATGTCCTATGCAAAATAAGGGAACAAGAAAAACACAGTGAAAAACATTGGGTGTTGGATGTATTGCTGACCTTTTGGTCTGAAGTCAGGAGGGAAACTAAAAGGAAAAATCAACCAAGCAGGTGGCCTGAGGCTTGTGGATACTACACTCTCCCTGCAGTTTTATCTCAGTGTCGTGCCAGCCAATACACCAGCTCTGCTCTTTGGATTAGTGTACAGCTCACGAGGACTGCAGTGAAGACAGATCAAAGGTCCAAATTAGAGCAGGTCTGAACGGTCTTTTCAAGCCAGATCAGCCTACAGATGCCTTATCTACTCGTAAGTGTGAGACTGTGTGGTTGTGATCAGTAATTATGCTGTGATCAGTAATAAACCCAAGAGCCAAGTAATAAAAACTGAAGTGCTTTGCAGGAAA
Organism: Scatophagus argus; assembly: GCF_020382885.2. NCBI lineage: Eukaryota > Metazoa > Chordata > Actinopteri > Scatophagidae > Scatophagus > Scatophagus argus. The sequence continues at coordinate 143,762 of NC_058515.1, read as the reverse complement.
AGTAAGATCCAGAAAGACTTTTTTGGCCGCCATCAACACAAACTGTTTCCATTATGCTTCTGAACTGTGGTCAGCCGTTACCTCTTCTAAGGCATACAGACGTGCCACCTCGGGTCATTGAGAACTTCATCCTGACTGGCTATCGATTCCCAAACTACAGCCTGAGGGATTGCTTACTATCAGCATTCAGGCCCACCAATGAAACAGGCAACTTCTGGACACACTTCCTCCCGGTTTTCATTTTTTCATACTATTTTGTGGAGGTATTTGGTTGGGAAGGTGCACCATATGGTGATGCTCCATTCTTCTATCCATTGTGGAACTACTTTATTGGGGTGTTCTGTCTGCTAATGGCTAGCAGCATGGCTCACTTGCTCAATTCAATGTCTCTGGTGGTTAGAGAAGTCTGCTTCTTCGTGGATTATGGCACAATCAGCGCCTACACGGTTGGCTCATCTTTAGCTTACTACTACTACATCCACCCTCGGGCAGGGATAGTTGAGACAGGAGGTCACAATGACTCCTATATGAACTTGGAATATGAACCTGCAGGGGCTTTTACAGCATCCTATGCAATCCCAGACTTCAGTGTGTTCTTTGAGACATTCTACATCCCATCTGCATGTGTTGTAGCCATCATTTGCGTCTTGTCTTGCTGCAATACGCGCCAGAGGTGGAGGAAGCATCGCTATGTCATCCGAACACTTGTTTTTCTCCTCCCATTCCTCGTTTCTTCCACCCCAGTCTTCTACCGCCTTCTCACCAGATCACCATATTCCAACATGTCCTCCTCCTTTGCTGCTTCCACCTCCACCCCCAGCTTCTTCTATCGTCACTGCCTCTGGTTGCTGGTATCAGCTGTTTTCAACATCAGCAAGTTGCCTGAGCGGCTAGCCCCGGGTCGCTTCGACATCTGGGGGCACAGCCACCAGTGGTTTCACTGTTGCACGTTTTTGTCCATCCTCGATGAACTCCACATGATCAAGGCTGAGATGAGGGCAATCTTGCTCAGCCCGACTCTGCTGCTGCCCCATGCTACCTTCTCCCACTTACCTGGACCTACCATAGCTTCCACCTACGGTGTGATGCTCCTCCTCCAGACCACCATCATCTCCATCATTATGTGGTTCTCCTGGCGTGCCAATTGCATCTACGGACCCCAGAGAGACCAGCTAGCAAAAGAACACCACAAGAAACACCTGAAATGTCATTGATTACGAAGACATTTTTTTAAATCTTCCTGACTGTGAAAGAAGATTTGCACATGCATATAGAGCCATACCACAAAGAGAAGCGCACAAGTAAAACAATATTTCCCTTTCAATTTCAAGTCTGTTGTATGTTCCAGGCCCTTTGAGAGCATTTTACAAGCTTTCATAGGGGAAAATTGGGGACAGCAAGAGATAAAAGGACTAAATTCTAAGCTCACCACAGGGTGGCTGTCTGGTTGTGGATATTGAAAGAACTTGCCAGTTCTCTCCCCCAAGCTGTTCCAGCATGTTCCAACAGGATGTCTGGTGATAATTACTACCTCTAGGGACAGCACACTTGAGGACAGAGAAAAGTGGTTGGTACCCAGGAGAACACAAGTTCCATATAACATCTGGGTAACATTTGACTTAAACATCAGTGTGACCATATGTGTATTCTTTTGTCAAATATTTCCCTGTTGCACTTCCCCTTCCTTGGACTGAAAATGCACCTTCCAACATTTTTCTGCTGTGGTTGAACCCATTGTTTCACACTGAATGACCTTCATTCACCATAGCGTCTCTTCCTCTAACTTACATGAACACTGACTCTTAGTCTCATTTCCTCTCCCTTGTCAAGTGACCCTTTTAGCAGGAAGTGCTGTGGCCTTGACAATGCAACAGAAATAGCCGAGGGCTCATTTCAGTCATACAGGAAAGCACTTTTAGGGGGATGGTGGAACTTGCCCTGTCATTAAGAAGCCATGCTTGCTTTTCATCTTGAAGGACGTGTAACATGGAGCATACAATGATGTCCCCCTGAAGTGTGCTGTTGCTTACTTAAATTTGAAATGTATTCACAGTGGAATAGAATGAATAGAGTACATTTGCTATGTGTATGATTTTCATTACACTGATGACGAGTACCCTATAGATTATTCACACACAACCAGAGTACTCTAGTTGAGATTAAATGTGATTTACATCCCATATTTTATAATCAGTACAAAAAGTGCACAGGATTTGTCTGGAGCACACTTTGTAGCTGCATATCTTTTTTTACTGATGGCTCATGTTAGTTGTTACATTGTTAGTTGTTAAAAAAAAAAAAAAAAAAAGATAATCAGACCGCCAGCTTAAAGGCCTGCATTGTGAACACGGATGAAATGAGGATGAAACCAGAGGCTGCTTTTAACAGATCCTTTTCATGTCATGTGATGTACAGCAACTTGTCAGGGCAAAAATATAGCAAGTTATAGTTGGACTAATTGCAATATTTTAGTTGTACTACATTATCAGGAACATCCTAGATAGATAAATAGCTAGAAACAGCTGACAGATCAGTTTAGTTGTTCATTTAGCAGTTTGCCTTTCATAAAGTATCATTACATTTGAGTCACAGAGTTAAGCCTCCATTTTTGTGAAAAATATACACCTAACAACACTGTTTCGAGTTTATGCCCATAATCTTCAATAACTCAAGTACAGCGTCCTTGAAATCCCCCAAAGATTTTCCACTTAATCTTTAGCAGACAATTATCTGGACATTCTGGTGAACGGGATTAAATGTCTGCATTTTCAAAAATCACTGGTTATATTTCATTTCAGAAGAGTGGAGTATAATGGTAATTAGAGGCCCTTAAACCGGAGTTCACCATGTAGATTCAATGCCTACATTAGCGTTAACGTTAGCATCTCTTAATCCTACTTTTCAAGGCAATGTTTAGCTTTATTGTTAGCAACTAGTTCTATTTTTTAAGGACCATATCCTGTCGTTACTCCTCTTTTTTTTTAAAGAATTTTGCAATACGACTCAAATCTAACTGGCCCCATTTTGTTGTGTAAAACTGAAAACTTTCTCTCTGCTAACTGTCTGTCATGTTTGTAGTAGACATGTAATTTAGGAAAAGAGACACGGGAGTGTAACAGATGTGTCACATTAGCCTGATGGATAAAAAGATGCAAAAATATAGCCTTTTAGAGCAGAACTTTATAATATCCAGACCCAAAAGAAAACAGTTATAACTGCCTGACACATACTTATGTGAATGATAGACATTCATAGATTTGTTTAGTTTGACAGCAGGCATTTTTAGTTCTCCCAGTCACATTTAGTTGCAGGTTCAGATCTTTTCAGTAAACTCTGTATTTTTGTCTTCAATAAAAAAAATCCTTGTGTCCAAGACCCCACCTGCTGAAGTATCCATGAACAAGACATGTAGTGCTGCAGTGAACCCGAGCCTGAGGCAAGATGAGGCAAGAGAAAATAAGTTCGACAGACAATTATAAAAAAAACAATTCCTTTATTTTGAGTTAATTTGCACACTGAAATAGGGTTAATTTGCACATTGACCATAGCTGTCAGTGCCCCATAGAATAATAATTGTGTTCTTAAAAGTGTGTCTTCTCTGTCTTCATGCTATTCTGTTATGAGTTTAGTGAGTTTGTCCTGTCTCAGAGTTGCATCTTAAATTGTAAGCTCTTTCTTGTACGTCACACTACATGTAGATAACTCATGTTGGTCACTGTCTAATTTTAGAAATGTTGTGATTACCATTGTATTAATTCAACTCATGTCTATACATTTACTTGTGTGTTGATGTATTCACTTACACAAGAGAAAATCGATTAGAGCTGTTAATCATATACGACACTGGAATGAGTACATGAGAAACATGTTGAGACGTTGTGATAATCATGCTGTTATGATGCACTTTAAAGCTTCTTTAAAGCTCCTCAAAATATTCCTTTAAGGATCAACCCCACAATACTGTATTATTTCAGCACGTCAGCTTCAGGTAGTGCTATCTAATAAATAGTGGGAGATTCTTCAGATAACGATGTTGAGATAATGTTTCTACCTCAATAGAACATTGCAGTCACTCTTCTGTCAGAAGAACCATTGTTGATACTGATTTTGTCCTCTCACCCTTCTAGATAGTTGATGCCGAATCTACCAGTGTTAAAGCAGTGTTCAGTATGTGAATGTCAGACTTACAGACTACCTTATCTTACTTAGTGAAGCTCAGGGGTGACTGAAGAACGACACTAATACTTTATTAACACATGCATTATGCATGAATTACTAGCTGTGGCATATAATTATAGAATCCGCCTGTTAATGCTGAATAAGCGAAATCTCGTTCTCCATTATGTTAACTGATGTAATAGATAGCACTAATGTGAATGATTTAAGGTTTATTGAATAAATTATGCAGACAACCCTTATCATCCTGGCAGTTTTATTTATTTTATGGTGTGGAGATAATCATGGGTGTCAGTTGGTCTGAAGTGCCTCTAGATTTTAGCCAAAATGTAAATTATTTTTGTTTGTTTAGTTACACTGGCGTCATTTATCATGGTTAGTGAATATCTCAACAACTATGAGGTATGTGCTATAGGCTTAGACTGCTGGGGGATCTCCCATGATGCACTGAGCTCTCGCTTCCTCTTCCTTCCTCCTGCTTGAAACCTATTGCGATTACTACTGTTTAGTCAAAATTTATTTTAATTCTATTACTACTCTGTACAGCTGCTACCATTATTATTGGTACCACTATTGTTATCATAATCACCATAGTACCTTCTGTATGCTTCATCATTATCATTATCTATAGTTCCAATACTTCTGGTATTATTGCTGTTGCTACGCATCTCTGCTTGTGTGCTCCTTCTCTCATGCCCCCCCCCCTCTCTCTCTCTCTGTCTGTCTGTCAGTCTCTCTCTCTCAACCCAACCGGTCAAGGCAGATGGTTACCCATCTAGAGCCGGGGCCTGCTCCAAGGTTTCGGTCTTCTAAAAGGCAGTTTTTCCTTGTCACTGTGACTAAGTACTAAGTACTAAGCTCAAGGGGGAATGTTGGGTTCTCTGTATTACAAAATTTAATTAAAGAATTTGGTCTCAACCTGCTTTAATTGGAAAGTGTCATGAGAAAACTGAATTGGAACTGAATTGAACTGAATTTTTATCTGGTGCCACCAGCGGGTCAAAATTTGAACTTGTTAAGAGTCATAGTTACCACTTTGAACAGTGAGGTCCAAGTCTGTGTTTGCATTTATACTTTGCAATTATAAGGTAAGACTCAATGGATATTTATAGATTATATAGAATATTTTGTTTCTTTTAAACTTAATATGTTTGCTTGCAGTAAGACTTTAAAAATAACATGTCATGTGGGATATGAAATTCATATAAAATTCAAATAATACAAGAATAAACTGGGCTGTATTTTTGATGTCTGGGCAACATTTTCTGGAGTTAGGGGAAACTCATGACCTCAGTTTTTCTAAAAATACTGCTGGCTGCACTGTATGCAGTAGCTGTGAACCATGCTAACATTAACATTCAGAACAACACACCTGAGGTTTGCAATGAAAGTTAAACAATTTGTGAATTACATGTATTTGCTTTGTAAAAATGAGATGAAAAGACTGATATTAGTCTCATGTCTATGTGTCTGTGTTAGATCAGCATAAAGACTGGAAGCAAGGAGAAACAGCTAACCTGGCTCTGTCCAAAGTTAAAAAAAACAAAGCACCTGTGAACACCTTAGTGACTGTGTGCAGCTTTCTGAAATGTCATCACAGTGAGGTTGTGACATCTATTACCATCCTACCTGCAGAAACCAAAATCTCTGCACTCTGAAGCACCCTGTGTTTGTCTGGAAATCCACACTATAGCTGTAGACGTTTCACATGCTGGGCAGATAAATTATCTGTTGTTACTCAAAGAAGTAGTTTCAGCTTTTAACTTTACTTAAAATTACAAGTTATTCTTACATTTGCACCTATGTACAGACTAAATACAGTGTGCTGATTGGAGATAGAAATAGGTGTATTGCCCAATTCTGGACAGAACCAGGCTAGCTGTTTCTCCCTTCTTCCAGTCTTTATGTTAAGCTAGGCTAAACAAGTCCTGATTTAACTGAATGCAGAAACATGAGACTGATAATGATCTTCTCATAGTTCATTTCTCATGAACCAAAGAAAATAAGAGCAATGCTTCCACTGTTGTTCTGTTTCATCAGAAAGTTCATCCAAGACGAACTTGACAGGCTGAGTCAGGTTTCCTTGAATGTTTTTTTTTTTTGTGTAATGAGCAACAGCTGCTCAGAGTTGCTAGCATGGCTACAGACTTTCAGACTTGGACTTAAATGGCTAAGTAGATTGAAGTCTCTGCTTGGATAATTCAGTGTTTTCAAATGAGTTCTGTCCTACTGATTTGCAAGTCCTTTCCCCTGTCAGCTTTACATGTCTTCCTGTGAGAGTGGCATAAGCTATGTGCACATGCTTTAGTTGTGCTGGACCACATGTATGGAAAGCACGTGCAGCTGGCTTTTTATGTCAAACTCACCTCCTCCCCCACACCAGCTTTTACAAGCACTCTGTTTCTCCATGTGACATCATGAGCTACAGACAAATGGCCGGTGAAATATGGCCATGAGAAAGTCCTCCTCAAGTACAGCAGAGCTTCTGTGAAATCAGTGGTCTTAAATACACCCATCATTTTTCAGAGACTACGGAAAGTAATTTCTAATTAATGAGACAGACAGATAGATAGATACTTTATTGATTTATTTAAAATTCAAAAGGGCAGGATGAAGGTTTCTTGCTCTGATTTCAGTGTGGCAGCCTGCCAGAGCATTGCACCAATCAGAATATATGCTTCATACATTCAAATTTGACTTGAGGGGTTCTTCAAGTTGTTGTATTAAGCTGAACACTGTATTTAGAGTTACAGAAATACAACAGTGCTGGTCATATTACAAGCATATATGTGATCTCTCTCATCAAAAGCTGGTTCAGCTGGTTCACTGAGAACAAAACAGAAAATGTACAAATGTACAAAGGCAGTTGAGCCAACACAAACCTTTCATTTCTCCTGGCTTTGTCAACTTGATTTCTGACAGTTCTTTGAAAGTAATCCAGGAGCAGTGGCAGCAGGATACAAACAATCTGGTGCACATGAAAAAAGGAAAGCATTCCGGGGGGGGGGAATCACATTTTATTCGATTTTTCAGATGCTTTCAGACAAAGGGAATTGAATATAAAACAGAATAACAAAAATGTGTTTTTGTCTGTCTGAAAGTGCACAGAGTCATAAACATCTTTCAGTTAAGACGATCACATATTAAGTTACTAAGGCCGTCATCACATTGGCAGTTTGGAATGTCTGAAGAACATTGTTTTCTTTACAGTAATCAGAGTAAGGAAGCAGAAAAGATGATGAGACAACATGACTTAAAAGCGAAGGTTTGACAGTGAATAAAAGCGACGGCCTGAAGAGGGTAAGTGATGAAAACAGTGATGTCATAGTACCAGACAGAAGAGTAACCACAATAATATTCAGTCAGTCAAGTTCTTTATGATTTAGAGGTTAATCACAACCAATAACCACCATCACCAGCTTAATTCCCCAATGAAGCAACCTCACATTATGGTCCATTCAGTTCTGGAGCTTTCAGTTGTATAGAAAGGTGTTCCTCGATAACTGTCATAGAATAGAAAAAGAAATTTTCTTGAAATATTGACTTGATTTTCTTAAAATAATAAAATTATCATCATTATTCTGACAAAAGTGTCTAATTATTCTGGGATACTAATGACATGGGGGCTTCTGTATCACATTCTTTTCAACAAGAATCTCAACACAAACCTTTGATTTTAAAGGATTCATTCTGGTTTATTACACCTTCGATCATTTCTAATGAGAGATGAACCACCTTATTTGATTTGATTCAGCACCTTGAAGGTACTGTTGGGGGTCAAAGTCTATAGGAACTGACCAAATCTTTAGGTTTTAGCTTGTTCAGAACAGTTAACTGCATGCCTGTGATCAGACCAGGGGGTTGAGTGTTAACAATGAATATGCATTCATTCCTTTCACACAAAACATACAAAGTTGATTCCTCTTCTAAGTTTGAAATCTTCATTACTTACATCCATGTTTACTGGCTACTTCTGCCCTGTACTTGTTGATATACTGCTGTATATGTTGGCACATCACTGCCACCTGCTGATCAGGTACACATTTTCAAACCCAGCTCTAGATATTGGCTATTCAAAAAAACTACGACCAAGTAGTAGTAAACTGGAATGATCCTTATGATCCTTTGCCTTCATTCAATTCTGCTACTGACAAATAAAGCACTATTGTCTCTGAAACCCTGACACAGCTGATGACTAAGGTAAACCACACACTGAGGCAGACAGGAGTCTTAAAATACTGAAAGATGTCTGGTTGAGCTGAACCTTTTAACTCTTTAAATCATCTTGCATATAATATCTAAATATCAACATCTCATATAGTATACTGATTCCAGGTCTGCTAGTCAAAGAAGTAGCTGCATTCTCACGAAATAGAATATTGTGATATATATGTTGTTTTCTGGCTGTAAGAAGCTCTTTGCAAACATGGACAATGACATGATTTTTTTTTTTTTTTTTCGCGGGGGGGCGGTATTCTTCACCAAGGTGACACCGTGTAGGCTGCAGCTCAGATCTAGAAAATCGACGTGTTGCTCTCCTCCTCGGCGTGTTAGTTTTCGGACATCTTGCGGATCATGTAGTTGAGAATGCCTCCATGGTGGAAATAGGCCAGCTCCACATCGGTGTCGAATCTCATCCTCACTTGGAATGTTTTTCCTGTGTCGAGCTGTGAGAGCAGAGAGAAGCAACATCAAGTGTTAAACTACTTCAACAGTGAAACCAAGCAACTGTTCTCTACTGTTCTCCTGAACCAACCTTCACATCAACTACCATCCTGGGTGTGAGCTGCTCAGGGATGATGATAGTGTAGCACTCTCGGCCAGTCAGTCCCAGACTGTCTGCGGTGTCTCCTGGTAGATATTCCAGAGGAATCACTCCCATCCCAACCAGGTTACTGCGGTGGATCCGCTCATAGCTCTCTGCTATAACTGCCTTAATGCCCTAAGAACATAAACAAAAAGCTCATTCTTCAACGCATTGCATGACCATGAAGTCAGTTGTGCTGACAACTTAGCTATACCCTATGACAGCTATATTTAATATTCTAAAGGGTTTTTGACTTCCCTTTTGTCCTCATGGCATTAATTTTCAGAGATTGTGTAATGATAAACTTAAGTTTAAAACCTTTTTAATATCACATAGAATGCACTTAAATACCTGTTTCACCATCAAAAGTATAATGGAAAACAGGCAGCAAATAACAATAATTCTTCTTGATCTAATTAATTACATTAACATGACCTAGATAAGCAGATATGAACGTTGTGACAGTTAACAGTTCCATGTGCATTTCTGGATAGATAGATGAATGATAATTACAGTATCTAGCAGCAGTGCCAGTGTTTGCTCCAGGTCTGATGGTGCTTCTAAAGAATTAAACTCCACAGAAAGAGACTGGACAGCTTTCTGTGGCACAATCCAGTTCATGTTCTTGAGAAATACAGACATATTGGGATCCCAAATCCTAACCATCACACAGTGTGCTAAAAAAAGCCAAAAACAAAACCCATCATTCTTTACCTAATATCCTTAATAAACCATCTGAACGTTTTTTGTTTTCCTGGTTACTAAGACGTGATGCTCACCAGTAGAAAGGGGCCCTTCGCTGCCCAATCTCTGGAGCTGCCGGAGCCGTACTCCTTCCCTGCTAGAACCAGCAGAGGGACTCCTGACTGCTGGTACCTCTCCGCAGCATCAAACACATCCATCTGGACAAAAAGGGCATAATATAAAGGATTTAGTCTGTGTGTAAACTTCCATGTATCCTACACGATGTGAGGCAGCACTGAGGTGTTTGCTTGAAGCTTAAACTGAAGCATCATGTCATAGTTTCCCTACTTGTTGAGATAAGTGAGGCAAAAAGAATTTTGTTGAGATCAAAGAGTGAGAAGTGTTACAAAATCGTTACAAAACCACAAAGAGGTGCTGCTTGCTGACCATTTCTCCAGTTGGCAGGTGAATGGTTTGTGGTGCCTGTTTGTTGAGGAACTTGTTAAAGAGGCGGATGTTGGCAAACGTCCCTCTGGCCATGACAGCGTCGTTGCCCCTGCGCGAGCCATACGAGTTGTAGTCACGAGGGCTCAGACTGTTGAAACACAACAGTTGTTTTTATGACATACATTCCAGTTACATTTACCATACTGCAGCCCTCCCTCTCTTCATCAATTGACAGATTAATGAATATATTTTTCTTCAGCTGAAATCATTCTCACCCTCTGCTGGTCAGGTAGCGCGCTGCAGCACTGCTCCTGGCAATGTTCCCTGCAGGAGAAATGTGGTCTGTGGTCACAGAGTCGCCCAAGTTCAGAAGCACGTAGGCATCTGTTATGGACTTGTGTGGCTGCAGCTTCATGGTCTGGATAAAGACAAAATGATACAAGATACAGTAAAGCCATGCTCAAAAATAAGTGAAAGAATGAATACCAAAATATAGTAGAGTAAAAACAGTATTAGTATTAATAGTAGCAGTAAGAGTACTAGTATGTAAGTTCAGGTCTGCCAACAATCATCAAATTTTCCATCTGTGTATTTATGGTGATGATGATCAAAATTTGAATGACAGATCTAATTTTAATTCAATTGTTTGAAAATGCATTATGACATTATTATGCCAGACTTATAATGTTTATAACATTGCTATCATGACAATACAAAAGAATGTGAAACGGACATTTTACTTTAATTTTCAAAGCCAAACTTACCACTGTGACTTTTCTTCTCAGGCAGTTCTGTACATAAACTGATTGCAACCCTGACCACAAGTCAGCAGTGGAATGATTAATTTCACTCACTTGAAAATTATTAAAAAAACCTACTAAAATATAAATTAAACATTAAATTTGACATTTCGTTATATTCGATGTCTGCAGTATGTACAGTGTCTATTGCAGAATATGGTTAATTTAAAAAGAAAAAAAAATAAATAAATGTCCATTTCACATTTTCATTGCCATGTTGTGTGGCAGCCCCACATTTCCAAACATAAAATTGATTTTCTATTGAATTAAATTTCTATTAGACTAAATGATTTTGTTTTTATCATGACAGCCTTGCGCTTACATATTCTAACAGTGCTAGTAATTGCACTAGTTATATTGATCTGCATATTTACTAAACCATCGAAGAACGGCGGTGACTTGATGTACGTTGATTTGGGGTCCCAAGTGTAAAGCTTATCAGAGGGGGCAACCAGAGAGTTCCATCGTTCATTCACTTTCTGCAACACCACAATACAACAGATTAATGTCAGTCACACATCTACATTACACTGCTGGAATGTTTGCTTTCCAATTTTATTGCCAACAGACTAAAGATTATACGACCTCAATCTTCTCATAGACTTCTTTGAACATTGATGGGATGACAAACATTCTCTCCACAGCCTGAATCTCCTCTCGTGTGGGCCAGATATCTCTTAGGAAAATCTCTTTACCTTCAGAGCTAATTGCTACAAAGGAGACAGAGGACAAGAGGTTCAAATCACATGCCATCTTTGTTTTCAGCCTGAAGCTCAAAAGACTGTTTGGCTGGGAAGATGACAAATATGAAAATTTAAGTCACCTATAAAAAGTTGAAATCAAAAGTTATTTCAAATCTAAGTCAATGATTTTTGTCTAAAAGAGTAAAAGAGGCCGATTTTTGACGTACAGACCAGTGCCAAGATCAAGTTGAGCCACTCTATGAGCATTTCTAATATTTAATATTTAAAGCAAGACTGGCAGATGGGGAGTTCATGTAGCTGGTAATTCAAGTCCTGCTGTATTACAAGTGCAAGTTTAGAGCTTGGTGTCCCGGTACAATCCAAAATTCAGAGAAGAAACCCAAGTTAAGCAACTGAAAGAAGAAAGTTCTTAAGACTAGGGACCAAGCAATGTGGTTTTTCTGGATTGATACAGATTACCAGCAATAAAGGAGAGTGATAACCAATAGTTGGAACCAACATACATTTGCAGTAAAGACAGAAATCTCAGTGTCAAAATTTACAATTGAAACCAATGAAGGAGTGTAGAGTACAATTTACAATTCATTCAAGTACAATTTTGAGGTACTTGAAATTTACTTGAGTATTTCTGTTGCTTTATACTACACCAAAGATTAGAGTGACCAATTCAGCATCTGACCAAATGTGAAATACGGTCCCAGTCTGCCCTTCTGCTCCTGGGGTATGGTGTTGAAGATGACCTTTGAATTTTTACATATAAAATTTAATCAACTCATCATGTTATCCTGTTAGATTTTGTACAAAATTTGGTCTAAATTAGCATATGAATTCTTGACTTGAGGTCACAGTGACCTTGGACCACCAAATTCTAATTGGTTTATCCTTGGTTTCAAGACAAAATTTGAAGAAATTCCCTCAAGGCATTCCTGAGATCTCGGACACACAGATGGACAGACGGACGGATCAATAGACAACCCGAAAACATAATGCCCCCAGGAACAGATATCGCAGGGGCGGAGGCATATAAACACATAAAGCAAAAGAGACTAACACCATGGCATAATACTGAGGTTCGCATATTAAAGAAAAATGCACAAAAACTTGAAAGGAAATGGCGTTCCTCCAAACTCATTGAATCTTGCTCAATCTGGTAAGACAGCCTTAGATCATGCTGGAAGAACCTTCGGACTGCCAGAGCAGCCTATTACTCAAAATTAATTGAGTATAACAAGCATAACCCCAGGTTTCTGTTCAGCACTGTAGCCAGGCTGACAGAGAGCCATAGTGCTACTGAGCCTTGTAACTCTCAGCAGCAATGACTTTATGACCTTTTTAAATGACAAGATTTTAATCATTAGGGACAAAATTCAACACCTACTACCCTCAGCTGGTACTGATCAACATTCAAATACTGGAGCCTTAGAAACAGCAGTAGAACAAGATAATTGTCTTGACTGCTTTTCTCCCATTGACCTTCCTCAGCTAAATTCATTCATATTTTCATCTAAACCAACAACATGCCCCTTAGAACCCATCCCAATTAAGCTGCTTAAAGACGTTTTAGCCTTACTTAGCACCTGGCTATTAGACATGATCAATCTGTCCCTAATAACAGGCTATGTACCCCAGTCCTTTAAAGTAGCTTAAGTCAAACCTCTAAAAGTACACACTTGACGCAGAGGTTTTAAGCAACTATAGACTGATATCTAACCTTCCATTTCTTTCCAAGATCATTGAAAGAACAGTCGCCAATCAGCGACGTGACTTTCTTCATAATAATAACTTATTTGAGGATTTTCAATCTGATTTTAGGGCGCATCATAGCACAGAGACGACATTAGTCAAAGTCACAAATGACCTTCTATTGGCATCAGACAAGGGAATTATCTCTGTCCTTGTACTGTTAGACCTTAGTGCTGCATTTGACACCATTGACCATTCTATCTTATTACACAGATTGGCATTAAAGTAAATGCATTAAGCTATTTTCAGTCTTATTTAACAGATCGATCTCAAGGAATCAAGGAGTTATTTTTGATCAGGACATGTCCTTTAACTCACACATAACACACATTTCAAAGACTGCATTCTTTCACTTCCACAATATTGCAAAAATAAGGCACATTTTGAGTCAGAAAGATACAGAAAAATTTGTCCATGTATTTATTACTTCCAGGCTGAATTACTGTAACTCCCTTTTAGGTTGTCCCAATAAGTCTCTAAAGATTCTTCAGCTAATCCAGAACGCTGCTGCACGATTACCCACAAGAACCAGCATTACAGCTCTATTTCTCCCGTACTGACTTTTCTAGATTGGCTACCTATAAAATCCAGGATAGAGTTTAAAATTCTTCTCCTCACATATAAAGCCATGAACGGCCAGGCACCATCATACAGTGGTATGAAAAAGTTTGGGCACCCCTGATCATTTTCAGGATTTTCCTTTATAAATCATTGGTTGTTCGGATCAGCAATTTCAGTTAAATATATCATATAGCAGACAAACACAGTGATATTTCAGAAGGGAAATGAAGTTTATAGGATTAACAGAAAGTGTGCAACAATTACTTAAACAACATTAGGCAGGTGCATAAATTTGGGCACCCTTGTTGTTTTATTGATTTGAGTACCTTTAGCACTAATTATTGGAACACAAAGTTTGTTTGGTAAGCTCATTGACCCTTGACCTACATACACAGGTGAATCCGATCATGAGAAAGGGTATTTCAGGTGGCCAGTAGCAAGTTGTTCTCCCTTTTGCATCTTCTCTGAGGAGTGGCAACATGGGAGCCTCAAAACAACTCTCAAATGACCTGAAAACAAAGATTGTCCAACATCATGGTTTAGGGGAAGGATACAAAAAGCTGGCTCAGAGATTTAAGCTGTCAGTTTCCACTGTGAGGAACATAGTGAGGAAATGGAAGACCACAGGCACAGTCCTAGTTAAGGCCCGGAGTGGCAGGCCAAGAAAAATCTCTGATAAGCAGAGGCGAGGAATGGTGAGAACGGTCAAACTCAACCCACAGACCAGCTCCAAAGACCTACAACATGATCTTGCTGCAGATGGTGTCACTGTGCATCGTTCAACTATTCAGCGCACTTTGCACAAGGAGATGCTGTATGGGAGAGTAATGCGGCGGAAGCCTTTTCTACGCACATGCCACAAACAGAGTCGCTTGAGGTATGCTAAAGCACATTTGGACAAGCCAGCTTCCTTTTGGAATAAGGTGCTGTGGACTGATGAATGTAAAATTGAGTTATTTGGACATAACAAGGGGCGGTATGCATGGCGGAAGAAGAACACAGCATTCCAAGACAAACACTTGCTACCCACAGTAAAATTTGGTGGTGGTTCCATCATGCTGTGGGGCTGTGTGGCCAGTGCAGGTACTGGCAATCTTGTAAAAGTTGAAGGTCGCATGGATTCCAGTCAGTATCAGCAGATTCTTGCCAACAATGTTCAAGAATCAGTGACAAAGTTGAAGTTGCGCCGGGGCTGGATACTTCAACAAGACAACGACCCCAAACACTGCTCAAACTCTACAAAGGCATTCATGCAGAGGAACAACTACAACGTTGATATATTTAACTGAAATTGCTGATCCGAACAACCAATGATTTATAAAGGAAAATCCTGAAAATGATCATGGGTGCCCAAACTTTTTCATACCACTGTATATTAAAGAGTTGATAATACGCTATTATCTCACCAGAGCTTTGATTTCAAGATGTAGGGTTATTTGTGGTTCCTAGAGTCTTCAAAAGTACCTAGATCAGGAACCAGATCATTTAGTTATCAAGCTCCTCTTCTGTAGAACCCTCTTCCAGTTTCAGTCTGGGAGGCGGACACCCTCTCTACATTTAAGAGTGGACTTAAAACTTTCCATTTTGATAAAGCCTATACTTGCTGACCTAGGCTGGCCCCTAGTTATGCTGCTATAGGCTTAGACTGACAGGGATCTCCCACTCACTAAACCATTCACTAAAACTCCAACCAAAAATCCAACCACTTCCATGTCCTGAGAAAATATCCTCATCAATGAATGGATTGAACGCCCAAGTTTTATTTGCTTGTACTGACATTCAAAGACGAGCCAGTCTTAAATTCACAGACCATCTCTGGAAACTATCCCTTTGAATGTCAAGTCTGTCAAATCACATTATAACAATGTTGTGCGTGCAAACGTGATTTTTCTTTAAATCCAGGGACACTGTAGTCAATCCACTGAGAAAACCGTTAGCATGTACTGTGACGTACACGTCTTTGGTGCTGACAGTCATAACTAGCCAGTCATTTTGGCCAGTCTGGTCTTCTAAACTTGTAGCTTGTACTTCCTGATGACATTTCTTAGTGCAGCCGTTCCTGTATACAAATATGTCTTTTCATTTTCTTCACTCGGTTGAAACAGAGTTTTTCATTAAGACTTTAATCAGCCATCCATACCTAAATGTAGTTATCTTTGAAATATAACTACCCACCAATGGGCTCCTTCTCAAAGTCTATCCTCACAGTGCCGGCTATTGCATAGGCGATGACAAGTGGTGGAGAAGCCAGGTAGTTTGCTCTGGTGTTGGGGTGGACTCTGCCTTCAAAGTTTCTGTTTCCTGATAGGACACCTGCAGCAACCAGATCTCCCTAAAACAAAATTCAGTGTAAATACCTGAAATCACAGGACTGAGAAGGAAAAATACTTTACATATCTATATTTTGAAAGGTATTACCGTTTATCTACACAGCTTGTAAAATGAGAGAGGAGAAATACTTTGGGTCAAGAAAAACCACCACAAGAAAACAGCAATAAAGAAAGCAAAGGTCTGCAAAATTCCAGGACATGTAAGAGTGAGGAAAGAGAAAAAAGATAAGTGAAGAAGAGAAAGAGCTAATGAGTGCTTAAAGACGTGAAACAATACAGTATGATGGTGGACATGGCCGTTTGGTACCTGGGTTATGGCCTCCACAACCGGCTCCGGGAGCGGCCCACTGTTGCCAATACAGGTCATGCAACCATAGCCAACAACCTCAAAGCTTAAGGAAAGAAAAAAATGATTGTTTAGAAAGGTTACAGTTAATTCTTCAAAGAGCGTCAGATTAACGTCAGCTGACTGTGACAAGTGAAGTACAAAAAATGGCACAAAACCTGAGAGTAGGACATCTGTCAGACACATCTTTGAAATAGCTGTAAGGCAATGTCCTGTGGCTTATGCATCATGTAGTACTAGTTCAACAGCTAGACTGTGAGAATTTCAAGGTAACAAAAAATGTAAGAACATACATGTGTACTTGACTTAGTTTGCAATATGACAAGATATGGAGTGAAGCCAGCTTGTGTCAAACTTGTATCAAAGAGGTTACTGGCTTTGAAAATGGGATATGGTTGACAGTTCTCTGGTGTTTAAAAGCAGAGCTGTAAATTTGCACTGATCCAGTTACTAATAATGACAGCATAGCAGTAAGATTCAGTTTCATCTAGAACAGCAACCATTAGTCAATTAATAAACTGAAAGGATTAGATGCCCACTGTTTGATAACTGATTATTAGTTTTTGTCTAGTTTTTTTTAGTAAAAATGTTAAAATTTTTTTAGTTCTTAAATGTGAGTATATGCTGCTTTTCTTTGTCCTAGATAATAATACTTGAAGAGTCTTTAAGTTTTGAACTGCTGATTAGACAAAAAAAGCTAACCCTCATCCCGGTTTAAAGATGTCACTTCGCACTCTGGGAAATTGTGATGAGCATCTTTCACATTTTTGGAGAGATTTTATAGACTAAAAGATGAGCTGATTATGAAAATTATCAGCAGATTAATGGATAATGAAAATAATCGTTAGTTGCAGTTTCATCGTGGTCTTTGGAGTCAATTTGACATAAAATGCAATAGCAAAAATAAGCCAGCAGATGTCACTATTTTCACTGTAACAGGTGTTTCGAAATAATGAAACATTCTCAGTACAATGTCTTTAAAGTGATTCAGTTATCAGCTAATTAACTGGCCTAGACATAACAGACTTTCCTATCTAGTTGTTTCATCAATAAACAGTCTCACATGAGTTTCTAGAATAATTAACACTGTATATCACAATACATACTGATGTATTAGTATATCAAAACCTTTTAACAGTAATGGAAACATCAGTCAACAGAAAACTTCAGTCTTCACTGTTGAGTGATAAAAGTGATGTTATACTGTTTAATTAAAGCCCAATCTATACCCTCAACTATTTAGCTACTGAGATTTTAAAGGTAAGAAGCATAGTCATTGTTTGTGTTCTGACACAAATTCATAACATAAACCATAAACTTGGCTATTAAATAATGATATTAATGATGATTAATGATGATATTATGTAATAGCCAATATTATTAAAAATTAAATGTTATTAAATCAACTTGCTAAAAGCAACATTCTACAACTGAAGAACTTACTGGTGTCTAGGGGTGTAATGGTGCACAGAAGTCACAGCTCAGTTAATATCTGTGTGTGGGTTTGGTACAACATCAAACAAAACACACAAGACATAAGAATAATTTCTTTTCATCTGGGTGATGTTACTGAATGTTCATCGCATGTTTGATGCGTTTCATTTACATATCTGACAACAGTGGAACAACACTGACAGATCATTTTTGTTTTAACTGGACCACAACTGTTCCCAGACAAGTGACTTAAACAGCCCAGATGGGTCTTCCAGCTCCAGTATTTCACTTGCACTTGCCATAGTGTGGCTTACTTGTACACCTTTGTGCTAAACTCAGCTAATGTTGTTCACAGCTTAAGGCTAAAGGTTTCAGTGCAGAAGTTTGTGAGTTCTGATTTATGTCAATCAGTAAGTACACAACGTGGTATGTGTGCAGCTGCATGCACAGGACTGGACCACACAAACTGTTACTGGCAGAGCTGGTTGTATTGTAACAAAAAGACACATTCTTAATACAAGATCCACTTCCTAGCCTTTAACTACATCTTCACAGCAGACGGCATTAAGAGTGTTCCGTTGCACAACAACAGGTGGTTGTATGAAGTACACGCAAACGTTTAAGAGCTACATACTTGACAACAAAGCAAACTCCACCTGCCGACGAAGACTGATTAGAGCATGAGCAGCTTACCCCAGCTGAAAGAGGTAGTCCATAACACCACTTTCCTTTAGGTAATAGGTGACCACTCCACTGCCAGGCGACAGGCTTGTCTTTATGTACGGCTTCACGGTCAAGCCACTCTCTATTGCCTTTTTAGCAAGGAGTCCTGAAAGAAGAGCATTTCCCTTCTAATAATTGTGTCAAATAACAGTGGAGCCCATGTAGCACTGAACACACCTACCTGCTCCTAGCATGACAGATGGGTTGCTGGTGTTGGTGCAGCTGGTGATAGCAGCAATGACCACCGAGCCGTGGCTTAATGTATACTCCTTTCCATTAAACTGGAGGGGAACCACAGTGCTGTGATGTTCAGGATCCACTTGGAAACCCTTGAAACCTTGCTAAAAATGTTCAGAAACAGAAAGTAATGAGGTCTTTTATAGAGTTAATCAGTGCACTGAAAGCAACAGCAATTGGACACATATTACGGTAAAACAAACACCGAACACGGGCAGGGTATTGTTTGATTTGTTGTCTAAAAAAAATACTTTAGTTTTTGTAACAACACCGAAAGAATACTTTTATGATGCTTTAAGAAATAAAGAAGAATAAATCATTTGTAACTATCTGATGATTAGATTACAAATCTGACACTAGCTTTGATACAAGCTCATTTGTGTTTTTTATACTTAATGACATGTTTCAGTTAGATAGAAAAGTAAAGTAATGAGATTCTGTACCCAGCCCTTTTGACAAGTGTTTAAAAAATTATATTTGGCCCCAGTCTTGCATTTCCTGCCATGATATTTTATTTAAAATGCTTATCCCTTATATCCCATATTACCACACTAGTCTCTTACCACAGCCTTAGAAGCATGTAACATTGCATTTCACTCTCTGTGTTTGTGAAAAATCAACCTTTGAATCCTTGATTCGTCATAAGGTGACGCATGGTAAACATGAGCACATGCCAACACCTACCTTTGCTCCTAGGCAGGTTTCAAAGTCTTTTTTCATGTCAGAAACAGGAATTCTGTCCTGAGGTCTTTTGGGACCACTGCAGCATGGAACAACTGTGTTCAGATCTAGCTCAACAACCTGAGACAGACAGAGAGAGGACAGGGTGTACATGTAGAAGTACTTCATTTTACATGGCAAATAATTTTCTGCACATACATTAATAGTTAAACTATTATATGATACAACTTGCTGATAAAAAAGGAAAAGCAAATCTTGATCTGCTATTTTGCTGTTGCAGTCAGAATTCAACTAGTTGTGCCGGTATGCTTTTACGTGCAGAGCAATCTGAAACAAAAATTGCTTGAATCTCAAAATGATGCAGAGGCTGACCTGAGTGAAATCTGGGTCCTGAGAGACATCATTGTAATCTCTGAACATGGCGACTGCCTTCAGGTACTTTGTGACGTAGGCCAGCTTTTCTGAGTCTCGTCCTGAAGCCAAACAAATACAGATAAACCCTGAAAATACTTTCTTGTGATAAATCAAAGAGGTGTCTGCTGCCAGCTTACTGGAGGGGCCCTTTAAAAGCCTAAGGGAGAGCTGTGTTGCAACTTTTTCAATTAACTACAATTTATAGGTATTACACAAAATTAGAGACACCAGCTCTCTACTTTAAAAAGACAGCTTAACACTCACCTCTTCACTTTAGTATTTAGCTTTCTATGACATTCCGGATACAGCCTTCAAACTCATTTGGACCTTGGCTTGCACTTCTGTGTTGTATTCTACATGATTTTGTACATTCTATGTATGCTATTTTTAATTTTATTCATAATATTTTCCTGTTGTTTTATTTTCTATGTTATTCACTCTTTGTATTCTACTTTTATCATTATTTTAAATTAACTTTTTAGTGTACCATGTGTTAGAGCGTCTTTTCTTTATTAGTTGAATGTTGGTACACTGTGTGAAGAGCAGACAGGCTTTGCAAACCTCAAAATGGTAGAAAACAAAATTTGAAAACAAAATTGTGTGTGCACTGATGGTGCTAAAGGAAACATGTAGATATGAATACTTCCATCAGTTTTCATGATGAATGAAACATATAGCTCGAGACGCGGCAGTAAGATGACAGCTTGGCCTTCACCTGTCTGCTCAAGGTACTGAACACTGACATCGTCCACAGGGAAGAAAGCTGCCGTGGCTCCGTACTCTGGACACATGTTGGCGATGGTGGCTCGGTCAGCAATGGACAACTGAGCAACACCAGGGCCAAAAAACTCCACAAACTTCCCCACAACACCGACCTGACGCAGGTGCTGGGGAGCACAAGAGGAAAGAAAGAATGTCAGACTGTGGCAATGCTAAATGATGCAGAAGTTGACAGTCTTGTAAAAATGCTGCGTGTTTTACCTCAACACAACCAAACAATTCCTGCATACCTCTTATTTTTGATTATTTTATTGTGTGTGTTCTATTGGTAAATCTGTTTCTAATTACCTTAGTAACAGTGAGAACGATGTCAGTGGAGGTAATGAGCTTGTCTGGGGTACCATGCAGCCTGTATCCCATCACCTCAGGTAGAACCATACTTATCGGCTGACCCAGCATAACAGCCTCCGCTTCAATTCCACCCACTCCTAAAGTTAAACGACAAATCTCTTTCAGCACTTCATGATCAATTCAAGGAAGGGTTTCATTTTGGTTACTGTAGTTTGTTTTTTTTTTGAAAAACAGTTCGGAAAGATACCACTGTCTGCTTGCTAACAATGTAGCATAAACAAACCTTTAGAATTTTCACCAACAAGTTTAACTTATAGCTGAATGTCTCATGTTAGGCAGAAGAAACAGATGAGACACTGTCTCACTTATCTTACCCCAGCCCAGGACTCCCAGTCCGTCAATCATTGTGGTGTGGGAGTCAGTTCCCACCAGGCTATCAGGGTAGAAGTACCCATCATGGTTAAAGACCACTCTAGCCAAGTACTCCAGGTTGACCTGGTGAACAATCCCTGAACCAGGAGGAATGATCCGCATGTTCCTGAAGGCTTTAGAGCCCCACTGGGAATGACAGGCCAAAGATTTAAGAGTGAAAATATCTCTTCATAATAACATGCATAAAATCAGGCATGAAGAATTTTCACTGAATTTGTTCACATTTCACACCTTTAAGAACTGAAATCGCTCTCTGTTACGCTCAAATTCCAAGTCCTGATTTTTCTGAAGGCTGTCAGACCTTAAAGAAAAAGAACCCAAGTTTGTATTGTAGGGAAAGAAAAGAAATCAGCCGTATTACACAATGGCTAGAACAGAGATGATCATACTGCATCTTTATAGAACATAACATCCATTTACTATAAGGATGGTAAAGTGATCATCACTTTACCACCCTAAATGATCTTGATGAAACACCAAGTCTGAAGTGAAGAAATTAACTCTCCACTCAGTCTGTTTGTGCACCTGCTGGCTATCTTGGACAATGTATCTCTGGAGCTAATGATGCAGCAGGGAGGCTGCTGCCCACTGCTGGTGACAGAACAACATTAAGAACAACGCAGCAGGGCCCTCTGCCTCATCCTCAGTTTGTTATTGACATAAAGGCTGGAGACCATAAGAGGCTTTCAAATGAATCCATTAATTAACACTGTTAACTAACTTATCTCAATACCCAGTTAGATGTTATGTAAGGACGCCATTGACCAAACAAGGACACCGTTGTTTGGCACAAAGAATACTGGAGCAGGAGGCTGAAAACAGTGGCCCGTGAACAACCGAAAATCGTTTTTGAATAGAAAACTGATTCTAAATTAAATCAGATTTCAAAGAGATAATATCCCATCAACACTGAATAACGTGAATCTGCAAAGAAACTGGTAGCCTAAGTTATCAAACAAATGTAGTAGAGAAAAAAAAAATACAATATTTGCCTCAAAAATGTAGTGAGGTTTAAGAAGCAGAAAACTGAAATACTCAAGTAAAGTACAGTACTTACATAAACTGTATTAGTAAGCTTTAATGGCACTGAAAAAATAACATACTGGGTGAGGTTTATTATACATCTTAATATAGACAGATAAGGATATGGATACGGACAGATCTGGGCACTTATGGCGCTGTGGTGGAATAACTTTGGATGAACCTGGTCTTACTTCCTGTTGAAGTCAACTTGGATAGAGTGATCGATGACGAGGTCAGCAGGACAAATAGGATTAATCTTCTCCGGATCTCCACCTAGTGTCATCATTGCATCCCGCATCCCAGCAAAGTCCACCACAGCAGGGACACCACTGTAACGAGAGTTCAGAGACACAACATGAGTGAGTGCAATCATCATCATCTTCATTTGTACGTCACTGGCCATCAGGTAACTCACACAGTCACACTCAACTACAACAATAAAATAAATAATATTATTTGAATACATCTGCAGGACATCGTTCGTCTGCATAGTAAACCTCTTATTAATTCTTTGTACTATAGCCTGATCTATATATCTACCAGACAATATATATCAAAGATGTATCAGTGTATACTGCAAACTGTCCAATATGCGCTGATATGAAAATGTTTTTACAGATCACAACACAGAAAAAGATGCTTATGGAAATTTAGAATTATTAAATTCCCATTGAAGTTTACTCTTTCAGTGCACTGATGTCACTGTCAACAATAAGGTTAATTGTTAAGTGTAGAACAGTCCAGGGTGTACCCCACCTCGCGTCCGTAGTTAGTTGGGATAGGGGATAGGCTCCAGCCCCCCCCCCCCACGACCCTGACGGATAAGCAGTATAGAAAATGGATGGATGTTAAGTGTAAATTATCCTGCCTCCATTACAAACCTTGTCACATGTACATAAAGGATGTTCACACAATAAGTAGTACTCTTTGTGATTGCAAATGGTTTCTTTCATTGCAAACACTTTAAGGAGCCACTCACTCACAACATTCTAATGCAAATGAATGGTGTACACATACGTGAAGTCCTGGAGAATGACGCGCGCTGGTTTGAATGGGACCTCCACACTTTGAGTTTGGGTCTGCTTCCAGTTGAGGATGTTTTCCACATCCGAGCGCTTCACCAGAAACTCATCACAGTTCCTGACAGCAGATTCCAGGAGGACCCGAATGGAGAATGGCAGCCGGTCTGAGGAACAGATGCACAGTGAACTTCTGTGGAACACACATCTCTCAAACTCAAACACAGTAAAGAAGTGCTGTTACCATATCTGGGATCTCCAAGTCTGGAAAGATTGTAAAATTGCTGCTTTGGGTCCTTAGGGTCCAGGGGCTCAACTATATCTTGAAAAGGATTTTGCACAGTTGCAGACATTCTCCTCTGTGTGTCAAAACAAATCTAAAAGAATAAATGTAACAAATTTCAACACCATGCAATAAATAACAGAGAAGCAGGACTAAAATGAAACAAATATTCTCTTTACTATTATTTCACACTTTTGTCTTCAACCATTCAAATATGCTAAATGCACATGTAGATCAAAATAACCAAACAGGCATGTAATGTCTTTTTACAGAAAGAAACGAGGCTTAATTCTTCTTCTACAGTCTGAGGTCTTTTCAAAGTCAGTGTGGAAATTAATGGATAAGCCTTTGAGTTTGCTGTTCACGTGGGTTGGAAAAGCTGAGGGTTAGTGAACTCTTGGCTCATGTTTTACATACCTTATATAACCAAGTTTCATTATCAATCTGATAAAACTTTAAACACGGACATGTGCAAGTAAATGTTTGACGAGCTGTAGGTGTTGAAAATTAACATAAACTGAAAAAGAGCTCAGACAAATCCTGATCTTCTACAGTTTATTTCCTTAAGGTGTTATCTGTGTAAAAGGTGAACTGATAAAAAAGAGCATTTGACATCCTGACCGTCCACATACTTGGCAGATTAGTTTAAGAACAGTCTGAAGCTCTGCTGAAAAGTGCAAAGTCAATTTATGATACTGACATGCTGTGAGATGTAACATGCCCACCGCAACCAGCAACAGTGCTTTACTTTGAAGACGTGTCTAGTGTGTCAGTATGAAAACAGTAATAATAAATGTATGTAACCGAATTTATAAAGACTGATATTGTGGACTGAACCTCCATATAAGTACTGGTTCCAACATAAATGCGTCCAACGCACAGAATATCAAGTACCAAAAACTGGAAGTCAGTGTCTGGTGAGATTTGTAGTGTCCTCTCTTAATCGTTTGACGGAAGAAGTGTCTGAGTCCATTGAAATTTACCTTTCCATTTCTCATGCAACATTTTCAACCCTTTATGTTAACTCGGCCTACTAACGTGTTAGCATTAGCTATTTAGTAAAACGTCAACATTTACAAACGCAAAAGTTACGTAAGAAGACATAAAAGGTAAGAGACGGCCTTGCAAACATTACTAGTAGTTTTATCCCATATGATATAAGCATGACTTGGTTAAAAAAAAGGGGGTTAATAAAGGTTTTGGATGTAACAACCAAAGTCAGCTAGCTTACGGCTCAACTATTTTGCGTGACACTACAAGCAGGTTCTACTACGTTAGCTACGTTACCTACGTTGAGCTGCTAAAAGAAAGCTAATATATCAGTTAATTCAATTTCTGAGGCATGTACTTACTCACTTTTCTGCGCAGCAGCGGAGTCACCGCAGAACACGATCGCGTGATTCCTACACACTAACAGCAATCTCATTCAGAAAATTGGGTTCAGCGGCCAGCAGCAACAACTGTACTTCCGGTCAGAGTTTCAGTAAGAATAAAAGCATCACCTCTAAATATAAACACAGTACTATAATAATGTACAATGCTGTCCTGCCCGAAAAAAAAAAGAATAAATGTCACGTTATAAAGCGTACATTTATCATCATAACAATGCGTTTCTCATGTGATAACAACATTATTGACCCGATAATGACTGTGGTTAATAGACAATTATTAAACCTGTATGTGTATAACATAATATATTCGGCTATTATCCGATAATGAAATTATAGCCAATAAACAAAGAAGAAGAAGAGGAGGAGGAGGAAGAAGAAGTCCAGTCAAGTGTGTTTTCTATTGTCATTCCAGCTGTATACAGAAGTACACTGAACAGTGAAACAAAACAAAGTTTCTCCAGAGGCCAGGTGCTACACTACACTACATGAGAGATCAAATACAACCTGTACATAACTGTACATAGTACAAACAACCCAAGACTATACATAATGTCGTGTCCTAGTTCAGGGTTGTATATGCAGCAGAGTGTATGTTAAGACTATATTGCCTTTGTGGCCAAATGGGGAGGCAGGAGGAAAGTTGCCTGACAACGCCACCTGGGGAATTGCACCCCAGGAAGTAAACTTCAGTCAGCACGTCTATTACAATAAGGTCACACAGGTTTGTCACACTGGAAGGACATACGACGGACATCCAAATGAAAAAAACAAAACAATATTTATTTGATAATAACAACAATGTTTAAAATCATACAAAACTGTACCCTTCGTAGCCTGAGTGTCAAAATAATAACCAAAGCTGAAGACGGCAACAAAATACAAGCAAAACGACAGGGACAGGGCTAGAGCAGGTTTTGCAGACAGATAAAGGCAAGGGGAAAAGGGGACCAAACCAAAAAAAACCCCACTACAAACCAAATCACTACGTGCCACACCAAAAGATAGGGAGTGAAGGGAAAACCACCACCAGGGACGTCTGCCGCTCTGCTCCTGCCCTGAAAAAAAGAAACAAACCAAATTATAACACCGCATATGAAAAAGAGGGGACACTCAGGCGGACAGAAATATACAAAAGGCCAATATTAAAACACAACACACACACGCACACAACACTAACACACCCAAACCAGACCACAAAATAAGAAGAACCCCATTGACCAACTAAATCTTTCTTTCATCTTTCTTTCTTTCAAATCATTAATTAGAACAAAATAAACAAATATACAAACAAACAAAAAAAAAGAACAAACAGGGAATAACACAAGCTTAAATCCCCCCAACTAAATAAACAACCACAGAAACAATTTGCAATCAACAAATTCAATGTGGCGGCGTGAGTGCGAGACCTCCGCGTGCTAGAGAAAAGGGGCTATGGAAATCAACACCAGTTGCCAGACAACGCCACCCTGGGAGTTTCACCCAGGGAATTCTTTCGGTAATATTCAGGTTCGTCCACAGCTGAGGCAGAGACCGTATTTCAATAAAAATAATCCTTTTATTTACAATAAAAGAAAAGAAGAAACCAAACACTGAAAATACATGAATCCAAAAAAAACACAAACTTGTCGCTCAAATAATACAGAAAACCAATCAGGGCTGAACCTCCTGGGCTTGATCCAGACAATAAAAATAATAAAAAAGAGAACCCCTGGAACACCACACGTGAAGCAAACCAAAACTGGGACAACAAAATCCACCCGACGTACAAAACACAAAAGGGACACCGCCACCAGGACCATCCACCACCGTAGGTTCAGCACCTGAATGGGAGAAACCACAAAAATCAACAGGTTATAAAAAGAAAAACAAACAACCACTAACCAAGAAAACAAAACAAACGAAAAGAAAAAAACGAAACGATAGACACATACACACACACCAGAATAATCTCCCGCTACTCACTCTTCGCCATACACACACACGCACACAGTAGTGCACGCAAACATATACATATGGATGTATATCGTCTACACCACAGGGAGAAGCTCCCACCCGGCCGAACGGCCAGCCAGAGGCCAAGCCGGCTGCAGTGGGACGGCGCACGCCCGGGACGAAGCAATCGAGCCCAAGGCGAGACAAGCAGTTCCCTCTGACGGCACGCCGCATCCAGCGTAAAGCGGAAGCGGGCAATCTCTGTCACCAACGACAATCTCCGGTATGAGGCAAAGCAGTTAGTCGCTGTTACAGCCAACGATCTCCGGTATGAGGCAGAGCAGTTAGTCGCTGTTACAGCCAACGACCAACCCAGCCGAAACTGTTCTGACCACCGATTGCGTCCTGCCACAATCCACCCCCACTGATTAAATCGTCGTCCCGACGATGGGGTGGCTGAAACCAAACAACCTTAACTCCAAGGCCTAAATAGCACGGCTACTGAATTAGCCACCAGACAAGGGGGTCCGACTCCTCCTTGCTCAGTCCCCACCACAGACCGTGGGAGTCGATGGACATTGGGATGGTAACCGGCAGTCGACCTCATGGTCCGCCGGGGAGCAGTTCCCTCAGTCATTACAACAGAAGGGGCAATACCTGTAGTTGCAGGTTCCACAGATGAAGACTGCACAAAAGAGGCTGGTTCAGATGGTGAACCCATCCGTGGAAAGATGGGGTAAGCCACTGCTTCTGTTTGAACAGGAGCAGGCAAAGGGCTCTGCAGCCTTAAAACCAACCAATCACCATTACCCAGCAACTCATCCTCCAACGGAGACAGCTCCGGGGGAGATGGAGAAGAAGCAGCAGCACCACCTGCGGAATCAATCCCTAACACCACCTTCAACAAAGATCGGTGGACCCTTCTGATTCTGACTGGATCATCCCGAGGGGCGATGGTGTAAACTGATCCCCCTTCCTTTGGTGCCCTCATGACCCGATACATGACTGAGGCCCACTGATCCTGAATCTTGTGGCGCCCCCGTACACCCAGATTTCGCAGCCATACCATCTGGCCCACCTTCAGGGGAACATCTCTGACATGCTGGTCATGATTTTTCTTACGGCGCTCGGCAGCAGCCCTCAGCCGGTCACGGGCTCCCTCGAAGGCCACCTGCAAGCGAATCTGATGTTCCTGAATCCACCCTTGAACATGGCCGCCAACAGGATCCTGCACTCGGCCCAACAGGAAATCCACCGGGAGTCTCGGCTCCTGACCAAACATCAAAAGAAAAGGAGACTCACCCGTTGCCTGATGCGGAGTGGTATTATAGGCATACAGGACCTGAGGCAAACAAGAACTCCAATCACGCTTCCGGGACGAAGGCAAGGTACGCAACAGATCGTGAAGTGTGCGGTTGAAACGTTCACATTGCCCATTCCCTGAAGGATGATAGGGCGTAGTGCGAGACCTCTTTATGCCATATAAATCACATAGCTGTTGAACCAGGGAGCTCTCAAAACTCCGTCCCTGGTCCGAGTGTATCCGGGCTGGAACACCGAATCTCAAAAACCACTCCGTAACCAAAACTTGAGCTACAGTGGCCGCTCGCTGATCACGGGTGGGAACGGCCCATGTGTATTTACTGAAGACATCAGTCATAACAAGAACATCTTCCACCCCATTCTGACTGGGCTCCAGGACAGTAAAATCAATGGCAAGGATCTCATTAGGACGAGAAGCCAACAGATGTCCCATAGGACCACGAGCAGCTGGTTGACTCACCTTGGCCACCTGGCACCTTTCACACGCCAGACACCACTGTGCCACCTCAGCAGACATCCCTGGCCAGTAACACCGCTGGCGCAAAAGCTCCAAAGTCCTCTCGACCCCCTGATTCAAGATTCAAGATTCAAGAGTCTTTATTGTCATTATGCAAGCATAACGAAATTTTGTGCAGATTCTCAGCTTCAAAACACACTTATAAATAGGAAAAATAAAAAATTGCACACCTTAGAAAAAAAATATAAAAATATAAAATACAAAGTACAAAATGCAGAATACAGAGTGAGGTAGATAAAACAAAGTGCACTAGTGCCAGACTATGTGTATGAGTGTTTCACTGTAGGGGGGTTATTGCTTTAACAGCTCTGGGGAAGAAGCTGTCCCTGAGTCTGTTGGTGCTGGTTTTAATGTTCCTGTACCGCTTTCCTGATGGAAGCGGTACAAACAGTTTGTTGCCCGGGTGGGTGGGGTCTGTGGCAATGCGTCTTGCCTTCTTCTGGACTCGGGCAGTGTAAACTGAGTCCAGATCTGGTAGACTGCAGCCCACAATCCCCTGTGCTGTCCTCACCACCCGGGCTAAATCTTTCCTGTCCTGTGCTGTGCAACTGCCATACCACACAGTCACACTGAGACACAGGATGCTTTCGATCGTGGCTCTGTAAAAGTTCACGAGCAGCTGAGTAGACAGTCCAGTCCGTTTCAACTTCCTGAGAAAGAAAAGCCGCTGTTGGGCCTTTTTCACCAGGTGTGAGGTGTTCACTGACCAGGAGAGGTCAGAGGAGATGTGGATGCCCAGGAACTTGATGCTGTCCACCCGCTCAACCGCCTCCCCAAGTATACAGACGGGAGCGTGATCAGTCTTCCTGGATCTCCTGTAGTCTACTATGACCTCCTTGGTTTTGCTGATGTTCAGGATGAGGTGGGCCTCAAACCACGGCTTGCATAGGCTACAGGCCTCACCTTACCATTCTGCTCTTGTGACAACACTGCTCCAAGACCACTATAGCTGGCGTCCACCTCCAAAATGAATGGGAGGGTGAAATCAGCATACGCCAACACCGGTGCTGAGGTGAGTCGGGCTTTCAATTCCTCAAAGCCATGACAACACTCCTCGGTCCAACGACCAGAAACTGACTGGTCCTCCCGCTTGGCCCTCACCCGTGCTAGCTCTGCCACCAGCTTATGCAGGGGTGCAGCCAACTGGGCGAAACCCTCTACAAAGCGACGATAATAACTGGCAAAACCAAGAAAAGACCGCAGTTCTGAGAGGGTAGATGGAGGTGGCCAGCGGGAGACTGCCTCGATCTTGCTAGGGTCTGTGGAGACACCTTTGTCAGAGATAATGTGTCCCAAATAACGCACTTCCTGTTGGAAAAAGGCACACTTACTGAGCTTCACCTTAAGCCCTTCATGCTGCAAACGCCCCAACACCACACCCAGCCTCTCCAGATGTTGCTCAATGGTAGAGGAGAAGACCACAATGTCATCCAGGTAAAGAAGCAGGGATTGGCACTGCTGATCACCAAAAATCCGCTGCATCAACCTCTGGAAGGTGCTGGGAGCGTTGCAAAGCCCAAAAGGCATGCGGTTCCACTCAAAAAGGCCGAACGGAGTACAAAAAGCCGTTTTAGGACGATCAGGCTCTGCCACCGAAACCTGATTGTAACCACTAGCCAAGTCCATGGTGGAAAACCAACATGCTCCAGTCAGGGCATCTAAAGATTCGTCAATACGGGGCAATGGGAAGGCATCCTTCCTGGTTTTACCATTCAGGAGCCTGTAGTCAACACACATACGAAGGCTGCCATCCTTCTTCTTGACCAGCACAATGGGAGAGGCGTAGGGACTACTGCTCTCCCTAATGATCTGAGCACCCAGCAGTTGATTAATGTGGTCTTTGACAACCTCATACTCTGACGGAGGAATGCGCCGGTACCGTTGCCGCACTGGGACATCATCCAAGAGTGGAATCTCATGAGAGATCAGGTCAGTACAACCAAGGTCCCTGTCATCAACTGCAAAGACAGAACCAAACTGACTCAGAAGAGCTCTGACCTGTCCCTGTACTTCTGCCGACAAATGACCCAACTCCAGAGCTGCGATCTGATCCTGCACTGGAGGGGAAACAGATTGGGAAGCCATTGTGGCCACCACAGGTGGAACCTCAATGACACCAGCTGGTAAACTTGCCACATGTACCTCCTGTAGAGTCCCAATAACAGCACAGGGATGGAGCAACATATCTGAAGATCCTACATTCACAATGGGAATGTAGGCAGTGCCACGTACCACCGGCACCAGGGCAGGGGAGGCAAGGAGCCCAGCAGGCAGACCGGAGTCAAGGGGCTCAAACAGCACGGTAGTCCCAGAATACTGCCTTGAGCATGTGGCCGCGATGACCTTCATCACACCACCTGGGATACAACAAACCCTCTTTCCACGGACCTTGACTCTCTCCATTCCTTGACCAGCCATGACACTGGCATCATGACACCGTTGAAGGGCTTGCATGATAAACTTGGGGGCCTGCTTGGACACTTCCACGTCACGTGCCTCTAAACCTGAGCCGGTGGCTGCCCCCTCCGAACTGTGGCTCTGCAGTTCGGCGGGTGCTAGTTTTCCGGCACCCGGGCAGAGTTGAATGGCCTGTCTTGGGGAGGGGCTGGCAAAGAAGACTGGGTGCAAGTAGAGACCCGAACTCCACCACACTCCCTGGCGATGTGACCTGGTTGCTGACATCGCCTACAGATTATAGGGCCATGAAAAGCTTTTCGGCTATGCTGCTGAGTGTCTGGCAAAGAAGGTGGAATGCATGTCGACACCTGAGCTCCAGTACACTCCCTGGCGATGTGACCGGGCTGCTGACATCGCCTACAAATTATAGAACCACGGGAAGCTGTTCGGCTATGCTGTTGGGAGCCCGACAACCGGGAAATGCTCTGAGTCAGTTGATTCAACTGCTCTTGCTGCAACTTGAGCATCTCCCTAACCTCATGCAGCTCAGAGGCTTGAGAGGAACTAAGGCCTACCTGACAACTGCCCTGGACCACACACTGAGCACCAAAGACAGAAGGAACAGAATGGCTGCGGCCTCTAACACCTCCAGGTAAGCCCTCGCGCTCCCACCGGATCGCCTCACTCCTGGCGTCCAGCAAGGTAGCGGTGGGCTGTCGACGTACCAACTGCTTCAACTCTCGACGAAGCGACCCATCTAACACATGCTCCACAAACTGATCGCGTAGCAAAACCTCTGCATTGGGGATGCCACTCGGTGCATGCTGCTTCACCGATGTCATCAGGCCCATTAAGGAAAGTGAAAACTCTAACAGAGTCTCTCCCTCCTGCTGCCCGGCGGGAGAAAAAGGCCTCTTGTAACGCCACATATGACTCGGCACAGCCATATAACTCCTGTAACACTGCAATGATCTTAACTGGGTCGGTACGCTCCTCACTGGGGCGATATTTAATTTCCTCCCGTGCCTCTCCCTCCAAATGGTGGAATAAAAAGAAGGCCTGATCAGGGACTGACAAGTGGTGAGCTCTCATACAGGCTTGGACCTCCTCCTGCCACTCTGTTAACCCTATGCCTGATTTCCCCCTAAATATAGGACATTTTCTGTCCCGGGGCACAAAAATCAGTCAGTTTTCAGTTAAAGGAGCACCGAGAGTGGAAGAAGCAGTGGATGGAACTGGGGCCGACGATGCTATACTAGAGCCAGGCACGGCTGCGACCTGCTCCTGCCTCAGCCTCTCGTTATCTGCTCTCAGTTGGGCAACTAAATCCCTCAGTTCCTGCAACTCTGTCTCCATCACTACACCTCTACCAACTACAACTTCTCCTACCGTGAAGGTGAAACCCGGAGAAAAGGGAATGGGCTCGTCGCCGATCCACAAAACCAACTGCTGCTTTGCCTCAAGAGAAAACACAGGAGAAAAAAAACAAGAAAAGAGAAACACAGGTTAAACACTAATAATCAAAACAAATGGAAAAAAAAAAAAAACACAACAAACCTAAACGAAACATACGTCTCTGCTCTCCAACCGTGACATCCTGCCGACAACGCCAGATTGTGGCGGCGCGAGGGCGAGACCTCCGCGTGCTAGAGAAAAGGGGCTATGGAAATCAACACCAGTTGCCAGACAACGCCACCCTGGGAGTTTCACCCAGGGAATTCTTTCCGGGGGACTAACTCCCCAAGGATCGGTAATATTCAGGTTCGTCCACAGCTGAGGCAGAGACCGTATTTCAATAAAAATAATCCTTTTATTTACAATAAAAGAAAAGAAGAAACCAAACACTGAAAATACATGAATCCAAAAAAAACACAAACTTGTCGCTCAAATAATACAGAAAACCAATCAGGGCTGAACCTCCTGGGCTTGATCCAGACAATAATAATAAAAAAAAAGAGAACCCCTGGAACACCACACGTGAAGCAAACCAAAACTGGGACAACAAAATCCACCCGACGTACAAAACACAAAAGGGACACCGCCACCAGGACCATCCACCACCGTAGGTTCAGCACCTGAATGGGAGAAACCACAAAAATCAACAGGTTATAAAAAGAAAAACAAACAACCACTAACCAAGAAAACAAAACAAACGAAAAGAAAAAAACGAAACTATAGACACATACACACACACCAGAATAATCTCCCGCTACTCACTCTTCGTCATACACACACACGCACACAGTAGTGCACGCAAACATATACATATGGATGTATATCGGCTACACCGCAGGGAGAAGCTCCCACCCGGCCGAACGGCCAGCCAGAGGCCAAGCCGGCTGCAGTGGGACGGCGCACGCCCGGGACGAAGCAATCGAGCCCAAGGCGAGACAAGCAGTTAATCCCTCTGACGGCACGCCGCATCCAGCGTAAAGCGGAAGCGGGCAATCTCTGTCACCAACGACAATCTCCGGTATGAGGCAGAGCAGTTAGTCGCTGTTACAGCCAACGATCTACGGTATGAGGCAGAGCAGTTAGTCGCTGTTACAGCCAACAATCTCCGGTATGAGGCAAAGCTGTTAGCCGCGGTTGCAGCCAACAATCCCCGGCAAAGCAGCAGTGGTTTCCCTCGCTGATCGGCCGACACTGCGCAGCAGCTGGATTATACTTCCCCCAATCAGGCAGTCCTGGACGACACAGCGTGGAGGAGAGGAATAAACGCCGCACAGAAACAACCCGCAGCGAGCAATCAGTGGAGCATAGCGCACCCCCAATGGCCTCTACCACCACGCCAGGACGGAACTGGGGGAATGCCAGGAAGTGCTACGACCCAGCCTCTGACAAGCCAAAAAAAAGGAAGACAGGTGCTCTCTACCCGCTTTTAAGCAGTCTCCTCCCACAATGATTGGCCAAAATCCCAACCCAGCTGAAACTGATCGGACCACCGATTGCGTCCTGCCACAATCAACATAAGGGGAGAACGATGAACTAAATAAAAAAAAACAAAATCAGTCAGAACGGGAGTGATAGTTGAGTGAGGAACCCGAAACTGCATCACATCACGGCATCGGTAGGAACTGCTTCCCACACTACCAGTCCCCAGAAACGGAGCAGAGGCAGAGTAGAGACGGAGCGACTGCACCGAGGCTGGAGACGGCGAATCGCCGTCTTACAGAATGCTCAGCTGGTGGACCATGTCACTGGCGGAGCATGCAACCCCCGCGGAGCGAGTAGAAGGAAAGGCGCTAACTATGGCCTCGGTGCTGCAGCAGGACAGAGAACGGGGTCACTGACTCAAGCTACCACCCAGCGGACAAAGTGAACGACAGAACAAGAGGGGAAGCTTACCCGGGTGAAGAAGACTCATGCACACCCTGCGCACTATGCAGGCGCATAGTGCCCCCTAACGCCCCCTGCGCAATCAGAGTCAGGTGGGACAATTGGACGTGGAGGTGGAGCAACACTCCACCTGCCACACCTTCATAAATTAATTGAAGGATGTGTTCGTGAAGGAGTACCATTCCTCTCCTCCACCTTTTTAGCATTCTGTAACCCTGCCTGTAGCTTTTAATAAAGACCCATAAAGAAACATTCTCTGTGTCGTGTGCTCTCTGACCGGAGCTTGTGTGGTGCATGGAGTGGTTCCAGCATCATCATTCATAGCAAGCATTCTTCAGTAAATAGAATGTCGTCCATATACAGTCCAATCACAGCTGAATATGTTCAGTCTACTGTCCAGTCACAGTTGAATGTCCAATCAATCATTAATAATAATAATGTAATATAGCAACTTTTAAAACAGGGCCTGGTTTTTCAGAAGGTTTAATCCGGATAAAATTGATCCAGATTTGGTAATCCTTTTTTTTTTTTTTTTTACTATCCATGATCACATCCATTTTACTTTTGAGCCGGTTTTTCAAAGCAATTGGATCAATCAATCTGATAAAAAAAAAAAAAAAACTTTTCAGGATCACCAAATCTGGATAACCAGCGCTCAAATAGGAATAACAGGATAGGAAATCACAATGTAGAACTATAGATATGTAAAGTGCAACAAGTAGAATAGTGTGGGGTCAAAACAAGTATATTTTTATTTGAAACGAAAACACACACACAACCTGACCAACCTCCTGCATTCTGCCAGAATGAGCAAACAGGGACACAATAGTTAGACACTATTTCTGATTTGGATTTGTTTTGGATTTCAAAAACCAGTGATGCCATTGCCATTGCTTTGTTCTATTCTATGTTCTATATTCTATTTTATCATTGCATGCATCACTAAAAAATAATCTAAAAACAAAACAAAAATATCTTTGATTGTGATGAATACACATTAATTAATGACAGAATTAAATATATTATTTGTGGTCAATATTGAGAGCTGTTTGGGGGATTATTTTATGAGGCCAAGCTCTTTCTACTTTGCTGTAGGCCTATACTGAAAGGCTGAATACATTATAGCCTACCTAATCACTGTAGCCTGATGGATGAATAAATCAAATTAAAATTTTACGAATAAATAGGATATATTGTAGGCTATACTACATGGTCCTACATGATATAGTATTATTTGATACAACTTTAAGGTTTCATTATATTTTGGGCCTGAAATCCACAATCCAGAATTTTTGGATCAAAGTGATCCCAATCCTACTAAAAGGTTCTAAAAAACCCAAACTAAAGGTTTGAGCCCGATCGAAACCAAGATTGGATTATGTGATCTGATCCAATTACATAATCCGTTTTTTCTTTTGAAAAACCCATTTTCAAGATTTGATCGAATCCATTATCCAAAATCCGAGTGGATTACTTTTGAAAAACCGGGCCCAGGATAGGGGTTATGAATATAGAAAATTAATCAACAATAAATGTAAACTGAAAATTTAAAACAAATAAGGTAAAACGATGGTAGAAAAGATGACATCACACATAAGCGTGTTTATAAAAACAAGTTTTCCGAAGTGATTTTAAAGAAGTCACTGACCTTGGAAACATGATCTCCTGTTTCGGGTCACTGCAAAGCAGAGGAGCCCTGACAGCAAAACCCCGGTCACCTTTAGTCTGTAACTTTGACTTTGGAACAACCAAAAACCATGATTTCTGGCAGTGAGTTTTTGATTAGTTTTTCTTTATTAGGACCAAGACCGATAGGGTTCTGGGGATGTGAGGGGCTAAACAATGTAATTTACCTTTTTTGAGTTGCTGAGTTATAGAAAGTTTTGAGATGTTCAACAGTTTACATCACTGAGACTGTCAGCGGCAGCAGCTAGGCTTCTTGGGTCACCAGGTCTCAGGGGAAGGTATGTCTGTGCGTCAAAGTCAAGAGGTCGAGATTTAGCTGTTTACAGTAACAGTGAACAGTGAAACCAGAGCATTCATCCGGGGACCAGGCGCTACACTAGAATTTAAATACACAATGCACAAAGTGCAAACCGACACAAGACATAGTGCACAAGGACTGTGCAGACTATACAAACAGCACAGAGACTATACCACTAGGTTTTACAGACTTGGGGGGTGCTTAGCCCCCAGAAGATGTACAGGATGTGAGTGAACGAAGCCTGCAAAATTTCACAAATGGCTAACAAAGACAGAAATTATTTATTATTATTATTTCAGTCTGTTTATGTAACACAGCAGAACAACAAACATATGATGGCACAGTAACAGTATGTTTACAGCATTAACAAGAAATAAATGGCAACAATTGTGAGCTACTTGGTGGGTGGAAGCATCAAAGAATGCCGTCTGTTTTTAAGGGTGGCAAATCTGTCTATTACTCTGTTGTGACTCAGATGCTGAAGCTCTGAGTGCAAGACTGTGAAGTCTTTTCTGACCCATTGTTTGATACAGCCAGGGGTGCAGCCGACGCAGTGCACTAAAGCAGTGCTTCTCATTTATTTTCTGTTGCGCCCCCCAGCAAAAAGAAAACAATTCGTGCCCCCCCCACCCACCCACTCTCCGCCGCGACGATAAATAATAGTAATAATAGTATGTAATAATATTTAATAACATGTAATAATAGGATGCTAACAATTCTCGCTGGTTTACTGAAGTAGCATTCACAAAGCGGGATGATTGTTGGAAATATTCGGCACGTTTTGACTGAAAAAACTCCAGCGGCTTATCAGCATGATTGGGATGTAATGTCTTCAAGTGACGCCTTAATTTATTTGACTTCATGCTGTCCGCTGCCAGCATTTTTAGACACAGTAAACACACCGGTCTTTCCTCGTTTCCCACTGTAGTCACA
This sequence comes from Scatophagus argus, assembly GCF_020382885.2. Lineage (NCBI taxonomy): Eukaryota > Metazoa > Chordata > Actinopteri > Scatophagidae > Scatophagus > Scatophagus argus. The sequence continues at coordinate 106,031 of NC_058515.1, read as the reverse complement.
GTGAAGCCAAGCGCTACATATGCTTTTTCATATTTCCTCGTCTTAGCTTTCGGGTGAGTTACTTTTGTCTCATTATCTTCGTCTCTCTCCGCCTTTCTTCTCATCCCTGTTAAAAATTTCTTCATGTTGTCTCTTAAGGGTTCGCTTACTGCACTTCATCACCGCCTGCTCGGTGCAAAAAAACCGCTACACCATAGAGCTAATACTCCCTGCGCACACTCTGACAATGAGAGCGCCACTGCCAACTACTGTAGTGGATGTGCAATTACACTTTATTCTAGTACGGCAAAAAAAGCATGTTCCCCAGGGTCACAAAGGATCTTTCACATGAGCAGCTGCTTACAGGCACTGTTAGGGCAACTTGGATGGTTGTTTTCAGAGAGGGAAACATGTCTGAATCAAGGAGGTTGTGCACAGATCTTGTAAGTGAACATCCAGCCTGTTTTCCAGGCAAGAAAGTTTCTGGCCACCAGAACCTTCTCTGGTTTCAGGTCAATGCTGTAATTCATTCAAGTGTGATTCACTCAAGAAATTCTCACATTTAGGACTGCATGCCTCGATGTCTTTTAGTAGCCCTGCATCTACCCTGCAAAATCTTTGCTCTAGTTCGCCAAGCATTCTATCCACATGTGGCGAGGTGTACACTATGGAGCATAGGGAGTGTAGTTGCGAAAACGCCACCTGGGGAATTACACCCCAGGAAATCTGAGCCAAATCGTATTGGTTATATAAACCAAGGCCACACAGATTCAGCACCACGGGGCGAGACTGTTTCACACAAAAGAAGTTTATTAACAAACGAAATTAAACAAAATACAAATCAAAACACTCACACCAATTAAACACACACTAAAATAAACCACTGGGCAAGTGAAGCCGGCCGGGGCTACCGTGGAGAACCAAAAGAAAAGGAGGGGGGAGGTCCTCAAAAGAATCACCCGTGAAACTGCAGACACACACACACAAAATCAAAGAGGGGAGGATCGTGAAGAGCACACCACCACCAGGGATTAACTGCTTTTCAAGCAGTATGATGTATGATGGCCATCTGACAAGAGTAGCTGTTTTGAGTTATCACACATAATGTAGACCAAGGTTGAGAAAATAATGCGTATAAATCAAGCAGAGCATTGGCATAGTTAAAAAGCTATATTGGACATACTGGAATATTTAATTTTGTTATGTTTGGTACCATTTTAAAGGGGAGACTCTGAGCTTTCATTTAAACCCTTTTGTGAACATTTTGGACTAGTATAGCCAACCCTGGAGCTCTTCAAACTTTTAATCACACACATTTTCCTGCCATTTCCGCCTAATTCATCTTTTGTCTTTTAGTCCTGTGGCACCAGGGAGCATCAGAGAAACTAAATTCAAACACTGAAATACTGGCATGACCCTAAGGATTCAGAAAATGTATCATTTACCCATATTATCTGATTTGGAGGGGGTGATATTCAGTCTTATATCAGACATGGCGTTTTTAAAAAGACGGAAACAATAGTGTACTATTGAGAAAATAATGCATATATCAAGCAGAACACTGACATAGCTGAAAATCTAACAACGGTATAACTGGATGGATGACATGGATAGACATGGATTCCTATTTTAAGGTGTGGCAAACCCAATTGTGACATTGCCATTACTGTAAAAGGTCAACGTCAAGACCTTTAGGCATGGTCAATGATATTTTATGATATTTTCGCACACATTGCATCATTCAAGGCCACAACACTAATCAAACTCCTCGTCGGAATCCTCATCAGAGGAATAGGATTGTTCCTCAAAATCATCCTTCTGGTCTTGCATGGCATAGGTCAGTGCAGGCCAAGTTGTTGGCAACACACTGACATGATGGAGTGACACAGTCCCTTCTGAATGAGCAGGACAGAAACTCAAGTACTGCTTGTGGACCGATGGAGACACTGAACCAATCTATGGAGAGCTGCAAGTCACCATCTTGCTCCACTCGAGACCACCCGTGCTCAACTGGGGAAGGAACTTCAGGGTTGTTCTCGAGGCATCTTCTCCAGATAGAACCTTGATAGTTAGCTCTGAGACAGTGCTTACTGCGAGAATCTGAGCATGGAGGTAACTGCCAGGATTCTATGCCTTTCTTTGCACAAAAAAGTGCATACCTCATTTCATTGATGTTGGTGATTTTGGACTTGGAGCTGTACATTTGACATGTGAACTCCTGTAAGACTGCATACAACTCAGGTGTCATTGTCCAGTCTAACCCAACCTTCTGAAAGGTCTCACAGAAGTTTTCATTCTTCTGAAGAAGTTTTAAGGCTGACACTTTACCATGGCCCACAAATGCACTTACAGTGTCGCAGCCTGTGTATGCATGTAAACCAGGCAAAGCCTGGCACAACTGTGAACCCAGACCACGAGCGAGCTGAGAGATGTTTATGTAACTGGTGCGATTCTTTGTCCCTGTCTTCAGGAACAGGTCACATGTGAGTGTGTCACTGGTAGCCAGGCTTATCACCAAGACATCAGTGTCATCAGACACAAGGATGACAGACTTGTAACCAGTCCTTGAAGCATGGCAAGCATGGAGTAGCATACGGGTGTCAGCCTCTTCCTGAGTGGACGACAGTTCTGCTACCTTGTGCACTCCCTGTTGGGTCAGCTTGTAACACTGATCTTTCGCTGTAATGTACAGAACCTTTTCACCGAGTCTCGTTCTAGACTGTTCTTTGCCCCACTCTTTGAGCAAGAAGGTAGCAAGATTTGTTTTGTTGTTGTTGCTGTGTAGGAACTTCTTCCATTGCTGAACTCTGTGCCCTGCAATGATCTGTTTGACCTCTGTGCCTGAGTCTGCACCTCTAGCCACTCTCTCCATGTGTTTGATAGAAGCTTCATTATATACATCAAAAACAATGTCAACACGGGTGCTGTGACTTGCTTCAGCTAGCACAGTGGACAAAGCATAGACTGCAATATCAGCAAATGTCTTGCCATCACCGTTCAGCTTCTGAACAAGTGCCATGCCATCTATTACGCAGGTGGAATTAAATGGCAATGATTCAGCAACACATGGGAACTTAAGCAGTTGCTTGGCAAGTGAGGATTTGCAGGTCTTCCTCAGATTGCCATCTGGCGAAGCAAGAGCCCACGGAAGTGGTCCAAGGGGATGAGAAAACACCTCCTTCAGGTTGAGCTGTCTACTCTGTGCAATCAGTATCATCTGGGCAAATATTCGATTATCAGCTTTGAGGATAACCTCTTTATTCCCAGTTTTGCATGTCTTTGCCTTTCCATGCATTGAGGAGAATGTTTTCAGTTTCATCTTGGAGAGTGGTGCATGGAACTGCTTGGCAGGAGGATTACTCTCAACACGTTCAGCAGAGAAGGTTCTGTAGGCATTCTCGCCAGTGGTGTGTGCATTCAGAAGGTCTTCAGCAACATCTGCTGGTGCTTTACTTCCAGTAGACAGAGAAACAAGGGACTCACTACCTGCAAATGGATTTATCCAACTAGATTCCAACAGATCCACAGTGCTTGCAATGTGTTCTTCGTCTTTGGCAATTCTGCTTTGTCCAAGGTCCTTATGAGAACAGTCTCCACTTTGTTGGAGTCCCAGGGAGCTTTTCAATATGGACAGGTAAGTACTTTTATACTCAGCAGTAAGATAATACCTTGAGACAGCTGCTGGGTTCAAGCTGAACCCTTTTGTGCCTCCAGCTGTCTGTGTGTCCCGATTGACAGTTTCCTCTAGGGTCTGGTCAATCGGAACCCTGCCAAATGTATTTGTTGCACTCAGCTGGGCCGAAAAGCCACCTTCACAGAGAAACATGTACAGATCTGGTTTCTCATGTTCAATGTGGCTCATCTCTGAGTAGTAGGCAGTGAGTGACCTTGCATAATTAAGATTATCATAAGCAAAGGTCCATGGTATGATTGATCGGATGCTAGCCATGTGCAATGCCCAGTTTCCTTCACGTGATGCCCTAACAAGGTTTAGTACAACCTCCACCATGTCAATATATGACATCCAGAAGCTGGCCAGTGGACCTTGCTGAGACCTGAGATGCTGAAGGAATTCACAGAAGTACTGGTGGACCTTTCTGAAAACTGTATGTAATCACTATAAGTGATTCTTCTACAGTGGTTGATGATATACCCTCAGAAAAGACACTCAAGTTTAAGGGCAGGATATCTAGGAGATCGTGGGCATTGTAGGCGCACACCGTCAATTATATTTAACTGAAAGTAAATATCGAACAAGAAGCGAAATATTGTACGAGCAGCAGATCCAAACTGAGAGGGTCAGTCAGAGTGAGCTCTGGCACAGAGGAACTGTCTTTATATTCCACAGGCAGAGAGAACACACACCCCTTCAATGGGGAGGAGTCAACAATTTAGTTATATCACTGACATTTCTCAGAAAGTTCTTGTTCGAGAAAAAAAAAAAATAATCGAAAACATTTTGTGCCATCGTTGCATTCTGTTTTTATTTATTACAAGCCCATTATTTACATGTTTAAACTGCTTAAACCACAATTATAACTTTAAATGTGGCCTCATCCAATACATGTCAAGTTTGAACATTTCTCCAAAATTAGCGCCTATTTCAGTAAATTAAGCCTAATTTGCATATTAAGCCATTACTTTTAAGAAAACCTGAAATACAAGCAATACAACACTCTTAATGTATGTGATAAACTGGGGAAGTTTTGTGGTGTTATATAAAAGTTTTACCCTATTTACCAGTATTTCTCACCAGAGAACAGTCATTTTTAAATGTAAATTCCACAAAAGTGTGGACCTCATATAAATTAGGCTACATGTGGTTGTTGTGTTTTAAGGACCCTTTGAACTATCTAAAAATGATGAAAATGCTGAATAACAACTTTTTCTAAAAAATATTTACCTCAGACTTTCAACTTGACATATCAAGAAATTAGCCTAGGGATAGGCTAATAGTACACTTCTGTTTCTGTCTTTTGAAAAACGCCATGTCTGATATAAGACTGAAAATCACCCCCTCCAAATCAGATAATATGGGTAAATGATACATTTTCTGAATCCTTAGGGTCATGCCAGTATTTCAGTGTTTGAATTTAGATTCTCTGATGCTCCTTGGTGCCACAGGACTAAAAGACAAAGGATGAATTAGGCGGAAATGTCAGGAAAATGTGTGATTAAAAGTTTGAAGAGCTCCAGGTTTGGCTATACTAATCCAAAATGTTCACAAAATGGTTTAAATGAAAGCTCAGAGTCCCCACTTTAAAATGATACCAAACATAACAAAATAAAATATTCTAATATGTCCAATATAGCTTTTTAACTTTGCCAATGCTCTGCTTGATTTATACGCATTATTTTCTCAACCTTGGTCTACATTATGTGTGATAACTCAAAACAGCTACTCTTGTCAGATGGCCATCATACATCATTGGAAAGCTGAGATTCCAAGCTTTCCGAAAAGGTATGGTAGTCTTTGCCACTTTTTCGGTAACGGTTTCCATATTTTGGGGCCCTGGCTCACAGACTAATAAGGCCAAAATGGTAGTAGAGCCAAAACAGTAGTAGAGCCAAAACAGCAGCGTGGACCCAGAGAGGGATGGCTGATTATTGCCGACAGTTTACCTTCGCCTCGCTCCGTAAGGCTACAGCCACGCCAGAGAGAGGCAGAAGGCAACCAGCTCCCATCGCAGGTCAATCACTCAGCTGCACCAAAACACCAAAAACAATCAGCTGGGAACTGAGAGACAGAGCCGCAGGACGGCGGACAATTGCGGACTTACCGAAAGGGCAGGTGAGCACCTCCAGGAAAGACTTCCAGCAGGGCGACGCATCCCCATGGCCCGGCAGCCGGTCGCACTCTACAGAGCAAAGATTGCGTCACCAAAACCACCGCGCTGTGCATACACCAGCAACGAAAGAGTAGCAGAATGCATTACCTGAGCGAAGAGGATCGTACGCCCACAACAACCACGTCAAACAATCATGGTGGCCACAAGGAAGGAAGCGGAGGAGGAAGAGGCAAGTGCATCGCACATCTATAAATAGAGACGCATCGCACCGCCCTTCAATCAGGGCGCTCAGTCCTTCGGCACAGTGCCATATAGTGGCTGGGAGAGAGACGACCGGTCACACCTACCCCCCACTTTTGTATCGTCGCCTCCACGATGGATGAAATAACCAATGGAACTACCTCCAGGGCCTGAAGATGGCAATCTGGGCATTAGACACAGTACCTAGGTCTCTGTTTGCAGCATTTTGCCACTGGCTGGCAGGCTGAGGGAGGTGATGGACATTAGAATGGTGGCCAGCTGTAACACGAACTGTTCTACGCAACGCTGGCTGGTTAGTGCTCGGCTGGTTAGTTGGAGACAACAATGAGGCCGTTGGTAAGGCACCTTCACATGCTGGGGAAATCGCTGGAGCAGTTGACCGGCTGAGACGTCACAGTTGGGGGGTCTATAGGGCAAGAGGTACCCGGGACAGCTGCCGGTGGCGGACAAGATGTTTCAGTGACCAAAACCCACAGTTCATTGTCACTGGAGGATTCACCATCCAGTGTTGCCACACAGCAGGTGGAGAGGACACCTTCAGTTGGGGGTCAACAGCTTCAGGCTGGATTATAGCCTTCAGCATCTTCTGATGCACGTTCTGAACCTTTTGCAGGTCACTCACAGGAACAGTGTAAACTGCTCCTTCACCAACCGAGGCCTTCACAATCTGGTAGACCACCGAGCTCCAAAGATCTTGTATTTTATGGCGCCCTCTGACACTGTGGTCCCTCAAATACACCCGCTGTCCCACTGAAAGAGGTGCTCGCATTGACAGTTACCCGCTGGATGGTACGGGGTGGTACGGGATTTAGCAACCCCGTACAAAAGCAGAGCTGGTGAATCAATGAGCCCTAAAAGCTTCTCCCTTGGTCCGAGTGCAGGCGGCTCGGGACACCAAACTTGTAAAACCACTCGGAGATCAAAACTTGGGCCACGGTGGAGGCCCGTTGATCATCCACCGTAAATTTACTGAACACATCTGTCATGACCAGAACATTCTCGTACCATTCAGAGAAGGCTCCAACAACGTGAAATCAATGGCCACAATCTCATTAGGTCGGGAGGCCAACAAGTGGCCCATAAAGCTATGAGGCCCGTGTCCTGAGTCCTTAGCGACTTGGCAGCGCTGACACCCCAAAACCCACTGCTTTATGTCTGCTGACATTCCTGGCCAGTAGCAACGTTGGCGGACCAACTCTGTGGTCCGCTCTATGCCCTGGTGACCGTGGTCTTGGTGAAGCTGGCTTAAAGTCTCCTGCTTAAGGGCGGCAGGCCGAATGAGCTGAAGAAATCCTTCACCCCCATCTGAATGGAAGACCTTGCGAAAGAGAACATCATCTTTCTCCACTAGACGGTCTCATTGGCGAAAAAGTGCCAGGACTGGTTTGGAGAGCTGCCACCTTTCCACGGAAGTAGGTGGCGCATCCCGCCGCCAGAACACAAGTACATCCTTCAGGACGGGGTCAGCCTCCTGCAAGGAATGAAGGTCAGAAGCGGAGTGAGAAGGAAGGACTGAGGCCACTGCCTGGGAGGCTGACAGCTGGAGGTGGATCCTGCTGAAGACTGCTGGGAACTGAGGTACCAGGCAACGACTCAAGAAGTTTATGAGAGCCAGGTGCATGCTGTCGTGAAAGTGCATCTGCATTTCTGTTACTGCAGCCTGAACGATACTTGATATGAAAATCAAAAGCAGCAAGTTGGGCAGCCCATCTATGTTCAGTGGCTCCCAGTTTGGCAGACTGAAGATAGCTCAACGGGTTATTGTCAGTGAAGACAATTTTAATTCAATTTCAATTCAATACAGTTTATTTATGTAGCGCCAATTCACAAAAGTTATCTCATGACACTTTCCAATTTGAGGAGGTCTAGACCAAACTCTTTAATTAAATTGTAAATAGAAAGAGCCCAACATTACCCCTTGAGCAAGCACTTGGCAACAGTGGCGAGGAAAAACTGCCTTTTAGAAGGCAGAAACCTCAGAGCAGACCCCGGCTCAAGATGGGCAGCCATCTGCATTGACCGGTTGGGTTGACAGAGAGAGAGAGAGAGAGAGGGAGAGCAGGAGAGCAAGAGAGAGCGACAGAGCAAGGGAGAGGGGCAGAGGGGGTGGGGTGTGAGAGAAGGAGCACACAAGCAGAGATGCATAGCAGCAGTAATAATACCAGAAGTATTGGAAATGTAGATAATGATAATGATAATGACAATGAAGTATACAGAAGGTATTATGGTGATTTTTATAACAATAGTAGTAACAATAATGGTAGTAGCTATACTGAGTCGTAACAGATTTAAATCAGATTATGACTAAACAGTAGTAATCGCAGTAGGTTTTGAGCAGGACGACAGCAGGACAGCAGCAGGAGGTCCAGTCATGATTGATAGGAATCTGCGGGACAAGAAAGCACAAGGACTCCAGGGAAGAAGTTGAGTTAGTAATATGCATTAATGGGACATGAATGTGTGCAGAAGGAGAGGGAGAGGAAGAAAGAGCTCAGTGCGTCCTGGGAGGGCCCCTGGTAGTCTAAGCCTATAGCAGCATAACTAGGGGCCGGCCTAGGCCAGCCCTAACTATAAGCCTTATCAAAGAGGAAAGTTTTTAGTCTACTCTTAAATATAGAGAGGGTGTTGGTTGGTTCCATAGTAGAGGAGCTTGATAACCAAAGGCTCTGGTTCCCAATCTACTTTTGAGGACTCTAGGAACCACAAGTAGCCCTGCATTTTGGGAACGCAAAGTTCTGGTGGGATAATGGGGTACTATTAACTCTTTAAGACAAGATGGTGCCTGACCGTTCAGGGCTTTATAAGTGAGGAGGAGAATTTTAAAATCTATCCTGAATTTTACAGGTAGCCAATGTAGAGAAGCCAGAACAGGAGAAATATGATCTCTCATGCTGGTTCTTGTCAGTAGTCGTGCTGCAGCGTTCTGGATTAGCTGGAGTGTCTTTATGGATTTATTGGGGGAGCCTGATAGAAGGGAGTTACAGTAATCCAGCCTAGAGGTAATGAATGCATGGACTAATTTTTCTGCATCTTTCTGACTCAGGATGTGCCTAATCTTTTTGATATTGCGGAGGTTGCAGTTTTTGAAATATTCGCTATGTGTGAGTTAAAGGACATGTCCTGGTCAAAGATAACTCCTAAATTTCGTACAGTGAAGCTTGAGGAGCAATATCACTGCATAATTTGTTTCTAAGGTGTTCGGGGCCCAGAACAATAACTTCAGTTTTGTCTGAATTTAGAAGTAGGAAGTTGCTGGTCATCCAGGTTTTTATGTCTTTAAAACATGCCTGAAGCTTGACTAGCTGATTTGTTCCATCTGGTTTCATTGATAAGTACAATTGTGTGCCATCTGCATAACAATGAAAATGTATGGAGTGTTTCCTAATAATATCACCAATGGGGAGCATATACAGGCTGGCGGCTTCTCTCCTGCGTTGGGTAACGTATTGCGTATTGCGTCACTTCCTGTTCTCGCACTACTCATTCACTTGCTAGCGTTTGGTGTTCGGTGGTATTGGTGTACTTGAGTCGACATATTTTGTGTAAGCTTTTACTGTGGTTGGTTCTTACATATAAGTACACAAGCACTTTAGGAAAAGTTTATTAACCGCACGATCATCTAGATTCTTTCCTTTTCCGATCCCCGTCCTGTTTGTCCTAGAGCTTAGCTTAGTGCTAACATGGCTTCTTCCACTCACTCTCCCTCTGCCTCTCCCTCTCCCGTCTTCTGTAAGGTGTGTGAAATGTTTAGCTATTCCTCTGCCTCCTTTAGTGAGAGTGAGATGTGTAGAAAGTGTAGTTTATTCACAGCTTTGGAGGCGAGGCTAAGTGAGTTAGAGGCCCGGCTTCGTACTGTAGATCACAGTCCATTAGTCCCGACAGCTAGCCAGCAGCGGTTAGCCTGTGCGGACCGGCCTATTTTAGCTACTTTAGCTGATGTCAGCCGCCCCCCGGCAGCCCCCGAGCAGCCGGGAAGTCAGGGAGGTTGGGTGGCGGTTCGAAAGAAGCGTAGTCCAAAACAAAGGCCTGTGGTTCACCACCAACCGCTTCATGTATCTAACCGCTTTTCCCCACTCAGCGACACACCCGCTGAGAAACCGACCCTGGTTATTGGCGATTCTGTTTTGCGATATGTGAAGCCGACACCAGCGACCATAGTCAAATGCATCCCGGGGGCCAGAGCGGGCGACATAGAGGGCAATTTAAAGCTGCTGGCGAGAGATAAGAGTAAATATGGTAAGATTATAATTCACGTCGGCGCTAATGACACTCGACTACGCCAGTCGGAGGTCACCAAAGTCAATATTGAGTCGGTGTGTAATTTGGCAAAAACCATGTCGGACTCCGTAGCATTCTCTGGTCCCCTCCCGAATCTGACCAGTGATGATATGTTTAGCCGCATGTCATCGCTCTGTCGCTGGCTGTCACGGTGGTGTCCAGAAAACAACGTGGCCTTTATAGATAACTGGGAGACTTTCTAGGGAAAACCTGGCCTCATTAGCAGAGACGGCGTTCATCCCACTTGGGGTGGTGCGGCTCTTATTTCTACCAATATGGCCAAGTTTATTAGACAACCAACACCCTGACAACCCAGGGTCGAGGCCAGGAAGCAGAGTCGCTGTCTTACACACTTCTCTGCTGCTTCTGTAGGACTGCTGCCCTCCGTTAAAATTAGAATAAATAAAAATATAAATTCACACAGTAATACTAAGATTAATAATCCCATAGAAATAGTGTCAGTGCCTCGTCCTCCCATAGACCAACCAGCACAAAATTTAAGAAGTGTTAATCATAATAACCTCATAAAAATACAAACTAGCAAATATTTAGAGCCAAAAAATAGGACAGTCAGATGTGGATTATTAAATATACGATCCCTCCACTCTAAATCCCTCCTAGTCAGTGATCTAATTATTGATCATCAGTCTGATATATTCTGCCTCACTGAGACTTGGTTACGGGATGAAGAATATGTTAGTTTAAATGAATCAACTCCATCTGGTTATATTAACTATCATGTTCCTCGAGCCACAGGCCGAGGAGGAGGAGTGGCAGCAATCTACCACTCCAGCCTTCACATTAACCCCAAACCTAAATCTGTCTATAGTTCATTTGAGAGTCTCACTCTCAGCCTCTCTCACCAAAACTGGAAGTCAGAAAAGCCAGTTTTATTAGTTGTTGTGTATCGCCCACCTGCTGCTGCTTACTCAGAGTTCCTGTCTGAGTTTTCTGACTTCTTATCTAGTTTAGTGCTCAGTACAGATAAAGTCATTATAGTAGGTGACTTCAACATTCATATGGATGTTGACTCTGACAGTCTTAAAACAGCCTTTAGTTCACTCTTAGATTCAATAGGTTTCCTTCAGATAGTGAATGAACCAACACACTGCCACAATCACACACTCGATCTGGTTCTCACCTATGGCCTAGAAACTAAGAACCTCCTTTCAGACCATTCGCTTGTAGTTTTTGAACTAACTTTAGAAGACTTTACAGCACACAACAAAAAGGTCTATTACAGCAGATGCCTCTCTGAAGATAGTGTAGACAGATTTAGGGATGCAATCCCATCACAGCTCCCCTCAGCTCCATGTACCAGTACAACAGACCGTACTGATTTAAACGTTACTCCTGCAGTAATTGATTCCTTTGTCAACAACACTGCAGCCACGTTGCACACAGTTTTAGATATGGTTGCCCCACTGAGAAAGAAGGTTAGAAATCATAGGAGGCTAGCTCCTTGGTATAATTCAAATTTAAGAACACTTAAACAAACATCAAGACGGATGGAGAGGAAGTGGTACTCCTCCAAATCAGCTGAATCCCAGAGGGCCTGGAAAGACAGTCTATTGACATACAAAAAGGCCCTTCGTGAAGCCAGAACTGCCTATTATTCAACATTAATAGCGAAAAACAAGAACAACCCACGTTTTCTCTTTAACACTGTAGCCAGGCTGACCAAGAGTCACAGCTCTGTTGAACCTTGTATTCCTGCAGCTCTTAGCAGTGAAGACTTCATGAGTTTCTTCACCAATAAAATCAATAACATTAGAGAAATAATCAATAAAGATCTTCCCAGAATAGCCAATATAGTGCCATCTCTAGTAATCTCTTTTAATCCTACTCCATCTCTGGACAGGTTCTTGCCCATAGACCTCCCCGAGCTGACCTCCAGCATTAACAAATCTAACCCAACTACATGTCTCTTAGACCCCATCCCAACTAAGCTCCTCAAGGACGTCTTTCCCTTGATTGGCGTTTCCCTCTTAGATCAGATAAACTTATCCTTAACAACAGGTTATGTACCACAGGCGTTTAAAACCACTGTTATTAGACCTTTACTTAAAAAACCTTCACTTGACCCAGACATCTTAGCAAACTATAGGCCGATATCCAACCTCCCGTTCTTATCTAAAATACTCGAAAGAGTGGTTGCAAATCAGTTGATTGATCACCTACACAGGTACAGTCTCTTTGAGATGTTTCAGTCTGGTTTTAGAGCCCATCACAGCACAGAAACAGCACTGGTTAAAGTCACAAATGACCTCCTCATGGCATCAGACCGCGGGCTTGTCTCCATACTTGTTTTGCTAGATCTCAGTGCTGCTTTCGACACTGTAGATCACAGCATTTTATTACACAGATTAGAACATGAGACTAGGATCACAGGGACTGCGCTATGCTGGTTCAAATCATATTTAACAGATAGATTTCACTTTGCTCAAGTTAATAATGTTTCCTCTTCATATATAAGGGTTAGCCTCGGTGTTCCACAAGGTTCAGTGCTTGGGCCGATCCTGTTCACCTTATACATGCTCCCTCTAGGAAATATTATTCAGAAACATGGCATAAACTTTCATTGTTATGCTGATGACACTCAGCTGTACTTATCCTTAAAGCCTGAAGAAACAGAGCCATTAGCCAGACTCCAGGCATGTCTTAAGGACATAAAGGACTGGATGACCTCCAATTTTTTATTATTAAACTCAGACAAAACTGAGATCATTGTTCTAGGCCCCAAACACCTTAGAAATAGAATAGCTGATAATATTCTCTCTCTGGACGGCATTACTTTGGCCTCCAGTACGACTGCAAGGAACCTCGGCGTTATCTTTGATCAAGACGTGGCATTTATTCATCACATTAAACAGACCTCTAAGACCGCCTTCTTTCCTCCGTAATATCGCTAAGATTAGGAGTGTCCTCTCTCAGAGTGATGCTGAAAAACTTGTTCATGCTTTTGTTACTTCTAGGCTGGACTACTGCAACGCACTATTGTCAGGATGTCCAAATTATTCTATTAATAACCTGCAGCTGATCCAAAATGCAGCAGCTAGAGTTTTAACAGGAATCAGTAAAAGGGATCATATCTCCCCCATCTTAGCTTCTCTTCACTGGCTTCCGGTAAAATTCAGAATAGACTTTAAAATTCTCCTACTTACATATAAGGCCCTAAATGGACTCGCCCCATCATACCTGCAGGATCTAATAGTCCCATATATTCCCAATAGAACACTCAGATCACAGAGTGCAGGTTTACTTACAGTTCCCAGAATTTATAAAAGTAGAACGGGAGGACGAGCCTTTAGCTATCAGGCACCCCTGCTGTGGAACCAGTTGCCAATCTGGGTTCGACAGGCAGACACCACCTCCACTTTTAAGACTAAACTTAAAACCTTTCTGTTTAGTAAAGCATATAGTTAGCACCAAATAAAGTGTGTAGAGCTGGTAGGCATAGTTTCACCCACCTCATGATATATAGCCACAGGTGGAATAGGTCTGACTAACTGTTAATCTTTAAATCTCTATTTTAGCTAAGCTGCTATAGGCCTATGCTGCCGGGGGACACAAACATGATCCACCAAGCAGTTTCCCCTCCTCCTTTTCCTCTTCTATCCTCTCCCCTCGTCAGATTAACATGCAGTTCATTATTTTATGTCACTAACTGTGTGTCCAGTGCTCCTCGTAGTCTTGTGTCCCTCCCTCCCTCTCTCTCTCTCTCTCTCTCTGTATTTTTCCGCAGGTATCTCTCCATCCAGATCTTCAAGTTGAACTGTAGCCGGCTCTATGACCAACCCAATGTGTATTGTTGACATCTGCCTGTCATTCCTCTATGTACCGACTATGGGCGGGGTGGTTCTCCCTACGGGCCGAAATCGAACTGATAGGATAGTGATTCTCAACATCACATAAAAAAAGAATACATGAATGTTACAGCAGTTCATTATAATTTTCAATACTATAAATTTCCTATAACTTGTGAAATGTTAAAATCATATTGAGGTGGTAGCAAAAAGTGAAACTAAACAGTTGAGATTTTGTTTTGCTTATCTTTTTAGTAATGTCATTTCTCATGTTGCAAATTGCTTTCCTGCCTGTACAACATCCATTGCACGTCTGCCCGTCCTGGGTGAGGGATCCCTCCTCTGTTGCTCAACCTGAGGTTTCTTCCATTTTTTCCTGTTAAAGGTTTTTCTGGGAGTTTTTCCTTAGTCGATGTGAGGGTCGAAGGGCAGAGGATGTTGCTGATGTTATGTTAAGCCCTTTGAGACAAACTGCTTGTAAAAATGGGCTATACAAATAAAGTTGACTTGACTTGAATAATATTGGCCCAAGGACAGAACCTTGGGGAACTCCATGACTAACTTTTGTGAGTGTGGACGATGTATCATTAACATGAACAAATTGAAATCGATCTGATAAATAAGACTGAAACCAGTTTAATGCAGTTCCTTTGATGCCAATTAGGTGTTCCAATCTGTGCAGTAATATAGAGTGGTCAATGGTGTCAAATGCAGCACTAAGGTCTAACAGTACAAGGACAGAGATAAATCCCTTGTCTGATGCCAGGAGGAGGTCATTTGTGACTTTGACCAATGCTATTTCTGTGCTATGACGAGCTCTAAAGCCAGATTGAAAATTTTCAAAGAAGTTATTGTTTTAAAGAAAGTCATATAACTGATTGGCGACTGTTCTTTCAAGGATCTTGGAAAGAAATGGAAGGTTAGATATTGGTCTATAGTTGCTTAAAATCTCTGGGTCAAATGTGTGTTTTTTGAGGAGAGGTTTGACTACAGTTACTTTAAAGGACTGGGGTACATAGCCTGTTATCAGGGACAGATTGATCATGTCTAATAGACAGGTGCTAAGTAAGGGTAAAGCTTCTTTGAGAAGGTTGGTAGGGATGGGGTCTAAGAGGCATGTTGTTGGCTTGGATGAATATACGAGTGAGTATAGCTGATGGGGATCAATAGGTGAAAAGCAGTCAAGATGATTATCTGTTTCTACTGTTGGTTCTAAGACACTAGTGTTTGATGTTACATCAGTACCAGCTGAGGTCAGTAGGTGCTGAATTTTGTCTCTAATGTTTAAGATCTTGTCGTTAAAAAAGGTTATAAAGTCATTGCTGCTAAGGGTCACAGGGATACAAGGCTCGATAGCACTATGGCTCTCTGTCAGCCTGGCTACAGTGCTGAAGAGAAACCTGAGATTATGCTTGTTATCCTCAATTAATTTTGAGTAATAGGCTGCTCTGGCAGTCCGTAGGGCCTTCCTATGTAATCTAAAACTGTCTTGCCAGATTGAGCGAAATTCAATAAGTTTGGAGGAATGCAATTTCCTCTCAAGTTTTTGCACATTTTGCTTTAATTTGCGAACCTCTGTATTATACCAGGGTGCAAGTTTCTTTTGCTTTATGAGTTTCTTTTTTAGCGGAGCAACAGAGTCTAAAGTCGTCCTTAGTAAACTTGCAGCACTGTCCACGAAATGGTCGATTTGAGAGGGATTATTGTATTGTTCACTCATATGGGGACATGATACTGATGTTAATAGAACTGTTTCTTTAAATTTAGCCACAGCACTATCAGACAGGTACCTAGTCTAGGAGTTTTTTCTTGGTGGTATGAAGTCAAATAGTATAAACTCAAAGAGAGAGAGATCTAATATTTAACAGTCCACATTTAATTCTTCTATTTGTTGTAGCTGTGGAGGTGTTGGTGTTGATCTTTATTAGATTTTTATGTATAACTCCTCGTTTTGAATTTGGTTCAATTAATTTAAGTGGTCGGGGGACAGACACAGTCTCTATGGGATATTGGGTGGGTAACTGTAATGGAAGCGCAGAGAGGCGTGTAGGACTGCAACTCTGTCTCCTGGTCTCAACTCTGGGTTGTCAGGGTTTTGGTTTAATAAGAAAGTCAGTCAGATTTCTAGATATGAGAGCTGCTCCATCCAAAGTTGGATGAATGCCGTCTCTCCTAATGAGACCAGGTCTTCCCCAAAAGGTCTGCCAATTATCTACAAAGCCCACATTATTTGCTGGACACCACCTCGACAACCAGCGATTGAATGATGACATGCGGCTATACATATCATCACTGGTCAGATTGGGTAGGGGTCCAGAGAAAACTACATCCAACATAGTTTTTGCGAATGTACAAACTGATTCTACATTAATTTTAGTGACCTCCGACTGGCGCAGTCGAGTGTCATTACCGCCGACATGTATTACTATAAGATTCAGCGTCGCCCGCTCTGGCCCCAGGAATGCATTTGACTATGGTCGCTGGTGTCGTTAACTTCACGTGTCTGACTACAGAGCTGCCAATTACCAGAGTTGGTTTCTCA
Organism: Scatophagus argus; assembly: GCF_020382885.2. Lineage (NCBI taxonomy): Eukaryota > Metazoa > Chordata > Actinopteri > Scatophagidae > Scatophagus > Scatophagus argus. The sequence continues at coordinate 89,376 of NC_058515.1, read as the reverse complement.
GCGGGTGTGTCGCTGAGTGGGAAGAACTTGTTGGAAACGTGAACTGGTTGGGGGTGAACCGTGGGCTTGTGCTTAGGACTATGCTTCCTCCGTATAGTCACCCAGCCTCCCTGGTTTCCCGGCTGACTAACAACAGTAGCTAAAGACTTTGTTTCCATGGTGCGGAGCCGTGCTTCTAATTCACTAAGCCTCGCCTCCAGCGCTACAAGTAAACTACATTTATTACATTTACCACTTTCACTAAAGGAGGCAGAAGAATAACTAAACATTTGACACACCAAGCAGGAGAGAGCAGGAGAGTGAGAGGGAGACAGAGAAGCCATCACTAATGAACAATGCACTTATGCCCCAATAGATACTCTCTGAACTTCTCCGTCATGGCCCACTTGAGCGCAAAGAATTCCAGCTTCATAGAGCTGTAGATTGACATATGGCACTTGGTGGGTCGAAGACCTCTGCTGGCGTAGGCCACTGGTCTCACGCCACTGTCCGCCTCTTGCAAGAGGACAGCCCCCAGGCCACTATGACTGGGGCTGATCTCCAGAATTAAAGGCCGAGAAAAATCAGCGTATGTTAGCACTGGGGCTGAGACCAACCTTGATTTCAAGGCCTCAAAGCTCTCCTCACACTGAGGTGTCCATGCAGCGCCCAAAGCCGGACCTGACCCTTTCCTGGACTTCGTGCCTGCTAGCTTAGCCACCAGCTGATGTAAAGGGCCAACTTGGCAAAGCCACTTACAAAGTGCCGGTAGTAGCTAGCGAAACCCAAAAAGGAACGCAACTCAGAGACATGACTGGGCCGCCGCCAGTTAGCCACCGCCTCAATCTTCTTGGGGTCTGTGGCAACTCCCTGGCTCGAAATCACATGGCCTAGATAGCCAACCTCCTGCTGGAAGAATGCACATTTCTCCAATTTTGCCTTAAGACCCTCCTTCTGGAGTCGACTGAGCACCATTTTCAGCCGCTGAAGATGTTGCTCAACAGAGTAAGAGTAGATGACAATATCATCCAGGTAGAGCAGTAATGACTGGCCCTGCTGATCACCAAACATCCTCTGCATGAGCCGCTGGAAGGTGCTTGGGGCATTACACAAGCCAAAAGGCATGCGGTTGAACTCAAAAAGACCGAACGGTGTACAGAAGGCGGTTTTAGGACGGTCCTTCTCTGACACCGGAACCTGATTATAGCCACTGGCCAAATCAATTGTGGAGAACCAGCGAGCCCCAGAAAGTGCATCTAGGCTCTCCTCAATGCAAGGCAGGGGGAAGGCATCCTTCCTGGTCTTGCTATTTAGGGGACGATAGTCCACACACATACGCAGGCCCCCATCCTTCTTCTGCATCAAGACAATGGGAGATGCATAGGGGCGGCTGTTTTCCCTGATGACCTGAGATTCCAGAAGCTGATTGATATGCGCCTTCACCGCCTCATACTCTGATGGAGAGATGCGTCGATACCTCTGCCTGACTGGAACATCATCAAGCAGTGGTATGTCATGCGAGATGAGGTTGGTACAGCCCAGATCACCATCATAGGCTGAAAAGACTGACTGGTACTTGTACAGTAGAGACTTTACACCTGTCTGCTCCTGCTCAGGCAATGGGGACAAATTGAGGGACTCTATCCTATCGGGTACTGAGGGAACAGCTGTTTGAGAAGAAATGGTCACCGATGTAGGCTCCACCTCAGTCACACCTGCAGGTAAACTGATGACCTGAGCAGCGTTCAGGAGACCAAGGCTGATCTGTGGGTAAACGAGAACCTCCACTGCTCCAACATTGACTATGGGAACATACACAGTACCCCGAACAACCTGCACCAGACAAGGAAAGGCTAGCAGCCCCGCTGGTAGGCCTGATTCAGGGGGCTCAAACAGCACAGTCTGACCAGAAAACTGCTGGGGGCAGGTGCTAGCAACAAGCTTCATCACCCCACCTGGAATGCGCACTACCCGCTTCCCCCGGACCCTCACAGTGCCAGTCGAGTGGATTTTGAATGGAAGACTGGTGGCACGTTTGTAACGCATGTTTGCAACCACTGGAGCAGGTGCAGGTGGGAAACGAACGGTGAATCAAAAAGAGAAGGACCATATGCACCAAACAAGCTCACAATAGCATCGTCTAAAGTCTAAAGTTTCTTTCTGAAGGAGCTTGTGTAGTCCCTCGGTTACAGAGAGAAGTGACTGAAACATCAGTAGGGCATAGACTGCTGTGAACTTATGGAGCTTTGCATAACAATGCACATATGGGACCAGATCATAAAAGGATAGGACACAAAGAAATATATTTTTGTGGTTCATTAATACCCCCGACTGTCCTTGTACAAGGACAGCATTAATTTTTTAAATTTTGAGGTAGATATTTGTTACTGAGCATTTGATGAGGAATTGTTTTTGAAGAAAAGGATCAAATTCCTTCAAAACCTCTATGCATGCAAGAAAATTCCTTCTGGTGTGCTGTCTCTAACTTCCTCATGGCCACGAAAAGGAGAAGAATTGACTGCAACAATTTGCCTGAGATACTCTCTTCTCTCTACTATCTCACTCACATTTGCAGATGCTATCACCTGTGCAATGTTTCCCTGTTTGCTAGTTGCCTTTTCCATGCAACAACACTGTCCTTATGTGTTCATGCCATCTCGTGCTTGCCAAAGATGACTAAAACCTTCTTCTAGTTCTTGCAATCATTACTGACCAAACTGTCATATTTGATGTCTTTGCCAAACGCTCTACATGGGAAGCAGAAAACTGCATTCTGGTTGACTGAATATTCTAACCAGTTGTACTTTTCAAACCAGCTTAGGTGAAATGCTCAATTCTGCGTACCAAAACTATCTTGTGGGTAGCTCTTCAGCTTTGCCTGTCTGGGCCCTGTGTCTTTGTCACCTAAATGAAACCCTGTAGAGGAGTGAGTAGCTGCAGCTGAAAGGGAGCTACAGTCAAACGTTTGATTATTATCATCACTTTAAAATCCTAGGTCACAGTTCTTCAACTCGCAGGCTGAGAAACAGACTGCTGTGTTTTTTTTGTAACTTTTTCTTTTTTCTTCTGCCGACGTGGATCGCTGCAATCAGCTGATCGCATGTTAACTAGCCGTGTGCCGACTTTGTTTAAGGACAAAACAGTTAGTTTTTTCTTCATCAGTGATTTTCCCCGCTGCTGCCGAGGGACACACAGTGATATGCCGCATCGCCAAAGGAGCGAAACAACCGATCGCCAGCACCCCACTGAGGACAACGCGGCGAATGTTTAAGTGGACTAATAATTTTCCAACTCCGAAGGACCGGAGCAACTCACAGTAAGAGGCTTATGTCTGGGCGGAGGCATTATTAAGGCAGACGCATTATTAAGGCAGAGATAGTGTAAAGTAGTGTTATTTACACATGATTTTCTTTGACTTATATGTGCTGCAATCATTTAATTTTTGTTACCAGCATTAAGATAGAGTTGCTAACGTGTGACTCTCGTTTATATGTGCTGCAATCATTTCATTTGTGTACCGGCATTATGAAGATAGAGTTGCTAATGTGTGACTTTCGCTTGTAAGCGCCGCACTCATTTAATTTTTGTTACCGATCATCCAAATCCATCAGTTCCGTGAGCTCACGCATCACCGGTTAAAAGACCAATATCTGAGCAGATAAACTTCGGTTTACTGACTCCGCTATTGTGTGGTGATAGTGTGAGACTCAAAAGAACTGAAGTGGTGATCTTTACTGGGTTCTTAATTCTTTAAGTTCCTCTTCTATCCTTATCTCTCTCACACATTTTTACATGGGCATGAGTCCGAGCATGCGATCACGAATCTCCTCGCAAGACACATGACGCTCAAGGATGTTTGCCTTTGTAGTCTTTGTTTGCCACGTCAGCCACATTATGTGGTCAATCGCCATCTTGGCTCTGAGCTGCACGTCCTGCGTGCCACTCTATCGCCATCTTGGTCTTGCTGACGTCACTCACGCGACGACCCGCCATCTTGGCTTCGAGGGACACGCCCCCCCGTGTCATCCCTCTGCCATCCTGGTCTCCACCGCTATCTCTCTCTCTCTCTCTCTCTCTCTCTCTCTCTCTCTCACACACACACACACACACACATACTCCTGTATATATGTATACCCATGTATAGATATATTCCTGCTGCTGTACCTGTGTTATCTTTAGTTAATAGTTAATGTGTATTGATAAACTTAGATTATAATAGTGTTTGTTATAAAGTGATACTTATCTCTGGAAGGTTGTTGCTGGCTAATAAATCCTGTTATAGTTTAATCTGTTGTTGTCTGTGGTTATTGTGAATGTACTTGTGAGATTCATGATAGTCAGTGCTCGGATTCATCCTTCCTAATTTTAAGAGACTGTTATTTCCTATTTATTAATTTGATTATTGGTCCCTGGGGACAGGGTGGTGCCCGGATTTTTATGTGTATAAAGCATACACTGATTTTTGCTTTAATGATTATCCCCCATAATCATTGACTCTTTTGCCAATAACCAAATTGCTCCTACTAGTGCACAACACAAGATACACTGAAACACAATAAATAGAATTAATGACTGATAAACATATCAACAAATATTTTGAAGTCACACAGATTACATTTTGGGCACATATGTGACTAAAATGGTTGTAATTTCAAGCCCTGAAAAATGTTACTTAATTACTTGAATTAAAGCAGTGCTTCTCAATTATTTTCTGTTGCGCCCCCCCCCTAGCAAGAAGAAAACAATTCGCGCCCCCCCACTCTCCGCCGCAACTATAAATAATAGTAATAATAATAAGTAATAATATTTAATAATAAGTAATAATATGATGCTAACAGTGCTCGCTGGTTCAATCATCCCGCTTTGTGTAAAAGTTCTGCACTTCATATCGCCTGCTCGGTGCAAAAAAAACGCTACACCATAGAGCTAATCATCCCTGCGCACACTCTGACAATGAGAGCGCCACTGCCAACTACTGTAGTGGATGTGCAATTACACTTTATTCTAGTACGGCAAAAAAAGCATGTTCCCCAGGATCACACGCGCCCCTCCTGGGGGCGCGCCCCACTACTTGAGAAGCACTGAATTAAAGTAATATTTGGGTCAGGCTAATTTGGCTTTATACACACACACACATACACATATACATATATAGTTCCATAAAATTCCAAGGCTGTCTGCATCACAAATGACTCTATCCTGTGAAATCCTTAAGACTCACCTTTCCAGTAGAGGTGTCATGCCTGGTTTTTGGTTATGCTTTGTCTCTTGATTTCAGTCCATGTGCCATGTTTCATGTTTGTCTTGTCATGTGTTTCCATGTATTATGTTCAAGGTTTTTGTCATGTCCTGTTTTATTTTGAAAAGCGTCACTTCCCCTATGTGTCCTGTTTTCTTGTAACTTTGCTTTTGGTTTTCCTGATTGCTTTCTCCCTCCTGATGTGTGTCACCTGTGTCTCGTTATCATGTCTATTTAGTCCTTGTCTTCCCAGTCACCTTTGTCTGAGCATCTGCTTTCCCCCCATGTCAAGTCAGGATCTTTTGTTAGTTTTGCCTTGCCATGCCATGCCTTGTTTTTGACAGGAGTTTAGCCACAGATATTCACAGATCCCAGGACACAGTAGTGTGTGTTTTTTTTAAGTTGGGTTTTGTTATCTAAAAATAAAGACTTTTTGCTCGGATCTCTGCCTGCCTGCCTGCCTGCCTGCTCCTTTGACTCTGCATTGGGGGTCAGTATATTTCTGCGTCAGCGACGCCGACCCATTTTGACAAGAGGTCTCTCCCCTCTCCCTCTCTGTGCTTCTCTGCCCTGACTCCTACAGGTCAATGGGGGTGGTTGAGTGATTATTATATATTTGTATTACTATTATTATCCACTGATGATAATCATACGTGAATGAGCTCAGCTCCAGCTCAGCTGATGCCCCAGAAGGAAGTCACCCCTAGGATAGTACAGGGTAAAAAACAGTGGCGGGCCATGCATTTCAAGTTTCTGTTTCATATAAGACACCAACGAGTCGATAACGAAACAAACTATCCATTGAAAATCAAGGTAAACAGATTATTTGCATTTGTTTTAGAGTATAGCAACAGCAATTCCCAAGACCTGATTGGCTATCGCAGCTGACTATGTCATTCACTTAGAGCGCACAGGAGCCCGCTGTGCTGATTCTGAAGGCCTCAGGCAGATTTCATAGAACCCTATGCTAGCTGAAATCTGGTTGGATAAAAACTCTACCACAATATACAACACTGGAAGCAGCGACAACCAAGTGGTTATAATAAGACATGAAGAGAACAGACTATGGAGAATAATTTTATTTACATATTTACAAAAAATATTTTACTTTTCTGAGTATCTTTAGACTAGCAAAAAAAACATGTACACTGAACTCTATAAATAACCAGGACCTTCACAATGTATTTCAGATTAACTAGCTAAGTAGCAGCATTCTTTTGGAGTCTGTGAGGGACCAGAGTGGTCTCCTCGAATAACGGGATCTAGGTGAGATCGGATTCAGGCGGAAGAGGTTGAAAATAGGAGGCAGCAAAGCGTCAGGTGCCAGGAAAAACCCTTTAATTCTCCCTGAACACAAGGTTTTCACAGACAGGAACAATGCAGGAACAACGCAGGAACTAAACAACAATGGCAAACACTCACAGCAGTACATGGCAGTTCTCCCTAGGAACAACAAGAGCAAAATGAGGCTCCTTTAAATAGGGCTGCTTGTTGAGTGTATGACAAACCAGAGTCTTTACAAACTGTATTGAAGAGGTGGACGAGTAGTGAGTACCTCACTACACGCCTGGATGCTAGACCGGGGAGAAAACTGACACAGGTGAGTTGTGGTTGCGGTGAGTGAGCGACGCAGTGGGCTGAATTTACAGCGCCGAAGCATCCATGGCGTACGCCACGCCAAACATGTCACCAAGCACCAAGTCACCAAATATATATAAACTGACGGCAGAGTCCATTTCTCCGTGTGCGTGCGTGTGTGTGTGCGCACATGCATCCGCTTATACATGCGCCACAAAGTCCAAAAAGTCTTTTAATTTTTCGACGCTGCCTCGCAGGCCACATCACCAAAACGCGTCCCTCGCGGGAGACAGTGAGAAGGGGGGTGCTCACCTTCTCACAGAGTCTATAATGTGTACCTCTGCATGCTGTTCGTCAGAGTTACCTGGATTCTCCTGCCGAAGATTTCTTTCTGTCAGCCAGCTCCCTGCCTCCACAGCCTGCTTTTGTTTCTCATTTTAGTTTGTGGAATTGATTAAACGAACCTTTTGTTCCCTCTCACCAGTGTGTTTGTCTCTGCTTTAGGGCCCTGTTCTTAAAAGAACCTAACAGAATAATCTGGCCAGGTATGGACCCCACAGAGATTGAGAGACAAGCCCTCACCACCCAAGGAACATGTGTGGGACACCATGAGAACGCTCTAAAGGAAATTACGGATAAGCTGCTCCACCTGGCCTCCAGCATGACTCTGCTTGATGACCATCTGAATCAGGTCTCAACTCGGCTATCTTCTTTGGCGGCTCCTATCCCTCCTCTGGACCCACCTGCTCATTCTCCTGCTCCAGCTGCCTCTCCAACCCAGCCCAGTCATCCTCATGAGCCCTTTATTCCCACCCCAGACAGGTATTCAGGAGAGGTAGGGTCATGCAGTCAGTTTCTCCACCAGTGTTCTCTAGTGTTTGACCAGCAGCCTTTAACTTACTCTACAGACAAGTCTAAGATAGCTTTCATTAGCAGTTTACTGTCTGGGAAGGCTTCAGCATGGGCCGTGGCCATGGCTAAGGCTAACTCTCCTGCTAGGCACTCTTTCCAGTTTTTCTGCAAGGAGTTTCGTAGAGTTTTTGACCACCCACTCCAGAGTGAGGAAGCCGGTAATAGACTGCTGTCCTTGCGTCAGGGTTCTCTTTCTGTTGCAGCATACTCTATTGACTTTTGCATTCTCTCTGCTGAGAGTGGGTGGGATGAAAGGGCGTTACAGGGGGTTTTTCGGCGAGGGCTTAGTGAGGAACTTCAGGATGAGCTAGCTGCTTGGGATGAGACCTCCTCATTAGAGGAACTCATTTCCTTAGCCATCCGTCTAGATAACTGTCTCAGTGAAAGACGCAGGGAGAGAGTAGCCAGACTGAGGGCCCCTCCCCCTCTGTCCAAGTCCCCTCTGCACTAAGGTCCCATGGAACTTCATCCACCCCAGGAATCTTCTCCTTCCTGTGCCTCCCCCCAGCTGCCTCATCCTCCTCCAGCAAAGAGGAGCCCATGCAGTTGGGTAGGATGAGGCTTACACCTGCTGAACATCAACGCCGCTACCTCCAGAGACTCTGTTTCTACTGTGGTGGAGCTGGTCATGTCCTCGCTACCTGTCCTGATCGACCAAAAGACTGGGCTCGTCAGCCGCAAGGGGGGCGCTGATGAGCCATACTGCAGTTAGTCCATCCGCCTCCATTCGCATTCAGCTGAAAGGTACTGTTTCCTGGTCTCAAATTAACATTCCTCTTCATGTCTTGGTGGACTCTGGTGCTGATGACAATTTCATTGACTCTGGTATTGTTACTCAGTCTGACATTCCCACAGAGCCCCTCCCAGAACCTAAAGACATTTTTGCCCTTGATGGTCGTCTCCTGGCCCGAGTCACTCTCCGTTACTGTCCCAGTGTCCCTGCAACTTTCTGGCAATCACCATGAAACAATCTCGTTTTACCTCATTCCCTCACCGTCTTCACCCTTAGTTTTAGGACTTCCCTGGCTCAAGCTCCACAACCCACACATTGACTGGTCCACATTATCTATCACCAATTGCAGTATATTTTGTTATTCCCACTGTTTGCGCTCAGCCATCCCCACCACCATTTCAGCTCCTGTTACCCCCAAGCCTGTAGATCTTGCCTCAATCCCTACAGAGTATCATGACCTCCAGGAGGTTTTTAACAAAGATCGTGCTTTGTCCCTATCACCTCACAGACCTTATGACTGTAGTATTGACCTGCGCCCTGGTGCCCCCTATCCCACCAGCAAGCTCTACAACCTCTCCAGGCCTGAAAGAGAGGCTATGGAGTCATATATTTCAGACTCCCTGGCAGCTGGCCTAATCCGTCCACCCTCCTCACCCATGGGAGCAGGATTCTTTTTTGTTGAAAAGAAGGACAAGACTCTACGGCCCTGTATAGACTACAGGGGCTTAAATGATATTGTAGCTTCAAAAATAAAGGGTTACAGCTTTTCCTATAGCATGATTTCCTATTCCCTTTTGTTCTCACCACTTTGAATAGAGCAGACAGTTGGTATTATGACTCGCAGCCTTCCCAGAGAAGAACAAAAATTGAATGAACCCAAGGAGAGTTGATGCCGTTGACTTGTTTTATTTCAAATAAATAAAAAAGAAGTAATTAAACTGCTCAAATCTTAAGAAATCGCTCCAAGCAGGCCTTCTGCTTGAACTGCGGCAGGGCTGAGACTGACCGAGGTCAAAATGAGTGTCAGCTGGTCTGTCTTCTCTGCCATTGTGCTGCATGCACTCCAATTTATAGGTTTGCACCCATGCTTCCTGCAGGGGGCGCACTCTCTCAAAAGAAAAATGTAAGCAAATAGAAATGAACACTAAATGCGGCTCCTACAGATATCACCATCAGAAACAAGTACCCTCTTCCCCTGATTGACTCTGCTTTTGGTCCCCTCCATCAGGCCACCATCTTCTCCAAGTTGGACCTACGAAATGCTTACCACTTGGTGAGAATTAAGGAGGGGGTCGAATGGAAGACTGGGTTCAACACACCTCTGGGGCATTTCGAGTATCTAGTCATGCCTTTTGGGTTAACCAATGCACCTGCTGTCTTTCAGTGTCTTATTAATGATGTCCTCCGTGTTATGCTCAATAGGTTTGTTTTTGTCTATTTAGATGATATTTTGATTTTCTCTCGCACCCTTCAAGACCATGTCCAACATGTCCAACTGGTTCTTCAGAGACTGTTAGAGAACAGACTCTTTGTAAAACCTGAAAAGTGTGAGTTTCATGTTTCTTCTGTCAGTTTTCTGGGCTTTGTGGTGGAGGAGGGGGCAGATCAGGTCAGACCCTGCCAAGATTAAGGCAGTGGAGGAATGGCCCACTCCCACCACTAGAAATCAATTGCAAAGATTTCTTAGGTTTGCCAATTTTTACCGCAGATTTGTCCGTAATTATAGTCAAGTTGCTGCGCAACTAACCAGTCTAACCTCTCTCAAGTCACCCTTTGTTCGGTCACCCGCAGCTGAAGCCTCGTTTGCCAAGTTCAAAATATGTTCTCTTCGGCTCCTGTGTTGTGTTATCCCGATCCTCCTGTCCAGTTTGTGGTGGAGGTCGATGCCTCAGACTCTGGGGTGGGAGCAGTCCTGTCCCAATGATCCTCCGCAAACCAGAAGGTGCACCCCTGTGCTGTCTTCTCTCGCCGCCTAACACCTGCAGAGAGAAATTACGATGTGGGGAATCGTGAGTTGCTGGCAGTTGTGTTGGCCCTTCAAGAGTGGAGACATTGGTTGGAGGGCTCAACTCACCCTTTTGTAGTATGGACAGACCATAAAAACTTACCTCCGTTCTGCCCGCAGGCTCAACTCCCGTCAGGCCCGGTGGACTTTGTTTCTGGGCCGGTTCAACTTCACACTCACCTACCGGCCAGGCTCCAGGAATGCCAAGCCTGATGCCCTCTCACGCCAGTACTCACCCCCCCATTGAGGAGCCAGCTGAGGACACCATCCTGCCTTCGTCCTGTGTGGTAGGAGCAGCCAGGTGGGAGATAGAGCAGCTGGTCTAGGAGGCCCTTTCTGACCATTCTGCTCCTGAGGGTGGTCCACTGAACTGGTTGTTTGTGCCGCCACCTGTCCGATCCCCAGTGCTCCAGTGGGGACATGCCTCCAAGGTGGCGTTCCAACCAGGTGTTCATCGGACCCTGGCTTTGCTTCATTAGCGATTCTGGTGGCCTTCTATGTCCGTTGACACCAAGGAGTTCGTCTCTGCCTGCTCAGTCTGTGCCCGCAGTAAGTCTTCTCATCATGCTTCTGCTGGTCTCCTTCGCTCCCTTCCTATCCCCCATCGGCCCTGGTCTCACATTGCAGTAGACTTTGTCACAGGCCTGCCAGCTTCAGAAGGTAACAACACCATTTTAACTGTTGTTGACCGTTTTTCTAAGTCTGTTCACTTCATCCCTCTGTCTAAACTTCCCTCTGCCCTAGAGACTGCTAGTCTGCTCACCCAGCATGTTTTTAGATTACATGGTATCCCCCAGGACATTGTTTCTGACAGAGGCCCTCAGTTCTCCTCCAGGGTGTAGCAGGCTTTTTGCAAGGCGATGGGGGCATCGGCCAGCCTCTCCTCTGGATACCATCCACAGACTAATGGCCAGACTGAGCGAGCAAATCAAGATCTGGAAGCAGCTCTTCACTGCGTCGCCGCTCATCACCCGGCTTCCTGGTCCTCCCACCTTCCCTGGATTGAATACGCCCACAACTCCCTGGTCTGTTCCGCCACAGGTATGTCTCCTTTTATGGCTGCTAATGGCTTCCAGCCCCCACTCTTCCCTGCACAGGAGGTGGAAGTGGCAGTTCCCTTGGTGCAGGTGCACCTCCGGCATGCCCACTCAGTCTGGCGTGAAGCCCGGGCAGCTCTCACCCGTACAGCGGCTCGGAACCAGAGATTGGCTGACCATCACTGCCCTCCAGCTACCCAGTATCAGCCTGGCCAGAAGGTCTGGCTTTTCTCGCGTGATCTTCCACTCAAGACTGAGTCCCGAAAGTACCCGCCCCCCCGATCATCGACGACCACCCTGCATTCACTGTCCGGCAGCTGTTGGATGTACGGAGGCGAGGTTGAGGTTTCCAATTCTTGGTGGATTGGGAGAGATATGGGCGAGAGGAGCACTCATAGATTTCTCGCTCCCTGATTTCTGAGCTCCTGGACTCAGATCTCATTAAAGATTTCTATAACAGGTACCCGGACAAGCCTGGTAGGCCGCCGGGAGGTGTCCCTTGAGGGGAGGTACTGTTATAGTTTGGCGTAGTATGTGTTTTGTTGTGCTTTTCTTTTTGTGCTCTCTCTGTTTCCCTTTCTATTTCTGTTCCTTTTGCAGAGCCTGTGTGTGGCAGGGGGTGTGGCTGGCTCCTCCTGTTGACAACTGAGGCACACCTGAGTTCTATCAGCCCATTCACTCCACTTTATAAGCCTGGCCTTCACTCCTGCTTGCTGGCAGATTATTCTACGCTCTACCTCTGCATGCTGTTCGTCAGAGTTACCTGGATTCTCCTGCCGAAGATTTCTTTCTGTCAGTCAGCTCCCTGCCTCCACAGCCTGCTTTTGTTTCTGGTTTTAGTTTGTGGAGTTGATTAAAAGAACCTTTTGTTCCCTCTCACCAGTGTGTTTGTCTCTGCTTTGGGGTCCTGTTCTTAAAAGAACTTAACAGATCTGGGCCCGTATTCCTAAAGATTTTTAGTGCAAAGAGTTGCTCCTAGTGGCCAAATTCTAAGAAAATTCTTAGAATCTTGGTGTTTTCCTAGAATTTCTCCTAAAAATTAAGAGTAGATCCTAGTAAAGATAAAAGCTATTCCAAAAGAATCCTAGCTCCTAAGAGTGCTCCTAAGGTGAGATCTGTTAGGAGCAGGGAAGAGGACTTTTAAGCAGCTTAGGAGTTCCCTGAGCAGAAAACAAAATGACAGAGGGAAGAGGCAGGAGAGATATTCTCCAAACACTGGAAGACGGTGAATTATTAAAACGCTACAGATTGGATCGCGCCTGCATTGTTTTTGTGGTCGATCTCATTAGCAATGCACTGACTTCTACCCAACGCCACAATGCCATATCACCTGAAATGAAGGTAATCACAACCTTGGGGTATTTGGCAACAGGGAAAATGCAACAATGCAGCAATGATGACTTGGGTCTGTCACAACCCTCCATCAGCAGGGTCATCAATCAAACATTGACATCATTGTCACAACCTCACATTGTGATACAATTTGTTAAATTTCCACTGGATGCCTGCACTTTGCAAGCCCACAAAAGGGCATTTATGGACATTGCAGGATTCCCTGGTGTTATGGGTGTAATTGATGGTGTCATGCCTGGTGTTTTTGTTATGCTTTGTTTTTGATTTTTGAGTCCATGTGTCATGTTCCATGTGTGTCTTGTGCTTCCATGTATTATGTTCAAGGTTTTTGTCATGTCCTGTTTTATTTTGAAAGTGTCTCTTCCCCTGTGTGCCCTGTTTTCATGTAGCTTTGCTTTGGTTTTCCTGATTGCTTTCTCTCTCCTGATGTGTGTCACCTGTGTCTATTTAGTCCTTGTCTTCCCAGTCACCTTTGTCAGAGCATCTGCGTTTTTCCCCCATGTCATGCCAGGAATGTTTGTTTAGTTTTGCCTTGCCATGCTATGCCTTGCCTTGTTTTTGCTTGGTGATTTAGCCACAGATATTCATAGACCCTGCCACGGTAAGAGTGTGCTTTTGAATTGATTTTTTTTGTTATTATTAATTAAAGACTATTGTTTTTGGACCTCCACCATGCCTGCCTGCTCCTTTTGACTCTGCATCGGGGCTCAGTATATTTCTGCGTCAGCGACGCCGACTCTTCTTGACAGATGGGAATAGAATAATTGCACCATCAGAAGATGAAGCCATCTTTGTGAACAGGAAAAGATTTCATTGCATCAATGTTCAGCTTGTTTTCAGTGCTGACTACAAAATTTTAGGCATTGTTGCTAAATGGCCAGCTTTTCGAGGGATATTATGTGCCAGCCAATTGCCACTTGTTAGGGGACAGTGGCTACCCATGCAAACCATGGCTCCTAACACCTTAACTCCAGCCACACTAAGGGCCGCAACTAAACTACAACAGGTAACCCAAACAATATAGAATTATGTATGGACATAAAATTTAAATTGTATGTTGGATTATCCTAGATATTTCCATCAAATAATGTACATAATGTATAATGTTTGATTATGTCTGTAGGGCCCATAAGAGAACAAGGGCAGATGTGGAGCATGGCATTGGCCAAATGAAGAGACGCTTTCATGTCCTCCATGGAGAGGTGCGGCTGACCCCTGATAAAGTCTGCAAAGTCATCGTGGCTTGTGCAATACTGCACAACATTTGCAAGGCTCGGCAGATTGCAGAACCTCTTGAGGGTGATGGTGATGAGGAGAGCGATGATGGTGGTGAAGAAAACATTGACTTTCCACAGGGGAACTTGGCTCAAATTGGACTACCTTAGAGAGCCCACTCTACAAATTTACATTTCAGGCAAGTTACAGTATATGTAATTAGAAAATGTGTGAATGCATCTAATCAATGTACCACATAGTTTTACCAAACATCACTTACAATAGTTACACAATAGTCAATGCCTTCCCTCAGCCCAGTGATGCCAACTTCTGACTGCCCCAGTATATCAAATACTGTTTCTGCAACCTGGGACAGCTGCTTAGAAGGTGGTCCACCCCCTAAAAGAAAATCCAGTAAATCAATATATACACAATAATTAGGCATTTAAATTAACTTTGCCAGCAGGTGTAAGGAAGTGGTATATCACTCACCTGTGCGTGAAGCTTCACGTTTTTGTGCCGCAATCTCCTCTTGTGCTTTTGACTGCAACACGTACCACCGCTTCTCGCAATCCTCACTTGTGCGCACGACCAACGGAAAGGAGGCGTTTATCTGTTGTGCTACAGTGTCCCAGGCTTGCTTCTTGGCTTGCACTGTGACACTGTTGGGTTTTCTTGTTCTTTTTTTCTCTATTGTTGTTCACTAGTTTGTAGCAGATATAAAAGCCAGACAAACCTACTTCTTATACACCTGTCAGCAATCAAGGACATTGATGAAAGCTGTGCTGTGTTACTCTGGTTAATACCAAATTAAGTTGAGATGTTGATAGTTGAAAGTACAAAAGCATGCAATTAATAAAAGCAAATTAATATAACCATCACTATGTGAATATGTGGGCATTCCGTAGGATTATTTTATAGTACAGTTTACTATTCATTTAACATGTATTTTCTTTTATGTGATATGTTATTTACAATTACACAGTCTTCATAAGATTAGATTCCATGATTAAGTTTATCAATTTGAGGGTCCTTCCTTTGACTATTATCACCAAAAATAAGGTTTTTTTTATCCAGTTTTTAGGATCAACCAATCACAGCTTTGGAAATTATGACTCATACCTAGCAACGGGGTCAACCACACATCCTCACTACGATAGGAGTTTCTGTCCATTCCTTGCTCAGAGTTCTCTGAGAATGTTCTGGAATCACTCCTAAGCTAAGACTCCTTACTGGGAATTTTTAGGCTAAGTTAGGAGCTCTCTGAGAGGATTCTCAGAATATTTAGGAATACGGCCTCTGTGTGTATCTTATTAATATACACTGGGTGTCCATTGGGCTCCATGTATTAGTAGTGGGAGCAGCCATCATGTGTGCTGACCATAACTGTGTTTCATTAATAGCTGCAACTCTGTTGAGCAGCTACACACATTACTACGGAAATAGGCCCCCTCCTCGCCCCGGCCCCTCCCTTCCCTTTCAGCCAGGGAGGGTCACAGAGCAGAGAGAGAGAGAGAGAGAGGCTTATATTTTGAAAATCTGTGTGTGTGTGTTGGCTTGTCGTCTTATATGCATGCTGTTGTGTGTGTATCTTATTATACACTGGGTGTCCATTGGGCTCCATGTATTAGTAGTGGGAGCAGCCATTTTGTGTGCTGACTTTAACTATGTTTCATTAATAGCTGCATGTCAGTTGAGCTGCTGTGCATGTTACCATAGAAACAGACCCACTCCTTGCCCCAGCCCCTCCCTTCCCTGTCAGCCAAGGAGGGTCACAGAGCAGAGAGAGAGAGAAAGAGAGCAGAGTGAGAGAGGGGCTTTTATTTTGAAAATCTCTGTGTTTTTTTTTTTTTGTGTGTGTGTGTGTCTGCATTTGGACATATAAGCATGTTGTCGTGTGTGTATCTTTTTAATATACACTGGGTGTTCATTGGACTCCATGTATTAGTAGTGGGAGCAGCCATTTTGTGTGCTGACTATAACTGTGTTTCAATATTAATAAAATTAAAAGCTGTGCACTAAGCTAAATTAAAGCTGTGCACATTACCATAGAAACAGGCCCCCTCCTCACCCCAGCCCCTCCCTTCCCTGTCAGCCAGGGAGACTCTCATAGGTAAAAGAGAGAGAATCATTGATCACCCAGAGAAAAAGGTAGCTAGAAAAAGGCCCTCGAACAAATGCTTCTTGCGACCAAATGAAGGGTCACAGAGCAAAAATTCTTTCTCCATGAGCGCCGGGCACTTGTCTACTAATGTCAAGTCGAATTTAATCTTTCCCAGTCAAAGTATATGGTCGGATGGTCGAAAAACTTGACCGAATTTAACATGGGAGTGAATGAGAGAAGGAAGGCGCGCTCCCTGCGCTTGCCTGACCAAATACCGTTGGTGACACGGCAAGAAGAAGAAGCCTAAGGACTTGGATAGCAATAGTGGAACAATGCACTAGAGCCTTCGGCTTTGCATTAAGCCCCATTCTTGTGCTATTGGCCCACTAAATATGTGCACATATGTTGAAAAATATATGTGGCATAGATAAAAAAAACATATATGTTAATATATTTTCTTTTCATGTGGGACTGTATAGTGAAAGAGGTATAAACAGCATGATGCAACAACAGTGCCGCTCTGCCGTTGCATTATGTATATCTATCCGTCCAGTCTGATAAGCTGGAACACTAAGTTTTCATTTTGAGGGGACTGAATAAGATACAGACATTAGGTTGTTTGATTATTTAATCTTATTCCACTTAATGTTACAGATATGAGATGTAATTGAAAGCTCCAAAAATGTAGTAATTGTACCTTTAAATCTGTTATGTTATGTATAGTGTTTTCAAGGTCTAGAATGAATGTCCTTACTGAACAACATACTTCTATTTTGTCAGCCATATGGGAATATTTTTTAAAATGTTCAACACTACGATCTTAGGTTGCATAATGCATTCTGAAGTCCACTTACTGTAATGAACTCATTTTGTTAGGCTGTGTAACAAAATTCCAGCAAAAAAGAGGAAAAACTTGCGTCCACGCTGGAAATGAGAAAAATCTCAGCCCATCGTTTTTTTTACTGAAGCGATCATGTGAACGATTGTGGCCGTTAAAGACACAACACGTTTGCACCATGTTTTAAACAAAACAACAGAACACAAGAGCAGCGTCACGCATGCAGCTGGCTTAAACACACTTTTCAGTTGCCCGCAAAGCCCACAATGCATTGCGGCTTTCCCACTCCGCTATGTCACACTTTCTAGCCCTACAGCCTTCTAAGCTAGGGGCCTGTTTCATGAAGCAGGTTATGTGGAAACTCTGAGTATGTTAAGCCTGAGTTAAACTCTGAGTTAACCGTATCAATAAGGGAGGTAAATTAAGCTCATTTCAGAAAGCGAGGTAACTCATACTCAGTCTGTTATTGCAGTAACTTAGTCTGTGAACATAACCTGTGAACATAACCTGGTTGTTTTATTCCAGAAACCCCAAGTTTGTCTCTGATTCCTCCCCTTTACAGAGCACATAAACCTGAACTGTTTCCTTATTTATTGAGTCTTTGTCGAATCTGCAAACTTCATGATGTAATGTGCATATATGGGTTTTCCGAGCACATTTGGATAATCTTTCATACTCTCTCAACTTTTTATTTGAGTGTTAGCGTTTTTCGTTACAGTCACTGCAATACATTCACAACCTCATCCGTCCTCTCATCACTCACATCACCCACCGTGGCTGCGCACTCACCAGTGAACAAATACTTTGCGTTGCTCTACGTTTCTTTGCAAATGGGTGTGTTTTATACAACATTGGAGATGCAGAGCACATAAGTAAAGTAACTGTTTGCAGAGCTGTCAGAAAAGTGTGCCTCGCTCTGAAACGGTTTCTCTCAGTTTTGTTGTTTTTCCTGGCCACAAGCCTGTGAGAGCCATCAAATAAGAGTTCCATGGGATTGCGGGTAAATAATTTCAAATGAATAATAACTTTTCTCTTAATAACATATTGCTGTGACCTCTGGGAGCAAAAATTTGAATGACTTTTAGGATTTCCAAATGTGAGTGGCTGCATTGATGGCACTCACATTCCTATCACTGCTCCTTCAGAAAATGAATGTTATGTGAATAGGAAGTCCTTCCACAACATTAATGTGCAGGTACATACATTGACTACTACCTTTCAATGTCAGAGCACAAACATTTCAACTAACCTGTCTCATTTTCTGTACTGTTAAGATCATTTGTGATGCAGCTCACATAATCACAAATGTGAAAGCCAAGTGGCCTGGGTCTGTGCATGACTCCCATGTATATCAAGAGTCTACTCTGAGCAACAGACTGGACTGTGGCAAGGTGCCTGAAACATTGCACTGGTGGCTGTTTGTCACTGTAAAGATCTTTGTCTAGTTTGTCTGTGAAAAATATCAGTACTAAATACATGTGACTTTACTTGCAGGAGAGATTGAAGGCTTCCTTCTGGGTGACAGGGGTTACCCCTGCCAACCGACTCTCATAACCCCTTACTCAGACCCTCAACCAGGTCCCCAGTAGCACTTCAATGTGGCACACTGCAGGACAAGAGCCAGGGCAGAGATGACTATAGGCCTATTGAAAGCCTGTTTCCGGTGCTTACGTCATCTCAGAGTAACCCCCTGACAGAGCCTGTGACATAATTGTGGCATGTGTTATTCTCCATAATATTGTGACTATTAGATGAGAGCAACAGTTGGCTGTTGTTCTGTTGGCTAGGCAGGAGTAAAATGTTAACTTCATCACATTAATTAATGAAACATTACAGAGAACAGAATGTGTGAAAATGCGGGGATGAAAGAGTTGTACAGTATTAAATGATTTAAATACATTTAAATAGTTTGACATGTCAAATGTTACCAAAGTGAGATACAACCAGACATGTTATGTTTCCACCTCACCTAATTGAATCATATTTTTATATTTAATTTTCAACTGCCTTCAAGTCTTTCACCCACTTGGTTGCACCTACATGAACAGAGGGTCAGTACCATTTTTACATGCAATATTTTATGAGTGATTAAACACAAAAAGTACACATTGACTCAAGCAGTGATTTTTTCCCATGCGTTTTCTTTCTTTTGCCGCTGCTGCTGTGTTGCTTTTTTTCCCGAAATATATGCTCATATTCACTGTATGCCTCCATCAAAATTTCCAGCTCCAGAGGTGAAAAATATGTTGAGCGCTTTCTTTCCCCTCCGGCCTCCATGGTGATTCAGGTAATCAGGGCTCCATTGATGATGGCTTTCTTTATAGCCGTGGTCCATGCGCTTGAGTCAGGATACTCAGAGTCAACATACTCAGAGTTGACAAAACTAATGCAAATCATCTTTGTTGAAACAGGAAACCCGGAGTTTTTCATCTCAGGGTTTGTCAACTCAGAGTTAACATTCATACTCAGAGTTTGTTGAACCTGCTTCATGAAACAGGCCCCAGGTGTCTCGGTTCAGCTTTATGAGTCAGTAGTTTGCCCGTC
This sequence comes from Scatophagus argus, assembly GCF_020382885.2. Classification (NCBI taxonomy): domain Eukaryota; kingdom Metazoa; phylum Chordata; class Actinopteri; family Scatophagidae; genus Scatophagus; species Scatophagus argus. The sequence continues at coordinate 69,839 of NC_058515.1, read as the reverse complement.
GCCACAATATGGATCGAGTTGATGATACAGTGTGAGGCCACTTTAAAAATTGCTGCATGCAATAAATCAATCAAAAGCTATTGTCTTATACATTGAATTTTCTTCTGCAAACCTCAGTCTGCATTTAATTAAAATAAGTACAATCATAAATACATTTTGTTTCAACATATATGCACATTACATCATTTGCCAATAAAGTGAGATATAGTTATTATATAATTATAATTATATACATATAATTATGTATGGCATAGATGCAAGAAAAAACACTGCTGTGTTTGTCCTGTTAACGTGCAGTGACCAGGACAGGTCCCGTGTGATGTTCACACCGAGGTATTTAAAACTGTCCACCCTCTCCACCTCAGACCCGCTGATGCAGAGTGGACGGATGTCCTTCTGCTGCTTCTTCCTGTAGTCCACAATCAGCTCCTTAGTTTTGCTGATGTTCAAGAATTCATAATAGATTTTAAAATTCTTCTACTTACATATAAGGCCCTAAATGGACTAGCCCCATCATACCTGCAGGATCTAATAGTCCCATATATTCCCAATAGAACATTCAGAGTGCAGGCTTACTTGAAGTTCCCAGAATTCATAAAAGTAGAATGGGAGGACGAGCCTTTAGCTATCAGGCACCCCTGCTGTGGAACCAGTTGACAATCTGGGTTCGACAGGCAGACACCATCTCCACTTTTAAGACTAGACTTAAAACCTCTCTGTTTAGAAAAGTGTATAGTTAGCCTCAAACAAAGTGTGGAGGGCTGGTAGGTGTAGTTACAGTCACTTCTTGACAGACAGCCAAAGGTAGAATAGGTCTGACTAACTGTTAATCCTTTAATCTAATTGACTTCCTGTTGCGGTAAGCGTCCTACATCATTTCCTGTTGTTGTGTGTTAGTGGTGGTACGAGCAGCTCCATCTGCGCTTTAATTAAAGATCGCTTAAGTTGTTCTAATATTAATATAATATAATATTAATAATAGAGTGGGCGACATTGAATCTTATCTAAAACTGCTGACTAAGGATAAGCGTAAATACAGTAAAATAGTAATACATGTCGGCGGTAATGACACTCGACTGCGCCAGTCGGAGGTCACTAAAATTAATGTAGAATCAGTTTGTACATTCGCAAAAACTATGTCGGACTCCGTAGTTTTCTCTGGACCCCTACCCAATCTGACCAGTGATGATATGTATAGCCGCATGTCATCATTCAATCGCTGGTTGACGAGGTGGTGTCCAGCAAACAATGTGGGCTTTGTAGATAATTGGCAGACCTTTTGGGGAAGACCTGGTCTCATTAGGAGAGACGGCATTCATCCCACTTTGGATGGAGCAGCTCTCATATCTAGAAATCTGACTGACTTTCTTATTAAACCAAAACCCTGACAACCCAAAGTTGAGACCAGGAGGCAGAGTTGCAGTCCTACACGCCTCTCTGCGCTTCCATTACAGTTACCCACCCAATATCCCATAGAGACTGTGTCTGTCCCCCGACCACTTAAATTAATTGAACCAAATTCAAAAGGAGTTATACATAAAAATCTAATAAAGATCAACACCAACACCTCCACAGCTACAACAAATAGAAGAATTAAATGTGGACTGTTAAATATTAGATCTCTCTCTCTTTGAGTTTATACTATTTGACTTCATACCACCAAGAAAAAACTCCTAGACTAGGCACCTGTCTGATAGTGCTGTGGCTAAATTTAAAGAAACAGTTCCATTGTCATTAACATCAGTATCATGTCCCCATATCAGTGAACAATACAATAATCCCTCTCAAATCGACCATTTCGTGGACAGTGCTGCAAGTTTACTAAGGACGACTTTAGACTCTGTTGCTCCGCTAAAAAAGAAACTCATAAAGCAAAAGAAACTTGCACCCTGGTATAATACAGAGGTTCGCAAATTAAAGCAAAATGTGCAAAAACTTGAGAGGAAATTGCGTTCCTCCAAACTTATTGAATTTCGCTCAATCTGGCAAGACAGTCTTAGATAATATAGGAAGGCCCTACGGACTGCCAGAGCAGCCTATTACTCAAAATTAATTGAGGATAACAAGCATAATCCCAGGTTTCTCTTCAGCACTGTAGCCAGGCTGACAGAGAGCCATAGTGCTATCAAGCCTTGTATCCCTGTGACCCTTAGCAGCAATGACTTTATAACCTTTTTTAATGACAAGATCTTAAACATTAGAGACAAAATTCAGCACCTACTGACCTCAGCTGATACTGATGTAACATCAAACACTAGTGTCTTAGAACCAACAGTAGAAACAAATAATCATCTTGACTGCTTTTCACCTATTGATCCCCATCAGCTATACTCACTCATATATTCATCCAAGCCAACAACATGCCTCTTAGACCCCATCCCTACCAACCTTCTCAAAGAAGCTTTACCCTTACTTAGCACCTGTCTGTTAGACATGATCAATCTGTCCCTGATAACAGGCTATGTACCCCAGTCCTTTAAAATAGCTGTAGTCAAACCTCTCCTTAAAAAACACACACTTGATCCAGAGGTTTTAAGCAACTATAGACCAATATCTAACCTTCCATTTCTTTCCAAGATCCTTGAAAGAACAGTCGCCAATCAGCTATATGACTTTCTTCAAAATAATAAACTTATTTGAAAATTTTCAATCTGGCTTTAGAGCTCATCATAGCACAGAAACAGCATTGGTCAAAGTCACAAATGACCTCCTCCTGGCATCAGACAAGGGATTTATCTCTGTCCTTGTACTGTTAGACCTTAGTGCTGCATTTGACACCATTGACCACTCTATATTACTGCACAGATTGGAACACCTAATTGGCATCAAAGGAACTGCATTAAGCTGGTTTCAGTCTTATTTATCAGATCGATTTCAATTTGTTCATGTTAATGATACATCGTCCACACTCACAAAGGTTAGTCATGGAGATCCCCAAGGTTCTGTCCTTGGGCCAATATTATTCAGCCTGTATATGCTCCCCATTGGTGATATTATTAGGAAACACCCCATACATTTTCATTGTTATGCGGATGACACACAATTGTACTTATCAATGAAACCAGATGAAACAAATCAGCTAGTCAAGCTTAAGGCATGTCTTATAGACATAAAAACCTGGATGACCAGCAACTTCTTACTTCTAAATTCAGACAAAACTGAAGTTATTGTTCTCAGCTCCGAACACCTTAGAAACAAATTATGCAGTGATATTGCATTGCCAGATGGCTTAGCCGTGGCCTCAAGCTCCACTGTAAGAAATTTAGGAGTTATCTTTGACCAGGACATGTCCTTTAACTCGCACATAGCAAATATTTCAAAGACTGCATTCTTTCACCTCCGCAATATCGCAAAGATTAGGCACATCCTGAGTCAGAAAGATGCAGAAAAATTAGTCCATGCATTCATTACCACTGGACTGGATTACTGTAAGTCCCTTCTATCAGGCTCCCCCAATAAATCCATAAATACTCTCCAGCTAATCCAGAACACTGCAGCACGACTACTGACAAGAACCAGCATGAGAGATCATATTTCTCCTGTTCTGGCTTCTCTACATTGGCTACCTGTAAAATTCAGGATAGATTTTAAAATTCTCCTCCTCACTTATAAAGCCCTGAACGGTCAGGCACCATCCTATCTTAAAGAGTTAATAGTACCCTATTATCCCACCAGAACTTTGTGTTCCCAAAATGCAGGGCTACTTGCGGTTCCTAGAGTCCTCAATAGTAGATTGGGAACTTTATCAAGCTCCTCTACTATGGAACCATCTTCCAGTTTCGGTCCGGGAGGCGGACACCCTCTCTATATTTAAGAGTAGACTAAAAACGTTCCTCTTTGATGAAGCTTATAGTTATAGCTGGCCTAGGCCGGCCCCTAGTTATGCTGCTATAGGCTTAGACTACCGGGGGCCCTCCCATGACGCACTGAGCTCTTTCTTCAACTCCCTCTCCTTCGGCACACATTCATGTCCCATTAATGCATATTACTAACTCAACTTCTTCCCTGGAGTCCCTGTGCTTTCTTGTCCCGCAGATTCCTATCGATCATGACTGGACCTCCTGCTGCGGTCCTGCTGTCGTCCTGCTCAAAACCTACTGCGATTACTACTGTTTAGTCATAATCTGATTTAAATCTGTTACGACTCAGTACAGCTACTACCATTATTGTTACTACTATTGTTATCAAAATCACCATAATACCTTCTGTATACTTCATTATCATTATCATTATCTACATTTCCGATACTTCTGGTATTATTACTGCTGCTATGCATCTCTGCTTGTGTGCTCCTTCTCTCACACCCCACCCCCTCTCCCTCTCTCCCTTGCTCTCTCTCTCGCTCTCCTGCTCTCTCTCTCTCAACCCAACTGGTCAAGGCAGATGGCCGCCCATTTTGAGCTGGGGTCTGCTTCGAGGTTTCTGCCTTCTAAAAGGCAGTTTTTCCTCGCCACTGTCGCCAAGTGCTTGCTCAAGGGGGAATGTTGGGCTCTCTCTATTTACAATTTAATTAAAGAGTTTGGTCTAGACCTGCTCAAATTGGAAAGTGTCATGAGATAACTTTTGTTGTGAATTGGCGCTATATAAATAAACTGAATTGAATTGAATTGAATTGAATTGAATTGAATTAATCTCTATCATAGCTATGCTGCTATAGGCCTATGCTGCCGGGGGACGCAAACATGATCCACCGAGCAGTTCCCCCACCTCCCCAATACCACTACCATCTCTACTCCCCCACCTCCGCTCCTCTTCATCCTCTCCCCTCATCATATCAATATATAATTCATTGTTTTATGTCACTAACTGTGTGTCCAGTTCTCCTCGTAATTTTGTGTCTCTCCCTCCCTTTCTTTCTCTTTCTGTATCTCTCTGCAGGTCTCTCTCCATCCAGATCTACATGTTGAACTGCATCCGGCTCTCTGACAAACCCAATGTCTACTATCAAAATCTGCCTATGTTGTTCTTCTATGTAGTGCTATTATAACTAACTTAAACAACATATCAGCTAAAAAAACAAATACATACAATATATAGTCTTCAGAATTCCATTTATAACAACCTGTCATGTGTGTCCTTGTAATTTATGATGTTTACTGCATGTATGTTTCTCTCTCTCTCTCTTTTATCCTCTCTGTCCTGTCTACCTCTCCCCCCCCATTTTGGATTCCCTCACTCCATATTCCCCTCACCGGTGGTAAGCCTCAGCCACGGGAGAAGTCTTTTTATTTCTAGGTCTTATGCTTTTTATAACCTGACCTTTGCCTCATGACACAGCAGTGAAATAAACTTCTATGTTGCTACGTTGAACCACATCTCTTGCCCTTCTTTGCCTTACAATTATAATGTTATTTCCCTGAAATTCCCAGGGTGAAATTCTCCGGGTGGCGTTGTCGGTTTTCCTTCTAGGTTTCACAAGTATAGATTGCTACAATAAATTGTCATCCCCCTCGTACCACCACATGAGGGTATCTCCTCCTGAGATGAGTTTTGCTACAGTGGTGTCATCCACAAATTTAATGATGGCTTTGTTCGGGTGGGTGGGGGTGTAGAGTAGGGGGCTCAGCACACAACCCTGTGGACAGCTGGTGCTGAGAGATGTGGTCCTACTTTCACCCTCTGGGAACGATCTGGCAGGAAGTTGTAAATCCAGGTGTAGGTGTGAAAACCCCCACATTCTGGACCAGTCTGTTTGGTATGATGGTACTGAAAGCAGAGCTAAAGTCTATGAAGAGCAGCCTGGCATAGCTCCCTTGCTGTTCCACATGAGTGAGTGTGGTGGAGAGAGCTGTGGCAATGCCGTCTACCACTGAATATGGTGCCGAATATCTCAGCCAGTGTAGTTATAATTTCAAATCTTGTGTGTTTGGCTACTAGAGATGCCCCACACCCAGCTTTCTCACAAAGAGACCAGGGCCTTTTGTGTTTTAAATTATCATGTCTAGACCTCTTAAACTTCCTGCCTGCATGCAAAATCCTGCAGGACACTCTGGGTGCGTGTCACACTCCAGCGAGTCGATGCCCATACCGGTAGCAGACGGAAAAGTGTAAGAACGCTCTGAGTAGAGGCACCGACTCCTGTGGCACACAGAAGAAACATACATTACAGGGGCGTTCCTCAGGTAGGTCTCCCCATGTTTGGGGTCTTTCAATCATTCTGACCGCTCCTTCGCAAAGAAAATAAAAACCTTGTCGGCCGGCAGAAGTCTCTATTTCATTCTTCACCAGCAGCAGAGAATTTCCACAACACCAGCAGGTCAGCACAGGCTCTCAGCACCCTCCCAGTCACACTGTCTCGTTCATCACCTTTCCTGGGATTCACTTCCCACAGAGTGCGCCTTACCTCCTGTGCCTGCACTGTGAGGATGTGACTGCTGGGGGCTGGTGGATGTGGCCTTTCTGCAGCTGGTGTTCCAGCTTCAAAGCGGGCAAAGAAGCAGTTTAGCTCCTTGGCTAATGAGGCATCACTGTCAACTGCAGTAAGACCTGTAATTGCTGATGTTTTGGACCTCTTGCCACACTTGCCATATGTTGTTGCTGCTAAAGCGGTCCTCAATCTTAATCTTATATGTCCTCTTGGTCTCCATGATGCCTCTCCTCAAGTTTGCTCTGGCAGCCCTGTACTGCGTTTCATCCCCGAACCTGAAGGCACTTTTCCTCTCTTTTAACAGCACTCCGACCTCATTTGACATCCATGGCTTCTGGTTTGAATACATCCAGATTTGTCTGTCCACTGTGATGGTGTCAACACAGTGTTTGATGCAAGCAAGTTGAGGTGTACACCTTCAGGTCATGGTGTTTGAAAATGTCCCTGCTAAAGGGACCTAGTTAAAGTCGGCTGCTATGATGTGAACTGCTTCTGGGTGGGTGTTCTGTTTAAGGTCCATGGCCTTGTATAAGTGGCTGAGGGCTAAGTTAGCATTAACATCCCGTGGGATATACACAGCAGTCACCATGACAAAAGTAAACTCTCATGGAAGATACAAGGGTCTGATTGGACAATCATATACTCCAGGTGCACCAGTTGTCATTCACGAAGATGCATAACCCCCTTCCCTTGCTCTTAGTGGAGTTGCTGTCTCTGTCAAGTTGGTGGGCTGTGTGGCCTGCTAACTCGTTGGCCGTGTCTAGAATGGATGAGTGGAGCCAGGTCTCCGTGATCAGCAGAAGAATGCAACAGTCCTGTACGAGTCTGTTTTTAGCAATCGGTAGCTTCAGCTCATCTATTTTGCAATGAATCTGACATTTGAGAGGAAGATGCCGGGAAGTGCAAATTTGTGTGGCCATTGTCTCATCCGATCAAGGACGGCAGCATGGCAGCTCGGCAGCTTTTGTGTTCTCTCCTTCCACTGCTTCCTCTTCCTGCCTGCAGGGATGATGATCCATGGAGAGCCCCGTGCTTGACTATATCCTGCGAGATGCCATGTGATTGGATAAAGTCTGTGTTTTTAAGTTGTTCGCTCCATAATTGAATGCTAAGGAGTGTGGATTAATAAATATTTACCATGCTTTATTCTGTTATATGCTTTAGTCTAATTCACAATCTTATAATCTGGTATAAACTGGTTGTTTGTCTCAGTACTGCACACTAGATGCGTCATACATAGCAGGAGAAGGATACCATATCTCAGTCACTCTGACCGACAGGCGACGACACTGATACACCACCCCTCCCCTCTGGTTTGAGTGGAAAGGTGCTGAGACGAACAACCAGTGTTATCTTAAGGCATATGTGTCAAACTCAAGGCCCGCGGGCCACATCCGGCCCGGCGTATAATTATATCCGGCCCGCGAGCTCATTTCATATAGATCTATTATTATTGTGACCAATGGCCCGCCAATATGAAGCGCTGATAACACACGAACTACAGGTCCCATAATGCAGCGCAACTGCCGCCTTACTTTACTATTGGCTACCTGGGAACATTCCTGTGTCAATCAAGTCGAGCTCTGTTGCCTTATACAACCGAGACTGTTGATTTTGTTGGCCTAGCTTGCTCTTTTACAATTACTTTCAGCACAACAACAACGTCTCTACTTGCGCAATTAGCGCACTGCTCCCTCCTGTCGGAAAACGGTCACGACACGCTCATCTGTGCCGCCCCGGGCTCGAAAGAGTGATGTATCGGAGTGGGAAAACCGCAGTGCATTGTGGGCTTTTCAGGCAACTGAAAAGTGTGTTTACGTCTGCTGCTTGCATGATGCTGCTTTTGTGTTCTGTTGTTTTGTTTCAACAAGTTAAAACATGGTGCCGACATGCTGTGTCGTTAACTGCCACAGTCGTTCACATGATCGCTTCGGTAAAATAAACGATCGGGTGAGTTTTTTTCTCATTTCCTACGTGCACGCAAACCCGAGGACCTCGGATCTGTGAGCTAACAAGGAGACACCGAATGGCCTGGGTAGCAGCCGTGAGACGACCAAACATCACTTTCAGTACAATCACCCGACACATGTTGGTGTGTTCACGGCATTTTCAGACTGATGTTGGTGGTGTTTTTCTGAAAATAAAATGAATGGCTGGCTTTCTTCCTCTGCTTATTTCTGTTTATCCGTAACATGTCATTGATATGTCAGGCACAAAATCTCCTGATCTGCTACTTGCTCATATGGTGACAAACACCAGGCCTGCGTTTTACAAAGAAAGTTAATGAAACTATGCCTGATGGTGATAATAAATATTGTAGTTCACTAGCAATATATAAAACTATATTCCAACTACTTTAATTGAGCCATAATAAGTCCTCTGTGAGATCATGCCATTTACTCAAGCAATAATGTCTTGCAAGTCTTTTCAGCTTATTACAAACATTCTTGTGAGAAAGTTTTTTTTTTGTAGCATGTTCGTATTTTTACTTGTTTTGACAGGAGATTTTAATTTATTTTATTTATTTTGGAATGATATTCCTGTCAGTTTTTATTCTGTATGTTTAAAAATGTGTTCAAAGTGTTAACTTTAGATCGGCCCGCGATCTAAGGTGTGCTTTGAGTTTTGGCCCCCTGTGCAACTGAGTTTGACACCCCTGTCTTAAGGTATATATAATGATGTACTTCCTAAAGTGCTTCAGATCCCACTTGGCGTTTGGCTGAAACAGACTTGTACTCTGTGGTGGGATCTCCAAAGATCTTTGTTTCTAAATAAATAACTCTATTTTAAGGCTATTCAACGACTCTGTTTTAACTCTCTCACATCAACCCACTCGGGGAGGCAAGTGTGCTTCGCCACTGGGTCAGTTCTTGGCTCTGAGGAATGGGGGGCAAAAAATAAAAGACCCAGAGACCGCAGCTTTAAATACAAAAGGGCCCGTAATTTACTGAATGTAAAATAAACACATAAAACACAGTACACAAACAAAAAACAGAATACCCTGCAGGTTCAAGAAGGAATTTCAGTCCAATTCAGTCCGAAAATAATAGGTTAATCAGTCCTTTTTCCTGTTCAAAAAGAGATCCCAACACTCCTAACACTGGCAGCGAATCACCATACGCAGAGGATTTCCTCACTGATGCAATGGAGAAGATGAGATGAAGGTCTGGATCTGGCTCGCCATCTTGTTTCCCGCCTGTGAATGTGCGCAGGCCCACATACTGCAGACCAATCTTCGCTCCGACCGAGCTTCCAACCAAGCAATAAAACCTGACCTGTGTAACAGGCCATAAACAAAACAAATCTTTTTAACTCATCAAATTACACAAATAAATGTTTCACAATATCTGTCGTAACATTACTGCTATGGTGCTTTCCCATCTCAAGATGGCGGCGGAGCGGTCCCTTTTCACTAACGGCTCCGTCTCCCACACAAACTACTGAACACATCTTCCATCTAGACAGTATATATACATTTTATAACATTCACAACAATCATAAACCAAAAATATTGACTGGTAAACGGTTTCTGACAAAGGTTTTCATTGTAAACAGCTACGTTGTCAGTGTTAGCTCTTTGCCAGGGCAAAAAAAGATAATGCGACGAAAACGTAATAAAATGAACATAAAACTCACCAAAACTGGTGTGGCTTAGTTTCCATATAATCCCTAATTAACTAACTAATAATTAATAACTAACTAATTAGCTAATTAACTGCCGCATGTTCTCTCCGATTCTCTCCTTTGCTTTTTCCTTCAGGTCTCTGCTGCTACAGCGTCACTGAGGCGCTGCGCCTCGTCCCTTAAAGGGGCGGCAATAAATTTTCTATCAGCACAATTTTACTCTTAATTCAAAATCACGGCCTTGATCGCTGTGAAGACGCTCTGGAAACCCATAATGGATGAAAAACTGCTCCCAAAGGCATTGCACTACAGTAATGTTTTTTGTGGGTATTGCCACAGCATACTTCGTGAAATGATCGGTAATTAATTGTGTTGCGGCAATCCAGTTCCAGAGACAGAAAGTCCATACAGACCAGTTCCATAGGTCTGCTGGTTTGGATACTGACCGTGGGTGCAGCTTTCTCTGGCTGACATTTCTGCTTAACACACCTTGGACAGGTTCTAACCTTGGACTGAACATCTGCAGACATCTTCGGCCAATAAAACCTGGATCTGGCCAGCTCAAGGGTGTGTTCAATGCCGAGATGACCCTTCTCGTCATGAAGACTGATTAGAACAGATGGCCTCAAAACACATGGAAGAACAAATTGGTATTCTGTCCTGTTTTCACAATGTCGTTTCCGGTATAAAAGTGAGTTTCTTAGTTCAAATCTCTCATCTCTCAGCATCAGAAGCAGCTCTGGTGACTTCACCTTCTATTCAGGTGTAGGTTCACCAGACTCAAGCGACTTGATAATGCTGATTGAGGGGTCTGCTCTTTGTAATCTGACTAGATCGGCATCACTAGCCTGGCTAACGGCCCTGTTTCATCGGGCTTTGAGGACAAGTACAGTTGATTGTCATCAGCATAACAACGAAAGTTTATGCCATGTTTCTGAAAAAATATTTCCTAGAGAGCGCATGTATAATGTGAACAGGATCGTCCCAAGCACTGAACCCTGTGGAACACCGAGGTTAACCCTTAAATGTGAAGAGGAAACATCATTACTGACTGAACACTTCAAACAGAGTGTTCCTGTGTAGGTGATCAGTTAACTGATTTGCAACCACTCTTTCAAGTATTTTAGACAAAGATGGGAGGTTGGATATTGGCCTATAATTTGCTAAGATGTCTGGGTCAAGTGAAGATTTTTTAAGCAAAGGTCTGATAACAGCAGTCTTAAACACCTGTGGTACATAACCTGTTGTTAAAGACAAGTTGATCTGATCTAAGAAGGAAACGCCAATCAAGGGAAAGACGTCTTTGAGGAGCTTAGTTGGGATGGGGTCTAAGAGACATGTAGTTGGGTTAGATTTGTTAATGCTGGAGGTCAGTTCAGGGAGGTCTAGGGCAGGAAACTGTCCAGAGATGGAGTAGGACTAAAAGAGGTTTCTGGCAGTATATTGGCTATTCTGGGGAGATCTTTATTGATTTTTTCTCTAATGTTAATGATTTTATTGGTGAAGAAACTCATGAAGTCTTCACTACTAAGAGCTGCAGGAATACAAGGCTCAACAGAGCTGTGACTCTTTGTTAGCCTGGCTACAGTGTTAAAGAGAAAACCTGGGTTGTTCTTGTTTTGCTCTATTAATTATGAATAATAAGCTGTTCTGGCTTTACGAAGGGCCTTTTTATATGTCAATAGACTATCTTTCCAGGCCCTCTGGGATTCAACTGATTTGGAGGAGTGCCACAACTAGTCATAGCGGGTAGGGTTCTGGTTAAGCCACTTTCAGACAGTCCCACGTAGCGTAATTCACAAGGAATAGTTAGATGTTTGGCTTATATTTTCTTTGCACAGTCCTTTAGTTGAGCTGCAGGGACTTTGCTCCCCACCTTTTTCTCTGATCACAACGGGTTACCTTTTGGAGGTGCGATTGTGGTCGGCAGTGTCTGGGCCAGCTTTCGGGCGCCTTAACATTAGCATTCTAGAAGAAAACTCTTTTGTCCAACATTTTCCATTGTTTTTCAATAATGCGCTGGGTTATTAGATCGGTGGCAGGTGGCCAAAAAGAGGATAAAATCCGTTTGTACCCGTTATTGTAAGATGAAGGCAAGGGTTTGGAAACGGGGAGGTGTCTCACCTTCAAGCCCTATTAGAGCTGGAGTATGCTAGGGCAAATCTTGGAGGTACTGTTAATCAGTGGGACTGTGAATCCTTAAAACCCTACACTCTGGGGGAAGACAGGGGCATCCTCTCTCCCCGCTGCTTTACATTCTCTACATGGAGCCTGGGGCTGCACCCGTCAGAGCGGACCCAAGTGCGAGAGGTTTCTTGGTTCCTGGCAGTGGAGGCTTACGACTCAAGCTCTCCCAGTGAGCGGATGACACCGCGCTGCTACTGGATAGCCACACGCGCTTGCTAAGATCGTTGAAGATTTCCCAGGATCTTTGCATTTCACCAAATCCTCAGTTAAGTTTTGTGGGCGGCGGAAAGAGAGGGTGGATGTGCCAGGGGTTTTTTCAATCTGCATAGGTCCTCTGAAGATTCTGGGAGGTCAGCTTTGAGTCTGCGAAGAGTGCGACAGCCAACTGGACTGCGCGTTTAACGCTAGCTCATGATAAACTTGGACTGTGGAAGGCCAGGCGCCTGACTTTTATAGGAAAGGTTCCAGTTCTGAAAGGAGACATTCTGCCGTCACCTTTATATTTTGCATACATATACCCACTGCCAGTCGTGAGAGAATGAGAGTATGAGAGAGCCTCTTCTGCGGCTGGTGTTTGGTTTCATGTGGGGCGGGAGATAGGAGTTTGTGGCACGGACCCACGTGCTAGCTGAGATAGAAACCGCCGGAATCATAATCACGTCGCAAAATATGTGCGTCCGCTGCACGGCACGCCACAAGTGCCTTACCATAACCGTAGTCGCTGGGACCACAGCGGTCTTCGCCGCCACTCAGGAGAGGGCTGCACTACTCTGGTTTCTATTCATAGGGCACAAGTCTTTCACCTTTTACTAAAGACTTCCTTGGAGAGAAGCACCAACGAATTGAAGCAATTTTTGACAGGCTTTGCTGTTTGGCTGAGCCTCCAGCTTCTGTGAATGTCATTTAAGATGCTGCTAACAAGACTTAGGGCTAACAAGACTACTAAGACTTAAGACTTAGACTTTTGGCTCCTCTTTTTGGTGGTATTTCTTTTGCCTTCCGGTGGCATTAAGGTATTACCAGCTTTTTGGAGAAAATTCCCCTACACTCCTTGTGAAAATACTTCAGCTTTTTGTAGTTGCAAGTTTACTCACAAATAGGAGTTCATTGGGGTTTTTTTTCCACTTCTAATCCTGCCGGTTTTTCCATCTTGACCTGGCAAATCGTAACGGAAGGTAAGTGACATTTTAGCTATTTATCTTTCTGTTTTACCTATTTTATTGTCTTACCAGTTTTAATAGACTTGCACATCTCTTTCCACTAGCTAGCTGGTGGCACCTCCACCATGTCGGCCAACCATGCCGGCCTGTAGAGGCACCACAGTGTACGTTTCATTTTTAAAACGAAAGATGGAAAGCTCATGAGGATGTCCAGACTGAACTTCTCTAGGAAGCTAGTCCAGAAAACCCTGAATTTCCAACCTGATGACATAAACTGTATAGTGACACTTCCTTTTAACAAAGGCTTTGATGTAAGTTTTCATTCAGCTATATTGCTCAGAGAGTTCTGGCTGCATTATGAGGACTGCAAACCCCAGCTTTCTGCATTTGAAGTAGAGAAACTGACTGACAATGCCTTGAAAACGGTTATTGTTAGAATGTTCAATGAAACTGTAAGTGCAGAGGACATCTGTTCATGGCTGGGAAGATATTGCACTGTTAAAGGCCAGGCTACCAAGGTGAGAGATGATGGTATCTGGAACTGCGCAGGGAGGGTCCCCATTCAAAAATGGCAGGACCCTCATGGTTACCAGGGCCTGAAGCATCTCCCATCCATGATAGTTTTGGGAAATAACAGGGGCTACATTCATTACCAGGGCCAACCCAAGCTATGCCGAAAATGTGGTGAGCACGGGCACCTAGCAGAAGCATGTCAGCAAATTGTTTAAGATGAAAGATGAAAGTGACATATTTTGTCATTGGAGGGAACTCACTCCAACGAAATTTGTGCTCTGCATTTAACCCACCCAAGTGACATGCACACACACACAGCAAACTGGGGGCAGTGAGCGACCGCGTGCAGCACCCGGGGAGCAGTGGGGGTTAGGTACCTTGCTCAAGGGTACCTCAGCCATGGACACCGGTACGGGGAATCGAACCAGCGATCCACCGGTTACGGGTCCGACACCCTAACCGCTGATCCACAACTGCCCCAAAATCACGGCCTTGATCGCTGTGAAGGCGCTCTGGAAACCCATAATGGATGAAAAACTGCTCCCAAAGCCATTGCGCTACAGTAATGTTTTTTGTGGGTATTGCCACAGCATACTTCGTGAAATGATCGGTAATTAATTGTGTTGCGGCAATCCAGTTCCAGAGACAGAAAGTCCATACAGACCAGTTTCATAGGGAAATGTAGAGAAACTGGGCACACCTATGAGGTGTGTACCAATGGCAGAAGGTGCAACTGTCGTGTAGGCTCAGAGCAGAGACTCAAAGCCACACCACAATAATTTCTAAGTTTTAGCTGTGTCCAATTGTTCAGGACAATCTTCCCTCGAAGTCCAGTAGAATCATCAACAGGAGACAGGATTCTGAGCAGTAAAGACTTTAATGCCAGCAAAAAAGGGAAAAACCGTTCACAAAGCACACTAGGTACACGTGAAGGGTCTCTCTCAAAATGACTGGTGGCTTCACATTATATACCTTAGGGTTTGGACCTTTCCATGCCTATTGTCCATCCCTTTTGCCAACTTTGTTTCTATTACACCAATAGGTTTCTATTTTTGTCCTGGATTGGGTGGTGACTTTTTACACCATTAGGTAGGCCTGCCCTAGGTTTTCTGGGGACTTTCCACTGGCCTTATCTTGCACCTGTTTATTCATGATTTTATTATTATTTTTATGTGCTTCTGTGCACAGTTTACACCATTATATTTTTATGTGCTTCTGTGCACAGTTTACACCATTAGTTCTCCTCTCTGGGCTGCCTTCCAGTTTTGGCCTAAGTTTCGGCTGGCACCAGACACTATTATCTCCAGGCCTCTTTCTGTGCTGTTTTTTTAAAAAATAATTGTTTTATGCAGGATTACAATAAATGCTCTTTTTCAGGTTTACAGCAGTTACCATGAGATTACATTGACAGTGTATGGCTACCATAGACAGTGTTTCACTACCATAAAACAGTTTCACAATTACAGTTTTACCTTCTATAGCTTACAGGCCCTTAACCAGTTGTATCCTTTTAATACAGCTGTATCTTGCTTTTCTTTCAATCTTAATGGAAACATAGCATGACTACTTCATGCTATCATATTGCAGTGCATACTATAACTTTTAGCTCATCATAACTTACATAGAAATTATACCACACAACCTCTGTGGAGAATTAAAATTCTTTTGCCAATAAGTTGAAGGCAAGTGCAAAATCTAATGAAAATGATGGGAATAGACAAAGAACAGAAATGTTTGTTGAGTTAATTGAAGAGGCGGAGCTGGAAAATTCAAATCTCCCGCCAAATCCTGTAAGTGGACAAGAATCAGATGAGGCGGGAGAGGGGGAGGAGTCTGAAAAGTCCACACAAGAAGGGACCAGTGGAGAAACTGGTGAGTTGCAGATGGTGGGCGGAGCTAGCTCCAAAAATGGAAGCAAAGCGAGGAAGCCCTGCCCCCAAATACACAGCATGCAAAGAGGATCTTACCAGAATTGTCCCCTGAGTCTCTTGGAGCCTCAGAGAAGAGGTGAAGAGCTGGTAACTCCTTTGACAGCTCGTCTGTGGAGGAACCCAGAGTCTTTCCCTCAAATTCACCAAATGAGGTCTCATTTCTTTCAATTGCTCTGCAATCAACCCGAAGGACTTAAAGTTCAATATGAGAGTACCACAAAGGCGAACCCCCAGAGTCCGAAAGGGGAATGTAGCTCAGATCCGGCACTCTTCCCCCATGAGAGTGAAGGATGAGTGCCATTCACAGGAAATAAACTAGGTCTGTGTTTTTAACAGTGTAGACCGGCACCCTATCCTTCTAGAATTTTAAGATTATATACCTGTTCATTTTAATCATACTCATGGCGCTCACCTTCTCAACCATCAATGTGAGAAGTGTGAAGTCACGAGTCAGAGCCCAGACTGTCTTAACCTTTCTTAATTCTTTTAAGTCAGACGTGTTTTTAATACAAGAATGTAGGCTGCCCTTCTTAAACCAATACAACCAATGGGAAAAGATGTGGCCAGGAACCTACATATGGAGTGAAAATAAAAATGATGGACTGGCCATTTTAATCAAAAACCCACTTGCCTTGGTAAAGGGAAACACTGTGTGAGAGATGGATGGGCACTTTTAACACGACTTTTATGGGAAAAGATTTTAACGTCTTAAATATTTAACAACAAAGATGACAGTTATGAACTCTTAGAAGAATTGCAGTCCCACATGCTAGACAGGGTACCTTTAGTTGTAGGAGAGGATTTTATTGTATTAAAAATGTAAGGAAAGTAAAGAGTAAAGAGAAAGTAAAAATGATAAGGAAAGAGCAGGGGAAGATTTTAAAATGGATAAAACATCGGTTTTATTGCAGAAACTATGCAGGGATTTTAAACTACTGGACTGTTTTAAAGTCATGCATCCCAGAGAGGAGGGCTTCACCTGGTTCAGTGGTGATGGTGCCAGAGCCTCTCGCATAGACTATATTTTATCACGAGATTGCCCACCAACCGATGCTAGATTGACACCTGTTTTCTTTTCTGATCACATGATACCTGCACCCTTTCACTCTCTTATGGTGTGACAGCTGGGAAGGGTCTGTGGAAACTCAACTGCTCCCTTTTAGAGGATAGAGAGTTAGTTAGTCAATACAGGGAGCAGTACAAAGAGTGGCAGACCATCCAAGACTTTTACGATACACATGCACAGTGGTGAGAAATGGTGAAAGGGAGGACCCAGACTTTCTTTAGACAGGCAGGGAAAAAGAAAAAAGATTTACGTAACTGACGCATGCTGGGACTGCAGAAAAGACTACTTATTTTATTTTAGGTTGCGCCAACAAGGAATGGGTTTTAATGAAGAAATAGAACAAGTCAAGTCAGAAATGTCGGCTTTGGCAGAAAACCAAAGCAAAGGTGTAATCCTGAGGAGTAAAGAAAAATAATAAAAGAAAAATAATTAGAAGAAGGAGAAAAATGCACATACTTTTTTAAGAAAACAATCAGCCAGAGCAAAAGTATTCCATGCCTAAAAACGGACAATGGAATCATAGCAGAAACAACTGAAGAAATAAACCAAACTGTAGAAAACTTTTATAGTAAGTTGTACAAGAGAAAGCCCTTGGATAAAGACACCACAGAAGAACTTTTAAATTTTATTGAACAAACTGTGAAAGACAGTGGGCTTTAATCCCAAGATTTTACCTTTGACAAGTTAAAGAAATGTATTTGTGCTTTTAAAAGAGGGAAGTCACCAGGAGAAGATGAGCTCCCCCTGGAATTTTATTTAATCTTTTGGGATATTTTAGCACCTGACTTGCTTGCTGTTTTTATGGGTTTTGAACATCTCGACCGACTACCTGATAGTTTTATAGTAGGGATAGTGACTCTCCTTTACAAAGACAAAGACAAATCTGACTTAAAGAACTGGAGACCTATCACGCTCTTAAACTTGGACTGTAAACTTTTTAGCAAACTTTTAGCATCCCTTATGTCCCTGTTTTTTTCTGATTCACCCGGATCAGGCCTGTGCCATCCCGGGGAGGAAGATCACGGACAGCTTCGTACTGATCAGAGACACCATCTGTTATGCGAGAGACCAAAACTTGAGACTCATGGTGCTAAATTTAGACTTTGAAAAAGCCTTTGATCGGGTCTCACACCAGTACCTTTTCCAGGTACTGCAAAAAATGTGGTTCCTGGAAAGGTTTATAGTCTGAGTGGGATCGCTGTACGAGGGAACTACCAGCAAATTTGTGATTAACGGGCATCTGACAAAAGCAGTAAATATAAACTGCGGTGTCCGTCAGGGTTGTCCCTTATCTGCCCTCCTCTACGCACTATGCATAGAACCATTGGCACAGATTTTGAGAAGGGACAAACAAATCAATGGGAAGAGTCCCTGGGAATGGAGGAATCAAATCCAAGTTGTTTTTATACATGAATGATCTTAACATTTTATGCTCTGATCTTTTATCCGTTAACAGGACGCTGGACTTGACTGACTGGTTCGGACAGGCCTCTGGGTCAAGACTTAACAGAAACAAGACAAATGCCCTTCTGTACGGCCCGTAGACAGCGACTGAAACAGCGGGACTCCCTGTGACAGTGACTGACACAGACATGAAAATATTGGGAGTAAAATTTGATTGGGAGAGGGGAGGGATAACAACTGGCCGGACCAGGTAGGGAAAGTTAAAAAAGACTTGGGTACTGGACACTCAGACAACTAAACATGGAGGGGAAGATTTTAATAACCAAGGCAGTGATTTTACCTCTGTTTCTATTTGTCAGTTCTGTTTTTATCCCAACAGAGAGAGTGCTTTTAGACGTGGAACGAGCCATCTTCTACTTCCTATGGAGCTCCAAATGGGAACAACTAAAGAGAAAAGAAATGAAAAACACAAAGGAGGAAAAGGAGTCCCGGACCTGTATTTGTTTTTAATAAGCACATACACAGCAATCTACATCTCAGCTGCAACGGCCCCATCCAGAAACCACAAGACAGCAGCGATGGTCCGGTTCTGGATGGGATCCTACCTCCAAACACTGGGACTTTTAACAAGAGATCTCAGGGTGCCTACAGCCTTCAACCTACCACCAGCCTACGCCTCCATTCAGACTTTTTTAACAAATTTTAAACTGGACAAAGAGGATGCAAAAGTTTTAACCAACCACAAATGTCTTATTTCTGTTGTGCAGGAGCGGGAACAAGTGAGCCCAGTGCCCAGGCTCACATTCGGTGAGCCCTCAGATGTTTGGCGCAACGTGAACCATTCTGCTCTCCCAAACAGACTACGGGACCTGTTGTGGATGGTGGCTCACGAGATCCTCCCGGTCAGGTCCGTAATGCACTCCCAGGGCATGCCGACGCACTCAACCTGCCCCCAACCAGGTTGTGGCGCACCTGAGCCGGTGAGGCACCTGCTCTGGGAGTGCAGCTCCGCCATCGAACTGTGGGCACTAGCCTGCTCCCAGAAATTCCTGTACTTGCCAGCAAGGGAGGTCCTCTCTGCCCAACTAGTGCTGTATGGGGTGAGCCAAATGAAGCAAGCACCAACTCAGGACTTCACAAAACAGTGGCTCACCCTAGCCGCCATCAAAGACACCATATGGACCTCCAGAAACTTGCTGGTAAGATGGCGCATGCAGATCCCCCCCGTGGCTGTGATCCAAATGGCCGCAGCAGCTGTGCGAATGGCTGTTGCTGCAGGCGGCAGGCCTGGGACACAGCCACAAAGAAGAAGAAGTAGTCGGACTCGTTGCTGTTGACAATGCGGCCAACCACAGCTGTATCATCCGCAAACTTCACGATCAGGCAGCTAGGATGTTGCGCTGAGCAGTCGTGTGTTAGCAGGGTGAACAGGAGGGGGCTCAGCACACAGCCCTGGGGAGAGCCGGTGCTGAGAGTGATGGAGGAGGAGGAGATGTCATGGATCTTCACGGTCTGCGGCCTGTCCGTCAGGAAGTCCAGGACCCAATTGCAGAGAGTGGAGCTCAGTCCGAGAGTACTGAGCTTGTGGATCAGTGTCTGTGGAATGATTGTATTAAAGGCAGATGTAAAATCCACGAAGAGAAGGCGGACATAGGAGTCCTTATTCTCTAGGTCGGTGAGAGATATAGCATCCTCTGTGGATCGGTTCTTTCTGTATGCGTACTGGTGTGGGTCCACAGTGATGTCGATGCAGTCTTTGATGCGGGCCATGACCAGTCTCTCAAAGCACTTCATGACTATCGGGGTGAGCGCTACTGGCCGATAGTCATTCAGGCTCGTGACTGTGGAGGTCTTGGGAATGGGGATGATTGTGGCGGTCTTCAGACAGGTCGGGACCGTTGCCTGTTGGAGAGAGGTGTTGACGATGTCCGTCAGTTCCTCTGTGAGCTGATGTGCATAGCCTTTCAGCACCCGCCCTGGGATATTATCGGGACCTGAAGCTTTGTGTGAGTTTATCCTCTGGAGGGTCTTCCTCACTTCTGCTGGGGTCATGCTGAGGGGCTCTTCACCAGGTGGGGGGGTAAGTCTGGTGCTGAGGGGGGTGTCCGGTTCCTCCAAGCGGGTGAAGAAGTTGTTGAGAGCGTCAGGCAGAGAAGGGTCCCTGGGGCATTGTGCATCTTTGGTGTTATAGTCTGTGATGCACTTTATGCCTCTCCACATGCTCCATGGATCGTTGGATGCAAAGTGTCCCTGGATCCTCTGGGCGTATGCAGACTTGGCCCTCTTCACTCCTGCAGTCAGCTCTCTTCTCGCCGCCCTGAGTGCCAGTTTGTCACCTGACCTAAACGCAGCATCCCTGGCTTTCAGCAGAGACCGGACCTCTGCGTTCAGCCAGGGTTTCTGGTTTGGGTAGGTGGTTACTGTCCTGGTACTGGTAACATCCTCTGCACACTTGTAGATGTAACTGAGGACCGCAGATGTGTAGTCCTCCAGGTCCACCTCTCCCTCACGGACAGCTGCAGACCCGCGAGTCTGTGCGCTGGAAACAGTCCTGCTGTACAGGGACAGCATCGGTGTGCCACACGGTGATGGTCCTCTGTGTTGGCGTGTGGCGTTTGAGCAGCGGACGGTAGGCAGGAACCAGCATGATGGAGATGTGGTCGGAAAAGCCGAGGTGGGGGTGGGGGACAGCTCTGTATGCATCTCATTTGTTTATATAAACACGGTCCAGCGTGTTATTTCCCCGTGTCGGTATGGTGACATGTTGGTAAAACTTAGGCAGAGTGTCTGTCAGGTTTATGTGGTTGAAATCTCCTGCAACCACGAGCGAGCTGATGTTATTGTGTAGCTCGCGTGGTGCTTCGTTAGCATTAGCACCCGGCGCGATGTAAAGAGCCATAGCAAACACCGCCGTAAACTCCCGCGGCCAATAGTGTGGCCGGCATTTCACCGTCATATACTCTATCGCCTCAGAGCAGTGGCTGTTAACCTTTGTGCAGTTTGTACACCAACCTTTATTAACGTAGACGCATAGTCCGCCCCCGCAAGCTTTCCCCGACAGCTGGTTGCGGTCCACTCGGAAGAGAAGCCGGCCGGCAATCTGGAAGGCTGGGTCCGGCATTTTCTCGTTTAGCCATGTTTCTGTCAGACAAAGCACCGCACAGTTCCACATCTCACGTGAAACCCCCAGCCTCAGTCGAAGTAGGTCCATTTTGTTGTTCAGAGAGCGAACATTGGACAGGAACAGGGACGGGATCGGTGGTCTCCCGACGTTAGCCTTTAGCCTAGCTAACAAGCCGCCCCGTTTGCCCCTCTTCTGCTTCCGTGCACACCGCTTCCTCTTGCCCACCGTCCGGCGTAGCCTGCTATGCCAGTCTGGTGTTCTTAGCAGCTGTAGTCTGCCCAGTGAAGCCCTGAGTTGGTGTGAGGCCGTTGTTGTTGTTGTTGTTGTCGTTGTGGTCATGGTGCTCGAGCTGTCCCTTATTTTTATAAGTTCGGCTCGGCTGTACCTTTTGCGCTTGTTTAGACAAACAAAACAAGTAGAGTTGGCCTTTACACCAACACAAAAACTACAAAAAAGGGGCTTAAACCCGGGAGCGTGAGAAGTCGCTGCACTAATGCACGCCGCCATCTTGCCATGCACGCCATCTTGCCTCTGTGCCTATTCAGCTGAGGGAGCAGGAGCAACACAGAAAGAGCTCGGGGCGGAGGCGGCCTGGCTCTCTGGGTGAGGAAGGTGGGAAGGAGCAGGAGGGAGAGGATCTCCTCTGAGCATGGACAAAGGCCCGAGAGACCATATCTGTTTGGGTGAACAGAATGGTTTCACTTCTTGGTAGGGGCTCACCCCGTTCTTGCACAATATTTTTTTTTTTATTATTATTATTATTTTTCAATGAGCATTGACACATAATTTAATCATAGATTTTATATGCACAATCTGTAAATAACTTTTTAAAATGTAACATACTTTTTAAATTGATGATTTGTGGAAAATTTATAAATTTACTTATAATTGTTTGAGTGTTATTTACTAAGTGCTGACAATATCATTCTTGTCTGTGAGACCAGAGATGGTGCTGGGAAAATTGTGTCAATAAAATTTTACAAAAGAAAAAAAAATCTGTTCTTATCAGTTTAATATCTGATACGTCCTCTATAAGGGGACAGCATATTAAATGGATTTTTAGAAGAAGAAGAAGAAACAACTTTTATTGGCAGTATATATATATTTTTACATACACACATACTGAATTTTACTACTGCATTTATCCCATCCTTAGTTGAACACACACATGCAACACCCGGCAAATTACATGCAGTGAAACACACACAGGAGCAGTGGGCAGCATCAAGCGCCCAGGAACATATTGGGGGGTTAAGTGCCTTGCTCAAGGGCACATCAGCCAGCTAAGGGGGGGGGGGGGGCATTTTATTGCATTAATCACTCCACCACACCCAAATTTTTCTTGCCCGTCCGGTGGGGGAATCGAACCGGTGACCCTCCGATCACAAGCCGCTTCTCTAACCTCTAGGCCACGGCTGAAAAAGGGGCTTGTTCCGTTCGCTGCACGCATCGACCCGGTGTTCAGTTCAATTCAGTTTTATTTAAAGTGCCAATTCATAACACAGTTATCTCAAGACACTTTACAGGTCGAAGAGAATCAGAGAAAAACAGGTCCCAGGGCAAAACCCCACACTGAGTAAGCATAGGGTGACAGTGGAGAGGAAAACTTTCCTTTTAACATGCAGAAACCTCAAGCAGAACCAGACTTAGTGTAGACGGCCTTCTGCTGTGACCGCCTGGGAGGGAGAGGGGGAGAGGAGAGACTGGGAGATGGAGAGAGACAGGAGAGGGGGAGATAGAAAGAAAAAGGAGAGAGAAAGAGAGAGAGGGAGGATAGAGAGAACAGTGCAGAGCGGGTGCAGAAGCAGCAGGATCCAGGCAGGGTCAAGGAGAGGGTTCTGGATCCAGCAGCACTATCAGTGTAGTAGGCAGGGCTATAGAAGACTCAGGATCCAGCAGCAGTACCAGGCTTCAGGAGGGCGCAATAGGAGATTCTGGATCCAGCAACATGCTCCGGAAGTGCTAAGCAAAGATGGAGCACAAGAGCTCCAGGGGAGAGGGCGAGTTAGTACTGTACCTGTGATGGGACATGATGAGTGAGTCCCCCAGCTATGAAAGCTCGGTGTCTAAGGATCTCCCCCACCAATCTAAACCTATAGCAGCATAACTAGAGGTTGGTCTAACTATAGGCTTTGTCAAAAAGGAGGGTTTTAGGGTCTACTCTTAAACATAGAGAGGGTTTCTGTCGTCCGAACTGAGGTTGGTAATTGGTTCCACAGAAGAGAGGCTTCATAACTGGCTCCATATTTACATTTGGAGATTCGTGGTATTACCAGTAAGTCTGAATCTAAGGAACGCAGCACCCTAGAGGGCTGATATGGTTCAAAAAGGGGCTTGCTCCGTTCGCTCCACGCATCGACCTGGTGTTGCAGCGCTGCCGGGAACGGTGCACCTTTCTCCTGCCTTGTCCAAAAGAAAAGACTGATTGCAAAATGACAGATTGGACCTGAGAGCGGATGAAAGTTTAGGGTCATTGTGCTTTATGGACCACAGACGTCTGGAGAATGTTGAGAGATTTTTCGGCTTGTGGAGCCGCACTTTGGAGCCAATAGGTTTGCACAGGTTACCGCAAGGGCCGATTTCGATAGCCTGCAGCTGTTACAAAATGCAGCACCTAGAGTTTTGACAGGAATCAGTAAAAGGGATCATATCTCCCCCATCTTAGCTTCTTTTCACTGGCTTCCAGTAAAATTCAGAATAGACTTTAAAATTCTCCTACTTACATATAAGGCTGTGACAAAGGACACATCGTCACCTGGTTTGCACATATAGCACCACGCACTTTGACTGGGTATGACCACATATGCACTTTAATAACTGCACAGACACTTTAAGAGCAAAGGCACTTTATTGAAGATTTGCACAATACATTTTAACACATTTCTTGTTTACCCATTTATATGGATATATTTATCGTATGTATTGAATATTTATCAGTATATTCATTGTCCTTTTCTCAGGTCTGATATTGACTTGGGTGACATGGGTGGTGTGTGGGCCACACAGCTGTACCTAGAGGAGAGGGACAGTATATACCAGTGTATATTTAATATGTGTTAATTGTTTAGAAATAAGGTAAGCTAAGCTGTATTGGGTTGCTCAAAGAGTGTACTAAGAAGATCAAAAAGTGTTGTGTACTCACCAGTTGTTGTGTCTTCAGGGTGTGCGGGCAAAAGGTTTCCCCAGGCAATGGACACCGATTTTATAGTTCCAGGGGAAAACCAAGTGTGAATTGGTGTGGGGTGATGGATATGTGTGCAGTGGAGTACAACAAATGTAAGGTGATTTAGATGTGTTTGTTTATAGTAATAGTTGGTGTAAATGGATGTGTATGTGTTATGAAAGATGTTTGCATGTGTATAAACAAAAGAAAAATGGTGGGTTACTTATGTTGACTGGCAGTGGATCCCCGTGGATGGAATCTTCCAGGGTCATTAGCTGAGACACACTATATATAGGCGCCATTTTAACAACATGGTGTGTTGCTGTTTGAATGATTCTGTGCTGTTTGCCAAATTGAATGAATAAAAGAACCACATCTGTGACACTCCTTAAACCTGCCGTGGATTGTTCTTTTTCCTGTACCAACCAGCCGTAATTGTGGCCTTTCCAACAAGTGGTGTCAGAAGCTGGGGCCCATGTTACAGCACATGATGCCAAGGCAGGGGAAGAAAAATGGCCAAGAGGAACCAGATGAGGGGCCAAGCGGAGCATGTGCTCCATACACCATGACAGATGCTAAAGCGGAAGACAAGCTGGATGAGCTAGCAGGTCTGGTGAAATTGCTCATGCAGGCACAAGCAGAGAGTGACCAACAAAGAGAGAGAGAGAGTCCTCTCGGCAAGAACAGCGGTGGAAAAGCATGCAGCATCAATTCTCCCAAATACAGCAGCAAGTAACTATGATGAGAGCAGAACAAGGAACAGAGCTGGACTCTATAGATGTTAGGGACCGGTTTCCGGTCTCTCAAGACTGAGCCTGGTGAAACTCCACGAGAGCTGTATGTGCGTCTGAAAGACCTTTTCAGCAAATGGGTTAAGCCAGAGAGATCAACAGTTGAAGAACTATCAGAAACTATTATCCTTGAGCAGTTCCTGAGGATGGTCCATCCAGAGCTGGAGATCTGGATCAGAGAGCACGACCCCAAGACAGCAGAGGAAGCTGAACGTCTGGCAGAGGTCTTCACATCAGCCAGAAAAGGAAGCCGAGCTGCTACCTTTGGATGGGAGAACCGCCAAGCCCAAGCAAGCAAGTCCTCTGGGGGCGAACAGGGGTCTGGTCAGCTACGAGGTAGAGCGTTTTCAAGGGATAAGCAGTTTATTCCCCAGACCACAAGTCATACTAAAAAGCCTCCCTCTCGAGCCTCCAAACAAGATGTCAGGTGTTACCACTGTGATGGTTTAGGTCACACGAAGCTATTTTGTCCAGCTTTGAGCCACACTAAACCATCTCTCCTTTGTTCTGCTCAAAGACCAGCCGCCGTGGGTGCAGTGATGGACGCGGGCCGTACAGCCCCGGTTCTGATCAATGGACAACGGGAGATAGCATTACTCGACTCTGCATGTTTTCAGACAGTAGTCTTGTCCAGTTTGGTTCCCAGGGAAAAATGGAGTGAAGACAGATCACGGATAAGCTGTATTCATGGAGATGAGCATGTTTATCCTACAGCGGAAGTTTATCTGACTGTGGGAGGGCAGACCTTTCTGTTGTCTGTAGCCTTAGCTCCAACATTGCCATATGCCGTGGCTCTAGGCAATGATGTGCCCACATTATATGACCTTATGACCCAGTCGATATGCAAACCTGACAGGAGCAGTAATGAGGGTCAGAGCTCAGTAGCTGATCTCAGTGAGCCGCTGAGTGATCCAGTCACATGGTCTGTAAAACCATGTAACGTTACCACCAGAGCACAAAGTACAGAGGGAGGCCTCAGAGAGTTTCCTTTCTTTGAGGTAGACTGGGAAGTGGGGCCAGTTAAACCTCACAAATCTAAAGCACAAAGAAGGCGGGAGAAGCTAAAGAGTTCACTGGGACAAGGAGCACAAAGCTCTCCTAAACCACCTGAACTGGTTGATTTTCCCCCGGATCTGAGCTCACTGCAAAAACAGGACGCCCCACTAAAGCCGT
The DNA here is from genome assembly GCF_020382885.2 of Scatophagus argus. NCBI lineage: Eukaryota > Metazoa > Chordata > Actinopteri > Scatophagidae > Scatophagus > Scatophagus argus. The sequence goes on along the minus strand of NC_058515.1, from coordinate 43,336 downwards.
GGTTTGAAAAGGTAACAGAGGTGGAGGGTGTTCAGCAAAATAACCCGAGCTGTTTAGATGATGCCACCTACATAGTGAAGCAGGGTCTTCTCTACCAGAAAAGGGGAAAAACTGAGACTTTAGCATTGCTGCAACAGTTCAGGCAGAAGGTTATGGAGATGGGTCATTCAATCCCATGGGCGGGTCACATGGCTTTCCAGAAAACTTTGAACAGGATTGGAAACCGGTTTGTTTGGCCAGGGATGTACACCCAAGTTTCTCAGTTCTGTGCTTCCTGTGAAATCTGCCAACTAACCTCTGCTAAAGGTGTGAATCGTGCCCAATTACAGTCTTTGCCCATCATTGACACTCCTTTTGAGAGGATAGGCATGGATATTGTAGGCCCGTTTGAGAAAAGTTCCTCAGGCCGACATTACATTTTGGTTATCTGTGACTATGCCACACGCTACCCTGAATCCTTCCCTCTCAGGTCTTTTAAAGCTAGACAAGTAGCAGAGTGCCTGTTACAACTTTTTTCTAGAGTAGGCATACTTAAGGAGATTTTGACAGACTGTGGGACTAATTTTTTGTCCAAACTCTTGCAGCAGGTTTATCAAGTGTTAGGAGTGAAGGGTATTAAGACCACCCCTTACCACCCCCAGACGGACGGGCTGGTGGAACGCTATAACCACACACTGAAAAATATGCTGCGCAAGTTTGTGTCTCACACAGGTTCTGACTGGGACCGCTGGCTGCCATACCTACTGTTTGCCTACAGAGAGGTCCCACAAGCATCTACGGGCTTCTCTCCTTTTAAACTGTTGTATGGCCGCCAGGTGAGAGGACCGCTGGACCTGCTGAGAGATTACTGGGAGAATTCAAAGTCCGAAGGAGAAAACGTGGTGGCATATGTGGTAAAAATGAGGGAGAGGCTGGAGGAGATGACAGTGCTGGCACATGAACACATGGAGTCGGCTCAACGAAACCAGAAAGTGTGGTATGATCGGAAGGCCAGAGAGCGAGTCTTTCATCCGGGCCAAAAGGTACTGTTGCTGCTGCCAACCAGTGAAAGCAAGTTGTTAACTAAGTAGCATGGACCATATGAAATCAGCAAATGTGTGGGTAAGGTCACATATGAACTTTTTATGCCAGACAAGTTTAAAAAACACCAGACTTTTCATGTTAACCTGCTGAAGGAGTTCCAGGTACGTTCAGAGCCTGTGTGCCAGCAGCTTTTGGTCCGTGCTGTGCGAGGAGGATGCCGTTGACAAGTTCCTCCCAGCCACCACCATGACAGCGCAGGCCCCAGAACTGGACCTGTCACATCTGTTGGTCACCCAGCAGGCAGAGGTGAAACCCTTGCTTGACCCAGAGCTCTTCAGGGAGACACCAGGTTTCACCTCACTGGTGCAACACAGGATTCGGCTGAAGGGAGACACCCCAGTGCGTCAGAAGAGCTACAGGATTCCTGAGCGGTTGATTCCTTTGCTGCAAAAGGAAATTAAGCTGATGCTGGAGCTGGGAATAATAGAGGTTTCCTGCAGTGAGTGGTGCAGTCCCATTGTATTGGTTCCAAAGAAAGATGGCACTCTCAGATTTTGCATCGATTTCAGATACTTGAATGCAGCATCCAACTTTGACCCATACCCGATGCCTCGGATTGATGATCTGGTGGAGAGAGTTGGAAGAGCCCAGTACATCACCACACTGGACCTTAGCAAGGGCTACTGGCAGGTCGCCTTAGCACGAGATGCCAAGGAGATGACAGCTTTCAGAACACCATTTGGTATGTATCAGTTTAAGGTCATGCCATTTGGTCTCCAGGGGGCGCCAGCCACATTTCAAAGATTGATGGACCATGTTCTGAGGGATCTGTCTGACTTTGCAGCTGCATATTTGGATGATGTGGTTATTTTCAGCCAATCATGGGAAGAGCATATGGTTCACCTGCAACAGGTGCTGCAGAAAATAAAGGCAGCTGGCCTCACCATTAACCCTCACAAGTGTACTGTTGCCCAAAGAGAAGTGGGGTACTTGGGTTACATCATTGGATTTGGACAAATTAAACCACAGCTGGGGAAAGTGGAGGCCATTCAGTCTTTTCCTGTTCCCACCGCCAAAAAGAAGCTGAGGGGATTCCTTGGTCTGGTGGGCTGGTATCGTAAGTTTGTACCTCATTTTGCAGATAAAGCTGTTGTATTGAATGATCTAACCAAGGCCTCTGCTCCAAGCAAGGTTCAATGGACTTCTGAGTGTGATAGAGCCTTCCAGGACCTCAAGGAAGCCATCTGCACTCATTCGGTCCTCCACAGTCCTGACTTTGGAAAGCCTTTCATCCTGCAGACAGACGCTTCTGGAGCGGGCCTGGGAGCAGTGTTGCTGCAGGAGGTGGATGGAGACAGGAGACCTGTGGTGTTTCTGAGTCGGAAGTTGCTGGACAGAGAGACAAGGTACTCAGCCGTAGAAAAGGAGTGCTTGGCGATGAAGTGGGCCATCGACACCCTCAGATACTATCTGCTGGGACGGCATTTCTTCTTGGAAACTGATCATCGGGCTCTGCAGGGGCTGCATCGCATGAGGGATGCCAACATGCGCATTGCTGGATGGTACCTGGCCCTGCAGCTATATGACTTCACGGTGCACTACAGAAATGGGAAGTCGAATGTGGTGGCAGACTGTCTGTCTAGAATGACAGAGGAATGAGGTACTGTTCTCTTTGGAGAGAGGGAGGAGGAAATGTGACCTGGTTTGCACATATAGCACCACGCACTTTGACTGGGTATGACCACATAAGCGCTTTAATAACTGCACAGACACTTTAAGAGAAACGGCACAATACATTTTAACACATTGCTTGTTTACCCATTTATATGGATATATTTATCTTATGTATTGAATATTTATCAGTATATTCATTGTCCTTTTCTCAGGTCTGATATTGACTTGGGTGACATGGGTGGTGTGTGGGCCACACAGCTGTACCTAGAGGAGAGGGACAGAGGATTAAATGTGTATATTTAATATGTGTTAATTGTTTAGAAATAAGGTAAGCTAAGCTGTATTGGGTTGCTCAAAGAGTGTAGAAGGAGAAGAAGAAGATCAAAAAGTGTTGTGTACTCACCAGTTGTTGTGTCTTCAGGGTGTGCGGGCAGTCGTGGATCAGCGGTTAGGGTGTCGGACCTGTAACCGGTGGATCGCTGGTTCGATTCCCCGTCCCGGTGTCCATGGCTGAGGTACTCTTGAGCAAGGTACCTAACCCCCACTGCTCCCCGGGCGCTGCACGCGGTCGCCCACTGCCCCGGGTTTGCTGTGTGTGTGTGCACGTCACTTGGGTGGGTTAAATGCAGAGCACGAATTTCGTTGGAGTGAGCTCCCTCCAATGACAAAATATGTCACTTTCACTTTCACTTTCAAAAGGCTTCCCCAGGCAACGGACACCGATTTTATAGTTCCAGGGGAAAACCAAGTGTGAATTGATGTGGGGTGATGGATATGTGTGCAGTGGAGTACAACAAATGTAAGGTGATTTAGATGTGTTTGTTTTTAGTAATAGTTGGTGTAAATGGATGTGTATATGTTATGAAAGATGTTTGCATGTGTATAAACAAAAGAAAAATGGTGGGTTACTTATGTTGACTGGCAGTGGATCCCCGTGGATGGAATCTTCCAGGGTCATTAGCTGAGACACACTATATATAGGCGCCATTTTAACAACATGGTGTGTTGCTGTTTGAATGATTCTGTGCTGTTTGCCAAATTGAATGAATAAAAGAACCACATCTGTGACACTCCTTAAACCTGCCGTGGATTGTTCTTTTTGCTGTACCAACCAGCCGTAATTGTGGCCTTTCCAACAAAGGCCCTAAATGGACTAGCCTACAGGATCTAATAGTTCCATATATTCCCAATAGAACACTCAGATCACAGAATGCAGGCTTACTTGCAGTTCCCAGAATTCATAAAAGTAGAATGGGAGGACGAGCCTTTAGCTATCAGGCACCCCTGCTGTGGAACCAGTTGCCAATCTGGGTTTGACAGGCAGACACCATCTCCGCTTTTAAGACTAGACTTAAAACCTTTCTGTTTAGTAAAGCGTATAGTTAGCCTCAAACAAAGTGTGTAGGGCTGGTAGGCATAGTTACAGTCACTTCTTGACAGACAGCCACAGGTAGAATAGGTCTGACTAACTGTTAATCTTTAATCTCTATCATAGCTACACTGCTATAGGCCTTTCCTGTCGGGGGACATAAACATGGTCCCCCACCTCCTCTCCTCTTCTTCCTCTCCCCTCATCAGATCAACATATAATTCATTATTTTATGTCACTAACTGTGTGTCTCGTGGTTTTGTGTCTCTCCCTCCCCTTCTTTCTCTTTCTGCAGGTCTCTCTCCATCCAGATGTACATGTTGAACTGCATCCGACTCTCTGACAAACCCAATGTCTACTATCAACATCTGCCCATGTTGTTCTTCTATATAGTACTATTATAGCTAACTTAAACAACATATCAGTTAAAAAACAAAGACATACAATATGTAGTCTTCAGAATTCCAATTATAACAACCTGTCATGGTTGTCCTTGTAATTTATGATGTTTGTTGCATGTATGTTTCTCTCTGTCTCTCTTTCATCCTTTCTGTCTGTCACACAGCGGTGAGGTATTGTCTTGTTTTGGTTTTATGTCTCGTCATTTCCTGTTTTTTTTGAAAAGTAACTCTCCTCTCGTTTCAGGTCACTTGCCCTTCCTCATGTGTCTCCAGTCTGATTGTCTTCCCGATTACCTGATTGTGTCCACCTGTTCCCCATTATCCCTTGTGTTCAAATAGTCTGCGTTTCCCTTGTCTTGTGCCAGTGTGTTTCGTCCTTGTGCGTACACTCCAGCCTTATTCTCGCCACAGCCACAGCCACAAATATTGCCATTTATCGCCTTCTGTTTTTGCCTCTCTTGCAGAGTGTCAGGTTTTTGTGCCTCGCTTTTGTTTACCTCCTTAGGAGTGATTTTTAGTTCTCTAGCAATCCCCCTTAGTTTTTTCCTCGGCTTGGCGAGTGATTTTTGGTTTTTCCAGTTTCTTTTCGTTCCTAATTATTCTTTCCTCCTATGGGAGCGTTTTCAGTTGAAGTTAGAATAGAAAGTCCCCTCTGTAATCTTATAGCTCTTTTGTTTTCCCCTCTTGTAGGTTTCATAGCCGCGCTTCTTCTAAGGAAGACTATCTCAGGTAATTTGATAGCCCTTTGTTTTATCATTCTGTGTGAGAATCTCAAGACAGAGAACCTTAACAAAGTCAGCGGTTGTGCCACTATCTCTGCATCTGAGTCCTGCTTGAGCCCGACTGTGACAGCACACACTGACCAGAATGGACTCAGCAGAGACACCGCCTAATCACGCAGAAATGCGGGAACAGGAGGATCGCTTAAGGCTCGCTTAAGTCGCCAGGAGGAGTTCCAGATAGCTATGGCCTCACACGTCAACAATCTAGCAAACCGTGTACAGGATCTCCTCGACCAACTGGCTAAGCCATCGGCTCCTCCTCAAGCTCCTGTCCTTCCCGCAGTCTCCACTCCTGCTCCGGCCTTTCCTGCAGTGGGAACGGGTGCCAGACTGGCTTCTCCCTAGCGATACTCTCTGCAGCTCTCTCCCTGACTTCCAGGATGCCCTACTGAAAATCTTCAACCCCGTCCCCGGGGGTCGCGAAAAGGCTCGAGAGCTGAGTAACGTGAGACAAGGTGCCGAACCAGTTAGCGATTATGCCATCTGCTTCCGTACCCTGGCAGCAGAGAGTGGATGGAACAACACCGCTCTGTACGACGTGTTCGTGAAGGGTCTGGCGTCTCCCATTCAGGAGAAAATGATTCCACTAGACCTGCCCCTTATCTGGACTGGCTCATCGCCATCCGGACCGACAACCGTCTCAGCAACGGAGCGGTTTCACTGAGAGAATGAGCTTCCCTCCCTCACAGTCCGCTGATGGGCGTTTCGACCGCCGACCGCCTTCACGCTCCTATTCCCTCTCCCCCGCTAAGGAAGGAGATGAACCCATGCAGTTAGGACGAGCGAAACTCATGCAGGAGGAGCGGCTACATCGGCAGCAGGAGGGCCGCTGCTTTTACTGCGGAGAGTTGGGTCACCTGATTGCCGCCTGCCAGGCAAAGAAACCCACAGCGGTGAGTCATGTCACGGCCGTCGTTCCTGTTCAACGCATTCTCAGGTCAGGTTAGTACATTTTGACTTGACTTGACTCTGCGCTCTCGTTTATTCAGGAGCAGACGAGAGCTTAATGGATATAGGTCTTGTTAAGAAGATTGGCCTCAAAATTGAATTTCTTGCTAAACCGTTCAGGGCCAGTGCTCTGGATGGGAAGGAACTATTCACAATCACGCATAAGACAGAGACACTGGAACTAATAATCCAGGGGCAAAGAGAACTCATGACTTTTTATGTTTTCAAGTCTCCTTCTCAGGCCCTGGTATTTGGCTATCCCTGGCTGATAAAACACAATCCACATGTAGATTGGAGATCTGGATAGATTCTGAGTTGGGGAATAGATTTTGAGGGACTGTGTTTGGGCCCGCTGACACCTAAGATCACAGAGACTATGATTAATGTTGTTTCTACTGACTGCGCCACAGACCCTGAGTACCCAGACCTAAGATCCGTGCCCACCTGCTACCACCATCTCAAGGAGGTGTTGAGTGAGTCAAAGGTTTTGTCACTACCTCCTCATCGCCCCTACGACTGCTCCATAGACTTGGTTTCATCCGCCCATCCTCATCTCCAGCTGGAGCAGGTTTCTTCTTTGTTGAAAAGAAAGATGGGTCACTAAGGAAATGTATTAACTATAACCCATTGAATGATATAACAATAAAGAACCGGTATCCCCTGCCTCTCATGACCTCTGTGTTTGACCAGATTCAACAGGCAAGCATATTCACTAAACTAGACCTACGTAATGCTTACCATTTGATCAGGGTCAAAGAGGGTGACGAGTGGAAAACAGGCTTCAATACACCCAGTGGTCGCTATGAATACCTGGTCATGCCATTTGGACTAACTAACTCTCCTGCAGTATTTCAGGCCATGATAAACGATGTTCTTCGTGACTTTCTTGACCAGTTCGTTTTCTTCTATTTAGACGACATCTTGATTTATTCAGCGGATCTGGAAACTCACAAGGTTCATGTTATAAAAGTATTAAAGAGACTCCTAGAGCATAAACTGTTTGTCAAAGCGGAAAAAAGTGAGTTTCATGCCGACACCATCTCCTTCCTGGGCTTCATTGTAGTCCCTGGAAAGGTGCAGATGGATCCGGCTAAGATTAGCGCGGTCACTGACTGGCCCACACCCGATAGCCGCAAGAAGGTTCAGCAATTCCTCGGCTTTGCAAACTACTTCCGGCGCTTTATCAGAGGCTTCAGCGCCATAGCCGCTCCGCTTCACGCACTGACATCCCCCAAAGCTCGCTTCCAGTGGACTCCTGAAGCGGAGTTGGCATTCCAGATCCTCAAGCGGCGCTTTACCTCATCCTCACCCTGCCAGACCCGCAACGACAGTTCGTGGTGGAGGTGGATGCCTCCAATGAGGGCATTGGGGCTGCGCTCTCCTAGGGGTCTGAGCATGACGACGACAAGATGCATCCCTGCGCGTTTCTTTCACGGCGGCTGTCCAAAGCAACAGGGCGGTCAAGCTGGCATTGGAGGAGTGGAGGCACTGGTTGGAGGGAGCCAGCCACCCGTTCATCGTCTGGACAGATCATAAGAACTTGGAGTACATCCGCAAAGCCAAGAGGCTTAATTCTCGCCAGGCCAGGTGGGTGCTATTTTTTAACAGATTTAATTTTTCTCTGTCTTACAGGCCGGGGTCCCGAACGCCTTGTCTCAGCTATACGACCCCGAACCTGTTGCCAAGGAACCAGACTCCATCCTTCCGCGGTCCTGTGTGGTCGGATCGGTAACTTGCATCTGAGTTCAATTTTTAGTTTCATGTTAATGTATAGATGCAGGAAGACATCACAGTCTAGTTCCACGGTGTAACTTTCTACTCTTTGCATCTATGTTGTTAAAACTGTTTCAGAAAATAAGATAAGATAATTGATATACAGTGAACCCTCGTTTATCGCGGGGGTTGCGTTCCAAAAATAACCCGCGATAAGTGAAATCCGCGAAGTAGATATCTTTATTTTTACTATTATTTTACAATGCAATATTGTACTATAGAATGACACAAAACATCAAAACTTGTTTTCAGGCCTAAAATGTGTTTAAGAAATACAAATATTAACTTTTTTTTTTAACAAAAACTATGATATAAAACAGGATTTATTCTCGCACACGCGTATTTCACAGTCCGTCCAGCTGTGCCTCTTCGTCCTAACTCCGCTGCGCTGTAGCGTCTTTTTCCACTGAAGGCTGCGCAGGAGTCTTTCCCCGAGAGAAGAACATCATTATGGGTAGTTGTCAATATCAACAATATCAACTTTTTCACTTCTATACAGTAAAGCCCCGAAGCCAATTAGGATTCAGAGCACAATGCACTGTAAAAAAAAAGCGCGGAAAATATAAGCACTGTAAAAAAAAAACGCGAAGCAGCGAAGCCGCGATAAGTGAAGCGCGATATAGCAAGGGTTCACTGTATTGATATTGATATTCAGTGGGGAAATTCACTTGTTGTGGCAGCTCACAAGGACAGAAGAGGAATGCAAAAAGCAAAAACAGTTACAAAAGAATGTAGAGGTAAAATAATTTACAAGGTACAGTAAAAACAGTATAATAAACAGCTATACACAAGTCCTCTTAAGGGAGGAAAGAGGACTAGACCATAGAATTATACAGTATAAAAGTCTAATTGTACAGTCTAAAATAACATGACATAGTAATTGTTCCACCTTCTCTCTTGTGTTAGGCCCAGGAAGTAATGGCTGTGTGGCCAACACAGGTTTGTGCCTTTACCAAATAGGGTGCGGATGCCAGGCAGTGTGCTCCTTGATCTTGGTTTAACTTCGTAATTGTCAGCACTCTGTTAAAATCACACGTTATTCCATCTAAATTCTTATGTCTAAATTTAGTGAAGTTATGGATGTGATATTATGAATTGTTAAAGTTCCTATACTTGGGAAGGATACTTATTTGCTTTTTGCCAAGGTAAATGTAGGATCAAATTTAGGAGAATAAAACAAAAAAGTGGTTTAATCCTCTTGATAAATTTTTGGAATTAAATCAGATAAGCTTATTCAATTGTTATTCTGCATATTCAGATTCAAAAGATTCACCACTCGAATACAACATCATGAATGACTGGAATGCCAATGAAAACAGCAAAATGATCGAAGAGTATGCACACAGTTTTATTACAATCCAACTTTAAGATTAAGATTTCTTTTATTGTCCCAGAATGGGGAAATTCACAATTTACATGTTAGTTCCAGCAAGTAAATTGTCTATGATTATGATAAAATGACACTAGAATTAGACTTGATAGTGGATGTGATGTCTGTTTTAATGATTAATGATGATACTTCAGTACAGTCACTGATCTATGCTCATGTCATGATCCACCTGCTGACCATTTGCACGGTTTACCTCACCTACTTGCATTACTTCCACTCTGTACTACCTCACTTTTGTACTACCTCCAGAACCATATTTATTTTACTTATTTTATTTTTGTTTTGTTTTGTGTGACTGTGTGGTATGGCAGTTGCACAGCACAGGACAGGAAAGAGTTCATATTCAAATGATATACAACCATTATGTGCTTTCTGTGATTGTATACCAGCTTTTTATGTAACTGATTACATCATCACTTCCCTTGACATTGACTGTGTGCCTTCCCATGTGAATTGTGTATGACTAGTGCATGATGCAGTTGAATTATGTATTCCTGTCTTGTCATATGTAGCCATAGTTTTTTTTGTTTTGTTTTATGTACCAATGTATCAATCTCTAAATACCATGTTATGATTCTTTCGAAATTGAGACCCCAAAAGCAGACAGTCGGCAACAAGGTCTATATTAAATGAAAATGTAGGCTTAATGAGGAATAATTCCACAAAACAGAGTCTTTAGATTAATAAACAGAAGTTCAGTCCAGGTCAGTGGGACGGCAGGTGAGCACATGTGGTCTCTATGAATAAAAGGATTCTCCACTGCAGCTGGAGACTGGTAGATCCAAAACAAGGGCTGGGCAAACAAGCTGAACAGACTGGCAGACACAAGCTGGTGAACCTGGACACAAAAGATAAAAAGGTAAGTTTTCCATAGTCATAAGACAGAGATCCAGAGACTAATGGAGCCAATGCTGTACTGCTTGAGCGACCCTGTTTTAATTGTGGTCCTTAATGGTTTAGCACGGTACACGGTCTGCACACGGTGGCTCCAATCTACCTGCAGGTCTTTTATTGATAACTTTAACTTCTTCTTCTTCTGCTTCACTTCTTAGAAGAGAAAGGATTCACCCTAGTAATCAGGGCAGTTGGATACTATCTGCCAATATCCAACATTTAGTCCAGCCCTCCCCACATGTATCACTGTTCACCCATCACTCATTCACCTCAAGACTCCTCTCTCCTTCTGCTGTATCATTGCAAGCCCCGGTCTGTATACCTGTCTCCGATTGCCTGTCCCCCCACACCTGCACTACCAGCTCCCCCTACAGCCAAGAAAGTTGTTTTTATGTCTTAATCTTATTACCTCTAAGAGTCTGGATTTTTCAATCATCAGAATCAGAATCAGAATTCCTTTATTGGAAATTCTTGACTAAAACATGGTTATTTGAAGATGACGGCAGTCCGCTTACTGAGACAACACCCCCACATTTCAAACATTTCCATCAGCCAAGACTTTCAACTCTTTTGAAGACTTTGGTTTTATAATTCACTCCAAAGTCCCTGTTGTTCTTCTTATAATCTGTAGAGCTCCCAAGCTCCCAAGAGTTCACTGAGTTATTGTCCTGTTTTATGTCAAGATATAACAAAATTCTCATTTCAGGTGATTTTGTGACTGATTTCATAGACAGTCATAAAGGTTTCACATGTTTGTTCTGAAGTTTAACAAGTAAAAGCACTACTTGCTCATTTTGGTCTTTTCTCTGTGAGAGAAAGCTGTTTTTGCAAATCTGACTGTGATTCACTTGGAAACATGTGCAACACTGTGTTTTTTGTTTAGAAATGCTCAGTTTATATAAATATCAACTACTTAAAGGTTTCAGTTCACTACACAACAAAACATGCACATTGTCAACTTATACCTGGTAATGTTTATAACTGTTCTAATGTACTTCATACTGTTCACACTGTGTATGATTGTCCCTACCTGCACTTTATGGCTTTGTTCCTCCACTGCTACCTGTGGTTTCTCTCCGCCTGTCTCTGCGTTGGGTAACGTATTGCATATTACGTCACTTCCTGTTCTTGCACTACTCATTCACTTGCTAGCGTTTGGTGTTCGGTGGCATTGGTGTACTTCAGTCGACATATTTTGTGTTAGCTTTTACTGTGGTTGGTTCTTACAAATAAGTACACAAGCACTTTAGGAAAAGTTTATTAACGGCACGATCATCTAGATTCTTTCCTTTCCCGATCCCCATTCTGTCTGTCGTTGAGCTTAGCTTAGTGCTAACATGGCTTCTTTCACTCACTCTCCCTCTGCCTCTCCCTCTCCCGTCTTCTGTAAGGTGTGTGAAATGTTTAGCTATTCCTCTGCCTCCTTTAGTGAGCGTGAGATGTGTAGAAAGTGTAGCTTATTCATAGCCTTGGAGGCGAGGCTAACTGAATTAGAGGCCTGGCTTCGTACTGTAGATCATAGTCCATTAGTCCCGACAGCTAGCCAGCAGCAGTTAGCCTGTGCAGACCGGCCTACTTTAGCTATTTTAGCTGATGTCAGCCGCCCCTTGGCAGCCCCCAAACAGCCGGGAAGTCAGGGAGGTTGGGTGGCGGTTCGAAAGAAGCGTAGTCCAAAACAATGGCCCGTGGTTCACCACCAACCACTTCATGTGTCTAACCGCTTTTCCCACTCAGCGACACACCCGCTGAGAAACCGACCCTGGTTATTGGCGATTCTGTTTTGCGATATGTGAAGCCGACACCAGCGACCATAGTCAAATGCATGCCGGGGGCCAGAGCAGGCGATATAGAGGGCAATTTAAAGCTGCTGGCGAGAGATAAGAGTAAATATAGTAAGATTATAATTCACATCGGCGCTAATGACACTCGGCTACGCCAGTTGGAGGTCACCAAAGTCAATATTGAGTCGGTGTGTAATTTGGCAAAAACCATGTCGGACTCCGTAGTGTTCTCTGGTCCCCTCCCGAATCTGACCAGTGATGACATGTTTAGCCGCATGTCATCGCTCTGTCGCTGGCTGTCACGGTGGTGTCCAGAAAACAACGTGGCCTTTATAGATAACTGGGAGACTTTCTGGGGAAAACCTGGCCTCATTAGCAGAGACGGCATTCATCCCACTTGGGGTGGTGCGGCTCTTATTTCTACCAATATGGCCAAGTTTATTAGACAACCAACCTCCTGACAACCCAGGGTCAAGGCCAGGAAGCAGAGTCGCTTATACACTTTTATACACTTATACACTACACTTCTTATACACTTCTCTGCTGCTTCTGTAGGACTGCCGCCCTCTGTTAAAATTAGAATAAATAAAAATATAAATGCACACAGTAATACTAAGTTTAACAATCCCATAGAAATAGTGTCAGTGCCTCGTCCTCCCATAGTCCAACCAGCACAAACTTTAAGAAGTGTTAATAATAATATCCCCATAAAAATACAAACTAGCAAATATTTAGAGCCAAAAAATAGGACAGTCAGATGTGGATTATTAAATATACGATCCCTCCACTCTAAATCCCTCCTAGTCAGTGATCTAATTATTGATCATCAGTCTGATATATTCTGCCTCACTAAGACTTGGTTACGGGATGAAGAGTATGTTAGTTTAAATGAATCAACTCCATCTGGTTATATTAACTATCATGTTCCTCGAGGCACAGGCCGAGGAGGAGGAGTGGCAGCAATCTACCACTCCAGTCTTCAGATTAACCCCAAAACTAAATCTATCTATAGTTCATTTGAGAGTCTCACTCTCAGCCTGTCTCACCAAAACTGGAAGTCAGAAAAGCCAGTTTTATTAGTTGCTGTGTATCGCCCACCTGCTGCTGCTTTCTCAGAGTTCCTGTCTGAGTTTTCTGACTTCTTATCTAGATTTAGATTTACAGATAAAGTCATTATAGTAGGTGACTTTAACATTCATATGGATGTTGACTCTGACAGTCTTAAGACATCCTTTAGTTCACTCTTAGATTCCATAAGTTTCCTTCAGATAGTGAATGAACCAACACACTGCCACAATCACACACTCGATCTGGTTCTCACCTGCGGCCTAGAAACTAAGAACCTGTTAGTTGTCCCTCAAAACCCCCTCAAAACCCTCTCCTTTTTAACTTGTAATTTTTGAACTAACTCCAACAGACTTTACAGCACACAACAAAAAGGTCTACTATACCAGATGCCTCTCTGAAGATAGTGTGGACAGATTTAGGGATGCAATCCCATCACAGCTCCCCTCAGCACCATGTACCAGTACAACAGAGCATACTGATTTAAACGTTACTCCTGCAGAAATTGATTCTTTTGTTAATAACACTGCAGCCATGTTGCACACAGTTTTAGATATGGTTGCTCCACTGAAAAAAAAGGTTACAACTCATAGGAGGCTAGCTCCTTGGTATAATACGTATAATATAATATACGAACACTTAAACAAACATCAAGACGGATGGAGAGGAAGTGGCACTCCTCCAAATCAGCTGAATCCCAGAGAGACCTGGAAAGACAGTCTATTGGCATACAAAAAGGCCCTTCGTGAAGCCAGAACTGCCTATTATTCAACATTAATAGAGAAAAACAAGAACAACCCATGTTTTCTCTTTAACACTGTAGCCAGGCTGACCAAAGTCACAGCTCTGTTGAGCCTTGTATTCCTGCAGCTCTTAGTAGTGAAGACTTCATGACTTTCTTCACCAATAAAATCAATAACATTAGAGAAAAAATCAATAAAGATCTCCCCAGAATAGCCGATATAGTGCCATCTCTAGAAATCTCTTTTAATCCTACTCTAATCTCTGGACAGGTTCCTGCCCATAGACCTCCCCGAACTGACCTCCAGCATTAACAAAGCTAACCCAACTACATGTCTCTTAGACCCCATCCCAACTAAGCTCCTCAAGGACGTCTTTCCCTTGATTGGCGTTTCCTTCTTAGATCAGATCAACTTATCTTTAACAATAGGTTATGTACCACAGACGTTTAAAACCGCTGTCATTAGACCTTTACTTAAAAAACCTTCACTTGACCCAGACATCTTAGCAAACTATAGGCCGATATCCAACATCCCGTTTTTATCTAAAATGCTTGAAAGAGTGGTTGCAAATCAGTTAATTGATCACCTACACAGGAACAGTCTCTTTGAAATGTTTCAGTCTGGTTTCAGAGCCCATCACAGCACAGAAACAGCGCTGGTTAAAGTCACAAATGACCTCCTCATGGCATCAGACCACAGGCTTGTCTCCATACTCATTTTACTGGATCTCAGTGCTGGTTTCGACACTGTAGATCACAGCATTTTATTACACAGATTAGAACATGAGACTAGGATCACAGGGACTGCGCTATGCTGGTTCAAACCATATTTAACAGATAGATTTCACTTTGTCCACGTTAATAATGTTTCCTCTTCATATATAAGGGTTAGCCTCGGTGTTCCACAAGGTTCAGTGCTTGGGCCAATCCTGTTCACCTTATACATGCTCCCTCTAGGAAATATTATTCAGAAACATGGCATAAACTTTCATTGTTACGCTGATGACACTCAGCTGTACTTATCCTTAAAGCCTGAAGAACAGAGCCGTTAGCCAGACTCCAGGCATGTCTTAAGGACATAAAGGACTGGATGACCTCCAATTTTTTATTATTAAACTCAGACAAAACTGAGATCATTGTTCTAGGCCCCAAACATCTTAGAACTAGAATAGCTGATAATATTGTCTCTCTGGACGGCATTATGTTGGCCCCCAGTACGACTGCGAGGAACCTCTGCGTTATCTTCGATCAGGACGTGTCATTTATCCATCACATTAAACAGACCTCAAAGACCGCCTTCTTTCACCTCCGTAATATTGCTAAGATTAGGAACGTCTTCTCTCAGAGTGATGCTGAAAAACTTGTCCATGCTTTCGTTACTTCTAGGCTGGACTACTGCAACTCACTATTGTCAGGATGTCCAAATTACTCTGTTAATAGCCTGCAGCTGATCCAGAATGCAGCAGCTAGAGTTTTAACAGGAATCAGTAAAAGGGATCATATCTCCCCCATCTTAGCTTCTCTCCACTGGCTTCCGGTAAAATTCAGAATAGACTTTAAAATTCTCCTACTTATATATAAGGCCCTAAATGGACTAGCCCCATCATACCTGCAGGATCTAATAGTCCCATATATTCCCAATAGATCACTCAGATCACAGAGTGCAGGTTTACTTGCAGTTCCCAGAAATCATAAAAGTAGAACGGGAGGACGAGGCTTTAGCTATCAGGTACCCCTGCTGTGGAACCAGTTGCCAATCTGGGTTCGAGAGGAAAACACCACCTCCATTTTTAAGACTAAACTTAAAACCTTTCTGTTTAGTAAAGCATATAGTTAGCCCCAAATAAAGTGTGTAGGGCTGGTAGACATAGTTACACTCACCTCATGATATATAGCCATAGGTAGAATAGGTCTGACTAACTGTTAATCTTTAATCTCTGTCATAGCTATGCTATTATAGGTCTATGCTGCCGGGGGACACAAACATGATCCACCAAGCAGTTCCCCCTCTTCCTTTTCCTCTTCTATCCTCTCCCCTTGTCAGATTAACATACAATTCATTATTTTATGTCACTAACTGTGTGTCCAGTTTATAGTTTTGTGTCTCTCCCTCCCTTTCTCTCTCTCTCTCTATATATATCTTTCTGCAGGTATCTCTCCATCCAGATCTTCAAGTTGAACTGTAGCCGGCTCTAAGACCAACCCAATGTCTACTGTTGACATCTGTCTGTCATTCTTCTGTGCACCGACTGTCGGCGGGGTGGTTCTTCCTGCGGGCCGTACTTGAACTGATAGGATAGTGATTTTCAACAGCACATAAAAAATACATGAATGTTACAGCAGTTTATTATAATTTCAGTCTTGTGAAATGTTAAAATCATACTGAGGTGGTATCAAAAGTGAAACTAAACAGTTGAGATTTTGTTTTACTTGTCTTTTTAGTAATGTCATTCTCATGTTGTTAACTGCTTTCCTGCCTGTACAACATCCATTGCACGTCTGCCTGTCCTGGGTGAGGGATCCCTCCTCTGTTGCTCACCCTGAGGTTTCTTCCATTTTTTCCTGTTAAAGGTTTTTCTGGGAGTTTTTCCTTAGTAGATGTGAGGGTCGAAGGGCAGAGAATGTTGCTGATGTTATGTTAAGCCGTTTGAGACAAACTGCTTGTAAAAATGGGCTATACAAATAAAGTTAACTTGACTTGACATAACTGTCTCAAACATTTCATACCTGGACCATGTTCTCGTCTAAACGCACGACTTGCTCATTTTGGTGCCAGCGCAAGCTGGTTTTGCACATCAAAGTGTAAGTCACATAGAAACATGTGTAACACTGTGGATTGTGTTTTGAAATGCTCAGTTTATATAAATATCAACTACGTAAAGGTTTCATATGTGTTTATCCTGAAGTTTAGCTACTAAATGCACTACTTGTTCATTTTGGCATTTTCGTTGAGAGAGCAAGCTGTTTTTGCAAATCTAACTGTAATTCACATGGAAACGTGTAACACTGTGAATCTTGTTTAGAAATTCTCAGTTTATATAAATACCAACTACTTAAAGGTTTCACATGTGTTCATGCTGAAGTTTAGCAACTAAATGCACGACTTGTTCATTTTGGCACCAGAGCAAGCTGGTTTTGCACATCAAAGTGTAAGTCGCATATGTGGCGGTACGAGGGGGGGATGACGATTTATTGTAGCGACTTATACTCATGAAACCTGGAACAGAAACCTAGACGAAATAGTACATAACCAATTCATAAAAAGAATCCAATACATCCAAAACATAATTACCGGATCCCCATGCTACACACACACACACTCATGCACACACATATACACACACATGTGGCAGGACGCAATCGGTGGTCCGATCAGTTTCAGCTGGGTTGGGATTTTGGCCAATCATTGTGGGAGGAGATTGCTTAAAAGCAGGTAGAGAGCACCTGTCTTCCTTTTTTTGGGCTTGTCAGAGGCTGGGTCGTAGCACTTCCTGGCATTCCCCCAATTCCGTCCTGGCGTGGTGGTAGAGGCCATTGGGGGTGCGCTATGCTCCACTGATTGCTCGCTGCGGGTAGGTGTGTTGTTCTCCGGTGTCCTCCTATTTGACGTTGTACTTGTGGCAACCTGTGCATTTGTTTGCAGGTTGTTTCTGTGCGGCGTCTATTCCTCTCCTCCAAGCTGTGTCGTCCAGGACCGCCTGATTGGTATGTAGGCTAGCGCTTCGGTCCCTCCTTCAGCCACTTCCGAGTTGTTTATACTGTATAATTATGATTGTAGGGGGAAGTATAACCCAGCTGCTGCGCAGTGTCGGCCGATCAGCGAGGGAAACCACTGCTGCTTTGCCGGAGACTGTTTGGCTGCAACCGCGGCTAACGGCTTTGCTTTGCCGGAGATTGTTTGGCTGCAACCGCGGCTAACGGCTTTGCCTCGTACCGGAGATTGTTTGGCTGCAACCGCGGCTAACGGCTTTGCCCCATACCGGAGACCGTTGGCTGTTACAGCGACTAACTGCTCTGCCTCATACCAGAGATTGTCGTTGGTGACAGAGATTGCCCGCTTTCGCATTACGCTGGATACGGCGTGCCGTCAGAGGGATTAACTGCTTGCCTCGCCTTGGGCTCGATTGTTTCGCCCCGGGCGCGCGCCGTTCCAATGCAGCCGGCTTGGCCTCTGGCTGGCTGTTTGGCGCCCCCGTGGTTGGTTGGAGCTTTCTCCCTGTGGTGTAGCCGATATATCCATATGTATATGTCTGCGTGCCCTAAGGTGTGTGTGTGTGTGTATGGCGAAGAGTGAGTAGCGGAAGATTATTCTGTTGCGTGTGTATATATATATATATATAGTTTCTTATTTTTCCTGTTCGTTTGTTTTGTTTTCTTGGTTAGTGGTTGCTTGTTTTTCTTTTTATGACCTGTTGATTTTTTGTGGTTTTCCCCATTCAGGTGCTGAACCTACGGTGGTGGATGGTCCTGATGGCGGTGTCCCTTTTGTGTTGTTTGCACGCCGGGTGGATTTTGTTGTCCCAGTTTTGGTTTGCTTCACGTGTGGTGTTCCAGGGGTTCTCTTTTTTTTTTATTATTGTTTGGATCAAGCCCAAGAGGTTCAGCCCTGATTGGTTAAATAAACTTATTATTTTTACGAGCTACGGTCTCTGCCTCAGCTGTGGACGAACCTGAAATTCACCTATTCTTGGGGAGTTAGAGTTCCCTGGGTGAAATTCCCAGGGTGGCGTTGTCTGGCAACTGGTATCGATTTCCATAGCCCTTTTTCTCTAGCACGCGGAGATCTCGCCCTCGTGCCGCCACACACACACACACCCAATCCGAACTGAGCCACCATCGCTGAAACGGGCCGCTAAGGGACGAGGCCAGGGGCCAGAAAATATAGGCCCGAACAATAACGTAACGAAAACAGTCTCAGTAGCGGCGAAGCAGAGACGACAAGCAGAGCGGAAAGCAGCAAGCTAGAAGACCGCAGGGACAGCAGCTAGAATCCATGCAGCACGGCAACAGATCATTCCCATACAAAGCAGCCACCGCACACCAAGGGTAAGCGACGCAGCAGTGTTCCTACACTTAGCGTCCAGGGTTCCAACACAGGTCCCGATCGGCAGGCGTCCTCCTGGTGAGGGACAAACCGAGACGGCTCTGCACGATCTGGCGTCACCCGGAGCCACCCGGAGCTGCCAATGCAGGTGCAATTTGGTCTCCTATCACCACTTGCCCAGCTGGTGGGGGATGGATTTCCCTCACCAAGGCTAACAAATCCGATTATTTGTCTGGTGTTACTAGCTGGTCGGGGGGAGTAGGAGGAGGAGCTGAAATACTGGCCGGAGAAACCATCCCAACAACGGCCTTAAGCAGCATTTGGTGCACCCGCTTGACCGCTTGGATCCCACTTATCCTGAATCTTTCAACGACCTCTCCGGCCACACTGTTGCAACTGCACCATCTGGCCCTCCACCAGGGGCTTGGACCAAACAGTCTGATCATAATTCCTTTTTCGGTGCTCTGCTATGACCTTTAACCTGTCTCGAACACCTTCAAAAGCCAGATGCAACAGAGTCTGGTGCTCTTGCACCCAGTCATTTATTGTCCCACCAACAGGATCCTGTACTCTCCCCAACAAGAAATCAAGTGGGAGCCTTGCCTCACGACCAATGTCAGCTGGCAGATACCGAGGCAAAGCCTTAACAACAGCCTGACGGGCTTCAGGCCCCTCGAGCTTGTAAAGCTTGCTTCAAGGATGGTGGAAGTGATGTTCCGGAGGCTATTAGGTCAAGGTCCACTGCTACCGGTGGATGCAAGCGAGACAAAGCATCTGCATTTGCATTACCCGTACCTGGATGGTAGCAGACCTCAAAATCAAAAACTGCAAGCTGGGCTGCCCAGCGCTGCTCCAGAGCACCGAGTTTGGCTGATAACAAGTGGCTAAGAGGGTTATTGTCTGTGAAGACAATACACTTGTGGCCAAGCAAATACTCACAGAATTTTTCCGTCATAGCCCACTTTAAGGCCAGAAACCCCAGCTTCATGAAGCTGTGGTTTACTGGATTACACTCTGTCGGCCTCAAATCCCTACTTGCAAACTGGGCACACTGGTGAGCTTAGACTTCAGGGCGTCACTTTTCAGAAACGCGCCATTCAGTCCGCTTAGACCTTGATCCCCCAAGCTCAGCCACAAGACGGTGTAGAGGGGCAGCCAATTTGGCAAAACCCTCCACAAAGTGGCGATAGTAGCTGGCGAACCCAAGAAAGGAGCACAGCTCCAAGATGGTAGTGGGGGGCTGCCAGTTGGCTACCACCTCTACTTTGCCTGGATCAGTAGCAACCCCACTGGCCGAGATAATGTGCCCTAAATAACTCACCTCTTGTTGGAAAAATGAGCACTTTGACAGCTTAGCCTTTGCAACTGCTGCAGCACCACCTCCAGATGTTGTTGTACTGTAGATGAAAAAACCACAATGTCGTCTGGATATAAAAGCAAAGACTGGCATTGCTGGTCTCCAAAGATCCGTTGCATGAGCCGCTGGAAGGTGCTAGGTGCATTACACAGCCTGAAGGGCATGCGATTCCATTCAAACAACCCGAACGGAGTGCAAAAAGCTGGGTTGGTCTGCCCCCGCAACCGGAACTTGGTTGTACCCACTGGCTAAGTCCATAGTAGAAAACCAGCGGGCTCCGGTCAGCGCATCCAAGGATTCCTCAATCCCAGGAAGAGGAAAAGCATCCTTTCCGGTCCTGCTGTTCAGTTGTCGGTTGTCTACACATAAGCGCAGGCTACCATCCTTTTTCTTAACGAGCACAATTGGGGAGGCAAAGGGACTGCTGCTTTCCCTTATGACCTGCGCACCCAGCAACTGGTTAATGTGCTCTTTGACCATCTCATATTCCGATGGTGGTATGCGCCTATAGTGCTGACGGATGGGGGTGTCGTCCACAAGAGGGATTTCATGGGACAGCAAGTTAGTGCTACCCAAATCACCGTCGTGAGAAGAAAAGACAGAACCATATTTCTGCAGGAGGCATTGTGCATCCTCCTGCTCTTTGGTGGACAAAACTGACAAATCTACCGCATCTACCTGGTCAGGCAGCGTAGGTGCCCACAAGCTGGGAGGCCATGGTGGCTGTATGAGATGGAACCTCCTCAACACCGGGAGGTAAGCTCACCACATGAACCTCACTCAAGGCACCTACCACTGTTCGAAGATAGAGCAGCATATCCGAGGAACCAACATTCACAATGGGGATACCTGCCGTACCGATCTCAACTCAAACCAGTGCTGGGGAGGCCAGCAGTCCAGCAGGGAACCCCTGATCTGAGGGCTCAAAGAGCACAGTAGTACCAGAATACTGTGCAGAACATGTAGCTATAACCACCTGCATGGTGCCGCCAGGGATGCGGCAAGCTTTCTTGCCTCACACCTTGACCTCACCAGTAACATCAGAAGAAAGATCTTTAGGGGCCTGATGGCACCTCTGCAAAGCTTGCACCACTGACCTTGGAGCTTCAATGACAGGAGGTAGATTGAACAGGGCAAGGCCATGTTGCCAAACATCTCCGCAGAATGTTCATCCCCAAAACACCAAGTGCGTGAAGGGATTCATCAGCTGGAGGGTCCTTGACCACCAGTACCCCGCACCCTGGCAATGACCTGCCACAAAGCTCAACTTCAAGCTCCAGATAACCAAGGTAGGGGATGGGCAACCCATTGGCCGCTCGAAGCCGCAGCCAATGGAAGGACCGAAGCCTCCCTTGCCCCAAACCTCAAAGTTCTGCCAGTTCTGCAGTTCGGCGGGCGCTAGTTTTCCGGATGCAGAGCTGAATCATGTTGCATGCCCGGCCGAGAGGACGCGGGCGCCGAAGGTCGCAGACTAGGACGAACACGAGCCCCTTCACACTCCCTAGCAAAATGGCCATGTTGCTGACACCGCCTACAGATTACTGGACCATAGTAAGGAGGACAGTTACGCTGCTGACTAGTCTGCAGCTGTACAAGAGTTTCAGTAAGTCTGTTAAGCTGCTCCTGTTGGAGCTTTAACATCTCCTTTACCTCCAATCTCCTTCACCTCCAGTAGCTTACCGGCCTGAGATCGATTAGCCACTGGAGGGGCACTCTGAACACCATACTGTAAACCTAGCACTGAGGGAACCGAATGGCTCTGGCCCCGCGCATGCCCCGGCAACCCCTCCCGCTTCCACCTAATTGCCTCTGCCCTTACCTCGAGCTGCGCAGAAGCTGCTTCAGCTCCCGGTGAAGCGAACCTTCCAAAACGTTGATCGCACAGGAGGACGTCGGCATTTAGCATGTCACTCGAAGCCTGTTGTCTCACAGAGGTTATCAGGCTCATCAGTGCAAGGGAGAACTCCTGAAGAGTCTCCCCCTCTTGCTGGCGTCGTGAGAAAAAAGGCTTCCTGTAAGGCAACGTAGGAGTCTGAACAACCATACAGCTCACGCAGAACAGCAATAATTTTAGCTAGGTCACTTTGCTCTGCGCTAGAACGATACTTTATCTTCTCCCATGGCTCTCCCTCCAAGTGGTCAAAAAGAAAAAATGCCTGATCGGATGAGAACAGGTGGCGGGCGCTCATACATGCCTGAACCTCCTCTATCCATTCTTCTAGCCCTAGGCCTGACTTACCCTGAAAGACTGGACACTTCCTGTCTCGGGGTACTAAGACCAGCCTTTCTGTTACAGGAGCGGTGGAAGGTGCTGGAAGAGGCTCAGTGGGAATGGGGGCCCCAGTAACACACGAAAACTACAAAGAACACACGTCTCTGCCTTCACTCAGTAAATCCTGCCGACAACGCCAAGTTGTGGCGGTACGAGGGGGGGATAACGATTTATTGTAGCGACTTATACTCATGAAACCTGGAAGGAAAACCAACAATGCCACCCAGGAAATTTCACCCTGGGAAGTTTAGGGAAACAACATTGTAATTATAAGGCACGCAGGTAAGCATTACAGAGAAGGGCAAGAGACGTGGTTCATTATAGCAGTATAGCAGAAGTTTATTTCACTTCAGTGTAATGAGGCAAAAATCAGGTTATAAAAGCATAAGACCCAGAAATAAAAAGACTACTCCCGTGACTGATGCTTACCAACGGTGAGGGGAATATGAAGTGAAGGAATCCAAAATAACGGGAGCACCCCATTCATACATGGCACACACAGCAAAAAGGTGAAATACTAAAGAAATCAAATCCTGGGGGTCACAGCACACGAAAGGGGAAACCACCACCGGGGACACCACCACCACCGTTGGTTCGCTGCAGCTATAGGGAGAGGGAGAACACCATTAGGCAACCTAATAATTGCCACCACTAAGCCATGAGAATATATATGAGCACAACAATAAAAAAATGAATGTTAACAGCCCAGGATGGGTGTTTAACAGGCATTATAGGACAAAAATCACTGAATCAGTACATCCCAGCAACTTAACATGCAAACAAGAGAAGAAGAAAAAAAAAAAGGAAAAATCTGTGGCCAGAGTTATTAAATCAACAATTTAACCAAGTGGTTTAATTAACACAACACACAAAATAGTACATAACCAATTCATAAAAAGAATCCAATACATCCAAAACATAATTACCGGACCCCCATGCTACACACACACACACCCATGCACACACACACACACACAATCCGAACTGAGCCACCACCGCTGAAACGGGCCGCTAAGGGACGAGGCCGGGGGCCGGAAAACCATAGCCCGAACAGTAACATAAAGAAAACAGTCTCAGTAGCGGCGAAGCAGAGACAACAAGCAGAGCGGAAAGCAGCAAGCTAGAAGACCGCAGGCACAGCAGCTAGAATCCATGCCGCACGGCAACAGATCATTCCCATACAAAGCAGCCACCGCACACCAAGGGTAAGCGAAGCAGCAGTGTTCCTACACTTATCTTAGCGTCCAGGGTTCCAACACAGGTCCCGATTGGCAGGCGTCCTCCTGGTGAGGGATGAACCGAGACGGCTCTGCATGATCCGCCGTCACCCGGAGCCTTCGTGGTGCGCGATATATTCAGGGTCCACTATAAAAAACAAGCAAGTAATCTGTTTAACACCTAAGCTAATGAAGCTACAATGGGAACTAAATGTAAACACTACGGTGTCTGTACCTTTTCTTTTTAGAGCGTACAAGAGACAAAAATGATCGCCATCGTTCCCTGAACCACAATGGCCGGCTACTGTTTAATAGGGAGGCTAATAAAAGCTAAAGAAACAACCTGCAAAATGCCGCAGTATGCCTACCTGCTTGGAGAACGACGGAGGAAGTGGAAGGCCGGGAAGGAGGGAGGGCTCTCAAGCCAGGAAGCAAGAGGGTAAGCGGGAGACGCAGCCTCCTTTTATCCCTCGCCCTTCACGCTGATAGGCTAATGAGCCAGGTCAGGTGCAGAGCAGCAAGCTTGCATGTTTGTTCTGAAGTTTAGCAACTAAACGCACGGCTTATTCATTTTGGCGCGAGAGCAAGATGTTTTTGCAAATCTGACTGTCACTCATGGAAACGTGTAACACTGTGATTCTTGTTTAGAAATGCTCAGTTTATATAAATATCAACTACTTAAAGGTTTCACATGTGTTTATCCTGATGTTTAGCAACTAAATGCACTACTTGTTCATTCTGGCCTCCTTTCAGCCAGAGCAAGCTGTTTTTGCAAATCTGAGTGTATTTCATTTGGAAACATGTTTATATAAATATCAACTACTTAAAGGTTTCACATGTGTGTATG
Organism: Scatophagus argus; assembly: GCF_020382885.2. Classification (NCBI taxonomy): domain Eukaryota; kingdom Metazoa; phylum Chordata; class Actinopteri; family Scatophagidae; genus Scatophagus; species Scatophagus argus. Next base: position 18,757 of record NC_058515.1, on the reverse strand, counting down.
CTGAAGTTTAGCAACTCAGCGCAGTACTTCTTCATTTTGGTCATTTCTCTGTGAGAGAAAGCTGTTTGTGCAAATCTGACTGTGATTCACTTGGGCACATGTATAACACTGTGATTCTTGTTTGGAAATGTTCATGTGACCTGTCGTCTCTTTCCCTGCCACTATATGGCATTGTGCCAAAGGACGGAGCGCCCTGATTGAGGGGCGGTGCAATGCGTCTCTATATATAGATGTGCGATGCACTTGCCTCTTCCTCTTCCTCTTCCTTCCTGTGGCCACCGTGATTGTGTGACATGGTCGTTGTGGGCGTATGATCCTCTTCGCTCAGGTAATGTATTCTGCTACTCTTTCGTTGCTGGTGTATGCACAGCGCGGTGGTTTTGGTGACGCAATCTTTGCTTTGTAGAACGCGACTGGCTGCCGGGCCGTGGGGATGTGTCGCCGGTTCTGGCTCTACTCACGTTTGTCTCTATTATTGTTTCGGCTTTGTTGTTATTTTGGCCTTATGTGGAGTTTGTTCCTCTTTTTTTTCTGTGTTGGTTTTTTTTCTTTTATTGTATTGATGAGTTTATTATATTGTTTTTTTCTTTTTTTGAAATGTTTGTTTAGTTCACGCCAGTTATACTAACCTTTGCGCTTGTTTTATTAATCATTGTTTCTTTTGTTGTCAGGTGTCCTGGGCTCCCTGTGGCAGTTAATCCCTGGTGGTGGTGTGCTCTTCACGACCCCCCCCTTTTTATTGGTTTTGTGTGTGCGTGTGTGTGTAGTTTCACGGGTGATTCTTTTGAGGACCCCCCTCCTCCTTGTCTTGTGGTTGTCCTGCCGCACGGTAGCCCCGGCCAGCTTCACTTGCCCCTTGGTTTGTCTTATTGTGTGTTTAATTGGTGTGACTGTTTTTGAATTGTATTTTGTTTATTTCATTTGTTATTGAATTGTTTTTGTTGTGGAACCGTTTCGCCCCGTGGTACTGAATCTGTGTGGCCTTGGTCTAAATAATCAACACAGTCGAACTCAGATTTCCTGGGGTGCAATTCCCCAGGTGGCGTTGTCGCAACCACGATTTTTAATGCTCCATAGTGTACACCTCGCCACATTCAGTTTATATAAATATCAATTACTTAAAGGTTTGACGTGTTTATCCTGAATTTTAGCATTTAAATGCACAACTTATTCATTTTGTCCTTTTCTGTGCAAGAGAAAGCTGGTTTTGCAAAGCGCTGACATGATTCCATTTCGATGACAGTCAGATTTGCAAGAATAGCTTTCTCTCTCTGAGATGAGGCCAAAATGAAAAAGCTGTCTAGACAAGTAAGACAGTGTCGAACATGTTTCCATTGCAATGACAGTCAAGAGCTTTCTCCCTCTGAGATGAGGCCGATATGGAGAATTGGTGTGTACACTTGCTAAACTTCAGAATAAACACACGGGAAACTTTAGGTTATTTGCATAACCCCGGTTCTCTGATTAATATGAGTGAGATGTCTCACTATGGGATGCACGCCTCGCTGCAGACCTCAGAAGCATCAATCTCATTACGCCAATCCTGATTGGCTGGTGAAACGTGTCCGTCCGCCCCAGGTAGTACCATCTACCTTAAATAGTTCATGCGGATGGCAACACGTTATTCAAGATAAGCACCTCTTCTCACTCGCCCAAGCAAGAAGGGTTGCCTGGTGAGACATCTCACTCATATTAATCAGAGAACCGGGGTTATGCAAATAACCTAAAGTTCTGTTTCATAATATTTCGCTCGATGTCTCACTATGGGATATGGGGGGCTCACACTCCAGCGGCCCCTCACAGACCGACCCTCGTGAATGCCGCCCCAACCCGTCAGGCTGGCGTCCGTAGTGACCACCTTCCTGGACAGGACGGAACCCATAGGCACGCCGCGGGTCAGAAAGGACGGAGCTCGCCAGTGGCGCAGCGTCCTGGCGCACTCCGGTGTGACCAGCACTCTCTGTGCGCCATGACGCACGGGATCTAGCCCGCATGAGGCCACCCAAAGCTGGAATTCCCTCATGTGGAGCCTGTCAGGATTCGGCTTACACAGGACTCAGGCGCAGAGATTGTGAGAAAATAATGAGTTTTATTTCTCGAAGCAAGACCCCAATCCAACCTCTCACAGAGCTACAGGAAAAGCAAGAGGCTATGAAACTTAATCTTGGACACGAGGATCTAACTAGGCTAGAGTACAACTATCTAGTAAAACAGAAAATCACTCCAGCAGGAGGAAAATCAAACAAACTAGGAAGGGAAAACAAAAAACTTCAAAGAACAAAAAATCACTCTAAGAGAGGATAACTAGAGAAATACTACTAAGAACTAAAAGTCACTCTTTATAGAGGAAATCTATCTGAACTAACAAACAGAATTAGAACTGAAAATCACTCCGATAGAGGAGGAAAAACCAAAGAACATAAACAAACAATTCAATAAGGCTAAACCTGAACTATGAAATTTACAACAAAAATACTCTCTGTTTCAGAGGCTAGAATGTAACGAGACACGAGGAACATATACATACGAAGGCTGTGGCATAGAAGAGAGCTGGTGTGAACATGTAGAACGAAACACACTGGCACAAGACAAGGGAAACGCAGACTATTTGAACACATGAGGATAATGGGGACCAGGTGGAAACAATCAGGTGGTTGGGAAGACAATCAGACTGGAGACAGGAGGAAGGGCAAGTGACCTGAAACGAGAGGAGAGTTACTTTTCAAAATAAAACAGGAAGAGACGGGACATAAACCCAAGACAAGACCTCATCGCGGTGTGACAGTACCCCCCCCCCCAGGGCCGACTCCCGACGGCCCGGGCTGACCAGGATGGTCATGATGAAAGTCAGTGATGAGTGTCTTGTCAATAATGTGGCGGGAGGGAACCCATAGCCGATCTTCCGGACCGTAGCCCTCCCAATCAACCAAATACTGCGTACCGCGGCCTCGTTTTCGACTAGCCAGCAACCGCTTAACCCGGTACACTGGCCCACCATCCACGATCTCCGGAGGGGGAGGTTGAGGGGCCGCAGGTACCAAAGGGCTCTCCCGGACGGGTTTGACCTGGCTGACGTGGAACGTGGGATGAATCCGCAGGGACCGAGGTAGGCGAAGACGAATAGCCGCAGGGTTGACAACGTGGGCTACGGGAAACGGACCCACGAACCGCGGAGCCAGCTTCTTTGACGATACATTCAGGTTGAGGTCTCGGGCAGAGAGCCAAACCTTCTGGCCTGGCTGGTAGACAGGAGCGGGTCTCCTCCTGCGGTCGGCCGCCTTCTTGACCCGATCCCCCTGACGGATCAGGACTTGCCTGGCGGCTGCCCAGATTCGCCGGCACCGGCGCAGCAGAGCAAAAGCAGATGGAACCGACACCTCAGATTCGTTGTCTGGGAACAGAGGAGGGTCATAACCAAAAACACATTTAAAGGGAGTTAAACCCGTGGCTGAGGTGGGAAGGGAATTATGCGCATACTCAACCCAGACCAGGTGTTTGTTCCATGTTGAGGGATTCTGGGACACAAGGCAGCGGAGGCCGGTTTCAAGCTGCTGGTTAAGGCGCTCAGTCTGACCGTTGGCTTCCGGGTGATATCCAGATGTCAGACTTGCATTAGCTCCGATGAGCCGGCAAAACTCTTTCCAGAAGCAGGACACGAACTGGGGCCCCCGGTCAGATACGATGTCCCTAGGAAACCCGTGGATCCTAAAAACATGGTTCATCATAACCTCGGCTGTCTCCTTTGCAGACGGTAGCTTGGGTAGGGCAATAAATCTGACCATCTTGGAGAACCTGTCCACAACTGTGAGCACCGAGGTGTTACCCTGAGAGATCTGAGTTGATCCTGTAACAAAGTCTAATGAAATTTCTGACCATGGTCTAGATGGGATGGGCAGAGGTTGTAGGAGTCCCATGCGCGGTCCAGTAGACGTCTTGTTGCGTGCGCAGACTGAGCAAGCACCAACATACTCCCGGACCTCCGCCACCATAGACGGCCACCAGAACCTCCGGGAGATGACGAACAGCGTCCGTCGTACCCCCGGGTGACAAGAGAGCAGAGAGGTGTGAGCCCAATGTATCACCCGTGAACGTAAGTCGGCTGGGACAAACAGCTTATTATTAGGACATCCACTGGGTGGGGGAGCTACACCGTTGGCCTGCTCTACCTCCTTCTCTATTTGCCAAGTGACTGATCCAACCACACAGGACCGTGGAAGGATGGTGTCAGGATCCTTGGCAACAGGTTCGGGGTCATACAGCCGAGATAAGGCGTCTGGCTTGATGTTCCGGGACCCCGGCCTGTAAGAGAGAGTAAAGTTAAAACGGTTAAAGAAAAGCGCCCACCTGGCCTGGCGAGAATTTAGTCTCTTGGCTCCCCGTATGTACTCTAAATTCTTGTGATCTGTCCAGACAATGAATGGATGACTGGCTCCCTCCAGCCAGTGCCGCCACTCCTCCAAAGCCTGCTTGACCGCCAGTAGCTCTTTGTTGCCCACGTCGTAATTTCGCTCTGCCTTGGAGAGCCTCCTAGACAGAAAGGCGCAGGGGTGCATCTTTTCATCATGCTCTGACCTCTGGGAGAGTACAGCCCCGATGCCCTCATTGGAAGCGTCCACCTCCACCACGAACTGTCGCTGCGGATCGGGCATAGCAAGAATGGGTGCCGAGGTGAAGCGGTGTTTGAGGTTCTGAAACGCTGACTCGGCTTCTGGAGACCACTGGAATCGAACCTTAGAAGACGTTAGAGCATGCAGCGGAGCGGCTATAGCGCTGAAACCTCGGATAAACCGCCTGTAGAAGTTAGCAAACCCAAGAAACTGCTGAACCTTCTTGCGGCTATCGGGTGTGGGCCAGTCAGCGACCGCGCTAATCTTTGCCGGATCCATCTGCACCTTGCCAGGGGCTACAATGAAGCCCAGGAAGGAGATGGTGTTGGCATGGAACTCACTCTTCTCTGCCTTGACATACAGCTTGTGCTCTAAAAGTCTCTGTAATACTTTTGTTACATGAACCTGGTGCGTTTCTAGATCTTTAGAATAGATCAAGATGTCGTCAAGATACACATAGACAAACTGGTCCAGAAAGTCGCGAAGCACATCATTTATCATAGCCTGAAACACGGCGGGAGCGTTAGTTAGACCAAAAGGCATGACAAGGTACTCATAATGTCCACTAGGTGTGTTGAAGCCAGTTTTCCACTCGTCCCCCTCTCTAATTCTGACTAAATGGTAAGCATTACGAAGGTCTAGCTTTGTGAAAATGTTTGCCTGTTGAATCTGGTCAAAAACAGAGCTCATGAGAGGTAGAGGGTACCGGTTCTTTATTGTGATCTCATTAAGAGGGCTATAATCTATACACGGCCTCAGGGACCCATCCTTCTTCTCCACAAAGAAAAAAACCTGCTCCTGCTGGCGAAGATGAAGGGCGGATAAGCCCTGCCTTTAGAGAGGTCTGGATGTACTCCTTCATCGCCTCCTTTTCAGGACCGGAAACGGAGTACAGGCGTCCTTTGGGGATGGTAAACCCAGGAATCAGGTCAATAGCGCAATCATATGGACGATGAGGTGGGAGTGACATGGCCTTGGTTTTACTAAATACCTCCTTGAGCTGGTGGTAGCAGGTCGGCACGGCGCTTAGGTCTGGGTAATCAGGGTCTGAGACAGAATTAGTAGAGACAGCATTAATCTTGGTTTCAGTGCTCTTAGGAATCAGGGAACCCAAACAGAGAACCCCACAATCTTTTCCCCAACCCAAAATCTGTCCTGATCTCCAGTCAATATGTGGGTTATGTTTAATTAGCCAAGGATAACCCAACACCAGCGCTTGAGATGGTGACTTGAACACATAAAAGCTCATGAGTTCTTTATGCCCAAGAATATTGAGTTCCAGAGACTCGGTCTTGTGAGTGATCATGAACAGTTCTTTTCCATCCAGGGCACTGGCCCTGAATGGGTTAGCTAAAGGTTCGGTTTGGAGGCCGATCTTCTGAACTAAACCCATGTCCATTAAGCTCTCGTCAGCTCCTGAATCAACAAGAGCATGAAGTTCAGAGTCAAAATCCCGATGTACTAACCTGACTGGCGTGAGGCTACGCTGCACGCCGGTGTCCGAAACTTGACTCACCGCCTTGGGTTTCTTAGCCCGGCAGGCAGCAACGAGATGGCCCAACTCTCCACAGTAAAAGCAGCGACCCTCCTGCTGCCGACGCCGCCGCTCCTCCGGCGTGAGACTAGCTCTTCCCAGCTGCATGGGTTCTTCCCCTCCCGTAATGTGGGAGTGGGAGGGGGATGGCGAAGGAGGTCGGAGATCAGAAAACCCGGCTGTGGTTTGAGAGCGAGGGAAACTTATTCTGTCCGTCGTCCCGCTCGGCCGCAGAGTATTTAGCTCCCGGAGGCGATTGTCGGTTCGGATGGCAAGGGCAATGAGTGAATCCAAATCCGCCGGCAGGTCCAGGGGTACCAACATCTCCTGAATGGACGGCGCCAGCCCCTTCAGGAACACATCGTAAAGGGCAGTGGAATTCCACCCACTTTCCGCTGCCAGAGTGCGGAAGTGAATGGCATAATCGCCGACTGATTTTGTACCTTGTCTTAAGCCAGTCAGCTCTCGAGCCTTTTCACGATCCCCAGAGACGGGGTCGAAGATCCTCAGTAGAGCATCCTGGAAGTCTGGGAGAGAACTGCAGAGAGGAGAATCCCGAGCCCACTCTGCCGTGGCCCAGGCCCGGGCACGCCCCGACAGGTGAGAGATCATAAACGCTATCTTGGAGCGGTCTGTGGGAAAAGCGTGTGGAGAGTGTTCATAATGAATGGAGCAGTCAATTAAAAATGGCTTACATTTCTTTGCCTCTCCCGAGTACCGCTCGGGGGAGGCCAGTCTGATGCCAGTTCCCAGCACGGGAGCTGAAGGTGCTGGAGAGGGGGCTGCGGGAAGCACAGGAGCTTGTGTGGCAGTCGGAGGTTTAGTCAACTGGCCGAGGAGTTCGTTAACTCGGCTAGACAGGATACTGATATGCGATGCCAAGGCTGACTGGAATTCCTCCTGGCGGTTAAGGCGAGCTTCCTGTTCCCGCAGAGCCACAGCCACCTGCGGCATCTCCGTGGGGGTCTGAGGTGTCTCTGCTGAGTCCATCCTTGGCCAGTGTGTACTGTCAGGATTCGGCTTACACAGGACTCAGGCGCAGAGATTGTGAGAAAATAATGAGTTTTATTTCTCGAAGCAAGACCCCAATCCAACCTCTCACAGAGCTACAGGAAAAGCAAGAGGCTATGAAACTTAATCTTGGACACGAGGATCTAACTAGGCTAGAGTACAACTATCTAGTAAAACAGAAAATCACTCCAGCAGGAGGAAAATCAAACAAACTAGGAAGGGAAAACAAAAAACTTCAAAGAACAAAAAATCACTCTAAGAGAGGATAACTAGAGAAATACTACTAAGAACTAAAAGTCACTCTTTATAGAGGAAATCTATCTGAACTAACAAACAGAATTAGAACTGAAAATCACTCCGATAGAGGAGGAAAAACCAAAGAACATAAACAAACAATTCAATAAGGCTAAACCTGAACTATGAAATTTACAACAAAAATACTCTCTGTTTCAGAGGCTAGAATGTAACGAGACACGAGGAACATATACATACGAAGGCTGTGGCATAGAAGAGAGCTGGTGTGAACATGTAGAACGAAACACACTGGCACAAGACAAGGGAAACGCAGACTATTTGAACACATGAGGATAATGGGGACCAGGTGGAAACAATCAGGTGGTTGGGAAGACAATCAGACTGGAGACAGGAGGAAGGGCAAGTGACCTGAAACGAGAGGAGAGTTACTTTTCAAAATAAAACAGGAAGAGACGGGACATAAACCCAAGACAAGACCTCACCGCGGTGTGACAGAGCCGACCCAGATGGACTACGTGAATGGCAGACGCCATCAGCCCGAGTAACCGAAGACATAATCTGAACTGAACAGATTTGCCTGGATGAAAGAGCGCTAGACATGCCCTGAAAACTTTCACTCGGTCCGCCGAGAGGCGCGCTGTGAAAGTCACCGAGTCCAGAGATAAACCCAGAAAAATTATGCTCTGTGTCGGAGACAACATGCTCTTTTCCGAGTTTATAACAAAACCCAGATCGGACAGGTGTCGTATGAGAATACGCGTGTGCGTCCTGGCCTCCTGCTCCGACTGAGCTAGCAGCAGCCAGTCGTCCAGGTATGTGGCCAAGCGGATGCCCTGCCGTCTCAGCGGGGCTATCGCCGCTTCCGTGCACCGCACAAACACCCTGGGACTCAAAGGCAGACCGAAAGGGAGCACGCGGTACTTGTAACAGATCCCCTGGAAAGCAAACCTCAGATACTTTCTGTGGGGAGGATAAATCGGGATGTGGAAATACACGTCTTTGAGATCGACAGAAGTGAACCAATCGCTCTGACGCACAAGACGCAACAGGGATGCGTGCGTTAGCATCCTGAACTTGTATTTCCTGAGATGTCTGTTCAGAGCACGTAGATCCAGGATAGGGCGAATACCGCTCCCCCCCCTCCCGTTTGGGGACCAGAAAATACCTGGAGTAAAAACCGCTCTGACACTGTGCGGGAGGTACGACACAAATTGCTCCTTTGTTCAACAGTGAGACGATTTCCTCCTGTAAAACGCGAGTTGACTCTCCCTGAGCCTGCTGACTCTCCCTGAGCCTGCCAACAAGTCCAACAACAGGACGTCTTCCTCCTGCGGGGGGTCCGCTAGGTCGAGCTGGGAGCCCAAGCTGACGCTAGCCTCAGATGCCGCCGCCGCGACCTCCCTCTCCTTTCCGCCCTTGAAGGCGGCGCCGTCGGAAGGGAGATAGGGGTCATGTCCAGAGAAGCTAGCCTGGCGGGCTATCCGTCTGCGGAGACTGTTAGTCGTGAACACCGCACAGTGTTGACACGAGCCGGGGACGTCGATAGCCAGCCGGGCATGTTCCAGCCCTAGGCAGCTCGAGCAGACCTGGTGTGGGTCCCTGCTCGATATCTTATTTCCACAGCGACAGGGACGGTCTCCGTGTCCTCTGGTGTGAGGGGTTCTAGCCTCCATTCCTCACGAGCTGGTGTGCAGGCAGGGAGTAGAGGCGGGTAGCTGGTGTGCTACTCTGAAGAAAAAACCGAGGGAATAGATGGTGTGCTAGCGCTCGGAAACTTGAACAGCCGTGGTGGGGCGTCCAGGACAGTGCTAACCAGACCGTGGTGGGGCGAGGAAGGCACAGAAGAGCGATCTGGTGTGACCGCCGAAGCAAATAAAGTGGAAAGCTAGGTAGCGCCCGGCGACAGAGGCTAAATAAGATCCGTCTGTGGACAGTTAAGCTAGCTAGCCCAGGACACGAGATATGCTCCGAGTGAGAAGAGGTGTTTGAATAACGTGTTGCCGTCCGCATGAACTATTTAAGGTAGATGGTACTACCTGGGGCAGACGGACACGTTTCACCAGCCAATCAGGATTGGCGTAATGAGATTGATGCTTCTGAGGTCTGCAGCGAGGCGTGCATCCCATAGTGAGACATCGAGCGAAATATTATGAAAGAGAACCATTCAGTACTTGATCACATGAACGGAGCATTTCTAAACATGTAAGACAATGACAGTGGGATTTCCAAAATAGCTTTCTCTCCCTGAGATAACGGCAGAATTAACAACTTGCTAAACTTCGGAATTAACACATGCGGAAACCAATACGTGGTGAGATATATATATAATTTGAGTATTTCTAAACAAGTAAGACAGCGTTGACATGATTCCATTCCAATGACAGTCAGATTTGCAAGAATAGCTTTCTCCCTCTGAGATGAGGCCAAAATGAACAAGCGGTGTGTGCACTTGCTAAACTTTGGAATAAACACGTCTGACCATTAAATGCTTCATAATTCCTTATTTCTGCATATGTCTGAAGAAGGGAGTAGTCTGTAGCCATATGTAGACTTGAACTAAAGTCATATTTGCAAGAATTGCTTTCTCTCGCTGAGATAAGGCCAAAATGAAAAAGTGGTGTTTTGAGATGCATGATTTAAGGTGATGCACTCTTGTGCTAACCCCCCTCCCCTTCCACGTGTCCACGGGGGTGCCGCCGACCCCCGAGAGGAGCGCGTCCACGGGGGTCCCGCGGACCCCGAGGGGAGCGCGTCTGCGGGGGGTCCCGTGCGAAGCGTGAGGGATAAATACATGTCAAAGCATTAAGTACTTCATATTTTCTCAATTCTGCATATGTCTGAAGAAGAAAGTAATTTGTAAACATGTTTCCATTTGAATTACATGATTGGTTGCATGATTGGGAGGTATTCTTGGACCCATCTTCTCCAAAACAGATCTGCTATATATTGTACCTGTCTCCATCTTTTTCTGGAGTATATGTCCTCCTTTTTGAATAGTCCAGGTGGCATGACAGGGTTAGTGTTTAATAAAAGCAGATCTAATAGTTTTGGTCAGATCTAATAGTTTTTACAGAGCCTCTACGGCACAGGAAACGACTAATGGCATTGATGCAGGCATTGATTAGTGTCCAAACTACTCGCCACTTCAATATGGACTGCACGGCTCATCAAACAAATAAAAATGACTCCCTACCTTTTCACAGTTGTTCGGCCTCGTTTTATTTCAAAAGGGCCAAAATAATCCATTCCAACTGAAGTGAAAAGTGGCAAATCTGGAGTCACACGATCCTGGGGAAGATCAGCCATTTTTGCTCTCCTACTTTAGATTGCATTCTTCTGCAAAAAACACAGTTTCTGATTATTTTGCATGCTGTGGAATTAGCAGAGGGCATCCAAAACTTTTGTCCTAATTTGGAGAGCATGTAGTTCCTTTCAGAATGACCAGTCTTTGTATGTATGTGTCTTAGAATGATATTTGATATGTGGGATTTTTTTGTGCGAAATCATAGGATTCTTATACTCACTGGCATCGCTGATTGGTTGATTCTTCCGCCAACTCTCAACAACCCCTTTCTCTAGGATTGGATCCATCTTAAGGAGGGGGCTGTCTTTTGGGCAGGGCTTTCCTCTTTCTAGGAGAGCTACATCCAGAGCAAAATAACAAAAACTATCCAAAACTTTTAATTTGGCATCAGACGCAGCTATGTCGGTTTCTAATTCCATTCTTTCCAATTTGGCTTGTAGCTTGTTTTTCTCCATTACCACATTACCTGTCTCTGTTTCAATGCAGACATTTGTGTTTGTAATACAGTTTTTTCTGCTGCTATCTTTAAACGAACTGAAGATATTGATGAGGCTGCTGATTGTTTTGATTGTCTTGAACATTTAGATTTTGATTTTTCAGATACATTGTAGACACTATCTTGAGGTGCTACAAACATCTGAGGGTCTGATGTGGAAGTTTTCCATGAATCTACTTCCTGCAGGAATTTCTCAAATATTTCCATTTTTGGTCAAGCTCCATTTGAATTACAGTCACACTGCAAAAAACAGCTTTCTCTCGCTGAGATAAGACCAATATGAACAAGTAGTGTGTGCAGCTGCTAAACTTCAGAATAAACACGTCAAAGCATTAAGGACTTCATATTTTCTCAATTCTGCATATGTCTGAAGAAGAAAGCAGTCTTCTTTAGAAGTGACCTGCAGTCACATTGCAAAAACAGCTGTCTATCGTTGAGATAAGGCCAAAATGAACAAGTAGTGTGTGTAGCTGCTAAACTTCAGAGTAAACACATCAAACCATTAAGAACTTGATATTTTCTCAATTCTGCATACGTCTGATGAAGAAAGTACTTCGCAAACATGTTTAGAAGTGAACTGCAGCCAGATTTACAAAAACAGCGTTCTCACGCTGAGATAAGGCCAAAATGAACAAGTAGTGTGTGTAGCTGCTAAACTTCACAATAAACACATCAAAGCATTAACTACGTCATATTTTCTCAATCCTGCATATGTCTGATGAAGAAAGCAGTCTGTAACCATGTTTAGAAGTGAACTGCAGCCAGATTTACAAAAACAGCGTTCTCTCTCTGAGATAAGGCCAAAATGAACATCAAAGCACATCACATCAAAGCATTAAGAACTTGCTATTTTCTCAATTCTGCATATGTCTGATGAAGAAAGCAGTCTGTAACCATGTTTAGAAGTGAACTGCAGCCAGATTTACAAAAACAGCGTTCTCTCGCTGAGATAAGGCCAAAATGAACAAGTAGTGTGTGTAGCTGCTAAACTTCACAATAAACACATCAAAGCATTAACTACGTCATATTTTCTCAATTCTGCATATGTCTGATGAAGAAAGCAGTCTGTAAACTTGACCCCATGGGGGTCGGCGGGACCGCAACGCGGACACGCGGAAGGGGGGGGTTAATGCAACAGTTACTTGTTTCACAAGCGCGTCACCTTAAATCATGCATCTTAACACACCGCTTTTTCAATTTGATCTTATCTCAGCGAGAGAAAGCTATTCTTGCAAATATGACTGTAGCTCAAGTTTAAATATGATTACAGACTGCTCTCGTCTTCAGACATATGCAGAATTGAGGAAATATAAAGTATTTAACTGACGTGTTTATTCTGAAGCAAGCGCGCACACCGCTTGTTAATTGCCGTCATCTCAGGGAGAGAAAGCTGTCCTCGCAAATCCGACCGTCATTGCAATGGAAACACGTTCCACACTGTCTTACTTGTTCGGAAATGCTCCGTAGTGATGGAGTACCGAATGGCTTGACAGGTGTTTATTCTGAAGTTTAGCAAGCGCACACAGCGCTTGTTCATTTTGACCTCAGCTCAGGGGGAGAAAGCTATCCTCGCAAATCCGACCGTCATTGCAATGGAATCATGTCAACACTCTTTTATTTGTACGTGCTCGGATTATATACACACCTCGCCACTTAGTGGTGCGGCATGTGTTTATTCCGAGCACGTACGCACACTGCTTTTTTCGTTTTGGCCTATTCTCAGCAAGAGAAAGCTATCCTTGCAAATCTGACTGTCTTTGAAATGGAAACATGTTTAACAGCTGTAGCCCAGGGACCCCCCCAACGCGCTTCCCTCGGGGGTTGGCGGGACACCCCCTCGACACACTCCCCTCGGGAGTCGGCAGGACCCCAACGCGGAAGCGGTCCCCTCGGGGGTCGGCGGGACCCCCCGACGTTCTTCGGGGCCAGGCTGAGAGCAGTAGATGAGGGGTGTGCGAAACACCAAAAAAAACCCAGAGAAGACACGCTGGGCCGCGCAAACACAGCCGGTAGGGATTTTAAACCCTCCCCTTTTTTTTGGGAGGGGACAGCACAAAAGTTAATGCTTTGACATGTGTTTATTGTGAAGTTTAGCAGCTACACTCAATACTTGTTCATTTTGGCCTTATCTCAGCGAGAGAACGCTGTTTTTGTAAATCTGACTGCAGTTCACTTCTAAACAAGTTTACAGACTGCTTTCTTCATCAGACATATGCAGGATTGAGAAAATAGCAAGTTCTTAATGGTTTGATGTGTTTATTGTGAAGTTTAGCAGCTACACACACTACTTGTTCATTTTGACCTTATCTCAGCGAGAGAACGCTGTTTTTGTAAATCTGACTGCAGTTCACTTCGAAACAAGTTTACAGACTGCTTTCTTCATCAGACATATGCAGGATTGAGAAAATAGCAAGTTCTTAATGGTTTGATGTGTTTATTGTGAAGTTTAGCAGCTACACACACTACTTGTTCATTTTGGCCTTATCTCAGCGAGAGAACGCTGTTTTTGTAAATCTGACTATAATTCAGTTGAAACATGGTTACAGACTGCTTTCTTCATCAGACATATGCAGAATTGAGAAAATATGACGTAGTTAATGCTTTGATGTGTTTATTGTGAAGTTTAGCAGCTACACACACTACTTGTTCATTTTGGCCTTATCTCAGCGAGAGAACGCTGTTTTTGTAAATCTGGCTGCAGTTCACTTCTAAACATGGTTACAGACTGCTTTCTTCATCAGACATATGCAGGATTGAGAAAATAGCAAGTTCTTAATGGTTTGATGTGTTTATTGTGAAGTTTAGCAGCTACACACACTACTTGTTCATTTTGGCCTTATCTCAGCGAGAGAACGCTGTTTTTGTAAATCTGGCTGCAGTTCACTTCTAAACATGGTTACAGACTGCTTTCTTCATCAGACATATGCAGGATTGAGAAAATAGCAAGTTCTTAATGGTTTGATGTGTTTATTGTGAAGTTTAGCAGCTACACACACTACTTGTTCATTTTGGCCTTATCTCAGCGAGAGAACGCTGTTTTTGTAAATCTGACTATAATTCAGTTGGAAACATGGTTACAGACTGCTTTCTTCATCAGACATATGCAGAATTGAGAAAATATGACGTTCTTAATGGTTTGATGTGTTTATTGTGAAGTTTAGCAGCTACACACACTACTTGTTCATTTTGGCCTTATCTCAGCGAGAGAACGCTGTTTTTGTAAATCTGGCTGCAGTTCACTTCTAAACATGGTTACAGACTGCTTTCTTCATCAGACATATGCAGGATTGAGAAAATAGCAAGTTCTTAATGCTTTGATGTGTTATTGTGAAGTTTAGCAGCTACACACACTACTTGTTCATTTTGGCCTTATCTCAGCGAGAGAACGCTGTTTTTGTAAATCTGGCTGCAGTTCACTTCTAAACATGGTTACAGACTGCTTTCTTCATCAGACATATGCAGGATTGAGAAAATAGCAAGTTCTTAATGGTTTGATGTGTTTATTGTGAAGTTTAGCAGCTACACACACTACTTGTTCATTTTGGCCTTATCTCAGCGAGAGAACGCTGTTTTTGTAAATCTGGCTGCAGTTCACTTCTAAACATGGTTACAGACTGCTTTCTTCATCAGACATATGCAGAATTGAGAAAATATGACGTAGTTAATGCTTTGATGTGTTTATTGTGAAGTTTAGCAGCTACACACACTACTTGTTCATTTTGGCCTTATCTCAGCGAGAGAACGCTGTTTTTGTAAATCTGGCTGCAGTTCACTTCTAAACATGGTTACAGACTGCTTTCTTCATCAGACATATGCAGGATTGAGAAAATAGCAAGTTCTTAATGGTTTGATGTGTTTATTGTGAAGTTTAGCAGCTACACACACTACTTGTTCATTTTGGCCTTATCTCAGCGAGAGAACGCTGTTTTTGTAAATCTGGCTGCAGTTCACTTCTAAACATGGTTACAGACTGCTTTCTTCATCAGACATATGCAGGATTGAGAAAATATGACGTAGTTAATGCTTTGATGTGTTTATTGTGAAGTTTAGCAGCTACACACACTACTTGTTCATTTTGGCCTTATCTCAGCGAGAGAACGCTGTTTTTGAAAATCTGTCTGCAGTTCACTTTTAAACATGGTTTCAGACTGCTTTCTTCATCAGACATATGCAGGATTGAGAAAATAGCAAATTCTTAATGGTTTGATGTGTTTATTGTGAAGTTTAGCAGCTACACACACTACTTGTTCATTTTGGCCTTATCTCAGCGAGAGAACGCTGTTTTTGTAAATCTGACTATAATTCAGTTGGAAACATGGTTACAGACTGCTTTCTTCATCAGACATATGCAGAATTGAGAAAATAGCAAGTTCTTAATGCTTTGATGTGATGTGCTTTGATGTTCATTTTGGCCTTATCTCAGCGAGAGAACGCTGTTTTTGTAAATCTGGCTGCAGTTCACTTCTAAACATGGTTACAGACTGCTTTCTTCATCAGACATATACAGGATTGAGAAAATAGCGAGTTCTTAATGGTTTGATGTGTTTATTGTGAAGTTTAGCAGCTACACACACTACTTGTTCATTTTGGCCTTATCTCAGCGAGAGAACGCTGTTTTTGTAAATCTGACTATAATTCAGTTGGAAACATGGTTACAGACTGCTTTCTTCATCAGACATATGCAGAATTGAGAAAATAGCAAGTTCTTAATGCTTTGATGTGATGTGCTTTGATGTTCATTTTGGCCTTATCTCAGCGAGAGAACACTGTTTTTGTAAATCTGGCTGCAGTTCACTTCTAAACATGGTTACAGACTGCTTTCTTCATCAGACATATGCAGGATTGAGAAAATAGCAAGTTCTTAATGGTTTGATGTGTTTATTGTGAAGCTTAGCAGCCACACACACTACTTGTTGATTTTGGCCTTGTCTCAGCGAGAGAACGCTGTTTTTGTAAATCTGACTATAATTCAGTTGGAAACATGGTTACAGACTGCTTTCTTCATCAGACATATGCAGAATTGAGAAAATAGCAAGTTCTTAATGCTTTGATGTGATGTGCTTTGATGTTCATTTTGGCCTTATCTCAGCGAGAGAACACTGTTTTTGTAAATCTGGCTGCAGTTCACTTCTAAACATGGTTACAGACTGCTTTCTTAATCAGACATATGCAGGATTGAGAAAATAGCAAGTTCTTAATGCTTTGATGTGTTTATTGTGAAGTTTAGCAGCCACACACACTACTTGTTGATTTTGGCCTTGTCTCAGCGAGAGAACGCTGTTTTTGTAAATCTGACTATAATTCAGTTGGAAACATGGTTACAGACTGCTTTCTTCATCAGACATATGCAGAATTGAGAAAATATGACGTAGTTAATGGTTTGATGTGTTTATTGTGAAGTTTAGCAGCTACACACACTACTTGTTCATTTTGGTCTTATCTCAGCGAGAGAACGCTGTTTTTGTAAATCTGGCTGCAGTTCACTTCTAAACATGGTTACAGACTGCTTTCTTCATCAGACATATGCAGGATTGAGAAAATAGCAAGTTCTTAATGGTTTGATGTGTTTATTGTGAAGTTTAGCAGCTACACACACTACTTGTTCATTTTGGCCTTATCTCAGCGAGAGAACGCTGTTTTTGTAAATCTGACTATAATTCAGTTGGAAACATGGTTACAGACTGCTTTCTTCATCAGACATATGCAGGATTGAGAAAATAGCAAGTTCTTAATGGTTTGATGTGTTTATTGTGAAGTTTAGCAGCTACACACACTACTTGTTCATTTTGGCCTTATCTCAGCGAGAGAACGCTGTTTTTGTAAATCTGGCTGCAGTTCACTTCTAAACATGGTTACAGACTGCTTTCTTCATCAGACATATGCAGGATTGAGAAAATAGCAAGTTCTTAATGGTTTGATGTGTTTATTGTGAAGTTTAGCAGCTACACACACTACTTGTTCATTTTGGCCTTATCTCAGCGAGAGAACGCTGTTTTTGTAAATCTGGCTGCAGTTCACTTCTAAACATGGTTACAGACTGCTTTCTTCATCAGACATATGCAGAATTGAGAAAATATGACGTAGTTAATGCTTTGATGTGTTTATTGTGAAGTTTAGCAGCTACACACACTACTTGTTCATTTTGGCCTTATCTCAGCGAGAGAACGCTGTTTTTGTAAATCTGACTATAATTCAGTTCTAAACATGGTTACAGACTGCTTTCTTCATCAGACATATGCAGGATTGAGAAAATATGACGTTCTTAATGCTTTGATGTGTTTATTGTGAAGTTTAGCAGCTACACACACTACTTGTTCATTTTGGCCTTATCTCAGCGAGAGAACGCTGTTTTTGTAAATCTGACTATAATTCATGGTTACAGACTGCTTTCTTCATCAGACATATGCAGAATTGAGAAAATATGACGTAGTTAATGCTTTGATGTGTTTATTGTGAAGTTTAGCAGCTACACACACTACTTGTTCATTTTGGCCTTATCTCAGCGAGAGAACGCTGTTTTTGTAAATCTGGCTGCAGTTCACTTCTAAACATGGTTACAGACTGCTTTCTTCATCAGACATATGCAGGATTGAGAAAATAGCAAGTTCTTAATGGTTTGATGTGTTTATTGTGAAGTTTAGCAGCTACACACACTACTTGTTCATTTTGGCCTTATCTCAGCGAGAGAACGCTGTTTTTGTAAATCTGGCTGCAGTTCACTTCTAAACATGGTTACAGACTGCTTTCTTCATCAGACATATGCAGGATTGAGAAAATAGCAAGTTCTTAATGGTTTGATGTGTTTATTGTGAAGTTTAGCAGCTACACACACTACTTGTTCATTTTGGCCTTATCTCAGCGAGAGAACGCTGTTTTTGTAAATCTGACTATAATTCAGTTCTAAACATGGTTACAGACTGCTTTCTTCATCAGACATATGCAGAATTGAGACAATATGACGTAGTTAATGGTTTGATGTGTTTATTGTGAAGTTTAGCAGCTACACACACTACTTGTTCATTTTGGCCTTATCTCAGCGAGAGAACGCTGTTTTTGTAAATCTGGCTGCAGTTCACTTCTAAACATGGTTACAGACTGCTTTCTTCATCAGACATATGCAGGATTGAGAAAATAGCAAGTTCTTAATGCTTTGATGTGTTTATTGTGCAGTTTAGCAGCTACACACACTACTTGTTCATTTTGGCCTTATCTCAGCGAGAGAACGCTGTTTTTGTAAATCTGGCTGCAGTTCACTTCTAAACATGGTTACAGACTGCTTTCTTCATCAGACATATGCAGGATTGAGAAAATAGCAAGTTCTTAATGGTTTGATGTGTTTATTGTGAAGTTTAGCAGCTACACACACTACTTGTTCATTTTGGCCTTATCTCAGCGAGAGAACGCTGTTTTTGTAAATCTGACTGCAGTTCAATTCTAAACATGGTTACAGACTGCTTTCTTCATCAGACATATGCAGAATTGAGAAAATATGACGTAGTTAATGCTTTGATGTGTTTATTGTGAAGTTTAGGAGCTACACACACTACTTG